>NW_024870880.1:3462500-6415000 GCF_019054845.1 Dipodomys spectabilis | reverse complement strand
AGTGGTGTTGAGGAATCGAACCCATGGCCTCAGGCATGCAAGGCAAGCGATCTACCACTGAGCCACCTTCCCAGACCCCAGAGGGTTTTAATAAATCAAGCCTTAAGGAAGAAAGATAACATGAAGTGACAACTACAGAAATTCTACAGAGACCTGACAACTTTCACATTTCTGCTTTCGTTCTCTTCTCATACTTCAGAAAGCATTGACTAATATTATAAATATACTTCAATTGTAACTTAAGGATCAGTGTTTTTTTTCCAGCTGGAAGCTTTCTTTTCCATGATTTTTGACATAAACTTTTGGGAGATTTTTTTGTTTGTGATGGGATTCCAATCAAAACAAAGCCATTTATATCAAGAAAGCCAATGTTTTCAACTCAGAGTACTAAACAAAAGAGGAAGAAAATTAAGGTTAGCAATATATGTTAAGCACAAATATAGGCAATAACAAAATATTTTGAATTTGTATACTTTACTGAATAAAGTGGCTTAAACATGTAATATTATCTGCTTAGAAAACAGAGTTCCAGGCAAGCCCAGACAAAAAAAAAGAAGTTCCAGAAAGTATTTGCTGGGTACAAAGTGTTTTGCTTGTGTTAGGAGGACCACAGTCCAAGCAGGCCCAGGCATAATGATACTACCTCAAAATAAGTAATCCAATTACAATCTGCGGGCATGGCAGTAGTAGAGATGCTATTTCACAAATATAGGGTTTTGGGTTCAATCCTCCAGTAACACTAGGCATTTAAGAGTGTGACAGGGTAAGAATTTGGCATGTCTAAGGTCAATACTTCATATTCATTTTACAAGCTCTAATGAAATCTTTACTTTTATTTGTTATTAAAAAAACATATCATAACTTTCATGCCCAAACCAAATAATTTTTTCTTATCCATTAAGTACTATAATATGTGTTGGATACTGTCCTACTGAAATCATTCTAACGATCAAAAACCCAATGCCTTAAAAAGTGACTGCATTTGGAAACAGAATCTCAAAGGTAGAATTTAAGTTGAAGTCTCCTCCAAGAGAAGCAGAAGATCTTGAATATGCCAAGGAAAGAAGACTCAGAAGAAGCAACTCTGATCTTGGAGGTTTAGTTCCACCAACCCAGAGGAAATGTATTTACAGTGTTAATGCTACTCTATCTGTGGTAGTTTATTATTACAATTACTAGCAAACGTGTGTAATCTATAAGACATGAAAAGTCATTGACTGTTGGGGTCCATGACTCATATCTATAATGCTAGTGTAAGAAGGATGAGACTTGGGGGATACTGGTTTTCAGTGAGGTAAGAAAGTTCATGAGGTTCTATCTCCAATTAACTACAAAAATTTCTGGACTGGGGCATGTTCCAAACGGTAGACTGACTATTGTTAGCAAACTGAGCATGAGTTATGTTCAAGCCCCAAACTGGGAGAAAGAAAAAATCCTTAGAAAACTACTATGAGAAACAGAATTATGAATAGGAAAGCAGAACCAAAAGAAATAAACGTATCGATACAGAACTGTAATACTTAGGGTTTTCCTTCCTATACAGTAGAAATAAATGCTATTTTGATTTGACAAAACTAAAGTGTAAAACTGTATGCAATAAATAATCACATTACTTTTATGTTTCCATAATTTAAATTGTTTTTCTACAAATTTATAGAATAGTGTAGCTTTGGAAAATCAATAAATGTTGCATTTTCATATAGGATTACATATCCTTGCAAATGTCATCTAAAACTGATCTACACTGAAATGATTGCCATTGATAGCTTTCTCAGGATTAGTATTGTATACTAATACAATTAAGTATATACCTTGAGGAAAATAAGATTATTCCTTTGAAATACATGCTTCCAGGCACACTCACTCACACACACACTCACACACACACACACACACACACACACACACACACACACACACACATTTACCACTCTGACTCAGGTTAGGTTCCTGACATTGGGTATCAGACAATCATCTAATAATCAAACTTTTCTGCCCAGACATAAAATACTTTCATAATTCCACACATATAAAAGTACTAGATCATTCAAAATAATGAAAATATTTAACGGAATCACCCAGCTCCTATACTATCTACTCCCTGATTTAATTCATTTATGACAATGCATTTTCACATCATAATTAAAAATAATTTTGAGTCTCTCTGATTAGCAGACAAAAATAGGTTATCATATAATAGAAAATGAAGGTAAAATTACTTTTCCCTGTGTAATCTTTTATATATCCTATCAAAAACTTCTTTTTCCTTGCATAGTCTATTTCTGGCATTTTGCCCAAATGTCTAATATTAAATTACAAAGGACATGCCAAATTCCTTAGTTCATTTTTGCTAAAGGTTATAATATGGAGTTGAATCTGATTTGTTTGATTATTCTAAATTAAATTTTCTCAACAACTTGAATTATTGTTTATGTTACTCCTAAGGCATTTGAAATATCAAAAAGAACCGGAAATTCACTTTGGCAATGATTTGTGAATGGCAGGCAGCAATACATGTGGGTGGAATGAAGGACTTGAATTATCTAGAGTGCCTTAAAAATGGCACTGTTCTTTAAAAGGCTGATCATTTAGTAAGCTTTTAAAGTGTGGTCTTCATATTTCATCTAAGAAGATAACAGTGTGCTTTTCATCACATTCTTGCCTGCAAAGCACAAAAATTATTTCCCTTGTACACTTCATGTCCAGCTGCTACTGTAGTTAAACCCACAAACAACTGCACAGCTGTGTTAGCTGCTCTAGATTTTGAAATTTTCTTCCAGTAGCCCTAGTGATTTGAGCCCAGATTCATGGGATAGGCACATAATATACAATTACAAAGCACCACAATATACTAAAACCACGTGAAAAATGAGGTTCAACATTCTTCTTTGTTGTTTCCTTTTTGTCTTATTGATTGTCTGTTAAGGAGCTAGGGGCTGTTTATTTCTCATTATTGTTGTTGTAACTTAAATAAATTACCAGATTTTTCAAATATAATAAAGACATATAAAAAAGACACATTCAGTCATAAAATAAACATTTCAATGATGTTTTTTGTTCTAGTCCTGTTCTCAGTTATCTTCATATAATGTTGAGATGAGTCAAGCATGTGTGTAAATTGACAAAAATTAAGCACACAGAACTCTGGAATCTTTGGGTTTGATTTCTATATCTACCATCTAGAAAAGAAAATAAACACTTTCTTCATGTCTTAAGTAATCTACTTAAAACAAGTTGTATTAATTTTTTCTCTTAAAATATTTTTTCCAGTCCTGGGTTTTATTATATATATATGTATATATATATATACATATATATATATAATATGTATATAATAAATAATATATATACATTTATTATTTTTAATTGTGAAAATTGCCTACAGTGGGGTTACAATTACATGGGCAAGGTAATAAGTACATTTCTTATCAAACATTGTTGCCTCTTCCTATGTTTCCCCTTCCCATTCCTTCCCATCTCCCCATTGGTATAATTTTTGGAAGGGAAGGGAAAAAATAAATTGTTTAAATAGGGATACAGGCAGACCCATCGCAACAATGAGATATACAAGAAGTTATGTCTAAAAACCATCTTTACTAGTTTTATTAACTTTATCAGTAGATCTCATAATCTATGGAATTGATTCATTGCAAAAGTATTTGATTTATTATTTCCACTGGATTAATATTACATTTATTTTACTTTTGTTACACATGAAATAATGACATTCTTGTTGATAAAACATCCCTGTTTTTCATTTTGGTTGCCAAAATGGAACTATTAGACATTTTGAAAATTTAACTTTAACCTGAACCTTCAAATTTCACTAGGAATTGAATTGTGTTACTTACAAATTTAATGTTAAAATAAAAAGCACTATTGAATAGAGAGCAACATTATAAGTTATCATACCTTAGACCCTGAATTGACTTTATGATAAAAAAATAATTATATTTATATAAAATTATGTACATACTCAAACAAACTATGAAACATGGAAACAGGAGTCTCCTTTTTTGTTTTGTGTTTGATGTTCTTTATAGTTTGTGATGATTCTGTCTTTACCTTACGCCTGGTATATTCATTGTACATCTTCAGGAAGGTGAGGGGTGGACACAGAGCTTTAAGGAAAAGGGTGAAGTATTGCAGCAGCGGAGTTCATTGAACATTGATGAAAGTGAACTATTTAACACATGGATGGGGACAGGCGGGAGGGACTATGAACAAGTAAGGGAACCAAAGACATTTCATAAAAGGAAATGTACTCAATACCTGACTCATGTAATTGTAATTCCTCTATAAATCACCTTAATAATTTTTTAAAGTCAAACAGAGTATTGCTTCTTAGAATTCTAGAAGTTTTTTTGTTCACTGGTTTGAGTTGGTTGAGTCTATCTCTGAAAATAGCTACATTGACATTCATTGAGTGACTTTGTGAGTTACTACTAGATATAAGTCAATTATGATTGCTGGTATGTTTTTTTGAAACTCTGATTTATTTATTGCTTTAATCTAATTTCTATTATTTCTGTCTACCGGATTTTGGTTTGGCTTGTTTCTGTTTTCCAAGGACCTAGTGGTGCACCATTAGTGCTGATTCAAGATTGTTCTAATTTATTGTTGTACATACTCAAAGCTATGTATTTTCCTCTGAGTATTGCCTGTGCTGTTGTGTCCCAGAGGAGGTAGTGTTTTGAGTGTTCACTTCCACTGAATTCCATAAACGTTGGAACTTCCCTCCATATCTCTTCAGTGACTCACTGATAATTTAGCAATGTGTTATTCAGTCTCTGTGAGTTTCAGAATTTTCTGTGATGCCATTTGATATCAACATCTAATTTGGTCACATCGTAGTCTGACAGGATACAAGGAGTAATTTCATTTTTATTTTTGAATTTTCACAGATTTTCCTTGTGATCTAAGATATATATTTTGAAGAATATTTGATGGGCTGCTGAGAGAGATATATATTGTGATGCTGCTAGGTGAAATATTCTGTAGATATCTATTAGGAAGAGCTTGTCTTTGCAGTTACTTAGCTCTGAAGATTTTTTTTTGCCTATCCAGAGGTAAGAATGATGTGTTTAAGCAACCAGCAATGTGTTTGGATGTGCGCATATTTTTAGGTTAAGTGGCATTTGTCTGATGAACTTGGGAGCTCTAGGATTCAGGGCATTGATATTTAGAATTGTTATATCCCCGTGATGGAGAGTTTTTTTTGTCAATATTTAATGTCGTTTTTTGTCTCCTTTTACTTTCATACCACTTTTGATTTAAAGCCCATTTCATCTAATATTTGTATACCTACTCTAGCCTGTTTATGATGTGCATTTTTAATTTGTGAACCCTAAGATATGTATTCAAATGGTTTTTATTTCATACGATTGTTTCCAACATATTTATAAGATTATTACTTAGTTGTTTTGTATGTCCCTCCCCAACGGTATAATCCCTGCTTTCACTCTATTTGATGTTGATATAATTTGTGGAGGGGAAGGAAAAAACAAATCATTTAAATAGGGATACAGGTGGACCCATTGCAACAATGAGATGTACAAGTAGTTATGTCGAAAACGAACTTTACAACTTTGGTGAGGGGGGGAGGGAGGGAGGTGGATTCAGTGAGGGGAGAGGATGGGAAGGGATAGGAAGGGGAAAAAAAGGAGGAGGCTACAAAGCTTGATAATAAATGTACTCATATCTTGCCCATGTAATTGTAACCCCTCTGTACAGTATTTTCACAATAAAAACAGGTGATTACAGAAGGGTTACAATTACATAATCAGATATTGGACACTCTTTTGAACAGTCTCAACTCTTCCCTGATGTTCTCCCAGATTTACCCTTTCAACCTCCCTCTCCCATAAGTTGTATAGTTCATTTTTCAATGTAATGTTTATTGAGTAGCACTGCTACATTTGTTCACCCATTGCCCCACCATTTCTGTGTTTCCCCTTGCCCTTTCCAAACTTACATATAAGACCAAAGGAACAAAAATCAAAACAGAAACTGAAGACAGGAGGAAAAAGCAAAATAATAAAACTCTAATTATTATTTATTGGAGATAATTTTGCTGAACATTATTTTATATGATAATACTCACATAGCTATCGAGCCTTTGTGATCTTCTCCAAAAGGGGTCCTCCTTTGATCTCACTGTATAATTTTTTAGAATCTCATATAATTTATCTTGTCCAAATCTATTTTTTTTCTTTTATCATCCAAGTGTGTTTACTTGTAGACATATAGGCACATTCTAATACAACAAATGAGGGAAATCAGGAAACCTACACAAACACACACACACACACGCACATATATATATATATACAAACATACACACATATGTACATATATACATATATATACAAGACTTATATATATAATTTTATTGATCCCTATTTATAAATATGTATGTATGTATACACATATATACATACATATAATCAAATTCCATTAATCCATCAGAAAGAATAATATTTACCATTCTTAAGGAAAATGAAACACTTAGAAATAATAATATTAAATGAAATTAACTGCACTCAGAGAAACCTAAGTTGCATGATTTTCTTCATTTGTGGTAGATAGAAGTTTTTCATAAATGTAAAATTGTTTTTTAATTATATAATTAATTAATTAATTTCATTGTGAAAATACCATACAGAGGAGTTACAATTTCTTTTTTTAAGGTCTTCAAGCATTTATTTATTTTATTTTATTTTTGAATTTTTCTTACTGTGAAAATACCATACAGAGAAGTTACAATTATATGGGAAAGATAATGAGTTCATATCTTATCAAGCATTGTTGCCTCCTCTTTATTTCCCCTTCCCATCCCTTCCTATATAATTCCCACCTCTCCCCACCTGATCTTTCCCCCCTCCAACAAAGTTGTAAAGTTCGTTTTTTGACATAACGACTTGTACATCTCATTGTTGCAATGGGTCCACCTATATCTCTAGTTAAACGATTTGTTTTTGCCCTTCCCCTCCACAAATTATACCAACATCAAATGCATTGAAAGCGGGGGTTATACCGTGGGGGTTAAACATACTGGATGGTATACATACAGGTACAAATGAATTATCTCAAGTATCAGAGTCCATGGAGAGTGAAAATGCTATTATTATTCTCTTAAAAGATTACGTCAAAGCCCCACAAAATAAATACCAGTACATGTGTACTGCAAGAGAGGAAAATGGGGGGCAATGTGAGAGGGGTAGGAAATTGAAGGGGAAAAGGAGAGTATACAGGCATTAAACTATTGCATACTTTCCAGAATTGAAATATACAAAGCAAGGGGTAGTGTGAAATGGGAGTGAAGATGTTGAACTGGTAACACAATTCCAGGTGCATTGTACACATAAACTGATTTGTTAAATGCAAGTAATTCCATACATAACATAATATTGAGATACGTAAAGACTGGTGTTGATTGGGAAGAGTGGATGAGAATATTGAAAGGAGTGACATTGACCAAGATGCACTGCATCCATAAACTGTTTCAGTGAATGGCAACTCCTTTGTACAATGACTTAACGATATTAAAATACTCAAAAAATTAATTATGATAGTTGAATAGAGAGTTGCACATCAATTCAATTCCCATTTAAAAATATTTTTAACCTGGAGGTTTGGAGAATAAAATTCAAATGATAAAACATTATGAATCTTTTTTTCTGAAAATTTGAAATTTAAATCAAAACTACTTTGCTTTTTGTCAACTATTGGGCTGTTATAAGAGAATACTTCGAAGTAAGTGGCTTAAAAACATCAGGAGTATATTACTCATACTCTAGAAGCTTGAACATTGATTATAAAAATGGTTACTCAAATCAATTCCTTGTCTTATGGGGGTCTACTTTCTAGTTCATTATACTTTATTTGCTGGATGTTCACATGGCAGAGTAGTTATATTGGGCTTCTTTTAGCAGGATCATTATCTCAGGGTCATCTCTGAAAGGGTGATTCTAATCTCGCCAGACAGGGCAAATCAATTTTAAAATGTGTATTTTGGAGAAGTTACATCGTCCAATATATTTTGCAACTTTTGCTTTAACTCAATGTAGTTTATCATTTGGATATTATTTCATAGAAAATAATAACTTAAGGGCAAACCTATAACAAGTAAATTATGTGAATGATTCCTCTTACAATGGGAATAATTATAGTGATGGCAAAGCGAAGTATGATTGTTTTGTGGTCTTGAACTACATCAAAGGTAATCATATAAACATGGTATAACCTTTCTAAGGCTCTTCTGATGTATTTGAACAATGTCCATTGAGTTAATTGTTTTCAGAAATACCAATCTCCTTTGATTTTAATAATGTCTGCTATTAGGACTACCACAGACACCAAAATTAGAGGATGCTAATGTCTCTGATAAAATACGTAATTGTTATAATTAATAAAACATGAAGGTTTTAATATTATTAACATTATAAATACTAGTGTTCACATTATATAATACATTTACATCCTTTGGTTGCATCAATTTTTAGAATATTCATAGCTAATTGTAAATAGTTATTTGATGATGTATAGAAAATGAGAAAAAGCTTTGTGTACATATTTACTACAGATGAAAACATATTCACAAGGTTATTTCTGATCCTTCATTTGTTGGTTTCATTCATGCATAGAGAACAGGCAGAGAAGTGACAATTACAAACTTGCATTTACTAAAGGGTTAACTTACATGAAATTTATGTTGGGCTAAATAGCAGATTTTATAAATTAAATTGGTTTTGTTCCTTCCTGCCTTCCTTCATTTTTTCTTTCCTTCCTTCCTTCCTTCCTTCTTTCCTTCTTTACTTCGTTCCTTCGTTCCTTCCTTTCTTCTTTCCTTTCTCCCTCCTTCCCTCCAGCCCTACCTCTCTCTTTCTCTCCCTTCTTTCTTTCTCTTTTATCTCTCTTTCTCCCATTCTTCCTTTCTTTCTTTTACTCAGAATACTTCTTAAGACTATAGAAAAAGTACCAAATGTTGTACCTCAAGGTGTGATGAGGAATTATAGCTATTATGTAGATTAACATTAATTTTAATAACGTATGCTGATTCTTAAAACAAATTTTACTAAAAACCACTTCACAAAAGTTGCAGTATATGTAACAAATATTACTTTTCATGATATTGTTTATTTCTTCAAACTAAAATAAGAATTTAAATATTATATTGTACGTGTCTGTCTGTGTATTTGTGTGTGTGTGTTTTGTTCTTGTAATGTGAACTCAAGGCTTATCCCTTAGTTTTATTCACTCAAGGATAGTGTCCTAACATTTGATCCACAACTCCACTTCTGGCTTTCTGTGTGTGTGTGTGTGTGAATGTGTTTGTGATTGAGATGTGTCTCACAAAATTTCTTGCCAAGGCTGGCTTTGAACCTCAGCTTCCAGAGTATCCAGGATTAGAAGCTTGAGACTTTCATATTGAGCACAGATATAACATATCTAAAAGTAAAATAAATTTCTTATTTGAATTCCAGAGGTCAATTTAACATATTAACATTTAGATATTTATTTAGTTATTAAATCTGAACCTGCACTGTGGAGAAATACTTTTCATTTTTATGAAAAAATATACACTCGAAGGTTTAAATGACAATCTTTGGACAAATTGAAATACTCTATTATTCAAAAGCAACAAAAGGATCATTAATCAAATGTCTCATGTAACTAAAATCAATAGGCTCTGTCAGGCTGAATGAAGCAATTTGTCATTAACATTAAATTTTATCTATTGCGGCTACATGATTTTCTATTCTTTTTACCCTAAACTTTTTTGACATAAAAATGTAGATTCATGGGGCTGGGAAGGTGGCTCAGTGGTAGAGTGCTTGCCTTGCATGACTGAGGTCCTGGGTTCGATTCCCAGGCACACATAAGAAAAAAGAAAAAAGCTGGAAGTGGCGCTATGACTCAAGTGGTAGAGTGCTCGCCTTGAGCTGAAGAGCTGAGGGACAGCGCCCAGGCCCAAAGTTCAGGCCCCATGACTGGACCCAAAAAAATGTAGATTCATATAATTTTTGAGTATGCAGAAATCTTAGTTACTGGTCATGGATTTCTGAAGTTCAAGTACCAAGTCATTTCAGAGGTTAATTTCATGTATTTTATGTCAACACTAATTTTTAGAAATTGAATCAATCTAAATATGAGATAACTAAAGTAAGATATTCCATGACTTATCCAATTATTCCTATAGATCTGAATATAACTTATGGTTGAATAGCAGGAAAATCATATTATACCTACTCTCTATAGAATTGATAGTATTCATTTTCCTTCAACTTGAAAGAATGAAACTCACTATAGATGACAAAAAACTTGAATAAAAATGCAATAAAATGGTCTGGGAAGATGGCTCAGTGGTAGAGCGCTCGCCTTGCATGCCTGAGACCATGGGTTAGATTCCTCAGCACCACATAAGCAAAAAAGAAAAAAACCGGAAATGGCACTGTGGCTCAGGTGGTAGAGCGCTAGCCTTGAGCTGAAGAGCTGAGGGACAGCTGCCCAGGCCCAGAGTTCAGGCCCCACGACCGGACCAGAAAAATGCCATAAAATTATGAAAAATTCAAGTCATTATGAGTTAGATGAAATATTCATTTTTGAAGGTAAAAATGAAATATCTTGACGCTTCCTTATCTGTTATATAAAATGTATTTGCACTCAAATTATTTCATTCATCTCTCCAGCAATTGTATAACCTAAGCAACTCCAAGCCAAATATCTCCTCTGATTAATTCAAGTAAATATTTAGGAACAGAAGTTATCACAATTGTACAGAAATATCTACCCACCAATCTAGAAATTGAATCTGAAATCATAAAGGATTGGGATTACTAATTAGTTTTCACTATGTTGCCATAAAGAGGTGGTGAACATTTTCAAGTGGGCACAGTTGTAGAGATTTAGTCACTGAGAACTTGTGATCAAAGAGGACAATAAAATCAACGTCCTTTCCTCCTCTTGCTTTTTCTTCTTTGTCTCCTTCTCCCTTTCCTTCTCCTTCTCCCTCTCCCCCTCCTCCTTTTTCTCCCTCTCCCACTCCTATTCCTCCTTTTCTTTACTTCCTCGCTTCCATGAATACACATACTCCATCGCATGTTTCTGACATGGTGTACTGTGCCACCACCAACCCAAAGCAATGAGGATAAGAAACATAAACTGAAATGTATAAAATCAGAAGCCAAGATTAATCTTTCTTCCTTTTAGGTTGATTTTATAAAGTATTTTGTCATATTAATAGGAGACTGACGTAGCATGCTCTCATTTATTATAAGGGATAAGATTTACTGGAAATAAATCTGACCAACATCGCCGTAATGAAATGATTGATTAAATTAATATGATCGTAGGGCAAATCTACTTTAAAATATCAGATGTACTTCAACAAGAGGCGAAAAATTCATCACTATGATTTGCTATGAAAAGACAATAGAATTCAATCTGTTCCTCAATGAAATTGACCTATAAATTGGCAGAATTGTAAATTTTATAAATTATTTATTAAGACAGGGACAAATGCTAACTCAAACTGCGTGATATAAAATTTACTTTGCCCCTGTAAACAACCTTTGAATTCTATCTATATTTGGTCCCTAAAATGACTTGTATTTTATTCTAATCATATTTTTAATTAACTTTAAGTATGAGATTGGGGGTTGCTGTTTGACCATGCAGTTTATAAATAGTGTTTAGTGAGTTATTTTGTTTTCCTTTTTTCTCTCCTGAGGTTTTAACTCTGGGCCTGGGCGCTGCCCCTGAGCTCTTTTGGATGAACACTAGAACTCTATTACTGGAGGAACAGTAGCACTTTCAGATTTTTCTGAGATTCAACTGGAGATAAGAATCTCACACACTTTCCTGCCTGGGCTGGCTTCAAATCTCAATCCTCACCCTCCTAAGTATTTAGGATTACAGTCATGAACCACTAGTGCCTGTCTTAATACAATGCTTCTTTTTTTTGGCCAGTCCTGGGTCTTGAACTTAGGCTCTTGACAATGGGCAATGTGCTTGAGCTTCTTTTCCTCAGACTAGCACTCTACAACTTGTATCACAATGCCAATTCCAGAAGTTTTTGTTTATGAAGTACTGAAGAATCAAACCGAGAGCTTCACACTACTACTAAGTCTACCACTAAGCCACATTTCAAGCCCAGTACAATGCATGTTGATGATCATTTTCCCTCATCCTTCTCAATCCTATCTCATCCTTCAATTTAAATAATTTTGTAGAATATTCACTGACTCACAATATCATATATAGTCACTTAGAGAATATGCCACAATCATATTTTGTTGATAGACTCATTCATCAACATACTAAACTTATGCATTACAGAATTCTGTGATTTTAATTTCTAAATTATCACTCAGAGTCACCCACTACTATTCTAAAATTTTTCCTAAGGTTAATGCAAATGCAATCTGTAATTCTTCGATAAAGTACAATGATTCATAGAAAGTTAGATTTGGACTATGAACATCACATTCAGTTCTAAAACATTTTATCATCACAACCCTCTCGAAATACTCCAGTATTTATTAGTAGTCACTTACTGTCATCATTTCAACCTACCATCCATTGACCAACCATTACTTCATAGTCTACCACTACAAATGTGTCAATTTTAAAAAGCTAATTAGAAAATGAAGTTTATTTTATCCATTTCTCCCATGTAATATTAGTATTTCCCATGCAAGTTCATATAAATTTTTCTCAAGGATAGAGCATATTGTTTTGTACGCATGTGTATAATTGTATAACGTCCTCAATGGGCATTTCAATATTTTATTATATATTATTGTAAAAGGTTTTGCTATTTATATTCTTGTACATGTGTCTCATTGGGCATGTGTTGAAATCTATTTTGTATATAAAATTATGATACAAAATGCTGGAGAATAGAGCAACTATATGTGTAATATCTTAAAGATTGTCAATATGTTTAACAAACTGACTATATCATTTTAAATGCTAACCATCAAAGTATAAGGATTCCAAATTCTACATAGTGGTTGTGCAGTGCTATCTTGTTGTTTCTATTTCCATTAATCTCTATATGTATGCAATGTCTAGGTATGTTATGATCTTTCCATAAGTTATTTGGTTGTTAATATATTATTACAGAGATATGTATTTGGACTCTTTGATAACTTAGTCAGGATGGTTAAGTTTTTCATTGGCATTAATATGCTCTTAATATATTTCTGATTCAAGTCTCTTTAAATATGTGTATATGTATACATACTATGTGTACGTATGCATATATTCATACTCATATATGTATATATACAAATAACTATATATGTATACACATAAATGAATATACAGATGTATACATACATGTATATAGACATATATGTATATTATTATTTTCATTTGTCCGTAAGCTACCATTTTACTTTATTTGCCAAACATGTCCTTTATTGACTTTAGCATTAAGCTGTCTTAAATATAGGCTCAAGTCTAACATTTTAGTATTATCTTATACACCAATGGCCTTCTATTCTAATGAGCCATGAGCCCCCAGACTGTTGACCATATTTCTTAGTTTGTTTACACAATTACTATAATTATGTATTTTCTCATCTATCATTGTTTCATTTCAACACAGAATCTGTATTTATCCTTTATGTCATACTTGAATACCAATGTCTTTGGAAGATATTTATTAATTGGTGTATGTATATTAATTCTATGAAGAAATCATATTGAAATATTTTGCACACTCACATATTGATCAAGGGCCTGATTAACCTGTTTCTGTCTTACTCCATTCCCATAGCCCTTTATTTTTCAATGGTTTTCTGTGAATGTTTTTGTGCTATCTCCACACATCGTCAAAATATATTTCATTGTTGTTCACCCACCACCATTGAAAATTATACCATGCTGAATATAAAGACAAAAATCTAAATAAATAGAGACATATAGTTTTCATGGATTGAAGGATGTATATTGTCTCCTGCTTCCTCGCCCCTCCCCTTTTTTGGTCATTCTTGGTTCTTAAAATCCGGGCCTGGGTACTGTCCCTCAGCTCTTCACCTCAAAGTGAGTGCTCTACCCCTTGAGCAACTTTGCCACTTCTAGATTTCTCGTGGTTAATTGGAGATAAGATTCTCACAGACATTCCCATTCCAGCTGGATTTGAACCACAATCCTCAGATCTCAGCGTCCTATGCAGCAAGGATTATAAGCACGAGCCATCAGTGCCCAGCTTCACAATTTTATTTATAAGTTTTTGACACTTTCTTAAAACACCTGACCAACACTTTGATTCATTGAAAAAGGGATATGAACTGGAACATATTTCTCTGTCCAATATTAAAGCTGTTAGTGTAAAATTGTCATATTTGTAGAGGAAAGATTATATAGCTCAATGGGCCTCTAGGGCACCAGATTAGAGCCACATACATATTATCAAGGAATATTTAATAAAAGTGTAAAACGAAGCACTTGTGGAATGACATTCTCTTTAATAGTGGTGATAGCTTAGACAGTATTGGGGAGAATTAAAAAGTGAATGTTGACTTAAATATAAAAAATTATTCAAATATTACCTTAAAGCAGGTTTTGAAGGTGGCATATAAAACAAAAAGAGTGATGTAAATATAAAACAAAGGAAGATGTCTTGACAATTTTGGAGATGAAGCATACTTAAATATGGCATTAAAATTATAGGAAAGGAAAACTTGATATAGTAGAACTCAATAAACGTGTAAAATAATTTAGTCTGTAAAAGCTCATATACAAGTAGTGAATAGAAGTTGGGAGCAGGTGGCTCATGTATCACATCCTAGCTACTTGGGAGGCTGTGATTTGAGTATTGCTGTTTGAAGGCAGCCCACAAAATAAAGTTCCTGAGAATCTTATCTCTGCTTAATCAGCAAAAAAGCCAGAACAGAGGCATGACTCAAATGGTAAATTGTTAACAAAATGCAACAAATCTCAGGAGCCCTGAGTTCAATCCCCAGGACTATACATACATGTAAAAAAGTAATAGTAGTAATACTAATAGTGTTGATGATGATGATGATGAAGATGATAATGATGATGATGAAAGGTATACATAGTCAAGGATAAAATAGTTACAAATCCTGTACCTAAAGAATGCCTCAAATCTAGAGTCTACATAGAACTGTCAAAACCTAATGTTAAAAAAAATCAATTTGAAAACATCAAAATACCTCTTGTGAAAAATAAGCACAAGAAAATCATCATCAGTCATCAACTGAATGCACATTAAAACTAACATGACATCTTAAACCTTTATGAGAATTACTTCACATAATACAATAATGTCCATACTAAATGCGACCAAGAAACAGAGAAACTGGATGCTGGCAGGAATGTGAAATGCTAAAGCCACTTTTGAAAATATTTTGACAGTTTCCTAGAATATGAAATATGCAAGTACCCACAGTATAATACAGGAATTGAGCTCTTCAGGCTTTGTCTCATGGAAATAAAATGTAACATTCACCCAAAGGCCAAAACACAGAGGTTTATAGCAGCATAATTTCCTCTAGTCAAAGAAATAGAAATCAGTTCAGGGTTTCTTCAGGTGAATGGGAAACGAATTATGCTACATTCTAAAATGGCAGAACCAAAGGCAACTCGTGGGAATACAATACAATATTAAGGCATACAACAACAGGGAATAATCTACCTTAGATTTGAAGAAAATCATAAAAGCATACTTATTGCATGATCTAGAAGTCGGAGAAAAAAAATGTGTTGGTTTCCAGGATGAAACAGGTTTGGGATGGGACAAAGAGAAGTAGTGGGTTTAATTATAAAAGGGAAACATGGGACAAACTCATTTTTGTTAAAGAAACGTATCTGTAAATATGATATATTAATATAGAGTTGATAAAATTATATTAGACTTAATATGTGCACAAAATAATTAAAACAACTGAAGTCTGCATAAGGTACTTGTGAAATGTTAATGTCCTACTTACCATGTCATACTTATAAATATTTGAAGACACTGGGAAAATATTCAAGGGATTTCTCTCTGTTCTTATTATAACATCATAAAGAATCATACTAACCTAAACAGAATTTATAGATATATAGAAAATATAAGTCAATATTGAATGTTTACATTGAAAAATATTCTGAGTCCAAACTTGGAATGAAATGTACCTTGCTAATTAGAAGGCAGAACTTTAGAACACTGACATCCAGGGCCAGTTCTGACAAAAAAAATCGTGAGGAACTACAAAAACAAAGAAAGGTAGATATAGTGTAATTTCCCTGTTATCTCACATTTGTGGAAGCCATAGTTAAGAGATTATTGCTCAAGAGAGGCTTCGCCAAAAAGTAAGACCTCATCTGAAAAATAATCTAAATTGGTCAGAGCCTTAGCAACTTCAAGCACCAGTAGTGTCAAAGGAAAAAAGAGAAGAAGAAAACAGAAAACTAAAGGAAGGGATAAAAAAGGAAAACTATTTCCTATTTATGCTTGTAGTTTCATGTCATTGAATACAAGAATTGAGAGTAATTTGTATACTGTTTTAGGATTCAGGTCTCTCTAACATGAAAGCATTTATTTCTAGTAATTATTTTATTATTACTATCTATTAAGTTATCATGCCTTCTTGGAGATTGAACACATGGCTTTGTATATATTAGTCCAGTCCTACAACTGAGCTCTACCCCAGCTATCTTATATAATTTTGGAAATTGTTTATGAATTCTTCAATAGATAGCTACTCTACTTTTCATCTTATCTTTTCTCCCCCACTTTTTCCTCTATGTATTTTAGTTTTTGTTTTGAAAACTTTCCTCAATTTTATCTTTTAAACTTAGAATTTTGCTTTGAGATAACAGGGAAGTCTGCTATTTTTATGACATCTATTAAATTATATACAGATGTATGTATTTCACATGCATGATTGATTCTTAGAGTTCATTGCAATATGGCCATATGCACATAGCTATTGAGTCATTGTGATCCTCTCCTCAGAATAGCATCCCTTGTTTTCACCATGTGAATGCTTAGAGTGTTGTTAATCATGTCCAAGTATAATTATTTGTCTTTTACTACCTACTGGATTAACTTGTAGATTTATGGACATATTCTAGTAATAACTATGAGTTATTACTATGAGGAAAACAATGCAACATATATTTAATTGATTCTGTCTTATTTCATTAAATATCATTTTTTCCAGTCTTTCTTGTTCCTCAGGAATGGTGTCATTCTTTTGAATAAAAGCACAGAATTCCATCAATACAACAGAATTGAAGACCCAGAAATGAATCCACTCCTATAGGAACATAATCTTTGATAAGAGAGCCAGAAACACAGGATGGAAGAAAGACAGCCTCTTCAAAAAATTGTGGTGGTAGAATTGGCTGTACACAGAAAACTGAAGTTAGATCCTTATATATTGCCCTGCACCGGAATCGATTCCAATTTGATCAAAGACCTCAATGTAAGTCCGGATACCTTTAAAATGTTACAGGAATGGTTAAGGGAAACATGAGGGCCCCTTGGCATAGGTCAAAACTTCCAAAGATCACGAAGCACAACAAATCAAAGTAAGTCTGGATAAATGGGATTACATCAAACTTGTCACACTCAAAGTCCATGGAGAAAAAAGTGATAGTGTAGCACAGATTTATTAGATAGCAAACCTACAGATGAGAGCCTCAGCCAATGGTAAACACTTAATCTCTTTTCTAACTAGGTTATTTATACTGGGTTTACATGAATATAAGAGTTTTTTGTGGGGATTAGAGAGAAAACAACTAATGCGAAGACATAGATAGCATGTGAAATGAATTGTAGCTTGAGAAAGGGAGGGATTAAGGCAATGGGGGTCTAGTTCAAAGACTTGGCTTGGTGCCAGCTAAGTAAGGCAAAGGAAGGTGGGTAAAGAAGGAGTGGTTATAAACAAAAGCTCTGGTCTGAAGCCTCAAAATAAGGACTCTTGTCTATGTGAACCAAACAGTCTGTAACATGAGGTTTTATTTAAATTAACAATCACGAGTTTAAATTTTTGCAGAATGGGATGATGCATATTCACAGGCAATGTTTGCTATGTCAGGTAATCCAATCTACTCTTTCACATGTTACCCAAAACCCAGGTTTCAACACAAATGAGTACAATGAGATTGTACAAATGAGACTTTGATTTTTCCCTCTCATGAATTAACACAACATTTCTCATGATCTTTTCTACTATTTTGTCTTCATTATTGATGTTCATAGTACTTTTTATTGTTGCCTTCTGTGTATATGCCATTTTTAGGGCGTGAACGCAATGTTTAATGATCTCCATTGTATTTTTTGCTCATAGGTGATGACACTATTCCTTGAGCCACATCCTCATCTTCTCCTTCTTGCTGGATAATTGCAGATAAATTTTCACATTTTTGTCTGTTTGCACTGACATTGAACTAAAATCTTCAAGTCTTAGCCTCCTGAGTTTCTAGGATTCTACACATGAGCCACTAACACCAATCTTTGCTTTACTGTTATTTTAATTATGTGGTAGAAGAAAGTGAAAGTATTTTGTGTTAACTGTGCAATTTTCAAATACAAGTTTGAATCAACTTGATATAATGTAACTGTTATCAATTTTAACAGTTAAATCAATGAATATTACACATTCCCACAGAAATATAATTGAAAACAAAAGGTATAATTGTTTTCCTAAAACAAGAAATGGAACCATGAATTTCTTTCACTTTACAATTCATTCTTTATATAACTTTAATTAGCAGAATTCCATGACTAAAAGTTAATATATTAATTGTATACCATAAGAAGCAAAGTGATTATAGTTAAGAATAGATATTTCATCATAGCCAAAAGATAAGGGTTTGAGCAGTCTCACTAAAGAGAAATGTTACATACAGAAACTATAGGATATGATGTAGCTTGATCATTACACAAGATATAAATGAATGGGATTACCACTCCATACTTCATAAATGTGTAAAAATAATTATGAAATCAGTGCCAGTGGTTCATACTTGTAATCCTAGCTACTCAGGATTCAGAGAGCTGAGAATCATGGTTCAAAACCTGCCTAGGCAGGAAAGTCCATGAGACACTTATCTCCAATGAGCTAACAAAAAACTGGCAGTGGCTCAAGTGGTACAGCAGTAGCTTTGAGCTGAACAGTTGAGAGAAAGCGTCCAGGCCCAGATTTCAAACCACAGGTAAATAAAAATAAAAATAAAATAAAAATAAACAGGTAACAAATATTTTGACATAAATTTTAAAATATATATTCTAAAACTCTTTAAATCTTCACTAGATATTGTAAGGTCCACTCTTGGATGGCTAGCAGACTCTACCCTCCTCACAGCAAAGTCTCCACCTCGCAGCAAAGTACGTGCATTACCTAGGCAACTGGGACACCTGGAAGAGGTCACATCTGAATTTGATATGGCCACACCCTTCCCCGCCCCCTACCCTATATAAGGCCTAACCTGGGGCCAGAAGCTTACTTTTGCCAGCCGTGTGGAGTGCCAATCTTGCCTGGTCCCAGCAGGTCTACTGAATAAGCCTACCCCTTACCTGAATATCACATGGGTGGTGCTGTTCTTACTAAGATATGTATTTAAATGTTTTTTTTCTTTCATGCATTTGTTTCTAACGCATTTATAAGATTATTTCTTTGTTGCTTTGTATGTCCCTCCCCCACAGTATAACCCTTGTTTTCACTGATTTGATGTCGGTATAATTTGCGGAAGGGAAGGGGAAAAACAAGTCGTTTAAATAAGGATTCAAATGGACCCGTTGCAACAATGAGAAGTACAAGTTGTCAAGTCGCAAATGAACTTTACAACTTTGGTGGGGGGGGGAGGATTAGGTAGGGGGTGGGGGGAGACTGGGAAGGGATGGGAAAGGTAAACAAAGGAGGAGGCTACAATGCTTGATAAGAAATGTATTCACTATCTTGCCCATGTAATTGTAACCCCTCTATACAGTATTTTCACAATAAATAAAAAACACTCAAAAAAAAAAAACACCTAACAGATATAATAGTTTACATAAATGTAGGGAAGTGTTTTCTGGTCTTAGTTGTCATTGAATCAATTGTGTAAATCACACATTTCTCACTCAATTCATATTTATGTTTATATACTTACATGACATAAGTATAATTAACTAATAAGTGATAGCAAGTGCTGTTTATGGAATCTCTCTAGGCTTTCTAAAATTAACCGTTCTACCCTAAAATCTATATGCCCTCCAATCTTTTCAGAGGTTTCATTTACAGTAAAGTTACTCATCTCATTGAAGCAGAAAAGTATAAGCCATAATCATTGTTTGGAACAACTGTCACATTTACATGCATTTCACTTAGGTTAAGAATCATGCCAATAATAGCAAAATGTCTTCTGAGCTATTCAATCCGTGATGAAAATATTTAATTATACGCCTGTTTTTTTGACTAACATCCTATTCCTTAGGAAGATCTTTTTGTGAAATTCTGTGTTCCTGATTAGAGGATGGAACAAAGGCAATAATGAAAATAGCCAAGGAAAATACTTGAAAACATTTTAAAAAGCAAAAACAGACACTCTTGTTTTCACTGGTTTCAATGAAAATGTACATTAAAGTATCACGTTTTTTATATCATTTAAACTTCAATTAGCAGTGTAGAAGAGAACAGAAAACTTTGTTTGAAGACAGCTTGACTTTGAACAATTCAACATAAGCATAATGGATTTATCTTGTTTTTCTGTGTAGTTGCTAAAATAATAGAGAGCAATGCCCAAAGGAAGGAAAACACCTAAGCCAAAGCAATAAACTTTTTTCTATAAAATAATTGTGAGGAAAAGTGTATTTGCTTTTGTGTGAACAATAAAAAATACAAAAATCCTTTATTAATGTTTTATATATCTTGACTAGGATTTCTCTTGTTGGAGAAGAGGAAAGGTTTGAAAAAGATAAACATTGTTTGACTATTCCCAAAGATCATTCTTATTTATTAGCTATAGCAACACAAGTAGCCTTGGTTACTCTTAGTATCATTCTTTTTAACATTTAGAAACATTACTTGTTGCTGCGTTATAAGCTGCAAACCCTTAAGTATTAATAAAGAGTCATTTCCTTTGAGAGGAAAGTTACTGTGTAAACAAAACTAAAATATCAAATACAGAATAGTGGAAATTATTTTCTAGCTATATCACAATCTGTAGGTGTAGATTTTGTTTCCCATTGTTCCAAGGGACCCATTTTTGTTATCTTCTTTGTCACCATCTAGTGATCTTATAACATCCTATACTATTCTGGGATTGTTGTCTGTTTACTGGATTCTCTAATTTCTGTTGGAAAATTAGGAAGGATAGAAAATTGAGTTTCTGTTTCTGTTTACTTTATTTTTATTACTTTAGAATCTATTACTCAAAATGACATAAATTATCTTTATAATATTAGAAGAAAGATTTCATTTCCCTATTCTCACCTTAGCTTTCTACATAACTGTAGTACTTAGTGATCCCCAAATGTGAAAATAAAGATAGGGAGCTCCTTTTATTGATATTATTTAGAATTTCAAGACTTCATTAATGCAAGGCCTTTAGTAGTATGTACATCATACATGTATACAAAGCCAGTGGCAACTTTTTCTTATTCTCAGAAACTAGGACATGTGGTGTCCCTGTAGTTGCATCAGTAAAAGGCTGTAGTTGACTAGATTTACTCTATCAAATCTGTCAAATTTCGACAAGTTACGTGGCTTGTATAATCCGTATTTATCATTTTAGTTCTAAAGGACAGAAAACTAAAAGAAGTCTCACTAGATTAAAATCGAGCCACCGACAGAGCTGAAATACTTTTCAGATTATTCTAGTGGAAACGGAATTTACTTCCTGTTCTGCTTTCCAGAAACTTCAGAATCTGGGTTGATGTCTTTTCCTTTATCTTCTAATGTAGCATCTTTACATCTTTCTGAGGGTTCTTACCTAATCATGTCCCTTTCCCACTAAAGCTGGGACTTTTAAGTACCCATTTGAATATACTTCCCCCATTTGATAATTATTCAAATTTGCTGTCCTTGGGTAATGAAAGGTGATTATTTTACAAACTTGTATATATCTATATATGTATAGATATATACATATGTATAAAATGCAAATCTACATTTGAGGAATTAGATATTTAGGGATGATATTTTGCAAAGGTATTTCACTGCCTACTACAATAAGTGTGTAGCATTGTTTCTACTATAAACTGTTATCCTTTCATTAAATTTGAACAACATATTTTTCTATGAAATATAAGTAAAAAAAATGTAGTCCCTGAAAGCAATTATTCTTGGTTAAAACATTCTCATGTACTAGAAGCCCTAAATCCCAGAGAGCAGCTCCTGAAGCAGTGCTGGCACTGGTACTTTTTATACATTCTGTTTAAAATCTTCTCTTTTCACGAGCATTTGACTGCTATTATTTTGGAATTATGGTTAATATTTATTTGACAGCTATTTTTAAAAACTATACCACCCAATACTGGTTCTCTTTTTCTAACTTTTTGTGTCATCTATTTCTGAAACACAGTTATTTGAATTACATGAACTGATTATTGAAGTTGAATCACTGTTGAGAGGAAAAGAAGAAAAAAGATGTCTCTGTGTGTATGTCACGTTAAAAATGTACCTCACAGCTATTTATGTTAAAATCATTTATTTTTCATTATGTTTAGATTCTGATAAAATTTAGCCTCGACTCACAAAATGTTAATGCAGTCTTATTTCATGCCTGCCAAAAGCAAACAACAAATTACTATTTATTTAAAAATTATTTTAAAAAAAATTTAAAAATTACTATTTATTAAAAAAACTATTTTAAAAAATTGGCCAAGGCAAATGGTTTATTAGATATTTAGAGTCATGATTTACTTTACCTATTTCTGAAAGAATGAAATTCTAGCTTTGAAGCCTTTTGCTTGATATCTACAATGTGTCATTCTTACTTTATTAATAGGAAAATTTGGAGAAAGTATAAGAATTCACAGAGAAAAATGAGAAGAGGAAATGAGAAGGAGAAATCTAGTCATTTTGTTCTTCCTCATCTCAGTGACAAGGTCTGGATAATGATTGTGGATATTAGATACAGTGGACTATAGTGATTAAAAACATGTATAGAAAAAGATAACCCCACAAGTGATCACATGGAGAATGCTTATTTATAAAAAATGAATAGCATCAAACAGAAAATGTTATATAATTGTTTAGTCTTTGTTTAGTGTTTGTTAAATTCTGGTGTGCTATAGTCAACTATCATAAACATATACAAGAATGGTAAGAAACTAACATCTTTATATCATATTCTAATATGAGCTTAGTTCTGCCTGTTTTATGTGTGTGCGTGTGTGTGTGTGTGTGTGTGTGTGTGTTCTTGTGGCTGCATTTGACTTTTGCCTCTATTTCACATGCTATATTCTTCCAGTATAGAAATTTAAAGAAGACTCCCTCTAGAAATATGCTATTTTTATGGCTAAGGGAAAACAAGTCAGCCGCTAGACACAGACACTGGGCTAGAAATCTTCCCCTAGAAATACCCTTTGACCGCTTCTGGTTTATTTTTGTAAGCTGAAGTAAGTCACATGATCCATCTTGACATTGCAGAGTAGAGGTAAATCTCACCTTCAGGAAGCTGATGCAGGACAGAGAAATATGCCAAGAAATACAACACTTGAGATAAAGAGGAAAAAGAAGAGAACTATAAAACAATCAATCATACTTGCCATCACATGTCTCTGCAGGAAGGAAGCTATTATGTAACTCTGTTTCCAAAACTACTGAGACCTTCAAATCATGATTTTATGCTTGAATGTTTCAGGAATTAGAGAACATCAAAGAAAGCTGGATTAATCATTTCAATACCAATACTTTATACTTTCTTACCTAGTATCTATTTTTTCTAGAAATGGATTTTGTTAACATATGTGACTATCCACCAGAATAAATGCCTTCATTTATCTGCATCTTGTGCAGATAGCATAGTCAATTATGTATGTGGGAGTTCATCAGTAGCACTTTCTAAAAATGTAAAAAATGGACAGGGAGCCAATATACATATTTTTCCACCATCACCTTCCACATCCTCCTTCTTCCTTCCTAGGAAAAACACCCAATCAATAAAAAGTCTTAGATATTTAGCTCTTGACGTTGAAAGTGGAAGCAGAATGTCAGAGATGACTGTTAATGGTGCTTTACATAATAATGTCACATGTAACAGCCCTATGAGTCCTGCAGGTTTTAACACTGTACTTCATTAGTGATGTGGTAGGAATGCCAGCCATACTGAACTTAGTATTGTTTTCCACTTCGACCTGGCCAAAATTATAATATATATTAATGGAATGAAAAAGTAATGCCATCTTAAGAAAGTTATTTAGGTATCTGGGAATGTGGCTTTATGGTACAGTTATTGCCTAGCATGCATGAAACCCTGGGATCCATTGCTTAGTACCAAATACACAGAAAAAGAAACACGAGAAGTGGTACTGTGGCTCAAGTGGTAGAGTGCAAGCCTTAAGAAAAAAGTCTCAAGAACAGTTCCCTGGCCCTGAGTTTGAGCTCCACGCCTGGCAAAAAATCATTTAGTTAGTAAATAGAAAATAATCCATACATGGAATATATAATTGCTCCTTCCATTCTGATACCTGACAATAGTCCTTAATTTATATACTTTATCTATATTAGAAAACTGTGTTGAAAAAAAAAAAGTTTTGTTAATTGGTCACGGCAAGTAATGACAGGAATGTGCTTAGATATCAGATTTTAGATATCAGGTGAAGATTAATCCTGGAAATTCAAAGATTTCAGGCTTTTAAGTGTTCAATACTAATCACAATGAGAAGAGTAGTCTAAGTGAGATTTTGGAAATCTTTTTGTCAGGTATGGCACCAAAAAGGCAGAGGCTAATTAATACTTTTGACAGAAGAGATAGAATAACTCCATATGGAAGGAATAAATGATAATAAGAACTAAGTTATACCAAAAACAGTTCTAGGGAACCATTTTTGGTTATTGAAGAACTAGTTATCAAATAGGCTTATTCTTCATTGCCTTTGGCATTCTAAATCTCTTTGGCTAGTTCTTAATTCCTGTGAGATAAGTTTTATTTCCTTCTTTCATAACTGATCTCCTTTCCTTTCTAAAAATCTCAGTCTTTCTCTATTTCCCTATGAACAATTTCTGCAGCTAAGTCAGCATACGCAAACAGCAGAGGATGCTAATGTGAGAGTCCTATACCTCGTGAGTCATTAATATAACAACATGGAAAAGGAGGACATATCTATTCCTAACTCAATTTTTCTGAAAAGCTACAATGTGATCATTTGATTCAAATTTCCATTCTTGGTCTACATAGTGTCATTACCTTCACATAAATGCAAATATGAGCTGGGTGCTGGTGGCTCATGCCTGTAATCCTAGCTACTCAGGAGGTTGAGACCAGAGGATTGTGGTTCAAAGCCTGCCTGGTCAGGAAAGTCCAGGAGACACTTATCTTCCATTAACCTCCAGAAACCTGGAAGTGGTGCTGTACTTAAAGTGGTAGAGTGCTCAACTGGAGCAGAAAAGCTCAGGGACAGCACCCAGGATCAGAGTTCAAGCCCTATGATGAAGAAAAAAATGCAAATATGACTTTAAGTTTCCCCAAAAGGAACTATGAAGTCAGTAGTCATCTTCCCAATCAGAAAAAATTTCAAAATGATTCAGTGCACCTACTTTTGCTGAGTAATTTAAGTTATGGCTTCTTTGCTGGACATATTCTCTTCTTTTAAAAATTGTCATATATTAGTTTTATAGTAAACTGCATCTAGTATTTCTTGGTTCAAAACAGAAATCTTGATACAGTTAATGTCACTTGCCATTTTTACTATCTCAGTTCAAAGCCAACTCATGCAGGACAGTCTGTCAAATTCTTATCTGTAATTAAACACCAAAAAAACCAGAAGTGGAGTTTTGGCTCAAGCAGTAGAGTACTAGATTTGGGGGCAGTTGGACATGGAAGACAATTGTTCAGGGACAGGGTCCAGCCTCTGAGTTCAAGCCCCAGAACCAGCACAAACTAAATAAACAAACAAGCAAAAAAACCCCACATATTACTATGGGACCATGGTTAAAGCACTGGTTTGAGAAGAGGCTCCTTTTGCTGATCATATTCAGTGTATCCTGCTTTTTTGGAATCCTTATTGTTATGGAGAACTCAGGACCAGACAAAAGGAATTGATAACTGATTCGCAATAAGAAAATCATTTCAGGAGTGAAATAACCTTCCATAATACACTATACAACCTGCACGTCTTTGTTTCTTTACAGTAGAACACTTTTCAAACAGTTATTTTTTTTCCTATGCTGGCCTTCAAATGGCATATTGTTTCCTTTTGTAATACTCTCCACTACAAGTTTACAGACAAGTTTTATATGAGTAAAGGACACACTCGAATAAGCCCAGGACAGAGTTTCCTTCAAGCCTTGCATTCTTTTCTTAACTTGAACTTTGTCATTCCTTTATGTTCAATTCCTCTCTTGGGATCAGTTTCCACTTGCAGTAACACTTCCTTCCACTTACATTCAGTAACTACCTATTGTCCTGATCCAGGTAAAATGAATGTTTTCTGGCTTCGTTGAAATAGCACAAAGACATCGTTGGACATGAGGTAACACGTGTTTCAGAGGCAACATAGTAAAGACAAAATATGGAATTAAATGGCTTATAAAAACATTATCAATGTACATATGGCCATATAAGATGATGTTAAGTGAAATGGACCCCAAGATAGGGACACATCTTCTTGTTTCTTTCTTGCTATCATTTTTAATATATCTAAAATATACTATGTGATTTTTTTTGTTTCTCTTCTATGTTCTTCCTCCACATTATAACCCGTTTTCACTTGATATGATTTTGGTGCCCTGCATCTACACTTTTCTAATGTGAGGAGGGGAAGGGAAATAACAAAATGCTGAAACAAGGATACAATATGACACATTGTAACAATGAGTTGAACAAGACACTATGTAGAAAATGAACTTTACAACTTGTGGAGAGAAGGGGGAATTGTGGAGATGGGGAGGGAAGGGATGGCAGGGGAAAACAAAGGAGGAGGTAACAATGCTCGATTGATTGGAAATGTACTCATTACCTTACTTATGTAACTCTAACACTCTGTACATTATTTTTACAATAAGAAGCATGAAAAAACATTATCCAGGAGTACATTAAGTTCAAATTTCATAAGTTCTCTATAAATTAAGGCTAATTTTAACTGGAAAGAGATTTCACAGAAACTTTTTTTTGTGTGTGTGTGTTGTGCAGTATTTCCCAAGTGTAGATAAGTTAACAGTAGAAGAAACAATAGGAATAATAGGAGAAAAAGTTCTGTGTTTAAGTATAATTTTTCAATATACTATAGAAGACACTGCAAATAAGACAACTTTGAAACAATAAAGCCAAGGCCAGTATATAGATCTATGGGAGTGATGTAGAGAAAGCATTACTACCAAGTGGAACATGAAGGATGAGGACACTCTCTTTCTTCTAATACATCTAAATCATGGTAGCTAGTCACGCAAATTTGTCAAAAGTAGAGTGGAAGAATAATTCTGGTTCCAAAGCAAGTCAGATATAAGAGCATGGACTTAACTGGAAAAAAGGCTATGTTGAGAGAGCAGTAATTACACTAGCAATGAACTGGTGGCTCAGATCACATTTCTTTTTCTTTCTTTTTTTTTAATCTTTCTTTTTTTATGGTTGTAGGGGTTGAACTCTGGGCTTTGGCAATGTCCCACCGTTCTTCAGCTCAAGGCTAGCACTCTACCACTTGATCCACAGATCCACTTCCAGTTTTCTGGTGGTTAATTGTAGATAAGTGCCTCAGAAACTTTCTTACTTGTGCTGGATTTCAACTGCAATCCTCAGATCTCAGCCTCCTGAGTAGCTAGAATTATAGGAGTGAGCCACTGGAACCTGGCTTAAGATTACATTTCTAACAGTATACACTCAGTATATGTAATGTGTATGTTCATCTATCTTTATATGAATTTTTGAGTTGAAAATTTGTGCTACAGATTAGACTTTACACTCACAAAAATGCTTGTAGTTTAACAGTTGATATTCCTGGAAAGATAAAATCTAAGAATGTAAAGGAGTCTGGGAAGTTCAATTTGCATCCATCCTGGGCAGAACAGTCTTTGCGACACTACCATAATTAACCAGCCAAAAGCTGCATTGGAAAAATGGCTCAAGTGATGGAATATTAGTTATGAGCAAGATTGCTGAATAAGAGCTTGACGTTTTGGCATATATTCATATAAGTATGCACATACACACAGAGGCATTTATATGTGCAAACACACATATGACACAATTCTTAGAATGTATAGAAATGTTAGGAAATATGTCCTGAGACTAGAATCAAGTGATAAATTTTAATATTAGAAAGTAGACTTTCTTCAAAAAGTTTGAGACTATTACATAGGTAGGGACCAGACATATTAAGAGTGCCAAGTAATCATTATTAAAAGGATTGGACCCATGGAGGAATGAATCAGAGATCCCAGCAGGTGCATCTGAAAATGATCATATCCTGTGTCAAATGTCAGAAGATCTTTGAAAATAGTACATAAACACTCTGAGCCGTCAGTCTAGTGGATAATATCATTGGAGAAGTTCAGAATTCCTAGTCTGTGTCTAGATTAAATAAACCAACAAACCATGGCAAGGCAATGTGATACAAGCCTGGAATTCTAGCACTCAGATTAAGACAGGAGATTAAAGAGTGTAATTACATAGTGATACCTTCCCTGGACCAGGTAGAATAATTTTTTCTAATAAAACAAACCAAACAACAAGTAAGGAATACACAGTTGCAAGTTTGGGCTAATTTTGTCATTATGTTTTAGAAGTCAAGTTTCCTATTGAAATGCAACTTACACATAATCCTCAGTTGTGTTTTAAATGCTCTCTTCATTACAGAACATTCCTAGTTGCAAAATAGCTCATGATTTCCTACCAAAAATTTGAAAAAGCAAGCATCATTCTGTTGGATTCCGAAGAAATTATGAAGGATAACATAAGCTTAAGCCTGGAGAAATTGCAAAGTTCATCTAATGTAGGACTTTGTAGACCTGGCTAAATTAGAATTAGATTTAAAATAAATATTTTTTGAAATTTCATACTATATAGGATACTACAAAATTGTATTCAAGTAGAAGGTTTAATTTAGAAATTCACATATGATTCTGGAATTCTATTGCCTAGAATATTCTTTCAAGTGAGGTATAATTAGAACTTAGTTAATAAATAATTCCAACAGTTCATGTATGACATGAATAATCTAGACAGCGTTGCCAACAAATGGATGCTATTAATTTATAAATTTAGAAAAAGAGCAATTTTTTGAGACTTTGGTGTAACATGGCATGAAGAGAGTAATTGTGTGAAATCTTTTTTTCTTCTACTTATACATAACACCGGAAGAAATTTCCTTAATTACATACCTTTATATACAATGAGAAAAAAGCTATGTTTGAGGTTTGTTTTTATTTTGTTTTTGTTGTTTAATTTTTCTTAGTGCTTGACCTCTGGGCCTGAGTACTGTCCCTGAGCCTGATTTGCTCAAGGCTACTGCTCTACCACTTGAACCTCAGTGCCACTGTGTCTGGCTTTTCCTGAACAGTTTATTGGAGATAAGAATCTAAGGAAACTTCCTGCCTGGGTGGGCTTTGAACCATAATCTTCAAATCTTAATATTCAGATATTCGGATCTCCTGAATATCTATGATAGATAAAATAATAATAATAATAATTTATAATAAAATAAATATAACAATAAATAATATTTGCAAGTGTTCTGATATCAGGAATAACACTGGGGGGAAAATGATGCAGCAAAGTTTATTGTAGTGTTCTTTGCACAGTTGGGAGGGCATCACAGCAGAAATGTAGTATTTTTTCACAATAGTGATAAGGAAGTCATAATGTGAATTTAGGAAATTTTAAGGTGCAATTTACAAGTTGGAAACTGTTGTGCTAGGATGACTTTACGGTATAAAAACTTGGGATTGATTGTCATAGAAATAATAGCTTACTCTAATGAACAAATGTATACTCTTCAGGAACTAATTATTATAGATAGTTCATAGGTTTATCTTCTACCAGAATGTGGCTATATTTGTTGACTTTTAAATATGTTACATCCCATTGGAAACTGCATCTGTTGCAGAATTAAATAAAAGGCAAACAGATACTATTTTAAATGTCTCTGGTATGGCATGTTCAGAATTTGAAAATGAGTATTTAGTAGTCATAGGAATTTTGAAGAACACATATATTCTGTCCTCTTAACAATTATTCAGTTTTAAAAGTTAATACTTTACATAGAATAGAACTGTGTTTTGTTTTAGTATGAGACATTGCTGAAATAATGTTTTCTCAAAATAATGGCAAATATATTCTGAAAATATTGTATAGTTTGATAACATTCAAATTGATGAACCTCTGATAAAGAAAGGGGTAATTGAATAATATTTACTATACCTACACAGTGAAATTATATTTTATGTAGCTTATATTTTAATTAAATTTTATTGTTAAGGGGATATATAGAAGGGGTTGCAGTAATTGTAAGGTAGTGAATACATAACATGAACTTTTTACCCACTCCCTCATTTTTCTCACTGTTTTCCTTCACCCCAATACCCCTCATAAGTTGTAATGTATATTTCCAACATTTTGTTTTGTGAGTATTGCTATTGCATTGGTTTGCCCTTTTTCCTTTGTCTTGCCATTTTGTTGTTCCTCTTCCCTTGCCAAATTAAGATAAATATATATACAATGACACATGATACTGAAAACAAATACAGCAGGGAATAAGCCATAGGAGAAAACACAAAACAAAAAAGAAATCACATAGTACATTAAAAACAACAACCACAAAGAAAAACCTCTGTTTTCATATGTAGGAGTTCATTTTGCTCAGCATCATCTCACACATAGCTATTGAACCATTGTGCTCATCTGCTAGGACAATCCTAGATATTTCCTACTTATTACAAATGAGGGAAACCATGGAATCTATTTCTTTTTGTCTTGTGTATTTTACTTAGTAGGATTTTTCCAAGTGTTTCCATTTCCTTATGAATTAGAAGCATATAATTCCACCGGGTATATATATATATATAACACACTTTGTCAATTCATTCATCTACTGAGTAGTACATTGGTTTAAAACATGATTTCATGTAAGTATCACGTAGGGCCATTCAAAAATGACAGATGCCACTTACCCAGACATTCTAAAATCATGATTTCTATGTAAGATAGGATTTCATGGTGGTACAAGTGTTGAGATATGGGGATCAGTCTAATGTGTATCTTGCACTGAATTAAGCAGGAAGGTATCCAATATCATATAGGATAAAAATGGTAGTGACAACATATTCCCTTGAGAATGATATAGGAGGTTGCCAGAAGTATGAAGCAGTTCAGATAATTTTGAAGGATTTACAAATCCAAGTGAAAGTATGTCCCTTTAAATAAAAATTATGTAAGTGAAAGGACAAAAGAAGGGGAAGAGAAGAAATAACTGATAGCAGATCATTGTCCCAAGTATAAAAGGACATAATCTATAACTTCCAAGTTAAAAAGAGACCAATATAATACGTCCCACTTAATTTAGGTACTTGCAAAATGTTTACTTGGCTTTTTCCTAGTTTAATGCTCTAAAATAAATGAAGACGTACTTCAACCTGAACACTAACTCTGATGAGCCCTCTTTTTCTCACTTTGCACTTGGAAAATAATCCCTAAGTTGATTATGTTGTGGCTGGTTAGAGTCAGACTAAGGGGCTTCTACTTGTACAATTATCCCAGAATAGTTTAATGCAGTTTCCCCTGAAGATATCCAATTGCATTGTCTGAAGCTGTACTTTGAACACACCCTTACACTTAAGCACATAATTTCAAATTACACTTAAACATTTCCTTGGCACATTCTACTTGTGCCTCTGTCTTTTTGCACATTCCTTTTGAGTTCATAGTTGCTCTATTTCCATTTCATCTGTAAAAACTGCTAAGAACATTGCTCAACTACCACTTCTTGTTTGCATACACACAGTCTATGTATGAAGGTACTTTGTCCATGTTAAGCAATAAGGTAGTACTCACTCTCTGAGAAGAAAAGTTCCACAATATAACCCTATGCCCACATTAGAGGATGTAGAATTTAAAGCATTTTGAGACAAACAGTGGTATTAGAATTGAAAGACTCCTTAGGGACATTTTCATGGAGCTCATTAGTTTACCCAGGAGAAATATAAATATCTACAAAATCTGGAACTAATTAGTAAGTATCCGAATTAACACTAACTCTTAGACGTTGTGTTAAAACAAGGCACCATTGTATTGTTGTTACATAAGAATCCTTACCTACTTGCAAATGTGTATAAGAAAATGAAAGAAAGACATTAAAGCAAAATGCCTTATCTTTTTAGGCATTTAATCCTAATGGTGAGGGTAATGTCTGAACTCTTCCATTCAATAAAAGCTTGAAGTTTATAAGTACTTCCTACATATAAGAATTTGTGGCAGGTTGATTGATTTATTTCAGCATGGAGATATCCCTAACAAGAACTAGAGTTAAATAGAGTATATGGCAGTTATGATGTGTCAATGGCAATTGAGGAATTTTCTATTCTAAAGAGGAATCAATTCCAGGAGTCTTCAGTCACATCAGTAAGGCTGTATGTTCAACCTAATACTTGGTGTTACTTTTCCTACATTTATAATGAATAGGCTGATAAAATATCCAAATATATCTAAAGATATTTCAATAAAATACCAAACTGTTGTGCATACATGGGTCACTCATTGGAACTGTAGGACAAATTAGGCTTGTCTGTGCTGTAGTACAATCTCTAATCTGCTGGCTAAACACAGTCTTCAAAAATATTCACAGAATACCTCTAAGTAAAGTTCATGAGAATTATATCTGTATAATTTTGCTAAGCTCAGCATAAAAGCATTTGTTCCCAGCATTTATAATCAACAGGATTTGTTGAATTCATGGATCCAGAATTTTATGGCTTCACATTCATACCTCAAAATATTATCAATATGACTTTCACCAAAACACTGTTCTTATTAAACTTGTCTATGTCCTTTTACTTTTCTAAACCAAATGGCATATTTCCTTCAATATCTTCCTGAAAATTCTTTCCTTCCTTTACTTCGGAAAATCTGTGTTTATTACTTTTTTGGTTCCTTGTTTTTCTCTTTCTTCCAATCTTGTCCACACTGGTGCTCACATTGCTCACACTTGTGTGAGAACTTTTCTTTTCCTCTTCCCTTCAATAATACCCCCCCCAATTTTATTATCCTTTTTCATATGCATGGTCATGGATATTTTGATGATGTCTAAACAGACCTATATTTGCATCTGTTTAATATGAACTTTAGAACAATCAGAGAGTTTTATCCCCTAACTCCATCATTTCAACCTGTGGTCCTTATTACTAAGAATATCACTAACACAGTTGCCAGCCAGACCTGTGGAAGCACCTTAGATTTCTTCTTACCCTTCTACTCCCTCCCATTAGATAAGATGAATGACCAAGATTTTCTCAGGTTCTGTGACTAATATGATTCCTATGTATTCCGTTTTATGCCCCTGACACCAGCCTGTTTCATTTACTCATCATTGTCACCTAGTCCTAAAACAACCATTTCCAAAGTATGCTATTTCCCCATAGTCTTTTCATATTGGTCCTCTCCATCACCAAATTACTTTCTTTGTAAGCACACAGAGTGAAGACCTCAGACAAAAATTCTGCTATCATTCTTTACTCACTACATTAACTGTTGGCCTTACATTCCTCAACTGTAAATGGATGTAATCTACCAGAAAAAATGAAGAATATATTTGTTGACTTCTAGAGCAAGAAAAGAGAAAAGTGAAAAGACCTTACATTTTCCAACTTACCTTACAAATAAGGAAAGAGTCAAAATCAGTTTGTTGGTATAAAGTCACAAATTGTTGCATGCAGAAATAAAAATACATTTTACCTCCTTGCTCTATGGCCTAAGTCCTTTTAAGGTAACTACAGATATGTAAGTAGTATTATGTAAATTGTGTCAAATTGAAGAACATACTCTTAATATATAATTGGAAAACTTTGGTTAATGAATAGTATGTATATGAGAATGTTATTTGAACTAATCACACTAAGTTGAAAAGTACATCTTAGTCCATCAAAATGTGGAAATTAATGATTTTATTTATAAGAAAACAATACCACCAAGAATAGTGAGTATACATGAAAGAGACTGTAGGAATTACATTAGGGTTTTTCCTGCCTCTACCTGTTTATGTGATTGTATTTCTTGATATTGAAACTCTCATCTTGTTATTCTTAGCGTATGTAATCCAAGTCTGTTGATTACTATGTATTCAATGTGGGAAATATACCTTGAAAATTGTGTAAAGTTTTTTTATCCTTTTCAATCACAACATGGTCATTATCAGGGTACACTGTGGTGTTCATCATCATCATCAAAATTAATATTAGCATCATCATTGCTATCTATTGAGAGTCTGATATATATCTATGATTTTGCAATTATTTGTCTGTTGATTAATAATTTTAATGTTACCACTGTACATACATACATATTAAAATTAAACAAATAAACAATATCTAAGCCATAACAGGTAACTTGACTAGGGGCTTATAACAAATTATGGAATAGATTTTTGAAGTATTGCAAATTCTTAACCAGTATGAATTCACTTCCTCTCTCCCTACCACTACACACAAATATTTAAGAGTTTGAACAGAATAATTTCAAGTAATATACTGTAAATGTTACTACAATATCATGTGTATACCTAAAGTTCCCTTGAAAGTAATAAACTTTCTATTGAAGGTTAGTCATTTTATCCTAGGAAACTTTTGGCAAAATAGACTCTATATCTTTGAAATGAAAAAAGGTCAAAAAATAGTAGCATAAAGTTTTAGAAGGTGTCTGTCTTCAGAAATATATATATGTATATATATAATGTGTGTGTGTGTGTGTGTGTGTGTGTGTGTATAGAAAGATATACATTTTTAGAGATTATTTGTCATCAGAAATATATACATATATCTAAATTTATGTGTAGAATGATGTACAGTATAATGAAACAAACATCTTAAAATATATTTAAAATTAAAAAAATACATCAAACCAAGTGCCAGTGACTCACGCCTATAAATGGAGCTATTCTGGGTAATGAGATCTTAGATTAGTTTTTGAAACTAACCCAGACAGAAAAGTACTTGTTAGATTCTTATCTCCAATTAACCACAGGAATTAGCTCTGTGCCTCAAGTTGTAGAGTGCTGGCATTGAGAATAAAAAGGCTTAGGGACAATGCACAGGCCTTGTAAACAACAACAACAACAACAGCAACAAAATAATTTACATTAATTTCACAAAAGTATCTTTTAACTGCTGTGAACATTTCTTAGAAACATGAATACATGCCCCTGGAAAATGTTAAGTATAAGTATAGAATATCTACATCTATGTTAAATACATGACTATTTAGATTGTTTAAGATATTTAGGTAATGATTAGGAATTAAGAATAATGATAACATAGTGAGACTGGTCTTTTATTCTATTTTTTTCAGTAATAAAATAATATTTGTAATGATTGTGTAAAATTACTCTTGTTTGATATTTGACTTATAATAAGTGTTAAAAATTTTTAAATGATTTGCATAGGAAAGAATAATTTTTAATGGTATCAATTCTTTTGTAATTTCAAAACAATTAAGAACTTTATTCCAAGGCTGGTTACTCTAAGACTGTATTTGTTTTCTTGTTCTAGTTTTCATATTTTGGTAGAAATTAAAATTCCAAAAATTCAGTGGATGTTGGCATTCAGGAACATCTTCATAGATACTAATATTGAGTCCCTTAAATGGAATTGCTTCATTTCATTTGTTATTTTCACAAATAAACAAGATTATTGTATATTTTTTTTCTTTTCATTGCTATTGGCTCTTATCTTGGGAATACTTTTTTTTCCTAGCAAAGTAGAGAAAAGCAATTGGATTGATCAAGTAACATATGGCTTTCATAAAATGTACATGCATAGATTTGGATCTTCTGTCATTTGCTAAACGTTTCTTCCAGAAAAGGTTATCAATTATTTATAAGTGATGCATAATTCCTAGGTATTCCAGTTATCACATACATTTTTTTTGGTTGAGTTATCTCTGTAAAACTAAAATAAACAGACCAAAAAACCTCAAAATAAACAAATCAAATATTTGTTCTAAAAGCTGTAATTTACAAATAGTTTTTAGCCAACAACGAAAACATCTTTTTAGGTATTCTGCACTTTGTGTGAAGTATTTTTACCAATAGTTTTTTTTTTTTTTTTTTTTTTTTTTTTTTGCTGACATGTAATTCACATGCCATATATCATCTCCTTCTATAGCATACATTTTAGTGCTTTGGAAATAAATTGTAAGATCATAAATTTTCCAAGCCTAATTTTCACTTGCATTTCTTCAAATAGAGCTGTAAATTTTAGAACAGTTGATATAAAAAAAAGTTGATATAAAGGTTATATAAAAGTTGATATAAAGTTGATATAAAATTCTCTTACAAGAATTTGTCCAGCATAAATCCTCTATAGTGTGTCTCTTCAAAATTCATTTTTGGGGATTATTTCCAAGGTCTCACACAGAATATTCAAGTGCACTGTCAAGTGCACTGTCTATGTCCAAACAAGTTTTTTAATCCTCTTTAATACATACATAGAAGTGTAATGGCTGAATCATATACAATTCTCTTTGACATTTTGAAGACTTGAAAACTTACTTGCTAAAATGATTGGAGTATTATGCAAATCAATCTACTATGTGGAGTATATCAATTTCTCCACAAATTCATTATTATATTTTGCATCATCTTTTTATATTATGGTCCTACTAGTGAGTTTTCATTTTATTTTTTTCTTAGAAACTAAAAAGGAGATTATTTCATATGCTCTTCCTATTGAGTATTAATTTATATATGTTCTTTAATGAAATATCCTGTTCAGGAAAATAATATATAGAATTAGAAGATATAAAAGTACTTAAGACTCAAGATCATTGTAGCATTAACATTGTACCATTAACAAATATGTGCCCTCGGGCTGGGAAGGTGGCTCAGTGGTAGAGCACTTGCCTTGCATGCATAAGGCCCTGAGTTCAATTCCTCAGCAACACATAAGCAAAAAAAAAAGAAAAAAAGCCAGAAGTGGCACTGTGGCTCAAGTGGTAGAGTGTTAGCCTTGAGCCGAAGAGCTGAGGGAAAGCGCTCATGCCCAAAAGTTCAGGCCCCATGACAGGACCCCCCCAAAAAAAAATATGTCCCCTCTATCTGGTGGATATGTTTTCACTTCTTTCATACAATTATAAAAGCTTATCAGTTGATATTAACCAGTATATTCTTCTTTTCTTTAGCCACTAATGCTTTCCATGTCAAAATTTTTAGAAACCTTCACTGATCCAATGTCATGAATTCTTACATTTATGTTTATAGGTTTTTACATCTCACATTTAGTTTGATAACCATATTTTATTTGAAAATTATGTATAAGGTTTGAGGAGGTATTCTAAGCTCATTCTTTAAATCTTGAGTGGCAATAGTGCCAATACACCCATTTAAGATTCTATTTTTATTTCATAAAGTCATGGCATCCTCTTCAAAATCTGTTGACCATAAAACTATGATTTTATTTTTGATAAATCTGTTACATTCTTCTATGTGTCTGTTCTTATAGTAGAGCAATATTGTCTTCACTATTAAACATGGTAACAAGATTCAAATCTAGTATGAGGGCTCAAGCTACACCATTTTACAAAATTGTTCTGACTGACCTGTATTCCTTGAATTTACGTACAAGTTTATTGAGCAGGTGGACCAATATTCTGCAGATTTATCTAGATGTTTGATAGTTACTCATATTTTGCACTTTGTGAAAACACATGATCTCAGATATTACATATAGTAAAATGTCTTAAGAGAATGCTTGAAACAACTAAAATTTATTTAGGAATGAGTTAAAATTTACATAGCACTATAGCACAATAAACCTGAATGGTAATGACTTGAGCTGTACTACAGAGGAGAGTGAGAGAGGATAGAATAGAATGATGGACCACATACGAGCTGTATGTCATTGGTTTTGTGTATGTCATTGGTTTTGTGTTTCAAAAAACAGAAAGTGTTCAGAGAAGAAAAGGAGGAAAATAATTAAAGTGTCCTGAATCAAGTTTCTTTTTAATGCACCTAATAGTGTGGACTGAGAGTCAGAGAAGATGGGAAAAAATAAAATAGAAAATAAAGCATTGTATAGACCTGTTACAATGTAAAGAAATTGTAATAAGAATATGATAATTAATTACCAAAGAAATAAGAGAAAGAATAGGTAAACTCTAAAGGCAAAAAGAATGAAGAGAGAAAAGAAGCAACGTAAAAACTTTATCAACAAACGCAAGAGTTTGGAAGTGGAAATATTCTAAATAACAATAAAATTTGCTAACATGGATAGAATATGGATCACATTGTAGCATATAGAATTTTGAAAAAACATACTAGGAATGAAACTTAAAAGTCATAATTTAAAGCACTATATACATTATAACTGCACAGTATAGTTCAATGGTAAAAGCATGGTCTAGCATATGTGAAACAATGCTGTGATATCCCAAGCATTACAAAGTACACACAAAGCATACACAAACAAAAACCACATAAAGACACACACATAACACATACACATATTTGGATTATTATTATCATATTAAACAAAAGAAATTATCACAAATAGTAAAAGTAATTTAATATAGGAAATCATAATATTGCTTGTACTATTTAAACGTTTAGTAGAAATAAAATAGTCACAATATACTTGGATTCTTATAGATTAAGTTAATTGAAAAATAAGAAATTGAAGACATGACAATCTTTGCAAACAAGTTTTAAATAATAAACATTTTGAAACATTTATCCTTTTATTTTGACAAAAGATTGATGTTACTGGTGATAACCAGCTGCTCTATACCTCACTAGGGATGGCTATATCTCTAATCATTTCAATCTGGATATTTTTATAATGAGATCTCAGTTTCTCAGACTATCCTGAATTACAAACCCTATTCACCTTTACTACCATAGGTAGAAAATGGAAGCCACAAATCACCATGCCCAGCTCAAACGTTTTTTTATTTTTTCAATTCAAGTACAAATATTTACAAAAAAAGTGACAATGTTATGAAGCCTTTCTTAATGAAATATGTGCTTCTTGGAAATATAGTAAGTATTTGTTACCTGGAAAATATGTTTAGAACTATAAGAAAATAAATTTATTTAAATTCACCTTTCATATATAAATTAAGGAAATAATTTTAGATATTCACATGTTAAATATTTTAAAAGCAAAATATATGTGTCTGAATAATTTACATGTGTTAAAACCATGCAAAATTAAATTAACTACTCCTACAACTATGAAAAAAGAATTACCCTAAAGAAACAAAAGAGGTTCAAAATTTGGAATTTAGAAAATAAAATAAATTGTACTGTTTAGTTGACCTAAATAACTGCAGACCATCTGTATATCAATTTTATAATGAAAATAGATGAACAAAGAAAGCAAAAGTACAGTAGTTGTTTGAGTGTACAAATAAAATCCATGGAGGGTATAACAATGTTCCTTCCATAAGAAATGTACTCATTACCTTACTTATGTAACTGTAATCCCTCTGTACATTACCTTCACAATAAAATTAAATTGAAATTAAAAATGAAACAAATAATATACCAATAAAGAATTCTTAAAAACCATTGGTTAAAAACTTTGTAAAATCTTTCCCAAGTACCCAAAGGATATATTTTGATGATAATATTTAAATGCATAAATTTCAGCAGAGAAGCAAAAAGTTTAATAACTGTTATAAAGTAAAGTAATAAATCAGAATATAATCCTATAATAATCATTAGATGATTTTTTTAATTTTAAATTTAATTTTTACTGTGAAAATACTGTACAGAGGGATTACAATTATACAGGAAAGATAATGAGTACACTTCCTATCAAGCATTGTAGCCTCTTCCTTTGTTTCCCCTTCCCATCCTCTCCCTCTCCCCCTACCAAATCTTTCTCACCCCCCACCAAAGTTGTAAGTTCGTTTTTCCATATGACGACTTGTACATCTCACTGTTGAAATGGATCAACTTGTACACCCATTTAAATGATTTGTTTTTTCCCTTCCCCTCCACAAATTATACCAACCTCAAATACAGTGAAAGCAGGGGTTATACTATGGGGTAGGGACATACAAAGAAATAATCTTATAAATGTGTTAGAAACAATCACCTGAAAGAAAAAGAAAACATTGAAATACATATCTTGGAGTTCATTTCCCTAACAACAACTTATCTGACCTTTTCTGCTTGACTCAGACATATACTAGTTATGGCAAATAAGGGAAACCATGGGGCCTAAATTCTTTGGGCATGGCTTACTTCACTTAATATAATTTTTTCCAAGTCTTTCCATTTCCTAACAAATGGTGCAATGTCATTCTTTCTGATGGAGGCATAGAATTCCATTGTGTATATATACCACATTTTCTTGATGCATTCATCTACACAGGGGCATCTGGGTTGGTTCTATATCTTAGCTATGGGAAATAAGGCTGCAATAACATAGTCATGCTGGTAGCTTCAGTGTGGTCTTGTTGGTGAACATTTGGGTAAATGCCCAAAAGTGGGATTGCTGGGTTATAGGGGAGCTCTATGTGGAGTCTGTTGAGGAACCTCCATACTACTTTCCAAAGTGGTTGAACAAGTTTACACTCCCACCAACAATGCAGTAAAATGCCCTTCTGTCCACATCCACTCCTGCATCTGCTGTTATTAGAATTCTTGATTATAGCCATTCTAACTGGGGTGAGGCGGTATCTCAATGTTGTTTTGATTTGCATTACTTTTATGGCTAGAGAGGTTGAGCATTTCTTCATGTGTCTATTGGCAATCCTTTCCTCTTTAGAGAAATTTTTCTGTAAGTGTTTAACCCACTTATTTATTGGCCAGTTGTTTCTTTGAAAATTTGTTGTTGGGGAATTTAATTTTTTGAGTTCCAGTTATATTTTAGATATGAGACCCTTGTTTATTGTATGGCACTGAAGATCTTCTCCCAATCTGTGGACTTTCTATTGTACTTGCTAGCTATGTCCTTTGCCATGCAGAAGCTCTGCAATTTCATGCAATCCCATTCGTCCAAACATTTTTTGATGTGTTGTGTTTCTGGTTCTCTATTAATAAAATTTCTGTCTGTGCCATGGTGACCTGGGGTTTCTCCTATTCCATCCTGTAATGTTTTCAGAGTGGATGGCTTGACTCCATGGTCTTTGGTCCATTTGGAGTTAATTATGGTGTAGGGTGATATATAAGGATCTACCTTTAGTATTCCAGAAGTGATGAACCTATTTTGCCAGCATCATTTACTGAAGAGGCTGTCTTTCTTCCATTCTATTTTTTTAGCTCCCTTATCGAAGATTAGATGGGTATAGGTCTGAAGGTTCATTTCTGGGTTTTCAATTCTATTCCATTGGTCCTGAGGTCTGTTCTTGTGCCAGTACCAAGATGTTTTTATTACTATGGCTTTGTAGTAGAGTTTGAAATTTGGTATTGATATTCCTCCAGCACTGTTCTTTCTGTTGAGAATCGTTCTAAATATATGGGCTTTTTTATTGTTTCATATAAATTTTTGGATTGCTTCTCCTATTTCCTTGAAGAATGAGGATGGAATATTGATTGGTATCACATTGGGTTTGAAGATAGCCTTGGGAAGTATTGCCATTTTCATGATGTTGATCTTTCCAATCCAGGAGCATGGGAGTTTTTGCCAATTTCTAAGTTCTATTTTGAATTCCTTTTTAAAGTTTTCATCATAGAGGTCCTTCACGTCTAAGGTTAAGTTAATTCCTAGATATTTCATTTTTTGTGGGGCTATTACGAATGAAATTTCTTTCCTAATTTCAGCCACACTTTTGTCATTGTTGGCATAGAGAAAAGCCATTGATTTTTGAGGGTTAATTTTATACTCTGCTACTTTGTCAAAGTTTTGAATCAGCTTGAGTAATTTAGGAGTGGAGTCTGTGTGATTCTTTAAATACAAGATCATGTCATCAGCAAAGAAGGAGAGTTTTATTTCTTCTTTCCCCATTTGGATCCCCATTATGTTTGCATTTTGTCTTAATGATGTAGCTAGGAATTCTAATACTAGATTGAATAGCAGTGGAGAGACAGGATATTCTTGTCTCATTCTTGAGTTAAGAGGAAATGGCTTTAGTTTTTCACCATTAAGTACAATGCTGGCTGTAGGTTTGTCATATAAACTCTTTATTGATGAATGTTTCATGGATTCCTAATTTTTCCAGAACCTTCATCATAAAGGGGAGTTGGATCTTGTTAAGTACTTTTTCTGCATCTATTGAAATAACCATGTGGTTCTTATCCTTGCTCTTGTTGATGTGATGAATTATATAATTGACTTGCGTATATTGAACCAGCTTTGCTTCCCTGAAATGAATCCTGTTTGATCATGGTATATGATATTTGGATGAATTTTTGAAGTCGATTGGCCAAAATTTTGTTGAGAAGTTTTGCATCAATGTTCATTAAAGAAATGTCTATAGTTTTATTTCTTTGATGAGTCCCTCCCTGGTTTTGGGATGAGGGTTATGATGGCTTCGTAGAATGAATTCGCTAGTGAACTTTATCTTTTCATTTCATTGAAGAGTTGGAGGAGTATTGGTGTGAACTCTGATGTGAATGTCTTGTAGAATTCTGCTGTAAAACCATCTGGTCCTTGGCTTTTCTTAGATGGGAGGTCTCTTATTGATATTTCTATTTCAATACTTGATATGTTCCTGTTAAGATGATTTAACTCATCTTGTATTAGTTTCAGCATGTCAATATTTGTTAGGAAAAGGTCCACTTCTGCCACATTCTCAAACTTATTAGCATAAAGTTTTGAGAAGTATTCCCTTATAATGTTCTGAATCTTGGTTGTTTCTGTAGTAATTTTTCCATTCTCATCTCTAAGTTTATTTATTTGGGTGTGTTCTCTTCTTTTTCTGATAATATTTGCTAAGAGTTTGTCAATGTTGTTTTTGTCAAAGAACCAACTCTTTGTTTGATTGATTTTTTTCTATGTTTTTTTGGATTCTAATTCATTTAATTCTGATTTAATTTTAATTATTTCTTTCCATCTAATGGTTTGGGATTTATATTGCTGCTCTTTTTTCAAGGAGGCTGAGATGTCTCATTAAATTGTTGGTTTCAGATCTCTCCAATTTGTTGACGTAGGAACTCAGAGCTATAAACTTGTTCCTGAGTACTGCTTTGCTGTGTCCCAGAGGAACTGGTGATTTGTGTGCTCATTTTTGTTGAATATCATCAACATTTGAATTTCCTTTCTAATCTCTTCCATGACCCACTCGTGATTCAGAAGTGTGTTATTCAGCCTCAGTATGTTACAGGACTTTTTTGCTGGCTTTTGATGTTGAATTCTAATTTAATTCCCTTGTGGTCTGAGAGAATGCAAGGTATAATTTCAATTTTTCAGAAATTGGACAAGTTTGCTTTGTGGCCTAAAATGTGGTCTATTTTGGAAAATGTTCCATGTGCTGCTGAGAAAAACGTGTATTCTGAAGCTGTTGGGTGAAATATTCGGTAGATGTCTCTTAAATCTTGTTGATCTATGTAGTTGTTTATATCTGCTGTTTCTCTGTTGAGTTTTTGCCGAGTTGATCTATCTAGTGGGGAAAGGGATGTGTTAAAGTCTCCAAGAATTAATGTGTTTGGATCTATGTGGGATTTGAGGGAATGTAATGATTCTTGGATAAATTTGAGTGCTCCGTTGTTTGGCGAATAAATACTTAGAATTTAATATCTTCCTGAAGGAGAGATCCATTAATTAATATGTAGCAACCTTCTTTATCTCTTCTTACTAATTTTAATTTGAAATCTTTTTTATCTGATATTAGGATTACAACTCTCGCCTGTTTATTGAGGCCATTTGCTTGGTAGATTTTTTTCTAACCTTTCATATTGAAAACATGTTTGTTTTTATGGGCAAGATGTGACTTCTGAAGGCAGCAGATAGAAGGATAGTGCTTTTTAATCCAGCTAGACAGTCTATGTCGCTTTATTGGAGAGTTAAGTCTGTTAATGTTAAGAGATAGGACAGAGAGGCATTTGGGAGTTCCTGCCATTTTATCCACTTTCTTGGGGGATGTGGCAACTGAGTTCTTCCAATGGTTCTTGGATTCTCAGTTTGGGTGCAGTTTCTTGGCCTCTATTGTGATCTTATTGGTTTTCTATGTGTAGGACATCTTTAAGAAACTTTTGTACGGCTGGTAAGGTAGAGATATATTGTTTCAATTTTTCTTTGCTATGGAAGGAATTTAGTTGCCCTTCGTTTATGAAGGAGAATGGAGTTGGGTACAGTATTCTTGGTTGATAGTTGTTCGTCGGTAGGGCATGTCATACATCATTCCAGGCTCTTCTTGCTTTGATTGTCTCTGCTGAGAAATCTGAGGTGATTCTAATTGGTTTCTCTTCATAATTGATTGATCTTTTCTCTTTGACAGATTTAAGGATGTTTTCTTTGGTCTGAATTGATCCTGTTTGGATTATAATGTGACAATAGGATGTCCTGTTCTGGTCTGGTCCATTTGGGGTTCTAAAAGCTTCTTGTATTTGAATAGGCCTATCTTTTTGCATGTTTGGGAAGTTCTCTGCTAGGATCCTGTTGAACAAATTTCCTAGACCATTAACTTCTGTCTCTAGGTGCTCCTCTACACCCATTATCCTCAGATTAGGCCTTCTGATGGTGTCTACCAAGTGTTGAATAGATCTATCATATTTCTTGGATTTGTCTTGAATGGTTATATGTTCTTTCTCTATAATATCTTGGCTGTCCTCAATACCCGAGATTCGATCTTCTGCATGGTCTAACCTACTGTCAAGATTTTTACTTTGTTTTTTATTTCTTTTCCTTCGAGTTGGTTGGCTTTGATGGCATCAAATTCTTTGTTTTAGATCTTGTATGAACTTCTTTACTTCCTTAATTAGGTGTTCAGTGTTTACTCTCAAATTACCTAGTTGTTTGGCTATGGTTTCCTTGGACTCCCAATCCTTCTGTTCTTTTGCATTCAGCATTCCCTTTGTGGACTCCCTGAGTTCTTTCACCTCTCTGTTTATAGATTCCATGATTGCCTTTTGATCATTGTGTATTTTCATCATGCTCTCTCAATTTCTGTATTACTCTTTTTTTAGCTTCCTCACGTTCATGCGATTCGTGTTGCTCTCTTTGAGTATTTTTAGCCTGCTCACGCCATTCCTGACTTTCTCTTTGTCTGTTCTCAGCTAGCTCCCCCAATTCCTGTCTATTTCTTTGACTGGTCTCAGCCTGCTCATGCCATTCCTTTATTTCTCTTTGAGTGTTCTCAAGCTGCTCATGCAATTCTTGTATCAATCTTTGAGTAGCTTCCTCACACTCATGATATTCCTGTATTGACCTTTGGTTTGCCTCCTCTCTCTCCCTATCACGCTCATACAGATTCCTTTGCAGGTTTTCAATCTTTTCATTTACCATGTTTACCAGTATTGTTTGCAGAGCTTTTTGGGAACTCTCTAATGGATTATTCATTATCTGTTCTGTTCCCTGAGTATCATGAGTGGGAGTAGGCTACCCGGACTTGAACTTTTTCTTGTGTTTTTCCGGATTGTCCTGCACATTTGGGATGAATGTAACACCAGATTTGTGCTAGACCACTATCGTAAGGTAAGCATCAAACAAAGTCTGTAGTTGCACCATCAAAAGTCTGAAGATACACTCTAGTTCAACAGATATATATATTCAACATCAAACAACTATGTATTAATGGGCTACGAACCGCAAAGAAGAATTTGGCAAACCAGAAATTATCCAGTTTAGGGAGAGATGTGGGTAAAAATAGGAATACAGGGATGTGGAAAGGCAGAGGGTGAGTTAACAACTAAGTCCTAATCTCAAAGCGGGAAATATGTTGAATAGAATGATAGTAGAGAGAGAGAGAGAAAAGAAGGAGAGAAAGAGAAAAAAGAGACAAGAAAAAATAGAAGAACAAATATTAAAAATTAAAAAGTGAAACACTTAAAAACTTGAAAATTATGCAAAATACAATGTTATATTCAGAGAAGAATTTGTATAGGATAAGATAAGGGTAGGGATAGAAAGATGACATGAAAAACTTAAAAATAGGAATGCTTAAAATATTATATAGATATAAAGAAATAGTACTGGTATTAAGGAATTTAAGCCTAACAGGTTTTGTTTTTTTTTTTTTTTTATTTTATTTTATTTTTTTATTGTAAAGCTACTATACAGAGGGTCACAGTTACATGAGTGAGGTTATGAGTACACTTCCTCTTGAACATTGTTACCCCCTCCATTGTTTTCCCCCTACCATCCCCTCCCTCCCTCCCTTCCCCGAGGTTCTTTTTTTTTTTTTTTTTTTTGATTGTGATTAAATGATTACATAATTTCAAAGTCACAAGTTCATTCTAACTTCCCTGGAGCAAATTGTCTACCACAGTCTGTAATATATAACAGTGTTCACATGTTATATACCATATTTGTGATCAGCAGCATGAGGATATTTAGTAGTGGTTCAACCAGATGAGCGGGAGTTCTTTGTTTCTTAAGTCCTGTTAGTTTTGTCGTATCACTAACCTTTTGGATTTAGCATCCACTTATGAGGGAGACCATGTACCGTTTGTCTCTTCGTTCTTGGCTTACCTCGCTCAACATGATTCCTTCTAGCTCCATCCATTTCCCTGCAAATGCCATTATTTTGTCATTTCTAATGGCTGCATAATATTCCATTGTGTATAGATACCACAATTTTTGGATCCATTCATCTGTGGTGGGGCACCTAGGTTGTTTCCATATCCTAGCTATTGCGAACAGTGCTGCAATAAACATGGAGGTGCACGTGTCCTTGTATATTGGTTCCTGTTGTTCAGGGTAGATGCCTAGAAGTGGTATGACTGGGTCGTAAGGGAGGTCAATCTTTAGCTTTCTAAGGACCCTCCAGACTGCTTTCCAAAGTGGTTGTATAAGTGTACATTCCCACCAGCAGTGTAATAGGGTTCCTCTTTCTCCACATCCCCTCCAGCATTTGTCGTTGGCTGATTTGTGGATGTGGGACATTCTGACTGGGGTAAGGTGGTATCTCAGGGTTGTCTTTATTTGCATTTCCTTCACCACCAGGGATGATGAACATTTCCTCATGTGTTTCTTTGCCATTTTTATTTCTTCATTTGAGAAGTCCCTCTTTAGTTCCCTTGCCCATTTAGTAATTGGTTTGTTAGGTTTGGGAGGGATTAGTTTCTTGAGTTCCCTGTATATACAGGATGTTAACCCCTTGTCTGATATATTGCTGGTAAATATTTTTTCCCAATTAGTTGGTTGTCTTTCTAGCTTAGTTGCGATAGATTTAGCTGTGCAGAAGCTTTTTATTTTAAGGTAGTCCCATTTGTCGAGTCTCTCTCCAACTTGTTGTGACCCTGGGACTCTGTTCAGGAAGTTCCTTCCTGTGCCTATTAGTTCAAGTGTCTCTCCTACTCTGTCCTGCAGTAGTTTCAGAGATTCAGGTTTAATGTTAAGGTCTTTAATCCATTTTGAGTTGATGTTGGTGCATGGTGATAGGCTGGGGTCCACTTTTAGTTTTCTGCATGTGGCTGCCCAGTTTTCCCAGCACCAGCGGTTGAAGAGGCTGTGTTTCTTCCATTGTATGTCTTTGGCTCCTTTGTCGAATATCAGCTGGCTGTAGGCCTGTGGATTTATATCTGGATCTTCTATTCTGTTCCATTGGTCTTCGGGTCTGTTTTTGTGCCAGTACCATGCTGTCTTTGTGATTATAGCTCTGTAGTAGAGTTTGAAGTTCGGCATGGATAGCCCTCCCATATTGTCTTTATCCCCTAGAATTGTTTTGGCTATTCTAGGTCTTTTGTTGTTCCATATAAATTTTTGGACTGTTTTCTGTATTTCAGTGATGTACGTCATTGGGATTTTAATAGGAATTGCATTGAATTTGTATATTAATTTTGGAAGTATCACCATCTTTACTATATTAAGTCGGCCTATCCAGGAGCATGGGAGGTCTTTCCATTTCCTAGTGTCTTCTGCAATTTCTTTCTTTAACTTTTTATAGTTCTCATTAAATAGTTCTTTTACATCTTTGGTTAGGTTAATTCCTAAATATTTTATTTTTTGGGAGGTTATTGTGAATGGGGTTGCTCCCTTTATTTCCCTCTCTTCCTGTGCGTTATCAGTGTATAGGAAGGCAACTGATTTTTGTGGGTTTATTTTGTATCCTGCTATTTTGCCGAAGTGACTTATGATTTCTAAAAGTTTGGGGATGGAGTTTTTGGGATCGTGGAGGTATAGTATCATGTCGTCTGCAAAAAGGGATAGTTTCACTTCTTCTTTCCCTATGCGGATCCCTTTAATGTCTTTTTCTTGCCTTATTGCCCTGGCTAAGGGTTCTAGGACTATGTTGAAGAGGAGTGGAGACAGTGGACATCCTTGCCTTGTTCCTGTTTTTAGGAGGATTGGTTGTAGCTTTTCCCCATTAAGTATAATATTGGCTATTGGTCTGTCATAAATGGCTTTTATTGTTTTTAGAAATGTTCCTTCTATTCCTATTTTCTCCAGAGCTTTTAGCATGAATGAATGTTGAATTTTATCAAAGGCCTTTTCTGCATCTGTGGCGATAATCATCTGATTCTTGACCTTGGCTCTGTTGATATGCTGGATTACATTTATTGACTTACGTATGTTAAACCATCCCTGTGTCTCTGGGATGAAGCCTACCTGATCATAGTGTATTATTTTTTTTATGTGTTTCTGGATTCTGTTAGCTAGAATCTTGTTAAGGATCTTTGCATCTGTGTTCATCAAGGAGATTGGCCTGTAATTCTCCTTTTTGGTTGGGTCTTTGCCTGGTTTGGGGATGAGTGTGATATTGGCTTCGTAGAATGAGTTTGGGATAGCTCCCTCCTTCTCTGTTTCTCTGAAGAGCTTGAGGAGTATGGGTATTAGTTCTTCTTTAAAGGTCTTATAGAATTCTGCTGTGAATCCATCTGGTCCTGGGCTTTTTTTTGTTGGAAGACTTTTGATAGCTTCCTGTATCTCATTATAGGATATTGGCTTATTTAATTGGTTAACTTCTTCTTTGCTCAGTTTGGGTAACTTGTATTTCTCTAAAAATGCATCCATTTCCGCCAGATTTTCTTCCTTCAGAGAGTATAGCTTTTGAAAGTAGTCTGTTAGAATTGTTTGGATATCTTGGGTACGTGTTGTGATGTTTCCCGTGGCATCCCTAATCCTATTAATATGGGTTTCCTCTCTTCTTTTTTTAATTAATCTTGCCAACGGGCCATCAATTTTGTTTATTTTTTCAAAGAACCAGCTTTTTGTTTGGTTTATTTTGGTTATGGTTTTCTGATTTTCTAATTGGTTAATCTCTGCTCTCAATTTGGTTATCTGGCTTCGTCTAGTAGCTTTAGGTCCCATTTTTTCTTGTTTTTCTAGCTGTTTTAGTTGCAACATGAGATTATTTACTTGGTCTGTCTCCATTCTCTTGATGTGGGCACTGAGGGCAATAAATTTGCCCCTCAGGACTGCTTTTGCTGTGTCCCACAAGTTTCTTTGTGAGGTGTTTTCATTTTCATTGAGTTCTAGGAAATGCTTTATTTCTTCTCTGATCTCTTCTGTTACCCAGGCCTTGTTAAGGAGTGTGCTGTTCAATTTCCATGTATTAGAGAAATTTCTGCGGTATGCTTTGTTATTGAGAGCTAGCTTGATTCCACTGTGGTCAGATAGGATACAGGGGATTATGTCGATCCCTTTGTATTTGCTTAAGTTCCTTGAATGAACTATGATATGGTCTATTTTGGAGAAAGTTCCATGAGCTGCTGAGAAGAATGTGTACTGTGTTGTTTTAGGGTGAAATACTCGGTAGATATCAGTTAATTCCGCTTGAAGTATGGCCTCACTTAATTCGGTAGCTTCTTTGCCAATCCTCTGGTTGGTGGACCTGTCCTTTGGTGAGAGTGGCGTGTTAAAGTCTCCTAGTATTATCGTATTGGGATCTATTTTATTCTGTAAGTTTGAGAGCATTTGTTTAACATATCTGGGTGCACCGATATTTGGGGCATATAAGTTGATGATGGTTATATCCTCCTCTTGGATTGTTCCCTTTATTAATATGTAATGTCCGTCCTTGTCTTTCTGTACTGATTTTAATGAAAAGTTTATTTTGTCAGATATCAGGATAGCTACACCTGCTTTCTTATTGGGGGAATTTGATTGGTAGATCCTTTTCCACCCCTTCACTCTGAGTTTGTTTGTATGTTTGGCTGAGAGGTGGGTCTCCTGAAGGCAACAGATGGATGGGTCTTGTTTTCTGATCCAGTCCTCAGTTCGTTTTCTTTTAATTGGCGAATTCAGCCCATTTATATTAAGAGAAAGTATAGAGAGATGCATTGTTGTCCCTGCCATTCCGTTTTCCTAAGTTTTTCTTCTTTCCTTTCCTCCTGTGCTTGCTCAGTTAGACTTTGAGTAATGCCTGTTTGGGGCAGGTCCCAGTTCCTGGTTGCTTTCTTCAGGTTGTGTCCCCCCTCTTAGAATTCTTTGTAATGCTGGCTTAATGTTTATGTATTCATTTAGTTTTTCTTTGCTATTAAAAGTTTTCAGTTCTCCATCGAATGTGAATGCTAGCTTTGCCGGGTATATCAGTCTGGGTTGGCAGTTATTGGCTCTCAGGGCTCGTATGGTGCTTTCCCAGGCTTTTCTTGCATTCATTGTTTGTGTGGAGAGATCTGCAGTGATTCTAATTTTTTTCCCGTTGTAGTATAGCTCCTTCTTCATTTTTGCTGCATGCAGGATTGTTTCCTTATTATTCAGATCCATCATTGTTACTATTATGTGCCTAGAAGTGTTTCTCCTGGGATCTTGCTTGTTGGGTGTTCGATAAGCTTTTGTGATGTAGTTAAGATGGTCGTTTTTGAGGTGGGGAAAATTTTCATTGACTATCTTGTTAAATAGGTGTTGCATTCCCTTGCTCTGGAATTCCTCACCTTCGTCCACTCCGATTATGCGAAGGTTAAATTTTTTAGCATTATCTGCTTGCTCTTGAATTTCCCTTTGGTTTAATTTGAGTGATTTTTCCATATCTGTCACTTTTTGGTCCAGTTGGTGTATTCTGTCTTCTGTATCTGACACTCTACCTTCCATTTCATTCACTCTGTTGACCGTGGCTTCTATTGTGGTTTGCATGGTGGAAATGGATCCCTTTATGGATTCAATGTTGGTTCTCAGAGTACTGATCTCACCTCTCAATGAGGTGATATCAGTATGCATTACCTCTAATTTGGCGTTTATCTCACTTCTTACTGAGGTTTGTGCAGCTTCTATTTTTGCATCCAATTTTTGTTTGATATCCTGTATATCTTTTGATAGTTCATCCTTGTGCTCTTTCAATTTCTGATCCATTTCTCGCTTTATTTCTTGAGTCATTGCCTCCAGCAACCCTTGGATGTAGTTTTTGTCTTCCATTCCTGCTTTGCTCCCACTGGGGCTCTCCCCTGCGTGGCTGCTGGCTTTTGAGGTGAGCTTGCTGTCCTGGGTAGTGGTAAACCTTGTGATTTTTCTCTGTGATTTTCGCATGGGGGTTCAGGAGACTGCTCTTCAATCTTGTTTTGGTGTGTCTGTCTTTGCTTGGTTGCTGATTCTCTATTGGTAGAGAGAGTCTGTGTCTGATCTGGATTCTGTTGGGAGCCTATTTCCAGCTGCTATTCACTTAGGATTCTCAGCTCTCTGCTGTAGCAATTCCCGCCTTTGGAAGGGTTGAGCAGCCTAGACTGCTTGTGTTTGCTCCTGCGGGTGCTCTTGGGAAGATCAGATGCTCTGGATGCACTCTCCCAAATACTGGAGTCTGCTATGGGCTCCTGATGTGTTTTTGTTTGTTTGTTTTGGGCTGGTTGTGGGCTTGAACTCTAGGTTTGGGTGCTGTCCCTCAGCTCTTCAGCTCAGGGCTGGCACCCTACCATTTGAGCCACAGCCCCACTTCTGACCCTTTTTGCTTTGTTCAGGCGCCGGTCCCCTGGCCTGGTTCCAGCCCCAGCCTGGAGCGCGCTCGTTAGGCCTGTGCTAATGTGTATACCACCTTGGTTATGCAGCCTGGAGGACACAGTTCAAATTTCTTCTACTGTTGGTAGTCTTGACCCAGGGGCACTGTTCCTGGCTTGAGCATTTAAGCTCCCTTCCCGGGGCGCTCTTGCTCTGGCCTGGCCAGCAGAGTGTGCTCCACCGGCTGGTGGGGCTCTCGAACAGTTCCCAGTTTTAGTGGGTCCTGTGGTCCGGGTGTTGGGGTAGGGAGTCTAGGTCAGGGTCTGGGGATTCCCTCCAGCTCTGGTCTCCCTTGATGGATTCCCTGTCCCCTGATGGGTACTCACCCTGTAGGTCGTCAGTTGTTGTTGCAGTCCGTCAGTTGTTGTTGCAGTCCGAGTTCAGTTGGGGTGGTTGCGGGCTGGGTTGGGCGGCCCCCCGCCGGGTCGTTGCGATCGCGATTGGGCGGGTGGTCTGCGGACAGGTCCCTTTGTGGCGCTGCTGGTGCCGGGCGGCTTTGGCGGGATGGAGCCTCTCCGCTCCGGTGGAGAGTGATGGGTGGGGTGGGATCCTCCTGGAGACTCCCGGCTGGTAGGTTTCTCTGTTCCTGGCGATCCGCTGTTCTGCAATCCGGTACCTGGTGATCTGCAAGCAGCCCCCTGTGTCTCTGTGGCTCCGGCAGCCCCTGCCGGGCCGGCTGGCCGGCGGCTTGGCGCACTGCCGCGCGGCCAGTAAAGGTTGGGGGAGGGGTCTTCGCTCTTCTCTGTTCTGAAATTCTTCTTTTCCTCTCTTTCTTTTTTTGTTATTTTCCACCTCTGGTTTTTCTCTGAGTGTTCGTCTTTTTGTTGTTGTCGGTCTCTTGGGGAGATTAAAGGTTGGAACTCGAACTCTCTTTTTGGTTGGAGAGAGCTGTGGCGGTTCCCTACTGCCCCGTCGCCATCTTGAGAACTCCTCCTCTAACAGGTTTTGAATTGAGTAATAAATTTCTGGATTAAGTGTGTACACAATATGTGATAAGGTCTAATATTCGACTATGGGTATATCTGAGGATGAGCAGAATAGCAATTAAGTTATGTAAAAAGAACAATAGAGAAAAGGTGAAAAAAATGAGAAGGAAAGAAAAAAAGGATCAAAAGGTCAGTAGAAATAAAAAAAATTATAAAAATAGAAAAGAAAAAAGCACACACACACACTTATACCCCAAAAATACAAATTATAATAGGAAGAAAAAATAGTTTATAGAAAACAATTTTTTAAAAAAATGTTAAAAATTAAAATTTAAAAAATTTTAGGTAAAATTTTTTTATAAAAAGAGTTCTTTGACTTTTTGGGGGAGATGGGAAGATCCTGTATCTCCCTTGTGTCATTAACCAATCTCTAGTTGGAGTCTCTGGTCTGTTTGTGGTGTGTGATTTTGCTGTGGCTTGGTTGGTTTCTTAAGTCGTTTAGTTTGAGCAGGCAGAAAAATGCTCTCCTTTACCCAGGATTTTGTGATCCTCCTCCCAGGCTGGTTCAATGGGAGAGAGATCTGCTGTGAGTATCACAAAAGTGAAACATGGTTGTTTCCTCTAGTTTGGAGATGCTGTGATGAGGTTAGATTCTGGATAGTGTTCAGGCCTTTCAGCAAACAGTAGTTTTTTCCTGAGGGGCTACCTTTTGAGACACTCACAGAGCCCAGCCTGGAGCCTTTCTCAGGGTTTAAGTTTACTGAATTTCAATTGATTGTCAAGGCTGCTGTAGGGAGGGGCAGCCACTGTTTCTGTTTATCCAATGAAGAAATAAACTCCTGGGGCTCGCAGAGCTTGCTCAGCCCAGGTTGGGTGATGTTTCCCTGGGTGGAGCTGAGCCTAGCAGGTCAGGTTAGGTTCCTGTGACCTGCTAAATGACTCTTGTTTTCTTCCAAGGCCTGAGTTGGAGCTAGCAACTCAGCAAGACCTGTGTCAGTATCAAAGATGGAGATCTCTGGTAGTGGGGGGAGGGGTGGCCTTCCCTCCTCTGCTCCCTTAGAAAGAATGAGGATGTCAGGTTCTACTCACACCGAGTCTTGGTTCCTGGTTTGTTTCTTGTCTCCAAACTGCATGATGAAGATATCTGCTACTTGTCAGTTCTTGCTGGGGTTGAGTAGAATCTGCTCACCCACTGCATCTGGTGCCTTTGTCCCGGACTCTCTCTGTTGCAGGTACGCCAGCTAAGGATGGCCGCAGCAGCAGCCGCCGCTGGCAGTTGCTCAGATTTGTCTCCTTGCCTGTATTTTCCCTCTCTGGACTAACTCTCTGTCCTGTGATAGCACACTTTGTGTGATTCTCTGGCTTAAGACTGTTCACTGGAACAATAAAACTGCTTTCTATGGGAGAGCTTGTTTAGCCTCCAGCTTTTCCTCCACCATCTTCCTGGAACTTTCTCTAGAAGAATTTTTAGTGATACTCAAATATGTAAGAAATGAGGCAATTTGACATTCGTTTGCACTTGATAAGTGAGAAAGAATTTTCTAGGTATTTTAAAATATATAATAATATAATGAAGAACTATTCTGTCACATCGTATGATAATCAGATTAAGATATTCGAATAAAGGACACATTGTACTATGTTTTGGGATGTTAATGTATATAATTATTTCGACTGTGGGAAATTGTGGGGATTTCAACTTTGGGTATTCTTGCTAGGCTGGCATAATAGCAGTGGTTAATTTTAGGATAAGGATTCCTTTTCTACAAGAACATACATCTTATCTGTCCTTTTAGCATCAGAGTTGCACATCAACTTGTCTAGCTTCCTACCTTAGCTGGCCTGGATCCTGCAGTCCTTCCAGTCTTAGCTCCTAGTGCAGGATGGTGGAAATGATCCATTGCGCCCAGCTATAGATTGAGAAGAAAGTCCAGTAAAATTTGGCCTGGGATCTGTTCTCAAGCCTCTTAAGTAGTTGAGAGTAGAGATGGGAGCCCCTGGTGCCAAGCAGTAACATTATTTTTAAAGCAATTAGACATATATGAGTTAGGCTTGTGAATAAAAGAGCAGTGAATCATAAAGGACAGTCAGAATTTTAACTAGCGGGGTGGGAAGATGGCTCAGTGGTAGAGCGCTTGCCTTGCATGCCTGAGGCCCTGGGTTCGATTCCTCAGCACCACATAAGCAAAAAGAAAAAAGCCAGAAGTGGCTCTGTGGCTCCAGTGGTAGAGTGCTAGCCTTGAGCTGAAGAGCTGAGCGACAACGCCCGGGCCCAGAGTTCAGGCCCCACGACCAGACCCCCCCCCCCAAAAAAAAAGAATTTTAACTAGCTACTCAGAGGCTGAATCAGTTTAGTCGGCTACTCAGGAGACTGAGATCTGAATACCACTGTTCAAAGCCAGTCCAATCATGAAAATATATGTGATTATCTCCAAAAAACCAGAATGGAGCAGTAGCTCGAGTGGTAGACAACTGTCCTTGGCCACAGAAGCTTAGGGAAAGTGCCCAGGCACTATCAAACTTCAGGAATGATGAATATACATGCATGAGCACCTGCATATGTGCGTGTGCGTACACATATGTGTGTGTACACACAAACACATTAATGAGTATTTCAATGCGACCTTCTTCATTTTTTTAACTTTTTGTACTCTGTTTCCCTGAATTAGTTCACAAATTAACAAAATCAGCTAAGTTGCTATTTACATCAACTCATCATGTTTCTCTAAAGTCTATTCTCTTTTTTCAAGCCTGCTTTTATTTGACCCAGAAGTAAATTATTCAGGAGGGCAATTCATCTCCCTCAACTCTGTAGTATTAGATGATTGTTTAGGTTCTTCCTAGTTATATGATTTGGTGAAATACTGCATCAAACAGCGTATTTATTTCACAAGAAGGGATGTCTTTGTCAAACAATTAATAATAGGTTTTTCTCCTCCTGGCAAGCATGTGTAGTTTTATTATCTTCATCTATTTCATGATCTGTCTGTGTATGCCAAAGATTACTGCGAATATAAAAAGACCCTTCTCAGCACTTAGCATTTGTATACCACTCATAGTTATGAAGGTGTTTAAATATTACTAAAATTGCTTTGGAATAAATAATGTTCACCTTCACTATATTGAGAAAGAAGAATTGGTTTATCAGCAATTTAGGTAAGAACGTGAGTGAAAGAAACAAAAGGAAAGTTTGGAACAACTCAACAAATCCATTCAAATGAAACAAAACAACCCAAGGAAACACAAATTACTTCGGTACTCAAGAGCCTGCAGGAAATGCAAAGATTTTTTTTAAAAATCAGCTATGGTAAGCTTTTGAAAATCCTGACTACATGGGAGTCTACTGTTGTGAAGATAATGGTTAAAGCCCAGATTGGACAAAAAGATCTGTACACAATGCCATGCCATGCACCTGATATTCTAAATTCTAGGAAGAATAACATAAAGTGGACTGAGCCCAACAGTATACACTAGGAGGAAGCCCGATTCTATCTGAAAAATAATCAGGATAATTTAGGCTGGGGGCAAGACAAAGTGGTAATAACACCCAGTTAGGAGACACAAGACACTCAATGCAAACTCTTTTATGGCTATTGAAGAAAAAATCTATGACTTTAAGTAATTGGAATGATTTTAAGATTTGAGTATTTGAGTGGAGAAGAAAAACCATGAGAGAGATAGAATGAACCCATGTTGCGATCCTATCTACTTAAGCTATAATGCTGTGTGGTACTCCAGACATAACAGTTATCTTGCAAATGAGCATGGATATGCATTTGGGTGATGGAAATATTCTACTTACACAGGTGTAAATTAGATTTTTGGCTAGATTGTAGTTCTTGAACTAAGAGCCTGTGTGTCCCTGAGCTTTATCTCTCAAGGCTACCACTCTACTACATTGAGCCACAGTTCCAATTCTGATTTTCTGTTCATTGTTTGGAGATAAAAGGCTCATGGACTTTCTTGCTCAAGATGGCTTCAAACAATGATTGTCAGATCTCATCCTCCTGAGTAACCAGGATTCCAGGCATAAGCTGTCTATTTTTAAAAAAAATTAGTAAATCATAGAATTACAGAAATTATAAATTATCATTACAACCGGTGTAATAGATATGCGTATGTATATATCAATGCATACAGACAGAAATATTTTAATGTATCTTTGTATCTACAGTAGATTTATGAAACATCAACCTTCGTTGTAAAATAAAATGGAAACAAAAGTTATTAAGGAGCAAAACAAAGGGAATTGTCACATGTTATTTTTTGTTGAATGGAATACGAATTGCAAGAATCAGTTTGGGAAAACCATTTTAATTTAACAAAATGGATAATGGGTATTAATTCCAATCTATCTATTTGCCAATATTGTTCATCCTCACACATGAGTGTCAAAATCAAACCATGATTTTTGCTTTTGTATTTAATACAACAGTAATAATTTGGGGATTGATGTAATCAAATAAAGATTAAAATAATATTAAGTGAGGCTATGAGTTAGAGCTGAAAATATTTTTAAATATTATAATAGCTAATTGAATTGAATTTTTCTTACATTTACGCTATTGTCATGTCCCTCATTTCCACATTAGAAAAGTACATAGAAGGTTCTCACTAAATTATATGTATAACCATGAAAAAAAATATTGAAAGAATATGGGCACAGTGTGGTTTTAGCTTATTGAGACCTGTAGGGGGGTAGTGTGCTTTTGAGGACTTGCAAAACGTTGTGATGGAGATGAAGGGAGGGATGTGCTTATTCTGGAAAATTGTCTAGAGGATTGCTCCCAGAAAGATAGTGATGAATTCTTCCAAAAGGATACAGTAAAGTCTCTTTCACAACCATGTTTACTGCTGCACTACTTACCATAGCCAAGTAATGAAAACAACCCAGATGCCTTATGGTGGAGGGATGGTTGGAGAAAGTGGCTCATATATACAAAATTGAATTGCACCCAACCATTATAAAGATTGTTACATAATTTGCAAAGAAATAGATAGATCTAAGAATATGTTAAGTAAACTAAGTCAGAGCCAGACACACAAAGGACACATGTTCTGTCGCGTATTTGGAATGTAGGACTTTATGCAAGTTTACACAACAGTATTAACAAAAGCATGATGTTTGCAGAGGTGTACTTAAAAGGTGTAAATTCTTATAAAATTGAACTTTTATTCCAACAAAATGAATACCAGGAAACTATCATTTGGAAGATATGAGCGGAAGTCAAAGGGAAGGAATAAAAAGAGTTATGGACGAAGAGAGGGAAGGCATAATATTCAATGTAGAAACTAGAAAAAATGAAAGTGGGGTGAGGTTTGAAAGGGCGTGGGAAAGCTATGTAACGATCCATTGTACTTATGAACTGATTTGTTAAATGGAAATTACTTCGTACAACTATTTAAAAATATAATTTAAAAAAGGAGTCGTCTAGATCTTAAATTATATTTTCTAAAATCATGAGTCAAAATAATAGCATCCTATACAGAAATTTTCTTTGCAGGTATTTTCCTCATAATGACAGAAAAGTGACCAACATAATGAATATCAGTACATTACATTGCATATCCTAAAGAGACACATTAAAAAAATCACAGTAAAAATTTTAGAATTCATCATATGATAAAATATCAGGTAGAAAGGATCAAATGCTGATTGTTTTTCCAAGTACGTTACTTTTTATGGTATCTAATTTAATCCTCACAATAATCCCATAAAGTAGAACTACTTCCATTTCTAATTCTCAGATGATGATATTGAAGTCTTTAGAGTTGGAATTACTAGTGAAGTCTTTAGAGTTGGAATTACTAGTACTACATTGCATAAATGGTAAATCTTAGCCGCTGGCCCATTCACACCGTATCAAATAACTTCATTCTAATTTATGACTAAAATACCAGCACTTAGTCTACTAATTCTAGGAAAATTTCCCAGAATTATTGTCCACACTCTAATAATATTTCACTTTATCTTTGTTAGAAAATAGGAAAATAAGCCGGATGCCCGTGGCTCCATCTGTAACCTTATCTACTCAGGAGGCTGAGATCTGAGGAACGAGGTTCAAAGCCAGCCCAGGCAGGAAAGTCCAAGAGATTCTTATCTATAATAAACCACTAGTAAACCAGAAGTTTCATTGTAACTCAAGGGGTACAGTGCTCGACTTGAATGGAAGAGTGCAGGGACAGTACCCAAGCCCAGAGTTCAAGCCCCACAACCAACGTAAAAAACAAAAAGGAAAAAAGGAAATAGGTAACTGTAAAATGAAAACTCCAATTTCATAATCAATTTATACCTCCCTGGTGAAAGGAACTACTAAACTATAACATTCTTGATTTCTAGCTCAAATTTGTAGAAATCATATTCTATCCCATGACAACACTGCACTACCTGGGGACCCCCATTTCTGTTTAATACAGTCATCCTGAAAGAATGACCTCCCCAATTCCTGATGGAAACACTTATGGACCAATCATTTCCACATGGTAGCTCACCTAAGTTGTGTACCATTAAGGATATTTTGATTGCTTTTTATACCCAACATTTTGAGAGAAATGTACTACTTTAAAATGCTATTAAAGCAAGACTGAAGTAAAAATCACCTTTGACCTCAGATAAATATATTACCTTTCCTATACCCAAAAATGCAGTCTGACCGATCACTAATGGTAGGAATGAGAGGTTAAAAGTCATAGACACCAAGATCTAAGCATGAATTAAAGGCTCTCCAACTTGTGAATACAATTGGTTTAAAAAGACATCAATACTATTGCATGTTTTTCACCAAAATTTCTTGTGATACTGAAGATTCAATCATAAAATATTAACACTTGAAAATAACTCATTTTCTTGGAAGTAGGACACAAAACACAAGATTAATCCTAATCATTTTCAAATACCTTTATTTTTTCTATAAATTCACTCTTATAATTATAAAGATTCTAAAACTAAGTGAAGTACAGAGATGCAAAGAAAATGATTTAACTGCATCATCTACATTCAAAAACTGTTATTAGAAAAGGAAGTTATACTAATAATTATCTTACCAAATTCACTTATATCCTTTTATTCTATTTCATTTACTTTCATAAAAACTGGGTTTTCACAAAATGATGCATAAAAACAGCCTATATACCCACATACATCTTCAGATCTTAACAATATTTATTTCAGAAATGTCTTTAGCTATATAGTTAATGATCTGAAATAATACTAAAATATTCAATGCCTTTTCAGAAATTGCAAGACTCGCTCTGGGTTGTTATTTATATTGGAAAGATATTCGAAAAGCCTTATTTGTTAAAGTTGTGATAGTTACTCCAACAAAAGAGCCATTAGTGAAGATCCCATTGCATGTACAAAAAAAGTTCAAATGCATCCACAATCTGGAGGTGACATATACTTTTTGTTTGTTTTTGAAAGGTATATCCACAATACTGATTTTCAGTCAATATCATGGGATATTCAAACCTAATAAATACAGGGTTGATTATCTTAGTGAGAATAGATATGATGTTACAAAGAAAGTTATTTTCAACAGAAATCCGTAAAGATTTTATCCACCTTGTGTTTCACAGGAATAACTAGAGAGTAATACCTGTTTGGTCAAGTCGGTCAAACTCACTCCATGACTATATCTTAAAAATGTAACCAATTTAAGAGATCAAATACATATTTTGTACTGACAGTCATCTTACAGCAATAATTTACTACCTAATTATCTGTATCTTCTTACCTAACATATAATATGTGCTGAAAGTGGTCTCTTTTATCTAACTTAATGTTATATATGCTTTGATTATGATGATGTTATTATTTGGAAAATCAAGTGTACAGAAGGGTGGCTCCACAGAAATGATGACAGAACACAGATAAATGAAAACATTGCAACACAGTTAGCTGTTTTCATCCTCACCCTGTCCACATTGGCAAGAATCATTGCAACAGCATACGCACACATATACACATACACACGTGTGCACATGGACACACATATACTTGCATGCTAAATTCAGGGTTTAGTCCAAAAAAGTACAAATAAAATATTAGTGATTAGGACAAACGTTAATTTGCCTTATTACAAAATAATACAGAATCCAGTCACCATGGGTGTTACATTTTACTTGCCTCGCCACATGTGACCACTTAATTTATTTTAATTAATTAATTCATTCATTTGTTTGGTGCTAACACTAGGCTTGAACTCAGGGCCTGGCTCTGTCCCTGAATTTGTTGGTTTATTTTTTGTTTCAGTTTTCTCAGGCCTAGAATTTTACTGCTTGTCCCACAGCTCCATTTCTAGCTTTTGGTGGTTACTTTCAAATCAGAATCTAATGGACCTTTTTTTGCTTTGTCTGATTTCAAACCACAATCCTCAGATTTCATATTTCTGATTAGCTAGGATAAACACATGAGCCACCAGTGTGGCTTCTAGTTTTTCCTCTATAGCTATCTAATAAGCTATCTAAGCAAATACTTAGATAGTAATTTAAAACTTAGAGTATAGAAGCAAGTTGCACAGTGATGATATCGTCCTGTCAGAAATTTAAGCTAGTTAATTTCTTCTTAAAACCATAACCAAAAATACCATGATATAATATAAGAGAACTCACTATTGAACATATGAGCTTTAAGAGTTTTCTAATAGATCCATTATTTGTTACCCAACATTAGAAAAAAACTGTATAATGCGGTAGTAAAATAGAAGTCCTTTGTAGGCATACTTAATTACGTTGCTTTTAAAGACACTTGTTTTCATATAAAAAGCAGGCCTGTCTATTGTCTTCATGTGATTTTGATGATTGAAGATGCTTAATGAGAAGTCAAAGTGTATTACTAATCCTTTGGTATCAATTAAATCTCACCTTTTCTTCTGTGAACATATAATGATTAAAGCAATAGTTCAGAATCAGCAAGCAATAGTTCAGATTCACACTTCCAGTGCAAGTGGATCACCAGTAATTAATCCTTGATACCATTTTCCACAAAGTTTTGTCCCATATACAATCGACCTGACTTCTCTAGCAGCTTTCCTAGCCTAGACCTATTCCTTCACTCTACAGGAAAAGTGTGATTCTACTGATTTCAGTCAGATCTGTTACTAGAATTATCAGGGATTTAGATTCTTGTCTGCAATTTGGTCAAAGCTATGTCTCTCTATGTACGCTATTAAAAAATGTATTTACTAACTTCAAGTAAATACATAAATTCTATTTTCCTTTCTTCTTTTTTTTCTCTCCCTCTACTTTCATCCTACCCAATCTATTTCAGGCTTTGAGATTAGGACTTAGTTAACTCTCCCTGTGCCTCCCCACGTTAATCTATTCCTAATTTTTACCCACATCTCTCCCTAACCCTAATAATTTCTGGTTTTCCAAATTCTTCTTTGAGGTTTGTAGCCCATTAACATATAGTTGTTTGATGTTGAATAGATGTAACTGATGAGCTAGATTGTATCTGTAGACTATTGACTGTGCAAATTCAGACTTTGGTTGATGCAGGCCTTCAGATAGTGTTCTAGCACAAAACTGGTGCTATTTTCATCTCAAATGGGCAGAGTAAGCCGGAAAAACACAAGAAAAATGGCAAATCTCAGTATCTCAATTCCCAATCTTGATAATCAGGGGACAGAACAGATAATGAATAATCCAGAGGAGAGTTCCCAAATAGCTCTACAAACACTGCTGCCAAACATGATAAATGAAAATATTGAAAACGTACAAAGGACTCTGTATGAACGTGATAGGGAGAGAGAGGAGGCAATCCAAAAGTTTATACAGGAATATCATAAGCATGAGGAAGTTACTCAAAAACTGATACAGGATTTGCGTGAGCAGCTTCAGAATATTCAAAGAGAAAGGCAGGAATGGCATGAGCAGGCTGAGGACACTCAAAGAGAACTACAGGAATCCTATGAATGGGAAGAAGCTAATCAAAGAGTAATACAGGAATTGAGAGAGCAGGAAGAGAATACACAAAGATCACTAAAGGCATTCATGGAATCCATTAACAAAGAGCTGAAGGAAGTCTGGGAGACCACAAAGGGAATGCTGAATGGAACCCAACAGAAGGAATGGGAGTCCAAGGAAACCATAAACAATCAACTAAGTGATTTGAGAATAAACACTGAAGACCAAATTAAGGAAGTAAAGAAGCTCATACAAGATCTAAAACAAAGCTTCAACAAAGAATTTGAAGCCATCAAAGCTGAACAATTAGAAGGAAAAGAGATAAAAAATAAATTAGAAAGTCTTGACAGCAGGTTAGACCATGCAGAAGATCGAATCTCGGGGATTGAAGACAGCCTAGATATTATAAAGAAAGAACATACAACCATCCAAGACAAGTCCAAGAAATATGATAGATCTATCCAACACTTGGAAGACAACATTAGACACCAATCTAAGGATAATGGGTGTAGAGGAGCACCTAGAAACAGAAGTTAATGGTCTAGGAAATTTGTTTAACAGGATCCTAGCAGAGAACTTCCCAAACCTGCAAAAAGATAGGCCTATTCAGATACAAGAAGCTTTTAGAACCCCAAATGGACCAGACCAGAATAGGACATCCCACTGTCCCATTATAATCCACCCAGGATCAACTCAGACCAAAGAAAAGATCCTTAAAGCTGTAAAGGAAAAAAGATTAATCACCTATAAAGGGAAACCAATTAGAATTACCTCAGATTTCTCCGCAGAGACAATCAAAGCAAGAAGAGCCTGGAATGATGTATGCCATGCCCTAAAAACAAACAACTATCAACCAAGAATACTGTACCCAGCTAAACTCTCCTTCATAACTGAAGGCCAAATAAAAACCTTCCATAGCAAAGAAAAACTGAAACAATACATCACCAAACCAGCCTTACAAATATTCTTAAAGATGTCCTACACATAGAAAACCAACAAGACCACAATAAAGGCCAAGAAACTGCATCCAAACTGAGAATCCAAGAACCATATGAAGAACCCAGTTTTCGCAGCCCACAAGAAGGTGGATAACATGGCAGGAACTCCCAAATACCTCTCAGTTCTATCTTTTAACGTTAACGGACTTAATTCTCCAATTAAGCGACATAGACTGTCTAGTTGGATTAAAAAACAAGACCCTTCTATCTGCTGCCTGCAGGAGTCACATCTTGCCAGTAAAAACAAACACATTTTCAATGTTAAAGGCTGGAACAAAATCTACCAAGCAAACGGCCCCCATAAACAGGCGGGAGTTGCAATCCTAATATCACATAAAATAGACTTCAAATTAAAATTCGTGAGAAGAGGTAAAGAAGTTCGCTACATACTAATTAAGGGATCTGTCCTTCAGGAGGATATTACAATTCTAAATATCTATTCGCCAAACAATGGAGCACCAAATTTATCCAAGAAACACTACTTTCCTTCAAATCCCATATAGATCCAAAGACATTAATTGTTGGGGATTTTAACACACCAGTCTCCCCACTAGATACATCAACTCGGCAAAACCTCAACAGAGAAACCCCAGATTTAAACAGCTGCATAGATCAACAAGATTTAACAGACATTTACCGAACATTTCACCCAGCAGCATCAGAATACACGTTTTTCTCAGCAGCACATGGAACATTTTCTAAAATAGACCACATTTAAGGCCACAAAACAAACTTGTCTAAATTCAGAAACATTGAAGTTATACCTTGCATTCTCTCTGACCACAAGGGAATAAAATTTGAACTCAACACCAAAAGCCACCAAAGAAAGTCCGGTTTCACATGGAGGCTAAATAACACATTGCTGAATCACAAGTGGGTCATGGAAGAGTTTACAAAGGAAATTCAAATTTTCATGCTATTCAACAAAAATGAACACACAAATTACTAACTCCTCTGGGACACAGCAAAGGCAGTACTCAGAGGCATGTTTTTAGCTCTGAGCTCCTACATCCACAAATTGGACAGATCAGAAACCAACAATATAATGACACAGCTAAACCTCTTTGAAAAAGAGCAGCAAGATAAACCCAATCAAGTAGAAGGAAAGAAATAATTAAAATTAAATCAGAATTAAATGAATTAGAATCCAAAAAAACTATAAAAAGAATCAACAAAACAAAGAGTTGGTTCTTCAAAAAAATTAACAAAATTGACAGATCCTTACAAATCGTATCAGAAAAAGAAGTGAACACACCCAAATTAATAAACTCAGAGATGAGAATGGAAACATCACCACAGAAACAACCAAGATTCAGAACATAACAAGGGAATATTTCTCAAAACTTTATGCTAATAAGTTTGAGAACTTGACAGAAACCGACCTTTTCATAGCAAATATTGACATGCCAAAACTAAACCAAGATGAGTTAAAACATTTTAACAGGCCCATATCAAGCATTGAAATAGAAACAGCAATAAGAGACCTCCCAGCTAAGAAAAGTCCAGGACCAGATGGTTTTATAGCGAAATTTTACAAGGCCTTCAAAGCAGAGCTCACACCAATACTCCTCCAACTCTTGAATGAAATTTAAAGAAAAATTTCACTACAGAACACATTCTATGAAGCCAGCATAACTCTCATCCCAAAACCAGGCAGGGACTCATAAAAAAAGAGAACTATAGACCCATTTCTTTGATGAACATTGATGCAAAACTTCTCAACAAAATTTTGGACAATCGACTTCAACAATTTATCCAAAAAATCGTACACCACGATCAAACAGGATTCATTTCAGGGATGCAAACTTGGTTCAATATACGCAAATCAATTAATATTATTCATCACATCAACAGGAGCAAGGATAAGAACCACATGGTTATCTCAATAGATGCAGAAAAAGGATTCGACAAGATCCAACACTCCTTTATGATGAAGGTTTTGGAACAATTAGGATTGCATGGAACATTCCTCAATACAATAAAGGCTGTATATGACAAACCTACAGCCAGCATTATACTTAATGGTGAAAAACTAAAGCCATTTCTTCTTAACTCAGGAACAAGACAAGGATGTCCACCTCTCCACTTCTCTTCAGTCTAGTATTAGAATGCCTAGCTACAGCAGTAAGACAAGATGCAGACATAAAGGGGATCCAAATAGGGAAAGAAGAAATTAAACACTCCCTCTTTGCAGATGACATGATCTTGTACTTAAAGAATCCCACAGCCTCCACTCCCAAATTACTCAAACTGATTCAAAACTTTGACAAAGTAGCAGGGTATAAAATTAACCCCCCAAAATCAATGGTCTTTCTGTATGGCAACAATGAGAAAAGTGTGGCTGAATTTAGGAAAGCAACTCCATTTGTAATAGCCCCACAAAAAATAAAATACCTAGGAATTAACTTAACCAAAGATGTGAAGGACCTCTATGATGAAAACTTTAAAATCTTGAAAAAGGATATCAAAACAGAACTTAGAAAATGGCAAGACCTTCCATGCTCCTGGATTGAAAAGATTAACATCGTGAAAATGGCAATACTTCCCAATGCTATCTACAAATTCAATGCGATACCAATCAAAATTCCAAACTCATTCTTCAAGGAAATAGAAGAGGCAATCCAAAAATTCATATGGAACAATAAAAGATCCCGAAGAGCCAAAACGCTCCTCAATGAAAAGAACACTGCTGGTGGAATATCAATACCAAATTTCAAACTCTACTATAAAACCATAGTAATCAAAACAATTTGGTATTGGCATAAGAACAGACCTCAGGACCAATGAAATAGAATTGAAAATCCAGAAATGAACCCTCAGACCTATAGTCATCTAATTTTCGATAAGGGAGCTAAAACAATAGAATGGAAGAAAGACAGGCTCTTCAGTAAATGTTGCTGGCAAAATTGGTAAATTACTTGTAGAAAACTAAAGCTAGACCCGTATATATCACCCTGCACCAGAATCAACTCCAAATGGATCAAAGACTCGAAGTCAAAGCAGACACTCTGAAAACATTACAGGATGGAATATGAGAAACCCTAGGTCTCCTTGGCTCAGGCTGAAATTTTCTGAATAGAGATCCGGAAACACAACAAATCAAAGAAAGGTTGGACAAATGGGATTGTATGAAGTTGCAGAGCTTCTGTATGGCAAAGGACATAGCTAGCAAGATCAATAGAAAGCCCACGGATTGGGAGAAGTTCTTCACTAGCCATACAACAGACAAGGATCTCATATCTAAAACATACTTGGAACACAAAAAGTTAAATCCCCCAACAACACATCCTCAAAGAAACAACTGCCCAATAAATAAGTGGGCTAAAGACTTAAAGAGAAACTTCTTTGAAGAAGAAAGAAGGATGGCCAATAGACACATGAAGAAATGCCCAACCTCCTTAGCCATAAAAAAATGCAAATCAAAACAACATTGAGATACCACCTCACTCCAGTTAGAATGGCAAAAAACAAGAAGTCTAACTACAGCAGATCCTGGAGGGGATGTGGCAGAAGGGAACCTTACTTTATTGTTGGTGGGAATGTAAACTTGTTCAACCACTTTGGAAACAGTATGGAGGTTCCTGAAAAGACTGCACATAGAGCTCCCCTATGACCCAGTAATCCCACTTTTGGGCATTTACCCAAATGTTTACAAACAAGACCACACTAAAGCTACCAGCACAACTATGTTTATTGCAGCATTATTTAACATAGCTAAGATATGGAACCAACCCAGATGCCCCTCAGTAGATGAATGGATCAAGAAAATGTGGTATATATACACAATGGAATTCTATGCCTCCATCAGAAAGAATGACATTGCCCCATTTGTTAGGAAATGGAAAGACTTGGAAAAAATTATATTAAGTGAAGTAAGCTAGGCCCAAAGAAACATAGGTCCCATGGTTTCCCTTATTTGCAATATCTAGTATATGTATGAGTCAAGCGGAAAAGATCAGATAATGTGATGTTAGGAAAATGAACCCTTAGTTATGAATTTTAATGCTTTTTTCTTTCCTGCATTTTTTCTAAGGCATTTATAAGATTATCTCTTTGTTGCTTTGTATGTCCCTCCCCACAGTATAACCCCTGCTTTCACTATATTTGATGTTAGCATGAATTGTGGTGGAGATGGGGAAATACAAGTTGTTTTAGGATACAGGTGGACCTGTTGCAACAATGAGAAGTACAAGTTGTCATGTCAAAAACGAGCTTTACAATGTTGGTGCGGGGGGGGGGGAGGAGGGGGGAGGATTGGATGGGGGGGGGGAGAGGCTGGGAAAGGATGTGAAGGGTCAACAAAGGAGGAGGCTGCAATTCTTGGTAAGAAATGTACGTATTATCCTGCCCATGTAATTGTAACCCCTCTATACAGTATGTTCACAAAAAATAAAATAAAATAAAAAGACAAAAAAAGAAAACACAGAACAAGAAAAAGGGAGGGATCCCCAAGAAAAACACAACTGGGGTGGGTGATTCAACGGAGGGTCCAGCCAAAGGTGATGCTGCCTGGGGTCTCCCCTGCCTTTGGACACAATCACAGCCAACAGGGTCAAGAATATCAAGGGTCGCTGTACCACCAATGATCTGCAGAGGTGCTAGCGACAAATGTTGCCCACCATGGACTGCAGCAAAAGAGGAAAAACAGTCACTGGGTGCCAAGATCCAACCACTGAAGCAAGAAAAGATAGACCTTCAGGGACGACTGGAGAAAGAGAGGGACAAGATAGCTGAGGTGCACGAAGAACCAAAAACAGAGCTAGATATCCACAAGCCACCCATAGAGAGGTTGGTTTCTGCAGAAAGTGATTTACAATCTGCAATGGCCTAAGTGAAGCAGGTGGCCAATGACAGAGAAATGGAGCAAGAAGCTCTCACCTGCCACCTGCAGGCCACAGAGTGGCGCATGGCAGAGGTGGAGATGGCCGCTTCTGCCTTCACTGCTGCACAAAAGGAGATCGAAATGTTCTTCGAACAGCTGAATGATATGACACTTCAGCTAGTGGAAAAGACCAGAAGCTTCAGTGACCTGAAGGAAGTGAACACAGTGTTGCAGGAGAAGATGGAAGCACTCTGGACACAGAAGAGTAACAGGAAGAACAGAATCTGCAAGTTCCAACAAGTGCTGGTGGAGCGGGAGGTAATGAAGAGACTACTGGACAACCTGAGCTGTATGGTAACCTCAGAAAATCTGGAGAGAGACACCTTCACACAGGACCTGTGCATTGAGCGGTCCTCATGGAAGGAGGAGGCTCAGTGGCTGACTGACCAGGTGAACCAACTGACAGAGGAGAAGGAGCAAAGGGAGAGGCAGGTGCTAGACCTAGAGAATGAGCTGGGGGAACTGAGAGGGAAGCTGATAGAGCCATCTCAGGCTGAGCAGCAGTTGCAGGCCCAGGCCTCCACACGCAGATGGAGTTGAAAAACCTGGAGGAACAAGGTCACATCCAGGTTAAGGAAAACCAGAGGCTCTGTCTCTAGAACGCGGAGCAGTGGGAGCAACAACGGAGACTCGAGGAGAAGGCCAAGATTCTGCAGGAGATCCCTGAGACCCCCATGATGCGCATGTGTGTGTGACCCATAGCCAGAGGAATAGCTGGCCCTGCTGTGGGATGCTATCCACAGGGTGAGCGGTGAGAAGGAAGAGCTCACCATCATCCTGGACTCAGAGCAGCAGGTGAAGAAACATCTATGCGAACAGCTAGATCACTTAGAGGAGAAGATAGATGAATGGAAAGAGGTGTCCGAGAGACAGAGCCATGTGGCTTGGGAGCTGCAGGAGCAGCAGGAGCAGTCCCTGGCCCAGCTGCAGGAGCTCAGAGCCACCTGTCAGCAGGACATTGCCTCCAATGAGCAGCTGAACTCTGAGAAGGAGGCCCTGCAGCAGCACCTGCAGAAGCAGACCCAGCTGCTGGAACAGCTGAAGCAAGTGCAAGGCCCAACCAACTGGGGGGACCAGGTGGTGCCCCCAAAGTGGCAGGACATGCACAAGTGCCTAGAAGCCACCAGAGCACAGGAGGAGTGCCTGCAGGCCCAGCTGAGCTTCCTGGGAAAGGGAAAGTCATGAGCCCTGGAGAAGCAAAAGGTGAGGAGGTAACTCCCCCAGACGTGACCAAGCAGAGGCTGGAGACGCCCACTCGCCCGAGAGGGACGTGTGTCTGTGAGTGCTCTTAGAGGCTGAGATCCACAGGAGGAAACTCCTGCTGCAGGAGCAGTGGCCCTGCTGCAGGTGCCCGGCCCACCCGGCAGCACAGTGCCAGACAGAGCTGGAGCCACAGGCCCCCCGCTCCGTGAGCTGCCACCACAGCAGGCGTAGGGATAGGAAGTGGGACACGTGGGCATCCAAGAAGAAAATCTGCTTTGTCCATAACCTGCATGATGAAGTGGACTTCCATAGTCCAGCAGATAAGCTCCACCATCGATGCAGTGAGCTGTTGGCATACATACGCACTGTCTAGGAGTCCCTCATGGGGTGTAAAGAGCAGATATTCGTCCAGGATGAGCTGTGTTGGGAGAAAGCCAAGCGCATGTGCTGACTCTCCCAGGAGAAGATGGAGAAGAGAGAGCTTCAGGAGCTGCTGTTGCTCCTCACAGGAGAAGGCACAGACAGCAGGCTCCAGCTTCTTGCGACCACCACTGCTTCAAATGCCTCAGGCTCTGGGGTGGGCGAAATGAGGAGCAGAAAGGTTTTAAAGAATTGCAACTTCAAGACACCTAGGAAACTGGCAAAGAACAGGTCAGAGTTCCCGAACCTGTAGATAACTCCCCCATGGAGCACGTCCTGCAGCAGATGCCCCACATCCAGAGTGGCCTGCAGCTTGCGGGGATCATGCAAGGAGTGCTCCCCCCTTTTCTTCTGTACACTGATCTGGATGATGACTCTCTATATGACATACTGACTTTCAAAAGCCTTGGCAGTGGTCAGGTGGCCTTCTCTCAGGACTCCATCTGCCACGAGATGGGATGGATAAACTGTGGGTCAGGTAGGGCAGAGGCTGCTGGGATGCAGCCCAAATTCAAGGGACATATAATAGCCTATTGGTGGCCAGAGAAGAGACCCATGTTATGCTTATCACAAACAATAAATTGTTTTCAAAGGGAAGAAAAGCCTCCAACAAAGCTTGGTTCTTCCAGTCCTGGGCGTTGAACTCAGGGCCTGGCCACTTTCCCTGAGCTCTTTTGGTCAAGGCTGGCACTCTACCAGTTGAGCCCCACCTCCCCTTCCAGCTTTTTCTGTATGGAATTGAACCCAGGGTGTCAGTCATGCTAGGTGACCATCTACCATGAGCCACATTCTCAGCTAAGATGATTCCTCTCCCCCACCCCAAACACATATGGCCATTCCTCAGACAAATAAGAAGTAGTGGCTAGGATGGATATGAAGCACAAGTCTGGTTCACACAGAAATACTCCTCTGCCCCCTCTTTGATCCACTTAGTTGAACTTTCTATTCTAACATTTAGGGATGAGAGAGGGAGAGATGAGTCCCGAGAGAGGAGTACCACAAACAGTGGCCCCGTGAGACACACAGCCTACTTCACACAAGTGGTCCTCTAGATTCTGATCTTACCTGACTCAATGTGGAGTCTACATTATCTCTCCACAACTTCAAGGCTCAGGATGAAATAAAGGTCAGCCCTGACTTCAGCCCACACACAGGGTAGAAGCTCCTAATCTCAGACTGATTTCCACCTCTGACTGCCCCGAGTTAGGCTGGACCCACCATTCACCACAATGTTGGCAGTGATGACCTCATGGATGGAATCCAGTAAGAAGGTCTACGGTAAAGAGCAGAAGCAGCTGAGTGAGAAGAGTGGTAAGAGGCCGGGTGATTGCTTTGGGATCTTCCTCCTTGGAGCCCTCCCATCAAGCCAGAGCCATGCTAACCCAAAGCATGGCCAAGGCCAGGGTGTGAGACAAGATGGAGGAGCACAGGACTAAAGGAGGTACTGCTTTGTTTTGGAGCACTTGAAAATTCCAATTATATTTGGCCCAAACCAATCCCAAAGTCAACATGCAATGCCTCTCCTTGTTGTTGTCCATGAGCACTGTCCCTGAGCTCTTTTTCTCAAGGCTGGTACTCTACCACTTGATCCACAGGGACACTTTTGTTTTATGATGATTCATCGAGGATAAGAGTCTCACACACTTTCATGCTCAAGCTGGCTTGGCACCATGATCCTCCAGATCTTAGCTTCCTGAGTATGGAGGATGGTAGGTATGAGCCACCAGTGCCCAGCATGTGAAGCCTTTTGAAGGCATCTTGGAGAGTCTGTAAAAGGAGCCCCAAAGGGTCTGGATAGACCACGACCCAATCAAGGAGATGGGATGGGGGAAGGGAGACCTTCTAGCCATTCTGTTCCCCAAAATTAAAGATGCCAGGTGGTGGTGTATGCATCGAACACCTAGGTCAACAGCCATCAGGCTTAGTGGGGAAAAGGTAGAGAATACCCAAAGAATGCAGTGTAGAAATCTCTGATTTTGCATGCATGTGGTGTGTGTGCGTGTGTGTGTGTGTGTGTGTGTGTGTGTGTGTGTGTGTGTGTGAACTCAGGGCCTAGGCTCTATCCCTGAGTTTTCTTGCTCAAGGCTCATGTTCTGCAACCTGAGCCACAGCCCCACTTGCCTTTTGATGGTTAATTGTAAGTAAGTCTCAAGGACTTTGATTGGGGCCCTAGGGAAGGAAGAGGAAACATAACTCACAGGTACAATCCCTATGGTGGGTGACCCCTGCCCCCTGGTGGTCAGATGCGTGATATGCAGCCCCATGCCATTGTTCTCTAGATTTCAATTTTGGGAAGTGACCAGGGCCAAGCTGACTTTTGTTCACCCTGATTGCTGATGCCAGAGCAGGTCTGTTCCCCCTAGGCCAAGAGAGCTCCAGGAGGCCCAGCACCCAGGGACACAAGGAAAGGAGAGGTCAGTTCCAGGCCGAGCTAAGAGCCTTTGCACACAGACACCCCAACTTGGCCTTCCCTTCCTGATCACCATAAGACCTGTCAAAGACCAACACAAGAAAACAAAATTGGAGCTATGGCTCCAAGTGGTAGAGCTCTAGCATTGAACCAAAGAGCTCAGGGAAAGGGACTCCAAGCTTTGAGTTCAAGACACCCAGTTGAATCTCCCCCATAAAACACAGGTTGGCTAAAGTAAACTAGTAGGATTTGTGAAGTGTTTCTGAAGAATGGTGATACTGAAGAAAGCACCCTAATTCTAATGACAGCTGAACTTGTGACATATAGCTATGTGCTGAGTCGTTCACAGGGTGCTTTTTGCTGGGGCTTTTCCACATTGGGGTTTTGTGCTGAGTCCTCAAAAAGGTGCTGTTTGCTGAGTCATCCCAAAGGGTGGTATGTTCTGAGTCCATTACATAATGTACTGTATGCTGAGTCCTTCAAAAGGTGCGGTGTGCTAATTCATCCCAAAGGCTGCTGCTATGTGCTGAGCCCTTGAGAAGAGAGGGATGAGGTGAATTTTTCAAGTGCTGTGTGCCGAGTCCTTTACACAGGGTGCTCTGTACTGTCCTTCAAATGGTGCTGTGTAGTGAATCCTTTGACAATGTGGTATGTGCTGAGTCTTTCCACAGGGTGGTATGTGCTGAGTCCTTCAAAATTGTGCTATGTGTTGAGTCTTTTGAAGGGTGCTGTGCACTGTTTTACACAGGGTGCTACATACTCAGCTTATCAAAGGAGGCTGTGGGTGCTCTTAACACAGGGTGCTCTGTACTGAGTCCCTGGGAAAGAGTCCTACATGCTGAGTTTTTTAAAGCATGCTATGTGCTGAGTCCTTTACACTGCGGGCTATGGACTCCCTCCTTCAAAGGGTGCTGTGTGCTGAGTACTCTACACAAGGTGTTATATGCTGAGTCCTTCAAAGGGAGCTGTGTGCTGAATCCTTTACTCAGGGTGCTTTATGCTGTTTTTTGAAGTGTGTGCTGTGTGCGGATTCATCTCAAAGGGTGCTATGTTCTGAGTCCTTGAGAGGTTGGTATCCCCAACAATCACACACACACACACACACACACACACACACACACACACACACATACACACACATACACACACACGAGGGTCACTGTGTACCTGCTTGGTGTTTGGAGTGGAGAGAGATGGAGGAGAGTCTCCTCCAGCAGTGGGGCTAGGGGAGAATCGTCCCCTGGGAAGGGACTGGGGTTGGGAGGGAGTGCTGAGCTGAGGTAAGGCTGCAATTGTCATGGCCTGGAAGCCTTAGGACCCAATCATGTCTGGGCTTGCAGCCAATGGTGGGGGGAGGGGCCTAGCAGAAGAGGGGACATGGCCAAGGGAAGGAGCCGGCAGGGCCCAGGGCTCACTGAGATGGCAGCAGTGGCCAGGGGCATGGGGGCAGGCACTGGGTTAGGGGGCAGGCTCGAGGTGGCCCAGGAGAGGAGTGGGGGCAGAGAGAGAGAGTGAAAGCAGAGAAAAGAGAAAGCACACTCACAAGGGCAAGGTGTTTCATCATCTTGTGGCCTCCCCGAAATTGCACAGGTCCTGGTGGGGAGCACAGAGCACATGGAGCTGGCGCAGAAGGCACACTGCTACGGGCAGCCACAAGGAGGCACAGTGGCCATGGCAGCACTGAGGCTGATGTCCCGGCATAGAGAGCATGGAGGCGATGGTGGCAACTGAGGCAGGGGCAGCATTGGAAGAAGAAGAGGAGCAGAGGCCTCATGCAGCCGCTCTATGTTTCCACAGATACACCTGCCCCCTCCAAGCAGCATGGCATTTCAAACATATCTTGGACCTGCGTTGTCTCTCACAGTCGCCCAACAGAGATGGCGCACCCCTGGCCGGTTTTTGGCCCGACCCGGTCTGAGCCCTCAGTCTTTGGACTCCAGGCCGGCATGTACACAGAGCCACTGCCTAGAGCTTCTCCCAGCAGCACAGATGAGTGGCTGCCAAGGGCCCACAACCTGTGAACCCTCCCATGCCCCTTCTTCCCCTGCTGACGTGGACCCATGCCTCCTGCCTCCCCTCTCACGTCCTTCCCTTGCCTGCACCACGCCCCACAGTCCGCCATGGCCCTGCCACAAATGTGCCCCAGGGGTGGAGGGTGGGGGTGGGTGTTGACCCAGGGATCCCACCCCCATCCCTAGTAGACAGTGTCCCAGGAAACGGGAAGATGCAGGAAAGAGTGAGAAAGGGGAGCCACAGAGCCCCTGGCCTAGAGCAGTGGGAGCCACACAGTTGCGGATCTGCACCCTTCTTCTCCTTGGTGGGAACCTGGTGGCTTTAGTGAGAGGTGGGGAGCAGCACCTCACCTGCCTTCTTGGGTCTTTTCCTTTTTGCTGGGGATGGTGGGTGTTGGATACAGAAGGTAGGCCCTCCTTGCTGTGTGAGCCCTTGTCTTTTGTGCTTGATCACCTTTTTACCTGAGGAGGGTCCCACAAGAGCCCACCAGGGAGGTGAGGGCACTGGGGGTCAGATAGAAGGTGAATGTCTGGGAGGAACACACCCCTTCTGACACACATACTGTCCCCTCAGCCTGTCCCCCCATCCCAGCTGTCAACAGTCCTCACAGGGTGATCACATTTCTGATTACTGCCAGCATCTGCGGTTGCTCCAGGAACATCTGGTCTCCTAGTCCTCCCCAAGAATCCACCAAGTCACCCGGACTCATCTAGGCTGGAAGTAGGGAGGCCATCCATGTATGTAGCCTTTAGGATCCCATCCAATTCCCCAACATTGCCCCCTCCACAGGTCAGACACACCTCTGGGGCACTCTGACCTCCTGCTTGTTTTCAGTCCTGGCTCTGAGGAGCCACCTATCTCTGGACAACTTCACCAAGCATCCTGACCTGGGGATTTGGTGAATGGGGAGTCAAGGTTGGTTGTTCCCAAGGGAAAGGGTCTGGACCTGGAGAAAGGGAGAGGCAGGGTGGTTCAGCATTATAAGAGCAGTGCTTCCTTGGGTCGAGCCTTTGGTTCTGACAAGGCAACCCCCATGCTCCAGCTTGCACCTTGTCCCAGAGGAGGAACCAACAATCTCAGGAGAGGCACTGCTCTGAGTCTGTTTGTGTGTGTATTTGTGTGTGTGTGTGTGTGTGTGCATGAGAGAGATAATGAGAGAGACAGAGAGAGAGAGAGAGAGAGAGAGAGAGACAGACAGAGAGAGAGCATCTTTCCCTTATACAAGTTGACTGTACTCAGGTGAGTGATCAGTTGGAAAATTGCAGGTACTGCATGGATTAGTTTTCTGTCACAGTCTGGATGTGTGTGTGTGTTGGGAGAGCAGGGAGATGAGAAAAATGAAAATATATTTAAGTCACCATGTCTAAAAAGAGCAAAAGCATTTTATTTGTGTATGTGTGTGTGTGTGTGTGTGTTTGTTGTTCTTTTTTCATCAGTGCCAAGTATGAGTCTAGCCATAATTTTTGTTTTCTCCTTCACCGTTTCATGGCTCCTTTGGGGGAAGGTTTCAGTAGATGTTCCTTTCCACCTATCTCTTCCCTCTGTCCTGTATCCCACAGTATTTGCTGGGCCTGCATGGGTCTCCCCAGGAAGCCTATGTGAACCGAAGACCAGAGTGGACACCTGTGCTTCTGTCTTCAGCCTGAAGGCTTGTGAGATAAGTGTGACCACAGCTGCACTCTTCCAGCCAGACAGTCTGATCTTGTTTGTATAGTTGGAGCTAGTTCAAGGATTGGGAATGTGTCTACAAAACATAATTAGGGAATGAGATGTGGGGGAGTAGGGCAGGGGCTGTGAAGCTAGGAGGTTCTGGGGAGTGGTGAATGTTGTTACATAGTAGATGGTTAACCATGACCAAAGATGAGGGGGCAACCTTACCCAGGGCATTGACAGTGTCAATGGGCATCTGGGCAAGGTGCTCCAGGCCCCCACTGGTGGTGTGTTCCCTCCCGGGGGAGTTCACCCGTGGGCAGTCCTCCCTGGAGTCCTGCAGACTCCAATCTGCGTCCCTCCAAAGCCATTTCCAGCTGGGCAGTGGAAGGCAAGTGTGTTTCTTCTCCTGGAGCCTGCTCGGTATCAGGCCATGGCAGTTAGCTAAGGCTCTCTGAATGCCAGTTTCTGTAACCTGCTGTAGGCTGTCTGGAAGGAAAAGGGGACCGCTGACATTGGAACCCTTTAAGTTTGATTGGGACAACTGAAATGCCACGTTTTCCAGGGTTTTTTTCTTTTTGGGGGGAGGGGTCCAGTCGTGGGGCCTGAACTCTGGGCAAGGGCACTGTCCCTCAGCTCTTTCAGCTGAAGGCTAGCTCTCTACCACTTTTGCCAAAGTGCCACTTCGAGTTTTTTCTTTTTTGCTTATGTGGTGCTGAGGAATCAAACCCAGAGCCTCAGGCATGCAAGGCAAGCACTCTACCACTGAGCCACCTTCCCAGTCCCCAGGGTTTTTTCTTGAAGCTGGCAATTTCCACTAACACCTGGGATTATGGGTCAAATTAAATAGACCACTTCAGCCAGCAAACAATGACGTTCAAAGCAGCACAGGCAGAGTTCCCCAGCCAGATTGTCTCCTGCTATGAACGTCGTGTCTTGACTGCCTTTATGCAGCAGCTGTTGATTCATTCTCCTCTGGCTCTCTCTAGGGTGACCACCACAGTCGAGGATGTCATGGGGAGCAGAGATTGTGACCTCACCATCCCTAGCCTGCCAGTTGTGAACAGAGATGATTCCCAGCACCTGCACTGGACTCTGGGAGATTCAGAAACCCAGAAGCCTCGACGATCCTTTCTCTGTAACATGAAACTTGGGGTCTGGATGTGGTAGAATATCCTGGCTGGCCCCGGGGTGGGTGGAAGATGATGAGGCACCTTGAGCCAGGCCTTCAGCTCATGGCAACCTTGTTCACACATGAGTGCCACAGAGCTGGTCAGCCGTTGGCCAGAGATCTTTGAGAAGATAGGCATTCCAGACGCCCCAGAATCCAGCGAGTACATCGTGGCTCATATCCTTGGAGCCAAAACAGTTAATTGCGGTGACACCAGGAGGGTGGGAAGAGGGAAGAAGGAGAACTGGGAAAGCTACATCAGGTTTTGCCCCGCCCAGGATGCTTACCTGTATGGGATGGGACTTTTCTCTAGTATTGTCATAGGCAGATGCTCATTTATTTACCCAACAATGAGTTACAGTGTGCCAGGGTCCAGTGTGTGGGGAGGTCATAGATGATAAAAGGTTCCACTGCTGGTTCCACATCACATGAAGAAACCTTGGTTTGAGCTGGGTGCTGGAACATCATGCTTGTCATCCTAGTTATTTAGGAGGCTGAGTTAGAAGGTTAGAGGCTTAAGGCCAGGGCAGGAAAGACTTTACGTCTCTTATCTCCAACTAACTACCAAAAACATCAAATGGTCTGGTTCAATAGTGGGGCTACTGTGTGGTCCAAGCACCATCTTTAAGTCACTGAGCAGGATTCACTCCCTTTTCTACCAGGTGAAACACACCTGTAAAATTTTCTGACACTCATCCCAGATGTGCTTGTGTGTGAAAATTACTGTCTCTAATGAGGTAATGAGTCCCTAGTTTTATTTTTTCTGAAAAGGATGGATTTTGCTGTTTCCAGTTATACAGGTCACTAGTTGTAAAGGGAAAATATATTAGAAAGGGGGCCTGCCCACCATCTCCTCTATGTTCCTGTCTCAAGGGTAATAAGGGTAACCTACCACACTGTACCACCTCAGGCTGATACAAGTAACCACTTTTGGTATGGGAGGACTTTAGATTAGAGGTGCTAACGGCAAAAAATAGGAGAGAGAGTACATCAGTGCATCTTCCTCTGAAGGATTCTGTAACCCTGGGGGAGAATATTTTTTGGATATGACAACTTTAGGCTTGTTCTCCCATCCTGAGAAAAGGAGTAAACAGAGGTGCATAGAGGACACAAATCGAACTATCAGAATACACACACACAAAGACCAATAGCCACAGACACTTAACCCACATGTCCCACACCACTCAATTTTGACCTCTACAGAGATCCCAGATGACAGAGAGAACATCCCACATTGCCTCTTTAGGATGCTGCAGATGACCTCTGGAGGATGTCACATATATCCTCCCTAGGAGGCCCTAGATGACCTCTCATGGAGGTTCCAACTGGCTTCCCAAGGAAGTGTCTGATGACCTCCAAAGGAGGCCCCAGATGTCCTCTCAATCTCTCAATAAGGCTGAGATTACCTCTTGAGTAGCTCCCAGATGGCCACTCAAGGAGGCCACATATGAAATCCAGCAGAGGTTCCAGATAACCCTCTTGAGAAAGCGACAGATGACCTCCAGAGAAGGTCCTATATAGCTTCTCAAGGAAGTCCCAGATTATGTCTGAAGACCGTCAGATTTTTCATCAAGGTAACCCAAGATGACCTCCCAAAGAAGCTCCACATGACCGCAGGAGGTCGTCCTAAATTGCCTCTTAAGGAATCTCCAATAACTACTTTTGAATAGGTCTCAGGTGGCCTCCTGAGGAAGCCTCAGTTGACCTCTGCATAAATTCCAAGATGGCCACTGCAGAAGGCCCAAGAAGACCTCCAGGGTAGGTCTCAGATTGCTTCTCAAGGAAGTTGCAGATGCACTCTTGATGAAGTTCCACATAGCTTCCCAAGGAAGCCCCACATGACCTCTCAAGGAGTTCCCAGATGGCTTCCCAAGGAAGCCACAAATGACCTCTAGATAGGGTCCCAAAAACAGGCTTGCAAGCTTGCCCAGATGCACCCCTAGAGGTACCTATATGACTTTTGTCCATTTTGGTCCTCTGGAGACAAACACTCAAGGCCCTGAAGGCTGACACTCTCACCTATGGAGATTTTACACTGGGGCCAAGACCTGATGCCATCCAAACGGATTAATCTCCATGGGATCTCCAAAAATTCAGACCCCTATTGTTCAAGAGAATCCATCGAGACACATTTAATATAATAAATTTTCTCCAAACCACCAACCCCCAAAATTATGATATCCAAAGTTCCAAACATCAAAGGACAAGCCTTTTTTTCCCTTTCCCTTTGTCTCTCCTTCACTACAGACATGTACTTCCTTTGAAGTCTTTCCCTTTATCCCTTCTACCAGTTCCTTCTTCTCTTCAGGCCTCTCTACTTTCCACAGGCCTGAACTGCTTTGCCTGGGTCGTCAGTTGCCATCTTTAACCTCCTGCTCTCCCTCAACTTCCTCTCCTCCCAGGTCTTTCCCCGTCTGCTATCACACCATTTCTTCCTTCCAGGACTTTTCAATTTTTATCTCCCCTTCCATTGCTCTGAACAAGCAGCATATATAAAGTCTGTACACTCCAACTGCTAACAGTTTTCAACTGTCACATTCCAAACTCCCCACAGCCCAATCATTTTTTAACAGTTCAACACTTGGTGATTAATGTACCAGCCCCACCCACAGAATGCCCTGTCCTCTCCAGCTGGCCTGGAGATGGGGCCACGCTGACTATCAGACCCTATAGATTATCGGGGCCCTGCTGATTATTACAGTATCCTCCTTGTGAACTAGTAGCCATTGAAATTGGAAATTTGATTGTGATATTGCCAACTCGTTGTGACATCACAAACCCATTTTGACATCATCATCAGCACGACATCACAAACCCATTGTGACAATATTGTCATTGTGAAATCATGATTCCATTGTGACATCTCAAATCTATTATGACCTCTTAGATCCTTTGAAAAATCACATGCCCTTTTCAACACTACAGTCCCTTTGTTTACCCATATCCTTGTTGTTAACTAATGACAATTGAGATCAGACATGCCATTATAACATCAAAAAGTGTTTGTGACATCCTCAACAGTGTGACATCACATTTTCATTATGACAGCATCAGCTCATTGTGACATCACCAAACTCAATGACATAATCGCATTATGACAACAATTGTCATTGTGACATCATAGACACATTGTGAATGCCTATTCTGTGATTTCATTGTGTTTCAAATGTGGCATGAGAGTTGATATCAGAAACACATTTTTGTGCCCACATAACCATTTTGACATCATAATCACGTTGTGACAGAGCCATTGTGATATAACTAATACCATGTGACATCACAAACCTCTCCTACCCTCAAAACTTCCGTGACATGCTGACATTGTGATATCTTAGAACTTTTTGCCCTCATAATTTGTTTCCAACCTCATATTTCATGTATGACATGAGATACCAGAAATTCACTGTGACATCATGACCATTGTGACATCACACTGACAGATGTCATGAACATCGTGTCACATTGTGACATCACAAAAAGTTTTGATGTCAAAATTAGTTGGTGATGCAATACAGGTAAGGGGTCACAGTAGGTCTATGATGTCACAATTGGTTGGTGATATCCAAATGGCATAAAGGTTCTCAGTTATTATGGAATCACAGAGAATATGAGTTCACAAATGGACTGTGGTATCTCCAAAGGCATGTGTTGTCACAAATGTGATGAAGCCCTAGGAGGATTGTGATGTCATAGTGTGACACAATGGTCATGATGACTGTCAATATGATGTCACAATGGTCATGATGTCACAGTGGATTTCTAATATAACATATCATAACTGAAATATTATAAGTTTGAAAACAGATTACGAGCTCATAAAGGGCCTAAGACATCACAATTGCAACACGTCACAAAACATGTGGACAGGACATATTTGTGATGTCACAGTGTTGTTAGTGATATCACCATGGCACTGTGATGTCACAAAGTGATTGTGATGCCATATATTCATTAATCACAATGACTTTCTGATATCAACCCACCTGCCACATTTAAAACAGAATGAAATAAGAGAATAAGCATTTACAATATGACTATTACCTCACAATGACAATATAATGTCATAATGCTATGAGGTCATTGTAAATTGGTGATGTTGCAAGGAGGTGATGGTGTCATAATGAATATGTGTTGTCACACTGGTGATGGGGTCACAAAGTGTTTGCGATATTACAATGGCATATATGAATTCAATTGTCATGTGTTCAAATTGAGGATATGGTTACACAAAGGGACTGTGATGTCACAAATGCCATATGTGTTTTCAAAGGTACTTAGGGGTCATGATAGCTTTATGATTCACAGTTGTGATGAGGTCACAATGGGTTTTTGATGCTATAATGATTTTACAATATCTCAAACACATGTCCAATTTGAATCACTACTATTTCACAATGTGCATACAAGTTCACAGAAGGAGCTTGAAGTCCTAAGGGACATGAATTTTTTTAAATGTTATGAGGTCATATTAGGTTTTTGAAAACACAGTGGGACAATGATATAACCATGGCAATGTCAACTCATTACATCATGTCAGAATATTGTTTTGAAGTCACAAATAGTTGATGATGCCACGTTGGTGATGAAGTCACAAAAGATTGGTGATGTCACAATGTGCTGGCCATGTCACAATGAAGTGATGGTTCTCAATTGTCTTTAACTTACAATGAGTACATGAGTTCACAAAGGGAATGTGGTTTCTCCAAAAGTATGTGTTGTCAGACATTGAAATCCTAAAAGGTTTGTGATGTCAGAATTAGACACAATGGTTATGACATCTGACAGTGTGATGACACCATGGTCATGATGTCACTGGGAATTTGTGATATCAAATGTCATATGTGAAATCTAATGAGGTCGCCAACAGATTATGAGGAAAAAAAGGCATGTCACAAAAGTTATGATGACAGGACAGGTTTGTGATGTCACGGTGTGTTAGTGATATCACAATGACAATGTGATGTGCAAAGGTATTGTGATGTCACAATGGTTATGAGTTCATGATTTGTTATGATATCCACCTATATGCCACATTTGAAGTAGAATGAAATCACAGAAAAGGCATTCATAATGTGTCGATGATATCACAATGACAATGTGAAATTATAATTTTATCATATTTTAGTTTTGTGATTTCACAATGAGCAGATGGTATCACAATGACAATGTGATGTCACAGTTGTGATGACCTCACAAACAGTTTTTGATGTTAAAATGTCATGTCTGATTCTCAATTGTCAACACTTCACAGTGGGGTTTGGGTACACAAAGGCACTGTTATGTCACAAAGCTATGTATTTTTTCAAAGTTATAAGAGGTCATAATAGATTTGGGATGTCACAATGTGATCCTGGTGTCTAAAGAACAATGTGATGTCACAATGGGTTCATGATGTCACAGTGGTTTTGAGGTCACAATGGGTTAATTAGGTCATGAGTTTGTAATATCACAATTATTTGTCCAATTTCAATTGCTACTAGTTCACCATGAGGACACTGTAATAACTAGCAGTACCCCTATAATCCACGGGAACAGATAGTCATCATGACCTCCTGGTCTGGACCACCAGAGGGGGGGTGCATGCTGCTGGAGTGGGCAGGACATGCTGCTGAAAAGATAGGATATTAAGCCCCACATGCTGAGCTGCAAAGAAGTCATTGGGCATGGACAATTGGGAAGTGATGATTGAAAACTGTTATGCAGGAAACATATTTTAGTGGGGGCAGGATACAGCCTATATATAGATTGCATGTTCAGAGCAAAAGAAGGGGGAAGGAAAAGGGGAAAGGCCTGGAAGGTAAGAAGTGATGAGACTGCAGGAGGATAAAGACTTGGAAGGAGAGGAAATTGAGGGAGAGCAGTAGGTGAAGGACGGCAACTGGCCACCTGGACAGCGCAGGGAAGGCCTGTCAAGAGTACAGCAACCTGAAGAGAAGGGAATGGTGGAAGGAAAAAAGGAAAAGACCTGAAAGGTAGGACAGGTCTATAGAGAAGGAGGATGAAGAGAAAGGAAAAAGCCTTGACCTTTGAAGTGTGGAGCATTGGAGATGATTATTTTGGGGGTTAGTTATTTGAAGACTAGTTAGGAAATGGCTGGGCTGCTCTTTGGAGGTCTGAGGGTTCATGATTGAGGCTGCAATTAGCTCTGGGCATCCAGCCCAGGTCAAGGTAGTCGCTTGTTACAAAATTTATGAAGACAAGACAGGTTTGTGATGTTACATTGCATTAATGATATCACAATATCAATATGAGGTCACAAAGGTATTGCAATGTCGCAGTGGTGATGTGGTCACAACGGGTTTCTGAAATCAACCTATATGCCACATTTGAGATAGAATGAAATCACAGAATAGGCAATCACATTGTCTTTATGACCTTACAATGAAAATGAGATGTCATAATGCTATGATGTCATTGTCATTATGGGATGTCACAATGGGCTGATGGTATCCTAACAACAATGTGATCTCACTCTGGAGGTGATGTCACAAAGCGTTTGTACAATGGCATGTCTGATGTCAGTTGTCCTTTGTTCACAATGAGAATATGGTTACCCAATGGGACTGTGGTGTTACAAACAGCATGTGCTTTTTCAAACGTGCTAAGAGGTCACAACAGGTTTGGGATATCACAAGGTGATCGTGATATCACTGTGGCAATGTGATGTCACAACAGGTTTGTGATGTCATAGTGGTGATAAGGTTACACTTGGATAGTGATGTCACAATGAATTTGTAATATCACCATTACATGTCCAATTTCATTCTACTAGATAACAATGAAGATACAAGTTCACATAAGGTGCTAGAAGTCAGAAAGGCCATAAATTTTGTAAAATATTATGATGACATAATGGGTTGGTAAAAATGCAATGGGACAGAGATATCCCATTGGCAATGTGATGTTACCATTACATGAGATAGTATTGTTTTGAAGTCAACAAATAGATGGTGATCTATACAGGTGATGAGGTCACATAGGTTTGTGATTCACAATGGGATGGTGATGTCACAATCTCATGCTAGATCTCTAATTGACAAAGAATATATAAGTTCATAAGGGATGATGATGTATCCAAAGGCATATGTTCGCACAAGTGTAATGGGTATTAACAGGTTTGTGATGTCACAATGTGACTCTGGTCATGACATCTGGCAATGTGATGTCACAGTGGTCATGATGTCACAGTGGATTTCTGATATCACATGTCATACCTGAAGTAAGAGTTAATTTATGAACTGAGAGATTCCAAAGAGATCACACTGGCAGCATGTCAAAAAATTTATGAAGACAGTTTTGTGATGTCACAGTGGGTTAGTGATATCATAATTGCAATGTGGTGTCATCAAGGTATTGCGATGCCATAATGATTATGTGGTCACAATATATTTCTGATATCAACCCAGCTGCCACATTTGAAATAGAATGGAATCACAGAATAGGCATTCCAATGTATCTGTGATATCACAATGACCATGTGATGTCATAATGCTATGATGTCACAATTGGCTGATGTTGTCATAATGACAATGTGACGTTACACTGGTAATGATGTCACAAAGTGTTTGCGATGTTAAAATGGCATGTATGATCTCAATTGTTCATTAGCTCAAAATGAGGATATGGGTACACAAATGGCCTGTGATGTCACAAAGGCCATGCTTTCTTTCAAAGCTTCTGAGGTCATAATAGGTTTGGGATATCACAATATGATCATGGTGACACAATGGCAATGTGATATCACAATGTTTGTGATGTCACCACAGTGATGAGGTCACAATGGGTTAGTCATGTCTCATCAAGTTTGTAATATAACAATGACATATACAATTTCATTTTCTTCTAATTCACTATGAGGATACTGTAATAATCAGTGGAGCCAGAATTATCTGTGGGAGCCGTTAATCATTGTAAATTCTTTGCCTGGCCCACCGGAGAGTGTGGGGAATGCCACCAAAGGTGGAGGTGTCAAGCCTCACATGGTGAGCTGTCAAGAAGTGATTGAACATTGGGCAGTTTGGGAAGTGAAGGTGGAAAACTGTTAGGCAGAAGACCCGTTGGAGTGAGGAGGTGTACAAACTATATATAAGTTGCATTTTGAGAGCATTGGAAGGGGAGATAAAAATGAGAGCTTCCCGGATGGAAGAAAGGGGTAAGACAGCAAGAAGGGAAAAACCTGAGAAGAGAGGAAGCAGAAAAGCGGTCATTAGGGCAGAGTAGTGCAGGCCTGTGGAGACTGGAGAGGCCTGAAGAGAAGAAGGAAGTGGTGGAAGGGAAAAAGAGAATGACCAGAAAGGAAGGACAGGTCTGTAGTGAAGGAGGGAGTAATGGAATATTAAACACCTTGCCCATTGAGGTTTGGAGCTTTGGAGATCATAATTTCTTGGCTGGTGGTTTGTAGACCAATTAAGATAGGGTGAGGCTGCCCATTGGAGGTCTGAGGTTTGGTGGTCAAGGCTGATCTTGGACCTGGTTATCCAGTCCAGAATAAGGTAATCACAGTCTCCTTTCTAGTGTAAATTGGTTTAATATATTAAATGTGACACAATGGTTTGTCTCCTTGCCTTATAGGTAATAAGTACGTGAGTTCACAGAAAGAGCTTGAAGTCTCAAAGGCTGTGAAGTTTCTAAGGTTTGATGTGGCCACAATAGGTTTGTAAAAACACAATGGGACAGTGAAATAACAATGCCAATATCACAATATCATGTCAAAATAATGCTTTGATACCACAATTAGTTGCTGATACCATTTTCGTGATGAGGTCACAATAAGTTTGTGATGTCACAATAAGTTCATGATGTCAGAGTGGCATGGGATATCTCAATTGTCATTAATTGACAATGAATATATGAGTTCAAAAAGGGACTGTAATGTCTCCAAAGGCATGTGTTGTCACAAATGTGATGCCATTCTAATAGCTTTGTGATGTCACAATGTGACACAATGGTCATGACATCTGGCAGTATGATTTCATAAGGGATTTCTGATATCACATGTCATACCAGAAATATAAGATTGAAAACAGATTATGAGCTCACAAAGGCCCTACTATATGATGATGACATCATGTTACACAACTTACAAGAACAGGACTGGTTGTGACGGCATAGGAGGTTAATGATATCACAATGGCAATGTGATGTCACGAAAGATTGTGATTTCACAATGGTTTTATGGTCAAAATGGGTTTCTGAAACAGAGTGAATTCACAGAATAGGCCTTCACACTGTTAAGTCATAACAATGTCACTGTGATTTATAATGCTATGATGCCATTGTTGTTTGGTGATGTCACAATGAGCTGATGGTGTCATAATAACAATTTGATGTCACTGCTGATTTATGATGTTACAATGGTTATGAGGTCACATTATGTTTCTGATATCAACACACATGTCAACTTTGAAATAGAATGAAAAAGCCTGGTGCCGGTGGCTCACACCTGTAAACCTAGCTACTCCGGAGGCTGAGATCTGAGACAGCTCAGGCAGGAAAGTCTATGAGACTCTTATCTCCAATGAAAACCACTAGAAAACCAGAAGTGGCTCTGTGGCTCAAGCGATAGAGTATTCACCTTGAGCTGAAGAACAGGGACAGCACCGAAGCCCAGAGTTCAAGCCCAGGACCGATAAAAAAAGATTAAAAACAGGCATTCATAATCTTGTTATAACATCACAATGGCGGTGTGATCTCATAATGCTACTTTGTCATTGTAGATTTGTGATGTCATAAGTAGTTGACAATATTATGTCACACTGGTTATGTCACAAAGGGTTAGTGATGTTACAATGGCATGTTTGATATCAATTGTCAGTTCATAATGAGGGTATAGTTACACAAAGGGACTGTGATGTCACAAAGGCCATGTGTTTTTTCAAAGGTGCTAAGAGGTCCTAATAGGTTTGGGATGTCACAATGTGATAGTGATGTCAAATGGCAATGAAAGCTCACAATGGGTTTGTGATGTCACATTGGTGATGAAATCAAATAGTTTTGTGAAGTCACATCTCATAATCACATGTCCAATTTCAGTTGCTACTATTTCACAATGAGGATATGAGTTCACAGAAGAAGACTGAAGTATAAAAGGCTATGAATTTTCTAAAATGCTATGAAGACACAGTAGGTTTTTGAAAACACAGTGGAACAGTGACATCACAATGGCAATGTGATGTTGCAATGATGACTTAATAATGTTTTGATATCACAATTGGTGATGCCACACTTGTGATGAGTTTACAAGAGGTGTGTGATGTCACAGTGGGTTGGTGATATCAAAATGACACATGTGATCTCAATTGTCATAAACCCACAATCAGTATATGAGCTCACAGAGGGATTGTGATATCTCCAAAGGCATGCATTGTCACAAAAGTGATGAAGTCCTAACAGGTGTCAGAATGTGACAAAATGTTCATAACATCTATCAGTGTGATATCACCATGATCAAGATGTCACACTGGATTCGGGTATCACATTTCATACCTGGATTAGGTATGAGAGGATTGGAATTTTACATTGGGTTAGTGATATCACTACGGAAATGTGGGGTCATGAAGGGATTGTGCTACCACAATGGCTATTAGATCACAATGTGTTTCTACTATAATAGGTTTGTGCTGTCACAATTGGTTGGAAATGTCACAATGGCATGCCAGATCTCAAATGTCATTAATTCGCTATGAAGATATGAGTTCACAAAGGGATTGTGTTGTCTTCAAAGTCATGTGTTGGCACAAATGTGATGAAGTCCTAACAAATTTGTGAGTTCACAATGTGACACCATGCTCTTGATATCTATCAATGTGATGTCACAATGTTCATGTCAGAGTCAATTTCTGATATCATATATCATATCTGAATTATTATGAGTTTGAAAACAGATTATAAGCTTACTAAAGTCCTAAAATATCCTAATGGCAGCATATCACACGTTATGACTAAAAACTCATGGCCTTTGGAGCTTAAGATTCTTTCTTTGAAATTGTATCCTCATTGTGAACTAGTAGAAATTGAAATTTGACATGTCATTGTGATATTACAAACTCATAGTGACATCACAAACTCATTGTGACCTTATCACCACTGTGACATCACAAAACCATTGTGACATCACATTGCTGTTGTGCCTTCACAATCACATTGTGATATCACAAAACTATTATGAACTCTATTACAAGTCGTTATGTCGAAAACGAACTTTACAACTTTCGTGCGGATGGGGGGAGGGGGAGCGGGGAGGATTGGATGTGGGGGCAGGGGGAGGATGGTTAGGGATGGGAAGGGGAAACAAAGGAGGAGGCTACAATGCTTGATAAGAAATGTATTCATTATCTTGCCCATGTAACTGTAACCCCTCTATACAGTATTTTCACAGAAAAAACATGAAAACAAGAAGAAACAAAACAACACATGACCTCTGTGGCATCACAGACCCTTCGTGTATTCATATCTTCATAGTGAAGAATGAAAATTGTTATCACAACTAGCATTGTATCATCATAAATACTTTGTGTAATAATTATGTCTGTGAAATCACATTGTCATCATGACACCACCATTCATTGTGCATCACCAAACCCTAATGACACCATAGATATTTTTCTTTTTTTTCTTCTGTGAGTTTTTTTTATAGTAAATACAGTGTACACAAGGATTACAGTTACATGAGTACGGTAATGAGTACATATACTATCAAATATTGATGCCTTGACATCACATTGTCATTTTCATGTCATAGACCCATTTCGAATGCCTACTCTTTGATTTCATTCTATCTCAAATGTGCCATCTGCGTTGATATCAGGAAACCATTATGAACTCATAACCTTTGTGAGATCTAAATCTCTTTGTCACAGCACATTGCCTTTGTTATATCACTAACCCACTGTGACATCAAATGCCTCTCCTGTTCTCATAATTTTGTGATATGCCATTGTGATATTTTAGGTCCTTTGTGAGTTGAAAATCTGTGTTCGATCTCGTATTTCAGATATGACATGAGATATCTAAAATCCAGTGTAACATCATGATTTCACCCTGCTGGACATCATAACCATTGTGTCACTTTGTGACATCTCAGACCTGTTAGTTCTTCAGCTTTTTCACTACATATGCTTTGCTGACATCAGAATCCCTTCCCAAACTCATATACTCATGGTGTGTTAATGATAATTGAGATCCCACATGTCATTGTGCCATCACCAACCCCTTGGGACATCTCAAATCCATTGCGACCTCCTCATCAGTATTGCATCACCAATTGTGACGTCAAAACATTCTTATAACATGATGGTAAGATATCACATTGTCATTGTGAAATCACTGTCCCATTGGGTTTTCACATAGTATGACCTCATACTATGGAGCTACTTCTATCACTTGGTATCCTCATATAGAATTATGAGTCATTGAAATTTGATATATCATTCTGATATTACAAACAAACTGTGACATAACAAAACCATTATGACCTCATCACCACTGTGACATCAAAAACCCAATGAGATATCTCATTTCCATTGTGACATTATGGATCACATTGTGCCATCCCATACCTATTATGACCTCTTACCACCTTTCAAAACACACATGTCCTCTGTGACATCACAGAACATTTTTGTATCCATATCCTCATGGGGAACAAATGAAAACTGACATCAGATATACCATTGAAACATAACAAATCCTTTCTGACATAATAATAATTGTGACATCATGTTGCCATTATGACACGATCAGCTCATTTTGACATGTAAAACTAAAATGACATCATAGCATTGTAACATCACATTGTCATTCTGATGTCATAGACACGTTGTGCTTTCCTATTATGTTATTTGATTCTTTTCTAATGTGGCATGTCAGTAGATACCAGAAATCCATTGTGAGTTCATGACCATTGTGATATCACGATGCCTTACTAGCATCACATTGCCAGTGTGATGTCACATTGCCAAATTGATGTCAAAAAGGGATTTTGATGTGACAATGGTTATGACATCACAATGAGTTTCTGATATCAACCCACGTGCCACATTTCAAATACAATGAAATCACAGATTTGACATTCATAATATGACAATGATGTCACAATGACAATGCCAAATGCTATGCTGTCATTATCATTTTGTGATGTCACCATAAGCTAAAGATATCATAACAACAATATAATGTCACACTGGTTATGATGTCACACAGGGTCAATATAATGTCACACTGGTTATGATGTCACACAGGGTTTGCTATCTTACAATGGTTATGAGGTCACAATGTGTTTCTGATATCAACTGATATGCCACATTTGAAATAGAATGAAATCACAAGATATACATTCACAATGTGTCTATGACAGCAAAATGGCAATGCGATGTCATAATGCTATGATGTCACTGTAGCTTGGTGATGTCACAATGAGCTGATTGTGTCATCACGACAGTCTGATGTCACATTAGTGATGATGTCACAAAGGGTTTATGATGTCATAATGGCATGTCAGATCTTAATTGCCATTAGAGGATATGAGAATGAAGTCACAATGACATATACAAATGAACTGTGATGAAACAAAGGCCATGTTTTTGTCAAAAGTGCTAAGGTTCCTAACAGGTTCTGGTTGTCAAAGTGTTAATGATATAAAAATGGTTTAGTGATGTCAAAACTAGTTTGCAATATCACATCTTATTTCAATTTTCAGTTGCTACAAGTGCACAATGATACAAATTCACGGAAGGAACTTTATGTCTCAAAATCCATAATTGTCTAAGATGTGATGAGATCATAATAGATTTGTGAAAGCATGATGGTTCAGGAATATCACAATTGCAATATGATGTCAAATTATAATGTCATAAGAGTCTTGTTATGTCACAATTAATTGGTAATGCCATAAGAGTGATGAGTTCAAATTAGTTTTGTGATGTCACAATAGAATGGCATTCCAGACCTCAATTGTCATTAACTCATAATGAGTATATGAGTTTAGAATGGGATTGTGAGGATTCCAAAGTCATTTGTTGGCACAAATGTGATGAAGTCAGAACAGATTTGTGATGTGGCAATGTGACACAATGGTCATTACATCTAGCAGTGTGATGTCACAATATTCATAATATCACAGTATATTTCTAATATTTAATGTCATACCTGAAATAATATGAGGTCAAAAATAGATTGAGTTCTCAATGGGCCTAACACAGTGGCAACATGTCACAAAACTTATGAGGACAGGATATGTTTGAGTTGTCACAGTTGTTTAGAGATATCACAATGGCAATGTTACATCACAAAAGGATTGTCATGTCACAATGGTTATGAAGTCAAAATATGTTTTTGATATGAATCCACATTTGAAATACGAAATCACATAATAAGCCTTCATAATATGTTGTCACAGTGACAATGTGGTGTCTTAGTGGTATGATGTCATTACCTATTTGTGATGTCATAATGACCTTATGTTGTCATAATGACAATGTGATGTCACACCAATGATTATATTGTAAATGCTTTGTGATATTATAATGGCATATCTGATCTCAATTGAAATTTCACAATGAGGATATGGGTACACAAAGGGACTGTGATGTCACAAAGGCCATGTGTTTTTTCAAAGGTTCTAACGATGTCATAATGGGTTTGGGTGGTAATCAAGGTGATTGTAATGTCACAATAGCAATGTGATATCACAATGGCTTTGTGATGTCACATTGGTGGTGAGGTCACAATGGACAGGACAGGTTTGTGATGTCAGAACAGGTTAATGATATTACAATGGCACTGTGATATCACAAAGGGATTTTCATGTCACAATGGCTTTGAGGTCACAATGGATTTCTGATATTCACCAATATTGATAGCTTGTAATAGGATGAAATCACAAAATAGGAGTTCACAATATGACTTTAAGGTCACTATGACATATAATGTCATAATATTATGATATTTAAGTTTAGTGATGTCAAAATGGCATGTCTAAATTTATTGGTAATTAAATTACCATGAAGATCCCAAAAGTTGCTATGTGTTGAGTCCTTCAAAAGGCACATTCTGCTGAATTCATTACACAGGGTTCTTTGTACTTTTTTTTAAGTGTGCTGTGTGCTGTCATCCCAAAAGATTCAATGTTCTGAGTCCTTGAGAGGACAATCACAGACACACACACACACACACACTCACTCACACACACACACACACACACACAAACATGGAGCGTTATCTTGCACCTAATTTGTGTGTGGGGTGGATGGAGTAGAGTCTCCCCCAGAGGTTGGGCTGAGGGGATCTTCAATTCCCCCAGGCAGCTGCTGGGGTTGGAGGGAAGCCCTGAGCTGAGGTGAGGCTGCTTCTGCCATAGCCTAATAGCCTTAATGCAGAGTCAGGGCAGCACAAAGCCAGGAGCGGGGGCATGCCTGAGGTAGGGAGGGAGTGTGACTGAGGGGAGGACAGGGCGTGGCTGAAGGGGCACATAGTTGCTGCAGCTAGGGGCACATGGGAGCTGGCATATTTGCGCAGCAGAAGCTGGGCAGCCTGGGTGAGAAATTGGGGCAGAGAGAGGGCAGAGAAGAGCAGGCACACGCACCAGGGGTGGCAGCATCAATGGCTGGCCTCCGCTGCTGTAGGAGCACAGATCTGGGCCAGGAGCACAGAGGACACAAAGCCAGCAAAGCAGGCACATCCCTCTCACAGCCCCAGGGAGGCTCAGAGGCCAAGGAGGCCCTGAATCCAGGGCCCCTGCACCAGGAGCTCATCTGTGGAGGAGGCGAGCTCAGCCCTACCACCTGCCAGCCCCTGCCCCTGCCCCTTCTCCTGCCCTCCCCGTGACACCGCGTTTGAAACAGGTTGCTGCCAGCTTGGACCCGTGGCACCTCTTGGAGTCATCCAGCGGTGGTGCACCCCTGGCCTCTTTGCTGCCCTGACCCGATCCAGATCCCCAGTGGTAGCCCTGCGGTTCTGCACCTCACGACCTCCCCTTACCCTCCACCCCCCCCAGACCCAGACCCGCGACTCCTGCCTCCCCTCTTGTGTCCCAAAGCACCTCCCAAGCACCAGGCAGGCCAGCCCTGACTCTGTCACAAATGTGCACCAGGAGTGGAGGGTGGGGGAGTGGATGTTGATCCTGGGATCTCACCCCCATCCCTAGTGGACAGTGTCCCAGGAAAAGGGCAGATGCAGGGATGGGTGAAGAGGGGGCACCACTTAGCCCCTGGCCTAGAGCAGTAGGAGCCACAGAGCCATGCATCTGCACCCTTCCTCTCACTGGGGGGAACCTGGTGGCTTTAGTCAGAGGTGGGAAGCAGCATTTCCACACCTGCCTTCTTGGGATTTTTCATTTTCTCTGGGGGTGGGTGGTGTTGGATTCAGAAGATAGGCCCTCCTTGTTGTGTGAGCCCTTGTCTTTTGTGTCGGTCATCTTTTTACCTGAGGAGGGTCCCACAAGCGCCCACTAGGGAGCTGAGGGCACTGGGGGTCAGATAGAAGGTGAATGTCTGGTAAGAACACGCCCCTCTAACACACTTACACCCTGCCTGTCCCCCCCCCACTAAAGCTGTCAACAGCACTCATAGGGTGAACACATTTCCCAGCTCTGCCACCAACTGCTGGTGCTCAGGTCCATCTGGTTTCCTCATCTTCCCCAAGTCACCCAGAAGCATCTAGGCTGGAAGTAGGAAGTGCACCATGTATATAGCCTTTAGGACCCCATCCATTTACCCAACACTGCCCCCACCCCGGGTCAGATACTTCTCTGGGGGCACAATGACCTCCTGCTTGTTTTCAGTCCAGTCTGAAGAGCCAACTGTCTCAGGACTCCTTCACCCAGAGTCCTGGTCTAGGGTTTTGGTGAATGGGGAGTCAAAGCTGGTTATTCCCAAGGGAAAGTGTCTGGCCCTGGAAAAAGGGAGAGGCAGGGTGGTTCAGCATTATTGGAGCTGTGCTTCCTTGGGTTGAGTCCCTGGTTCTGAGAAGGGAACTCCCGTGCTCCAGCTTGTACATTGTCCCAGATGAGGAACCAACAAACTCAGGAGGGGCACTACTCTGAGTCTATGTGTGTGTGTGTGTGTGTGTGCATGAAAGAGAGAGAGAGAGAGAGAGAGAGAGAGAGAGAGAGAGAGAGAGAGAGACTGTGCTCAGGTGAGTGATCAGTTGACAACTTGCAGGTGTTGCATGGATAAGACTACAGTAACTGTTATGGATTGGTGTGTGTGTGTGTGTGTGTGTGTGTGTGTTGTGTGTGTGTGTTTGTGTGTGTGTGTGAGAGAGAGTGTGTTTGCATAAAAGAGAGAGAGAGAGAGAGAGAGAGAGAGAGAACCTGACTGATCTCAGGTGAGTGATCAGTTGGCAAATTGCAGGTGCTGCATGGATGAGTCTACAGTCACTGTTCTGGATTTGTGTGTGTGTGTGTGTGTGTGTGTGTGTGTGTGTGTGTGTGTATTTGTTGTTCTTTTTTCATCAATGCCAAGTATGAGACCAGCCATAGTTTTTGTTTTCACCTTCACTGTTTCATAGCTCCTTTGGGGAAGATTTCAGTAGATGTTCTTTCCACCTCTCACTTCTCCCTTTCCTGTAACCCACAGTAACTGCTGGGCCTGCGTGGGTCTCCCCTAGGAGGCCTGTGTGAGCCACAGACCAAAGTGGACACCTTCTGTCTTAAGCCTGAAGGCTTGTGAGACGAGTGTGACCACAGCGGTACTCTTCCAGCCAGACAGTCTGCTCTCGTTTGTATAGGTGGAGCTAATTCAAGGGTTGGGTGGAGCTAATTCAAGGGGGGGTGTAGGGCAGGGGCTGTAAATCTAGGAGGGTCTGGGAAGTGGTGAACGGTGTGACATTGCAGATGGTTCACCACTACCAAAGATGAAAGGGTAACCTTACCCAGGGCATTGACGGTGTCCATGGGAATCTGGGCAGGGGGCTCTGGGACCCCACTGGTGGTGTGGATTCCCTCCCGGGAGATTGCACTGGTTTGAAGTCCTCACTGGCGTCCTGCAGACTCTAATCTGTGTCCTGCCTGTGCTGATTCCAGGTGGGCAGTGGTAGGCAAGTGCATTCCCCATGCTGGAGCCTGCCCGGTATCAGGCCGTGGCAGTTAGCTAGGGCTTGCTGAATGCCAGTTTCTGTAACCTGCTGTGGGCTGTCTGGAAAGAAAAGAGGACCACTAACTTTAGAAACCTTTAAGTTTGATTGGGACAACTGAAATGCCACCTTTTTCAGGGTTTTTTTTTTTTTTTTGAAGCTGGCAATTTCCACTAACGCCTGGGATTATAGGTCAAATTAGATGGACCATTTCAGCCAACAATCAATGACGTTCAAAGTATAACAAGCAGAGTTCACATGCCAGATGGTCTCCTGCTATGAACGTCATGCCTTGATTGCTTTTATGCAGCAGCTGTTGATTCTTCTCTGACTCTCCCTAGTGTGACCACCACAGTTGAGTGAAGGGTTAAAGTACTTGAAGCAGTGACCATTTGTTGCTTGTTTCAGAGCAGAGCAACTCGTGGTGCTAAACCACCTGCTTGTGTGCCTTTATAAGACCTGTAAATCCTTATCTCAGAGCTCTCCTCCTGGGCTCCGCTGTGTCAGAGTGTAGGACGAGGCTCGGGCTGCAGCCCATTTAAACAAAACAGCTGTAGAGTCTGACTCTCGGTGGTCTTCTTGGTGAGGGTCCTGCGACCTAGGCATAACATTGAGGATGTCATGGGGAGAAGAGATTGTGACCTCACCATCCCTAACCTGCCACCTGGGAGTAGAGAGGATTCTCAGCACCTGCACTGGACTCTGGGAGATTCAGAAACCCAAGATGCCTCGAGGATCCCTTCTCTGCAACATGAAACTTGGGGGCCAGATATGGTGGGCCATCCTGGCTGGCTCCAGGGGTAGGAGAGTAGGCCCCTTGAGCCCAGCTGATGGCAACCTCATTCACTCCTGAGTGTGGAATTGAGTGCCACAGAGCTGGTCAGCCACTGGACAGAGATCTTTGAGAAGATAGGCATCCCAGAGGTCCCGGAATCCAGCGAGTACACCATGGATCATGTCTTCAGAGCCAAAACAGTTAAGTTCAGTGGCACCAGGAGGCTGGGAAGAGGGAGGAGGGAGAATTGTGAGAGAGCTACATCAGGCTTTTCCCCACCCACCATGATGCTTACCTGAATGGGATGGGACTTTTCTGTAGTATTTTTGTAAACAGATGCTCATTTATTTATGCAAGAAAGAGTCACAGTGTGCGCCAGGCTCTGGAGGGGTCATAGACAATGAGAGTTTCCATTGCTGGTTCCACAACACATGAAGAAATCTTGGTTTGAGCTGGATGCCAGTGCTTCATGCCTGTCATCCTAGCTACATAAGAGGCTGTGATGGGAGGATCGATGCTTGAGACCCAGGCAGGAAAGCCTGCAAGGCTCTTATCTCCAACTAACTACCAAAAAGAAAACACCAGAAGTGGATGTGTGGCTCAAGTCGTAGTCTGTTGGCCTTGAGTAAAAAGGCTCAGGGACAGCACCTAGGCTCAGAGTTCAAGGCCCAGGAGTGAGAGAAAGGAAGGAAAGAGAGAAAGAGGAGGGAAGGCCGGATGGAGAAAAAGAGGAAAGGAAGGAAGAAGGGAGAACATGTGAGCCTTGGTTTGGAGTCCCTGGATCAAGGGAGCCAACCATTCACAATCTATGTGGGGACAATTTCAGAGCATAAAGCCAGTATGTAGGACCAAGCTACTGACACCTCAGCAACTTTCTGATATCCAGGAGCTGTGTGGTAGCCGGCTGCTGACAGAAGGAGCCTCAGGTAGACACTAGGACTCAGGGTGGGTCACCAGGCTTCAATCATCCCTGGAGCCAATGAGTTTATTTTCTGGTCAGATAAGAATAAGCTGTCCACGCCCTAGGGAGGTAGTGGTGTGAGGGAGTGTTGGGGAGGGGTCAGCAAGGGATAAGAAGGAAGATGAAGAGGGAGGACGATCACAGATAAGGAGTGTCATGACATTGGAGCCCTGACTTCGCCTGACAACCTAGACCAAAAGTGATAGACCCTTGGACCCAGCCAAACTGCTATTAAGAGTTCTGGCACATTGGGTTCACCATTGACCACCTGGCTATCGTCCACTGCAGGATGCCTGTGCAGTACCTCCTTGGGGACTGGAACTTTCCAGGGCTCAATCTGAAGTTGACACCCCCCCCCAACCTGTTCTTTCCTCCCCCAGAGACAGAAGTAAGCTGGCCACTAGCACAGGACAGCCAAGGAATGAGGGTGGGAATAAGGACCCTTGTTGCCCCAAACTTCCGCTAGGGGGCGCGAGGACCCCGTGATTGCCATTCTCAGAGGCAGAGATGGGTCTCTTTGCAGGCTCAGCCTTTAGTCTACATGGCAGATCTGGGATTCAGAGAGGGCAGACTGAAGGTGGGGCAGGTTTGGATAGAGGCTGGTGGGAAAACCAGAGGCACTAGTCTCTGAGCAGGGTTGTTTCTTTGAGGATACTCACAACCCAGGAACATTCCTGGGATAGATCAGCCCTTTTCTCCTTCCTGAGAGAGAGGAACCTGAAGCCCTTGAGTCTGCATGCCTTGGCCAAGAAATCCTTGCATTCCCACATCCTGTGCTTGGACAACTAGACCTCACCTCCCTACCCAGTGTAGAGGCAGGACAGTGAGAGATCTTGAGTCCTTGATAAGGTCAGGGGATCCTGAATATGCAATTGTACTTGTTCATCCTAACTTGGTGCATGGCAAGTTCCATCTAAGATTACCATGATATAGGACATAGACTCTAAAGAATCAGAGCAGGATGGGGTCTGTTCTGGGAGTCTTGAGTATTATGTCTGAGCTTTCAGCTCCCGTATGCCCACCTGCTTCCCTTTCTTGGGTGGGGCTTTACTAGCAAAAGCTTGAAACTAGGGACTTGGTCCTATCCCTTGTCATTTATACTCAAAGCTAGCACTCTACCATTTGAGCCACAGCTCCACTTCCAACTTGTTTGGGTGTTTATAATTGGAGATAAAGAGTTCTCATTGACTTTGTTGCCAAGGGTGGCATCCAACTGCAGTCCACAGATTTCAGCCTCCTGAAGGCATAGGATGACAGGCATGGGAAAGTATCTTTGGCCGGGTGACACTAACTCATGACTGTCTTCCTAGGTACTCAGGAGGTGAGATCTGAGGATCAGGGGTCAAAGACAGCCGGGGCAGGAAAAACCCTGAAGCTCTTATCTCCAACGAACCAACAGAAAAGCAGAAGTGGTGTTGTGTTGTGGCTTAAGTAGTAGAGTGCTCACCTAGGGCTGAAATGCTCAGGGACACCACCCAGGCCTAGGGTTCAAGCCCCACAATTGAAAAAAGAAAGAAAGTAAAACATATTTGCCTTCAAAGGATGGTCCAGGGGTGAGAGGGACGAAAAGGTGGGGTGCTGTGGTTGGGAGACCAGGTGCTCTTCCCACTGTACAGACATTTCTAAGAACTCCCCAAGTTTACCCCAGCTTGAAGCCACAGCTTCAAGAGGACGGAGCTTGTGGCAGGCAGGGAGTGAGCGAATGGGTGCAGAGGTGGGATTGCTGTGTGTGTATTCTCTCCAATAAAGGATGGATTTGGATGCTTGGTGACAAAGTCTGAAGTGAAGGGTTGCAAGAAGTTTGTGGCCTTATGAGATGGTTTTCCTCTGGGTATGTGAAGGTGGTTGAAACCAGAAGTCTCCAGTGGCTCACAACTGTCATCTTAGTTACTCAGAAAGCTGAGATGTGAAGACCATGTTCAGAGCCAGCTTGGGCAGGAAAGTCTGTGAGACTTGATGTCCAATGGACCACCAGAAAACAGGAAGTGGTGCTGTGGCTTAAGTGGGAAAATGCTCACCTTCAGCTGAAAAGCTGAGGGACAGTGACCTGGCCCAGAGTTCAAACCCCATGAGCAACAACAAAAAAAGAGGTGGCTAAGTTTTCTGCATAGCAGTGTGTACGGTGTGAAATGTCATGCTGGTCTATGAGACATTCCAGATACGTGAGAGGCTCAATGGTTTGTCTACAGTGGGTCTGAGGTCGGTAGTGCCACCTTCTTGGGGATGGTATATGATCCTAATGGAATGAGTTCATGGTTTTGTTCTCAGGGACTACTGAAACCTTGGGCTGTCACTGTGTGTGTGTGTGTGTGTGTGTGTGTGTGTGTGTGTGTGTAGTGTGTCTGTGTCTGTGTGTCTGTGTTTGTGTCCGTGTCTTTCTGTGTCTGTGTGTGTTTGTAGGTAGAAGAACTGGGCCTTTAACTCAGGGCATACGTGTTGTTCCTGACCTTCTGAGCTCAAAGCTAGTGCTCTGACACTTGAGCCACAGGTCCATCTCTATCTATTTGGTAGTACACTGTAGATAATAGCCTCAGAGCCTTTCTTGCATGGGCTGGCTTTGAACTGTATTCCTCAGACCACAGCCTCCTGAGTAGCTAGGATAACAGACATGAACCACCTGTGCCAGATTTGTGTGTGTGTGTGTGTGTGTGTGTGTGTGTGTGTGTGTGTGTGTGTATGTGTGTAGAAGTGGGTTGTAACAAGGAGCGCTGGACCTTTTGGTAACTTCTAACTGCTATCTTTGGGGGGAGGTGCATGGGTGTTGTGTCTTAGGTTTTGGGGCCTGGATGGGTGAAACGCTTAAATTATAATACCAAGTGATCTGTGTTCCCTGGAGCTGTGCACTCCCTTGTTCCTGGTTGGTGGCAGAGGGAGCTTGGGAGGACCTGGGGGTGGGGCCCGCAGGGGGTGGCTCCCCAGGGGGACAGAGAGCATGGCCAGCACTTAGTAAGGATGCCAGCTCTGTTAGTAATGAGCACATTGGATGGGTTAGACTCTGGGTCTTTTCATCATGAGGTCTGATGGGTGAGGCCAAACCTATTTTAAATCTTGACTTATGATCTTCAGATCTCAGCCTCCTGAATAGCTAGGATTATAGGCATGAGCCTCTGGCACCGGGCCTCTGATTCATTTTGGTATATTAGGGTTTGAACTCAAGGCCTTAGGCTTGCCAGTCAGGAATTCTACCATGAAAGCCAAGCCTTTCTGTCTTGGGCATTTCCGAGATAGAGAGTCAATATATGCTCAGGCTGGGCTGGATCACGATCCTCCTTTGACAGGTATTGGCCACCATGAAAGGTTCTCTGTATCGAGACGCTAGACAGGTAGTGCCTCGTTTAGTCATCGGTTTAGATGGATTGTCCCAAACTCATAGTACACAGCAGCTGATTCTTGACCACAGGTGAAGCTCTGGGTCTTGACCATCAGACCTCAGTATCCTCCTGGGACAGTTGTGAGGAAACAAGGGATCAATATAGGGGGATCACTGGGGCAGGGCCAGGCATAGAACGAGCGGTCGCCAGATATGGTTCTTGGAAATTCTGTGAGCATATGAAAGGAAGATAACTGGAAAGGGCTCAGATGGGGCCTGTTATTTATTGTGCAACAGGTATGGGATTATGAAACAAAACATGGCTCTCTTTCATCCTTACCCTATCCCCATGTGGAAGGGGATCCTTCACTGTTCAGTTTTGCAGCTGGGGAAAATGAGGCACGAAGAAGCTGGATGACCTATTCATGATTGCCAGTTTACAGGAAGCTCAGCCTGACTTCTCTGCCATGCTCCCTATGACAATGGCTGCTATTCAGTCCACTTGTTGTAGTGGAAAGTCCACTTTTTGTCAGTCCTGGGGCTTGAACTCTGGGCCCGTGTGCTGTCCCCAAGCTCCTCAGTTCAAGGCAGGCACTCTACCACTTGAGCCTTCAGCACCACTTCTGGATTTCTGGTGGTTCTTTGGAGATAAGAGTCTCACAGACCGTTCCTGCCTGCCCTGTCTAAAAACCATGATCCTCATATCTCAGCTTCCTGTATAGCATGATGCCGGTGCCACTGGCATCAAGCATAAGTCCAATTCTGACTTTGTTTCTTTCTTTCTTTCTTTGTTTCTTTCATTTTCTCTCTCTCTCTCACTCTATCTCTGTCTTTCTCCCTCTCTAGCTCTTTCAGGAACTGGTTGAATGGGTACTGGAGGAGGTGGATCAGCATCTCCATGTGGCTGGGAACCACGGTGACCCTCTCATTCTGGAGTGTGCGGTGGGTCAGGAGTTGTCTTGCTCAGCTTGTTGAAATAGCTCCCTGAGGTAAGCCCCTCTGTGCCTGGGCTAGAACATGATGGTTATCCATTATCCATCCATCCTCTGAGTACTTCCACACTACCCTCTGCTAAACAGTTAAAGGAAAGTGGATGAGGAGGCATTGTGTTGTCCAACCGCCCAGCAAAATCCTGGGACTCTAATCCTCACTGCCATCTACCTGGCCAGACCCCAGTTATAAGAAAATGAATTCACTGTATGTCTACTTTGCTTTGCTGGGGTGTGTCATTTCAGGGAGGGGGGCAGTGTGCAGAGGAAAGACTCCAGACCTGACAGCTCTTGGGGTACATTTGTTCTTGTGACAGAGCCAAGTCATTGCTGTGGATACGGAAGTAGGCGCCATCAAACTAATCAGGAACAATGCTCAAAGGTAAGTAGGCAGGCTGTTGAACTATCAAACCCACCCATGATTACTTCCCCCTCACAATAAGGGGGGAGGTGCAGCGCAGGTGGCCGGCACTGGCCCTAGGGGAATATAAATGGATGGTGGCATTCAGGTACTGGGGGCTCCCACCCATCATCCTGGCTATTCGGGAGGCTGAGGTCTGATGGTCATGACTAAGGGCCAGCGCAGGCAGGAGAGTCTGTGATATTCTTATTTCCCAAAAACCACCTCCCCCAACCAGAAAAAGCCAGATGTGGTGCTGTGGCTCAAGTGGTAGTGCCTCAGCCTTGAATGAAAGAAGCTCAGGGATGACACCGAGGCCCTAAATCCAAGCCCTAGGACTCACAAAAAAAATAATAAAATAAATGAATAGTGGGCACCTGTTATCTTACTACCAAAGAGAATGGATTTAGTCTTCTCTCTGGTACTTGTAGCCAAAAGTAAGGGGCTTCCTTTGATGCTCCTCTAAACCTCCCCTTCTCTCCATTAGCTCTACACGCTTCATTTTCAGGATAGAATTCAGATCATCCCACTCATTGTGACCTTATGTACCCTCCCCTCCCCACCTTCCTTGGGGTGGGGATCCTGGATATACTCACCACTGGGAGGATGAGGCACTGCAGAGATGGGGGTAGGTATCCTCGAAACACACACACACACACACACACACACACACACAAACACACAAACACACACACACACACACAAACACTTACCTAGGCCAACTCAGACTAACCTTTTCCAAAGGCACTTTATCTCCTTGGATTAACTGACCTAGCAGAGGAACTTGATCCCTTGTAAATGACTATTTTAACTAGTGCTTGCTTGTTGGCATGAGATAAACAAAGAAAGAGTCCGGCGCCCATCACCTCTGGCTCAGGTTCACGTCTGACACCCTGGCTACTTAGGAGGCAACGATCTGAGGATCAAAGATTGAAGCCAGCCATAAGCTGGAAAGCTGGTGAGAATCCACTGTCCATGGAACCACCAAAAAGTTAGAAGTGGAGCTGTGGCTCAAGTTGTGGAGCGCCAGCCTTGAGTATGAAAACTCAGAGAGATTGCTCCCAGAACATGAGTTCAAGCCCACACACAAAAATGGCCCCATCTTGTTGCCCCCAGACTGCCTGGGCCTTGAGTGTACTCTCACAGAGTGTGATACAGCACAGGTCCTGGGTAGTGTATCAGAGCCTTCAGAAACTAGGTGGTGGAAGCCAGGTCTACTCCTTCGTGTGCTCTTAACCCACAGAAGCTGGAAGGCAGAGCGTGACAAGGCAGGCAGCCTGCAGAGCGGAGAATATCTTGCTCTGCCAGGGCGATTGGAGCGGGCTTTTTAGAGGCAGAACTTGAAAGGTGGTCTTGCTTAACAAGGAGGATCTGACAGGAAGCACAGAGAGCAAAGATGCTGTAGATAAATTACAACATAGTTGAGCATGTTTAGTTCCAGCCAGGGCTGCTGGTAAGAAACTCAACACTGATGGGCAAGACTATCCTGAGACAGGCCTGAGGGGTCATAGAAGAACAGCTATCCAGGGTTGGGAATGTGTCTTAGCAGTAGTGGGCTTGCCTAGCACACAGGAAACCCTGGGTTCGATTCTTAGTTACCACATACACAAAAAAGGCCGGCAGCAGCACCATGGCTCAGGTGGAAGAGTGCTTGCCTCGGGCAGAAGAAGCTCCTAGACAGCACCCAGGCCCTGAGGTCAAGCCCCAGGACTGTGAAAATAAAATAGCACTCCAATAGACTTTGGTGACAAGTAGTTGGCTATGCCCTGTAGCTCTTAGTAGATCCATCCATGCTTAGTGTCTCCTTTTTTGACAGAGGGGAGCTGGACATTCCTTCTGCCCTGGACACCCCTGGAGGTGGTTATCAGCAACCCTCACAACATCTTCCACCAGGACATGGAATAGCTGGCCCCAGAAATCCTCACATACAGGTTGGTTGGGGCAGGGGGATACAGGGGCAGCCCACAGAAGTCCTAGTGGGTCTGACCTGCCCCAGAGGACCAGTCCATCCAGAGGAGGCGGATGGGAGCTTAGAGAGGGGTAGAGATGTGGAGGGGGCTCTTTAATGCCCATGGCCCAACCAGATTCCAAGCCTCCCTTTGCTTTCTGTGAGGGAAATAGAGGAGTGTCTAGGTGGTAGTGCATAGAGGAGGACTAGATGGAAATTCTAAAGAATGAGACACCATAAGCCATGTGCTGTTGGCTCACGCCTGTCATCCTGGCTACTCAGGAGGCTGAGATCCAGAGGATCTCCTTTCCCAGCCCAAGCAGAAAATTCTCATGAGAGTGTCATCCCTAATCTCCAAACAGAAATGGCGCTATGGCTCAAAAGGTACAGAACTGGCCTTGAGCATAAATCATCATGAAGGACAGTTCCCAAGCCCTGAGTTCAAGCCCCTCAACAACAACAACAACAACAAACCCAGAAAGACACCCCTTGCCTGCAAGTGATGGTGAAGCAATGGAGGTACTCTGGTTGGGAGACCAGATGCTAGCATAAGTGTACAGAAATTTCTAAGAACTCTCCAGGTTTGCCCCAGTGTGAAGTCACAGCAGGGTCGGCGTTGCCTTACAAACAATTCCAGAGGTCGTGGCCTGTCTTAGGCAGGGAGTGGGCTAATGGGAGCAGGGATGGGAGGGTATTGTCAATTATATTCTCTCCATCCATGGAAATATAGTTTTGGATGCTGGTGTCAAAGCCTGAAGTGAAGGGTTGCATGTGGTTTGTAGCCTGACAAGTTGGGTTTCACCTGGTTATAAGAAGGTAATTGAAGCCGGGTGCTGCCCGTGGCTCACAACTATCATCCTGGCTACTCAAGAGGCTGAGATCTGAGACTTGCAGTTCAAAGCCAGCTTGGGCAGGAAAGTTTATGAGATTTTATCTCCAATTAACCACCAGAAAACCGGAGGTGGTGCTGTGGCTCCAGTGGTAAAGCACACACTTTCAGCTGAAGAACTGAGGGACTGCGTGCAGGCCCATAGTTCAAACCCCATGACCGACAACCAAAAATAAGGTGGATGAGTTTTCTACATAGAATTGTGTACAGTAGGAAATGCCATGCTGTGTTATGAGCCATTCCAGACGTGTGAGAGGCTGAGATTTGTCTACAGTTGGTTTGAAGACGGTAGTGTCATCTTCTTGGGGTTTGGGATGTTCCGGTGCTCAGGGACTGATAAGGTCTTGGGCTACCAATGTGTGTGTGTGTGTGTGTGTGTGTGTGTGTGTGTGTGTGTGTGTTTCCCTCATTTTCTCTGTCTCCATCCTGGGTGCCTGTCTTCCTCTTCCTGACCTCGGATGTTGCCCCTATTCCATTACAGCCTTGCCTTTAGCCCTCTGTCAGGGTCTACAATGAGTCCTAAATTGTCAGAGACCTGCATATTCCAGCTTTTCATTGGGGCCCACGTCCGGTTGTCCATATATTTGGCCACCTCCAGGGGATTCTGGGTCAGCAGGGCCGGCTGGCATAGGTTCTCCCTTACCTCTGGAAGGGTGGGGTTCAGTCATGTTATGTCTTGTCCTTTTTCTCAGCTGGGCCTCTGGCTGCATGTCCCTCCCATCAGGCTGGCAGTGGAGTGGGAGAAGGGTGGTTGCCAGTGACTCTGACCAACTTGAACTTGGTAGCTGACTGAAGGCTGTCCAAGCAAGAAGGATCTTGGGCTGAATGGGAGGTGAGACCCAGGTGGCTTGGAAGTATCTGTTGTTGTCTAGGAAATGTCAACGAACATTATCACAGCCAAGTCTATCTTCCAGCCCCAGCTGGACCTCTCAGGTCCTTCTAGACAATTCCGCATACCCAGAATACAGAGGCACAGACTTAAGATTCCAGGGCCCGGGAACTGGGGGTTGAGAGACTGGTATGGCCAATACCTCAATGTTCTGGGGCATTAGCCTTGACCTGGTTATGCCCTCCTTGCGTAAGTCCACTTCTTAAGTCATGGCTGGCCACACACTGGCCGTTTGTGGCAGTGCTATGGAAGTGGCAGGAGCAAAAGTGAGATCTAGGATGTCCAGAATCTGGATTTATGGTCTGTAGGGGTGGGGATGACAAAGGGTGCCTATTAAAAAAAAAAAAAAATCTCAGAGCTGGAACTTAGAGCCTAGGCACTGTCCCTGAGCTAACACTCTACCACTTGAATCACAGATCACTTTTCACCTTTTTTAGTAGTTAGTGGAGAGAAGAGTCTCACGGACTTTCTTGCTTAGGCTGGCTTCAAGCTGCCATTCTAAGAGCTCAGCCTCTTGAGTAGCTGGGATTGCTGGTATGAGCAATTGGCTAGTGTTAGGGATGATAGTGGATGCATGTGCTTGCATGCGTGTTTGCGTGCATGCGTGTGTGCATATGTGTGTGTGTCTACCAGGACTTGAACTCAGAGCCTAGGTGGTAGCCTTTAGCTTGTTTGCACAAGGTTGTTGCTGTACCACTTGAACTTGAAGCTCTGCTTCCCAGCTTTTGGTGATTCATTGGAGATAAGAGTCCGCCCAGGGTAGCTTTGAATCTTGATTGATCCTCAGGTGTCAGCCCTGAGTAGCTAGGATTTTAGGCATGAGCCACTGGCACCCATTTGCAAGGATGTCTTTTCATATGCTCTTCTGTTCTAACAGCGTCTACTTGCCATGGCCTAGATCTCTGACCTCTACATCAGCTCCTAGCAGCCCTTGACTGTGTGGAGAACATAAAGCTCAAACCTGATTCCATTTTTTTGTCCTCATGGGAGGGTATGTTTCTTCTGTAGCCTGGGGTAGGAGGGTAGCTGTAGGTGCTCGGCTGGGGGAGAGGTGGTCTTTTTAAGCCAAGAAGGAAAGTGTGTCCAGGTGCTAATAGCTCATGCCTTCCTATTCCAAGCATCCTCAGCAGTCTGAGGTCTGAGGATTGCCATTCAGAGGCAGCCCAGCTAGAAAAGTCTGTGAGACTCTCTTCTACAGCTAGCCACCAAAAAAGCTGGAAGAAAAGCTGTGACTCAAGTGGTAGAGTGCTAGCACTGAATGAAAAAGGTGAGGGACAGAGTCCAGGTCCTGAGTTCAAGCCCTAGTACCAGGATGTGTGCACGTGTGTGCATGCATACATACACACACAGACACACAGACACAGACAAAGACACACACACACACACACACACACACACACACACACACACACAGAAGATGTTAATGTTGAGCTCAGCTAGAAAACTGGGGGCACTCCTGAGGCATAGTCATAGTAAACTCTCAAGGCAGATCAAGTAGTTTTTCCCTAAGACATTCTTGGGCTGAGGGGTGTGGGTCATGGCAGTAAGTTCCATGGAACCTGCCCCTCCATCTATGCACGGGGCCACAGGACCAAGGGAAGGACACTATGGATGCTCGTTTGTAGTCGGCCCACGATTGCATACCTTCATCTCCCCCGAGCACTGGTGAGGAAAGTAAGGCTCCGAGCCCTGTGACTCCTGGGATAGCGACTGCTACCAGCAGCAGCCTGCTGGCTGTGGATACCTGAGACTACAAGTCTTTCATGAGCCCAACTCAACACCAGGCCAAATGTGCCTGACAGATTCACACTCTTGTGATACTCAAGTGAGTGTGCATTACCTGCTGTGCTGTCTTGCAGCTACTGCCCCTCCTGGCCCAGAACCGTGGTCTGAGACTTCGATTTACTGCTCAGATCCACAGTGCATCCATGACAGATGCCATTCTAATGAACAGATTAATGACCTCCGTGCTCCAAGGCTCGAACCTTCTCTGATACTGTGGCCTGCTCTGTAGTCAAAGGCCTCCAAAGAGGCTGCTCTCAAGACTTGTAGGAAACCTAGACATTGGGAGACCCTCAGTGGCCTACTGGAAAGTACTCTGCCTAGAGCCACAGAGTGAGGTCCAAGCAGGCCAGGTGTTGGTCATGGGACTTGAACTCTGGATCTGTGGGTTGTCCCCCAGCTGTTCGGCTTACCACTTGAGCCACAGCACCACTTCTGGTTTTCTGGAGGTTCCTTGAAGATCAGAGTCTCCTGGACTTTCCTGCCTGGTCTGGCTTTGAACCGTGATCCTCACATCTCAGCCTCCTGAGGAGCTAGGAGGACAGGTGTGAGCCACCAGTGCCTGGCTGATCTGGCTTTTCACCACAGTATAATAGGAGCTTCTGAAAGCTTTTCTTTATTTTTTTAGATGCCAGTACTGGGGCTTGAACTCAGGGGTTAGGCTCTTGTCTCTTAATTTTTTTCCCTCAAGGTTAGCACTCTACCACTTGAGCCACAGCTCCATTTTGGGCTTTTGGTAGTTCATCGGCAAGAAGAGTCTCACTAACTTTCCTCCCCTGAGCTGGCTTGACCCACAATCTCTATCTCAGTCTCCTGAGTAGCTAGGATTTACAGGGTTTGAGCCACTGGTGGCATTGGGCTAGAAGCATTTCTTTGTTTTTGGGGGGGGGGTCCAGTCGTGGGGCCTGAACTCTGGGCCTGGGTGCTGTCCCTCAGCTCTTCAGCTCAAGGCTAGCACTCTACCTCTTGAGCGACAGCACCACTTCCGGCTTTTTTCTTTTTGCTTATGTGGTGCTGAGGAATCGAACTCAGGGCCTCAGGCATGCAAGGCAAGCGCTCTACCACTGAGCCACCTTCCCAGCCCCTAGAAGCATTTCTTAAGCAAGTGTCCTTCCCTGCATTTGTCTTGACTCCTCCATGCAAAGGAGGTCTGAGGGTCAGGAGCTGTGAAAAATAAGCTTCCAGGCACCAGAAATGGCCGGGATCTCTGGTAAAAAGCCAACTAATCTTCCCCCTGGGCCCCATTCTGGGACCCCACCCTCTGCCCTACCTGTGACTCAAATAAAAACTTGACCCAGCCTTGAATGTCCTACCAGACTTGTCTGAAGCCACATCACCATCATTCCACCACACCATCTGCTCTACACCACACCTCAGGAGCTTTGCCCATGCTGTACCTTCTGCTTGAGGCTCTCTGTCCTAAATCCACATCTTAGAACACCTGTGGAATTTTGGCATTGGTTATATCACCTCGTGGAGCAAGTCTTTCCTTCCCTTCTCCCTCTTTTTTTTTTTTAAATATTGAGTTTCTAGAGATGAAAATTGTGCAGGTCGACTGGCAAATACTCTATCTTGGTGTGTGTGTGTGTGTGTGTGTGTGTGTGTGTGTGTGTGTGCATGTGTGTCCCAGTCCTGGGTTTGAATTCATAGCCTGGAAGCTATCCAATCCCTGAGCTTTTGTGCGCAAGGCTAGTGTTCTACTACTTGAACCACAGCTCTACTTCTGGCTTTTTGGGTGTTTAATTGGAGAAAAGTGTCTCATATAGACTTTCTTGCTTGCAATTGGGATCCTCAGATCTCAGCCTCCTGAGTAGCTAAGATTACAGGGGTGAGCCACCAGCACCTGTCCTCTACTCTACCTCTTATCTATAACCTCAGCCCTCCTCTGAGTCCCAGAACAAAATATCACACCAGGATGGCTTTTTTTCTTTTTGACAGTCTTGGGGATTCATCTCAGGGTCTCAGCATATACCTGAACTTCATTTGCTCAAGGCTATCACTCTATCACTTAAGCCACAATACCAATTTTGGCTTTTTCTCTTTCTGTGGTATTGAACAATCGCACCCAGGGTTTGTGCATGCGGGCTAAGTAAGCACTCTACAGCTAAACCACAATCTCAGCCCAAGGCTCCCTTCTAACGGGAGTTATGAGGGTGGGGTTTATTGGCTTACCCACTTTGGTGTAGAAATGTCTATTTCATATCTTTGCTACGATTTGGGACCAGCCTGTGACTCATCAATGAGGAATGATAAATGAGTGATAGCCACAGACCACAGAAGTCTAGGCTCACATCCTACAGAAAGTTAGAGAATATGGCGCAAGAAGCTTTGACAACTCCTACAGCCTAGGAACTGTGCTTTCCCTGGAGGCAGTGGCTGGCTTCATGGTGTCCCAATGGGACACCTCAGCCAGAATGTAAGGCTTCAGTTCTTAAATGGCAGAGAAGGAGGCTTTGTTCCTGTTGCCCGCTCAGACTTTGTACTCTCTGAGGACTTGTCCCAGCTTGCCCAGGTTGGGGGGCTGGGCATGGGCAACCTGCTGAATGCCCATTGTCCATACACAGATACAAGGTGTTAATGGCTCCTTTTTTAATTTTGGCAGGCCCCGGGTTGTACTATGAGCCTAGGCTCTATTCCTGAGCACCTTTTGCTCTAGAGTAGTGCTCTGCCCTTGAGCCACAACCCCATGCATGGGTTTTTTTTTTTCCTGTGATCTCTTGGAAAGAAGAGTGTCGTAGACTTTCCCACCCTGGCTGAATTCAAACTGGCATTCTCTACATCTTGGAGCTAGGATTACAAGCAGAAGCCACGAGCACCTTGCTTACTTTTCTTCTTCTTTTTCCTTTTTTAAATCATAACAATCTGAAATCTTCACGGTGTCATTCCAATGGTTTGCATTCGAATTAAACGACCCAGGCCTGGAGTTTGAATGCTAGTACTGCCACCCACAAATGGAGGGAGAGCCTGACAAACTCATTCCTGTTCATGGGAATGCTTATGAAGTGTTCTTAAAGTAACAATTAAAATGTGCAGTGGATTCATGACCCTATTTTAGAATGACACACAAAAATTATTGGGTTTATGTCTTCCATTCTAGCACCATGGTATAATTAAGGATATTGATTAATTCATAATTAATGCTTTTATAAGTATTCAACACGGATACTTCATTAAATGGAGGCAAAATTTAATAACTAATAATTGGTAATAATGTATATAATTTAATATCCTCACAGTCCCTCTCTCTGTATATGTATATATATGTATATATGTTTATATCTATCTCTCTATCTACTTCAATCTACACATTTATCTATATCTATATCTATATATATATATATATATATCAATATATATATATATATGGGGCTCTACTAGTGGCTTGATCACAGGTACTTAGAATTTCCTGGCAGCTCAGTTTGCAGGAGGCTGGTCTGCTAAGACTGTGACCCTATTTATGGATTGTACATTGTAGGCTGTGAGATGAAATCCCAGCATGGCCAAAAATTTATTCGTGGAGTAAGAAGCCAATTTTTGACACATTATTTTCCTTCTCTGTGAAAGTTCTTGGTCTCAGTATATGATATATAATCCATATGCAACTATATCCTATGTGATATGATGTAATAAAAGAAATGTTACATGTGTATATACTAAATACTAAATAAATAAGGGTAATAAATGTCATATGCAATAACCCACGTATGTAAATAGATCTCATATATTAATATTACTTTTTCCAATGCTGGGACTTCAATTCAGGCAATGGGAACTGGTCTGAATTTCTTGTCTTCAAGGACGGTGAGCCTTTCCTCTTCACCCAGACCTTGAGTTCAAATCCCAGGCCTACTAGAAAAATGGTGCAAATTCCAAACCAGGGCCTTATTATAATTATAATTATAATTATTGTTGTTGTTGTTATTATTATTATTATTATTTTGGCCGAGCACGGGGCTTGAACCCAGGTCTTAGCATGTCTGCCACAACTGGTGGTGGCATCCCAGGACCCGAGTTCAAATCTCGGAGTGGCAAAAAAAAATTAAAAAACTGTAAAGGAGAAGCATAAAACTGAGAAGTTCAAGGAGGTAGTTTTACTTTTTTTCCTTCGTATTGTGACCTCCCTAGGTCTAAATGACAAGCCCCAGAAAGCGTAGATTATCTTGCATTGCTGATGTTTGGCAGGGTATTAGGGAAGCCATAGCCAAAACCAGCAACTTAGCCCTGGAGGTCAAAACCCAGGACTGCCACTAATGAATGGAGATACTCAGAAACCTATTCCCATATATATCTATACGAATGGAATGTTATAAATGTAACAATTAAATTAGTAGTTAGTGTACGAAATTATAAAATTATACACAATTATAGTATATTGACTAATTTTCAATTAATACTTTATTATGTGTTCAATCATGATACTTAACAAGGAATAATTTACTTGCCAATAATCGGTAGTAATATTGTATATGCAATTTCATAATATATAGACATCTCTCTCTTGTTTTAGACATATGCAATTATTTGTCTATCTACCAATCTATACATTTATCTGTTCATACAATTGTTACTCCTGGGGCTTAATGATAGAATGTTTGCCTAGTAAGTACAAAGCCCTGCGACTTTTGTGTACACAAAAAAATCCAGAAGTCGTGCTGTCAACCAAGCAGTCGAGCACTAGCTTTGAGCATAAAAACTTAGGGACTGTGTCTAGACCCTTACTCAAGAGCCAGGACTGGCACCAAAAAAAAAAGATAGAATGTTCTGACTGCAATGATGTAAGTATAGGATTACAAATACCTCATCACAAGTATAGGACTACAAATACCTCATGACAGAGCAAGCTGGGAGTCTGGTGCTGACAGCTGCCATCTAACCTGACAACATGTCCCATGATACTACTATCTTATATTCACCACTTAGAAACTTGAAGTGGAAGCTGGGCATCAGTAACTCATGCCTGTCATCCTAGCTAATTAGGAGGCTGAGAGATGAGGATCATGGTGCAAAGCCAGCCTGGGCAGGAGATTCCTTGAGATGCTTATCTCCAATGAACCACCAGAAAGCCTGAAGGGGCGCTGTAGTTCAAGTGGTAGAGAGCTAGACTTGAGCTGAAGAGCTCAGAGACAGCACCGAAGCCCAGACTTGAACACCTCTAACTTACAAGAAAGACAGAAACCTGAAGTGGAGAGCTGGGAACTTGAGTTAGGGGTAGAGTGCTTTGCATGTATGAAACCCTGGGTTTGAATCCTTAGTACTATATCCCTAGAAAAAAAGTCTGAAGTGGCTCTCTGGCTCAAGTGGTAGAGTGCTATCCTTGAACAGGTGAAACAGGTACAATGCTCATGTCCTGAGTTCAAGCTCCAGGACTAGTGTATGGGGACACACACACACACACACACTCACACACACACATAGAGCAGAAGTGAAGTTGTGACACAAAATGGTAAAGCACCTGGATTCTGCTCTGAGCTCATGGTCATCACCCTGGCCCTGTGTTCAACCCCAAAACCTAGCCACCCAGGGCCTGACTAGGAGAGGACAAAGGTTTCAAAACTGGATAAGGTTCACAAGACCTAGATGACAGGAAGGATTGTGATTTTGCACAAGTGCTTAGATTTAACAAACTTCCAGAATCTTAGGGAGGCACCACCATTGCCAACTAGGAATCTTTTTATTAGGTTCAGCTCCCTAGTTGTCTGCCAGAAGGACTCTTGAATTAATTGTAGCAGTTTGTTTCAACATTGGAACATAGTCTCACAAAGACAGGACAAGAGCAGGGAACTTGGCCTGCCACAGGAGGTGGCACAAATGAAGGCTTCCTACCAAAACAGAGCACATTGGAAAGAGTTAGCTTGGGGTACAAAGAGGCCTTTTTCTCCTGGCCTTCAGAGCCCATCCACACTCATCCTCACTAATTGCCCCGGATAAATTGTGTGTTACACAGCTGTACAGGAGTGAAGCTTTTTGTCTGCCTGTTCCAACAGTGAGTCAGACTTCCTCCAGCAGCCTGTGGTGCACAGAAACCCTCAGGATACCCTGGGAACAGTGAGGGGAGCCACAGAACATGCACTGTCTTGAAAACACTGTCTGTGGTATGAAATCATTCTATCCAAAGCAAATTTCCTAGCTTGGTGCCTTTCTTCACAGCGACTTTGGATGTTCACCGATAGAAATACATGCATACATACACAGACACATGGAGTTAATGGCTCTTTTTTGTGGCTTTTTCATGGCTTTTTTTAATGGATTTTTTTGAGGCTTGAACTGTGAGTCTAGACATTGTCCCTGAGCTCCTTTTGCTGAAGGAAGCACTTTATTGTCTTAAACCATGATTACCATACGCTGGGGTACAGCATTTACACTCACAAATGATCCGGGGATCCTAGGACCCAAGTTCAACTCCCAGCACTGGCAAAAGTACATCAAGCCAAAGGAAAACAAACGGAGAAAGAAAAAAACAGAATTTTTACACAACCATTTTACCTCTTTTTCCTTGGCACTGTGACCATCCTGGGTCTCAATGACTCGGCTGGAAAATTGTATGTGACCTTGCATGGCCTAAGGCTCCTGGGCTGTCAGTGAAGCCTGAGCCCAACAGAGACACCTAGGCCCTAAGTTCCATGATCCTGGGACTGCCACCTACACACGGCTGAAGATCCTAGGACACTCGTTCCTATCTATAGGAACACTAATAGAATGTTTGACATTTACTAATTTAATTACTAATTAGCTAGTCTTTCTAGTATAAGATTGTATACAATAAATATAAGTCATTGATTAATTTAATTAGTACCTTAAGTCTTCTACCATGAGCAATTCATGGGGGCATAATTTTAGAACAAATAATTGGTAGTAATAGAATATATAAAAATAATATATAGACAGACATCACTTTATATAGAGTTATACACTAGAATCTACATAAATGTCTGTCTCTCTATATATACATTTATTTATAGATGAATATACATATGTAAATACACACACACACAGCAAGCTACACATCTATCTGTTTATATATTGGTCACTCCTAGGCCTTGATCTCAGGTCCTCAAATTTGCTCACCAACTTCACTTGCATCAGACTGTTGTGCTAACATTAACCCATTCATGAAGTGGGCCTTCTAGGCCTGGAGTTCAAATCACAGAACTGCCCAAAACTTAATCCTGGTGGAAGAAGCCAATTGTCTCACTTGTTTTCCTTATCGGTGAAAGTTCTGGGTTTCAGGAATGATATATAATACATATGCAAATCTATGTCCTATGTAATATGATGTAAAAAATGTTATATGTGCAATCATACTCATTAAATAGATAAAAATAAATAAAACACAAAATAAAATGAATAACTACAATAACCACAATATGCATTAAAAGTGCATGTAAATATAAATCATGTATTTAAAATGTATATGAATATTATTTTTTTTCGAGTGCTAGGACTTGAATTCAGGCCCTGAGAACAGGCTTGACTTTCTTGTCCTCCAGCACGGTGAGCTTCCCGTTCCCCCACAATGCTGCAGATTTACCCAGACCCTGAGTTCAAATCCCAGGCCTGGAGAAAAAATGGCGTGAATTCCAAGCCAAGGAGCCTCACAATTTTTAAAATATTTCAATTAATTAATTAATTAATTTTTGTTTTTTCAAGTACAGGGCTTGAACTCAGGTAGTGGCAACTCTGCTTCAGCCTTGATCACTCTAGGCTGGGGTGCAGCCACTGTACCCACAGCTGAACCTGAGTACCTGGGCCCCAAAGACTGACAGGAAAAAAAAAATAAAAGACAGGTAAAAATCCGGCAACTTACAGATGGTTCCAGTTTTACATTTGCCTTCTTTGCAAGGTAACCATCCTGGATTTGAATGACATTGCTGAAAATTATTTGTAAACTGGCATTTCTGAAGGCTGGCGGACTATCAGGGAAGCCATAGACCATCTCGGCAACATAAGACCTGTGTTAGAAGCCCGTTCCTGTCCCCTACCAATGGAGGGAAATCCTAAGAGTCTCATTCCTATTCATAGGAATACTGATGGAATTTTATGAATGTCAAGGTTGAATTAGTTGTTCCTGAAAGATAATATAAAATTAAACAGAGTGATTTTAGGAGGCCGATGGATTTTAATGAATATTTTTGACAGATTAAAAGAATACTTTTAATTCCATGGATGGAATAGTTTCAGAACAGTGGTTGATTCAATTAAAAATTCATTAAGGTTGGAAACAGTCATATTAATTGCATGGAGGCATAATAAATACCCAAGAGTTGGTAAGAATGTAGTCTATATAACTGAAGAATGTATAGAAACCTTTAGCACTCTATAAAGATCTATATTTATTTGTTATTTTTTTTCAGGGCTTTTTTTTGTGAGAGTACCTTACTGAGGAGTTAAAATTACATGGTCAAGATAAAGAGTACATTTCGTATCAAGCATTGTTGCCTCCTTTTTATTTCTCCTTCCCATCCCTTCCCATACTACCTATCACCCCCATCAGGTCCTCCCCCGCCCTCCGCGGTGACTTTTGTTGTTGAATTCTAATTTTATTCCCTTGTGGTCTGAGAGAATGCAATGTATAAGTTCAATGTTTTTGAATTTGGACAAGTTTGCTTTGTGGCCTAAAATGTGGACTACTTTGGAAAATGTTCCATGTGTTGCTGAGAAAAACGTGTATTCTTATGCTGCTGGATGAAATATTCCGTAGATGTCTCTTAAATCTAGTTGATCTATACAGTTGTTTACATATGCGATTTCTCCAGTTGATCTATCTAGTGGGGAAAGTGGTGTGTTAAAGTCCCCAACAATGAATGTCTTTGGATCTATGTGGGATTTGAGGAAAAGTAGTGTTTCTTGGATAAATTTGGGTGCTCTGTTGTTTGTTTAATAGGTATTTACAATTGTAATATTCTCATGGAGGAGAGATCCCTTAATTATTATTATGTAGCGACCTTCTTTATTACTTCTTACTAATTTTAATTTGAAGTCTATTTTATCTGATATTAGGATTGCAACTCCTTCCTGTTTATGGGGGCCGTTTGGTTGGTGGATTTGGTTCCAGCCTTTCATGTTGAAAGTGTGCTTGTTTTTATGGGCAAGATGTGACTCCTGAAGGGAACAGATAGAAAAATCTTGCTTTTTAATCCAACTGAGTAGTCTATATTGCTTAATTGGAGAGTTAAGTCCGTTAATGTTGACAGATAGGACTGAGAGTTATTTGGGAGTTTCTGCCATTTTATGCACCTTCTTGGGGGCTGCAGCAACTGGGTTCTTCCTATGGTTCTTGAATTCTCAGTTTGGGTGTGGTTTCTTGGCGTTTTTGTGGTCTTGTTGGTTTTCTCTGTGTAGGAAATCATTAAGAATCTTTTGTAGGGCTGGTTTGGTGGAGATATATTGTTTCAGTTGTTCTTCGATATGGAAGGTTTTTAGTTTACCTTCGGTTATGTAGGAGAGCAAAGCTGGGTACTGTATTCTTGGTTGATAGTTGTTTGTAGTGCATGGCATACATTATTCCAGGTTCTTCTTGTTTTGATTGCCTTTGCTGAGAAATCTGAGGTGATTCTCATTGGTTTCCCTTTATAGGTGATTGATCTTTTCCCCTTGACAACTTTAAGGATCTTTTCCGTGGTCTGAATTTATCCAGTGTGGATTATAATGTGACAGTGGTCTATTTGGAGTCCTAAAACTTCTTGTATCTGAATAGGCCTATCTTTTTTCAAGTTTGGGAAGTTCTCTGCTAGCATCCTATTAAACAAATTTCCTAGACCATTAACTTCTCTTTTTAAGTGCTCCTCTACACCCATTATCCTCAGAATAGGCCTTCTGATGGTGTCTTCCAAATGTTGAATAGATCTATCATATTTCTTGGATTTGTCTTGGATGGTTATGTTTTTTCTCTATAATATCCATGCTGTCTTCAATCCCGAGATTCAATCTTCTGCAAGTTCTAACCTACTATCAAGACTTCTACTTTGTTTTTTCTTTTCTTTTCTTTCTAGTTGGTTGGCTTTGATGGCTTCAAAGTCTTTGTTGGAGCTTTGCTTTAGATCTTGTATAGACTTCTTTACTTCCTTAATTTGCTGTTCAGTGTTTATTCTCAAATCACTTAGTTGATAGGTTATGGTTTCCTTGGACTACCATTCCTTCTGCTGGGTTACATTCAGCATTCCCTTTTTGGACTCCTTGCGTTCTTTCAGTTCTCCATTTATGGATTCCATGAATGCCTTTAATCATCTTTGTGTATTCTCATCCTACTCTCTAAATTCCTGTATTACTCCTTGATAAGCTTCCTCTGGAACATGGGATTCCTGTAGCTCTCTTTGACTGATTTCAGCCTGTTATTTATTCATTTCTGTTTGAGTGCTCTTGAGCTGCTCACGCAATTCCTGTATCAATCTTTGAGTACCTTCCTCATGCTCACGATATTCCTGTATTGGCCTTTCTTTTGCCTCCTCTCTCTCCCTATCACGCTCATACAGAGTCCTTTGCAAGTTTTCAATTTTTTCATTTACCATGTTTACCAGTAATGTTTGTAGAGCTTTTAGGGAGCTCTCCTCTGGATTATTGTCTGTTCTGTCCACTGATTGTCATGATTTGGAGTTGAGGTACCCGGACTTGCCATTTGTCTTGTGTTTTTCCTGCTTGCCCTGCCCATTTGGGATGAAAATGACATCACTTTTGTGCTAGATCACTATCTTAGGGTAAGCATCAACCAACGTCTGTAGTTGCTAAGTCAAAGTCTGCAGATACACTCTAGTTCAACAAATATATATATTCAACATCAAACAACTATGTATTAACGGATTACGAACCGCAAAGAAGAATTTAGCAAACCAGAAATGATTAGGTTTAGGGAGAGATGTGGGTAAAAATAGGGATAGAAGGATATGGAAAGGAAGAGGGTGAGTTAACTTAAATAAGTCCTAATCTCAAAGTGAGAAATAGGTTGGATAGAATGATAGTAGAGAGAAAGAAAAGAAAAGAAGAGAATGATATGAAAAGAGATGAGAAAAAAATAGAAAAACAAATATTAAAAATTAAAAAGTGAAACACTTAAAAACTTAAAAATTATGCAAATTTAAAAGCGTAATCTTCAGAGAAGTACGTGTATAGGATAAGAAAAGGGTAGGGATAAAAAGGAGATGTGGGAAACTTTAAAAAATGCTTAAAATATTATATAGATATAAAGAGATAGTACTACTATTAAGGAATTTAAGTCTAAAAGGTTTTGAATTGAGTAATACAATTCGGGATTAAGTGTGTACACAATGGGGAATAAGATCTAATAATCACCTACGGGTTGAGAGAAGAAAAGGTGAAAAGAATGAGAAGGAAACAAAAAAATGATCAAAAGGTCAGTAGTGCTAAACAAAAAAAAGTAAAGAAAAGAAAGAAAAAAAGAAAAAAGAGAAAAAAAGCACATACTTATATCCTTAAAATAAAAAGTATAAGAGGAAGAAAAGAAGTTAATAGAAAATAAATTTTTTTCAAAAAAATTCAATATTAAAAATTTAAAAAAAGAGCCAGGCGCTGGTGGCTCACGCCTGTAATCCTAGCTACTCAGAAGGCTGAGATCTGAGGATCGCGGTTCAAAGCCAGCCTGGGCAGGAGAAACCGTGAGACTCCTATCTCCAATAAAACCACCAAAAAACCGGAAGTGGCGCTGTAGCTCAAGTGGTAGAGCGCTCGCCTTGAGCTGAAGAGCTGAGGGACAGCGCCCAGGCCCAGAGTTCAAGCCCCACAACCGACAAAAAAAAAAAAAAAAAAAAAAAGTTTTAGAAAAAATTTTTTAATAAAAGGTAGAAAAAAGTTCTTTGATTTTTTCTGGGGGGGAATGGGAAGATCCTGTATCTCCCTTGTGTCCTTAACCTGTCTCTAGTTGGAGTCTCTGGTCTGTTTGTGGTGTTTGATTTTGCTGTGGCTTGGTTGGTTTCTTAAGTCGGTTAATATGAGCAGGCAGAAAAATGTTCTGCTTACCCAGGATGTTTTGATCCTCCTCCCAGGCTAGTTCAATGGGAGGGAGATCTGCTTTGAGTATCACAAAAGAGAGAGATGGCTGTTTCCTCTTGTTTAGAGATGCTGTGATGAGGCTAGGTTCTGGGTAGAGTTGAGGCCTTTCAGCAAACAGTAGTTTTTCCCTGAGGGGCTAGCTTCTGAGTCACTCACAGAGCCCAGCCTGGAGGCTTTTTCAGGGTTTATGTTTACTGTATTTCAATTGATTTTAAAGGCTGCTGTAGGGAGGGGCAGCCTCTGTCTCTGTATACCCAGTGAAGAAATCCACTCCTGGGGCTTGAGGCCTGTGCTGGGTGACTTTTCCCTGCATGGAGCTGAGCCTAGCAGGTCAGTTTAGGCTCCTGTGACCTGCTAAATTACTCTTGTTTTCTTCCAATGCCTGAGTTAGAACTAGCTGCTCAGGCAGGCCTTTGTCAGTATCAAAGATGGAGATCTCTGGTAGTGGAGAGGTGAGGGGTGGCCTTCCCTCCTCTGATCCCTGAGAAGGAGTGAGGATGTCAGGCTTCTACTCATGCCGGAATCTTGCTTCCTGTGTCGTCTCTGGTCTGCGAACTTCAGGATGAAGATATCTGCTCCTTGTCAGTTCTTGCTGGTGTTGAGTAGAATCTGCTCACCTACCGCCTCTACCTCTGGTGCCTTCGTCCCGGACTCTCTGTGTTGCAGGTATGGTGGCGACGGCTGCCACAGCCACCACAGCTGTCACCGCAGCTGTGGCAGCTGGCAAGTGCTCAGATCTGTCTCCTTGCCTGGATTTTCCTTCTCTGGCCTAACTCTCTGTCCTGTGACGGCAAACTTGGTATGATTCAATGGAACAAAAAAACTGCTTTCTATTTGGGAGCTTGTTTAGCCTCCAACTTCTCTTCCACCATCATCCCGGAACACCCTCTGAAACTTTTATTCAACTATTTTTCATTTCAAAGATAGGCAGTCTATTTTTACAAAAGTTTCCTAGTGTAAATTAACTAATATTGCAATAGAAATTAGAGTTTATTAATTTCAAGGGAATTTTAGATACACACTTGGTATTGTAGTAATGTTTATAATATATTACTTGAAAAAATTCTGTTCAAACTCTTAAATATTTGTGTCTAATGACAGGGAGAGAGGAAGATAATTCATACGGGTTAGGAATTTGCAATGCCTCAAAAATCTATTCAATAATTTGTTATAAGCACATAGACAAGCTACCTGATATGGCTTAGTTTTTTTTATTGTTTCTTAATTTATTCAAAATTTTAACATGGATGCATGCACAGTGGTAACATTAAAATTATTAATCAAAATACAAATATTGCAAAATCATAGACAGGTATCATAAGTTCAACAGTTAGCACTTATGATTCTAATAATAATTTTGATGAAGATGAAGTGTAGCCTGATAATGACCAGGTTGTGATTGAAAAGGAAAAATTTTTAGACATCTTTTAAGCCAGATTTCCTACATTGAATACATAGTACTAAAAAGCATTGGATTAATACAATAAGAATAACAAGAGGAGAGTTTCAATATCAAGAAATGCAATCACATAAACAGGTGAGAGAGTAAAAACCCTAATGTTATACTTTCAGTCTCTCTAAATATACTTACTTTTCTTGGTACTATTGTTTCCTTATAAATAAAATCGTTTATTTGCACATGTTGATTATCCCACATAGATAAAATATAATAAGCTGTGTGTTTTCTGTTACAAATCTTGTTTGTTCTAGCCTTGGGAGTTTAGGAGAAAGCCCTTCACTACCCACATAGCCATTGGCTTAGTTATATATCTCTAGAAGTTAACAACACATAACTCAAGCATGCTTCACTCATTAGGTAGAAATCCATGATCAGTTTTAGTTCCCATGCAGTTAATTGGAGAAAATCTATGTATAAATGTATTAAGAACACTTGGCAACAAATAAAGCAATAAGAAAAATTTTGATGGACTAAGATGTAGTTTTCAACTTAGTGTGGTTAGTTCCAATACCATTCTCATAAAGACACCATTCAATAACCAATATTTTTCAATGACATATTCTTCAATATAGCTGTAAACACATGACATAATTTACATAATACCACTTACATATCTGGAGTTACCTTAAAAGAACACGGTCCTTAGAGCCAAGAGGAAAATTTATTTTTATTTCTGCATGAAACAATTTGTGATATTTATACCAACAAACTGAATTTGACTCTTTCCTTATTTGTAAGCTAAGGGGGAAAACGTAAGGACTCTTCACTTTTCTTTTTTTTGCTCTAGAAGTCAAAAAATACATTCTTCAATATTTCTGGTAGATTACATCCATTTACAGATGAGAAATGTAAGGCCAGTAGTCAATGTAATGAGTAAATAATGATACTAGAATTTGTGTCTGAGCTCTTCACTCTGTGTGCTTACAAGCAGACGTAATTTGGTGATGGAAAGGACCAATAGGAAAAGACGATGGGGAAAAACATACTTTGTAAAAGGTTGTTTATGTCTAGGTGACCAGTGATGATTATACGAAACAGGCTGGTGGCAGGGGCATAAAAAGGACTACATAGAAATCCTAAAAGTGACAGAAACTCACAAAATCTTGATCATTCATCTTTTCTAATGGGTGGGAGCAGAAGGGTAAGAAGAAATCTAAAGTGTTCTACATCTCTGGCCAGGCAACTGTGTTAGTGATATTCTTGGTGGTAGGGATTGTAGGTGGAAATGATGGATTTAGGGGGAAAAATTCTGATAGTTCTAAAGTTTATATTGAACAGATGCAAATATAGGATTGTTTAGACATTATCAAAATATCCATGACCATGAATATGAAAAAGAATAATAAAATCAGGGGCATTATTAAAGGGAAGAGGAAAAGGAAAGTTCTGAAACAATTCTGAACAATATGTGTACCAGTGTGGACAAGATTGGAAGAATGAGATAAATAAGGAAACAAGAAAGTAATAAACGCAGATTTACAGAAGTAAAGAAAGGAAAGAATTTGCAGGAAGAAAAGGTCAAAACTGTTGCAGAGATATTGAAGGAAATATGCAATTTGGATTTGAAAACTAAAAAGATTTAGACAATTTCAATAAGAACAGTGTTTTGGTGATATCTCCATGATGAAATAACCCTGTCAATCAACCTGCCACAAATTCTTATATGTAAGAAGTGCTCTTATAAACTTCAAGCTTTTATTGAATGGAAGAGTTCAGACATTATCCTCACCACTAGGATTAAATTCCTAAAAAGATAAAGCATTTTGCTTTAATGCCTTTCTTTCATTTTCTCTTACATCTTGGCAAGTAGGGAAGGATTCTGATGTAACAATAATACAATGTTGACTTGTAATAATGCAACATCTAGGATCTAGTGTTAATTCGGATATTTACTAATTAGCTCCAAAATTTATGGATATTTATATTTCTCCTGGGTAAACTAATGACCTCCAAGAAAATGTCCCTAAGGAGCATTTCAATTCTAGTATTACTGTTTGTCTCAAAATACTTTAAATTATACACCCTCTAATGTGGGCATAGGGTTAAACTGTGGAACTTTCCCCTTCAGATTGTGAGTACTACCCTATTGCTTAACATGGAGAAAGTACCCTCACACATATAATGGGTGTGTGAAAACAAGAAGTGATACTTGAACAAGGGAAACATGGAACCTATGTTTCTTTGGGGCTGGATTACTTCACTTAATATAATTTTTTCTAAGTCTTCCCATTTCCTAACAAACGAGCATTGTTATTCTTTCTGATGGAGGCAAAGAATTCCTTTGTTTATATTTACCACATTTTCTTGATCCATTCATCTACTCTAGGGCATCTGGGTTGGTTCCATATCGTAGCTATGGTAAATAATGCTGCAATAAACATAGTTGTGCTGGAAAATTTAGTGTGGTCTTGTTTGTGATCATTTGTGTAAATGCCCAATAGTGGGATTGCTGGGTCATAGGAGAGCTCTAGGAGTTTTTTGAGGAACCTCCATACAACTTTCCAAAGTGGTTGAACAAGTTTACACTCCCAATAACAATGAAGTAAGGTTCCCTTTCTGGCCACATCCACTCCAGCATCTGTTATTATTGTTCTTGTCTATGGCCATTCTAACTGGGGTGATGTGGTATCTCCATGTTGTTTTGATTTGCATTTCTCTTATAGCTGGGGAGGTCGGGCATTTCTTCTTGTGTCTATTGGCAATTCTTCTTTCCTCTTCACAGATTTTTCTTTGTAAGTCTTTAGCCCACTTATTTATTTATTTATTTATTTATTTTTATTTTGAAAATAAAGTACAGAGGAGTTACAATTACATGGGCTAGATAATGAGTACATTTCTTATCAAGCATTTTAGTCTCCTCCTTTGGTTCCCCTTCCCATCCTTTCCCATCCTTCTCGCGACCCCCAATCTTCCCTGCCCCCCCCCCCACGAAAGTTGTAAAGTTCGTTTTCGACATAACGACTTGTACATCTCATTGTTGCAATGTAGCCCACTTATTTATTGGGCAGTAATTTCTTTGAGTATTTGTTGTTGGGGGATTTAATGTTTTGTGTTCCAGGTATAGTTTACATATGAGAACCTTGTCCATTGTATGGTAGTGAATATCTTCTCCCAATAAGTAGGCTTTCTATTGATCTTGCTAGCTATATCCTTTGCCATGCAGAAACTGTGCCATTTCATGCAATCCCATTTTTCCAAATTTTCTTTTTGATTTGTTGTATTTCTGCATCTCTTTTAAGAAAGTTTTGGCCTATGCCAAGGAGACCTAGTAATGATTCCAGACCTGTAATGATTTCAGAGTGTCTGTTTTGACCTCGAGGTCCTTGATCCATTTGGATTTGATTCTGGTGCAGGATGAAATGTATGGATCTATTTTTGATTTTCTACAAGTGATTAACCAATTTTGCCAGCACCATTTACTGAAAAGGCTGTCTTACTTCCATTCTATTTTTTTAGCTCCCTTATCAAATATTAGATGACTATAGGTCTGTGGGTTTATTTCTGGGTTTTCAATTCTATTCCATTGGTCCTGAGGTCTGTTCTTGTGCCAGTAGCAAGCTGTTTTGATTTTAATGGTTTTGTAGTAGTGTTTTAAATTTGGTATTGATATTCCTCCAGCACTGTTCTTTCTGTTAAGGATCGTTTTTGCTATTCAGGGTCTTTTATTGTTCCATATGAATTTTTGGATTGCCTTTTCTATTTCCTTGAAGAATTAGGTTGGAATATTGATAGGTATCACACTGAATTTTTAGCTAGCCTTGGGAAGTGTTGCCATTTTCACGATGTTGATCCTTCCAATATAGGAGCATGGGAGTTTTTTTCACTTTCTAAGTTCTGTTTTGATTTCCCTTTTCAAGTTTTTAAAGTTTTCATCATTGAGATCCTCCACTTCTTTGGGTATGTTAATTTCTAGGTATTTTATTTTTGTGGGACTATTACAAATAAAATTGTTTTCCGGGTTTCAGCACGCTTTTTTCATTGTTGGCATACAGAAAAGCCATTGATTTTTGAAGGTTAATTTTATACCCTGCTACTTTACCAATATTTTGAATCAACTTGAGTAATTTGAGAGTGGAGTCCGTGGGATTCTTTAAATAAAAGATCATGTCATCTGCAAAGAGGGATAGTTTTCCTTCTTCTTTCCCTATTTGGATCCCTCTAATGTTTGCATCTTGTTTTATGGTTAAACTAGGCATTTTAATTCTAAATTGAAGAGAAGTGTAGAGAGTGGACATCCTTGTCTCGTTCCTGAGTTAAGAGGAAATGGCTTTAACTTTTCACCATTAAGTATAATGCTGGCTGTAGGTTTGTCATATAGAGCCTTTGCTGTACTGAGGAATATTTCCTGGATTCCTAATTTTTGCAGAATCTGCAATGTAAAGGGATGTTGGATCTTGTCAAATCCTTTGTCTGCATCTATTGAGATAAACATGTGCTTGTTGTCCTTCTCTTGTTGATGTGATGAAATATATTAATTGATTTTCATATATTGAACCAACTTTGCATGAAATGAAACCTGAAATGAATCCTGTTTGATCGTGGTATATGATTTTTTTGGATGAATTGTTGAAGTCGATTGGCTAAAGTTGTGTTGAGAATTCTTGCATTAATGATCATCCAAGAAATGGGTCTATAGTTCTCTTTCCTTGATGACTCCCTGCCTGGTTTGGGGATGAGGGTTATGATGGCTTCATAGAATGAGTTTGGTAGTGAACTTTCTCTTTCAATTTCATTGAAAATTTGGAGGAATGTTGGTGTGAGCTCTTCTTTGAAGGCCTTGTAGAATTCCACTATAAATCCATTGGGATCGGGCTTTTGTTAGATGGGAGGACTCTTACTGCTGTTTCTATTTCAATGTTGGATATGGACCTGTTAAGATGGTTTAACTCATCTTGGTTTAGTTTCAGCATGTCAATATTTGCTAGGAAAAGGTCCATTTCTGCCAAGTTCTCAAACTTATTAACATAAAGTTTGAGAAGTATTCCCTTATAATGTTCTGAATCTTGGTTGTTTCTCTGGTGATGATTCCATTCTCATCTCTGAGTTTATTTATTTCGATGTGTTCTCTTCTTTTTCTAAGATTTGCTAAAGTTCTGTCAATTTTGTTAATTTTATCGAGTAATCCACTCTTTCTTTTGTTGATTCTTTCTGTGTTTTTTCTTGGATTCTAATTCATTTAATTTTGATTTAATATTAATTATTTCTTTCCATCTACTTGGGATTATCTTGTTGCTCTTATTCAAGGTGGCTCAGATGTCTCATTAAATTGTTGGTTTCAGATCTCTACAATTTGTTTGTGTTGGAGCTCAGGGCTATAAACTTGTCTCTGAGTACTGCTTTTGCTGTGTCCCAGAGTATGTAGTAATTTGTGTGTTCATCTTTGCTGAATATCATGAATATTTGAATTTCCTTTCTAATGTATTTTATGATGCACTGGTCATTCCACAGTGTGTTTATCAGCCTTCATGTGGTACAGGACGTTCTTCAGTGGCTTTTGGTGGTGAGTTCTAATTTTATTCCCTTGTTGTGTGAGAGAATGCAAGGTAAAACTTCAATGTTTCTGAATTTGGAAAAGTTTGTTTTGTCACTTAAAATGTGCTCTATTTTGGAAAATGTTCCATGTGCTTCTGAGAAAAACGTGTGTTCTGATGATGCTGGGTGATATATACGGTAGAAGTCTGTTAAATCTAGTTGATCCATGCAGTTGTTTAGATCTGCGGTTTCTTTGTTGAGTTTTTGCCGCGTTGATCTATCTAGTGGGGAAAGTGATGTGTTCAAGTCCCAAACATATCAGATTTGAAGGAAAGTAGTGTTTCTTGAATAAATTTGGGTGCTTGGTTGTTTGGCGAATAAATATATCGAATTGTAATATTCTCGTGAAGGAGAGATCCCTTAATTAGTATGTAGCAACCTTCCTTATCTCTTCTCACTAATTTTAATTGAAAGTCTATTTTATCTGTTAGGATTGCAACTTCTGCCTCTATATGGGGGCCGTTTGCTTGTTAGATTTTGTTCCAGCCTTTCACATTTAAAATGTGTTTGTTTTTATGGGCAATATGAGACTCCTGAAGGCAGCAGATAGAAGGATCTTGCTTCTTAATCCAACTTGACAGTCTATGTCGCTTAATTGGAGAGTCAATCCGTTAATGTTGAAAGTTAGGATTGAGAGCTGTTTGGGAGTTCCTGCCATTTTATGCCCCTTCTTGGGGGCTGCAGCAACTGGGTTTTTTTAATGGTTCTTGGATTCTCAGTTTGGGTGCAGTTTCTTGACCTTTATTGTGGCCTTCTTGGTTTTCTATGTGTAGGATATCGATAAGTGTCATTTATAGGGCTGATTTGGTGGATATATATTTTTTCAGTTGTTCTTTGGTATGGAAGGTTTTTGTTTGGCCTTCAGTTATGAAGCAGAGTATAGCTGGGTACAGTATTCTTGGTTGATAGTTGTTTGTCTTTAAGGCATGGCATATATCATTCCAGGCTCTTCTTGCTGTAATTGTCTCCACTGAGATATCTGAGGTTATTCTAATTGGTTTCCCTTTATAGGTGATTCATCTTTTCTCCTTGACAGCTTTAAGGATTTTTTCCTTGGAATTGATCCTGTGGGGATTATAATGTCACGGTGAGATATCCTGTCCTAGTCTTGTCTATTTGGGGTTCTAAAAGCTTCTTGAATCTGAATAGGTTTATCTTTTTGCATGTTTGAGAAGTTCTCTACTTGGAACATGTTAACCAAATTTCCTAGTCCATTAACTTCTGCCTCTAGGTGCTCCTCTACTCCCATTATCCTCAGATTAGGCCTTCTGAGGGTGTCTTCGAAATGTTGAATAGATCTATCCTATTTCTTGGATTTGTTTTGGATAGTTGTATGTTCTTTCTCTAAAATAATCTGGCTGTCTTCAATCCCTGAGATTCGATCTTCTGCATGGTCTACCCTGCTCTCAAGACTTTCCACTTTGTTTTTAATTTCTTTTCCTTATATTTGGTCAGCTTTGATGACTTCAAATTCTTTGTTGGAGTTTTGTTTGAGATCTTATATGAACTTCATTACTTTCTTATTTTGGTGTTGTGTTTATTCTCAAATCACTTAGTTGATCGGTTATGGTTTCCCTGGACTCCTATTCCTTCTGTTGGGCTCCATTCAACATTCCCTTTTCGGTCTCCCTGACTTCTTTCAGCTGTCTTTTATTGGCTTCTATGAATGCCTCTATTTGTTAGGAAAGTAACACCGCTTTTGTGCTAGAACACTATTTTAAGGCAAGCATCAACCAAAGTCCTGTAGTTGCACAGTCAAAAGTCTGGGCCTTTTGTCAGTATCAATTTCTGGGCCTTTGTCAGTATCAAAGATGGAGTTCTCTGGTGGTGGGAGAGGGGCCGCCTTCCCTCCTCTGCTTTCTGAGAAGGAGTGAGGATGTCAGGGTTCTACTCATGCCAGAATCTTGGTTACTGGGCTCTCTCTGGTCTGCTATCTGCAGCATGAATATATCTGTTCCTTGACAGTTCTTCCTGTTGTTGAGTAGAATACGCACACTGTGTCTGGCATCTTTTTGACGGGACTCTCTCTGTAGGCATGGTGGCTCTGGCCGCTGATGCTCAGATCTGTTTCCTTGCCTGGATATTCCATCTCTGGCCAAACTCTCTGTATTGTGATGGCACACTGGGTGTGATTGTCTAGCCTAGGACTCTTGACTGGAACACTAAAACTGTTGTCTACGTGAAAGCTTGTTTAGCCTAGACCTTCTGCCATCTTCCTCCGTACTCTAGATTTTGACTTTATACTCTAACTTGGGACAATGATCTGCTGTCAGTTATTTTCTACTCTTCTCCTTCTTTTGCCCTTCCACTTACATAATTTTTATTTACAGAAATATATTTGAGCTTGTATTTCTAAATTCTTCAAAATTATCTGAATTTCTTCATACTTCTGGCAGCCTCCTATATATTTCTCAATGGAATATTTTGTCACTACCACTTTTATCCCATATGATATTTGATATCTTCCTGCCTAATTCAGTGCAAGATATAAATTACACTCATCCAGATATTACAACATTTGTACCACCATAAATTACTTTCTTACGTAGAAATCATTATTTTAGTATTTCTGGGGAGGTATCATCTGTCATTTTTCAAAGACCCTACGTGATACTTATATGCAAACCTGTTTTAATCCAATATGCTATTCAGTAGATGAACGAATCAACAAAATGTCATATATATATATATATATATATATATATATATATACATACACACACACACACACACACACACACACACACACACACGCACACACACATATACATATATGGCTGAATTCTATGCTTCCAATTCAAAAGGAAATGGAAAGATTTTTCAAAATCCTGCTGAATAAAATAAGGAAGACTCAAAGAAACAGATTGCATAGTTTCCCTCATTTGTAATAATAGGAAATGTATAGAATAACACTAGCAGATGAGCAGAATGGCTCTAAACTTTGTATATATGACCATACAACATCATGTTGAGCAAAATGAACACCTAGATATGGAAATAGAGGTTTTTCTTTGTGGTTGTTTTTTAATGTACTATGTGATTTCTTTTTCTTTTGTGTTTTCCCCTATAGTTTATCCCCTGCTGTATTTGATTTCAGTACTGTGTGTATTGCACATGCATTTATCATAATTTAACAAGGCAAGATGAACAACAAATTGGGGAGACAAAGGACAAAGGGCAAACCAATGCAATAGCAATACTCACAAGACAACATGTTGGAAATTTACATTACAACTTGTGAGAGATTTGGGGGGAAAGGAAAAGTGTGAGAAAAATGAGGTAGTGGTTAAAATTTCGACATATTATGTATTCACTACCTTACAATTAATGCAACCTCTGTATATATCACCTTAAAAATAAAATTAAACTAAAAATAAGTTACATAAAGTATAATTTCACTGTATTGCTATAGTAAATATTATTCTATGTGCATTACCTTTTTTAAAATGAACACTATTTGGCATCTAATTTGAATTAATTACACCTTCTTTATCAGAGGTTCATCAACTTGAATGTTATCACAATATACAATATTTTCACAATATACCTGCCATAGTTTTCCAAAAAATTATAATTTCAGTATTGTCTCATAGTAAAACAAAAAGCAGTTTAATTCTCTGGAAACTCCTAACTTTTAAAACTGAATAATTCTTCAAAGGACAGTATATATGTGTTTTTCAAAGTTCTTACAAATACTAACTACTCATTTTCAAATTCTGAGCATTTCATATCAGAGATATTCAAAACAGTATCTGTTTGCATGTTATTTAATTCTGCAATAGCTGCAGTTTCTAATGGGGTGTTACATATTGAGAAATCAACAGAAAAAAATAGCCACATTCTGCTGAAGGATATAACTATGAAGTATGTGTAATAATTAATTCCTCAAGAGTAAACATTTGTTCATCAGAGTAAGCTATTATTTCTGTGACCATCAATCCCAAGCTTTTATGCCATAAAGTCTTCCTAGCCCAACAGTTTCCAATTTGTAAGTTGCACCTTAAAATTCCCTTAATTCACATCATGAATAGCTTATCACTATTGTGAAAAAATACTACACTTGTGCTAATATAATGCCTTTCCTATTATGGAAAGTACACTACACTAAACTTTGCCTCAACATTTTTCTGATTTCTAGAAATCCGAACCCTTGAAAATATTATTTATATTTTTTATCTATCATAGATATTCAGGAGACTGAGATCAAAAGATTATGGTTCAAAGCCCACCCAGTCAGGAAGATTCCTTAGATTCTTATCTCCAATAAATTTCTCAGGAAAAGCCAGACTCAAGTGGCACTGAAGTTGAAGTGGTAGAGCATGAGCCTTGAGCACAAAACACCTCAAAGAGAGTGGCCACGCCCGGTGTTCAAACCTGAGGACAAACCAAAATATAAAAACCAACTCCAACCCTAGCATTTTTCTCATTGTATACAGAGTCATGTAATTAAGGAAATTTCTTCCTGTATTATGAATAGATAGAAGACCCAAGACCTCACATAATTACTCTCTTCATACCATGTTATACCAAAGCCTCAAAAAATTGCTTGTTCTAAATTTATAAATTAATACCATCCATTTGTTGGCAACTCTGTCTAGATTATTCACACTATCAATTTATACATGAATTGTTGGAATTATGAATTAACTAATTTCTAATTAAACCTCGCTTCAAAGAATATTTTAGGCAAATAAAATGCCAGATTCATTTGTGAATTTGTCAATTGAAACTTCTACTTAAAAAGAATTTTGTAGTATCCTATAGAATATGAAATTACAAGCAAAACCAAAATATTTATTTTAAATCTAAATTCTAATTTAGCAAGATCTATAAAATCCTTTTTAGATGAACTTTGTATTTTTCCAGGCTTAAAATTTTGTAATCTTTCATTATTTCTTTGAAATCCAACAGAATGATACTTACTTTTTCAAATTTTTGATAGGGAATCATGAGCCATTTTGCATCTAAGAATCTTGTGTAATGAAGAGAGCATTTAAAACACAACTGAAGATTATATATGAGTTGCATTTCAATAAGAAACTTGCTTTCTCAAAACATAATGACAAAATTAGCCCAAACTTCCAACTGTGTATTCCTTTCTTGTTGTTTGGCTTGTTTCATTGAGACAAATTTATACTACCTGGACCAGGGAAGGTATCACTATGTAATCCCACTCTCTAATCTCCTGTCTTAGTCTGAGTGCTAGAATTCCAGGCTTGTATCAAATTTCCCTGCCATAGTTTGGTGGTTTATTTAATATAGATAAAGACTAGCAATTCTGAACTTCTCCTATGATCTTATCCATTAGATTGACTGCTCAAACTGTTTATGTACTATTTTCTTTTCTGCAAAGCAGTTTTTTATTTTTTCAAATTTTGTGCCATTAGACATCAATTTGCATGAAATAGCATATTAAAGTCTTATTCCTTAAAAAATGCATAGTAACTACATATAAATGCAAAATAAAAAATACAAAAGTTTTAGAGGAAAATGTAGAAGAGATTCCTCATGATTTAAAGTTGAAAATATTCCTAGAGAGGGCATTAAGAGTACAAAATATATATTAAATATAAATTTAAAATTAATATTTAATGAAATATATAAATGAAATTTACCTTCAACAAAAATACAGCTTACTCAAAGGATACTACTAAGAAAATGAAAAAGGTAAGCTATAGACTAGAAGAATATTTGAAAGCAACATATCAGATTAAAGTATTATATGCATTATGTAGGAGGGGGAAGGATTGGGTGGAGGGAGTGGGGAGGCTGGGAATGGATGTGAAGGGTAAACAAAGGAGGAGGCTGCAATGATTGGTAAGAAATGTATGCATAGTATGTACTATTTTGAAAGATGTTCTATCATTTGACACAGGATATGAACATTTTCAGATGCACCTGCAGGGGTCTCTGATTCATTCTTCCATGGATCCAATCCCTTTAATAATGATTAATTGACTTTCTTATTATCTCTGGTCCCTAGGTATGTAATATTCTCAAACTTCTTTGAAGAAATTTCATTTGAGGACTTTCTAATATGAAAAATTATCACTTGATCTAGTCTTACTCAGGATATATTTTCAATTGTTTTCTACCATTTCTCCACATTTTGAGAGTTGTTTCATTTGAGGTGGGTTTGTACATATATATGCCTCTGTGTGTATGTGTATGTTTGTATGTTTTTATGCAAAAGCCTCAGCAACCTTGTTCAGCAATCTTGCTCATGACTAATATTCCATCACTTGAGCTCATGCCTATAATTCTAGCTACTCAGGAAGCTGAGATCTGAGGGTTGCAGTTCAAATCCAGTACAAGTAGGAAAGAAAAGTTCTGAGGCACTTATCTCCAATTAACCACCAGAAAACTGGAAGTGGCGCTGTGGCTCAAGAGGTAGAACATTAGCCTTGAGCTGAAGAGTGGAGAGATATTGCCCAGGCCGAGTTCAAACCCTGCCACAACCATCAAAAAAAAAAGATAAAAGATAAAAGAAAGAAAAAGAAATGAAATCTTGTCCACCAGTTCTTTGCTAGTATAATTCCCACTTTCTCACCATGAACTTTTTTTCCAGTTAAGTAGTCCATGCTCTTATATCTAACTTGCTTTGGAACCAGTATTATTCTTCCATTGTACATTTTACAAATTTGCGTGATTAGCAACCATGATTTAGAGATAGAAGTTGAAAGACAGTGGCCTCATCGTTCATGTTCCTCTTAGTATTAATTATTTCTCTATGTCATTCCCATAGATCTACATAATGGTCTTATTGGTTCAATGTTGTCTTATTTGCAGAATCTTCCATAGGATATTGAACCATTATACTTAAACACAGAACTTTTCTTTCTCTTATTATTCCTATTGATTCTTCTACTGTTAACTTGTGTACACTTGGGAAATAATGCAAAACACACACACACACAAATAAACTTTTCTGAGAATCTTCTCCCAGTTTAATTTAAGAGCACTTATGAAATTTGAACTTAATGTACTCCTGGATAATAGTTTCTTCTTTTATAGCAAAAATAGTGCCCAGAGGGCTTAGAGTTACATAAGTAAAGTAATGAGTACATTTCCTATTGTTATATCCTCTTTTGTTTTTCCTGTGGTATCCATTCCCACCCCATCTACTCAGTTCCCCCTCCACTCCCCAAGTTGTAAAGTTCATTTTCTACATAGTGTCTTGTTCATATAATTGTTACAAAAGGTCATCCTGAATCTTTGTTTCAGAATTTTGTTGTTTCCCTTCCCCTCCCCACACTAGAAAAATGTACATGCAAGATGCAGGGCACCAACATCATATCCAGTTCAAACAGGAGTTATATCATGGGGGAAGAACATGGAGGAGAAACGAAAAAGTCACATAGTACATTTTTGATACATTAAAAACAATTGCAATAAAGATGAAAACAAGTTGTGTCCCTATCTTGGGGTTCATTTGACTTAACATTATCTTATATGGCCATATGTACATGAATAATGTTTTTATAAGCCATTTAAATTTTATATTTTTTATTTACTAAGTTGTCTCTGAAAGGCGTGTTACCTCATGTCCAAAGATGTCTTTGTGCTAGTTCAATGAAGCCTGAAAACATTCATTTTACCTTGAGCAGTGCCATAGGTTGTTACTGGAAGTAAGTAGAAGGAAATGTTACTGCAGGTGGAAACTGATCCCAAAGGAGAAATTGAACATAGAGAAATGACAAAGTGCAAGTTACTTTGTGTGTTCCTTTTTGCTATACAAGAAAATAATCCATTGTCCAAATTCAGAAACCTTGAAGTTATACCTTGCATTCTCTCAGACCACAAGGGAATAAAATTAGAATTCAACAACAAAAGTCAGCAAAGAAATTCCTGTATCACCTGGAGGTTGAAGAATACACTGCTGAATCATGAGTGGGTCATGGAAGAGATTAGAAATGAAATTCAAATATTCATGATATTCAACAAAAATGAACACACAAATTATCAGCTCCCCTGGGACACAGCAAAGTCAGTACTCAGAGGCAAGTTTATAGCTCTGATTTCCTACAGCAACAAATTGGAGAGATCTGAAACCACCAATTTAATTAGACATCTGAGCCTCCTTGAAAATGAGCAGCAAGATAAACCTCAGTAGAGTAGATGGAAAGAAATAATTGAAATTAAATCAGAACTAAATGAATTAGAATACAAAAAATCCATAGAAAGAATCACAAAACAAAAAGTTGGTTCTTTGAAAAAATTAACAAAATTGACAGAACCTTAGCAAACCTTAACAGAAAAAGAAAAGAACACACCCAAATAAATAAACACAGAGATGAGAATGGAAACATCACCACAGAAACAACCAAGATTCAGAACATTATAAGGGAATACTTCTCACAACTTTATGCTAATAAGTTTGAGAACTGGGCAGAAATGGAACTTTTCCTAGCAAATACTGAGATGCCGAAACTAAATCAATATGTTAAAGCTTCTTAAGCGGCCCATATCAAGCATTGAATAGAAACAGCAATAAGAGCCCTCCCATCTAAGAAAAGCCCAGGACCAGATGGTTTACAGCGCCTTCAAAGCAGAGCTCACAACAATACTCCTCCAAATCTTCAATGAAATAACAGAAAGTTCACAACCCAACTCATTCTTTGAAGCCATCATAAATCTCATCCCAAAACCAGGCAGGGACTCTTCAAAGAAAGAGAACTATAGACCCATTTCTTTGATGAACATTGATGCAAAACTTCTCAACAAAATTTGGGCCAATCAACTTCAAAAATTCATCCAAAAAATCATACACCACAATCAAACAGGATTCATTTCAGAGATGCAAAACTGGTTCAATATACGCAAATCAATTAATATAATTCATCACATCAACAGGAGCAAGGATAAGAATTACAAGGTTATCTCAATAGATACAGAAAAAGCATTTGACAAGATCCAACACCCCTTGATGTGAAGGTTCTGGAAAAAACTAGGAATCCATGGAGCATTCCTCAATACAGTAAAGGCCATATAGGACAAACCTACAGCCAGTATTATACTTGATGGTGAAAAACTAAAGCCATTTCCTCTTAAATCAAGAATGAGACAAGGGTGTCCGCTCTCTACACTTCTCTTCAATCTAGTATTGGAATGCCTAGCTACAGCAATAAGACAAGATGCAAGCATTCGAGGGATCCAAATAGGGAAAGAAGAAGGAAAACTCTCCCTCTTTGCAGATGACATGATCTTGTATTTAAAGAATCCCACAGAACCCACGTCAAAATTACGCAAGCAGATTCAAAATTTTGGCAAAGTAGCAGGGTATAAAATTTACCCTCAAAAATCGATGGCTTAGCCGGGTGTTGGTGGCTCACGCCTGTAATCCTAGCTACTCAGGAGGCTGAGATCTGAGGATCGCGGTTCAGAGCCAGCCCGGGCAGGAGAGACTGTGAGACTCCTATCTCCAATAAACCACCAGAAAACTGGAAGTGGCGCTGTAGCTCAAATGGTAGAGCGCTCGCCTTGAGCTGAAGAGCTGAGGGATAGCGCCCAGGCCCAGAGTTCAAGCCCCACGGCCGACCAAAAAAAAAAAAAAATCAATGGCTTTTCTGTATGCCAACAATGAGAAAGGTTTGGTTGAAATTAGGAGAGCAACTACATTCAGTATAGCCTCACAAAAAATAAAATACCTAGGAATTAACTAAACCAAAGAAGTGAAGGACCTCTATGATGAAGACTTAAAAATCTGAAAAAGGAAATCAAACAGAATTTAGAAAGGGGAAAAACCTCCTATGCTCCAAGATTGAAAGGATCAATATCGTAAAAATGGCAATACTTCCCAAGGCTATCTACAAATTCAATGTGATACCTATCAATATTCCAACCTCTTTCTTCAAGGATATAGAAAAGGCAATCCAAAAATTCATGTGGAACAATAAAAGACCCTGAATAGCTGAAACGATCCTTATCAGAAAGAACAGTGCTGGAGGAAGATGAAATCCGAATTTGAATTCAACTACAAAGCCTTAGTAATCAAAACAGCTTGGTACTGGCACGAGAACAGACCTCAGGACGAATGGAATAGAATTGAAATCCCAGAAATGAACCTACAGACCTATAGTCATCTAGTCTTCAATAAGGGAGCTAAAAATGTAGGATAGAAGAAAGACACCCTCTTCAGTAAATGGTGCTGTCAAAATTGGTTAAATACTTGTAGAAAACTTAAGCTAGATCCTCATATATCACCCTGTACTAGATTCAACTGCAAATGGGTCAAAGACCTCGGAATCAAAGCAGACACCCTGAAAACTTTACGTGTTGGAATAGGAGAAACACTAGGTCTCCTTGGCACAGGCTGAAATTTTCTTAATAGACACCCAGAAACACAACAAATCAAAGAAAGGTTAGACAAATGGGATTGCATGAAATTGCAGAGCTTCTGCATGCAAAGGACATAGCTAGCAAGATCAATTTAAAGCCCACAGATTGGGAGAAGATCTTCATTAGCCATACAATGGACAAGGGTCTCATATCTAAAATATACCTGGAACTCAAAAAATTAAATCCCCCAAAAACAAATCTTCAAAGAAACAAATGCTCAATAAGTAAGTGTGCTAAACACTTAAAGAGAAACTTCTCTAAAGAAGAAAGAAGGATTGCCAAAAGACATATGAAGAAATGCTGAACCTCCCTAGACATAAAAGAAATGCAAATCAAAACAATATTGAGATATCACCTCACCCCAGTTAGAATGGCTATTATCAAGAACTCTAATAACAACAGAGGCTGGAGGGGATGTGGACAGAGGAAACCTTACTGAATTGTTGGTGGGAGTGTAAATTTGTTCAACCACTTTGGAAAGCAGTATTGAAGACTCCACATAGAGCTCCCCTAAGATTCAGCAATCCCAATTTTGGGCATTTACCCAAATGTTCACAAACAAGGCCACACTAGATGTACCAGCACGACTATGTTTGATGCAGCCTTATTTACCATAGCTAAGGTATGGAACGAACCCAGATGCCCCTCAGTAGATGAATGGATCAAGAAAATGTGGTATATATACACAATGGAATCGTATGCCTCCATCAGAAATAATGACATTGCCCCATTTGTTAGGAAATGGAAAGACTTGGAAAAAATTATATTAAATGAAGTAAGCCAAGCCCAAAGAAACCTAGGTCCCATGGTTTTCCTTGTTTGCAATAATAAGTATATGTCTGAGTCAAACAGAAAAGGTCAGATAAGTTGATGTTAGGGAAATGAACACTAAGTTATGTATTCAAATGTTTTTTTTTTCTTTCATGTGATTGTTTCTAACACATTTATAAAATGATTTCCTTATTGCTTTGTATGACCCTTCCCACGGCATAACAATAACCCCTGCTTTCACTGTATTTGATATCGCCATAATTTGTGGAGGGGAAGGGGAAAAAATCATTTAAATAGGGATATAATTGGACCCATTGCAACAATGAGATATACATGTCATTATGTCGAAAACAAACTTTACAACTTTGTTGGTGGGGGAGGAGGATTGGATGGGGGGGAGAGGTGAAGATGGGAAGGGATGGGAAGGGGAAACCAAGGCGTAGGCTACATTGCTAGATAAAAAATGTACTCATTATCTTGCCCATGTAATTGTAACCCCTCTGTACAGTATTTTCACTATAATATATATATATATATATATATATGTATATATATTCATTGTTAGAAAAAAAAAGAATCCAAGACTTGAAGGAAACTCTGTCTCTGCCTTTTTTCGAGTGTGTTCTTTATTCATATAAAAATTGTCTGTAAACGTCTTCTTGAAAGTATTACAAAGGGAAACAATGTGCCATTTGAAGGCCAGCATAGAATAAAAGGAAATAACGTTCTTTTAAAAGTGTTCTATTACAAGGAAACAAAGACTTGGAGGTTTTAAATTGTCTTATGCGTGGATATTTCACTACTGAGATGATTCTTTTGTTGCAGAAGTCATTTATTAATTCCTTTAGTCTTGCCCTAAATTCTCCAGCGCAATTTGTATTCCAAAAAAGCAGGATCCACTGAGTATGATCAGCAAATGGAGCCTGTTATCAAACCAATGCTTTAAGGATGGTCCCTAAGAAATATGTGTGTTTCTTTTGCTTGTTGTTTTGTGTAGTTTGTCCTTGTTCTGGAGCTTGAACTCAGAGACTGGACCATGTCCCTGAACAAATGTCTTCCCTGGCCTACTTCCCCCAAAGCTAGTACTCTACTGCTTTAGCCAAAACTCCACTTCTGGCGTTTTTGGTGTTTAGTAATACATGAGAATGTGACAGACTTTCCTGTCTGGGTTGGATTTGAACTGAGAAAGTAAGAAAGCCATGTGACATCAACTGTATCAAGATTTCTGTTTTGAACCAAGGAATACTAGACGAAGTTTATTATAAAGCTAATATTTGAAAATTTTTAAAAGAATATGTCTAACAAAGAATCCATAACTTAAATAACTCCACAAATGTAGGTGCACTGAATCATTTTGGAAGCATTTTTTCAACTGCTTGGGAATATAACCATTGACTTCATAGATCCTTTTGGGGAAACTTTGTCATATTTGCCTGTTGTCACTGGCTTTGTACACAGGGATGCTGTACATACTTCAAAGGGCCTTACATAAAGGAAGTCTTGAAATTCTCAACAATATTTAAATAAGATGCTCCCTATATTTCTTTTCACATTTGGGGATCACTAAGTACCAAAGTTATGTAGAAGGCTAGGGTTAGAATATGGACATGAAATCTGTCTCCAAATATTATAAAGATTATTGATGTCATTTTGAGTTACAGTTTCTAATGTAATAAAAAAAATAAGGTAAAACAGTAACAGAAACACAATTTTCTATCTTTCCTAACTCTCCAACAGAAATTAGAGAATCCAGTAAAGTTACAGCAATCCCAAGATGGTATAGGATTTTATAGGATCAGTAGATGGTGAAAAAGAAGATAAAAAATGGTTCCCCTAGAACAATGGGAAACAAAATCTATACCTACAGATTGTGATATAGCTGGAAAATAGTTTCCACTATGCTATGTGTTTGATATTTTAGGTTTGTTTACACAGCAACTTTCCTCTCTCAGGAAATGACTCTATTCCTACTTAAGGTTTTGCAGCTTATAACCCAGCAACAAATAATGCTTCTAAATATAAACAAGCATGATACTAAGAATAACCAAGGCTACTTCCGTTGCCATAGGTGATAAATAACAATTCTCTTGGGGAATAGTCAAACAATTTTGAACTTTTTCATACCTTTCCTCTTCTCCAAAATGAGAAGTCCTAGTCATTATATGTAAAACATTAATAAAGGATTTTTATATTTTTTATTTTTCACACTAAAGCAAATACACTTTTCCTCCTTGCAAGCCTGATTTTGAAAGAGTCAGACACTCACAATTATTTTATAGACAAAAGTTTACTGCTTTGGCTTAGGTGTTTTCCTACCTTTGGGTATTGCTCTCTATTATTTTGGCAACTATATAGAAAAACAAGAAAAATCCATTATGCTTGGTTGAATTTTTCAATGTCAAGCTGTCTTCAAACACAGTTTTCTATTCCCTTCTTCACTGCTAATTAAAGTTTAATTATTGCACTTTAAATAACAAAAAACATACTTTAATGTATATTCTCATTGAAACCAATGAAAACAGACGTGTCTGCCATTGCTTTTTAAATTGTTTCCAAGTATTTTCCTTGGCTATTTTCATTATTGCCTTTTTTCTAGTCTTCTAATCAGGAATACAGTGTTACACAAAAAGATCTTCCTAAGATATAGGATGTTAGGCAGAAAAAAATAGATATATAATTAAAGATTTTCATCTCTTAAGAGACTGAAAATCTCAGAAGACAATTTGCTATTACTGGCATGGTTCTTAAGCTAAGTGAAATGCATTTACATGTGACAGTTATTCCAAAAAAATTATGGCTTATACTTTTCTGCTCCAATGAGATGAGTAACTTTACTGTCAATGAAATCTCTGACATGGCTGGAGGGCATATTGATTTTAGGGTAGAAAGGTTAATATTAGAAAGCCAAGGGAGATTCCTAAAACAGCACTGCCTATCACTTATCAGTTAATTATACTTATGGCACTAAGTATATAAATACATAAATATGAATTGATTGAGAAATGTGTGACTTACACGATTGATTCAATGGTTACCAAAACCAGAAAACACTTCTCATTTATATAAACTATTATATCTAGTGAGGATTCAAAAATTTTAGAATTATATTTTAACATTTATGCCAAAATATTGGTTTATTTTTAACACTTTATTTTTAAATTTTGTCGGTTGTGGGGCTTGAAATCTGTGCCTGGATGTTGTCCCTCAGCTCTTGACCTCAAAGCTAGTGCTCCACCACTTGAGCCACTGCCAGTTTTCTGGTGGCTTATTGAAAATAATGTCAAGGAGCCGGCGCCAGTGGCTCACGGCTGTAATCCTAGCTACTCTGGAGGCTGAGATCTGAGGATTGCGGTTCAACGCCAGCTGGGGCAGGAAATTCTGTGAGACTCTTGTCTCCAATAAAACCACCAGAAAACTGGAAGTGGTGCTGTGTCTCAAGTGGTAGAATGCTCACCTTGAGCTGTCAAGCGTAGGGACAGTGCCCAAGCCCAGAGTTCAAGCCCAATGATAAACCAAAATTAAAAAAAAAACAAAAAACAAAAAGTCTCACGGACTTTACTGCCTAGGCTGTCTTTGAACCATGATTCTCAGCCATCAAACTCCTTAGTAACTAGGATTACAAGCATGAACCATTGGCACCTAGCTACATAATTATTTTTTACACATTTATGAAGTATGGAGTGGTAATCCCATTCATTTATAGGTTGTGTAATGATCAAGATATATCATATCTATTAGTTTCTGTATGTAACATTTCTTTTTAGTGAGACTGCTCGAAAAATTATCTTTTGGCTGTGATGAAATAGCTATTCTTAACTATAATCACTTTGGTTCTTATGGTATACAATTAATATATTTACTTTTAGTATTGGAAGTCTGCTAATTAAACTCATAGAAAACATGAATTGTATGGTGAGAGAAGTTCATGGTTCCATTACTTGTCTTAGGAAAACAATTATGCCTTTTGTTTTCAATTATATTTCTGTGGGAATGTGAACTATTCATTGATTTAACTGTTAAAGTTGATAACTGTTACATTATATCAAGTTGATTCCAACTTGTATTTGAAGATTGCACATTTAACACAAATATGCTTCCACTTTCTTCTACCACATAACTAAAATAACAGTAAAGCAAAGCTTTAGTGGCTCATATGTAGAATCCTAAAAACTCAGGAAGCTAAAACCTGAAGATTTTGGTTCAATGTCAGTCTAAACAGACAAAAATGTGAAAACTTATCTCCAATTGTCCAGCAAGAAGAAGAACAGGATGTGGCTCAAAGGATAGAGTGTGATCAGCCATGAGCAAAATGTACAAGGAAGACAATTAAACACTGAGTTCAAGCCCTAAAAATGGCATAGACACAGAAGACAACAATAAAAAGTACTATGAACATCAATTATGAAGACAAAATAGTAGAAAAGATCATTAGAAATATTGCATAAAGAGCTGGAAGACAGAAATCATTTGACAGAATGTTGATTCAGGAGAGGGAAAAATCACAGTCTCATTGGTACAATCACATTGTACTCATTTGTGTTGAAACCTGGCTAACGGGTAACACGGGAATGAGTAGATTGGATTACCTGACATAACAGACATTGCTTGTGACTGACTATGCACCATCCCACTCTGAAAAAATCTAAAATTGTGCTTGCTAATTTAAATAAAACCTCATATAAGATACAGTTTGGTCCACACAGACTGGAGTCCTTATTTTGAGGCTTCAGACTTATGTGAGGCTTTTGTTAATAACCAGTCCTGTTGTACCCAGTTTCCTTTATGCACCTATACCTTACAAAGCTGACACCAAGCCAAGGCTTTGAACTAGACACCACGGCATTAATCTCTCCCTTTCTCCAGATACAAGTCTTTTCACATGCTATCTGTCTTAGTATTAGTTGTTTTCTTACTAATCCCTACCAGAAAACTCTTATGTTCATCTAAACTCACTATAAGTATCCTAGTTCAAAAAGGGATTAAAGGTTTACCATTGGCTGAGGCTCTCATCTGTAGGTTTGCTCCCTAATAAATCTGTGCTACAATATCTCTCTTTTCTTCGTGTCTTTTGAGTCTGACAAATGATTGATTCGGTTTGATGTAATCCCATTTATCCAACCTTACTTTGGAAGTTTTGACCTGTCCCAAGGAGCCCTCGTGTTTCCTCTAACTCTTCCTGTAAAATTATAAGGTATCTGGACTTACATTAGGGTCTTCAATCCATTTGGAATCGATTATGGTGCAGGAGGATATATAAGGATCTAACTTCAGGTTTCTGTGTACACACAATTCCATCAGCGCAAGTTTTTGAAGAATTTGTCTTTCATCCATCCTGTGTTTCTGGCTCCCTTATCAAAGATTATGTGCCTATAGGAGTGGATTCATTTCTGGGTCTTCAATTCTGTTCTATTGATGGAAATCTGTGCTTCTATTGGAAAGAATGGCATTACCACATTCCTGAGGAAATTGACTACTCTGTAAACTGAAAAGCAAAATTCTATGTTTACAAGATAAAATTGAGGAAAATTTTGAACACATAAACTATAATATATAGAGGAAAATGTGGGAGAGAAAAGATAAGATGAAAAGTAGAGTAGCTATCAATTGAAGAACTCATAAACAATTATCAAAATTATACAAGAGAGCTGGGTTAAGCTCAGTTGTAGGACTAGACTAATATATACAAAGCCATAGGTTCAATCTCCAAGAAGACCTAATAATAAGTTAATAAATAGTAATAATAAAATAATTACTTGAAATAAATGCTTTCATATGAGAGAGGCCTGAATCCTAAAACAGTAAACAAAATACCCTAAATTCTTGTATCCAATGACATGAAACTACAAGAATGAAGAGGACATAGTTTTCCTTTTCTCTCCTTTCTTTTCCTTTCCTGTTTTCATCTTTTCTTCTTTCCTTTGGCACTACTGATGCTTGAAGTTGCTAAGGCTCTGACCACTTTAGATTATTTTTCAGATGAGGTATTCCTTTTTGGCCAAGCCTCCCTTGAGCAATAATCTCTTACCTATGGCTTCCACAAACAAGAGATAACAGGGAAATTACCCTATATCTTGCTTTCTTTTTTGTACTTTCTCACGACTTTTTTGGGTCAGAACTGGCCCAGGATATCAGCCTTCTAAATCTCTGCCTTCTAATTAGCATGGCATAGTTCAATTAACACTTGGACCCATACTATTTCTCATTGCAAACATTCAATATTGACTTCTGTTTTCTAGATATCATTAAATTCAATTGAGATTAGTATGTATATTTATGATGTTATAAGAAGAACATAGAGAAATCCCTTGAATAGGTTTTTTCAGTTTCTTTAAATATTTATAGTATGAGATTAAAAGTAGGACATTAATATTTCACAAGTATTATGCAGACTTCATTCGTTTTAATGATTTTGTGCACCCATTAAGTTCAATATAATTTTATCAATTCTATATGAATAATTACAGACACGTTTCTTTACCAAAAATAAGTCTGTCTCATGCTTCCCTTTTATAATTAAACCCACTATTTCTCTTGGTCCCATCCCAAACCTGTTTCATCCTGGAAACCAAAACATTTTTTTTCTCCGACTTCTATATTATGCAATAAATAAGCTTTTAGGATTGCCCTCAAATCTATGGTAGATTATTCCCTGTTTTTGTATGCCTTAATATTGTATTGTATTCACTCGATTAGCCTTTTGGTTCTGTTATTAGAGAAAGTAGCACAATTCGTTTCCCATTCACCTGAAGAAACCTTGAATTGATTTCCATTTCTTTAACTAGAGGAAATATTGCTGCTATAATCCTCTGTGTTTTGGCCTTTGGGTGAATGTTAAAGTTTATTTTTATGAGACAAAGCCTGACGAGATCAATTCCTGTGCTATACTCTAGGTGGTTGCATATTTCATATTCTAGGAACCTGCCAAAATATTTTCAGAAGTAGCTTTCCCATTTGAGATTCCTGCCAGCATCCAGTTTCTCTGTTTCTTGATAGCATTTAGTATGGGCAATATTGTATTATGTGCAGTAATTCTCATACATGTTTTATGATGCCATTTTTGTTTTAATGTGCATTTATTTGATGACTAATGATACCTTTCTTGGGCTTATTTTTCACAAGATGTATTTTGCTAGTTTCTAATTGATGTTCTTTTTAACTTTAGTTTTTGAGAGTTCTATGTAGAGTATAATTTGAGGCATTGTTCAGGTATAGAATTTGCAAATATTTTATTCTTATGGGTACATTTCATCAACATTATCTTCATCATCATTATCATAATCATTATCATCATCTGTTGGGTCTTCATCCATCCCACAAAAGATGGCAGGGGTCTGAGGAAATGTATGTGCGGCAGCTCACCTGTTACCCAGCCTCCCTCAGCCCGGGAAACAATCAGACCCAGCAGGGAGTCAAGTCAAGCAGGAAGAAACTCATTTATTAACACAGAGCAGCCTTTTTAAAGCAAAAAAGAGCAGGTGGCATGGCAAGGGAGGAAGAGGAACCAATCACTGTCAAAGTCACACCCTATCATGAACCTAAGCTTCCACAGGCTGGTTATGCTCTGAACGAAAGCAAATTGTGCTCTGCCCACTCAACTCCCTCTCAGCACCATCTTTGCCGCCCATTTGCCCTACAATAATCATCATCATCATCATCATCATAGCATCATCATCATTAGTAGTAGTATTATTATTAGTTTTGTACGTGTATGTATGGTCCTGCGACATGAACACAGGGTCCCTGTGATTAGTTGGAATTTGTTAACAATGTACCATTTCAGTCATGCCTCACTTGTGGCTTTTTTGCTGATTAAACAGAGATAAGATTTTCAGGGACTTTATTTTGTGGGTTGCCATCAAACAGCAATACTCACATCACAGCCTACCAAGTAGTAGTTAGGTTCAAATACATGAGTCCCCTGCTCCCAACTTCTATTCACTACTTGCATATGAGCTTTCACAGACTAAATTATTTTATACATTTTTGAGTTTAACTATATCGAGTTTTCCTTTCCTACAATTTTAATGCCAAATTTATGTATGTTTCATCTCCAAAATTGTCAAGGCATCTTCCTTTGTTATACATTTACATCACTCTTTTTGTGTTATATGCCACCTTCAAATCCTGCTTGAAGTTAATATTTGAATAAATTGTTATTTTAAGTCAATGTTCACTTTTTAATTCTCCCCAATATTGTCTAACATATCACCACTTATTAAAGAGAATGTCACTCCACAATTGTTTGGTTTTACACTCTTATTAAATATTCCTTGATAATAATTAAGTGGCTCTATTCTGGTGTCCTACAGACACATTGAGCTGTATAATCTTTTCTCTACAAATATAACAATTTTACATTAACATAGCTTTAATATTAAACAGAGAAATATATTCCAGTTTATTTTCCTTTGTCAATGAGTCAAAGAGTGATGGTCAGGTCTTTTTAGAAATTTTCATAAACTTATAAATAAAACTGTGAAGCTGGTCACTGTTAGCTCACGCTTATTATACTAGCAGGATAGGAGGCTGAGATCTGAGGATTGCGGTTCAAGGCAGCTGGAACATGAATGTCTGTGAGACTCTTATCCCCAATTAACCACCAGAAAACCAGAAGTGGCACAGTTGCTCAAAGGGTAGAGCACTCACTTTGAGCTGAAGAGCTGAGGAACAGTGCCCAGGCCCAGATTTCAAGCCCCATGTATAACCCCAAAAAGGGGGGTTGAGGACAATTAATATCTTTGCTCAATTGTATCCTCCAATCCATAAAAAGTATAAGTCTCCATTTACTTAGATTTTTGCTTTTATATTCAGAATTGCATAATTTTCAATGAGGGCGAGTCAACAACACTTTAATACATTTTGACATATGTGGAGATGGAACAAAAAAATTCACAGAAAACAGATGAAAAATAAGGGGCAATGGGAATGGAGAAAGACAGAAATGGGTTAATCAAGCCCTTCATCAATATGTGAGTGTGTAAAATATTTCAATAAGATTTCTTTGTACAATTAATATACACCAATTAATAAATATCTTCCAAAGGCATTGGTATTCAAGTATGTCATAAAGGATAAATACAGATTTTGTGGTGAAATGAAAGATAGAAAATACATACTTATATTAATACTTATAGTAATAATAAACTAAGAAATTTGGTCAACATTCTGAGGGCTCATGGCTCATTGGAATAGAAGGCCCTTGGTATCTAACATAAGACTAAAATGTTAGACTTCAGCCTATCTCTAAGTCTGCTTAACGCTCTTGCCTTTTGAGTAAGTATTCTCTTTATTGTTGTTGTTGTTGCTGGTGGTAGTCATGGGCCTTGAACTCTGGGCCTGGGCGCTGTCCCTCATCTATTCAGCTCAAGGCTAGATCTCTACCACTTGAGCCATAGCTCCACTTCTGGTTTTCTGGAGGTTTATTGGAGATAAGAGTCTCATGGACTTTTTCTGCCCAGGCTGGCTTTGAACCACGATCCTCATTTCAGCTTCCTGAGTACCTACCATTATAAAATGAGCCACCAGCACTGGGCTGGAATCAGTATTCTTAGTACAAAGAAAAAATACAAGTGATTTGGAACCAAGCTGTAGAAAGCTGCTTTTTCGGCTTCCGAAGAGAGCTGACTGGTATCTTATGAGTAGATAGATTTAGGAAAAATTGAACATAAAGGTCCACATGGAAGGCTACAAAACATTTTAGTGAAGTTCCAAAAATAATAAGGACATGAATTGCAATAACTAATAATAAGGGACATGTTTGGAAGTTCGGTCTCTATAGTTACTTTTGTAAATGTACAATGTCATTTTATTCATTTTTGTTGTTGTTGTTTCCTTAGTATGTTCTTTCCCCTATGGAATATCTCCTGTTGTCACTGTACTCGATTTTGATACCCTGCATCTTGTATATACATGTCTAATCTGGGGAGGGTAAAGGGAATTACAAAACGCTGAAACAAGGACACAGGATGACCCATTGCAACACAGATACCAATAAGACTATATTGGAAATCAACCTTATCATTTCATGCTGCGAAGAATGGGGAGAATGGAATGTGGGAGCTGGGGGAGGGAAGGGATAGTGGGACAACAACAAGGAAGGAAAGGGGTAATAATGATCAACAAGTAATGTACTCATTGCCTTACTCATGTAACTGTAAACCCTCCATACAACATTTTAACAATAAAAATACAATAAAGTAAAAACAATAAAGGACACATTTGGCAAATAAAGTAAAATGCTAACTTACAGACAAATGAAAATAATAATAAACACATATGTCTATATACATGTATGTACACATCTGTATATTCATATAAATATATACATATATAGGTATTTGTGTATGTACACATATAAGTATGAATATATGCATATGCACATAGTATGTATACATATACATTTATTTAAAGAGACTTGAATAAGAAATATATTAAGGCCTATGAAAAACTTTAACCATCCTGCCTATGAAAAGTTTTATCTATCCTGAATATGTTCTCAAAAAATGAAAAGTATTTTTACATATCTTTATAATAATATACCAAAATCCAAAAATATTTTTCCACAGTGCAGGTTCAGATTTAACAACTAAATAAATATCTAAATGTTAATTTATTAAAATGAGCCTCTAGAATTCAAATAATAAATTTGTTTTATTCTTAGATGTATTATATCTATGCTGAATTTTTGTGTCTCAAGCTTGTAATCCTTGCTACTCAGGAAGCTGTGGTCCAAAGCCAGCTTTGGCAAGAAAGTTTGTGAGACACATCTCAATTAATCACACACACACACACACACACACACACACACACACAGAAAGCCAGAAGTGGAGTTGTGGATCAAACGTAAGGACACTATCCTTGAGTGAAAAAAACGAAGGTATAGGCCTTGTGTTCAAATCACAAGAATAACACACACCCACATGCACACACATGCACATTATGTCTAAATTCTTATTTTAGTTTGAAGAAATAAGCAATATCATGAATAGTAATATTTGTTTCATATCCTGCAACTTTTATGAAGTGGTTTTTAGTACAATTTGCTTTAAGATATAACATAGGTCATTAAAATTAATATTAATCTAGTTAATATTTATAATTACTCATAACACATTGGTATTTTATGTATACATTTAAGACATATTATGAGTAAAAGAAAGAAAGGAAGAATAGAAGAAAAGAAAGAAAGAGGGAGAAAGAAAGAAAGGAAAGAAGGAAAGAAAAAGGAAGAGATCAAAAGAGAGAGGTAGGGATGGAGGGAAGAAGGGAGGAAGGAAAGACAGAAGGAAGGAAGGAAGAAAGGAAGAAAGGAAGGAAGGAAGAAAGAAAGGAAGGAAGGAAGGAAGAAAGGAAGGAAGGAAGGAAGGAAGGAAGGAAGGAAGGAAGGAAGGAAGGAAGGAAGGAAACAAGGAAGGAAGGAAGGGACAAAAAGTATAATTTATAAAATCTGTTATTTAGCTCAACATAAACTTCATGTAAGTTAACCCTTTTGTAAACGCAAGGTTACAATTGTCACCTCTCTGCATGTTCTCCATGCATGAATGAAACCAACAAATGAAGGATCAGAAATAACCAGATGAATCTGTTTGCATCTCTAGTAAATATGTACACAAATCTTTTTCTCATTTTCTATACATCATCAAATAACTATTTGCATTGTTATAAATATTCTAAAAATTGATGTAACCAAAGTATGTCAATATATAATATAATGTGAACACTAGTATTTATAATGCTATTAATATTACAGTCTTCATATTATATTAATTATAACAATTATATATTTTATCAGAGAAATTAGCATACTCTGATTTGGTGTCTGTGGGAGACTTAATAGCAGAAAGCAATTAAAATCTAAGGAGATTTGTATTTCTGAAAGCAGTTAACTCATTGGAGATTGTTCAAATACATCAGAAGGGCCTTAGAAAGGCTGAACATGTTTACATGATTGCCTATGATGTGATTCAAGAGCCACAAAACAATCATACTTCACTTTGTCATCACTACAATTATCCCCATTGTAAGAATCATTCACATAAATTACACGATATGGGTTCGTCCTAAAGTTATTATTTTCTATGAAATAATATAGAAATGATAAACTACACTGAGTTAAAGAATAAGTTGCATAATGTATTGGACACTGCAACTCTTTCCAATTACACGCATTGAAATTCTATTCCCCTGTCTGGTGACATTAGAATCAGACTTTCAGAGATGACCCTGCAATAATGATCCTGATGAAAGAAGCCCAATATAACTAGTCAGCAAACAGGTTATAATGAACCAGAAAGTAGACCCCCATAAGACAAAGATTTGCTTTGAATAACCATTTTTATAATTAATGTTCAAGCTTCTAGAGTATGGGTAAAATAGTCCTGATGTTTTTAATCCACTTACTTTGAAGTATTTTCTTTTTTTTTTTTTTTTTTTTTTTTGGGTCCTGTCGTGGGGCCTGAATTCTGGGCCTGGGCGCTGTCCCTCAGCTCTTCAGCTCAAGGCTAGTGCTCTACCACTTAAGCCACAGCACCACTTCCGGCTTTTTTCTGTTTGCTTATGTGGTGCTGAGGAATCGAACCCAGGGCCTCATGCATGCAAGGCAAGCACTCTACCACTGAGCCACCTTCCCAGCCTCTGAAGTATTTTCTTATAACATCCCAATAGAGAACAAAAAGCAAAGTAGTATTTATTTAAATTTCAAATTTTTGAAAAAACTATTCATAATGTTTTATTATTTGAACTTTATTCTCCAAACCTCCAGGTTACAAATATTATTAAATGGGAATTGAATTGAGGTTCAACACTCTATTCAACTATCATAATTAACATTTGGAATATTTTTATTATCTTTAAGTATTTGTACAAAGGAGTTGCCATTCACTGAAACAGTTTATGAATACAATGTCAACCCTTTCAACATTCTCATCCACCCCTCCCAATAAACCCAGTCCTTACTTATCTCAATATTATGTTATGTATGGAATTGCTTGCTATTTAACAAAACATTTTATGTATACAGTACACTTGGAATTGTGTTACCACTTCAACATCTTCACCCCCATTTCAGACTACCCATTGTTTTGTATATTTCAATTCTGGGAATTATGCAATGGATTCTTGCCTGTATTCTATCCTTTTCAATTTCCTACCCCTCTCACCTTGCCCCGCACTGTCCTCTCTTGTAGTACACATTTACTGGTATTTATTTTGTTGGGTTTTGACTTAATCTTTTAAGAGAACTATACTATTTTCTCTTTCCATGGACTCTGAAACTTCAGATAATACATTTACCTCCTTGCATATCAGCCAGTGTGTTTACTTTTACATTTATTCGCACCTTCTGACTACCAAACATAAGGAAAGTCATACAATCTAATTTTCTCTGGGTCCAGTTAATTTCACTTAATATGATTATTTCTCAGTCTGTCATTTTCCTTAAGAATGGTGCAATAGGGGCTGGGAAGGTGGCTCAGTTACAGAGCGCTTCCCTTGCATGCATGAGGCCCTGGGTTCGATTCCTCAGCACCACATCATCAAACAGAAAAAAGCCGGAACTGGTGCTGTGGCTCAAGTTGTAGAGCACTAGCCTTGAGCTGAAGAGCTGAGGGACAGTACCAGGGCCCCAGACCTCAGGACCCACGACTGGACTGCCCCCCCCAAAAATAATGGTGCAATATTATTTTTTCTGATTGATGAATAAAATTTGATTATGTATGTATATATACACACATACTTGTAAATAGGGATCAATTCTTGATCCCTTTTTGCAGTGAGAGGCATCTGGGCTGATTCCATATGTTGGCTACAGAAAATAATGCAACAATGAACACGATTATGCTGGCACCTTCAGTGTGGTCTTCTGCTCTATTGGATAAATGCTAATAAGTGGAATTGCTGGATCATAGGGAGCTCTCTATTCAGTTTTGTGAGCAACCTCCATAGTGTTTTCCAAAGTCGTTGAACAAGATTACATTTCCACCAACAATGTAATAGAGTTTCCTTTGGACAACTTCCATATCAGTATCTGTAATTGTTTGTTTTTTCATAATGACATTGTAACAGGGGTAAGAAGAATCTCAGTGTGGTTTGGATTTGCATTTCTTTCATGGAGAAAGATATGTCTATTTGTCATTGTTACTTTTCTTCTAAGAAGTTCTCTTTAAGTCATTATCCCATATATTAATTGGGCTCTTGTTTATTTGAGGGTTTATTTGATCTGTAAATATGGGTTAGTTATGTAAACCCTTGTCTAATTCTTAGTTAGTAAAAATCTTCTTCCATTCTGTTCTCTTTCTATATACCCTGCTAACTTTTTCCTTTGCCATGAAGAAACTCTTCAGTATGATGCAACTCTACTCACCCAAAAAAATATTACACCATTCATAAGGAAATGGAAAGACTTGGAACACACCTATATTAAGTGAAGAAAGTCAGACTCAAAGAAATATAGGTTGTCCAATTTCCCTCATTTGTTTTATTAGAATGTGCCTCTAATTCTACAACTTAAAATACCTGGATGGTAAAAGAGAAAACATTACCTTTGGACATGATAAATTACATGGGATTCTAAACATTTATACAGTGAGATCAAAGGAGGATGCCCTTTGGAGAGGATCAAAAAGGCTCAATAGCTATATAAATATTATCATATAAAATAATGTTCATCAAATTGATCTCCAAGAAATGATAATGATATTTTTTTTATTATTTTGCTTTTTCCATCTGAATTCGGATGATGTTTGTTTTGTTTTAATTTCTGCACCTTTGGTCTTATATGTAAGTTTGGAAAGGGCAAGGGGAAACACAGAAATGGTGGGACAAAGGGTGAACAAATGTAATAATGCCACTCAATGACACTACCTTGTAAATGAACTATACAACTTATGGGGGAGGGAGGTTGAAAGGGAAAAACTGGGAGAACATGAGGGCAGAGGTGACACTGTTGAAAAAGAAATGTGCTCATTATCTGACTTATGTAATTGGATCCCTTCTGTACATCATCTTTACAAATTAAAAATGGACCTCATAAACAGGCCAGAGTAGTTATATTAATATTAGATAAGATTGGCTTTAATGTATTCCTTCCCTTACACATGTAACTAATCTCTCTTTAAATCATCCTAACAACAAAATAATTTTTTTAAAATAATGAAATATAAAACCTGACAGGAAATAGAAAAACACTTAAAAAATTTGGGTTCAAAATGCGAGTAAAATTTAGACCTACACTCTGAGCAAGAGTTAGGCTAAATGTGAAAAAGAGGCTTGCTAACATGATGATTCGGTTATATGTAGGCTTAGGCAAAGTGATCTAGTTAGAGCTGGGGTTGGGATGGGGAAAAGATGCAAGATATTGTTTAAAATTGCCACATATTTTAAGAAGAATGAATCAAAGTTAGAATGAATGAAAACGAATGTCTGTGTTACTTTAAAGATTCAGATATAATTTGGTTTAAAGAATGAGATACTCTTTTGTTCTGGTAAGGGTTAGGGAAGGATAAGCTTTAGGGTAAATTTTAGTTTTCCACTAAGAAATAGAAGCAAAAAAATATGCGGTTGAATAAAATCTAAATAATTTTCCTTACATTAACCAGTTGGTGTTAAATCAGTCTGTGCTTAGGACTAGGTTTCTGGTTAACCGGGGTTGAGGATAGAGTAAAGAAATGGGTTAAACTTGTGGTTCATGCCTATTTTCCTAGCTACTCAGGAAGCTGATTTCTGAGGATCACAGTTCAAAGCTAGCCCAGGCAGGAAAGTCTGTGAGACTTTTATCTCCAGTTAACCACCAGAAAACCCAAAAGTGGTGCTCTGGCTCAAGCGGTTCAATTCACACCTTGAGCTAAAGAACTCAGGGATCGTCCCCAGGCCCAGAGATCAAGCCCCACGCCAGACAAAAGAAAAAAAAAATGAAATGTGTTAAATGTTAAGTAAAGCTGAATGTTATTTATGTTCTAGGAATTCAGGAAAAGAAGGGATAATGGAAGTACAATGTATTTCATAATATCAGGATTTGAGATCAATGGGTATAATGATTCCTGTTATGGAACAAGATACATTCAGAGATAAGAGTGAGAAAATCTATAGGGTTTAGGAATACCTGCAATTTATTTCAAGAATTGCAAGTGGAATTTCAGTTAGGATTGCACAAAATGAGCATTTTTCATAAATTTTTGAATTGGGATACTATTAGTGTCAAGGTTATGGTTAGGATTCCAGCCATGGTTAGGGTTAGAGTGAAGGAGAAAAAATGAGGCTCAAATTCAAAATAAATTTTAATATAATCCTGGTACGAATTACAATGAATGTGAACTAGAGTATTACTATTAATATTAGATTCTACTTAAAATTAGGCTTATGGTTATTCTCAATGTTCCAGTTAAGATTATATTTAGGTTAGAAAATGACTCAGATATTGGAAAAAATTGAAACCTATGTTTGGAAGGTTTATTTGAATCAAGTTAGGATGAGTGAAAACTAATGAACTTGTGTTAGTGTCATATAATTTGGATTAAGACCAGAGTCAGTATTTTGTTCTGATTATGATTACTGTTATGAATAAGAAAGTTTTTATTATAAAATTGAGTTTTCACTAATAAGTAGAATAAAAAAATATGACACTGAACAGTAACTAGAGCATTATCATTATATTTATTTCTCAGTGATCCTTCTTGAAATGATTAATGAGAGTTTTCCAGCCAGGTTTAGGTTGACAGCGTTAAGTAATGGACTAGGTGGTAAGTAAATCTGAAACTGTTTTATGGTACAGGGGTTCAGAAAAAGGTAGGATCAATGGAAACTACAGTATTTTTCCTGATAAGATAATTTGAGGACAAGTAATAAAATGGTTTATGTTAGGGAACAAGATCTTCAGAGTTAGAGTCAGGAAATTTGGGGGAATTATGGCAAACTGTACTCATTTCCAGAGTCCAAACTGGAGTATTCATTAGAATTATTAAAAACTAGATTCTTTTTCTTAAACATTAGAATTGGACTGTAATTAGGGTGAAAGTTAGGTCTCAGTTCCAGCTGGGATTCGTGTTAGCATTAAGGAAAACTTCATTTTCAACATAATGTCTTGTGAGTATCATTGTTGAAATGGTTCATCCTATGTTGAACCTAAATTTTCTATTTCTCTAATCCTAATTCTAATTCTTTCTGGGATCCTAACCCTAACCATAAAACCATAATAATAATGATAGCTCAATTCAAAAGTTAAAAAAGTATTCAATTTTTATTCATCCTATTAATCCACTGTACATCTTGAGTTAAGCTGCAATTTAGCTTAACTTTTCCAAATTAGTTTACATGTGCATATATAAAGATGTAATTTTATGTGAAAAACAGAAGATCTTTGGAGGTAGGAGTAATGAAAAGGAAATAGAGGAGTATAATCAAATACTTTAATTATATTATGAAATTGCCACTTCTGACAATTAATATCCATTAACAAAATAACTAAAAATTAATAAAAAGTACACTGCCTTCTAGTGTTCTTTAAGAGAGCCATGACATATCTTGTGAAATACTTATGTTAGATAAACTTTGTTCATGCATAATTAATATTGTTATTGGCCAATTATTTAACTTAATGAATAAAAATAAATCAAATAAGATTCCATGACAAAAAATATAAAACAGTTACTTAGTAATTGTTTAAGAAGTAGTTATAGTCATGCATTTTAGGAAACTGAATTTCTATTTCCCTACGAAGGAATGAATTAGGTTTACTAATCTAGTATTTGTAGTAAGTTTAGAGAAAATAATTGGCATGAAAAACATCTAACAGTACATCTCTTGAATGAGTGATATTTTAAACATTGTCTTTTATTCAAATGAATACTTAGGTTTACATTTCAGAATAAATGCGATTTTAACTCCTTTCAGAACAAGTACTTGCCCTGCAATTAAATGTACTAGCATATTCAGATATTTAAAAGCTAAATTTTCTGTTATATATGTAGCTTTATGTATTCAGAATGACATGATTTTTTTATTCATAAATGTCTAACCTCAGATTTTTGCTTCACCAATATAAATGGTCTCATGAGGTTGTAGTGAAGGCTCCAGTAACCAGAGTGGTCAAAATCATTTCCTGAATTCTAAATTTTAAATCTAATAATTTTTAGGCTTTGATAATATCATTTATTGTCTCTTCAGAGCAATTAACCTAAAATAAATACTATTTTTAAGCATTTCACTCACATTGTAAATAGTATTAACATAGGTAAAAAAAAGAGACTAATTATTTAAGATTCAACATATTCGGTGATCTTAGTGTGAAGAATGTAGTGAGTAGAGATTTTTATATTCAATAAATATTTTTGGTTAAATTAAATCATATATCTGGATTTCTAATATGGAGGTTAATCACATGGAAACAGGAAAACAATAAAGGAGTAATTACTGTGGGATCATTTTTCTTCTTAAAATTATGAAGCAAAAATATCTCTAAGAATATATTTTTTAATAAAATGTTTCAACTCTTAGTAAAGTGCATTATACTTTAATATAAAGTTTTTCTCAAAATAGAAATTCTGCAACTAATCTAATGTATGTTTTCATGCACAAAATTCTGTGACTTCTAGTCTTGTTATGTGATTTTATTTATATGTTTTAGTTGTGACATGATCCCTATTTACATTTATTACAAACATCTGTAATTATAAAAATCATCTCTGTACACACTAATTTATGTAAGATAATATTCAAACAAAATTATCTTTTTTCCTGTCTCCAACCTGGAAGCATGATGTGCTGAAGTATATTAAATGAAAGTACTCTAACGAAGAGTCTTTATGGAATGAAAACTTACAACATGTGGATGTTCTACTTGGCTGAACAGGAATTCTTGTTTCTACAGTGCTTTCTTACCTTTTAATCCCACAAGGAAAGCCACAAAATTTGAAGTTCATATGAAGGAATTGCATTCCTAAATGATGTGGCAACCCTGCTCAAAAGTTTTATGTTCCATATTTTTAAGCATATTAGTAATTCAGCTGTGAGTACATTGCATGAGACTCCTGAATTCATAGCTATTGCGGTGTAATAATCAGAAGAGAGGAAAAAGATTATATTAATCTCCAATTCCTCCCTTTGACCTTCAATATACCAATTAATTGTCAAAACAATCATGTAAGATGTTAGTTCATTTTTCCCTTTCTAATTAGAGATTAAGCAAGTGCTTTTAGCAGTTAAAAGTGGATTGTGTTACAGCTACAAAATCTTCTTCTATAGGCTCATAAATTGAAAACTTGTCTTCCTATATTGAAAAGCACAATTAACATTTACATTTTTCCAGTCATTTTGCTTACCTATGAGTTCTGATCATAAATCCTCTTATGTATTTTTATAGTATCTTTGAATAAATCACACGATTTGCATGTACTTATCATCTTAAGGAAAGGCAGTCTACCTTTATATTTTTCATTCTATGTGACAAACCCTTATTTTTTTTTCCCTATATGCTGAAAAAAATGTATCCGTGGAAACAAGATATTGACAGCAAATTTGAGTGTAATTTTCATTTTTCAAATTTCAAATATAATATATACTTTGTTTTGACTAGTCATTTTTTAACAATAAGTGATATTCTTGAACACTAACATTTTGGTGCTTTTAAGTAAATTGCGACTTGATGTGGTATGGTAGTTCTAGTGTCTAGTTGATTTAATCATTAGATTATTCATGTATAAACATGTGCATTGCACTTTTTTACTTTTTTAATCTTTTTTTGGAGGGTTCCGGTCATGGGGCCTGAAATCTGGGCCTGGGCGCTGTCCCTCAGCTCCTCAGTTCAAGGCTAGCGCTCTACCACCTGAGCCACAGCGCCACTTCTGGCTTTTTTTTCTGCTTATGTGGTCCTGAGGAATCGATCCCAGGGCCTCATGCATGCAAGGCAAGCGCTCTACCACTGAGCCACCTTCCCAGCCTCGACTTTTGTATTTTTATATATAAAATAGTCCCCAAGGTTTTACTTTAAAGTATAATGGGGGAGGGTTGTCTTCATGTTAAAAACTTTATATATATTTCAATTAAAGTATTAGAATGGATTTATTGATTAAAACATAGAAAAGTGTAAATAGTCAGGTTTCTTGCTTGAGACTGCATAACTTTCATATGAATGCAGCTCAATATGAGACTGAGAGATAAATTCATATTCATATCACTGAGATTTACATCACAATATAGGAAATATAGGTATTTTAAAGAATTGGTCATTCAAAGCCCTTGATATATAATGGAGGAAGAATTGAATTGAAAATAGCAGAGGATAACAAATCAATATGCAGGGATTATGATTTTATAATACTAATATGAAAGAACTGAAGCTTTAGTCTTCTGAAGAAGAAAGTTTAGCTTGTAAATTCAATATAAGGTATCAGTTGTGATGAGTCTAATATCTTTCCTCCAAGATATCCAAGAGTACTATACTCATCCTCTGAAAAGTAAATAAGTAACTATTTTAATAAGCTTTGCTTAATATTAATTTACTTGAAGCAAAAAGGTTAAAATGTCTTCTCTTTCTTTCAGTGTAATAATATACATTTCATATTATTACTGTCTCTTCATACAAGCCTGAAATCACTATTTCAAAGTAACATAAACAGAAAAACAAAAATAACCGGAAGTGAACAGACAAATATTACCTCCTCTGGGACACAAGAACAAAGGCAATACTCGGGAAAATTTATAGCTTTGAGTATATACATTAACAAATTAGAACAATCTTAAATCAGCACTAATAATGCACCACTAGGTCCTTGAAAAACAGGAACAAGCCAATTCAAAAACTGGTAGATAGAAATCATGCAAATTAGATTAAAGAAATAAATGAATTAGAGTCTCAGAAAAACATACAATCATAATTGACTTCTAACTACCAGTAGCTCAAAAATTCGCCCAATGAATGTAAATGTAGCTATTTTCAGAGATAGACTCAACCTGCTCAAACCAGTGAACAAAACATACTTGTACGATTCTAAGAAACAATTTTTTGTTAGACTTTTTAAAATAAATTTACTCTGTTGTTAAGTTGATTTATAGATGGATTACAATTACAGGAGTAAGGTAATGAGTACATTTCCTTTTATGAAATGTCTTCAGTTCCCTCATATTTTCCCATCCCCTTCCTTCTTTCCCCACCCATGTGTTAAATAGTTCACTTTCATCAATGTTCAAGGAACTCCATTGCTTCATTTTTTCAACCTTTCCCTAAAGCTCTGTGCCCACCCCCACCTTCCTGAAGATGTAGAATGAATATACCATGCATAAGGTAAAGAAGACAGAATCATCACAAACTATAAATAACAACAACATACGCTAAACAAAAAACAAAGTCTTCTGTTTCCATACCTCATAGCTTGTTTCAGGATGTTTATCATGTTATATAAATGTAATTGTTTTTATAATAAAGTCAATTCAGGGATTAAGGTGTGATAAACTTATAATTTTCTTTCTATTTAGTAATGCTTTTATTTTACATTAATGTTGTAAGTAACACAATTCAAATCCTAGTGAAATTTGAAGGTTCAGATTTAAAGTTAAATATTCAAAAGGTCTAATAGTTCCATTTTGGCAACCAAACTGAAAAACAGGCATGTTTTATCATCAGGAATGTCATTATTTCATATGCAATTTTCATATGTAATTTTACCTACATTTTCTCTTATATGATAACATATTATCTGCTAATCAGAGAGCTACAAAAAGATTTTTAATTATGATAGGAAAAATGCATCGACATGAATGAATGAAATCAGGGAGTAGATGGCCCAGAGCGGGGTGGTTCTGTTAAATATTCTCACGATTTTGAATGATCTGGTGTTTTTGTATGTGTGGAATTATGAATGTATTTTATGTCTAGACAAGAAAGCTTGATTAATAGATAATTGTCTACTACCCAATATCTGGAATCTAACCTGAGTCAGTGGTAAGTATGTGTGTGTGTGTGTGTGTGTGTGTGTGTGTGTGTGTGTGTGTGTGAGTGTGTGTGTATGTGTGTGGGTGTGGGTGTCTCTCTGCCTGCCGGTAAGTCTGGATTTAGAAGGAAGTATCTTATTTCTCTGAGGGTATATACTTAATTCTATTAGGTATACTCCATTAATGACAGCAGATAAAGTTAATTAACATTTTGTGTCATATATTTATGTTCCTATGATTGCATGAACAAGCTAAAAATTATGTTTGGGGTATGAGTTTGTAAAAGGTCAGGTGAAAGTATAAACATTTGTAAACTTGAGAAAGATATCAATGGCAATCATTTCAGTGTAGATAAATTTTGACAACACTTTCAGTGATAGGTAATCCTATATCAAAATTCAATATTTATTGATTTTCCATAACTACACTATTCTATAAATTTGTAGGAAAACAAGTTAAATTATAGAATCATAAAAGTAATATGATTATTTATTGCAAAGAGTTTTACAGTTAGGTCCTGATTGTAAGCACTAGGATCAACAGAAATAAAAACACAATATACAACATGGAGTTAGATATTTTATAATGAAGCATATTTTAATATACTCTACATTGTTAGAAAGACTAGAACGTTGGGTTAGCTTTATAACCTACCATAATAAGTGATATTGTCCATTTATTAAGCAGAAAGGCTTACTCAGACTTACAAGATTGAAGGTATCAGTGTATGTTCAGCTGGTTTTATTGCTTTGGGGGCCAGTGCCAAGACACTGTCAAGGAAGGGAGTATGTCAAAGAGAAATGTTTTTTGACTAGAATGATTAAAAGATAAAAGAAGAAAGAAGATGAGAGTCTTTCTCATGAGTTTCACTCTGAAGAACTTAATCTCCAGAAGAACTATACAGGTATGCTCCACAGTCTGGGAGGAATTGGAATGTCATTTTTCTTTAACACATATGTCTTTCTGGGGCATTCTAAAATCAAATGGCAACATCTTCACCAATGATTACTTGTCTAGGGGTGGAAGCCACTAGATACATCTATAAATTCTAATCAGATTTCAGCAGACTAAATATTTTATGGAATTCCCATTAAAATAGTTTCTTGCAGACTGACTTGGTCTTCATAATGTGTATCTGTGTGTTTATATGTGTGTGTTTGAATAAACTAATAAAACAATGTGGCAGATAAAAGTATTAGTATGGTCTTTTTTTTTTCTTCTCATACTCTGAAAGCCTATCACATTTCCCAATCAAATCCCATCCAAGATTCAAACATTAATGCTGTCCCAAAATTTCTTTATGTTAACCTAAGTACATCCATCTCATTTCAGATGGCCATGGTATAGGAAAATTTTAAGTCTTCCAATTACGTTGTCACCAAGGAAACAACATAAAATATTTCTTTTAAAAAACCTAGAATGTAGAATATTTTAGCAATAAAATTGAAGGAGTATACATTATAGGATTTAATTTACATATTTAGTCACATAAATGGATATTCTTTATCCCCAACTCAGAGCCCTTTTAAACTACATCTTCCATGAAGACAGTCCTTGCTGTATACAAACCAGATGTGGTGAACAAATTAACATGTACACCATTGTTACATGCTCTGTTCTAAAGCATGGAAGTGAAAGAGCATTTAATGCATGTGAAGATCTGGTTCTAAGGATTATGGAAAGTGATTACTTTGCACCATAAATAGAAAAATCCACAGATGTTTTAAGTTGTTTTTTGTTGTTGGCAATTGTGAGATATATTTTGGAAAGCACAATGAATGAAAGAATGCTATTTTGTAAAACTTTGCTGGCTGACACATTTACTGAAATGTTTCATATGAGAAGACAGACAATAGGGTAGGTAGGATGTGGTATGCAGCTTTAAATACAGACAAGCAAAACAAAGAATGGGAATTTTTTTTCCTTAACAAATGCTTTCTGGTTATATTGTGCTATACACTATAATGATGAAATAATCCTTTCTTTGGAAAAGTAAGGAGAAAACACTGTCACCTGTTGAATTTCTTTTTAAAGTGAACCTTAAATGTCAAGTTCAAAGTAATTTAAAAGCCTTAATAAAATATTATCGAGTATTACTTTCATTTTTAATGAAAAGTTAAAACAAACTGACAGATTGTTAGTCCATTAAGATTTATAAGTTTCCTGCTATACATTTCCTATTGTTCCTCTTTTTGGGGGTGATATATATATTTTTTTTTAGAATGGCAACCTGGTCTTAACCATTACCAACAAAATGTATGCTGTCATAGAATCAGAGAGTTTTTGGGTTTTTTTGTTGTTTTGTATGGTTTATTTGGTCAGTCTTGGGGCTTGAACTCTGGGCCTAGGTGCTGGTCCTACAATTCAGCTCAAAGTGAGCACTCTACCGCTTTAGCCACAGTGCCACTTCTGTTTTCTAGTGGCTTATTGGAGATAAAAGTCTCACAGACTTTCCTGCCCGGGCTGTCTTTGAACTGAGATCCTCATATCTGAGCCTCCTGAGTAGCTTGGATTACAAGCATGAGCCACCAGTGCTCAGCCAGGGAGTTTCATTTTATTAAATTAAGACAATAGTAGGCTCATTTTATGCCAACACAAAATATAAACACCAATGACATTTTTCCCTAAAAAAAAAAAAAAACACTCATAAAAAAATCATGAGATTCTGAGGAAGATTGCAGAGGAGAAGCTGAAGGCTAAACAAATTCTCCTATAGAAAGCATTTTAATATTCCAGTGAACAGTCTTAGGCTACAGAGTCACACCAAGTGTGTCATCTCAATGCAGAGAGTTTGGACAGAGAGGGAAAATCCAAGCAAGAAAACAGATCTGAACACATGCAGCTAGCCATGGCTGAAGTGGCAGAGTTGGTAGCAGAGACACTCTTAGCAGCCATAACTACGGAGAGAATCTGGGACAAAGGCTCCAGATGTGGCGGACAAGTGGATTCTACCCAACACAATCAAGAACTGACAAGGAGCAGATAAATTCATCCTGCAGATCACAGACCAGAAACTGTCCAGGAACAAGACTCTAGCATGAGTAGAACCCTCATCTCCTCATTTCTTCTCAGGGAGCAGAGGAGGGAAGGCTGCGTGTCACCTACCACTGGAGATCTCCAACTTTGATACTAACAAACGCCCAGTTGAGCAACTAGCTCCAACTCAGGCCTTGGAAGCAAACAAAAGAGTCATTTAGCAGGTCACAGGAATCTGCCCTGACCTGCCAGGCTCAGCTCTACCCAGGGGAAAGTCAACCAGCCCAGACAGAGAAAAATCTGCCCCCTGAGGAGTGACTTTCACCACTGGGTAAACAGAGCCAAAGGCTGCCCCTCCCTACAGCAGCCTAGACAAACAATTGAAACTCAGTAAACATAAACCCTGAGAATGGCTCCAAGCTGGGCTCTCTGAGAGTCTCAGGAACTAGCCCAGCAAGGAAAAGCTACTGATTGCTGAAAGGCCTCAACTCTACCCATAACATAATCTCATCACAGCATCTTCAAACTAGAGGAAACTCCCATCTCCCTCTTTTGGGATACTGAAAGCAAATCTACCTCCCACTGAACTAGCCTGGGAGAAGGATCACAAAACAAATGGGTTAGGCAAAGCATTTTTCTGCCTGCTCAAACACTGACTTAAGAAAACAATCAAGCCACAGGAAAACCAAACACCACAAGCAGCCCAGAGACTCCACCAAGAGACTGGTTATGGACACGGGAGATACACAATCATCCCATTGCCCCCACTACCCCCCCCCCAAAAAAATCAAAGAACTCTTTTTTTAAATTTAATTTTATTTTTTATTGTGAGAATACAGTACAGAGGAGTTACAATTACATGGGCAAGATAATGAGTATATTTCTTATCAAGCATTGTTGCTTCCTTGTTGTTTCCCCTTCCCATCCCATCCCATACTTCCCCCTTCCCCAAACTGATCCTCCCCCACCCCCCACCAAAGTTTTTAAGTTCGTTTTTCGACGTAATGAATTGTACATCTCATTGTTGCAATCAAAGAACTATTTGAATCTTTTAAAAAATTAATTTTTAAAATTGTTTTCTATTAATCTTATTTTCCTCCGATAATTTTTATTTTAGGTGTATAGGTGTGTGTGTGTGTGTGCTTTTTTTAATCTCTTCTGAACTTTTGGTCCTTTTAAAGTATTCTTTTCATTTTTTTCTGTGTTTTTCTTTTTTTGCGTGACTAAATTGCTGTTCGGCTCATTCCCAGATATATACCTGTCGTCGATTATTAGACCTTATACCCCATTGTGTACACATTTAATCCAGAAAATTATTACTCAATTCACAACCTCTTAGGATTAAATTCTTTAATAGCAGTATTATCTCTTTATATGTATATAATTTTCAAGTAACTAATTTTAAGAATTTTTATTTTTTAGTTTTCATTTCTCCTTTCAATCCATCCCTTCTTCTCATCTTATCCTTTTCTTCTCTCAATATCATTTGTTTAAACTTACATAATTTTTAAGTGTTTCACTACTTAAATTTAAATTTTGGTTTTTCCATTTTTTCTTGTTCGTTTTTTTTGTAATCTCTCTCCGATCATTCTATCCAAAGCATTTCCCTCTCTCAGATTAGGACTTGGTTAAATACCACATTTTCTTCATCCATCCATCTACTGAGGGGCATCTGGGTTGAGTCCTATCTTAGCTATGTTAAATAATGCTGCAATAAATATAGTTGTGCTGGTAGGGTTAATATGGTCTTGTTTGTGATCATTTGGGTAAATGCCCAAAAGGTAGATTGCTGGGTCAGAGGGAAGTTCTAGGTGGAATCTTTTGAGGAACTTCCATACTACTCCAAAGTAGTTGAATAAGTTACACTCCCACCAACAATGCAGTAAGGTTCCCTTCTGGCCACATCCCCTGAAGGATCTGTTGTTATTAGAGTTCTTGATTATAGCCATTCTAAGTGGGGTGAGGTGGTATCTCAATGTTGTTTTGATTTGCTTTTCTATTATGGCTTGGGAGGTTGAGCATTTCTTCATGTGTCTATTGGCCTTCCTTCTTTTCTTTTCAAAGAAGTTTGTCTTGAAGTCTTTAGTCCACTTATTTATTGGGCAGTTGTTTCTCTTAGGATTTGTTGTTGGGGGATTTAATGTTTTGAGTTCCACATATATTTTAGATATGAGAACCTTCTCTATTGTATGGCTAGCAAAGATCTTCTACCATCAATGGGCTTTCTATTGATCTGGCTAGCTATGTCCTTTGCAATGCAGAAGCTCTGCAATTTCATACAATCCCATTTGTCCAAACTTTCTTTGATTTCTTGTGCTTCTGGGTCTCTATGAAGAAAATTTCAGCCTCTGCACAGGAGACCTTGGATATGTCCTACTCCAATCTGTAATGTTTTCAGGGTGTCTGCTTTGACTCTGAGGTCTTTGATACAGGATGATATATAAGGATATAGTTTTAGTTTTCCATGAGTGATTAACCAATTTTGCCAGCACTTTTACTGAAGAAGCTCAGTACTGTACAGGGAGGTTACAGTTACATAAGTAAGGTAATGAGTATATTTCTTATTGAGCATTGTTGCCACCTCCTTTGTTTTTCCCCTACTATTCCTTACCTTCAACCATCCCAACAACTCCCTCAAATAGTATCTTGCAAATCTCATTGTTACAATGGGTCAACCTGTATCCTTTCCTTGCATCTTAAATGAAGAAATGCTGGCTTGTTTCATGCTGATTCTACTTGTGTAGACACACTTAAGAACACTTTCCAAGTCCAAAAGCATATAAGTGAAATGCACTCCATCTTTTGTCAGTTGGTATAATTTTGTTCTACACATTTATTGACAGGTTACAAATTATTCTCAAATTTTAATACATTAAAAACTTTCTTTTTTTCTCATTTTCGTTGCCAGGACATTGGCACGACCTCAGTCAGAATTGCTCATGTTAGACTTTTCATATGGGTTGGTTAAATTTTGACCTGCACTCCAGTCTTCTGGGGAGTCACTCATCTGCTTAGGAATTGATGCTCGCTGTTGGAAAAGAGCCCAAGGAAGGATGCCATTTAAAGCCTTATAACTTTATTCTTAACAAGGATATTGTCCTGCTACTTTGGCTGTTGAGAGTGTCTACAAGAGCAACCATTCCATGGGAAGCAGGGAGACACCATATGACCTATACATATTGAGATTTCCGAGTTACTTGCTATCACTTGTCCTGCATTTTTCAAGTCAAATCTCTCTAAACGTACCAGTTGGAAGAGATAAGAGGAGTGGTAAAAGAACGCTTAGAGACGAATAGATCTTCAACACATTTGTTTCCAAGTATTCTGTCTAAGGCATATTCAACAACTAGTGAAACTTGCGTTGGCTATATCTATGTGTCTTTTTCCATTTGTGCATGTGTACATGTGTGTATTTGTGTGTATAGTAACATTCATGTGTACATATATGGGCCGATATTCATATATATGCATATAAAAATAAATATACATATATATATATATATATCTGGTGTTCAGTGATTTAATCTAGAGTTCCCAGCACATTGTCCTTATCAAAAAGTGTACATGATAAACTGCTCTAAGGATCTGTGTTATATGAGGGGTATCCTTTGCACACACTTCCCCCATTAACTTGTTTTTCATCACTGTGAACAACTTCAGCCTACTTTCCCATAGGATAGCTTTGTTTTTGTTACTTACTGATAATAAAAGAAAAAGTTGTTTGTAAATGAAAAAGAAATTTTAGGTCCCAGGCTAAAAGTATATTATCAGTCCCAATGATTCGTATGAGATAAAATTTATAATAGTACTAAAAGTGAAAAGGAATTCCTAGATCTGTAGTTTTGCCATTTAGAATGGCAAAGAATAATTTCACATCACTGTTATAACTCTTAAAGAATGCAAGGGTAACTGATGGTCCCTATCATGTAACCACAAAACCAGTGGATCCTGAAGGATAATAGTAGACCAGCAGAAATTCTAAGTAGCAGACATGGAGCATGAAAGAGAAAGAAAAGAAATGAGAGAGAGTGATAGAGAGAGAAAAATATCATAATATTAAAGTGCGTAACAGATAAACAAGAGGTGTATGAGGATATTCATACTGCTATTTTGAGACTCTACATGTACATTTGAAGGTATTTGATGTATGATAACTCATCAAAATAAAATATAAAGTGATTTTGATAATAAATAAAAATGGCTCAGAAGAAATTATAAATGCAAAAACATTCTTCACAGAAGCAAACTCTCAGAAATATTTCTTGACTTTGAAAAGGATAAATTGGCTGCAGTTAGTATAAATTTAGAAGTATGACAATTCACAAAAATATAAAAATGTGTTCACATATTTCATTATATAACCCAAAGCAGAAAGCAAATATTGTTCAGATGATTTTTTAAATCACAGTTTCTCAGGAGCTGGGAAGGTGGCTCAGTGGTAGAGTGCTTGCCTTGCATGCATGAGGTCCTGGATTTCATTCCTCAGCACGACATAAGCAGAAAAAGATGAAAGTGGTGCTGTGGATCAAGTGATAGCGCTAGCCTTGCACTGAAGAGCTGAGGGACACTACCCAAGACCCAGAGTTCAAGTCCCACAACCAACAAAACCAAAGCAAAAAACAAAACAAAACAAAACACAGTTTCTCAATTTTGTGGCCTCAACACTGTAATACCACTACTTCAGTCTAGGGTTAAGATTTTAGGTGTGGACATTTATCAACACTCCTGATTCAGACTCTACTTGATATAATTTTTAATCAATATTTTGTTTTTAGTTTTGCTCTTTGTAAATTCACATGCACCTATGAAAAATGGTGTGGCCATCCCAATAATATTCTCAAAGTACCTCTTAATCACGACTCACAAAAAGTTGTATTATATTACAACAAGGAAAAAATGCTATAAATAAAGAAAACAATAAATATATATTAATGATTATTAAAATAAAAAAACATTTACCAGGGTTTTCAGTATTGGAATAGTACATAGTAGATTTTACTATTTTCTCATATTTCTGTACATTTAAAACTGGATAAAGCTATGAGTAGCCTTTAAATTTACCCACTAAGATTACTATTTATAGATAATCTCATCATGTGTATGTGGCTTATATCATTATTTGTTCATCACTAACATATAACTTAAGGGAGCCCTAAAGATTTAACAGAAACTGTGTACTTAAAATCTTAACTCTTCACTCTGCTTCTTTACACAGTCTTTGCAACTTCTCATTAGCAAAGTTTCTATAAACTCTGAAATGTACATACTTAGTAGTAAATGCTACCAGAAATATTATATACTTTATCGAAAAATTTTATGACCTGCCAGTCTTAATTTTGCCATATATATGCAAATCCCAAAATGAAACATATTTAAAACATTAAAATTTTTACCAAACCTTAACATTTGCTGCAATGATCATTATGACAGGTGCCTTGTGTAGAATAATTGAATTCCTCCTCCTACACATCTCATGAACAACAAATATCTGGAATTATTTTGTTTTTGGCATGTCAATATTGACTTTATTCTTAAATGTGTGCTTATGTAAGAAATACATGGTTGCAAAATTTCATAATTTTTTGAACTTACTTTTTGTTGAATTGTCTAGTTTAAGACAATCAATTACACTTTATATATAAAAAATGTTCTGTGCTCAATTTTTCTGCACATACACTAAAATTGGAACATACAGAGAAGATTAGCATGGTCCCTGCACAATGATGACACGCAAATTAATGAATCGTTCCATAGTTTTACACCAACAGATGCTGGAAGGGATGTGGCCAGAAGGGAAGCCTACTGCACTCCTGATGGGAGTGTAAACTTGTTCATCAACTTTGGAAAGCGGTTTGGAGGTTCCTCAAAAGACTCCACATAGAGCTCCCTTATTACACAGCAATCCCGCTTTTGGGCATTCATGCAAATGATCACAAACAAGTCCACACTAAAACTACCACCACAACAATGTTTAATGTAGCATTATTTGCCATAGCTAAGATACGGAACCAACCCCGATGCCCCTCAGTAGAAGAATGGATCAAGAATATGTTCTGTGTGTGTGTGTGTGTCTGTGTCTGTGTGTGTGTGAATGTACACTTACACAACCACTTTGGAAAGCAATCTGGTGAGTCCTCAGAAAGCTAATTATTGACCTTCCTTATGGCCCACTCATACCACTTCTAGGCATCTATTCTGAACAAGAGGTACCAATATTCAAGGACACATGCATCTCCATGTTTATTGCAACATTGTTCACAATATCCAGGATATGAAAACAACCCATATGTCCCACCAGAGATGAATGGATCCAAAAACTGTGGTAACTATTCACAACGGAATATTTTCCAGCCATTAGAAAGACAAAATGATGGCATTAGCAGGGAAATCAATCAAGCTACAGGAAATCATGTTGAGCGAGGTAAGACAAAAGCAAAGAGACAAACAGCACATGGTCTCCATGGTAAGTGGATGTTAAATCCAAAATGTAAGGTGATACAACAAAATTAACAACACTTAAGAAACCAAGGACTTCCACTCATCTGGTCGAATCACTACTAAATATCCCCGTTCTGCTGATTATATTTGCACACTGAGGGGAAACCAGGAAGACGACACTGAACTAGAGGGAATCAGGGAAAAACATACAACAGTGGGATCCATCAGCTGCACTGGACATTGACTAAAATGAACTAAGCAACTCAATGTCACTGAAGGGAAGGAGGGAATAAGTGGGAAAGAGGGAACAGCAGACGCTATGCAAAACAAAAGAAATATACATATTTCAAAACAAAAAACTATACATATGGAAGAAATAACTCTATTGCAAAGCTCATAAAACTCCTAAGTGTTGTAGACAATGATAGACAATTTGCTCCATCAAAGTTAGAATGTGTTTGTGACTTTAACTAAGCATCACTATCCCACAATATTGTGAAATATGGGAAATTATGCAATCATTTAATCACAATAAAAACATTTGAAAAAATGTTGAAGGTGGAAAACTAAGTTGCTCTAAAAAACAAAAAAGGAAAATGTTCTGTGTGTATATGTGTGTACACACACACATATACTATATATATACATATATATGTGTATATATATTAATTCTATGCCTCCATCAGGAAGAATGACATTGCCCAATTTTTAGGAAATGGAAATACTTGGAAAAAATTATATTAACTGATGTAAGCCAAGTCCAAAGAAACATAGGTCCCTTGGTATCCCTTATTTGCAATGACTAGTATATGTCTGGGATAAGCAGAAAAGTTGAAAAGCTATGTGTGTATGACTACATAAGTAGATGTTAAGCTAAATGACCCCCAAGATAGAGACACAAGTGGTTTTTTCTTTCTTGCTGTTGTTTCTCACATATTTATAATGTACAAAGTGATTTCTTTTTTGTTTTTTATGCGTTCCTCCCCAACAATATAACCCCTGTTTTCACTTTACTTGATGTTGGTGCACCTGCATCTTGTATATACACTTCTCTAATTTGGGGAAAGAAAGGGAAAAAACAACATGCTTAAATAGGAATACAGTTTGACTCATTGTATAACAATAGATGCACAAGACAATATTTTGAAGAACGAACTTTACAATTTAGGCTGGGGACATTGGGTGGGGCTTGGGGGTGTGAGGACTGTACTTGTGGAGATGGAAGGGAAGGAATGGTGGGGGAAAAACAAAGGAGGAGGTAACAATGCTTGATAGAAAATGTACTTATTACTTTGCTCATGTAACTATAACCACTCTGTACAGTATTTTTACAACAAAAAATGTATAAAAATGTTTTGAAATGGAAGAGTTTATTTTGCCTATTTTACCCAAATAATATCGTTAACAAAGAAATTAATGCAAAACACTGATATGAAGATATTTTGAAAAAGTGAGTGTGTGTGCATTCCTGCGTGTTGGCATGCTCAGAGTTTGAAATCAGATATTTAAGGTCTCGCTATGTCTTTCTCTCTAGATTAGTGAGCTACTATATGAGCTACATCTCCATTCCTGGTCCTTTGTTAGTTCATTAAAATTTTTGAAAAATAATCTCATGAATTTATTTAGCCCTGATTGGCTTCCAAATGTTATCCATAGATCTCAGGCCCCTGAGTAGGTATCCTGAGTAGTTAGGATTACAGGTGTGACAAACCAGCACAAGGCTTTCAGAATAATTTTAAAAGTAGAAGAAAATTTACTTTACAGTGGCCTGTTTTATCATTTCCTAGTTTTAAAGCATTTTGGAGTGATTATGTGATTTTTTTCATTCTTGAATTCTTAAAATACAGTTAGTGATGATATTTAAAAGATTTAGTACTTTTTAAAAACGATACTGGAACTTTAAATAAAAAATAAAATAAAATATATGAGAGGAGCAATACAGGAGATGCGACTGGGGGAAATACTGTAGTATCATAGAGTAGAAGAGCTGTGGAAAGCAGTAATTTTACATTAACATAGCAAGTAATAAACTAGCATACAGCTTTTCAGCCTCATGTCAGTCATTAAAAAGTTTAAACAAATTGCATAATCAGCAAACCAATAGAGATAAAATAGAAAACTAAACAATTAAGATGAAGAGATGACTTGGACCAAGAATAACAAATGACACAATTAGGAAACAAATAACAAGCTGCTGGGCTGGGAAGGTGACTCAGTGGTAGAGTGCTTACCGTGCATGCCTGCGGCCCTGGGTTTGATTCCTCAGCACCACATAAGCAAAAAGAAACAAGCCGGAAGTGGTGCTGTGTCTCAAGTTGTAGAGCGCTAGCCTTGAGCTGAAATGCTGAGGCAGAGCGCCCAGGCCCAGAGTTCAGGCCCCACGATCGGACCCAAAAAGTAAAATAAAAAAAAACAAGCTAATAAGTTTAAAAATGATCACCCTTAATTCTATTGAGTTGTTTAGATCACAATTTGTTAGAAGTATAATTCAAATCACAGTTTAATAGTATATCATTTTAATAATAGTTTACTTATTATTGATTTCTTAATATTGAATGTTTAATATATAATTTTAATTTCAGCAGCTATAGAAAAGAAGAAAGTGAAAACAATTTTAATAATATATTTATGAATTGTAAAATTGAGAAACATTAGAGTTTAAACAAATAACATATCTTTATTGCTTCATTTCTGTAATTTAATGTAATAATTCAAAGTGTATTATACACTTAGCACTCATCTTAACATCAAATAATAAATTATTGCACATGACTCTTGGTATTAGTTGGAAGGGTTCAGCACTGTGGTAAAATTCATACCGCATAGTACACGGGGGTATGGCCCCTCTCATATAGCTTAAATTGTGGAAATTTGATTTCTACATGCATGTTAAATTCTTGTCTAGGTGACATCTATAAAATTATTTACAATTATATACACGAGGACTATTTCAGATGATTCTTAAAAGTCATATTCATTAATTAAATTTTTATTATTTCATACCAAATTAATATTTACAGAGAGACTGAATATTTGTGTAGATGATGGTGTATGTGTGCCAGATTATATGTATTAAGGCTTATTTTATATTCCTGACATTGTTTCTAGAGTTGGATTTATTTGTCCATTATGGGTTAAGTGTATTATATTGGATATATGAAAGTAAACTGAATGTTTATTCCATTAATCCTTTGTCTAATCCCAATATAAATTATCCATGTGTTTAAAGTAATGAAAATAACAATACATAAAAGCAAGATAAATCAGTCTGTAGTAGACAAGTATTTACACCATTATTTTGAGAGTTGGTCCTCTTTAACACTACAGAATATTCTTGGGAATATGTGCTCCATGCTGGCCACAACTGAAGATTATTACGGTTTGATCTATCATAAGAAAAGGAAGGAAGGGTAACCTTCTTTCCAAATGTCTGATCCCAGGAATGTGCTCTGCTTTGTGGTGCCTACTTGGAAATGAACATTTTTCACAGTCAACCTTGAAAAGCCATCTTGATAGATGACTTCTGTAAGTGGTTATAAAGCATTATTGATGGCTTTGCAAGGATGCCTGATTGCCTCATTTTGAGACAATTAACAGGAATTTAGTCAATTGTTCTTTGTATCTTTAGGAGAAAAACCCATTGACTCTAGGCCAGGGGATCACAGGGGCCCAGAGAAACTACTATCTTGAATAGTAATCCTAGACATCTAAAACAAAATACACACACACACACACACACACACACACACACACACACACACACACACAAACACTCCAGTAAGCACAGCCAGGCAGCGTTGCTATCATAGCCTACATGAAGTCAGGCAAAAAACAGAAGCTGAGAGTCATTTAGCTGATAACTAATATATTTTTTATGAGGCAGACTCAAATGAGACTCCAGAGAAAGGACAGAAAGACTGATCAGGGAGACTAAAATTGGTCACACAAAGATTGGAATGTAGAATTCCTTGTAGAACAAATAAATCATAGAACGCTTGTCCATGTAAGAACAAGACAGAAGACCAAATTCCAGAAATGCACATTTTCTTAGAAGTCAGCTTAATCAATTATAGTGCAAATCTTTGAACTCTTAAATATTTGACCACATGTGGGAGAAGGTTGAAAAGAAAGAAAATTTCATCATTCTATTAGGAAGTCCAATATCACATTAGGAATTAATCAAGCACAGATTTGTAATAAAAAGCGAAAACAATCATTCCAAATGAGGGTTTCATTTCTTTTGATGTAAAAGTTCTTAAATTAGGTGCTGGCAAATATCATACAATTGATCCAGTCCCCCAGCTGAGTTAATATTGATTGCAGTATTACCACATGAAGGAAAAGAGAAAATTTACAAATGTCTGATGAAATGAGGTGAAGGTGATGTGTTCTAATAGTACTATCTGAGGTTTAGACACAGGTGAAGAGGTGGATTTTCTTTTCTAAAAATCGTGCCAGTGGCTCACAGCTGTAATCCTAGCTACTCAGGAAGCTGAGATCTGAGGACTACGGTTCAAAGCCAGCCTAGGCAAGAAAGACTATTATTTCCATTTAACCATCAGAAAACCAGAAGTGGCACTGTTGCTCAAGTGGTAGAGCACCCACCTTGAGTTGAAGAGTTCAGGGACAGTGCCCAAGTCCAGACTTCAAGCCCCTCGAACAGCAACAAGAAAAAATCTCCTTTTCATGGACTACGTACATCTCTTCCTAACATTCAACAAAGGAGCCATTTTATCACCCACTACATTTAAGTCCTAATCTAACTACTGCAAATATATTGATTTGGTTTCTTATATAAAATGGTTCATATTTGCGGAAACAAATACCAGCAGTGATAACTTTTTTCCAGTCCTTGAACTCTGGGCCTGAGCCCTGATCATGTTTATATTGGTAGCTTTCATGTGAGCTTGTTTGTTATTTATTGTATTACTGCCCATAAGGGGAATTACTGGGTCTTAAGGGAGATCTATATTTACTCTTTTCAGGAAACTCAGTACTGCATTCCACAGTGGTTGAAGATGTTTAATTTCCCATCAACAGTGTAATCGAGTTCCCAATTGGCTACATCCATGCCAGCGTTTGCTATTGTTAGTTTTCTTATTAATGGCCATTCTAATGGACAAGGTAGAATCTGTCTTGTTTACTTATAGATTTGTATGCATCTTCTAGCTACAATAAATGAATGAATCCATGAAAACTATATTGCTCTGAGTCTGCATTCCTTTCTCTTTTCTCTTAATATAATTTTTCCAAACCTTTCATTTTCCTTACCACTGGTGAACAGTCCTCTTTCTGATGGGTGAATATAATTCCATTATGTGTGTGTGTGTGTGTGTGTGTGTGTGAGTGTGTGTGTGTGTGTTTGTGTGTGTAAGATGACTATAGGCCCATGAATTCATTTCTAAGCTTTCTGTTTCATCTGTAATTTTGTAATTCCATATTATAGTTGCATTGCTTTCTCTTCTACATTGAAGAATATTGTTGGGATTTTGATGAGTATTGCATTGCCAATTGTTTAGGGGAAGTATTGCAGTTTTCAAAATGTTAATTCTTCCAACTAGGAACATTGAAAGACTTTCTATTTCCTTGAATCTCATTCAATTTCCCTTTTTATACTTTTAAAGTTTGCACATATAGGTCCTTCACGATTTTAGTTAATTAATTCCTAGTTTTGTTGTTGTTGTTTTGTTTTGTTCAGATTTGATTTGATTTTGAGGCTAATATATGAGGTCGTTTTTTGGATTTCAGTGTGGATTTTCCCATTGTTAGTAACAGAAAAACTACTGATTCTTGTGGTTTTTATATCCTGCTACATTGATGAAGGTTAGCATCACATTTATTAACTTGAGGGAGGAATCCATAGGGTCCTTTAAATACAGGGTCACTTCATCTGTAAAAAGGGATAGTTTTACTTCTTCCCTATTTGGATCTGCTTTATTTTTTCTTTTGTGTATTGCTCTTGCAAGAAAGTCCACTACCATATTGAAGAGTAGTAGAGAGTGAACATCCTTTTCTCATTCTTCATGTTAATGTCTTCATGCTTCCACACTTATCTAAATGCTGATTATCTCTATCATATACATACTCAGTTTAATATTGAGGAATGTTCCATGCATTCCTAGGTTCTCAGACCTTTTAATCATAAAGGGGTATTGGAGCTTGTTAAAAGCTATTTCTACACCCTACTGACAATCATGTGTTTTTTGTCCCTGCTTCTGCTGATGGTTTGTATTATGTTTATTGACAAGAATATTGAAACAAATCGTATCCAAGATGAATCCTATTTGATCATACCATTTGATTTTTTTTGTTATTTGGTGAAACTGGTTAGTGAGAATTTTATTAAGAAGTTCTGCATTAATGCTTATCAAAGAGTTTGGTTCATTGTTCTCTTTCTTTGGTGAATCCTTATGTGATTTGGGGAGGAGTCTAATTCTAGTTTCATAGAATGTGTTTGATAATGTGTCTTTCATAGATACTAGATGGATGCATCTTGGTTTTTGATACTACTATCTAATCTATGTCTTCTATTTGGAAATTTAAGTTTATTGATATTGAAGCCTATTGATATTGAGCTTTAAGACAGAAATATCTGAAATAAGTCCTGCTATGTTATACACCTGTTATTAGGAGCTGTGCCTCATCTACTCTTAATATATTTACCTTGTTCTCTGGTAGGGAGCATTTTATATAAATAGTTCCTCTTCTTCTTGATCTTCTCTATGTAGTATATATTTTATTATATTCTATCCTGATAATTTGGTGGACATACGTTGTTTCAAGTTTTCTTTGTCATGAAATATGTTTATATATCCTTTAAATGTAAAGGAGAGTTGGCTTGGGAATTTATTCATGGTTGGTAGTTGTTTACCTTTAATGTTTGTCATATATAATGCCAGGCTTTCCTTTTTACCATATCAGCTAAGAAACCTGTTTCTTATTCTTACTGTATATCCTTTATAAATAATCAATCTTTTCTCTATGGCATCTTTAAGAATCCTTTTCTTGATCTTTAATAATCCTCTAATGGATTATGATATCATGGTGGATTGTTCAGTTCTAAAATTCTGATTTGTTTCTAAAGGCTTCTCTTCTCTGAATGAGCCTTTCTTTTTGGATGTTTGGCATGTTCTCTGCTAGAATTCTGTAATATGCTTCCCATCCATTTAGTTTCTTGCTCTTCTCCTTCCTGATACATATCTCCCCGAAATTTGGTCTTTTAACTGAGTCTTGAATTTCTGGCAAGATCATTTCTTATTTCTTGTATTTGTTCTAAATGATTATTTCCTCTTTCCTATTAGATCTATTCTGTCTTTGACCCTGAGATTATCTTCTATCTCATCTATTTGCTGTGGAGACTTTCTACTTTGTTTTGATTTCCCTGTCTTCTAATTGGTCATTTTTAGGGGTTCTGTCTCCTTATTAAAGCTTTATTATAGGTCTTGTATGGACTTTCTGTACATTTTTTCTTTGGTTGGGGGAGATGTAAGGGTTGTTTTATTAGCTGTGTCTTCTCTCATATCTTTTAACTAGGCATCCATTTTTTCTTGGACTCCCTTGCCTTCTCAGAATTTATTTATCTTTCTGTTTGAAGTCTCCATGAATTATTTTGCTAATGACTGGTTGGTCTCATCTTGTTCACAAATTTCCTTGTAGAGGTTTTCTATCTTTCCATTAATCACATTTTTCAGCAGCATCTGTAATACCTTTGATAACTATCTTCTACATCCTTGATTGTCTGTTCTAATGCCTGGTTAATTACTGTGTGAATTATACTACTTTGTCATCACTTTTCTTGTATTTTTCTTATTTGTTCTGTCCATTTGGAGGCTTTCTTTGGGGGAGCTATGATATTAATATGTGACTCTCTATGTTCTTGGTTGATTTGCAGGGTCTTGGTTTGGTTTCCTGTTGTGATTTGTTTTTCTGGAATTGCATTTTTGTCGAGTCCATTAAATGTAGGAATAGAAATCAGTTGTGGTGAGATGTTGTGATGTTAATATTTGTGGTTCCAGTGACCATTTGGACTGTCCAGTGGTATGGTGAATTGTCTATGTGTATGGATGTGGCTTTCTCTGATGTACACTTCTGTTCCTGCTTTTTTCCATGTTGCCCTTTTATTTCCACATTGCACATGTGCTTTTGAATGTGTTGCCCAATGTATTCATGGCTGGCACCTTTTCATAGATTTCTGTTTTCTTGTGAAGACGGTATAAAATCTTCTTAGGAATTGTATGTCTATAATTATGTCTATATTTATAGCTGCATATCTATAATTATAGCTGATTTGATGTGACCCTCTAGATGTAGAGTACCTGCTAGGACTCTAAATCTCTGTTTCATTAGTGATTACTATGATAATTTTCTGTGGTTATTCTGTCACTGTTTTTCTCTTCCTCAGATTTATTTTTTATATTGTGGATTTTTTTCACATAATTTAGGATTTTTGATTGTTGTATCAGGTTATTTTGTTTTCCTGCTTATACTACTTTGAAATAGTGATTTCAGGCTTGTAAGAGGAAACAGAAAGAGACAGAAATGTATGTCATTAAATTGAGAGAAAGAGAAGGCATTTAAAACTATTTACTACAAGTAAGTTAATATTAAGCAAAGCTAATGAAAATAATTACTTATTTACTCTTCAGAGGATGAGTATAGTACTCTTGGATATCTCAGAGGAAAAGAATTTAGACTCATTACAATTAATGACTTACACTGAAATTACTGGCTAAACGTTCTTCTTCAGAAAGGGAAAAGCTCCATTACTTCCAGATTAGTATTACAAAATCATAATAGCTGCATGTTGAATTGTTTTCCCTTTGCTATTTTCAATTCCATTCTTCATCCATTATGTATCTCTTTCTTTGAATGACCAATTCCTTAAAATACCTATATTGCTTATATTGTGATGTAAATCTCAGTAATATAAATATTAATTTATCTCTGAGTTTCATCTTGAGCTACATTCATATGAAATTTATGCAGTCTCAAACAAGAAACCTGACTTTTTTTTACTCTATCCTATGTTTTAACCAATAAATTCTTTCTCTTTACAAATGCGTTCTCAGCTTTTAAATTGCTTCAGTAAACATCATGTGTTTCTAGTACTTTTAATGAAGTAAATATAAAGTTTGGAACATGAAGACAACTCCCCTATTATTCCTTTAAAGTAAACCTTTGGAGATTATTTTATATATAAAAATAAATGGTGCAATGCAATGTTTATACATGAATAATATAATGGTTAAGTCAATTAGACACATGAACTACCATAGCAATTCTCAATTAACATAAAGGCATCAAAATATTGTGTTCATGAATATCACTCATTTTTTAAAAATGACTAGTCAATACAAAATTTATATTATATTTGAAATTTACAAAATGAAAATTACACTGAGATTTGCTGTCAATATCCTGTTTTTAGGAATACATTTATTCAGCAAACAGAGAAACAAAAAATAAGGGTTTGTCACATAAAATGAAAAATGTAGACGCAGACTGTGTTTCCTTAAGATGTTAAGTATCTGCAAATCGTGTGATTTATTCAAAGATACTATACACTTGAGAGAATTTGTGATCAGAAGTGATAGGTAAGCAAAGTAACTGGAGAACTGTATGCTTAAATTGAGCTTTCAATATAGGATGACAAGTTTTCAATAAATGAGCCTATTAATCTGTATCTCTAACACACATACAGCATTCTACATTTTCCCACATACTCCCGTTCTCTTAGCTCAGTTCCTGATCGATATTCTTCTATTTCATGATTTCAATTCCGTCTAAAATAACAAGGTGGGCGTTTTTTTTTGTCTCTAGATCCAATACATTCTAGTATCTTGGAACAGTAGTATGAATTCATGGAGTTTGACTTGAATGTCAAGTATGAAGATATTGTATTCAGGGTACTCTTAATTGGCTTGAAACCTAGAAAGATACACAGTATACTAAGAACAAGGGACTTGATCTCAGGAAAACATACAGGTCCAGGCAAGAACCTGAAGCAAAGAAAAACAAGGGAGAGCAAACCTCAATAAACTATAATTACAAAGGAATGGAACTGATCTCTGATGTGTCTGGATGGCAGCTCTATGTGTTTGTGTGTGGGTGTGTGTATGTGTGTGTGTGTGTGTGTGGGTGGGTGTGTGTCAGTAGAGAGAGAGAAAGAGAGACAGACAGAGAGAGAATTTAGTGTGGCTTCCATATTTACAGTCCATAGAGCATTACTTGTTAGGGAGGAGGTGCTCATATCAGGTCTGTGATACTACTGTCATCACTTTACTACAAAAAAACACTTGCTTAATCTCTAATTAAATAGGGAAAATAAACTAACATCTTACACGATTGTTTTGACAATTGATTAGTATATTGAAGGCCAAAGGGAGGAATTGGAGATCAATATAATCTTTTTCCTCTCTTCTAAATATTACACTGCAATAGATGTGATTTCAGGAGTCTCCTGCCATGTACTTCCAGTTGAATTACTAATATGCTTAATAATATGAAACATGTGATAGAGAAATACATCAGCCAACAAGCACAAAGAATTTGTGATAAGATTGAGCTTTTGAGCAGGGTTGCCACAACTTTTAGGAATGTAATTCATTCATATGAACTTCAAATTTTGTGGCTTTCCTTGTGTGATTAAATGGGAAGAAAGTACTGTAGAAACAAGAATTCTTGTTCAGCCAAGTAGAAAGTGTTCATGTTCCCATCCTCACGTTGCAAATTTCCATTCCATATAGACTCTCTTTTAGAGTGCTTTCATTTAATATACTTCAGCACCTCATGCTTCCGTGTGGGAGACAAGAAAAAAGATAATTTTGTATGTGTATTAAATTATGTAAATTACCATGTACAGGCATGATTTGTATAGTTACCGAAGTTTGTAATAAATATAAGTAGGGCTCATTTCACAATAAAAATATAATTAAAATCACATAATAAGACTAGAAGTCACAGAATTTTGTGCATAAAAACATACATTAGATTAGTTGCAGAATTTCTATTTTTGATAAACTTTATATTGAAGTATAATGCACTTTACCTAAGGATTGAAACATTTTATTGAAAAATATATTCCCTGGAGATATTTTTGCTTCATTATTTTAGGGATACCGTTGGACCCATTGTAATAATGAGATGTACAAGACGTTATCTCGAAAGACGAACTTTACAACTTTGGCCTGGCAAGCATGTGGAAATGGGTAAGGATGGGAAGGGGAAACAAAGGAAGAGGAAACAATGCTTGATAAGAAATGTACTCATTACTTTGCCCATATAATTGTAACCCTTTTGTACGATATTTTCACAATAAAAAAAGTTAAGAAGAAAATGATCCCAAAGTAATCATTTTTTATTATTTTCCTATTTCCATGTGATTTACCTGCAATTTAGAAATATAGATATATAATTTAATTTAAGTTAACCAAAAGTATTAATGAGTATAAGGTTCTTATACTCTCTACATTCTTCACACTAAGATCATCAAATATGTTGAGTTTGAAATGATTAGTCTCTGTTTAACCAATGTTAATATTATTTAAAATGTGAGTGAAATGTTTAAAAAGTAGTATTTATTTTAGTTGCTCTGAAGAGACAATAACTGATATAATCAAAGGCTACAAATCATGAGATTTAAAATTTAGAATTCATGAAATGTTTTTGACCACACTGGTTACTGGAGCCTTCACAAAAACTTCATGAGATAATTTATATTGATGAAGCAAAAATCCCACACTGGTTACTGGAGCTTTCAGAAAAACCTCATGAGACAATTTATATTGATGAAGCAAAAATCCCAGAGTTTAGACATTTACGAATAGAAAAATCATGTCATTCTGAATATGTAGAGCTACATAACAAACAGAAAATTTAGCTTTTAAATATCTGAATATACTAATACATTTAATTGCAGGGTAAGTACTTGTTCTGAAAGGAGATAAAATTGCATTTATTTTGAAAAGTAAACCTAAGTATTAATTTGAATATAAGACAATGTTTAAAATATCACTCATCCAAGAAACAAGATGTACAGTTCATTGTTTTTCATGCTTATAATGTTCTCTAAACTTACTACAAATACTAGATTAATAAACCTAAACCATTACTTTGTAGGGAAATAGATTCTTAAAACTCATGACTATAACTTTTTCTCAAACAATTACTAGGTAACTGTTTTATATTTTTTGTCATGGAATCCTATTTGATGAAATTTTATTTATTAAGTTAAATAATTGGCCAATAACAATATAAATTATGCATGAACAAAGTTTAGAACAAGTATTTCTTTCACAAGACATATCATGGCTCTCTTCAAGAACACTGGAAGGCTGTGTGTTATTTATTTATTTTTAATTATTTTATTAATGGTTATTAATTTTCAGAAGTGGCAGTTTCGTTACTCTCTTTCCATAATATATTTCAAACATTTGATTATACTCCCTCTATTTCCTTTTTGTTACTCCTTCCTCCAAAGATCATGTTTTATACATAAAATTATATTTTTATGTATGCACATATAAACTCACATGGAAGATTTAAGCTAAACTGCAACTTAATTCAAGATGTACAGAGGATTAACAGGATGAACAAAAATGAATATTTTTTGTTAACTTCTGAATTGAACTATCATTATTATTATGGTTAGGGTTAGGATACCAGACAGAATTAGAATTAGGTTTAGAGAAGTAGCAAATTCAGGTTCTACAGAGGATGACCTATTGCAACAATAATACTCACAGCACACTGTACTGAAAATGAACTTTACACTTTGGGGAGAGAAGAGTGATGGAGATGGGAGAGGGAAGGGATAGTTGGACAACAACAAAGAAGGGAGTAACAATGGTCAACAAGAAATGTACTCATTACCTTACACATTTAACTCTAATCCCTCTGTCAGCCTCATTACCTACTCAGGAAGCTGATTTCTGAGGACCGCAGTTCAAAGCCAGCCCCGGTAGGAAAGTCTGTGAGAATTTTATCTCCAATTAACTACTTGGAAACCAAAAAGTGGTGTTGTGGCTCAAGTGGTACAAGTGCACACCTTGAGCTAAAGAACTCCGGGATTGTGCCCAGGCCCAGAGTTCAAGCCCCACGACCAACAAAAGGAATAAAAAAAGAAATGTGTTAAATGTTAAGTAAAGCTGAACTTTTTTAGGTTCTAGGAATTCAGGAAAATCTGGGATAATGGAAGTACAATGTATTTCATAATATCAGGATTTGAGATCAATGATTATAATGATTCCTCTTATTGAAAAAGATAGGTTCAGAGGTAAGAGTGAGAAAATCTGTAGGGTTTAGGAAAACCTGCAATTTATTTCGAGCATTACAGTGGAATTTCAGTTAGGATTGCACAAAACGAGCACTTTTCATAAATTTTAGAATTGGGATACCTTTAGTATTGAGGTTATGGTTAGGATTCCAGCCATGGTTAGGGTTAGAGTGAAGGAGAAAAAAAATGAGGGTCAAATTGAAGGTAAATTGTACTACAAGCCTGGTAAGAATTAGAATGAATGTGAACTAGCGTATTGCTATTAATATTAGAATCTGCTTGCAATTAGGCTTTATTTATTCTCAATATTCCAGTTAAGATTAAGTTTAGAGTTAGAAAATGACTAAGATATTGGAAAAAAAATTGAAACCTATATTTGGAAGGCTTATTTGAATCACGTTAGGATGAATGAAAACTAGTGTAACACTAACTAGTTAGTATAGACATTATTTGGATTAAAATCAGGGACAGTATTTTGTTCTGATTATGATTAGTGTTCTGAATAGGAAAGTTTTACTATAAAATTGAGTTTTCACTAACGAGTAGAAGCAAAAATGTGAGCCTGAATAGTAACTAGAGCATTATCATTATATTTATTTCTCAGTGATAATTCTTGTAATGATTAATGAGAGTTTCCGAGACAGGTTTATGTTGAGAGTTAGCGTTAAGTAAAAGACTAGATGATATGTAAATCTGAAATTGTTTTAGGAAACAGTGGTTCAGGAAAATGTAGGATTAATGGAAACTACAGTGTTTTTCCTGGTAAGAGAATTTGAGGACAAGTAATATAATGGTTCATGTTAGGGAAGAAGATAACTTCACAGGTAGAGTCAGGAAATTTGTTGGAAAATAGGGCAAATTGAAACTCATTTCCAGAGTGCAAACTGGAATATTCATTACAATGAATAAAAACTAGAGTATATTTAATATTAATTTTGAACTATTATTAGGTTGAAAATTAGGTTTCAGTTCCAGCTGAGCTTAGTGTTAGCATCAGGGAAATGGAAAATTTAGGGTCAAACTGGAAGTAAATCTTTGAATAACAAGTCAAGATCGAATTAGGATGAATATGAAATAGGAAACTGCTAATAATATTAGGATTAGGGTATGATTAGTGTGAGGGTTAGCCTGAATGTTGTGTTAGAAAAATGGCAAGATATTGAGTAAAACTAGAAAATATTTTAAGAAAGATAAGTTGAAGCCAAAACAGGATGTATAAATTTAATGTACTTTTGTGGCTTTTAGAATCCAAAGGCAATTGGTTCTAGGGTTGGGGTTACTTCTCTAATTTATGAACTAATGAATTAAAAGCACAATTCTTTCATTCTTACAAACCAAGACAGTCACGAGTTGGGGAAAAAACAATTTTCTACATGAAAATGTGTCTTAAAATATTTTCCAACCAGGATTAAATAATAGTGAACAGGGTGTCATTTATTAAAATTAGTAAGTTGATGATAAAACTTTCAAAATATCCAAACACATAAGATTTGACTCAGATATGTTATTGGGAAAACAGATACTTGCTCAAGCTGGGAAATTGTGTGTGTGTGTGTGTGTGTGTGTGTGTGTGTGTATGGACCCACCACTAGTCTTCTAATGAGGCCTAGGTCCTGTCATCAGCTTATTCTGTGAAAGTATGGCACTAAACCACGTAGCCAAAGGCTTTCTTCTGGCTTTTTAATAGTTATTTTGAGATAAATACCTCATGGATTTTACTTTATGGACTTAATCTTCCGATCCCCTTTAATCCTTGGGTTAGTGTTACTGTGGGTGCTACCACAAAGTGACAGTTCATTAAACTGTGGGCAATATGGAAGTACTCATGCAAGATATGAAGTAACCAGTTCATTAATGTGGGAGTAACAGGATCACATTTGATTGCCTTCACTGAAGCCCAAAGCATAATCCAAACCTATTAGCCACACTGTATGAAGTATCACATATTCATGGTGTAGAATATGTACAATGAATTGAATCCTGAATCAAAAGACTTTGTTGGGTTTGCATCAAAGAAATAGAGTGTCATTGAAATGAAGTCCAGACTGGAGGCCTGTAGCAAGCAGGAGAGCATCTGCTTAGTGTGTGTCCCACCCCCAGGAAGATAAAGAAGTAGAAAAGAAAGTGTAAGAGAAAGGTGAAAGGAAAGGAGGAGAAGGGGTAAGAGAGGAGGAAGGGCATAGCAGGAAGGAGAAGAGGAGGAGACAGGGAGAAAGTAGAGGTAGGAGAGAAGGAAGAGGGAAACCGGACCCTGGGGAAGAGGAGCAGGAGAGGAGACAGGAGGAGGAAGATAAATGCAATATAACAGCAAGAATTGTGGGAAAACATTTTGCATAAGTGATTTGCATGTGCATGGCAGGATTATTTTCTAATCTGAAAGACGGCTAACACAGTGACAATATGGGTGATACCTGTTGCTCAGTCATTTTATTCTTTCTTCAGTGAGGAGTTCAGAAGAAAAGCTGAGTTCAGTGTTTTACAGATATATTTCAGGATTTCTTTTTCATGAATCAAACAATGGAAAGAAATAAATGCAACTTCCCTTAATTAAAAAAAGAATAGAAGCTATATTTATTTGTATTACTATGCATGAAGAAATCCTGGAGATTTCTGGTTAATTCAGAGGTATCCATGCAAAAATATAATACAAGAGGAAAGTAAAACTGTTTTTAATGTATAATAGGTTATCATTGATGAAAAGTTTTACTGGACTTTTTTCGTTTTTCTTATTTTATTTTTGTTTTGTTTTTGTTTTTGTTTTGTTTTTGCCAGTTGTTCATTGCTCCAAGGCTGTGCTCTGGAGCCCTTTCCAAGTCACCATGTGAAACTCCATTTCTGTAGTTCCTGTGGGTGTGGGTGCCTCCTCAGGTCACCCGTTGAGATGTGTGGCCAACTCCTTTAAGTTGGATGTGCAGTGAGTGGATGTGTATGCATGCTCCCCAGCATTGCCAGATGAGCCCTGCCCACCCTTCCCACCTAACTTCCCAGTCTCAGTTGCTACATTTCAGCCAGGAGTTGGCAGCCATGGGTCTGGAGTTGAGGCCACTGCTGCCCTCTCCTCCTCCAGCTGTGCTGGTACTGGTCTTCTGTGCTCCTGAGTGCCTGGCCCATCCTACGGGAGACTCTGTTCTGGGGTCACTCCCTGCCCCCATGAGTGCCGGGTGGGGGACACCATGTTTGTACACTGCACAGTCCATGAGTAAAGGAAGGCTGGGCATGAAGTCTGCCCCCTTGGGGCCAGGCAGCCCAGCCTTGGTTCACCTCATCAGTCTTTAAGGGGGTCTGGGTACTGGAGCCATGTGTTGGCCCCTCTGCCAGCTGGCTTGTGACAGCTGCAGCAGCTCAGCAACCTGGAGTCCCTTCAGCATCTCTGTGGACCTCCATTTTTCTGGTCCTTGTGGACTCGGGTACAGGGCCAACCGAACATATGCCAATCAGTGCCAGAGAAGCTTGGACTTGCAGCACACCAGCTGCAGCACCGAGAGAATGAAGGCCCTCTTGCTTTGCTGTGTAGCATCCTTCTTCGCCCTTCTGGCCCATATGGGCCCAGCTCTGGGTGCCATTCCAGGAATACTCCATTTGGAGGCAATGGGGTCACCCCCTACCCTCGTTGTTCTCCAAAGCAGGGGAAAAGACATGGCCTTGGCAATGTAGGCTGAAGAGATAGAAGGCAGGACTTGGCATCTAACCTGCCTTCCTCCCTGGCTTTGGCACCTGAGTCTGGGTTGCTTGGCTTGGTCACTAATGGAACCTTGTTGGCTACAGCCCACCGCAAATGTCCTGCACCTGCTGCAGCAGCAATGCGGTGTCCTGGAACCCCTTAGGGTCCCCACATGGACCTCTGATGGATCTACTTGGGCTGGGTGTGGGTTTCATCTCAGGACTCCCATTAGGAAGTGCCACACCCCTTCCTGGTACTGCAAGCAAGAAGTGCCACATATATCTACTTTCTAACATTTTCCTTTACTGAGATAAACAGAACTTAGAAATGTAAATAAGTTTTGTAAAAACAAAATATATAACCTATATCACTTCAACCTTCTAAATCATTTTAATATTTTTATATCCAGTAGGAATTCTATCTGTAATTAATTATTTTACATTTGAATGTAATGTATTTTGTGTTTATTTAACTATTCTAGTATAATTTCATTTGCACTACTTACAATTTTTTTAAAATTCTGAGATTCAATCACATGTTTATGGATAAGTGTTTTGTTGTACTTTTATTTCAGTTTTCCATTATGGCCTTATGATTACAAACAATAAGATCCATTCTTGCTAGTATAAAGTTCAATGATTTTGGACTAGAGACTCAAGGATATAGTATAACATATCATACAGTAATGTGTTTCACTTTGTTTAATACTGCTCCATAAAATAATTAATAATTCAGGTGACAGCCACTTCATCTGGCATGCTGGTCGGTCTGGTGAAGTAGGATCCTAGTGGCAGCCTGCCCATATCGGGCCATTGCGGGCACCTCGCCTGGGGCTGTGGGAGAAGATCAGGGTGCACCTGCTGTTCAGCGAGGTCAGCAACCCGGCAGCTGCTGTGTAAATGTCACAGTGTCACTGACTCACTTCTAAAACATGCCTGCCCCGTGGGCTTGGACCCTGAGGATCTGCCCCTGGGAGCACACACACACCTTGGGGCAGGGGGCGCCTAACTAGGAAGGTGTTTAGACCAAAAAGAAGCCACTCTGCAGATTAGCTGGTACAGTATATATTCTCCGTTGAGTAGGGGACAATTCTGCTCTGCTGTGGGGAGGAAACAAGAAAGACAGATCCAGGCAGGTGAAACCAACTTTTTGTACTCAGGCTGGCAAGGAAACTTTCCTCCATGCACTTTCCAGCAGGCTCAGGAAGCCCTCCATGTTCCTTGTCCATGGAGTAGCAGCCAGGGACACTCACGTCTGGTACTCCTGGCTGCTCTTTTGGGTTTGTTTGTTAATTTATACAGACAGCCCCTCCCTGAAACAGCAGAGGTCTTCTGGGTACTGTAAAACGTTCTGCATCTGAGCATTCCCAATGTTTGGTTTTTGTATTGTTTCTTGTAAATGCTTTGTGAAATTTGTGTTTTAGGTGTTGAGGTGCGAGCGAAGGAGCCAGATTATGAAAATAGTTTCCTACCAGTCTTTCATTTATAAATGAAATCAGATTCTCTATAAAAATGCATACCAGGAAATAACTTGAGAGGGGAAAAAAAGGCTGCTTTCTCATAAGATCAAAATGTGCTAGTTTTATATGCATGTTTTATGTGCTCAAAATACAATTAAGTAACTCACTCTCTAGGAACAATTGTCCAGAGCTAAGAATTAAGTGTCTGGGAGCTAGAGGCAGTGTGTTTGTGAGCTTTATCCAAACGGAAGGAAGAAAATAAAAATTCAATAATAACTTTGTAGAATCAAGGTGGCAATACAATATGAGAATCACAATAAACTTCTTTGCTATTTGGGCTCTTTTATTGTTCCATATGAATTTTTGGATTGCGTCTTTTATTTCATTGAAGAGTGACTTTGGGATATTGGTAGGTATCACATTGAATTTGGATATAGCCTTTGGCACTATTGCCATTTTCATGATGTTAATCCTCCCAATCCAGGAGCATGGGAAGTTTCCCAGTTCCATAGCTTTGCTTTAATTTTCTTTTTCAGGTTTTTAAAGTTCCCATCATAGATGTCCTTCACCTCTTAAGTTAACTCCTAGGTATCTTATTTTTGTGTGGCTCGTAAAAAGGGGTTGCTTTCCTAATTTCAGCTGCACGCTTATTGTTATTGGAATACAGGAAAGCCTTTATTTTCTGAGGGTTAATTGAATACTCTGCTAGTTTGCCAAAGTTTCTGATCAGCTCAAGTAACTTGGGAATGGAGTCCATGGGTTTCATTAAATACAAGACCATGTCATCTTCAAAGACGGAGTGTTTTACTTCATCTTTTGCTATTTGGATCCCTTTAAGATTGCATCTTATCTTATTGCCCCAGCTAGCTTTCTAATACTAAGTTGAAAAGGAGTGGAGAGAGCAAATATCCTTATCTTATTCCTGAATTTATAAGAAATGGGTTTAACTTCTCACCATTAAGTATAATGCTGGCTGTAGGTTTGTCAATTCTTAGTAGAAAGAACAGCACTAGAGCAATATTAGTTCCAAATTTCAAACGCTACTAAAAAGCCATAGTAATAAGAACAGCTTGGTTCTGGCACAAGAACAGACTTGAGGACCAATGGAATCGGACTGAAGACTCAGAAATTAATCCCCTGACCGATAGCCACCCAATCTTTGACAAGGGATCTAAAAAAGGAGAATGGAAGAAAGACAGCCTTTTGAGTAAATGGTGTGGGCAAAATTGGTTAAACACCTGTTAAACTAAAGCTGCACCCATATATATCACCCTGCACAAGAATCAACTCCAAATGGATCAAAGACCTCAAAATAAAAGGACACCATGAAAACACTACATGAAGCAATAGGATAAACTCTAGAGCTTTTTAGCACATACCTGAATTTTCTTAATAGAGAGCCAGATACAAAGAGTAAAGAAAAATAAGTTAAGAAATTCATTCCTTAATTCATCTCTTTATGAAACAAGAAATTTACCATTACAGGATGAGATGGAATTATAAATTCCAAGTGCTGATACAGTCTGTATGTAATAAACATATTACAATGGTCAAAAAAAAGAAATCAAAGAAAGGTTGGACCAATGGGATTGCATGAAACATGAGAGCTTCTGCAAGACAAAGTTCATAGATAGCAATATCAATAGAAAGCACATGTTCTGGGAGAAGATCTTCACGAGTTATAAAATGGACAAGGTCTTATATCTAAAATGTACTTAGGACTCAAAAAATTAAATCCCCCAACATCAAATCCTCAGAGAAACAACTGCTCGATAATTAAGTGGGCTAAAAACTTAAAGAGAGACTTCTCTGAAGAGGAAATAAAAATGGCCATTAGATACATGAAGAAATGATCAACTATTCTAGTCACAAAAGAAATGTAAATCAAGAGAATATTGCGATTGTACCTTACTCTAGTTAGAATGGCTATAATCAAGAATTTTTTTTTCTGTTTATGTGGTGCTGAGGAATCGAACCCAGGGCCTCATGCATACAATGCAAAACCCTCTACTCCTGAGCCACTTTCCCGGCCCCTAATCAAGAAATTTAATAACAACACATTGGAAAGGGATGTGGCTAAAACGGAACCCTATTTCATTGATGGTGGGAGTGTAAACTTGTTTAACCACTTTGGAAAGCAGTATGGAAGTTCTTCAAAAGACTCCATGTAAAGTTCCCCTATGTCCCAGCAACCCACTTTTGGGCATTTAGGCATTTACCCAAATGATCACAAACAAAGTCATACCAAATATGCCTGTGCAACCATGTTTATGGAAACAACCTCGATGCTTCTCAGTTCATGAATGGATCAAGAAAATGTGATACATACACACACACACACACACACACACACACACACACACACAATGACACACACACAATGGAATTCTATGCCTCCATTAGAAAGAATGAGATTGTCACATTTGTTAGGAAATGGAAAGACTTGGTAAATTTTATATTAAGTGAAGTAAGCCAGGCCCAAAGAAACATATGTCCCATGGTTTCCCTTGTTTGCAAGGACTAGTACATGTCTAGGACAAGCAGAGAAGATCAAAGGCTATGGACGTATAACCATATAAGGTGACATTAAGTGAAAGGACCCCAAGTCAGACACACAAGTGATTTTTTCTTTCTTGTTTTTGTTTTTAATATACTTATAATGTGCTATGTGCTTCTTTTGTAAGTTCATCCCCCCATTGTATAATCCCTGTTTTCACTGTATTTGATTCCAGTGTTCTGCATCTTATATACATATTTTGTAATTTGGGAAGTGGAAAGGTTGTAGCAGAATGCAGAAATGGGGATGCAGGTTGACCCATTGTGATTATGAGATGTACAGGACACTGTGTCGAAAATGAATTAACAGTGTGGGGTAATGGTCAAGGAGGGAGGAGTTGGAGAGTTGGGGAGGGAAAGGGTAGTAGGAGAAAAACAAAGGAGGAGGTAACAATGCTCAATAGGAAAGGTACTCATTACCCTACTCATGTAACTGTAAACCCTCTGTATAGTATTTTTACAATAAAAAATATAAAACGCTCTTCCTGGTATAGATTTCCAGTGCTGCCCAGGGTATTGCATTTTTTGCCTTTTCTGGCTGTGGTTAGGTCCATCTGCCTAATGGATCAGTACTCTTCAAGGCTTCTTGGTCATGAAGTGGGACTTGGATTATCCAGTGATGTTTGGAACTAGGCCAAGAACAGGACAAAACCACTTCCAGGGCATTGCTTCTTCATTCCCCCGGCCCCATGCAATTAGGATTGCAAGCAGAATTTCTCTGAATTCGACTCCAGAAAACAATCACTGAACCAAAAGGCAAGGTCACCAAACACCTCCCCTCCTCCCCCCAATTCCTCCTTTCTTCCTCCTTGGTAAAGTACAAAATAATTTTGCAGGTTTTGGCAAACACACAAATTGCCCACTACCTCCCCTTTTAAACTAGGTTTAAAGTCACTAAGTCATTTAAACTGATAATGCCGCACTCATTATTCTGGACAACAACTTCAGGTTGTTTGATGCTTTAATTTGATGTTGGTGGTGGTGGTGGTAGGAGGGCCTCAACTCTGGGTCTAGCTGCTATACCTGATGAGCTTTTCAGCTCAAGGCTAGTGCACTACCACTTGAGCCACAGAGCCATTTCCACATTTTTCTGCTTATGTGGTGCTGAGGAATTGAACCCAGGACCTCATGTATTCAGGACAACTACTCTACCACTGAGTCTCCTTCCCAGCCTTAATGCTTCAATTCTTTAAATTTTATTTTCGTCAGTCCTGGGGTTTAATCTCAGGGTGTTAACATATCCCTGAGTTCTTCAGCTCAAGTGGAGCCCTCTACCACTTGAGCCACAGTGCCAATTTCTGTTTTCAGATAAGCGTCTTTCAGATATTCCTGACAGGGTTTGCTTTGATCAGTGAATTTTTAAATTATATTTCTTCTAGGTATTTATTGGAATATTGCAGTTTATCTGAAATTTAAAGTTTTCTGTAAAACTCTGTCTTCAAGTATTCCAATAGTACTAAATATTACATTTACAATCTATTCTGTAGCAATACATTTTGAAATTATTATGTTAAGATGAAAATCTTGTTGTTTGTAGAAAAATCCCATTAAAGTCCAAATGGGAAATATGCTCATTTCAGCAGCCTTGAGTCTCCTTCGTATTTATTTATTTATTTATCTATTTATTTGTGAAAATACCATATAGAGGGGTAACAATTACATGGGCAAGATAATGAGCACATTACTCATCAAGCATTGTTGCCTCCTTCTTTGTTTCCCCTTCCCATCTGTTCTCATCTGCCCATCCCCTCGTTGCTCTCCAGACACCCCTTTGCCATCCCCCACTCTCGGGGGCCAAGTTGTAAAGTTCGTTTTTCTTTTATTTTTTATTTGTTTATTTTTTTATAGTGAGAATACCAACAGACGAGTTACAATAACATGGGCAAAATAACGACTACATTTCTTATCAAGCACTGTTGCTGCCTCTTTGTTTCCCCTTCCCATCCCTTTCCATACTACCCATATATATATATATATATATATATATATATATATATATATATATATATATATCAGATTTTATTGATCCATGCATCCACTGAGGGGCGTCTGGTTTGGTTCCATATGTTAGCTATGATAAATAACGGTTCAATAAACATAATTGTGCTGGTAGCTTTAATATGGTCTTGTTTGTGACCATTTGGGTAAATGCCCAAAAGTCGGATTGCTGGGTCATAGGGGAGCTCTATGTGGAATCTTTTGAGGAACCTCCATACTACTTTCCAAAGTGGTTGAACAAGTTTACATGAACACAAACAATGCAATAAATTTCCCTTATGCCCACATCCCCTCTAGCATCTGTTGTTATTAGAGTTCTTCATTATAGCCATTCTAACTGGGGTGAGGTGGTATCTCAATGTTGTTTTGATTTGCATTTCTGTTATGGCTAGAGATGTTGAGCATTTCTTCATGTGTATATTGGCCATTCTTCTTTCATCTTCAGAGGAGTTTCTCTTTAAGTCTTTAGCCCACTTATTTATTTGGCAGTTTTTTTCTTTGAGGATTTGTTGTTGGGGGATTTAATTTTTTTGAGTTCCAGGTATATTTTAGATATGGGATCCTTGTCTGTTTTATGGTAGTGAATCAATGGGCTTTCAATTGATTTTGCTAGCTATGTCCTTTGCCATGCAGAAGCTCTGCAATTTCATGCTATCCCCTTTGTCCAACATTTCTTTGATTTGTTGTAATTCTGGGTCTCTATTAAGAAAATTTAAGCCTGTGCAAAGTCTGTTTCCCCTATTCCATTCTTTAATGTTTTCAGAGTGTCTGTTTGACTCGGAGGTCTTTGACCCATTTGGAGTTCATTCTGGTGCAGGATGATATATAAAGATCTAACTTTAGTTTTCTACAAGTAGTTAACCAATTTTGAAAACACCAATTACTGAGGAGATTGTGTCTCTTCCTTTCTAATTTTTTAGCTCTCTTATCGAACATTAGATGTCTATAGGTCTATAGGTTCATTTCTGGGCTTTCATGTCTAGTCCATTGGTCCTATGGGCTATTCTTGGGACAGTACCAAGATGTTTTAATTACTATGGCTTTGTAGAAGAGTTTGAAATTTGGTATTGATATTCTTCCAGCACTGTTGTTTCCATTAAATATCGTTTTTGCTATTCAGGGTATTTTATTTTTCCATATGTATTTTTGGATCACTTCTTCTTTTTACTAAAAGAATTAGGCTGGAATATTGATAAGTATCATATTGAATTTGTAGATAGCCTTGGGAAGTATTGCGATTTTCACGATGTTGATCTTTCCAATCCAGGAGCATGGGAGTTTTTGCCACTTTCTAAGTTCGGTTTTGATTTCCATTTTCAGGATTTTAAAGTTTTCATCATTGAGGTCGTTTTTTCTTTGTTAAGTCTTAGGTATTTTAATTTTTGTGGGGGATTACGAATGGAGTTGCTTTCCTGATTTCAGTCATACTTTTCTCATTGGTGGCATACAGAAAAGCCATTGTTTTTTGAGGGTTAATTTTATACCCTGCTACTTTGTCAAAGTTTTGAATCAGCTTCAATAATTTGGGAGTGGAGTCCGTGGGATTCTTTAAATCCAAGTTCATGTCATCTGCAAAGAGGTAGAGCTTCTTCTTTCCCTATTTGGATTCCCTTTTATATTTGAATCTTATTGCTGAAGCTAGGCATTCTAATCCTAGTTTGAAGGGAAGTGGAGTGAGTGGACATCTTTATCTCATTCCTTAGTTAAGAGGAAATACCTTTATTTTGTCACCATTAAGTAAAATGCTGGAAGTAGGTTTGTCATATGCATCCTTTATTGTATTGAGGAATGTTCCCTGAATTCCTAATTTTTCCAGAACCTTCATCATAAAAGGGTGTTCTATCTTGTCAAATCCTTTTTCTGCATCTATTGAGGTAAACATGTGGTTCTTATCCTTGCTCTTGTTGATGTGATTTATTGTATTAATTGGTTTGCGTATATTGAAGCAGCTTTACATCCCTGAAATTAATCCTGTTTGATCATGTTGTATGATTTTTTTGGATGAATTGTGAAAGTCGATTCACCAAAATTTTGTTGAGAAGTTTTGCATTAATCTTCATCAAAGAAATGAGTCCCTGCCTAGTTTGGGGATGAGGTTTATGATGGCTTCATAAAATGAGTTCGGTAGTGAACTTTCTCTTTCAATTTCATTGAAAACTTGAAGGAGTATTGATGTGAGCTCTGCTTTGAAGGCCTTGTAGATTTCCGCTGTAAAACTATCTCGTCCCGGGCTTTTCTTAGATGGGAGGTCTCTTATTGCTATTTCTATTTCATTGCTTAATATGGGCCAATTAAGATGGTTTAACTCATCTTGGTTTAGTTTCATCATGTCTATATTTACTAGGAAACAGTACATTTCTAACAAGTTCTCAAACGTATTAGCCTAAAGCTTTGAGAAGTATTCCTTATAATATACTGAATCTTGGTTGTTTCTGTGGTGAAGTTTCCATTCTCATCTCTGAGTTTATTTATTTGAGTGTGTTTTCTTATTCTTCTAATAAGATTTGTTAAGGGTCTGTCAATTTGTTAATTTTTCAAAAACCAACTCTGTTTTGTTGATTCTTTCTATGCTTTTTGAATTCTAATTGATTTAATTTTGATTTAATGTTAATTATTTCTTTCCATGTACTGGATTGGGGTTTATCTTGCTGCTCTTTTTCAAGGAGGCTCTGATATCTCACTAAATTGTTGGTTTCAGATCACTCCAATTTGTTGATACCTCTGAATACTGCATATGCTGTGTCCCAGAGGAGCTGGTATTGTGAGTGTTCATTTTTGTCGAATATTATAAACATTTGAATTTCATTTATGATCTCTTCCATGACTCCCTGGTGATTCAACAGTGTGCTGTTCAGCCTCCATGTGTTACAGGACTTTCATTGGTGGTTTTTGGTGTGGGGTTCTAATTTTATTCCCTTGTGGTCTGAGAGAATGCAAGGTATAACTTCAATGTTTTTGGATTTGGACAAGTTTGCTTTGTGACCTAAATGTTGTCTATTTTGGAAAAAGTTCCCTGTGCTGCTGAGAAAAACGTGTATTCTGATGCTGCTGGGTGAAATATTCGGTAGATGTCTGTTAAATCTATGTGATCTATGCAGTTTTTTATATCTGTGGTTTCTCTGTAGATTTTTTGCCAAGTTGATATATCTAGTGGGGAGATTGTGTGTACTAACAATTAATATCTTTGGATCTATAGGAGATGTGAGAAAAAGTACAGTTTCTGGGATAAATTTGGATGCTCTTGTGGGGAATAGATATTTAGAATTATAATATCCTCCTGAGGGAGAGATCCCTTAATAAGTATGTAGTGACCTTCTTTATCTCTTCTCACCAATTTTAATTTGAAATCTATTTAACTGATATTAGGATTGCAACTCATTCCTGTTTATGAGGCCGTTTGCTTGTTAGATTTTGTTCTAGCCTTTCACTTTAAACATGTGTTTGTTTTTATGAGCATGTTGTGACTCCTGAATGCAGCAGACAGAAGGATTTTTTTAAATCCAAATATACAATCTATATTGCTTAATTGTATTGTTAAGTTCGTTAATGTTGGGAGATAGTACTGAGAGACATTTGTTAGTTTTTGCCATTTTATGCACTTCTTGGGGGCTGCACCAACTGGGTTCTTCCTATGGTTCTTGGATTCTCAATTTGGGTGCAGTTTCTTACCCTTTATTGTGGTCCTGTTGGTTTTCTCTGTGTAGGACATCTTTAAGTAACTTTTATAAGGCTGGTTTGGTAGAGATATATTGTTTCACTTTTTCTTTGGTATGGAAAATTTTTATTTGTCCTTCAGGCATGAAGGAGAGTATAGCTGGGTACAGTATTCTTGGCTGATAGTTGTTTGTCTTTAGGGCATGGCATACATCATTCCAGGCTCTTCTTGCTTTAATTGTCTCTGCTGAGAAATCTGAGGTGATTCTAATTGGTTTCCCTTATAGGTGATTGATCTTTTCTCCTTGACAACTTTAAGGATCTTTTCTTTGGTCTGAATTGATTCTGTGGATATTATAATGTGGAGTTGTGATGTCTTGTTCTGGTCTGGTCTATTTTGGGTTCTAAAAACTTCTTGTATCTCTATAGGCCTATCTTTTTGCATGTTTGGGAAGTTTTCTGCTAGGATCCTGTGAAACAAATTTCCTAGACCTTCTGTTTCTAGGTGCTCCTCTACACCTATTATCCTCATTAGGCTTTCTGATGGTGTCTTCCAAATGTTGAATAGATCTATCATATTTCTTGGATTTGTCTTTGATGGATGTATGTTCGTCCTCTATAATATATAGGCTGTCTTCAATCCCCGAGTTTCAGTCTTCTGCATGGTCTAACCTACTGTCAAGAAATCTTATCACTCACAAAGCCCTGGTCCTGAAAAATGCCTCCATACAATTGTGACTACATCATGCTCTGCTGTAAACCCCACCTCCACCCTAACACACTTCCCAAAGGCCTGCCATTCTCCATCAGAAACCCTGTCCCTTACTAGCCTATGTCTTCCTAGTACCACCCTGCCCTCTCAAAGTCAGACCCTGAAAAGCCACTCCCTCATAGCTCCACATTCCTGCTCCAGAATCCCCAACTTCTGTCAACCTCTTGCCTCCATTCCCTGCCCTGCCTTATGAGAAACCTCACCCTACATATCCCACAAGGGCTCACAGTATTCCACCAAATCCCCTCCTCTATGTAACCTCCTCCTTTGTAGCCTTGTTCTTCCTTCTCAAAGCCTTGCCCCAAACAGCCTCCTCCCCAGTGACCCCACCTTTTTCCAATGAAAACCTGTCCACCTGCCAGCCTCCATCCTAAATCCTGCCTACTCCACACAAGACCCCTTCCTAACAAGTCTAGTCATTCCTGTTCCTTCCCTGATGTCTCAAAGCCCTAAACACACTGGCCTTCGCCCTCAAAACCCTGTCGTGTTCCACCATACAGGGTGTGCCAATACCACCTCCTCCCTTAAACCAGACAGAGCTCCACCAGAAAACACATACCACCTCATCCATGAAGGTCTCATATAGTAACTTTTATTACAAATGTGATTTTGAACATAAAAACTGGGGAAATAAAAGTTCTGGCCTCCAGCTGGGCTTAGTCACAGAGAAGGATTTGTGCCTGGTTTTGACTTTTCAGCTAGTCCTGACAATGTAAAGTGCTCTTGTCTAAAACTGGATGAAAATCAGACCAGTTTAAGTTCAGGTGACTCCTCAACCCCAGGCTTCCTCCAACAGAAGAGATTCAAAAGACCAATTTTGAAATGCCTTCCTAAATAAGCAAGCCCTGGGAACATGAAGCTCAACAAAGTTACTTAGATTAAAATAAATACTGTCTTAAATTTTTCTTTCAAAACTTCAAAATGTACATATGACTCATTTTGATTTTTGCATGCTTAAAAATCTGAGTGTGTTTTGTATGTGTTTGTAAACATGTTCATGATAGAAATGGTCAGCATGCTGTAACAATTGGCTGAGTTTAAGTTTAAAGTTCAAAAGGTTATGAGATTTGATCGTTACTAAAAATTTTTAAAGCATTTTCACATTTTTTAAATGGCTTTCGAAGGATTCCTTAACTTAAAAAATTAGAAAATCTGGTATTTTAGAATGCATAAGGCTGTTAACACTGTAATCAAGATATCTGGCTTAACAAAAAAGGAGAAATTTAGAAGCCAACAGAAGACCTATCTTTAGGAGTGAAGGATGAACAGGCAGAAGTGCAGTTCAGCTGGTCATGCATGGTGGAACAGGCCCTGGGAAGAGTCCACACACGGTGAAAGAAGGTAAGCTGGCACAAACACAGTTCAACTAACCCTAAAGTGTCAGATTGGATGTGTGCCCATTCCACAGGAATGGCCAAGTGGCCCATGTTTATTCTTCCCCTTTTCCCTACAGATAGACACTGGAAACATGATGGCAAAAATGAATGATGTGAACATCTGATTAACATTGCTAGAACTGCCCTTTGGATATGTTAAAATTAAGAAGGCCTTAAAAAGAGGGTTAAAAAGTTTATTTGTATAATGTGGTTTGCTCTCAATGATATTCTGCCATTGGATATGTTATTTTTAAGGCATAAAGGTGTTAAGTCTAACTTCTTGGTACAGTGATAGTGATTCTAATTTTTGCATTAAGAAAAAAATGTTATTTCAGCTTAAAAGTTTTCATGTGTATCTGTTTTAAAACAAGCATCCAAAAGAAAATGAGTGACACCTAGCCTCGAGAGTTTAAGGGGTTTTTAAAATGCAACTAAAAACTAAAGTATAGACTATTAAAACAGAGATGAATAGGAGACTTACAAATTAGGAATGGATTTCTGTATATAAAGTTTAAAAGTAAAATTGTTCTAAACATTTGCTTCAAAGTACAAAAAGAAAAATTAGGATGACCAAAGTTATTGCTTAATTCCTATTTCAGTTTGGTCTCATAGTAGATTTTTTTTGTTTTTTTGTTTGTTTGTTTGTTTTTGGTAACAGTTCCCAGCAGATCCACAGAGTGAGGATTCTTGTAAGTTTGTCAGATGTAACTTTGGTTCTTAATAACTTTCAGGTAAGAATATGCTTAAAAGCTACTTCTATGTTGATTGCCTTGTTGCTTTTAATTGGAGTAAAATGGCCTTTTATGAGACTCATTGATCTGAAAACTTATTTGAATCCAGCCTGGACAGATAAAAGCCCCTGTGAGAATGTCACCTCTACTCAGCCAGCAGAAGACAGAAAGAGCAAGCAGACCTGCTTTAGGATTCAATGTGGCAAATTGCTAGCCTTGAGCTGCAGAGCTGAGGGACAGCACTCAGGCCCCAAGTTCAAGTCCAATTACCAACTAAGGGAAATGCCAATGAGGCATTGTTCCCAGTATGGAGAAAACACTCCTTGGACGAAAGTAATTGAGGAGCATCCACAGACAGTAAGCCACTGATTAGAGGGCAGAAATAATGTCAGATCCTTGAGTTATTTTTGCATGGCCCTTCAAAATTGGTCAGAGCCAGGAGGTCATGGGAAGGTAGTTTGTAAGCATGCCTAATGTCTATGACTGTAAAGGACAGGAACTTGCCAGTCATCTGTGATAGTAGTAAAATCTAAAGTTCTAAAATGTGGAGGATAGTTTAAATCCCAACCCCTGCATGTGTCAAAAGCTCTAATTGGCAGTAACTTTTGAGCTGACACCATCTACATGAAATTCATCTGCTCAGGAAAAGTTTGTAAACCTGAGAATGCGTTTCTATTGATATCTGTCTGAAGGCCTGCATAGGTATCTCAGACATTGTTAGGACTACTAGAGATCACGTTCCTAAGCCATCCATAAAGATCCTTTTGCAAACCAGAAGGCTAAATAAGCTCCACTGCTGTAGCCAGAAAAATGGTATGTGCGTTTGTCAAAAGTTAAAATATTGTTCTTAATGATATCTAACCCTGGTAACCTCTTTGTAAAATAGGCTAATTTTATAGGTTCCTGGCTAGGTAGGATCAACACCTCTGAGTCAGCTTGAAGAAGTGACAGAAGATGAATCTTTGCCCATCATCCCCTTTTAAGAACAAAGGAAAATATTCACTTTTTTTTTAATTGTGTCAAAATAGACAGAAGGAAAAGGCATGGGAAATAATAGTACAAGCCTGAGCCCTCTATATCTGCTTAGAAAATCCTAGCCTTATTAAAAGAACTATTTGTTTAAAAAGTTGTCATCTTGGTAAATTGTCCTGGGCTATTGTATAAATTGTCTTAAAAACTAGTGAGGTCACAGCCTGACAAGCATATGCAATGTATGCTTACCAGTCTATGTAGGAATTTGTAGTCCAGCACGAGGTGTGACATTTCCTTGGAACGACTGTGAGACCCTGCTGCTGCTGTTGTACACCCTAATGAGTAAAGTTCAACAACAGCCTGACTGTTACCTGGAGGAAATCTACATCATCACCCAGACCACCTCCACCTTGGTAAAAGTAGATTGCACTCCTGACTGATTCCATCACCTGAAAATGCTTCCCAGTTGAAAGCTGATACAACTAAGATCGTGTGGTAATATGCAGTAATCCTCTATACTCCCACAGTAGATATTGGGAACGAGGATAACACCGGCTTCCCTTAGGCACTTCAGGTACGCAACCTAGTTTGGTTCTGGTATGGTAATAACCTGCTTCCTCCTGGGTGTTTTTTAAACATAAAGGAGGGATTTTTTTAAATCAATGGAGGTAGTAAGAGGAATGAGACCCAGCCCTAATCTTATCCTTAAATTCTAGCAAGCTTGGGCTGGGAAGGTGGCTCAGTGGTAGAGCGCTTGCCTTGCATGCCTCAGGCCCTTGGTTCGATTCCTCAGCACCACATAAGCAAAATGAAAAAAGCTGGAACTGGCGCTGTGGCTCAAGTGATAAAGCACTAGCCTTGAGCTGAAGAGCTGAGGGACAGTGCCCAGGCACAGAGTTGAGGCCCTACGACCGGACCCCCCCAAAAAAAATCTAGCAAGCTTTTCATCCTACTGGTGCCTTGAGGCTTTCTGAGATTACTTGGTTCCACAAGTCAAAGGAAAAATGGGCAGTTTTAAACTCTCACCACAAAGAAGCTCAAGGAATTGTAAAGAAGAGGAGGGTAGTACAGAAAGCCTTAGGAAAGGAACTGGGGGAAAATTGGTATCCTCTGGATAAGAAAGGATTTAAAAGGTAAGTATTGTTTTAAAATGTTTGTAAAGAAGACAAACCTCAGAAAGTTTATGTAGCAAATAGTATGAGTATGTCTTAAAATTGGAGTTTATGAGTACAGCTGGTATAAAATTAAGTTAGCTGTTATATACAGAATCAAGATTGCTAGAAGAAAATATCAGGGCCTTTGGTACTGTTAATTTTGTTACTCACAATCAGACCTTGTAGACTGGTGTCCTTTGTAAAAGAGAGGATCAGCACAGTCCATCTATTAGTTCTGAGATCCCAATACTAAACTGTAAATATAGAAGACTGTTTCAATTAGGGGAACATGATTGGTCCCCGATGCTCTAGAAGAGGAGGGAATGAAGACCAAAGTAACTCCAACTTGAGATTAACCCCACCATCTTGTGCTAGGCTGCACTCAGAGTAAGCCCAAGAGAGAGAGAAAAAAAAACACAGGTCGCCACCAATCTTGCCCACCCTTAAGAAAGCAGAACAGTTGCTCAAGTGTTCTAGGAACAGAACATACCAACAGTTCAGAAAAAGGGCAGTTATGTTTAGGGTGGACTCAAACCAATCATGTAACTGCTTGTGTGGAAATTCCCTAAACTTGTTTGTTCAATACTATAAAAGCTGTGCTGATTTTGTGCTTGGGGACTCTTACTGCACCGGTTACCAGTGCATGGAGGACTAAGCTTGAGCTTACAAATAAATGACTCTTTTGTTCGCATTGGTCATAGTCTCTGGTGGTCTTTTGGGGGTCCCAAGTCCGTACAACAGGGCTTGATATAAAATGTCTCTGCCCAGAGATTTGAATGTTGGCATTTATAGTTTAAATGATTTAGGGTAATTATTAACATCTCACACATGCTGAGGTTTTTATTTATACCTCTCTTTCACCCTTTCTTTCTTCCTCCCTTTCTTTCTTTTTTTCTTTTCCTTTCTTTCTTTCTTTCTTTCTTTCTTTCTTTCTTTCTTTCTTTCTTTCTTTCTTTCTTTCTTTCTTTCTTTCTTTCTTTCCTTCTTTCTTTGTTTCTTTCTTTCACTTCTTTCCTTCTGTACTTCCTTCTTTTCTTCCTTCCTTCCTTCCTTCCTTCCTTCCTTCCTTCCTTCCTTCCTTCCTTCCTTCCTTTCTTCCTTCCTTCTTTCCTTCCTTCCCGTCCCTCCTTCTCCTTCTCTGCTTTCTTTTCTTTCTTTCTTTTCTCTTTCTTTCTTTCTTCCCCTTTCTTTCCTCTTTTATGAAATGAGTATGAATTTAGATATTTTGTTTGCTGAACAAGTATTATACCATTAGAACAATCCTTTTTTTAATTTAGTTACTTTGCTCATAGGTTATCAATTTTGCTGAGGGCTGAACAGAGAGAGGCTAAGTTCCTCACCTATGTCTGCCAAGTAACTGGGATCACAAATGCATTCCAACTTGCCAGGCTTTAGGATAATATGAGAATCATATTACTTTCCCGGCACACTGGTTCTGAACTGAGACCCTCTCAAATTCTACCCCTTTAGTTAGTAATGTGAGCTCGAATAGCTTGCCCTCAGTATAGATTATCTAAATGAATGATTGAAGGTAATTTCACTTTAAACTCTTTTTTTGCCAGTTCAGGGACTGTTATAATTATATTTCTATATACATTTTGTGTATATGTGCACATTACTTTTAAAATGTTGCTCTCTCTCACTTTTTTTTCTTTTTTCTTTTTGTTGGTCATAGGGCTTAAATTCCAGGCCTGGGTGCTGTCGCTAAGTTCTTTAGATCAAGGCTAGCACTTTACCACTTGAACCACAGTGCCACTTCCACTTTTTGGTGTTTAATTGGAGGCAAGAGTGTCACGGATTTCCTGCAAGGGCTAGCTTTGAACTACCATCTTCAGATCTCAGCTCTTGCATAGCTAGGATTACCGACATGAACCACTGGCTCCCAGCTAAAATGTTACTTATTTTAAGTTCTATGATTTATTGAGGGAAAAGCATGAGTGTGTAGAAGGGAAACTTTCAAGTCATCTCTCTAAATAATTTCAGAGTTTCATTTTCATAATATTTATTTCAGTGATTAATAACAGAAGCTCCCAAAGTAACAGAATGATCCTTCATAGTCTCCTTCCCATAGGTATTATTGGAGGATGAGAGAAAACTAAGTATAAGGCAATATGTACTTGCAATTATAAAAAACATTTGATGATACATAAAGAGCCATATTACACAGCGTGCTTTTCATTTCATAAAGAAAAGAATGTTATACAAGAATATTTATTGGCAGGCTTTTTCATCTGAAAAAAATATTATAAAAAAGCTGAAGGAGATCAGCAACCGTTTAAATGTGATATAACATTGGAGACTATAAGACATGAATTTATTCATTAAATATCTAGGAAATGTATCAGTTCACTAAATTTATTCATTGTACATTTTATTTTATTTACATGTCACTTAATATATAAATACATACAAGTGTGTATATATATACGTATATATATATATATATATATATATATATATATATATATATATATATATATACGTATATATATATAAAACAGCAATATCTGTCCAGTGAATTGTATGGTTAGGTAATTTCATCATGTCAAGTTCATCAAAAGGATGGACTTCCATAAATTTTAACAACCCTGCAACACCACTGCACATGCAAACTTAAGTGTTCACAATTGTAAGCCAGACCTGTGTTTTACCAAAGCTTTGTATATAGTGTGTTATTTTTTTCATTTAAGCTTGACACGAAATGTGTTTGCCCTAGAAATAAATGATGGCATTATAACTACAGTAAGTTAGTGTAAATCTTTACATTGAACACATGTTAAGTATGAGTTGTTCTTGCTTTCCTTTTCTTATTTTATCTTTAGGAAATTGATTTCAGTTTTGATGTAGTGTTTGCCAGACAGTTACTCCATCACTAGAGTCACTCCACCAATCCTTTCTTGTTTAAGTTACTTTACATATAGAGTAACAATTTTTGCACCCAGCTCCAAAAGCAGGGACCATGATTTCATTCCAATATACCTACCTAGTAGGTTGATATAGGTGATACTTTCCTTCCTAGACTGATTCAGAACTGTGATCCTCTCAAATTTCTTCCACTTTAGTTAATAGTGTGTGCTCCAGTTCTGCATACCTCTAGAAGATATGACAGAAGTAAATGAGTACAGGTAATTTGAGTGAATCATTGGCTCATAGGTGATTTGATATTAAAACGTAGGGTAAGTTTGAAAGTATAATCACAGTAGTCAGATATTTTGCTAAATAAATTTTCCTTCACATTAAAAATCACCTCGACCAGAATTCAGGACTTATTTTGTTGTCTGTCAACTTGTATGTCATCTGGAAAAATAAACTTAATGTCTTCCATGCGTGGTAAAGATCTTTGAATGGTCTGATGTGCTGGTTCACATCTATAATCATGGTTAGCAATCAGAAATAATTAGATCACAATTTGAAAATAGCCTAACCAAAAATTAGGAAATCTCAATCTCAAGAAACTAGTGGATCATGTTGAATCATGCCATTAATCTCAACACCACAAGAGGCTAAGTCTCTGCACAGTACCTGTGTCACTTAGGAAACTGGCTCACTTGGAGGCAGTCACCTCTCCTGATGCAGAAACTGGGCTGAGATTTAGCCAAGAGGAGGGAGGAGTCTGCCCCACCTTCCCAGGGTGGACCTCCAGAATGCAGTGAATGTGCTTGCATTCCTCCTCCAAATGGCTTGAGACGCCATGCTGCTGAGTGCTCATTATTTGATTCCAGTTACCTGTGTTAGAGGTGTAAGGCAACAGTAAATTAAATTTCATGTTTGTCAATTGAGCTGTTCTTCACCGCCTGTGAGTTCAACTCACCAAGTGTCCATTTTTTGAGAGGTGAGAACACTCAGGTAAGGGAGAGAGGGAGGGTGAGTGAAAGAGAGGAGAGATATATAGAGAGAGGGAGAGAGAACAAAATGGAAGGAAGGAAGGAAGGAAGGAAGGAAGGAAGGAAGGAAGGAAGGAAGGAGAGAAGGAAGGAAGGAAGGAAGGAAGGAAGGAAGGAAGGAAGGAAGGAAGGAAGGAAGGAAGGAAAGAGGATGGAAGGAAAGAAAGAAAGAAAGAAAGAAAGAAAGAAAGAAAGAAAGAAAGAAAGAAAGAAAGAAAGAAAGAAAGAAAGAAAGAAAGAAAGAAAGAAAGGAAGAAAGGAAGAAAGGAAGGAAGAAGGAAAGAAAGAAAGAAAGAAAGAAAGAAAGAAAGAAAGAAAGAAAAGAAAGAAAGAAAGAAAGAAAGAAAGAAAGAAAGAAAGAAAGAAAGGAAGAAAGAAAGAAAGGAAGGAAGGAAGGAAGAAAGAAAGAAAGGAAGAAAGGAAGGAAGGAAGGAAGAAAAAGAAAAGAAAAGAAAGATAATGATTGAGAATGAACGGTTTGGAGTCAGGAGTTACATGTTACATGGCAGAAGTCCAACCTGTATTTAGTATTAGGTCTGTCCAAGCCATGCAGACCCTATGCAGACACTTCCCTTCTTCTTGGTTAACTTTCCATCCTTTATGTGTAACCTAGGTATCTGGCATGCCTGGAGGCAGACACCTCCCCCTCCTACTAAGTCACAACCTAGTCAGCTTGTGGTCAAACTTTCCATTTGACCAGAGGATATTCCCAGGCCCTGAGGTCACATCACAGCCAGAATTTTCCTCTACCAGGCCATATCTCATCCGGTCCTTGGCCTAGATATGTCCTGGCCCGAGGTTGTGTCAACCCCCTTTTTTTCACATGCCTCTCCACCATATATGGCATGGGCAGCAGTTCAGTAAATAAACTACTTTACCTGACTGAATACCATGCGTTGTTCTCTTCATTGGCTACCTAATGAAACTTACCTTATTAATATACCTTACACTTCAGAGTTTCTAGTTATGAATTCATGGATATTTTTCTGACATATGTGAGATCAATATCTACAAAACATATGTACTAACTCAACATTTAACAGTAAAATTCTGCCTGGAATCTTTTTTTTCAATTTTTTAATTTTGAAAATAATGTACAGAGAAGTTGCAATTACATTTGCAAGATAATGAGTACATGTCTTATTAAGCATTGGTGCCTCCTCCTTTTTTTCCCCTATTCATCCCTTCCCATCTCCCACCTTCCTCCTCCAAAGTTGTAAAGTTCGTTTTTTGACATAATGTGTTGTACATCTCATTGTTGCTATGGATCCACCTGTATCCCTATTGACATAATTTGTTTTTTTTACCTTCCCCTCCACAAAGACTACCAACATCTGAATTTTTTAATAGCAGCCTAATTAACCTTAACATCTATTTTGTTTGCTTTGCTTTGTTTTGTTTTTAGCCTAAAATAATCAAAGATTTGGTTGGACCATCTGAAAAGATCTCTGCCTTCATATTTTCTAATCACCCTGGGCTACAACATGTGTGCTACCAGATCACATGATGGAACTTTGAAAAACTAGAAAGCAGATACACATCATAAGGTCCATGGCTGTGGGATTTCTCAGATTCTTTTTTAAGTGTAATTGTTACTGAGGCGTGTAGAGTGAGTTTACCATATCACAATTCATATAACGTGTACATTTGCCTTGTAGACAGCGCCATCCTTTCCTGACCTTTCACCCAGTTTTTGTTTGATTTGTTGCTGTTGTTTGTTTTTGTTTTTGTGCCTAACTATCAGTTTCAACTCAGGGTTGGTTGCTGCACTTGAGTTTTTGTAATCAAGGTTACTCTACCTCTGGAGTCCCAGCTGCCCTTTATGGCTTTTGGTTGTTAATTGGAGAGAAGAGTCACAGATTTTCTCACTCCTGCTGTCTTTGAACTGTGATCATCAGCCTCCTGAGTAGCTAGGATTATAGGCCTGAGTCCCCAGTGTCCAGCTACTAACGTGTTGGTTTCATGCTTCCCTGGTTGTGTTACAATTTTCCTCAACTCTTGGCACTAATACTACATATTGCCTGGCTCAAATCTGAATTGGTGGAACATGCTTTTATTTTGAGGAAGGCAGGAATAGGAAACTATAGGCCATAGGGACATATAAGCTAAACAAATCATTTGGAACATGACATAAAGACAAGTAAATTTATTGCCAGTTGACTGTCCTGTCTTTACTGTTAATTTTGCATGGCCTGTGAATGATGTTAGACACATCCAAATGTCCATTGGCAGAAATAAGGTTTCTCAACCTTTTCTAAAAGCAAAACAAAAAGCCACCAAAAAATATTACGTATGAGTCCAGAAATTTCCTTGAATTACAGACCAATCTGCCCTATTTTATGAAAAAATGTCCTTTATTCAAGTGCTGCTACTTTTTCTAAATACAAATATAATGAAAGCTTTAGTAGTCTGTAGAATTGTATACCACAGCTGTCATTTTAATTTACAAGAAATTCAGACTTTAAAATGATTATTTAAGTAGCCAGGCACTGGTGGCTCACGCCTGTAATCCTAGCTACTCAGGAGGCTGAGATCTGAGGATCGCGGTTCAAACCCAGCCCGGGCAGGAGAGACCGTGAGACTCCTATCTCCAATAAACCACCAGAAAACCGGAAGTAGAGCTGTAGCTCAAGTGGTAGAGAGCTCGCCTTGAGCTGAAGAGCTGAGGGATAGCGCCCAGGCCCAGAGTTCAAGCCCCATGACCGACAAAAAAAAAATGTTTATTTATTTTTTTGACAGTTATGGGGCTTGGACTCAGGGCCTGGACACTGTCCCTGAGACTCTGTGCTCAAGTTAGTTATCATTCTACCAATTGAGCCACAGAGTCACTTCTGTTTTATGAGTTATTGATTGGAGATAAGAGTCTTATGGGGACATTTCTTCCTGGGCTGGCTTTGAACTGCGATCCTCAGATCTCAGCCTCATGACTAACTGGGATTACAGGCATGAGAATTACAGGCATGAGAGACTGGCACCTGCCTTTAAATACTCATTTTTAAAATGAATTGCTTGGTGCCTCTGGCTCACATATATAATCCTAGCTATAGTTAGGTTTACAGTTATGAGAAACAAACACTAGGTAAGTGTTGTTCATGATGGTTTGTACTGCCATGTTTTAATATTGTTTGTTTCTTTTTTTTTTTTTTGGGGGGGTCCGGTCGTGGGGCCTGAACTCGGGGCCTGGGCCCTGTCCCTCAGCTCTTCAGCTCAAGGCTAGTGCACTACCACTTGAGCCACAGTGCCACTTCCGGCTTTTTTCTTTTTGCTTATGTGGTGCTGAGGAATCGAACCCAGGGCCTTGAGCATGCAAGGCAAGCGCTCTACCACTGAGCCACCTTCCCAGCCCTATTGTTTGTTTCTTATACTACAATGCTCTTACTTTTATTTTCACCTAGGAGGGGGTGATAAGTGCTAGTCAGTGTTGAACTTTCTTTGGATGAGATGGAGCCATGTGGATGATCTTTCCTAGAATGCCATGGAATTGAAATCTTCCTGCTCTCAGCTCCCCATGGGCCTGGGATGATAGAAGTATTCCATCACGCATAGCCAGGAGTTGGGGAGTATTGCAGGTAACCCTCCACTGGTCTGGAACTGATGTCCCAAATACCTAGCTTTACAGGCAAAACCATCTTATATTCCATTTCACTTTGAATAGCTTATGTATATACTTAGAGAGTACAATGATAACATACTACATGTTAAGTATATAAAATAGCCAATATAATTAGCAGGTTTATCTCCCTAAATATTCAAGCTAATTTATTTGGTAAACTCCTGACTCTGTTAACTATTTTGGAATATACCATAAACACGAATACACTGACAATATGCAAAATATTGGAAGTTGACAGAGATAGAAACAAGTTAGATTATCTGTAGTAAATATATATTTATCTATTGCTCCTCTGAAGAATATTATCATATATTCACCATGAAAATACCACCATATATTCACCATGACAATAATTTTCCTGCAGTGTAGAATTTCCCATTTCATAATCTGCCATCTTCATCTTTTTACATCTTTTTATGTTATAAGTATGAATGTTTTCCTGTTTATTATAATGTTTTGAAATTATTATATGATGGAATTAAAAATTTGTAGAGTCTACTGAAATTATCTCATTTTGTTTGGATTTGTGATGCTAAATCAATAAGACCATGGTTTCCTGAAATTTATGCTAACAGATTATATCACCAAATTATATTCTAATTACATCTTATTATTGTATTTTTATATAGGGTTCTACTGTTGCTGTTTTATGATATAGAAAGTTGTGAAGCTACACTGAAACTTGCAACCCCACTGCCTCCAGTAACAATGTTTTATCACCAGGTTATGGAGGCTTATAAGTATAACTCTAACTAATCAGGAGTTTGAGACCTGAGATTTAGTTCAGACAGCCTGAGCATGAAATTTTATGAGTCTCTTCTCTCCAGTTCACTACAGAAAGCTTGCAGTGGAACTGTGGCATAATTGGTAGATCACTACTGTCACCAGAAAGATACTCGGGCTTGTCATATAGCCCCTGAATTCAAGACCTAAAACAAAGATATGCACAACACACCCTCACACACATACACACACACTCCAACACACATGTACACACCTATTCTCTGGCAATGTTGTATCTTAAATTCTTATCCAGAGATTGGGCAACAGGCCACTAATTTGTGAAGGTTTTTTTCCTGATTATTTTGAAGGAGGAGGATAGTAAATGGGACAAAGATGGCAAGACTTTATTGAGGAATTCTTTATAAACGACTAGCTTATAAAAAAAAAAAAAAACAAGAGCACAATTTTTATATTTAAAGCTTACATTCCTTCAACTATAGTATTTCTCTATAATAATCATTGAATTATGAGAAGACAATGCAGCACCTCTTCCCTCCTCCCCTTCCCCTCTGTCATAAAATATGACAAATGTATCAAAAATACTCTCTTATCTTACAAGAATGTACATCTATAAAAAGGTCTGACAATATGTGTTAGGTTTATTTTTAAATACTTGTATGATTTTCCCACCTCTAAGTACTTAACTTTTTTCCAGATGACAGCACACTGGGGCTTCAAGGGCAAACAAGATTAGGAAACAAAAAACTAACAAAGTCCTAGGATGTAGATGTCAAAAATAGATGCAAGAAGTACATGGCAGGCTGAGAAGGCCCAGAGAGGAAAAATGATTTCTGTAGGATGAGAGGAATAGTGACAAATAAGGCATGGATCTGACCTAGGAAGTGTTCCTTGAGGTTGAGAGCATACTGATTCCCAGGCCTAGCTGAGGATATTGGGATTTGACAATGTTCACATATGTATAGAGTGATGTGGGAGGGGAGATTTCAGTCTCCAGTATGTCTTTGGGATGGTCTTATGTGAGCAAGAAGCTTAGATCATTGGGCTCTGAGAGATGACACTCTCTACCTCATAATGGAATAGAATATGGAACTCTGAGAGCCAGGCAACTGTAACTGACAGTCAGCTCAAGCCAGCTCAAGTGGCCTGTAGCTCAGGAACAAGAAAGATGTTCCTGTGTTGTTTGCAAAGTTCAAGAGACTCAGATCTCAGGCATGAGAGGTGTTAGTGCTTCACTCAATGCTGTAGACATTGGATCAGTGCCAAAACACGAATCCATATTCTCAGGCCTTTTTAAAATTTTTTATTATAAAGATACTATACTGAGGGTTACAGTTACATGAGCAAGGTAATGAGTACACTTCCTATTAAGCATTGTTACCCCCTCCATTGTTTTCCCCCTACCATCCCTTCCCTCCTTACCTTCCCCAAGGTTCTTTTTTTTTCTTTAATAGTGATTAAGTGATAACATAATTTCCCAAATTTCACAGTATTGTGGAATAAGGATGCGCATTTAAAGTCACAAGCTCATTCTAATTTTCCTGGAGCAAATTGTCTATCACTGTCTATAACATATTATGGTGTACCCATATACACCATACATGTGATCAGCAGTATGGAATAATTAGTAGTGGTTCAACCAGATGAGTGGGAGTTCTTTGTTTCTTAAGTCCTGTTAATTTTGTCATAATACCTAACATTTTGGATTTAGCATCCACTTATCAGGGAGACCACGTACCGCTTGCCTCCTTGCTCTTGGCTTACCTCGCTCAAAATGATGACTTCTAGATCCATCCATTCCCCTGAAAATGCCATTATTTTGTCATTTCTAATGGCTGCATAATATTCCATTGTGTATAGATACCACAATTTTTGGATCCATTCATCTGTGGTGGGGCATCTGGGTTGTTTCCATATCCTAGCTATTGTGAACAGTGCTGCAATAAACATGGAGGTGCACATGTCCTTGTATATTGGTTCCTGTTGTTCAGGGTAGATGCCTAGAAGTGGTATGACTGGGTTATAAGGGAGGTCAATCTTTAGCTTTCTACGGACCCTCCAGACTGCTTTCCAAAGTGGTTGTATAATTGTACATTTCCACCAGCAGTGTAATAGGGTTCCTCTTTCTCCACATCCCCTCCAGCATTTATCGTTGGCTGATTTGTGGATGTGGGACATTCTGACTGGGGTAAAGTGGAATCTCAGGGTTGTCTTTAGTTGCATTTTGGATTAAAAAACAAGACCCCTCTAGCTGCTGCCTTCAGGAGTCACATCTTGCCCGTAAAAACAAACACATTTTCAATGTTAAAGGTTGGAACAAAATCTACAAAGCAAACGGTCGCCATAAAAAGGCGGGAGTTGCAATCCTAATATCAGATAAAATAGACTTCAAATTAAAATTCGTGAGAAGAGATAAAGAAGGTCGCTACATACTAATTAAGGGATCTCTCTTTCAGGAGGATATTAAAATTATAAATATCTACTTGCCAAACAATGGTGCACCCAAATTTATCCAAGAAACACTACTTTCCCTCAAATCCCATATAAATCCAAAGACATTAATTATTAGATAGATAATCTATAGATAGATCAACTCGGCAAAAACTCAACAGAGAAACTGCAGATCTAAACAGCTGCATAGATCAACTAGATTTAACAGATATCTACCTAACATTTCACACAGCAGCATCAGAATACATGTTTTTCTCAGCAGCACATGGAACATTTTCTAAAATAGACCATATTTTAGGCCAGAAAGAAAACTTGCCTAAATTAAGAAACATTGAGGTTATACCTTGCATCCTCTCAGACCACAAGGGAATAAAATTAGAACTCTACACCAAAAGCCACCAAAGAAATTCTAGTATCACATGGAGGCTGAACAACACACTGCTGAATCACGAGTGGGTCATGGAAGAGATTAGAAAGGAAATTCAAATGTTCATGCTATTCAACAAAAATGAACACGCAAATTACCAGCATCTCTGGGACACAGCAAAAGCAGTACTCAGAGGCAAGTTTATAGCTCTGAGCTCCTAAATCAACAAATTGGAGAGATCTGAAATCAACAATTTAATGACACATATAAACCTCCTTGAAAAAGAACAGCAAGATAAACCCCAATCCAGTAGACAGAAAGAAATAATTAAAATTAAATCAGAATTAAATGAATTAGAATCCAAAAAAACTATAGAAAGAATCAAAAAAACAAAGAGTTGGTTCTTCGAAAAAATTAACAAAATTGACAGACCCTTAGCAAACCTTATCAGAAAAAAAAAGAGAACACACCCAAATAAATAAAATCAGAGATGAGAATGGAAACATCACCACGGAAACAACCAAGATTCAAAACATTATAAGGGAATACTTCTCAAAACTTTATGCTAATAAGTTTGAGAACTTGACAGAAATGGACCTTTTCCTAGCAAATATTGACATGCCAAAACTAAACGAAGATGAGTTATACCAGCTTAACAGGCCCATATCAAGCATTGAAATAGATACAGCAATAAGAGACCTTCTAGCTAAGAAAAGTCCAGGACCAGATGGTTTTACAAGGCCTTCAAATCAGAGCTCACACTAATACTCCTCCAACTCATCAATGAAATTGAAAGAGAAAGTTCAATACCGAACACATTCTATGAAGCCATCATAACCCTCATCCCAAAACGAGGCAGGGACTCATCAAAGAAAGTGAACTATATACCCATTTCTTTGATGAACATTGATGCAAAACTTCTCAACAAAATTTTGGACAACCGACTTCAACAATTCACCCAAAAAATCATACACCGTGATCAAACAGGATTCATTTCAGGGATGCAAAGTTGGTTCAATATACGCAAATCAATTAATATTATTCATCACATCAATAGGAGCAAGAATAAGAACCACATGGTTATCTCAATAGATGCAGAAAAAGCATTCGACAAGATCCAACACCCCTTTATGATGAAGGATTTGGAAAAATTAGGAATCCATGGAACATTCCTCAATACAATAAAGGCTGTATATGACAAACCTACAGCCAGCATTATACTTAATGCTGAAAAACTAAAGCCATTTCCTCTTAACTCAGGAACAGGACAAGGATGTCCACTCTCTCCAATTCTCTTCAATGTACTATTAGAATGCCTAGTTACAGCAATAAGACAAGATGCAGACATAAAGTGGATCCAAACAGGGAAAGAAGAAATAAAACTCTCCCTCTTTGCAGACGACATGGTCTTGTATTTAAAGAATCCCAAAGATACCACTTCCAAATTACTCAAGCTGATTCGAAACTTCGGCAAAGTAGCAGGATATAAAATTAACCCCCCAAAATCAATGGCTTTTCTGTATGCCAACAATGAGAAAAGTGTGGCTGAATTTAGGAAAGGAACTCTATTTGTAATAGTCCCACCAAAAATAAAATACCTAGGAATTAATTTAACCAAAGGAGTGAAGGACCTCTATGATGAAAACTTTAAAATCTTGAAAAAGGAAATCAACACAGAACTTAAAAAATGCAAAATCTCCCATGCTCCTGGATTTGAAAGATTAACATCGTGAAAATGGCAATACTTCCCAAGGCTACCTACAAATTCAACGCGATACCTATCAAAATTCCAACCTCATTCTTCAAGGAAATAAAAGAGGTAATCCAAAAATTCATATGGAACAATAAAAGACCCCGAATAGCAAAAACACTCCTCAACGGAAAGAACATTGCTGGAGGAATATCAATACCAAATTTCAAACTCTAAAATAAAGCCATAGTAATCAAAACAGTTTGGAATTGGCATAAGTACAGACCTCAAGACCAATGGAATAGAATTGAAAACCCAGAAATGAACCTACAGACCTACAGCCATCTAACTTTCGATAAGGGAGCTAAAAAAATAGTATGGAACAAAGACAGCCTCTTCATTAAATGGTGCTGGCAAAATTGTTTAACTACTTGTAGAAAACTAAAGCTAAATCCTTATATATCACCCTGCACCAGAATCAACTCCAAATTGATCAAAGACCTCGAAGTCAAACCACACACTCTGAAAACATTAGAGGATGGAATAGGAGAAACCCTAGGTCTCCTTGGCTCAGGCCGAAATTTTCTGAATAGAGACCAGGAAACACAACTAATCAAAGAAAGGTTGGACAAATGGGATTGCATAAAGTTGCAGAGCTTCTGCATTGCAAAGGACATAGCTAGCAAGATCAATAGAAAGCCCACGGATTGGGAGAAGATCTTCACTAGCCATAAAACAGACAAGAATCTCATATCTAAAATATACTTGGAACTCAAAAAATTAAATCCCCCAACAACAAATCCTCAAAGAAAAAACTGGCCAATAAATAAGTAGACAAAAGACTTAAAGAGAAACTTCTGTGAAGAAGAAAGAAGGATGGCCAATAGACACATGAAGAAATGCTCCACATCCCTAGCCATAAAAGAAATGCAAATCAAAACAACATTGAGATACCACCTCACTCCAGTTAGAATAGCAAAAATCAAGAACTCTAACATCAAGAGATCAAGGGGAGGTGGACAGAAGGGAACCTTACTTCACTGATGTTGGGAATGTAAACTTGTTCAACCACTTTGGAAAGCTGTATGGAGGTTCCTCAAAAGACTTCACATAGAGCTCCCCTATGACCCAGCAATCCCACTTTTGGGCATTTACCCTAATGTTTACAAACAAGACCACACTAAAGCTACCAGCACAACTATCTTTATTGCAGCATTATTTACCATAGCTAAGATATGGAACCAACCCAGATGCCCCTCAGTAGATGAATGGATCAAGAAAATGTGGTATGTATACACAATGGAATTCTACACCTCCATCAGAAAAAATGACATTGCCCCATTTGTTAGGAAATGGAAAAACTTGGAAACAATATATTAAGTGAAGTAAGCTAGGCCCAAAGAAACATAGGCCCCATGGTTTTCCTTATTTGCAATATCTAGTGTATGTATGAGTCAAGCGGAAAAGGTCAGATAATGTGATGTTAGGAAAATGAACCCTTAGATATGTATTTTAATGTTTTTTTTTCTTTCATGCATGTGTTTCTAACGGATTTATAAGATTATTTCTTTGTTGCTTTGTATGTCCCTCCTCCACAGTATAACCCCTGCTTTCACTATATTTGATGTCAGTATAAATTGTGGAGGAGATGGGGAAAAAAAAGTCGTTTAAGGATACAGGTGGACCTGTTGCAACAATGAGAAGTATAAGTTGTCATGTCCAAAACGAGGTTTACAATGTCGGTGCAGAGGGGGGGGCGAGAATGATTGGTATTGGTGGGCGGAGGCTGGGAAGGGATGAGAAGGGTAAACAAAGGAGGAGGCTGCAATGCTTGGTAAGAAATGTATGCATTATCCTTCCCATGTAATTGTAACCCCTCTGTACAGTATGTTCACAAATAAAATAAAATAAAATTTATAAAAAAGAAAAAAATGTATAACCAATTTAAGAGGTCAAATAGGTATTTTGTACTGACAATCATCCTACAGCAATAACTTACTAACTAATTATGTCGGTATCTTCTTACCTAACATACAATAAGAGCTGAAAGCAGTCTCTTTTTCTAAATTAATATTGTAAATGCTTTGATTATGATGACTTTATTATTAGACAAATAATATGTACAGAAGGGTGGTTCCACTGAAATGACATGACAGACTCTGATAAATAAAAACATTGCAACACAGTTAGCTTTTTTCAGCCTCACCATGTCCACATTGGCAAGCAAGATTGCAACAGCACATGCACACATATACACATACACACATGTTCGCACATGTACACACACATATGCATGTATGCTAAATTCAGGGTTTATTGTACAAAAAATCCAAATAAAATATTAGTGATTAGGACAAATGATAATATGCCTTATTACAAAATAATACATAAACCATTACCACGCATGTTACATTTTACCTGCCTCTCCACATGTGACCACTTAATTTATTTTTAATTAATTAATTACCCTATTAATTAATTCGTTTGTTTAGTGCTAATCCTAGTGCTTGAACTCAGGGCCTGGCTTTGTCCCAGAATTTATTTTTTGTTTCAGTTTTCTCAAGCCTAGCATTTTACTGCTTGTACCACAGCTCCATTTCTAGCTTTTGATTGTTACTTTCAAATCAGAATCTAATGGACTTTTTTTTTCTTGGTCTGCTTTCAAACCACAATCCTCAGATTTCATCTTTCTTATTAACTAGTACTAAACACATAAGCCATCAGTGTGGCTTCTACTTTTTCCTCTATAGTTATCTAATGCCCATACTTATATAGTTACTTTAAAATGAGAGTATAGAAGCAAGATGTACAGTGATGATACTGTCCTGTCAGAAATTCAAGGTGGTAATGTAAATTTATTATTAAAACCATACACAAACAATACCATGATATAGTGTAAGAGAACTCACTATTGAAAATACGAGCCTTAAGAGTTTTCTAATAGATCCATTATATATTGGTACCCAACATTAGAAAAATGTATGAGGCATTGGTAAAACTTTGCATGACTACATACATTCCTTGTTTTTTTAAAGACACTTGCTTTCATCTAAAATGTAGGCCTGACTATTGTCTTCATGTGATTTTGATGATTGAAAGTGCTTAGTGAGAAAGTCAAAACGTATTAGTAGTCCTTAACTATCAATTCTCATTTTCTTCTTGGAGAATATTATGTTCAAATCAATAGTTCAGAATCAGCAAGCAATACTTCACAATCATGCTTCCAGTGCAAGTGAATCACCAGTAAGAAATCCTCAATACCAATTTCCACAAAGTTTTGTCACAGATACAATCTCCCTGCTTTCTCTAGTTGCTTTACTACCTTCTTATTCCTTCATTGTACAGGAAAAGTATGATTCAACTGATTTCAGTCAGATCTGTTACTAGAATTATCAAGGATTTAGTTTATTGTGTGTAATTTTGTCAAAGTTATATCTCTTTACGTAGGCTACTAAAAATGTATTTACTAATTTCAAGTAAATACATAAATTCTATTTCCATCTCTTTTAAAAATAAATTTTTGTTTGCTCTGTAAATTGATCAGAGGCATGGATTTTGTGGCTAGCTAGGTCATTATACATCTGTCTCTCTCTTTCTCTCTCCCTTTCTTGGTTCTCATAGATAATATGATTGCTCCATAATTATCCTAATTTATTTTCCTTTTATATTTTTGGTTGCATCATTTCACTTTTTGCTCTGCCATTTCTCATATCATTTATATAAAAGGAATTATTTCCTATTTTCTCATTCCTAGAATAAGCTGCACATGAAGACATCACAGGTCCTCATTTTCAGTGTGTACATTTGAATATGGAAGAACATCTTTCCGCGGCTCTCCATCAATTCCCTACTCTCCAGTTAGAATAATTTCGAATAGTAAAATTGGAAAAAGAGAAAATAAATCATGATGAATAAACAGTTTCAGAAAATTCACCGGATATTTATGACCAGTTCAATCAATGTGAACTATTAGGGAAATACATGGACACCTCATTCCCACTGGCACTCAAAGTCTCTGGTTAGGCAATTCTTAGGAATATGGGGAACAAGATGAAAAAGTAAGGAATGGTATCAATTGTAAGAAATAAAATTGGAGAAGGATCCAAGCAATTTTCTTCATTGGGCTGCTGAAAATATTCAGCTTATTACAGTGCGGAGACTTCTTTCCCAAAAGGCCACTCATGTGAATAGTAGGGATGATGATTAGTATACCCCTCTTTGAGAAGCCTACAGTGGACACTTAGACATTATCAGTGAGTTGATGTCTCAAGCGGCACATGAAATAACTGTAGATGACTGATCACCCCTGCACAGTGCATATACATGGAATAATACCAGAGTGGCTTCTTTCTTACTTCATCATGATACAGATACCAATGCCCAGACTAAAGGACTCATTTTTTAAAAAGAAATTTTTGGTTTGGTAGTGGGACCTGAACTCTGGGCCTGGACGCTGTCCCTCAGTTCTTCAGCTCAAGGCTAGCGCTCTACCACTTGAGCCACAGCACCACTTCTGGCTTTTTTTTCCTGCTTATGTGGTGCTGAGGAATCGAACCTAGGGCCTCATGCATGCAAGCTAAGCGCTCTACCATTGAGCCATATTCCCAGCCCAAATATTTTTGTTTGTTTGTTTTTTGTTGTTGTGGTGGGTTTTTTTGTCGGTTGTGGGGCTTGAGCTCTAGGCTTGGGTGCTGTCGCTGTGCTCTTCAGCTCAAGGCGAGCGCTCTACTGTTTGAGCCACAGCGCCACTTCCCCAAACTAAAGAATTTTTGACACCTTTATATCTTGTTGCTGAGAATTGAGATAGCAAAGATACGCTGGATCACCTTCTGTTGAACCATTATATAAAACCAGGCCGGAAGAACAACATAGAAGATACTGTATTTGATATTGCCAAAAGGATAAGTATGTATCACTACCTCTATGAAGTTGTGATAGGCTATACAAATTGTTCACTGAAGTCCTAATGGTCGGGTTAAGTTTCTTAAATTTCAAAAATGCAAGTCCATCTTTTGTGTCCCTACAAAATATTTTCACAATCCAAATAAGAGCAATGTATATATTTTTTGGTCAGTCATGGGGCTTGAAATCTGGGCCTGGGAGCTATCCCTGTGCTCTTCAGCTCAAGGTTAGCGCTCTACCACTTGCGACACAGCTCCACTTCCAGTTTTCTAGTGGTTTATTTGAGATAAGTGTAACACAGACTTTCCTTCCCAGGCTGGCTTTGAACCATGATCCTCAGATCTCAGCCTCCTGTGTAGCTAGGATTATAGGCATGAGCCACCAATGCCTGGCAGCACCAATATTTTACTGTAAAAATTCATGGATTCCATGGAATTCTTCCAAGTGAATTGCCTGCCTTGGATGTCAAAATGTATTCAATATTTTTTGTATACATGTATAATAATTTCTTCAGAGTTTGTGATTTTTTAATCAGAAATAATTTTAATTTATCTGTTGAAATGAGTAGTACAGAAACTAAAATATTTCTTGTGCTTGTCTGAAAAAGTATATTTTAAAATATTCTATATTCTATGTTTGCAAAATGTTCATAATTTATTTTATTTTCTCCTAGATATACTTTGAATTCTACATTATTTTATAATATATAGGTTCATTAATGTGTCCTTTCCAATTGCATTCGATATAGAAAAAGTTTGCTTCCTTTTTTTCTAGGACTTAATATTATTTTTATTTGGGATAAAATGACAATGTTGTCTAATTTGAGAATATTTGTAAAGTTTATGCTATGTAAACGCCTTTCTGAGGTGAATATTTAATACACTGATGTCAAACTAAATTATATGAATTACGTGTATTGTTACACTTGTAATTTTGTAATCAACTTTTTAATAACTGTTTTTCATTTCTTAAATCTGAAGAATGAAAAATATGGAATACTTCTCAAATTTTCATATTATCCTTGTGCAAGTGCCATGTTAATCTCTGTATTTTAATTTGAGTATACGTGCTGCTAAAGCGTGTAGTATCCTCTAAATTTAAGTAGTTAATCATGCAATCTTTATACAGGTTTATATCTATGGGTGCCTACTTGTAACAAGGAAACTTTATTGTTCCTAAAAATGCTATCAATCTTATTTCCCTAAAATTCTGTGAAAAGTGGAAAATTTATTTTTATCAGTCGATTGCTCACATTTGCAAAATTTTTTTGTCAATGACTATCTTAAGTGTTTTTATTTGGAATTTGATCATACTCTCAATTATTTATAGATAGGTCCAAAGGTCATGGCTTTTTCAAGTACTTATTTATTCAACTGAATTAGCTTTGCGGACCTAATGGATTCAAAGTAAGCGTTGCTTAAGAGCTACTTCTAAACTTCTTCAGCTGACATTTTCCCAAATGAGGTGTTACAGTAACAAATGTCTACCTGAGCCTTTACACTTCTTCCATGTGGGAACAGCCCAACAAGAATATCTTACCCTGACAGCATAGATTGTCTTACTAGAAGAAAATTATTCTTGGTTACAAGGGATCATAGAGAGATGAACAGTTCAAACAGAGCTGTTCAGACTAGAAGGTATTTTATCAAAATATAATTGTTTATTATACCTTCCATTTCAAAAGTAGCTAACGCCAAGAAGGTGAAAAAATTGTTCGTATGCATGATTACTTAATGTCCTGGCCTGTCTACCATCCAACCAGGCAGGAACTTACACTACTGCCTTTTTATCACTCAATATTTTCATAGTTGCAGGAGAAGTGCATATGTTTCTCCTTGTTATTAGGCATTAAATTGATAATGTTTTAATCACAGTGTTTCCTCTTGCCTCCATGCTGTAAATCTACAAATGGTAAATCTTTAGGTCTAACTCTATCAGACACTGAAGTAGAGATAATGGAATAATACTTTAAAACAGAGTTGCCTTTAATACAGTAACTACAACAGAACAATACAAAACGTGTGCTTTTTAATTATATTATATTTAGTTATATATTTTATATTGATATGTGCTGATTTTATATTTCACACAATGAAACTTACTAGAATTAGTTGATAGTTTGACAAATAAATTGATATTTATTTATTCCATTAAATAGAATTGGAATATAAATAATTAGGTTTAAAATATATATTAGACTATAAAAGTATCAATGCAATGTTTTTAGTATAAACTTATGATACATTCTAACTGTTCTTGGTCTTCTGAATCCACATGGTAAATTAAACAATGTTTTCCTCTAATCAATAATGGATTTTACTCTGCTGCTGTTTATTGTTTTAACTCGCTTGTCCCAGACTGTTTTTCTCCATATTTCTAAAGCATTCCTACTGATTATGCCCAAATTTTGCTAAGATGTCTAAAAAATATTATTCTTCTGCACTACCCATGCATCCAAGGAACCCAGGTCCGAGTTACCTGCATCATCAGATAACAGGGGCAAAACTTCTCACCAAAGCCCATGCAACATATCAACACAAAGTAATTGAAGACCCATTTTAATTTCGCATTTCCTATATTTCAGGGCACCAATTCCTTGAGATGCAGGAATTAGAGGTAAGCAATTGTGAAATACAAGCCTACTTAAAATGAAGGATGAGATCGCAAAATTTGAGAGAAAGTACTGTAATTTAAACATTCAACTTACAGATAACCAGCCCATATGAGTGAACAAGTTCACAAAGTGTCATAAGATTATTTTTAATACCCCTCACCTATTATTAACGAAAGATTTTATTCCAACATAAGTGGGCCAAAAAATAGTTTCTGGGAGGATAGATCAATAATTGGTCTACCAAAGCCCTGAAATCTTGACTTAGAGCTCAAATGTAATTCAGAAAAACATTTGAAGCACTAAAGAGTGCTTTAAACACTGGGAATTCAGTAAAACATGTTTCTGTGGTATAAAAATGTCACTCTCAAACCAATGATAATCTATATTTAATCTCCTGAAAGTGTATTCCTTTTCAAATAAACTTTTTGAAATCACATTCGCCAAAAAAACATTTGACAAGTTGATGATACTTAGTGACATTACAAGTTTTTCAAGTATAGAGAGCAAGTTACAATAGAGTTGAATTATTTACACAGCACTAATGCCAAACATGATCAACCATTCATTAAAGTGTAGAAAAAATACCACCCACAATTTGTGTTTTTCAGTAAGAGACTTCCAGAAGTGTGTTAAATAGATCAGCCTCCTAAATTTCAAATCCAAACGTTACCTAATAAATTTCATCATTTATTAAGGTACATTTTTAAAAAATCACAAATAGTTGCCTTATCATATGTTATTTTATGTTTTCCCTCTGTCTAACATAGTAAGAAATATGACTTTAAGTCTTGAATATGGGTATTCATCAGAGATATGACAAACATAATATCTGTCTTCTATTTCTATCATATTCCTTTCTAGGAATAAAGTCAATTTTCTTCTTTTTCCAAAACTTATAGGTAGTAGAAAATATTATTCCATGTAAAATAAAAGAATCACACCATTGTACAAAGCCATTTATAAAAATTCATAGTTAGGAATACATTCTAAGCTATTTTTTAACTTTCTTTTTGACTAAAGATTAATCTTCCAAATGGGTGAGAATAAAATCATGTTTAGGTGCTTCACGTCTCCAGTCTTGCAAATTGTTGCTGCAGATGAATGAATTATGGAAAGATAAGCTGACATCAGTTCAAGAATATGCAGGATTGAGACTCCATGGAATGTATATAAACCTCTCAAAGTATTAATAGATAGTTTAACAGAATGACTATCAGGAAGTTGAAACCAGAGAGGAATTATAGTAAAGACATAGAATGAATGAAAAATGAACAAGGGGCAAGTACAGCTAGAATACTCAATGTACACATATCATGAAGGGAGTGGTAAATTGGAAATAAATCTTGGAGAAAGGGTTGGTTGAGAATGATGGAAGGAGTGACTCTGATCTAGGAGCATTAGACAATTAGATGGACATATTTAATTGTAACACAATTGCACAACCTTTTAAAGTTCAGTTAAAAAACACAAGAAACAAAAACACACAAAAATCACAACCAAACAGCAATCTCTAGAGAGTATGAATATGACCTCTCAAAATTTGAATCAGTTAATGAAGGTCAGTCTTGGGAAAAGCAAACAAAGCTGTTCAAAGAGGAAGTTTGGGGTAGGGGAGAATTTTGAACAGAATTAAATAGATTGTCTAAGGTTATAAATCACCTACATCTGCTCTAAACAGTATCTTTCTTCTATGAGTTTTCTGTCTGAACTGGATAATCCAGTCCTGAGAAACACTTGGTAGCTTGTGAAGTAGAATGGAAGAAACAAGATCAAGAACCCATTACTCCACTGGAGAGAAAACAATCCTCTATATTTTCTCTAATCTCTCTTCACTACTCTTTCTTCAAACTTTTAAGTCAATTGATTTTGAATTATATTTTTCCTTTTTCCTCTGGCAAAGTAATTGGTCAATATAATTTCATTAAATATTATTTGTCATTTTCTTCTTTCATGCTGTTTAATTGGCCAAGTGAGTCCATTAAACTTCCCTCCTGTATTTGGTTGCCATGAAACAACATCTATGTTAATGAGGAGAAATCTAATGCTAAACTTTGTCTCCAGAAAACAGTCCAAGAGGCTCTAATCACAAGTATTTGGCTGCATTTTTTTTCTTTTACCTTGAAAGACTTCTTCTGGCTAAAGTGCCCACAATAAAAAGTACTACATCACTTGTTGGTTCAATCAGAATTGTCTAAACTCAAAGATATATTTTGCTAACAAGATGCTTAGAAGAAACAAAAAAAATACTGCACTTTTATCTTCTCTCTTAAGATTCTCCTTAGATACCATATCAGGAACAGTGAAGTTATTCTATGCAAAATTATTTCAATAGATTATTTTTCTCTTGGTCTTGCATTAGTTCACCAAGATGTATGGAGGAGAATAGAGTTAAATCACCCATACCTTGGAAGAAAGTGTGTGTTACAAAAGGACAATGATTCTATGCCCTACTTCTATGTCCTTCTCTTAGCTCTTGCCGAGTTCCAATTAATCACAGCTTCTTGGCTTCAAGTCTAGTGAAGCTGAAGAGCCATACAGGCTTCACCACTGCTACAATCTTCATTATTTCTCTTTTAAAACTCTTTAAGTTGCCTCATTTGGATGTGGAATTTATTTTCATGTCTTCATTCAATCAGTTCTGCATTATAGTGAGACAAATGTGCTCTGTAAAATCACTTTAGGGAGTAAAAATACTAACACAATTTACATCAAAAAGTTTTGGCCTCCCTTCACTGCAGAAGACAATACGCTTATCTAAGGCTTCTAAGAAAACTTTTTTTATTAACTTTTCCATTTGCTCAATTCTTTTCTGAACTTTTAGGCATAAGTAATAAAAGAAGTCTTCACTATCTCATATTAATAAGAATATTATTTTTGTGAGCCACTTGGAAATGTGAAATCATTGGTTTGAAGTATCCAATCAGATTTTTTCTGTGTTTCACTGCTTCACGTCCAAAGACATTGTGGAAAGTGTTACAAACAGAAAGGTTTAATCCCAACACCTTCTTTCATTGTGGAGGTCACTTTCTCCCTAAATATTTTGACTCAAATTATCTTTTTCAGAGAATTAATGTTTGATAATTAAAGGTAAATTCAAAAATTTTGATGCCTTATTTTTTTAAGAACTTTTAATTTAAATTCCAATACAACCTTGTTTCAAACACTGAGAATATAGTTCCTGGGTAAGGACAATTTTCAAGGGAACCTACAGGATTTACAGCAAGGTTTCTGAGGTCTGATTGTTTAGTGTGAAAAAGAGCCATCTTCATCCACATTGCTCCCTCTCTACTAAGTCTCCTTGGATTTCTTTGCATGAAAGCCTATTCTTCCAGGCAATTTAAAATTTTCTTAATAGGCTAAGTTGTTAAAAATTTTGAACAATTAAATTTTACCTGTCATAACTTTAAAACTCTTGAAAATCCTTTATCAGAACCGAGGATTCACCAATCCTAATTCCACCTTTACCATCAAAAAGTTAACATGCTGTTTTCAGTATGTTATCAATGCAGCTATTATTTTCCAGTGGCTTCGTTATGCGTATATATAACCATATTAGCTGATGCTAAGCAAAATGAATTCCGAGATATGGAACCAGATTATTTTTTCATTTGTGGTTGTTGTTTTTGATGAACTATGTGATTTCTGTTTTCTTTGGGTTTTTCCCCTATGGTTTATCCCTGCTGCATTTCATTTTGCATTGTGTATACATTTACCTTGATTAGCGAAGGGTAAAGGAAAAACATAATGGTGAGACAAAGGACCAAAGGCAAACCAATACAATAACAATACTCACAAGACATTATGTTGGAAATGTACATTACAACTTGTAAGGGGTAAAGGGGTGAAGGAAAACTGTGAGAAAAATGAGGGAGGGTTATCAAGTTTGAAAAGTTATGATTTGATACCTTACAATTATTGTAACCCCACTGTATATCATTTTTATAATAAAATTGAAAAAATAAGCTGCATAAAATATAATTTCACTGTATTGGCACAGTAAATAATATTCTTTATGTAGTAACATTTTAAAAATCAATCATATTTGGCATCTAATTTGAATTAATTACCCCTTCTTTATCAGAGGGTCATCAACTTGAATGTTATCCAAGTAGACAATATTTTCACAATATACTTGCCAAATTTTTCAAAAAAGAATAAATTCAGTACTTTCTCATTCTAAAACAGAAAATAGTTTAATGCTATGGAAACCCATAACTTTTAAAAGTAAGTAAGTTGTTAAGAGGACAGAATATATGTGTTCTTCAAAATTCCTATGATTAATAGCTACTCATTTTTAAATTCTCAACATTCCTAAGAGATTCAAAACAGTACCTGTTTGCATGTTATGTAATTCTGCAATAGATGCAGTTTCCAATGGGGTATTACAGATTGAGAACTAAACAGAAAAATAGCCACATTCTGGTAGAGGATAAAACTGTGAAGCATGTGTAATATTTAACTCTTCAAAAGTAAGCAATTGTTTATGAGTAAGCTATTATAAATATGACCATCAATCCCAAGATTTATGCCATAAAGTCATCCTAGCCGAACAGTTTCCAACTTGTAAGGGACACCTTAAAATTCCTTAATTGACATCATGAATACCTTATCTCTATTTTGACAAAATACTACACCTCTGCTAATGTGACACCCTCCTTGTTCTGAAAAGAACACAATAAACTGAGCTGCATCATTTTTCCTCCACTGGTATTCTTGAGATCAGAACACTTGCAAATATTATTTATATTTATACTTTTGTAATTATCATAGACATTCAGTATGCTAAGATAGGAAAATTATGATCCAAAGCCCACCCAGGAAGGAAGGTTTCTTAGAATCTTACCTGCAAAAATCTCCACGAAAGCCAGACTCAAGTGGCCCTGAGGTTGAAGTGGTAGGACATGAGCCTTGAGCATAAACAAGCTCAGAGACACTGTCCAGGCCAAGAGTTCAAGCTCTAGGACGAACCAATAAAACAAAAACAAAATTGAAAACAAATCCCAATCCCACCATTTTTCTCCATGTATACAGAGGCACGTAAATAAGGAAATGGCTTCCTGTGTTACATATATGAAGAAGAAAGATGTCACACAATTACTATCTTGATACCATATTAAACCAAACCCTTAAAAAATTGTTTTTTCAAAATGTATAAATTAATGTCATCCATTTGTTGGCAACTCTGTCTAGATTATTCACATTAACATGGTATACATGAACTGTGCGAATTATCTATTAACTATGTTCTAATTATAACTCTTTTGAAAGAATATCTAGGCAAATAGAATGCCAGAATCATTTGTGAATTTTTCACTTAATCCCTCTATTTAAAAAGAATTTTGTAGTATCCTATAGAATATGAAATTACAAACAAAACCAAAAAATATATTTTAAATTTAAATTCTAATTAAACAAGGTCTACAAAGTCCTACATTAGACGAACTTTGCTATTTCTCCAGACAAGCTTTTGTAATCCTTCAACATTTATTTGGAATCCAACAGAATGAGGCTTGCTTATTTTGCAAATTTTTGGATGGGAATCATGAACTATTTTGCATCTAGGAATGTTCTGTAATGATGAGAGTATTTAAATCACATGTGAGGATATATATGAGTTGCATTCAATAGGAAACATAATGACAAAATTAGGCCAAACTTACAACTGTGTATTCCTTTAATGTTGTTTGGTTTGTTTTACTGAGACAAAATTATTCTACCTGGTCCAGGGAAGGTATTGTTATGTAATTCCACTCTCTAATCTCCTGTCTGAGTGCTAGAATTCCAGGCTTGTATCACATTGCCCTGCCATATTTTCTTTATTTAATCTAGAAACAGACTAGCAATTCTGAACTTCTCCTATTATCTTATCCACTAGACTGACTGCTCAGACTGTTTATGTACTATTTTCAAAGATGTTTTAACATTTGACACAGGATATAAACATTTTCAGATGCACCTGCAGGGTTCCCTGACTCATTCCTCCATGGATCCTATCCCGTTAATAATGATTGCTTGACTCTCTTACTATCTTTGGTCCCTACCTATGTAATATTCTCAACTTCTGGGGGAAAGTTCACTTGAGGGATTTCTAATATTAAAAATTATCACTTGATTCTAGTCTTACTCAGGACCTATTTTGTATTTTTTCTAACTTTTCTACATATTCTGAGAGTTGTTTCATTTGTGTATTTTTGTGTGCACCTATAAGTGCCTCTGTGTGTATGTGTATGTTTGTATGTATGTATGCAAAAACCTAAAGCTGTTACTCAGCAATCTTGCTCGTGACTGGTATTCCAGCTTTTGGCTGGTTAATTATAGGTAGTGTCTTAAAGCCTATACTGTCCAAGCCAGATGCAAATTGAACTTCCCAGACTCCTTTACATTCTTAGGTTTTATTTTTCCAGGAGTATCAACTTTTAAACTTCAAACACTTTTGTGAGTGTAAAGTCTAACCTGTAGCAAAGATTTTTAACTCAAGAATTCATATAAAGCTAGATGAGCATTTACATTACATATCCTGAGTGTACACTGTTAGAAATGTGATCATAAACCAAGTTGTTGTGAGATCTGAGGATTGGGGTTTAAAGCCAGCACGGGTAGGAAAGTCCTGGAGACTCTTTGCTCCAATAATTACCAGAAAACTGGAAGTGGCACTGTGGCTCAAGTGGAAAAGCACTAGCCTTGAGCTGCATTTCAGAGGGACAGCCCCCTGTCCCATATTTCAATTTCCATGAACAAAAACAACAAAAAAAAAAAGAATTTAAGAAAAGGAAAGAAAAAGAAATGTGATCTTAGCCACCAGGTTCATTGCTAGTATAATTCCTGTTCTCTCAGATGGACTCTTTTTTTCCAGTTAAGTCTATTCTTCCATATCTGACTTACATTGGAAACAGAATCATTCTTCCATTCTCCTTTTTGCACATTTACGTGATTATCAAGCGTGATTTAGAAAAGGATTGGCCTCATGCTTCATGTTCCACTTAGGAGTAATGCTTTCTCCATATCACTCGCATAAATCTACATACTGGACTTGGCATTATTGTTTCAAAGTTTTCTTATTTGAAGAGTCTTCTATATTGTATTGAACACTTATACATAAACACAGAACTTCTTTTTCTCCAATAATTGCTATTGTTTCTCTTACTGTTAACTCATGTACACTTGGGAAATTAATGCACAGCACATAGACTCACAAAAAATGATCTGAGGACATTCTTCCCATTTAAAATTCACATTAATTTACAGAGCACATAAGAAGTTTGAACAAAATGTTCTCATGGATAATGTATTAATAAGCAATTTAAATTGCATTTCTATTTACTAAGTTGTCTCTGAAACACGTGTTACCTCATGTCCAAAAGTGTCCTTGTGGTATTTCAATGAAGCCAGAAAACAGTCATTATTTTCTGTAGCAGCACCATAGATTATTACTGGAAATAAGTGGAAGTAACTGTTATTGAACGTGGAAACTGATCCCAGGAGAGGAATTGAACATAGAGAAATGACAAAGTTGAAGTTAACTATTGCTTTCCTTTTTACTGTACAAGAAAAGAATCCAAGGCTGGAAGGAAACTCTGTCCGTGACTTTTTTGAGTGTGTCCTTTACTCATATAAAACTTGTCTGTAAACATCTGGTTGAGAGTATTACAAAAGGAAACAATATGCCATTTGAAGGCCAGTATAGAACTAAAGGAAGTAACTTTGTTTTAAAAGTGTTCTACTGCAAAGAAGCAAAGATATGGAGGTTTTTAAGTGTCTTATGGATGGATGTTTCACTCCTGAGATGATTCTCTTGTTGCAGGAATCAGTTATCAATTCCTTTAGTCTGGTCATGAGTTTTCCATAGCAATAAGGATTCCAAAAAAGCAGGATCCAGTGAGTATGATCAGCAAAAGCAGTCTCTTCTCGGATGACCACTATTATAAGGAGAGTCCCAAAGAAATACCAAGGGTTTGTTTCGTTTGCTTGTTTGTTTAGTTTGTGCTGGTTCTGGGGCTTGAACTCAGAGACTGGCCCCTGTCCCTGAACAGTTGTCTTTCTTTCCCACCTGGCCCAAAGCTAGTACTCCACTGCTTGAGCCAAAACTCCACTTCTGGCTTTTTTGGTGTTTAATTACAGATCAGTGTTTGACAGGCTCTCTTGCCTGGGTTGGCTTTAAAATAAGACAATAAGAAAGGTAAGTGACATCAACTGTATAGACTTCTCTTTTGAACCAAGAAATATTAGATGAAGTTTATTATAAAGCTAATATTTGACAATTTTTAAAGGAGAGAATATATTTAGCAAAGAAGCCATAACAAATAACTCAGCGAAATTAGGTGCACTACTAAATCATTTGGGAAGATTACAATTGACTTCATCATTCCTTTGGGGGAAACTTAAAGCCATATTTGCACTTTTTGTTGGTTGTGGGGATTGAACATTGATCCTGGGCACTGTCTCACACCTCTTCAGCACAACTTGAGCACTCTACCACTTTAGCTTCAGCACCACTTCCGGGTTTCTGGGGTTAATTGAAGATAAGTGTTTCATGGACCAGTGTTTCCTGACCAGGCTGGCTTTGAACCACAATCCTCTGGTCTCAACCTCCTGAGTATCTAGGATTAGAGGCATGAGCCACTAGCACCCGGCTCATATTTGCATTTATGTGCACTTAATGTCACTATGTAGACAAAGAATGGAAATCTGAACCAAATGATGTGACATTGCAGCTTTTCAGAAAAATTGAAGTAGCAATAAATATGTCCTCCTTTTCCATTTTGTTACATTAATGACTCATGAGTTATGGGAATCTTACATTAGCATCCACTTTCATCTTTGTAGGTGTATTTAGTATCAGGAAATGTTCATAGAGAAGTATAGAAAGACAGATTTTTAGAAAGCAAAGGAGATCAGGTATGAAAGAACAGCATGGAAGAAGATACATTTATCACACAGAGATTAAGAACTAGCCTAGGAGATTTTGAATGCGAAAGGCAATGAGGAATAAGCCTAGTTGATAACTAGTTCTTCAATAACCAAACATGGTTCCCTAGAACGGTTTCTCCTATACCTTAGTTACTATCATTTTTTCTTTCCATCTGGAGTTATTCCTTCTCTTCTGTCACAACTGTTAATTAGCCTCTGCCTTTTTGGTGTGATGACTAGCCAAAATAATTCCCAAATCTCACTTAGACTATCCTTCTCATGGTGACTAGCAGTGACCCCACTCAAAAGCCTGGAATCTTTTAATTTTCCAGTATTAATCTTCACCTGACATCTAAGCACATTCCCGGCATTAATTGCCGTGACCTAATGAACAAAACATTCTTTCAACACAGTATCCTAACATAGGTAAAGTACATGAATTAGGGACTATTGTCAGGTATTAGTATGGAAGGAGCAATTATATATTCCAAATATGGGTTCTTTATTTTGCATTTACTAACTAAATTGTTGCTGATGTTGTTTTGGCAGTCCTGGGACTGAACTCAGTGCTTGGGAATTATTCCTCAGCTTTTTTTTCCCTCAAGGCTAACCCTCCACCACTTGAGGCACAGGACCATTTCCAGTGTTTCCTTTTCAATTTATGTGGTACTGAGGAATTGAACCCAAGGTTTCATGCATGCTAGGCAATCACCATACCATGAAACCACATTCCCAAAACCCTAAATGACTTTCTTAAAATGGCATTACATTTTCATTCTGTAACTATGTATCATAATTTTAGCCAGTAATTTTTGCTAGAAAAGTGCATTGAACACAGTACGGAGTCCAGTAAGGCTAGACGGACAATGCATAACTGTCACAGTGTAGCCAGGGCACAGAGGGACTTACCTCATGGTGCTGGTACAACAGACTGAGTGAGACAGCTCCTGACCCACAGCCTACCTCCAGAATGAGAGGGCCACCTTGGTTCTAACCACATGGGGATGCTGAGAAAGAGAAAGAAAGAAGGTCAGAATTACACTTAAGACAGGTGCCGGTGGCTCAGGCCTATAATCCTAAGTACAATAGAGGCTGAGATATGAAGATCGTGGTTTATAGCCATCCCGGGCAGCAACATCTCTGAGACTCTTATCTCCAAAGAACCACCAGGAAACTGGAAGTGGTTCTGTGACTCAAGTGGTAGAGTGCTAGCTTTGAGCTGAGGAGCTCAGGGAGCTGCCCCAGGCCCAAAGTTCAAGCCCCATCACTGAAAAGAAGTGGACATTCCACCACAAAATGTGGACTGAATAGCACCCATTGTCCTAGGGAGCATGGCAGAGAAGTCAGCCCGAGCTTCCTGTCAGCTGGGAGTCATTAGTAGGTCATCTGGTTTATCTGTGCCTCAGTTTCCCCAGCTTTAAAACTGAACAAAGTGAAGGATCCCGTTACTCATGGGGATAGGATAATAAATAAAGAGATCCATGTTTTGTTTCATAATCCCATACCTGTTGCACCATTAATAACACACACCATCTGAGATCTTTCCGGGTATCTTCCTATCATATGCTCACAGAATTGCCAAGAGTAGTATCAGATGGCCTCTTCCTCTGTGCCTGTCCCTGATCCAGAGATCCCTCTGTATTAATCTCTTGTTTCCTCACAACTGTCCCATGAGGAGATTGAAGTCCAATGGTTGAGGCCCAACCCAGAGTTTCAGCTCTGGTCAAGAATCTGCTGCCGTGGACTGAGTTTGGGCCAATCCGACTAAACCAAAGCCTGAGCATGGTGCTACATATCTACCATTCCAACTACAGAAGAACGGGCCTGGTGGCTAATGCCTGTCACAGATAGGAGGACCATGATCCAGCACAGACTGAGCATATATTAATTCTCCATCTCAGAAATGCCCAAGACAGAAAAGCTTGACTCGCATGGTAGAAGACTTAACTGGCAAGCCTAAGGCCTTGAGGTCAATCCCTAATATACCAAAAAGAACCAGAGTCCCAGTGCCAGAGGCTCATGCCTATAATCCTAAGTACTCAGGAGGCTGAGATCTGAAGATCACAGCTCAAGATTTAAAATAGGGTTGACCTCACCCATCAGACGTCATGATGAGAAGACCCAGAGTCTGACCTATGCTGTTGCGCTCCATACTAGCAGAACTCATATGCTTACTAAGTGTTGGTCATGCTCTCTGTCCCCCTGGGAAGCCATCCCCTGCAGGCTGCACTCCCAGGTCCTATAAAGCTCACACTGCCACCAACCAGGCCAAAATAGTACACAGCTCCATTGCACACAGATCCCTTGTTCTTGTAATTTAACAGTGCTGTGTCCCCTTCAAGCCTCTCACCTTTCCAGGACTTCGACCTCAGCTGTGAATCCCATACATGCCCCAAAGATAGCAGGTAGAAGTTACCAAAGCATTCGGCCTCCTTGTTACAACCCACTTCTGCACACACACACACACACACACACACACACACACACACACACATCCAGACCGGTGACAGAAGTTTCATCCATGCAGCACTTGCAATTTGCCAACTGATCACAAACCTGAGCACAGTCAGTCTGTACAAGGAAAAAGATGATCTCTCTCTCTCTGTCTCTCTCTATGTCTTTGTCTCTCTGTTTTCAGGTGAAAGGTTGACCGAGCACGGAAGAAAATGGCTCACACAGCAAGGTGTCTATCATCTGCATCCAACACCTCCTATCCCCAGAAAAAAGGAAAAGACCCCAGAAGGCAGGTGTATACATGCTGCTTTACACCTCTGATTAAAGCCACCGGGTTCTCATAATGGAGAGGAAGGGCGCAGATGTGCGGCTGTGTGGCTCCCACTGCTACAGGCCAGGGGATCTATGGTGCCCACTCCTCACCCAACCCTGCATCTCCCCGTTTCCTGGGACACTAGCCGCTGGGGATGGGGGTACGATCTTCAGATCAACACCCACCCTCTCCCCTTGGGCACATTTGTGGCAGGGCGTGGGCCAGAATGTGGGGCACAGGAGAGGCGCGGGTCGGGGTTGGAGGGAGGAAATATGGGGTTCCAGGGTGCAGAGCTGTGTGGCAGCCACTCACATGTGTTGCTGGCAGAAGCTTTTGGCAGCTGCTGCAGGTGGGGCAAGCAGCAATGGCAGAGGCATTACAGACACTCAGGCCCTGAGCAGAGGACAGAGGAGCCAGGACCAGGTTAGGGCCGCAAACTGGCTCGTGGCACACCATTGCACCATTGCCTGAGGAAACCATGGGTCTGAGCCCGCACCAGGTTTGAAATGCTGCTCCATGGGGAAGGTGGGGAGGGGGCCGGGACTCAGGCAGGCACAGAGTGGGCCTGAGGAAGGCCTCTCCTTGTAGGCCTCGAGTCTCTTGCTCACCACTCAGTCATCTCTACCTTCCTTAACTGCTGGTAGTGGTGTCAACAAACAGAGGGAATCATGGTATTACTGGGCAGCATGGAATGTGGGCATGGCCACCATTCTTGTATCCCATTGGTCAGAAAGAACCATGAAACAATGGGAGTGTGGCTGGAATTCTATGATGCAGGCAGAATGGGCAGAGTCAAAATGATGGCAGCCCCTTTCCCAGAGAACTCTGTCCAATCCAGTTGGGGACAAGAGGGTTACCTTCTTTAGCCGGATGGCTGCACAGATTGCTGTGTATGTCTGTTTGTTCCCAAACCTTGAACCCAGGATCTGGGCACAATCTGTGAGTTGCTTTAGATCAAGGCTAGCTCTCTACCACTGGAGCCACATGGCTTTACTTCTGGCTTTGTTGGCACAAGTTGGACAGGAGTTTCAAGGACTTTCCTGCCTAGGTTGACTTTGACAACTATCCTCCTTTCACAGCCTTGTAAGTTTTAAGGAGGACAGATGAAAGCCACTGATGCCTGGCTAATCATTGGTTTTGCTGATGTTCTTGCACAGGCCTGTGAGTTCCCTATTCTCAGGTTTAATTGGTAGGAGCTAGAGCCCACAGTTTGAATCCTAGTCCTGCCACCAACAAATGGCAGGAGATCCTATGAAACTCATTCCTATTCATATGATTACCAAAGGAATGTGAGGTATGTCATGGTTAAATGGGCAGTACTTGAGTTATTCGAGGATAAAATTATACACAATTACATTGTAGGACACTGGTCAATATTAATTAATACTTTATGAAGCATTTAAACATTCACCTTCATTTAATAGAGTGCAAATGAAATACCTACGAATTGGGCATCATATAGCATGGAGATGCCTTTTTTTTTTCTGCCAGGACTGGGATTTGAACTCATGGTCTAGGTAACCCTGCCGTTGCACTGTATGGAAAGGGGAAGCTTGCCTCCTTGAATTCAAGAAATTCAAGTCTGTTCCTTGGGCCTGAAATCAAGGCCCACCACTAGAAAACATCCTATTTGTGTACATTTTAAATATATGATTTATATTTATATGTATATGTTGATTCCATATTGCATTCAGTGTAGTTACTTATTTTATTTTTTGTTTTATTCATGTATTGACTACTCATTTTGTTGACTATTATGACACATAGAACAGTGATTCCATTGATTACATAGGATATAGGTTTGCATATGTATTACACATCCTTCCTGACACCCAGGACTTTACAAGAAAAGGAAAACATATGTCACCATCTGCTTCTTACTACACAATTCATTTTTTGGGAGTGCTGGCATCTGAACTCACAGCCTACAAGGACCAATTCATGAATGAGTGAGTGTCAGCCTGCCATCATGTGTCAAATTGAGCTGACAGGCAGTTCCGAGTACCTGAGATTGAGCCCCAGTGGTTGACAAAATAAAAACGGATTGACATGCAGATGTAGTACACTAATAAATATATATCTTTATAGAGTGCCAGATATGTCTATACATTATTCAGTTATATAGACTACATTCCTACCAATTCTTGGGTATTTATAATGCTACATGTAATTAATGTTATTGCTTTCATGCTTAACAAACTATTAAGTAAATCAATCAATATTCTGAAAATATTGCATTCTGTAAATAATAGTATTCTTTTAATGCTTCATAAATATTAAATAAAATCAGTCTCCTGAAATGATGCTATCTAATTTTATAGCAGCATCATTCACCATCAACTCATTGATAATATTACCTTGTTATTCCCATGGATGAGAACGAGTCTCTTAGTATCTCCTGCCATTGATTGGTGTCAGGACTGGGATTCGAAATCAGGGCCTACATTACCATGTGGACCTATGACTTCCTCAATAGTCTGACAACCTTCAGCAATCCAAGATGAAGTACCCTTTGCAACAATGTCATTCAGACCTAGGAGGGTAACCGTGCAAGGGAAGAAGACATAAAAAGGCCATCTTGCTGAATTTTTTCTGTACATTTTTGCCACACAAGGCCTGGGGTCTAGGATCCCAGTATCTACTGTGGGTCCAGTGGCTGCACCCAGCATAGGGTGATCAAAGCTGAGGCAGAGTTTCCACAACCTGAGTTCAAGCTCCCTGCTGGGCAAAAAATAATTAAAAGAGATTAGCTTCCTGGCTTGCAATTCACCCCGTTTATTCTGCCAGGGTTTGGATTTGAACTCAGAGTCTGGGTAAATCTGCAGAACTGTGGAAGAAGGGGAAGCTCACCGTACTTGAAGATAAGAAAGTCAGGCCTGTACTCCAAGCCAAAATTCAAGCCCCAGCCTTGGAAAACATACTATTCATATACATTGTAAATACAGGATTTGTACTTACCTATGGATGTTTAGTCCATACAGGTTAGGTGTGGTTGTTCCTTGTACTTTTTGTTTTATTCATTTATTTACCATTGCTTTTATTATGATGAAACCCATTCCCTTTATTACATTGATGACATTCTATCATATGGAATCTAATCTAAATTTGTAGACATGCTCTCCATCATGCCTGACACCCAAGACTCTCATAGAAAAGGAAAAAACTTTCACACTTGGCTTCTTACTGCATGATCCAATTGTTGGTAGTGCTGGGATATGAACTCAGGGCCTAGCAGGACCAATTGGTGAATAGTTTAAGGTGACCACACCAGCCTGTGAGCAACAAAGGTGTTAGGCCATTCCCAGGAACTGACATTGATCCCCAGGGTGGGCCACGATAGTCATAAATTAATAATTTAAACATAGGATCTATTTTTACATATATGTGTGGACAGCATCTTACGTTTGGAGTACTTTTTCTCCTTATTTTCTGTCTTATGTAAGTTTTGTGTATTTTACTGAGTAAGGTAACAGACATAACAATGCTTACATGGAAGATAACCTAATGCCCTGGCTATAGGGTTTCCTATGCATTTTCCATCCAAGCTGAGACCCAGGACTTTCACAGGACAGGAAAACAGGTGAATCGATGGGCTTCTCACATCAGGATACATCTTTTGGCAGTGTTGGGATTTGAACTCAGAGTCTATCAGGCCCAATTGGGGAAAGGGTCAAGGTGAGGACACCAACCTGTGAGCAACGAAGGATATAGGCCATTCCCAGGAACTGACATCGAGTCCCAGGGAGGTCCAGATAGTCATAAATTCATAATTTAAATATGGGATCTATATTTACATACATGTGTAGACAGTATCTTGCATTCGGTGCACTTCTCCTTAATTTGTGTCTAATTCATGGAATTATTGTGTATTTTACTGAGTATGGTGACAGGTATAACTCTGCTGACATGGATTACAACCTGTTCCTATAGTTATAGGGATGCCGAAGCATTCTACATCCTAGTGGAAGACTGGGACTTACACAGGAGAGGAAAACATGTTCAACGACTGGCTTCTGACAACAGAATGAATCTTTTGTCAATGCTGGGATTTGAACTGAGGTCTGGGTAGCTCTTTTGCACTTTGGGGGATGGGAAATCTCACCATTCTTGAAGAATAGAATGTCAGGCCTGGTGCAGGGCCTGATATGAAGCCCCAGCACTGGACAAAATAACAAGCCCGCCTTTTTTAAACATAGGATCTCTCTTACCTACAAGTGTGGTATGCATCTTGCATTCAGTGTAGTTTTTCTTTTTATTTTGTGTCTTATTCATGGATGTATTGTGTATTTTATTGAGTATGGTGATAGATATAACTATGCTGACATGGATAACAACCTATTTGAATGGCTATAGAGTTGTCTATATAGAATTCTCCATGCTTGCTAAGACCCAGGACTTTCACAGGAGAGGAAAACAGGTGGATCGATTAGCTTCTCAAATCTATGGTGAATCTTTTGACAGTGCTGGAATTTGAACTCAAGCACCAGCTTGTGAGGCACTAAGGAGGTAGGCCGTTCCCAGGACCTGAGATGAAGCCCTGGTGGGGGCAAATATAGTCATAAATTCATCATTTAAACCGAAGATCTATATTTCCATACATGGATGGGCAGCATCTTGCATTCAGTGTAGTCATTCTCTTTATTTTGTGTCATATTCATTGATGTATTGTGTATTTTCTTGAGTATAGGATAATAGATATAACTGTGGTGACCTGCATGACAACCTATTCCCATGAGTATAGAGTTGCCTATGCATTCTCCATCCTAGCTGAGACCCAGGACTTACACGACACAGGAAAACTGGTGCAATGACTGGCTTCTCACATCAGGGTGAATTTTGGCAGTGCTGGTATTTGAACTTTGGGCCTAGGAGGCCCAACTGCCCAATGGGTCCACGTGATCACACCAGACTGTGAGCCACTAAGGATCTGGTCCGTTCCCGGGAACAAAGATTGAGCACCAGGGAGGTCACAATTGTTCTGAATGAATCATTTAAAAATGGGATGTATATTCAAATCCGTATGTGGACTGCATTGTGCATTTAGTGTAGTTATTCTATTTTGTATTCTATTCATGGATGTATTGTGTATTTTCTTCAGTATATGATGACAGGTATAACTGGGCTCACATGATAACAACCGATTCCCATGGCCACAGGGTGGCCCATGCATTCTTCATCCTAGTTGAGACCCAGGACTTGCACAGGAAAGGAACACAGGTGCAACAATTGGCTTCTGAATTCAAGATCAATCTTTTGGCACTGCTGGGATCTGAACTTGGGGACCAGCAGACCCAATTGACGAATGGGTCCCTGTGAGCACACCAGCCTGTGAGCCACTAAGGAGTAAGGCCGTTCCCAGGACTTGAGATGGACCCCCAAGTGGGGTTGGGGGGACACACAGCAGTCATCCATTCATAAATTGAAGGTAGTATGCAAATAAGTACACATTTGTATAGAGTAGGAGAGACAATAACCTGTGATGGAATCCAATCTACAATCTTTCTACTGATTCTTGGATCTTTCCAGATGCCTTCATTTCATGACTGTGATGATTCTTGTCACGCTTAATCAACACTACTTTACAAATAAGCTATACCCCATGAGTCTTGCTTATCACTTCCTAGTCACATCATGCATGAACTACACATTTGATGAGATCGATCACATTCCATGACTTTTCCTGGTACAGAAACCAGTATCTCAGGATTTCCCGCCATTGCTTTCTCATTGGGGTGGGCTGAATTCAAGCCTCAGGCATGGAAAACATACTCCTTGTATACATTTTAAAGACAGGATTTATACTTACATACGGATGTTCAGTAGATATCGTGTTTGGTGTGGTAGGATTTATACTTCCACACAGATGTTCATTCCATATCACGTTCAGTGTGGTTATTCATTTTATTTCTGTTTTTATTCATTTATTTACGATTAATTTTATTGACTTTGATGACACCTATACCATTTATTACATTGTTTACATCCTATCACATACCATCTAGATTTGTAGATGTGTTCTCTAGCATGCCTTCCACCCTGGACTCTCCCAGAAAAGGAAAACATGTGTCACACTCGGCTACTTACTCAAAGATTAAATTTTTGGCAGTGCTGGTATCTGAACTCAAGGCCTAGCAGGCCCAATTCATGATTGGGTGAGTGTGAGCACAGAAGCCTCTAGCCAATTAAGCTGTCAGGTGGTTCCCAGGCACTGAGATCAAGCCCCAAGTTTGGCCAAAACAGCAATACACGGATAGGCAGAGGGTGGCATACAAATAAATATATATTGTTAAAGAGTTCCAGAGCTGTCTTTCTATGACTGAATGACATCTATTACGTTCCTACCAACTCTTAGGTATTTATTATATCTCCATTGAAACAATATTATTCTTTTCATGCTTAATAAGCTATTAATTAAGGTCAATTAGCATCCTAGGATTATTGCATCCAATTTTAGACTAGACAAATGCATGAATTACTCTTTCAATCTGTATTCTTATGCGTAGGAACGAGTCTCTTGTGATCTCCTGCCATTGGTAAGTGTAAGGATTAGGATTTGAACCCTGGGCCTATGCTGACATGTTGGCTTATGGCTTCCCTGATATCCTGCCAGCCATCAGCAATGGCAGGCCAGGTCCACTTTGAAACCATGTCATTCAGACAGAGGATAGTCACCGTGCAAATACAAAATTGTAAAACCCTGAGCCCTCTACAGCTCCCCACTTTTTGTGCTGTTCTGCTTTTTATTTCTTCTTGCAAGCCTTCTGGACCTAGGGTTCCAGGATCAGCTTTGGGTCCCGAGGGTCCACTCCAGCCTAGGGAGAGTGAAGCTGAGTCAAAGTTTCCATGACCTGAGTACAAGCCCTGTGGTTGGCAAAACTAACTAAATTGAAATAATAAAGCTCCTTGGTTTGGAATTTTTGCCAGTTTTCTTTCCTAGCCTGGGATTTGAACTCAGAGTCTTGATGAATCTGTAACAATGTGACGAAAGGTACAGAGTTGCCATTACTTGAGTTCAAACCCCATGCCAAGCCAAAAAAAAGTCACTGACCTCAGCAGGAAAGTTAGTTGTGAAGATGGTAGGGAAGGGATGGTAGGGAACACACAAACAAGGAGGCAACAATGCTCAATAGGAAATGTACTCACTACTTTGCTCATGTAACTGTGACCCCTCTGCACAACATTTTAAAAATTAAAAACGTACAAAAATGATGTAGTGCTCAAGAAGCACTTTGGGGGTAAGAGATGGATGTCAGCATAGCTGTACAAAATTCTACAGTGATTTTTTTTCAGTGTTCAGTATGGAACTGAATAAACATAACTGTTTCTGTTACAAATATTAAGTCACTGTCTTGGAAATGGGGCCAGTATTTCTGCCATTGCTGGGATTTGAGCTCACTGTCCAAGTAACTCTGTTGCACCTTGGGTGAAAGCTAAGCTCCCTGTCCTTGAGGAAATGATTTTCAAGCTAGAGTTCCCAGGGCCTGAATTAAGGCCCTGCAATAGAAAAAATATTTGTATACATGTGTAGTATAAATATATATAGGTACATATGCATGTTTTTTTCATATTATGATTATTATTATTGATTTTGTATTTAATTTTTATTTTGTACATTTTATTGTTTATTGTATTTAGTATTATTATATGCATAATAGTTATTATGTTGTGTACATATATTATAAATTATACACAATAATTCAGTACATTGACTCATTTTCATTAATTCTTTATTAAGTGTTGAAACATGATACATAATTAAATGGAGTCATTTGTCAAGTCATTACATGGTTAGAGTCTGTCCCCAGTATGAGCGTTGTCTTATTTATCTTTGGACAACTTCCTATAGGGATTTGTTTTGATGATTTATACTCAGAAGCCTTTTCTTGTGACTAGGCAAGTTCAGGGATAAAATCTTAAGTTTGGGGCTGGGAATGTGGCTTAGTGGTAGAGAGCTTGCTCAGCATGCATGAATGCCAGGGATTGAATCCTCAGTGCAAAATACTCAGAAAAAGCCAGCAACTGTGGTGTGGCTCAAGTGGTAAAATGCTAGCCTTGAAAAAAAGCAGCTCAAAGACAGTACCCAGGCCCTAAGTTCAAGCCCCAGGTCTGGCAAAAACAATACGCCAGATTCCAGTGGCCCTGGAAACCTACTTTCTCAGGAGGCTGGGATCTTAAGAGCATAGTTTGAAGACAGCCTAGGAAAGGAAAGCCTGTTAGACTGAACCATCAAAAAACCCCATGTGGGACAAGTGGTAGAGTGTTTGCCTTGAGCTGAAGGGCCCAGGGACAGCGCCCAGGCTTCTCTTTGAGACACACAACTGGAAAAAGAGTGAGGGTTAATCAAAGTAATTTTCCTATTTGCTATTTATGAGAATATTTTCTGGAACATGAATGCTGATGTACACCAGAATTGGAGTCAGACCTCAAGGTTCATGTGTAGCACATCCATAAGCCCAGCCTTTCAGATTCTAGCATTATAAACATGTGTCCTATAGGGTTCTGAAAGGCACATTGTTGAAAGGCTTAATATGCTCCCCAAGCCTTTTGTGATAAGCAGTTGACTTGTATTGTCAATGTCATTACAGTTCTGACCCTTGCAGAGAACCAGTAGCTCACGCCCATCATCCTAGCTCAGGAGGCTGAGGTCTCTATCACAGGGTGAAACCAGCCAAGGCAGGGAAGTCTGGTACATTCTGACTTCCTGTTCTGAAAGGTCAGATGCTTAAGAAATTCCTGTGTTTCCCTTGGGGATGAGAAGTTACTTGCACTCTAAATGTTCTTGGAGTTCTTGATCTACAGAAGAAGGAAAGAAATATTATTGACCCAATCGGGGTTCAAATGAAGTTCTCAGGATCCAAGCCCTAGCTCTGTTAGCAGGAAGAACTCCAGTGTAACACTGTATTTGAAGGACAGGAAACTGTTTCAAAAGCCAGGCAAGGTACAGGGAACTAGGCCTGCAGGATTAGGAGGCAGAATGTACACACTCAACACTGAAGTGAGCTGCAAAACCACTTCATTCATTCCAGGCACAGCCAGCAATGGGGGAAACCTGAAACATTTGTTAGAGTTACACCAGGGTCAGGCTTTTCTCAGCTTCCTCAAACAATGACTAATTAACCTTCCTCCCTCAGGTTAAGGGAGCCTCAGGCTATCTTTAGGTTACCAATAGAGAGCCAGTTTAGTGGGGGGAGGGGAGGAACAGAGTAGAAAAACCCTGTTTTCTGGTCTCAGGGAGTGGGTTATTGACTCTCCATTTGTCAGGGTTGAAAGCCCTTCTATCTCTGCCAGTCTTTTCTCCTTCCTTCATTCTCCACATCATTAATGCTAATCCCCAGTCCAAGGAGGGGCAGGGCCATTTTTCTTCTGTCTCCAAGCACCTGAGTTAGAACCTGGCTCTGTCCTCTTGACTCTGGGACTCTTGGCTGCCTGAGAAGTGGAACAGAGACAGTCATCCTGCTCTGCATTTGTGTGAAGGCGATGCTGGTGTCCTGGCACACTGCAGAAAGATTCATGACTGGGAATGTTCTCTTCTTTCCTTCTGATATCAAAAACAGATTCTTCTATCAACTTTCTTTCTTTCTTTCTTTCTTTCTTTCTTTCTTTCTTTCTTTCTTTCTTTCTTTCTTTCTTTCTTTCTTTCTTTCTTTCTTTCTTTCGTTCTTTTCTTTTCTTTTTTTTCTCTCTCTCTATCTCTTTCTATTTCTTTCTTTCTAGCTATCTACCTACCTTCCTACCTAGGTAGCTATCTCTTTGCCAGTTGTTGGATTGAACTCAAGGCCTGGTCACTGTCTCTAGCACTCTGCTCCTTGAGCCACAGCACATATTCTGGCTTTGTCTGTGAACGGGTGCCTGAGGAATCGAACCCAGGGCTTCTTGCATGCTAGGCAAGCAATCCCTCATTAATCCATATTCCCAGCCACTTCATTTTTTTTCCTTAATGGTAGTTTTTACATAAGTATGCTACCATTTTATGTTCTCAAGTTGAATTTTCTGAATACCGGTTACTTCTCTTCCTCATCTGATTTGTGATTGTTCCTGCATTGCCCTCATAATAAAATGTAAATAAAGGCTGCTGAGAGCTTCAGTGTACATCATATAAAGGCACAGGCCTAGAACCCTGGAAGACAAAAGCAATGGGCCTGAAATGAAGAGAATGATGCTGTATTCACAACTAGCATATCTGAAAAATAAACCAGTAAATAAAAGCAGAGTTTGCACTATGGGAGGTAATATCCATACAAACATAAGTAGGTAGGGCACTGATATATAAACTTGGCTGTCTCTTTGAATTCTTCTGTGGCCATCCCAGGGCTTAAATTAAGGGCCCGATGTGTCCCTGAGCTGCTTTTGCTCAAGGCTGAGGCTCTACCATCACCAAAGCTCCACTTCCTGCCAACTGGTAGTTAATTGGACGTAAGCAATTCCCAGGCTTTCCTTCCTGGTCTGGATTGTATCTCCTGCTCAGGTTTCTCTCTCAAAGCTGGAGCTCTACCCTCTGGGCCACTGCTCCACTTCTGGTTCTCTGTTGGTTTATTGGAGAAAATAGTCTCAGAGACTCTCCTGCTCTGCTGGTTTGAATAGCGTTTTCCTGAGGAGGCTTCAAGTGGTTTCCTCAGGGATTCACCGAGGAGCCGCTCCACACAAACCCTTAGTCTAAATCTCTAGGAGTACTAGAGAAAAATGGAAACATTGTTATACCCCAGTCGCAGGACCCCATCCAAATCAGCAAGCAATTCTGTCTGAAGGCTAGGGATAATGGGTAGAGGGTGTCCATACATTATTTCAAAAGGAGTAAAGCCAAGCTGATTGGGTGAATTTCTTACTCTAAACACGGCAAAAAGGAGCAGCGATACCCAGTCTGCACCAGTCTCCAAGGCCAATTTAGTTAAGGTCTCTTTTACAGTTCGATTCATTCTTTCTACCTGCCCTGAACTCTGGGGTCGATAAGCACAGTGCAATTTCCAATCCATCCCCAGTGCGGCGGCTATTACCTGACTTACTTTTGAGTTGAAGGCTGGTCCATTGTCCTACCCGATGGTGGATGGGAAGCCATACCTGGGTAGGATTTCTTCCAGGATCTTCTTCGATATGACATTCGCAGTCTCATGCTTTGTTGGGTAGGCTTTAACCTATCCTGAAAAGGTGTCTACAAAAACTAGCAAATATTTATATCCAAATTTTCCAGTTTTAATTTCTGTGAAGTCTACTTCCCAAAACACACTTGGCTCAACTCCATGGAGGTGAGCTCCTTTTGTAACCAGTTGAATAGGGTCATTGGTGAGCTGACAGGCTTTAAAATTTTTAACAATGTCCTCAATGAGTTGATTTCCTTGCCTGATTTTTATTTCTGAGTGTCAGCAAGTCGTTCATTCTTCAGGTTCCCATGTGAGAGACCATATGGATTCTCATAAGAATTCCCTTGCCCAATCTTTGAGGGAAGATAAGTTTCCCCCACCAGTTTTCCACCAGTCTTTATTTCTTTCTCTGTTTGTGGGTTTATAGGCCATGGAAATTTTCTTTATCCACTCCAACTCTTCTTGGGAGTACTGAGGCTCAGGAGGCAAAGCTTGTGACCCTGGGTCTACTTCCACTCTGGGCTGAGGTCCACCTCCTTAGCTGCCTGATCGGCCAAGTTATTTCCCTTGGTTATTGAATCAGTTACCTTTGACGGCCAGGACAGTGCATAATGGCAATATTTACTGGTTCCCATAAGGCCCAGATGAGGCTTAAAATTTCTTGTTCGCCTTTCCCTCAGCTGTCAACAGCCCCCTCTCTTGGTAAATGGCTCCATGGACATACACAGTGGCAAAAACATACTGACTGTCCATGTAAATGTTTAGTCTCTTCCCTTTTCCCATCTGTAGGGCTCTTGTTAGTGCCTCTAGTTCTTCTTTTTGTGCAGACATTCCCTGGGGGAGTGCTTCTGCCCACAGTATCTCAATGTCCGAGGTGACTGCTGCACCAGCATACCTTTTTCCATCTCAAATGAAACTGCTGCCATCTGTGAACCAGGTATGCTTGGCATGTGATAGTGGCTGGAACAACCAGTCTGGCCTCTTTTCTTTGGCCTGGTCGCTCCTTTCACAGTCAATTTCACGTTCTCTGTCCTTCCTTTCCTGTCTTTGCTGCTGTCTCTCTCTTATTGTAAACCTTTTCTGCTGCAGCTACTATATCCCTAATAGATTTTTTACCAAGTCTGTCTAGAGCCTGCAACTTTCACTTTATGTCTGGTGCAGCTTGATTTATATAGGCAAACATAATCATCTGAGCCAACTCCTGGGTTTCAAGATCATATAGGTATATTGACTAAAAGCTTTTATGAGCCGCTCAAGATATCCTGCCGGACTTTCACTTCCTCCCTGTCTATCATCAAAAACTTTGGCCATATTACTAGTTTGGCAAACCACCACCTTGAGACATGCCAAAAGAGCCCGGCGATAGATGAGGAATGGCTCCCTACTTTCAACTGTATTGTTGTCTCATGTTGGTCAGATCTCAGGAAAATAGGCAGTGATCAGGGCAGGATCCAGGATTGGTGCTCCTGTGGGGCCAGGGATATGTTTCCAGGCTGCCTCTTGGATAGTCTCTCTCTTCAGTGGTAAAAAGGACCTGTAAAAGCTGACTAAAATCATCCCAAGTGGGCTGATGTGTAAAGAGAATACTTTCAAGCAAACAAATTAAATCCTGGGTTTCTTAGAAAAGGGGGCATTTTGGGTGTGCCAGTTTTATAGATTACTGGTAGAAAATCGCCAATATTGGAGTGGCTGTTGACCATCCGCAGCCACAGCACCTATGGCATGTATGGGAAAAACAGCTGCATTAGAAGGGGGGTTGATCCCATAGCATCATCGAGTGATTGGCCCCTCAGAAACTATAAGGGCAGTTGCCAAGTGTTCTATAGCTCCCTCCTCCTCTTGATCATTCTCAGGTTCTGCAAAAGGAACCTGGAAAGGAGAGTATGGGGGAGGAAACATTTCTTCTTCCAAGTTATCTCCCTGAAAAACCGGGGCGTACCTTTTCTTTTCCTCTGTCTCAGTTTCTTTTCGTAAGTCTAGGGGGCTAGATGGAGTGGTGCCTATGGTTTCCAGTCCCGAAGACATACAGTCCAAAAAACAATAAACAGGGCAAACAAAACACACCTTACAGTTACAAAAAAAAACCTTACAAAGTGGAGATCTCCCAAATTGGTCCACTGACTACAGTCACGGTGTGGTTCCACACCCAGGCCACACAGCAGAAGGAGCAGAGCCACAGTTGGGGAGTTGGGCCTCTGTTAGGAGGCACTCTTGGTCAGTTCCGGCCCAACACTGAATCGATCCCCACCCCCCAATTCACATGGCGGGGTTCTAAGAACCCCCACCCCACAAGAGGATCTTGGACGTCTCCCAGTTCCTCCAGGGTTGTGGTGCAAGCGTGTCTGCTTCAACAACCCTTTATGAATCAGAGTGGCCATCTTCACAAAGGAAAACGAAAGTAAAACAGACAAATGATAGGACAAGACAAATTAACAATGACAGCTCTGTTCTACCTTTGGAGTCTGAGATCTCGGGGGTCTTTGGGGGGATCTCGGACGAACCCCCACTAATATGTTATACCCAGGTCGCAGGATCCCCAACCAGAAGACCATCGAGAGTCAGACTTTACAGCTGTTTTAAGGTTTTATTTAAACGGGCTGAAGCTCAGATCTCATTATACACTCCAACATAGCGGAGCCTAGGAGGAGAACCCAGAGCTAAAGCTTTCAGGCTTTATAAAGGCACACAACCAACCAAGTGTTTGGATTACAACCACGTGTTGCTCTGCTAGAAACAAGCAACAAGCGGTCACTGCCTCAAAACTTTAACCCTACACATGAAGATGCTATTAGTGTGTTCTAGACACTTAACGTTGGAGACACAAAACACTCATAATTATTAGATCATTTTATAGCAAAAGGAGAAATGCAGACTGTATGAGGATCGCTCCAGCTTTCAGTCCTCATATCCTGAGACAGTAAATTCACAGCAGCTCAATGCAAAGTGACAGAACTGGCATGTACTGTGGATATTTGCTCCCAAATCCTGTGACACTCATTTCTCACTTTTGGCCTAAACCTGTGACCAGAGGGGAAGATGAGGAGAGAAAATCATTCTCAAGGGAAGCAGCTATAAAGAACATTGGGTAGTTTACTTATAAATTAAATCCTTGGGAATGTCCCTGTTAAGAAGTCAGATTGTCCAGATTAAAAAATGAAGAAGCGAAGAAATAAGGTGCCAGTGGCTGCTGTCTGTAAACCCAGGACCTCAGGAGGCTGAGATGTAGAGAAACTTAGTTTGAATCCAGCCATTATAGGAAAGTCCATGACACAGTTATTTCTAAGACATCACAGAAATACCCAGAAGTGGGGTTGTGACTCATGCTTAATGCAGTACCTTTGAGCAAAAGGAGCTCATGTACCATGCATAAGCTCATATTTCCACCCCAGGACCTGCCCCCTCAAAAAGAGCCTGTACTTCCCTGTCTTTGTCTATGTATTGTATTCTTATAGGTGAAATTCCGGAGTAGCTATGATGAATGGGACCAACGTAGGAAATTTGTATTCAGTACAATGAGTTCATAATAGAGAGACTTCTTTCAAGATAGTGCATGTTCCGCGACTCCCCTCACTGTTCAGTGTAACATGAGGTTTTCTCTGCATCACAGGCCTGCTGGAGTAAGTCTCTCTCATTGCCTGGACAGGCACACAAAAGCCCTCACTTCTGTAGAGTTGGGTAACAAACAACTCCATCTGGGCCAGTTAGTGAGGATGTGTGGGCGGGCTCTGAAGGTCAGGAGAAAAAGGCCTCTTTGTACCCTTAGCTATCTCTCTCCCCAATGCTCTGTTTCAACAGGAGACCTTCATTTGTTCCACCTCCCATGGCAGGCCAAGTTCTGTGCACTTATCCTGCCTTTGTGAGACTATATTCTGTTGTTCAGTTACAGAGCTCAATATAATTCAGGAGTCCTTCAGGCAGACAACTAGGGCACTGATCATAATGAAATGATTCACTGCAGGCAATTTTGGGCCTATGGTGCCTCTCCTATGTTTCCAGAAGCATGGGAAATCCAAGCACATATTGGATATCACAAAGCTTCCTGTCATCTAGGACTGGTGAAGCTCATCAGGTTTTGAAACCTTTGACTTCTCCTAGTTGGGCCCAGGGTGGCTAGGTTTTGGGGTTGAACACAGGGTCTGGGTGCTGACCATGAGCTCAGTGCAGAAGCCCAGTGCTTTACCATTTTGTGTAACAACATCACTTCTGCTCTGTGAGTGTATGTGTATGTGTGTTTGTTTATGCACACCACGTGTGTGTTTGCATGGGTGTGTGTGTGCATGCACACATATACATGAGTCCTCAAGCTTGACCTCAAGACCTGATCACTGTACCTACTTTCTCTTGTAGAATGATATCCCTCTCCCACTTGAGCCACAGAGCCACTTTAAGCATTGTCCTAGTGATGTGGTCCTGAGAAGTGAAGCCCACAATTTCATACATGCAAAGCATTCTACCACTAAGGTACATTCCTAGCCCTCTACTTCAGCTTTGTTAGTTTATTTCTGTCTTTTTTTATTGTTGTTGTTGTCAGTGGCAGGAGTTTACGTCTTGGCATGGGTGCTGTCCCTGACCTCTTCAGCTCAAGTCTTGTGGTCTACCACTTGAGCCACAGAGCTACTTCCAGTTTTCTGGTGGTTCATTGGAGCTAAGTTTCTCATGGACTTTCTTGCCCAGGCTAGCTTTGACCCATGATCCTCAGATCTCATCCTGCTGAGTAGGTAGGATAACTGAAATAAGCTCAAGCACCCAGCTTCACCTTCAGGTTCTTAGTAGTGAATTGGAGATAATAGTCTCATGGTACCTTTTGTGACTGAGATAGTTTGGAGTCCAGATTTTTAGAACTTAGCTTCCTGAGAAGGCAGGATGACAGACTTCAGCTATTGACCCGTTGGCCATGGCCTCTGCTGCAATGGGGTCCATGGTGGAGTGCTAGCCATGAGCCCAAGAGGTAAGGGTCCGTGCCTCAGCCCCGAGTTCAAGGTTCATGACCAAGAAAAAACCAAACCAAACCATTGTCTGCTGTAGACAACTCACGAGTCTTCAGTAATACATAATTTTGTCCCTGACATGGGGACCTATCTGAGCCTCAATATTCTTGTTTGTATAATCATCTAAGTTGTGGAGCTCTTACATAGACAAGATGTAAGAATGCACCCGGTTAAGGACATAGCACATGACACTCTTTGCACCACTCAGCACACAACATCCTATGAAAGATTCAGCACCCAGCACCCAATGCAGGACTCAGCACACTGCATCCTGTGAAAGACTCAGCACATAGCACCCTGTGTACGACTCAGAACTGAGCACCCTAAGGAGGACTCAGCACATAGCTCCATTCCACAAGCTGTCATTAGAATTAGGGTGCTTTCATCAGTATCACCATTCTTTGAGGAAAATTTACAAACCATACAAGTTCAAATCTAATGGTTTAGTGGGATGTTTTTCTGGGGAAGGGGTGTTAGCCATGTGGCTTGAACTCAAAGCTCTACCACTTGGAGCCACATTTTGAGGTGTCTCCCAGACTTCCTGCCAGGACTGGGTTTTAAAGCCCCTGAGTAGCTAGGATGACAGGAATAAGCCAGAATGACATGGGTAACCCGTGGAGCTGGGTTGCAGTGGTTTACATATGGCTAAGTCAGGTTAGGTGGCAGCTGTGAGCACCAGACTCCTAGCTTGATCTCTAATGAGGTATTTGAAGTTCTGTCCTTATATAAGTGCAGTTAGATTGTCCTACATTTTTTGGCATCAGACCTAGGGCTTGAGTAAGAGCTTAGACACTGTCGCTAAACGTTTGTGCTCAAGGCTAGCACTTCATTGATTGAAAGACAGGAGAACTTCTGAGTTTTCTGTTTTGTGGTATTGAGGAATTGAACCCAGGGCTTCGTGCTTACTATGAGAGCACTCAACCACCGAGCCTCAGGAGTGCACGAGGTTTAAATAGATAGCGATTGCTGTATATAAATATTTTGTACACACAAAGCGATTTCTGCATATTATTTAAGTATAGATAATATTGCTACCAATACTTAGGTATTAAATTATGTCTCCATTTAATGATGTTTCACAGTTAACAATTAATAAAGCATTAATTAATAATTACTCAATATCCCATAATTGTTTATCATGTATGTACATATAGCCGTACATATAATTAGATATTTCATAGAATGAGACCAATGTCTATATATTGTTAAATTATGCATCATGTGTTACTCCCAATTATTAGTTATGTCTCCATGTAATTTTTATTCTGTTAATGCTTAATAAAATATTAATTAAACTTAGTGCACATCCTACACTTATTGCATCTAATTTTATCCTAAAATGATTCATTACTAATTCAATCTGTTTATCATTTACTGTAGTGGTAATTCTTCTACCTATGATGTTTTTTACCTTTATTACATCCTATTACGTAGTATATAGATTTGCATCCAAATTATACATCCTACCTGACACCGAGCATTTTCACAGAAAAGGAAAACATGTGTCATGCTCGGTTTCTCACTCCAAGATTACATTTTTGGGAGTGCTGGGATCTAAACTCAGGGCAAAGAAGGCTCAGTTCATGAATGGGTGACTGCCAGCACAGCAGCCACTAGCCAATTCAGCTGCCAGGCAGTGCCCAGGCCCTGAGATTGAGCCCCGTATGTTGACTCCAAATTGTGCTTAGTGTAGTTATTCATTTTATTTTTTTTATTCATTTAGCATTTATTTTATTGACTGCTATAACACATGGAATATTTACTACATTTATTACATAGGTTATAGAATTGCCTATGTATGAAACTTCACACCTGACACCCAGGACTTCCACAGAAAAAGAAAACATGTGTCACCCTGTGTCTTATTGCATGATTCAATTTTTGTTAGTGCTGGCATCTGAACTCACAGCCTACAAGGCCCAATTCATGAATGGATGAGTGTCAACATGCCAGCCTGTGGTATATGGAGCCGACAAGCAGTTCTGAGCACCTGAGATTTAGCCCCAGGGGTTGACAAAACAAGAACAGATGGACATTGAGATTGTAGTATACAAATAAATATAGAACTTTATAGAGTGCCAGAGATGTCTATACATTGTTTAGTTATATAGGCTACATTCCTACCAATTCTTGGGTATTTATTATGCCTCCATGTATTTAATATTACTGTTTTCATCCTTAATGAATTATTCATTATAGCAACCACTGTCCTGAAACTATTGTGTCCATGTAATTAATAATTTTCTTTTAATGTGTCAAAAATATTCATTAAAATCCATCGGCCTCCTAAAATCACTCTCTAATTTTATGCTAGTATCATTCAGGAACAAGTAATTCAACCTTGACATTCGTAACTTTCCATCAGTATTCCTATGAATAGGAACGAGACAATTAGGATCTCCCTCCATTGGTAGGGGTCAGGACCTGGCTTCGAACACAGGGTCTATGTTGTCGTGTTGGCCCATGGCTTCTCTAGAAGAACGACAGCCTTCAGCAATGCCAGGTTGCCAACATTTTTCAGCCCTGTCATTTAGACCCAAGATGGTCACCTTGAAAAGAAAACAAATGTAAAACCGGCAGCCATCTGCAAGTTACTGGTTTTTTTTTTTCCTGTGTTGTTTTATTTATTTATTTTTCCTGTCAGCCTTTGAGGCCCAGGAACCTAGGTTTGCCTGTGGTTCCAGTGGCTGCAACCCAGCCTAGAGTGATGAAAGCTGAGGCAGAGTTGCTATGCCCTGAGTTCAAGCCCTGTGCTTGACAAAATAAAAATACATAATACATACATGCATAAGTACATATACATTAAAATATTTAAACAATTATTAGGCTACTTGGCATTGTATTGATGCCATTTTTTTCTGCCAGGCCTGGGACTTGAACTCAGGGTCTGGGTAAATCTGCATTCCTGTGGGGGAAGGGAAAGCTCACAGTGCTGGAAGACAAGAAAGACAGGCTTGTTCCTAGCATACGTAAAAATAATATTTGTATACATTTTACATACAAGATTTATATTTAAATGCACATGTTTACTGCATAATGCAGTTAGTGTAGTTATTCATTTTATTTTGGTTTTTATTTATTCATTATATATTTTAGAGAGTATGAATACAAGTATGATATTTTTTACATCCTATTACACAGAACATAGATTTGCCTATGTATTATACATCATTCCTGAGACCCAGGACATTCACTTATAAGGAAAACTAGTGGGACAATAGTCTTCTTCCACCAGGATTAAGTTTTTGACAGTTCTGTGATTTGAACTCTGGGCCTAGAAGGCCCACTTCATGAATGGGTCAATGTTAGCACACCAATCTGACGCAAGTGAAGTTGTCGGGCAAATTTGAGGACCTGAGATGAAGCCCTAGGAGTGGCCAATATATAAACAGATAGATGTGTAGATTGCAGCGTGTGTGTGCATTTACATATGTATATGAATCTATAAATAAATTTATATACAGAGACAAATAGACATTTATGTAGATTCTAGTGTATAACTCTGTATAAAGAATGATGACCTATATCTTATTTTTATATATTCTATTACTATGAATTATTTGGTCTAAAATTATGCCTCCATTAATTAATCATGGTGGGAGACTTAATAAAGTATTAATTAAATTAATCAATGACCTATATTTATTGCGTACAATCTTATACTACAATGACTAGCTAATTAGTAGTTCAATTGGTACATTACAAAGATTCTATTATTGTTCCTATAAACAGGAACGAGTAGGTGAAAGTCCCAGGATCAATCTCAGGGCCTAGGTGTCTTCGTTGGGCTCAGGCTTCACTGAGAGCCCACCAGACTTCGGCCATGATTTCAGTTTTTGGTGCACTTAATCCTCCCTATTGTAAGTTTCTTGTGCACCCTTCTCATATTTAACTTTCCCGTTACTGGAGATTTCTCAACAATAGATTCCTCCAGCTCCCACATCTTTATTCTTGGGCCAGAGAATGAAAACACACATTGAGACTCAAGTTCTCTTTGTGCCTAAGACACACTCAGCCCATAAAAATCCCCAACCAACCAGGTAGTATGCTCTAGTCCAATTTTTCCTCTCATGGCTGATGCATGAGATTACATTTTATTGAGGTGCTTCCTTGGGCCCTTTCCTGAAATTGCTGATACATTTTCCTTCCTTTACCACAACCGATGATGTATAACCCAACCTTGAGCTATCTCAACAAGTCAGGTTGTGTCTCCTCCTGAGGGTCTCCCTACATGCCCCTTTCATAACATGGATCCTGGACTAGTCCCCACATTGTTGGGAATCCTCCCCTACTGTAACCCAATATCCCTAGAAAGACCACCAAGTTGAAAAGTTGGCAAAGTTTAGTTCTGTTAAAGGGCATGTTATTGACAGGAAGCAACCACTCTGAGTAGGAAGTCTGCCCAAGTTATACCCCTAATGAGTTACTACTTCTGGTATTGATCACAAATTGTGTTCACAATCTTGCTGTATTGGCTCTTTTGAAGCACAGCTGGTTATTTTGAAAGGGGTTAACAGTTTCAGAGCAATCCACTAAACCAGGACAACCAGGCCAGAAATTGTTAGAAAATTCTTACTCAACTTGTGCTTTATGAGTTAAACTATTCCTAAAGTCCCTAGAACGATTTTAGTAACAGGATATACTTTAGTTATATAGCTTTGTGGAAGATGATTATGCTTAGTCAATGCTTTCCCTCAATCCATCATTTTCAGAGAAAAAGATTATTCTAACTCCTACACAGTCCATTTCCACACAGAATTTATTATAAGCAGCTCCCTTTTTTTTAATTTAATTTTTTATTTTTTGTGAACATACTGTACAGAGGGATTACAATAACATGGGCAAGATAATGAGTACATTTCTTATCAAGCATTGCAGCCTCCTCCTTTGTTTACCCTTCACATCCCTTCCCAGCCTCCCCCCGCACTCCCAATCCCGCCCCCTCCCTCCCGCACCAAAGTTGTAAAATTCATTTTTGACATGACGACTTGTACTTATAGTTGCATCGGGTACACCTGTATCCTTAAATGACTTGTTTTTCCCCATCTCCTCCACAAATTATACCGACATCAAATATAGTGAAAGCAGGGGTTGTACTGTGGGGGAGGGACATACAAAGCTATAAAGAAATAATCTTATAAATGAGTTAGAAACAAATGCATGACAGAAAAAAAACATTTAAATACTTATCTAAGGGTTCATTTTCCTAACATACCATTATTTGATCTTTCCTTCTTGACTCATACATATACTAGATATAACAAATAAGGGAAACCATGGGACCTTTGCTTCTTTGGGCTTGGTTACTTCACTTAATAAAATTTTTTCCGAGACTTTCCATTTCCTAACAAATGGGGAAATGTCATTCTTTGTAATGGAAGCATAGAATTCCATTGTGTATATATACCACATTTTCTTGATCCATTCATCTACTGAGGGGCATCTGGGTTGGTTCCATATCTTAGCTATGGTAAATAATGCTGCAATAAGCATAGTTGTGCTAGTGCAACTCCCTTTTTGGAATGGAGGCTTATGAGCTTCCTGGTGAAAACCCCTTATTTGCATATTGCCTTGGTTCCCTTAGGTAAACTCGCCTCAGCAAGTGGTTATGAAACCTACATCTATGTATGGCTGCTTCATTATAAAGAACATGTCTTGTACCGCTAATAGAAAGAGGAAAGTCTGCTCTCTGGAAGCACGTAGCTATGGACTTAAGCACGCTTACTGAACCCTGAGCACAGAGCACAGATTGAGCTGCAGCTTTTTCAGAGCCATAGATGAATCAATTAGGTACCAGCTGCTTGGCTGACCACAGGGCACACTTATGATGCCTCATTTCTGAGGCAAAGCAGTTCTAAGCTGCCAAGACATTATGGTAAGAAGAAGCCTGAGGGGTAATTCTTGGTGGGAAGGAGAAGGTGAAAATTTAGATTTAGGTTTTATTTTTTTTTTTATTTTTTTTTTATTTTTTTATTTTATTTTATTTTATTTTATTTTATTTGAAAACATACTGTACGGAGGGGTTACAATTACATGGGCAGGAAAATGCATACATTTCTTACCAAGCATTGCAGCCTCCTCCTTTGTTTACCCTTCACCTCCCTTCCCAGCCTCCCCCCTCCCCCCCACCCAATCATACCCCCCCTCCCTCCCCCCCACCGACATTGTAAAGCTGGTTTTGACATGACATTTTGTACTTCTCATTGTTGCAACAGGTCCACCTGAATCCTTAAATGACTTGTTTGTCACTGTCTCCTCCACATGTTATACTGACATCAAATATAGTGAAAGCGGGGGTTACACTGTGGGGGAGGGACATACAAAGCAACAAAGAAATAATATTATAAATGCGTTAGAAACACATGCATGAATGAAACAAAAACATTAAAATACATATTTGAGGGTTCGTTTTCCTAACATCACATTCTCTGACTTTTTCCGCTTGACTCATACCTATACTAGATATTGCAAATGTTTCTTTGGGCCTGGCTTACTTCACTTAATATAATTTTTTCCAAGCCTTTCCATTTCCTAACAAATGGGGCAATTTCATTCTTTCTGATGGAGGCATAGAATTCCATTGTGTATATATACCACATCTTCTTGATCCATTCATCTACTGAGGGGCATCTGGGTTGGTTCCATATCTTAGCTATGGTAAATAATGCTGCAATAAACATAGTTGTGCTGGTAGCTTTAGTGTGGCCTTGTTTGTGGTCATTTGGGTAAATGCCCAAAAGTGGGATTGCTGGGTCATTGGGGAGCTCTATATGGAGTCTTTTGAGGAACCTCCATATTGCTTTCCAAAGTGGTTGAACAAGTTTACATTCCCACCAACAATGAAGTAAGGTTCCTTTCTGTCCACATCCCCTCCAGCATCTGTTGTTGTTAGAGTTCTTGATTTTTGCTGTTCTAACTGGAGTGAGGTGATATCTCAATGTTGTTTTGATTTGCATTTCTTTTATGGCTAGGGATGTTGAACATTTCTTCATGTGTCTATTGGCCATCCTTCTTTCTTCTTCAGAGAAGCTTCTCTTTAGGTCTTTCGCCCACTTACTTATTGGGCAGTTGTTTCTTTGAGGATTTGTTGTTGGGTGGTTTAATTTTTTGAGTTCCAAGTATATTTTAGATATGAGACCCTTGTCCGTTTTATGGCTAGTAAAGATCTTCTCCCAATCCGTGGGCTTTCTATTGATCTTGCTAGCTATGTCATTTGCCCTGCAGAAGCTCTGCAACCTTATACAATCCCATTTGTCCAACCTTTCTTTGATTTGTTGTGTTTCCGGGTCTCTATTCAGAAAATTTCGGCCTGAGCCGAGGAGACCCAGGGTTTCTCCTATTCCATCCTGTAATGTTTTCAGAGTGTCTGCTTTGAGTTCAAGGTCTTTGATCCATTTGGAGTTGATTCTGGTGCAGGGTGATATATAAGGATCTAGCTTTAGTTTTCTACATGTAGTTAACCAGTTTTGCCAGCACCATTTACTGAAGAGGCTGTCTGTCTTCCATTCTATTGTTTTAGCTCCCTTATCGAAGATTAGATGGCTATAGGTCTGTAGGTTCATTTCTGAGTTTTCAATTCTATTCCATTGGTCCTGAGGTCTGTTCTTATGCCAATACCAAGCTGTTTTGATTACTATGGCTTTATAGTAGAGTTTGAAATTTGGTATTGATATTCCTCCAGCAGTGTTCTTTCCGTTGAGGAGCGTTTTTGCTATTCGGGGTCTTTTATTTTTCCATATGAATTTTTGGATTGCCCCTTCTATTTCCTTGAAGAATGAGGGTGGAATTTTGATAGGTATTGCGTTGAATTTGTAGATAGCCTTGGGAAGTATTGCCATTTTCACAATGTTAATCTTTCCAATCCAGGAGCATGGGAGGTTTTGCCATTTTTTAAGTTCTGTGTTGATTTCCTTTTTCAAGATTTTAAAGTTTTCATCATAGAGGTCCTTCACTTCTTTAGTTAAGTTAATTCCTAGGTATTTTATTTTTTGTGGGGCTATTACAAATGGAGTTGCTTTCCTAATTTCAGCCACACTTTTCTCATTGTTGGCATACAGAAAAGCCATGGATTTTTGGGGGTTAATTTTATAACCTGCTACTTTGCCAAAGTTTTGAATCAGCTTAAGTAATTTGGGAGTGGAGTCTATGGGATTCTTTAAATACAAGATCATGTCATCTGCAAAGAGGGAGATTATTATTTCTTCTTTCCCTATTTGGATCCCCTTTATGTCTGCATCTTGTCTTATTGCTGTAGCTAGGCATTCTAACACTAGATTGAAGAGAAGTGGAGAGAGTGGGCATCCTTGTCTTGTTCCTGAGTTAAGAGGAAATGGCTTTAGTTTTTCACCATTGAGTATAATGCTGGCTGTAGGTTTGTCATATACAGCCTTTATTGTACTGAGGAATGTTCCATGGATTCCTAATTTTTCCAAAACCTTCATCATAAAGGAGTGTTGGATCTTGTCGAATGCTTTTTCTGCATCTATTGAGATAACCATGTGGTTCTTATTCTTGCTCCTGTTGATGTGATGAATAATATTAATTGATTTGCGTATATTGAACCAGCTTTGCATCCCTGAAATGAATCCTGTTTGATCGTGGTGTATGATTTTTTTGATGAATTGTTGAAGTCGGTTGGCCAAAATTTTGTTGAGAAGTTTTGCATCAATGTTCATCAAAGAAATGGGTCTATATTTCTCTTTCTTTGATGAGTCCCTGCCTGGTTTTGGGATGATGGTTATGATGGCTTCATAGAATGTGTTCGGTAGTGAGCTTTCTCATTCAATTTCATTGAAGAGTTGGAGGATAATTGGTATGAGCTCTGCTTTGAAGGCCTTGTAAAATTCCGCTGTAAAACCATCTGGTCCTGGACTTTTCTTAGCTGGGAGGTCTCTTATTGCTGTTTCTATTTCAATGCTTGATATGGGCCTGTTAAGATAGTTTAACTCATCTTGGTTTAGTTTTGGCATGTCAATATTTGCTAGGAAGAGGTCCATTTCTGTCAAGTTCTCAAACTTATTAGCATACAGTTTTGAGAATTATTCCCTTATAATGCTCTGAATCTTGGTTGTTTCCGTGGTGATGTTTCCATTCTCATCTCTGAGTTTATTAATTTCGGTGTGTTCTCTTCTTTTTCTGATAAGATTTGCTAAGGGTCTGTCAATTTTGTTAAGTTTTTCGAAGAACCAACTCTTTGTTTTGTTGATTCTTTCTATAGTTTTTTTTGGATTCTAATTCATTTAACCCTGATTTAATTTTGATTATTTCTTTCCGTCTACTGGATTGGGGTTTATCTTGCTGCTCTTTTTCAAGGAGGTTTAGATGCGTCATTAAATTGCTAATTTCAGATCTCTCCAATTTGTTGATGTAGGAGCTCAGAGCTATAAACTTGCCTCTGAGTACTGCCTTTGCTGTGTCCCAGAGGAGCTGGTAATTTGTGTGTTCATTTTTGTTGAATAGCATGAACATTTGAATTTCCTTTCTAATCTCTTCCATGACCCACTCATGATTCAGCAGTGTGTTGTTCAGCCTCCATGTGATACCGGACTTTCTTTGGTGGCTTTTGGTGTTGAGTTCTAGTTTTATTCCCTTGTGGTCAGAGAGAATGCAAGGTATAACTTCAATGTTTCTGAATTTAGACAAGTTTGCTTTGTGGCCTAAAATGTGGTCTATTTTAGAAAACGTTCCATGTGCTGCTGAGAAAAACGTGTATTCTGATGCTGCTGGGTGAAATGTTCGCTAAATGTCTGTTAAGTCTATTTGATCTATGCAGCTGTTTAGATCTGTGGTTTCTCTGTTGAGTTTTTGCCGAGTTGATCTATCTAGTGGGGAGAGTGGTGTGTTAAAATCCCCAACTATTAATGTCTTTGGATCTATATGGGATTTGAGGGAAAGTAGTGTTTCTTTGATAAATTTGGGTGCTCCATTGTTTGGTGAATAGATATTTAGAATTGTAATATCCTCCTGAAGGAGAGATCCTTTAATTAGTATGTAGTGACCTTCTTTATCTCTTTTCACGAATTTTAATTTGAAGTCTATTTTATCTGATATTAGGATTGCAACTCCCTCCTGTTTATGCGGTCCGTTTGCTTGGTAGATTTTGTTCCAGCCTTTAACATTGAAAATGTGTTTGTTTTTACGGGCAAGATGTGACTCCTGCAGGCAGCAGATAGAAGGGTCTTGTTTTTTAATCCAACTAGACAGTCTATGTCGTTTAATTGGAGAGTTCAGTCCGTTAACATTAAGAGATAGGACTGAGAGGTATTTGGGAGTTCCTGCCATGTTATCTACCTTCTTGGGGGCTGCGAAAACTGGGTTCTTCCTATGGTTCTTGGATTCTCAGTTTGGGTGCAGTTTCTTGGTCTTTATTGCGGTCTTGTTGGTTTTCTATGTGTAGGACATCTTTAAGAATCTTTTGTAGGGCTGGTTTGGTGGAGATGTATTGTTTCAATTTTTCTTTGCTATGGAAGGTTTTTATTTGGCCTTCGGTTATGAAGGAGAGTTTAGCTGGGTACAGTATTCTTGGTTGATAGTTGTTTGTTTTTAGGGCATGGCATACATCGTTCCAGGCTCTTCTTGCTTTGATTGTCTCTGCTGAGAAATCTGAGGTGATTCTAATTGGTTTCCCTTTATAAGTGATTACCCTTTTCTCTCTGACAGCTTTAAGGATCTTTTCCTTGTTCTGAGTTGATCCTGTGTGGATTATAATGTGGCGGTGGGATGTCCTAATATGGTCTGCTCTATTTGGGGTTCTAAAGGCTTCTTGTATCTGGACAGGCCTATCTTTTTGCATGTTTGGGAAGTTCTCTGCTAGGATCCTGTTAAACAAATTTCCTAGACCATTAACTTCTGTTTCTAGGTGCTCCTCTACACCCATTATCCTTAGATTAGGCCTTCTGATGGTGTCTTCCAGGTGTTGGATAGATCTATCATATTTCTTGGACTTGTCTTGGATGGTTGTATGTTCTTTCTCTATAATATCTAGGCTGTCTTCAATCCCTGAGATTCGATCTTCTGCATGGTCTAACCTGCTGTCAAGACTCTCTACTTTGTTTTTTATCTCTTTTCCTTCTAGTTGGTCAGCTTTGATGGCTTCAAGTTCTTTGTTGAAGCTCTGTTTTAGGTCTTGTATGAATTTCTTTACTTCCTTAATTTGGTGTTCAGTGTTTGTCCTCAAATCACTTAGTTGATTGGTTATGGTTTCTTTGGGCTCCCATTCCTTCTGTTGGGTTCCATTCAGCATTCCCTTTGTGGTCTCCCTGACTTCCTTCAGCTCTTTGTTAATGGATTCCATGAATGCCTTTAGTGATCTTTGTGTGTTCTCTACCTGGTCTCTCAATTCCTGTATTACTCTTTGATTAGCTTCCTCCCGTTCGTGGGATTCCTGCAGATCTCTTTGAGTGTTCTCAGCCTGCTCACGCCATTCCTCCCTTTCTCTTTGAGTATTCTCAAGTTGTTCACGCAAATCCTGTATCAGTTTTTGAGTAGCTTCCTCACGCTTATGATATTCCTGTATAAACTTTTGGGATGCCTCCTCTCTCTCCCTGTCACGCTCATACAGAGTCCTTTGTACATTGTCAAACTTTTCATTTATCATGTTTGCCAGCAGTGTTTGTAGAGCTGTTTGGGAACTCTCCTCTGGATTATTCATTATCTGTTCTAACCCCTGATTATCAATATTGGGAATTGAGATACCCGATTTTGCCATTTTTCTTGTGTTTTTCCTGCTTACTCTCCCCATTTGAGATGAAGATAGCACCAGTTTTGTGCTAGAACACTATCTTAAGGCAACCATCAACCAAAGTTTGCATTTGTACAGTCAATAGTCTACAGATACAATCTAGTTCAACAGATACATCTATTCGACATCAAACAACTATATGTTAAAGGACTTCGAACCGCAGAGCAGAATTTGGAAAACCAGAAATTATTAGGGTTAGGAAGAGATGTGGGTAAAAAATAGGAATAGATTGGTGTGGGGAGGCACAGGGAGAGTTAACTATGTCCTAATCACAGTGCAGGAAATAGGTTGGGTAGGATGCAAGTAGAGAGGGAGAGAGAGAAAGAAGAAAGGGAAAGGGGAATGAAAAGAGACCAGAAAAAAAAATAGAAACGTAAAAATTAATGTTATTTTAGAGATTAAAAGACCATCTGTTTATAGAGGAATATGAATATGTTGAGAGAAATGGAGGGACATAGAGGAGATGTGGAAAACTTTAAAAAAATGCTTAAAATATTATATAGGTATAAAGAGGTAGTACTGCTATTAATGAATTTAAGTCTCAGAGGTTTTGAATTGAGTAATAAGTTTGTGGTTTAAGTGTGTACACAATGGGGGGTAGGGTCTACTGGTTAACTATGGGTTTATCTGAGGATGTGCAGGACAAGAGTTAAGTCACATAAAGAAGAACAAAGAGGAAAAGATGGAAAGGATAGGAAAGTGAGAAGAAAAGATCAGAAGTTCAGTAGATCTAGACAAAAAACAAAAAGATAATTAAGAATGAAAGAAAAAGAGAAAGAAGACAAGAAAAGAAAGGAAAACACACATTCACGTATTCCTAAAATAAAAATTATAAGAGGAGAAAAGAAAAAAAAAAGTTAATGGAAAACAATTATTTTTTCAGAAGAGGCAAAAATTAAAGATTAATAAAAGTTTTAGAAAAGCAAAAAAAATTTTTTATATATATAAGGTAACAAAAAACGAAGAAAAAAAAAACAAAACAAAAAAAAAGAAAAAAAGAAAAGAAGAAGAAGAAAAAAAAAAAAAAAAGGTCTTTGATTTTTTTTGGGGGGGGGGGGAGGGGTGGGAAGAGTCCTGTATCTCCCTTTTGTCTGTAACCAGAGTCTGGTTGGAGTCTCTGGTCAGCTTGAGGTCCTGTGGCTTGATTGGTTTCTTAAGTCAGTTTGTTGGAACAGGCAGAAAAATGCTCTGCTTTACCCAAGATTTTGAGATTCCCCCTCCCAGGTTAGTTTACTGGGAGGGTGATCTGCTTTGAGAATCACAAAAGAGGGGGATGCAGTGATGAGGCTAGGTTCTGGGTAGAGTTGAGGCCTTTCAACAAACAGTAGCTTTTCCCTGGGGCTATTTTGTGAAAAAAACTCACAGCACCCAGCCTGGAGCCATTCTCAGGGTTTCTGTTTTTCAATTGATTGTGGTGGCTGCTAGAGGGAGGGGCAGCCTCTGGCTCTGGTTACCCGGTGAGGAGAGCCACTCCAATGGCTGGCGCCTGAGCTGGGTGACTTTTCCCTGGATGGAACTGAGTCTGTGAGGTCACTTCGCCCTTAAGTTCTTGTGACCTGCTAAATGACTCGTTTTATTCCAAGGCCTGAGCTGGAGCTAGCCGCTCCTCCGAGCTTTGTCGGTATCCAAGATGGAGATCACCGGTGCTGGGGGGGGGAGGGGTGGCCTTCCCTCCTCTGCTCCCTGGGAAGGAGTGAGGAAGTGGGGCTACTCACACCGAGTCTTGGATCCTGGGTCGTCTCTGGTCTGCAAAGTGCAGGATGAAGTTGTCCGCTCCTTGTCGGTTCTTGCTCGTGTTGAGTAGAATCCGCTCGCCCGCTGTCTGGCTCCTTCGTCCCGGACTCTCTGTGTGAGCGCTCAGGTATGGCCGCGGCTGCGGTCGCCGCTGCGACCCTGCCGCCGCAGCAGCAGCTGCTGGCAGACGCTCAGATGTGTCTGCTTGGCTTCCCCTCTCTTGGCTAACTCTCTGTCCTGTGATGGCACACTTGGTGTGATTCTCTGGCATGGGACTGTTCACTGGAACTCTGAAACTGTTTTCTATGCAAGAGCTTGTTCAGATTCCAGCTTCTCCTCCGCCATCTTCCCGGAACCCCTTAGATTTAGGTTTTAGAAAATGCAAGCCACTTTCTGAATTGTTTGAGGCAACGAGCAGATCATCATATTTTCTAGCCCTCTAGATGCAGAGTATGAGAACACTTCCCACATCTCACACTCAATCCCTCCTGCCTTGCAGTCTTCAATTCCCTCTTACAGGAGTTAAGCAATTTTTAAGAAAGCAAAATTCAGCGAACCTAATTGAGCTTGTGAAGAAAACATATCCTCTGGCTTTAGAATAGATCAATTTCTATCTCAGAATAAGAGGAAGAAAAGAAACCATATTCTACAGAATTTAACACCTTAAACATGCTAGTTTGCTGCATTAACTTTTCATTTATTAGATTCATGCAATTAGAAATCTGAGAATTTCTGGAGCCTTTGCTAGCCTAATATAAGGTTCTTGCTGTTTTTTATTTGTTTGTTTGTTTTGTTTTTTCCAAATACTTTAGAGATTCTAGTTAGAAGAATTGAGAAAATGCAGATATTAGCCTGGTTCAGATTAATATGAAACCACAGCACCTAAGTTATCAAATTCTAAATCTAGTCTCAAAGATGAAGCTCAAGGCTTCCCTCCAGGCAACATCTTCAGAATAACAGTTTTGCCTATGTCTCGGGTTTGTTTGTTTGTTTTCTTTAAAGAATTAGAGAGCAGAACAGTTTTAAAGCAGTTTTTCTTCAAAGCGAAAAGAGAGCAGTGCAACAGTCTCTTCTTCAAAGCAAAAACAGAGCAGTGAAGCAGACTCCCTAGCGAAAAGAGGGACATAGCGTCTCATAATTGGTTTCCTAGTCTCCGAGCATGAGTAGGGAATTTTTCCTTATTGGATGCCCCATCTCAGAGCACAAGCACAGAAAACACTTTTGATTGGATGGGAAGTAGAAAGACACTCCCCAGACCATAGTCAGAAAAAGATATGTGTTAGCACCTAAAGCTTCGTGGGAAAAGGGTGTGTAATTTTGCTGCATCATTCATTCCCACCATGTTGGAGCCAGTTCCATCCATTACTTTTTATCCGTAACTACCCAGATGAAGTGGGTTAACTCCCTCTGAGTGGCACATAACCACTTCTTACTCACAGGGCACTGTACATTGTGATGTCCCATCAACACTATGTTGACAGAGAAATTCGATGTCTAAATTGCTGTTTTGAAGAAGCAAAGACCTCTGACTTAAACTTGCACACTTAACTTAAAATTTATTGTCCTTTTTCAACTCAGTAGCATTACTTACTTAAATAAGTGGATTTTTCATTTTTATATATCCACATAGCATACAATGTACCATGATTATGTTTAACCCCTTCAGAATTCTCTCCCAGGTTTTATTAATCATTTTAAGAATATAACATAGTAGTAATAAGTACATTTACAATATTGTAAAATCTCAATGTCCATACTCTTTACATTCTCCACGTTTCAAATTCTTTATTCATTAAAACAATTTTCCACTCTCCTCTGCTTCAAGGTACACATCAAGTATGATTTTGTTTTCTGTCTCTATCAATTAGACTGTTCTATGTAACTACTGATATAAGTAGAATCATGTAATATTTGGTCTTTTTATGACTGGCTTTTTTCACTTAGCAATGTTCTAAAGATTCATCCATAATATAGTATATGTCACAACATAATATTTTTTTTGGGGGGGTCCGGTCATGGGGCCTGAACTCTGGGCCTGGGCACTGTCCCTCAGCTCTTCAGCTCAAGGCCAGCACTCTACCACTTGAGCCACAGTGCCACTTCCGGCTTTTTCCTTTTTTCTTATGTGGTGCTGAGGAATTGAACCCAGAACCTCATGCATGCAAGGCAAGTGCTCAACCACTGAGCCACCTTCCCAGCCCCATAATTCTTTTTAAAGTTGAAATAATATACCACTGTATGTATAAACCACATTTGCTTTAGCTATTCATTTGTTGATGGCCACTAGATGCCTCCATGTTTTGAGTATTGTACAAAATGAATATAAGTACAAGATCTTTTCCAGACCTTGCTTTTAGATGTTTAGATTATATGGCCAGAAATGGAGTCACTGGATCACATGAAAACTCTCTTTTTTTCTTTTTTTTTAAATTTTTTTTGTCATGGGGCTTGAACTCAGGGCCAAGTCACTGTCCCTGAACTTTTCCTCAAGGCTAGAGTTCTACCACTTTAAACCACAGATCCACTTCCAGTTTTCTGCCCAGGCTGGCTATGAACCGTAATCCTTGGATTTCAGACTCCTGTCCTGAGTGGTTAGGATTACAGGATTATATGAATAATCCTGTCTTTAATTGTTTGAAAAGATGCCATTCTGTTTCCTATAGAACGGTTCCAATTTTACCACACTTTTGTCAATATTGTTACTTTATTTTTTTGTAGTTATCCTACCTAATTCACATGAAGTGGTAATTTTCTTCATTTTTTGACTTACACTTTCATGGTGATTAGTGATGTTAAACACCTTCTTCGTGGGCTTGTTAACACTGTCTTCTCTGGAAAAACATCTGAGTTCTTTGCACATTGTAAAATCAGGTTGTGTGTCGTTGCAATGATGTTTTTATATATTTTTGATGTGAACCTCTTATCAAATATATACTTGCAATAACTTTATATTCAATTCTGTGTTGCTTTTTTGTACACTGTTGATTGCAACCTTTGGTGCATCCTGATTTATGTTTTCCTACAATGAATGACCCTTCATTGATGTCAGTTTCCAGTATGTCTTCCAGTCCTGTAACTACGAACCATCATATTGATTTGCACTCCTGCTATGGTAACAGTGAAGTAAAGATACATAATTATGCTCTGGTCACCTATCTACTGCCACTTTTGGATCTCTCTCTCTTAGCTTTTCATAAAGGCCTTGGGACATACCCACAATTTATTTGGTCCTTAAAAACCTATAGAAAGTTACAGGACTTAAATTTAGTTAGTTTTAATGGAAATACGTGACTTGCAATTTCTTTTTTTTCTTTTTGTACATTTTTGATTGTAAGAATACTGTACAAAGGGGTTATAGTTACATGACAAGGTAATGAGTACATTTCCTATCAAGCATTTTTGCATCCTCCTGGCAAATAAGATGAAATTTGAGACCTTCGTAATATAGAAGCACACCAAACTCTAGGTATGTATTTTTCTTCATATGAGTATTTATAATTGTGTGAAGCTAGAGATTTAACTTATTTGCAAGTTAATAATGAACTTGTCACACTTTATGGATGTTAGACGATTTATAATGCTCTTGGGTCAGAGACAAAAAGCACCTAATTTTTACAGTAATAGTGATAGCCATGAGATATGTGTGTATGTGAATATTTATATATTTCAAGTGTCGCTCCCATCCCTCAGTGCCACTGAGTGAAGTAAATATAGCCATGTGAAGCCTATACAAACAATGGGTTCTGAGTTTGAGCAACTGCGATCTTTATAGTGAGCAATAGGCATGCCTGAACTTTACCCTGGAGGATGACAGTATCTTAGAAAAAGCTTGCAAATATACTATGGAATATAGAGCAGCTAGTGTTCACTTGAAGATATGCAAACACTTGAGACTGCCGTGGAATTGTTCTTTTTCTTTTGTTTCTTGAATGTTCCTCGCTACCAAGACCAATACATATTTCTCCTAATAAACACATAGCTCCCCTTAAAAATGAGGCATGACAATTTGCTGAGAATACTTATTATTTTATTAGCCCTAAGCCCTCAATCCTATCTAGAATACAATTCAACAAAAGAAATAGATGAAATTCAAATTTAACACATCTAGAATCTTTTATCTTAGAGCCATTTCTTAATGTAGGTGTGGAAGAAATTAAGGAAAAAAATAGGCCCACAAATATATATTATGAAGATATTCTATGTATTTTAACAGTAATAAAGGATTACATTTCTGTTTTTTAGTGTGTGAATATTTACAGAGTATGTACAGAGTGCCAAAGTTTATGCCAGGGCCTATCATGGAATAGAATGTAGCAAATTTTCTCTATATTGTTTGTATATTTATAGAATTCACCTGTCTGACTTCTCTCCCATTTTGATAAACAGAGCACCTGTTTGATTGAAATACAATCATTATTTTTCTACCTTCAGGATTCCACACACTTTGCTGTCTACTAAATATAGAAAAGTTTCATGCATAACCCTCATCTTCAAGTAGCAATTCTCAGTATCCCAAGTAGCTTGTGTTTATCTCCCACCCCTTTCCTCCCAGCTGTCAATCTAGGTGAGTGATGGCTGAATTCTATAAGACAGAAAAGCTCAGATAATTCAAAGGCATTCAGTTAGTATCTACTGGAAACTTCTTCACTTGGATTATATTTTATCATCACCTTTGTGAGCACTTCAGCTTCCTTATTTGGAAACTGAGATGTTCAGTTAACAGTGAGTAGATGAATCTTATTATTTAAAAATTCATTTAACTGAAATTGGAAGAATTAATTTTTCAGACACTATTCACATTTGAGATTTATTAGCTACATATAGCCAGTGGCTAGTCTGTTAGACAATGCATATATAGAATATTTCCATTATCACATATGTTTCTGCTAGAACTGTTTTAGACCATGTTTTAGCTTGTTAAGGCATGGTCCATGTTCATAAGCTATATATGCTCCGTAGGTGTTAAGCAGACTGAAGAGCCAACCAGAAAGATAGACAACCATGAAGTTAAGATATAGGTATAAATTGTTCTACATAGGCACACTTATTTGTGAGGAAGAAGAGGATCAAACAGTCAATGTCAGCAGAATCAACCCTCTTAACTCCAGGAAAGAAAAGGTAAAAATTTTAGCAGTTCTTTGTAGCTTTGCTTCTGTGATTGAAATTGACTGTGGTATTCTCAATGGTGATTTAGTTGGAAAATAAAAATGTGTAATTATCACATTAGCTCAGTGAAGAATTAGAGTTTTTGCTTTGTAAATGTAAATTGGTATTTATATGTGACATTTCAATTTCTCTTGGTATCAATACACCACAAATACCTTTATATGGTCTCTGAGTTGTTTCTTTCGTTAATTTTGTTGTTCTTACAGCAGGCATTTTAGAAATTAGTGGAAAAGTTAAAACTTTCTTGTGTTTTGCAATCCCATTATTTCTCCGTAAGCTTAATAAAAAATGAGAATCCAAGAACTATGTGAGGAAATTGTATCTCCAATCACCTGTTCACTTTCATTAATTACTGGACCAAAGGGAACTGGCTCCCCAGAATCTCACCTTCAGAATTCAAGAATGAGGTGGGAATAAGACAAGGAAATAGAAACATAGTAATTTTCACTGAAGTTCCTGTGCTGTCACAATGAACACTTGTTCTCATGCAATCTTTTTGAATCCCATAGTTAGCTTTTTTGTGGTTTTTATTAGTATGACAAAGATGATTGACTTTCCCAGATTTACAGTTGGAAGTGTGTGGGACACATTCCTTTATCTAGGAATCTTCCTTAAAATCGTGCATCATTCACTTTGGGTCTCAGTCCCGTTTCCATCCTTGTAGCAAGTATGTATTTCTACAAATGTATACGTTGGTTCATCATTTGTCTTTAAATGATTAAATTATATGGATTTTGGAGGTCGTGTGATTTGCAGTAGAAGGGAGGTATTATGCATAGGACCCTTTGGTACATGTTGACATTTCTTTGTGGAATTCTTATTTGGGTCCTCACTCATGAACTCATGTGTAAGTAATTCTCCACATATTCCAGTATACTCCAGTAGAGTGGGGCAATGCATTAGAAATTTAAAACATGCCTATAACTCTTTTAAAGTATACTTTTAAATATAATGATATAAATAAAAGTTTTTGTTTTGTTTTTATTTTTTATTTTAATATTATCGTCAAGGTGATGTACAGAGGGGTTACAGTTACATAAGTAAGGTAGTGATAACATTTCTTATCTAACTTGTTACCCTCTCCCTCATTTTTCTTCCTCTTTCCTTCACTCTCTCAATCCCTCCCCAGTCATACAAGTAATTTCCAACATAATTAACATTTGATTTCCTTTAATTAAATGTTTGTGATGTTCCCATCCTGGAACTCCACAATGTAAACACTAGAACAACACGGTTAGACCCTTCTGACATGCATATATACATATGTATATTTTCCTACAATTTGGGGTCATATATTTGTTTGATTATTCATTTGTTTATTGCCCGAACTGGAGCTTGAATCCAGGGACTACACATTGTTCTCTGCTTTTTTTTTTCCCTCAGCGCTAGCCACAGGCCCATTTCTGTCATTTTGGTGGTGAAATGGATTTTCCTCTGGGGGCTGGCTTTGAACCATGATACTCAAATCTCATCCTTGTGAGTAGGTAAGATTACAGGTGTGAGCCTACGTTATAAGTTGACTTTTCATTGCATTATATCATTCATATATTTCCTATCCTTAGAAATTTCATACTGTTCTAAGAACATAACTTATAATGATTACATGGGAGTCCAGTGCTTATAAATTCCATAATTAATTAAACTCTCCCTATCACTGAAAATCTTTGTTGTCTCCAAAATATTAAATGCATCATTAAAGTTCTTTTGGATTTTTAATTCTAGTATTTATTTTTATAAATAGGTAAGTATCTGCTGGTTGTTAGAAAGAACCAAATACAAAATTTCTTCTTACATAATGATCCATATTAACTTGGCTCATCTAAAACAGTATGTTATTCCTCCCCATAAAGTTATTCTTTTTCCCAGCATGCAGTGCCAGTTTTGTAACTTTTCACACCTTACCCACTACAATGCTTTTGTTGAAAATCCCTCTTGCTATCATCCAGTTTTTGTAAAAACATTTTCCATGGTATTTCATTAATAGGAAAGCATATTTAACTAATACAAACTCAATGTCATCATTTCCACCGGTATTAGCATTTTAGTCTGGATCAGAACTTGATTCTAACAATATTTCATTTTAATGGAAGAATCAGAGTATTAATCGGAAGGCTGAGGGTCCCCTTATGAACAAATTTTTTCATTCATTGTTTATTTTTGTTTTGGAATTTCAAGGTTAAAGATTACCAGCTCACATATCCTCTGTTGTCACTGTATTTGATTCCAGTTCTCTACATCAGGTATATACATTTTTCTAATTTGGGAAGGGGAAGGGAAACAACAAAATGTTGAAACAAGGATACAGGTTGACCAATTGTAACAATGAGAAGTACAATACACTATGTTGAAAACGAACTTCAGAACTTCAGGGTAGGGGGAAGGAGGAGTTGGGGAAGTAAGGAGGGAATGGAATGTAGGGGGAAAACAAAGGAGGGGGTAACAATGCTTGACAGGAAATGTACTCATTACTGTACTGAAACTGTAACCCTGTAACCCTCTATACAGTTTCTTTACAATAAGAATATTTTTAAAAAGATTACCAGCTCTTACTTCCATGGTTAACTTGCTATGCACCTTAAATACTTCATATGGCTCAAAAGGGGAAATCAAAAAGAAAGCCACTTTCAATATACATAGTTATTTATTGCTGTAACACTGAGATGCCAAATCCAGTGCCAAGCACACAAGAACCCAGAGTACAGTCATTAACCTCTAGAATTCTGAGTTGTTTTCTTTGGCTGGAAATCTCTTAATTGTATTATGCACAATATGCAGAAATGTCCTGAAAAAATATTCATGGATAAAAACAGTTCTACAAGATCAGGAAAATTTGCACCATGATAAAAAGAGGAAAATAAGACAAGAAAAATTCTATTCCTGTTTATATAAAAGCTAGGACTGGACATGGGTCTACCAATAGACTGAAGAAGAGAGACAATTAATTAAGTGAGTTGTCATTATAAATGTAATAATATAATGATATACATGATAAAATAGAACCTGATGATGAGCCATGAACTCTGCCTGGGGAGTTCAAGAAAATCATTATTGCTACATATCGTGATACATAGGAAGGGAGAAAACAAATATTTTGTAAAATGAAGAAAATCTTATGAAGTTCAGTAATCTCCAAATGTTATGATCAAGGAACGTAATGTATCAGGAACAAGGTAGCAGTGAATTGGAGAGTGAAATTGGAGAGATTGAAATGACCATATTGCTTGGTATTATGGTACTTCCTTAATATGCACAGGGCCCTGGGCTCAATCTCCAGCACTAAAAAGGAAGGGAAGAAAGATTTGCAAGGTGGGCCTGGCACCATCATAAAAGTTTTATTCTCTAGCCCTGGATTTCATACTGTTAATTACACATTATTACTGCATGGGTGATTTCAAAAGTACAGTTGCCCAAGTCTCAGCAATTTTTATATGCGTGGGTACAGATGTATGAACTACAGCTGATATGACTTAGGGGCACCAGTAAAGCACCCAGGAAGCACATATGAGTCTAGAACTTGAAGCAAGGTCTGTGGGCCTTTATTTCTGCAGAGAAATAAATGCACATGGTATGTTAGCCTAAGTATGGATCTAGATTAGTCTGAGTTTAAATGTACCAATATACCAGCTTTGCAACCTTTGGCAAATTACCTACCTCTTTTTAAGCCTCTGTTTCCTATTTTGGACATGGGAGCCAATGAGATTACAGGGCAAGAGTGTTCATAAAGTGTTTTCTGACTATATATTTTTAAATTTATTATAACTACCATTAGTTGACTTGATTACATAGTGTGAATGTGCACCAGGTGCTGATGAGCAAGGCAGAAGACGATGAAATGTCCTGTCTTAGGTCTCTCAGTTATTTGATGTCATTCCGTACACTCCAAAATTTATGAAGACAGAGTTGGACAATGGGGCAGTTTTAAAACTTTTCTCTATGGAGCCTTAGTCTCTGGAAAGAGGGAAAAATTAAATAGAGAAACTGGGGCTAGGAAAGTAGCTCAGTAGTAGAGTGCTTGCCTTGCATGCATGAGGCCTTTGGTTCGATTCCTCGGTTCCATTCCTCAGCAGAAAAAGCTGGAAGTGGGGCTGAAGCTCAAGTGGTAGAGTGCTAGTCTACAGTTTTAGAGCTGAGGGACAGTGCACAGGTGCAGAGTTCAGGCCCCATGACCCACAAAAAAAATACAAAAACAAAAAACCTACAAACAATCCATTTCAGATGGCTTACTGTTAGCCCTTTAGACCTACGATGACAAATTACCCGTGACTGAATTGGTTTTAAACAACAAGTTTATTTCTACATTCTGCAGCCTGGAGATCCAAGATTGCAATGCCAGCATAGTCAGGATTTTTTTTCTGCGTAATTTACTGTATTAACTATCAGAAGTAAAATCTATTTGGTTTTATTTAAATCTCATTCATGAAGGCCTGCCTCCATGACTTAATTACCATCCACATATAAACAAAGGTCCACTTCTGCCTCAAACTGTGATCGTCCTACTTCTGTCTCTCTTATCAATATATGGCACCAGTTTGATTTAGATATTGAGGTACCAGTATTCTATTTTTACCATACCAACAGCAAACCTTCTATAACTTCCAGTGTCTAGTTCATAAGTAGTTAGAATTATAAGCATGGACCACTACATCAAGCTGAATTTTTCTAAAAGGAAATCTTCAGTAGCTCTGCTAACAAAGAGATATTCAATAACTTCTCTTTAGTCACCAATTCTATGCCTCTGGAACTTCTTTCTCATTTTTCTCCTCACAGAAGCTGGCAAGTTTGTGATAAATTCAGTTTGTTAATGCTTTCAAAATATTCCTTTTTAGACTACATTCTTCATGCCTCATGTTCCATAGCATAGTGATTTTCCTTACCAAAAATATTTGTCTCAGCCAGGAGAGGTGACTGATGCCTACAATCCTAGGTACTCAGGAGGCTGATATGTAAAACTTTAGTTGGAATCCAGCCAAATATTTTCTATCTAAATGGAAACTGGGTGCCTTTTATTAACATAAAAATCATAATTCCATATTTGTTATAATAATATCTTACAAACTTAAAGTTATTCATTTGATAACCTTAATAGAAACAAGCAATGAAATATGGATTATCTAAGGAAATAAAAGTCATTCATTACAATCCTAACTTGTTTTAGGAGAGAGCTGAAATCTCCTTCAGAAGACATAACCAGGTGCCATTGTTACATTTTCCTTTCTGTCATTATCAAAGATGCTTCAGAGGAAACAGACCTAAACAGATATGAGTCCTGGAACATATTGTAAATGCCAGCATTGAATGATCTCTCCATGGTAAGAAAGACAATCTTCACAAATTTTCATGCACCTGAACAACCTATCCTCTTGCTTTGCTCTGAGCCTAGATGAGTTTTCCCATTTGTCTTTCTGTGGCACTGCTTCTGGGGCACATGTGTGTCTTTTTCTTGATTCAGTCAATATGGAGTCTTATTTCCTCTTGCAAACATTCTGAGAAGATATTGCCAGGCCACAAAAAGTATAGATAAAATTTTCATCCCATATTTTCCCCTTACAGTTCTCTTGTCCTGAAAACTCTTTACTAAACAAAATGGAACAATGATTGCACAGTTATATAAACCAGAGTGAGCAGTATCACACTAGTCATAACACCAGAGAGGAACAAATAGAGGAATCATTATTTGCATTTCACCAGTATCATTCGACCTACTGCTCCATATGTTTAAGTGGGACAACTAATAGATGTTTTGCTAGCTGCCAGTGGCTCACACCAGCAATCCTAGCTACTCAGGAGACTGAGATCTGAAGATTGTGGTTCAAAGCGAGCCCAGGATAGAAAGTCCATGAGATTCTTACCTCTAATTAACTACCAAAAAGCTGGAAGTGTTACTGTGGCTCAAGTGGTAGCAAAGCAGCTCAGGGACAGGACACAGTCCCCAGAACTAGCACACACACAAATACAGATGCTTCTAGTTTTCCTGGCCATGTTGGTTTTTCGTTTGGTGAAGATTTTGTAAGTCAAATAATCTTGATGCCAACTAATAGCTATGCTGTCTTGTGGGTATAGTCCTCATCTTCATCTTCCTAGCCTGTACAATGAAGAAAATTCTTTACAAAACTGGTGCAGTAGGCTAATCTAGTCATAATGTAACTGTGTGAGAGTGTAACCAGGTAAATTGAGGGGGTGGGTTGGGAAGAGATAGAGAAGAATGATCAAATTGGTGACACTGACCAAGATGTACTCACAAAATGACATATTAAATTAAAACTCCTCAAAATAAAAAAATAAAAAATAAAAACACCCTTTTACACTACTTATGTATAATTTCTTAAGTAGAAAAAAGTGTAACAAATGCATCAGTGCAATCCACACTTCTTAGGTATAGATTGCACATAGCTGTTTTTTTTTTAAAGAATACAGAACAGTGAAGAGTGGAGCAAATCATTTCCTGAATAAAACGGATCAACTCTACCCCAAAGTTATCATCAATAATGATGTTGACATACACCCTTGATTTCATGCACTGAGAGTATATTTCCCCTCCATCCCTCAATCCTGGGTTTGAACTCAGGGCCAAGATTCTGACCCAGAGCTTTCCCTCACCCACACTCCATCAAATCTAGTGCTCTAACATTTGAGCCACAGCTCCAATTCTGGCACTTTTTGGTTAATTGTAGATGAGTCTCATGGATTTTCCTGCCCAGGCTGACTTTGAATCATAATGCTCAGATCTCAGGCTCAGAATATAGGTGTGAGCCCCAGTGCCCAGCTTGAGAACATACTTTTGCACTGTAATTCTCCTCCTTGAAACCTCATAGCCACAATCTTAGGAGAAAAGATTCAGAGAGCCCCCAATTGAAGAACATTCTACAGAATGCCCTGTCCCATACTCATGAAAAAGCAGAAATGCCATCCCTTTCCCTTTGGTGAAAATAATAGATGTTAGATTATTATGACAATGATAATAGATATTATTATAATGCTCACAATATGTATTCCCATCCCCATTGATACCAGGCTTTGTTGAATAACTTACTTTGAAAATGACATGTGAGAAATGATGATGTGTCCTTACTGAGCTTTAGTCCTGTGGTTTTCACGCTTTTCTTCCCCTGGGCACCCCCAGCAGTCAGTGAATCCTAGAATGGACACCATGCTGAGTGGCAGTGGGCCTGGAAAAGGCTTGGTAGCATGAGAGAGAGTAATCAAAGTTGTAAACTATTGTGTCATTGTGGTTGGTTTCCCACAGTAAAATTAAGCTCACACTCAGGTCCGAGTTCTAGGTAATCTAGGCCTCTTTCTCTCCACTCCCTCACACCCCTACTCATTCTTCTGAATATTTTCTCTTCTACCACCTTCTCCTCAGGTGACACCAGTTCCTGAGTCTCCTTATCCAAGAAATTGTTTATAGGGTTAAGCATTGCAGCTTCTTATATTACATTTTCTCTTAGGTGTTTCCTCACTTTTGTCTTTCTGGGATACTTTTCAGCCAGAAGCTCCTAAGTGTGATGGATCCTGAGATAAAATCGTTCTGCTGGGGTTGGGAAGGTTGCTCAGTGGTAAAGTGATTGTTTTACATGCATGAAGCCCTAGGTTCAATTCCTCAGCACCACATAAGCAGAAAAAGCCAGAAGTGGTGCTGTGGCTCAAGTGGTAAAGTGTTAGCCTTGAGCTGAAGAGCTGAGGGACAGTGGACAGGCCCAGAGTTCAGGCCCCACAACTGACTCGGAAAAAAATCCCTCTGACACATCTCCCTTGCTTGCTTTCACTCACCTCATGTTGGTATACTAAGAGGCCAGAATAAGATGAAGTTCCAGAAACCTTTTGGAAAGAAAAAGAAACCAATGCATGGGAAGTGAGGGCGTTTTAGAAGAGATTGGGAGCTGAACACAGGCAGGAGGGTTCATGGCTTCAACCTCAGCTGTCTTCTGAATCATTGCCCAGTTACCAGCTGTGAGTCTTTGCTCCAAAATCAATGTGGCGAATTCTGCATTTCTTATTGACTCATCCACATACACAGACCTAGTTAGGCATCCAGAATGACTTAAAATATAAATTTCCTAAATCAGAAAAATCTGTACCACAGAAAATGGACAGAAAGAACTTCATTTAATCAGGTTCAATTCATTTTTACATGCTTACAATTTAACTGAAAGAACATCAAATTCACCCAGCCTTCACAAAATCAAAATATCCAAGCAACTACATTTTACAGGAAGTAAATATTCACAGCACAAATCAGAATTTCTGAAGAAGTGGTATTCTCAGAATATAAGGAATTTAGGTTCAGGACACATGGCAGACATTTCACATCAGCATCAAGATTAAATTCATTAGCACAGGCTGCAAAAGTTGCTTACTCGGGCTGGGAAGGAGGCTCAGCGGTAGAGCGCTTGCCTTGCATGCCTGAGGCCCTGGGTTCGATTCCTCAGCACCACATAAGCAAAAAAGAAAAAAGCCGGAAGTGGCACTGTGGCTCAAGTGGGAGAGCACTAGCCTTGAGGTGAAGAGCTAAGAGACAACGCCTAGGCCCAGAGTTCCGGCCCCACGACCGGACCTCCCCACCCCCCCCAAAATAGTTGCTTACTCTCAGCATGTAAGCACATATCATTTTTATCTGATCCTTAATTTAAAAACAAGGTGGAAGAGTTTGATTTCCCTTCTCAATTTCAATTCTCAAATTCATATTTTCTTCTAAGGAAGTCATTCATCTTACTCACCTGAAAATACCGAATATGTGTTCAGAGGAGGGTTTTCTGGGCATCAGGGAGCAAAATAGGAGTGAAACAGGCTACAGGAAGCTTGATTGTTCAAGAATAAAACATGTTTGTAATTCCATGGAAAGCCTCGATGGCACAGCTAAGCTAGTTTGAAAGGGCTTGTCCTTTCCACAACCTAGGTGGGAAGGTGGTTGGGTGGGAGGGGAGAAATGTCTTAGTTTCAGAAAAAGGCAAAAGAGTGGTTCATGGGTTTTCTTCTCAGAAGAGAACCTTTAAATAGGATACATTTTTCTCTTCACAAAACACTTAATTATACAGTAGTCCCCTTCACGGTAATTTCCCCTTCTGTAGTTAGGTACCTGTGCTCAACTGTGCTCTGAAAAGATTAAAAGGAAAAAATCTCATATTTTGAAAGAGATCACATTCACATAATATCTTTTTTGGTTTTGCGGATGTAAGGTCTCACTGTAAATCTCTCATTATATTCCTGTCTCGACTTTGATTTCTGGGATTACAGGTGTGCACTTCCACACCTATTTCACATTACTTTTTTTACAGTATATTGTTACAATTCTTCTATTTTATTAGTTACTGTTATTATTGTCTTACTGTACCTAACTTATAATTTAAGCTTTATCGTAGCTATATTTGTCTGGGTAAAAGCATATAATGGTCATCTTGGTATTTATAGGGTGGCTTCCAGAACTGATTGAGTGTACTAAAATCAGCATAGGCTCCAGGCCCATATAGAAAATAGCATAATATGTCATACAAAGTAAGTTATACTTTACATCACGTCAAGGTTATATCTATTACCGACATATATGTAACAGTACGTAAATAGTTGCTATATTGAATGTGAGGGGACTGTCATCTAGGGAAAACTTTGCTGATTATATTTTAATTTTTTGTTTAGTTAGCATTTAAAATATATTACTATATAATTTAAAGCCTATTTTTAAAATTTCCTCATAGGAACAAAGTCCAACTAAATTTTTTTGCCATTTTTATGTATAAAGTTCAAAATGCTGTCTCTATAAGAATCTTTTAAAGCATTCTTTTTTTGTCAGTCATGGGACTTGATCTCTGTGCTTGAGTGCTGTGTCCCTCAGCTCTTCAGCTCAAGGTAAGCACTCTACCACTTAAGCTACAGTGCCACTTCCTTAAACCATTTATAAATAAATTTATAAATGAATGTATCTTTTTAGGCTATAAATATATGTTTATAAATAAATATATACCTATAAATATCTTTGTATATCTTCTTAGACTTACATTCAGAATAGCTTACTCAATTCTGGCCCCATGTACTCTCCAGAGGACAAGAGATGGTACACAATATAGCCCGGACACTGGTGCTAAGGCCTCAGTGCTCCTACACTCAGTAATTCTGAATTCTACCATCTCCTTAGAGGCAAAGCTGAAGTCTATATATTTAATATTCTAATCATCATATGCAATAATTAAGAAGGATAAAAAAATAGAAATCATGAAAAATATATCAAACACAATAAAAAAGACAATTACCCATCAAACAGATGCTTATCATCTTGACAGTTGGAGAACAAGAGTCTGAGAATTTGCAAAATTCCTGAAAGGACAATATTTGAATTCAAAAGAAAGAGGAAAACACTTAAAATATTGAAAGACAAACATGCACCAATCGGTCATGCCTGTAATCCTAGATGCTCAGAAGGCTCATTAGTGGCTAAAGACAAGCAAGAATAAACTAAATAACATCAACTGATAACCTTTCATATTTCAAAATAGGACAGTATAACAGAAGTGAAAATATATGCAACAGATAGAGGGCATACGTTTGTTAATGTTACAATGTTAATGCTACAATGATACTGAGTCTTAAGTATTTTTTATCTTCTAATTCTATATAAATTATTTCTGATTAGGATATTTCTTTAACGAACATACGTAAATTAATAGTCAATAGGAGAAGTTTAGGAAATAAGCTCCTCTTTAGTATCTAAGAAAAAAGAAAAAGAAAAGTGACTAATGTGACCATTATATAAGAAGATGACACAAAATATATTAATGCATTTGTGGAGAAACTGCTATACTCTACATCACAGATCGATTTGTATAATACTGCAATCATTTCAGCAAGCAAGTTTTCAAGTCTTCAAAAGGTCAAAGAGAATTGTATAGGATCCATGCATTATACTTCTATGAATGTATAGAGAAGTAAAAACTTGTTTGCACAGGTAATATAGTTCATTGACAGTACACTGGAACGGTATATGTTAGACCCAAGAAATAATCCACAAAAACAAATTTTGAAAAGACACACTATAGAGGATGTATGCTGGACAAATATCTGTAACTAAATTTTATATCTATTTTAATGTCTGTTCTAAAATTTACAGATTTTTCTATTTGAAGAAATGCAAGTTTGTGAAAATTAGGCTGGAAAAACTCATGATTGTACAATTCACTTCCAAACCACTAAAATGTATACAATAAAAGGAGATAATATATTGCATGTGAATTACATGTCAGCAAAAAAACTATTGTTAAAAATACTTCACACAAAATGCAGAATACCTAGAAATATTTTCGGAGTTGTCTAAAAACACTTTGTAAACTACAGTTTTTGAAATGAAGATGTGATTTCTGTTTATTTTGGGTTTATACAGAGATAACTCAAAAAGTGTATGTGATAACTGGAATACCTTGAAATAAGGTATCTCATGAGTAATTAGTAACTTTTTCTGGAAGAAATTTTAGAAATGACAGAAGACACAAATATGTGCATCTGCATTATATGAAAGCCATATGTTACTTGCTCAATCAAATTGTTTTTCTCTACTTTGCTAGGAAAAAAGTATTCTCAACATAAGAGTCAATAACAGTGAAAAGAAACAAAATACACAGTCATAGTGATTTATTTGGGAAAATAAATGAAATAAAACAATTCCACTTATGGGCCTCCAATATCAGTGTCTATGAAGATGTTCCTGAATGCCAACATCCATTGAATTTTTGGAATTTTAATTTCTATGAACATATGAAAACTAGAACAAGAAAAGAAATATAGTCTTAGAGCAAACCAGCCTTGAGGGGGTCCGGTGTGGAATCTGAACTCTGGGCCAGGGTGCTGTCCCTCAACTCTTCAGCTCAAGGCTAGCACACCACAATTTCAGCCACAGTGCCTCTTCTGGCTTTTTACTTTTTGCTTATGTGGTGCTGAGGAATTGAACCCAGGGCCTAATGCATGCAACGCAAGCACTCTACCACTGAGCCACCTTCCCAGCCTTGGAATAATTTTCTTAATTGTTTTCTTTTTCGTTTTCTTTAAATTTTATTAATAATTTTTTTTATTGTGGAAATACCTGCAGAAGAGTTACAATTTCTTTTTTTAAGGTCTTCAAGCATTAATTTATTTTATTTTATTTTTCATTTTTTTCTTACTGTGAAAATACCATACAGAGGAGGTACAATTACATGGGCAAGATAACAAATACATTTTTTATCAAGCGTTGTTGCCTCTTCTTTGTTTCCCCTTTCCATTGCTTCCCATCCACCCCCTACCCACCTCTCAATCCTCCTCCCACCCGCCAAAGGCGTGAAGTTCGTTTTTGCACATAACGTCTTGTATATCTTATTGTTGCAATGGATCCACCTGTATCCCTATTTAAACTATTTGTTTTTTTGCTTCTCCCCCATAAATTGTACCAACCTGAAATATAGAGAAAGCAGGGGTTATACCATGGGGGAGGGACATACAAATCAACAAAGAAAATAATCTTATAAATGTGTTAGAAACAATCACCTGAAAGAAAAAAAGCATTTGAATACATAACTTAGGGTTCATTTCCCTAACATCAACTTATCTGACTTTTTCTGCTTGACTCAGACATATACTAGTTATTGCAAATAAGGCAAACCATGGGACCTAAGTTTCTTTGTGCCTGGCTTACTTCACTTAATATAAATTTCCCAACGCTTTTCATTTCCTAACAAATGGGGCAATATAATTCTTCCTGATGGAGGCATAGAATTCCATTGTGTACATGTACCACATTTTCTGGATCCATTCATCTACTGAGGGGCATCTGGGTTGGTTCCATACCTTAGCTATGGTAAATAAGGACGGAATAAACATAGTCGTGCTAGGAGCTTTAGTGTGGCCTTGTTTGTGATCATTTGGGTAATTGCCCAAAAATGCGATTGCTGGGTCATAGGGGAGCTCTATGTGGAGTGTTTTGAGGAACCTCCATACTGCTTTCCAAAGTGGTTGAACAAACCTACATTACCACCTACAATGCAGTAAGGTTCCCTTCTGTCTACATCCCCTCTAGCATCTGTGGTTATTAGAGTTCTTGATTATAGCCATTTTAACTGGGGTGAGGTGGTATCTCAATGTTGTTTTGATTTGCATTACTTTTATGGAGAGGGAGGTTGAACATTCTTCATGTGTCTATTGGCCATCCTTCTTTCCATTTCACAAAAGATTCTCTTCAAGTCTTTAGCACCCACTTATTTATTGGGCAGTTGTTTCTTTGAAGATTGGTTGTTGGTGTATTTAATTTTTTGAATTCCAGGTATATTTTAGATATGAGACCCTTGTCTGTTGTAAGGCTAGTGAAGATCTCCCAATCTGTGGGCTTTCAATTGGTCTTGCTAGCTATGTCCTTTGCCGTGCAGAAGCTCTGCAATTTCATGCCATCCCATTTGTCCAGCCTTTCTTTGATTTCTTGTGTTTCTGGGTCTCTATTAAGAAAATTTTGGCGTCTGCCAAGTAGTCCTACGGTTTCTCCTATTCCATCCTGTAATGTTGACAGGGTGTCTGTTTGACTCCGTGTCTTTGATCCATTTGGAATTGATTCTGGTGCAGGGTGATACATAAGGATCTCGCTTAATTTTCTGCAATTAGTTAACCAATTTTGCCAGCACCATTTACTGAAGAGGCTGTCTTTCTTCCATTCTATTTTTTTGGCTCCCTTATCAAAAATTAGATGGCAATAGGTCTGTAGGTTCATTTCTGGATTTTCAATTCTATTCCATTGGTCCTGAGGTCTGTTCTTGTGTCAGTACCAATCTTTTTTGATTACTATGGCTTTGTACTAGAGTTTGAAATTTTGTATTGATTTTCCTCCAGCACTGTTATTTCTGTTGAGGATCGTTATAGCTATTCGGGTCTTTTATTGTTCCATATGAACTTTTGGATTGCTTCTTCTATTTCCTTAAAGAATAAGGATGGAATATTGATAAGTATTACATTTAATTTGTAGATAGCCTTGGGAAGTGTTGCCATTTTCAGGATTTTGATCTTTCCAATCCAGGTGTATGGGAGTATTTGCCACTTTCTAAGTTCTGTTTTGATTTCCTTTTTCAGGTTTTTAAAGTTTTCATCTAAAGGTCCTTCACTTCTTTGGTTAAGTTAATTCTAGGTATCTTATTTTTTGTGGGGCTATTACAAATGGAGTTGCTTTCCTAATTTAAGCCACTCTTTTCTCATTGTTGTCATATAGAAAAGCCATTGACTTTAGATGGTTAATTTTATACCCAGCTACTTTGCCAAAGTTTTGAATCAGCTTGAGTAATTTGGGAGTGGAGTTTGTGGGATTCTTTAAATACAAGATCATGTCATCTGCAAAGAGGGGAGTTTTACTTCTTCTTTCCCTATCTGGATCCCCTTTATGTTTGAATTTTGTCTTATTGCTGTAGCTAGGCATTCTAATACTAGATAGGAGAGCACTGGAGACAATGGATAACCTTGTCTCCTTCCTGAGTTAAGAGGAAATGGCTTTAGTTTTCCACCATTAAGTATAATGCTTGCTGCAGGTTTGTCTATACAGCCTTTATTATATTGAGGAATGTTCCATGGATTCCTAATTTTTCCAGAACCTTCATCATATAGGGGTGTTTGATCTTGTCCAATGCTTTATCTGCATCTCTTGAAATACCCATGTGGTTCTTATTCTTGCTCCTGTTGATGAATGAATTATATTCATTGTTTGGCATATATTGAACCAGTTTTGCATCCCTGAAATGAATCCTGTTTGAACGTGGTGTATGATGTTTTGGATGAATTGTTGAAGTCGATTGGCCAAAATTTTGTTGAGAAATTTTGCATCAATATTCAGCAAAGAAATGGGTTTGCAAAAAGAACAAAAGTAAAAAGGAAAGAAATGGATCTCCAGTTTTCTTTCTTTGATGAGTCCCTGCCTGCTTTTGGAATGAGGGTTATTGTAAAGCACATGGGCACCAAAGATGGCACTGAGAGTGAGTTGAATGGGCAGAGCCCAATTTGCTTTACGTTCAGTGTGTAACCAGTTGGAGGAAGTATAGGTGCATGATAGGTTGTGACCTTGACAGTGATTGGTTCCTTCTCCTCCACTAGCATGGCACTTGCTGCTCTTTTTTTGCTTTAAAAAGGGCTTGCTCTGGGTTAATAAATGAGTTTTCCTGCTTGACTTGACTCCCCGGTGGTTCTGAATGTCTCCCAGGCTAAGGGAGGCTGAGGAATGTGCGAGCATCTGCGTTATCTTTCCCCAGACCCCGTCCATCTATTGTGGGATGGAGGAAGACCGGACATCTGGCGCCCAAACTGGGGCTTGAAAAGAAAAGATACCAGCTGAGGCTAAATGGTCTTCCAGGGTAAGTGAAACTCTTAGTATATGTAATGTTATCTCACAGAAGAAGAAGGAGGAGGCAACATTAGGCCTAGAAGGAGTCAAGGAGGACTAGGGAATTGAGAAGGAAAAAGAATGGGTCAAATTTGATGCAGAACACACTGAAACATTCACAGTGGAATTCAAAATGAGGGTGAAAGTTACTCCCTCTGACTCAGATGCTCCTGACAGTCCTAGGCCCCCTCCCTATTCCCCCGATTGGGGAGGAGGTACGGCATCATACTCGACCTTCAAGAGGTCCCTGCAAGACCCAGATCCCTACCAACCTTCTGTGTAGGGGCCAAGGCCTTGGGAAGTAACGTACTCGGAGGCCTACCCTGGAAGGGAAGGGCCAGTTGAGAGCCTGGACCCTAGGCCAAAAGATTCGCTTCCCCAAGTGTATCTGGTCAATTTGGCACCAGGATCTAACAGGCCCTGGGAATGGTATCCATGGGAAACTAAAGAGATCCACAAGGCGGTGGTGGAGCATGGCCCAAACTCTCCTTGGACCCAGAACTTTTTACAGGATATTGCTTATCTCCCATGTGTCCCTAAGGACTGTCTGGATGTAGCCAAAGCTGTTTACCAGTTCTCAGTTTATTAAATGATGTGCTTTCTTTAAGGAGGAATGCGGAGTGCAAGCAAAGAATATATGGCAGGCTCAACCCGAGATACCTATTACTTATGCCATGTTAACAGGAACGGGGAAAGTGTACTCCACTGGAATCAAACAGGCCGAAATACCTGGCCTGTACCGTGAACAGGTGAGGCAGGCAGGACTTGCCGCATGGTACAAACTGGATGATGTGCCTACTGAGTCCCCCATAGCAGGAGTGAAACAAAAACCTTGTGAGCCTCCAGCTGAGTTTGTAGACTGAGTCCAACAGAGCATTCACCGGAAGCTGCCAGCAGGGAACTTCTGAGATCAGTTCATAAAGCTGCTGGTCTGGGAAGGAATGAATGAAGATCATGGCATGGCCTGCACGGGATTGAGAGAGAGTTCCTTGAGCAGATGGGTGGTGGCCTCGCAGGATGTGGGAACACAACAGCAACAGTCCCAATCATTAGCTTTAGCTTTACAGGCTCAGACATCTGCAATGACTGAGACTATTACCCAGGTGCGGGAGCCTAGGGCCCAGGAACCCCAAGACCATCAGAGAGAGAGGGATTTGTTTTAAATGCGGGAAGGAGGGGCACTTTAAGAGGGACTGTTTACAACAATCCCTGTCAAGGCCGCCCGGGGTGGGGGTGGGAGGGTTGCAAACCATCCCCTACACCCTGCAACAAGACCCCGGACACCAGGAGGGTCTTCTGGCCCAGGTTCTTGCCATATTAAAAAAGGGGGGCTTTACCATAGCCCTCAATAAAATTCAAAAGGTACTTCCTTTTAAAATGCTGGCTCATGCCACCCTACTTAAGCCTTTGCTGGATATTCCAGCCTTTCTAACCTTAATCCAAAGGGGAAATCAATTGGATGTTGCCATGGGTTTCTGTCCCTAAAGATAGTCTTTTGCCCTTATTTGTCCTACTAAAAGACAGGATGCCCCAATAAGTTATTACAATTACAGAAAGCCATCAGGCAAAATTTTTGCAGTTCCATAGCTTTGTTTACCATTAATATTTTAAATTTCTCAAAAAGGGCAACTGAATCCAGATTTCACAAGCACTGGGGACAACTAAACTCTAAGCCCCAAGTAAAAGTCAGGTGAAATGACCCTCTGACACAACAATGGAGAGGACCTGACCCCCTAGTTACTATGGGCAGGGGATTTGGATGCATTTTTTCCAATAGGGGAGACAGCGCCCATTTGGATACCTGCCAGGAACCTAAAGTTCTTACCCATTTACTCTATACAGGAGGATGTACAAAGATAAACTTACCAACAAGAAAAATGGCTATGGTGGCCGAGGCTTGTGTTTAAAAGAGGAAAGCCGGAAAGATAACCATTAACCATCCCCAAGGGCAACCAGCCCTTGAGAAGCTCTTGTGTTCTCTTACAATTGCAGATGGCAATATTCCAGCTGTTGGCTGTCCTGACCCTCCCAGTCCTGGCAATGGCCTTACCGAATCTGCATCAATCTCAGGGGTGACTTGGGCAGTGATCAGCGCTGGCAATGCAGAAATCATCAGTAGCACCACAAGAGAAGCTGTCCCTTTGACCTGGTGGCCTGACTTTCATTTTGATCACCACCCTATGTCATTATGTATGGACCGTTTAATATTTCTGTAGGAGCTAATTATTTTAATGTTACCTGCTTTAATTGTCCTTTTACTAATTGCTTGTATAACAGCATTATTCAATCCATACTTATTGTTAAACAATCACCTTTTGTTATGCTTCCAGTTTAGATCTTTTTCAACCCCACAGGCAAATAGCTGGATTAAAACAAGCCCCACCTCTGGACTCTGAAGTGGCAAAGACTGCTATCCCATTCTTGACTAATCTTAAAGGACTTCTAATGACTTTGCTTGTCCTGGTAATGCTTTTGCTGATGGTTTTCCTATGCCTTCCTTGCATTACACGTGCACTGAAAAACTCTTATGAGCTTAGCCAGCCAGTTACATAAGATCAAGCTCCAAGAGAATGAATTTCCCTTGAGAAGAATCGCAGCCAGAGACGGGTAAGAAGGGGTGTCAGTCTGACCAACCAAAGACAAGGCCTTCAGCTTCGCCCTGAAGAAGTTCCTGATGACGGGTAAGGCAGACAAGGCAATCCACCCAACCTAAGACAGACAGGTTCACTTCTTTAAACAAAGAAGGGGGAGAAGTTGGGAGCCATTGGGAGCTGAGAGTAAAGCTCAAAGGTCCTCTTGACCCCTGTGCTCGCTTAAAGGCACATACAAGAAACTGGCTTACTTAAAAGACACCAGATGCCCAGGATTACTTTGCTACGGCTCCAGTTAGTTTTATATTTTCCATGTTTTTCTGGACTTTAGTAGAATGGCCTAAGTATGGGGGCCCACGAGGATGCACTGTGCCCCATGTGTAGAACTCCCAATACCCAGGTTTCTCCCATGTTCTGAAGAGAATGACCTTACAAGATACTGACTTTTATATATGCCCAGGAACTAATTGAACTGCATTGGACATTTCTAACTGTGGTGGGGCTCATGTTTATTACTGTGCTAGGTGGGGATGTGAGGTAACTGGGACAGGCTCTTGGATCATGCATGAGGGCCCTATCTATCCTTGTCTGGCGAATCAGGCCCCCCAGACTTGCCTCGAACCCGGAGAGTGGCCAATGCTATTCTTACCAATGTAATCCTGTTAAAATAACCTTTACAGAGGAGGGAAAATTATAACTCATTGGGAGGTGGTTCTGCCATTAAAACAAAAAAGGGGGAATCTGTAGAGCACATGGGCACCAAAGATGGCACTGAGAGGAAGTTGAGTGGGCAGAGCCCAATTTGGTTTATTTTCAGTGTGTAACCAGCCCGTGGAAGCTTAGGTGCATGATAGGGTATGACCTTGACAGTGATTGGTTCCTTCTCCTCCACTGCCACGCCACCACCTGCATTTTTTTGCTTTTAAAAAGGGCCTGCTCTGTGTTAATAAATGAGCTTTCTTGCTTAACTTGACTACCCGCTGGGTCTGATTATCTCACAGGCTAAGGGAGGCTGGGTAACAGGTGAGAGGCCACCTCAGCTTTCCTTGGCCCCCATCCGTCATTCGAGGGACGGATGAAGACCTGACAGGTTATGATGGCTTCATAGAATGAGTTCGGTAGTGAACTTTCTTTTTCAATTTCATTGAAGAGTATGAGGAGTATTTGTGTGAGCTCTGCTTTGAATGCCTTGTAGAATTCTGCTGTAAAACCATTTGGTGCTGGGCTTTTCTTAGATGGGAGGACTCTAATTGCTGTTTCTACTTCAATACTTGATATGGGGCTGTTAAAATGATTGAACTCATCTTGGTTTAGTTTCGGCATCTCAATATTTTGCTAGGAAAAGGTCCATTTCTGCCAAGTTCTCAAATTTATTGGTATAAAGTTTTGCGAAGTATTCCCTTATAAAGTTCTGAATCTTGGTTGTTTCTCTGGTGATGTTGCTATTCTAATCTCTGAGTTTATTTATTTAGGTTGTTCTCTTCTTTTTCTGATAAGGTTTGCTAAGGGACTGTCAATTTTGTTAATTTTTAGAAGAAACAACTCTTTCTTTTGTTGATTCTTTCTATAGTTTCTTTGGATTCTAATTTATTTAATTCTGATTTAATTTTAATTATTTCTTTTCTTCTACTGGATTGGGGTTTATATTGCTGCTCTTATTTAAGGAGGCTCAGGAGCCTTATTAAACTGTTGGTTTTAGATCTTTCCAATTTGTTGATGTACGAACTCAGAGCTATAAACTTGCCCCTGAGTACTGCCTTTGCTGTGTCCCAGAGGAGCTGGTAATTTGTGTGCTCATATTTGTTGAATAGCATGAACATTTGAATTTCCTTTCTAATCTCTTCCATGACCACTTGTGATTCAACAGTGTGTTGTTCAGCCTCCATGTGTTACAGGACTTTCTTTGGTGGCTTTTGGTGTTGATTTCTAATTTTATTCCCTTGTGGTCTGAGAGAATGCAAGGTATAAGTTCAATGTTTTTGAATTTCGACAAGTTTGCTTTGTGGCCTAAAATGTGGACTACTTTGGAAAATGTTCCATGTGTTGCTGAGAAAAACGTGTATTCTTATGTTGCTGGGTGAAATATTCAATAGATGTTTGTTAAATCTAGTTGATCTATGCAGTTGTTTAGATCTGCGATTTCTCGAGTTCATCTATCTAGTGGGAAAAGTGGTGTGTTAAATTCCACAACAATTAATGTCTTTGGATCTATGTGGGATAAGAGGAAAATTAGTGTTTCTTGGATAAATTTAGGTGTCCATTTCTTGTTTAATAGGTATTTACAATTGTAATATTCTCATCGAGGAGAGATCCCTTAATTATTAGTATGTAGCATCCTTCTTTATCACTTCTTACTAATTTTAATTTGAAGTCTATTTTATCTTATATTAGGATTGCACCTCCCGCCAGTTTATGGGGGCCGTTTGCTTGGTAGATTTGGTTCGAGCCTTTCATGTTGAAAATGTGCGTGTTTTTATGGGCAAAATGTGACTCCTGAAGGGAACAAATAGACAGATATTGCTTTTTAATCCAACTGGGCAGTCAATGTTGCTTAATTGGAGAGTTAAGTCCGTTAATGTTGACAGATAGGAGTGAGAGGTATTTGGGAGTTTCTGCCATTTGTGCACTTTCTTTGTGGCTGTAGCAACTGGATTCTTCCTATGGTTCTTGGATTCTCAGATTGGGTGTGGATTCTTGGCCTTTATTGTGGTCTTGTTGGTTTTCTCTGTGTAGGAAATCATTAAGAATCATTTGTAGGGCTGCTTTGGTGGAGATATATTGTTTCAGTTGTTCTTTGGTATGGAAGGTTTTTAGTTTACCTTCGGTTATGAAGGAGAGTAAAGCTGGGTACAGTATTCTTGGTTGATAGTTGTTTGTCTGTAGTGCATGGCATACATCATTCCAGGCTCTTCTTGCTTTGATTGCCTTTGCTGAGAAATCTGAGGTGATTCTAATTGGTTTCCCTTCATAGGTGATTCATCTTTTCTCCTTGACAGCTTTATGGATATTTTCCTTGGTCTGAATGGATCCAGTGTGGATTATAATGTAACAGTGGGATGTCCTATTCTGGTCTGGTCTATTTGGAGTCCTAAAACTTATTGTAGCTGAATAGGCCTATCTTTTTTCATGTTTGGGAAGTTCTCTGCTAGGATCCTGTTAAACAAATTTCTTAGACCATTAACAACTGATTTTAAGTCTTCCTCTATACCCATTATCCTCAGATTAGGCCTTCTGATGGTGTCTTCCAAATGTTGAATAGATCTATCATATTTCTTAGATTTGTCTTGGATGGTTATATTATTTTTTCTCTATAATATCCATGCTGTCTTCAATCCCCGAGATTCAATCTTCTGCATGTTCTAACCTACTATTAAGACTTTCTACTTTGCTTTTTGTTGTTTGTGTTTTTTTTTTTCTTTCTAGTTGGTCAGCTTTGATGGCTTCAAGTTCTTTTTTGGAGCTTTGTTTTAGATCTTTTATGGACTTCTTTACTTCCTTAATTTGGTGTTCAGTGTTTATTCTCAAATCACATAGTTGATTGGTTATGGTTTACTTGGACTCCCATTCTTTCTGCTGGGTTCCATTCAGCATTCCCTTTGTGGACTCCCTGATTTCTTTCAGTTCTCCATTTATGGATTCCACGAATGCCTTTAATGATCTTTGTGTATTCTTATCCTACTCTCTCAATTCCTGTATTCTTCTTTGATTAGCTTCCTCCGTTCCATACGATTCTTATAGCTCGCTTTGACTGATCTCAGCCTGCTCACACCATTCCTTTATTTCTGTTTGAGTGCTCTCAAGCTGCTCATGCAATTCCTGTATCAATCTTTGAGTAGCTTCCTCATGCTCATGATATTCCTGTATTGGCCTTTCTTTTGCCTCCTCTCTCTCCCTATCATGCTCATACAGAGTCCTTTGCAGGTTTTCAGTCGATTCATTTACCATGTTTAGCAGAAGTGTTTGTAGAGCTTTTAGGGAGCTCTCCTCTGGATTATTCATTATCTGTTCTGTCCACTGATTGTCATGATTGGGAATTGAGATACCCGGACTTGCCATTTTTCTAGTGTTTTTCCTGCTTCTCCTGCCCATTTGGGATGAAAGTAACACCACTTTTGTGCTAGATCACTATCTTAAGTTAAGCATCAACCAAAGTCTGTAGTTGCTCAGTCAAAGTCTGCAGATACACTCTAGTTCAAAAGATATATATCTTGAACATCAAACAACTATGTATTAATTGGTTACGAACTGCAAAGAAGAATTTGGCAAACCAGAAATTATTAGGTTTAGGGAGAGATGTGGGTAAAAATCGGGATAGAGGGCTATGGAAAGGCATAGGGTGAGTAAACTTAATTAAGTCCTAATCTCAAAGTGAGAAATAGTTGGATAGAATGATAGTAAAGAGAGAGAAAAGAAAAGAAGAGAACGATATAAAAAGAGACAAATAGAAAAACAAATATTAAAAATTATATAGTGAAACATTAAAAACAAAAATTATGCAAATCCAAAAATGTAATGTTCAGAGAAGGATGTGGATAGGATAAGATAAGTGTAGAGATAAAAAGGAGATATGGGAAACTTAAAAATGCTTAAAATATTATATAGATATAAAGAGGTAGTACTACTATTAAGGAATTTAAGTCTAAAAGGTTTTGAATTGAGTAATACATTTCTGGATTAAGTGTGTACACAATGGGGAACAAGATCTAATAATCGACCACGGGTATATCTGAGGATGAGCAGAAGAGCAATTAAGTCATGCAAAGAAGACTAAAGAGAAGAAAAGGTGAAAAGAATGAGAAGGAAAAAAAAGGATAAAAAGGTCAGTAGCACTAAAGAAAAAAGAAATAAAAAAGAAAAGAAAGAAAAAAAAGAAAAAGAGAAAAAAAGCACACACTTATACTCTTAAAATAAATAGTATAAGAGGAAGAAAAAAAGTTTATAGAAAACAATTATTTTTCAAAAGAGTTCAATATTAAAAATTTTTAAAAAGTTTTAGAAAAAAAATTTTAATAAAAGGTACAAAAAAGTTCTTTGATTTTTTTGGGTGGAAGAGAAGATCCTGTATCTCCCTTGTGTCCTTAGCCTGTCTCTAGTTGGAGTCTCTGGTCTGCTTGTGGTGTTTGATTTTGCTCTGGCTTGGTTGGTTTCTTAAGTCGGTTAATATGAGTAGGCAGAAAAATGCTCTGCTTACCCAGGAGTTTTTGATCCTCCTCCCAGGCTAGTTCTATGGGAGATAGATCTGCTTTGAGTATCACAAAAGAGGGAGATGGCTGTTTCCTCTAGTTTAGAGATGCTGTGATGAGGCTAGGTTCTGGGTAGAGTTGAGGCCTTTCCGCAAACAGTAGCTTTTCCCTGAAGGACTAGCTTCTGAGTCATTCACAGATCCCAGCCTGGAGCCTTTTTCAGGGTTTATGTTTACTGTATTTCAATTGATTTTCTAGGCTGCTATAGGGAGGGGCAGCCTCTGTCTCTGTGTACCCAGTGAAGAAATCCACTCCTGGGGCTTGTGGCCTGTGCTGGGTGACTTTTCCCTGGGTGGAGCTGAGCCTAGCAGGTAAGGTTAGGTTCCTGTGACCTGCTAAATTACTCTTGTTTTCTTCCAATGCCTGAGTTGGAGCTATTTGCTCAGCCAGGCCTTTGTCAGTAACAAAGATTGAGATCTCTGGTAGTGGGGAGGGGAGGTGTGGCCTTCCCTCCTCTGATCCCTGAGAAGGTGTGAGGATGTCAGGCTTCTGCTCATGCCACAAACTTGGTTCCTGTGTCATCTCTGGTCTGCGAACTGCAGGATGAAGATACCTGCTCCTTGTCAGTTCTTGCTGGTGTTGAGTAGAATCCGCTCACCTGCCACCTCTGCCTCTGGTGCCTTCGTCCCGGTATGGCGGGTTGCAGGTTGGGGGCAACGGCCGCTGCCACCGTGGCTGCCGCCACTGTCGCTGCAACTGCCACTGCAGCTGCGGCAGCTGCCAAGTGCTCGGATCTGTCTCCTTGCCTGTATTTTCCCTCTTTGGCCTAACTCTCTCTCCTGTGATGGTACACTTGGTGTGATTCTCTGGCTTAGGACTGTTCACTGGAACAAAAACTGCTTTCTATGTGAGAGCTTGTTTAGCCTCCAGCTTCTCCTCCACCATCATCCTGGAACTCCCTCTGAAACTTTTATTCAACTATTTTTCATTTCAAAGATAGGCAGTCTATTTTTCCAAAAGTTTCCTAGTGTAAAATAACTAATATTTCAATAGAGAGTAGAGTTTATTAATTTCAAGGGAATTTTAGATATACACATGATAATGTAATAACGTTTATAGTATATTACTTGAAAAAATTCTGTTCAAACTCTTAAATATTTGTGTGTAATGACAGGAAGAGAGGAAGATAATTCATTCTGGTTAAGAATTTGCAATACCTCAAAAATCTAGTCAATAATTTGTTATAAGCACATAGTTAAGCTACCTGATATGGCTTAGTTATTTTTTTTCATTTATTTTTAATTTTAATTTTAATTTTTTGTGAACATACTGTACAGAGGGGTTACAATTACATGGGCAACATAATGAGTACATTTCTTATCAAGCATTGCAGCCTCCTCCTTTGTTTATCCTCCACATCCTGGCTTAGATTTTTTTGTTTCTTAATTTATTCAAAATTTTAACATGGATGCATGCACAGTGGTAACATTAAAATTATTAATCAAAATATAAATATTGCAAAATCATAGACAAGTATCATACATTCAATAGTTAGCACTTATGATTCTCATAATAATTTTTATGAAGAAGATGATGACCACAGTGTAGCCTGATAATGACAAGGTTTTGATTGAAAAGGAAAAATTTTTAGACATCTTTTAAGCCAGATTTCCCACATTGAATACATAGTACTAAAAAGCATTGGATTAATACAATAAGAATAACAAGAGAAGAGTTTCAATATCAAGAAATACAATCACATAAACAGGTGAGAGAGTAAAAACCCTAATTTCATTCTTTCAGTCTCTCTAAATATACTCACTTTTCTTGGTACTATATTTTTCTTATAATTAAAATCGTTTGTTTGCACATGTTGATTATCCCACATAGATAAAATATAATAAGCTGAGTGCTTTCTGTTACAAATGATCTTGTTTGTTCTAGCCTTGGGAATTTAGGAGAAAGCCTTTCACTACCCACATAGCCATTGGCTTAGTTATATCTCACTAGAAGTTAACAACACATGCCTCAAGCATTCTTCACTCATTAGGTAGAAATCCATGATCAGTTTTAGTTTTCATCCAGTTAACGAGAAAATCTATGTGTAAATGTATTAAGAACACTTGGCAACAAATAAAGCAATAAGAAAAATTTTGATGGACTAAGATGTAGTTTTCAACTTAGTGTGGTTAGTTCAAATACCATTCTCATAAAGACACAATTCAATAACCAATGCTTTCCAATGACATATTCTTCAATATAGCTGTAAACACATGACACAATTTACATAATACCACTTACATATCTGGAGTTACCTTAAAAGGACACGGTCCTTAGATCCAGGAGGAAAATTTATTTTTATTTCTGCATGAAACAATTTTTGATATTTATACCAACAAACTGAATTTGATGCTTTCCTTATTTGTAAGCTAAGGGGGAAAACGTAAGGACTCTTCATTTTCTTTTTCTTTTTTTTGCTCTAGAAGTAAAAAAATATATTCTTCAATATTTTTGGTAGATTTCATCCATTTACAGATGAGAAATGTAAGGCCAGTAGTCAATGTAATGAGTAAATAATGATACTAGAATTTGTGTCTGAGCTCTTCACTCTGTGTGCATACAAGCAGAAGTAATTTGCTGATGGAAAGGTCCAATATGAAAAGACTGTGAGGAAAAACATACTTTGTAAAAGGTTGTTTGTGTCTAGGTGACCAGTGATGATTACATGAAACAGGCTGGTGGCAGGGGCATAAAAAGGAGTACATAGAAATCATATTAGTGACAGAAATTCAGAAAATCTTGATCATTCATCTTTTCTAATGGGTGGGAGCAGAAAGGTAAGAAGAAATCTAAAGTGTTCTACATCTCTGGCCAGGCAACTGTGTTAGTGTTAATCTTGGTGATAGGGATTACAGGTGGAAATGTTGGATTTAGGAGAAAAAAACTCTGATAGTTCTAAAGTTTATATTAAACAGATGCAAAGATAGGTTTGTTTAGACATTATCAAAATATCCATGACCATGAATATGAAAAAGAATAATAAAATCGGGGGCATTATTAAAGGGAAGAGGAAAAGGAAAGTTCTGACACAATTCTGAACAATGTGTGTACCAGTGTGGACAAGATTGGAAGAATGAGATAAATAAGGAAAAAAGAAAGTAATAAACACAGGTTTACAGAAGTAAAGAAAGGAAAGAATTTGCAGGAAGAAAAGGTCAAAACTGTTGCAGAGATATTGAAGGAAGTATGCAATTTGGATTTGAAAACTAAAAAGATATAGACAATTTCAATAAGAACAGTGTTTTGGTGATATCTCCATGATGAAATAACCCTGTCAATCAACCTGCCACAAATTTTTATTTGTAGGAAGTGCTCTTATAAACTTCAAGCTTTTATTGAATGGAAGAGTTCAGACATTACCCTCACCACTAGGATTAAATTCCTAAAAAGATAAGGCATTTTGCTTTAATGCCTTACTTTCATTTTCTCTTACACATTGGAAAGTAGGGAAAGATTCTGATGTAACAATAATACAATGTTGACTTGTAATAACACAACATCTAGGATGTAGTGTTAATTAGGATATTTACTAATTAGCTCCAAAATTTAGGGATATTTATATTTCTCCTGGGTAAACTAATGAGCTCCAAGAAAATGTCCCTAAGGAGCATTTCAATTCTAGTATTACTGTTTGACTCAAAATACTTTAAATTATACACCCTCTAATGTGGGCATAGAGTTAAACTGTGGAACTTTCCCTTTCAGATTGTATTACCCTATTGCTTAACAGGGAGAAAGTACCCTCACACATAGACTGGGTGTGTGAAAAAAAGAAGTGGTACTTGAACAAGGGAAACACGGGACCTATGTTTCTTTGGGGCTGGATTACTTCACTTAATATAATTTTTTCTAAGTCTTTCCATTTCCTAACAAATGGAGCATTGTTATTCTTTCTGATGGAGGCAAAGAATTCCTTTGTTTATATTTACCACATTTTCTTGATCCATTCATCTACTCAAGGGCGTCTGGGTTGGTTCCATATCGTAGCTATGGTAAATAATGCTGCAATAAACATAGTTGTGCTGTAAGATTTAGTATGGTCTTGTTTGTGATCATTTGTGTAAATGCCAAAAGTGGGATTTCTGGGATATAGGAGAGCTCTAGGAGTTTTTTGAGGAATCTCCATACAACTTTCCAAAGTGTTTGAACAAGTTTACACTCCCATTAACAATGAAGTAAGGTTCCCTTCTGGCCACATCCACTCCAGCATCTGTTATTATTGATCTTGTCTATGGCCATTCTAACTGGGGTGAGGTGGTATCTCCATGTTGTTTTGATTTGCATTTCTCTTATAGCCGGGGAGGTGGGGCATTTCTTCATGTGTCTATTGGCAATCCTTCTTTCTTCTTCACAAAAGTTTTTCTGTAAGTCTTTAGCCCACTTATTTATTTATTTATTTTTATTTTGTAAATAAAGTACAGAGGAGTTACAATTACATGGGCAAAATAATGAGTACATTTCTTATCAAACATTTTATCCTCCTTTGTTTTCTCCTTCCCATCCTTTCCCATCCTCCACCCTCCCCCAAAATCCTCCCTACCCCCCCCCCACAAAAGTTGTAAAGTTCGTTTGCGACCTAACGACTTGTACAGCTCATTGTAGCAATGTAGCCCACTTATTTATTTAGCAGTTGTTTCTTTGAGGATTTGTTGTTGGGGGATTTAATGTTTTGTGTTCCAGGTATAGTTTACATATGAGAACCTTGTCCATTGTATGGCTAGTGATTATCTTCTCCCAATAAGTAGGCCTTCTATTGATCTTGATAGCTATATCCTTTGCCTTGCAGTAACTGTGCCATTTCATGCAATCCCATTTTTCAAAATTTTCTTTGATTTGTTGTATTTCTGCGTCTCTTTTGAGAAAGTTTTGGCCTATACCAAGGAGACCTAGTATGATTTCAGACCTGTAATGATTTCAGAGTGTCTGTTTTGACCTCGAGTTCCTTGATCCATTTGGATTTGATTCTGGTGCAGGATGACATGTATGGATCTATGTTTGATTTTCTACAAGTGATTAATCAATTTTGCCAGCACCATTTACTGAAAAGGCTGTCTTTCTTCCATTCTATTTTTTTAGTTCCCTTATCAAATATTAGATGACTATAAGTCTGTGGGTTCATTTCTGGGTTTCAATTCTATTTCATTGGTCCTGAGGTCTGTTCTTGTGCCACTACCAAGCTGTTTTGATTACAATGGTTTTGTAGTAGTGTTTTGGTATTGATATTCCTCCAGCACTGTTCATTCTGTTAAGGATCATTTTTGCTACTCAGGGTCTTTTATTGTTACATATGAATTTTTGGATTGCCTTTTCTATTTCCTTGAAGAATGAGGTTGGAATATTGATAGGTATCACATTGAATTTGTAGCTAGCCTTGGGAAGTGTTGCCATTTTCACGATGTTCATCCTTCCAATACAGGAGCATGGGAGTTTTTTCCACTTCCTAAGTTCTGTTTTGATTTCCTTTTTCAAGTTTTTAAAGTTTTCATCATAGAGATCCTCCACTTCTTTGAGTATGTTAATTTCTAGGTAATTTATTTTTTGTGGGGCTATTACAAATAGAATTTTTTTCCAGGTTTCAGCACGATTTTCTCATTGTTGGCATACAGAAAGGCCATTGATTTTTGAAGGTTAATTTTATACCCTGTTACTTTACCAATATTTTGAATCAGCTTGAGTAATTTGAGAGTGGAGTCCGTGGGATTCTTTAAATACAAGATCATGTCATCTGCAAAGAGGGAAAGTTTTCCTTCTTCTTTCCCTATTTGGATACCTCTAATGTTTTCATCTTGTTTTATGATTAAATTAGGCATTTTAATTCTAAATTGAAGAGAAGTGTAGAGAGTGGACATCCTTGTCTCGTTCCTGAGTTAAGAGGAAATGGCTTTAGCTTTTCACCATTAAGTATAATGCTGGCTGTAGGTTTGTCATATAGAGCCTTTGTTGTACTGAGGAATGTTTCCTGGATTCCTAATTGTTGCAGAATCTGCAACGTAAAGGGGTGTTGGATCGTGTCAAATCCTTTTTCTGCATCTTTTGAGATAACCATGTGATTGTTGTTCTTGCTCTTGTTGATATGATGAATTATATTAATTGATTTGCATTTATTGAACCAACTTTGCATGAAATGAAATCTGAAATGAATCCTGTTTGATCGTGTTGTATGATTTTTTGGATGAATTGTTGAAGTCGATTGGCCAAAAGTGTGTTGAGAATTCTTGCATTAATGATCATCCAAAATATGGGTCTATAGTTCTCTTTCCTTGATGACTCCCTGCCTGATTTTGGGATGAGGGTTATGATGGCTTCATAGAATGACTTTGGTCGTGAACTTTCTCTTTCAATTTCGTTGAGAATTTGGAGGAGTGTTGGTGAGAGCTCTTCTTTGAAGGCCTTGTAGAATTCCACTGTAAATCCATTGGGATTGGGGCTTTTGTTAGATGGGAGGACTGTTACTGCTGTTTCTACTTCAATGTTGGATATGGGCCTGTTAAGATGGTTTAACTCATCTTGGTTTAGTTTCGGCATGTCAATATTTGCTAAGAAAAGGTCCATTTCTGCCAAGTTCTCAAACTTATTAGCATAAAGTTTCTAGAAGTATTCCCTTATAATGTTCTGAATCTTGGTTGTTTCTCTGGTGATGTTTCCATTCTCATCTCTGAGTTTATTTATTTAGATGTGTTCTCTTCTTTTTCTAAGATTTGCTAAAGTTCTGTCAATTTTGTTAATTTTATCGATGGGGATTATCTTGTTGCTCTTATTCAAGGAGGCTCAGATGTCTCATTAAATTGTTGGTTTCAGATCTCTACAAGTTGTTTGTGTTGCAACTCAGGGCTATAAACTTGTCTCTGAGTACTGCCTTTGCTGTGTCCCAGAGTAGGTGGTAATTTGTGTGTTCATCTTTGCTGAATATCATGAATACTTGATTTCCTTTCCAATGTATTTTATGATGCACTGGTCATTCCACAGTGTGTTTTTCAGCCTTCATGTGGTACAGGATGTTCTACGGTGGCTTTTGGTGTTGAGTTCTAATTTTATTCTCTTGTTGTGTGAGAGAATGCAAGGTATAATTCAATGCTTCTGAATTTGGAAAAGTTTGTTTTGTCATCTAAAATGTGGTCTATTTTGGAAAATGTTGCATGTGCTGCTGAGAAAAATGTGTGTTCTGATGAGGCTGGGTGAAATATAAGGTAGAAGTCTGTTAAATCTAGTTAATTTATGCAGTTGTTTAGATCTGCGGTTTCTTTTACTCTTTTGAAATGCTTTAATTTTTTATTTTTTTATATTTTATTTTATTTTTTTGTGAACACACTGTACAGAGGGGTTACAATTACATGGTCAGAATAATGCGTACATTTCTTATCAAGCATTGCAGCTTCCTTCTTTGTTTACCCTTCACAGCCCTTCTCAGCCTCCTTCCCCACCCAATCCTCCCCCCTCCCCCACCGGGCCCCCCCCAGCATCAAGGTAGTAAAGCTCCTTTTCGACTTGACAACTTGTACTTCTCATTGTTGGAACAGGTCCACCTGTATCCTTAAATGACTTGTTTTTCCCCATCTCCTCCACAAGTTATACTGACAACAAATATAGTGAAAGCAGGGGTTATACTGTGGGGGAGGGACATGCAAAGCAACAAAGAGATAATCTTATAAATGCATTAGAAACAAATGCATGAAAGAAAAAAACATGAAAATACATATCTAAGGGCTCATTTTCCTAACATCACATTATATGACCTATTCCGCTTGACTCACACATATACTAGATATTGCAAATAAGGGAAACCATGCGACCTGTGTTTCTTTGGTCCTGGCTTACTTCACTTAATATAATTTTTTCCAACTTTTTCCATTTCCTAACAAATGGGGCAATGTCATTCTTTCTGATGGAGGCATAGAATTCCATTGTGTGTGTGTATATATATATATATATATATACAACATTTTCTTGATCCATTCATCTACTGAGGGTTGGTTCCATATCTTAGCTATGGTAAATAATGCTGCAATAAACATAATTGTGCTGGTAGCTTTAGTGTCGTACTGTTTGTAAACATTTGGGTAAATGCCCAAAAGTGGGATTGCTGAGTCATAGGGGAGCTCTATGTGAAGTTTTTTTGAGGAACCTCCACTCTGCTTTCCAAAGTGGTTGAACAAGTTTACATTCCCTTCAACAATGAAGTAAAGTTCCCTTCTGTCCACATCCCCTCCAGCATCTGCTGTTGTTAGAGTTCTTGATTTTTGCCATTCTAACTGTAGTGAGGTGGTATCTCAATGTTGTTTTGATTTGCATTTCTTTTATGGCTAGGAATGTTGAGCATTTCCTCATGTATCTATTGGCCATCCTTCCTTCTTCTTCAGAGAAATTTCTCTTTAAGTCTTTATTACACTTATTAATTGGGCAGTTGTTTCTTTGAGAATTTGTTGTTGGGGGATTTAATTTTTTGAGTTCCAAGTATATTTTAGATATGAGATTCTTGTCTGTTTTATGGCTAGTGAAGATCTTCTCCCAATCCGTGGGCTTTCTATTGATCTTGCTAGCTATGTACTTTGCCATGCAGAAGCTCTGCAACTTCATGCAATCCCATTTCTCCAACCTCTCTTTGATTTGTTGTGTTTCCAGGTCTCTATTCAGAAAATTTTGGCCTGAGCCAAAGAGACCTACGGTTTCTCCTATTCCATCCTGTAGTGTTTTCAGATTGTCTGCTTTGACTTCGAGGACTTTGATCCATTTGGAATTGATGCGTGCGCAGGGTGATATATAAGGATCTAGATTTAGTTTTTTACAAGCAGTTAACCAATTTTGCCATCACCATTTACTGAAGAGGCTGTTTTTCTTCCATTCTATTGTTTTAGCTCCCTTGTCAAAGATTAGATGGCTATAGGTCTGTAGGTTCATTTCTGCGTTTTCAATTATATTCCATTGGTCCTGAGGTCTGTTCTTATGCCAATACCAAGCTGTTTTGATTACTATGGCTTTATAGTAGAGTTTGAAATTTGGTATTGATATTCCTCCAGCAGTGTTCTTTCTGTTGAGGAGCGTTTTTGGTATTTGGGGTCTTTTATTGTTCCATATGAATTTTTGGATTGCCTCTTCTATTTCCTTGAAGAATGAGGTTGGAATTTTGATAGGTATCGCATTGAATTTGTAGAGAGCCTTGGGAATTATTGCCATTTTCACGATGTTAATCTTTCCAATCCAGGATCATGGGAGGTTTTGCCATTTTCTAATTTCTGTTTTAATTTCCTTTTTCAAGATTTTAAAGTTTTCATAATAGAGGTCCTTCACTTCTTGGGTTAAATTTATTCCTAGGTATTTTACTTTTTGTGGGGTTGTTACAAATGGAGTTGCTTTCCTAATTTCAGCCACACTTTTCTCATTGTTGGCATACAGAAAAGCCGTTGATTTTGGGTGTTAATTTTATACCCTGCTACTTTTCCAAAATTTTGAATCAGCTTGAGTAATTTGAGAGTGGAGTATATGGGATTCTTTAAATACAAGATCATGTGTTCCGCAAAAAGGGAGAGTTTTATTTCTTCTTTCCCTATTTGGATCCCCTTTATGTTTGCCTCTTGTCTTATTGCTGTAGCTAGGCATTCTAATACTAGATTGAAGAGAAGTGGAGAGAGTGGACATCCTTGTCTTGTTCCTGAGTTAAAAGGAAAAGGCTTTAGTTTTTCTCCTTTAAGTATAATGCTGGCTGAAGGTTTGTCATATACAGCCTTTATTGTATTGAGGAATGTTCCATGGATTCCTAATTTTTCCAAAACCTTCATCATAAAGGGGTGTTGGATTTTGTCGAATGCATTTTCTCCATCTATTGAGATAACCATGTGGTTCTTATCCTTGCTCCTGTTGATGTGATGAATAATATTAATTGATTTGCGTATATTGAACCAGCTTTGCATCCCTGAAATGAATCCTGTTTGATCATGGTATATGATTTTTTGGATAAATTGTTGAAGTCGATTGGCCAAAATTTTGTTGAGAAGTTTTGCATCAACGTTCATCAAAGAAATGGGCCTATGGTTCTCTTTCTTTGATGAGTCCCTGCCTGGTTTTGGGATGAGGGTTATGATGGCTTCATAGAATGTGTTCGGTAGTGAACTTTCTCTTTCAGTTTCATGTAAGAATTGGAGGAGTATTGGTGAGAGCTCTGCATTGAAGGCCTTGTAGAATTCTGCTGTAAAACCATCTGGTCCTGGACTGTTCTTAGCTGGAAGGTCTCTTATTGCTGTTTCTATTTCAATGCTTTATATAGGCCTGTTAAGATGGTTTACCTCATCTTGATTTAGTTTTGGCATGTCAATATTTGCTAGGGAATGGTCCGTTTCTGCCAAGTTCTCAAACTTATTAGCATAAGTTTTTGAGAAATATTCCCTTAAAATGTTCTTAATCTTGTTTTGTTCCATGGTGATGTTTCAATTCTCATCTCTGAGTGTATTTATTTGGGTGTGTTCTCTTCTTTTTCTGATAAGATTTGCTAAGGGTCTGTCAATTTTGTTAAGTTTTTCGAAGAACCAACTCTTTGTTTTGTTGATTTTTTCTATAGTTTTTTTGGATTCTAATTCATTTAATTCTGATTTAATTTTAATTATTTCTTTCCATCTACTGGATTGGGGTTTATCTTGCTGCTCTTTTTCAAGGAGGTTTGGATGTTTCATTAAATTGTTGGTTTCATATCTCTCCAATTTCTTGATGTGAGAGCACAGAGCTATAAAATTGCCTCTGAATACTGCCTTTATTGTGTCCCAGAGGAGCTGGTAATTTGTATGCTCATATTTGTTGAATAGCATGAACATTTGAATTTCCTTTCTAATCTCTTCCATGACCACTCGTGATTCAGCAGTGTGTTGTTCAGCCTCCATGTGTTACCGGACTTTCTTTGGTGGCTTTTGGTGTTGAGTTCTAATTTTATTCCCTTGTGGTCAGAGAGAATGCAAGGTATAACTTCAATGTTTCTGAATTTGGACACGTTTGCATTGTGGCCTAAAATGTGGTCTATCTATTTTAGAAAATGTTCCATGTGCTGCTGAGAAAAACGTGTATTCTGATGCTGCTGGGTGAAATATTCAGTAGATGTCTGTTAAATCTAGTTGATCTATGCAGCTGTTTAGATCTGTGGTTTCTCTGTTGAGTTTTTGCCAAGTTGATCTATCTAGTGGGGAGATTGGTGTGTTAAAATCCCCAACAATTAATGTCTTTGGATCTATGTGGGATTTGATGGAAAGTAGTGTTTCTTGCATAAATTTGGGTGCTCCATTGTTTGGCGAATAGATATTTAGAATTGTAATATCCTCCTGAAGGAGAGATCCCTTAATTAGTATGTAGCGACCTTCTTTATCTCTTCTCACCAATTTTAATTTGAAATCTATTTTATCTGATATTAGGATTGCAACTCCTGCCTGTTTATGGGGGCCGTTTGCTTGGTAGATTTTGTTCCAGCCTTTAACATTGAAAATGTGTTTGTTTTTACGGGCAAGATGTGACTCCTGAAGGCAGCAGATAGAAAGATCTTGTTTTTTTATCCAATTTGACCGTCTATGTCGCTTCATTGGTGAGTTAAGTCCGTTAATTAAGAGATAGGAAGGAGAGGTATTTGGGTGTTCCTGCCATGTTATCCACCTTCTTGGGGGTTGCAAAAACTGGGTTCTTCCTATGGTTCTTGGATTCTCAGTTTGGGTGAAGTTTCTTGGCCTTTGTTGTGGTCTTGTTGGTTTACTATGTGTAGGACACCTTTAAGAATCTTTTGTAGGGCTGGTTTGGTGGAGATGTATTGTTTCATTTTTTCTTTGCTCTGGAAGGTTTTTATTTGGCCTTCAGTTATGAGAGAGTTTAGCTGGGTACAGTATTCTTGGTTGATAGTTGTTTGTTTTGGGTGCTTGACATACATCATTCCAGGCTCTTCTTGCTTTGATTGTCTCTGCTGAGAAATCTGAGGTGATTCTAATTGGTTTCCCTTTATAGGTAATTACCCTTTTCTCCTTGACAGCTTTCAGGATCTTTTCCTTGTTCTGAGTTGATGCTGTGTGGATTATAATGTGACGTTGGTATATCCTATTCTGGTCTGGTCTATTTCGAGTTCTAAAAGCTTCTTGTAACTGAATAGGCCTATCTTTTTGCATGTTTGGGAAGTTCTCTGCTAGGATCCTGTTAAACAAATTTCCTAGACCATTAACTTCTGTTTCTAGGTGCTCCTCTACACCCATTATCCTTAGATTAGGCCTTCTGATGGTGTCTTCCATGTGTTGGATAGATCTATCATATTTCTTGGACTTGTCTTGGATGGTTGTATGTTCTTTCTCTATAATATCTAGGCTGTCTTCAATCCCTGAGATTTGATCTTCTGCATGGTCTAACCTGCTGTCAAGATTTTCTACTTTGTTTTTTATCTCTTTTCCTTCTAATTGTTCAGCTTTGATGGCTTCAAATTCTTTGTTGAAGCTTTGTTTCAGATCTTGTATGAACTTCTTTACTTCCTTAATTTGGTGTTTAGTGTTTATTCTCAAATCACTTAGTTGATTGGTTATGGTTTCCTTGGACTCCCATTCCTTCTGTTGGGTTCCATTCAGCATTCCCTTTGTGGTCTCCCTGACTTCCTTCAGCTCTTTGTTAATCGATTCCATGAATGCCTTTAGTGATCTTTGTGTATTCTCCTCCTGCTCTCTCAATTCCTGTAATCCTCTTTGATTAAATTCCTCCCGTTTGTGTGATTCCTGTAGTTCTCTTTGAGTGTTCTCAGCCTGCTCACGCCATTCCTGCCTTTCTCGTTGAGTATTCTCAATTGAGCTGCTCATGCAAATCCTGTATCAGTTTTTGAGTAGCTTCCTCACGCTTATGTTATTCCTGTATAAACTTTTGGATTGCCTCCTCTCTCTCCCTATCATGCTCATACAGAGTCCTTTATATGTTTTCAAACTTTTCATTTATCATGTTTGCCAGCAGTGTTTGTAGAGCTATTTGGGAACTCTCCTCTGGGTTTTTCAGATGAGCAGAATGGCTCAAAAGCTTTGTATATAGGACCATACAAGATCATGTTGAGCAAAATGAACACCTAGATATGGAAATAGAGGTTTTTCTTTGTGGTTGTTTTTTTTTTAATGTACTATGTGATTTCTTTTTTCTTTTGTGTTTTCCCCTATAGTTTATCCCCTGCTGTATTTGATTTCAGTAGTGTGTGTATTGCACATGCATTTATCTTAATTTGACAAGGCAAGAAAGGAAAAGTGTGAGAAAAATGAGGTAGTGGTTAAAATTTCAACATCTTAGGTATGCACTACCTTAAAATTAATGCAACCCCTGTTTATATCACCTTAAAAATAAAATTAAACTAAAAATAAGTTACATAAATTATAATTTCTCTGTATTGCTATAGTAAATATTATTCTATGTGCATTACCTTTTTAAAAATGAACACTATTTGGCATCTAATTTGAATTAATTACACCTTTTTTATCAGAGGTTCATCAACATGAATGTTATCAAAATATACAATATTTTCACAATATACCTGCTATAATTTTCCAAAATATTATAATTTCAGTATTGTCTCATAGTAAAACAGAAAACAGTTTAATTCTCTGGAAACTTCTAACTTTTAAAACTGAATAACTGTTCAAAGGCCAGTATATATGTGTTTTTCAAATTTCTTACAAATACTAACTACTCATTTTCAAATTCTGAGCATTTCATATCAGAGATATTCAAAACAGTACCTGTTTGCATGTTATTTAATTCTCCAATAGCTGCAGTTTCTAATGGGGTGTTACATATTGAGAAATCAACAGAAAAAAAATAGCCATATTCTGGTGAAGGATATAACTACGAAGTATGTGTAATAATTAATTCCTCAAGAGTAAACATTTGTTCATCAGAGTAAGCAATTATTTCTGTGACCATCAATCCCAAGCTTTTATGCTTTAAAGTCTTCCTAGCCCAACAGTTGCCAATTTGTACACCTTAAAATTCCCTTAATTCACATCATGAATAGCTTATCACTGTTGTAAAAAAATACTAGAGTTGTGCTAATATGATGCCCTTCCTATTGTGGAATGTACACTACACTAAACTTTGCTGCAACATTTTTCCGATTTCAAGAAATCAGAACACTTGCAAATATTATTATCTTTTCTATCTATCATAGATATTCAGGAGAATGAGATCAGAAGATTATGGTTTAAAGCCCACGCAGTCAGGAAGATTCCTTAGATTCTTATCTCCAATAAATTTCTCAGGAAAAGACAGACTCAAGTGGCAGTGAGGTTGAAGAGGTAGGGCATGAGCCTTGAGCACAAACCAGCTCAAAGGGAGTGGCCAGGCCCAGAGTTCAAACCTGAGGACAAACCAAAAAATAAAAACCAACTCCAACCCTAGCATTTTTCTCATTGTATACAGAGGCATGTAATTAAGGAAATTTCTTCTCTATTATGAGTAGATAGAAGACCTAAGACCTCACACAATTATTCTCTTCATACCATGTTACACCAAAGCCTCAAAAAATTGCTTGTTCTAAATTTATAAATTAATATCATCCATTTGTTGGCAACTCTGTCTAGATTATTCACACCATCAATTTATACATGAACTGTTGGAATTATGAATTAACTAAGTTCTAATTATACCTCGCTTCAAAGAATATTTTCGGCAAATAAAATGCCTGATCCATGTGTGAATTTGTCAATTAAAACCTCTACTTAAAAAGAATTTTGTAGTATCCTATAGAATATGAAATTACAAACAAAACCAAAATATTTATTTTAAATCTAAATTCTAACTTAGCAAGGTCTATAAAGTTCTACATTAGATGAACTTTGTAGTTTTCTAGGCTTAAAATTTTGTAATCTTTTATTATTTCTTTGAAATCCAACAGAATGATGCTTACTTTTTCAAATTTTTGATTGGGAATCATGAGCCATTTTCCATCCAGGAATCTTGTATAATGAAGAGAGAATTTAAAACACAACTGAGGATTATATATGAGTTGCATTTCAATAAGAAACTTGCCTTCTCAAAACATAATGACAAAATTAGCCCAAACTTCCAACTGTGTATTCCTTTCTTGTTGTTTGGCTTGTTTCATTGAGACAAAATTATACTACCTGGCCCTGGGAAGGTATCACTATGTAATCCCAATCTCTAATCTCCTGTCTTAGTCTGAGTGCTAGAATTCCAGGCTTGCATCAAATTACCCTGCCATAGTTTGGTGGTTTATTTAATATAGGTACAGACTAGCAATTCTGAACTTCTCCTATGATCTTATCCAATAGACTGACTGCTCAAACTTTTTATGTACTATTTTCAAAGATGTTCTATCATTTGACAGAGGATATGATCATTTTCAGATGCACTTGCACGGGTCTCTGACTCATTGTTCCATGGATCCAATCCCTTTAATAATGATTAATTGACTTTCTTATTATCTCTGGTCCCTAGGTATGTAATATTCTCAAACATCTTTGAAGAAATTTCACTTGAGGACATTCTAATATTAAAAATTATCACTTGATCTGGTTTTACTCAGGATATATTTTCAATTGTTTTCTAACATTTCTCCACATTCTGAGAGTTGTTTCATTTGTGCAGGTGGGTTTGTACATGTATGTGCCTCTGTGTGTATATGTATGTTTGTATGTGTATATGCAAAAGCCTCAGCAACCTTATTCAGAAATCTTGCTCATGACTAGTATTCCATCACTTGAGCTCATGCCTATAATTCTAGCTACTCAGGTGGCTGAGATCTGAGGGTTGCAGTTCAAATCCATTATGAGTAGGAAAGAAAGGTTCTGAGGCACTTATCTCCAATTAACCACCAGAAAACTGGAAGTGGCGCTGTGGCCAAGGAGGTAGAACACTAGCCTTGAGCTGAATAGTGGAGAGTTATTGACCAGGCCGAGTTCAAACTCTGCCACAACCATCAAAAAAAAAAAAGATAAAAGATAAAAGAAAGAAAAAGAAATGAGATCTTGGCCACCAGTTCTTTGCTAGTATAATTCCCACTTTCTCACCATGGACTTTTTTTCCAGTTAAGTCCATGCTCTTATATCTAACTTGCTTTGGAACCAGAATTATTCTTCCATTGTACATTTTACAAATTTGCGTGATAAGGAAACATGATTTAGAGATAGAATTTGAAAGACAGTGGCCTCATCATTCATGTTCCTCTTAGTATTAATTATTTCTCTATGTCACTCCCATAGATCTACATAATGGCCTTGGCTTTATTGGTTCAATGTTGTCTTATTTGCAGAATCTTCTATAGTATATTAAACCATTATACTTAAACACAGAACTTTTCTTTCTCTTATTATTCCTATTGTTTCTTCTACTGTTAACTTGTGTACACTTGGGAAATAATGCAAAACACACACACACACACAAATAAACTTTTCTGAGAATCTTCTCCCAGTTAAATTTAATTTCATAAGAGCTCTTATCAAATTTGAACTTAATGTACTCCTAGGTAAAGGTTTCTTTTTTTATAGTAAAAATAGTGTACAGAGGGATTAGAGTTACCTAAGTAAGGTAATGAGTACACTTCCTATTGTTACATCCTCTTTTGTTTTTCCTGTGGTATCTGTTCCCTCCCCATCTACTCAATTCCCCCTCCACTCCCCACGTTGTAAAGTTCATTTTCTACATAGTGTCTTGTTCATATCATTGTTAAAATAGGTCATCCTGAATCTTTGTTTCAGAATTTTGTTGTTTCCCTTCCCCTCCCCACACTAGAAAAATGTACATGCAAGATGCAAGGCACCAACATCATAACCAGTTCAAACAGGAGTTATATCATGGGAGAAGAACATGGAGGAGAAATGAAAAAATCACATAGTACATTTGAGATACATTAAAAACAATTGCAATAAAGAAAAAAAAAACAAGTTATGTCCCTATCTTGGGGTTCATTTGACTTAACATTATCTTATATGTACATGAATAATGTTTTTATAAGCCATTTAAATTTTATATTTTGTATTTACTAAGTTGTCTCTGAAAGGCGCCTTACCTCGTGTCCAAAGATGTCTTTGTGTTAGTTCAATGAAGCCTGAAAACATTCATTTTACCTGGAGCAGTGCCATAGATTGTTACTGGAAGTAAGTAGAAGGAAGTGTTACTGCAGGTGGAAACTCATCCCAAAGGAGAAATTGAACACAGAGAAATGACAAAGTGAAAGTTAATTTGTGTGTTACTTTTTGCTATACAAGAAAAGAATCCATTGTCCAAATTCAGAAACAATGAAGTTATACATTGTATTCTCTCAGACCACAAGGGAATAAAATTAGAATTCAACAACAAAAGTCAGCAAAGAAATTCCTTTATCACATGGAGGTTGAAGAATACACTGCTGAATCATGAGTGGGTCATGGAAGAGATTAGAAACGAAATTCAAATATTCATGATATTCAACAAAAATGAACACACAAATTATCAGCTCCTCTGGGACACAGCAAAGTCAATACTCAGAGACAAGTTTATAGCTCTGATTTCCTACATCAACAAATTGGAGAGATCTGAAACCAACAATTTAATTAGACATCTGAGCTTCCTTGAAAAAGAGCAGCAAGATAAACCTCAAAAGATTAGATGGCAAAAAATAATTAAAATTAAATCAGAATTAAATGAATTATAATCCAAAAAAAACATAGAAAGAATTACAAAACAAAAAGTTGGTTCTTTGAAAAAATTAACAAAATTGACAGACCCTTAGCAAATCTTAACAGAAAAAGAAGAGAACACACCCAAATAAATAAACACAGAGATGAGAATGGAAACATCACCACAGAAACAACCAAGATTCAGAACATTATAAGGGAATACTTCTCACAACTTTATGCTAATAAGTTTGAGAACTGGGCAGAAATGGAACTTTTCCTAGCAAATACTGACATGCCAAAACTAAACCAATATAAGTTAAAGCTTCTTAAGGGGCCCATATCAAGCATTGAAATAGAAACAGCAATAAGAGACCTCCCATCTAAGAAAAGCCCAGGACCAGATGGTTTTACAGCGGAATTCTACAAGGCCTTCAAAGCAGAGCTCACACCAATACTCCTCCAAATCATCAATGAAATAACAGAAAGTTCACAACCGAACTCATTCTTTGAAGCCATCATAAACCTCATCCCAAAACCAGGCAGGGACTCATCAAAGAAAGAGAACTCAAAATCAATGGCTTTTCTGTATGCCAACAATGAGAAAGGTTTGGCTCAAATTAGGAAAGCAACTCCATTCGGTATAGCCCCACAAAAAATAAAATACCTAGGAATTAACTTAACCAAAGAAGTGAAGGACCTCTATGTTGAAGACTTAAAAATAGGAAAAAGGAAATCAAAACAGAAATTAGAAAGTGGAAAAACCTCCCATGCTCCACGATTGGAAGGATCAATATGGTAAAAATGGCAATACTTCCCAAGGCTATCTACAAATTCAATGCCATACCTATCAATATTCGAACCTCATTCTTCAAGGATATAGAAAAGGCAATCCAAAAATTCATATGCTATAATAAAAGACCCTGAATAGTTGAAACGATCCTTATCAGAAAGAACAGTGCTGGAGGAATATGAAAACCGAATTTGAATTCAACTACAAAGCCATAGTAATCAAAAGAGTTTGGGACTGGCACGAGAACAGACCTCAGGACAGATGGTATAGAATTGAAAATCCAGAAATGAACCTACAGACCTATAGTCATCTAATCTTCGATAAGGGAGCTAAAAATATAGAATAGAAGAAAGACACCCTCTTCAGTAAATGGTGCCGTCAAAATTGGTTAAATACTTGTAGAAAACTTAAGCTAGATCCTTATATATCACCCTGTACTAGAATCAACTGCAAATGGGTCAAAGACCTCGGAATGAAAGCATACACCCTGAAAACTTTACATGATGGAATAGGAGAAACACTAGATCTCTTTGGCACAGGCCGAAATTTTCTTAATAGACACCCAGAAACACAGGAAATCAAAGAATTGTTGGACAAATGGGATTGCATGTAATTGCAGAGCTTCTGCATGGCAAAGAACATAGCTAGAAAGATCAGTTGAAATCCCACAGATTGGGAGAAGATCTTCATTAGCCATAGAATGGACAAGGTCTCATATCTAAAATATACCTGGAACTCAAAAAATTAAATCCCCCCAAACAAATCTTCAAAGAAACAACTGCCCAATAAATAAGTGGGATAAAGACTTAAAGAGAAACTTCTCTGAAGAAGAAAGAAGGATTGCCAAAAGACATATGAAGAAATGCTCAACCTCCCTAGACATTAAAGAAATGCAAATCAAAACAATATTGAGATATCACCTCACCCCAGTTACAATGGCTATAATCAAGAACTCTAATAACAACAGAGGCTGGAGGGGATGTGGACAGAGGAAACCTTAGTGCATTGTTGGTGGGAGTGAAAAATTGTTCAACCACTTTGGAAAGCAGTATGGAGGTTCCTCAAAAGACTCCACATAGAGCTCCCCTAAGACCCAGGAATCCCAATTTTGGGCATTTACCCAAATGTTTACAAACAAGGCAACACTAGATGTACCAGCACGACTATGTTTATTGCAGTCTTACTTACCATAGCTAAGGTATGGAACGAACCCCGATGCCCCTCAGTAGATGAATGGATCAAGAAAATGTGATATATATACACAATGGAATCCTATGCCTCCATCAGAAATAATGACATTGCCCCATTTGTTAGGAATTGGAAAGACTTGGAAAAAATTATATTAAATGAAGTAAGCCACGCCCAAAGAAACATAGGTCCCACGGTTTTCCTTGTTTGCAATAATTAGTATAGGTCTGAGTCAAACAGAATAGGTCAGATAATTTGATGTTATGGAAATGAACCCTGAGTTATGTATTCGAATGTCATTTTTCTTTCATGTGATTGTTTCTAACATGTTTATAAGATGATTTCCTTATTGCTTTGTATGTCCCTTCCCATGGCATAACAATAACCTCTGCTTTCACTGTATTTGATATAGCTATAATTTCTGGAGGGGAAGGGAAAAAAAAACAAATCATTTAAATAGGGATACAGGTGGACCCATTGCAAAAATGAGATATACAATTAGTTATGTCGAAAACGAACTTTACAACTTTTTTGGTGAGGGGAGGAGGATTGGATGGCGGGGAGAGGTGAGAATGGGAAGGGATGGGAAGGGGAAACCAAGGAGTAGGCTACATTGCTTGATAAAAAATGTACTCATTATCTTGCCCATGTAATTGTAACCCCTCTGTACAGCATTTTCACTATTATGTATCTATCTATCTATCTATCTATCTATCTATCTATCTATCTATCTATCTATATATATATATATATATATTCATTGTTAGAAAAAAAAAAAGAATCCAAGGCTTGAAGGAAACTCTGTCCCTGACTTTTTTCGAGTGTGTTCTTTATTCATATAAAAATTATCTGGAAGCCGGGCGCTGGTGGCTCACGCCTGTAATCCTAGCTACTCAGGAGGCTGAGATCTGAGGATTGCGGTTCAAAGCCACCTCGGGCAGGAAAGACCTTGAGACTCTTATCTCCAATAAACCACCAGAAAACCGGAAGTAATGCTGTAGCTCAAGTGGTATAGCGCTCGCCTGAGCTGAAGAGCTGAGGGACAGAGCCCAGGCCCAGAGTTCAAGCCCCACGACCGACAAAAAAAAAAAAAATTGTCTGGAAACTTCTTCTTGAAAGTATTACAAAAGGAAACAATATGCCATTTGAAGGCCAGCATAGAATAAAAGGAAATAACGTTGTTTGAAAGTGTTCTATTACAAGGAAACAAAGACTTGGAGGTTTTAAATTGTCTTATGCATGGATATTTCACTACTGAGATGATTCTGTTTTTGCAGAAGTCATTTATTAATTCCTTTAGTCTTGTCCTAAATTCTCCAGCGCAATTAGTATTCCAGAAAAGCCGGATCCACTAAGTATGATCAGCAAATGGAGCCTGTTCTCAAACCAGTGCTTTCAGGATGGTCACTAAGAAATATGTGCTTTTTTTTTTTTTTTTTGGTTGTGGGTTTGTGTAGTTTGTTCTTGTTCTGGAGCTTGAACTCAGAGGCTGACCTATGTCCCTGAACAAATGTCTTCTCTGGCCTACTTCCCCCAAAGCTAGTGCTCTACTGCTTTAGCAAAAACCACTTCTGGTGTTTTTGGTGTTTCGTTACAGATAAGAATGTGACAGAATTTCCTGTCTGGGTTGGCTTTGAACTGAGAAAGTAAAAAAGCCATGTGACATCAACTGTATCAATATTTCTGTTTTGAACCAAGGAATATTAGACGAAGTTTATTATAAAGCTAATATTTGACAATTTTTAAAAGAAAAGAATATGTCTAACAAAGAATCCATAACTTAAATAACTCCACAAATGTAGGTGCACTGAATCATTTTGGAAGCATTTTTTCAACTGTTTGGGAAGATAACTATTGACTTCATAGATCCTTTTAGGGAAACTTAGTGATATTTCCCTGTTGTCACTGGCTTTGTACACATGTATGCTGTACATACTTCAAAGGGTCTTACATAAAGGAAGTCTTGAAATTCTCAACAATATTTAAGTAAGATGCTCCCTATATTTCTTTTCACATTTGGGGATCACTAAGTACCAAAGTTATGTAGAAGGCTAGCGGTAGAATATGGACATGAAATCTGTCTCCTAATATTATTAAGATAATTTATGTCATTTTGAGTTACAGTTTCTAAAGTAATAAAAAATAAGGTAAAACAGTAACAGAAACATAATTTTCTATCTTTCCTAACTCTCCAACAGAAATTAGAGAATCCAGTAAAGTTACAGCAATCCCAGGATGGTATAGGATTTTATAGGATCACTAGATGGTGAAAAAGAAGATAAAAAAATGGTTCCCCTGGAATAATGGGAAACAAAATCTGTACCTACAGATTGTGATAAAGCTGGAAAATAGTTTCCACTATGCTATATGTTTGATATTTTAGGTTTGTTTACACAGCAACTTTCCTCTCTCAGGAAATTACTCTATTCCTACTTAAGGTTTTGCAGCTTATAACACATCAACAAATAATGCGTCTAAATATAAACAAGCATGATACTAAGAGTAATCAAGGCTACTTCCGTTGCCATAGGTGATAAATAACAATGCTGTTGGGGAATAGTCAAACAATTTTGAAATTTTTCATACCTTTCCTCTTCTCCAAAATGAGAAGTCCTAGTCATTATATGTAAAACATTAATAAAGGATTTTTATATTTTTTATTTTTCACACTAAAGCAAATACACTTTTCTTCCTTGCAAGCCTGATTTTGAAAGAGTCACTCACAATTATTTTATAGACAAAAGTTTACTGCTTTGGCTTAGGTGTTTTCCTGCCTTTGGGTGTTGCTCTCTATTATTTTGGCAACTATATATAAAAACAAGAAAAATCCATTATGCTTTTGTTGAATTTTTCAAAGTCAAGCTGTCTTCAAACACAGTTTTCTATTCCCTTCTTCACTGCTAATTAAAGTTTAATTATTGCACTTTAAATAACGAAAACATAGTTTAATGTATATTCTCATTGAAACCAATGAAAATAGGCGTGTCTGCCATTGCTTTTTAAATTGTTTCCAAGTATTTTCCTTGGCTATTTTCATTATTGCCTTTGTTCCAGTCTTCCAATCAGGAATACAGTGTTACACAAAAAGATCTTCCTAAGATATAGGATGTTAGGCAGAAAAAAAAATAGATATATAATTAAAGATTTTCATCTCTTAAGAGACTGAAAAGCTCAGAAGACATTTTGCTATTACTGGCATGGTTTTTAAGCTAAGTGAAATGTATGTAAATGTGACAGTTATTCCAAACAATAATTATGGCTTATACTTTTCTGCTCCAATGAGATGAGTAACTTTACTGTCAATGAAATCTCTGACAAGATTGGAGGGCATATTGATTTTAGGGTAGGAAGGTTAATGTTAGAAAGCCAAGGGAGATTCCTAAAACAGCACTGCCTATCACTTATCAGTTAATTATACTTATGGCATATAAATACATAAATATGAATTGATTGAAAAATGTGTGACTTACACAATTGATTCAATGGTTACCAAAACCAGAAAACACTTCTCCTCATTTATTATTATATCTATTATATCTAGTGAGGATTCAAAAATTTTTAGAATTATATTTTAACATTTATGCCAAAATATTTGTTTATATTTAACAGTTTATTTTTAAATTTTGTCGGTCGTGGGGCTTGAAATCTGGGCCTGGACGTTGTCTCTCAGCTCTTGACCTCAATGCTAGTGCTCTACCACTTGAGCCACTGCCAGTTTTCTGGTGACTCATTGAAGATAATCTCAAAGAGCCGGCGCCAGTGGCTCACGGCTGTAATCCTAGCTACTATGGAGGCTGAGATCTGAGGATTGCAGTTCAAAGCCAGCTGGGGCAGGAAATTCTGTGTGACTCTTGTCTCCAATAAAACCACCAGAAAACCAGAAGTGGTCCTGTGGCTCAAGTGGTAGAATGCTCACCTTAAGCTGTAGAGTGTAGGGACAGTGCCCAGGCCCAGAGTTCAAGTCCGACGATAAACCAAAATTTAAAAAAAAATGTCTCACGGACTATACTCCATAGGCTGGCTTTGAACCATGATTCTCAGCCATCAGACTCCTTAGTAACTAGGATTACAAGCATGAACCACTGGCACCTAGCTACATAATTATTTTTTACACATTTATGAAGTATGGAGTGGTAATCCCATTCATTTATAGGTTGTGTAATGATCAAGCTATATCATATCCATTAGTTTCTGTATGTAACATTTCTTTTTAGTGAGACTGCTCGAAAAGTTATCTTTTGGCTGTGATGAAATATCTATTCTTAACTATAATCACTTTGGTCCTTATGGTGTACAATTAATATATTTACTTTTAGTATTAGAAGTCTGCTAATTAAACTCATAGAAAACATGAATTGTATGGTGAGAGAAGTTCATGGTTCCATTACTTGTTTTAGGAAAACAATTATGCCTTTTGTTTTCAATTATATTTCTGTGGGAATTGATTTAACTGTTAAAGTTGATAACTGTTACATTATATCAAGTTGATTTCAACTTGTATTTGAAAATTGCACATTTAACACAAATATGCTTGCACTTCCTTCTGCCACATAACTAAAATAACAGTAAAGCAAAGCTTGGTGTTATTGGGTCATGTGTAGAATCCTAGAAACTCAGGAGGCTAAAACCTGAAGAAATTTGGTTCAATGTGAGTCTAAACAGACAAAAATGTGAAAATTTATCTCCAATTGTCCAGCAAGAAGAAGAAGATGAGGATATGGCTCAAAGGATAGAGTGTGTTCAGCCATGAGCAAAAAGTACAAGGAAGACAATTAAACATAGAGTTCAAGCCCTAAAAATGGCATAGACACACAAGACAACAATAAAAAGTACTATGAACATCAATTATGAAGACAAAATAGTAGAAAAGATCATGAGAAATATTGCATAAAGAGCTGGAAGACAGAAATCATTTGACAGAATTTTGATTCAGGAGAGGGAAAAATCACAGTCTCATTGGTACAATCACATTGTACTCATTTTTGTTGAAACCTCGATACTGGGTAACACGTGAAAGAGTAGATTGGATTACCTGACATAACAGACATTGCCGGTGAGTGACTATGCACCATCCCACTCTGCAAAAATCTAAAATTGTGCTTGCTAATTTAAATAAAACCTCATATTAGATACTGTTTGGTCCACACAGACTGGGGTCCTTATTCTGAGGCTTCAGACTTATGTGAGGCTTTTGTTAATAACCAGTCCTGTTGTACCCACTTTCCTTTGTGCACCTATACCTTACAAAGCTGACACCAAGCCAAGGCTTTGAACTAGACACCACGGCGTTAATCTCTCCCTTTCTCCAGCTACAACTCTTTTCACATGCTATCCCTGTCTTAGTATTAGTTGTTTTCTTACTAATCCCCACCAGGAAACTCTTATATTCATCTAAAGTCACTATAAATATCCTAGTCCAAAAAGGGATTAAAGGTTTACCATTAGCTGAGGCTCTCATGTGTAGGTTTGCTCCCTAATAAATCTGTGCTACAATATCTCTCTTTTCTTCATGTCTTTTGAGTCTGACAAATGATTGATTCGGTTAGATGTAATCCCATTTATCCAACCTTACTTTGGAAGTTTTGACCTGTCCCAAGGAGCCCTCGTGTTTCCTCGAACTCTTCCTGTAAAATTCTAAGGTATCTGGAATTACATTAGGGTCTTCAATCTATTTGGAATCGATTATGGTGCAGGAGTATATATAAGGATCTAACTTCAGGTTTCTGTGTACACACAATTCCATCAGCGCAAGTTTTTGAAGAATTTGTCTTTCTTCCATCCTGTGTTTCTGGCTCCCTTATCAAAGATTATGTGCCTATAGGAGTGGATTCATTTCTGAGTCTTAAATTCTGTTCTATTGATGGAAATCTGTGCTTCTATTGGAAAGAATGGCATTTTCGCATTCCTGAGGAAATTGACTTCTCTGTAAACTGAAAAGCAAAATTCTAAGTTTATAAGATAAAATTGAGGAAAATTTTGAGCACATAAACTATAATATATAGAGAAAAATATGGGAGAGAAAAGATAAGATGAAAAGTAGAGTAGCTATCAATTGAAGAACTCATAAACAATTACCAAAACTATACAAGAGAGCTGGGGTAAAGCTCATTTGTAGGACTAGACTAATATATACAAAGCCATAGGTTCAATCTCAAAGAAGACCTAATAATAAGTTAATAAATAGTAATAATAAAATAATTACTTGAAATAAATGCTTTCATATTAGAGAAGCCTAAATCCTAAAACAGTAAACAAAATACCCTCAATTCTTGTATCCAATGACATGAAACTACAAGAATGAAGAGGAAATAGTTTTCCATTTCTCTCCTTTCTTTTCCTTTCCTGATTTCTTCTTTTCTTCTTTCCTTTGGCACTACTGGTACTTGAAGTTGCTAAGGCTCTGACCACTTTAGATTATTTTTCAGATGAGGTATTCCTTTTTGGCCAAGCCTCCCTTGAGCAATAATCTCTTACCTATGGCTTCCACAAATGAGAGATAACAGGGAAATTACCCTATATCTTGCTTTCGTTTTGTACTTTCTCACGACTTTTTTGGGTCAGAACTGGCCCAGGATATCAGTCTTCTAAATCTCTGCTTTCTAATTAGAATGGCGTAGTTCAATTAAAACTTGGACCCATACTATTTTTCATTGTAAACATTCAATATTGACTTCTGTTTTCTAGATATCATTAAATTCAATTGAGGTTAGTATGGATATTTATGATGTTATAAGAAGAACATAGAGAAATTCCTTGAATAGGTATTTTCAGTTTCTTTAAATATTTATACTATGAGACTAAAAGTAGGACATTAATATTTCACAAGTATTATGCAGACTATATTTGTTTTAATGATTTGGTGCACACATTAATTTCAATATAATTTTATCAACTCTATATGAATACTTACATACACGTTTCTTTACCAAAAATAAGTCTGTCTCATGCTTCCCTTTTATAATTAAACCCACTACTTCTCTTGGTCCCATCCCAAACCTGTTTCATCCTGGAAACCAAAACATTTTTTTTTCTGCGACTTCTAGATTATGCAATAAATAAGCTTTTAGGATTGCCCTCAAATCTATGGTAGATTATTCCCTGTTGTTTTATGCCTTAATATTGTATTGTATTCACTCAATTAGCCTTTTGGTTCTGTTATTAGAGAATGTAGCACAATTCGTTTCCCATTCACCTGAAGAAAGCTTGAATTGATTTCCATTTCTTTAACTAGAGGAAATAATGCTGCTATAATCCTCTGTGTTTTGACCTTTGGGTGAATGTTAGTTTATTTTTATGAGACAAAGCCTGAAGAGCTCAATTCCTGTGCTATACTCTAGGTGGTTGCATATTTCATATTCTAGGAACCTGTCAAAATGTTTTCAGAAGTGGCTTTCCCATTTGAGATTCCTGCCAGCATCCAGTTTCTCTGTTTCTTGATAGCATTTAGTATGGGCAATATTGTATTATGTGCAGTAATACTCATACATGTTTTATGATGCCATTTTTGTTTTAATGTGCATTTTTTTGATGACTAATGATGCCTTTCTTGGGCTTATTTTTCACAAGATGTATTTTGCTAGTTTCTAATTGATGTTCTTTTTAACATTAGTTTTTGATAGTTCTATGTGGAGTATAATTTGAGGCATTCTTCAGGTACAGGATTTGCAAATATTTTATTCTTGACTATGGGTACACTTCATCAACATTATCTTCATCATCATTATCAACATCATTATTATCATATGTTGGGTCTTCATCCATCCTACAAAAGACAGCCGGGGTCTGAGGAAATGTAAGTGCGGCAGCTCGCCTGTTACCCAGCCTCCCTCAGCCCAGGAAACAATCAGACCCATCAGGGAGTCAAGTCAAGCAGGAAGAAACTCGTTTATTAACACAGAGCAGCCCTTTTAAAGCAAAAAAGCAGGTGGCATGGCAAGGGAGGAAGAGGAACCAATCTCTGTCAAGGACACACCCTATCATGAACCTAAGCTTCCACAGGCTGGTTATGCACTGAACGAAAGCAAATTGGGCTCTGCCCACTCAACTCCCTCTCAGCACCATCTTTGCCGCCCATGTGCCCTACAATCATCATCATCATCATCATCATCATCAATCATATCATCATCATCACCAATCATATCATCATCATCACTATTAGTAGTATTATTATTAGCTTTATACGTGTATGTATGGTCCTGGGACATGAACACAGGGTACCTGAGATTAGTTTCAATTTGTTAACAATTTACCATTTCAGTCATGCCTCATTTCTGGCTTTTTTGCTGATTAAACAGAGATAAGATTTTCAGGGATTTTATTTTGTGGGCTGCCGTCAAACAGCAATACTCACATCACAGCCTACCAAGTAGTTAGGTTCAGATAAATGAGTCCCCTGCTCCCAACTTCTTTTCACTACGTGCATATGAGCTTTCACAGACTAAATTATTTTATACATTTTTGAGTTCTACTATATCGAGTTTTCCTTTCCTACAATTTTAATGCCAAATTTATGTATGTTTCATCTCCAAAATTGTCAAGGCATCTTCCTTTGTTATACATTTACATCACTCTTTTTGTTTTATATGCCACCGTCAAATCCTGCTTGAAGTTAATATTTGAATAAATTGTTATTTTAAGTCAATGTTCACTTTTTAATTCTTGCCAATATTGTCTAACTTATCACCACTTATTAAAGAGAATATCACTCCACAATTGTTTGGTTTTACACTCTTATTACATATTCTTTGATAACAATTAAGTGGCTCTAATCTGGTGTCCTACAGACACATTGAGCTGTATTATCTTTCCTCTACAAATATAACAATTTTACACTAATATAGCTTTAATATTAGACAGAGAAATATATTCCAGTTTATTTTCCTTTGTCAATGAGTCAAAGAGTGATGGTCAGGTGTTTTTAGATTTTTCATAAACATAAATAAAACTGTGAAGCTGGGCACTGTTAGCTCACGCTTATTATACTAGCTGGATAGGAGGCTGAGATCTGAGGATTGCGGTTCAAGGCAGCTGCAACATGAATGTCTCTGAGTCCCTTATCCCCAATTAACCACCAGAAAACCAGAGGTGGCACAGTTCCTCAAAGGGTAGAGCACTCACTTTGAGCTGGAGAGCTGAGGAACAGTGCCCAGGACCAGATTTCAAGCCCCATGTATGACCCAAAAAAAGGGTGGTGGGGACAATTAATACCTTTGCTCAATTGTATCCTCCAATCCATAAAAAGTATATATTTCCATTTACTTAGATTTTTGCTTTTATATTCAGCATTGCATAATTTTCAATAAAGGTGAGTCAACAACACTTTAATACATTTTGACGATATGTGGAGATGGAACAAAAAATTCACAGAAAACAGACGAAATATCAGGGGCAATGGGAATGGAGAAAGATAAAAATGAGTTAATCAAGACCTTGATCAATATGTGAGTGTGTAAAATATTTCAATAACATTTCTTTGTACAATTAATATACACCAATTAATAAATATCTTCCAAAAGCATTGGTATTCAAGTATGTCATAAAGGATAAATAGAGATTTTGTGGTGAAATAAAAGATAGAAAATACATACTTATATTATTAGTTATAGTAATAATAAACTAAGAAATTTGGTCAACATTCTGAGGTCTCATGGCTCATTAGAATAGAAGGCCCTTGGTATCTAACATAAGACTAAAATGTTAGGCTTGAGCCTATCTTTAAGACTGCTTAATGCTCTTGCCTTTTGAGTAAGTATTCTCTTTATTGTTGTTGTTGTTGCTGGTGGTGGTCATGGGCCTTGAACTCTGGGCCTGGGCGCTGTCCCTCATCTATTCAGCTCAAGGCTAGATCTCTACCACTTAAGCCACTTCTGTATTTCTGGTGGTTTATTGGAGATAAGAGTCTGATGGACTTTTTCTGCCCAGGCTGGCTTTGAACCATGATCCTCATTTCAGCTTCCTGAGTAGCTACAATTATAAAATGAGCCACCAGCACTGGGCTGGAAACAGTATTCTTAGTACAAAGAAAAAATACAAGTGATTTGGAACCAATATGTAGAAGGCTGCCTTTTTGGCTTCAGAAGAGAGCTGGCTGGTATCTTTTTTTTTTTTTTTTTTGGTCGTGAGGCCTGAACTCTGGGCCTGGGCACTGTCCCTTGGCTCTTCAGCTCAAGGCTAGCACTCTACCACTAGAATCACATCTCCACTTCCGGCTTTTTCTGCTTATGTGGTGCTGAGGAATCGAACCCAGGGCCTCATGCATGCAAGGCAAGCACTCTACCACTGCACCACCTTCCCAGCCCCTCTGGCTGGTATCTTATGAGTAGATAGATTTAGGAAAAATTGAACATATAAGTCCACATGGAAGGCTACAAAAAATTTTAGTGAAGTTCCAAAAGTGATAAGGACATGAATTGCAATAACTAGCTTGGTAACAAGGGGCATGTTTGGAAGTTCGGTCTCTATTGTTACTTTTGTAAATGTACAATGTCATTTTATTCATTTTTGTTGTTGTTTCCTTAGTATGTTCTTTCTCCCATGGAATATCCCCTGTTGTCACTGTACTCGATTTTGATACCCTGCATCTTGTATATACATGTCTAATCTGGGGAGGGTAAAGGGAATTACAAAACGCTGAAACTGGTTCATGTTAGGGAACAAGATAACTTCAGAGTTAGAATTAGGAAATTTTTGGGAATTATGGCAAACTGTACTCATTTCCAGAGTGCAAACTGGAGTATTCTTTAGAATGATTAAAAACTAGAGTCTTTTTCTTAAACATTAGAATTGGACTATAATTAGGGTCAAAGTTAGGTCTCAGTTCCAGCTGGGATTCGTGTTAGCATTAAGGAAAACTTCATTTTCAACATAATGTCTTGTGAGTATCATTGTTGAAATGGTTCATCCTATGTTGAACCTAAATTTTCTATTTCTCTAATCCTAATTCTAATTCTTTCTGGGATCCTAACCCTAACCATAAAACCATAATAGTAATGATAGCTCAATTCAAAAGTTAAAAAAGTATTCAATTTTTATTCATCCTATTAATCCACTTTACATCTTGAGTTAAGCTGCAGTTTAGCTTAACTTTTCCAAATGAGTTTATATGCGCATATATAAAGATGTAATTTTATGTGAAAAACAAGATCTTTGGAGGTACCAGTAATGAAAAGGAAATAGAGGGAGTATAATCAAATACTTTAAATATATTCTGGAATTGCCACGTCTGACAATTAATATCCATTAACAAAATAACTAAAAATTAATAAAAAGTACATTGCCTTCTAGTGTTCTTTAAGAGAGCCATGACATGTCTTGTGAAATACTTACATTAGATAAACTTTGTTCATGCATAATTTATATTATTATTGGCCAATTATTTAACTTAATGAATAAAAATATATCAAATAAGATTCCATGACAAAAAATATAAAACAGTTACTTAGTAATTGTTTGAGAAATAGTTATAGTCATGCGTTTTAGGAAACTGAATTTCTGTTTCCCTACAAAGGAATGAATTAGGTTTACTAATCTAATATTTGTAGTAAGTTTAGAGAACATAATTACCATGAAAAACATCTAACAGTACACCTTCTCTTGACTGAGTGATATTTTAAACATTGTCTTTTATTCGAATGAATACTTAGGTTTACATTTCAGAATAAATGCAATTTTATCTCCTTTCAGAATAAGTACTTGCCCTGCAATTAAATGTACTAGCATATTCAGATATTTAAAACTAAATTTTCTGTTTTATATGTAGCTCGACATATTCAGAATGACATGATTTTTTATTCATAAATATCTTACCTTAGATTTTTGCTTCACCAATATAAATTGTCTCATGAGGTTGTAGTGAAGGCTCCAGTAACCAGAGTGGTCAAATTCATTTCCTGAATTCTAAATTTTAAATCTAATAATTTTTAGGCTTTGATAGTATCATTTATTGTCTTTTCAGAGCAACTAAGCTAAAATAAACACTATTTTTAAACATTTCACTCACATTGTAAATAGTATTAACATAGGTCAAAAAGAGACTAATTATTTAAGATTCAACATATTTGGTGATCTTAGTGTGAAGAATGTAGAGAGTAGAGATTTTTATATTCAATAAATATTTTTGGTTAAATTAAATCATATATCTGGATTTCTAAATTGGAGGTTAATCACATGGAAACAAGAAAACAATAAAGGAGTAATTACTTTGGGAACATTTTTCTTCTTAAAACTATGAAGCAAAAATATCTCTAAGAATATATTTTTCAATAAAATGTTTCAACTCTTCATAAAGTGCATTATACTTTAATATAAAGTTTTTCTCAAAATAGAAATTCTGCAACTAATCTAATGTATGTTTTCATGCACAAAATTCTGTGACTTCTAGTCTTGTTATGTGATTTTGTTTATATTTTTTAGTTGTGACATGATCCCTATTTACATTTATTACAAACTTCTGTAATTAAACAAATCATCCCTGTACTCACTAATTTATGTAAGATAATATTCAAACAAAATTATCTTTTTTCCTGTCTCCAACCGGGAAGGATGATGTGCTGAAGTATATTAAATGAAAGTACTCTAACAAAGAGTTTTTATGGAATCAAAATTTGCAACATGTGGATGTTCTACTTGGCTGAACAGGAATTCTTGTTTCTACAGTGCTTTCTTACCTTTTAAACCCACAAGGAAAGCCACAAAATTTGAAGTTCATATGAAGGAATTGCATTCCTAAATTATGTGGCAGCCCTGCTCAAAAGTTTGATCTTATCACGAGTTTTTGTGCTTGCTGGCTGATCTATTTCCTTATCATACTTTCCATATTTTTAAGCATATTAGTAATTCAGCTGTGAGTACATTGCATGAGACTCCTGAATTCACAGCTATTGCTGTGTAATAATCAGAAGAGAGGAAAAAGATTATGTTAATCTCCAATTCCTCCCTTTGACCTTCAATATACAAATTAATTGTCAAAACAATCATGTAAGATGTTAGTTAATTTTTCCCTTTCTAATTAGAGCTTAAGCAAGTGCTTTTAGCAGTTAAAAGTGGATTGTTTACAGATACAAAGTCTTCTTCTATAGGCTCATGAATTGAAAACTTGTCTTCCTATATTGAAAGCACAATTAGCATTTACAGTTTTCCAGTTATTTTGCTGACCTATCAGTTCTGATCATAAATCCTCTTATGAATTTTCATAGTATATTTGAATAAATCACACGATTTGCATGTACTTATCATCTTAAAGAAAGGCAGTCTACTTTTATATTTTTCATTGTATGTGACAAACCCTTATTTATTGTTTCTCTATATGCTGAAAAAAATGTATACATGGAAACAAGTTATTGACAGCAAATCTGAGTGTAATTTTCATTTTTCAAATTTCAAATATAATATAAACTTTGTTTTGACTCATCATTTTTTAACAATGAGTGATATTCATGAACACTAATATTTTGGTGCTTTTAAGTAAATTGAGACTTGATGTGGTATGGTAGTTCTTGTGTCTAGTTGATTTAATCATTAGATTATTCATATATAAACATGTGCATTGCACTTTTTTATTTTTTTAATCTTTTTGTGGAGGGTTCTGGTCATGGGGCCTGAAATCTGGGCCTGGGCGCTGTCCCTCAGCTCCTCAGTTCAAGGCTAGCACTCTAGCACTTGAGCCATAGTGCCACTTCTAGCTTTTTTTTTTTCTGCTTATGTGGTGCTGAGGAATCGATCCCAGGGCCTCATGCATGAAAGGCAAGCGCTCTACCACTGAGCCACCTTCCCAGCCTCTACTTTTGTATTTTTATATATAAAATAGTCCCCAAGGTTTCACTTTAAAGTATAATGGGGGAGGGTTGTCTTCATGTTAAAAACTTTATATATATTTCAATTAAAGTATTAGAATGGATTTATTGATTAAAACATAGAAAAGAGTAAATAGTCAGGTTTCTTGCTTGAAACTGCATAAAATTCATATGAATGCAGCTCAAGATGAGACTGAGAGATAAATTAATATTTACATCACTGAGATATACATCACAATATAGGAAATATAGGTATTTTAAGGAATTAGTCATTCAAAGCCCTTGATATATAATGGAGGAAGAATGGAATTGAAAATAGCAGAGGATAACAAATCAATATGCAGAGATTATGATTTTCTAATACTAATATGAAAGAATTGAAGCATTAGTCTTTTGAAAAAGAAAGCATAGCATGTAAATTCAATATAAGGCATCAGCTGTGATGAGTCTAATATCTTTCCTCCAAGATATCCAATAGTACTATACTCATCGTCTAAAAAATAAATAAGTAATTATTTTCTTTTTTTTTCTTTTTTTTAAATTTTATTTTATTTTATTTGAGAACATACTGTACAGAGGGGTTACAATTACATGGGCAGGATAATGCATACATTTCTTACCAAGCATTGCAGCCTCCTCCTTTGTTTACCCTTCACCTCCCTTCCCAGCCTCCCCCCTCCCCCCCCACCCAATCATACCCCCGCTCCCCACCCTCCGACATTGTAAAGCAGGTTTTGACATGACATTTTGTACTTCTCATTGTTGCAACAGGTCCACCTGAATCCTTAAACGACTTGTTTGTCCCCATCTCCTCCACATGTTATACTGACATCAAATATAGTGAAAGCGGAGGTTACAATGTGGGGGAGGGACATACAAAGCAACCAAGAAATAATCTTATAAATGCGTTAGAAACACATGCATGAAAGAAACAAAAACATTAAAATACATATTTGAGGGCTCGTTTTCCTAACATCACATTCTCTGTCTTTTTCCGCTTGACTCATACCTATACTAGATATTGCAAATAAGGGAAACCATGGGACCTATGTTTCTTTGGGCCTGGCTTACTTCACTTAATATAATTTTTTCCAAGCCTTTCCATTTCCTAACAAATGGGGCACTGTCATTCTGATGGAGGCATAGAATTCCATTGTGTATATATACCACATTTTCTTGATCCATTCATCTACTGAGGGGCATCTGGGTTGGTTCCATATCTTAGCTATGGTAAATAATGCTGCAATAAATATAGTTGTGCTGGTAGCTTTAGTATGGTCTTTTTTGTAAACATTAGGGTAAATGCCCAAAAGTGGGATTGCTGGGTCATAGGGGAGTTCTATGTGAAGTCTTTTGAGGAACCTCCATACTGTTTTCCAAAGTGGCTGAACAAGTTTACATTCCCACCAACAATGAAGTAAGGTTCATTTCTGTCTACATCCTCTCCATCATCTGTTGTTGTTAGAGTTCTTGATTTTTGCTCTTCTAACTGGAGTGAGGTGATATCTCAATGTTGTTTTGATTTGCATTTCTTTTATTGCTAGGGATGTTGAACATTTCTTCATGTGTCTATTGGCCATCATTCCTTCTTCTTCAGAGAAGCTTCTCTTCAAGTCTTTCGCCCACTTACTTATTGGGCAGTTGTTTCTTTGAGGATTTGTTGTTGGGTGGTTTAATTTTTTGAGTTCCAAGTATATTTTAGATATGAGACCCTTGTCCGTTGTATGGCTAGTAAAGATCTTCTCCCAATCCGTGGGCTTTCTATTGATCTTGCTAGCTATGTCCTTTGCCTGCAGAAGCTCTGCAACCTTATGCAATTCCATTTGTCCAACCTTTCTTTGATTTGTTGTGTTTCCAGGTCTCTATTCAGAAAATTTCGGCCTGAGCCAAGGAGACCCAGGGTTTCTCCTATTCCATCCTGTAATGTTATCAGAGTATCTGCTTTGAGTTAAAGGTCTTTGATCCATTTGGAGTTGATTCTGGTGCAGGGTGATATATAAGGATCTAGCTTTAGTTTTCTACATGTAGTTAACCAGTTTTGCCAGCACCATTTACTGAAGAGGCTGTCTGTCTTCCATTCTATTGTTTTAGCTCCCTTATCGAATATTAGATGGCTATAGGTCGGTAAGTTCATTTCTGGGTTTTCAATTCTATTCCATTGGTCCTGAGGTCTGTTCTTATGCCAGTACCAAGCTGTTTTGATTACTATGGCTTTATAGTAGAGTTTGAAATTTGGTATTGATATTCCTCCAGCAGTGTTCTTTCCGTCGAGGAGCGTTTTTGCTATTCGGGGTCTTTTATTGTTCCATATGAATTTTTGGATTGCCTCTTCTATTTCCTTGAAGAATGAGGGTGGAATTTTGATAGGTATTGCGTTGAATTTGTAGATAGCCTTGGGAAGTATTGCCATTTTCACGATGTTAATCTTTCCAATCCAGGAGCATGGGAGGTTTTGCCATTTTTTAAGTTCTTTTTTCAAAATTTTAAAGTTTTCATCATAGAGGTCCTTCACTTCTTTAGTTAAGTTAATTCCTAGGTATTTTATTTTTTGTGGGGTTATTACAAATGGAGTTGCTTTCCTAATTTCAGCCACACTTTTCTCATTGTTGGCATACAGAAAAGCCATTGATTTTTGGGGATTAATTTTATAACCTGCTACTTTGCCAAAGTTTTGAATCAGCTTGAGTAATTTGGGAAGGAAGTTTTTATGTGTCATTAAATTGTTAGTTTCAGATCTCTCCAATTTGTTGATGTAGGAACTCAGAGCTATAAACTTGCCTCTGAGTACTGCCTTTGCTGTGTCCCAGAGGAGCTGGTTTTTTGTGTGTTCCTTTTTGTTTAATAGCATGAACATTTGAATTTCCTTTCTAATCTCTTCCATGACCCACTCATGATTCAGCAGTGTGTTGTTCAGCCTCCATGTGATACCGGACTTTCTTTGGTGGCTTTTGGTGTTGAGTTCTAATTTTATTCCCTTGTGGTCAGAGAGAATGCAAGGTATAACTTCAATGTTTCTGAATTTAAACAAGTTTGCTTTGTGGCCTAAAATGTGGTCTATTTTAGAAAACGTTCCATGTGCTGCTGAGAAAAACGTGTATTCTGGTGCTGCTGGGTGAAATGTTCGGTAGATGTCTGTTAAGTCTAGTTGATCTATGCAGCTGTTTAGATCTGCGGTTTCTCTGTTGAGTTTTTGCCGAGTTGATCTATCTAGTGGGGAGAGTGGTGTGTTAAAATCCCCAACAATTAATGTCTTTGGATCTATATGGGATTTGAGGGAAAGTAGTGTTTCTTGCACAAATTTGGGTGCTCCATTGTTTGGCGAATAGATATTTAGAATTGTAATATCCTCCTGAAGGAGAGATACTTTAATTAGTATGTAGCGACCTTCTTTATCTCTTCTCATGAATTTTAATTTGAAGTCTATTTTATCTGATATTAGGATTGCAACTCCCGCCTGTTTATGGGGTCCGTTTGCTTGGTAGATTTTGTTCGAGCCTTTAACTTTGAAAATATGTTTGTTTTTACGGGCAAGATGTGACTGACTCCAGCAGGCAGCAGATAGAAGGGTCTTGTTTTTTAATCCAACTAGACTGTCTATGTCGCTTAATTGGAGAGTTCAGTCCGTTAACATTAGAGATAAGACTGAGAGGTATTTGGGAGTTCCTGCCATGTTATCTGCCTTCTTGGGGGCTGCGAAAACTGGGTTCTTCCTATGGTTCTTGGATTCTCAGTTTGGGTGCAGTTTCTTGGCCTTTATTGCGGTCTTGTTGGTTTTCTATGTGTAGGACATCTTTAAGAATCTTTTGTAGGGCTGGTTTGGTGGAGATGTATTGTTTTAATTTTTCTTTGCTATGGAAGGTTTTTATTTGGCCTTCAGTTATGAAGGAGAGTTTAGATATGTACAGTATTCTTGGTTGATAATTGTTTGTTTTTAGGGCATGGCATACATCATTCCAGGCTCTTCTTGCTTTGATTGTCTCTGCTGAGAAATCTGAGGTGATTCTAATTGGTTTCCTTTTATAGGTGATTACCCTTTTCTCCTTGACAGCTTTAAGGATCTTTTCCTTGTTCTGAGTTGATCCTGTGTGGATTATAATGTGGCGGTGGGATGACCTATTCTGGTCTGGTCTATTTGGGGTTCTAAAGGCTTCTTGTATCTGGACAGGCCTATCTTTTTGCATGTTTGGGAAGTTCTCTGGTAGGATCCTGTTAAACAAATTTCCTAGACCATTAACTTCTGTTTCTAGGTGCTCCTCTACACCCATTATCCTTAGATTAGGCCTTCTGATGGTGTCTTCCAGGTGTTGGATAGATCTATCATATTTCTTGGACTTGTCTTGGATGGTTGTATGTTCTTTCTCTATAATATCTAGGCTGTCTTCAATCCCTGAGATTTGATCTTCTGCATGGTCTAACCTGCTGTCAAGACTCTCTACTTTGTTTTTTATCTCTTTTCCTTCTAGTTGGTCAGCTTTGATGGCTTCAAGTTCTTTGTTGAAGCTCTGTTTTAGGTCTTGTATGAATTTCTTTACTTCCTTAATTTGGTGTTCAGTGTTTGTCCTCAAATCACTTAGTTGATTGGTTATGGTTTCTTTGGGCTCCCATTCCTTCTGTTGGGTTCCATTTAGCGTTCCCTTTGTGGTCTCCCTGACTTCCTTCAGCTCTTTGTTAATGGATTCCATGAATGCCTTTAGTGATCTTTGTGTGTTCTCTACCTGGTCTCTCAATTCCTGTATTACTCTTTGATTAGCTTCCTCCCGTTCATGGGATTCCTGCAGATCTTTTGAGTGTTCTCAGCCTGCTCACGCCATTCCTCCCTTTCTCTTTGAGTATTCTCAAGTTGTTCACGCAAATCCTGTATCAGTTTTTGAGTAGCTTCCTCACGCTTATGATATTCCTGTATAAACTTCTGGGATGCCTCCTCTCTCTCCCTATCACGCTCATACAGAGTCCTTTGTACGTTGTCAAACTTCTCATTTATCATGTTTGCCAGCAGTGTTTGTAGAGCTATTTGGGAACTCTCCTCTGGATTATTCATTATCTGTTCTAACCCCTGATTATCAATATTGGGAATTGAGATACCCGATTTTGCCATTTTTCTTGTGTTTTTCCTGCTTACTCTGCCCATTTGAGATGAAGATAGCACCAGTTTTGTGCTAAAACACTATCTTAAGGCAACCATCAACCAAAGTTTGCATTTGCACAGTCAATAGTCTACAGATACAATCTAGTTCAACAGATACATCTATTCGACATCAAACAACTATATGTTAAAGGACTTCGAACCGCAGAGAAGAATTTGGAAAACCAGAAATTATTAGGGTTAGGGAGAGACGTGGGTAAAAAATAGGAATATATTGGTGTGGGGAGGCACAGGGAGAGTTAACTATGTCCTAATCACAATGCAGGAAATAGGTTGGGTAGGAAGCAAGTAGAGAGAGAGAGAAAAAGAAGAAATGGAAAGGGGAATGACAAGAGACCAGAAAAAAAATAGAAACGTAAAAATTAATGTTATTATAGATATTAAAAGACCATCTATTTAGAAAGGGATGTGAATATGTTGAGAGAAAGGGAGGGACACAGAGGAGATGTGAAAAACTTTAAAAAAATGCTTAAAATATTATATAGGTATAAAGAGGTAGTACTGCTATTAATGAATTTAAGTCTCAGAGGTTTTGAATTGAGTAATAAGTTTGTGGATTAAGTGTGTACACAATGGGGGATAGGGTCTACTAGTTAACTACGGCTTTATCTGAGGATGTGCAGGACAAGAGTTAAGTCACATAAAGAAGAACAAAAGAGGAAAAGGTGGAAAGGATAGGAAAGTGAGAAGAAAAGATCAGAAGTTCAGTAGAGCTAGACAAAAAACAAAAAAATAATTAAGAATGAAAGAAAAAGAGAAAGAAGACAAGAAAAGAAAGGAAAACACACATTCACGTATTCCTAAAATAAAAATTATAAGAGGAGAAAGAAGAATAAAAAAACGTTACTGGAAAACAATTATTTTTTCAGAAGAGGCAAAAATGAAAGATTAATAAAAGTTCTAGAAAAGGAAAAAATTTTTTTTATATATATAAGGTAACAAAAAACGAAAAAAAAAAACAAAACAAAAAAAAAGAAAATAGAAAAGAAGAAGAAAAAAGAAAAAAAAAAGTTCTTTGATTTTTTTTGGGGGGGGTGGGAAGAGTCCTGTATCTCCCTTTTGTCTGTGACCAGAGTCTGGTTGGAGTCTCTGGTCAGCTTGAGGTCCTGTGGCTTGATTGGTTTCTTAAGTCAGTTTGTTGGAACAGGCAGAAAAATGCTCTGCTTTACCCAAGATTTTGAGATCCCCCTCCCAGGTTAGTTTACTGGGAGGGTGATCTGCTTTGAGAATCACACAAGAGGGGGATGCAGTGATGAGGCTAGGTTCTGGGTAGAGTTGCGGCCTTTCAACAAACAGTAGCTTTTCCCTGGGGCTATTTTGTGAAAAAAACTCACAGCACCCAGCCTGGAGCCATTCTCAGGGTTTCTGTTTTTCAATTGATTGTGGTGGCTGCTAGAGGGAGGGGCAGCCTCTGGCTCTGGTTACCCGGTGAGGAGAGCCACTCCAATGGCTGGCGCCTGAGCTGGGTGACTTTTCCCTGGATGGAACTGAGTCTGTGAGGTCACTTCGCCCTTAAGTTCTTGTGACCTGCTAAATGACTCGTTTTATTCCAAGGCCTGGGCTGGAGCTTGCCGCTCCTCCTAGCTTTGTCGGTATCCAAGGTGGAGATCACCGGTGCTGGGGGGGGGAGGGGTGGCCTTCCCTCCTCTGCTCCCTGAGAAGGAGTGAGGAAGTCGGGTTTCTACTCACGCCGAGTCTTGGATCCTGGGTCGTCTCTGGTCTGCAAAGTGCAGGATGAAGTTTTCTGCTCCTTGTCCGTTCTTGCTGGTGTTGAGTAGAATCCGGTCGTCCGCTGCTTCTGGCTCCTTCGTCCCGGACTGTGTCTCAGGTATGCCCCCGCGGCGGTGGTCGCCACCGCGACCCTGCCGCCGCAGCAGCAGCTGCTGGCAGACGCTCAGATGTGTCTGCTTGGCTTCCCCTCTCTTGACTAACTCTCTGTCCTGTGATGGCACACTTGGTGTGATTCTCTGGCTTGGGACTGTTCACTGGGACTCTGAAACTGTTTTCTATGCAAGAGCTTGTTCAGATTCCAGCTTCTCCTCCGCCATCTTCCCGGAACTCTCCCAAATAAGTAATTATTTTAATAAGCTTTGCTTAATATTAATTTACTTGAAGAAAAAAAGGTTAAAATGTCTGCTCTTTCGTTCAATGTAATAATATACCTTTCATATTATTACTGTCTCTTCATACAAGCCTGAAATCACTATTTCAAAGTAACATAAACAGAAATACAGAAATAACTGGAAGTGAACAGACAAAATATTACCTCCTCTGGGACACAAGAACACAGGCAATACTCAGGAAAATTTATAGCTTTGAGTATATACATCAACAAATTAGAACAATCTTAAATCAGCACTAATAATTCACCACTAGGTCCTTGAAAAACAGGAATAAGCCAATTCAAAAACTGGTAGATAGAAATCATACAAATTAGATTAAAGAAATAAATGAATTAGAGTCTCAGAAAAACATACAATCATAATTTACTTCTAACTACTAGTAGCTCAGAAATTCGCCCCATAATGTAAATGTAGCTATTTTCAGAGATAGACTCAACCAGCTCAAACCAGTGAACAAAACATACTCATACGATTCTAAGAAAATGTTTTGTTCGACTTTTTAAAATAAATTTACTCTGTTGTTAAGTTGATTTATAGATGGATTACAATTATATGAGTCAGGTAATGAGTACATTTCCTTTTATGAAATGTCTTCAGTTCCCTCATATTTTCCCATTCCCTACCTTCTTTTCCCACCCATGTGTTAAATAGTTCACTTTCATCAATATTCAAGGAACTCCACTGCTTCATTTTTTCACCCTTTCCCTAAAGCTCTGTGCCCACCCCCACCTTCCTGAAGATGTAGAATGAATATACCATGCATAAGGTAAAGAAGACAGAATCATCACAAACTATAAATAGCAACAACATACACTAAACAAAAAACAGAGTCTTCTGTTTCCATACCTCATAGTTTGTTTCAGGATGTTTATCATGTTATATAAATGTAATTGTTTTTATAATAAAGTCAATTCAGGGATTACGGTATGATAAACTTATAATTTTCTTTCTATTTAGTAATGCTTTTATTTTACATTAATATTGTAAGTAACACAATTCAAATCCTAGTGAAATTTGAAGGTTCAGATTTAAAGTTAAATATTCAAAAGGTCTAATATTTCCATTTTGGCAACCAAACTGAAAAACAGGCATGTTTTATCCTCAGGAATGTCATTATGTCATATGCAATTTTCATATGTAATTTTACCTACATTTTCTCTTATATGATAACATATTATCTGCTAATCAGAGAGATACAAAAAGATTTTTATTTATGATATGAAAAATGCATTGACATCAATGAATGAAATCAGGGAGTAGATGGCCCAGAGCGAGGTGGTTCTGTTAAATATTCTCACGATTTTGAATGATCTGGTGTTTTGTATGTGTGGAATTATGAATGTATTTTGTCTGGACAAGAAAGTTTGATTAAAAGATCATTGTCTGATACCCAATATCTGGAATCTAACCTGAGTCAGAGTGGTAAGTACGTGTGTGTGTGTGTGTGTGTGTGTGTGTGTGTGTGTGTGTGAGTATGTGTGCATGTGTGTGGGTGTGGGTTTCTCTCTGTCTGCCTGCAAGTCTGGATTTAGAAGGAAGTATTTTATTTCCCTGAGGGTATATACTTAATTCTATTAGGTATACTCCATTAATGACAGCAGATAAAGTTAATTAACATTTTGTGCCATATATTTATGTTCCTATGATTGCATGAACAAACTAAAAATTATGTTTGGGGTATGAGTTTGTAAAAGGTCAGCTGAAAGTATAAACATTTGTAATCTTGAGAAAGATATCAATGGCAATCATTTCAGTGTAGATAAATTTTGACAGAACTTGCAGTGATAGGTAATCCTATATCAAAATGCAATATTTATTGATTTTCCATAGCTACACTATTCTATAAATTTGTAGGAAAACAAGTTAAATTATAGAATCATAAAAGTAATGTGATTATTTATTGCAAACAGTTTTACAGTTAGGTCCTGATTGTAAGCGCTAGGATCAACAGAAAAGAAAAACACAATATACAACATAGAGTTAGATATTTTTAATGAAGCACATTTTAATATACTCTACATTGTTAGAAAGATTAGAACGTTGGGTGAGCTTTATAACCTATCATAATAAGTGATATTTTCCATTTATTAAGCAGAAAGGCTTACTCAGATTTACAAGACTGAATGTTTCAGTGTATGTTCAGCTGGTTTTATTGCTTTGCAGGCCAGTGCCAAGACAATGTCAAGGAGAGGAGTATGTCAAAGAGAAATGTTTTTTTTACCTAGAATGATTAAAAGATAAAAGAAGAAAGAAGATGAGAGTCTTTTTCTCATGGGTTTCACTCTGAAGAACTTAATCTCCAGAAGAACTATTCAGGTATGCTCCACAGTCTGGGAGGAATTGGAATGTCATTTTTCTTTAAAACATCGGTCTTTCGGGGGCATTCTAAAATCAAATGGCAACATCTTCACCAATGATAATAACTTGTCCAGGGGTGGAAGCCATTAGATATTTCTATAAATTCTAATCGGATCTCAGCAGACTAAATATTTTATGGAATTCCCATTAAAATATTTTCTTGCCGACTGACTGGATCTTCATAATGTGTATCTGTGTGTTTCTATGTGTGTGTTTGAATAAACTAATAAAACAATGTGGCAGATAAAAGTATTAGTATGGTCTTTTGTTTTTCATCTCATACTATGAAAGTCTTTCACAATTCCCAATCAAATCCCATCCAAGATTCAAACATTAATGCTGTCCCAAAATTTCTTTATGTTAACCTAAGTACTTCCATCTCATTTCAGAGGGCCATGGTATAGGACATTTTTAAGTCTTCCAATTTCGTTGTCACCAAGGAAACAACATAAAATATTGCTTTAAAAAAACCTAGAATGTAGAACATTTTAGCCAGAAAATTGAAGGAGTATACATTATAGGATTTAATTTAAATATTTAGTCACATAAATGGATACTCTTTATCCCCAACTCAGAGCCCTTTTAAACTACGTAATTGCACAACTCATCTATTACCATCTTCCATGAAGACAGTCCTTGCGGTAAACAAACCAGATGTGGTGAACAAATTAACATGTACACCATTGCTACATGTTGCTGTTCTAAAGCATGGAAATGAAAGAGCATTTAATGTCTATGAAGTGCTGGTTCTAAGGACTATGGAAAATGATTACTTTGCACCATAAATAGAAAAATCCACAGATGTTTTAAGTTGTGTTTTGTTGTTGGCATTTGTGAGATATATTTTGGAAAGCACAATGAATGAAAGAATGCTATTTTGTAAAACTTTGCTGGTGGACACATTTACTGAAATGCTTCATATGAGAAGGCAAACAATAGGGTGGGTAGGATGTAGTATGCAGCTTTAAATACAGACAAGCAAAACAAAGAATGGGAATATTTTTTCTTAACAAATGCTTTCTGGTTATATTGTGCTATACACTATAATGATGAAATAAACATTTCTTTGGAAAAGTAAGGAGAAAACACTGTCACCTGTTGAATTTCTTTTTAAAGTGAATCTTAAATGTCAAGGTCAAAGGAATTTAAAAGCCTTGTATATGACAAACCTACAGCCAACATTATACTTACTGGTGAAAAACTAAAGCCATTTCCTCTTAACTCAGGAACAAGACAAGGATACCCACTCTCACCACTTCTCTTCAATCTAGTATTAGAATGCCTAGCTACAGCAGTAAGACAAGATGCAGACATAAAGGGGATCCAAATAGGGAAAGAAGAAATAAAACTCTCACTCTTTGCAAATGACATGATCTTGTATTTAAAGAATCCCATAACTCCACTCCCAAATTTTTCAAGCTAATTCAAAACTTTGGCAAAGAAGCAGGGTATATAATTAACCCCCCAAAATCAATGGGTTTTTTGTATGCCAACAATGAGAAAAGTGTGGCTGAAATTAGGAAAGCAACCCCATTTGTAATAGCCCCACAAAAAAATAAAATACCTAGGAATTAACTTAACCAAAGAAGTGAAGGACATCTATGATGAAAACTTTAAAATCTTGAAGAAGGAAATCAAAACAGAACTTAGAAAATGGCAAAACCTCCCACGCTCCTGGATTGGAAAGATTGCCAAGGCTATCTACAAATTCAACGCGATACCTATCAAAATTCCAACCTTATTCTTCAAGGAACTAGAAGAGGCAATCCAAAAATTCATATGGAACAATAAAAGACCCCGAAGAGCAAAAACACTCCTCAACAGAAAGAACACTGCTGGAGGAATATCAATACCAAATTTCAACCTCTAATATAAAGCCATAGTAATCAAAACAGCTTGGCATTGGCATAAGAACAGACCTCAGGACCAAAGGAATAGAATTGAAAACCCAGAAAGAAACCTACAAACCTATAGCCATCTAATCTTTGATAAGGGAGCTAAAACAATAGAATGGAAGAAAGACAGCCTCTGTAGTAAATGGTGCTGGCAAAATTGGTTAACTACTTGTAGAAAACTAAAGCTAGATCCTTATATATCACCCTGCACCAGAATCAACTCCAAATACATCAAAGTCCTCGAAGTCAAAGCAGACACACTGAAAACACAACAGGATGGAATAGGAGAAACCCTAGGTCTCCTTGGCTCAGGCCGAAATTTTCTGAATAGAGACCCGGAAACACAACAAATCAAAGAAAGGTTGGACAAATGGGATTGCATGAAGTTGCAGAGCTTCTGCATGGCCAAGAACATAGCTAGCAAGATCAATAGAAAGCCCACAGATTGGGAGAAGATCTTCACTAGCCATACAACTGACAAGGGTCTCATATCTAAAATATACTTGGAACTCGAAAAATTAAATTCCCCAACAACAAATCCTAAAAGAAACAACTGCACAATAAATAAGTGTGATAAAGACTTAAAGAGAAATTTCTCTGAAGAAGAAAGAAGGATGGCCAATAGACACTTGAAGAAATGCTCAACATCCCTAGCCATAAAAGAAATGCAAAACAAAACAACATTGAGATACCACCTCACTACAGTTAGAATGGCAAAAATTAAGAACTCTAACAACAACAGATGCTGGAGGGGATGTGGACAGAAGGGATCCTTACTTCATTGTTGATGGGAATGTAAACTTGTTTAACCACTTTGGAAAGCAGTATGGAGGTTCCTTAAAAGACTTCACATAGAACTCCCCTATGACTCAGCAATCCCACTTTTGGGCATTTACCCAAATGTTTACAAACAAGACCACACTAAAGCTAACAGCACAACTATGTTTATTGCAGCATTATTTACCATAGCTAAGATATGGAACCAACCCAGATGCCCCTCAGTAGATGAATGGATCAAGAAAATGTGGTATATACACACAACGGAATTCTATGCCTCCATCAGAAAGAATGGCATTGCCCCATATGTTAGGAAATGGAAAAACTTGGAAAAAATTATATTAAATGAAGTAAGCCAGGCCCAAAGAAACACAGGACCCATGGTTTCCCTTATTTGCAATATCTAGTATATGTATGAGTCAAGCGGAAAAGGTCAGATAATGTGATGTTAGGAAAATGAACCCTTAGATATGTATTTTAATGTTTTTTTCTTTCATGCATTTTTTCTAATGCATTTATAAGATTATCTCTTTGTTGCTTTGTATGTCCCTCCCCCACAATATAACCCCTGCTTTCACTATATTTTTTGTCAGTATAACTTGTGGAGGAGATGGGGAAAAACAAGTCGTTTAAGGATACACGTGGACCTGTTGCAACAATGAGAAGTACAAGTTGTCATGTTGAAAACGAGCTTTACAACTTTGGTGCGGGGAGGGCGGGGTGTGCGGGGGGGGGTGGATTCTGTGGGGTTGGGGGGGTGGCTGGGAAGGGATGTGAAGGGTAAACAAAGGAGGAGGCTGCAATGCTTGATAAGAAATGTACGCATTATCCTACCCGTGTAATTGTAACCCCTCTGTACAATATGTTCACAAAAAATAAAATACAATAAAATAAAATAAACAAAATTTTAAAAGAAGAAAATGAATAAGTATTACTGGGTTATCATCTAAAGTAAAAAGTAAATAATCCACAAATCCAAAAAAAAAGAAATTTAAATGTCTTAATATACTATTATCAAGTATTACTTTCATTTTTGATAAAAAAGTTAAAACAAACTGACAGACTGTTAGTCCATTAAAATTTATAAGTTTCCTGCTATATATTTCCTATTGTGCCTCTTTTTTGGGGTGATATATATGTTTTTTTAGAATGGCAACTTGGTCTTATCCATTACCCACAAAATTTATGCTGTCATAGAATCAGAGAGTTTTTGTTTTCTTGTTGTTGTTTTATTTTGTTTCTTTGGTCAATCTTGGGGCTTGAACTCTGCCTCGGCACTGGTCCTACACTCTTCAGCTCACGGTGATCGCTCTACCGCTTGAGCCACAGCGCCACTTCTGGTTTTCTAGTGGCTTATTGGAGATAAAAGTCTCACAGACTTTCCTGCCTGGGCTGTCTTTGAACTGAGATCCTCATATATCAGCCTCCTGAGTAGCTAGGATTACAAGCATGAGCCACCGTTGCCGAGCCAGAGAGTTTTATTTTATTAAATTAAGGCTAGAGTAGGCTCATTGTATGCCAACACAAAATATAAACACCAATGACAATTTTTCCTAAAAAAAATAGCACTCATAAAAAAATCATGAGATTCGGAGGAAGATGGAAGAAGAGAAGCTGAAGGCTAAACAAGCTCTCCTATAGAAAGCATTTTAGTATTCCAGTGAACAGTCTTAGGCTACAGAGTCACACCAAGTGTGTCATCTCAATAGAGAGCGTTTGGACAGAGAGGGAAAATCCAAGCAAAGAAACAGATCTGAACACATGCAGCTAGCCATGGCTGCAGTGGCAGGGTTGGTAGCAGAGACACTCATAGCAGCCGTAACTACAGAGAGAATCTGGGACAAAGGCTCCAGATGTGGCGAACACGTGGATTCTACGCAACAGAAGCAAGAACTGACAAGGAGCAGATATATTCATCCTGCAGATCACAGACCAGAAACTGTCCAGGAACAAGACTCTAGCATGAGTAGAACCCAGATCTCCTCATTTCTTCTCAGGGAGCAGAGGAGGGAAGGCTGCGTGTTCCCTACCACTGGAGATCTCCATCTTTGATACTAACAAAGGCCCAGTTGAGCAACTAGCTCCAACTCAGGCCTTGGAAGCAAACAGAAGAGTCATTTAGCAGGTCACAGGAATCTGCCCTGACCTGCCAGGCTCAGCTTTACCCAGGGGAAAGTCAACCAGCCCAGACAAAGAAAAATCTGCCCCCAGAGGAGTGACTTTCACCACAGGGTAAACAGAGTCAGAGGCTGCCCCTCCCTACAGCAGCCTAGACAAACAATTGAAACTCAGTAAACATAAACCCTGGGAATGGCTCCAAGCTGGGCTCTCTGAGAGTCTCAGGAGCTAGCCCAGCAAGGAAAAGCTACTGATTGCTGAAAGGCCTCAACTCTACCCATAACCTAGTCTCAGCACAGCATCTTCAAACTAGAGGAAATTCCCATCTCCCTCTTTTGGGATACTCAAAGCAAATCTACCTCCCACTGAACTAGCCTGGGAGAAGGATCACAAAACAATGGGTTATGCAAAGCATTTTTCTGCCTGCTCAAACACTGACTTAAGAAAACAATCAAGCCACTGGAAAACCAAACACCACAAGCAGACCAGAGACTCCACCAAGAGACTGGTTATGGACACGGGAGATACACAATCATCCCATTGCCCCAATACACCCCCCCCCCAAAATATCAAAGAACTCTTTTTTTAAAATTTAGTTTAGTTTTTTATTGTGAGAATACAGTACAGAGGAGTTACAATTACATGGGCAAGATATAGAGTTTATTTCTTATCAAGCATTGTTGCTTCCTTGTTGTTTCCCCTTCCCATCCCTTCCCATACTTCCCCCTCCCCCCACCCCATCCTTCCCTCACTCCCTAAGAAAATTGTTAAGTTCCTTTTTCGACATAATGAATTGTACATTTCATTGTTGCAATCAAAGAACTCTTATGTGAACTTTTAAAAATTTTTTTAATTGTTAAAATTGTTTTCTATTAATCTTATTTTCCTCCCATAATTTTTATTTTAAGTGTATACGTGTGTGTGTGTGTTTGTGTGTGTGTGTGTGTGTGTGTGTGTGTGTGTGCTTTTTTTATCTCTTCTGAACTTTTGGTCCTTTTTAAGTATTCTTTTCATTTTTTTTCTCTTTCTTTCTTTTTTTGCGTGGCTAAATTGCTGTTCGGCTCATTCCCAGATATATACCCGTCATCGATTATTAGACCTTATACCCCATTTTGTACACATTTAATCCAGAAAATTATTACTCAATTCACAACCTCTTAGGCTTAAATTCTTTAATAGCAGTATTATTACTTCATATGTATATAATTTTCAAGTAACTAATTTTAAGAATTTTTATTTTTTAGTTTTCATTTCTCCTTTCAATCCATCCCTTCGTCTCATCTTATCCTTTTCTTTTCTCAATATCATTTGTTTAAACTTACATAATTTTTAAGTGTTTCACTACTTAAATTTAAATTTTGGTTTTTCCATTTTTTCTTGTTCGTTTTTTTTGTAATCTCTGTCCTATCATTCTATCCAAACCATTTCCCTATCTAAGATTAGGACTTGGTTAAATGCCACATTTTCTCGATCCATCCATCTACGGAGGGGCATCTGGGTTGATTCCATATCTTAGCTATGTTAAATAATGCTGTAATAAATATAGTTGTTCTGGTAACGTTAGTATGGTCTTGTTTGTGATCATTTGGGTAAATGCCCAAAAGGTAGATTGCTGGGTCATAGGGAAGTTCTAGGTGGAATCTTTTGAGGAACCTCCATACTACGCCAAAGTAGTTGAACAAGTTACATTCCCACCAACAATGCAGTAAGGTTCCCTTCTGGCCACATCCCCTGAAGGATATGTTGTTATTAGAGTTCTTGATTTACCCATTCTAAATGGGGTAAGGTGGTATCTCAATGTTGTTTTGATTTGCTTTTCTTTTATGGCTTGGGAGGTTGAGCATTTCTTCATGTGTCTATTGGCCTTCCTTCTTTTCTTTTCAAAGAAGATTGCCTTGAAGTCTTTAGCCTACTTATTTATTAGGCAGTTGTTTCTTTGAGGATTTGTTATTGGGGGATTTAATGTTTTGAGTTCCAAGTATATTTTAGATATGAGATCCTTCTCTATTGTATGGCTAGTGAAGATCTTCTCCCAATCAATGGGCTTTCTATTGATCTTGCTAGCTATGTCCTTTGCCATGCAGAAGCTCTGCAATTTCACACAATACCATTTGTCCAAACTTTCTTTGATTTCTTGTGCTTCTGGGTCTCTATTAAGAAAATTTCACCCTCTGCACAGGAGACCTTGGGTATGTCCTACTCCATCCTGTAATGTTTTCAGGGTGTCTGCTTTGACTCTGAGGTCTTTGATACATTTGGAGTTGATTCAGTACAGGATGATATATAATGATATAGTTTTAGTTTTCTATGAGTGATTAACCAATTTTGCCAGCACTTTTACTGAAGAAGCTCAGTACTGTACAGAGAGGTTATAGTTACGTAAGTAAGGTAATGCGTACATTTCTTATTGAGCATTGTTACCACCTCCTTTGTTTTCTCCTACTATTCCTTACCTTCACACATCCCAAACACCTCCGTCTACCCCCCTCTAATAGTATCTTGCAAATCTCATTGTTACAATGGGTCAACCTGTATCCTTTCCTTGCATCTTAAATGAAGAAATGCTGGCTTGTTTCATGCTGATTCTACTTGTGTAGACACACTTAAAAACACTTTCCAAGTCCAAAAGCACATAAATGAAATGCACATCATCTTTTGTCAGTTGGTATAATTGTGTTCTACACGTAAAAAACTTCCTTTTTTTCTCATATTCGTGGCCAGGACATCTGTATGACCTCAGTCAGAACTGCTCACTTTAGACTTTTCATATGGGTTGGTTAAATTTTGACCTGCGCTCCAGTCTTCTGGGGAGTCACTCATCTGCTTAGGAGTTGATGCTCGCTGTTGGAAAAGAGCCCAAGGAAGGATGCCATTTAAAGCCTTATAACTTTATTCTTAACAAGGATATTGTCCTACTACTTTGGATGTTGAGAGTGTCTACGAGAGCAAGCATTCCATGGGGAGCAGGGAGACACCATATGACCAATACTTATTGAGATTTCCGAGTGACTTGCTATCACTTGTACTGCACTTTTCAAGTCGAATCTCTCTAAACCTACCAGTTGGAAGAGATAAGAGGAGTGGTAAAAGAACTCTTAGAGACGAATACATCTTCAACACATTTTTTTCCAAGCATTCTGTCTAAGGCATATACAACAACTAGTGAAACTTGTGTTGGCTATATCTATGTGTCTTTTTCCATTTGTGCATGTGTACATGTGTGTACGTATGTGTGTATTTGTGTGTACAGTGACATTCATGTGTACATATATGGGCCAATATACACATATATGCATATATAAATAAATATACATATATAAATATATGTGCATATATATATATCAGGTGTTCAGTGATTTAATCTAGAGTTCCCAGCACGTTGTCCTTATCACAAAATGTACATGATAAACTGCTCTAAGGATCTGTGCTATATGAAGGGTATCCTTTGTACTCACTTCCCCCATTAACTTGTTTTTCATCCCTGTGAACAACTTCAGCCACTTTCCCATAGGATAGCTTTGTTTTTGTTACTTACTGATAATAAAAGAAAAAGGTTGTTTGTAAACGAAAAAGAACTTTTAGGTCCCAGGCTAAAAGTATATTATCAGTCCCAATTATTCATATGAGATAAAATTTATAATAGTACTAAAAGTGAAAAGGAATTCCTAGATCTGTTGTTTTGCCATTTAGAATGGCAAAGAATAATTTCACGTCACTGTTATAACTCTTAAAGCATGCAAGGGTAACTGATGGTCCCTATCATGTTCCCACAAAACCAGTGGATCCTGAAGGATAATAGTAGACCAGCAGAAATTCTAAGTAGCAGACATGGACCATGAAAGAGAAAGAGCAGAAATGAGAGAGAGTGAAAGAGAGAAAAATATCATAATATTAACGTGCATAACAGATAAACAAGAGGTGTATGAGAATATTCATACTGCTATCTTGAGACACTACATGTACTTTTGAAGGTATTTGATTTATGATAACTTATCAACATAAAAAATAAAGTGATTTTGATAATAAATAAAAATGGCTCAGAAGAAATTATAAATGCAAAAACATTCTTCACAGAAGCAAACTCTCAGAAATATTTCTTGACTTTGAAAAGGATAAATTTTCTGCAGTTAGTATAAATTTAGAAGGATGACAGTTCACAAAAATATAAAAATGTGTTCACATATTTCATTATATAACCAAAAGCAGAAAGCAAATATTGTTCAGATGATTTTTAAATCACAGTTTCTCAGGAGCTGGAAAGGTGACTCAGTGGTAGAGTGCTTGCCTTGCATGCATGAGGTCCTGGATTTCATTCCTCAGCACGACATAAGCAGAAAAAGATGAAAGTGGTGCTGTGGATCAAGTGATAGCGCTAGCCTTGCACTGAAGAGCTGAGGGACACTACCCAAGACCCAGAGTTCAAGTCCCACAACCAACAAAACCAAAGCAAAAAACAAAACAAAACAAAACACAGTTTCTCAATTTTGTGGCCTCAACACTGTAATACCACTACTTCAGTCTAGGGTTAAGATTTTAGGTGTGGACATTTATCAACACTCCTGATTCAGACTCTACTTGATATAATTTTTAATCAATATTTTGTTTTTAGTTTTGCTCTTTGTAAATTCACATGCACCTATGAAAAATGGTGTGGCCATCCCAATAATATTCTCAAAGTACCTCTTAATCACGACTCACAAAAAGTTGTATTATATTACAACAAGGAAAAAATGCTATAAATAAAGAAAACAATAATTATATATTAATGATTACTAAAATAAAAACAAAACAATTACCAAGGCTCTGATTATTTGAAGAGTATATAGTAGATTTTACTATTTTCTCATATTCCTGTACATTTAAAACTGGGTAAAGCTATGAGTAGCCTTTAAATTTACCCACTAAGGTTACTATTTATAGTTCATCTCATCATTTGTATGTGGCTTATATCACTATTTGTTCATCATTAATATATAACGTAAGAGAGCCCTAAAGATTTAAGAGAAACTGTGTACTTAAAATCTTAACTCTTCACTCTACTTCTTTACACAGTCTTTGCAACTTCTCATTAGTAAAGTTTCTATAAACTCTGAAAAGTACATACATACTAGTACATGCTACCAGCAATACTATATACTTTATCAAAAAATTTTATGACCTGCCAAACAGTCTTAATTTTGCCATATAAGCAAATCCCAAAATGAAAGATATTTAAGACATTAAAACTTTTAACAAAGCTTAACATTTGCTGCAATGATCATTATGACAGGTGCCTTGTGTAGAATAATTGAATTCCTCCTCCTACACATCTCATGAACAACAAATATCTGAAATTATTTTGTTTTTGGCATGTCAATCTTGACTTTATTCTTAAATGTGTGCTTATGTAAGAAATACATGGTTGCAAAATTTCACAATTCTTTTGAACTTACTTGTTGTTGAATTGTCTCATTTAAGAAAATCAATTACACTTTATATATAAAAAAATGTTCTGTGCTCAATTTGGCTGCACATATACTAAAATTGGAACATACAGAGAAGATTAGCATGGTTCCTGCACAAGGATGAATAGTTCCATATGTTTACACCAACAGATGCTGGAAGAGATGTGGCCAGAAGGGAAGCCTACTGCATTCTTGGTGGGAGTGTAAACTTGTTCATTCACTTTGGAAAGCGGTTTGGATGTTCCTCAAAAGACTCCACATAGAGCTCTCCTATTACACAGCAATCCCACTTTTGGGCATTCACCCAAATGATCACAAACAAGTCCATACTAAAACTACCACCACAACAATGTTTATTGTAGCATTATTTGCCATAGCTAAGATAGGGAACCAACCTCGATACCCCTCAGTAGAAGAATGGATCAAGAAAACGTTCTGTGTGTGTGTGTGTGTGTGTGTGTGTGTGTGTGTGTGTGTGTGAATGTACACTTACACAATCACTTTGGAAAGCAGTCTGGTGAGTCCTCAGAAAGCTAATTATTGACCTTCCTTATGGCCTACTCATACCACTTCTAGGCATCTATCCTGAACAACAGGTACCAATATTCAAGGACACATGCACCTCCATGTTTATTGTAGCACTGTTCACAATAGCCATGATAGGAAAACAACCCATATGTCCCACCAGAGATGAATGGATCCAAAAACTGTTGTAACTATACACAACAGAATATTTTCCAGCCATTAGAAAGGACAAAATAATGGCATTAGCAGGGAAATCAATCAAGCTACAGGAAATCATGTTGAGCGAGGTAAGACAAAAGCAAGAGACAAACCACATGATCTCCATGGTAAGTGGATGTTAAATCCAAAATGTAAGGTGATACAACAAAATTAACAACACTTAAGAAACCAAGGCCTTCCACTCATCTGATTGAATCACTACTAAATAACCCCATTCTGCTGATAATATGTGCACACTGAAGGGAAACCAGGAGGACGACACAGAACTAGAGGGAATCAGGGAAAAACATACAACAGTGGGATCCATCAGCTGCACTGGACATTGACCAAAATGAACTAAGCAACTCAATGTCACTGAAGGGAGGGAGGGAACAAGTGGGAAAGAGGGAACAGCAGACGCTATGCAAAACAAAAGAAATATACATATTTCCAAACAAAAAAAGTATACATATGGAAGAAATAACTCTATTGCAAAGCTCATAGAACTCATAAGTGTTATAGACCATGATAGACAATTTGCTCCATCAAAGTTAGAATATGTTTGTGACTTTAACTAAGCATCACTATCCCACAATATTGTGAAATTTGGGAAAGAATGTAACCACTTAATCACAAGAAAAACATTTGAAAAAATGATGAAGATGGAAAACTAAGTTGCTCTAAAAAACAAAAAACTAAATGTTCTCTGTGTATATGTGTGTACACACACACACACACACACATATACTATATATATTCATATATATGTGTGTATATATTAATTCTATGCCTCCATCAGAAAGAATGACATCGCTCAATTTTTAGGAAATGGAAAGACTTGGAAAAAAATTATATTAACTGATGTAAGCCAAGTCCAAAGAAACATAGGTCCCATGGTATCCCTTATTTGCAATAACTAGTATATGTCTGGGATAAGCAGAAAAGTTGAAAAGCTATGTGTATATGACTAGATAAGTAGATGTTAAGCTATATGACCCTCAAGATAGAGCCGCAAGTGATTTTTTTTTCTTGCTGTTGTTTCTCACATATTTATAATGTACGACGTGATTTTTTTTTTGTTTTTTATACATTCCTCCCCAACAATATAACCCCTATTTTCACTTTATTTGATTTGGTGCACCTGCATCTTGTATATACACTTCTCTAATTTGGGGAAGGAAAGGGAAAAAACAACATACTTAAATAGGAATACATTTTGACCCATTGTATAACAATAGATGCACAAGACATTATTTTGAAGAACGAACTTTACAATTTAGGCTGGGGACATTGGGTGGGGCTTGCGGGTGTGAGGAGTGTACTTGTGGAGGTGGAAGGGAAGGAATGGTGGGGGAAAAACAAAGGAGGAGGTCACAATGCTTGATAGGAAATGTACTTATTACTTTGCTCATGTAACTATAACCCCTCTGTACAGTATTTTTACAACAAAAAATGTATAAAAATGTTTTGAGATGGAAGTTTATTTTGCCTATTTTACCCATATAATATCGTTAACAAAGAAATTAATGCAAAACACTGATATGAAGATATTTGGAAAAGTGAGTGTGTGTGCATTCCTGCGTGTTGGCATGCTCAGAGTTTGAAATTAGGGCTTTGTGGTCTCGCTATGTCTTTCTCTCTAGATTGGTGAGCTACTATATGAGCTACATCTCCATTCCTGGCCCTTTGTTAGTTCTTTAAATTTTTGGAAAAATAATCTCATAAATTTATTTTGCCCTGATTGGATTCCAAATGTTATCCAAAGTTCTCAGGCTCCTTAATAGGTATCCCGAGTAGTTAGGATTACAGGTGTGACAAACCAGCACAAGGCTTTCAGAACAATTTGAAAAGTAGAAGAAAATTTACTTCACAGAGGCCTGTTTTATCATCTCCTAGTTTTAAAGCATTTTGGATTGATTATATGTGAATTTTCATTCTTGAATTCTTAAAATACAGTAAGTGATGATATTTAAAAGATTTAGTACTTTTTAAAAATGATACTGGAACTATGGGACAGAAGAAATTTGCCTCTTTTTGGACCATAATTTATAAGCTCAGCTCTGTGCATGATAATCCAATGTCACCAACACAGTCTGTGTTGAAGAAAAATGTAACAGAAAACAATCACCATGGGCAATAATTGCTATGCTATTATTTCTTGGACAATATGAATATTGAATTGAGAGTATCAGAGAATGGAGAGAATTTATCTACCTGTTGTGTATTGCTGAAAGACTTTTGGAAAATTTGACTCATTTCCTTCCTCACTGTGTGTCTTGGGACATGCACTTACTGCCTTTAATTACAATTTTTCCCAGCACTAAAATGGTAATAACATTGGCATTATAGCAAATGTTATCTTAAGAATTAAGGGTCCTTAGAATGCTGAACTCTTTCTCATTCTTGTAGAGGTATAATCAGATGAAAGGAACTGTATTTTTTGTTTGCTTACTTCCATTTATTCTTCAGTTTGAAATCTGAACTACTTAAGACTGAAAGAAACCAAAATTAGACACGCAAGCTTTGGAAAGAGCAATAAATGTAAAATAAATAAAATACATATAGCTATGTAAAAGGTCTAACTAAATTGTTATATAGTCTCAAGCATAAACAGAAAATGATTTAAGCAATATCATGTTATTGAAAATTGAAAAATGTTAGAAGTTGCTTAATTTTTTCCTTTTTACTACCTTGAATTAATTATTTTTGTATAGAGAGATTAAAGATGAGATTAACAAGACACTTGATTAAAAATGGACAAAAGTTCAAATAGACATGTTTTCCATAAAGCCCTCTATATCACCAGTGGGTTTACACAGTTGTGTTTAATACAACTTGTGTGCTGGCTTAATGCTTTGTGAGCAGAAGTCATTAGAGAAATGTAATTCAAAATTACTATGATACTACTTCATAACTATTAGAACTCTTATTAAAAAAAAATCAAAGGAACCAGGTGTGGTGGTAAAGGTATGTAATTCCAAGCATTTAGGAGGTTGGATTTCAGTCTTAAGCGAGTCTGGATTAGTGAAGATAGTAAAAACTTGCCCTTTATTACTTTTTGAATAAAAGGTAATAATGTTGGTGAGAGTGTGAAGAAAAGGAAATTTTCTACACTCTTGATCAAAATACAGGTTAATATTCTCCTTGTAGAAAGTAGTATGCAGTTTTCTAAAGAAATCATAGTTGAAATATCATATGATCCACCAATCATGTGATTATTTCTCTCTGGGTAACTCGTAATTATATCTGTAGTTCATTGTTATTCACATTATTCACAACAACAGCCAAGTTATAAATCAAAGTTCAGTGTTCAACTACACTAATAAAGCAACTCTGGTAGATGCAGAAATATCTTTTTGTTTCATCCTTAAATTAACGAGAGACTTCTCCCATTAGCCACAACTTACAATGACCTGAAAGATGTATTCGAAATGAAGAAAAATGTTATGTTCTGATCTTTGGAACACACACACACACACACACACACACACACACACACACACACACACAAAATCCGCAAACATTAAGACAGAATTTTTTTTTTAAGTAAAGCAAAGTGGAACTTCTGGGGCATTTATGCATAAGATACTAGATATACATTATGACCAGGTATAGAGTTGTAATGTACAACATGAAGATACAGGGGACAACATTGGCCTTACGTAGGAATGAAGCTAAGTAAGTAGGAGTTGTTCTTCCTAGTAGTGGTTCCTCTTTTAGTTTTTCTTCCTTCAATAATGGATAAGATTAATGTAATTCTTTAAGTATACCTGCCTGTTTTCAGAAATAATAACAAACAATATAGCAATAATATTGCACGTTCAACATAGAACAAAATGTCAAATTAAAATATATGAGATTATCCTTGATGTAAACTAATTATTACAAATAAGGGAAACCATGGGACCTATGTTTCTTTAAGTTTGGCTTACTTCACTTAATATGATTTTTCCAAGTTCTTCCATTTCGTTACAAATGAGGTGGTCACATTCTTTGTGATGGAAGCATAGATTTCCACTTGTGTTTATCTGTGTGTGTGTGTGTGTGTGTGTGTGTATGTTTGTGTGTGTGTGTGTTTGTGTGTGTGTGTGTGTCATTTTTGGTAAATATTACTGTGATACACAGTAGTAGCTTTACTGTGGCCTTGTTTGTGATCACCTGGCTATATGCTCAGAAGTGGGATTACTGGGTAATAAGGGAGCATTATTGTGTACATTAAGGATAGAGCAGAATAGCTCAGTAGCTATGTACATATGACCGAATAAGGTGATTCGAAGTGAAATGAACTCCAAGACATGTTCTTTGTTGTTGTTCTTAATGAACTATGTGATTTCTTTTTATCTTTTTGTGTTTTCCCCACTTATGGTTTATCCCCTGTAGTCACTGTATTGGATTTTGATACCCTGGGTATTTTAAATACGTTGATCTGAACTAGGGAAGGGAAAGGAAAAAAAAACAAAATGGTGAGACAAAGGACACAGGGGGAACCTATGCAACAGTAGTACTCACAAGACAATATGTTGTAAATAATCTTGGGGGGGGGGGCGTGCTGAGAGTGAAGAGGGAGAAAAATAGGGAAAAGGGTAACAAGTTAGAAAAAAAATAAATTAATTACCTTACTTATGTAACTATATCCCATCTGTACATTACCTTGACAATAAAATTTAAATAAAAAATAAAATAAAATATATGAGAGCAGCAATACAGGAGATGGGACTGGGGGAAATACTGTAGTATTGTAGAGTAGAAGAGCTGTGGAAAGCAGTAATTTTACATTAACATAGCAAGTAATAAACTAGCATATAGCTTTTCAGCCTCATGTCAGTCATTAAAAAGGTTAAACAAAATGCATAATCAGCAAACCAATAGAGATAAAATAGAACACTAAACAATTAAGATGAAGAGAAGACTTGGACCGAGAATAACAAATGACACAATTAAGAAACAAATAACAAGCTGCTGGGCTGGGAAGGTGACTCAGTGGTAGAGTGCTTGCCTTGCATGCCGGAGGCCTTGGGTTTGATTCCTCAGCACCACATAAGCAAAAAGGAACAAACCGGAAGTGGTGCTGTGTCTCAAGTTGTAGAGCGCTAGCCTTGAGCTGAAATGATGAGGCAGAGCGCCCAGGCCCAGAGTTCAGGCCCCACTAGCGGACCCAAAAAATAAAATAAAATAAAAAAATACAAGCTGCTAATTTTAAAAATGATCACCCTTAATTCTATTGACTTGTTTAGATCACAATTTGTTAGAAGTATAATTCAAATCACAGTTTAATAGTATATCATTTTAATAATAGTTTACTTATTATTGATTTCTTAATATTGAATGTTTAATATATAATTTTAATTTCAGCGGCTATAAAAAAGAAGAAAGTGAAAATAATTTTAATAATATATTTATGAATTGTAAAATTGAGAAGCATTAGAGTTTAAACAAATAATATATCATTATTGCTTCATTTCTGTAATTTAATATAATAATTCAAAGTGTATTCCACACTTAGCACTCATCTTAACATCAAATAATAAATTATTGCACCTGACTCTTGGTATTAGTTGGAAGGGTTCAGCACTGTGGTAAAATTCACACCGCATAGTACACAAGGGTATGACCCCTCTCATATAGCTTAAATTGTGGAAATTTGGTTTCTACATGCATGTTAAATTCTTGTCTAGGTGACATCAATAAAATTATTTACAATTATATACACGAGGACTATTTCAGATGATTCTTAAAAGTCATATTCATTAATTAAATTTTTATTATTTCATACCAAATAAATATTTACAGGGAGACTGAATTTTTGTGTAGATGATGGTGTATGTGTGCCAGATTATAGGTATTAAGGCTTATTTTATATTCCTGACATTGTTTCTAGAGTTGGATTTATTTTTCCATTATGGGTTAAGTGTATTATATTGGATATATGAAAGTAAACTGAATGTTTATTCCATTAATCCTTTGTCTAATCCCAATATAAATTATTCATGTGTTTGAAACAATGAAAATAACTATAGATAAAAGCAAGGTAAATCAGTCTGTAGTAGACAAGTACTTACACCATTATTTTGAGAGTTGGTCCTCTTTTACACTACAGAATATTCTTAGGAATATGTGCTCCAGGCTGGCCACAACTGAAGAATATTACGGTTTGATCTATCATAAGAGAAGGAAGGAAAGGGAACCTTCCTTCCAAATGTCTGATCCCAAGAATGTGATCTGCTTTGTGGTGGCTACTTGGAAATGAACATTTTTCACAGTCAACCTTGAAAAGCCATCTTGATAGATGACCTCTGTAAGTGGTTATAAAGCATTATTGATGGCTTTGCAAGGATGCCTGATTGCCTTAGTTTGAGACAATTAACAGGAATTTAGTCAATTTTTCTTTGTATCTTTATGAGAAAAACCCATTGACTCTAGGCCAGGGGATCACAGGGGCCCAGAGAAACTACTACCTTGAATAGTAATCCTAGACATCTAAAACAACACACACACACACACACACACACACACACACACACACACACACACACACTCCAGTAAGCACAGCCAGGCAGGGTTGCTATCATAGCCTACATGAAGTCAGGCAAAAAACAGAAGCTGAGAGTCTTTTAGTTGATAACTAATATATTTTTTATGAGGCAGACTCAAATGAGACTCCAGAGAAATGACAGAAAGACTGATCAGAGAGACTAAAATTGGTCACATAAAGATTGGAAAGTAGAATTCCTTGTAGAACAAATAAATCATAGAATGCTTGTGCATGTAAGAACAAGACAGAAGACCAAATTCCAGAAACGCACATTTTCTTAGAAGTCAGCTTAATCAATTATCAATGCAAATCTTTGAACTCTTAAATATTTGACCACATGTGGGAGAAGGTTGAAAAGAAAGAAAATTTCATCACTCTATTACGAAGTCCAATATCACATTAGGAAGTAATCAAGCACTGATTTGTAATAAAAAGAGTACACAATTATTCCAAATGAGGGTTTCATTTCTTTTGATGTAAAAGTTCTTAAATTAGGAATTAGCAAATACCATATAATTGAACCAGTCCCCCAGCTGAGTTGATATTGATTGCAGTATTACCACATGAAGGAAAAGAGAAAATTTACAAATGTCTGATGAAATGAAGTGAAGGTGACTTGTTCTAATAGTCCTATCTGAGGTTTAGACACAGGTGAAGAGGTGGATTTTCTTTTCTAAAAATCGTGCCAGTGGCTCACAGCTGTAATCCTAGCTACTCAAGAAGCTGAGATATGAGGACTACGGTTCAAAGCCAGCCTGGGCAAGAAAGACTATTATTTCCATTTAACCATCATAAAAGCAGAAGTGGCACTGTCGCTAAAGTGGTAGAGCACCCACCTTGAGTTGAAGAGTTCAGGGACAGTGCCTAAGTCTGGACTTCAAGCCCCTAGAACAGCAACAACAAAAAATCTCCTTTTCATGGACTACCTACATCTCTTTCTAACATTCAACAAAGGAGTCATTTTATCACCCACTATATTTAAGTCCTAATCTAGCTACAGCAAATAGATTGATTTGGTATCTTATATAAAACGGTTCAAATTTGCAGAAACAAATACCAGCAGTGGTAACTTTTTTCCAGTCCTTGAACTCTGGGCCTGAGACCTGAACATGGTTATACTGGTAGCTTTCATGTGAGCTTGTTTGTTATTTATTGGATTATTGCCCATAAGGGGAATTACTGGGTCTTAAGGGAGATCTATATTTACTCTTTTCAGGAAACTCCGTACTGCATTCCAAAGTGGTTGATCATGTTTAATTACCCATTAGCAGTGTAATCGAGTTCCCAATTGGCTACATCCATGCCAGCGTTTGTTATTGTTAGTTTTCTTAGTAATGGCCATTCTAATGGACGAGGTAGAATCTGTCTTGTTTACCTATAGATTTGTATTCATCTTCTAGCTACAATAAATGAATGAATCCATGAAAACTTTATTGCTCTGAGCCTGCATTCCTTTCTCTTTTCTCTTAATATAATTTTCCCAAGCCTTTCATTTTCCTTACCACTGGTGAAAAGTCATCTTTCTGATGGGTGAATATAATTCCATTGTGTGTGTGGGTGTGTGTGTGTATGTTTGTGTGTGTAAGATGACAATAGGCCCATGAATTCACTTCTAAGCATTCTGTTTCATCCATCTGTAATTTTGTAATTCCATATTATAGTTGCATTGCTTTCTCTTCTACATTGAAGAATATTGTTGGGATTTTGATGAGTATTGCATTGCCAATTGTTTAGGGGAAGTATTGAAGTTTTCAAAATGTTAATTCGTCCAACTAGGTACTTTGAAAGACTTTCTATTTCCTTGAATCTCCTTCAATTTCCCTTTTTATATTTTTAAAGTTTTCACATATAGGTCCTTCACAATTTTAGTTAATTAATTCCTAGTTTTGTTGTTGTTGTTTTGTTTTGTTTAGATTTGATTTGATTTTGAGGCTAGTATATGAGGTTGTTTTTTGGATTTCAGCGTGGATCTTCCCATTGTTGGTAACAGAAAAACTACTGATTCTTGTGGTTTTTATATCCTGCTACATTGATGAAGGTTAGCATCGCCTTTACTAACTTGTGGGAGGAATCCATAGGGTCCTTTAAATACAGGGTCATTTCATCTGTAAAAAGGGATAGTTTTACTTCTTCCCTATTTGGATCTGCTTTATGTTTTTCTTTTGTCTATTGCTCTTGCAAGCAAGTCCACTACCATATTGAAGAGTAGTAGAGAGTGAACATCCTTTTCTCATTCTTCATGTTAATGTCTTCATGCTTCCACACTTAGCTAAATGCTAATTATCTCTTTCATGTACTTACACAGTTTAATATTGAGGAATGTTCCATGCATTCGTAGGTTCTCAGATTTTTAATCATAAAGGGGTATTGGAGCTTGTTAAAAGCTATTTCTACACCCTATTGACTATCATGTGTTTTTTGTCTCTGCTTCTGCTGATGGTTTGTATTATGTTTATTGACAAGAATATTGAAGCAAATCGTATCCAAGATGAATCCTATTTGATCATACCCTATGATTTTTTTGTTAGTTGCTGAAATTGGTTAGTGAGAATTTTATTAAGAAGTTCTGCATTAATGCTTATCAAAGAGTTTGGTTCATCGTTCTCTTTCTTTGGTGAATCCCTATGTGATTTGGGGAGGAGTGTAACTCTAGCTTCATAGAATGTGTTTGATAATGTGTCTCTCATAGATACTAGATGGATGCATCTTGGCTTTTGATACTACTATCTAATCTATGTTTTCTATTTGGAAATTTAAGTCCATTGATATTGAGGGTTAAGACAGAAATATCTGATAAGTCCTGCTATGTTATACACCTGTTATTAGGAGCTGTGCCTCATCTACTCTTAACATATTTACCTTGTTCTCTGGTAGGGAGAATTTTATATAACCAGTTCCTCTTCTTCTTGATCTTCTCTATGTAGTATATATTTGATTATATTCTATCCTGATAATTTGGTGGACATACGTTGTTTCAAGTTTTCTTTCTCATGAAATATGTTCATATATCCTTTAAATGTAAAGGAGAGTTGGGACTGTATTCATGGTTGTTAGTTGTTTACCTTTAATGTTTGTCATATATAATGACAGGCTTTCCTTTTTACCACATCAGCTAAGAAACCTGTATTTATTCTGACTGTATATCCTTTATAAATAATCAATCTTTTCTCTATGGCATCTTTAAGAATTCTTTCCTTGATCTTTAATAATCCTCCAATGGATTATGATATCATGGTGGATTGTTCAGTTCTAGAATTCTGATTGGTTTCTAAAGGCTTCTCTTCTCTGAATGAGCCTATCTCTTTGGATGTTTGTCATGTTCTCTGCTAGAACTCTGTAATATGCTTCCCATCCATTTAGTTTCTTGCTCTTCTCCTTCCTGATACCTATCTCCCCGAAATTTGATCTTCTAACTGAGTCTTGAAGTTCTGGCAAGATCATTTCTTATTTCTTGGATTTGTTCTAAATGATTATTTCCTATTAAATCTATTCTGTCTTTGACCCTGAGATTATCTTCTATCTCATCTATTTGCTGTGTAGACATTCTACTTTGTTTTTTATTTCCCTGTCTTCTAATTGGTCATTTTTTAGGGGTTCTGTCTCTTTATTAAAGCTTTGTTTTAGGTCTTGTATGGACTTTCTGTACATTTTTTCTTTGGTTGGGGGAGATGTAAGGGTTGTTTTATTAGCTGTGTCTTCTCTCATATCTTTTAACTAGGCATCCATTTTTTTCTTGGACTCCCTTGCCTTCTCAGAATTTATTTATATTTCTGTTTGAAGTCTCCATGAATTATTTTGCTAATGACTGGTTGGTCTCATCTTGTTCACAAATTTCCTTGTAGAGATTTTCTATCTTTCCATTAATCACATTTTTTCAGCAGCATCTGTAATACATTTTGATAACTATCTTCTACATCCTTGATTGTCTATTCTAATGCCTTGTTATTTACTGTGTGAATTATACTACATTGACATCACTTTTCTTGTATTTTTCTGATTTGTTTTGTCCATTTGGAGGCTTTCTTTTAGGGGATCTATGATATTAATGGGTGACTCTCTATGTTCTTGGTTGATTTGCAGGGTCTTGGTTTGGTTTCCTGTTGTGATTTGTTTTTCTGGAATTGCATTTTTGTCGAGTCCATTAAGTGTAGGAATAGAAATCAGTTGTGGTGAGATGTTGTGATGTTAATATTTGTGGTTCCAGTGACCATTTGGACTGTCCAGTGGTATGGTGAAATGTCTATGTATATGGATGTGGCTTTCTCTGATGTGCACTTCTGTTCCTGCTTTTTTCCATGTTGCCCTTTTATTTCCACATTGCACATGTGCTTTTAAATGTGTTGCCCAATATGTTCCTGGCTGGCACCTTTTCATAGATTTCTGATTTCTTGTGAAGACAGTATAAAATTTTCTTTTGAATTGTATGTTTATAATTATGTCTATATTTATAGCTGCAAATCTATAATTATAGCTGATTTGATGTGACCCTCTAGATGTGGAGTACCTGCTAGGACTCTAAATCTCTGTTTCATTAGTGATTACTAGGATAATTTTCTGTGGTTATTCTGTCATTGTTTTTCCTCTTCCTCAGATTTATTTTTTATATTGTGGAATTTTTCACATAATTTAGGATTTGTGATTGTTGTATCAAGTTATTTTGTTTTCCTGCTTATACTAATTTGAAATAGTGATTTCAGTCTTGTAAGAAGAAACAAAGAGACAGAAATGTATGTTATTAAATTGAGAGAAAGAGAAAACATTTAAAACTATTTACTACAAGTAAATTAATATTAAGCAAAGCTAATGAAAATAATTACTTATTTACTCTTCAGAGGATGAGTATAGTACTCTTGGATATCTCAGAGGAAAAGTATTTAGACTCATTACAATTGATGACTTACATTGAAATTACTGGCTAAACGTTCTTCTTCAGAAAGGGAAAAGCTCCATTACTTCCATATTAGTATTATAAAATCATAATAGCTGCATGTTGAATTATTTTCCCTTTGCTATTTTCAATTCAATTCTTCATCCATTATGTATCTAGGGCTTTGAATGACCAATTCCTTAAAATACTTATATTGCTTATATTGTGATGTAAATCTCAGTAATATAAATATTAATTTATCTGTGAGTCTCATCTTGAGCTACATTCATATGAAATTTATGCAGTCTCAAGCAAGAAACCTGACTTTTTTTTTACTCTATTCTATGTTTTAATCAATAAATTCTTTCTCTTTAGAAATGTGTTCTCAGCTTTTAAATTGCTCCAGTAAACATCATGTGTTTCCAGTACTTTTAATGAAGTAAATGAAATGTTTGGAACATGAAGACAACTCCCCTATTATCACTTTAAAGTAAACCTTTTGGGATTATTTTATATATAAAAATAAAAAATGCAATGCAATGCTTATACATGAATAATATGATGGTTAAGTCAATTAGACACATGAACTACCATAGCAATTTTCAATTAACATAAAGGCATCACAATATTGTGTTCATGAATATCACTCATTTTTTAAAAATGATTAGTCAATACAAAGTTCATATTATATTTGAAATTTACAAAATTAAAATTACACTGAGATTTGCTGTCAATATCTTGTTTCCTGGAATACATTTATTCAGCAAACGGAAACAAAAAATAAGGGTTTGTCACAAAGAATGAAAAATGAAGAAGCAGACTGTGTTTCCTTAAGATGTTAAGTATCTGCAAATCGTGTGATTTATTCAAAGATACTATACACATAAGAGAATTTGTGATCAGAAGTGATAGGTAAGCAAAACAACTGAAAAACTGTATGGTTAAATTGACCTTTCAATATAGGATGACAAGTTTTCAGTAAATGAGCCTATTAATCTGTATCTCTAACACAAATACAACGTTCTACATTTTCCCACATACTCCCGTTCTCTTAACTCAGTTCCTGATCGATATTCTTCTATTTCATGATTTCAATTCCTTCTAAAATAACAAGGTGGGCGTTTTTTTTTTGTCTCTAGATCCAATACATTCTAGTATCTTGGAACAGTAGTATGAATTCATGGAGTTTGACTTGAATGTCAAGTATGAAGATATTGTATTCAGGGTACTCTTAATTGGCTTGGAACTTAGAAAGATACACAGTACACTAAGAACAACGGACTTGATCTCAGGGAAACATGCAGGTCCAGGCAAGATCCTGAAGCAAAGAAAAGCAAGGGATCGCAAACATCAATCAACTATACTTACAAAGGAATGGAACTGATCTCTGATGTGTCTGGGTGGCAGCTCTATGTTTTTCTGTGTGTGTATGTGTGTGTGTGTGTGAGTAGAGAGAGAGAAAGAGAGACAGACAGAGAGAGAATTTAGTGTGGCTTCCATATTTACAGTACATAGAGCATTACTTGTTAGGGAGGAGGTACTCATATCAGAGCTGTGATACTGTCATCACCTTACTACAAAAAGACACTTGCTTAATCTCTAATTAAATAGGGAAAATAAACACATCTTACACGATTGTTTTGACAATTGATTAGTATATTGAAGGACAAAGGGAGGAATTGGAGATCAATATAATCTTTTTCCTCTGTTCTAAATATTACACTGCAATAAATGTGATTTCAGGAGTCTCCTGCCATGTACTTCCAGTTGAATTACTAATATGCTTAATAATATGAAACATGTGATAGGGAAATAGATCAGCCAGCAAGCACAAAGAATTTGTGATAAGATTGAGCTTTTGAGCAGGGTTGCCACAACTTTTAGGAATGTAATTCGTTCATATTAACTTCAAATTTTGTGGCTTTCCCTGTGTGATTAAATGGGAAGAAAGTACAAGAATTCTTGTTCAGCCAAGTAGAAAGTGTTCATGTTCCCATCCTCACGCTGCAAGTTTCCATTCCATTCATTTAATATACTTCAGCACCTCATGCTTCCCTGTGGGAGACAAGAAAAAAGATAATTTTGTTTGTGTATTAAATTATGTCAATTACCATGTACAGGCATGATTTGTATAGTTACCGAAGTTTGTAATAAATATAAGTAGGGCTCATTTAACAATAAAAATATAATTAAAATCACATAATAAGACTAGAAGTCACAGAATTTTGTGCATAAAAACATACATTAGATTAGTTGCAGAATTTCTATTTTTGATAAACTTTATATTGAAGTATAATGCACTTTACCTAAGGATTGAAACATTTTATTGAAAAATATATTTCTTAGAGATATTTTTGCTTCATAATGTTAGGGATACCGTTGGACCCATTGTAATAATGAGATGTACAAGACGTTATGTCGAAAGACGAACTTTACAACTTTGGCTGGTGAGGGTGTGGAGATGGGTAAGGATGGGAAGGGGAAACAAAGGAAGAGGAAACAATGCTTGATAAGAAATGTACTCATTACTTTGCCTATATAATTGTAACCTCTCTGTAAGATATTTTCACAATAAAAAAATAAGAAGAAAATGATCCCAAAGTAATCATGTTTTTATTATTTTCCTATTTCCATGTGATTTACCTGCAATTTAGAAATTTAGATATATAATTTAATTTAAGTTAACCAAAAATATTATTGAGTATAACGTTCTTATACTCTCTACATTCTTCACACTGAGATTATCAAATATGGTGAGTTTGAAATGATTAGTCTGTGTTTGACCCATGTTAATATTATTTAAAATGTGAGTGAAATGTTTAAAAATGTAGTATTTATTTTAGTTGCTCTGAAGAGACAATAACTGATATAATCAAAGGCTAAAAGCATTAGATTTAAAATTTAGAATTCATGAAATGTTTTTGACCACACTGGTTACTGGAGCCTTCACAAAAACTTCATGAGATAATTTATATTGATGAAGCAAAAATCCCACACTGGTTACTGGAGCTTTCAGAAAAACCTCATGAGACAATTTATATTGATGAAGCAAGAATCCCAGAGTTTAGACATTTACGAATAGAAAAATCATGTCGTTCTGAATATGTAGAGCTACATAACAAACATAGAAAATTTAGCTTTTAAATATCTGAATATACTAATACATTTAATTGCAGGGCAAGTACTTGTTCTGAAAGGAGATAAAATTGCATTTATTTTGAAAAGAAAACCTAAGTATTAATTTGAATAAAAGACAATGTTTAAAATATCATTCATCCAAGAAACAAGATGTACAGTTCATTGTTTTTCATGCCTATTATGTTCTCTAAACTTACTACAAATACTAGATTAGTAAACCTAAACCATTGCTTTGTAGGGAAATAGAAACATTCTTAAAACTCATGATTATAACTTTTTCTCAAACAATTACTAGGTAACTTTTATATTTTTTGTCATGGAATCCTATTTGATAAAGTTTTATTCATTAAGTAAAATAATTGACCAATAACAATATAAATTATGCATGAACAAAGTTTAGAACAAGTATTTCTTTCACAAGACATATCATGGCTCTCTTCAAGAACACTGGAAGGCTGTGTGTTATTTATTTATTTTTAGTTATTTTATTAATGGTTATTAATTTTCAGAAGTGGCAGTTTCGTTACTTTCTTTCCATAATATATTTAAAACATTTGATTGTACTCCCCCTATTTCCTTTTTGTTACTCCTTCCTCCAAAGATCATGTTTTTTACATAAAATTATATTTTTATATATGCACATATAAACTCACTGGAAGATTTAAGCTAAACTGCAACTTAATTCAAGATGTACAGAGGATTAACAGGATGAACAAAAATGAATATTTTTTGTTAACTTCTGAATTGAACTATCATTATTATTATGGTTAGAGTTAGGATGCCAGACAGAATTAGAATTAGGATTAGAGAAATAGCAAATTCAGGATCTACAGAGGATGACCTATTGCAACAATAATACTCACAGCACACTGTACTGAAAATGAATTTTACACCATGGGGAGAGGAGAGTGATGGAGATGGGAGAGGGAAGGGATAGGTGGACAACAACAAAGAAGGGAGCAACAATGGTCAACAAGAAATGTACTCATTATCTTACACATTTAACTGTAATCCCTCTGTCAGCCTCATTACCTACTCAGGAAGCTGATTTCTGAGGACCGCAGTTCAAAGCCAGCCCAGGCAGAAAAGTCTGTGAGAATTTTATCTCCAATTAACTACCAGGAAACTAGAAAGTGGTGCTGTGTCTCAAGAGGTACAAGGACACACCTTGAGCTAAAGAACTCAGGGATTGTGCCCAGGCCCAGAGTTCAAGCCCCACGACCAACAAAAGGAATAAAAAAGAAATGTGTTAAATGTTAAGTAAAGCTGAACTTTTGTAGGTTCTAGGAATTCAGGGAAATGTGGGAAAATGGAAGTACAATGTATTTCATAATATCAGGATTTGAGCTCAATGGTTATAATGATACCTGTTATGGAACAAGATAGGTTCAGAGATAAGAGTGAGAAAATCTGTAGGGTTTAGGAAAACCTGCAATTTATTTCGAGGATTACAGTGGAATTTCAGTTAGGATTGCAGAAAATGAGCATTTTTCATAAATTTTAGAATTCAGATAGCTTTAGTATTAAGGTTATGGTTAGGATTCCAGCCATGGTTGGGGTTAGAGGGAAGGAGAAAAAATACGGTCAAATTGAAGGTAAATTGTAATAAAAGCCTGGTAAGAATTATAATGAATGTGAACTAGAGTATTGCTATTAATATTAGAATCTGCTTGCAATTAGGCTTATATTTATTCTCAATATTCCAGTTAAGATTAAGTTTAGGGTTAGAAAATGACTAAGATATTGGAAAAAAATTGAAACCTAGGTTTGGATGTCTTATTTTAATCAAATAGGATGAATGAAAACTAGTGTAACACTAACCAGTTAGTGTTAGTATAGACACTATTTGGATTAAAATCAGGGTCAGTATTTTGATCTGATTATGATTAGTGTTATGAATAGGAAAGTTTTACTATAAAATTGAGTTTTCACTAACAAGTAGAAACAAAAATGTGAGCCTGAATAGTAACTAGAGCATTATCATTATATTTATTTCTCAGTGATAATTCTTGTAATGATTAATGAGATTTTTCCAGCCAGGTTTAGGTTGAGAGTTAACGTTAAGTAAAAGACTGGATGATATACAAATCTGAAATTGTTTTAGGATACAGTGGTTCAGGAAAATGTAGGATTAATGGAAACTATAGTATTTTTCCTGGTAAGAGAATTTGAGGACAAGTAATATAATGGTTCATGTTAGGGAAGAAGATAACTTCACAGGTAGAGTCAGGAAATTTGTTGGAAATTAAGGCAAACTGAAACTCATTTCCAGAGTGCAAACTGGAATATTCATTACAATGAATAAAAACTAGAGTATTTTTTAATATTAATTTTGGACTATTATTAGGTTGAAAATTAGGTTTCAGTTCCAGCTGGGCTTAGTGTTAGCATCAGGGAAATGGAATATATAGGGTCAAACTGAAAGTAAATCTTTGAATAACAAGTCAAGATCGAATTAGGATGAATATGAAATAGGAAACTGCTAATAATATTCGGATTAGGGTATGATTAGTATGAGGATTAGCCTGAATGTTGTGTTAGAAAAATGGCAAGATATTGAGTAAAACTAAAAAATATTTTACCAAAGATGAGTTGAAGCAAAGACAGGATGTATAAATTTAGTGTAGTTTTGTGGCTTTTAGAATCCAAAGGCAATGGGTTCTAGGGTTAGGGTTACTTTTCTAATTTCTGAACTAATGAATTAAAGGCACAATTCTTTCATTCTTACAAACCAAGACAGTGAGGAGTTGGGGAAAAAACAATTTTCTACATGAAAATGTGTTTTCAAATATTTTCCAACCAGGAGTAAATAATAGTGAACAGGGTGTCATTTATTAAAATTAGGTAAGCTGATGATAAAACTTTCAAAAATATCCAAACACATAAGATTGGATCTCAGATATGTTATTGGGAAAACAGATACTTGCTCTAGCTGGGAAATTGTGTGTGTGTGTACGTGTGTGTGTGTGTGTGTGTGTGTGTGTATGCACCCACCACCGGTCTTCAAATCAGGCCTGGGTCCTTTCATCAGCTTATTCTGTGGAAGTATAGCACTAAACCACGTAGCCAAAGGCTTTCCTCTGGCTTTTTAGTAGTTGTTTTGAGATAAGTACCTCATGAATTTTCCTTTCTGGACTTAATCTTCTAATCCCCAGTAATCCTTGGGTTAGTGTTACTATGGGTGCTACCACAAAGTGACAGTTCATTAAACTGTGAGCAATATGGAAGTACTCCTGCAAGACATGAAGTAACCAGTTCATTAATGTGGGAGTAACAGGATCACATTAGATTGCCTTCAAACACATTACTTCTGATGAGTTTAACTGAAGCCCAAAGCATAATCCAAACCTATTAGCCACACTGTATTAAGCAGCACATATTCATGGTGTAGAATATGTACAATGAATTGAATCCTGATTCAAAAGACTTTGTTTGGTTGGCACGAAAGAAATAGAGTGTCATTGAAATGAAGTCCAGACTGGAGGCCTGTAGCGAGCAGGAGAGCATCTGCTTAGTGTGTGTCCCACCCCCAGGAAGATAAAGAAGTAGAAGAGAAAGTGTAAGAAAAAGAGGAAAGGAAAGGAGGAGAAGGGGTAAGAGAGGAGGAAGGGCATAGCAGGAAGGAGAAGAGGAGGGGACAGGGAGAAAGTAGAGGTAGGAGAGAAGGAAGAGGGAAACAGGACCCTGGGGAAGAGGAGCAGGAGAGGAGACAGGAGGAGGGAGATAAATGCAATATAACAGCAAGAATTGTTGGACAACATTTTGCATAAGTGATTTGCATGTGCATGGCAGGATTATTTTCTAATCAGAAAGACAGCTAGCACAGTGACAATATGGGTGTTACCTGTTGCTCAGTCATTTTATTCTCTTTCTTCAGTGAGGAGTTCAGAAGAAATACTGAGTTTGGTGTTTTTCAGATATACTTCAGGATTTCTTTTTCATGAATCAAACAATGGAAAGAACTAAATGCAACTTCCCTTAATTAAAAAAAGAATAGAAGTTATATTTATTTGTATTACTATGCATGAAGAAATCCTGGAGATTTCTGGTTAATTCAGAGGGACGCATGCAAAAATATAATACAAGAGGGAAGTAAAACTCTTTTTAATGTATAATAGGTTATTATTGATGAAAAGTTTTACTGGATTTTTTCGTTTTTCTTTTTGTTTTTTTGTTTTTGTTTTTGCCAGTTGTTCATTGCTCCAAGGCTGTGCCCTGGAGCCCTTTGCAAGTCACCACGTGAAACTCCATTTCTGTAGTCCCTGTGGGTGTGGTTGCCTCCTCAGGTGACCCGTTGAGATGTGTGGCCAACTCTTTTATGGTGGATGTACAGTGAATGGATGTGTGTGCATGCTCCCCCGCATTGCCAGATGAGCCACGCCCACCCTTCCCACCTAACTTCCCAGTCTCAGTTGCTCCATTTCACCCAGGAGCTGGCAGCCATGGGTCTGGAGTTGAGGTCACTGCTGCCCTCTCCTCCTACAGTTGTGCTGGTACTGGTCTTCTGTGCTCCTGAGTGCATGGCCCATCTTAGGGAGACTCTGTTCTGGAGTTACTGCCTGCCCCCTTGAGTGTGGTGTGGGGGACACCATGTTTGTACACTGCACAGTACATGTGTAAAGGAAGGCTGGGCAATGCAGTCTGCCCCCTTGGGGCCAGGCAGCCCAGCCGTGGTTCACCTCATCAGTCTTTAAGGGGGTCTGGGTACTGGAGCCATGTGTTGGCCCCTCTGCCAGCTGGCTTGTGACAGCTGCAGCAGCTTAGCAACCTGGAGCCTCTTTAGCATCTCTGTGGACCTCCATTTTCTGGTCCTTGTGGACTCGGGTACAGAGCCAATCATACGTATGCCAATAAGTACCAGAGAAGCCTGGACTTGCAGCATACCAGCTGCAGCACCGAGGGAATGAAGCCCCTCTTGCTTTGCTATGTAGCCTCCTCCTTCGCCCTTCTGGCCCACATGGGCCCAGCTCTGGGTGCCATTCCAGGGATACTCCATTTGGAGGCAATGGGGTCACCTCCTACACTCATTGTTCTCCAAAGCAGGGGAAAGGACATGGCTTGGCAATGTAGGCTTCAGAGATGGAAGGCAGGACATGGCGTCTGCCCTGCCTTCCTCGCTGGCTTTGGCACCTGAGTCTGGGTTGCATGGCTTGGTCACTAATGGAGCCTTGTTGGCTACAGCCCACCGCAAAGGTCCTGCACCTGCTGCAGCAGCAATGCGGTGTCCTGGACCACCTAAGGGTCCCCACATGGACCTCGGATGGGTCTACTTGGGCTGGGTGTGGGTTTCATCTCAGGACTCCCATTAGGAAATGCCACACCCTTCCTGGTACTGCAAGCAAGAATAATTAATAATTCAGGTGGCAGCCACTTCATCTGGCATGCTGGTCTGTCTGGTGAAGTAGGATCCTAGTGGCAGCCTGCCCATATCGGGTGATTGCGGGCACCTCGCCTGGGACTGTGGGATAAGAACAGGGTACACCTGCTGTTCATCTAGGGCAGCAACCCGGCAGCTGCTGTGTGAATGACACAGTGTCACTGACTCACATCTAACACATGCCTGCCCCGTGGGCTGGGGCCCTGAGGATCAGCCCCTGCGAGCACACACACATCGTGGGGCAGGAGGCGCCTACCTAGGAAGGTGTGCAGACCAAATATAAGCCACTCTGCTGATTGGCTGGTACAGTATTTGTTCTCCTTAGAGCAGGAGACAATTCTGCTCTGCTGTGGGGAGAAAACAAGAAAGACAGACCCAGGCAGGTGAAGCCAACTTTTTGTACTCAGGCTTGCAAGGAAACTTTCCTGCATGCACTCTCCAGCTGGCTCAGGAAGTCCTACCATGCTCCTTGTCCATGGAGGAGCAGCCAGGGACACTCACGTCTGGTACTCCTGGCTGCTCTTTTGGGTTTGTTTGTTAATTTATACAGACAGCCCCTCCCTCAGACAGCAGAGTTATTCTGGGTATTGTAAAACGTTCTGCATCTGAGCATTCCCAATGTTTGGTTTTGTATTGTTTCTTGTAAATTCTTTGTGAAATTTGTGTTTTAGGTGTTGAGGTGCGAGAGAAGGAGCCAGATTATGAACATAGTTTCCTACCAGTCTTTCATTTGTAAATGAAAACCGATTCTCTATAAAAATGCCTATCAGGAAATAACTTGAGAGGGGAAAAAAAGGCTGCTTTCTCATAAGATCAAAATATGCTAGTTTTGTATGCATATTTTATGTGCTCAAAATACAATTAAATAACTCACTATCTAGGAACAATTGTCCAGAGCTAAGAGTTAAGTGTCTGGGAGCTAGAGGCAGGGTGTTTGTGAGCTTTACCCAAAGGGAGGGAAGAAAGTTAAAATTCATAAATAACTTTGTAGAATCAAGGTAGCAATACAAAATGAGAATCACAATAAACTTCTTTGCTATTTGGGTCTTTTATTGTTCCATATGAATTTTTGGATTGCGTCTTTTATTTCATTGAAGAGTGACATTGGGATATTGGTAGGTATCACATTGAATTTGGATATAGCCTTTGGCAGTATTGCCATTTTCATGTTGTTAATCCTCCCAATCCAGGAGAATGGGAAGTTTGCCACTTCCATAGTTCTGCTTTAATTTTCTTTTGCAGGTTTTTAAAGTTCCCATCATAGAGGTCCTTCACCTCTTAAGTAAACTCCTAGGTATTTTTTTGGGGGCGGCTATTAAAAAGGGGTTGCTTTCCTAATTTCAGCTGCACTCTTATCGTTATTTGAATACAGGAAAGCCATTATTTTCTGAGGGCTAATTTTATACTCTGCTTGTTTGCCAAAGTTTCTGATCAGCTCATATAACTTGGGAGTGGAGTCCATGGGTTTCATTAAATACAAGACCATGTCATCTTCAAAGACAGAGTGTTTTACTTCATCTTTTGCTACTTGGATCCCTTTAAGATTGCATCTTATCTTATTGCCCCAGCTAGCATTCTAATACTAAGTTGAAAAGGAGTGAAGAGAGCAGATATCCTTATCTTATTCCTGAATTTATAAGAAATGGGTTTAACTTCTCACCATTAAGTATAAGGCTGGCTGTAGGTTTGTCAATACTTAGCAGAAAGAACAGCACTAGAGCAATATTAGTTCCAAATTTCAAACGCTACTAAAAAGCCATAGTAATAAAAACAGCTTGGTTCTGGCACAAGAACAGACCTGAGGACCAATGGAGTAGGACTGAATACTCAGAAATGAATCCCTGACCGATAGCCACCCAATCTTTGACTAGGGAGCTAAAAAAAGAGAGTGGAAAAAAGACAGCCTTTTGAGTAAATGGTGTGGGCAAAATTGGTTAAACACCTGTTAATCTAAAGCTGCATCTATATATATCACCCTGCACAAGAATCAACTCCAAATGGATCAAAGACCTCAAAATAAAAGAGGACACCATGAAAACAGTACATGAAGGAATAGGATAAACTCTAGGGCTTTTTAGCACATAACGAAATTTTCTTAATAGAGAGGCAGAAACAAAGAGTAAAGAAAAATAAGTTAAGAAATTCATTCCTTAATTCATCTCTTTATGAAACAAGTAATTTACTATTACAGGATGAAATGGAATTATAAATTCCAAGTGCTGATACAGTCTGTATGTAATAAACATATTACAATAGTCAAATAAAGAAATCAAAGAAAGGTTGGACAAATGGGATTGCATGAAACATGAGAGCTTCTGCAAGACAAAGGTCATAGCTAGCAATATCAATAAACACACGTTCTGGTAGAAGATCTTCAAGAGTTATAAAACGTACAAGGTCTTATATCTAAAATGTACTTAGGACTCAAAAAATTAAATCCCCCAACAGCAAATCCTCAGAGAAACAACTTCTCGATAATTAAGTGGGCTAATAACTTAAAGAGAGACTTCTCTGAAGAGGAAATAAAAAAGGCCATTAGATACATGAAGAAATGCTCAACTATTCAAACCACAAAAGAAATGCAAATCAAGAGAACATTGCGATTGTACCTTACTCTAGTTAGAATGGCTATAATCAAGAAATTTATTTTTTTTCTTTTTTTGTGGTGCTGAGGAATCGAACCCAGGGCCTCATGCATACAAGCCAAAACACTCTACTCCTGAGCCAACTTCCCGGCCCCTAATCAAGAAATTTAACAACAATCTGTTGGAGGGGATGTGGCTAAAACGGAACCCTATTTCATTGATGGTGGGAGTGTAAAGTTGTTTAACCACTTTGTAAAGCAGTATGGAAATTCTTCAAAAGACTCCATGTAAAGTTCCCCTATGTCCCAGCAATCCCCCTTTGGGGCATTTAGGTATTTACCCAAATGATCACAAACAAAGTCATACCAAAGTTGCCTGTGCAACCAGGTTTATGGAACCAAACTCGATGCTCCTCAGTTCATGAATCGATCAAGAAAATGTGATACACACAAACACACACACACACACACACACACACACACACACACAATGGAATTCTATGCCTCCATTAGAAAGAATGAGATTGTCACATTTGTTAGGAAATGGAAAGACTTGTTAAATATTATATGAAGTGAAGTAAGCCAGGCCCAAAGAAACATACGTCCCATGGTTTCCCTTGTTTGCAAGGACTAGTACATGTCTAGGACAAGCAGAGAAGATCAAAGGCTATGGACATATAACCATATAAGATGACATTAAGTGAAAGGTATCCCAAGTCAGACACACAAGTGATTTTTTCTTTCTTGTTTTTAATTTACTTATAATGCGCTATGTGATTCTTTTGTAAGTTCATTCACCCATGGTATAATCCCTGTTTTCATTGTATTTGATTCCAGTATTCAGCATTTTTATATACATTTTTGTAATTTGGGGAGTGGAAAGTTGTAGCACAATGCTGAAATGGGGATGCATGTTGACCCATTGTGATTATGAGATGTACAGGACACTGTGTCGAAAATGAATTTACAATGTCGGGTAATGGTTAAGGAGGGAGGAGTTTGAGAGTTGTGGAAGGAAAGGGTAGTAGGGGAAAAACAAAGGAGGAGGTAACAATGCTCAATAGGAAATGTACTCATTACCCTACTCATGTAACTGTAAACCCTCTGTATAGTATTTTTACAATAAAAATATAAAATTCTCTTCCTGGTATAGATTTCCTCGGCATTGCATTTTTTTCCTTTTCTGGCTGTGGTTAGGTCCATCTGCCTAATGGATCAGTACTCTTCAAGGCTTCTTGGTCCTGAAGTGGGACTTGGATTATCCAATGATGTTTGGAATTGGACCAAGGAGAGGACCAAACCACTTCCAGGGCATTGTTTCTTCATTCCCCCCGCCCCCATGCAACTAGGATTGCAAGCAGAATTTCTCTTAATTCGGCTCCAGAAAACAATCACTGAACCAAAAGGCAAGGTCACCAAACACCTCCCCTCCTCCCCCCATTCCCTCCTTTCTTCCTCCTTGGTAAAGTACAAAATAATTTTGCAGGTTTTGGCAAACACACAAATTGCCCACTACCTCCCCTTTTAAACTAGGTTTAAAGTCACTAAGACATTTAAACTGATAATGCCACACTCATTATTCTGGACAACAACTTCAGGTTGTTTGATGCTTTAATTTGTTGTTGTTGTTGGTGGTGGTAGGAGGGCCTCAACTCTGGGTCTGGTTGCTGTACCTGATGAGCTTTTCAGCTAAAGGCTAGTGCACTACCACTTGAGCCACAGAACCATTTCCACATTTTTCTGCTTATGTGGTGCTGAGGAATTGAACCCAGGACCTCATGCATTCAGGACAAGCACTCTACCACTGAGTCTCCTTCCCAGCCTTAATGCTTCAATTCTTTAAATTGTATTTTTGTCAGTCCTATAGTTTAGTCTCAGGGTGTTAACATATTCATGAGTTCTTCAGCTCAAGTGGAACCCTCTACCACTTGAGCCACACAGTGCCAATTTCTGTTTTCAGATAAGCGTCTTTCAGATATTCCTGCCAGGGTTTGCTTTGATCCGTGAATTTTTAAATTATATTTCTTCTATGTATTTATTGGAATATTGCTGTTTATCTGAAATTTAAAGTTTTCTGTAAAACTTTGTCTTCAAGTATTCCAATAGTATTAAATATTACATTTACAAGATGAAAATCTTATTGTTTGTAGAAAAATCCTATTAAAGTCCATATGGGAAATATGCTCATTTCAGCAGCCTTGAGTCTCCTTCGTATTCATTTATTTATTTACCTATTTATTTGTGAAAATACCATACAAAGGGGTAACAATTACATGGGCAAGATAATGAGTACATTACTCATCAAGCATTGTTGCCTCCTCCTTTGTTTCCCCATCCCATCTGTTCTCATCTGCCCCCCCCCCACCGTTGCTTTCCAGACAACCCTTTGCCCGTCCCCCACCCTCGCCTGCCAAGTTGTAAAGTTCGTTTTTCTTTTATTTTTTATTTGTTTATTTTTTTTATAGTGAGAATACCAACAGACGAATTACAATTACATGGGTAAGATAACGAGTACATTTCAAGCATTGTTGCCGCTTCTTTGTTTCCCCTTCCCATCCCTTTCCATACTAGCCCCCTCCCCCATCTGATCCTCCCTCCACCCACCATAAAAGCTGAAAAGTTCGTTTTTCGACCTAACGACTTGTATATCTCATTGTTGCAATGGGTCCACTTGTATCCCGAGTTAAAAAATTAGTTTTTTCCCTTCCCCTCCACAAATTATACCAACATCAAATACCATGAAAGCAGGGGCTTTACTCTGGGGGAGGGACATACAAAGCAATATAGAAATCATCTTATAAATATGTTAGAAACAATCGCAAGAAAAAAAACAACATTGAATCCTTATCTTGTGCTGCATTTCACTCAACATCAACTTGTCTGACCTTTTCTCCTTATCTCAGACATATACTGGTTATTGCAAATAAAGGAAACCATGGGAACTATGTTTCTTTGGGAGGGGTTTATTCCCTTAATATAAATTTTTCCATGTCTTTCCATTTCCTAACAAATGGGGCAATGTCATTCTTTCAGACAGAAGCATAGAATTCCATTGTGTGTGTGTATATATATATATACCACATTTTATTGATCCATGCATCTACTGAGGGTCATCTGGGTTGGTTCCATATGTTAGCTATGGTAAATAACGGTTCAATAAACATAATTGTGCTGGTAGCTTTAATATGGTCTTGTTTGTGACCATTTGGGTAAATGTCCAAAAGTCGGATTGCTGGGTCATAGGGGAGCTCTATGTGGAATCTTTTGAGGAACCTCCATACTGCTTTCCAAAGTGGTTGAACAAGTTTACATGCCCACAAACAATGCAATAAATTTCCCTTATGCCCACATCCACTCTAGCATCTGTTTTTATTAGAGTTCTTCCTTATAGCCATTCTAACTGGGGTGAGGTGGTATCTTAATGTTGTTTTGATTTGCATTTCTGTTATGGGTAGAGAGGTTGAGCATTTCTTCATGTGTATATTGGCCATCCTTCTTTCCTCTTCAGAGGAGTTTCTCTTTAAGTCTTTAGCCCACTTATTTATTGGGCAGTTGTTTCTTTGAGGATTTGTTATTGGAGGATTTAATTTTTTGAGTTCCAAGTATATTTTAGATATGAGACCTTTTTCTGTTGTATGGTAGTGAAGAGCTTCTCCCAATCAATGGGCTTTCTATTGATCTTGCTAGCTATGTCCTTTGCCACGCAGAAGCTCTGAAACTTCATGCAATACCATTTGTCCAACCTTTCTTTGATTTGTTGTAATTCTGGGTCTCTATTAAGAAAATTTCAGCCTGTGCAAAGGAGACCTATTGTTTCTCCTATTCCATTCTTTAATGTTTTCAGATTGTCTGTTTGACTCCGAGGTCTTTGACCCATTTGGAGTTCATTCTAGTGCAGAATGATATATAAAGATCTAACTTTAGTTTTCTACAAGTAGTTAACCAATTTTGCCAACAGCATTTACTGAAGAGATTGTGTCTCTTCTGTTCTACTTTTCTTAGCTCTCTTATTGAACATTAGATGTCTATAGGTCTATAGGTTCATTTCTGGGTTTTCATGTCTAGTCCATTGGTCCTATGGACTGTTCTTGGGACAGTACCAAGCTGTTTTAATTACTATGGCTTTGTAGAAGAGTTTGAAATTTGGTATTGATATTCCTCCAACACTGTTGTTTCCGTTAAATATCGTTTTTGCTATTCGGGGTATTTTACTTTTCCATATGAATTTTTGGATTACGTCTTCTTTTTACTAAAAGAATGAGCCTGGAATATTGATAGGTATCATATTGAAATTGTAGATAGCCTTGGGGAGTATTGCAATTTTCACGATGTTGATCTTTCCAATCCAGGAGCATGGGAGTTTTTGCCACTTTCTAAGTTCGGTTTTGATTTCCTTTTTCAGGTTTTTAAAGTTTTCATCATTGAGGTCCTTTTTTCTTTGTTAAGTCCTAGGTATTTTATTTTTTGCGGGGCTATTACGAATGGAGTTGCTTTCCTGATTTCAGTCATTCTTTTCTCATTGTTGGCATACAGAAAAGCCATTGTTTTTTGAGGGTTAATTTTATACCCTGCTACTTTGTCAAAGTTTTGAATCAGCTTGAATAATTTGGGAGTGGAGTTCGTGGGATTCTTTAAATCCAAGTTCATGTCATCTGCAAAGAGGTAGAGCTTCTTCTTTCCTTATTTGGATTCCCGTTGATATTTGAATCTTATCTTATTGCTGTAGCTAGGCATTCTAATCCTAGTTTGAAGGGAAGTGGAGTGAGTGGACATCTTTATCTCATTCCTAAGTTAAGAGGAAATACCTTTATTTTTTCACCATTAAGTAAAATGCTGGAAGTAGGTTTGTCATATGCATCCTTTATTGTATTGAGGAATGTTCCCTGAATTCCTAATTTTTCCAGAACCTTTATCATATAGGCGTATTCGATCTTGTCAAATCCTTTTTCTGCATCTATTGAGGTAACCATGTGGTTCTTATCTTTGCTCTTGTTGATGTGATTTATTCTATTAATTGGTTTGGGTATATTGCAGCAGCTTTACATCCCTGAAATTAATCCTGTTTGAACATGATGTATGATTTTTTTGATGAATTGTGAAAGTCGATTGACCAAAATTTTGTTGAGAAGTTTTGCATCAAACTTCATCAAAGAAATGGATCTATAGCTCACTTTCTTTGATGAGTCCCTGTCTAGTTGGGGGATGAGGTTTGTGATGGCTTCATAGAATGAGTTCGGTAGTGAACTTTCTCTTTCAATTTCATTGAATACTTGAAGGAGTATTGATGTGAGGTCTGCTTCGAAGGCCTTGTAGATTTCCGCTGTAAAACTATCTGGTCCTGGGCTTTTCTTAGATGGGAGGTCTCTTATTGCTGTTTCTATTTCATTGCTTAATATGGGCCAGTTAAGATGGTTTAACTCATCTTGGTTTAGTTTTGGCATGTCTATATTTACTAGGAAACAGTACATTTCTAATAAGTTCTCAAACTTATTAGCCTAAAGGTTTGAGAAGTATTCTTTATAATATACTGAATCTTGGTTGTTTCTCTGGTGAAGTTTCCATTCTCTTCTCTGAGTTTATTCATTTGAGTGTGCTTTCTTGTTCTTCTAATAATATTTGTTAAGGGTCTGTCAATTAGTTAATTTTTCAAATATCCAACTCTGTTTTGTTGATTCATTCTATGCTTTTTGAATTCTACTTCATTTAATTTTGATTTAATTTTAATTATTTCTTTCCATGTACTGGATTGGGGTTTATCTTGCTGCTCTTTTTCAAGAAGGCTCTGATGTCTCACTAAATTGTTGGTTTCAGATCACGGAGCTGGTATTGTGAGTAGTTATTTTTGTCGAATATTATAAATATTTGAATTTCGTTTATGATCTCCTCCATGACCTACTGGTGATTCAACAGTGTGTTATTCAGCCTCCATGTGTTACAGGACTTTCATTGGTGGCTTTTGGTGTTGGGTTCTAATTTTATCCCCTTGTGAGAATCCAAGGTATAACTTCAATGTTTTTGGATTTGGACAAGTTTGCTTTGTGACCTAAATGTTGTCTATTTTGGAAAAAGTTCCCTGTGCTGCTGAGAAAAACGTGTATTCTGATGCTGCTGGGTGAAATATTCGGTAGATGTCTGTTAAATCTAGGTGATCTATGCAATTTTTTATATCCGTGCTTTCTCTGTTGATTTTTTGCCAAGTTGTTATATCTAGTGGGGAGAGTGTGTGTCCCAACAATTAATATCTTTGGATCTATAGGAGATGTGAGAAAAAGTACAGTTTCTTGGATAAATTTGGGTGCTCTTTGGGGAATAGACATTTAGAATTGTAATAGCCTCCTGAAGGAGAGATCCCTTCATAAGTATATAGTGACCTTCTTTATCTCTTCTCACCAATTTTAATTTGAAATCTATTTTATCTGATATTAGGATTGTGACTCCTTCCTGTTTATGAGGCCGTTTGCCTGTTAGATTTTGTTCCAGCCTTTCACTTTAAACATGTGTTTGTTTTTATGAGCAAGTTATGCAGCAGACAGAAGGATTATTTTTTAATGCAACTAGACAGTCTATGTTGCTTAATTGTATTGTTAAGTTTGTTAATGTTGGGAGATAGTACTGAGAGACATTTGTTAGTTTTTGACATTTTATGCACCTTCTTGGGGTCTGCGCCAACTGGGTTCTTCCTATTGTTCTTGGATTATCAATTTGGGTGCAGTTTCTTACCCTTTATTGTGGTCCTGTTGGTTTTTTCTGTGTAGGACATTTTTAAGTAACTTTTTTAGGGCTGGTTTGGTAGAGATATATTGTTTCACTTTTTCTTTGGTATGGAAAATTTTTATTTGTACTTCAGGCATGAAGGAGAGTATAGCTGGTACAGTATTCTTGGATGATAGTTGTTTGTCTTTAAGACATGGCCTACATCATTCCAGCCTCTTCTTGCTTTAATTGTCTCTGCTGAGAAATCTGAGGTGATTCTAATGGGTTTCCCTTATAGGTGATTGATCTTTTCTCCTTGACAACTTTAAGGATCTTTTCCTTGGTCTGAATTGATCCTGTGGATATTATAATGTGGAGTTGTGATGTCTTGTTCTGGTCTGATCTATTTGGGGTTCTAAAAGCTTCTTGTATCTGAATAGGCCTATCTTTTTGCATGTTTGGGAAGTTTTCTGCTAGGATCCTGTGAAACATTTCCTAGACCTTCTGTTTCTGGGTGCTCCTCTACACCTATTATCCTCATTAGGGTTTCTGGTGGTGTCTTCCAAATGTTGAATAGATCTATTATATCTCTTGGATTTGTCTTAGATAGTTGTATGTTCTTCCTCTATAATATATAGACTATCTTCAATCCCCGAGTTTCAGTCTTCTGCATGGTCTAACCTACTGTCAAGAATTTCTACTTTATTTTTTTTATTTTTTTTCCTTCTAATTGGTTGGCTTTGATGGCTTCAAATTCTTTGTTGGAGCTTTGTTTTAGATTTTGTATGAATTTGTTTACTTCCTTAATTTTGTGTTCAGTGCTTATTCTCAAATCATTTAGTTGATTGGTTATGGTTTCCTTGGACTCTCATTCCATTCAACATTCCCTTACGGTCTCCCTGACTTCTTTCACCTGTCTTTTAATGGATTCCACGAATGCCTCTCTTTGGTATGAAAGTAACACCAGTTTTGTGCTAGAACACTATTTTAAGGCAAGCATCAACCAAATCCTTTAGTTGCACAATCAAAAGTCGACAGATACAATCTATTTCAACAGATACAATCTATTCAATGTAAAACAACAATGTATTAATGGGCTAAGAACAGCAAAGTAGAATTTGGCAAACGAGAAATTATTAGTTTTAAGGAGAAAAGTGGAGAAAAATAGGACTATAGCGCTGTGGAAAGGTAAAAGGAGAGTGAAATTTACCAAGTCCTAATCTCAAATAGGAAAATGGATTGGACAAAACAATAGGAGAAAGAGAAGAGAAAATAAAAGAGGCAAGAAAAAATGGAAAAACAAAAATTTAAATTTAAAAAGTGAAACACAAAAATGATGCAAGTTTAAAGAAGAAATATTGAGACAAGAATGGGAATAGGATGAGAGGAGGGGGGCAGTAGAAAGGAGATATGAAGAACTAAAAATGCTTATAATAAAAATAAAAAGTAATTATAATATTATATAGGTATTATGAGATAATACCGTTATTAAGGAATTTAAGCCGAAGAGTTTTTGAAATAAGTAATAAATTTCTGGATTAAATGTGTAAACAATGTGGAATAAGGTCTAATAATCAAAGAAGGGTATATCTGAGGATGAGCAGAACAGCAATTAAGTCACCCAAAAAAGAATGAAGAGAAGAAATAGTGAAAAGAATGAGAAAGGAAGAAAGGAAAGGTTCAAAAGTTCAGTAGAGGTAAAATGAAAATACAAAAGTGCACACACTGTAAGGTCCTCTCCTTGATGGCGAGCAGACTCCACCCTCCTCACAGCAAAGTTTCCACCCAGAACCTGCATTACGTAGGCAACTGGGACACCTGGAAGATGTCATATCTGCATCCGCTGAGGTCACATCTGAATTTGATGTGGCCACACCTTTCTCCGCCCATACCCTAGATAAGGCCGAGCCCAGGCCCAGTCGCTCTCTCTGTTCTTTGCTATCTTTCTCTCTGCCTTTTTCTAGCTCTCTCTCTCTCTCTCTCTCTCTCTCTCTGTTCTTTTCTTGTTCTCTCTGCTCTTTTCTAGCTTTTCTCTCTCTTTCCTCTCTCCCTTTCCTCTCTCTCACTTTCCTCTCTCTTTTGCCAGCCACGTGGAGTGCCAACCTTGCCTGGTCCCAGCAGGTCTACTGAATAAACCTACCCCTTACCTGAATACCGCGTGCATGGTGCAGTTCTTACTCGGCTACCTCTTTTAAAAACCTAACATAAATGGTGCTGTGACTTGGATAAAGGGCTTAAAGTCAGGATAGCTGGGATTTCTCCCTGTTTTTTTCCCTCTTTTTTCTTTTTCTGTTCTTCCCTTTTTGCTCTGAGGAATACCCACAGTTCTGACGGCTTTCTGCTAACCAGTCTGTCTGCGGTGGTATCAGTGCATCGATACCATTGCTGCCTTCACATCCATGTCCACACCACTTCTCTACTCTGGTGAGTGAAACTACTTTCTACGGCTCTCTGTTGCTCAGTTTCTGTCCAGACGTGGCACCACGCCAGACAGCTCCTAAGGCCTTTAGCTGAAAGGCTGGTCACCTCTGAAGCCGAGGATGCTTGGTTTTGTGGGCTTGGCCATTTCTCTCTAAAGGGCTCTAGGGGAAGTCGGCACGCCGCTTCTGCCTGGTCAGCTCTCCTTCACTCACAGGACTGACTCTCCTACTCATTAATGGGGTGCTATGAATCACACCTGAATGGTGAAGCCCCTTTGAAATGCCTCCTGCACTCCCTGGAAAGCCAGAGAGCCTAATTTTATGCCAGTCTCAGATGTGCACAGTTTTTGCTACTGCAATGGCAAAAGGTCAGAAAGCTGTTTAATTTCAGTCTCTCTTTGCTCTCTGCCAGTCATGTCCAACTTTCCTTATCTCTCCCTTTCTCTTTTCTACATTTTGGCTTGTGCCTTGAAGAGTGCGACTCAGGCTGGATCCCAGGGACCCCCGTCTAGGTTCCCTCTTAAAGGCTAGCCAATGTAGGCTTGAATTACAGGCTGTCTTTGCTCTCTCTGCCATTCATGTCCAACTTTCTACCCTTTTTTCTATAACTTTTTGGCCTGTGCCTTAAAGAGTGTGATGCAGGCTGGGTCCCAGGGACCCCTCTTGGTTCCATCTCAAAGGCTAGCCAATGTAGGCTTGGTATATTTGTTCAGGGTTTCTTTGCATTCTTTCAGAAATTCGCCATCTTGAATTCACCATCTTGGCCACGTGGTGGGTTAAGGTCTTGGCCCCATCTTACCCTTAACCTTCCACTAAGCTTACTACTCCATCCATTTATTCTAAGGTGCCTTGCTAACAAGTTGCTCTTTTCACAGGCCCTGGTAACTGAGGCCCGACCATCTGATGTGCTTTGTTTGCAAAGATATGTAAACATTGTCAAAATTTTAGGTTTTGTGTTTTGCCTTTTTTGTTTTGTGTTGTGTATTCTACTACTGACTACGTGGTTCTAAAATACTGGGAATATCTGTGCTAAAATTCTCATAACATCTAATGAGTTTTGTTATTGCAGAATATTTGTTGGTCAATTCTTGATAAGAACCAAGTAAGCTCTATTTATTCTACTTGATCTCCTTGTTGCTTTAATTGGAAATAATAAGGGGCTTTTGAGGCAAAAATTGCAACTCAATGCCAGCCCGGGCTGAAAAATCCCTAAGACTCCATCTCCCAGCTAAACTCTGGAAGTGCTATTGTAACTTAAAGTGGTAGAGCACTAACCTTGAGCAGAAGTGCTCAGGGACAGTGCCCTGGCCTTGAGTTCAAACCTCCTTGAATACCAACTGGGACAAGCCATCCCAGCAACTAGCACCTAGACTCAGCCAGTCTTGGGAACAAGGGAACATGGATAGGAGTGAGTGGAGATGATGTCACAGCAGCTACTTTGTGCCTGCCCTTTCAAAATTAACCAGAGCCAGGAGGTCAATAGAAGTAAGAAGCCTAACTGAACAGGAATTTATATTGTTGCCTTTGTCACCTGACTTCTCTAACTAGTCTCCAGATGTCAGAAGTAGCTAGGGACATTTCTACCAACATTTTCAGACCCAAGTCCTTCCTCTTGCCATTTATTTGCTCTCTAGTATTTTTTTTCCAGCCCCTCAATGCTCATGAGACTTCTCCTGACTTCATCTAAGGATTCAACGACACCAAGGGACAGCAGCTGCCCACTGCCTTCTCTGAGAGGGGACCAAATTCCTGCCTTTTACCCCTATTGTTGACGCCCCTTGTCAGCAGGAAGTAGCCAGAGAGAATACGCGCCCTATTTCATGATTATTAAAAAGCTGGAATGTAAGGTCCGCTCCTGGATGGTGAGCAGACTCCACCCTCCTCACAGCAAAGTCTCCACCCAGTACCTGCGTTACCTAGGCAACTGGGACACCTGGAAGAGGTCACATCTGCATCCTCTGAGGTCACATCTGAATTTGGTGTGGCCGCACCTTTCTCCACCCATACCCTAGAAAGGCCTAGCACAGGCCCAGATGCTCTCTCTGTTCTTTGCTAGCTTTCTCTCTGCCTTTTTCTAGCTCTCTCTGCTCTCTCTCTCTCTGTTCTTTTCTTTCTTTCTCTGTTCTCTGCTCTTTTCTAGTTCTTTTCTCTCTCTTTCCTCTCTCTCTTTCCTCTCTCTCTTTCCTCTTTCTTTTGCCAGCCACATGGAGTGCCAACCTTGCCTGGTCCCAGCAGGTCTACCTAATAAACCTACCCCTTACCTGAATACCACATGAGTGCTGCTGTTCTTACTCAGCTACCTCTTTTAAAAACCTAACACACACATATACACCTAAAATAAAAATTATAAGAGGAATAAAAAGATTAATAGAAAACATTTTTTTTAATTACAAGTTAATAAAAAGGTACAAAGAAAGGGTTCTTTGGGAGGGGGGGGATTGAATGGGAAGATCCTGTATCTCCCTTGTGTCCGTAACTAGTCTCTTGGTGGAGTCTCTGGTCTGCTTGTGGTGTTTGGTTTTCCTGTTGCTTGATTGGTTTCTTAAGTTAGTTTGTTTGGCAGGCAGAAAAATGGTCTGCTTTACCCAGAATTTTGAGATCCTCCTCCCAGGCTAGGTCAGTGGGAGGGAGATCTGCTTTGTTTCTCACAAAAGAGGGAGTTGGCTATTTCCTCTTGTTTGGAGATGCTGTGATGAGGCTAGGTTCTGGGTAGAGTTGAGGCCTTTTAGCAAACAGTAGCTTTTCCCTGAGGGGCTAGCTGGTGAGACACTCACAGAGCCCAGCATGGAGCATTCTCAGGGTTTATGTTAACTGAGTTTCAATTGATTGTCTAGGCTGCTATAGGGAGGGGCAGCCTCTGGCTCTGTTTACCCAGTGAAGAAAGACATTCCTCTGGGGGCAGAGTTTTCACTGCCTGGGTTGGGTGACTTTCTCCTGGGTGGAGCTGAGCATGGCAGGTCAGGTCAGGTTCCTGTGACCTGCCATATGACTCTTTTGTTTTCCTCCAAGGCCTGGGTTGAAGATGTATTCTCAGCCAGGCCTTTGCCAGTATGAAAGATGGAAATCTCAGGGAGTGGCACAGTGGGGAGGGGGAGGGGGAAGGGTGAGCTTGCCTCCTCTGATTCCTGAGAAGGTGTTATTATGTAAGGGTTCTACTCATGCCAGTGTCTTGGTTTCTGGGTCGTCTCCGGTCTGTGATCTGCAGCATGAAGATACCTGCTCCTTGTTAGCTCTTGCTGGTTTTGGGTAGAAACTGATCATTCTCTGTGTCTGGCACATTTGTCCAGTACTCTCTGTGTTGTAGGTATGGCAGCAATGGCCACTGCTACCGCCACTGCCACCACAGCTACAGCTACCGGCAAGTGCTCAGATCTGTTTCCTTGCGTGGATTTTCCCTTTCTGGCAAAATTCTCTGTACTGGGAAGGCACAATTGATGTAACTCTCCCGCCTAGTACTGTTCACTGGAACACTAAAACTGCTTTCTAGGTGAGAGCTTGTTTAGCCTCCAGGTTCTCCTCTGCCATCTTCCTGGAACTACTCCTCTTTTTTTCTCTCCAGTATATTTTCTTGTTTTGGAACAAGAGACATGGACTGTCCAGCCATTCAAAAGGAAGCTTATTCCATTAATTTAATAGAAAAGGAATGCAGCCTGCCTGCATCTCAAGGCAACTTTGAGTATAATGTTAATCTGATAATTCACATCATTGAATTTTCAAAGTCGTATTGATAATTTTTTAAAACTATTCATTAAAGAGGTTCCAAATAGCAAGAATAGAAAACAATGTTTTGCTTTCTAAGAATGTTTTAAAAGGTAGTAATTCAATAAAACACATTCTACTCTTCCAAGATTCCATGGTGAAGAATTTCTCTTTTATCATAGCCCTTACCACTGACCCCCGCACTTCAAACTTGTAGCTTTATTCAGTTTTCTTGTTCCCGCTTTCATTTTGGTACTAGCATGAATAATCTTCTTGTAGTATTTGACAATGAAATTCCATTTGTTGTTATAGAGCTCAATACATATTGTCGAAGGCAGACCCATGGGCATATCATAGAGCATAAACTATTGTATATCATTAACGTGATCCTATGTAACTATTGCATCAATTAATATAAATACCACATAAATGTGCATCTTCATATAATTTTTAAAATGCAATGTAGTTACATATCATATGTCATAAAATAATTCAGACCACTTGTAGAAGAAACTAAGCTGAACCTTTTGCATCGTTCCCAATACTATTTGTAAAATTTTCTTTTCTCATTAACTTTCACTGCAGGGCCTTCTTTCTGTAGCAATAAGTTATAAGTCATGTCCTTGGATTTTAGTCAACTTTGAGTAAGCTGTTTTCTTTCCACCACAAGTTAGTCCCTCGCGTTAAATACCTGAGGAATAACTTGTCTCAATATGCCTGCAATAGGAGTATCCAAGTCAACTTTCTGTGTCCCCTCTTCCCTTGCTTTGTTTGTGAATGGGGTATCAGAGACAGGGGAGACAGGGATGTCAGGGTTCAGGTGACTGGAATAATGGTGTTATGAATTATGAGTAGAAGAAAAGAGTAGTAGAGACTAGGATACCGGTTAAAGGTTAACTGTGACTGTAATTGCTGAGTCCCAGTGTCAGGAAATTGGTTAGCTTCAACAGCTTTGCAAGGGTTGGGGTAGCTAACACAGGTATCCAGAACTGTTTATCAGGGACAAGGAAGCATAAACAAAGTGAAAGAGTAAAAGTTGTGAGGGATTCTGGGACACAATCAGGGTAACAAGGTCATGGGTGTGCAAAATGGATAGCCAGTACTATGGTAGAAGCAATTGGCATGGTGGCCTGATGTGGTGCAGAGCTCTGGGTTTGCCTGTCCAGTTTTGGCTGTTGTTCAGGCACGTGCCCTCTATAAATGTCTACTCCAAGTAGATTGCATTCTTTGACACCAGCTATAGGATCTTTTCCCTAAGCATCCTGAGAGACCACACTCCACAATGCTGCAGAACAGCCTCCACATAGTGAGTTGCAATCACCTCATGAACTCTTGCTGCTCCTCTCCAATGTCAATTATCATAGTAGCAAGGGATCTGAGATGTGCTCAGGAGCACTGCTTTGGGAAGCTACTAATTCTTACCCTGTCATTCTGGGAGCTCCCTAGAAATGGGCAAGAGCACTTGCTGATGTTCTTCCAACTTCTCTCTGTGCCTCTGCACAACAAGAATGTTGTGCCTCAGATGGGTTACCTTGATGTCCAGGTGGCCTCAAACGTGCTCTATCTTCTCTCTCTATGTGCTCTTCTACTTCAGCTGCCTCTCCTTTCCCTTCCACATAGCTCGCTTCATCTCCACATCCTTTGAATTCTGCTGCATATCAACCTGTGGCTTTCATACCAAGCCCTTCCACTTTCTCATCTACCTCTCTAGCTGTGAATATCGTACAACAAGCTAACTTCTGTATCTGTTTATCAAGATTAGAGCTGGAATTTAGGTGGTACAAGCTAACTGAGAAGATGGGTAGCTTCTTAAATACTCCCCTGCCATTCATTGCTCATTGAGAAAGATGCAAATGTGTCCTTGTCAATCTCTCCTTCTCCATTTCTGGTTCAACAGAATAAAGTGAATTCACAATGGAGCTACCAGACAGCTGCTATGTCAGCAAGTGACGAAACCAAAGATAATTTAGTGATGGGATACTTACCAAGTGTAGTAGGATAAATGCACATATTTGTAGGATATTACTAAGAGCTTTCATCAAACTGTTTATTTTATGCCCAAAATGGCAGACCTGTGTTAATCTCTCCCCGAAGTCTTCCTGTTCTGAAGGCCTTGAGGACTCCTACAGACAACTCAGACCTAATGACATGTGTGAACATAAAAGTAGGTGAGTATGCATTAGTATTTTGAAGGTGTGGTAAGGTGTTGTCTTGTCATGACCACCATGAAATCAATGTCCTTTCTCTGACATTCATCATATCTCTTGATTTGGCATAATTGGCAGATTTCTTAGTATGTCATTTTCTCCTGTTAGTTCAGTGCACAAGTTAAGACATTTATGACCCAACAATCCCACTTTTGGGCATTTACCCAAATGTTTACAAACAAATGCCCAAAAGTGGGATTGCTGGGTCATAAATGTCAGAAGGGCAAAGGGGAGGGGAGCTGCCTGCTCAAGAATAAAAATGGATCATACAAGTAACTGCAGTCTCTGACTTTCTATTTTGAAGGTAAGATAAAAGGCAGTTTGAGTTTCTACGAAATCAGTTTCTAGGCACTATGGTTCCTTCAGAACTTCTTTCCTTCCTTCCATATTTTGAGAGCAACAGTTAGTAGTGCTTCTGTCTCTTAGGGGCAATCCTTTTCTTCACACCATGCTTAAAGTAGACAATAGGTGGAAGCTGCTATTAAATAAAAGAAAAGCATGAAATAGCACACAGTGAGTGCTTTACCAGAATTCCTGGACCTAACAATTTCCCAGTTCTGAAGAGAACGTGATTATGGGTGAGTACTAACAACCTCCACTGAATGGTGAGCTTAGAACACTTTTCCCAAGGCAGGTTCTGTCCAGGTTATTAGGATGGCTGAGATCTACTGGATCAAAGAACTTACAGACCATGCAAAACAGAAAAGTCTAAGAGATTGAGATCCCAAAAAGAAACTGCACCAAGAAGAGAAAACTTATCATTGCTGAAAAAGGGAGAATACTTAACTAGGAGAATGTTCCTCTGAATACAGATATTGGTATAATTATAACAAAGTTCTAAGTTGTGGCTCATCAGTAGAAACTATCAAGTCAAACCTCACTAAAGCTAAAAATAAAACTTATAAAATTAAAAAAAAACTATTTGGATTTCAGCACTAACATCTGTTTTAAGGAGTGTGATTGTGGTTTTTGTGTGTGTGTGTGTGTGTGTGTGTGTGTGTGTGTGTGTGTGGTCTGAGATTATGTATGGGGCAGCATTAGTTCTTAAAAATAATCATATTGTCAATATTTTTTAGGTTTCCCATTCATGTCTGGTGGTGTTCTAGCTCTACCATGTGAAACACACAATTCTCGCTTTCTTCTGGTTAATTGGAGATAAACATGTAATGGATATGTCAACCTGGGTTGGTTTCAAACTATGATCTTCAGATCTTACTCTCTAGAGTAAGTAATGTATAAGAGTGAGCCACTATGCTCAGCCCAGTATTTCCAGTGACTTACATAATCTTTCTGCATCTCAGTTTCTTCCTGTGTGAAAAGTGAAAAGAATTACTTGTGGACCCTAGAATCAGGTGGGAGTTAGGACTGGGTGTAAGAAGTATACGTGTTTGGAATGTGTGTACAGAGTCTGACACTCTCATAAAACTACTGATGTTTATATTGAAATGTATTATAGGAATTGGAAACAAGAGGGATTTTTCTGTTCTAGTTTATCCATTTATGGCATTGAGGGAGCCAGAGATAGTCAAGGAGAACAGGGAAACAAATGCAGCACTTGTACACTGTAGATATTGTGTTCACAATGAGCTATACCACTGTGGACAGGGACAGGAGGGATGGGATTGTCAAACAAGAAATGAACTCATTACCTGACTTACAAAATGGTTATCCGTATAACAATTTTAAAAATCTAATAACAATTTTAAAAATCCGGGTTGAGGATTCTCTCCTCCAATTTTTGTAGGTACCCTTAAGACTCAGGCCTACCGATGGAGTTTTTGAAGATCAATTTATATGATAATTAATATAAAGCCATAATCTCTTAAGAAATGTTATAACAAGTATTTCATTCTTAGTACTGGTTTCTCTTTGAGTAGCAATTCTGTATGTTGTTGGCAGAACTAATGTTTTACTTTCTGGTTTTAGTATTTGTTAAGTATTGAAATCATTCTTAAAGTTTTTCAACACAGCTCTGCTGTGTCTTGGCACCCTGCCCCTACTTGAAATGGTAATCAACCTATGAAATTCATGTATTTGAGTATGAGTTTTATTTATTTAATTTGCTGATGATGGTGAACTGTCGCTGTTCTTCAGCTCTTCAGCTCAAGACTAGTGCTCTACCACTTGAGCCAAAGTACCTGTTCTAGCTGTTTCTGCTTAGGTGGTGCTGTGGAATCAAACCCAGGGTCTTGTGCATTCAAGCTAAGCTGTCTACCACCAATCCAACTTCTCAGCCCGCATAAGTGGTATTTTTGTGCAAGGGTCTATCAAGCAAATCACTGAGCAAATGTATTCATTCGCCACTAGACATAATCAAAATTATTAATTATCTGAAATTTTAATGAATAAAACTGTTATCATTGTTACTAAGAATTGATTGTCTCCCCATGCTGTAAACATGGACAAGGTATTTTAAACTGAAACTATAAAAGTAATTTTAAGGTCTTGATGCTAACAAATCTGTCCAGGTTTTATTACACTAAACAGAGAATTCAAAATGATTTTTCTTCATAAATACAGAGATTAAAAGACTTATAATATTTATTTCAAAATGCAAATTAAAGGGAAAATCAGTCAGGAGGAAAAATTTATATTGAATATTAATTTTTGAAGAGGAAAAGAAGATCTTAGATCGCAGACTAAAGACAAAACACTATCAGAGCCCTTCATGTTGAATTATAAAAAAAGAAGCTTTAATTGAAAAATTGAGCTGGAATATGCACATCAGGCAAAGGCAAGCAATCAGAGCATACCACCAACAAACAACAGCCATAATGTATATCTCAGAAAAAGGAAACAAGTACAGACCAGGGCTCAACATCCCTGTCCTTGATTTCAATGATACACATATACCCCCCTACACAGAGACGCACACTCACACACATACACACACACACACAAACACTCACACGAACACATAAGAATGTATGCAACAGCTCAACCAACTCACTTCCACTCAACATGAATCAAAGATCTTCCAGTAATATTTGAAACTTTAAAAGTTTCAAGTCTTGTAAGTAATTGATAACAGACGCATAAGCAATTATTTTCTGAATAGACTCTGCTATAGAAATGAGAGTTCATGATGGTTATAACTACTTAAACATCTTTGAATCTCAAAAGAATTAAACAAGAGACAATTCGAATTTTGGGGCTATATTTCTACCAACTATTCTTCAAAGGTTTAATAAGAGGTTACAAAATCCAAAATTAAATATCAAATTAATACAACTAATACTTGTGCAAACGAAGTGAAAGACAATGATCAATGGTCTATGCTGCCTCCATTTCTAAGCCGGCTGCACATTGTGTAACCTTTGATTCTGCTGGGCCAGGCCCACAGTTGTCTTCCCCAGAGAAGTGGCCCTGCTGGTGTTGGCACTGGGAGATTTGTGGAGAGGAGAGGAGGCCTCAGAGGAGGCCGAGCTGGGGTTGGAGATGGGGGTAGTAGGGAGAGTACGGGAGGCCCTGGCAGAGGCTGGTGAAGGGAGGAAGGAGGCAGTAGGCCAATGGCTCAGGAAGCAGCAGTCCCAAAGGCAGCTGGGTTCTGGGGAGTGTCTGTGAAGTGCGGAGTTTGGCCCCTGGGGACTCGTGGCTGGGTGAGGAGAGGAAGGAGACTCAAATCCCACCAAATAGGCAATGAGAAATAAGACAACCAGTGGTTGAAGAATTTCAAGAAAAAAGGCAGGGACTTGTAGGTAAACTCTGGGGGTGAGGAGGGCAGCAGTGCTGAGCCAGTGGTGGTCATGCCTCTCTGGAGGCCCTTGAATTGAGTGAGGGCCAGCTCTGCTGTGCACTAGGCCTCACTCTCACCTTGAAGCAGGTCCCAGGAATCGCAGGCACAGCCTCAGCCTGCCCCACAGAGCTGGCCTGCCATGAGTGCTGGGGACCGGGCAGCTGCTGGGAGGTTATGTGCATCAGGGCAGAGGAAGAATGGCTGGTGGGCACTACTCCACCCTAGCCAGGCACAGGGCCACTGGGTTAGTTCTGGATCTGGATCAGGACCAGGGACTGCCCTCCCAGACAAGTGGCCTCTGGGGACTTGCGCGGTGGTTGCTATTTGTGGGCTGGGAAATTCCTTAGCATGGCCAAGGAGTCTCCATGGATAGGCACATTTGCTCTTGTGCCTCTCTTATCTTCTGGATTCCCACTGTCCTCCTGCCTCGTGCCATGTCCAACTATAGGAGAAAACTTCTCCAGGCCTCTAAGAGGCCATCCCGGAGATGCTCACAGGGCTTCCCACGTCTGGTTCACCATGCATGCAGGGCTCACAGGGTGCCATCCTCCAGCCAAAGCATACCCCCATTTCAGATTGGAAGAGGGAAAAGCTTCATTTTCCCAGATACAGCTGCCCTTGGGGTTCTCTGCATACACTAGACTTGTGCTGAGATAACAATCCCCAAACACCACCAAGGAGCCATTTCCAATGCACGCACACCAGGGTCATTTATTACAAGCTCGAGCCTAGACTCACAACTGTCAGCATTGCAGAGGGTCAGAGTTGAGAGCTCCAAACCTTCCGTTAGCAGGGTTTTTATAAGGCATAGGGCTGAGGTAAGTGGATTCATAGCTTGTCAGTTACATGATTGGTTGACATTTAACTTGTTAATATTGTAACAATCTTATTGGCTAACATACGCAGGCTTAGCAGTAAGAAGCAAATTATGTTAATTATGGAATCTTAAGAAACATCTGTAGCTTTAGGTACCTTCCTGTCATCCACTGATGGCTATTGCTAGGGGAGTTACGGGAAGAATGTTATTGGGACATTTCATGGTTTTTCCAGGAACCTGAGTCTAACTTTCGGTAAAAATCTTTACAATGGGTACTTTCAGTAAATGCCTTCACAATGGATACTTTCAGTATAGGCCTTCCAAATGGACTAAGTCCAGAATGGCTATACTTTGGCTAATGTCTCTCACTAGGGGTGTGTGTGTGTGTGTGTGTGTGTGTGTGTGTGTGTGTGTGTGTGTGTGTGTGTGTGTGTGTGTGTGTGTTTGGTGTGAGAGAGTCAGACACAGCTGAGGTTTGGTGTAAAACACTTCTTCCCTAATGCATTGAGTTTTGTTATCTAGTGGTTGTTGCCCATCCTGAATTCTGAACTCTAAATTTGTTTGTCTGTATACTTTTATCCTTAGATCTTCTTAATATTCAGATTCCTAATATCTGCTTGTGAACTTCAGAATTTACTTCATAAAGGGGGTGTCTTTCCTCAACTTTTATGAAGCCCTTTGCTCTATTTAAAGCAGCATGTGCTGTGTTAGTGGTTTTACTTAACCCAGACTGTTGTGACCCAGGCTGTGACTGTTAGTTCTGAGATTAGTTTAGGCTAATATGAGATACTATCATTTCAGTCTATCTAGTGAAAAAAGTTCAGCATCTTCATTGAAACAATTTCCTGGCTGTAAATCCAACAAAAAATTCCAGTGGTATAATTGTACAATCTGTTGATTTTAGTTAACTGTGCACCACAGCAATGAAAAAAATCTTCTTACTAAAGTGAGTATTTAGAATGTGAAAAAATCAAATTTTATAGAACTTAAAAATTGATCAAATACAAAAGAAAAAGAACGACACTGATCAGGAATGCAGTACAAATGTAAGAGTTTAATAAATAAATGAAATGTTTGAGATTCTTATCCACATAGGAAATATAAAGGAAAATAAATAAGAAAGTCACTGAAATCCCATCCTATACACCAGAATAGCTATCACCACTCGAATAAATAAACATCTGGAGAGGTTGAAATAAATCAGGAACTGTATTGGTTTTGTGGTATTGTAAACTAGTGCAAGCAATATGGAGATCATAATGGAAGTTTAGACAATACCAAAAGGACACATGTGTTAATGACCTTTACTGCAACCCTGATACATAAACAAGGAATATAAATCAACATCAATATCCATGTGCAAGGCAGCAAGAAAGAAAGCTGTGTAATCAACCTAGATTCACAAAAAGAGGGAATAAAGGAAATATGCTATTCATAACTATAAACATGTTCTGGTATATAAGAGAAGTGAATTTCTCCAATATCACTGCTAAATATTTTTGGATATATACCTAATCCTAATTTCACAGCTTTTGTGTCTTCGTGTTTTGTAATTTGATCCAATTTTAAGAAGGCAACAGTTGGGGGACAAGACAATGTTAGAAGCTTAATAAAGAAAACACAGACATGGAAAAATTAAAAAATGTGCAACTGTGCTAATACTAACAAAATATTTTCCTCAAGTTTTAAAAATGAAACAATTAAAATAATACTTAATAACATCAAATAAGTAGGCCATGGAAGAAAATGTACCATAGACATGTTTCCCAATAATTTGTTTTAATTTATAACAAATGGATTAAAAGAAAATGCGATTACATGTCTGAAGATGATCACACATTCAAGTATCATTGATTGAATCCAGCAAAAGAAAGTAACAGAGAAGTAGAGAGTAAGAACAACCTGGGGCATGGATGAAGATACTCAGTAGAACTTTGTGAGGAAAAAATGTGGTCCATTTTGCTCATCAACATTGAGCTAGGACAGCTACCTTTTGACAGAGCACTTGTAATGTAGTCAGAGCACTGGAGTTACTAATTTAAGCACTAATTTATTACTTTTATTCTCTAATCTTATGATGTGATTCCCAAGTGATGTGAGTGATCTTAGATTTTCTGAGCCCTTTTTTCACCCAAAATTTCTAATTCCTTCCCCTGCCAATAATTCTTCTGCTATTCTCATTTCACCTTGTTTCTAAACTCAACTCCTGTGACCCTTTGGTTTATGAGAAAGAGTTAGAGAAATATGAGGGTGGTCTAGAATCTGAGGAACATCCACTCCAGCTTGGAGGATCTGGTAAAAGTCCTCCACCTGGGACTCACAATCAGATATTAATTGACCTCTTTGGAAATAGAGAAACTGAATCCCTCAGGCAGGATCAATCATTCCTTGACTTTCTCTGAAGAGATTTGGTACTAGGGCACAATTCAGAGAATGAGCTTTCCCACCACTCACCACAGCTTTGTCAGGAGGAATAGGTTCAAAACTAAATGTGATCTCAGTTCTCACAGGGCCAGTCAGAAACCAAGAGATCACATTTTCCTCCTCATCAGGCACCTTCTGGTAGGAACAGAGTCTGGGCAAAGTCTAAGATGGAGATAAAGTGAGACTGGGCCTAAGGAGTACACAAAAGAATGACCTTCTCTTTGACTAGAAGTGAGTTGAGCAGTGAGACATGACAACTTCCTTTTTATATGAAAATTCAGTAGGTGAGTTATCTCACTGCCACTGTGCAGGAGGTCAGTTTCCCCAAATTGTTAAATGTTGTGTCTACCAATTTGCTCTCTAGGCTGTTGTCTCTCCCACCCCTTCCCATATCAAGAATGCATTGCTTCTTTCAGGCACTCAACTACTTGTCCTGAATCCTAAGCAGGAATACTGTAGGCTATTCTTTGTCAAACCTTTTCCTTTGGAGGTAGAAAAGGCCCAGGCTTTGCACATGCCAAGAGGTAGAGAAGGTGAGTATAAGCTCAGATTGGTACTGAAGAACAATCATATTGAAAAAAAATAAATGAAATTAATGATTTAGTAATTTAGGGTGTATAGCCATTAATTTAGGTAATTATTAGTAACACATATATAATCATGGATTAGGAAGAAAACAGTGAATTAGGTTCAAGATAACATGGAAAAGACACATAATAGCCATAACAGGAGATGAGAGTGTGAAGGAACTGTTGGCATTGGTCCATTTACTATTATCTGAAGAGTGACCTTGGATAAGAGGCTTTTAGAATAATATCTAAAAGAGAGTGACTTGCTTGGCACTAGTGGCACACACCTGTAATCCTAGCTACCCAGGAGGGTGAAATCTGAGTATTATGATTCAAAGCAAGCCCAGGCAGAAAAAGCCAGAAGTAGTGCTGTGGCTCAAGTGGTAGAGCACTAGTCTGGAGCTCAGGGACACTACCTAGGCCCTGATTTCCAGCTTCAGGATCATAATACAACAACAACAAAATGATAATGATAAAAAGAAATGAAAGAAGGACTTAAAGACATGCGTTGGAATGATGATCCTGTGTAACTGTCTAGGGAACATAAAAGGAGACAAAATTTGGAGCAAAATGATACCTATTTATTACTAATCAAGGATACAAAGCAAATGCCAACTTCCTCTTCTCAAAGACTTCCAAACCTGGGCTCGGAACACGGCTCATTGGTTGAGTGCTTGCCTTGCAAGCTTGACACCCTGGGTTCAATTCCTCAGCCAGAAGTGGTGCTATGGCTCGAGTGGTAGAGCACTAGCCTTGAGGTGAAGAGGTGAGGGACAGGACCCAGGCCCAGAGTACAAGCCCCATGACCTGACAAAAAACAACCCAAAACAAAAAAAATTTCCAAACTTATCTTTTCTCATAATTGAGGAGAGGCTTTTAATTTTAACAGGAATTCTTACCTAGTTCAAGGTCATCAGAACTTCAGTAGAGTTTTCCTCTTGAAATGTAATGCACCTAACTCTACTGAACTTAATCATGACTAGGAAAGAATGGACATTGATGTGTTTATTATATTTCTCCTTATAAATATATAATTCTTTCAGATATTATATATAATATATATTGTACAATATATTATACATTATATATTATAATAAATTGTATTATAATATAACCTATATTATATATTAACAGACTTCCTAATTTTAGAGTTAGGAAAAAGCAACATATTGAAAGACAAATGCTTGAATCTCTGAGTAATTTCTCTACCACTGGACAATTCCAAGGTTCATTCCTATTACCCAAAGAGCAACATAGGCAAGCGGTGCCCATGGAGGTGGTCCTCTGGATTCTGGAAACTGTGATCTGCTTATATATATATATATATGAAATATTGTTTTGTACTAGTGAATGTATAAAACTATAGCAACAGATAATTAAGTCAACATCTATGTGCACACACACTCAATCACTTTCAAGTATAAGAATTTCTTTTTGGGCCGGGCGCTGGTGGCTCACGCCTGTAATCCTAGCTACTCAGGAGGCTGAGATCTGAGGATCGCGGTTCAAAGCCAGCCCGGGCAGGAGAGACCGTGAGACTCCGATCTCCAATAAACCACCAGAAAACCGGAAGGGGCGCTGTAGCTCAAGTGGTAGAGCGCTCGCCTTGAGCTGAAGAGCTGAGGGACAGCGCCCAGGTCCAGAGTTCAAGCCCCATGACCGACAAAAAAAAAAAAAAAAAGGGTTTCTTTTTGGGCTGGGAAGATGGCTCAATGGTAGAGTGCTTGCCTTGCATGCATGAGGCCCTGGGTTTGGTTCCTCAGCACCACATAAGCAAAAAGAAAAAAGCCGGAAATGGCGCAGTGGCTCAAGTGGTAGAGCGTTAGCCTTGAGCTGAAGAGCTGAGGGACAGCATCCAGGCCGAGTTCTGGCCCCACGACCGGACCCCCCCCCCCCCCCGCAAAAAAAAAAATGTCTTTTCTATGTTCCCTATGCACCTAAACAGAGAGTACATGAGTTGCCCTTGAATTGTCCTGGGAGTTATTTATCTGGCTACTGTGGCTTCACGTCCTTTGTTCTCTTAGTAGCCAGATGTCATGTGTTCAACAACAATAGTTGTTACAGGCAAAAGTATCCACCCTGACACACAGAGGAATTTGGATTTCAGAAATGCCACAAATAAGTGGGAGTTACAGCAGTACTTTTCAAAAATAAATACATTGCATATTTATTAGAAAGCTTGTCAGAAAAATAAACTTCAGTTCAGGATGAAACACTTGAAGAAAACTACAGTTGAAATTACATATAGCTAGGTGCTGGTAGCTCATGCCTGTAATCTTGGCTAATCTGGAGGTTGATATCTGAGAATCACAGTTCAAAGCCATCTTGGGCAGAAAAGTTGCCATGAGACACTTATCTCCAATTAATCAATCAAGACTAAAATTGATACTGTGGCTCCATATTGTAGAGAGATAACCTTGAGCCAAAGACCTCAGGAACAGTGCCCAGGACCCAAGTTCGAACTCTGCAGTAGACAATAAATAAAAATAAAAAATAAATTACATATAACTTATTACCAACTCTGTACAAGGAAAATAGGATATGACACATGGCAACATATGACTTCAAGTTACAAAGTTCCAAAGCATTTCCTCACTCTTGAGAACTAGGAGTAATCCATATTGAAAAAAATAAAAACATGAATGATTTATACCAAATTTCAAAATATACTATATTTTATACAAAGGAAATGCAACAAACATGCATTTCACAATTTAATATCATCATATAGTATAAAGAATCTGATTAACTGATTCATAAAAATCAATACAATGCAGATAAAACATCCAATATCTCAGGGGTCAAATTAGCAGAATACTTTCCATCCATGATGGCTGTTTTGTAAATTATCCAGCCCTATCCATCCCATAATTGCAGAAGGCTCTTCCTGAGAATGTCCAGAAACCTGTCTACTGTGAGTGCTCAATGTAGACCTGGTCCCATTCTCTATTATTTAGACATGTGATACACTGAATATCTGATAACTTGCCAAAGACACAATTTGGGAATGGCTTCCATAATGACATTTTAGTTCTCAGAAATAAGGGAAATTGAAGACAGTGGGAAAATCTACCAGATCCGAGAAAGATTTCTATCATTGTGCTAAAACTGTACCCTTCTACTGACACTTGAACAAGCTGCAGCAATTGTCACTCCAACCACATGTCCAAAAAATAGCTTTGCAAATATTGACCTGTTTTCACGTTGCCAAATCAAGAGACTCTATTGTGGCCCTGTTTTTCTTAAACTATCTGCTATGGTTTGCCCAAGAGATAGTTGACCTTACAAATTTCTTAAATTTTAGATCATCACACAATCACTTCATAGCCCTTAAACATTAAAAATACCTATCCATGTAAGTCTGCATTACATACTTATTACTGTTTTTCTTCATTTGTCATGTTATACATATTTGTTTATCCCAGGGTTTAGTTCTATAATCTTCCTTCTCATGAGTGTTACCACTGAGTACATGTAATTATTACATTTTTTTCTCCAGCTCTGTTCTTTCTTTAATTTAAGTCCTTAATAGCATCATGTCTACTGACAACTCCTAGCTATTGATTTTAACAAATTCAGAAGAACCCAAAATGAGCTTTGATTCTATCCCTCATTACTATTTGATTAATTGATAACTCTTCCAGTTGCCTTGTCAAAATATCTTGGAGTCATTTCAAACTTACCAACTATTTCACACCTCATATGTAATGTATGAACAGGTTTTGACAAATTAACTCACAGAATATTTTAGGAACCATAAATATATAGTATATGAGTACTAATACTATGACTTAAATTCATGGCCTTGTTTTTATTTTAATTTTCTTTTGTGCTCAGGCTGTCAGTCTTCCATTTGAGCCATAGCTCCACTTTTAGCTTTTTGGTTCTTAGTTGAAGATAAGTGTCTCATGGTCCATTTACCTGGTCTAGCTTGAAACTACGATCTTATGTTTTTAGCCTTATATATACCTAGATTTAAAGGCGTGCATCACTAAAACCACCCCTATTATATTTAAATTAAAAATTAGTTCAAAGAACGAATATTTCTAGTATTTTCAAATAAATATGTTTTCATTTGCAAATTGCATTAAAAGGTTTTTGTTATTACAGCACACTTATCAAGAAAGGAAAGGAAAAATTCATAACCAAATACCTTTGTATGTACCAATGCTCAAGCCTGCTAGCCACAATTTCTTTGCTGTGAAATAACAAAGGATGATATCGTCTACAGGCAAAGCAAAAGACAAAGCTCTTCACTGAAGTTGCTGAAAGGCTGATAAGGATGAGGACAAGCAACTTTATCCAGAAAGTATCACAAAGTGTTTGCTGTGGATAAGTGTAGCCAATCTTAGAGGATGTTCATAATGATGAGGGGAATATTTGAAGGTGATTACAGAGGTGTGCTTTCTTGAAGATATATATTTATAGCATAGTTTGTATACTGTTAAAAATGAGACATTTACAATAGGGATGTTGTCATTCCTTGTATCCTTCACAGTATAATATTAAAACCAGGTTTATATATAGTAATTATAGAATATCACAAATTATGCATATATTATAAATATATCATTTATATGTTATGTAATACAGTATATTACATATATTATGCACACATAATTTAATTTTTCTACTTGTCTGTCCAGGAATTAAAGTAGCAATATCTTTGAAAATGGATAATAAAGTAGTGTTCTTACAATTTCGATTGCAACATAGAGTTTTATTCAATTAGAAGTTATTTATTCTGCATTGGTTTAGAAATGGAATATCAGAATATAATTGAGCATTCAAAAATAATTATGTAAGAACATGCCAAGGATGGAGTTAAAAAACTATAATCTGACTCATGTATGTAATCGCAGCTACTTAGGGGCTGAGATCTGAAGATAGCTATATGAAGCCAGTCTGAGTGAAATGGCTCAGGGACAACACCCAGCCTCAGTAATGGCACAAAAATAAATTATGTGACTAAAACATACATATATATTTATTTAAATAAAGTTGTAATTCCTTGTATCCTTCACAGTATAATACAAAAAAGTTTTATGCATATATTATTTATACTAGTCGAAGACTATCAGTAATGATACATATGTATGTATATATATGATATTTAAATATATAATTTCTATGTTATGTAATAAAATACATTACATATATTATGCACACCTAATTTATACTGGTAACACTAATATCCATTAAATTGATATATATTTTAGAATAAGGAATAGATTTTTTTGGTACAACAAGGAAGTAAGTAGTCACAAAACTTATTCATTTTGGATTGTATATCCATAGCAATCTATTCCCTGTGTATTGAGGGTACTGATTGATATAAGCCTGTGCTCGTCAGCACAGGTGTCTTTGACACCAGGAATAACAAACAGTAGAAGCTGAATGATGTTCATTCAGGTATTTCTTTAGAAATTAAACTGATCTTCACTTGGTATAAAGATCACTTATGCTGTCATTATCCACACCCTTTTCATTTAAAAGTATTTATATTCTGTATCAATGTTAATGCCCTTATAACCATAATTAGGAAGATAATGTGGATTCATCGGGTCCATAGCTCTTGAAAAGTAACGAATGCGACACAGAATATCCTCAGATATGGCTGGTGGAATTCTGGATTTGAATTATGGGCCTCAACTGATCAGTCTTAGGAACTTGGGAAATTTGTGTGGGCTTCTTGCCTACTATTGTTTTTAATAAAATACTTAATTCATTTCCTAACTTGAAGAACAGTCATGAGCACTTAAGTTACCCTAATGCAGGTTCAGTGCTTGGTGTCTGCACATTGTGTAGTAGGTCCCAAAGAAGTCAGTTTCCATCAACATGGTCACAGCATCCTTCCTGAAAGCCTTAAGGAATATATACCCAATTGATGTTAATATCTGTGAAAATTTGTCTTTACTAAAAAAAAGTTTTGTCTTCATATGAAAAAAATGAAAGCAATGTTGGGGTTGTCCTGTGGCTTTTATTCTGAAGGAGTTTTGCCTAAATTTTATTCTTACCCTATTAGTGGTAGCAGTAGCATTCTTTAGTGCTACCCTTCATATTTCTACTTCTGTGTTTCATTTGGAATACTATTGTAACTTAGTTTATAATCTTTGTTATAAGAATAAATAAACTACAACTGCTGAAGTTTTCAATAGTCAATGCATTACATTTTATGTGCTTAGTATTTTCCTGAAATTATTACCTTTGGATTATATTCCCTATGAAACTATTTTTTATGATTTCTTATATGATTTTCATAGATCTCTTATGTGATACTTATATGACTTCTTAGAGATCCATAAATAAAACAGCTCAGAACAGGAAAAGAGTAGGTAAGATGTCATAAACAATACTATTATGGTGCTGTTAATGGCTAAGTGTAAAGAATATGTGACAAAACTGTTGGAAGATTCATTTGTTTTTTTTGTTATTCTCTCACCTTTCTTTGTAGAAAGGTTCTCACTATAAAATGCCAAGTGGTCTGGACATTTCAAGGCTTGTCTCAGTGACATAAGTGATGGGATTAGGGGCATGTGCTCCCTTGGCTGGCTTTTAGGAAGTTCACAATATAGCAATACCTATACACAGAAAGAAACTTTTGTGAGTGATGTGTATTCACTTCCTCAATAGCCACAATGTCAAAACATCAAATTACTAACAACTGGCATCATTAACACCTCCATAAATCAAATGCAAACTAAAAGCTCTACTTCAAAAACCAACATCTAAGGCAGTGTTGGAAATACAAGAAGATGCATAATACATTGAAAAGATTGAGTTCTTTAACATTGGCAATGAGCAATGATAGCTGAATTTTTAACTAGGCTTGAAAAGTTCGGGTGTCCACCAACTATGTGATTAGAGTTGCAGAGTTGACCTTGGTATCAAGATTGGAGGCAAAATTCAAAGGCATCTAAGTTGCTGCATTATTGTAGCATGATACAGTGTGACCCTTCCTGATAATGGTAAACAGACAGTAGAAGCTAAGTCAGTAAAATGTATAGGAAGGATTCTCTACTGAGAATAAGTTCAGGGGGACATAATTACTCTTGGGTTGAAAATGAATAGCCCATCATTCTACTTTAAGCTCTAGCATATTTCTGATTTGAGGACAATTATAACATACCACTGTGCCATGAGTGCTGAGGAGTGTAGGTGTATATTACTCTAATATATGTAAAAATCCTTACAGGTATGGAATGGCCTGACCCTGACACTTCATTCTGTGTTGTTGAGCTTCATGGAGAAATGTTCATAACTAGGCAATTCACACTCATTTAAGTCTGAATCAGGCAACTGAGATAAGACATTAGGGTCATCACTTCAGTGACATGGTCTGTGACCTGTGAAATAAATAACATTATTTCAAAATGTATATGTGTTTCTGAAAATGCATGCAATACAAAATACCAAATATACAAAAGGGACAATTATCCATCTCATATTATCAGAAGTAAAGATATTCCTGAATTGTACTTACTTGCTAGAAGATCACAGGGTCACTGCTAACGTTTGGTATCTTTCCAGGTGCTCTATCTTCTTCAATCTTTTTTGAGGAAGTGTTTTTCCATAGTTTGTTTTGAGGTGTTCAGAAAATCAGTACTGTCACTAATTGCAACTATGGGACAGCAAAGATGATGGGATACCTGGCCAAAGAACTGAGAAATCACAGAAAGTGATAGGAAAGAAGACTCCAGAGGACCCAAAGCCTCATTGCCAGCTTCTGGATCACCAAATCCTGCTTAACATGTTTATATTCCTTCTACTACAAGGGGGAGGGTGTTCAGTGGTTATAGGTATGTCCACGAACTAAGGCATTAAAATAGCTTTGGTTACAACTATTAACATGAGGTATTGTTTGTATGCATAGTGATAATTGAATCCCTTATTGTTAAGGAGCAGAAGGGAGCAATAGTCATTACATCCATAACACAGACATCCATCTTGTCTCCAAAGTCTTAATCTTTTAGTGTCCAACAGCTCGAATTTAAATATTCTTGAGGTAATAACTCATACCCCTGTCTTCCTTGACTGACCTTTCCAGAGCAGAGCTCTCAGCCTTTTGATTGCTGTTTGAGATGGCTTCCCAATCCATTCCCTTTCCAGGTTTAACAGTTTGACCCTAGAATCCTTAACAAGTACTGTGACAGAGGTACTATTTTGAAAACTATATATTTTCTAGGATAGGTTCAATTTTTAAATTTTATTTTATTTCAAAAAATACTGTATAGAGTGGTTACAGTTATATGAATAAGATACATTCCTTGTTGCATATTGTTACCCACTCCATTGTTGTTCTCATTTCCCTTCCCACTCCCCACACCTCCTCCCCACCCCATAGTTGTAAAGTTCATTTCTAAAAGTGTCTTGTGAATATCATTGTTGCAATGGGTCACTCTTCGTACTTCTTTCATCACTATATTTTTCCCTTTCCATCTCCAAATCAGATAAATGTATATACAAGATGCCATGTATCAAAATAAAGACAGAGTTTGCTAGTGATAAACCAATAGAAAAGACTAATGAAATAAAATAAAATCTAGATAATCTACCGACATCAAGGTTGATATGTGAAAGAAAAAAAGATTTGTTTTTTCCATGTCTTGGAGTTCATTTCAATTAGCATCATTTTGTAAGGTCAAATGTATTTAACTCTTGAGCCAGCAATCCCCCTCTTGGGCACTTATAGAAATGATCTCAAGCTAAAACACACTAAATCTACAACTATATTTTTTGCAGCATTATTATTATAGCTACGAAATGGAACCAATCAAGATGCCCCTCAATAGATGAATGGATCAAGAAAATGTGGTAATTTTATTATTTTATCAGAAAGAATGATAGAATGATCGCCCCTTTCTTAAGAAAATGAAAAGACTTGGAAAACGATCATATTATGTGAAGGAAACCAGACTCAAAGAAAAATAGGTTCCAAGGTTTGCCTCATTTTTATTAATTAATATATGCTTAAGATAGTCCTGATAGACAGGTTCACTTTTAAACTCTTAATATTCCCTTTTTTTCTCTCGCTCTTCCTCTTTCATGCCATTTGTGTGTGTGTGTGTGTGTGTGTGTGTGTGTGTGCGTGCGTGCGTGCGTGTGTGTGTGTGTGTGTGTGTGTGTGTGTGTGTGTGTGTGTGTGTCTGTGTAGGCACACAGTAATGAAACTTGATTCGGAGCCTCAAACTCTTGCTTGGTTTTTTTCATTCATGACTGACTGAGTCTGTACTATTTAAACCAAGGTTTCACTCCGTCTTTGATTGAACAATTGAATATAAATATGTCATGGATTGCTACCCGAGCCATCTGTGAACCATGATCCTCCAATCTCAGCCTCGTGACTATCTAGGAATAGGAATGAGGCACTGGCATCCAGCTTTATTGACAAGTGTTTTTTGCTTTGATTTGTTTTTGTTTTTTGTTGTTTTGTGCATCCAAAATCTGTGAGGAAAACAAATCACTTATAACCAAGCATATTCACATAAAATGTGTGTTGTTTAAATATTACTTTATTAATGTTATCCTTTTACAGCCACATTATGTGATTTGAAATTTTTTTGAAATCTATTGTTGCAAATTGTCAAGTCATATATAAATTTGAAACTTCTTTTCTTGGTTTTATAGTGTGTTAGGTGTTTCAAAACAGAATTTTCCAAGGTGTAACTCTGCACTACTGAAGCAGCACCTTTATGATTTTTCAATGTGCTGTAAATCATAAGTTCATCACTTCTTGTGGCACCATACGATCACAGGTATTTTCCTATAATACCTCCACATAGTTTAGACCGCAATGCCATGCACTCTCCTGCCAAATATGCAAGGACATCCTTTGTAATTCTCCTTGGATTTTCACCGTTCTTCTCTTTACTCTCCAATGCTAGGTCCTGTGATGATCATGTTGATTTTCTCCCCTGTTACATTCACCATTACATCTTGGAAAATACTGGTATGCACTACTGTACTTCTATCCATTTTCCTTGTGCTTCATCTTATACCCTCCTCACCTTGGAGGGTCAGGGATTGGGAATATTTTCTTCACTCTTTACCTCAGACATCTATCTTTACTTTCTAGCAATACATTCATTGAATTCTTTCTGTAAAGTCTAATGTCTTGAAAATGATTACTGCGAGAGTTCCGGGAAGATGGCAGAGGAGAAGCTGGAATCTGAACAAGCTCTTGCATAGAAAACAGTTTCAGAGTTCCAGTGAACAGTCCCAAGCCAGAGAATCACACCAAGTGTGCCATCACAGGACAGAGAGTTAGTCAAGAGAGGGGAAGCCAAGCAGACACATCTGAGCAGCTGCCGCTGCGGCGGCAGGGTCGCAGCGGTGACCACCGAGGCGGGGGCATACCTGAGACACAGTCCGGGACGAAGGAGCCAGACACAGCAGACGAGCGGATTCTACTCAACACCAGCAAGAACCGACAAGGAGCGGAAAACTTCATCCTGCACTTTGCAGACCAGAGACGACCCAGAATCCAAGACTCGGCGTGAGTAGAAGCCCGACTTCCTCACTCCTTCTCAGGGAGCAGAGGAGGGAAGGCCACCCCACCCCCCCAGCACCGGGGATCTCCATCTTGGATACCTACAAAACTCGGAGGAGCGGCTAGCTCCAGCTCAGGCCTTGGAATAAAACGAGTCATTTAGCAGGTCACAAGAACTTAACGGCGAAGTGACCTCACAGACTCAGTTCCATCCAGGGAAAAGTCACCCAGCTCAGGCGCCAGCCATTGGAGTGGCTCTCCTCACCGGGTAACCAGAGCCAGAGGCTGCCCCTCCCTCTAGCAGCCACCACAATCAATTGAAAAACGGAAACCCTGAGAATGGCTTCAGGCTGGGTGCTGTGAGTTTTTTTCCCAAAATAGCCCCAGGGAAAAGCTACTGTTTGTTGAAAGGCCTCAACTCTACCCAGAACCTAGCCTCATCACTGCATCCCCCGCTTGTGTGATTCTCAAAGCAGATCACCCTCCCAGTAAACTAACCTGGGAGGGGGATCTCAAAATCTTGGGTAAACAGAGCATTTTTCTGCCTGTTCCAACAAACTGACTTAAGAAACCAATCAAGCCACAGGACCTCAAGCCGACCAGAGACTCCAACCAGACTCTGGTTACAGACAAAAGGGAGATACAGGACTCTTCCCACCCCTCCCCCCCCCCAAAAAAAAATCAAAGAACTTTTTTTTCTTCTTCTTCTTTTCTTTTTTTTGTTTTTTTTTTCTTTATTGTTACCTTATATATATATAAAAATTTTTTTCCTTTTCTAAAACTTTTATTAACCTTTAATTTTTGCCTCTTCTGCAAAAATAATTGTTTTCCAGTAACTTTTTTTTTCTCTCCTCTTATAATTTTTATTTTAGGAATACGTGAATGTGTGTTTTCCTTTCTTTTCTTCTCTTCTTTTTCTTACTCTTTCATTCTTAATTATCTTTTTGTTTTTTGTCTAGCTCTACTGAACTTCTGATCTTTTCTTCTCACTTTCCTATCCTTTCCACCTTTTCCTCTTTTGTTCTTCTTTATGTGACTTAACTCTTGTCCTGCACATCCTCAGATAAACCCGTAGTTAACTAGTAGACCCTACCCCCCATTGTGTATACACTTAATCCACAAACTTATTACTCAATTCAAAACCTCTGAGACTTAAATTCATTAATAGCAGTACTACGTCTTTATACCTATATAATGTTTTAAGCATTTTTTAAAGTTTTTCACATCTCCTCTATGTCCCTCCCTTTCTCTCAACATATTCACATCCCTCTCTAAATAGATGGTCTTTTAATATCTATAATAACATTAATTTTTATGTTTCTATTTTTTTTCTGGTCTCTTTTCATTCCCCTTTCCCTTTCTTCTTTTTCTCTCTCTCTCTACTTGCATCCTACCCAACCTATTTCCTGCATTGTGATTAGGACAACATACAAAGGACTCTGTATGAGCGTGATAGGGAGAGAGAGGAGGCATCCCAGAAGTTTATACAGGAATATCATAAGCGTGAGGAAGCTTCTCAAAAACTGATACAGGATTTGCGTGAACAACTTGAGAATACTCAAAGAGAAAGGGAGGAATGGCGTAGGCAGACTGAGAACACTCAATGAGATCTGCAGGAATCCCATGAACGGGGGGAAGCTAATCAAAGAGTAATACAGGAATTGAGAGACCAGGTAGAGAACACACAAAGATCACTAAAGGCATCCATGGAATCCATTAAAAAAGAGCTGAAGGAAGTCAGGGAGACCACAAAGGGAATGCTGAATGGAACCCAACAGAAGGAATGGGAGTCCAAAGAAACCATAACCAATCAACTAAGTGATTTGAGGACAAACACTGAACGCCAAATTAAGGAAGTAAAGAAATTCATACAAGACCTAAAACAGAGCTTCAACAAAGAACTTGAAGCCATCAAAGCTGACCAACTAGAAGGAAAAGAGATAAAAAACAAAGTAGAGAGTCTTGACAGCAGGTTAGACCATGCAGAAGATCGAATCTCAGGGATTGAAGACAGAATAGATATTATAGAGAAAGAACATACAACCATCCAAGACAAGTCCAAGAAATATGATAGATCTATCCAACACCTGGAAGACACCATCAGAAGGCCTAATCTAAGGATAATGGGTGTACAGGAGCACCTAGAAGCAGAAATTAATGGTCTAGGAAATTTGTTTAACAGGATCCTAGCAGAGAACTTCCCAAACATGCACAAAGTTAGGCCTGTCCAGATACAAGAGGCCTTTAGAACCCCAAATAGACCAGTCCAGAATAGGTCATCCCACTGCCACATTATAATCCACACAGGATCAACTCAGAACAAGGAAAAGCTCCTTAAAGCTGTCAAGGAGAAAAGGGTAATTACCTATAAAGGGAAACCAATTAGAATCACCTCAGATTTCTCAGCAGAGACAATCAAAGCAAGAAGAGCCTGGAACGATGTATGCCATGCCCTAAAAACAAACAACTATCAACCAAGAATACTGTACCCAGCTAAACTCTCCTTCACAACTGAAGGCCAAATAAAAACCTTCCATAGCAAAGAAAAATTGAAACAATACATCTCCACCAAACCAGCCCTACAAAAGATTCTTAAAGATGTCCTACACATAGAAAACCAAGAAGACCGCAATAAAGGCCAAGAAACTGCACCCAAACTGAGAATCCAAGAACCATAGGAAGAACCCAGTTTTCGCAGCCCCCAAGAAGGAAGATAACATGGCAGGAACTCCCAAATACCTCTCAGTCCTATCTCTTAATGTTAACGGACTGAACTCTCCAATTAAGCGACATAGACTGTCTAGTTGGATTACAAAACAAGACCCTTCTATCTGCTGCCTGCAGGAGTCACATCTTGCCTGTAAAAACAAATACATTTTCAATGTTAAAGGCTGGAACAAAATCTACCAAGCAAACGGCCCCCATAAACAGGCGGGAGATGCAATCCTAATATCAGATAAAATAGACTTCAATTTAAAATTCGTGAGAAGAGATAAAGAAGGTCGCTACATACTAATTAAAGGATCTCTCCTTCAGGAGGATATTACAATTCTAAATATCTATTCGCCAAAAAATGGAGCACCCAAATTTATGCAAGAAACACTACTTTCCCTCAAATCCCATATAGATCCAAAGACATTAATTGTTGGGGATTTTACACACCACTCCCCCCACTAGATAGATCAACTCGGCAAAAACTCAACACAGAAACCGGAGATCTAAACAGCTGCATAAATTAACTAGACTTAAAAGACATCTACCGAACATTTCACCCAGCAGCATCAGAATACACGTTTTTCTCAGCAGCACATGGAACGTTTTCTAAAATAGACCACATTTTAGGCCACAAAGCAAACTTGTCTAAATTCAGAAACATTGAAGTTATACCTTGCATTCACTCTGACCACAAGGGAATAAAATTAGAACTCAACACCAAAAGCCACCAAAGAAAGTCCGGCATCACATGGAGGCTGAACAGCACACTGATGAATCATGAGTGGGTCATGGAAGAGATTAGAAAGGAAATTCAAATGTTCATGCTATTCAACAAAAATGAACACACAAAATACCAGCTCCTCTGGGACACAGCAAAGGCAGTACGCAGAGGCAAGTTTATAGCTCTGAGCTCCTACATCAACAAATTGGAGAGATCTGAAACTAACAATTTAATGACACATAAAAACCTCCATGAAAAAGAACAGCAAGATAAACCCCATCCAGTAGGCGGAAAGAAATAATCAAAATTAAATCAGAATTAAATGAATTAGAATCCAAAAAAACTATAGAAAGAATCAACAAAACAAAGAGTTGGTTCTTCGAAAAACTTAACAAAATTGACAGACCCTTAGCAAATCTTATCAGAAAAAGAAGAGAACACACCCAAATTAATAAACTCAGAGATGAGAATGGAAACATCACCAGGGAAACAACCAAGATTCAGAACATTATAAGGGAATACTTCTCAAAACTTTATGCTAATAAGTTTGAGAACTTGACAGAAATGGACCTCTTCCCAGCAAATATTTACATGCCAAAGCTAAACCAAGATGAGTTAAACTATCTTAAGAGGCCCATATCAAACATTGAAATAGAAACAGCAATAAGAGACCTCCCAGCTAAGAAAAGTCCAGGACCAGATGGTTTTACAGCGGAATTTTACAAGGCCTTCAAAGCAGAGCTCACACCAATTCTCCTCCAACTCTTCAATGAAATTGAAAGAGAAAGCTCACTACCGAACACATTCTATGAAGCCATCATAACCCTCATCCCAAAACCAGGCAGGGACTCATCAAAGAAAGAGAACTATAGACCCATTTCTTTGATGAACATTGATGCAAAACTTCTCAACAAAATTTTGGCCAACCGATTTCAACAATTCATCCAAAAAATCATACACCACGATCAAACAGGATTCATTTCAGGGATGCAAAGCTGGTTCACTATACGCAAATCAATTAATATTATTCATCACATCAACAGGAGCAAGAATAAGAACCACATGGTTATCTCAATAGACGCAGAAAAAGCATTCGACAAGATCCAACACCCCTTTATGATGAAGGTTTTGGAAAAATTAGGAATCCATGGAACATTCCTCAATACAATAAAGGCTGTATATGACAAACCTACAGCCAGCATTATACTCAATGGTGAAAAACTAAAGCCATTTCCTGTTAACTCAGGAACAAGACAAGGATGCCCACTCTCTCCACTTCTCTTCAATCTCGTATTAGAATGCCTAGCTACAGTAATAAGAAAAGATGCAGACATAAAGGGGATCCAAATAGGGAAAGAAGAAATAAAACTCTCCCTCTTTGCAGATGACATGATCTTGTATTTAAAGCATCCCATAGACTCCACTCCCAAATTACTCAAGCTGATTCAAAACTTTGGCAAAGTAGCAGGTTATAAAATTAATCCCCAAAAATCAATGGCTTTTCTGTATGCCAACAATGAGAAAAGTGTGGCTGAAATTAGGAAAGCAACTCCATTTGTAATAACCCCACAAAAAATAAAATACCTAGGAATTAACTTAACTAAAGAAGTGAAGGACCTCTATGATGAAAACTTTAAAATTTTGAAAAAGGAAATCAACACAGAACTTAAAAAATGGCAAAACCTCCCATGCTCCTGGATTGGAAAGATTAACATCGTGAAAATGGCAATACTTCCCAAGGCTATCTACAAATTCAACGCAATACCTATCAAAATTCCACCCTCATTCTTCAAGGAAATAGAAGAGGCAATCCAAAAATTCATATGGAACAATAAAACACCCCGAATAGCAAAAACGCTCCTCAACGGAATGAACACTGCTGGAGGAATATCAATACCAAATTTCAAACTCTACTATAAAGCCATAGTAATCAAAACAGCGTGGTATTGGCATAAGAACAGACCTCTGGACCAATGGAATAGAATTGAAAACCCAGAAATGAACCCACCGACCTATAGCCATCTAATCTTCGATAAGGGAGCTAAAACAACAGAATGGAAGAAAGACAGCCTCTTCAGTAAATGGTGCTGGCAAAACTGGTTAACTACATTTAGAAAACTAAAGCTAGACCCTTATTTATCACCCTGCAACAGAATCAACTCCAAATGGATCAAAGACCTTGAACTCAATGTAGACACTCTGAAAACATTACAGGATGGAATAGGAGAAACCCTGGGTCTCCTTGGCTCAGGCCGAAATTCTTAATGGAGACGAGGAAACACAACAAATCAAAAAAAGGTTGGACAAATGGAATTGCATAAGGTTGCAGAACTTCTGCAGGGCAAATGTCATAGCTAGCAAGGTCAATAGAAAGCCCACGGATTGGGAGAAGATCTTTACTAGCCATACAACAAACAAGAGTCTCATATCTAAAATATACTTGGAATTCAGAAAATTAAACCACCAAACAACAAATCCTCAAAGAAACAACTGCCCAATAAGTAAGTGGGCGAAAGACTTAAAGAGAAGCTTTCTGAAGAAGAAAGAAGGATGGCCAATAGACACATGAAGAAATGTTCAACATCCCTAGCCATAAAAGAAATGCAAATCAAAACAACATTGAGATATCACCTCACTCCAGTTAGAACAGCAAAAATCAAGAACTCTAACAACAACAGATGATGGAGAGGATGTGGACAGAAAGGAACCTTACTTCATTGTTGGTGGGAATGTAAACTTGTTCAACCACTTTGGAAAGCAGTATGGAGGTTCCTCAAAAGACTTCACATAGAACTCCCCTATGACCCAGCAATCCCACTTTTGGGCATTTACCCAAATGTTTACCAAAAAGACCACACTAAAGCTACCAGCACAACTATGTTTACTGCAGCAGCATTTACCATAGCTAAGATATGGAACCAACCCAGATGCCCCTCAGTAGATGAATGGATCAAGAAAATGTGGTATATATACACAATGGAATTCTATGCCTCCATCAGAAAGAATGACATTTCCCCATTTGTTAGGAAATGGAAAGGCTTGGAAAAAATTATATTAAGTGAAATAAGCCAGGCCCAAAGAAACATAGGTCCCATGGTTTCCCTTATTTGCAATATCTAGTATAGGTATGAGTCAAGCAGAAAAAGTCAGAGAATGTGATGTTAGGAAAACGACCCCTCAAATATGTATTTTAATGTTTTTGTTTCTTTCATGCATGTGTTTCTAACGCATTTATAAGATTATTTCTTGTTGCTTTGTATGTCCCTCCCCCACAGTGTAACCCCCGCTTACACTATATTTGATGTCAGTATAACATGTGGAGGAGACGGGGACAAACAAGTCGTTTAAGGATTCAGGTGGACCTGTTGTAACAATGAGAAATACAAAATGTCATGTCAAAACCAGCTTTACAATGTCGGTGTGGGGGGGTGGGAGGGGGGTATGATTGGGTGCGGGGGAGGGGGGAGGCTGGGAAGGGAGGTGAAGGGTAAACAAAGGAGGAGGCTGCAATGCTTGCTAAGAAATGTATGCATTATCCTTCCCATGTAATTGTAACCCCTCTGTACAGTGTGTTCTCAAATAAAATAAAATAAAATTAAAAAAAAATGATTACTGCATTTTCATGGCTTTGCTTTTTGGCATTAGGGAAGAACATAAGTCAGTAACTATAAATTAAGTAAATGAAGATTGGAATCATGCCTCCGTAGATGTTGTTAATTGGATAATGTTTACTTCAAGGTCTGCATGCCTGCTTCCTATTCACTGTTTATTTTTCAATGTAGCCTTTTCTTCTGGAAAGTATTTATGGGCCTTGGGAAGATCAATTCCTATGTAATTAGTCATTAATTTTATTCCAACATCATTTCACAGATCCTTCTGAGTTTCTTCAGGGTCTGTATAGTAATGCTTCACATTCTTAGATATGTTTTTAACATCGATGCATCCGATGATAAAGACACATTGTTTAAGTCACCATTTTGATGATTGAAAAGCAATCATGCTGCAATCTCACTATATCGCAATTTTCTGGTTTTAAATTCTTTTAGATAAAAATTGATGCCTGAGAACGAACATTCTGTGTATAATTTTATATTTTCCTAATTATTTTTAGTATACTTTCCAATTTTGTATAAAGTTAAAACAATATTACTTACTTACTTTTAGGATTTCTAAAATTGTTAGAGTAAAAGTTCTATTCATTCACAATTTTAAGACAATATTGTCCATTATGACCAAGTGAGATATTTTAAACTTTTTATTTGTGGTCCTTAATGATGGTGCTGGGGAATCAAGTTGTTGGCTTCATGCGTCTTAGTCTACTATGTGCCTCTGAGCCTGATGTATGGTTTTATTTTCAATCAACTGGAATAAAGAAAAATTTCCCTAGGAAGGAATGAACACTTGGTTACTTTCTCCAGTATCTCTCACACACATAAAAGTAATATAATTCTACACTGACAGAAAATGGTGTTCTTATATTTTATTTATTAGTAGTAACTTTTTATTTTTTGTAGCCCCACTCTTCACTAAGTCTTGCCCATTTGTTATCCCCCCTTCCCATCAAACTTGACTAGATCAACTGGAAACCCACTTCTAGTCAGCCCTCTCCTTAAAAAGCTCAACCTTAACTAACCTACCCCCTGGTAGCCCTGCTAAAATCTTTCAAAGGCCTGACTGCAACCAGACTAATTCTTGAAAGCCCTCTGCTTTAGGGAAATCCCTCTTCCACTCCACCCCTTCCTGGAATCCCTTATCTGCACCACCAGAAACCAGGCCACATCCATAACTCCTTCTATGTCCCAACTTGCTGCTATAGAACCCCGCCTACACCAGGCTCTTCCCTCAAATCCCCACCTCATCCACCAGATGAGGTCTGCCCCTAACTAATCTAGTCCCTCATAGTCGCATTTCTCCCATATCCTAGTATCTCCAAACTCCTCCCTTCCCTTTCATACCCCACCCCCAACCAGCCTTCTCACTCCAGCCCCCCGATTTCATCAGAAACTGTGTCCATAACTAGCCTACTTGTAAGAAGCCTAACCTCTCAAACACAGCCCTGAACCTACTTCTTCCCACAAAGGCGATCATGCTATACCAAAAACCCTTCACTTTCCTATAACTGCCATTGAAACCCTGCCTTGTTTGGCCAGAAGCTTCTCGCACAGCCGATCTCCTGCCTGGAAAGATAGCCCTGCTCCACCACAAGCCTCTCTACCTCCAACATCTACTCTCTCAATGCCCTGCCTTGCTCTCCAGATAAACCCGCCCCCTATTGGCTCCTCCCTCAGTTCCACATCCTACTCCACAAGATATCCTGCCCACAATTATCCTACACCATTTTAGCTCTTCCACTCCTTCTCAAAGCCCCTCCTACAACTAGCCCCATGGCTCCAAACCCTGCCCTGCTCCTGAAAAACCCCACTAGAAAACCCCCACCACACTATGACATTTCTGGACACCCACATTCCTCCACTGGAAACCACTGTTCCAGTTGGCCTCCTTCTGGAAGCCTAGAAAACCTCCACCACAATCTCCCATCTCTCGACACCCACATTGCTTCACTGGACATCACTGTACCATTTGGCGTCCCTCTGGAAGCCTCACTAGACTCAACTGTAAATCCCAGTCCCTCCATAGTCCCTTTTGGAAGGTTGTTTTGCCCTGCTGAAATCCTGTCCCTAGTTCATGTCCTGCCTTACAGCACTGAAATACCCATTCAACCTTACTCTTCTTTCGAAGTGGTGACTAGCTACACCAGAAACCCCATCCTACCTAGTCTAGTGCACTGGATCTTATCACTGCTCTCACAAAGCTCTGGTCCTGAAAAAGGCCTCCATACATTGTGACTACATCCTGCTCTGCTGGAAACCCCACCTCCACCCTAACACACTTCCCAAAGGCCTGTCATTCTCCATGAGAAACCCCGTCCCTTACTAGCCTATGTCTTCCTAGTACCACCCTGCCCTCTCAAAGCAAGACCCTGAAAAGCCACTCCCTCATAGATCCACATTCCTGCTCCAGAATCCCCACCTTCTGTCAACCTCTTGCCTCCATTCCCTGCCCTGCCTTATGGGAAACCTCACCCAACATATCCCACAAGGTCTCACAGTGTTCCACCAGATCCCCTCCTCCAAGTAACCTCCTCCTTTGTAGCCTTGTTCTTCCTTCTCAAAGCCCTGCCCCAAACAGCCTCCTCCCCAGTGATCCCACCTTCTTCCAATGAAAACCTGTCCACCTGCCAGCCTCCATCCTAAATCCCGCCTACTCCACAAGAGACCCCTCCCCTAACAAGTTTAGTCCTTCCTGTTTCCACCCTGATGTCTCAAAGCCCTACACACACTGGCCTTCACCCTCAAAACCCTGTCCTCTTCCACCATACAAGCTGTGCCAATACCAACTCCTCCCTTAAGCCAGACAGAGCTCCACCAGAAAACACATACCACCTCATCCATGAAGGTCTCATATAGTAACTTTTATTACAAATGTGATTTTGAACATAAAAACTGGGGAAATAAAAGTTCCTGCCTCCAGCTGGGCTCAGTCACGGAGAAGGATTTGTGCCTGGTTTCGTCTTTTCATCTAGTCCTGACAATGTAAAGTGCTCTTGTCTAAAACTGGGTAAATATCAGGCCAGTTTAATTTCAGGTGACTCCCCACCCCCAGCCTTCCTCCAACAGAAGAGATTCAAAAGACCAATTTTTGAAATGCCTTGCTAAATAAGCAAGCCCTGGGAAAATTAAGCTCAACAAAGTTACTTAGATTAAAATAAATACTGTCTTAAATTTTTCTTTCAAAACTTAAAAACGTACATATGACTGATTTCGATTTTTGCATGCTTAAAAACCTGAGTGTGTTTTGTATGTGTTTGTGAACATGTTCATGATAGAAATTGACAGCATGCTGTAACAATTGGCTGAGTTTAAGTTTAAAGTTCAATATGTTATGAGATTTGATCATTACTAAAAATTTTTAAAGCATTTTCACATTTTTTAAATGGCTTTATAAGGATTCTTTAACGTCAAAATTAGAAAATCTGGTATTTTAGAATGCATAAGGCTGTTTATACTGTAATCAAGTTATATGGCTTAACAAAAAGGAGAAATTTAGAAGCCAACAGAAGACCTATCTTTAGAAGTGAAGAGTGAGTAGGCAGAAGTGCAGTTCAGCTTGTCATGCATGGTGGAACAGGCCCCGGGAAGAGTCCACACATGGTGAAAGAGGGCCATCTGGCACAAACTCAGTTCAAATAACCCTAAAGAGTCGGATTGGGTGTGTTCCCATTCCACAGGAAGGGCCATGTGACCCATATTTATTCTGCCCCATTTCCCTGCAGAGAGACACTGGAAACATGATGGTAAAAATGAGTGATGTGATGATCTGATTAACATTGCTAAAACTACCCCCTGGATGTGTTAAAATTAAAATTAAGAAGGCCTTAAAAAGAGGATTAAAAAGTTTATTTGTATAATGTGGTTTGCTCTCAATAATATTCTGCCATTGGATATGTTATTTTTAAGGCATAAAGGTGTTAAGTCTAGCTTTTGGTACAGTGATGGTGATTTTAATTTTTGAATTAAGAAAAAAATGTTATTTGAGCGTAAAAGTTTTCATGTGTATCTGGTTTAAAACAATCAGCCAAAGGAAATGAGTGACACCTAGCCTCGAGAATTTAAGGGGTTTTTCAACATGCAACTAGAAACTAAAGTATAGAATATTTAAACAGAGATAAATAGGAGGCATACATATTAGGAATGGATTTCTGTATATAAAGTTTAAAAGTAAAATTGTTCTAAACATTTGCCTCAAAGTAAAAAAAGGAAAAATTAGAATTACAAAAGTTATTGAATAATTCCTATTTCAGTTTGGTCTCATCGGTTTTATTTTTTGTAACAGTTTCCAGCAGATCCACAAATAGGAGTGAAGATTCTTGTAAGTTTGTCAGATGTAACTTTGGCTCTTAATAAGTTTCAGGTAAGAATATGAGTAAAAGATACTTCTATGTTGACTACCTTGTTGCTTTTAATTGGAGTAAAATGGCCTTTTATGAGACTCATTGATCTGAAAACTGGTTCAAATACAGCCTGGGCAGATAAAGGTCCCTGTGAGAATGTCATCTCTACTCAGCCATCAGAAGGCAGAATGAGCAAATAGACCTGCTTTAGGATTCAATGTGGCAAAGTGCTAGCCTTGAGCTGTAGAGCTGAGGGAAAGCACTCAGGCCCCAAGTTCAAGTCCAGCAACCAACTAAGGGAAATGCCAATGAAGCATTGTGCCCAGTGTGGAGAAGACACTCCTTGGACGAAAGTAATTGAGGAGCATACACAGACCGTAAGCCACTGCTTAGATGGCAGAATTAATGTCAGATCCTTGAGTCATTTATGCATGGCCCTTCAAAATTTGGTCAGAGCCAGGAGGTAATGGGAAGGTAGTTTGTAAGCATGCCTAATGTCTATGACTGTAAGGGACAGGAACTTGTTAGTCATCTGTGATAGTAGTAAAAAGCTAAAGTTGTAAAATGTGGAGGATAGTTTAAATCCCAACCCCTGCATGTGCCAAAAGCTCTAGTAGGCAGTAACTTTTGAGCTGACACCAGCTACATGAAATTCATCTGCTCAGGAAAATTTTGTAAACCTGAGAGTCTGTCTCTATTGATATCTGTCTGAAGGCCTGCATAGGTATCTCAGACATTGTTAAGATTACTAGAGATCACGTTCCTAAGCCATCCAAAAAGATCCTTTTGCAAACCCGAAGGCTAAATAAGCTCCACTGCTGTAGCCAGAAAAATGGTCTGTGCATTTGTCAAAAGTTAAAATATTGTTCTTAATGACATTTAACCCTGGTAACCTCTTTGTAAAATAGGCTAAGTTTATAGATTCCTGGCTAGGTAGGATCAACACCCCTGAGTCAGCTTGAAGAAGTGACAGAAGATGAATCTTTGCCCATCATCCCCTTTTAAGAACAAGGGAAAATATTCACTTTTTTTAAAAATGTGGCAAAATAGACAGAAGGAAAAGCCATGGGAAATAATAGTACAAGCCTGAGCCCTCTATCTGCTTAGAAAATCTTAGCCTTATTAAAAGAACTATTTGTTTAAAAAGTTGTCATCTTGGTAAATTGTCTTGGGCTATTGTATAAATTGTCTTAAAAACTGATGGGGTCACAGACTGACAAGCGTATGCAATGTATGCTTACCAATCTATGTAGGAATTTGCCATCCAACACGAGGTGTGACAGTCCCTTGGAGCGACAGTGAGACCCTGCTCCTGCTGCTGCACACCCTAATGGGAAAAGTTCAACAACAGCCTGACACTTTCATGGAGGAAATCTATATCATCACCCAGACCACCTCCACCGTGGTAAAAGTAGACTGTACTCCTGCCTGATTTCATCACCTGAAAATATTTCCCAGTTGAATGCTGCTACAACTAAGATCGTGTGGGACATTCTCTTGGTAATATGCAGTAATCCTCTATACTCCCACAGTAGATATTGGGAACGAGGATATCACTGGCTTGCCTTAGGCACTTCAGGGTCACAACCGAGTTTGGTTCTGGTATGGTAATAATCTGCTTCCTCCTGGGTGTTTTTTTTAAAGATAAAGGAGAGATTTTTTTAATCAATGGAGGTAGTACAAGGAATGAGACCCAGCCCTAATGTTAGCCTTAAAATCTAGCAAGCTTGGGCTGGGGAAGGTGGCTCAATGGTAGAGCGCTTGCCTTGCATGTCTCAGGCCCTTGGTCCGATTCCTCAGCACCACATAAGCAAACAGAAAAAAGCTGGAACTGGCTCTGTGGCTCAAGTGGTAGAGCACTAGCCTTGAGCTGAAGAGCTGAGGGACAGTGCCCAGGCCCAGAGTTGAGGCCCCACGACCGGACCCCTCCCCAAAATAAAAAATCTAGCAAGCTTTTCATCCCACTGGTGCCTTGAGGCTTTCTGAGATAACTTGGTTCCACAAGTCAAGTAAAAATGGGCAGTTTTAAACTCTCACCACAAAGAAGCTCAAGGAATTGTAAAGAAGAGGAGGGTAGTACAGACAGCGTTAGGGAAGGAACTGGGGGAAAATTGGTATCCTCTGTATAAGAAAGGATTTAAAAAGTAAGGATTGTCTTAAAATGTTTGTAAAGAAGACAAACCTCAGAAAGTTTAAGTATGTAGCAAATAGTATGAGTATGTCTTAAAATTGGAATTTACGAGTATAGCTGGTATAAAATTAAGTTAGCTGTTGTATACAGAATCAAGATTGCAAGAAGAAAATGTCAGGGCCTTTGGTACTGTTAATTTTGTTACTCACAATCGGACCTTGTAGACTGGTGTCCTTTGTAAAAGAGAGGATCAGCACCCTCCATCTATTGGTTCTGAGATCCCATTACCAAACTGTAAATTTAGAAGACTGTTTCAATTTGGGGAACATGATTGGTCCCCGATGCTCTAGAAGAGGAGTGAATGAAGAGCCAAAGTAACTCCAACTTGAGATTAACCCCACCATCTTGTGCTAGGCTGCCCTCAGAGTAAGCCCAAGAGAGAGAAAAATAAAAACAAAGGTTGCCACCAATCTTGCCCACACTTAAGAAAGCAGAACAGTTGCCCAAGTGTTCCAGGAACAGAACATACCAACAGTTCACAAAAAGGGTAGTATGGTTAGGGTGGACTCAAACCAATCATGTAACTGCTTGTGTGGAAATTCCCTAAACTTTTTTGTTCAATACTATAAAAGCTGTGCTGATTTTGTGCTTGGGGACTCTTACTGTCACCGGTTACCAGTGCGTGGAAGACTAAGCTTGAGCTTACAAATAAATGACACTTTTGCTGTTCGCATAGGTCATAGTCTATGATGGTCTTGTGGGGGTCCCAAGTCCGTACAACAGGGCTTGATATAAAATGTATCTGCCCAGATATTTGAATGATGGTATTTATAGTTTAAATGATTTAGGGTAGTTTTTAACATCTAACACATGCTGAGGTTTTTATTTATACCTCTCTTTCCCCCTTTCTTTCTTCCTCCCTTTCTTTCTTTTTTTTCTTTTTCTTTCTTTCTTTCTTTCTTTCTGTCTTTCTTTCTGTCTTTCTTTCTGTCTTTCTTTCCTTCTTTCCTTCTTTCTTTGTTTCTTTCTTTCACTTCCTTCCTTCTGTACTTCCTTCTTTTCTTCCTTATCTCCTTCCTTCCTTCCTTTCTTCCCTCCCTCCCTCCCTTCATCCCTCCTTGCCTCTCTCTCTCCCTCCTTCCTTCCTTCCTTCCTTCCTTCCTTCCTTCCTTCCTTCCTTCTTTCCTTCCTTCCTTCCTTCCTTCCTTCCTTCCTTCCTTCCTTCCTTCCTTCCTTCCTTCCTTCCTTCCTTCCTTCCTTCCTTCCCGTCTCTCCTTCTTCTTCTTTGCTTTCTTTTCTTTCTCTTTCTTTCTTTCTTCCCCTTTCTTTCCTCTTTTATGAAATGATATGAATTTAGATATTTTGTTTGCTGAACAAGTATTATACCATTAGAACAATCCTTTTTTAATTTAGTTACTTTGCTCATAGGTTATCAATTTTGTTGAGGCTGAACAGAGGCTAAGTTCCTCACCTATGTCTGCGAAGTAACTGGGATCACAAATGAATTCCAACTTGCCAGGCTTTAGGATAATATGAGAATCATATTACTTTCCTGGCACACTGGTTCTGAACTGTGATCCTCTCAAATTCTACCCCTTTAGTTAGTGATGTGAGCTCTAATAGCTTGCCCTCAGTATAGATTATCTAAATGAATGATTGAAGGTAATTTCACTTTATTCTCTTTTTTTGCCAGTTCAGGGACTGTTATAATTTTATTTCTATATACTTTTTTTGTATATGTGCACATTAGTTTTAAAATGTTGCTCTCCCTCACTTTTTTTTCTTTTTTCTTTTTGTTGGTCATGGGGCTTTTACTCCAGGCCTGGGTGCTGTTGCTAAGTTCTTTAGATCAAGGCTAGCACTTTACCACTTGAACCACAGTGCCACTTCCAGTTTTTTGGTGTTTAATTGGAGGCAAGAGTGTCACGGATTTCCTACAAGGGACAGCTTTGAACTACCATCTTCAGATCTCAGCTCTTGCATAGCTAGGATTACCGGCATGAACCACTGGCTCCCAGCTAACATGTTACTTATTTTAAGTTCTATGCTTTAGTTGAGGGAGCAGCATGAGTGTGTAGAAAGGAAACTTTCAATTCATCTCTCTAAATAATTTCAGAGTTTCATTTTCATAATATTTATTGCAGTGATTAATAACAGAAGCTCCCAAAGTAACAGAATGATCCTTCATAGTCTCCTTCACATAGATATTATTGAAAGATGAGTGAAAAATAAGTATAAGGCAATATGTACTTGAAATTATAAAAAAAATATTTTGATGACACATAAAGAGCCATACTACACAGCGTGCTTTTCATTTCATAAAGAAAAGAATGTCATACAAGTATATTTATTGGCAGGCTTTTTCATCTGAAAAAAATATTATAAAAAAGCTGAAGGGGATCAGCAACCATTTAATGTCATATAGCATTGGAGACTATAAGACATGAATTTATTCATTAAATAATTATCTAGGAAAGGTATCTGTTCATTAAATTTATTCATTGTACATTTTATTTTATTTACATGTCACTTAATATATAAATACATACAAGTGTGAATATATATATATATATATATATATATATATATGCATGTGTGTGTGTGTGTATATATATATATATATATATATATATATATATATATATATATATCAGCAATATCTGTCCAGTGAATTGTATGGTTAGGTAATTTCATCATGTCAAGTTCATCAAAAGGATGGACTTCCATAAACGTTAACAACCCTGCAACACCACTGCACATTGAAACTTAAGGGTTCACAATTGTAAGCCAGACCTGTGTTTTACCAAACTTGGTATATAGTGTGTTATTTTTTTTCATTTAGGCTTGACACAAATGTGTTTGCCCTAGAAATAAATGATGGCATTATAACTACAGTAAGTTCCTGTAAATCTTTACATTGAACACAGGTTAAGTATGAATTGTTCTTGCTTTCCTTTTATCTTTAGGAAATTGATTTCAGTTTTGATGTAGTGTTTGCCAGACCAGTACTCCATCACTGGAGTCACTCCACCAATCCTTTCTTGTTTAAGTTACTTTACGTATAGAGTAACAATTTTTACACCCAGTTCCAAGAGCAGGGATCATGATTTCATTCCAATATACCTACCTAGTAGGTTGATATAGGTGATACTTTCCTTCCTAGACTGATTCAGATCTGTGATCCTCTCAAATTTATACCACTTTAGTTAATAGTGTGTGCTCCAGTTCTGCCTACCTCTAGAAGATATGACAGAAATAAATGATTACAGGTAATTGGAGTGAATCATTGGCTCATAGGTGATTTGATATTAAAATGTAGGGTAAGTTTGAAAGTATAATCACAGTAGTCAGATATTTTGCTAAGTAAATTTTGCTTCACATTAAAAAACATCTCAACCAGAATTCAGGACTTATTTTGCTGTCTGTCAACTTGTATGTCATCTGGGAAAATAAACTTAATATCTTCCATGCGTGGTAAAGATCTTTGAATGGTCTGATGTGCTGGTTCACATCTATAATCATGGTTAGCAATCAGAAATAATTAGATCACAATTTAAACATAGCCTAACCAAAAATTTAGGAAGTCTCAATCTCAACAAACTAGTGGATCATGTTGAATCATGCCATTAATCTCAACACCACAAGAGGCTAAGTCTCTGCCCAGTACCTGAGTCACTTAGGTAACTGCCTCACTTGGAGGCAGTCACCTCTCCTGATGCAGAAACTGGGCTGAGATTTAGCCAAGAGGAGGGAGGAGTCTGCCCCACCTTCCCAGGGTGGACCTCCAGAATGCAGTGAATGTGCTTGCTTTCCTCCTCCAAATGGCTTGAGATGCCATGCTGCTGAGTGCTCATTATTTGATTCCAGTGACCTGTGGTAGAGGTGTAAGGTAACAGTAAATTAAATTTCACGTTTGCCAATTGAGCTGTTCTTCACCGCCTGTGAGTTCAACTGACCAAGTGTCCATTTTTTGAGAGTTGAGAATACTCAGGTAGGGGAGAGAGGGAGGGTGAGTGAAAGAGGAGAGATATATAGAGAGAGGGAGAAAGAACAGAAAGAAGGAAGGAAGGAAGGAAGGAAGGAAGGAAGGAAGGAAGGAAGGAAAGAAAGAAAGAAAGAAAGAAAGAAAGAAAGAAAGAAAGAAAGAAAGAAAGAAAGAAAGAAAGAAAGAAAGAAAGAAAGAAAGAAAGAAAGAAAGGAAGGAAGGAAGAAGGAAAGGAAGGAAGAAAGTAAGGAAGAAAAAGAAAAGAAAAGAAAGATAATGATTGAGAATGAACGGTTTGGAGTCAGGCAGAGGTGCTACCTATATTTAGTATTAGGTCTGCCTAAGCCATGCAGACCCTATGCAGACATTTCTCTTCTTGGTGAACTTTCCATCCTTTATGTGTTACCTAGGTATCTGGCATGCCTGGAGGCAGACACCTCCCCCTCCTGCTAAGTCACAACCTGGTCAGCCTCTGGTCACACTTTCCATTTGATCAGAGGAGATTCCCAGGCCCTGAGGGCACATCCAGTGTAGCCAGAATTTTCCTCCACCAGGCCATATCTCATCCGGTCCTTGGCCTAGATATGTCCTGGCCCAAGGTTGGGTCAACCCCCTTTTTTTTTCACATGCCTCTCCACCATATATGGCATGGGAAGCAGTTCAGTAAATAAACTACTTTACCTGACTGAATACCATGTGGTGTTCTCTTCATTGCTACCTAATGAAACTTACCTTATTAATACCTTACACTTCAGAGTTTCTAGTTATGAATTCATGGATATTTTTCTGACATATGTGAGATCAGTATCTACAAAACATATGTACTAACTCATCATTTAACAGTATAATTCTGCCTGGAATCTTTTTTTTTCCAATTTTTTAATTTTGAAAATAATGTACAGAGAAGTTGCAATTACATTTGCAATATAATGAGTACATGTCTTATTAAACATTGGTGCCTCTTCCTTTGTTTCCCATTTTCATCCCTTCCCATCTCCCACTTCCTCCTCCAAAGTTGTAAAGTTGGTTTTTTGACATAATGTGTTGTACATCTCATTGTTGCTATGGATCCAACTGTATCCCTATTTACATAATTTGTTTTTTCCCTTCCCCTCCACAAAGACTACCAACATCGGAATTTTTAATAGCAGCCTAATTAACCTTAACGTCTATTTTGTTTGCTTTGCTTTGTTTTGTTTTTAGCTTAAAGTAATCAAAGATTTGGTGGGACAATCTGAAAAGATCTCTGCCTTCATATTTTCGAATCACCCTGGGCTACAACATGTGTGCTACCAGGTCAGATGATGGGACTTTGAAACACTAGAAAGCAGATACACATCATAAGGTCCATGGCTTTGGGATTTCTCAGATTATTTTTTTAATGTAATTGTTACTAAGGTGTGTAGAGTGAGTTTACCATATCACAATTCATGTAATGTGTACATTTGCCTTGTAGACAGTGCCATTCTTTCCTGAGCTTTCCCCCAGTTTTTGCTTGTTTTGTTGTTGTTATTTGTTTTTGTTTTAGTGCCTAACCATCAGCTTCAACTCAGGATTGGTTGCTGCACTTGAGTTTTTGTAATCAAGGCTACTCTACCTCTGGAGTCCCAGCTCCTTTTATGGCTTTTTGGTTGTTAATTGGAGAGAAGAGTCACAGATTTTCTCACTCCTGCTGTCTTTGAACTGTGATCATCAGCCTCATGAGTAACTAGGATTATAGACCTGAGTCCCCAGTGTCTACCTACTAACTTGTTGGTTTCATGCTTCCCTGGTTGTGTTACAATTTTCCTCGACTCTTGGCACTAATACTACATATTGCCTGGCTCAAATCTGAATTGGTGGAACATGCTTGTATTTTGAGGAAGGCAGGAATAGGAAACTATAGGCCATAGGGACATATAAGCTAAACAAATCATTTGGAACATGGCATAAAGACAAGTAAATTTATTACCAGTTGACTGTGTCCTGTCTTTACTGTTAATTTTGCATGGCCTGTGAATGATGTTAGACACATCCAAATGGCCATTGGTAGAAATAAGGTTTCTCATCCTGTTCTAAAAACAAAATAAAAAGCCACCAAAAAATAATACATATGAGTCCAGCAATTTCCATTAATTAGAGACTAATCTGCCCTAGTTTATGAAAAAATGTCCTTTATTCAAGTCCTGCTACTTTTTCTAACTACAAATATAATGAAATCTGTAGTAGTCTGTAGAATTGTATACCACAGCTGTCATTTTAATTTACAAGAAATTCAGACTTTAAAAAGTTTATTTATTTTTTTGACAGTTATGAGGCTTGGACTTGGGGCATGGGCACTGTCCCTGAGACTCTGTGCTCAAGTTAGATAGCATTCTACCAATTGAGCCACAGAGTCACTTCTGTGTTATGAGTTGTTGATTGGAGATAAGAGTCTTATGGGGACTTTTCTTCCTGGGCTGGCTTTGAACTGCGATCCTCAGATCTCAGCCTCATGACTAACTGGGATTACAAGCATGAGAGACTGGCACCTGGCTTTAAATACTCATTTTTAAAATGAACTTCATGGTGCCTCTGGCTCACACATATAATCCTAGCTATAGTTAGGTTTACAGTTATGAGAAATAAGCACTAGGTAAGTGTTGTTCATGATGGTTTGTATTGCCATGTTTTAATATTGTTTGTTTCTTATACTATAATGCTCTTACTTTTATTTTCACCTAGGTGGGGGTGATAAGTGCTAGTCAGTGTTGACCTTTCTTTGGATGAGATGGAGCCATGTGGATGATCTTTCCTAGAATGGCATGGAATTGAAATCTTCCTGCTCTCAGCTCCCCATGAGCCTGGGATGATAGAAGTATTCCATCACACATAGCCAGGGGTTGGGGAGCATTGCAGATAACTCTACACTGGTCTGGAACTGATGTCCCAAATACCTTTAGCTTTACAGGCAAAACCATGTTATATTCCATTTCACTTTGAATAGCTTATGTATATACTTAGAGAGTACAATGATAACGCACTACATGTTAAATATATAAAATAGTCAATATAATTAGCAGGTTTATCTTGTAAAACATTCAAGCTAGTTTATTTTGGTAACCTCCTGACTCTGTTAGCTATTTCGGAATATACCATAAACACGAATACACTGACAATGTGCAGAATATTGAAAATTGATAGAGATAGAAACAAGTTAGATTATGTGTAGTAAATATATATTTATGTATTGCTCCTCTGAAGAATATTATCATATATTCACCCTGACAATACCACCATATATTCACCATGACAATTATTTTCCTGCAGTGTAGAATTTCCCATTTCATAATCTGCCATCTTCATCTTTTTACATCTTTTTAAGTTATAAGTATGAATGTTTTCCTGTTTATTATAATGTTTTGAAATTATTATATGATGGAATTAAAAATTTGTAGAGTCTACTGAAATTATCTCATTTTGTTTGGATTTGTGATGCTAAATCAATAAGACCATGGTTTCCTGAAATTTATGCTAACAGACTATATCACCAAATTATATTCTAATTACATCTTATTATTGTACTTTTATATAGGGTTCTACTGTTGCTGTTTTATGATATAGAAAGTTGTGAAGCTAGACTGAAACTTGCAACCCCACTGGCTCCAGTAACAATGTTTTATCACCAGGTTATGGAGGCTGATAAGTATAACTCTAACTAATCAGGAGTTTGAGACCTGAGATTTAGTTCAGACAGCTTGAGCATGAAATTTTATGAGTCTCTTTTTTCCAGTTCACTACAGAAAGCTTGCATTGGGACTGTGGCACAATTGGTAGATCACTACAGTCACCAGAAAGATACTCAGGCTTGACATATAGCCCCTGAATTCAAGACCTAAAACACCGATATGCACAACACACCCTCACACACATACACACACACTCCAACACATATGTACACACACATTCTCGGGCAATGTTGTATCTTAAATTCTTATCCAGAGATTGGGCAACAGCCCACTCATTTGTGAAGGTTTTTTTCCTGATTATTTTGGAGGAGGAGGATAGTTCACGGGGCAAAAATGACAAGACTTTAGTGAGGAATTCTTTATAAACGACTAGCTTATAAAAAAAAAAAACAGGAGCACAGTTTTTATATTTAAAGCTAACATTCCTTCAAGTATAGTATTTCTCTATAATAATCATTGAATTATGAGAAGACAATGCAGAACCTCTTCCCTCCTCCCTTCCCCTCTGTCATAAAATATGACAAAAGTATCAAAAATACTCTCTTATCTTACAAGAATGTACATCTATAAAAAGGTCTGACAATATGTGTATGGTTTATTTTTTAAATACTTGTATGTTTTTCCCACCTCTAAGTACTTACCTTTTTTCCAGATGACAGCACACTGTGGCTTCAAGGGCAAACAAGATTAGGCAACAAAAACTAACAAAGTCCTAGGATGTAGATGTCAAAAATAGATGCAAGAAGTACATGACAGGCTGAGAGGCAAAATCATTTCTGTAGGATGAGAGGAATAGTGACAAATAAGGCATGGATCTGACCTAAGAAGTGTTCCTTGAGGTTGAGAGCATACAGATTCCTAGGCCTAGCTGAGGATATTGGGATTTGACAATGTTCACATGTATAGAGTGATGTGGGAGGGGAGATTTCAGTATCCAGTATGTCTTTGGGATGGTCTTATGTAAGCAAGCAGCTTAGATCATTGGGCTCTGAGAGATGACACTCTCTACCTCATAATGGATTAGAATATGGAACTCTGATAGCCAGGCAACTGTAACTGACAGTCAGCTCAAACCAGCTCAAGTGGCCTGTAGCTCAGGAACAAGAAAGATGTTCCTGTGTTGTTTGCAAAGTTCAAGAGACTCAGGTCTCAGGCATGAGAGGTGTGAGTGCTTCACTCAATGCTGTAGACCTTGGATCAGTGCCAAAACACGAATCCATATTCTCAGGCCTTTTTAAAAATTTTTTATCGTAAAGATACTATACAGAGGGTTACAGTTACATGAGCAGGGTAATGAGTACACTTCCTATTGAGTATTGCTACCCCCTCCATTGTTTTCCCTCTACCATCCCTTCCCTCCCTACCTTCCCCTTAGGTTCTTTTTATTCTTTAATAGTGATTAAGTGATTACATAATTTCCCAAATTTCACAGTATTGTGGAATAATGATGCTCATTTAAAGTCACAAGTTCATTCTAATTTTCCTGGAGCAAATTTTCTATCACAGTCTATAACATATATTGGTGTACCCATATACACCATACATGTGATCAGCAGTATGGGGATATTTAGTAGTGGTTCGACCAGATGAGTGGGAGTTCTTTGTTTCTTATGTCCTGTTAATTTTGTTGAAACACCTAACATTTTGGATTTAGCATCCACTTATTAGGGAGACCCATGTACCGTTTGTCTCTTTGCTCTTGACTTACCTTGCTCAACATGATTCCTTCTAGCTCCATTCATTTCCCTGCAAATGCCATTATTTTGTCATTTCTAATGGCTGCATAATATTCCATTGTGTATAGATACCACAATTTTTGGATCCATTCATCTGTGGTGGGGCATCTGGGTTGTTTCCATATCCTAGCTATCGTGAACAGTGCTGCAATAAACATGGAGGTGCATGTGTCCTTGTATATTGGTTCCTGTTCAGTGGAGAAGCCTACAAGTGGTATGACTGGGTCATAAGGGAGGTCAATCTTTAGCTTTCTAAGGACCCTCCAGACTGCTTTCCAAAGTGGTTGTACAAGTGTACATTCCCACCAGCAGTGTAATAGGGTTCCTCTTTCTCCACATCCCCTCCAGCATTTGTCGTTGGCTGATTTGTGGATGTGGGACATTCTGAGTGGGGTAAAGTGGTATCTCAGGATTGTCTTTATTTGCATTTTCTTCACCATTAGGGATGATGAACATTTCCTCATGTGTTTCTTCACCATTTTTATTTCTTCATCTGAGAAATCCCTCTTTAGTTCCCTTGCCATTTAGTAATTGGTTTGTAATGTTTGCGAGGGATTAGTTTCTTGGGTTCCTTGTATATACAGGAGGTTAACCCCTTGTCTGATATATTGCTGGTAAATATTTTTTCCCAATTAGTTGGTTGTCTTTCTAGCTTGGTTGCGATAGATTTAGCTGCGCAGAAGCTTTTTATTTTAAGGTAGTCCCATTTGTCGAGTCTTTCTCCAATTTGTTATGGCCCTGGGACTCTGTTCAGGAAGTTCCTTCCTGTGCCTATTAGTTCAAGGGTCTCTCCTACTCTGTCCTGCAGTAGTTTTAGAGATTCAGGTTTAATGTTGAGGTCATTAATCCATTTTGAGTTGATGTCGGTGCATGGTGATAGGCTGGGGTCCACTTTTAGTTTTCTGCATGTGGCTGCCCAGTTTCCCAGCACCAGTGGTTGAAGAGGCTGTGTTTCTTCCATTGTATGTCTTTGGCTCCTTTGTCAAATATCAGCTGGCTGTAGCCTGTGGATTTATTTCTGGATCTTCTATTCTGTTCCATTGGTCTTCAGGTCAGATTTTGTGCCAGTACCATGCTCTCTTTGTCATTATAGCTCTGTCGTAGAATTTGAAGTTCGGCATGGATATCCCTCCCATGTTGTCTTTATTCCTTAGAATTGTTTTGGCTATTCTAAGTCATTTGTTGTTCCATATGAATTTTTGGACTGTTTTCTATATTTCAGTGATGTACATCATTGGGATTTTAATAGGAATTGCACTGAATTTGTATATTAATTTTGGAAGTATTAACATTAAATCGGCCTATCCAAGAGCATGGGAGGTCGTTCCATTTCCTAGTGTCTTCTGCAATTTCTTTCTTTAACTTTGTATAGTTTTCATTAAATAATTCTTTTACATCTTTGGTTAGGTTAATTCCTAAATATTTTATTTTTTGAGAGGTTATTGTGAATGGGTTTGCTCCTTTTATTTCCTTCTCTTCTTGTACATTGTCAGTGTACAGGAAGGCAACTGATTTTTGTGGGTTTATTTTGTATCCTGCTACTTTGCCAAAGGGATTTATGATTTCTAAGAGTTTGGAGATGGAGTTTTCGGGATCTTGAAGTTATAGTATCATGTCATCTGCCAAAAGGGACAGTTTATTTCCCTGAAGAATGAGGTTGGAATTTTGATAGGTGTCATGTTGAATTTGTAGATAGCCTTGGGAAGTATTGATTGCCATTTTCATGATGTTAATCTTTCCAATCCAGGAGCATGGGAGGATTTGCCATTTTCTAAGTTCTGTTTTGAAGAGGAAATCCAAAAATTCATATGGAACAATAAAAGACCTCGAATAGTCAAAACGCTCCTCAACGGAAAGAACACTGCTGGAGGAATATCAATAGCAAATTTCAAATTGTACTACAAAGCCACAGTAATCAAAACAGCTTGGTACTGGCATAAGAACAGACCTCAGGGCCAATGGAATAGAATTGAAAACCCAGAAATGAACCTACAGACCTATTGCCAACTAATCTTCGATAACGGAGCTAAAACAATAGAATGGAAGAAAGACAGCCTCTGCACTAAATGGTGCTGGCAAAATTGGTTAACTACTTGTAGAAAACTAAAGCTAGATCCTTATATATCACTCTGCACCAGAATCAACTCCAAATGGTTCAAAGACCTCGGAGTCAAAGCAGACACTCTGAAAACATGACAGAATGGAATAGGAGAAACCCTAGGTCTCCTTGGCGCAGGCCGAAATTTTCTTAATAGAGATCCAGAAAAAACAAATCAAAGAAAGGTTGGACAAATGGGATTGCATGAAGTTGCAGAGCTTCTGCATGGCAAAGGACATAGCTAGCAAGATCAATAGAAAGCCCACGGATTGGGAGAAGATCTTCACTAGCCATAAAACAGACAAGGGTCTCCTATATAAAATATACTTGGAACTCAAAAAAATAAATCCCCCAACAACAAATCCTCAAAGAAACAACTGTCCAATAAATAAGTGGGCTAATGACTTAAAGAGAAACTTCTCTGAAAAGAAAGAAGGATGACTAACAGACACGTGAAGAAATGCTCAACCTCCCTAGCCATAAAAGAATTACAAATCAAAACAACATTGAGATACCACCTCACTCCAGTTAGAATGGCAAAAATCAACAACTCTAAAAACAACAGTTGCTGGAGGGGAGGTGGACAGGAGGGAACCTTACTTCATTGTTGGTGGGAGTGTATACTTGTTCAACCACATTGGAAGCAGTATGGAAGTTCCTCAAAAGGCTTCACATAGAGCTCTCCTATGACCCAGCAGTCCCACTTTTGGGACTGCAGTTCTTTTTCTTTTGATTGGCGATTTAAGGCCATTAATATTAAGAGAAAATATAGAGAGATGCATTGTTGTCCCTGCATTCCGTTTTCCTACGTTTTTCTTCTTTCCTTTCCACCTGTGCTTGCTCAGTTAGACTTTGATTAATGCCTGTCTGGGTGTAGGTCCCAGTTCCTGGTTGCTTTCTTCAGGTTGTGTCCCCCCTCTTAGTATTCTTTGTAATGCTAGCTTAATGTTTACGTATTCATTTAGTTTTTCTTTGCTATTAAAATTTTTCAGTTCTCCATCGAATGTGAATGCTAGCTTTGCCGGGTATATCAGTCTGGGTTGGCAGTTATTGGCTCTCAGGGCTTGTATGTTGCTTTCCCAGGCCTTTCTTGTGTTCAGTGTTTGTGTGGAGAGATCTGCAGTGATTCTAATATTTTTCCTGTTTTAGTATAGTTCCCTCTTCACTTTTGCTGCATGCAAGATTGCTTCCTTATTATTCAGATCTATCATTTTTACTATAATGTGTCTAGAAGTGTTTCTCTTGGGATCTTGCTTGTTGGGTGTTCTATATGCTTTTGTTATGTAGGTAAGATGTTCTTTTTTGAGGTGGGGGAAATTTTCGCTGATTATCTTGTTGAATAGGTGTTGCATTCCCTTGCTCTGAAATTCCTCAACTATACGAAGGTTAAATTTCTTGGCATTATCTGCTTACTCTTGAATTTCCTTTTGGCTTAATTTGAGTGATTTTTCCATATCTGTCATTTTTTGGTCCAGGTGGTGTATTCTGTCTTCTGTATCTGACACTCTACCTTCCATTTCGTTCACTATGTTGACCGTGGCTTCTATTGTGGTTTGCGTGGAGGAAATGGATTCCTTTACTGATTCGATGTTGGTTCTCAAAGTACTGATCTCACCTCTTAATGAGGTATGTACTACCTCTAATTTGGCATTTATCTCACTTCTTACTGAGGTTTGTGCAGCTTCTATTTTTGCATGCATCTTCTGTTTGACATCCTGTGTCTCTTTTGATAGTTCATCCTTGTGCTTTTTCAATTTCTGATCTATTTCTTGCTTTATTTCTTGAGTCATTGCCTCCAGCAACACTTGGATGTAGCTTTTGTCTTCCATTCCTGCTTTGCTCCCACTGGGGCTCTCCCCTGTGTGGCTGCTGGTTATTGAGGACAGCTTGCTATCCTGGGTGGTGATAAACCTTGTAAATTTTCTCTGTGATTTTCACATGGGGGATTAAGGAGATTAATCTGCACTTTTGTTTTGGTGTGTCTGTCTTTGCTTGGTTTGCTGATTCTGTATTGGTAGAGGGAGTCTGTGCCTGATCTGGGTTCTGTTGGGAGCCTACCTCCAGCTGCTGGTCTGACCTACTTAGGATTCTCGGCTCTCTGCTCTAGATCGCTGGCAATTCTCACCTAGACTGTTCATGTTTGCTCCTACGGGTGCTCTTGGCAAGATCTGATGCTCTGGATGCACTCTCCCAGATGCTGGAGTCTGCTATGGGCTCCTGATGTTTTTTTGGGTTTTTTTGTTTGTTTTTTGGGCTGGTTGTGGGCTTGAACTCTAGGTTTGGGTGCTGTCCCTCAGCTCTTCAGCTCAAGGCTGGCACTCTACCATTTGAGCCACAGCACCACTTCTGACCCTTTTTGCTTATTTGATGCTGAAGAATCAGATCCAAGGCCTCATGCATTCGACTATCACTCTACTGTTGAGCCGCCTTATCAGCCTGAGCTCCTGCCTACTATCAGGTGCTTAGAGTATATGGTTCCCAGCTTAGAGTATATGGTTCGGGTTTTGGTGGGGTTTGGGCTTCTCTTGTCCTGAGCCTCCAGGTCTTTTGTTGTCACAGGCGTGCCTCCCAGGGGTGTAGTTCCCTGATTTCCTCCCCTCTGCTGAGGCATGCTCAGCTTTTGACTTCAGTTGGGAGGAGTTGGTTGTGTTGTTCAGGCGCTGGATCCCCAGGCCTGGTTCTGGACCCCTGCCTGGGGCGCAGCGGTTGCGCCTGTGCTGCTGTGTATACCACCTAGGTTATGCAGTACACAGTTCAAATTTCTTCTTCTGTTGGTTGTCTTTACCCAGGGGCGCTGTTCCTAGATTGAGCGTTTAAGCTCCCGTCCAGGGGCAATCTTGCTCTAGCCTGGCCAGTGGAGTATGCTCCATGGGCTGGTGGAGCTCTCGAACAGTTCCCAGTTTTAGTGGGTCCTGTGGTCGTGTGTTGGGGTAGGGAGTCTGGGTCAGGGTCTGGGGATTCCCTCAAGCTCTGGTCCCCCTTGTGGGATACACTGTCCCCTGAGGGGTACTTACCCTAGAGCTAGTTGTTTCTGTGTGGTGTAGGTTGTCAGTTGCTGATGCAATCCGAGTTCAGTTGGGGTGGTTGCGGGCTGGGCTGGGCGGTGGTGGCCCTGTGTGATTCTCTTCTATCTCTGTCTCTGTCGAAGCTGTCGGGTCTACAGTGTCCATGCTCAGGCAGCTTCTTAGCGAGTTATCTGCATGCAGCTCCCTGTGTCTCTGGGTCCCCTGGCAGCCCCCGCCGAGTCGACACAATCAGAGGGTCTGACACTGTTGCCTCAGGCAGCTTCTGCACGGGTGATCTGCAGGAAGCCCCCTGTGTCTCAGACCCTGGCAGCCCCCGCCATGTTGTCGCAATCAGCGAGTCTGACAATGGTACCTCAGGCAGCATATGTGCTATCTGCAGACTGCTCCCTTTGTCGAGCTGCCAGGGCTGGGCAGCTTTGGCGAGCTGGAACCTCTCAGCTCGGATGGAGAGTGAGGGGTAGGTGTAGGATCTTCATGGAGACTCCCGACTGGTAGGTTTCTCTGTTTCTGGTGATCAGCTGGTCTGCAAACAGTTACCTCAGGCGGCTTCTGTGCGGGTGATCTGCAAGCCCCCTGTGTCTCTGGGATTCCAGCAGCCCCCGCTGGACCAGCTGGCCATGGCTTGGCATGCTCCCACATGGCCAGTGAAGATTGGGGGAGGGGTCTTCACTCTTCTCTGTTCTGAAATTCATCTTTTCCTCTCTTTCTTTTTTGTTATTTTCCACCTCCTGTTTTTCTCTGAGTGTTCATTTTTTGCTTTTGTTGGTCTCTTGGAGAGATTAAGCGTTGGAACTCGAACTCTCTTTTTGGTTGGGGAGAGCTGTGGCATTTCCTTACTGCCTCATCGCCATCTTCTTTCAGGCCTTTTTATAAGAAGAAACCAAGGAAATCACAAGGCCACTCAGGCCAGGTATAACTATGGCAGGAAACCTATTTAATCTCCTCCTAGCCCACAGTACAACCTTCTTGTGTGCTTTAATATGTGTATACTGAGAAAATATTCACTGTGTACTTTTCAATCCATTCTATTACTCATTTTGAAGTGTACTCTTAATTCCATGTTTCCAAAATCCATTCTTTTTAGCACCTCAGTGTGACAACGAGTCAGGCCAAACCCTGAAAGTGCCTTATAATATAGGGAGCTTGGACTCAGGCTTGTTGGAAATGCTGGTAAAGGACATGGGCCCTGCCTACCAGAAAGGTGATCTTTTCTGTGTTGGAAACATCCTTCAAAAAGACAGAGTAGGAGACAATGGAGCAGTTGCTTAATATTGTTTAAAAATGAGTGTTCCTCTTTCCAACAGGGCTAATGAGACACGCTGGAAGATTATTGGAATACTTGGTACCTCTCTGAGACTGTTTCACTGGGGTCTGATCACAGGAGCCTGTCTTGAGACAAAGAAGTTCACTCCTCGGCTAACTCCTTAGGACTGGGCTACCAGAGCATTTCATTTGTCTCAGAAGCTAGTGGAGCCTTAGCAGTTTGCTTGCTGAGAGACTAAGATTAAAGGAATGAGCCAGTGGCACCCAGTGGCACCCAACGTCCACCCTCACCTAGGAAACCACTATCTTGAAGGCCTTTGAAGGAATATAGACAGAAGAAAGAATGCAACTTGAGCTTGAATTCGGGGTCTGAGTGCTGTCCTGTTCGTAGCACTCTATAATTTGATCCCCAGGTCCAGGTTTGGCCTTTGGCTGGTTAATTGAAGTATTTTTAGAATTTTACAAATTAGACAGTGTTCAAACTGTGATACTCAGATATCACCCTCCTGTTTAGTAGGATTAGAGGCATGAGCCATTGTGCACTTATTTGGACAGATGCATATAAGCATCCTCACAGAATTTCCTTGAAATTCTGTAGACATATCTCCACTTTTTGTCTGTCATATTTACATTACTCTGTGGGACTTATCCATTCCCAAATGTGTCTTGTTAGTTCAGAAAAAGGAGAAGCAAAGAGTTATTCTCCTTCTCTCTTCCCATTGGTACAGATCCTTTTACTGTAACTGGGACGAAGATGAACAAGATGAAGAAGGAAGTGGTCGTTGGGACAAAGAGAAGTTCTGTCCTTGAAAAAAATGGATATCTTTGAGGTTTCTGATTCAAAATCAACATTCTTTTTTGCACACCAGTTGTGATTTTCACCAGGGGCTTGAGGCTTGGCACTTCAGTGGATAGCATATTACACATTGTGGATGCGGTTGTTGTTTTGGACTCTCATGGATGACAAGGAGGTCTGCGTATAACAAGTCAGATTCAATGGGGAAACAAATTTCTCCTCCTATCACAGGGAAAAATTTAGAGTATTGTATTTGAGAAATTGTGAGGTGCATCCTGCTTGCAGGAGTCTCTTCCAAACTCCGCCAGAAAAACACTAGAGGCTCAGGATGTGGAGGGTGGGCTCGCATTTCCTTGTCTGCCCACAGTATGGTTTGTTCCATCTTTCCTATGTGGATGGACTTCTACCATGATGATTTCTAAAAGCAAAAGTACCATGACACCATGAAAGAACTTACACAGTATGTCAAGCTCAACATGCCCTCTTCAGATGTGCTCTTCTGCTCATATATTCTTCTGGAGCAGCTGGAGGAACGCATGATCCTTGAGAAAAAGAAAAAGAGGAAAAAGTTCTTGTTTAGATGCCTCAGAGCTGGTGAGTATGGATGGAACCTGGGTCTCTAGGTCTATGCATGATTTGCCAAGAGCCCTTAGTACACTCCAGCTTGGCAAAATGTCCTTTTATAGATATTCTTTGCCAGGTAATATACGGCCTCCTTTTGCAAGAACTTGGAAGTAATCACTCATTAGAAACACCGTACCTTCTTATCAGAGTTCAGTCCAAACTCAAGTTCTACAGCTTCCCCCATTAGATCCTCATGAAAGTTTAGTCACACCTTAACTTCTATAGTTCTAAGACTCCTGAACCTATTTCCATGCTCAGGTTTGCATCACCATAGAACAACTCCTGCAGAACTCCAGATAAAGAACCCATCAGTGATGTTACCTATGGTGACTGATAGAGATCGGAAGCCATCACTAATCTCTTGAAAGCATGTGAACATAGAGGGTTTTTTTTTTTTAATTTGTGGAAAGGCCCAAACAAGTTTTGAGTTTTGTGGACATCTCACTGTTTCTGAACACCACATGTGATGCAGGTGCACCTGCACATACAACCAAGGAAGAAGATGATCCAGAATGTCTCCCATTGATATTCACAATCCACCAAGATCGGCGCCAAACCAGTCAAAAAGACTCGTCTTGGTGTGCAGGGTAAATGTGTGCTAATGGAAAATGACCCCAGTCTATGTTCAGGAAAACCAATAAGAGAGGTCCAAAATCTAGATTCAGTTGAGGGAACAGAGTCTTTCCTCACAGAATACCCAAACCAATCTGTCCTCTTGCAGGCGATCCAATTTCCAATTAAGAAATTAGAATCTGTCCCTCCGTGGACTCACGAAGAAAATCCTGTCTTTAATGAGGAAGTAAATCTCTTTGAGGACTCAGAAGCAGAAGTTCTGCATGAAGGCAACTTAATGGCCAATCTAGATTTAGAGATTCCATTCCCCCTTCCTGGAAAAATCTTTATTTTTCTTTTTGTCCTGATTGTTATAAAGTGTTAATTCTATTTATATTTTTAACTTTATTAAAATGTCAATGCTTTTGATTTATTGTAGATTCATGAATCCTAAATATGTTTCTTTTTAAGCGTACAATCTGAAGCATCATGCATACGTGTGCTGTTGGGGGGAAAACACAGAGTGACAGGGGGCTGTACAAGAGAGCCTACTGTGTATAAAGGGAACTGTTAGATGCACTGGGAGCAGCAAAGAAGCCAGGCCATGCCTGGATGGGTTGATAAGGTGGCTAGAAAAGGTCTTGGACAGCAGATAAGATGTCCTAGAAAGCTATTCTGTCAATTGGGACAAATCACACAATACTTACAGTGGTGTGTGGGACATTCTTTCAACAGTGAGTTCAAATCTGTATACCTTTTCCTTGTGCTTTGGGTAAAAATGGAAGAAAAATTTGGCTCCAGTAATATAAAATTCTACTTATGGTTGATATGTATACTGGAAAGTAAAAACCATCATCAATAGAAGAAAGAAGGCTTACTTAGATGAACAAACACAAAATCAGGAAGGAAAATAACAGAATGAAATCAGTTGTATGTAAATACATGTTATATTCTTGATGTTATATATAGTATATTATATAATATATAAAATTGAATATGATTTTTTAAATTACAAAGCATTAAAATTTTAGTCTTGAGTAATTATTTCACAAAATATTAATGTAAAATATTTTTGGGAAAATATAGCTATAATTTGATTATAATTATATGTTTATATGAATATATATATTTTTTCTAGATCCAACACTGATTATAAATAGATGAATAAACATATACATATATTTGTATATATCTGTCTATGAAGTTAATATAATGAAACTGACTACACTATGTATAAAAATGCAGCAATGAGTTGAGTCCATGAGACTCAGGCTTGTAATCCTAGTGATGTGGGAAGCTGGGTTCTGAGGTTTAGTCTCTCTTACACCCAATTCCTTAGATTTTCAGAGGAGACCTGGGTCTTTCACTGTAGCAAAGAGACATATATGCAGTGGGATCACACTCCCCAAACCCAGTGGAAAGTCAGTAGAAATCAGGACAAGCCTCTTATGACACTCTACTCAGTTTCTGTACCAAGATGGCCATCTGTAGAACATCATATTGAAAGTAGGCATTCCCGCCAAAAGTGTCTAAAAAGAGCCTTCTGAACTAAATCTCTGACTATACTGAATTAAACTTTATTTCCCTTCCCAAGCTGCAAACACATAGAAATATGGCAAGATTTCAAGAGAGATGGACAAAGACTTACAAATACATAAAATTATATACTCTGTTTCAGCAATTCAATGACAAATCACCAAAGCGTGTCTTAAATTTTTCTTTTTTTAGAGGAAATGGAAACATACTCTGAGTGTATCAGGAACTGGGGGACAGTTTGGTTGTTGAATTGTTGAATGCACTCCTGGGTAAAGGAGACACATACATGGAAGAAATTATGTGGGGCTGAATATCCTCACACAGCTTCACAAAATAATGGCTAAAATTTCTATGATGTCACAGCCACCTTTGTCATAGCAACAAATAGGTGTCAGGCACTGGTTTTTCCCTGAAGTGGACTCAACAACACCAACAGGCACAAAAAATGAGAGGGAATAACTACTAGCCACCAGACTTCAACTTGAAGAGCTGTCCTGACCAGAAGCTAGGATAAATTGAGCTGGGGAAGGCTGATCTCCATGTAAGACTCCTGAACACTAAGGATTAGGCACTATTATAGGTATTGGAGAAACAGAAGTGAATGTGGCTCTTTCCTCACCAATTAAATGCTGAAACGAAAACCAGAAATCATAATGATAATTCCTATAAATCAGAGACATGACATTGGTGATTTTGTAGCAACAACTTCACAGTGAGGATGGGAGGAGACAACCCTGAACAAGAGATAGTTTATATGAGAGCCATCATCCAGGCAATTATCTAGGAGTTGGTACTCCAGGCAGTAAGAACAGCAAGTACATCCCCCTTTGATGGGAATGGACCTGACTTGCTTCAGAAAAGGAAACAACACTGACATGATTGCTTGTGAAGTAAGAATGGAAACGTACAATGAAGAAAAAAGAGGTCAAAAATGAAGATAAGAATAAATTAGATATATATGGGATACTGTGGATTACAAGAAGTAAAGTTCTGATTTTAGTATAAAACTGACATGACCCACTGGAACCAAAGTGCTAAAATAGCAGTCAGACACATCTGATTCACCGAAGGAATACTTCTAAAATGTGATTCTATCTGGGCTCTGGTGGCTTACAATTGCAATCCTACTTACTCAGGAGGCTGATATCTGAGGATGAGTTTTAAGGAAGCCCAAAGAGGAAATTTGGTAAGACATGTCCAATTAAACACCAAAAATATGGATATGAAGCTGTGGTTCAACTGGAAGATCACTAGCCTTGAGGAAAAAACTAAGAAACAGCACCCAGGCCTTAGGTCCAAATCCCAGGACGTCAAAAACAAAGAAGCCAACAAATAAAATTTGGTGCTCAGTCATTCATCACTTAGCACTCTAGTTCAGTGTATTTGGTATGAGTCTTGGAAATTATATTCTTAGCATTTGCTAAGCATTTGCTCTCCCCGGATATTTTGCTTCATTACCAACTTTCAAACCCGTGGCAGCACCAATGTCTCTCCCAGTTAGCATAGCAGTCAACCATTGGAAATTTGAAGATATATGTTATTAATCATAAGAATTCTGATCATCTTTCCACATATATTAAATGAGTAGTAGCCACATTCCACTATTCTGAATGTTTATAATCGTCCTTTGAGTTAATAAGCATTAAAGCTTAAAAATCCTAGAGTGGTTATCAAATTAATTCAATAGTCATCATTCTTCCACCCAATCTTGTAACATATGTTTATAAAAGGAGAGATTATTTGAAAGTGTGTACATGATACCTTCTATCTTTAATAATCTCAAGAAATAGGGTTTTACAGAAACATCCTGTTTTGCCAAAGGAAAGGATAAGAGATTTAAATAAGCGACCTAACATCTCAGAAGGAAAATGCTATTGACTTAGAACAAATTTATTTGTCTAGAACTGTGGAAATCAGTTTCAGAAATGCCAGAGGCTAAAGGTATTATTCAAATCACATTATCTGGAGGTACAGGCAGTCTGTCTAGATCAACCTTCCAGGAAAATAATCAATGAATGAAAAGCAATGCTTCTAAAACAAGCAGATTGGTGGTGGTTCATGCTTGTTATCCTAGCTAGTTAGCAGTCTAAGATGAATGGATCCCAAGTCAAAGCCTGGCCAAGAAAAACCTTCCTGTCTGCAACCAGCAGACAGGAAATATTAGCTCTGTTCCTGAAGCCCAGATGGACGGCCTCTGACAAAAGACATCCAGACACACAACAACACCCCTATTTGAAATATTATCAAATACATTCACATAATATCTCCTGTTTGGGAGATAATGTTCAAAAGATGTATCAAAGACAGTTCAAAAAGGCATTTTAAAAAGGCAGAGTGAAATTGGAAATATGAACTCACTGACTGAAATGTAAGTTACTACCAGAATGATGTTAATGGGGCTAGAGGCCCATTTGGTAACTTATACACTCAAATATTTTTCTTCACATCTTGTCAGCCTGAACAGTGAGACTTTTGAATGCCAGGAATGTGTGTGAGCATATAGCTTGTAAAAGTAATCATGAAAAACTAGGCATTGGAAGCTCAGGCCTGTAAAACTAGCTACTCACAACCCTCAGATATGAGGAACTCAGTTCAAAGCCAACTGAGCAAAAAACTCTTACCTCCATTTAAACAGTATATACATAAAGCTGAGCTGTGCTCCAAATGGTAGAGTGTTAGCATCACATATAAAAGCTAAGCAACAGTACCTAGGTCCTGAATTCAACCCCGGCACTGCCTATCATACACAAAATAATCATGATTACACTACAATATATGCACATGTTGACAAGGGATGTAGATGAATGGGATGATGACATCAATTACCTCACCTTTAGTCTCAAGCATTCTGTATAGCATAGCCCAGTCTGTGAAAAGCCATAGGTGAAATCTTTCCTCAAAATCAGCAGATACATCCTCATTTCCCTCTGCACATTTATATTATGTATACACACATATAAAGGCTATGTTTTTTAATTTTCTTTTTTTATTGTGACAATACTGTACAGAGAAATGCATAATCTTACACACATGCTTCAGAATTATGTGCCTTTGTTTAGGTTTCATAGGGAGCACAATATATCCAGCCTCTGGATCATTCTTGTATTCTTAGCTGTTCACAAAGATGGGATCTGAGGATCACAGTTTGATGCCAACCCAAGCTAATAAATCCTCAAATTATTATCTTCAATTAAGTAGAAAAAGCCAGAAGTGGAGATGTGGTTTGAGTGGCACAGTGACAGCATTGAGTAAAGCAATCTAAGCAAGAGCTCCAGACCCTCAGTTCAAGTCTGAGTACTGGCCCACTAATACGTCAAAAGCCAACCTCCCCCCAAACACCAAACCAAAAATATGTCAAAATATTTTGTAACTTGTGAAGCAAAATCCAATGAGGCAACATACTTGCTAGTTTGTTGAAGAGTTGGCGGGGAAACCCCAAATTCAACATGTGTTCAAATTACATAACGAACAAGCAAACAAGTAAAATTTACCAGTAAAGAAACTTCCTCCCCCCTCTCCCCAATCCCAATCCTTTTCCTTCCCTCCCCCCCCCCCCCCGGGAAGGGATGTGAAGGGTAATCCAAAGGAGGAGGCTGCAATGCTTGGTAAGAAATGTACGCATTATCCTGCCCATGTAATCGTTACCCCTCTGTACAGTATGTTCACAAATAAAATAAAATTAAATTTAAAAAAAAGAAACTTCCTTAATATTCACTGGGGCCACTGACAAAGGGACCTTTTTCTATGCTTTTTGAAAATTAGTGCTTTTTTCAGTAAGGTAAATAGTATAAACCTTTACTGTAAGTTATAGGAGTCATTGGAAGCTCCAAGTGAAGTGAATGTACAACAAAAAGCATACAATATTACAATTTTCTATGCCTCTGTTGAGACACTAGAAACTTGTTATAGTGTGGCCTCTCAGAAAGAGAAGCGGGGTGCTCAGCATCACTGGTCAGAAAAGAAATGCAAATCAAAACCAAAACCACATTTAGTTCCCACTCACCCCAGTTAGAATGGCCATTATCAAGAAAACAAATAATAACAGATGCTGGAGCAGATATGCCTAAATGAGAACTCCACTACACTGATGTTAGGAATGTAAGCTGGTACAACCACTCTGGAAGGCATTATGGAGGTTCCTCAAAAGACTAAACATAGAACTCCCTTAAGATCCAGGAATCCCACTCCTCACAGTTATCCAAATGATCTCAAACTAGGGCACAATAAGCTACCAGGAGAACTATGTTCATTGCAGCATTGTTTACCATAGCTAAGGTATGGAGCCAACCCAGTTGCCCCTCAATAGATGAATGGATCAAGAAAATGTGGTATATTTACAAAATGGAATTTTATGTTTCTATTAGAAAGAATGGCATCGTCCCTTTTGTAAGAAAATGAAAAGACTTGGAAGAAATCATACTAAGTTAATCAAGCCAGGCCCAAAGAAACATGAGCTCTATGATTTCCCTCACTTGCAAGGATTAGCATTAGCCTATTAATCCTGAAAGTGGATCATAGTAGCGCAGGAGTTATGAATATATACATGACCATACAAAATGATGGTAATTGAAATGAATGCCAATACATAGAAACAGCATGTCTTCTTTTGTATAGTTGTCAAGCTTGATGTTACCAATGTACTGCAGATAGTTCATTCTTCTTACTTTATGTTATTTTTCTTCTCCTATTGGTTTTATCAATGGCAATTCCCATCTGAGATTCTGGTACCCTGCATTGTGTATATTCATTTATCTGATTGGGGGAAGGGAAGGGAAATAACAAAATGCTGAAAGAAGTATAAATGGGAATGCATTGCAACAATGATACTCACAGTACATTATGGTGGAAATTAACTTTACAACGGGGGGATTGTAGGGAAGGGACAGAGGGAGATAAACACTGGAGTGGGTAACAATGTTCAATGAGAAATGTAACTTACTCATGTAAATGTAACCCCTCTATACAGCATCTTTATAATAAAATAGATTTTTAAAAATATAAAAATTAAATTTTTTCATAAACTCTCAAGCTGATACCAACTGAACTTCTGAGTTCGTGTCAAAGAGTTTTTCAGGACTTTCAAGAAGCTAGTACTAAGTACATATAACCACAATTAAGAGATAATGAGAAAAGTAGCGCTTTTTATTTTGTTAGATGAATAAAGGAAAATTTGTTTTTGTTTCTGTTAACATAGAATATGTGCTTGTTATCTGCGTTGTTCCCAAGTCAGACTAATTTCTTGTCCTTAACTTTCTTTGGTATGTATAACTTGGACATGTAATCTGAGATATAAGAAGTATTCTTTGTTCAATTTGGAGGCACTCCTCCCTGGTCAAGAAGTTAGACTGAAAGACCCTTCACACGTGCTGTGATTTCTCTCACACAGCTTACTGAGGAACTTAGGAGTTTGAGAAAATGACTGCTAATTAAGTGCCTCTTACTAATAAGAATTTTTGGTAGAATCTGAAAACATATTTGGGTAATAAATAGAATAGAAAATGATTAATTTTTCTATTTTATATCACTACATTTCTTCTTGTCTAAGTATAGAAGCCAGACTTACCCTAAGGTACTAAAAGAAGCAAAATGGCTTATAGAGCTCAGATCATTTCCTTCCACAGAAGATGACAGCAGCAGAAGATATACAGGTCCACAAGTGGCACAAGGAAGTGAAAGTTTGATGTCTCCTTAAATCCTAGGGTCGAATGCTCAATGAGGAACCCTATGGACTGATGACAGCTTAAGGATGTAACATTTCTTTTGTCGTTCCATCTTAGGAAGCTGTCACCAGTCTCCCATCACACTGTAGGTGCCACGCCTGACTGGTGACCTTGGATGTGTCCTGAGAAGGTCCAGCAAGGCTCTGTAATGTTCACTGGAGAGTCAGGATTACACTCTAACAAGACATACAGGAATGTGGTAATAAGGCCTGAGTCAGGTTTTTGTCAGATCTAGATGATTTGTAACAGTCACTACTGTCTTCTGGCTAAGAATGTGGATATATTATCAGGGTCCTTCACACAAATCTGTCACAATTGTTAGTTTGCATCATTTCCTTATGAAAGACAACAAAAGATCATTAATGCCCTCTGACATATTCTCAACAATATTTACTAGGTTAAAAGCTATATAAAATCAAGTTCATCATGAGGAAAAAACCCAGACAAAAACCAAAAAATGTTTTTCTGTACATATCATATGTGACAAAGTATTAAAAGTTAATGAAGCTGGGAAAGTTAAATGGATTTCTTTTTTACTATGTTTGCAACTGTCTTTTACATTTCAACTACTTAACAAAAGAAGATAGGCCAATCATGGCCAGTGGCTCACAGTTGTAACTCTAGCTATTTGTGAAGCTGAGATCTGAGGAAAGTGGATTATAGCTAGACCAGATTAGAAAAATCTGTGAAATTTTGATCTTCAATTAACCATTCAAAATCAAGAAGTGAAGGTTGGTTCAAGTCATAAAGGGCTACCCTTGAGTTAAAAAACTAAAGGTCAGCTCTCTGAGTTCAAGCTCCATTATTCACAAACACACACACACACACACACACACACACACACACACACACACACACACACACAGAGTTACCCTTGAATAAAAAAGCTAAAAGTCAACTCCCTGATTTCAAGCCCAAGTATTTACACACACACACACACACACACACACACACACACACACACACACACACACACACAATACACACAAACACATTTTATCTCAAAAATAGCCAGTGACCAGGAAACAGAAACAAGATGATATTTTTCTTTGTTTTCTTTCATTTTTGTCATATTTCTTCATTTATCTCTCTTTGAGAAGTTAAAGGGGTCATATTAAAAGAGAGACAAATGATGAACATGTGCCAACAGTGGTATTCAATTGTTACTATATTGAAGATGACCTATGCAAGAGAAAGGGTAACATTGTCCAAAAAGAAATGCACTCAGGGAAGTAGAGCTGTGGCTCCATACGAATGCCATTCTTCAGGAAAAGAGCTCAGAGACAGTGCTCAGACCCTTGGTTCAAACCTGATTACTGACAAAAAAAAACAAATACAAAAGAAATGTAGTCATTACAACACGTAGGTAACTATCCCCTCTACAGCAAAATAATGAGAAGAAGAAGAAGAAGAAGAAGAAGAAGAAGAAGAAGAAGAAGAAGAAGAAGAAGAAGAAGAAGAAGAAGAAGAGGAAGAAGAGGAAGAAGAGGAAGAAGAGGAAGAAGAGGAAGAAGAGGAAGAAGAGGAAGAAGAGGAAGAAGAGAAGAAGAAGAAGAAGAAGAAGAAGAAGAAGAAGAAGAAGAAGAAGAAGAAGAAGAAGAAGAAGAAGAAGAAGAAGAAGAAGAAGAAGAAGAAGAAGAAGAGGAAGAAGAGGAAGAAGAGGAAGAAGAAGAAGAAGAGGAAGAAGAAGAAGAAGAAGAAGAAGAGGAAGAAGAAAAGCAAGAAGAAGAGGAGGAGGAGGAGGAAGAGGAGGAGGAGGAGGTGGAGGAAGTTAATAAAACTAAACCAGTGAGAGAGAAAAATTGATAGAGCAAGGGAAGGGGTGACATTTCAAAAAAGAAATATATCCATACCTGACTTATATCACTATAAACTCTGTGTAACTCATCTTTGTAATGATAATACAAAAGAAAAAAACAGAAATATAGTTCTGGAGGCATAACTCAAATGGAAGATCTGACTAATAAGTATGTGATATCAAGTTCAAAACCCATTATCAATTTCCCCTTCAAAAATGGCTCTTTTCATCATGTGTGCTTTCCTTAGCTTATGAAAAGGGGTTCAAACAGTTAGAGAGAACAATAAGTTGTCAGGCACAGAACTGTGCTTTTAAAGAGCAGTACGTGCTAGAAGACGTGTTGACTAGAGCAGATGATGATTCCATGTTTTCTGAAATAAACAGACCTAGTTGAACTTGAATAAAGGCTCCACTGTATATGAGATAGGGATTCAAAATTAACTAAACTCTCTGGAGCTCAGTCTTCATAGTTAAAATGAGCATAACAATACATATCTCACATTATGAGATCTGGATGTCATCAAACCTGGAGTTGGTTTTATCTTAGATGTGTGTGCAATACTCAAACACTGCTGGAAGGAGTATAAAATGGCATGATGTTTACTATATTACTTAACAGTAATACAGCAACAATACAGGCTCATGCCTGTTATCTTACAAAAGAGGCTGAGAAAAGAGGATCAAGGTTCTAAGCCGGAACAGGGAAATGGATCAGACTCATCTCCATTGACCTCTAAAAAAGCTTGAGGTGGAGTTTGGTTCAAGTTGTAGAGTGCTATACTTGAGCAAAAATCTCAGGAACAGTGCCCAAGCCCTGAGTTCAAGACCTAGGACCAGCAAAAGCACACACACACACACACACACACACACACAATTTTGTATGTTCCTATCACTCCACTTAACAATACTTTCCCACTTCCAAGCTCACCAGTTGTTGTTGTTTTGTTTTGTTTTAAAAGGGACTTGCTATGTAGCTCAGGCTGCTGTTAAGCTTACAATCCTCCTGGGTGCTGTGATTACAGGCATGTCTACCATAATTCGCTTCACTCAGTAACTCTATCTATAACATTTCTTGCAAGAAATTCATTCATACTCATGAAGATATGTGGCTTAAAGCAGTTCATATTAATATTTTGCTGTACAAAATATAAATAATATAGCTGGACATGATACTAAACTACCACATGGTAATACCAGACAGAATTACGAGTTGAGGAAAGCCAGATTTACACTGCAGAACCTTGTGTCCAAGAAAAGAAATTCTATAAATATAAATCTACTATGAGTCATACAATATGTTAAATTTATATAATGGAACAAATAGATTATTTTTAATGGAAATAAAATCTTGGCACAAATTTTAAATACATACATATGTATATATATTTAAATTTGGAGAAATAAAATTTCAAGTGGTATTATCTGCATTTTTCAGTCTGTCACCTACCTATTTACTGACACATTAATTTCTGTTTAGTCTTCACAAAACACTTCTCTCACATAAGTACAAAAAAACTGCAAAACAAACAGTACAAAAAGTACCTTATCATAAATGCAAATGTAGTTTATTCCCTACCATAATAATTTGGAGAAAACATGCATTAAGTTAATGGCATTGAATACTGCTCAAGAAGGGGAGTCAAAGAGAATGTAGATTATGTGTTTGTGTGTGTGTGTGTGTGTGTGTGTGTGTGTGTGTGTGTGTGTGTGTGTTCCATGAGTAAATAATGGAGTCAGAAGTAAGCCTAATATTCCTGTTTAGTCTTTTTGCTCAAAGCTTACACTCTACCACGAGAGCCACATCTCCACTCTGGATTTTGGTTTCTCAATTGGAGAAATAAATCAGATTTTTCTGCATAGGCTGCTTTAAACCAGGATCCTATGATTTTTACCTCTAAAATAGCCAGGTTTTAAAATATAAGCCATAGGTGGACAGCAACTGCATTAATATTTTTGCATGTTTTTATGAGTATTAGAGTAAGACATATATGTTACTTTTGAAAATGTAGGAAAATAGTAATTAATATTAAAGAGATTTTAAAGCATACAAAGCTGAGAATAGAATTTAGCTGAGAATAGAATGGAATAAATCAAAATTACCTATGACAGTTTTCAGTGTGTGCATAGAAATGATTGCATTGTTGGAGCCCAAGGTTATCAGATAGCTGAGCTCCAGCTGGCTGTTATGCTCATGAGGCCAGCTAGTGCTATTCACAAGAATATGATGTTGTTGGATGGCAGGGATCAGCTTCAAGTTCAGAACCTGAACTATTTCTATTGATCTAGAAATGGAAACACACCAGGACAAGAATGTAATTAAAAGTGCTGAATGCAAAAATCATAGGGTCCAAGGAAGACAGAATAACTCTTTCTATATCTGAAAGAGTATTCTCTCACAAAGAATACTGAGCCGAATATGATGGTCAGTGTTTGTAATCTCTGAACTTGAGAGGATGATTTAGAAGTTAGCTTGAGACCAGTCTATGTTTTAGGCCAACAGAAGGACGCATAGTAAAATGCCATCTTAAAACAAAAACAACAACAACAACAAAAGTCCCAATAACTGGGAATGTGGTTAGTGGTAGAGTGCTGGCCTCGCATGCATGAAGCACTTGATTTGATTCCTCAGTATGACATAAGCAGAAAAATTGGAATTGGTACTGTGGCTCAATTGGTAGAGTGCTAGTCTGGATCAAAGAAGCTCAGGGAGAGGGCCCATGCCCTGATTTCAAGCCCCAGCGCTGGCAAAATTAAACAACAGCAACAACAACCAAAAGCAAAATGCTGTTCATTGAAATAAATATGTTGAAGAATTGTTGATGCTCACTAGAAAATTGTGCTGTCGCCATTCATAATAAACTTTGTTAGGAATAAGTAAAATAAATTAATGAAATATTATCTGGCATTAGACAGTACATAGTGAGATCTAAAAATGATTGCTGCCTATGGGGACTTGACACAACTAACATTACAGATGCACTTTCTAGATTGTAATTTTTTAAGGATACAATCATGGGTTTTTTTCTTTTTCAAAATAATTTTACTGCCGGGGGCCAGTGGCTCACACCTGTAATCCTAGCTAGTAAAGAGTCTGAGAACTGAGGGTCTCTGTTCAAAGCCAGTCCAGGGAGGAAAGTCTGTGAGACCCTTATCTCCAACTAAAGGTTCAGAAAATGTGAAGTGGCACTGTTGCTCAAGTGGTAGAATGCTAGCCTTGAGCTGAAGAGCTGAGGGACAATGCCCAGAAACAGAGTTCAAAGCCCAGAACTGACAAAAAATAATATCAGTAATTACATTAATTTTATTGTTACTATTAAGGTGTTATATATAAAGGCTACCATTTCATAAGTTTGTTTCTTTGTTCAAAGAAACACATATGCATCTTCATTGCCAACAGCCAGGATTTGGCCATCTGCTTTCCAGCTGATCTCTGGGTGTAGAGGCAATGTGTAATACAAAGCAATACAAACCAGATAACATGAAATAAAAAATCCCTAAGTTTAAAACATTCTTCTAGACAAGTTAAAGGAATCCTGAGAACAAAAATTTTAAGAATAATTTCAGATAGCAAAATCTCTGGGCCTAGGTTCTGTCTCTGAAATTTATTACTCAAAGCTAGTGCTTGCACTTTGAGCCACAGTGAAGCTTCCAGATATCTCGTGGTTAATTGAACAGAAAAGTCTCACCAACTTTCCTCTTCAATTTGGGTTTGAACTAGGATCTAGGGATCTCAGCCCTCTGAGTAGCTAGGATATAAGCATGAACCCCTGGCAACTGGCTAGAATAATTGCTTACCTGAGACAGAAGCCAGGTAGTATTAATTGTCAATCATGTTTAACTTTGTAAAATAAACTTTACTGAAATGCCTTACAGTGGAAATAAGGAATAAAATGTGTCTGTGTGTTACAAAGTTCTTACTAAAAGCTACATATTTTACTTGTTTTTTTTCTTTCAAAATTGTGTGTTTTCCTGAATCATACCTTATCTTTCCTTGCTATTTCTTTAGTTTATTTCATACATGCCCTAGCTCCTTCAACTGTCATTTCTTTATGTGTAGAGCTTGTACATACCTATTTTCAGTCCAAATTCCTTGTATGCATCTATCATCCACATATCCAACTGCCATAAAAACTTGTGAAATAATAATCACTTCTTTCCATTACTGGATATTAATGTGTAAGTAAAATTTAGGAAAACAAAGAATAACATCAATAAATATAACTAGATTTTAATAGTAATATTAAACATAAATTCAATGTTGATTATTTTCTGAGCAATTTAATAAAAACCTCAAGGAAAAGAAATCAACTATTTTGAGGGCTGATATTGTCATTTAAACTCAGGATCTTACATTCTCACTTATGCTGTTTCCCTAATGTGTGGTGCTCTATACATGAACAGCAGCTCCCCTTCCAACTTTATTTTGGGTATTATATAGAGATAAGAATCTCATGGAATAAAAAATCAGTTGTGTCCCTATCTTGGAGTTCATTTCAATTAACATCATATTATATGGTCATATGGTACCATGTACTAGTTACTACAAGTAAAGGAAACTATGGGACCTCTGTTTATTTAGGCCTGGCATATTTCATTTAGTATAATTTTTTTCACATCTTTCCATTTCCTTACAAATGGGGCAATGTAATTTTTCTGATAGAAGCATAGAATTCCATTATATATATATACACACACGCATATATATATATATGTATATATATATATACATATATATATATATACATATATATATACATATATATATCACATTTTTTCTTTTTTCATTGGGAAAATACCGTACAGAAGGTTTACAATTACATGGGCAATGTAAAGCGCACATTTCTTATCAAGAATTGTTGCCTTCTCCTTTGTTTCCCCTTCCCATCCCTTTCCATCTGCCCCCACCTCGCGTCCCCCCACCCCAAGCCAAAGTAGTAAAGTTCGTTTTTCGACATAATGTCTTGAACATCTCATTATTGCAATGGGTCCACCTATATCCCTATTTAAACAATTTGGTTTTCCCTTCCCCTCCACAAATTATACCAACATCAAATACAGTGAAAACTTCGGTTATACCGTGGGGGAGGGCCATACAAAGCAAAAAAAAAAAAAAATCTTATAAATATGTTAGAAACAAACAAAAGAAAGAAAAAAAAACTTTTGAAGCCTTATCTTGGGATTCATTTCGCATCATATCAACTTATCTGACCTTTTCTACTTGTCTCAGACATATACTAGTTATTGCAAATAAGGGAAACCATTGGACGTATGTTTCTTTGGGCTTATTTCACTTAATATAATTTTTCCAAGTCTTTCCAATTCATAACAAATGGAGCTATGTCATTCTTTCTGATGAGGTATAGGATTCCATTGTGTATATATACCACATTTTCTTGATCAGTTCATCTACTGAGGGGCCCCTGGGTCGGTTCCAGATCTTAGCTATGGTAAATAATGCTGTAATAAACATTGTTGTGCTGGTAGCTTAGTATGGTTTTGATTGTGAGCATTTGGTAAATGCCCCAAAGTGGGATTGCTGGGTCATAGGAGCTCTAAGTGGAGTCTTGGAAAAAATTATACTGCGTGAAGTAAGCCAGACCCAAAGAAACATATGTCCTATGGTTTCCTTATTTGCAATAACTAGTATATATCTGAGACAAGGATAAAAGTTCAAAAGCTATGTATATATGACCAGATAAGATGATGTGAAGCGAAATGAACTCCAAGATAGGGGTTTATAATCAACCATGTGATTTTTTTGTTTCTTTGTATGTTCCTCCCCCATGGTATAACCCCTGTTTTCACTGTATTTGATGTCCGTGCCCTGCATCTTGTATACACATTTCTCTAGCTTGGGGAGGAGAAGGAAAAAAAATGTTTAAATAGGCAAACAGACCAACCCATTGCAACAATGACATGCATAGGAGACTATGTTGAGAAAAGAAGTTTACAATATAGGCAGGGAAGTGGGGAAGAGGGGAGAGGCAGAGTGAAGTTGTGGAGGTGGGAAGGAAGGGGGGTAGGAGACAAAAAGGAGGAGGTAACCCTGCTTGATAGAAAATGCGCTCATTACGTTGCTCAAGGAGCTATAACCCCTCTATACAGTATTTTTACAATAAAAACCTCTTTAAAAAAAGAAGGTGTCATGTACACCAAGTATAGTAATCCACTTCTGTAATCCCAGCTGAATAGGAAGAAGAAATGACAAGGAACATGGGCTGAGGCCAGGCCACAGAAATAACTGCCAAGACAGCCATCTCCCATCTCAACAAATGAGCTGGCCATCGTGATTCACATCTGAAATCCTAGCTAATTATTGGGAGGCATAGGTAACAAAGTCTCAGTCAGTCTAAGATCACACCTGTGCAAAAAGTTCAAGACCTCAAGCAAATAATATGGACTAGAAGTATGGCAACAGTGGTTGAGCTGCTGGGTGCTATACAACCAAATTCCTGTCTATCAAGCAGAGAACTCCTGGATAGAACCCTAGTAATACTCCTGTCTTCCACCAAAAAGCCTAAATAAGTTTGTCCTATTTGAACATCTAATTTCAAGGCCACTGACAGATCAGAGATGGTGACATTCTCTTTAAAATTAGGTATTCAAAAGAGACAAAGTTATTTAGTCTTGAAAGAATTGAAAAGGAAGGAAAATGCATGTGATTTTTGTTAGCTCCATAATTCTTGAAAACATAAAATGCATATATCCATTTATGTATATATATATATACATGTATGTAAATATATGTACAAGTAGTTCATCTCTTTTCTGTGTAGCAAATTATACAAATGAATCTGCACAATCACTACTCAAAGGCATGAATAGACAAAGAGAGGGAGCAAAGAACTCATATTCAGGAATCTATGGCTAGCCAATAACCCTGAAAATCTTTACGTCAATTTGCATTCATCAGTTACTGCAGTACAGGGACAGTAAGGCGACAATGGGATATCAGGCAGAAGAAATGAGAGAAATGAGAGATGAGAGATACAAATGGTACAATATTCTTTCTGATGGGTAAGTAGAATTTCCAGTTGTGTGTGTGTGTGTGGGGGGGGGTGTATTACATTTTCTTCATTCATTTCTCTTGAGGGGTATCTGGGCTGATTCCGTGAGCATGGTTGTGCTGAAACTTTAACTGTATCCTGGTTTGTAAACTTTCAGGTAAATGCCTAGTAGTAGAGTTGATGGATAATATGGAAGTGGGTAGTCAAAAGAGAGGTGAAGGGCGAAAAGGTAGAATGAACAAGAGGAATTGGTGGAAGTGCAGAAAGGAATCCAGTAAATTAAGAAGAGTGAAAGAAGATATTAATAGAGGAGGGATGGATGAGAATGTTGAAAGGGTTGGCACTGATCAAAGTATACTGTACATATTAATTGCTTTATTTAATGATAACTCAAAATAATGATTAAAAATCATGTCCCTAAAATGTTATTCAATTAGAAGCAAAGCATGAGAATGTGGTTAGATCATCTCTAGGGTCTATAAATCTTTTTTTGTTAGGATGAGTTTTAGAACAACAGTAATGATGCCTATCATCTGAAGAAAATTTAATGATTTCCAGCTATTTAAAATAATCATTTTAGGAGATATGGCTCAAGTGGCATTGGCTACCTTGTGACCAAAGCTCTCAGATATTAAATTCAAGACTTGATCTTGAACGTAAGTAAAAACAATCAATAAAAGTCAAGCACTTTCCTGGGCACTGGTAGCTCATGCCTTTAATTCTAACTTTAATCAGAGGGCAGAGATCTGGGGATCTCAGTACAGTATCAGCTTGGATAGTAAAGTCTGTGCGATTCTTGTCTCCAGTACACTGCCAAAGAAAGCTGGAAGTGGATTCGTGGCTTGTAGCCTTCAGCATTAAGCTCAGGAACAGAACACAAGCCTTGAGTTAAAGCCTTAGAATAATGTATATGTATATATATACATATATATAAATGTATATATATATATATAGATAAATAGATAGATAGATAGATATAGATATAGATATACACAAATGAAGTAAATCACTCAAGTTCTCAACCTTCCATTTCCCTAATCTTAACTCTAATCCTGGTCAAAACCCTAAGAGTAACCTTGATGATAATAGTAACACAATCCTAAAATTAATGGAAATTACTCGATTTTAGATACATCCTTACAGATACCCATTGTCTTTGAAATGATTTGCAATTAGCTCCAAATCCTACAGATTCCCTAACTTGGACTCTGAAATCTATTTTGTTCCCTATTAGGAATCATTAACCTCAAATCCTCATATCATGAAAAATACCATAGTTTCCATTGATCTTAACTTTTACTGAACTATTGTATATCCAATAAGAAGCTGTGGGTTTACTTAAAATCTACTCTACTTCCAAACCCTAACTATATATCTAAACCTTACTAGAAACCTAACTCTAAATTTAACACTATTGAACCCTGAATAGGAAAATTAGGGAAACTCTGTAGCTTTTGTTAAATTTTGCACTTACTTTATTTGAAAGTGTTAGTAGAAACTCAGTTTTACCTTAAAGCTTAATGTTCCCTAACCATAAGCCTAAACTGAATTAAGAAAATAAACCTAAACCTAGAACTAATGGCCTTTGGAGTCTAAAAGCCACACAAATACATTAGTTTATCTTCATCCTAACTTCAATTCAACTCATCTTTCTAAAAATAGTTTGTAGTTTCACTCATTATCTTGTCTTTATTGTAACCCTAACCCTAACTGGAATATTGATGTTAACCCTCACCCTAATCATACTCTAATCTTAATATTATTAGTAGTTTTCTATTTCACATTCATCCTAATTCTAACTCTACTTGTTATTCGAAGATTTACTTTCAGTTTGACCCTAAATTTTCCATTTCCCTAATGCTTCCACTAAGCCTAGCTGGAACTAAAACCTAACTTTCACCCTAATAATGATCCAATTCTAATGTTTAAGAAAAATACTCTAGTTTTTAATCATTCTAATGAATACTTCAGTTTTCACTATGGAAATGAATTTCATTTTGCCCTAATTCCCACAAATTTTCTGACTCTACCTCTAAAGTTATCTTGTTCACTAACATGAGCCATTATATTACTTGTCCTCAAATTCTCTTACCAGGAAAAATACTGTAGTTTCCATTGATTCTACCTTTTCCTGAACCACTGTATCTGAAAACAGTTTCAGATTTACTTACCATCTAGTCCATTACTTAACGCTAACTCTCAACCTAAACCTTGCTGGAAAACTCTCATTAATCACTATAAGAATGATCACTGAATAATAAATATAATGATAATGTTCTAGTTACTATTCAGCCTCACATATTTGCTTCTACTTGTTAGTGAACACAATTTTATACTAATAGCTTTCTTATTCATAACAGTATATATAATCAGAAGAAAATAGTGACCCTAATTTCAATCCAAATTATATGACAATACTAACACTAACACAAGTACACTAGTTTTCACTCATCCTTCCAAATATAGGTTTCATTTTTTCCAATATCTTAGTCATTTTATAACCCTAAACTTAATCTTTCTTAACTGGAACATTGAGAATAACAATCAGCCTAATTGTAAGTAGATTCTAATATTAATAGCAATACTCTAGTTTACATTCATTCTAATTCTTATCAGGCTTATATTAAAATTTACCTTCAATTTGACCCTCATTTTTTTTCTCCTTCACTCTAAGCCTAACAATGGCTTGAATCCTAACCATAACCTTGGCACTAATCATATCCCAGTTCTTAAATTGATGAAAAATTCTCGTTTTGTGCAATCCTAACTGAAATTCCACTGGTAATTCTTGAAATAAATTGCAGGTTTTCTGTAAACTCTATAGACTTTTTCACTCTTAACTCTGACTGTATTTTGTTCCATAACAGGAATCATTATACCCATTGATCTCAAATCCTGATATTATGAAATACATTGTACTTCCATTATCCCATTTCCTGAATTCCTAGAACCTAAAAAAAAAGGTTCAGTTTTACTTAATATTTATCGTTTCTTTTTTTTTCTTTTGTCAGTCGTGGGGCTTGTACTCTGGGCCAGGGCATGATTCCTGAGTTCTTTAGCTCAAGGTGTACGTTTAACCAATTGAGGCACAGCACCGCTTTTGTGTTTTATGGTGGTTAATTTGAGATAAAAGTCTCATGGACTTTCCTGCCTGGGCTACCTTTGAACTGCGATACTCAGAAAACAGCTTCCTGAGTAGCTAGGATAATAGGCGCGAGCCACTAATTTAACCCATTTCTTTACTCTATCCTCAAACCCGGTTAACCAAAAACCTAATCCAAATCACATTCTGATTTAACACCAAATGGTTAATGTAAGGAAAATTGTCTAGAGTCTATTCAATCGCACATTTTTTTTAGCTTCTACTTCTTATTGGAAAACTAAAATTTACCTTAAAGCTTATCCTTCCCTAACCCTAAACAAAAAAGTATCTCACACTTTAAACCAAATTATTTCTGAATGTTTAAAGTAACACAGGCTGGTTTTCATTCATTCTTGCTATTCATTCTTCTTAAAATATGTGGCAGTTTTATACAATGTCTTACATGTTTTTCTAATCCTAACCCTGCTCTAACTGGCACACCTTGCCTAATCCTAAGCATACATATAACCGAACCATCATGTTAATAACAAGCGACTTTTTTCATATTTATCCTAACTCTTGCTCAGTGTGTAGGTCTAAATTTTACTTGCATTTTGAACATAAATTTTTAAGTGTTTTTCTATTTCCTGTCAGGTTTTATTTTTCATTATTTTTGGAAAAATTTGTTTTGTTGAAAAGATGCTTTAAAGAAGGATTAGTTACATGTGTATGGTAAGGAGTACGTTTCTTGTTGAGCATAGTTATCCACTTCTTTCTTGTTCTCCCACTATCCCATCCCTCTCCACTTCCCTTATTCCTCCCTCTCCACGGTGTAAACTTCATTTTCAACATAGTGTCTTGTGAGTATTATTGTGGCAATGGGTCATCCTGTGATGAACCTAAATTTTCTATTTCTCTAATCCTAATTCTAATTCTGTCTGGGATCCTAGCCCTAACCATAATAATAATGATAGCTCAATTCAAAAGTTAACAAAAAATATTGAGGTTTTTATTCATCCTATTAATTCACTGCACATCTTGAATTAACTTGCAGTTTAGCTTAAATCTTCCAAATTAGTTTATATGCCCATATATAAAGATGTAATTTTATGTGAAAAACAGAAGATCTTTGGAGGAATGAGTAATGGAAGGAAATAGAGGGAATATAATCGAATATGTTAAATATATTTTGGAATTGTCTCTTCTGAAAATTAATATCCATTATCAAAATAACTAAAACTTAATAACGAACACACTGCCTTCTAGTGTTATTTAAGAGAGCCATGATCTGTCTTCTGAAAAAAAAACTCGTGTTAGATAAACTTTGTCCATGCATAATTTATATTGTTGGCCAATTATTTAACTTAATGAATAAAAATTTATCGAATAAGATTCCATGACAAAAACATATAAAACAATTACTAAGCAATTATTTGAGAAAAAGTTATTGTCATAATTTTTAGGAAACTGAATTGCTATTTCCCTACAAAGCAATGAATTAGGTTTGCTAATCTAGTATTTGTAGTAAGTTTAGAGAACATAATTGGCATGAAAAAGAACTATACATCTTGTTTCTTGAATGAGTGATATTTTAAACATTGTCTTTTATTCAAATAAATACTTAGTTTACATTTCAAAATAAGTGCAATTTTATCTCCTTTCAGAACTAGTACTTACCCTGCAATTAAATGTACAAGCATATTCAGATATTTAAAAGCTAAATTTTCTATGTTTTATATGTAGCTCTACATATTCAGAATGACATGATTTTTTTATTCATAAATGTCTAACCTCAGATTTTTGCTTCATCAATATAAATTGTCTCATGAGGTTGTAGTGAAGGCTCCAGTTACCAGAGTGGTCAAAACCATTTCCTGAATTCCAAATTTTAAATCAAATCATTTTTAAGTTTTGATAATATCATTTATGGTCTCTTCAGAGCAATTAAGCTAAAACAAATAATACTTTTTAAACATCTCACTCACATTGTAAAGAATATTAACATAGGTCAAAAAGAGACTATTTCAGACTCATCATATTTTGTGATCTTAGTGTGAAGAATGTAGAGAGTACAAGGTCCTTATACTCAATAAATAGTTTTGGTTAAATTAAATCATATATCTGGATTTCTAATTTGGAGGTTAATCACATGGAAACAGGAAAATAATAAAAAAATTACTTTGGAATCAACAGAAAAAAATATTTGTGCATGAACCACAGTTGCTTTATTAGTTTGTAGTTGAACACTGGACGTCTAATTATATCTTGGCTGTTGTTGCGAATAATGTGAATAACAATGAACTACAGATATATTTATGAGTTACGCAGAGAGAAATAATCACACGATTGGTGAGTCAGATGATATTTCAACTTTGGATTTCTTTAGAAAACTGCATACTACTTTCTACAACGAGAACACTAACCTGTATTTTGACCAAGAGTGTAGAGAATTTCCCTTTCTCCACAGTGTCGCCAGCCAACATTATTACCTTTTGAGGTTTTTAAAGGGTAGGTTTTTACTGTGTGCAGTACCCAAGACTGGCCTTAGACTCCAACCTCCAATCACTTGGAATTACGAACATTTACCACCACACCTGGTTCCTTGGATATTTTTGATGAGTTATAATAGTTAAGAAGTAGTAACATAGTAATTTTGAATTGCATTTCTCTAATGACTTCTGCTCACAAAGCGTTAAGCTAGCATAGAAGTTATATTAAATACAAATTTGTAAATCCACCGGCGATTTTCAGGGCTTTTTGGAAAACATGTCTATTCAGAACTTTTGTCCATTTTTAATCAAGTTTCTTGTTAATTTCATCTTTAATCTCTCTATAGAAAATCAATAATTAACTCAATGTAGTTGAAAGGAAAAATTTAAGCATCTCCTAACATTTAAAACTTTTTAATAGCATGATATTGTTTAAATCATTTTCTGTTAACGGTTGAGACTACATAATTCAATTTAGTTAGAACTTTTACAAGGCTATATATATTTTATTTATTTTATTTTGATTGTTCTTTCCAAAGCCTGCATGACTAATTTCACTTGGTTTCTTTCGGTCTCATGTACTACTGATTTCAAACTGAAGACTAAATGGAAGGAAGCAAACAAAAAATATATTCCCCTTCATCTGATGATACCTCTACAAGAATGAGGAAAGTGTTCAACCTTCTAAGGACCTATGACAGAATATCAAAAAGACAATTTATTCTTCGAGGTCTTCCTTATCTTTGTGATGTAACTTAAATGATGTAAAACACAATATACTGCTCAGATACTTTTATCTTTTATCTGTTTTGCATATTTTCATATGGATTTCACCTCAGTCAACAACATTCCTTCATCGTTCTGTCCCTGATATTTTTACACTATCACGACAAAAAATAGCCAGTTTGATGTACAGCATGAGAAGTTATCCACTTGGCTTCCTTGGAAGCAGAACATGGTAGATAGATATTACTTCTGGTTGCTCATAATACATGTAATGGTTTCTGTACTACTTATCACAATCTATTTATTATTTTAAAAAGAATGCTAGCTAAACTCAAAGCTCATTCATAGGTTTATGCTAAGTGTTTCACAAGTTTTATTCTCTTAATTCTTAAGATAACATCTGTTATAATGCTAATGTTATTACCATTGTATTGTTGGGAAAAATTGTAGTTAAAGACAGTAAGTGCATGGCCCAAAGACACACACAGTGAGGAAGGAAATGAGTCAAAGTTTCCAAAATCTTTCAGCAATTCAAAAAAGGTGGGTAAATCTTTCCATTCTCTTACACTCTCAATTCAATATTCATATTGTTCAAGAAATAATAGCATAGCAAATATTGCCCATGGTGATTGTTTACTGTCACATTTTTCTTCAACACAGACTGTGTTTGTGACATTGGGTTATCATGCACAGAGCTGAGCTTACAAATTGAGGTCTGAAGACAGCCAAATTTCTTCTTTTTCACAGTTCCAGTTTCTTTTTTAAAAAGTACTAGTACTTTTAAATATCATCACTTACTATTTTTTAACAGTCCTCAAATAAATTAAATTGACATATACTTACTCCAAAAGGCTTTCAAATTAGGAGATGATAAAACAGGCCCCATGAAGTAAATTTTCTTTTATTTTTAAAATTATTCTAAAAGACTTGTGCTGGCTGGTCAGACCTATCTACTCTGAATGTTTGCTCAGGAGACTGAGATATGTGGATAACACTTGGGAGCCAATCAGGGTCAAAAAAAAAAAACTTCATGAAATGATTTTTCAAAATGTTTAATGAACTAGCAAAGAGCCAGGAATTGAGATGTAGCTTATATAGTAGCTCACCAATCTAGATAGGAAAGGCCTAGCAAGACCTTGAAGCCTTGATTTTAAACTGAGCACGCCAATATACATGCATGGCATGTTCGCATGCACGTGTGTGTTTGCTTTCGAGCTGCTGCACTCTCACACACACACATTTATTCAAATTACCTTCCTATCAGTGTTCTGCATTAATTTCTTTGTTTACGATATTATATGAGTAAAATAGAGGAAATAAACTCTTCCATATCGAAAATGTTTATATGTTTTTTATTGGAATAATACTGTGCAGAGGATCCCATTTAGATGAATAAGGAAACCAGTACATTTCCTAACAAGCAATGTTACCTCCTCCTTTATATTTCCCCTACCATCCCTCCCTCCCACCCACACAAGTACACTCCCCTCCCCTTTCCTGCCTCCGCCTAAATTGTAAAGGTCATTTTTCAACATAGTGTCTTGTGCATCTCATTGTTACAATGGGTCAACCTGTATCCCTATTGTCGAATTTTTTCCCTTCCCCTCTCCAAATTAGAGAAGCATACATACAAGATGTAAGTGCACCAACTTCAAATACAGAGAAAACAGGGGTTATAGCGTGGGGAGAAACATACAAAGAAACAAAAAAATGACATTGCACCTTATAAGTACGTTAGAAGCAATAGCAAGAAACAGAAAAACACTTGTGTCCCTATCTTGGGGTTCAATTTCTTTAATATCATCTTATCTGATTATATGCACATATCTTTTGAACTTTTCTGCTTATCCCAGATATACATGCATTATTGAAAATAAGGGAAATCATGGGACCTATGTTTCTTTGGACTTGGCTTACATCACTCAATAAATTTTTTTCCAATTCTTTCCATTTCCTAACAAATTGGGCGATGTCATTCTTTCTGATGGAGGCATAGAATTCCATTGTGTATATATACCACATTTTCTTGATCCATTCATCTAATGGGGGCATCTGGGTTGGTTCCATATCTTAGCTATCGTAAATAATGTTGCAATAACCATAGTTGTGCTGGTAGTTTTAATATGATCTTGTTTATGATCATTTGGGTAAATCCCCAAAAGTGGGATTACTATATCATAGGGGACTTTTATGTGGAATCTTTTGAGGAACCTCCGTACTGCTTTCCAAAGTAGTTGAACAAGTTTACACTCCCACTAAGAGTGCAGTACGTTTCCTTGTGGCCACATACCTTACAGCATCTGTTGTTGTAAAAATATGGAACGCTCCACAAATTTGCATGTCATCCTTGAGCAGGGAGCATGCTAATCTTCTCTGTATCATTCCAATGTTAGAGTATGTGATGCTAAATTTAACACAGAACATTTTTATATATAAAGTATAATTTTTATTAATTTTATTAAACTAGACATTTCAATAAAAATTAAGTTCAAAAGAATTGTTGTGAAATTTTAGAATCATGTATGTCTTACATAAGCACACCTTTAAGAATAAAATCAAGATAGACATGCCAAAAACAAAATAATTCCAGATATTTGTAGTTCAAGAGATGTGTAAGAGGAGGAATTCAATTATTCTATAAAAGGCACCTGTCAAAATGAACATTGCAGGAAGTGTTAAGGTTTTTTAAAGTTTTAATGTTTTAAATATGGTTAATTTTGGGATTTTACTCATATATGCCAAAAATAGGACTGTTAGGCAGGTATAAAACTTTTCTATAAAGTATTTAAGATTTATGGTAGCAGACATTAAATGCTAAGTATGTACATTTCAGAGTTTATGGAAACTTTATTAATGAGAATTTGCAAAGACTTTGTGTAAAGAAGCAGAGTGAAGAGTTAAGACTTTAACTACACAGTTTCTGTTAAATCTTTAGGGATTCCTTACTTTATTTGTTAGCAAGGAATAAATGATGATATAAGCCATAATATACACATGTATGTTACTGTTCACATAAATACATATATATATATATATATGTATACATGCACACATAGACAAAGACACATAATTACAGCCAACACAAGTTTCACCAGTTGTTGAATATGCCTTAAATGGAATACTTGGAACAATATATGTTGAAGATGTATTTGTCTCTTAGAGTTATTTTACCACTCCTCTTATCTCTTAAAACTGGTAGTTTTAGAGAGATTAGACTTACAAAATGCAGTACAAGTGATAGCAAGTCACTTGGAAATCTCAGTAAGTATAAGTCATATGGTGTCTCCCTGCTCCTCATGGAATGCAAACTCTTGTAGACACGCTCACCAACCAAAGTAGCAGGACAATGCCCTGGTAAAGAGTAAAGTTATAAGGCTTTAAATGGCATCCTTACTCTTTTTCCAACAGCCAGCATGAATTCCTAGGAAGATGAGATAGTCCTCAGGAAACTGGACTCTACATATACATTTAACTAACCCATGTGATAATTCCTATATGAGAAATGCTGACTGAGGTCTTGCTGATTTCCTGGCCAAGAAAATAAGAAAAAAAGAAAGTACTTTTAATGTTTTAAAGTTTGAAAATTATTTGTAACCTGTCAATAAATGTGTAGAACACAATTATACCAACTGATAAAAAAAATGATGGCATTTCATTTATGTGCACTTGGACTTGGCCTGTGATTTTTGGTGTGTCTACACAAGTACAATCAGCATAAATCAAGCCAGCATTTGTTCATTTAAGATATAAGGAAAGAATACTGGTTAACCCATTGTAACAATGAGATATACAAAACACTCTATCAGAGGATGGGTGAAGAAGGGAGGTGGGGAGGTGTGAAGGGAAGGGATGGTAGGGGAAAAACAAAGGGGGGGTAACAATGCTCAATAAGAAATGTACTCATTACCTTACTTATGTAACTGTAACCACTCTGTACAGTATTTATAATAAAATATATATTAAAAAGATACAAGGAATAATCCTGTACTTATTTGAAGTTGTGTTTGTCACTAAATATAAGTAAGGTATTGGTTTTAGGACCACAGGCTTATTACTTTGGATACTCAAAATCTTTACATGAACACAGTATATTATTTACATTAGAATCTGCCCACAAGCTAGTGCAGTATAATTGCTATGAGAATTTTTACTACATTCTATATTTGTAATGAAAACTAAAAGTATATGCACTATCAACACATACAAATTTTTTCAGATAAATTTAGTATGCAGTTTGTGGATGGAATTTGGAGAGCAATTTTGAAAAGCACAAGTTTCGTCAAAAAGACCAGTCTGCAAATTGTAACAAGGAGCTAATACAGCATCATTGAGTAGTATGGAACTCCAAGGAGAAGTACTTGAATTGAGAAAATATCAGAAAGTGTAACAACCCAAGGACTTTTTAGAAATGCAGCTGCTAGATTTCTCATGTAGAACTTTCATAACAGTTTGTGAAGTACAAATGAGAACCTCACTGAAGTGTAGATTTTTTTCCCTCAACTTTCTGTCATGATCAGTAATTATCAATCAACATATAGCTAATCTTGAATAATCCTCTAATTAAATGTTGATGGAGTGTTTATATGGAGAAAACCTCGGAAGGCTAACTTTTTCCAGTTAGGACAGTCTATATTCTGTGATCCAGCCGAGAGAAAACTAGGTAAGCATCCACTTACAACCTTCTGAATAATTCTGATTCTGCCCACATCACTTATCTATCCATACCTGTGCCCGAGTGAAACGATTTTAAAAGAATTTATCATTTAAAATTTAAACTTAGGGTTCCGGGAAGATAGTGGAGGAGAAGCTAGAAGCTAAACAAGCTCTCACATAGAAAGTAATTTCAGTACTCCAATGAACAGTCCTAAGCCAGAGAATCACACCAAGTGTGCCATCACAGTACAGAGAGTTAGGCCAGAGAGGGGAAATCCAGGCTAGGAGACAAATCTGAGCACTTGCCAGCAGTCATGGTTGCGGCTGTGGCAGGGGTGGTGGCGGCCATAGCTGCCATACCTGCAACACAAAGATTCTAGGACAAAGGTGCCAGATGCAGCAGGAGAGAGGATTCTACTCAACACCAGCAAGTACTGACAAGGAGCAGACATCTTCATCCTTCAAATCCCAGATCAGAGAAGACCCAGGAATCAGACTCCTGTGTGAGTAGAAGCCTGACTTCCTCACTCCTTCTCAGGGAGCACATAAGGGAAGGTCACCCCTCCCTGCCCACTACCAGAGATCTCCATCATTGATACTGGCAAAGGCCTGGCTGAGCAACTAGCTCGAACTCAGTCCTTGGATGAAAACAAAAAGCCATTTAGCAGGTCACAGGAACCTAACCTGACCTGCCAGGCTCAGCTCCACCCAGGGAAATTTGACCCAGTCTGGGCCTGCACCAGCCCCAGGACTGGCTTTCTTCACTGGGTAAACAAAACCAGAGGCTGCCCCCTCCCTACAGCAGCCTAGACAATCAATTGAAATTCAGTAACAATAAACCCTGAGAATGGCTCCTGGCTGGACTCTGTGACTGCCTCAGAAGCTAGCCCCTCAGGGTAAAGCTACTGTTTGCTGAAAGGCCTCAACTCTACCCAGAACCTAGTCCCATCACAGCATCTCCAAACTAGAAGAAACAGCCATCACCTTTTTTTGTGATAATCAAAGCAGATCTCCCTCTTATTGAACTAGCCTGGGAGGAAGATCACAAAATCCTGGGTAAAGCAAAACATTTTTCTGCTTGCTGAAACAAACTGACTTAAGAAAACAACCAAGCTACAGGAAAATCAAACACCACAAGCAGACCAGAGACCCCAACAAGAGACTGGTTATGGACACAAGGGAGATACAGCATCTTCCCATCTCACCCCCAAAAAAGCAAAGAACTCTTTTTTGGTAACTTTTATTAAAATTTTTGAACATTTTTAACTTTTAACTTTAAAAGATAGTTTTCTATTAACTTTTTTTCTTGCTCTTATAATATTTATTTTAGGAGTATATGTGTGTGTGCTTTTTTTCATTTTTGTTTAGCTCTACTGATCTTTTGATCCTTTTTTCCTTTCTTTCTCATTCTTTTCACTTTTTCTTCTCTTTCGTTCTTCTTCACATGATTTAATCACTGTTCTCCTCCTTCTCAGATATACCTGTAGTCGATTATTAGACCTTATCCCCCATTGTATACACACTTAATCCAGAAATTTGTTACTGAATTCAAAACCTCTTAGACTTAAATTCCTTAAGAGATGTACTACCTCTATATGTCTATATAAAATTTTAAGCATTTTTATTTTTTAATATTTCACGTTTTTGTTTTACTATTTTTCCCTGTCTTTTTTTCTCTTACTTTTTTCCCCGGTCTCTACTATCATTCTATTTCGTGCTTTGAGATTAGGACTAAGTTAGCTCTCCCTCTACCTTTCCACATCCCTCTATTCCTATTTATACCCACATCTCTTAAACCTAATAACTTCTTGTTTGCCAAATTCTTCTTTGTGGTTCATAGCCTATTAATACATAGTTGTTTCATGTTGAAAAATATACCTGTTGAACTAGATTGTATCTGCAGACTTTTGACTGTGCAACTACAGACTTTGTTGATGCTTGCCTTAAGATAGTTTTCTAGCAAATACTGGAGTTACTCTCATCCCAAATGGGCAGAATAAGTCGGAAAAACACAAGAAAAATGGTAAGTCCGAGTATCTCAACTCCCACTCATGATAATCAGTGGACAGAATAGATAATGAATAATCCAGAGGAGAGCCCCCAAAAAGCTCTACAAACACTAATGGTAAACATGGTAAATAAAAAGATTGAAAACTTGCAAAGGACTCTGTGTGAGCATGATAGGGAGAGAGAGGAGGCAAACCAAAGATCAAAACAGGAAGCTCATGAGAGTGATGAAGCTACTCAATAAAGATAAAGGAATTGCATGAGCAGCTTGAGAACACTCAAAGAGAAATAAAAGAATTGTGTGAGCACGCTGAGATCAGTCAAAGAGAACTACAGGAATTGCATGAACGTGAGGATGCTAATCAAAAGTAATACAGGAATTGAGAGATCAGGATGAGAATAGACAAAGATCACTAGAGGCATCCATGGAATCCATAAACAGAGAGGTGAAAGAAGTCAGGGAATCCACAAAAGGAATGCTGAATGGATCCCAACAGAAGGAATGGGAGTACAAGGAAACCATAACCAATCAACTAAGTGATTTGAGAATAAACACTGAAAACCAAATTAAGGAAGTACACAATTTCATACAAGATATAAATCAAAGATCCAACAAAGAATTTGAAGCCATAAAAGCCGACCAATTAGAGGAAAAGAAAAAAAAAAGTAGAAAGTCTGGATAGTAGGATAGACCATGAAGAAGACTGAATCCTGAGGATAGAAGACAGCCTAGATATTATCGAGAAAGAATATACAACCATCCAAGACAAATCCACGAAATATGATAGATCTATTCAACATTCAACCCTTGGAAGACACCATTAGAAGGCCTAATCTGAGGATAATCGGTGTAGAGGAATACCTAGAGCCAGAAGTCAATGGTCTAGAAAATTTGTTTTACGGGACCCTAGCAGAGAACTTCCAAAACATGCAAAAAGATAGGCCTATTCAGATACAAGAAGTTTTTAGAATTCCCAATAGACCAGACCAAAACAGGACATCAAATTTTCACATTAAAATACACACAGGATCAATTCAGACCAAGGAAAAGATCCTTAAAGTTGTCATGGAGGAAAGCTCAATCACCTATAAAGGGAAACCAATTAGAATCACCTCAGATTTCTCAGTAGAGACAATCAAAGCAAGAAGAGCCTAGAATGATGTAAGCCATGCCCTAAAGACAAACAAGTATCAACCAAGAATAATTTAACCAGCTATACTCTCCTTAATAATCGGAGGTCAAATAAAAACCTTCTATAACAAAGAAAAATTGAAACAATACATCTCCACCAAACCAGCCCTACAAAAGCATCTTAAAGATGTCCTACACAGAGAAAACCTACAAGACCACAATAAAGGCAAAGAAACAGCACCCAAACTGAGAATCCAAGAACCATAGGAAGAACCCAGTTTTCCCTGCCCCCAAGAAGGTGCATAAAATTGCAGGAACTCCCAAATACCTCTCAGTTCTATCTCTCAACATTAACGGACTTAACTCTCCAATTAAGCGACAAAATCTGTCTACTTGGATTAAAAAGCAAGATCTTTCTCTCTGCTGCATTCAGAAATCACATCTTGCCCACAAAAACAAACACATTTTCAATTTTAAAGCTGGAACAAAATCTACCAAGCAAACGGCCCCCATAAACAGGCAGGATTTGCAATCCTAATATCAGATAATATAGACTTTTAATTAAAATTAGTGAAAAGGTCTGTACATACTAATTAAGGGATCACTCCTTTAGGAGGATATTAAATTCTAAATATCTATTTGCCAAACAATGGAGCACCCAAATTTATCCAAGAAACACTACTTTCCCTCAAATCCCACATAGATCCAAAGACATTAATTGTTGAGGGCTTTAACACACAACTTTCTCCAGTAGATAGATGAACTTTGCAAAAACTCAACAGAGAAACTGCAGATATAAACATCTGCATAGACCAACTAGATTTAACAGACATCTACTGAATATTTCACCCAGCAGCATTAGACAATACATTTTTCTCAGCAGCACATGGAACATTTTCCAAAATAGACCACATTTTAGGCCACAAAGCAAACTTGTCCAAATTCAGAAACATTGAAGTTATACCTTGCATTCTCTCAAATCACAAGGGAAGAAAATTAGAACTCAAAACAAAAAGCCAACAAAGAATATCATGTAGCACATTGATCCTGAACAACACACTGCTGAATCACAAGTGGGTCATGGAAGAGATTAGAAAGGAAATTCAAATGTTCGTGATATTCAAGAAAAATGATCACACCAATTACTAGTTCCTCTGGGACACAGCAAACACAGTATTCCGAGGCACGTTTCTAGCTCTGAGTTCTTATATCAACAAATTGGAGAGATCTGAAACCAATTTAATAAGACACATGAGCCTCCTTGAAAATGAGCAGCAAGATAAACACAATCCAGTAGATGGAAATAAATAATTAAAATTAAATCATAATTAAATGAATTGGAATGTAAAAAAAAAAGAATCAAGAAACTGAAGAGTTGATTCTTCGAAAAAATTAACAAAATTGACAGACCCTTAGCAAATCTTATCAGAAAAAGAAGAGAACACACCCAAATAAACTTAGAGATGAGAACATAAACATCATCACAGAAACAACTAAGATTGAGAACATTATAAGGTAATGCTTCTAAAGCCTTTATATTAATAAGTTTGAGAACTTGGCAGAAATGGACCTTATCATAGCAAATACTGACATGCCAAAACTAAGCCAAAATGAGTGAAACTATCATAAAAGGCCTATATCAAGCATTGAAATAGAAAGAGCAACAAGAGATCTCCCATCTAAGAAAAGCCAAAGACCAAATGGTTTTACAGTGGAATTCTATAAGGCCTTCAAAGCGGACATCACACCAATACTCCTCCAACTATTAAATGAAACTGAAAGAGAAAGTTCACTACTGAACTCATTCTATGAGGCCATCATAACAGACATCCCAAAACCAGGAAGGGACTCATCAAGGAAAGAGAACTATAGACCCATTTCTTTGATGAACATTGATGCAAAGTTTCTCAACAAAATTTTGGCCAATCAATATCAACAATTCATCTAAAAAATCATACACCACTATCAAACAGGATTCAATTCAGGGATGCAAAACTGGTTTAATATACGCAAATCAATTAATATAATTCATCACATCAACAAGAGCAAGGATAAGAACCACATGGTTATCTCAATAGATGCAGAAAAAGCATTCGACAAGATGCAACACACCTTTATGGTGAAGGTCCTGGAAAAATGAGGAATCCATGGAACACTCCTCAATAAAATAAAGGCTGTATATGACAAACCAATAGCCAGCATTATACTTAATGGTGAAAAACTAAAGCTATTTCCTTTTAACTCAGGAATGAGACAAGGATGTCCACTCTCTCCATTGCTCTTCAATCTAGTATTGGAATGCCTATCTACAGCAATAAGACAAGATGCAAATATAAGAGGGATCCAAATAGGGAAAGAAGTAAAACTCTCCCTCTTTGCAGATGACATGATCTTGTATTTAAAGAATCACACAGAGTCCACTCCAAAATTACTCAAGCTGTTTCAAAACTTTGGCAAAGTAGTAGGGTATAAGATTAACCCTCAAAAATCACTGGCTTTTCTGTATACCAACAATGAGAAAAGTGTGGCTGAAATTAGGAAATCAACTCCATTCGTAATAGCCCCACAAAAAATTATATACATAAGAATTAACTTAATCAAAAAAGTGAAGGACCTCTATGATGAAAACTTTAAAAAACTGAAAACGGAACTCAAAACTGAACATAGAAAGTGGCAAAAACTCCCATGCTCCTGGATTGGAAAGATCAACATCATGAAAATGGCAATACTTGCCAAGGCTATCTGCAAATTCAATGTGATAACTATCAATACTCCAACCTCATTCTTCAAGGAAATAGAAGAGGCAATCAAAAAATTCATATTGAACAATAAAAGACCCCGAATAGCAAAAAAGATCCTTAACAGAAAGAACAGTGCTGGAAGAATATCAATAGCAAATCCAAATTCAACTACAAAGCCATAGTAATCAAAACACCTTGGTACTGGCACAAGAACAGACCTCAGGACCAATGGAATAGAATTGAAAACCCATAAATGAACCTACAGACCTATAGCCATTTAATCTTTGATAAGGGAGCTAAAAAATAGAATGGAAGAAAGACAGCCTGTTCAGTAAATGCTGCTGGCAAAACAGGTTAACAACTTGAAGAACACTAAAGCTAGATCCTTATATATCACCCTGCACCAGAATCAATTCTGAATGGACAAAGACCTCGGAGTCAAAGCAGACAGTCTGAAAACATTACAGGATGGAATAGGAGAAACCTTGTTCTTGTTGGCACAGGCCGAAATTTTCTTAATAGAGAACCAGAAACACCAAAAATCAAAGAAAGTTTGGACAAATGGGACTGCATAAAACTGCAGAGCTTCTGCATGGCAAAGGACATAGCTAGCAAGATTAATAGAAAGCCCACGTATTGGGAGAAGATATTCACTAGACATACAATGGACAAAGGTCTCATATCTAAAATATAACTGGAACTCAAAAATTTAAATCCCCCAACAAATCTTCAAAGAAACAACTGCCCATAAATAAGTGGGCTAAAGATTTTAAGAGATACTTCTCCGTAGAGGAAAGAAGGACGGCCAATAGACACATGAAGAATGCTCAACCTCCCTAGTCATAAAAGAAATGTAAATGAAAACAACATTGAGATACCACCTCACCCCAGTTAGAATGGCTATAATCCAGAACTCTAATAACAACAGATGCTGGAGGGGATGTGGAAAGGGAACACTACTGTATTGTTGATGAGAGTGTAAACTTGTACAACCAGTTTGGAAATCAGTATAGAGGTTCCCCAAAAGACTCCACATAGAGCTTCCCTATAACCCAGAAAACCCAATTTGGGTATTTACCCAAATGTTCACAAACAAGACCACACTAGAGCTTCCAGCACAACTATGTTTATTGCCTCATTATTTACCATAGCTAATATATGGAACCAACCCAGATGCCCCTTAGTAGATGAGTAGATCAAGAAAATGTGGTATATATACACACTGGAAATCTATGCCTCCATCAGAAAGAATGACATTGCCACATTTGTTAGGAAATGGAAAGACTTGGAAAAAAATATATTTAGTGACGTAAGCCAGGCCCAAAGAAACATAAGTGCCATGGCTTCTCTTATTTGCAATAACTAGTATATGTCTGAGACAAACAGAAATTGTCAGACAAGTTGATGTTAGGGAAATGTACCCTAAGATATATATTCAAATGTTTTTTCCTTCCATGCAATTGTTTCTAACAAATTTATAAGATTATTTCTTTTTTGCTTTGTGTGTCCTTCCCCCACTGTACAAACCCTGCTTTCACTGTACTTGATGTTGGTATAATTTGTGGAGCAGAAGGGAAAAAACAAATCGTTTAAATAATAGGTATACAGCTGGACCCATTACAACAATGAGATGTACAAGTCATTATGTCGAAACAAACTTTAAAATTTTGGTGGAAGGGAAAGATTGGGTGGGGAGCGAGGAGAGGACGGGAAGTTCTGGGAAGGGGAAACAAAGGAGGAGGCTACAATGTTTTATAAGAAATGTACTTATTATCTTGCCCATGTAATTGAAACCCCTTTGTACAGTATTGTCACAACAACAAAAAAATAAATTTAAATATAGAATGAAATTAGTTCCAATTATGCATTGCATTAAGGTATTTAGAAAAAACTGAGAAACTTAAAGGTGCATAAGATTTTTTTATTGGAAATGAAGGGATATTGGAATTTGGTTCTCTACATTTTAAGCAATTTGCTTAAAAGAAAAGGCAAAATAAAATTTACATTTGCAGCAGACTTGACACGTTAAATTTTGTATATTGAAAGGGAAACAAGCCTCAACAATATGCCTATTCTCTCTACTTATTTATCTCTAAAGGTTTATGCTTCTGGTATCTGAATATTAAAACTTCAAAAAATTATGTTTAGCTAGTTGTGCAAAGGGGTTTTGATTCATCATGTCAGTGTTGAATAGAGTGTATGTGCATTTCAATATACAGTGCATCTGGATCATTGTCAAAGTTTACATTTTTCTTCCTTCCCTTACCCAACCCCACCTATTCCTTCATGTTTCCTACTTATATTCTGACATGTGTACATTGAATGTTATTACTGTATTAGTCCACCATCATTTCCCTCTCCATTCTTCTACCCTACTCCCTTTTAGCCCATATCCCCTTTTAAGACTCGTTTCAACTTCATGGTATTTTGTTAAATATCTCTAGTTTGGCATTTGGCTATGGGCTTGCCACATCCTCTCTTCCATGTTTGACCTACAAAAATGAGTACATTTCTCCACATTTCTAATCTCTGAATGACTAAGATAGATCTCCTTTACTATTCACCTTCTGTCCTAAATTTAGAATTGGACTTTCAGGGCCATCCAATAGAGCATTTTTATTCTCTACACACTGCAGATGGAAGGGAAATAATTTCCATGCTCTCAGCATTATGTTATCCATCATGAATTCCCATCACTTATCACTTCAGCAGTCTAAATTTAAAGTCATATTTTCTGGATTATTTTCACACAGTATAAGTGAATATCAAGGGTAATTTACCTAGTATTGGAAGTTTAGGGACGATCTTCAATTTCTGACGATAGAAGCAGGAATCAGTTTCAATTTTCAGATTCCACTATGTAGTGAGCCCTGTAGTCTTCTAAATTTTCGATAAATTTTGAGTTACTTTTTGTTAATAATTTAAAAAGTTTTATTTCAGTATTTGAAATGCTGCTCCAATTATTTTAAAAGTTTCACAATAAGTTAAACTGAAATTTTTCCTCCCATGTTCCCCACTAGTTCAGGTTAAGTCTCCTTTCGCTTTATTTTTTAAGAGACCAAAGGATGAGGGTAAACAGAGAGATGATCATTACTCAGATATCTCTTTCCTCTTATGTTTCTGCTGTTCTTGTTGTGAGGAAGACTGGAGCAGGGAACAAGAGTGATGCTTGACTTCACCATACAAGGGAGCATTCCTGGCATGTCAATTATTGTTTCTCAGAATCACTTATATTGCTTACTCTTGCTTCTCTCTGACAGTAACCTAACTGTGGCTTCCTTGGTGCAGAAGGAAGCACACAAACCCATAAATTGTTATTTTATATCTCAGCTTACTATACCAAAATTAAAAAAAAAATTGGCTACATAAATGCAAAGGTACTGATTGTCCAACAAATCCTTAGTGAGGAGCAGACAATTCTACTCAGCTACCCCCTCCTCTCGTATCCTCCCTTCCACTCCCCTCCCCTCATTAAACCTCCCTTCCTTTCTTCTTTCTTTGTGACTCTCTCCTGCATATTCATCTCTGTCTTCTCTTTTTCTCTTCCAGTATCAAGTGCTTTGGTTTATCAGAAAACACATAAATAATTGAACAAATATTTTTTCTCCTCTTTTTGTGTTTTTTTTCTTAAGAAGTGAGTTCTAGCACAGCACCAGTGGCTTACACCTAGATAGTCGGTAGGTTCAAATTTGACAATTGCAATTCAAAGCTATTCCAAATAGATAAACCTAAGAGATTCTTTTCTCCACTTGTGGTAAATGGAGGAAGTGAAGGTGTGGCTCAGGTGGCATAGAGCAAACATTGAGAATTAAAGCCCAGATAGAGCTCAAGGCCAGGAGTTCAAACCCCAGTACCAGCACAATATTAAAAAAATGAGTCCTTTGTCTTTGAAAAGGGGTATTTCTCCAAAAATTCATACCCAGGACAATTTTCAAGGTCCAAGACTCTTTTTAAGGCTATTTCTCATCTTAAACTGATTCCTCTGCTTGATTCATATTATGGAAAATAGGAGTCACACTTCATATTAAAAAGTATGCACATTACTGAAGAGTTCTTACAATTTTTAATGTAAAGGAAGCATGAGAGAAGAATTCACCTCACTTGGGAGAGTTAGATCTGACTCACTGACAGACTTTTGAAAGTAAATGAGGATCTGTTTACATGTGAAGAAGTCTATATAGATGGTTTTCTAAGAGAGAGAACAAGCTACCTGTTTCCAAGTTTGAATCAGATTAAGTTTATTCCTATGATATGGTAAAGAGAAGCTCATCTCATACAACACTATGCAGACAGTAATTTCAAAAATATTAAAAACCCATGTCTATGTTTTGAACAGCTAAGTTTTCACAAACAAAAAACAGTTTACTGAGCCAAGAAAATATAAGTTAGAGCAATAGGAAATCTGCTAAATATATTTAATGGCTGAGTGATATGTGTAAAAGAGTTCTGTAATCACAACTAAACTATAAATTTATTTATCATGTCCCTAACAAGAATCTCTAAGATAGGCCTTGCTAAATCTGTCATAGAGGGCAGTGTTTATGCAATTGTCAGGTTTGTTTAGGGTCCAATATCGTCCACAGTCGCTTGGGTTGCAAACTGCTCACACCACATGCAGTGTCTGGAAACACATGCTGTCTTGCTAGGCACCTAAAGAATTTTTGTGCCACTGTGAATAGTTATTGGTTTTTCTTCTTGTAATTATACGTCAGTGTGAAGTCCTTTCATGATAAGAATAATAGTTTCTGTTTCTTTGTTCCACTAACAAATCTCAGATATAAGTATAGTTGGAAGCCCATGGCTCATGCCTATAATCCTAGCTACTAAGGAGGTTGAGATCTGAGGATCATAGTTCAATGCCAGCCCAGGCAAGAAATTGCATGATATTCTTATCTCCAATAAACTACCAGAAAACTGGAAGTGGCGCTATGTCTCAAGCCGTAGAGCTCTTGCCTTGAGCTGAAGAATACTTGGATATCACCTAAGCCCAGAGTTCAAGCCCCACGACTGACCAAAAAAAAAATCTCTCTCTCTCTCTCTCTCTCTATCTATCTATCTATCTATCTGTCTATGTATCTATGATGAGATGAATTACATTTAAATATAAATCAATATTTGTGATACACATTTGAAATATAAGTAAATATATGATGTATTTATAATATATACATATATTTACATACAAAAGGCCATATTATATCTGTATGTTTATAAATATACTTGTAATTTATATCCAAAGAGTACATCTGAAGATTTGGGGGAAAATGTAGAGTGTCTAAATCCTTACTACTGACCCAGCATACTTTCAGTAATTTTTTCTACTTATTACAATGTCTGGAGTACTAAGACTGAATGATTATGAAACAGAGTTGTTGTTTTATTCCTTATGATTTTGGATTAGAAACATCTACTTACTTGGTATAAAACCTACCAAAATGTGATCTTGAAATCACACTCCACAAACTGGACATATCCATCAATTTAGCCACTTACAGGTCTCAAACTTTTATTTGAATCCTGTATCTCACATACATTCAGTTTCCTTTGAGTCATCTACATGTACATACATGCCTAGGTTTTTATGCTCACTTACATCCCCATACTCACATGACATACGAAATGTAACATTATAATAAAAATAATATATATACTGAAAAAGAACACCTTTGCAAATGTAATTAAATTTTATTTTTAAATACAATGGATTATTGAAAGCTGAGAGATGTTTCAAATAGTAGAGTGCCTGCCTAAAGAGCATGTTTCTTATTCCAAAAATCATTATTTCCATTCTTCCTTCTCCCACATAAGAACATAAATAACTACAGAATTAACTACATGTTCCTTAATCACTCATTGAAGAGAGAAACTGTAATACACACACACACACACACACACACACACACACATACACACACACGCAATGATATACTATTTAGCCACACATAATTGTGAAATCATATCATCTTCAAGAAAATAGAATTGGAAACTTTCATATTAAAGCAATTAGCGATTCTGTGAAAAACAAATATTAGATTGCTCATATGCAGACTCTAGATGCAGAAAATAATATGAATGACCCAGGTGTAAAATATGGAAATGATTAAGTTTGGAAAAAAGTAAGAGAGGAGATGAAGAGAAATATTGTGGAGTAAATATGTTCAAATATTTCATAAGTTAGTATGAAGACATAATAAAAAATAAGTATAAAAATAGGATAATGAAATTAATAAAAGGAATAAAATTTAACAAGCTACATTATGTAAACATATGTGTATAACACAATAAAATACTTTTGTGAAATTAATATTTGCTAATAAAAAGTAAAATTCATTCCAGTTGTTATAGATTCATATGTTAGTTTCCATTTTTAGCTCAGATATTTCCCTGATAAAGTAAAAGGAGAAATAAGTTTTGCTCATTTAGAAGGACAATCTTGTCTAATTAGCATTAAAGTATTCTAGATAATTACTGTCAATGTGAAATTGTTCAAATTATTATATTAGAATATTTCTAATTAACTCATCAAAATATTACTCTATAGGATAATACTTTTTGCTATTTATTGAATATTTTTCTACTCAATTACTATATACCATTTTCTGAATGCAGTTTGGTACATGTAACTAGGATATGTTATACCTGACCAGGAAATCAATTATTCAAACAGTTTATATCAAAAATGACTATAACGAAATAAAGAGGTAAATCCAAATTATGTATATTTGAAGACAATATTTGCTTAGTCCTCTTCTCACATTCTTCATTCCTTTTTTGAGAATAATACACATTGTAAAGGAATGCTTAACATGTTTTAGAGAAATAGGTTGACTTTAGTCGAATGAGTTGCTCTATGCTGCAGTTTGGTTTACTTTTTATCCAGAAGAGCTAAATTCTTACCTTATGATTTTCCTTAGACTTTATACTCAGGTTTAACCTCTGATGGGTGACAGCTAAAGGTATAAACATTTTTTAACAGTGGCTAAATTTAGGCTGAGGAATCTATGTACAACTTTACTCATGCAGATAGATCTCATCAGTCATGAGACTACGATATCAAAATGTTAACCTATGCTTCCTGAAATCATGCTGATGAGATTTTATGTATTATAAACTGCAGGGAGCCAGTGGAAACGCCATTGCAAGATGGCGCTGACTTCCGTGCCACCGTGGGGATAAACAACTCCATGTTTGGTAACCTTTTGCTCCTAGCTTTGGCCCAAGTTTTGCGCATGATGCTTTTCACCTATCCTGGGGCAGCTGGGTGAGGTCACGGGCAATCAATCAATCAAATGCAGCCTCGCGTTACAAAGACGGTATATAGGTAAAGGGCTTCGCTTCCTGTGGGTCTCTCGCTCAAGCTCTCCCATCAACTCAAAAGCTCTCCAATAAAGTGTGATCTGAGAAGACTCCTGGTGTGGTGGTCGTTCTTCCTCGCTGGCCAAGAAGACGTTCGCTGCAAGTGGTGCCGAAACCCGGGAACCACGCGAGAGACCGAACAGGAGCCAGAACTCAACACACGGGGAGGAGACATCGGTAAGTATCCCCAGGTATGCTGTTTTTTACTGTAGATTACTGGTTGCTTGCAGTGCTTCTTCCTTTGTGGTTTGTCCTTTTGGTGGTGCTCTGTGTCTGCCTGCGTTGTGGGGAGCCTGGGAAGGTGTGTCTCTGTTAACAGCCTCACGCCCTGAAATGAAAGTAAATCCACGGTAGATAATGTGGTTTTTTGTCCCGTGGCGTAAGTCGCTTGTACATAAGGGCGTGCTATGGGTAATTGCCAGGGAGTTTCCTGTGGTACTGCGGACTTTTATGCCCCCTTACAAGCTCTGTTAAGACAGCGAGGGTTAAAGGTGTCCAAAGGTACAGTGGAGAAGGTGTTGGGCAATTTTGACAAGCATGCGCCCTGGTTCGCAGTCTCCGGGGATCTCACCCTTCCATGCTTGGATAAGCAAGGCAAGGATTTGACTAGGGCCCAGGAAGAAGACCAGATCACTGGTGCCACTCTCCCTCTCTGGCGGATGGTCCGCACCTGCCTTGAGGAAGGTGGGTCCGATATAATTCAGGAAGGACGTAAGGTGCTTATGCAACACCAGGATAGTCTCTCAGAGACTATCCAAACACGCCCAAATCAGCATCCAATAAAGGGGAAGAAAAAAGGTCTAAGCAAAAGAAAAGGGAAAAAAGGATCCTAGAGTGGTAAAACAGGAGGAGGGGTTACAGCCCTCAAGTAAGATGACGGAACAGGGCTCTCACAAAGCCCCCAAGGAAAAAATTGTAAAAAGAGATTTATACCCTTCCTTGAAGGAATTTTCTAACCGGTTTTCTGCCCTGCATGTGGAGGGACAGGACCAACAGAGTGACTTTGCAAGTCACTCAGAAGGAGGAGAGTCAGAGGGAGAGGAGAGTCAGCTTGATCCAGATGATTTTGATGATCTGGAAAGGGCGGCGGCAGAGTACGAGGCAGACAGGTATGGGGAATGGCGTGCGCTAACGGCAAAAGCACAGCCACAACAGAGGGGGCGCGATCCGGGCGGTCCTTGCCCGTCAGCCCCTCCCCCATATCCGGAAATGGGGCAAAGTCACTTCATAAAGGGACCTACCTGGTCAAGATTGGCGGCCGCTTTCCCAGTTTTTGAGAGCCCCATTGCTAATAAAAGGATTTTTGAGCCCGTTTCCTATTCCCAGTTAAAAGACTTGGTGGAGGCGGTAAAAATGTATGGAGTAATGGCTAATTATACCACAGCCTTGCTCCGAAGACTGATTGTTAATGCTATGACGCCCACGGACTGGTTTGAGGTAGCCCGTACCTGTCTTAATCACGGGCAGTTCCTTGACTTCCGGTATATTGTCCAGGACAAAGCTCAAGCCCAGTATAGACAAAATGTTCGTGATGGGCATCCGGACTGGACTGTAGATATGCTTCTTGGGCAGGGGCCCTTTGCTGTAGATCAGACAGGATACCCCTTTGAAGTGTATCGACAGGTAAACACTCTTTTTTACAAGTCCTGGTGAGCCCTCCCGAATAAGGGAGAAACGGCTGGCAACCTAACAAAAATTACTCAAGCCCCCAACGAGCCATTCTCTGACTTTGTTGCCCGAATGTTGGAAACAGCCGAGCGAGTGTTGGGAAACTTAGAGGCAGCTATGCCATTGATACAACAAATCATTTTTGAACAAAGCACCAAGAGAGCAATCACCCCTGTTAGAACTCAAAGCCTGGAGGCGTGGCTAAAAGCCTGTAGAGAGGTGGGTGGTCCCCTGACCAATGCGGGACTGGCGGCTGCTGTTTTGTCAGCCGCCCGGGCCACAAAGGAAAATAAAGGAAAAGGATGTTTCCAGTGTGGTCAGTTGGGGCATTTTAAACGGCAGTGCCCACAAAATGGTGGTCCTGCCCAAAACACGCCCAAACCGCTAAGAACTCCAGGAGTGTGCCCTCGCTGTAAAAAGGGAAAGCATTGGGCCAATGAGTGCAGGTCAGTCAGAGACATCAATGGACACCCCATCCCGCAAGCCATCCCAGCCACTGATCCAGAACAAGGGCCAAAAAACGGGGAGAGGGGCCCTCGTCCCCAGAGCCCAAAAATCTATGGGGCGCTTCAAACTCCGGCTTCCGAGCAGCACCTACCACAACCCCCCAGCCAAAAAGAGCAACTTCAGGCTCCACAGGGTTGGACCTCTGTGCCACCTCCGGACTGGTATTGACACAGCAGATGGGAGCCAAGGTTGTGGAGATGGACATGACGGGGCCCCTAGATAAAGACACTGTAGGAATAGTTTTAGGATGCTCCTCCTCCACAATGAAGGGCTTAATAATTTTCCCAGGAGTAATTGACCCTGACTATATGGGAACTATCAAGGTCCTTTGTCATGTTCCCTGTGGAGTGGTGTCCATCTCTCCCGGGGATAGAATTGCACAACTCCTGCTTTTGCCTTCTCTTCATGACAACTTCCCTGCCAAGGAGATAAAGAGAGGAGATAAAGGGCTAGGCTCCACTGGAATCGACCTTACATGCCTGTCCATAACTTTAGACCAAAGGCCCATGCTAACTCTCCAAGTGAAAGGGCAAAGATTTGAGGGACTGGTGGATACAGGGGCAGATAGGAGCATCATCCAAAGAGGGGAGTGGCCAAAGCAATGGCCGACTCAAAAATCCTCCCAGACCTTACAAGGGCTGGGCTATGCTGATGCCCCACAGTTAAGTGCAAAAGAATTGACTTGGAGAACGGACGAAGGCCAGGTTGGAAAAATGCAGCCATCTGTGGTAGACGTCCCTGTCAATCTTTGGGGAAGAGATGTACAGCAACAGCTTAAACTAACTTTAACCAACGATTACTCTGAGGCCAGTCAAAATATGATAAAACACCAAGGGTTTGTTCCAGCCTTGGGGCTAGGTCGATGCCTCCAAGGATGCAAGGAGCCAATAGAGCCACTCCCTAAGCAGGACAGAAAGGGTCTGGGTTTTTCTTAGGGGCCCCTGAAAACAAAGCTTCCACTAAAGGTGCGGTACCCATACCTTGGTTAACACAGAAGGCGGTGTGGGTCCCCCAGTGGCCCCTCTCTCAAGAAAAATTGGAAGCAGCTCAAGCTCTTGTCTGGGAACAGCTGCAGCTGGGACATGTTGAGCCCTCAGTATCACCGTGGAATATCCCGATTTTTGTGATTAAAAAGGCCTCCGGAAAATGGAGATTATTACATGATCTTAGAGCAGTAAATGCCCAGATGCAGATTATGGGACCCATTCAAAGGGGCCTTCCATTGCTCTCTGCCTTGCCTCGAGAGTGGCCTATCTTAGCTTTAGACATTAAGGATTGTTTTTTTTCCATTCCTCTTTATAAAAAGGATAGGGAACGCTTTGCCTTTACCTTGCCCTCCGTTAATCACGAAGCCCCAGATGCTCGCTATCAGTGGAAGGTTCTCCCCCAAGGGATGGCCAACAGCCCAACAATTTGTCAATTGTTTGTGGGGGCGGCGTTGACCTCCGTTAAAAAAAATTTTCCAAAAGCACGGATTATCCATTATATGGATGATATTTTGTTGGCCGCTCCCTCGGTTAAGATTCTCCATGAGGCGTTTGGGCAGATAACAAAGACCTTAGCTGATAAGGGATTAGTTATTGCCCCTGAAAAGGTTCAACAGAATAGTGTTGTTCAATTTCTGGGAACTGTTGTTTCCCCCACTGAAATCAAACCACAAAAACTTTCCATTCGAGCTAGTCATCTTAGAACACTTAATGATTTTCAGCAATTGGCCGGAGACATTAATTGGATAAGAGGATTTCTTAATCTCCCTAGGTCAGAGTTGTTACCTTTGTTTGCCATTCTGGAGGGTGACCCTGAAGTCACCTCCTCGAGGTCCCTGACACCTTTGGCACTAAATTCCCTACAAAAAATTGAGGCAGCTTTGTCTAGGGCTCAGCTTTCGCGGGTTGATCCAAAATTACCTATTAGTTTATGTATATTAAAAACAAAAAATTATCCCACGGGGGTTCTTTGGCAAAATGGCCCCTTGTGGTGGCTGCATGGCAATTCAGTGGGAGCAAAGACAGTTCAATACTTTCCTGAATTAGTGGCCAAGCAAGCACTTTTGGGCATCAAATATTGTTTGGCACACTTTGCAAAGGTTCCAGATAAACTGATTATTCCGTATACCCGCGAGCAAGTTGAAATTTTGGCCGCTACAGTGGATATGTGGGCAGTTCTTGTTTGCTCGTTTCCTAATGTGATTGATAATCATTATCCTAAACATCCGCTGCTTGCCATTGTTAGTAAAAACCTAGTGTATTTTCCTGCCGTCACTTCAAAGGAGCCTATGGTTGGCGCCCTAACCATCTTTACGGATGGATCCAAATCTGGACAAGGTGCCTTTTTTGTTCAAGGGCACAAACAGCCGGTGATCTTTAATTTTCGCCCAAATGTTCCACAGGCTGTTGAATGCTTGATCGTGCTTGAAGTTTTCAAAAGATTTAGTCAACCTTTTAACTTGTTTTCTGACTCACTATATGTTGTAAATGCCGTTGCTTTTCTTGAGGTCGCGGCTTCAATTAAACAGGCCAGTACAATTTCTAATGTTTTGTTACAGATTCAATCCCTTATTTTAAATAGAAAGCACCCCTTTTATATTGGACATATTCATGCCCACTCAATGTTGCCGGGCCCGATGGCAAGGTGTAATGATCTGGTGGACCAGGCAACTCGGGTTGTGGCTCTGGTTGCTGCTAAGGACTTTCATAAATTGTATCATGTACCCGCAAATACCCTTAGGAAAAAATATAATTTACCTAGACATGTGGCAAGAGATATTGTTAAGGCCTGTAAATCTTGTGTTACCTTTCTTCATCCTCCCCATGTGGGGACAAACCCCAGGGGGTTGAGACCAAACGCCCTATGGCAAATGGATATAACTCATTTAACAGAATTTGGTAAATTAAAGTATTTGCACATGTCTGTCGATACCTTTTCCGGTGTCATTCATGCTACACCTCTGGGAGGAGAAAAGGTGTCTCACGTCAAAATACACTGCTTAGAAGCTTGGGCAGCTTGGGGAAAGCCCCTTAGGCTTAAGACGGATAATGGCCCCGATTATACTTCCCATGGTTTTCGCGCCTTTTGCGCACAAATGCAGGTGGCCCACACCACCGGATTGCCCTACAATCCTCAAGGACAAGGTATAGTAGAAAGAGCTAATAGAAGCATAAAAGAAATGCTTCAAAAACAAAAAGGGGGAATTGCTGAGTCAGCATCCCCCAGGGAAAGGCTTTCTCTTGCACTTTTTACCCTTAATTTTCTAATTTTGAATGATAAAGATCAGTCGGCTGCAGATCGGCATGGGATAAGAGACCCTATGACCGCCGAGGATCTAGTCATGTGGAAGGATGTTATTGATAATAAATGGTATGGACCGGATCCGGTGGTCACGAGATCCAGGGGAGTTGTTTGTGTTTTCCCACAGGATCAAGAGGTGCCTCACTGGGTCCCTACGAGATTGACAAGAACTGTTGCAGTGCCAGTAGACCAGACTCAAGACCATGATAACGATCAGGGTGATTTGGATTTGGTGGCCGGTAATGATAACTTGACAACGTGGAGCCTGTGCCTCGCGGAGCGGATGAGACTCTGGGCTGTTACCAGGGCCTGGCCGGTGCCCATGCCCTTACATGCTGACTCGCCGGTACTTCCCACGTTGTTTTCGGCAGAATGTGGCGAGTTGGAGCTTCCCTGCGTGGTCCCCAGGGACAGTGAGATGATCCCATACAACCGTACTGTGGTACAGCTCAATGGGACCTTCTGCCTTTCCCTTGGGCCCAATGTTACTTGCCTAAGACTTCGAAGAAAAAACTTGACATATTGGGAAGATCCCTATAAATATTATGGGTCAGTGGACGCTCTTCAAAAGACACTTTCTCAGATTAGTCAGGGGATAAGCCATGGGGAAGGGCAGCTGACTGATAATTCTACGGTATCTTTGAAGGTTACCACGGTGTTGATTCAGTCCCAAATGTTGACACCCATGAAGTCCCTCTTCCAAAAGGAATGGGGAAATGTCACCCGTTTCAAAGCCTCCCCTTTTTGCCAGGGGTCTCCTGGGTTTCTACCCTATTTCACTCAGTGTCAAGACCGGTCATGGGAAAGGGGCCAGATTGCCCCTGGGTTTTCTTTTTCCCCTGCTTTAAAAAGACAAGTTTTTGGAGAAACTGGTGATGACACTGTGGGCCCTGGATGGCCTTGGTACCAATGGTTGTTAGCTAATAATGCAGGAGCTACTGCCGACATTTCTGCTTTATCTCAACTCTTTGGCATAACTACGCTTTATAGAAATGCTTCGGGGAGGGCTGTTTACTTTAGTTCAGGAAAGAGACAATTACGCAATATTACTGTGCTGCGGGACCTTTCTAGTTGGTCTGAGAAAGCTACTCCGGTTTGTGTGTTGCCACCCTACATGTTTCTATTGGCCAATAATGCCACCCAAAATGCCATCAACTGTGCTGAGGAGTCATGTTGGTTGTCAGAATGTTGGAATGGCTCTAGCAATATTGCTGTAATCATGAAAGTACCCACTTTTGTGCCTATACCTGTTGAGGTTGACCCCAAGGACTTTCCATTGCTGTCCCTGCTTAGAGAAAAGAGGGATTTTGGAATTACTGCTGCTATAGTCACCGCGGTGGCTGTTAGTGAGGGAGCGGCAATAGCTGCAGGGGTAGCAATGGCTAATCAGGTTCAAACAGCCAAAACGGTCAAAAGCATTGTGGAACAGACGGCCCAAATATTGGAGTCAGAAAACAGGATTAATAGCCATTTAGTTTCAGGATTGCTAGTTGTTAACCAAAGGATAGACTTGTTACAGGTACAAATTGAGGAGTTGACAGACCTGGTGCAGGTGGGATGTGTGTTACATTATAAACATTTGTGTGTAACCCCACTAAGATACAACAATTCAAAAAATGAATCGGAGATCTTGGGACAGTACCTGTCTGGCCAATGGAAAAGGGAAGCGGAGGAAATGATCTGGGGCCAGCTTTTAAAGATTGCCTTGCTCAATGGCACCCGCATAGAGCCGATTAGCTTTGGACAGTTTACTGATTGGATCGCTTCTGCTGTATCCTATTTTAAAGAATGGGTTGGGACGGGTTTGTTCTTACTGCTTTGTTTAACGGGTAGCGTGGTATGCCTTTGGCTGGTTTGTGGCCTAAGAGCTCAAGCGCGCAGGGACAAAGTTGTGCTCACTCGAGCTTTAGCAGCATTGGAGTGTGGTTCCTCTCCCCAGATTTGGCTCTCTGCCCTAAAAGGAGACTAGTAAAAACACGGCCTTTGCACCCCCAGAGGTTAAAAACCTCATTGCAGGAGGGAAAGGCGTGTATCGAGTCTCAGCAGGATGCTGGGCAAAGCACCGCACTTGGTTTGCCTTGGAAAGGAAGCACCAAGAAGAGCAAGCCTGATTGCATGTGGGTTGGTACCTGCAAGCCCCACCTCTGGAAAAAAGGTATCGGACGAGGCTGGCGTCCGATGAATCGGGTAGGTTCATATGGCAGCCAGTGCTATGTTCCCTTTTGCACACAGAGATCAGGCCTCTACTCTTGCCTGCTTAAAACAAGAAGGGGGAACTGCAGGGAGCCAGTGGAAACGCCATTGCAAGATGGCGCTGACTTCCGTGCCACCGTGGGGATAAACAACTCCATGTTTGGTAACCTTTTGCTCCTAGCTTTGGCCCAACTTTTGCACATGATGCTTTTCACCTATCCTGGGGCAGCTGGGTGAGGTGACGGGCGATCAACCAATCAAATGCAGCCTCGCGTTACAAAGACGGTATATAGGTAAAGGGCTTCGCTTCCTGTGGGTCTCTCGCTCAAGCTCTCCCATCAACTCAAAAGCTCTCCAATAAAGTGTGATCTGAGAAGACTCCTGGTGTGGTGGTCGTTCTTCCTCTCTGGCCGAGAAGACGTTCTCCGCAATAAACAGTGGTTATTAGCATTTGTTTTGTAAACAACATCATTTCATGGGTTAGGAACTGAAGTGACATATTATACCCACAACAAAATTTAAGGAGGCATCCAAAATTAGTTACCAAGATATAAATCATTTAACACAATGTTTTAAAAGTGCAAGACAAAGGAAATAATTTATGAAAAAAGCCAACATTTAAAATAAATACAGAATCAGTATGACTGATTTTTCTTCTTATCCCAGTTGCAATACGGATTGAATGATAACTTTTCTAGTTACATGTTTAGTTAGGTCTTGATATTTAGTTGGAAAATTTATGTTCTTTCATATATTCATTTGTCAGAACAAACAGGAAATGAATTCCATGCCAGAGTCAACATCCATAATAATGTTAGAGTTGTATTCTACTACTTTGCCAAAGTTTCAAATCAGCTCAAGTAACTTGGGTCTTCTTTGGATCTAACTAATTAGGTATACAATTTGGTCAGTACTAGATTTTGACCACCATTTATTAAAATATTATTTTTCAGAAACTACTACTATTCTCTCTTTTCATGAGATTTTTAATTTCAGTTACATAATGTGCTGATGTTTTTCTTTATATAATCCACATTCAGTCTTCTAAAAACAGTATAATTTGGAGTATTTTTAAATTATGTACACTCATGTACACTGCTCAGATTCTATTTTTTGCACAATTTGTTCTTGTTAAGTCAGTAGTATTTAGTTCTCATTATGGATATTTTGGAATTACTAATTGCATTTTGGAATTTTTAAGAATGTTATGATTTTTGTGATTTACTACTGTAGCATTTTTTCTTTTAAATATGTGTAGATCTTACTTTACATACAGTTACATTTGTTTTAAACAATTTGATCCATTCAAGGGATTTTCTACATTAGGTTGATCCAGATGAATTTAATTACAAATTAACACAACCTTATTTCTGAGAGACAGTTATACTTATAGCTCTACTTAAATTAACATGTGTTTGAAGGTTTTGTAGTTTAAAAAAATAAGCTGGGCACATGTTTTTGTTCCTGGGGAAGTTCCAATTTTGTTGGTTGATTTCCAACTGTGATGACTTCAACTTATGTGTGCACTTTATTTCAATAGTTTTGTGCCTATATTTTGTTTCATATAACAGAAAATACAAAAAGAATCAGTGATTTAGAACTTTTCCAAATAGAATTCTAAGAGAGACACTTGAAATTTTGTGACAACTGGGAAAAGGGACGTCTTCTTAGTGGAGGGGTTAACAGAATAACAGAGACATTGTTTGATGAGATTTGAATTCTGCCACTTCCTGCCTCACTATTTCCAATGGTATGACTTCACCGTATCTATTGGAAAGAAAATAATTTTGTCTGTATGAATTCACAGTTTTTGGTTTAATTGGGCCACACTACACATTCATATTTGATTTTACCTCTAAAATCGTTTCTCCTTAGTTTAAAACCACAGATGTGAATTTATAATGTAAAATAGCACCTAGAATTTATATGAAATGGTCCAAATTATTTAAAATGTAATGATTATAGTGTGTGAGATCGTATGTAATAATTGATTTTGGGGAAAGTCAATTACAGTGGATTTTTGGGAAATAATAGAGTAATAGAATTATATTTGATTCTATACAAAATTCACAGTTACATCTAAAAATAACTCAGTTATAAGCTAATTCTGAAAAAATAAGATTGTTTACAGGAAAAAGCTAGAAGTTACAATAAGATTGCTTTTTAAAAATTGGCTTGGATCTGGACTTTGGTAGCTCATGCCTGTAATCCATGCTACTCAGGAGTCTGAGATCTGAGAGTAGTGGTTGCAAGCCAGCCTGGGCAGAAAAGTCTGTGAGACTCTTATCTCCAATAAACCACCTTAACACCAGAAATGTCACTGTGGCTCAAGAGGTACAGTGGTAGCTTTGAGCTGAAGAGCTGAGGGACAATGACCAGGCCTAGAGTTCAAGGCCCACAACCAACTAAAAAATTGACATGGAGTTTTACTATATTATTTCATGATTTTTTATGCATGGTTGTTCAGTGAAAATGTCATTGGTTTTTATATTTTGTGTTGGCATAAAATGAGCCTACTATTGTCCTAAATTAATCAAAAAAATTTCCTATTCAATGACTGCATAATTTTTTTGGGTAATGGTTAAAATCAAGTTGCCTTTTTGAAATAAAATATTTATATCACCCCCCAAAAAAGAGGAACAAAGTGAAATAAATGCCAGAAACTTACTCTGTAAATCTTAATGGACTAATAGCCTGTCAGTTTGTTTTAACTTTTAATCAAAAATTAAAGTAATACTGGGTAATATGAACCCATTTAAATTTCTTCATCCTTGTCATTTAAGATTCACTTTAAAAAGAAGTTCAACAGGTCAGTATTTTTTCCTTACTTTTCCAAAGAAATGATCATTTCATCATTATAGTGTATAGCACAATTTACTCAGAAAGCATTTCTTAAGGAAAAAGATTTTTTCCCATTCTATGGTTTGCTTCAGTCTATATTTAAACTGCATACCACAACTTACCCACCCTATTGTCTGTCTTTTCATTTGAAACATTTCAAAAGTTTTCCTTCCCTGGTGTGTCAGCCAGCAAAGTTTTACAAAACAGCAGGCTTTCATTCATTGTGCTTTCCAAAATATATCTCACAAATGCCAACAATGAAACACAGTCTGAAACATCTGTGGACTTTTCCACTTTTAGTGGAAAAATCACTTTCCATACTCCTTAGAACCAGCTGTTGACATTAATTGATCTGTCAGTTCCATGCTTTAGAACAGCTGCATTTGACAATGGCGCACTTGCTAATTCATTTACTACATCTGGTTTGTTTTCAGGAAGGACTGTGTTCATGGAAGATGGTAATAGATGAGTTTTGCAATTATGTAGTTTAATAGAGCTCTGAGTTGTGGATATAGAACATCCATTTCAGTGATTAAATATTTAAATTAAATCCCATAAAGTATATTCCTTCAATTTTCTGGGTAAAGTGTTCCACAATCTAGGTATATTTAAAGAAATATTATATGTTGTTTCCTTGGTGACAACGTAATTGGAGGACTTAAAATTTTACATACCATGGCCGTCTTAAATGAGGTAGATGTACTTGGGTTGGCATGCAAAACTTTTGGTAAGTAAGGTAAGTGCTCTACCACTGAGCCAACTTCCCAGCCCTTCATGCATGCAAAACTTTTGGGACAGCATTAATGTTTGAATCTTGGATAGGATTTGATTGGGAATTTTGGCAGACTTTCATAGTATAAGAAGAAAAACGAAAGGCAATACTAATATTTTTTTTGGGGGGGGGGTCCGGTTGTGGGGTCTGAACTCTGGGCCTGGGCATTGTCGCTCAGCTATTCAGCTCAAGATCAGTGCTCTCCCACTTGAGCCACAGCACCACTTCTGGCTTTTTTCTTTTTGTTTATGTGGTGCTGAGGAATCAAACGAAGGTCCTCATGAATGCAAGGCAAGGGCTCCACAACTAAGCCACCTTTCCAACCCCACTAATTCTTTTTTCTGCTACATTGTTATATTAGTTTATTCAAACACACACATACACACATACAAACACACAGATACACACATTTGTAGTATAAAGACCAACTCCATCTTCAAGGAAATATTTTAATAGGAATTCCATAAAATATTTAGTCTGCTGAGTTCTGATTAGAATTTACAGAAATATCTACTTGCTTCTTACCCTGGACAAGTCATTATCATTTGTGAAGATGTTGCCAATTGAATTTAGAATGCCCCAGAAAGATCTATGTGTTAAAGAAAAATGACTTTCTATTTCCTCCCAGACTGTGGAGAATATCTGAATAGTTCTGGAGATTAAGTTCTTCAGCGTGAAAGCTATGAGAACTTAGACTCGCAACTACTTCCTTATTTTATTTTTATTCAGTCTAGGTCAAAAACTTTTCTCTTTGACATACTCCCCATCTTGCCATTGTCTTGTCACAGGCTCCCAAAGCAATAAAACCAACTGAACATACACTAAAATCTTCAAACTTGTAAATCTGGATAAGCATTTCTGTTTAATAAGTCGACAACATTACTTATTATGGTAGGATATAAAGCTAACACAGAAGTCTAGTCTTTCTAACAATGTAGAGTATATTAAATTATGCTTCATTATAAAATATCTAACTCCATGTTTTATTTTATGTTTTTGTTTCTGTTGATCCCAGGGCTTAAACTCAGGGCCTGGATGGTGTTTTTGTGTTCTAAGCCAGTGCTCAACATACAATCTGAAATGGAACTCCATTTGCCCTGGTGGTTAATTGGAGTTAAGAATATAAAGAACTTTCCTATGCAGGCTGGATTTGAACTGTGATCTTCAGATCTTAGCCTCTTAACTAGCTAAGATTACATCCTTGAGCCACCAGTGCCTACCCATGTTGCATATTTTGTGTAATTCAAATTTTCAGCATTGTATAGATGCTCCTACTACAATATAAAATAACTTATCCTAGTTTTCACTGTATTTGATGTTGGTATAATTTGTGGAGGGGAAGGGAAAAACCAAATTGTTTAAATAAGGATAAGGTGGACCCAGTACAAAAATGAGATGTACAAGATGTTATGTAGAAAAACGAAATGTACAACTTTGGCTCAAGATGGGAGAGAGGGTTGGGAAGGGGAGATGGAAAGAGATGATAAAGGGATAGAAAGGAGGAGGTAACAATGCTTGATAAGAAATGTACTCATTACATTGTGCCTGTAATTGTAAACCCTCTGTATGGTATTTTCACAAAAAAACCCTAAAAACATAATAAGGATATTTGTAAAGTATATAATGAAGGAAGAATTTTAATCCTTTACAAAATCTATGCAAAATCTGTGCTAAACTATCTATATTTTACTGTACCTTTCCTGCATCCAGTTTGATATAGTTTAATACCTGTCACGCAGTTTCTCTATATTCTACTGGAGATTTAATTTTTGTTGTATGTATGTATATGTATATTTATAAGTATATATCTATCTATCTGTATATGTCCCAATGTGGATCATCAAACTTGAAACTTTGTTTGTTTTTTTTTTTTTTTTTTGCTGTTCAGCAGTTAACCTGGTCGGCTCAATCTGTGACAATATCTGTGCTCATTCTGATCATTTACCACACCATCAGCCTTTTAAAATCAGCTTTATTTCCAGAGATGATTACCAATCAGTCCAACCAATATACACCCAGAGGATTTTAATAAAACAAGCTTTAAGGAAGGAAGATAACATGAAGTGACAACTACAAAATTTCTACAGAGACCTGACATCTTTCACATTTCTGCCTTCCTCCCGATACTTAAGCAAGCATTGATTAACACCATAAATAATACTGCAATTATAACTTAAAGATCAGTGTTTTTGCAACCTGAGGCCTTCTTTTCTATGATTTTTGACATAAAATTTTATGAGACTTTTTTGATTGTGATGGGATTCCATCCAAAACAAAGCCATGTATATCAAGAAAGCCAATGTTTTCAACTCAGAGTACTAAACAAAAGAGGGAGAAAGTTAAGGTTAGCTATATATGTTAAGCACAAATATAGGCAATATCAAGATGTTTTGTAATTGTAAACTTTTACTGGATAAAATGGCTTAATTATATAATATTATCTACTTGGAAAAAAGAGCTTAGATAATTCTAGTTCCAGGCAAAATGTTTTATGCTTGTGTTAGGAGGACCTCAGTCCAAGCAGTCCCAGGCAAAGTGATACTACCTCAAAATAAGCAATCAAATTGTAATCTGCAGGTATGGTAGTAGTAGAGATGCTGTTTCACAAGTATAGGTTTTAAGTTCAATCCTCCAATAGCTCTGGGAATTTAAATGTGGCATGTCTAAGGTCAAGACCTCATACTTTTCTTACAAGTTCTAATAAAACCTTTACCTATTTTGCTATTTTTTAAAAGTATAACCATAACTTACATGCCCCAAACAAATAATTTCTTATTAGAGATTTTTTTCTATCTATTAAGTAATATGTTATGTCCCACTGAAATCAGAATAAATATAAAAAACCCATTGTCTTACAAAGTGACTGCATATGGAAACAGAATCTCAAAGGTAGCATTTAAGTTGAAGTCTACTCCAAGAGAAGCAGAATGCCTTGAATATGTCAAGTAAAGAGGAATCAGAAGCCAACTCTATTCTTGGAGTTCTAATTCCTCCAACTCAGAGACAATGTATTTACAATGTTAATGCTACCCTATCTGTGGTAGTTTATTATTGCAATTACTAGCAAACATGTGGAAGCTATAAGACACGAAAAGTCATTGACTCTTCGGATCCAAGACTCATCTCTATAATCCTAGTGATTAAGAAGTACGAGACTTGGGGGATAATGGTTTTCAGGCTGGTAGGAAAGTTCATGAGGTTCTATCTCCAATTAACTACAAAAATTTCTGGGCTGGGGCATGGTTAAAATAGTGTACTGACTACTGTTAGCAAAAAAAAAAAAAAAAAACTGAGAGCATGATGTATGTTCAAGCCCCAAACTGGCAAAAAGAAAGAGTCCTTAGAAGAATACTATGAGAAGCAGAATTATAAATAGGAAAGCAGAAACAAAACAAATAAACTTATTGATATAGACAAAGCTCCTCAATGTGAAATATGGCACAAACTGTAATATTTAGGGTTTTCCTTCCTATACAGTAGAAATAAATTGCATTTTTACTTGGCGAAACTAAAATATAAAACTGTATGCAATAAATAATTACATTACTTTTATGTTTCCATAATTTAACTTGTTTTCTTAAATATTTCTCGAATAGTGTAGCTTTTGAAAATCAAGAAATTTTGCATTTTCATATATGATTACATATCTTTCCAAGTGTTGTCTAAAATTGATCTACGCTGAAATGATTGCCATTGACATCTTTCTCAAGATATTTACACTTTAAGCTGAACTTCCACAAAACTCATACCCAAAATATAAAATTTTAGTTTGTTCATGCAAACATAGGAACATAAACTTATGTCTAAAAATGTTAATTACTTTTATGTGCTGTCATTAATGAAGTATAACTAATAGAATTAAGTATATACGCTGAGGGAAATAAGATACAACCTTCTAAATACAGACTTGCAGGCACACACACAATCACACATGCACAAATATATATTTACCACTTTGACTCAGGTTAGATTCCTGACATTGGGTGGCAGCAGTGATCTAATAATCAAATTTTCCTGCCAGACATAAAATACATTCATAATTCCACACAGAAAAAAACACCAGATCACTCAAAATAATGAGAATATTTAACAGAACCAGCCAGCACTTGAGCCATCTACTCCCTGATTTCATTCATGATGATGCATTTTTCATATCATAATTAAAATTATTTTTGTCTCTGATTAGCAGAAAAACATATGCTATCATATAATAGAAATTGTAGGTAAAATTACTTGTAATCTTTAATATATCTTATCAAAGACTTCTGTTTAATTCTTGCAGAGTTTTTCTGGCATTTTGCCCTAAAGTATATAATTAAATTACAAAGGACATGCCATATACCTTAATTCATTTTTCCTAAAGGTTATGCTATGGAGTTGAATCTTATTTGTTTGCTTATTCTAAATTAAATATTCTCAACAACTTGAATTATTGTTTATGTTACTCATAATCCATTTGAAATATCAAATAGAACTGGAAATTCCCCTCGGCAATGATTTGTGAATGTCATTAATGGTTGTGGAGGGATGACGGATTTGGATTATCTAGAGTGCATTAAAAATGGCACTGTTATTCAAAGGGCTGATCATTTAGGCAGCTTTTAAAGTGTGGTCTTTTTATTTCATCTAAGAAGGTAACAGTATGCTTTTCATCACATTCTTGCTGGCAGTAGAATTATTTCTTTGTACAGTTGATGTCCAGCTGCGACTCTAGTGAAACCTACAAACAACTGCACAGCTATATTAGCTGCTCTAGATTTTGAATTTTTCTTCCTGTAGCCCTTGTGATTTGAGCCCAGATACATGGGATAGTCACATAATCCACAATAACAAAGCACCACAAAGACCACGTGAAAAATGGGGTTGAATTTTTTCTTTGTTGTTTCCTTTTTTAATGTCTTTTAAGGAGCTAAGGGTGTTTATTTCTCATGAGTTTTGATATGACTTAAATAAATTTTCCAGATTTTTCAAATAAAATAAAGATATATAAAAGAGACCTATTTAGTTAAATACAGCTAACTATTTACGTGAATTTTTTAAAATTCTAATCCTGTTCTCAGTTATCTTCAAATAAACGTTGAGATGAGCCTAGCATATGTGTAAATTGTCATGTATAAAGCACACAGAATTCTGAAATCTTTAAACTGTGATTTCTATATAACTTCACTTAGAAAAGAAAATTATCACTTGCTTCATGTCTTAAGTAATCTACTTAAAACAAGTTTTATTAATTTTATTAATAGATGTCATAATCCACGGTACTGATGCATTACATATGTATTTGATTCCTTATGCCCACTGAATTAACATTACATGTATTTTATTTTTTTACACATGAAATGATGACATTGTTGAGGATAAAACATGCCTGTTTCTCATTTTGGTTGCCAAAATGGAATTATTAGACATTTGGAACATTTAAATCTGAACTTGGAAATTTCACTAGGACTTGAATTGTGTTACAACTTTAATATTAAAATAAGAAGCATCATTAAAGAGAAAGCAAGATTATGTTATCAAACATTATTCCCTGAATTGACTTTATGATAAAAAACAATTAGATTTATATAACAAGATATACATACTCAAAAGAACTATGAGATACGGAAACAGAAAATTCTTTTTTGTTTTGTGTTTGTTGTTGTTTATAGTTTATGATAATTCTCTCTTTTTTACCTTATGCCTGGTATATTCATTGTATGTCTTCAGGAAGGTGAGGGATGGGCACAGATCTTTAGGGAAAAGAGTGAAAAATTGCAGCAATGGAGTTCATTGAACATTGATGAAAGTGAAATATTTAACTCATGGGTGGCGACAGGAGGGTGGGACTGGGAACAAGTGAGGGACCTGAAGACATTTCACAAAAGGAAGTGTACCCATTACCTGACCCTTGTAATTGTAATCCATCTATAAATCACCTTACTAAGAACAATAGATTAATTTCTGTGAAAAAGGCAAACAAAGTGTTGTTCCTTAGAATCCTAGAAGTTTGTTTGTTCACTGGTTTGAGCTGGTTGAGTCTATCTCTGAAAATAGCTACATTGACATTCATTGGGCGAATTTTTGAGCAACTAGTAGATAAAAGTCAATTATGATTGTTTTTTAGACTGATTCATTTATTTCTTTAATCTAATTTGTATTATTTCTGTCTACTGGTTTTTGGTTTTGCTTTTCCTGTTTTGTCAAAGACTTAGTGGTGCATCATTACTGCTATAAATATTCTTCTGAGTATTGTCTGTGCTGCTGCTGTGTCCCAGAGGAGGTAGTATTTTGTGTGGTCACTTCCACTGAATTCCATAAACGTTGGAACATCCCTCCATATCTCTTCAGTGACTCACTGATGATTTAGCAATGTGTTATTCAGTCTCTGTGAGTTTCAGAATGATATGTGATGCCTTTTGATGTCGAGATCCAATTTGGTTCCATCATGGTCTGACAGGATACAAAGAGTAATTTTTTTTGAATTTTGAAAGATTTTCCGAAAGTTCCGGGAAGATGGCGGAGGAGAAGCTGGAATCTGAACAAGCTCTCGCATAGAAAGCAGGTTTAGAGTTATAGTGAACAGTCCTAAGCCAGAGAATCACACCAAGTGTGCCATCACAGGACAGAGAGTTAGACAAGAGAGGAGAAGCCAAGACAAGGAGACACATCTGAGCGCCTGCCAGCAGCCGCGGCGGTGGCGGCAGGGTCGCGGCCGCGACAGCAGCCGCGGCCATACCAGAGCGCTCACACAGAGAGTCCGGGACGAAGGAGCCAGACGCAGCGGGTGAGAGGATTCTACTCAACACCAGCAAGAACCAACAAGGAGCGGACATCTTCATCCTGCAGTTTGCAGACCAGAGACGACCCAGGATCCAAGACTCGGCGTGAGTAGAAGCCCCACTTCCTCACTCCTTCTCCGGGAGCAGAGAAGGGAAGGCCACCCCTCCCCCCCCAGCACCGGTGATCTCCATCTTGGATACCGACAAAGCTCGGAGGAGCGGCTAGCTCCAACTCAGGCCTTGGAATAAAACGAGTCATATAACAGGTCACAAGAACTTAACGGCAAAGTGACCTGCCAGACTCAGCTCCATCCAGGGAAAAGTCACCCAGCTCAGGCACCAGCCATTGGAGTGGCTTTCCTCACTGGGTAACCAGAGCCAGAGGCTGCCCCTCCCTCTAGCAGCCTCCACAATCAATTGAAAAACAGAAACCCTGAGAATGGCTCCAGGGTGGGCTCTGTGAATTTTTCACAAAATAGCCCCAGGGAAAAGCTACTGTTTGTTGAAAGGCCTCAACTCTACCAGAACCTAGCCTCATCACCCCTCTTTTGTGATTCTCAAAGCAGATCACCCTCCCATTAAACTAACCTGGGAGGGGGATCTCAAAATCTTGGGTAAAGCAGAGCATTTTTCTGCCTGTTTGAACAAACTGACTCAAGAATCCAATCAAACCACAGGACCTCAAGCTGACCAGAGACTCCAACAAGAGGCTGGTTACAGACAAAAGGGAGATACAGGATTCTTCCCACCCCTCCCAAAAAAATCAAAAAAAAAAAATCAAAGAACTTTTTTTTCTTCTTTTCTTTTTTTTTTTTTTTTTTTTTTGGTACTTTATATATATAAAAATTTTTTTTTCCTTTTCTAAAACTTTTATTAATCTTTAATTTTTGCCTTTTTTGAAAAAATAATTGTTTTCCAGTAACTTTTTTTATCCCTCTTATAATTTTTATTTTACGAATACGTGAATGTACGTTTTCCTTTCTTTTCTTGTCTTCTCTCTCTTTTTCTTTCTTTCTTAATTATCTTTTTGTTTTTTGTCTAGCTCTACTGAACTTCTGATTTTTTTTTTCTCCCTTTCTTATCCTTTTCACCTTTTCCTTTCTTTTGTTCTTCTGTATGTGACTTAACTCTTGTCCTGCACATCCTCAGATAAACCCATAGTTAACTAGTAGACCCTATCCCCCATTGTGTACACACTTAATCCACAAATTTATTACTCAATCCAAAACCTCTGAGACTTAAATTCCTTAATAGCAGTACTACCACTTTATACCTATATAATATTTTAAGCATTTTTTAAGTTTTTCACATCTCCTCTATCTCCCTCCTGTTTTCTCATTATATTCACATTCCTCCCTAAATAGATGGTCTTTCAATCTCCATAACTATATTAATTTTTACGTTTCTAATTTTTTTCTGGTCTCTTTTCATTTCCCTTTCCCTTTCTTCTTTTTCACTCCCTCTCTACTTGCATCCTACCCAACCTATTTCCTGCATTGAGATTAGGACATAGTTAACTCTCCCTGTGCCTCCCCACACCAATCTATTCCTAATTTTTACCCACATCTCTCCCTAACCCTAAAAATTTCTGGTTTTCCAAATTCTTCTCTGCGGTTCGAAGCCCATTAACATATAGTTGTTTGATGTTGAATAGATGTATCTGTTGAACTAGATTGTATCTGTACACTATTGACTGTATAAATGCAAACGTTGGTTGATGGTTACCTTAAGATAGTGTTCTAGCACAAAACTGGTGCTATTTTCATCTCAAATGGGCAGAGTAAGCCGGAAAAACACAAGAAAAATGGCAAATCCGGGTATCTCATCTCCCAATCTTGATAATCAGGGGTCAGATCAGATAATGAACAATCCAGAGGAGAGTTCCCAAATAGCTCTACAAACACTGGTGGCAAACACGATAAATGAGAAGTTTGACAACTTACAAAGGAATCTGTATGAGCGTGATAGGGAGAGAGAGGAGGCATCCCAAAAGTTTATACAGGATTATCATAAGCGTGAGGAAGCTACTCAAAAACTGATACAGGATTTGCGTGAACAACTTGAGAATACTCAAAGAGAAAGGGAGGAATGGCGTGAGCAGGCTGAGAACACTCAAAGAGAACTGCAGGAATCCCACGAACGGGAGGAAAGAGAACTGCAGGAATCAAACAAACGGGAGGAAGCTAATCAAAGTGTAATTCAGGAATTGAGAGACCAGGTAGAGAACACACAAAGATCACTAAAGGCATTCATGGAATCCATTAACAAAGAGCTGAAGGAAGTCAGGGAGACCACAAAGGGAATGCTGAATGGAACCCAACAGAAGGAAAGGGAGCCCAAAGAAACCATAAAAAATCAACTAAGTGATTTGAGGACAAACACTGAACACCAAATTAAGGAAGTAAAGAAATTCATACAAGACCTAAAACAGAGCTTCAACAAAGAACTTGAAGCCATCAAAGCTGACCAACTAGAAGGAAAAGAGATAAAAAACAAAGTAGAGTCTTGACAGCAGGTTAGACCATGCAGAAGATCGAATCTCAGGGATTGAAGACAGCCTAGATATTATAGAGAAAGAACATACAACCATCCATGACAAGTCCAAGAAGTATGATAGATCTATCCAACACCTGGAAGGCACCATCAGAAGGCCTAATCTAAGGATAATGGGTGTAGAGGAGCACCTAGAAACAGAAGTTAATGGTCTAGGAAATTTGTTTAACAGGATCCTAGCAGAGAACTTCCCAAACATACAAAAAGATAGGCCTATTCAGATACAAGAAGCTTTTAGAACCCCAAATAGACCAGACCAGAATAGGACATCCCACCGTCACATTATAATCCATACAGGATCAACTCAGACCAAGGAAAAGATTCTTAAAGCTGTCAAGGAGAAAAGGGTAATCACCTATAAAGGGAAACCAATTAGAATCACCTCAGATTTCTCAGCAGAGACAATCAAAGCAAGAAGAGCCTGGAATGATGTATGCCATGCCCTAAAAACAAACAACTATCAACCAAGAATACTGTACCCAGCTAAACTCTCCTTCGTAACTGAAGGCCAAATAAAAACCTTCCATAGCAAAGAAAAATTGAAAAAATACATCTCCACCAAACCAGCCCTACAAAAGATTCTTAAAGATGTCCTACACATAGAAAACCAACAAGACTGCAACAAAGGCCAAGAAACTGCACCCAAACTGAGAATCCAAGAACCATAGGAAGAACTCAGTTTTCGCAGCCCCCAAGAAGGTGGATAACATGGCAGGAACTCCCAAATACCTCTCAGTCCTATCTCTTAACGTTAACGGACTGAATTCTCCAATTAAGTGACATAGACTGTCTAGTTGGATTAAAAAACAAGACCCTTCTATCTGCTGCCTTCAGGAGTCACATCTTGCCCATAAAAACAAACACATTTTCAATGTTAAAGGCTGGAACAAAATCTACCAAGCAAACGGCCCCCATAAACAGGCGGGAGTTGCAATCTTAATATCAGATAAAATAGACTTCAAATTAAAATTCGTGAGAAGAGATAAAGAAGGTCGCTACATACTAATTAAAGGATCTCTCCTTCAGGAGGATATTACAATTCTAAATATCTATTCACCAAACAATGGAGCACCCAAATTTATCAAAGAAACACTACTTTCCCTCAAATCCCATATAGATCCAAAGACATTAATTGTTGGGGATTTTAACACACCACTCTCCCCACTAGATAGATCAACTCGGCAAAAACTCAACAGAGAAACCGCAGATCTAAACAGCTTCATAGATCAACTAGACTTAACAGACATCTACCGAACATTTCACCCAGCAGCATCAGAATACACGTTTTTCTCAGGAGCACATGGAACGTTTTCTAAAATAGACCACATTTTAGGCCACAAAGCAAACTTGTCTAAATTCAGAAACATTGAAGTTATACCTTGCATTCTCTCTGACCACAAGGGAATAAAATTAGAACTCAACACCAAAAGCCACCAAAGAAAGTCCAGTATCACATGGAGGCTGAACAACACACTGCTGAATCATGAGTGGGTCATGGAAGAGATTAGAAAGGAAATTCAAATGTTCATGCTATTCAACAAAAATGAACACACAAATTACCAGCTCCTCTGGGACACAGCAAAGGCAGTACTCAGAGGCAAGTTTATAGCTCTGAGCTCCTACATCAACAAATTGGAGAGATCTGAAACTAGCAATTTAATGACACATCTAAACCTCCTTGAAAAAGAGCAGCAAGATAAACCCCAATCCAGTAGGCGGAAAGAAATAATCAAAATTAAATCAGAATTAAATGAATTAGAATCCAAAAAAACTATAGAAAGAATCAACAAAACAAAGAGTTGGTTCTTCGAAAAACTTAACAAAATTGACAGACCCTTAGCAAATCTTATCAGAAAAAGAAAAGAACACACCCAAATTAATAAACTCAGAGATGAGAATGGAAACATCACCACGGAAACAAGCAAGATTTAGAACATTATAAGGGAATACTTCTCAAAACTTTATGCTAATAAGTTTGAGAACTTGACAGAAATGGACCTCTTCCTAGCAAATATTGACATGCCAAAACTAAACCAAGATGAGTTAAACCAGCTTAACAGGCCCATATCAAGCATTGAAATAGAAACAGCAATAAGAGACCTCCCAGGTAAAAAAAGTCCAGGACCAGATGGTTTTACAGCGGAATTTTACAAGGCCTTCAAAGCAGAGCTCACACCAATACTCCTCCAACTCTTCAATGAAATTGAAAGAGAAAGCTCACTACCGAACACATTCTATGAAGCCATCATAACCCTCATCCCAAAACCAGGCAGGGACTCAAAACTTCTCAACAAAATTTTGACCAATCGATTCAACAATTCATCCAAAAAATCATACACCACGATCAAACAGGATTCATTTCAGGGATGCAAAGCTGGTTCAATATACGCAAATCAATTAATATTATTCATCACATCAACAGGAGCAAGAATAAGAACCACATGGTTATCTCAATAGACGCAGAAAAAGCATTCGACAAGATCCAACACCCCTTTATGATGAAGGTTTTGGAAAAATTAGGAATCCATGGAACATTCCTCAATACAATAAAGGCTGTATATGACAAACCTACAGCCAGCATTATACTCAATGGTGAAAAACTAAAGCCATTTCCTCTTAACTCAGGAACAAGACAAGGATGCCCACTCTCTCCACTTCTCTTCAATCTAGTATTAGAATGCCTAGCTACAGCAATAAGACAAGATGCAGACATAAAGGGGATCCAAATAGGAAAGAAGAAATAAAACTCTCCCTCTTTGCAGATGACATGATCTTGTATTTAAAGAATCCCACAGACTCCACTCCCAAATTACTCAAGGTGATTCAAAACATTGGCAAAGTAGCAGGTTATAAAATTAACCCCCAAAAATCAATGGCTTTTCTGTATGCCAACAATGAGAAAACTGTGGCTGAAATTAGGAAAGCAACTCCATTTGTAATAGCCCCACAAAAAATAAAATACCTCGGAATTAACTTAACTAAAGAAGTGAAGGACCTCTATGATGAAAACTTTACAACCTTGAAAAAGGAAATCAACACAGAACTTAAAAAATGGCAAAACCTCCCATGCTCCTGGATTAGAAAGATTAACATCGTGAAAATGGCAATACTTCCCAAGGCTATCTACAAATTCAACGCAATACCTATCAAAATTCCACCCTCATTCTTCAAGGAAATAGAAGAGGCAATCCAAAAATTCATATGGAACAATAAAAGACCCCGAATAGCAAAAACGCTCCTCAACAGAAAGAACACTGCTGGAGGAATATCAATACCAAATTTCAAACTCTACTATAAAGCCATAGTAATCAAAACAGCTTGGTATTGGCATAAGAACAGACCTCAGGACCAATGGAATAGAATTGAAAACCCAGAAATGAACCTACAGACCTATAGCCATCTAATCTTCGATAAGGGAGCTAAAACAATAGAATGGAAGACAGACAGCCTCTTCAGTAAATGGTGCTGGCAAAACTGGTTAACTGCATGTAGAAAACTAAAGCTAGATCCTTATATATCACCCTGCACCAGAATCAACTCCAAATGGATCAAAGACCTTTAACTCAAAGCAGACACTCTGAAAACAAACATTACAGGATGGAATAGGAGAAACCCTGGGTCTCCTTGGCTCAGGCCGAAATTTTCTGAATAGAGACCCTGAAACACAACAAATCAAAGAAAGGTTGTACAAATGGGATTGTATAAGGTTGCAGAGCTTCTGCAGGGCAAATGACATAGCTAGCAAGATCAATAGAAAGCCCACGGACTGGGAAAAGATCTTTACTAGCCATACAACGGACAAGGGTCTCATATCTAAAATATACTTGGAACTCAAAAAATTAAACCACCCAACAACAAATCCTCAAAGAAACAACTGCCCAATAAGTAAGTGGGCGAAAGACTTAAAGAGAAGCTCTCTGAAGAAGAAAGAAGGATGGCCAATAGACACATGAAGAAATGTTCAACATCCCTAGCCATAAAAGAAATGCAAATCAAAACAACATTGAGATATCACCTCACTCCAGTTAGAACGGCAAAAATCAAGAACTCTAACAACAACAGATGCTGGAGGGGATGTGGACAGAAAGGAACCTTACTTCATTGTTGGTGGGAATGTAAACTTGTTCAACCACTTTGGAAAGCAGTATGGAGGTTCCTCAAAAGACTTCACATAGAGCTCCCCTATGACCCAGCAATCCCACTTTTGGGCATTTACCCTAATGTTTACAAACAAGACCACACTAAAGCTACCAGCACAACTATGTTTATTGCAGCATTATTTACCATAGCTAAGATATGGAACCAACCCAGATGCCCCTCAGTAGATGAATGGATCAAGAAAATGTGGTATATATACACAATGGAATTCTATGCCTCCATCAGAAAGAATGACATTGCCCCATTTGTTAGGAAATGGAAAAACTTGGAAAAAATTATATTAAGTGAAGTAAGCCAGGCCCAAAGAAACGTAGGTCCCATGGTTTCCCTTATTTGTAATATCTAGTATATGTATGAGTCAAGCGGAAAAGGTCAGATAATGTGATGTCAGGAAAATGAACCCTTAGATGTGTATTTTAATGTTTTTTTTTTTCTTTCCTGCATGTGTTTCTAACACATTTATAAGATTATCTCTTTGTTGCTTTGTATGTCCCTCCCCCACAGTATAACCCCTGCTTTCACTATATTTGATGTCAGTATAACTTGTGGAGGAGATGGGGAAAAACCAGTTGTTTAAGGATACAGGTGGACCTGTTGCAACAATGAGAAGTACAAGTTGTTATGTCCAAAACGAGCTTTACAACGTTGGTGCGGGGGGGGGGGGGGTGGAAGGAGAAGGATTGGGATTAGGGGGGGAGGGGGGAGGCTGGGAAGGGATGTGAAGGATAAACAAAGGAGGAGGCTGCAATGCTTGGTAAGAAATGTACGCATTATCCTGCCCATGTAACTGTAACTCCTCTGTACAGTATGTTCACAAATAAAATTAAATTAAATTAAAAAAAAAAAAAGATTTTCCTTGTGATCTAAGGTATGATCTACTTGGAGAACATTCCATGGGCTGCTGAGTGTAATATATATTGTGACACTAGTAGGTGAAATACTCTGTAGATATCTGTTAGGTATAGCTTGTCAACACAGTTATTTAGCTCTAAATATTTTTGCAAAGTTTTTACCTGGATGGCCTGTCCAGAGGTAAGAATGATTTGTTCAAGCAACCAACAATTTACTTGGATGTATGCATGTTTTTAGGGTAAGTAGTATTTCTCTGATGAATTTGTGAGCTCTAGGATTCAGGACATTGATATTTAGAATTGTTATATCTCTCTGATGGAGAGTTTTCTTTGTCAATATTTAATGTCCTTCTTTGTCTCTTTTTACTTTCATACCACTTTTATTTTAAAACCAATTTTATCTAATATTAGTATAGCTACTCTAGCCTGTTTATGAGTTGCATTTTTAATTTGTAAAGATGATGTACAGAAGGGTTGCAATTTCACAAGTCAGATAATGAGCACATTTCTTTTTGAACAATGTCACCTCTTCACTCATGTTCTCCCAGTTTTTCCCTTTCAACCTCCCTCTCGCATATAGTTGTATAGTTCATTTACAATGTAGTGTCTACTGAGTAGCACTGCTGCATTTCAGCCTTTGTCCCACCATTTCTGTATTCCCCCTTGTCCTATCCAAACGTACATATAAAACTAAAGGTGCAGAAATTAAAAAAAAAAAAGGCATCAGAACACTGAAAGAAAAAGCAAAATAATAAACAAATTCTCATAATCATGTCTTGGAGATCATTTTAATGAACATTATTTTATATGATAATATTCATACAGCTATTGATCCTTTGTGATACTCTCCAAAGGGCATCCTCCTTTGATCTCACTATATTAATGTTTAGAATCCCATAAAATTTATCATGTCCAAGTGCAATATTTTCTCTTTTACCATCCAACTGTGTTTACTGGTAGAATTAGAGGTACATTCTACTACAACAAATGAGAGAAATTAGGCAATGTATATTACTTTGAGTCTGTCTTTCTTCATTTAATGTAAGTTTGTTCCAAGTCTTTCCATTTCCTTATGAATGTCGTAATGTCATTCTTTCTGGATCAATAGAATTGCATCATACTGAAGAGTTTCTACATGGCAATGGAAAAAGTTAGCAGGATATATAGAAAAAGAGCAGAATGGAAGATTTTTACTAGCTAAGCATTAGACAAGAGTTTTCATAACAAACCCATATTTAGAGATCAAAAAGTTAAACCCAACAAAAATAAACCCTCAAATAAACAAGAACCCAATTAATATATGGGATAAAGACTTAAAGATAACTTCTTAGAAGAAGAAGTAAGAATGACAAATTGACTCATCGTTCTCCATAAAAGAAATGCAAATCCAAACATCACTGAGATTCATCTCACCCCTCTTACAAGGTCATTATGAACAAACAAACAATCACAGATACTGATAAGGATGTGGCCCAAAGGAAACTCTATTACACTGTTGGGGGGAATGTAATCTTGTTCAATCACTTTGGAAAACACTATGGAAATTGCTCACAGAACTGAATAGAGAGCTACCTACCTATGATACAACAATTCCACTTATGGTCATTTATCTAATAGAGCAGAAACAAGGCCACACTGAAGCTACCAGCATAATCATGTTGATTATTGCATTATTTTCTGTAGCCAACATATGGAATCAGCCCAGATGCCTCTCATTGTAAAAAGAGATCAAGGATTATATATATATATATATATATATATATATATATATATACATATACATATGTATATATATGTATATATAATATATATACATACATATATAATATCTAATTTTATTGGTCCCAATTTGCAAGTATATATGTATGTATATAAATGTATGTATACAAACATATATACATATATATATATATATTCAAACATATAAATACATACATAATGGAATTCTGTTCATCCATCAGAAAGAATAATATTGCACCATTCTAAAGGAAAAATGAAACACTTAGAAATAATATTAAGTGAAAAAAAGCAGACCTAGAGAAACTTAGTTTGCATGACTTTCCTCACTTGTGGTAGATAGGAGTGTCCATAAATTTAAAAGTAAACACACTGGATGGTGTGCAAGGAGGTACAAAGGAATTATCTGAAATGTCAGAATCCATGAAAATACTATAATTCTCTTAAAAGGCTAAGTCAATGCCCAACAAAATTAATACCAGTAAATATGTAGTGCAAGAGAGTATAGTGGGGGGCAATCTGAGAGGAGTAGGAAATTGAAGGGAAAAGGATAGAATACAGGTAAGAATCCATTGTATACTTCCAAGAATTGAAATATACAAAGCAAGGGGTAGTGTGAAATGGGGTTGAAGGTGTTGAAGTGGTAACACAATTCCTGGTGCATTGTACACATAAACTGCTTTGTTAAATGGCAAGAAATTCCATAACATATTATTGAGATACATAAGGATTGGGTTTTATTGGTAGGGGTGGATGAGAGTGTTGAAAGGGGTGACATTGATCAAGATGCACTGTATCCATACACTGTTTCAGTGAATGGCAACTCCTTTGTACAATTAAAGATAATAAACATATTTTAAAAATTAATTATGATAGTTGAATAGAGTTGAACCTCAATTCAATTCCCATTTAAAAATATTTTTAACCAGGAGACTTGGAGAATAAAATTCAAATAATAAAACCTTATGAATCCTTTTTATCAGAAATTGTGAAATTTAAATCAAAACTTTGGTTTTTTTCAGCCATTGGGCTGTTAATATATTTCAAATTAAGTGGCTTAAAAACATCAGGCGTATATTATCCATACTCTAGAAGCTTAAACATTGATTTTAAAAATGGTTATTCAAAACAATTTTCTTTGTCTTATGGGGGTCTACTTTCTGATTCATTATAATCTATTTCCTGGATATTCACATGGCAGAGTAATTATATTGGACTTCTTTCGACAGGATCATTATTGCAGGGTCATCTCTGAAAGGTTTATTCTAATATCATCAGACAGGAGAATAGAATTTTAACATGTGTATCTGGAAGGAGTTACATAGTCCAAAACACTTTGCTACTTTTGCTTTAACTCAGTGTGGTGTAAATTTGAATATTATTTCATAGAACATAATAACTTAAGGACAAGTTTATATCATGTAAATTATGTGCATGATTCTTCTTACAATGGGAACAATTATAGTGATGGCAAAGTGAAGTATGATTGTTTAGTGGCTCTTGAATCACATCATAGGTAACCATGTTAACGTGGTGCAGCCTTTCTAAGGCCCTTCTGATGTATTTGAACAATCTCCATTGACTTTATTGCTTTCAGAAATATTTGTTTGTGCCAACAAATACAGATCTCCTTTCATTTTAATTACTGTTCACCATTAGGACTCCCACAAACACCAAAATCAGAGTATGGTAATTTCTCTGATAAAATACATCATAAAATTGTTACAATTAATATAACATAAAGACTAATACTAATAGCATTATATTTACTAGTATTCACATTATATAATATATTGACATCCCTTGGTTACCTCAATTTTTAGAATATTTATAACTAAATGTAAATTGTTTGCAAATAATTATTTTATGATGTATGGAAAATGAGAAAAAGATTTGCATAAATATTTACTACAGATGCAAACAGATTCACCTGGTTATTTCTGAACTTTCATTTGTTGGTTTCATTCATGCATAGGGAACATGCAGAGAAATGAAAATTGCAATCTTGCATTTACTAAAGGGATATTTACAAGTTTATGTTGGGCTAAATAGCATATTTTATAAATTAAATTGTTTTTTCCCTACCTTCCTTCCTCCCTTCTTTCGTTTCTTCGTTCCTTCATTCCTTAATTCCTTCCTTTTTTCCTTCCATCCTTCTTTTCTTCTTTCCTTTCTCCCTTTTCCCCTCCATCCCTACCCCTCTCTCTCTTTCTCTCTTCCTTCCTATTATTCCTTCTCTCTTTCGTTCTTTTTCTTCCTTTCTTCCTTTCTTTCTTTTACTCAGACTATTTCTTATGGCTATAGAAAAAATTCCAACTGTTATACTCCAAGGTGTTATGTGTAATTATAAATATACTATATTAATATTAATTTTAACAACCTATGTTATATCTTAAGACAAACTGTAATAAAAACAACTTCACAAAATTTCAGGATATGTAACAAATATTACTTTCCATGATATTGTTTATTTCTTCAAACTAAAATGAGAATTTATAAATAATATTGTGTGTGTGTTGTTCTAGTGATTTGAACTCCAGACTTATCCCTTGATTTTTTTCCCAGCAAGGACATTGCTCTAACATTTGAGCCACAACTCCACTTCTGGCTTTGTGTGTGTGTGCGTGTGTTGTGATGTGTGTGTGATTAATTGAGGTGCGAATCACAAATCTTGCCAAGTCTGGCTTTTTAAATTTATTTTTATTTTTTTATTGTGAAAATAACATACAGAGGGGTTATAATTACATGGGCAAGGTAATGAGTACATTTCTTATCAAGCATTGTTGCCTCCTCCTTTGTTTCCCCTTCCCGACCCTTCCCATCTACCCCCCCTCGACCCCTCACCTGGTCAAAGTTGTAAAGTTAGTTTTTCATCATAACGACTTTTACACCTCATAGTTGAAATGGGTCCACTTCTATCCTTATTTAAACCATGTTGTTTTCCCTTCCCCTCCACACATTATACCAACATCAAATACAATGAAAGCAGTGGGGGAAGGGACATGTCTAAGACAAGCAGCACAGGTCAGATAAGTTGATGTTAGGTGAAATGGACCCCAAAATAAGTATTCAAATGTTTTTTTTCCTGTAATTGTTTCCAACATATTTATAAGATGATTTCTTTGCTGTCAAGGCTGGCTTTGAACCCTAGCTTCCTGAGTAGTGAGGATTACAAGCTTGAGATACCCATATTCAGCACTGATATAATATATGTAAGAATAAAATAAATTTCTTATTTGAATTTCATTTAGATATTTATTTAGTTATTGAATCTGAATCTGCAGTGTGAAAAAAAGTTTTCATTTTTATCAAAAAATATACACTCAATGGTTTAAATTACAGAAACTTTGTACAAATTGAAATACTCTAATATTCAAAAGCAATGAAGGGATCGTTAATCACATTTCTAATTTAAGCTAAAACAATAGGCTCTGTCAGGGTGAATAAAGTAATTTTTCATTAAATTAAATATTATCTACTGTGGTCACATGATTTTCTCTTCTTTTAAACCTAAACCTTTTTGAAATAAAATATGGATTCATATATTTTTTTGAGTATATAAAAATCTTAATTACTGGTCATTTATTTCTGAGGTTTGAGTACGGAGACATTTCAGAAAAACACTCAATTTCATGTATTTTATGTCAACAGTGATTTTTAGAAATTGAATCAATCTCCATTTGAGATAAAACAAGATATTCCATGACTTATGCAATTATTCCTACAGACTTGAATATAACATTTTTGAATGGTATGAAATTCATATTATTCCTACTCTATAGAATAATTAAGAAATAAATGATTGTGATAGTATTTATTTTTCCTTCAACTATAGAGAACCTAACTATAGATGACAAAACTTGAATAGAAATGTCATAAAATTATGAAAAATTAAAGTCATTATGAGTTAGATGAAATAGTCATTTTTGAAGGTCACAAAATGAAATCTCTGAAGCTTCCTTATCTGTTAAATTAAATGTATTTGCACTCAAAATATTTCTCCAGTAATGGTATAACCAAAACACCTCCATGCCAAATAGCTTCTCTGATTAATTCAACTAAATATTTAGGAACAGAAGTTATCACAATGTATAGAAATATCTACCCACCCCACTAGAAATTAAATCTGAAATCATAAAGGATTGAGATTAATAATTAGCTTTCACTAAGTTGCCATAAAGAGGTGAATCCTTTCATGTGGGCATAGTTGTAGAGATTTGGTCACTGAGAATTTGTGATCAAAGGTGTTAAGATCAAAGTCCTTTCCTCCTCTTCCTTCCTTTTCTTCTCTGTCTCCGCCTTCTTCTTTTCCTTTTCCCTCTCTCTCTTTTCTCCTCCTCCTTCTCCCTCTCCCACTCCTATTCCTCTTCTTCTTTACTGCCTGGCTTCCATTAATACACATATTCCAACACATACTCCTGACATGGGGTACTGTGCCACCTCCAACCCAAGTCAATGAGGGTAAGAAACATAATCTGAAATGTGTAAAATCAGAAGTCAAGTTTAATCTTTCCCCCTTTTAAGTTAATTTTATAAAGTATATTTTCATATTGATAGGAGACTGTCACAGCATGCTCTCATTTATTATAGGGGATAAGATTTACTGGAAAAAATCTAACCAATATCACCCTAATGAAATGATTGATTAAATTAATATTATATTAGGACAAATCTATTTTAAAATATAAGATATAGTTCAATACGTGTCAAAAAATCACCTCTATGATTTCGTATAAAAGGCAGCAGAATACAATCTGTTCCTCAAGGAAATTGACCTATAATTGGCTGTACTGTCAATTTCATAAGTGATGTAAGAAGACTATAGAACAAATTTCAACTCAAACTGCATGATATAACATTTACTTTTTCCCGTGTATACTTTCTTTGTCTGGTTCCCAAAATGACTTGTATTTTATCATATTTTTAATTAAATTTAAGTAGTTGTGTAGGACTTGCTGTTTGACAAAGCAGTATATTAACAGTGTATAGTGAATTTTTTTTCTTTTTCCTCTCCTGAGGTTTGAACTCTGAGTCTGGGGGCTGTCCCTGAGCTCCTTTGGATGAATAATAGAAATTTATCACTTGAGGTACAGCAGCACTTTCTGATATTTCTGAGATTTAATTGGAGATAAGAATATCATAGACTTTCTTGCCTGAGCTGGCTTCAAACCTCAATTTTCTGCCTCCTGATTATCTAGGATTACAGCCGTGAGCAGCTAGTGCCTGGCTTAATAAAATGCACCTTTTTTTTGCCTAGTCCTGGGGCTTGAATTCATGCCTTGGCAATGTCCTTGAGCTTCTTTTTCTCATGCTAGTACTCTATGACTTGTGTCACGGTGCCAATTCCTGCTTTTTTCTTTATGTAGTACTGAGAAATCAAACCCAGGGCTTAACACATGTAAGGCAAGCATTTACCACTAAGCCACATTCCATGGCCAATACAATGCATCTTGGTGATCATTATCCCTCATCCTTCTCAATCCTATCTCACAGCTCAATTTACATGAATTTGTAGAATATTCACTGGCTCTTAATATCATGTATAACCACTCAGAGGATATATCACAGATCATATTTTCTTGATAGCCTTATTCATCAACGTACTAACATTGTGCATTATGGAATTCTGTGATTTTAAATTCTAAATTATCACTCAGATTCACCCACTACTATTCTAAAAATTTTCCTAAGGTTAATGCAAATGCAATCTGTAATTCTTTGATAAAATACAATGATTCTTAGAATGTTAAAGCTTTGGAGTAAGAACTTCACCTTCAGTTCAGGAACATTTTATCATTACTACCCTCTCAAAATACTCAAATATTTATTAACAGTCATTTCCTGTCATCATTTCAACCTACTCTCCTCTACAGATTCTACCTCTACAGATGTGCCAATTTAAAAACATCATATAATTAGAAAATGTAGTCTATTTTATCCATTTCTCCCATGTAATATCACTGTTTCCAAAGCAAGTCCATGTAAATTTTTTCTCATGGATAGAGCATATTGTTTGTATGCATGTGTATATTGAAATAACATCCTCAATGGGCATTTCAATGTTTTATTACATATTATTATAAAGGGTTTTGCTATGTATATTCTTGTACATGTGTCTCATTGGACATATGTTGAAATATATTTTGTATATAAAATTGTAATTCAAAATGCTGGATCATAGAGGCAATTCTATGTGTAATATCTTAAAGATTTCCAGTAAGTTTAAGAAACGGACTATATCATTTTAACTGCCAGGCACCCATGTATAAGGATTGCAATTTCTACATAATGGTTGTTCAGGGCTATCTTATTGTTTCTATTTCCACTAATCTCTATATGTATGCAATGTCTAGGTATGTTATGATCTTTCCATATGTTCCTTGATTGTTGTTATATTACTATAGAGATATGTATTTGGATTTTATTCAGGATGGTTAAAGTATTTTATTGGCATTAATATGCTCAATATATTTCTGATTCAAGTCTATTTCAATAAATGTATACATGAACACACTATATGTACATATGCATATATTCATACTTATATGTGTATATATTCAAATACCTATATATGTATACATATATAAGAATATACAGATGTGTACATACATGTATATATTCATATGAGTATTATTATTATTTTTATTTGTCTATAAGTTATTGTTTCACTTTATTAGCCTAACATGCCCTTTATTGATTTTACTTTATTTTATTTTATGTTTAAGATGTTGTAAAGAGGAGCCAGGTGATGGTGGCTCACACCTGTAATCATAGGCACTCAGGAGGCTGAGATCTGAGGATTATGGTTCAAAGCCAGTCTGTGCAGGAAAAGTCCATGAGACTCTTATCTCCAATAAACCACTAGAAAGCCAGAGGTGGTACTATGGCTCATGTGGTAGAGCTCTAGCCTTGAAGTTGAAGAGCTGAGGGACAGCACCCAGGCCCAGGGTTCAAGGCCCAGAACCACCACCAGGACCAGCAACAAAAAAAAGAATACTGACTCAAAAAGCAATAGTATTAAGCAGTCTGAAAGATAGGATCAAGTCTAACATTTTAGAATTATCTTAGATACCAGCAAACTTCGAGTACAATGAGCCATGAGCCCTCAGAATGTTGACTGAATTTATTAGTTTCTTTACACAATCATTATAAGTATGCATTCCTCATCTATCTTTCTTTCATTTCACCACAGAATGTGTATTTATTCTTTATGTCATACTTGAATACCAAAGCCTTTGGAAGATAGTTATTAATTGGTGTATAATAATTATATGAAGATATCTTATTGAAACATCTTATACTCTCACATATGGATGAAGGGCCTGATAAACCTGTTTCTGGCTTTCTCAATTCCCATTGCCCTTTATATTTCAACTGTATTCTGTCAATTTCTTTGTGCTATCTTCACACATTGTCAAAATGTATTAAAGTGCTATTTACTCACCGTCATTGAAATTTATACAATGATGAATATAAAAGCAAAAATCTAAATAAATGGAGACATAATTTTTGTGGATTGGAGGATACAATTGAGAAAAGGTATGAATTGTCTCTTCTCCTTTTTTTGGTCATTCATGGCACTTGAAATCTGTTCCTGGCGCTGTCCTTCTGCTCTTCAGTTGAAAGTGAATGCTCTACTCATTGCGCAAATGTGCCACTTCTGGTTTTCTGGTGGTTAATTGGAAATAAGGGTCTTACGGACATTCCCATTCCAGCTAGATTTCAACCACAATCCTCAGAATTCAGCCTCCTATGCAGCAAGGATTACAAGCATGAGGCAACAGCGCTCAGCTTCACATTTTTATTTATGTTTATGACAATTTCTAAAAACACCTGACTAGACTCTTTGAGTCATTGACAAAGAAAAATAAACTGCAATATGTTTCTGTCCAATATTAAAGCTATTAGTGTAAAATTGTTATATTTGTATAGGAAAGATTGTACATCTCAATGGGTCTGTAGGGCACCAGATTAGATCCACATAAATATTATCAAGGAATATTTATAAGGGGAAAACCAAACATTTGTGGAATGACGTTCTGTTTAATAAGAGGTGTTAGGTTAGGCAGTATGTGGGAAAATTAAAAAGTGAACATTGACTTAAACATAACACTTTATTCAAATGTTAACTTCAAGCAGGATTAAAACGTGGTATATAAAACAAAAAGAGAGATGGAAATGTAAACCAAAGGAAGATGTTTTGACAATTTTGAGATGAAGCAGTCTTAAATTTGTCATTAAAATTGTTGGAAAGGAAAACGAAAAAGTTGAACTCAATAAAAGTGTAAAACAATTTCGTCTATGAAAGCTCATATACAAGTGGTGAATAGAAGTTGGGAGCAGGTGGCTCACGTATCTCATCCTAGCTACTTGGGAGGCTGTGATTTGAGTATTGCTGTTTGAAGGCAGCCCACAAAATAAACTTCCTGATAATCTTATCTCTGATTATTCAGCAAAAAAGCCAGAAGTGAGGCATGACTGAAATGGTAAATTGTTAAAAAAAATTGCAACAAATCTCAGGGACCCTGAGTTCAAGCTCCAGGACCAAACAAGTTTGAATCAACTTGATATAATGTAACTGTTATAAATTTTTAACAGTTAAATCAATGAATATTATACATTCCCACAGAAATAAAATTGGAAACAAAAGGCATAATTGTTGTCTTAAAATAAGTAATGGAACCATGAATTTCGTTCACTTTACAATTCATGTTTTATGTAACTTTAATTAGCAGACTTCCAGGACTAAAAGTAAGTATATTAATTGTATACCACAAGAAGCAAAGTGATTATAGTTAAGAATAGATATTTCATCCTAGCCAGAAGATGTTTCTGAGCATTCTCACTAAAAAGAAATGTTACATACAGAAATTAATGGATATGATGTAGCTATATCATTACACAACATATAAATGAATGGGATTATCAATCAATATTTCATAGCTATGTAAAAACGAATTTTGTAGCTAGGAGCCAGTGGCTCATGCTTATAACCCTAGCTACTAAGAAGGCTAAGAACTGAGACTCATGGTTCAAAGCCAGCCTAGGCAGGAAATTCCATGAGACTCTTATTTCCAATGAGCCACCAGAAAACTGGCAGTGGCTCAAGTGGTAGAGCACTAGTCTTGAGCTGAAGAGCTGAGAGACAGTGTCCAGGCCCAGATTTCAAGCTCCACGACCAACAAAAAATAAAAAATAAGCAGTTACAAATAAACAAATATTTTGACATAAATGTTAAAAAATATATTTTAACAATTTTTAAATCCTTACTAGGTATACTAGTTTATATAAATATAGAGAATTGATTTCTGGATTAGTTGTCATTGAATCAATTTTGTAAATCACACATTTGTCACTCAATTCATATTTGTATATTTCTATACTTATATAACTTAAGTATAATTAATTGATACGTGAAAGGCAATACTGTTTTAGGAATCTCCCTTGGCTTTCTATGATTAACCCTCCTACCCTAAAATCAATATGCCCTCCAACATAGTCAGACGTTTCATTTCATTGGAGGAGAAAAGTATAAGACATAATCATTGTTGGAACAAGTAACATTTCACATGTATTTCACTAAGTTTAAGAACCAAAACATTCAAATCATCTTAACAATGCCAGTAATAGTAAAATGTCTTCTGAGCTTTTCAGTCTTTAAGGAGATGAAAATCTTTAATTATACATCTATTTTTTTCTACCTAACATCCTATATTTTAGGAAGATATTTTTAGGTAACCCTCCGTTCCTGATTAGAAGACCGGAAAAAAGGCAATAATGAAAATAATCAAGGAAAATACTTGAAAACTCTAAAAAAGCAATCACAGACACTCCTGTTTTCATCCATTTCAATGAGAATGTACGTTAAAGTATACTGTTAATTAGCAGTAAAGAAGGGAACAGAATACTTTGTTTGAAGACAGCTTGACATTTAACAATTCAATACAAGCACAATGGATTTATCTTTTTTTTCTATACAGTTGCCAAAATAAAAGAGAACAACACCCAAAGGCAGGAAAACACCTAAGACAAAGCAGTAAACTTTTGTCTATAAAATAATTTTGAGGGTCTGTCTCTTTCAAAGTCAGGCTTGCAAAGAGGAAAATGTATTTGCTTTGGTGTGAACAATAAAAACATAAAAATCCTCTATTAATGTTTATCATATTTTGACTAGGACTTCTCGTGTTGGAGAAGAGTAAAGGCAAGAAAAATTTCAAGATTTTTGGACTATTCCCCAATATCATTCTTATTTATCAGCTATAGCTATGGAAGTAGCCTTGATTACTCTCAATATCATTCTTCTTTACATTTAGAAGCATTGTTTGTTTCTGGGTTATAAGCTGCAAACACTTGAGTATTAATAAAGGGTCATTTCCTAAGAGTGGAAAGATGCTTTGTAAACAAACCTAAAATATCAAAGGCTTAGAATAGTGGAAACTATTTTCTAGCTATATCACAATCTGTATATGTAGACTTTGTTTCCCATTGTTCCAGAGGAACCATTTTTGTTATCTTCTTTTTCACCATCTAGTGATCGTATACCATCCTATACCATCCTGGGATGGCTGTACATTTACTGGATTCTCTAATTGCTGTTGGAAAGTTAGGAAGGATAGAAAATTGAGTTTTTGTATCTGTTTTACCTTATTTTTTATTACTTTAGAAACTGTAACTCAAAATGTCACAAATTATTTTATAATATTAGGAGACAGATTTCATTTCCATATTCTTAGGCTTCTACATAATTTTGGTATTTAGTGATCCCCAAATGTGAAAATAAAGATAGGAAACCTCTTATTTAAATAATAATTAGAATTTCAAGACTTCTTTATGTAAGGCCTGTAAGTAGTATGCACATCATACATGTGTACAAAGCCAGTGGCAACATTTTCTTATTCTCAAAAACTAGGAAATGTGGTGTCCCTATAGTTGCATCATTAAAAGGCTGTAGTTGAATTAGTTTACTAATCTAAATCTGCTTTAAAACATTTCTACACGTTTGGTGGCTTGAATAACCCGTATTTATCATTTTGCAGTTCAAAAGGACAGAAATTTGAAAGAAGTCATACTAGATTAAAATCGAGCTACCTACAGAGCTAAACTATTTTTCAAATAATTCTAATGGAAAAATTAATTACTTGTTGTTCTGCTTTCCAGAAATTCAGAATCTGGGTTGTTTTATTTTTCTTTATTTTCTATTGTAGCATCTTTACATGTCTCTGATGGTTCTAACCTCATCACGTCCTTTCGAATTATAAAGTACCCATTTGAATATATTTAACCCATCTGATAATTCTTCGTATTTGTGTTCCTTAGATTATGAAGGGTGATTATTTTACAAACTTATATACATATAATGCAAATGTACATTTGAGGGATTAGTTATTTGGGGAAGACAGATATTATGGAAAGGTATTTTACTATGTAAAATGAGTGTGTAGCATACTTTTTACTATAAACTGTTATCCTTTCATTCATTTTGAACTACATATTTCTTCAATGAAATATAACTAAAAAAATTAGTCCCTGAAAGCAATTAATACTGATTAAAACATTGTCATGTACTAGAAATACTAAATGCCAGAGAGCAGCTCCTGAAGTGGTTGTGGCACTATCACTTTTTGTATATTCTACTTACAATCTTCTCTTTTCAACAGCATTTGATTGTTATTTTGGAATTATGGTTAATATTTATTTGACTGCTATTTTTAAAGAATGCATTACCCAATACTGGTTCAATTTTTCTAACTTTTTTGGGTCTATTCTATTTCTGAAAGAAACACAGCCATTTGAATTACATTAACTGCTTATTGAAGTTGAATCAGCGTGGAGAGGAAAAGAAGAAAAAAATATGTCTCTGTGGGTATGTCAAGGTAAAAGTATATCTACAAGCTATTTATCTTAAAATCATCTATTTTTCATTATGTTTAGATTCTGATAAAATTTAGTCTCTCAACTCACACAATGTTAATGCAGCCTTATTTCATGCCACCCAAAAGCAAATAACAAATTACTATTTATTTTAAAATTATTTTTAACTTTTTAAATTATAATTTATTTTAAAAACTATATTTTTAAAAAGTTAGCCAAGGCAAATGGTTCACTAGCTATTTAGAGTCATGTTCAGAGTCTATGGTGAAATCCAGAAAGGGAAAAAAACATCATGTTTTTATTCTCCCTTGAGCCACTCTGATTTACTTCATGTTTTTCTGAAAGAATAAAATTCTGGCTTTGAAGCCTTTTGCTTCATATCTACAATGTGTCATTCTTCCTTTATTAATAGGAGAATTTGGAGAAAAGATGATAATCCACACTAGAAAAAGGAGAAGAGGAAAAGAGAAGGAGAAATCTAGATATTTTTTCTTCCTCATCTCAATCACAAGGTCTGGATAATCATTGTGGATATTAGATACAGTGCTCTAAAGTGTTTAATCACGTCTATAGAAATAAATAATCCCACAAGTGATCACATGGAGAATGTTTATTAATAAAAAATTGGAGTATCTTCCAATAGGAAATGTTATCAATTTGTTTAATTCTTGTTTAGGGTTTGTTAAATTCTGGTGTGGTATAGTAAGCTATCATAAAGGTATAAAAGAATGGTAAGAAATTAGCATCTTAATATCATATTCTAATATTAGCTTAGTTCTGCCTTTGTTATATGTAGGAAGCTGTATTTGAGTTTTGACTCAATTTCACATGCTATACTCTTCCAACATATAAGTTGAAAGAAGACTCCCTCTGGAAATATGCTATTATTATAGCTAAGGGGAAAAAAGACACAGATAATGAAATAAAAATCTTTCCCTAGAAATAGCCTTTCACATGGATCACAATGGAATTCTATGCCTCCATCAGAAAGAATGACATTGCCCCATTTGTTAGGAAATGGAAAGACTTGGAAAAAATTATATTAAGCGAAGTAAGCCAGGCCCAAAGAAACATAGGCCCCATGGTTTCCCTTATTTGCAATATCTAGTATATGTATGAGTCAAGCGGAAAAGGTCAGATAATGTGATGTTAGGAAAATGAACCCTTAGATATGTATTTTAATGTTTTTTTCTTTCATGCATGTGTTTCTAACGCATTTATAAGATTATTTCTTTGTTGCTTTGTATGTCCTTCCCCCACAGTATAACCCCTTCTTTCACTTTATTTGATGTCAGTATAACTTGTGGAGGAGATGGGGAAAAACAAGTCGTTTAAGGATACAGGTGGACCTGTTGCAACAATGAGAAGTACAAGTTGTCATGTCCAAAACGAGCTTTACAACATCGGTGCGGAGGGGAGGGGAGAAAGATTGGGACTGGGGGGGGAAGGGGGAGCCTGGGAAGGGATGTGAAGGGTAAACAAAGGAGGAGGCTGTAATACTTGGTAAGAAATATACGCATTATCCTGCCCATGTAATTGTAACCCCTCTGTACATTATGTTCACAAATAAAATGAAATATTAAAAAAATAAAAGAAATAGCCTTTCACCACTTCTGGTTCACTTTTGTAAGCTGAAGTAAGTCACATGACCCACCTTGACACTGTAGAGTAGAAGTAAATCTCACATACAGGAAGCTGATTCAGGACATAGAGTAATATGCCAAGATATGCCACACTTGAAATAAAGAGGAAAAAAAGAGAACCATAATACAATCAATCATATTTGCCATCACATGTCTCTACAGGAAGGATGCTATTGAATTCCTTATTTTCTAAACTACTGAGAACTTCAAATCATGTCTTTTATGTTTGGATATTACAGAAATTAGAGAACATTTTGATACTGAGACAGCATAAAATCTCAAAGAAAGTTGGAGTAATCATTTCAATACTACCATTTGTTCTCCAAGAAAACAAACCATTTTATAGACAATAATTTATAATTTCCTACCTAGTATCTTATTTTTCCATGAATGGATTTTGTTAATATATGTGACTATCCCCCAGAATAAATGTCTTCATTTATCTGCATCTTGAGCAAACAGCAAGTCAATTAGATGTAAGTGGGAGTTCATCAGTAGCACTTTTTAAAAATGCAAAAAATGTGGACAGGGAGCCAATATACCTATTTTTTTCCACCATCACCTACTACATCCTCCTTCTTCCTTCCTAGGAAACACACCCAATCAATAAAAAGGCGTAGATATTTGGTTCTTGACCTGGAAAGTGGAAACAGAATGTTATGGATGTCGGGGATGACAGTTAATAGTGTTTTACCTAATAATGTCACATACAACAGCCTTAAGAGTACTGTAGGTCTTAACACTACTTCCTTAGTGATGTGATAGGAATGTCAGCCTCACTGGACTTAGTATTGTTTTCCACTTCCTTTTCTACCACCTGGCCAAATTGTAATACATATTAACAGAATGAAAAAGTAATGTCATCTTAAGAAATTCCCATTGCAACAAGACATTATGTCGAAAAAAGAACTTTACAACATTGGCGGGGGGGGGGGGGGGGGATCGGTGCGCAGGGTTGGTAAGGGGAAACAAAATAAGAGGCAAAAATGGGTGATAAGAAATGTACTCATTACCTTGCTCATGTAATTATAACCCCTCTGTACTGTATTTTCACACAAAAAACTTATTATAAAAAACTTATATAAAAAAGAAAGTCATTTAGGGCTCTGTGAATGTGGTTTCATGGAACAGTTATTGCTTAGCATGCATGAAACACTGGGTTCAATTACTCAGTACCACATAAACAGAAAAAGAAACTCTGGAAGTGGTGTTTTTCCTCAAGTGGTAGAGTGCTAGCCTTCATCAAAAAAAAAAAAAAGAAGCTCAGGAAGAGTTCCCTGGCCCTGAGTTCAAGCCCCAAGACTCTCAAAAGAGTCATTTACCTACGAAATGCAAAATAAAAGAACCCATACTTGGAATATATAATTGCTCCTTCCAACTGATACCTATCAATAGTTCTTAATTCACGTACTTTAGCTATATTAGAATACTGTGTTGAACAACAAAAAAAAAGTTTTGTTAATAAGTCATGGCAATTAATACCAGGAATGTGCTTAGATATCAGTGAAGATTAATCCTGGAAATTCAAAGATTCCAGGCTCTTGAGTGGCCACTGCTAATCACAATCAGAAGGGTAGTATAAGTGAGATTTGGAAATCTTTTTGGTAAGTTATGGCACCAAAAAGGCAGAGGTTAATTAATAGTTTTGACAGAGGAATAACTCCAGATGGAAGGAATAAATGATAATAATAACTAAGTTATAACATAAACTGTTCCAGAGAACCATTTTTGGTTATTGAAGTACAAGTTATCAACTAGGCTTATTCCTCATTGCCTTTAGCATTCTAATAACTTAGGCTAGTTCATAATCTCTGTGTGATAAGTTGTATAATCTTCTATGCTGTTCTTTCAAACCTGATCTCCTTTGGTTTCTACAAATCTGCTTTTCTCTATTTCTCTATGAACAATTTCTGATACTAAGTCCACATACACAGACAACAGAGGATGCTAATGTAAGAGTCCCATAGCTCATGAGTGATTAATGTAAGAACATGGAAAAGCAGGACATCTTTATTGCTACCTCCATTTTATTGAAAAGCTACAATGTCACACCATTTGATTCAAATTTCCATTCTTTGTCAACATAGTGTCATTAAGTGCACATAAATGCAAATATTAGCTAGGTGATTGTGGCTCACACTTGTACTACTAGCTACCCAGATGGTTGGAACCAGAAGATTGTGGTTCAAAGCCAGCCTGGTCAGGAAAATCCATGAGAATCTTATCTTCAATTACCACCAGAAATCCGGAAGTGGTGCTGTAGCTAAAGTGGTAGAGCACTCAACTTGAGCTGAAGAGCTGAGAGTCAGCGCCCAGGATCAGATTTCAAGCCCCACGACCAACAGAAAAAGTTCCTGAAAAGGAATTACGAATTCAATAGTAATCTTCCAAAGCAGAGAACATAATTCCAAAATAATTCAGTGCACCTACTTTTGCTGAGTTAAGTTATGGTTTCTTTGCTGAACATATTCTCTTCTTTTAAAAAATGGTCGAATACTAGCTTTAAAATTAACTTCATCTAACCTGTCTTGTTTCAAAAGAGAAGTCCATACGGTTGATGTCACTTGCCAAACTCTTATCTGTAATTAAACACCAAAAAAGCCAAAAGTGGAGGTTTGGCTCAAGCAGTGGAGTACTAGCTATGGTGGCAAGAGGGCAGGAAAGACAACGGTTCAGGGACAGGGTCCAGACTCTGAGTTCAAGCCCCAGAACCAGCACAAACTAAACAAACATACAAGCAAAAAAAACCCCACATATTTCTTTGGGATCATCCTTAAAGCACTGGTTTGAAAAGAGGCTCCTTTTGCTGATCCTACTCACTGGATCCTGCTTTTTGGAATCCTTATTGCTATGGTGAACTCAGGACCAGATTAAAGGAATGGATAACTGACTCCTGCAACAAGACAATCATGTCAGGAGCGAAATATCTAGGCATAAGGTACCTTTAAAACTATATGTCGTTGTTTCTTTGCAGTAGAACACTTTTAAAACAACGTTATTTCCTTTTCATCTATGTTGGCCTTCAAATGGTATATTGTTTCCTTTTGTAATACTCTCAACTAGAAATTTAGAGACAAGTTTTATGTGAGTAAAGAACACACTCGAAAAAGTCAGGGACAGAGTTTCCTTCAAGCTTTGAAATCTTTTCTTGTACAGTAAAAAGAGAAGACAAATTAAGTTGGACTTGTCATTTCGCTATGTTCAATTCCTCTCTTGGAATCAGTTTCCACTTCCAGTAACAGTTCCTTCTAATTACTACAAGTAACAATCTATGGTGCTGCTCCAGTTAAAATGAACGTTTTGTGGCTTCATTGAAATAGCACAAGTACATCTTTGTACATGAGGTAACATGTGTTTCAGTAACAACGTAGTCATGAGAACATACGGAATTTAAATCGCTTATAAAACATTATGCATGTACATATGGCCATAAAAAACGATGTTAAGTGAAATGAGAATATTACAAAGGTAGGGACCAGAGATATTAAGAAATTCAAGTAATCATTATTAAAGGGATCAAATCCATGGAGTAGTGAATCAGTGAACCCTGCAGGTGCATCTGAAAATGTTCATATCCTGTGTCAAATGTTAGAACTTCTTTGAAAATTGTACATAAACAGAGCTGTCAATCTAGTGGATAAGATCATCAGAGAAGTTCAGAATTGCTAGCCTGTTTCTAGGTTTAATAAACCAACAAACTATGGCAGGGCAATGTGATACAAGCCTGGAATTCTAGCACTCAGACTAAGAGAGGAGATTAGAGAGTGGAATTACATATCGATACCTTTCCTGGACCAGGTAGTATAATTTTGTCTCAATGGAACAAGCCACACAACAAGAAAGGAATACACAATTGGAAGTTTGGGCTAATTTTTTCACTATGTTTTGATAAGTCAAGTTTCCTATTGAAATGCAACTCATATATAATCTTCACTAATGTTTTACGTGCTCTTTTCATTACATGCTCTCTTCATTGCTAGATGCAAAATAGCTCATGATTCCCAATCAAAAATTTGAAAAAGTAAGCATCATTCTGTTTGATTCCAAAGAAATGATGAAGGATTACAAAAGCTTAAGCCTGGAAAAATAGCAAAGTTCATCTAATGTGGAACTTTGGAGACCTGCCTGAATTAGAATTTAGATTTGAAATAAATGTTTTTTGTTTAAAATTTCATATTCTCTAGGATACTACAAAATTGTTTTCAAGTAGAAGATTTAATTTAGAAATTCTCAAATGATTCTGGCATTCTATTTGCCTAGAATATTCTTTCAAGTGAGGTATAATTAGAACTTAGTTAATAGATAATTCCAACAGTTCATGTGTAAGATGATAATGTGAATAATCTAGACAAAGTTGCCAACAAATGGATGCTATTAATTTCTAAATTTAGAAAAAGAGCAATTTTTGAGACTTTGGTGTAACATGGTATGAAGAGAGTAATTGTATGACATCTCTTTTCTTCTACCTATATATAAAAAAGCAATAAATTTCCTTACGTAACTCTTAATTACTCATACAATGAGGGAAAAAAGCTAGGTTTAATGTTTGTTTTTATTTTGTTTTTGTTTATGCTAGGGCTTGTCCTCTGGATCTGGTCACTGTCCCTGAGCTTGTTTTTGCTCAAGGCTACTGCTCTACATCTTGAACCACAGTGCCACTTGTGTCTGGATATTCCTTATGAGTTTTTGGAAATAAGAATCTAAGGAACCTTGCTACCTAGGTGGGTTTGAACCATAATCTTCAGATCTTAATATTCAGATATTCAGATCTGCTGAAAATCTATGATAGATAAAATAATGTGTAATAAAATTAATATAAAATAATAATATAAATACCATTTGCAAGTGTTCTGATCTCAAGAATACCACTGGAGGGAAAATGATGCAGAAAGTTTAGTGTAGTGTTCTTTTCACAATTAGGAGGGCATCACAGCAGAAGTGTAGTACTTTTTTTCACAATAGTGAAAAAAAAGTCATGATGTGAATTCAGGCAATTTTAAGGTGAACCTTACAAGTTGCAAACCTTTGGGTTAGGATAACTTTACAGCATAAAAACTTGGGATTGATTGTCATAGAAATAATAGCTTACTCTGATGAACAAATGTTTAGTCTTCAGGAATTAATTATTATAGATAGGTCATAGTTTTATTTTCTACCAGAATGTGGTTATTTTTTCTATTGACTTTTAAATATGTAACATCTCATTGGAAATTTCATCTATTGCAGAATTAATTAAAATGCAAACAGATACTGTTTTAAATGTCTCTGGTATGGAATGATCAGAATTTGAAAATGATTAGTTAGAAGTCATCTGAATTGTGAAGAATACATATATTCTGTCGTCTTAACAATTATTCAATTTTAAAAGTTCGGAGTTTCCATAGAATTAAACTGTTTTCTGTTTTAGTATGAGATAATGTTTTTTTCAACTTAAAGGCAAGTATATTGTGAAGATATTGTATACTTTGGTAACATTCAAGTTGATGACGCTCTGATAAAGAAAGGGGGAATAGAATGGTATTTACTATACCAATACAGTGAAATTATATTTTATGTAAGTTATTTTTTAATTTAATTTTATTGTCAAGGTGATATATAGAAGGGGTTGCCAAAATTGTAAGATGGTGAATAGATAACATGTCGAACTTTTTACCCACTACCTCACTTTTCTCACAGTTTTCCTTCACCCTACCCTTCACAAGTTGTAATGTAAATTTCCATCATGTTGTCTTGTGAACATTGATATTACATTGGTTTGTACTTTGTCCATTGTCCCGCCATGTTGTTGTTACTCTTCCCTTCCCTAATTAAAATAAATATATATACAATGACACATGATACTGAAATCAAATACAGCAGGGGACAAACCATAGGGGAAAACACAAAAGAAAAAAGAATCACAGAGTACATGAAAAACAACAACCACAAAGAAAACCTTTGTTTTCATATGTAGTTCATTTTGCTCATCATCATCTTATACATAGCTACTGAGCCATTCTGCTCATCTGCTAGGACTATCCTAGATATTTCCTACTTGTTACAAATTAGGGAAACCATGGAATCTGTTTCTTTGTGTCTTGTTTATTTTACTTAGTAGGATTTTTCCATTTCCGTATGAATTGGAAGCATAGAATTCCACAGTGGATATATATATCACATTTTTTCAATTAGTTCATCTACTGAGAGGCACATTGATTTAAAACATGATTGCATGTAAGTATCACTTAGGGTCATTCAAAAATGACAGATACCACCTCCCCAGATATTCTAAAATCATGATTTATATGAAGATGGGATTTCTTGGTGGCACAAGGGTTAAGATATCTGGATGAGTCTAATGTATATCTTGCACTGAATTATGCAGGAAGGTATCCAATATCATATGGGTTGAAATGGTAGTGACAAAATATTCTCTTGAAAAAGATATAGGAGGCTACCAGAAGTATGAAGTAGTTCAGATAATTTTGAAGGATTTAGAAATGCAAGTTCAAGTATGTCGCTTTAAATAAAAATCATGTAATTGGAATGGCAAAAGATGGGGTGGGTAAAGAAAATGACTGAGAGCAGATCATTGTCCCAAGTTAGAGTATAAAAAGACATAATCTACAACTTCCCAATTAAAAAGAGAGTAATATACTATGTCCCACTTAATTTAGGTACACGCAATTTACTTGGATTTTTCCTACTTCAACCCTCCAAAATAAGTGAAGTCATATAAGAAAAATCATGTTATTTCCATTACTTCAACCTGAACACTGTGATGAGCCCTCTTTTTCTCACTTTGCACTAAGAAAACAGTCCCTAAGGTGATGATGATGTAGCTTATTAGAGTCAGAGTTAGGGGCTTCTACTTGTACAATTATCCCAGAAGAGTTTATAGCAGTTTTTCCCCAAGATATACAACTACATTTTCGTAAGCTGTACTTTGAACTCACCCTCACACCTGAGCACATTATTTGAAATTATACTTCACATTTCCTTGGCACATTCTACTTTGTGCCTTTCGCTTTTTTGCACATTCCTTTTGAGTTCATAATTGCTCTATATCCATTTCATCTATACAAACTGCTAAGAATATTGTTCAACTACCACTTCTTGTTTGCACAAGACCAGTCTATGTATGAAAGTACTTTGTCCATATTAAGCAATAGGGTAGTACTCACTCTTTGAGGAGAAAAGTTCCACAATATAAACCTATGCCCACATTAGAGGATGTAGAATTTAAAGCATTTTGAGAGAACAGTGATATTAGAATTGAAAGGCTCCTTAGGGAAATTTTCTTGGAGCTCATTAGTTTACGCAGGAGAAATATAAATATCCAAAAAATTTGGAGCTAATTAGTAAGTATCCGAATTAGCAATAGATCCTAGATGTTGTGTTAATACAAGTCATGTTTTTATTATTGTTACATCTGAAACCTTCACAACTTGACAATGTGTATAAGAAAATGAAAGAAAGACATTAAAGCAAAATGTCTTATCTTTTTAGGCATTCAGTCGTTCTGGTGAGGGTAAACAGTCTGAACTCTTCCATTCAATAAAAGCTTGAAGTTTATAAAAAGCATTCCCTACATATAAGAATTTGTGTCAGGTTAATTGACAGGGTTATTTCACCATGGAGATATCCCTAACAAGAACTAGAGTTAAATAGAGTATAGGGCAGTTATGATGTGTCAATGGATATTGAGGCATTTTCTATTCTAAAAAACAATCAATTCGAGGAGTCTTCAGTCACATCAGTAATGCTGTATGTTCAATCTAATACTTGGTGTTACTTGTCCTGCATTTATAATGAATAGACTGATAAGACATCCAAACATATCTAAAGATATTTCAATATAATCCCAAACTGATGTGGATACATGGGCCACACATTGGAACTGTAGGACAAATTAGGCTTTTCTGTGCTGTAGTTCAATCTATAAACTCCTGACTAAACGAAGTCTTTAAAAATATTGACAGAATGCCTCTAAGTAAAGTTCATGACAGTTATATCTGTATAATTCTTCTAAGGTAAGGAAAAAAGCATTGGTTCCCAACATTTAAAATCAAAAAGATCTGTTGAATTTATGAATCCAGAATTTTATGGCTTCATATTCATATCCCAAAATTTTATCAATATGACTTTCATCAAAACAATGTTCTTATTGAACTTATCTATGTCCTTTTACTTTTCAAATCTAAATAGCATATTTATTTCAATATCTTCTTGCAAATTCCTTCCTTTACTTCTATAAATCTGTGCTTATTACTTTTTTATTTCCTTATTTATCTCTTTCTTCCAATCTTGTCTACAGTGGTGCCCACATTGCTCACACCTGTGTCAGAACTTTCCTTCTACTTTTCCCTTCAATAATGCCCCCAATTTTATTATTCTTTTTCATATTCATGGTCGTGGATATTTTGATGATATCTAAACAGACCCATCTTTGCATGTAAACTTTAGAACTATCAGATATTTTCCCCTAAATCCATCATTTCCACCTGTGGTCCTTATAACTAAGGTTAGCACTAACACAGTTGCAAGCCAAACTTGTGGAAGCACATTAGATTTATTCTTTCCCTTCTACTCCCTCCCATTAGATAAGATGAATGATCAAGATTTTCTCAGTTTCTGTCCCTCAAATGATTTCTATTTTTTTGCCCCTGACACCAGCCTGTTTCTTTTACTCAATACTGTCACCTAGTCCTAAAACAACCATTTCCAAAGTATGCTTTTTCCACATAGTCTTTTCATATTGGTTCTCTCCATCACCAAATTACTCTTTGTAAGTACAGAGTGAAGAGCTCAGACACAAATTCTAGTATCATTATTTACTCACTACATTGACTGTTGGCTTTACATTTCTCATCTATAAATGGATGTAATCTACCAGAAATAATGAAGAATAGATGTGTTGACTTCTAGAGCAAGAAAAAAGAAAAGTGAAGAGTCCTTATATTTTCCACCCTACCTAACAAGTAAGGAAAGATTCAAATTAAGTTTGTTGATATAAAGTCACAAATTGTTTCTTGCAAAAATAAAAATAAATTTCACCTACTGGCTCCAAAGTCTATGTCCTTTTAAGGTAACTACAGATACTATTTAAATAATGGTACTATGTAAATAGTGTCATGTTTTGTCAGATTTATTGAAGAATATACCTTTAATATATCATTGGAAACGTTGGTTATTGAATAGTATCTATATGAGAATGTTTTTGAACTAATCTCATTAAGCTGACATCTTAGTCCATCAAAATTTATAAGAAAATAATACCACCAAGAAAAGTGTATATACATTAGAGAGACTGCAGGAATAACTTTAGGGTTTTTACTGTATCTACTGTTTATGTGTCTCTTGATATTGAAACTCTCCTCTTGTTATTCTTATTGTATGTAATCCAACGCTATTTATTACTATATATTCAATGTGGGAAATATAGCTTCAAAAATGTGTAAATTTTTTTCCTTTTCAATCACAATATTGTCATTGTCAGGGTACACTGTGATCATCATCATCCTCATCAAAATTATCATTAGCATCATAAGTGCTAACTATTGAAACTCTGATATGTATCTATGATTTGCGATCATTTGTCTTTTGATTAATAATTTTAATGTTACCACTGTGCATGCAACCATATTAAAATTTTGAACAAAGAAACAAAAAAAACTAAACTGTAACTGATAGCTTGACTATGTGCTTATAACAAACTATAGAATGGATTTTTGAAGTATTGCAAATTCCTATCCAGTATGAATTAACTTCCTCTCTCCCCACCACTACACACAAATATTTAAGAGTTTGAACAGAATTATTTCAAGTAATATGCTATAAATATTAATACAATATCATGTGTATATATAAAATCCCCTTAAAAGTAATAAGCGCTACATTCTATTGAAATATTAGTTATTTTATTCTAGGAAACTTTTGGAAAAATAGACTGTATATCTTTGAAATAAAAAGGTAAAAAAGTAGTAGCATAAAAAGTTTTAGAGGGAGTCTGTCTTCAGAAATATATTCGTATATTTATATATATATTATATGTTGAAAGACATACATTTTTAGAGATTATTTATCATCAGAAATATATACATATATCGTAATTTATGTGTAGAACGATGTATATTATAGTGAAATAAAAATCGTGAAACACAATTAAAATAAAAAAAAATACATTAAACCAAGGGCCAGTGACTCACACCTATAATTTGAGCTATTCTGGGTAATGAGGTCTTAGAAATGTGTTCGAAACTAGCCCAGAGAGTAAAGTACATGTTAGATTCTTATCTCCAATTAACCACTAAAAACAGGAATTAGCTCTATGCCTCAAGTTGTAGAGTGCTGGCTTTGATCACAAAATTCCTTAGGGACAATGCCTAACCTTGCAAACAACATCAAGAACAACAACAATATATATCACATTAATTTCACAGAAGCATCTTCTACCTGCTGTGAACATGTCTTAGAAACATGAATACATGCCCATGGAAAATGTTAGGTAAAAAGTATAGAATATTTACGTCTATGATAAAGACATGACTATTTAGATTGTTTAAGATATTTAGGTAATGATTCGAAATTAAGAATAATGATAATATATTGGGACTGTCTTTTATTCTATTTTACGATAGTAATAAAATGATATTTGTAATTATTCTGTAAAATTATTCTTGCTTGGTGTTTGAATTATAAGAGATAAACATTTTTAAATGATTTCCACAGGAAAGGATAATTTTAATGGTATTAATTCTTTTGTAATTTCAAAACAATTAAGAAAATTATTCCAAGGCTGGTTTTTGCTCTAAGACTATATTCGTTTTCTTATTCTAATTTTCATATGTTTGTAGAAATTAAAATTCCAAAAATGCAATGGATGTTGGCATTCAGGATCATCTTCATAGATACTAATAATGGAGTTGCTTAAGTGGAATTGTTTTATTTCATTTGTTTTTGTCACAAATAAATCAACATTATTGTGTATTTTGTTTGTTTTCACGTTATTGACTCATCCTGAGAATACCTTTTTTGGGGGGGGAGGGTCCAGTCGTGGGACCTGAACTCTGGGCCTGGGCGCTGTCCCTCATCTCTTCAGCTCAAGGCTAGCGCTCTACCACTTGAGCCACAGTGCCACTTCCGGCTTTTTCTTTTTGCTTATGTGGTGCTGAGGAATCGAACGCAGGGCCTCTGGCATGCAAAGCAAGCGCTTTACCACTGAGCCACCCTCCCAGCCCCAGTGTGTGAAGAATTTTTAACTATAGTTTTATTTTTTTGCTGACATGAAATTCACATGCAATATATTATCTCCTTTCACTGTATACATTTTAGTGCTTTGGAAGTGAATTGTACAATCATAGGTTTTCCAAGCCTAATTTTCACAAACTAGAAATACCTTAAATTTTAGAACAGATATTAAAATAGATATAAAATTGAGTTACAGGAATTTATCCTGCATACATCTTCTATAGGGTGTCTTTTCAAAATTTGTTTTGGGGAATTGTTTAAAGGTTTTCACTCATACTGTCCAAGTGCACTGTCAATGAACTAAATTCCCGATCCATAAAAGATTTTTACTTCTCCTTAATACATACATAGAAGTGTAATGGCTAGAACATATACAATTCTCTTTGACCTTTTGAAGACTTGAAAACTTGCTTGCTAAAATGACTGCAGTATTACACAAATCATTCTGCTATGCGGAGTATATCAATTTCTCCACAAATGCATTACTATATTTTGTGTCATCTTTTTATATTATGGTCATACTATTGAGTTTTCTTTTTCTTTTTTCTTAGATACTAAAGAGGAGCTTAATTCATTTGCTCCTCCTATTGACTATTAATTTACATATGTTCTTTATAGAAATATCCTGTTCAGGAAAAATTTATACAGAATGACAAGATATAAAAGTACTTAAGATTCAGGATCATTGTAGAATTAACACTGTAGCACTAACAAATATGTGCCCTCTATCTGTTGGATATGTTTTCACTAATTTCATAGAGTTAAGAGAGGTTATCAGTTGATATTAGTTTATTGTTGCTTTTCTTTAGCCACTAATGCTTTCCATGTCAATTTTTTGGAAACCTTTAAGATCCATTGTCATGAATTTTTACATTTATATTTTGTAGGTTTTTACAACTCACATTTTGTTTGATAACCATTTTTTATTTTAATTTTTATTTTTTGTGAAAATACTGTACAGAGTGGTTACAATTACATGGGCAAGATAATGAGTACATTTCTTATCAAGCATTGCAGCCTCCTTTTTTGTTTAACTTCACATCCCTTCCCAGCTTCCTTCTGTCCCCCACCCAATCTTCCCACCCCACGAAAGTTGTAAAGTTCGTGCTCGACATGACAACTTGTACTTCTCATAGTTGCAATGGGTCCACCTGTATCCTTAAACTACTTGTATCCCCATCTCCTCCACAAATTATACCGACATCAAATGTAGGAAAGCAAGGGTTATACTGTGGGGGGGGGACATACAAAGCAACAAAGAAATAATCTTACAAATGCTTAGAAACAAATGCATGAAAGAAAATAAAAACATTTAAATACATATCTAAGGGTTCATTTTCCTAACATCACATTATCTGACCTTTTCTGCTTGACTCATACATATACTAGATATTGCAAATAGGGAAACCATGGGACCTATGTTTCTTTGGGCTTGGCTTCTTCACTTAATATATTTTTTTCCAAGCCTTTCCATTTCCTAACAAATGTGGTAATGTCATTCATTCTGATGGAGGCATAGAATTCCATTGTGTATATATATCACATTTTCTTGATCCATTCATATACTGAGGGGCATCTGGGTTGGTTCCATATCTTAGCTATGGTAAATAATGCTGCAATAAACATAGGTATGCTGGTAGATTTAGTGTGGTCTGGTTTGGAAACATTTGGGTAAATGCCCAAAGTTGGGATTGCTGGGTCATAGAGGAGCTCTATGTGAAGTCTTTTCAGGAACCTCCATACTGCTTTCCAAAGTGGTTGAGCAAGTTTACACTCCCACCAACAATGAAGTTAGGTTGGCTTCTGTCCACATCCTCTCCAGCATCTGCTGTTGTTAGAGTTCTTGATTATAGCCATTCTTACTGGGATGAGGTGGAATCTCAATGTTGTTTTGATTTGCATTTCTTTTATGGCTAGGGCAGTTGAGCATTTCTTCATGTGTCTATTGGCCATCCTTCTTTCTACTTCAGAGAAGTTTTTCTTTGATTCTTTAGTCCACTTATTTATTGGGCAGTTGTTTCTTTGAGGATTTGTTGTTGGGTGATTTATTTTTTTGTGTTCCAAGTATATTTTAGATATGAGACTCTTGTTCGTTGTAGGGCTAGTGAAGATCTTCTCCCAATCCCTGGGCTTTCTATTGATCTTGCTAGCTATGTCCTTTGCCATGCAGAAGCTCTGCAACTTCATGCAATACCATTTGTACAACCTTTCTTTGATTTGTTGTGTTTCCGGGTCTCTATTAAGAAAATTTCAGCCTGAGCCAAGGAGACCTAGGGTTTCTCCTATTCCATCCTGTAATGTTTTCAGAGTGTCTGCTTTAACTCCGAGGCCTTTGATCCATTTGGAGTTGATTCTGGTGCAGGGTGATATATAAGGATCTAGCTTTAGTTTTCTACAAGTAGTTAACCAATTTTGCCAGCACCATTTACTGAAGAGGCTGTCTTTGTTCAATTCTCTTGTTTTAGCTCCCTTATCAAAGATTAGATGGCTATAAGTCTGTAGGTTCATTTCTGGGTTTCAATTCTATTCCATTGGTCCTGAGGTCTGTTCTTATGCCAGTACCAAGCTGTTTTGATTATTATGGCTTTATAGTAGAGTTTGAAATTTGGTATTGATATTCCAGCAGCAGAGTTCTTTCCGTTGAGGAGCGTTTTTGCTATTCGGGGTCTTTTATTGTTCCATATGAATTTTTGGATTGCCTCTTCTATTTCCTTAAAGAATGAGGTTGGAATTTTGGTAGGTATCACATCGAATTTGTAGATAGCCTTGGGAAGTATTGTCATTTTCACGATTTTAATCTTTCCAATCGAGGAGCATGGGAGGTTTTGCCATTTTCTAAGTCTGTTTTGATTTCCTTTTCCAAGATTTTAAAGTTTTCATCATAGAGGTCCTTCACTTCTTTTTTAAGTTAATTCCTAGGTATTTCATTTTTTGAGGGGCTATTACAAATGGAGTTACATTCCTAATTTCAACCACACGTTTCTCATTGTTGGCATACAGAAAAGCCATTGATTTTGGGGGGTTAATTTTATACCCTGCTACTTTGCCAAAATTTTGAATCAGCTTGAGAAATTTGGGAGTGGAGTATATGGGATTCTTTAAATACAAGATCATGTGTTCTGCAAAAAGGGAGAGTTTTATTTCTTCTTTCCCTATTTGGATCCCCTGTATGTTTGCCTCTTGTCTTATTGCTGTAGCTAGGCATTCTAATACTAGATTGAAGAGAAGTGGAGAGAGTGGACATCCTTTTCTTGCTCCTGAGTTAAGAGGAAAAGGCTTTAGTTTTTCACCATTAAGTATAATGCTGGCTGAAGGTTTGTCATATGCAGCCTTTATTGTATTGAGGAATGTTCCATGGATTTCTAATTTTTCCAAAAACTTCATCATAAAGGGGTGTTGTCGAATGCATTTTCTCCATCTATTGAGATAACCATGTGGTTCTTATCCTTGCTCCTGTTGATGTGATGAATAATATTAATTGATTTGAGTATATTGAAGCAGCTTTGCTTCCCTGAAATGATTCCTGTTTGATTATGGTATATGATTTTTTGGATAAATTGTTGAAGTCTTTTGGCTAAAATTTTGTTGAGAAGTTTTGCATCAATGTTCATCAAAGTAATGGGTCTATAGTTCTCTTTCTTTGATGAGTCCCTCCCTGGTTTTGGAATGAGGGTTATGATGGCTTCATAGAATGTGTTCGGTAGTGAACTTTTTCTTTCAGTTTCATGTTAGAGTTGGAGGAGTATTTTTGAGAACTCTGCTTTGAATGCCTTGTAGAATTTCCCTGTAAATCCATGTGGTCCTGGACTTTTCTTAGCTAGGAGGTCTCTTATTGCTGTTTCTATTTCAATGCTTGATATAGGCCTGTTAAGATGTTTTGGCATGTCAATATTTGGTAGGGAATGGTCCGTTTCTGCCAAGTTCTCAAACTTATTAGCATAAATTTTTGAGAAATATTCCCTTAAAATGTTCTGAATCTTGTTTTTTTCCGTGGTGATGTTTCCATTCTCATCTTTGAGTGTATTTATTTGGGTGTGTTCTCTTTTCTGATAAGATTTGCTAAGGGTCTTCGACTTTGTTAATTTTTTCGAAGAACCAACTCTTGTTTTGTTGATACTTTCTATAGTTTTTTGGGTTCTAATTCATTTAATTCTGATTTAATTTAAATTATTTCTTTCCGTCTACTGGATTGGGGTTTATCTTGCTGCTCTTTTTCAAGGAGATTTGGATGTGTCATTAAATTGTTGGTTTCATAGCTCTCCAATTTGTTGATTTGGGAGCTCAGAGCTATAAACTTGCCTCTGAGTATTGCCTTTGTTGTGTCCCAGAGGAGCTGGTATTTTGTGTGCTCATATTTGTTGAATAGCATGAACATTTGAATTTCCTTTCTAATCTCTTCCATGACCACTCATGATTCAGCAGTGTGTGGTTCAGCCTCCAAGTGTTACCGGACTTTCTTTGGTGGCTTTTGGTGTTGAGTTCTAATTTTATTCTCTTGTGGTCAGAGAGAATGCAAGGTATAACTTCAATGTTTCTGAATTTGGACAAGTTTGCATTGTGGCCTAAAATGTGGTCTATTTTAGAAAATGTTCCATGTGCTGCTGAGAAAAACGTGTATTCTGATGCTGCTGGGTGAAATATTCAGTAGATGTCTGTTAAATCTAGTTGATCTATGCAGCTGTTTAGATCTGCAGTTTCTCTTTTGAGTTTTTGCCAAGTTGATCTAGCTAGTGGGGAGAGTGGTGTGTTAAAATCCCCAACAATTAATGTCTTTGGATCTATGTGGGATTTGAGGGAAAGTAGTGTTTCTTGGATAAATTTGGGTGCTCCATTGTTTGGCGAATAGATATTTAGAATTGTAATATCCTCCTGAAGGAGAGATCCCTTAATTAGTATGGAGCGACCTTCTTTATCTCTTCTCACCAATTTTAATTTGAAGTTTAATTTATCTGATATTAGGATTGCAACTCCCGCCTGTTTATGGGGGCCGTTTGCTTGGTAGATTTTGTTCCAGCCTTTAACATTGAAAATTTGTTTGTTTCTACGGGCAAGATGTAATTCCTGAAGGCAGCAGATAGAAAGCTCTTGCTTTTTAATGCAACGTGACAGTTTATGTCGCTTAATTGGTGAGTTAAGTCCGTTAATGTTAAGAGACAGGAAGGAGAAGTATTTGGGAGTTCCTGCCATATTATCCACCTTCTTGGGGGTTGTGAAAACTGGGTTCTTCCTATGGTTCTTGGATTCTCAGTTTGGGTGCAGTTTCTTGGCCTTTGTTGTGATCTTGTTGGTTTTCTATGTGTAGGACATTTTTTTTTTTTTTTATTTTGGGTCCAGTCGTGGGGCCTGAACTCTTGGCCTGAGTGCCGTCCCTCAGCTCTTCACCTCAAGGCTAGCACTCTACCACTTGAGCGACAGCGCCACTTCCAGCTTTTTTCTTTTTGCTTATATGGTGCTGAGGAATCGAACTCAGGGCCTCAGGCATGCAAGGCAAGTGCTCTACCACTGAGCCACCTTCCCAGCCCCATGTGTAGGACATCTTTAAGAATCTTTTGTAAGGCTGGTTTGGTGGAGATGTATTGTTTCAATTTTTCTTTGCTATGGAAGTTTCTTATTTGGCCTTCAGTTATGAGCAGAGTTTAGTTGCGTACAGTATTATTGGTTGATTGTTGTTTGTTTTGGGGGCTTGGCATACATCATTCCAGGCTCTTCTTGCTTTGATTGTCTCTGCTGAGAAATCTGAGGTGATTCTAATTGGTTTCCCTTTATAGGTGATGAATCTTTTCTCCTTCACAGCTTTAAGGATCTTTTCCTTGGTCTGAGTTGATCCTGTGTGGATTATAATGTGACGGTGGGATGTCCTATTCTGGTCTGGTCTATTTGGAGTTCTAAAAGCTTCATGTATCTGAATAGGCCTATCTTTTTGCATATTTGGGAAGTTCTCTGCTAGGATCCTGTTAAAAAATTTCCTAGACCATTAACTTTTGTTTCTAGGTGCTCCTCTACACCCATTATCCTTAGATTAGGCCTTCTGATGGTGTCTTCCAAGTGTTGGATAGATCTATCATATTTCTTGGACTTGTCTTGGATAGTTCTTTTCTTGGTATGTTCTTTCTCTACAATATCTAGGCTGTCTTCAATCCCCGAGATTCGATCTTCTGCATGGTCTCACCTGCTGTCAAGAATTCCTACTTTGGTTCTGGGAAGATGGCGGAGGAGAAGCTGGAATCTGAACAAGCTCTTGCATAGAAAACAGTTTCAGAGTTCCAGTGAACAGTCCCAAGCCAGAGAATCACACCAAGTGTGCCATCACAGGACAGAGAGTTATTCAAGAGAGGGGAAGCCAAGCAGACACATCTGAACAGCTGCCGCTGCGGCGGCAGGGTCGCAGCAGCGACCACCGCCGCAGAGGCATACCTGAGACACAGTCTGGGACGAAGGAGCCAGACGCAGCGGACGAGCGGATTCTACTCAACACCAGCAAGAACCGACAAGGAGCGGACAACTTCATCCTGCACTTTGCAGACCAGAGACTACCCGGGATCCAAGACTCCACGTGAGTAGAAGCCCCACTTCCTCACTCCTTCTCTGGGAGCAGAGGAGGGAAGGCCACCCCTCCCACCCCAGCACCGGTGATCTCCATCTTGGATACCGACAAAGCTCGGAGGAGCGGCTAGCTCCAGCTCAGGCCTTGGAATAAAACTAGTCATTTAGCAGGTCACAAGAACTTAACGGCGAAGTGACCATACAGACTCAGTTCCATCCAGGCTCAGGCGCCAGCCTTTGGAGTGGCTTTCCTCACCGGGTAACCAGAGCCAGAGGCTGCCCCGCCCTCTAGAAACCACCACAATCAATTGAAAAACAGAAACCCTGAGAATGGCTCCAGGCTGGGTGCTGTGAGTTTTTTTTCACAAAATAGCCCCAGGGAAAAGCTACTGTTCGTTGAAAGGCCTCAACTCTACCCAGAACCTAGCCTCATCACTGCATCCCCCTCGTTTGTGATTCTCAAAGCAGATAACCCTCCCAGTAAACTAACCTGGGAGGGGGATCTCAAAATCTTGGGTAAAGCAGAGCATTTTTCTGCCTGTTCCAACAAACTGACTTAAGAAACCAATCAAGCCACAGGACCTCAAGCTGACCAGAGACTCCAACCAGACTCTGATTACAGACAAAAGGGAGATACAGGACTCTTCCCACCCCTCCCAAAAAAAAAAAAATCAAAGAACTTTTTTTTTTCTTCTTCTTTTCTTTTTTTCTTTTTCTTGTTTTGTTTTTTTTCATTTTTTGTTACCTTATATATATATAAAAATTTTTTTTTGCTGTTCTAAAACTTTTATTAATCTTTAATTTTTGCCTCTTCTGAAAAAATAATTGTTTTCCATTAACTTTTTTTTTTTCTCCTCTTATAATTTTTATTTTAGGAATACGTGAATGTGTGTTTTCTTTTCTTCTCTTGACTTCTTTCTCTTTTTCTTTCATTCTTAATTATCTTTTTGTTTTTTTTTCTAGCTCTACTGAACTTCTGATCTTTTCTCCTCACTTTCCTATCCTTTCCATCTTTCCTCTTTGTTCATCTTTATGTGACTTAACTCTTGTCCTGCACATCCTCAGATAAACCCGTAGTTAACCAGTAGACCCTATCCCCCATTGTGTACGCACTTAATCCACAAACTTATTACTCAATTCAAAACCTCTGAGACTTAAATTCATTAATAGCAGTACTACCTCTTTATACCTATATAATATTTTAAGCATTTTTTTAAAGTTTTTCTCATCTCCTCTATGTCCCTCCCTTTCTCTCAACATGTTCATATTCCTCTATAAATAGATGGTCTTTTAATCTCTAAAATAACATTAATTTTTACGTTTCTATTTTATTTTCTGGTCTCTTTTCATTCCCCTTTCCCTTTCTTCTTTTTCTCTCTCTCTCTACTTACATCCTACCCAACCTATTTCCTGAATTGTGATTAGGACATAGTTAACTCTCCCTGTGCCTCCCCACACCAATCTATTCCTATTTTTTACCCACATCTCTCCCTAACCCTAATAATTTCTGGTTTTCCAAATTCTGCTCTGTGGTTCGAAGTCCTTTAACATATAGTTGTTTGATGTCGAATAGATGTATCTGTTGAACTAGACTGTATCTGTAGACTATTGACTGTACAAATGCAAACTTTGGTTGATGGTTGCCTTAAGATGGTGTTCTAGCACAAAACTGGTGCTATCTTCATCTCAAATGGGCAGAGTAAGCCGGAAAAACACAAGAAAAATGGCAAATTCGGGTATCTCAATTCCCAATCCTGATAATCAGGGGTTAGAACAGATAATGAATAATCCAGAGGAGAGTTCCCAAACAGCTCTACAAACACTGCTGGCAAACATGATAAATGAAAAGTTTGACAACGTACAAAGGACTCTGCATGACCGTGATAGGGAGAGAGAGGAGGCATCCCAGAAGTTTATACAGGAATATCATAAGCGTGAGGAAGCTACTCAAAAACTGATAGAGGATTTGCATGAACAACTTGAGAATACTCAAAGAGAAAGGGAGGAATGGCGTGAGCAGGCTGAGAACACTCAAAGAGATCTGCAGGAATCCCACGAACGGGAGGAAGCTAATCAAAGAGTAATACAGGAATTGAGAGACCAGGTAGAGAACACACAAAGATCACTAAAGGCATTCATGGAATCCATTAACAAAGAGCTGAAGGAAGTCAGGGAGACCACAAAGGGAATGCTGAATGGAACCCAACAGAAGGAATGGGAGCCCAAAGAAACCATAACCAATCAACTAAGTGATTTGAGGACAAACACTGAACACCAAATTAAGGAAGTAAAGAAATTCATACAAGACCTAAAACAGAGCTTCAACAAAGAACTTGAAGCCATCAAAGCTGACCAACTAGAAGGAAAAGAGATAAAAAACAAAGTAGAGAGTCTTGACAGCAGGTTAGACAATGCAGAAGATCGAATCTCAGGGATTGAAGACAGCCTAGATATTATAGAGAAAAAACATACAACCATCCAAGACAAGTCCAAGAAATATGATAGATCTATCCAACACCTGGAAGACACCATCAGAAGGCCTAATCTAAGGATAATGGGTGTAGAGGAGCACCTAGAAACAGAAGTTAATGGTCTAGGAAATCTGTTTAACAGGATCCTAGCAGAGAACTTCCCAAACATGCAAAAAGATAGGCCTGTCCAGATACAAGAAGCCTTTAGAACCCCAAACAGACCAGACCACAATAGAACATATCACCGCCACATTATAATCCACACAGGATCAACTCTGAACAAGGAAAAGATCCTTAAAGCTGTCAGAGAGAAAAGGGTAATCACTTATAAAGGGAAACCAATTAGAATCACCTCAGATTTCTCAGCAGAGACAATCAAAGCAAGAAGAGCCTGGAATGATGTATGCCATGCCCTAAAAACAAACAACTATCAACCAAGAATACTGTACCCAGCTAAACTCTCCTTCATAGCTGAAGGCCAAATAAAAACCTTCCAAACAAAGAAAAATTGAAACAATACATCTCCACCAAACCAGCCCTACAAAAGATTCTTAAAGATGTCCTACACATAGAAAACCAACAAGACCGCAATAAAGGCCAAGAAACTGCACCCAAACTGAGAATCCAAGAACCATAGGAAGAACCCAGTTTTCGCAGCCCCCAAGAAGGTAGATAACATGGCAGGAACTCCCAAATACCTCTCAGTCCTATCTCTTAATGTTAACGGACTGAACTCTCCAATTAAGCGACATAGACTGTCTAGTTGGATTAAAAAACAAGACCCTTCTATTTGCTGCCTGCAGGAGTCATATCTTGCCCGTAAAAACAAACACATTTTCAATGTTAAAGGCTGGAACAAAATCTACCAAGCAAACGGCCCCCATAAACAGGCGGGAGTTGCAATCCTAATATCAGATAAAATAGACTTCAAATTAAAATTCGTGAAAAGAGATAAAGAAGGTCGCTACATACTAATTAAAGGATCTCTCCGTCAGGAGGATATTACAATTCTAAATATCTATTCGCCAAACAATGGAGCACCCAAATTTATCAAAGAAACACTACTTTCCCTCAAATCCCATATAGATCCAAAGACATTAATTGTTGGGGATTTTAAAACACCACTCTCCCCACTAGATAGATCAACTCGGCAAAAACTCAACAGAGAAACCGCAGATCTAAACAGCTGCATAGATCAACTAGACTTAACAGACATTTACCGAACATTTCACCCAGCAGCATCAGAATACACGTTTTTCTCAGCAGCACATGGAACGTTTTCTAAAATAGACCACATTTTAGGCCACAAAGCAAACTTGTCTAAATTCAGAAACATTGAAGTTATACCTTGCATTCTCTCTGACCACAAGGGAATAAAGTTAGAACTCAACACCAAAAGCCACCAAAGAAAGTCTGGTATCACATGGAGGCTGAACAACACACTGCTGAATCATGAGTGGGTCATGGAAGAGATTAGAAAGGAAATTCAAATGTTCATGCTATTCAACAAAAATGAACACACAAAATACCAGCTCCTCTGGGACACAGCAAAGGCAGTACTCAGAGGCAAGTTTATAGCTCTGAGCTCCTACATCAACAAATTGGAGAGATCTGAAACTAACAATTTAATGACACATCTAAACCTCCTTGAAAAAGAGCAGCAAGATAAACCCCAATCCAGTAGACGGAAAGAAATAATCAAAATTAAATCAGAATTAAATGAATTAGAATCCAAAAAAACTATAGAAAGAATCAACAAAACAAAGAGTTGGTTCTTCGAAAAACTTAACAAAATTGACAGACCCTTAGCAAATCTTATCAGAAAAAGAAGAGAACACACCCAAATTAATAAACTCAGAGATGAGAATGGAAACATCACCACGGAAACAACCAAGATTCAGAACATTATAAGGGAATACTTCTCAAAACTTTATGCTAATAAGTTTGAGAACTTGACAGAAATGGACCTCTTCCTAGCAAATATTGACATGCCAAAACTAAACCAAGATGAGGCAAACTATCTTAACAGGCCCATATCAAGCATTGAAATAGAAACAGCAATAAGAGACCTCCCAGCTAAGAAAAGTCCAGGACCAGATGGTTTCACAGCGGAATTTTACAAGGCCTTCAAAGCAGAGCTCACACCAATTCTCCTCCAACTCTTCAATGAAATTGAATGAGAAAGCTCACTACCGAACACATTCTATGAAGCCATCATAACCCTCATCCCAAAACCAGGCAGGGACTCATCAAAGAAAGAGAACTATAGACCCATTTCTTTGATGAACATTGATGCAAAATTTCTCAACAAAATTTTGGCCAACCGACTTCAACAATTCATCCAAAAAATCATACACCACTATCAAACAGGATTCATTTCAGGGATGCAAAGCTGATTCAATATACGCAAATCAATTAATATTATTCATCACATCAACAGGAGCAAGAATAAGAACCACATGGTTATCTCAATAGACGCAGAAAAAGCATTCGACAAGATCCAACACCCCTTTATGATGAAGGTTTTGGAAAAATTAGGAATCCATGGAACATTCCTCAATACAATAAAGGCTGTATATGACAAACCTACAGCCAGCATTATACTCAATGGTGAAAAACTAAAGCCATTTCCTCTTAACTCAGGAACAAGACAAGGATGCCCACTCTCTCCACTCCTCTTCAATCTAGTATTAGAATGCCTAGCTACAGCAATAAGACAAGATGCAGACATAAAGGGGATCCAAATAGGGAAAGAAGAAATAAAACTTTCCCTCTTTGCAGATGACATGATCTTGTATTTAAAGAATCCCATAGACTCCACTCCCAAATTACTCAAGCTGATTCAAAACTTTGGCAAAGTAGCAGGTTATAAAATTAACCCCCCAAAATCAATGGCTTTTCTGTATGCCAACAATGAGAAAACTGTGGCTGAAATTAGGAAAGCAACTCCATTTGTAATAGCCCCACAAAAAATAAAATACCTCGGAATTAACTAAAGAAGTGAAGGACTTCTATGATGAAAACTTTAAAATCTTGAAAAAGGAAATCAACACAGAACTTAAAAAATGGCAAAACCTCCGATGCTCCTGGATTGGAAAGATTAACATCGTGAAAATGGCAATACTTCCCAAGGCTATCTACAAATTCAACTCAATACCTATCAAAATTCCACCCTCATTCTTCAAGGAAATAGAAGAGGCAATCCAAAAATTCATATGGAACAATAAAAGACCCCGAATAGCAAAAACGCTCCTCAACAGAAAGAACACTGCTGGAGGAATATCAATACCAAATTTCAAACTGTACTATAAAGCCATAGTAATCAAAACAGCTTGGTATTGGCATAAGAACAGACCTCAGGACCAATGGAATAGAATTGAAAACCCAGAAATGAACCTACAGACCTATAGCCATCTAATCTTCGATAAGGGAGCTAAAACAATAGAATGGAAGACAGACAGCCTCTTCAGTAAATGGTGCTGGCAAAACTGGTTAACTACATGGAGAAAACTAAAGCTAGATCCTTATATATCACCCTGCACCAGAATCAACTCCAAATGGATCAAAGACCTTGAAGTCAAAGCAGACACTCTGAAAACAAACATTACAGGATGGAATAGGAGAAACCCTGGGTCTCCTTGGCTCAGGCCGAAATTTTCTGAATAGAGACCCGGAAACACAACAAATCAAAGAAAGGCTGGACAAATGTGATTGTATAAGGTTGCAGAGCTTCTGCAGGGCAAATGACATAGCTAGCAAGATCAATAGAAAGCCCACGGACTGGGAGAAGATCTTTACTAGCCATACAACGGACAAGGGTCTCATATCTAAAATATACTTGGAACTCAAAAAACTAAACCACCCAACAACAAATCCTCAAAGAAACAACTGCCCAATAAGTAAGCGGGCGAAAGACTTAAAGAGAAGTTTCTCTGAAGAAGAAAGAAGGATGGCCAATAGACACATGAAGAAATGTTCAACATCCCTAGCCATAAAAGAAATGCAAATCAAAACAACATTGAGATATCACCTCACTCCAGTTAGAACAGCAAAAATCAAGAACTCTAACAACAACAGATGCTGGAGGGGATGTGGACAGAAAGGAACCTTACTTCATTGTTGGTGGGAATGTAAACTTGTTCAACCACTTTGGAAAGCAGTATGGAGGTTCCTCAAAAGACTCCACATAGAGCTCCCCAATGACCCAGCAATCCCACTTTTGGGCATTTACCCAAATGATCACAAACAAGGCCACACTAAAGCTACCAGCACAACTATGTTTATTGCAGCATTATTTACCATAGCTAAGACATGGAACCAACCCAGATGCCCCTCAGTAGATGAATGGATCAAGAAGATGTGGTATATATACACAATGGAATTCTATGCCTCCATCAGAAAGAATGACATTTCCCCATTTGTTAGGAAATGGAAAGGCTTGGAAAAATTATATTAAGTGAAGTAAGCCAGGCCCAAAGAAACATAGGTCCCATGGTTGCCCTTATTTGCAATATCTAGTATAGGTATGAGTCAAGCGGAAAAAGTCAGATAATGTGATGTTAGGAAAATGAAACCTCAAGTATGTATTTTAATGTTTTTGTTTCTTTTATGCATGTGTTTCTAACGCATTTATAAGATTATTTCTTTGTTGCTTTGTATGTCCCTCCCCCACAGTGTAACCCCCGCTTTCACTATATTTGATGTCAGTATAACATGTGGAGGAGATGGGGACAAACAAGTCTTTTAAGGATTCAGGTGGACCTGTTGCAACAATGAGAAGTACAAAATGTCATGTCAAAATCAGCATTACAATGTCGGTGGGGGGGGGTATGATTGGGTGGGAGGGATGGGGGAGGCTGGGAAGGGAGGTGAAGGGTAAACAAAGGAGGAGGCTGCAATGCTTGGTAAGAAATGTATGCATTATCCTGCCCATGTAATTGTAACCCCTCTGTACAGTATGTTCTCAAATAAAATAAAATAAAAAAAAAAAAAAAAAAAGAATTCCTACTTTGTTTTGTATTTCTTTTCCTTCTAATTGGTCAGCTTTGATGGCTTCAAATTCTTGTTGAAGCTTTGTTTTAGATCTTCTATGAACTTCTTTACTTCCTTAATTTTGTGTTCAGTGTTTATTCTCAAATCACTTAGTTGTTGGTTATGGTTTCCTTGGACTCCCATTCCTTCTGTTTTGTTCCATTCAGCATTCCCTTGGCGGTCTCCCTGACTTCCGTCAGCAATTTGTTAATGGATCCCATGAATGCCTTTAGTGATCTTTGTGTATTCTCATCCTGCTCTCTCAATTCCTGTATTACTCTTTGATTAGCTTCGTCAAGTTCATGCCATTTCTGTAGTTCTCTTTGAGTGTTCTCTTCCTGTTCACACCATTCCTGCCTTTGTCTTTGAGTATTCTCAAGCTGCTCACGTTAATCCTATATCAGTTTTTGAGTAGATTCCTCACGCTCATGATATTTCTGTGTAAACCTTTGGATTGTCTCCTCTCTCTCCCATTCACGCTCATACAGAGTCCTTTGTAGGTTTTCAATCTTTTCCTGCATTGACCTTTTGTTTGCCTCCTCTCTCTCCCTATCACGCTCATACAAAGATCTTTGTATGTTTTTAATCTTGTCATTTATCATGTTTGCCAGCAGTGTTTGTAGAGCTATTTGGGAACTCTCCTCTGGATTATTCATTATCTGTTCTGTCCCCTGATTATCATGAGTGGGAGTGGTGATACCCGTACTTGCCATTTTTCTTGTGGTTTTCTGGGTTACTCTGCCCATTTGGGATGAAAATAACACCAGTTTTATGCTAAAACACTAGCTTAAGGCAAACATCAACCAAAGTGTGAATTTGCATAGTCAATAGTCTGCAGATACAATCTGGTTCAACAGATAACTCTATTCAACTTCAAACAACTATGTATTAATGGGCTACAAACCACAAAGAAGAATTTGGTAAACCAGAGATTATTAGGGTTAGGGAGACATGTGGGTAAAAAATAGGAATAGAGTGATGTGGGAAGGTGCAGGGAGAGTTAACTAAGTCCTAATCTCAAAGCAGGAAATAGTTTGGATAGGATGAATGTAGAGAGAGAGAAAACAAGAAGAAAGAAAAAGGGAAAACAAGAGACCAGAAAAAATAGAAAAATAAAAATTAAAAATATGCAGAATCGAGAACAAACTATTCAAAGTAATGTGAGTATAATGAGAGAAGGGGAGGGATATAAAGGAGATGTGAAAAAGTTAAAAATAAAAATACTTAAAATATTATATAGGTATAAAGAGGTAGTACTGCTATTAAGGAATTTAAGTCTCAGAGGTTTTGAATTGAGTAATAAATTTGTGGATTAAGTGTGTACACAATGGGGGATGGGGTCTAATAGTCAACTAAGGGTTTATCCGAGGATGTGCAGAACAACAATTAAGTCCCATAAAGAAGAACAAAAGAGAAGAAAAGGTGAGAAGGATAAGGAAGAAAGAAAAAAATGATCAGAAGTTCAGTCGAGCTAAGCAAAAAAACAAAAAGAAAATTAAAAAAAAGAAAGAAAGAAAAACATTCACACCTGTATCCCTAAAATAAAGATTATAAGGGGGAAAAAAGTTACTAGAAAACAATTTTTTCAAAAAAGGTAAAAATTAAAAATTAAAAAAAGTTTTAGAGAAGAAAATTTTTTTTTATAAAGCTATAAAGAAAAAGAAGAAGAAGAAAAAAAAGTTGTTTGATATTTTTGGGAGAGTTGGGACAAATCCTGTATCTCCCTTGTGTCTGTAATCAGCCTCTGGTTGGAGTCTCTAGTCTGCTTGTGGTCCTGTAGCTTGGTTGGTTTCTTAAGTCTGTTTGTTTGGACAGGCAGAAAAATGATCTGCTTTACTCAGGATTTTGCGATCCTCTTCCCAAGTTATTTCAATGGGAAGGGGTTCTGATTTGAGTATCACAAAAGAGGGAGATGGATTTTTCCTCAAGTTTGGAGATGCAGTGATGAGGCTAGGTTCTGGGTAGTGTTGAGGCTTTTCAGCAAACAGTAGCTTTTCCCAGGGGCTGGTTTGTGAGAAACTCACAGAGCCCAACCTGGAGCCACTCTCAGGGGTTCTGTTTACTGCTTTTCAATTGATTGTCGAGGCTGCTAAAGGGAGGGGCAGCCTCTGGCTCTGATTACCCAGTGAAGAAAGCCACTCCTAGGGCTGGCGCCCGAGCTGGGTGACTTTTCCCTGGGTGAAGCTGAGTCTGGCAGGTCATGCTGTTAAGTTCTTGTGACCTGCTAAATGACTCCTTTCATTCCAAGGCCTGAGTTGGAGCTAGCAGCTCCGCCAAGCTTTGTTGGTATCCAAGATGGGGATCTCAGGTACTGGGGGGGGGGAGGGATGGCCTTACCTCCTCTGCTCCCTGAGAAGGAGTGAGGACGTCAGGCTTCTACTCACACTGAGTCTTGGTTCCTGGGTTGTCTCTGGCCTGCGAACTGCAGGATGAAGATGTCTGCTCCTTGTCGGTTCTTGCTGGTGTTTAGAATCCGCTTGCCCGCCGCGTCTGGGTTCTTCGTCCCGGACTCTCTCTGTTTCAGGTATGACAGTACAGCTGCCACCGCTGCCGCTGTTGCTGCTGGCAAGAGCTCAGATCTGTCTCCTTGCCTGGATTTTCCCTCTCTGGCCTTACTCTGTGTCCTGTGATGGCACACTTGGTGTGATTCTCTGGCTTAGGACTGTTTACTGGAACTCTAAAACTGCTTTCTATGCCAGAGCTTATTTAGCTTCCAGCTTCTCCTCTGCCATCTTCCCGGAACTCCTGATAATCTTTTTTATTTTAAATTTTTGTATAAGATTTTAGGTAGTAGTCTAAGATCATTCTTTAAAACGAGAGAGGCAATGGTGCCAAAAACCCATTTAAGATTCTATTTTTATTTCATTAAGTCATGGCATCCTTTTCAAAATCTATTGACGATAAAACTAAGAATTTATTTTTGATAAATCTGTTACATTCTTCTATATGTCAGTTCTTTCACTAATAATCATTTTAATAAGATTCAAAACCAGTATGAGGGCTCAAGCTACAACATTTTACAAGATTGTTCTGACTGACATGTATTCCTTGAGTTTACATACAAGTTTATTGAGCAGGTGGACCAATATACTACAAATATCTAGGTGTTTGATAATCACTGATATTTTGCACTTTGTGAAAACACAAGACCCCAGATATTATATAGGGAAAAATGTCTTTAGAGAATGCTTAAAACAACTAAAATGAATTCAGGAATGAGTTAAGATTTAGATAACACTATAGCATAATAAAGTTGAATGATAACGACTTGATCTGTACTACAGAGGAGAGTGAGAGGGGATAGAATGATGGACCACCTACGAACTGTATGTCATTGTTATTGTGTTTCAAAAACAGAAAGACTTCAGAGAAGAGAAGCAGGAAAATAATCAAAGTGTCCTTAATCAAGTTTCTTTTTAATCCACCTAATAGTGTGGACTGAGAGTCAGAGAAGATGGGAAAAATAAAGTAGAAAATAAAGCATTGTATAGACCTCTTACAATGTAAATAAATTGTAATAGGAATATGATAATTAATTTCCAAAGAAATGAAGGAAATAGGTAAACTCTAAAGACAAAAAGAATGAAGATAGAAAAGTAGCAAAGTAAAACCTTTATCAATAACAAATACAAGAATTTGGAAGTGAAAAGGAGTGGAAATCTTCTAAATAACAATAAAATAACAATAAAAATTGCTAATGTGTATAGAAAATGGATCACATTGTATCATATATAATTTTGAAAAAACATACTAGGATTGAAAATTTAAAAGTCATAATTTAAAACTCTATTTCCATTATTACTACACAGTATAGTTCAGTGGTAAAATCTTGACCTAGCATTTGTGAAATAATGGTGTGATCTCCCAAGAATTACAAAGTACACACAAAGCACACACACACACAAACCAGATAAACACACACACACACACACATACACACACACACATACACACACCACATACACACATTTGGAATATTGATATCATAATATTAAATAGAGGAAATTATCACAAATAATAAAAATAGGTTAATATATGAAATCATTATCTTGCTCATACTATTTAAACGTTCAGTAGAAATCAAATAGTCACAATATACTTGGATTCTTATAGATTAAGTAAAGTGAAAATTAAGAAATAGAAGACATGAGAACCTTTGCAAATAAGTTTTAAATAATAAACATTTTGAAACATGTATTGTTTAATTTTGACAAAAGATTAATGTTACTGGTGTTTTAACCTCAAGATTTACAATATGATAACCAGGTGCTCTCCATCTCGCTATGGGTGGCAATATCTCTAAACATTCCACTCTGGATATTTTTATGATAAGGTCTCATAGTTTCTCAGGCTCTCCCAAATTACAAACCCTATTTTCAGTTCCTACCACAGGTAGAAATTGGAAGCCACAAATCACCATGCTAAGCTCAAACTTCTTTTTAATTCAATTACAAATATTTACAAAAAAGTGACCAAGGAATGAAGCCTTTCTTAATATAGTATGTGCTTCTTGAAAATACAGTAATTATTTGTTACCTAGAAAAATATGTTTAGAACTATAAGAAAATCAATTTATTCAAATTCATCAACCATATAAAAATTAAGAAAATAATTTTAAATATTCACATGTTAAATATTTTAAAACAACATATATGTGTCTGAATAATTTACATGTGTAAAAATCATGCAAAATTAAATTAATTCTCCTACAACTCTGAAAAAAGAATTATGCTAAGGAAACAGGAAAATAAGTAATCAAGATCAAAATTTGAAATATAGAAAATAAAATGAAGTGTACTCTTTAGTTGACTTAAGTAACTATAAACCTTTTCATATCAATTTTATAATAAAAATGCATGAACAAAGAAAGCAAAAGTACATTTGATCAATAGCAACAGCAAAATCATCAGTAATTGAGTATATAAAAAAAAAAGATGGAGGGAATAACAATGTTCCTTCCAAAAGAAATGTACTCATTACCTTATTTATGTAACTGTAACCCCTCTGTACATTACCTTTAAAATAAAATTATATTGAAATTAAAAATAAAATAAATAATATAGAAATTAAGAATTCTTAGAAGCCATTAGTTAAAAACTTTATAAAAAACTGCCCCAAGTACCCAAGGAATATATTTTGATGATACTATTTAAATACTTAAACTTCAGTAGAAAAGCAAAATGTTTAACAACTTTTACAAATAAATTAATAAATCAGAATATATTACTATAATAACCATTGAATGGATTTTTAGTGGCAGTCAAATATGTAAGAAATAAGGTAATATGCCATTCATTTGCACTTAATAAGTGAGAAAGAATGTTCTAGGTGTTTAAAAATATATCATAAGTTTAATGAAGAAACTATTCTGTCACGTCATATGATAATCAGATAAAGATGATATTAGAGCAAAGAATAGATTATACTAAGTTTTGGGATGCTAATGTATGTACTTATTTTGCTTTTGGAAAATTGTGACAATTTCAAATTCGGGTATTGTTCTTGCTAGGCTGGCATTATGTCAGTGGTTAATTTTAGGATAAGGGTTCCCTTTCCACAAGAATATGTACCTGATTTGTCCTTTTATCTTTCCCATCATCAATGACATCAGAGTTGCACACCAACTTGTCTAGCTTCCTGGATCCTGCAGTCCTTCCAATCTTAGTCTCTACATAGTGCAGGATGGAGGAAATGATCCAATGCACCCAACTATAGATTGAGAAGGAACTCCCCTAAAATTTGTCCTGGATTCTGTTCTCAAGCCTCCTAAGTAGTTAAGAGTACAGATTGGAACCCCTGGTGCCAAACAGTAACAGTATTTTTTAAAGCAATTAGACATTTATATGACAGGCTTGTGATAACCTCAGGAAAATAATAAATGAGTATTGAAGCATAGAGGACAGACAGAATTTTAGCTCGCTACTCAGAGGGTGAATCAGCTTAGCTAGCTACTACTCGGGAGGCAGAGATCTGAAGACCAATGTTCAAAGCCAGTCCAATCATGAAAAACCATGTGATTATCTCCAAAAAACCAGAAGTACAGCAGTGGCTCAAGTGGTATACCACTACCTTGGGCACAGATGCTTAGAGCAGGAATGATGAATGCATGCATGAGCACATGAACATACACGTGTGTGTACAGGCACGTGTGTGCACACACACAAATGAGTTTTTCAATGCAGAGTTTTTCATTTTTTTTTACCTTGCTGTACTTTATTTCCCTGTATTAGTTCACAAATTAACAAAATCAGCTAAGGACCTATTTACATACAACTCTTCATGTTTCTCTAAAGTCTACTCTCTTTTTGGCAGCCTGCTCTTATTTGACCCAAAAGTAAATTATTCAGGAGATCAATTCATCTCCCTCAACTCTGTAATGTTAGATGACTGTTTAAGTTCTTCCTAGCAATATAATGTTGTGAAATCCTGCATCAAGCATCATATTTCTTTCATGAAATGGGAAACCTCTGGAAAAAAAAAATATGTTTTACTCCTCCTGGCAAGCATCTGGAAATTTATTATCTTCATATAATCCATGAGATGTCTGTGTATGCCAAAGATGGCTGTGAAAATAAAAAGACCCTTTTAAGCACATAGAATTCATATACCATTAATAGGTATGAAGATTTTTTTTATTATTCTGAAAATACCATACAGAGGAGTTACAATTACATGGGCAAGATAATGAGTACATTTCTTATCAAGCATTGTTGCCTCCTCCTTTGTTTCCCCTTCTTATCCCTTTCCATCTCACCCCCCGCCTCCCCCCCGTTATGCCCCGCCTTGAGAAAATTTTAAAGTTCATTTTTCGACATAACATTTTGTACATCTCATTGTTACAGTGGGTCCTACTCTATCCCTTTTTAAACAATCTGTTTTTTCCCTTCCCCTCAACAAAGTATACCAACACAATATACAATGAAAACAGGAGTTATATTGTGGGGGAGGGATATACAAAGCAACAAAAATTCATCTTACAAATATGTTAGAAACAAGCGCATGAAAGAAAAAATGTTTGAATGCTTATCTTGGGGTACATTTCACCTAATATCAACAAATCTTACCTTTTCTGCTTGTCTCAGACATATACTATTTATAACCAATAAGAGAAACCATGGGGCCTATGTGTATTTGGGCCTGGCTTACTTCACTTAATATAATTTTTTCCAAGACTTTCATTTTCCTAACAATGGGGCAATGTTATTCTTTCTGATGGAGGCAAAGAATTCCATTTTGTATATATACCACAATTTCTTGATCCATTCATCTACTGAGGGGCATCTGGGTTGGTTCCAAACTTAGCTGTGGTAAATAATGTTGCCATAAACATAGTTGTGCTGGGAGATTTAGTGTGGTCTTCTTCGTGATCATTTGCGTAAATGCCCAAAAGTGGGATTGCTGGAACATAGGGGAGCTCTATGTGAAGTCTTTTGTGGAACCTCCATACCACTTTCCAAAGTGGTTGAACAAGTTTACACTCCCACCAACAATGTAGTAGGGTTCCCCTATCCACATCTCCTCCTGTATCTGTTGTTATTAGAGTTCTTGATTATAGCCATTCTAACTGGGGTGAGGTGGTATCTCAATGTTGTTTTGATTTGCATTTTTATAGCTAGGGAGGTTGAGCATTTCTTCATGTGTCTATTGGCCATCTTTCTTTCCTCTTCAGAGAAGTTATTTATTGGGCAGTTGATTCTTTTAAGATTTGTTGTTGGGGGATTTAAATTTTTGGAATTCCAGATATATTTTTAGATCGAGACCCTTGTCCATTGTATTACTAGTGAAGATCTTCTCACAATTTGTGGACTTTCTATGGATCTTGCTAGCTATGTCCTTTGCCATGTAGAAGCTCTGCAATTTCATGCAATTCCATTTGTTAACCTTTCTATGATTTGTTGTGTTTCTGGGTCTCTATTAAGAAAGTTTCGGCCTGTACCAAGGAGATCTAGGGTTTCTCCTATTCCATCCTGTAATGTTTTCAGAGTGTCTTCATGACTCTGAGGTCTTTGATCCATTTGGAGTTGATTCTGGTGCAGGGTTATATATAAGGATCTAGATTTAATTTTCTACATGTAGTTAAACAATTTTGCCAGCACCGTTTACTGAAGAGGCTGTCTTTCTTCCATTCTATTTTTTTAGCTCCCTTATCAAAGATTAGATGGCTGTAGGTCTTTAGGTTCATTTCTGGGTTTTCAATTCTATTCCATTTGTCTTGAGTTCTGTTCTTTTGCCAGTACCAAGCTGTTTTGATTACTATGGCTTTGTAAAAGAGTTTGAAATTTGGTACTGATTTTCCTCCATCAGTGTTCTTTCTGTTAAGGATCGTTTTGGTTATTCGGGGTCTTTTATTGTTCCATACGAATTTTTGGTTTACCTTTCCTATTTCCTTGAAGAATGAGGTTGGAATATTGATAGATATCACATTCAATTTGTAGATAGCGTTGGGAAGTATTGCCATTATCACGATTTGATCTTTCCAATCTAGGAACATGGGAGTTTTCACCACTTTCTAAGTCTGTTTTGATTTCCTTTTTCAGGTATTTAAAGTTTTCATCATAGAGGTCCTTCACTCCTTTGGTTAAGTTAATTCCTAGGTATTTTATTTTTGGGGGCCTATTATGAATGGAGTTGCTTTCCTAATTTCAGCCACAATTTTCTCATTGTTGGCATGCAGAAAAGCCATTGATTTTTGAGGGTTAATTTCATACCCTGTTATTTTGCCCAAGTTTTGAGTCACCTTGACTAACTTGGGAGTAGAGTCTTTAAATACAAGATCATGTCATCTGCAAAGAGGGAAAGTTTTACTTCTTCTTTCCCTATTGGGTTCCTCTTTATGTTTGCATCTTGTCTTATTGCTGTAGATAGGCCTTCTAATACTAGATTGAAGAGCAATAGAGAGTGGGCATCCTTGTCTCGTTCCACAGTTTAGAGGAAATAGCTTTAGTTTTTCACCATTGAGATAATACTTTCTGTAGTTTTGTCATACACAGCCTTTATTGTATTGAGGAATGTTCCACAGATTCCTAATTTTTCCAGGACCTTCACCATAAAGGGGTGTTAGATCTTGTCAAAGGCTTTTTCTGCATCTATTGAGATAACCATGTGGTTCTTATCCTTGCTCTTGTTGATGTGATGAATTATGTTAATTGATTTGCGCATATTGAAGCAGCTTTGCATCCCTGAAATGAATCCTGTTTTCTCATGGTGTATGATTTTTGGGATGAACTATTGAAGTTGATTAGCCAAAATTTTGTTGAGAGGCTTTGCACCAATGTTCATCAAAGAAATGGGTCTATAGTGCTCTTTCTTTGATGAGGGTTTTGGGATGAGGGTTATGATGGCTTCATGGAAAGCGTTTGGTAGTGAACTTTCTCTTTCAATTTCATTGAAGAGTTGGAGGAGTATTGGTGTGAGCTCTGCTTTGAAGGCCTTGTAGAATTCTGCTGTAAAACCATCTGTTCCTGGGCTTTTCTTAGATGGGAGGTCTCTTATTGCTGTTTCTATTTCAATGCTTGATATGGGCCTGGTTTAACTCATCTTGGTTTAGTTTCGGCATGCAAATATTTGCCAGGAAAAGGTCCATTTCTGTCAAGTTCTCAAACATTTTAGCATAAAGTTTTGAGCAGTATTCCTTTATAATGTTCTGAATCTTGGTTGTTTCTGTAGTGATGTTTCCATTCTCATCTCTGAGTTTATTAATTTGGGTGTGTTCTCTTCTTTTTCTGATAAGATTTTTTAAGGGTCTGTCAATTTTGTTAATTTTTTCGAAAAACCTTCTCATTTTGTTGATTCTTCCTATGGTTTTTTTTTTTTTTATTCTAATTCATTTAATTCTGATTGAATTTTAATTATTCTTTCCATCAACTGGATTGGGGTTTATCTTGATGCTCTTTATCAAGGAGTGTCAGATCTCATTAAATTGTTGGTTTCAGGTCTCTCCAATTTGTTAATATAGGAACTCAGAGCTATAAACTTGCCTCTGAATCGTGCCTTCGCTGTGACCCAGAGGAGCAGATAATCTCTGTGCTAGTTTTTGTTGAATATCATGAACATGTGAACGTTGTTTCTAAGCTCTTCCATGACCCACTGGTGTTTCAACATTGTGTTTTATAGCCTCCATGTGTTACTGGACCTCCTTTTGTGGCTTTTTGTGTTGAGTTCTAATTTTATTCCCTTTTGGTCTGAGAGAATGCAAGATATGAATTCAATGTTTCTGAATTTTGACAAGTTTGATTTGTGACCTAAAGTGTGGTGTATTTTGGAAAATGTTCTATGTGCTGCTGAGTCAAATGTGTACTCTGATGCTGCTGGATGAATATTCGCTAGATGTCTGCTAAATCAGTTGATGTTTGTGCTTGTTTAGATCGGTGGTTTCTCTGTTGATTTTGCCGAGTTGATCTATTTAGTGGGGATAGTGGTGAGTTAAAGTACCCAAAAATGTCTTTGGATCTATGTGAGATTTAAAGTAGTATTTCTTGGATGAATTTGGGTGCACTATTGTTTGGCAAATATTTAGAATTTTAATATCCTCCTGAAAGAGAGATCCCTTAATTAATATGTAGTAACCTTCTTTATCTCTTCTCAATAATGTTAGTTTGAAGTCTATTTTATCTGATATTAGGATTGCAAATCCTGCCTGTTTATGGGGGCCGTTTTCTTGGTAGATTTTGTTCCAGCCTTTTACTTTCAAAATGTGTTTGATTTTTATGGGCAAGTAGTGATTCCTGAAGGCAGAAGATAGAAGATTCTTGCATTGAAAACCAACTAGACAGTCAATGTCGCTTAATTGGAGAGTTACATCCCCTAATATTGAGAGGTAGGACTGAGAAGTATTTGGGTGTTCCTGCCATTTTATCCACCTTCTTGGGTGCTACGCCTACTGGATTCTTCCTATGCTTCTTGGATTCTGTTTGGGTGTGTTTTCTTGGCCTCTATTGTGGTCTTGTTGGTTTTGTATGTTTAGGATATCTTTAAGTATCTTTTGTAGAGCTGATTTGGTAGAGATATATTGTTTGTTTTACTTTGCTATGGAAGATTTTTATTTGATCTTCAATTATGAAGGAGAGTTTAGCTGGGTACACTATTCTTGGTTGATAGTTGTCTTTAGAGCATGGCATACATCATTCCAGGCTCTTCTTGTTTTGTCTCTGTTGAGAAATCTGAGGTGATTCTAATTGGTTTTCCTTTATAGGTGACTGATCTTTTCTCTTTGACAGCTTTAAGGATCTTTTCCTTGTTCTGAATTGATCTTGTGTGGCTTATAACTGGACGATGGGATGTCCTGTGCCTTCCTGGTCTACTTGGAGTTCTAAAAGCTTCTTATATCTGAATATGCCTATCTTTCTGCGTTTTGGGAAGTTCTCTGCTAGGATCCTGTTGAACAAATTTTCTAGACTATTAACTTCTGTCTCTATGTGCTCCTCTACACCCATTTCCCTCAGATAAGGCCTTCAGATAGTGTCTTCCAAGTGTTGAATAGATCTATCATATTTCTTGAATTTGTCTTAGATAGTTGCATGTTCTTTCTCTATAATACCTAGGCTGTCTTCAATGCCGGAGATTCCATCTTCCGCATGGTCTAACCTACTGTCAAGACTTTCTACTTTTTTTTTCATTTCTTTTCCTTCTAATTGGTCAGCTGTTATGGCTTCAAATTCTTTGTTGGAGCTTTGTTTTAGATTTGTATGAAATTCTTTACTTCCTTAATTTGGTGTTCTGTGTTTATTCTAAAATCACTTAGTTGATTGGTCATGTTTTACTTGGACTCCCATTTCTTCTGTTAGGCTCCATTCAGCATTTCCTTTGTGGTCTCCCTGACTCCTTTCAGGTGTCTGTTTATGGATTCCATGAATGCCTCTATTGATCTTTGTCTATGCTCATCCCGCTCTTGCAATTCTTGTATTACTCTTTGATTGGATTTCTCACGTTCATGCAACTTCTGTAGTTCTCTTTGACTGATCTCAGCCTGCTCACACAATTCCTTTATTTCTCTTTGAGTGTTCTCAACCTGCGTACACAATTCCAGTATCAATCTTTGAGTAGCTTTCTCAAGCCCATGAGCTTCCTGTTTTGATCTTTGGTTTGCCTCCTCTCTCTCCCTATCAGGCTCACACTGAGCCCTTTGCAGGGTTTCAGTCTTTTCATTCACCATGTTTACCAGTAGTGTTTGTAGAAGTTTTTGGGAACTCTCCTCTGGATTATTCATTATCTGTTCTGTCATCTGATTATCTTGAGTGGGAATTGAGATACCCGGACTTGCCATTTTTCTTGTGTTTTTCTTGCTTGTTCTGCCTATTTGGGATGAAAGTAATGCCAGTTTTGTGCTAGAACACCATTTTAATGCAAGCATCCACCAAAGCCCTGCAATTGCATAGTCAAATGTCTGCAGATACAATCTAGTTCAACAGTTACAGTCTATTCAACATTAAACAACTATGTATTAATGGGCTAAGAATAGCAAAGAAGAATTTGACATACCAGAAATTATTAAGTTTAGGGAGAAAAGTGGGGAAAATAGGGTTAGAGGGATGTGGAATGGTAAAAGGAGAGTGAAATTAATGAATTCCTAATCTCGCAGAGATAAATGGATTGGAAAGAATGATAGGAGAGAGAGAAGAATAAAATTGAAAAAAGAGACAAGAAAAAAATGGAAAAAGAAATATTTAAATTTAAAAAGTGAAACTCTTAAAAGTAATGAAAATTTAAAGAAGTAATATTGAGAGAAAATGGAAAAACAAAAATTTATATTAAAAAGTGAAACACTTATGAATTATGTAAATTTATAGATGATATTGAGAGAAGAAAATGATAAGATGAGAGGAAGGGAGGGATACAAAGGAGACCTGAAAAACTAAAAAATAAAAATTCTTCAAATATTTTATAGGTATAAATAGATAATACTGCTATTAAGGAATTTAATCCTAAGAAGTTTTGAATTGAGTTATACATTTTTGGATTAAGTATATGCACAAAGGGGGATAAGCTGTTATAATCAATGACAGATATATATGAGGATGAACAGAACAACAAATAATTCATGCAAAAAGAACAAAAGATGAAAAAGTAAAACTAATGAGAAAGAAAGAACATAAAAGACAAACAGGTCAGTAGAGATTTTTTTTTATAAGCACACACACACACACACAAACACACACACACATAGACCTAAAATAAAAGTTATAAGAGGAAGAAAAAATGATTAAGAAAAACAATTCTTATAATTGAAAAGTAAAAATTTTAAAAAGATACAAAAAAGACTTCTTTGATTTTGTTTTTGGGGGGTGGATGGGAAGATCCTGTATCTCCCTTGTGACAGTAATCAGTGTCTTGGTGGAGTCTCTGGTTTGCTTGTGGTGTTTGGTTTTCTGTGGCTTGATTAGTTTCTTAAGTCAGTTTGTTTGGGCAGGCAGAAAACATTCCCTTGGTTTACCCAGAAGTTTGTGATCCTCCTCCCAGGCTAGTTCAGTGGGAGGGAGATCTGCTTTGAGTATCGCAAAACAGGGAGATGGCTGTTTCCTCTAGTTTGGATTTGCTGTGATAAGGCTGGGTTCTGCATAACGTTGAGGCCTTTCAGCAAACAGTAGCTTTTCCCTGAGGGGCTAGCTTCTGAGACATTCACAGAGCCCAGCCTGGAACCATTCTCAGGGTTTATGTTTACTGAGTTTCAATTAATTATCAGGGCTGCTGTAGGGATGGCAACCTCTGGCTCTGTTTACCCAGTGAAGAAAGCCATTCCTTCATGGGTGTAGCTTTCTCTGCCTAGTTGTGGTGACTTTCCCATGGGTGGAGTTGAGAATGGCAGGTCAGGGTAGGTACTTGTGACTTGCACAATAACTCTTTTGTTTTCATCAAAGGACTGAGTTGGAGCTAGCTGTTTAGCCAGGCCTTTGTCTACATCAAAGATGGGTATCTCCGATGTTGGGGGGAGGGGTGGCCTTCCCTCCTCTGCTCCCTTTGAGAAGGAGTGAGGATGTCAGTTTTGTACTCATGCTGGAGTGTTGGTTCCAGGGTAGCCTCTGATCTGCTATCTGCAGGATGAAGATATCTGCTATTTGTCACTTCTTGCTGGTGTTGAGTAAAATCTGCTCGCCTGCTACATCTGGCACATTTGTCCCAGACTCTCTGGGATGTAGGTATGGCGGCTATGGATGCCACCATAGCCGCCACAGTCGCCTCAGCCATGGCTGCTGGAAAATGCTCAGATCTGTCTCCTTACCTGGATTTTCCCTCTCTGGCCAAACTCTCTGTACTGTGATGGCACACATGGTGTGACTAGGACTGTTCACTGGAACACTAGAACTGCTTTCCATGCGAGAACTTGTTTAGCCACCAGATTCTCCTCCGCCATCTTCTCGAAATTCCTGAATTTGTTTAAATATTACTGGAATTGTTTTGGAATAAATAATGCTCACCTTGACTATCTTGAGAAAGAAGAATTGGTTTCTCAGCGCTATAGGTAAGAACTTGAGTGAAAGAAACAAAAGGAAAAATGAGGAACAACTCAACACATACATTCAAAAGAAAGAAAACAACCCAAGAAAACACAAATTAACTCAGTACTCATGAACCTGCAGGAAATGCAAATATTTTTTTAAAAAATAGCTATGACAAGCTTATGAAAATTCTGACTACATGGGAGTCTACTGTTGTGAGGATAGTGGCTAAAGCTCAGACTGGACAGAAAGATCTGTACACAATGCCAGGCACTTGTTATTCTAAATTCCAGGAAGTATAACATGAAGTAGACTAAGCCCACGATCATACACAAGTAGGAAGCAAGATTCTATCTGAAAGTAAATCAGGATAATTTAGGGCTGGGGACACGCCAAAGTGGTAAGAATATCCATTTAGGAGACACAAGACACTCAATTCAAATTCTAATATTATGGGTATTAAAGAAAAAAAAGCTATGACTTTAAATAATGGGAATAATTGCAAGATTTGAATATTTGAGTGGAGAAAAATCCATGAGAGAGATAGAGTTTACCCATGTTGCAATGCTTTCTACTTAAGTGATAATACTATATGGTACTCCAGACATAACAGAGTTACCTTGCAAATGAGCATTGATGTGCATTTGGGTGAAGGAAATAGTCTAATTACACAGGTGTAAATTAAATACTTTTTGGGGGTAGATTTTAGTTCTTGTACTAAGAGCCTGGGTGATATCTCTGAGTCTTTTCTCTCAAGGCTATCACTCTACTACTTTGAGCCACAGTTCCAATTCTGATTTTCTGTTGGTTGTTTGGAGATAAGAGGCTCATGGACTTTCCTGCCAGGATGGCTTCAAACCATGATCGTCAGATCTCAACCTCCTGAGTAACCAGGATTCCAGGCCTGAATCGTCCATGTTTTTAATAATTTAGTAAATTGTACAGTTACAGAAGTTATAATTTATCATTATAACTTTTATAATATATGTGTGTATATTTATATCAATGAATGCATATAGAAATATTTTAACATATTTTTGTGTCTATAGTAGATTTATGAAATCATCCTTCATTATAAAATAACATGGAAACAAGTTTAATGAGGAGCAAAGCAAAGGGAATTGTCACGTTTCTTGTTTTTGAATGAAATATGAATTGTGAGAATCAGTTTGAAAAAATACATTTAACAAAATGGATAACAGCTATTTATTCCAATCCCTTTATTTGCCCATATTGTGCATCCTCACACATGAGTGTCAAAGTCAAACTACACTTTTTTGCCTTTGTATTTAAATCACATGTTATAATTTAGGGGATAGGTGAAGTAATCAAATAAAGATTAAAATAATAGTAAGTGAAGCTATGAGTTAGAGCTGAAAATTATTTTAAATATGATAATAGCTAATTTAATTCCATATCTCTTACTTTTACTCTATTGTCATATACTTCATTCCCACATTAGGAAAGTACATAGAAGGTTCTCACTAAATTATGTGTAAAATTATGAAAAAATGTACTAAAAGAATATGGGCACATTGGGGCTGGGAAAGTGGCTCAGTGGTAGAGCTTTTGCCTTGCATGAATTAGGCCGTGGGTTTGATTCCTCAGCACCACATAAGCAAAAAGAAGAAAGCCAGAAGTGGCGGTCTGGTAGATTGCTAGGCTTGAGCAGAAAAGCTGAGGGACAGCGCCAGAGGGGCCCAGAGTTCAGACCCCTCGACCGGACAGAAAAAACAACAACAACAACAACAACAAAGAATATGGGCACAGTGTGGTTTTAGCTGATTGAGACCTGTAGGGGGTAGTGTGTTTTTGAGGACTTGAAAAACGTTGTGATGGAGATGAAGGAAGTGATTATTCTGGAAAATTGGCTAGAGGATTGCTCCCAGAAAAATAGTGATGAATTCTTCCAAAAGGTTAGAGTAAAATCATTCTCACAATCATGTTCACTACTGCACTATTCACTGTAGAGAATTTATGGAAACAGCCCAGATGCACTTTAGCAGAGGGATGGTTGGAGAAAGTGTTGCACATATACACAATTGGATTGCACCCATCCATTATAAAGACTGTTACAACATTTGCAAAGAAATGGTTAGATCTAAAATTATGTTAAGTAAACGAAATCACAGCCAGACACAAAAAGGACGCATATTTAGAAGCCAGAATTTTATGCAAGTTAAACAACAATATTAATGGAAGCATGCTATTTGCAGAGGAATATTTAACAGGTGTAATTTCTTATAAAATTCAACTTTTAATCCAACAAAATGAATACCAGGAGACTATGACTTGTAAAATGTGAGGGGAAGTCAAAGGGAAGAAATAAAGAGACTTATGGAAGTAGAGAGTGAAGCCATAATATTTAATGCAGATAGTATGAAACTAGAAAAATTGAAAGTGGGTTGAGGTTTGGAAGGATGTGAGAAAGTTATGTAAAGATCCATTGTACTTATAAACTGATTCGTTGAATGGAAAACCATCCGTACAACTATTTAATAAAAATATGATTAAAAACAATGGAGACATCTGATCTTAAACCATGAGTCAATATGATAATTCCTTCTCAGAAATTTTCTTTTCAGGTATTTTCCTCATAATGACAGAAAAGTGAACAACGCAATGAATATCAATACATCACTTTTTATACTCTAAATAGACACAATATAAAAATCACAGTAAAAATATTAGAATATACACATGATAAAATAACAGGTAGAAAGTATCAAACTCTGATTGTTTTCCAAATACTTTACCTTTGATATCTAATTTAATCCTCACAATAATTCCATAAAGTGGAATTACTTCTATTTTTAATTCTAAGGTGATGATATTTAAGTCTTCAGAGTTGGAATTACTAGTACAACATTGCACACACGGTAAGTGTTAGCCTGCTTTCCATTCCTACCATATGAAATAACCTCATTCTATTTTATAACTACCAGCACTCAGTCTACTAATTCTAGGAAAATTCCCCAAAATTATTGTGCACACTCTAATAATATTTCACTTAATAGGTAACTAAGCCGAACACCGGTGGCTCACACTTATAACGGTAGCTACTCAGGAGGCTGAGATCTGAGGATTGTGTTTCAAAGCCAGCTCGGGCAGGACAGACTGTGAGACTCTTATCTCTAATAAACCACTAGTAAACTGGAAGTGGCACTGTGGTCCAAGTGGTAGAGCACTTGGCTTGAGTGGTAGAGCGCTCGCCTTGAGTGGAAGAGCGCAGGGACAGCACCCAAGCCCAGAGTTCAAGCCCCATGACCAACAACAACAAAAAAGAAAATAAGTAACTGTAATATGAAAACTCCAAGTTCATAATCAATTTATACCTCCCTGGTGAAAGGAACTGCTAAACTATAACATTCTTGATTTCTAGCTCAAAATAGTAGAAATCATATTTTATCCCTTCACTCAACACTGCACTGCCTGGGGACCCCATCTCTGGTTAACACAGTCTTACTGAAAGAATGACCTGCCCAATTCCTGATGGAAACAGACTGCAGGTCTTTAGAGCAATCGTTTCCACATTGTAGCTCACCTCAATTGTTTGCCATTAGAAATATTTTGATTCCTTTTATACACAACATTTTGAGAGAAATGTACTAATTTAAAATGTTATTAAAGAAAGACTGATATAAAAATCACTTTTGACCCCAGCTAAATATTGACCTTTCATATACCCAAAAATGCAGTCTTACCTATTATTAATATTAGGAACGAGAGGTTGAAAATCATAGACACCAAGACCTAAGTATGAATTAAAGACTCTCCAACTTGTGAAAACAATTGGTTTAAAAAGACATGAATACTACTGCATTTTTAATTCCCTATGATAATGATAATGGTTCCCTATGATAATGATAATGATAAACTATTAACACTTAAAAATAACTCATTTTTTTTGGGATTAGGACACAAAACACAAGGTTAGTCCTAATCATTTTAAAAATCCATTATTTATGCTAAAAGTTCACTCATAACTATAAAGATTCTAAAACTAACTGAAGTACAGAGGAAATAATTTCACTGCATCATCTACATTCAATGGACTGTTAATAGAAAACAAAGTTATACTAATAATTAGCTTACCCAACTCACTTACATTTTTTTATTCTATTCCATTTACTTTCATAAAAACTGGGTTTTCATAAAATAAAGCATAAAAAAGCGTATATACCCACTTACATTTTCAGATCTTAACAATATTTATTTCAGAAATTTTGGCTCTACAGTCAATGAACTGAAATAATAGTAAAATATTCAAAGGATTTTCAGAAATTGCAAGACTTGCTCTGGGAGGTTATGTATATTGGAAAAGATATTCAAAAAGCCTTATTTGTTAAAGTAGCCATAGGTACACACAAAAGAGCCATTAGTAAAGATCCCTGTGCATGTACAAAACACCTTCAAATGCATCCACAATCTGGACATGACACATGCTTTTTGTTTGTTCGTTTTTGAAAGGAATATCTAACAAGCATATCCACACTACTTATTTTCAATAAATAAGACGGGATATTCAAACGTAATATGGGTTCTCTTAATGAGAACAGATATAATATTGCAAAGAAAGTGATTTTCAACAGAAATCCGGAAAGAGTTTATCCAACTTGTGTTTCACAGGAATAACCAGAGAGTAATACCTGTTTTGTCAAGTCGGCCAAATCACTCCATGAGTGTATCTTAAAAGTATAACTAATGTAAGAGGTCAAATGCGTATTTTGTACTGACAATCATCTTACAGCAATAACTTACTAACTAATTATGTTTGTATCTTCTTACCTAACATACAATAAGAGCTGAAAGCGGTCTCTTTTTCTAAATTAATATTGTAAATGCTTTGATTATGATGACGTTATTATTAAACAAATAATATTTACAGAAGTGTGGTTCCACTGAAATGACATGACAGAACACTGATAAATAAAAACATTGCAACACAGTTAGCTTTTTTCAGCCTCACCCTGTCCACATTGGCAAGCAACATTGCAACAGCACACGCACACATATACACATACATACATGTTCGCACATGTACACACACATATACATGCATGTTAAATTCAGGGTATATTGTACAAAAAATCCAAATAAAATATTAGTGATTAGGACAAATGATAATATGCCTTATTACAAAATAATACATAAACCATTACCACGCATGTTACATTTTACCTGCCTCTCCACATGTGACCACTTAATTTATTTTTAATTAATTAATTACCCTATTAATTAATTCATTTGTTTGGTGCTAATCCTAGGGCTTGAACTCAGGGCCTGGCTTTGTCCCAGAATTTAGTTTTTGTTTCAGTTTTCTCAAGGCTAGCATTTTACTGCTTGCACCACAGCTCCATTTCTAGCTTTTGCTGGTTACTTTCAAATCAGAATCTAATGGACTTTTTTTTCTTGGTCTGCTTTCAAACCACAATCCTCAAATTTCATCTTTCTGATTAACTACTATTAAAGACATAAGCCATCAGTGTAGCTTCTACTTTTTCCTCTATAGTTATCTAATGCCCATACTTCGATAGTAATTTTAAAATGAGAGTATAGAAGCAAGATGTACAGTGATGATACTGTCCTGTCAGAAAGTTAGTAATGTAAATTTATTCTTAAAATCATACACAAAAATACCATGATATAGTGTAAGAGAACTCACTATTGAACATATGAGCTTTAAGTGCATTCTAATAGATCCATTATTTATTGGTACCCAATATTAGTAAAATGTATGAGGCATTGGTAAAATAGAAGTCCTTTGCATGACTACATACATTCCTTGTTTTTTCAAAGACACTTGTTTTCATCTAAAAAGTAGGCCTGTCTATTGTCTTCATGTGATTTTGATGATTGAAAGTGCTTAGTGAGAAGGCCAAAATGTATTAGTAGTCCTTAACTATCAATTCTCATTTTTTTTCTTGGAGAATATAATGATCAAATCAATAGTTCAGAATCAGCAAGCAATACTTCAGAATCATGCTTCCAGTGCAAATGGATCACCAGTAAGAAATCCTCAATATCAATTTCCAAAAAGTTTTGTCAAGACAAAATCTCCCTGCCTTCTCTAGCTGCTTTACTACCTTCTTATTCCTTCATTGTACAGGAAAAGTATGATTCAACTGATTTCAGTCAAATCTGTTACTAGAATTATCAAGGATTTACTTTATTGTCTGTAATTTGGTCAAAGTTATATCTCTTTACGTAGGCTACTAAAATGTATTTACTAATTTCAAGTAAATACATAAATTCTATTCCCATCTCTTTTAAAAATAAATTTTTCTTTGCTCTATAAATTGATCAGAGGCATGGATTTTGTGGCTAGCTAGGTCATTACACATCTGTCTCTCTCTTTCTTTCTCCCTTTCTTGGTTCTCATAGACAATATGATTGCTCCATAATTATCCTAATTTATTTTGCTTTTATATTTTTGGTTGCATCATTTCACTTTTTGCTCTGCCATTTCCCAAATCATTTATATAAAAGGCATTATTTCCTATTTTCTCATTCCTAGAATAAGCTACACACGTAGACATCACTGGTCCTCATTTTCAGTGTGTACATTTGAATATGGAGGAACATCTTTCTGCTGCTCTCCATCAACTCCCTACTCTCCAGTTAGAATAATTTCGAATAGTAAAATTGGAAAAAGAGAAAATAAATCATGGTGAATAAAGAGATGCAGAAAATTCACCGGGTATTTCTGACTAGTTCAACCAATGGGAACTATTAGGGAAATACATGGACACCTCATTCCCACTGGCACTCAAAGTCTCTGGTTAGGCAATTCTTAGGAATATGGGGAACAAGATGAAAAAGTAAGGAATGGTATCAATTGCAAGAAAAAAAATTGGAGAAGGATCCAAGCAAATCTCTTCATTGGGCTGCCAAAAATATTCAGCGTACTGCAGTGCGGAGACTTCTTTCCCAAAAGGCCACTCATGTTAATAGTAGGGATGATGATGAGTATACCCCTCTTTGAGAAGCCTACAGTGGACACTTGGACATTGTCAGTGAGTTGGTGTCTCAATCGGCACATGCAATACCTGTAGATGACTGGACACCGCTGCACAATGCCTATACGTGGAATAATACCAGAGTGGCTTCTTTCTTACTTCATCATGATACAGATACCAATGCCCAAACTAAAGGACTCTTTTTTTAAAAATTTTTTTGGTCTGGTCGTGGGGCCTGAACTCTGGGCCTGGACGCTGTCCCTCAGCTCTTCAGCTCAAGGCTAGTGCTCTACCACTTGACCCACAGCACCATTTCTGCCTTTTTTTTCTGCTTATGTGGTGCTGAGGAATAGAACCTAGGGCCTCATGCATGCAAGGGAAGTGCTCTACCACTGAGCCACTTTCCCAGCCCAAATATTTTTGTTTGTTTGTTTTTTGTTGGTGTTGTCGGTTTTTTTTTTTTTGTCGGTTGTGGGGCTTGAGCTCTGGGCTTGGGTGCTGTCCCTGTGCTCTTCAGCTCAAGGCGAGTGCTCTACTGGTTGAGCCACAGCGCCACTTCCACAAACTAAAGAACTCTTGACACCCTTACATCTTGCTGCTGAGAATTGAGATAGCAAAGGTACGCTGGATCACCTTCTGTTGAACCATTATATAAAACCAGGCCTGAAGAACAACATAGAAGAAACCGTATTTGATATTGCCAAAAGGATAAGTATGTATCACTACCTCTATGAAGTTGTGGAAGGCTGTACAAATTGTTCAATGAAGTCCTAATGGTCGGGTTAAGTTTCTTAAATTTCAAAAATGCAAGTCCATCTTTTGTGTCCCTACAAAATATTTTCACAATGAAGTAAGAGCAATATATTTTTTTTTTGGTCCGTCATGGAGCTTGAACTCAGGGCCTGGGAGCTATCCCAGATATCCCTTGTGCTCTTCAGCTCAAGGTTAGCGCTCTACAACTTGAGACACAGCTCCACTTCCAGTTTTCTAGTGGTTTATTTGAGATAAGAGTACCACAGACTTTCCTTTCCAGGCTGGCTTTTAACCATGATCCTCAGTTCTCAGCCTCCTGTGTAGCTAGGATTATAGGCATGAGCCACCAGTGCCCGGCAGCACTAATATTTTCCTGTAAAAATTCATGGATTCTGGGAAATTCTTCCAAGTGAATTGCCTGCCTTGGATGTCAAAATGTATTCAATAGTTTTTGTATACATGTATAATATTTTCTTCAGAGTTTGTGATTTTTAATCAGAAATAATTTTAATTTACCTGTTGAAATGAGTAGTACAGAAACTAAAATATTTCTGGTGCTTGTCTGAAAAAGTATATTTTAAAATATACTATATTCTATGTTTGCAAAATGTTCATAATTTATTTTATTTTCTCCTAGATATTCTTTGAATTCTACATTATTTTATAATATATAGGTTCACTAATGTGTACTTTCCGATTGCATTCCATATAGAAAGTTTGCTTCCTTTTTTTCTAGGACTTAATATTATTTTTCTTTGTGAAAAAATGACAATGTTGTCTAATTTGAAAAGATTTGTAAAGTTTATGCTATGTAAACGCCTTTGTGAGGTGAAGATTTAATACACTGATGTCAAACTAAATTTAATTCTATGAATTACGTGTATTGTTACACTTGTAATTTTGTAATCAATTTTTTAATAACTGTTTTTCATTTCTTGCATCTGAAGGATGAATAGTATGGAATACTTCTCACATTTTCATATTATCCTTGTGCAAGTGCCATGTTAATCTCTGTATTGTAATTTGAGTATACATGCTGCTGAAGCATGTAGTATCCTCTAAATTTAAGTAGTTAATGATGCAATCATTATACAGGCTTATATCTATGGGTGCCTACTTGTAACAAGGAAACCTTATTGTTCCTAACAATGATATCGATCTTATTTCCCTAAAATTCTGTGAATAGTGGAAAAATTATATTGATCAGTCGATTGCTCACATTTGCAAATTTTTTTGTCAATGACTATCTTAAGTCTTTTTATTTGGAATTTGATCATACTCTCAATTATTTATAGATAGGTCCAAAGGTGATGGCGTTTTCAAGTACTTATTTATCCAACTGAATTAGCTTTGTGGACCTAATGTATGCAAATTAAGCGTTGCTTAAGAGCTACTTCTAAACTTCTTCAGCTGACATTTTCCCAAATGAGGTGTTACTGGAACAAATGTCTACCTGAGCCTTTACCCTTCTTCCATGTGGGAACAGACCAACCAGAATATCTTACCCTGAAAGCATAGATTGTCTTACTAGAACAAAGCTAATCTTGGTTACAAGGGATCATAGAGAGATGAACAGTTCAAATAGAACTGTTCAGACTAGAAGGTATTTTATCAAAATATAATTTTTATTATACCTCCATTTCAAAAGTAGCTAAAGCCAAGAAGGTGAAAAAATTGTTTGTATGCATGATAACTTAATGTCCTGGCCTGTCTACCATCCAACCAGGCAGGAACTTACACTACTGCCTTTTTATCACCAAATATTTTCATAGTTGCAGGAGAAGTGCATATGTTTCTCCTCGTTATTAGACATTGAATTGATAATGTTTTAATCACAGTGTTTCCTCTTGCCTCCATGCTGTAAATCTTCAAATGGTAAAGCTTTAGGTCTAACTCTATCAAACACTGAGGTAGAGATAATGGAATAATACTTTAAAACAGAGTTGCCTTTAATACAGTAACTACAACAGAACAATGCAAAACGTGTGCCTTTTAATTATATTATATATAGTTATATATTTTATATTTATATGTACTGATTTTATATTTCACACAATGAAACTTACTAGAATTAGTTGACAATTTGACAAATAAATTGATATTTATTTATTCCAATAAATAGCATTTGAATATAAATAATTAGGTTTAATATATATATTAGGCTATAAAAAGTATCAGTGCAATGTTTTTAGTATAAACTTGTGATACATTCTAACTGTTCTTGGTCTTCTGAATCCACATGGTAAAAAACAATTTTTTCCTCTAATCTATAATGGATTTTACTCTGCTGCTCTGTTTATTGTTTAACTCGCTTGTCCCAAACTGGTTTTCTCCATATTTGCGAAGCATTCCTACCTGCATCATCAGATAACAGGGGCAAGACTTCTCACCATGGCCCAAGCAACATATCAACACAAAGTAATTGAAGACCCATCTCAATTTTGCATTTCCTATATTTCAGGGCCCCAATTCCTTGAGATGCAGGAATTAGCAGAAAGTAATTGTGAAATGCAAGGCAACTGAAAATGAATGATGAGATCGCAAAATTTGAGAGAAAGTACTGTAATTTAAACATTCAACTTACAGATGACCAGCCCATATGAGTGAACAAGTTCACAAAGTGTCATAAGATTATTTTTAATACCCCTCACCTATGATTAACGAAAGATTTTATTCCAACATAAGTGGGCCAAAAAATAGTTCCTGGAAGGATAGATCCATAATTGGTCTACCAAAGCCCCGAAATCTGGACCTATAGCTCAAATGTAATTCAGAAAAACATTTGAAGCACTAAGGAGTGCTTCAAACACTGGGACTTCAGTACAACATGGTTCTGTGGTATAAAAATGTCACTCTCAAACCAATGATAACCTACATTTAATCTCCTGAAAGTGTATTCCTTTTCAAATAAACTTTTTGAAATCATATTCGCCAAAATAACATTTGAGAAGTTGATGATACTTAGTGACATTACAAGTTTTTCAAGTATAGGGAGCAAGTTACAATAGAGTTGAATTATTTACACAGCACTAATGCCAAACATGTTCAACCATTCATTAAAGTGTAGAAATAGTACCACCCACAATTTGTGTTTTTCAATAAGGGCCTTCCAGAAGTGTGTTAAATAGATCAGCCTCCTAAATTTCAACCCAAACGTTACCTAATAAATTTCATCATTTAATAAGGTACATTTTAAAAAGTCACAAATATTTGCCTTATCATATGTTATTTTATGTTTTCCCTCTGTCTAACATAGTAAGAAATATTACTTTAAGTCTTGAATATGGGTACTCATCAGAGATATGACACACATAATATCTGTCTTCAATTTCTATCATATTCCTCTCTAGGAATAAATTTTAATTTTCTTCTTTTTCCAAAACTTATAGGTAGTAGAAAATATTATTCCATGTAAAACAAAAGAATCACACAATTGTACAAAGCCATTTATAAAAATTCATAGTTAGGAATACATTCTAATCCATTTTTAACTTTCTTTTTGACTAAAGATTAATCTTCCAAATGGGTGAGAATAAATCATGTTTAGGTGCTTCACGTCTCCAGTCTTGCAAACTATTGTTGCAGATGAATGAATTATGGAAATATAAGCTGACATCAGTTCAAGAATATGCAGGATTGAAACTCCATGGAATGTATATAAACCTTTCAAAGTATTAATAGATAGCTTAACAGAATGACTATCAGGAAGTTGAAACCAGAGAGGAATTATAGTAAAGACATAGAATGAATGAAAAATGAACAAGGGGCAAGTACAGCTAGAATACTCAATGTACACATATCATGAAGGAAGTGGTAAATTGGAAATAAATCTTGGAGAAAGGGTTGGTTGAGAATGATGGAAGGAGTGACTCTGATCTAGGAGCACTGGACAATTAGATGGATATATTTAATTGTAACACAATTGCACAACCTTTTAAAATTCAGTTAAAAACACAACAAGAAACAAAAACACACAAAAATCACAACCAAAGAGCAATCTCTAGAGAGTATGAATATGACCTCTCAAAATTTTAATCAGTTAATGAAGGGCAGTCTTGGGAAAAGCAAACAAAGCTGTTCAAAGAGGGCAGTTTGGGGTAGGGGAGAATTTTGAACAGAATTAAATTGATTGTCTAAGGTTATAAATCACCTACATCGGCTCTAAACAGTATCTTTCTTCTATGAGTTTTCTGTCTGAACTGAATAATCCAGTCCTGAGACACACTTGGTAGCTTGTGAGGTTGAATGGAAGAAACAAGATCAAGAACCCATTACTCCACTGGAGAGAAAACAATCCTCTATATTTTCTCTAATCTCTCTTCACTACTCTTTCTTCATAGTTTTAAGTCAATTGATTTTGAATTATATTTTTCCTTTTTCTTCTGGCAAAGTAATTGGTCAAAATGATTTCATTAAATATTATTTGTCATTTTCTTCTTTCATGCTGTTTAATTGGCCAAGTGAGTCCATTAAACTTTCCTCTTGCATTTGTTGCCATGAAACAACATCTATGTTAATGAGGAGAAATCTAATGTCAAATTTTGACTCCAGAAAACAGTCCAAGACGCTGTGATCACAAATATTTGCTGTATTTTTTTTCTTTTACCTTGAAAGACTTCTTGCATCTAAAGTGCCCACAATTAAAAGTACTACATCACTTGTTGGTTCAATCAGAGTTGTCTAACCTCAAAGATATATTTTGCTAACAAGATGCTTAGAGGAAAGCAAAAAATACTGCACTTTTATCTTCTCTCTTAAGATTCTCCTTAGATACCATATCTGGAACAGTGAAGTTATTCTATGCAAAATTATTTCAATAGATTATTTTTCTCTTGGTCTTGCATTTGTTCACCAAGATGTATGGAGGAGAATAGAGTTAAATCACCCATACTTGGGAGAAACTGTCTGATACAAAAGGACAATGCTTCTATGTCCTACTTCTATGTCCTTCTCTTAGTTCTTGCCGGAGTTCCAATTAATCACAGCTTCTTGGCTTCAAGTCTAGTGAAGCTGAAGAACCTTACAGGCTCCACCACTGCTACATCTTCATTATTTCTCTTTTAAAACTTTTAAGTTGCCTCATTTGGATGTGGAATTTATTTTCATGTCTTCATTCAATCAGTTCTGCATTGTAGTGAGACAAATGGGCTCTGTAAAATCACTTTAGGGAGTAAAAATTCTAACACAATTTATATCAAAAAGTTTTGGCCTCCCTTCACTGCTGAAGACAATACAATTAGCTAAGGCTTCTAAAAAAACTTTTTTAATTAACTTTTCCATTTGCTCAATTCTTTTCTGAACTTTTTGGCATATGTAATAAAGGAAGTCTTCACTATCTCATATTAATAAGAGTATTATTTTTGTGAGCCACGTAGAAATGTGAAATAATTATTTTGAAGTATCCAGATTTTTTTTTTATGTTTCATTGCTTCATGTCCAAAGACATTGTGGAAAGTGTTGCAAACAGAAAGGTGTAACCCCAACACCTTCTTTCATTTTGGAGGTCAATTTCTCCCTAAATATTTTCACTCAAATTATCTTTTTCAGAGAATTAATGTTTGATAATTAAAGGTAAATTCACAAATTTTGATGCCTTATTTTTTTAAGAACTTTTAATTTAAATTCCAATACAACCTTGTTTCAAACAGTGAGAATATAGTTCCTGAGTAAGGACAACTCTCAAGGGAACTTACAGGATTTACAGCAACGTTTCTGAGGTCTGTGTGTTTAGTGTGAAAAAGAGCCATCTTCATCCACATTGCTCCTTCTCTACTAAGTCTCCTTGGATTTCTTTGCATGAAAGCTTATTCTTCCAGGAAATTTAAAATTTTCATAATAGACTAAGTTGTTAAAAATTTTGAACAATTAAATTTTACCTGTCATAACTTTAAAACTCTTGAAAATCCTTTATCAGAACCACAAATTCACCAATCCTAATTCCACCTTCACCATCAAAAATTTAACATGCTGTTTTCATGATATAGTATCCATGCAGCTATTATTTTCCAGTGGCTTTGTTATGCGTATATATAAGCATATTAGCTGATGCTAAGCAAAATGAATTCCAAGATATGGAACCAGATTTTTTTTTCATTTGTGGTTGTTGTTTTGGATGAACTATGTGATTTCTGTTTTCTTTGGGATTTTCCCCTATGGTTTATCCCTGCCGTATTTCATTTTGTATTGTGTATACATTTACCTTAATTAGCGAAGGGAAAAGGAAAAGCATAATGGTGAGACAAAGGACCAAAGGCAAACCAATGCAATAGCAATACTCACAAGACAATACGTTGGAAATGTACATTACAACTTGTGAGGAGTGAAGGGGTGAAGGAAAACTGTGAGCAAATTGAGGATGGGTTACCAAGTTTGAAAAGTTATGATTTAATACTTTACAATTACTGTAACCCCACTGTACATCATTTTGATAATAAAATTGAAAAAATAAGCTACATAAAATATAATTTCACTGTATTGGCACAGTAAATAATATTCTTTATGTAGTAACATTTTAAAAATCAATACTATGTGGCATCTCATTTGAATTAATTACCCCTTCTTTATCAGAGGGTCATCAACTTGAATGTTATCCAACTATACAATATTTTCACAATATACTTGCCAAATTTTTCAAAAAAGAATAAATTTAGTACATTCTCATTTTAAAAGAGAAAACAGTTTAATGCTATGGAAACCCATAACTTTTAAAAGTAAGTAAGTTGTTAAGAGGACAGAATTCAAAATTCCTATGACTAACAACTACTCATTTTTAAATTCTCAACATTCCTAAGAGATTCAATACAGTACCTGTTTGCATGTTATGTAATTCTGCAATAGATGCATTTTCCAATGTGGTGTTACAGATTGAGAAGTAAACAGAAAAATAGCCACATTCTGGTAGAGGATAAAACTGTGAAGCATGTGTAATAATTAATTCTTCAAGAGTAAGCAATTTTTTATAAGAGTAAGCTATTATTTCTATGACCATCAATCCCAAGATTTATGCCATAAAGTCATCCTAGCCCAACAGTTTCCAACTTGTAAGGGACACCTTAAAATTCCTTAATTCACATCATGTATACCTTATCTCTATTTTGAAAAAATACTACACGTCTGCTAATGTGACACTCTCCTTGTTCTGAAAAGAACACAATAAACTGAGCTGCATCATTTTTCCTCCACTGGTATTCTTGAGATCAGACCACTTGCAAATATTATTTATATTTATACTTTTTAATTATCATAGATATTCAGTATGCTAAGATAGGAAAATTATGATCCACAGCCCACCCAGGAAAGAAGGTTTCTTAGAATCTTATCTCCAAAAAACTTCTCCACAAAAGCCAGATTCAAGTGGCACTGAGGTTGAAATGGTAGGGCTTGAGCCTTGAGCATAAACACCCTCAGAGACACTGTCCAGGCCAAGAGTTCAAGCTCTAGGATGAACCAATAAAACAAAAACAAAATTGAAAATAAACCCCAAACCCAGCATTTTTCTCCATGTATACAGAGGCACGTAAATAAGGAAATGGCATCCTGTGTTATATATAGGTAGAAGAAAGAAGATGTCACACAATTACTATCTTCATACCATATTAAACCAAACTCTTAAAAAACGGGTTTTTCTAAATGTATAAATTAATGTCATCCATTTCTTGGCAACTCTGTCTAGATTATTCACATTAACATGGTATACATGAACTGTGCGAATTATCTATTAACTATGTTCTAATTATAACTCTCTTGAGAGAATATCTAGGCAAATAATATGCCTGAATCATTTGTGAATTTTTCAATTAATCCCTCTACTTAAAAAGAATTTTGTAGTATCATATAGAATATGAAATTACAAACAAAACCAAAAAATATATTTTAAATCTAAATTCTAATTTAACAAGGCTAAACCTCCAACTGTGTATTCCTTTCTTGTTGTTTGGTTTGTTTTACTGAGACAAAATTATTCTACCTGATCCAGGGAAGGTATCGTTATGTAATTCCACTCTCTAATCTCCTGTCTGAGTGCTAGAATTCCAGGCTTGTATCACATTGTCCTGCCATAGTTTCTTTATATAATCTAGAAACAGACTAGCAATTCTGAACTTCTCCTATGATCTTATCCACTAGACTGACTGCTCAGACTGTTTATGTACTATTTTCAAAGATGTTTTAACATTTGACACAGGATAGGAACAGTTTCAGATGTGCCTGCAGGGTTCCCGGATTCATTCCTCTATGGATCCTATCCCATTAATAATGATTGCTTGACTCTCTTATTATCTCTGGTCCCTACCTATGTAATTTTCTCAAATTCTGGGGGAAAGTTCACTTGAGGGCTTTCTAATACTAAAAATTATCACTTGATTCTAGTCTTACTCAGGATCTATTTTCTACTCTTTTCTAACTTTTCTACATATGCTGAGAGTTATTTCGTTTGTGTATTTTTGTGTGCACCTATAAGTGCCTCTGTGTGTATGTGTATGTTTGTATGTATTTATGCAAAAACCTAAAGCTGTTATTCAGCAATCTTGCTCATGACTGGTATTCCAACTTTTGGCTGGTTAATTATAGGTAGTGTCTCAAAGCCTATACTGTCCAAGCTGGATGCAAATTGAACTTCCCAGACTCCTTTACAATCTTAGGTTTTATTTTTCCAGGAGTATTAACTGTTAAACTTCAAACACTTTTGTGAGTGGAAAGTCTAACCTGTAGCCCATATTTTTAACTCAAGAGTTCATATAAAGATAGATGAACATTTACATTACATATCCTGAATGTATACTGTTAGAAATGTGATCATAAACCAAGTTGTTGTGAGATCTGAGGATTGGGGTTTAAAGCCAGCACGGGTAGGAAAGTCCTGGAGACTATTTGCTCCAATAATTACCAGAAAACTGCAAGTGGCACTTTGGCTCAAGTGTAAGAGCACTAGCCTTGAGCTGCATTTCAGAGGGACAGCTCCCTGTCCCATATTTCAATTTCCACGAACAACAACAACAACAAAAAGAATGTAAGAAAAGGAAAGAAAAAGAAATGTGATCTTAGCCACCAGGTTCATTGCTAGTATAATTCCTGTTCTCTCAAGATAGAGTCTTTTTTTCCAGTTATGTCTATTCTTCTATATCTGACTTACATTGGAAACAGAATCATTCTTCCATTCTCCTTTTTGGACATTTACGTGATTAGCAAGTATGATTTAGAAAGGGAGTGGCCTCATGCTTCATGTTCCACTTAGGAGTAATGCTTTCTCCATATCACTCGCATAAATCTACATACTGGACTTGGCATTACTGTTTCAATGTTTCCTTATTTGTAGAGTCTTCTATATTGTATTGAACACTTATACACAAACAAAGAACTTCTTTTTCTCCTATAATTGCTATTGTTTCTCTTACTGTTAACTCATGTACACTTGGGAAATTAATGCATAGCAGATAGACTCACAAAAAATGATCTGAGAACCTTCTTCCCATTTAAAATTCACATTAATTTACAGAGCACATAAGAAGTTTGAACAAAATGTTCTCATGGATAACGTATTTCTAAGCAATTTAAATTGAATTTCTCTTTACTAAGTTGTCTCTGAAACACGTGTTACCTCATGTCCAAAGTGTCCTTGTGCTATTTCAATGAAGCCAGAAAACAGTCATTTTTTTCTGTAGCAGCACCATAAATTGTTACTGGAAATAAGTGGAAGTAACTGTTACTGGATGTGGAAACTGATCCCAGGAGAGGAATTGAACATAGAAAAATGATAAAGTTCAAGTTAACTCTTGCTTTCCTTTTTACTGTACAAGAAAAGAATCCAAGGCTGGAAGGAAACTCTGTCCCTGACTTATTTGAGTGTGTCCTTTACTCATATAAAACTTGTCTGTAAACTTCTGGTTGAGAGTGTTACAAAAGGAAACAATATGCCATTTGAAGGCCAGCATAGAACAAAAGGAAGTAACTTTGTTTTAAAAGTTTTCTACTGCAAAAAAGCAAAGATAAGGAGGTTTTAAAGTGTCTTATGGATGGATGTTTCACTCCTGAGATGATTCTCTTGTTGCAGGAATCAGTTATCAATTCCTTTAGTCTGGTCCTGAGTTTTCCATAGCAATAAGGATTCCAAAAAAGCAGGATCCAGTGAGTATGATCAGCAAAAGCAGCCTCTTCTCGGACCACCACTATTTTAAGGAGAGTCCCAAAGAAATGCCCAGGGTGTGTTTTGTTTGCTTGTTTGTTTACTTTGTGCTGGTTCTGGGGCTTGAAATTAGAGACTGGCGCCTGTCCCTTAACAGTTGTCTTTCTTTCCCACCTGGCTCAAAGCTAGTACTACACTGCTTGAGCCAAAACTCCACTTCTGTCTTTTTGGTGTTTAATTACAGATAAGAGTTTGACAGACTCTCTTTCCTGGGTTGGCTTTAAACTAAGACAGTAAGAAAGCTAAGTGACATCAATTGTATAGACTTCTCTTTTGAACCAAGAAATATTAGATGAAGTTTATTATAAAGCTAATACTTGACAATTTTTAAAGAAGAGAATATGTTTAGCAAAGAAGCCATAAAAATAACTCAGCAAAAGCAGGTGCACTAATAAATCATTTGGAAAGATTACTATTGAGTTCATCATTCCTTTGGGTGAAACTTAAAGCCATATTTGCACTTTTTGTTGGTTGTGGGGATTGAACATTAATCCTGGGTACTGTCTCTCAGCTCTTCAGCACAACTTGAGCACTCTACCACTTTAGCTTCAGCACCACTTCTGGGTTTCTGGGGTTAATTGAAGATAAGTGTTTCATGGACCAGTGTTTCCTGACCAGGCTGGCTTTGAACCACAATCCTCTGGTCTCAACCTCCTGAGTAGCTAGGATTACAGGCATGAGCCACCAGCACCCGGCTAATATTTGCATTTATGTGCACTTAATGTCACTATGTAGACAAAGAATGGAAATCTGAACCAAATGATGTGACATTGCAGCTTTTCAGAAAAATTGAAGTAGCAATAAATATGTCCTCCTTTTCCATTTTGTTATATTAATGTCTCATGAGTTATGGGACTCTTACATTAGCATCCTCTTTCATCTTTGGAGGTGCATTTAATACCAGGAAATGTTCATAGAGAAATATAGAAAGACAGATTTTTAGAAAGCAAAGGAGATCAGGTATGAAAGAACAGCATAGAAGAAGATACATTTATCACACTGAGATTAAGAACTAGCCTAGGAGATTTTGAATGCTAAAGGCAATGAGGAATAAGCCTAGTTGATAACTAGTTCTTCAATAACCAAACATGGTTCCCTGGAACGGTTTCTCCTATACATTAGTTACTATCATTTTTTCTTTCCATCTGGAGTTATTCCTTCTCTTCTGTCACAACTGTTAATTAGCTTTTGCCTTTTTGGTGCGATGACTGACCAAAATAATTTCCAAATCTCACTTAGACTATCCTTCTCATTGTGATTAGCAGTGACCCCACTCAAAAGCCTGGAATCTTTGAATTTTCCAGTATTAATCTTCACCTGACATCTAAGCACATTCCCGGCATTAATTGCCGTGACCTAATGAACAAAACTTTCTTTCAACACAGTATCCTGACATAGGTAAATACATGAATTAGGGACTATTGTCAGGTATTAGTATGGAAGACGCAATTATATATTCCAAATATGGGTTCTTTATTTTGCATTTACTAACTAAATTGTTGTTGTTGCTGTTGTTGTTTTGGCAGTCCTGGGACTGAACTCAGTGCTTGGGAATTATTCCTCAGCTTTTTTTTTTCCTCAAGGCTAACCCTCCACCACTTGAGGCACAGGACCACTTCCAGTGTTTCCTTTTCAATTTATGTGGTACTGAGGAATTGAACCCAAGGTTTCATGCATGCTAGCCAATCACCATACCATGAAACCACATTCCCAGAACCCTAAATGGCTTTCTTAAGATGGCATTACATTTTCATTCTGTAACTATGTATCGTAATTTTAGCCAGTAATTTTTGCTAGAAAAGAGCATTGAACACAGTACTGATTCCAGTAAGGCTAAATGGACAATAGATAACTGTCACAGTGTACCCAGGGCACAGAGGGACTTACCTCATGGAGCTGGTGCAACAGACTGAGCGAGACAGCTCCTGACCCACAGCCTACCGCCAGAATGAGAGGACCACCTTGGTACCAACCACATGGGGATGCTGGGTCACCTCCTCCAGCACCCATTGAATCAGTTCCTGAGAGAGAAAGAGAAAGAAAGAAGGTCAGAATTACACTTAAGCCAGGTGCCAGTGGCTCAGGCCTATAATCCTAAGTACAATGGAGGCTGAGATATGAAGATCGTGGTTTATTGTCATCCCGGGCAGGAACACCTCTGAGACTCTTATCTCCAAAGAACCACCAGAAAACTGGAAGTGGTGCTGTGACTCAAGTGGTAGAGTACTAGCTTTGAGCTGAGGACCTCGGGGAGCTGCCCCAAGCCCAAAGTTCAAGCCCCATGACTGAAAAGAAGTGGACTTCCCACCACAAATAGTGGACTGAATAGCACCCATTGTCCTAGGGAGCATGGCAGAGAAGTCAGGCCGAGCTTCCTGTCAGCTGGGAGTCATTAGTAGGTCAACCGGCTTATCTGTGCCTCAGTTTCCCCAGCTTCAAAACTGAACAAAGGGAAGGATCCCGTTCCTCATGGGGATAGGGTAATAAAGAAAGAGAGCCATGTTTTGTTTCATAATCCCATTCCTGTTGCACCATTAATAACACACACCATCTGAGATCTTTCCAGGTAACTTCTGATCATATGCTCTCAGAATTGCCAAGAACAGTATCAGATGGCCCCTCCATCTGTGCCTGTCCCTGCTCCAGAGATCTTTCTGTATTAATCCTTTGTATCCTCACAACTGTCCCATGAGGAGACTGAAGTCCAATGGTTGAGGCCCAACCCAGAGCTTCACCTCTGGTCAAGAATCTGCTGCCGTGGACTGAGTTTGGGCCAATCTGACTAAACCAATGATTGAGCATGGCGCTACATGTCTACCATTCCAACTACAGAAGAATGGGCCTGGTGGCTCATGCCTATCACTGATAGGAGGACCATGATCCAGTCCAGCCTGAGCATATATTAATTCTCCATCTCAGAAATGCCCAAGACAGAAAAGCTTTACTAGAATGGTAGAAGACCAGAATGACAAGCCTAAGGCCTTGAGGTCAAATCCTAATATACAAAAAAGAAGCAGACTCCCAGTGCCAGAAGCTCATGCCTATAATCCTAGGTACTCAGGAGGCTGAGATCTGAAAATCACAGCTCAAGATTTAAAATAGGGTTGGGCTCACCCATCAGACATCATGAAGAGAAGACCCAGAGTCTGACCTATGCTATTGTGCTCCATACTAGCAGAACTCATGCCCTTACTAATTGTTGGCCATGCTCTCTGTCCCCCTGGGAAGCCATCCCCTGCAGGCCACACTCCCAGGTCCTCCGAAGCTCCCTCCAACCAGGCCCAAAATAGTACACAGCTCCATTGCACACAGATCACTTGTTCTTGTAATTTAACTGTGCTGTGTCCCCTTCAAGCCTCTCACCCTTCCAGGCCTCTGACTTCTTCTGTGAAGCCCATACATGCCCCAAAGATAGCAGGTATAATTTACCAAAGCATTCGGCCTCCTTGTTACAACCCACTTCTACACACACACACACACACACACACACACATCCAGACCGGTGACAGAAGTTTCATCCATGCAGCACCTGCAATTTTCCAACTGATCACTCACCTGAGCACAGTCAGGCTGTACAAGGAAAAAGATGATCTCTGTCTCTCTCTATGTCTCTGTCTCTCTGTTTCTAGGTGAAAGTTTGACCAAACACAGAAGACAAGGGCTCACACAGCAAGGTGTCTATTCTCTGCATCCAACACCTCCCATACCCAGAAAAAATAGTAAAGACCAGATTAGGGCCGCAAGCTGGCTCGTGGCACATCATTGCACCATTGCCTGAGGAAACCATGGGTCTGAGCCCACAGCACCAGATTTGAAATGCTGCTCCATGGAGAAGTGGGGAGGGGGCTGGGACTCAGGCAGGCACATAGTGGGCCTGAGGAAGGCCTCTCCTTGTAGGCCTCAGGTCTCTTGCTCACCACTCAGCCACCTCTACCTTCCTTAACTGCTGGTAGTTGTGTCAACAAACAGAGGGAATCATGGTGCTACTGGGCAGCATGGAATGTGGGCGTGGCCACCATTCTTGTATCCCATTGGTCAGAAAGAACCATGAAACAATGGGGGTGTGGCTGGAATCCTGTGATGCAGGCAGAATGGGCAGAATCAAAATGATGGCAGCCCCTTTCCAAGGGAACTCTGTCCAATCCAGTTGGGGACAAGAGTGTGACCTGCTTTAGCCGGATGGCTGCACAGATTGTTGTGTATGTCTGTTTGTTCCCAAACCTTGAACCCAGGATCTGGGCACAATCTGTGAGTTGCTTTTGATCAAGGTTAGCTCTCTACCACTGGAGCCACATGGATTTACTTCTGGCTTTGTTGGAACAAGTTGGACAGGAGTTTCAAGGTCTTTCCTGCCTAGGGTGACTTTGACCACGATCCTCCTTTCACAGCCTTGTAAGTTTTAAGGAGGACTGATGAAAGCCACTGATGCCTGGCTAATCATTGGTTTTGCTGATGTTCTTGGACAGGCCTGTGAGTCCCCTATCCTCAGGTTTAAGTGGTAGGAGCTGGAGCCCACAGTTTGAATCCTGGTCCTGCCACCAACAAATGGCAGGAGATCATATGAAACTCATTCCGATTCATATGACTACCAAAGGAATGAGATGTATGTCATGATTAAATGGGCAGTAATTGAGTGATTCGAGGATAAAAGTATACATAATTATATTATAGGACACTGGTCGATATTAATTAATACTTTATGAAGCATTTAAACAATCACCTTCATTAAATAGAAGCTAAATGAAATACCTACGAATTGGGCATTACATACCATGGAGATGCCATTTTTTTTCTGCCAGGACTGGGATTTGAACTCATGGTCTAGGTAACCCTGACATTGCACTGTGTGGGAAGGGGAAGCTTGCCTCCTTGAATTCAAGAAATTCAAGTCTGTTCCTTAGGCCTGAAATCAATGCCCACCACTAGAAAACATCCTGTTTGTGTACATTTTAAATATATGATTTATATTTATATACGTATGTTGATTCCATATTGCATTCAGTGTAGTTACTTATTTTATTTTTTGTTTTATTCATGCATTGACTACTCATTTTATTGACTATTATGAAACATAGAACAGTGATTCCATTGATTACATAGGATATAGGTTTGCATATGTACTGCACATCCTTCCTGACACCCAGAACTTTCACAGGAAAGAAAAACATATGTCATCATCAGCTTCTTACTACACGATTCATTTTCTGGGAGTGTTGGCATCTGAACTCACAGCCTACAAGGCCCAATTCATGAATGTGTGTGTGTCAGCCTGCCATCCTGTGGCAAATTGAGCTGACAGGCAGTTCCGAGTACTTGAGATCGAGCCCCAGCGGTTGACAAAATAAGAACAGATTGACGTGCAAATGGTAGTACACTAATAAATATGTATCTTTATTGTGTGCCAGAGATGTCTATACATTATTCAGTTATATAGACTACATTCCTACCAATTCTTGGGTATTTATAATGCCTCTGTGTAATTAATGTTATTTCTTTCATGCTTAACAAACTATTAAGTAAATCAATCAATATCCTGATAATATTGTATTCTGTATGTAATTGTATTCTTTTACTGCTTCATAAATATTAAATAAAATCAGTCCCCTGAAATGATGCTGTCTAATTTTATAGGAGCGTCATTCACCATCAACTCATTGATAATATTACCTTGTTATTCCCATGTATGGGAATGAGTCTCTTAATATCTCCTGCCATTGATTGGTGTCAGGACTAGAATTCGAAATCAAGGCCTACATTACCATGTGGAGCTATGACTTCCTCAATAGTCTGACAACCTTCCGCAATCCAAGGTTAAGTACCCTTTTCAACAGTGTCATTCAGACCTAGGAGACTCACCGTGCAAGGGAAGAAAACATAAAAAGGCCATCTTGCTGCATTTTTTCTGTACATTTTTGCCGCACAAGGCTTGGGGGTCTAGGATCCAAGTGGCTGCACCCCAGCATAGGGTGATCGAAGCTGAGGCAGAGTTACCACAACCTGAGTTCAAGCCCCCTCCTGAGCAAAAAGTAATTAAAAGAGATTAGCTCCTTGGCTTGCAATTCACCCCGTTTATTCTGCCAGGGTTTGGATTTGAACTCAGAGTCTGGGTAAATCTGCAGCACTGTGGAAAAAGGGGAAGCTCACCGTACTAGAAAATAAGAAAGTCAGGCCTCTACTCTAAGCCAAAATTCAAGCCCCAGCCTCAGAAAACATACTATTTATATACATTGTAAATACAGGATTTGTAGTTACCTATGGATGTTCAGTCCATACACGTTAGGTGTGGTTGTTCCTTGTACTTTTTGTTTTATTCATTTATTTACTGTTGATTATACTATGATGAAACCCATTCCCTTTATTACACTGATGACATCCTATCACATGGAATCTAAATTTGTAGACGTGTTCTCCATCATGCCTAACACCCAGGACTCTCAGAGAAAAGGAAAAAAATTTTCACACTTGGCTTCTTACTGCATGATCCAATTGTTGGTAGTGCTGGGATCTGAACTCAGGGCCTAGCAGGACCAATTGGTGAATAGTTCAATGTGACCACACCAGCCTGTGAGCAACAAAGAAGTTAGGCCATTCCAGGAACTGACATTGATCCCCAGGGTGGGCCACGATAGTCATAAATTAATAATTTAAACATAGGATCTATATTTACATATATGTGTGGATAGCATCTTACGTTTGGAGTACCTTTTCTCCTTATTTTCTGTCTTATGTAAGTATTGTGTATTTTACTGGGTAAGGTAACAGATATAACAGTGCTTACATGGAAGACAACCTAATACCTTGGCTTAGGGTTTCCTATGCATTCTCCCTCCAAGCTGAGACCCAGGAATTTCACAGGACAGGAAAACAGGTGAATCGATGGGCTTCTCACATCAGGATTCATCTTTTGGCAGTGTTGGGATTTGAACTCAGAGTCTATCAGGCCCAATTGGGGAAAGGGTCAAGGTGAGGACACCAGCCTGTGAGCAACGAAGGATATAGGCCATTCCCAGGAACTGACATAGAGTCCCAGGTAGGTCCAGATAGTCATAAGTTCATAATTTAAATATAGGATCTGTATTTACATACATGTGTAGACAGTATCTTGCATTCCGTGCACTTCTCCTTAATTTGTGTCTAATTCATGGAGTTATTGTTTATTTTACTGAGTATGGTGACAGGTATAACTGTGCTGACATGGATGACAACCTGTTCCCATAGTTATAGGGTTGCCTATGCATTCTTCATCCTAGTGAAAGCCCCGGACTTTCACAGGAGAGGAAAGCATGTTCAACGACTGGCTTCTGACAACAGAATGAATCTTTTGTCAGTGCTGGGATTTGAACTGAGGTCTGGGTAGCTCTGTTGCACTTTGGGGGAAGGGAAATCTCACCATCCTTGAAGACTAGAATGACAGGCCTGGTCCAGGGCCTGATTTGAAGCCCCAGCACTGGACAAAATAACAAGCCAGCCATTTTTAAACATAAGAACTCTCTTTATCTACAAGTGTGGTATGCATCTTGCATTCAGTGTAGTTTTTCTTTTTATTTTGTGTCTTATTCATGGATGTATTGTGTATTTTATTGAGTATGGTGATAGATATAATTATGCTGACATGGATAACAACCTATTCAAATGGCTATAGAGTTGTCTATATAGAATTCTCCATGCTCACTGAGACCCAGGACTTTCACAGGACAGGAAAACAGGTGGATCGACTAGCTTCTCAAATCTATGGTGAATCTTTTGGCAGTGCTGGGATTTGAACTCAAGCCCTAGCAGGTCCAATTGGTGAATGGGTCATGGTGAACACACCAGCTTATGAGGCACTAAGGAGGTAGGCCATTCCCATGACCTGAGATGAAGCCCTGGTGGGGGCCAATATAGTCATAAATTCATCATTTAAACACAGGATCTATATTTCAATACATGGATGGGCAGCATCTTGCATTTGGTGTAGTCATTTTCTTTAATTTGTGTCTTATTCATTGATGTATTTTTTATTTTCTTTATTGTAGAATGACATATATAACTGTGGTGACCTGCATGACAACCTATTCCCATGAGTATAGAGTTGCCTATGCATTCTCCATCCTAGCTGAGACCCAGGACTTACACGACACAGGAAAACTGGTGCAATGACTGGCTTCTCACATCAGGGTGAATTTTGGCAGCGCTGGTATTTGAATTTGGGCCTAGGAGGCCCAACTGCCCAATGGGTCCATGTGATCAAACTAGACTGTGAGCCACTAAAGAGCTGGTCGGTTCCCAAGAACAAAGATTGAGCACCAGGGAGGCTGCAATTGTCCTGAATGAATCATTTAAACATGGGATATATATTCAAATCCGTGTGTGGACTGCATTGTGCATTTAGTGTAGTTATTTTATTTTGTATGCTATTCATGGATGTATTGTGTATTTTCTTCAGTATATGATGACAGGTATAACTGGGCTCACATGATAACAACCGATTCCCATGGCCACAGGGTGGCCCATGCATTCTTCATCCTAGTTGAGACCCAGGACTTGCACAGGAAAGGAACACAGGTGCAACAATTGGCTTCTGAATTCAAGATCAATCTTTTGGCACTGCTGGGATCTGAACTTGGGGACCAGCAGACCCAATTGACGAATGGGTCCATGTGAGCACACCAGCCTCTGAGAAACTAAGGAGTAAGGACGTTCCCAGGACCTGAGATGGACCCCCAGGTGGGGTTGGGGGTGCACACAGCAGTCATCCATTCATAAGTTGAAGGTAGTATGCAAATAAGTACACATTTGTATAGAGTAGGAGATATGATAACCTGTGATGGAATCTAATCTACCATGTGTCTACTGATTCTTGGATTTTTCCAGATTCCTTCTTTTCATGACTGTGATGATTATTGTCATGCTTAATCAACACTGCTTTACAAATAAGCGAAACCCCATGAGTCTTGTCTATCACTTCCTAGTCACATCATGCATGAACTACACATTCGATGAGATCGATCACATTCCATGACTTTTCCTGGTCCGGAAACCAGTATCTCAGGATTTCCCGCCATTGCTTTCTCATTGGGGTGGGCTGAATTCAAGCCTCAGGCATGGAAAACATACTGCTTATATACATTTTAAAGACAGGATTTATACTTCCATACAGATGTTCAGTAGATACCGTGTTTGGTGTGGTAGGATTTACACTTCCATACAGATGTTCAGTCCATATCACGTTCAGTGTGGTTATTAATTTTATTGCTTTTTTTATTCATTTATTTGCAATTTATTTTATTGATTTTGATGACACCTATACCATTTATTACATTGTTTACATCCTATCACATACCATTTAGATTTGTAGATGTGTTCTCTATCATGCCTTCCACCCTGGACTCTCCCAGAAAAGGAAAACATGTGTCATACTCAGATTCTTACTCAAAAATTAAATTTTTGGCAGTGCTGGTATCTGAACTCAAGGCCTAGCAGGCCCAATTCATGATTGGGTGAGTGTGAGCACAGAAGCCTCTAGCCAATTAAGCTGTCATGTGGTTCCCAGGCACTGAGATCAAGCCCCAAGTTTGGCCAAAACAGCAATACATGGATAGGCAGAGGGTGGTATACAAATAAATATATATTGTTAAAGAGTTCCAGAGCTGTCTATCTATGACTGAATGACATCTACTACGTTCCTACCAACTCTTACATATTAATTATATCTCCATTGAAACAATATTATTCTTTTCATGCTTAATAAACTATTAATTAAGATCAATCAGCATTCTAGGATTATTGCATACAATTTTAGACTAGACAAATGCATGAACTACTGTTTCAATCTTTATCATTATGCATAGGAACGAGTCTCTTGTGATCTCCTGCCATTGGTAAGTGTAAGGATTAGGATCTGAACCCAGGGCCTATGCTGACATGTTGGCTTATGGCTTCCCTGATAGCCTGCCAGCCATCATCAATGGCAGGCCAGGTCCACTTTGAAACCATGTCATTCAGACCCAGGATGGTCACCGTGCAAAGACAAAATTGGAAAACCATGAGCCTTCTACAGCTCCCCACTTTTTGTGCTGTTCTGCTTTTTTTTCTTCCTGCAAGCCCTCTGGACCTATAGTCTCAGGATCAGCTTTGGGACCCGAGGGTGCACCCCAGCCTAGGGAGAGTGAGGCTGAGTCAGAGTTGCCATGACTTGAGTACAAGCCCTGTGGTTGGCGAATTTAATGAACTAATTAATTCATTAATTAACTAACTAAATTGAAATAATAAAGCTCCTTGGTTTGGATTTTTTGCCAGTTTTCTTTCCTAGCCTGGGACTTGAACTCAGAGTCTTGATGAATCTGTAGCAATGTGACAGAAGGCGCAGAGTTGCCGTTACTTGAGTTCAAAGCCCATGCCAAGCCAAAAATAAATAAAGTCACTGACCTCAGCAGGAAAGTTAGTTGTGAAGATGGTAGGGAAGGGATGGTAGGGGAAAAACAAACAAGGAGGCAACAATGCTCAATAGGAAATGTACTCACTACTTTGCTCATGTAACTGTGACCCCTCTGTACAACATTTTAAAAATTAAAAACATACAAAAAATTATGTAGTGCTCAAGAAGCACTTTGGGGGTAAGGGATGGATGTCTGCATAGCTGTACAAAATTCTACACTGATTTTTTTCAGTGTTCAGTATGGAACTGAATAAACATAACTGTTTCTGTTACAAATATTAAGTCACTGTCTTGGAACTGGGGCCAGTATTTCTGCCATTGCTGGGATTTGAGCTCACTGTCCAAGTAACTCTTTTGCACCTTGGGTGAAGGCTAAGCTCCCTGTCCTTGAGGAAAAGATTTTCAAGCTAGAGTTCCCAGGGCCTGAATTAAGGCCCTGCAATAGAAAAAATATTTGTATACATGTGTAATAGAAGATATATAGGTACATATGCATGCTTTTTTCATATTATGATTATTATTATTGATTTTGTATTTAATTTTTATTTTATACATTTTATTGTTTATTGTATTTAGTATTGTTATGCACATGATAGTTATTATGTTGTGTACATATATTATAAAATTATACACAATAATTCAGTACATTGACTCATTTTCATTAATACTTAAGTGTTGAAAAATGATACATAATTAAATGGAGGCATTTGTCAAGTCATTACATGGTTAGCGTCTGTCCCCAGTATGAGCGTTGTCTTATTTATCTTTGGACAACTTCCTATAGGGATTTGTTTTGATGATTTATACTCAGAAGCTTTTTCTTGTGGATAGGCAAGGTGAGGGATAAAATCGTAAGGTTGGGGCTGGGAATGTGGCTTAGTGGTAGAGAGCTTGCTCAGTATGCATGAATGCCAGGGTTTGAATCCTCAGTTCAAAATACTCAGAAAAAGCCAGCAGCTGTGGTGTGGCTCAAGTGGTAGAGTGCTAGCCTTGAGAAAAAGAAGCTCAAAGACAGTATCCAGGCCCTAAGTTCAAGCCCCAGGTCTGGCAAAAACAATATGCCAGATTCCAGTGGCTCTGGAAACCTACTTTGTCAGGAGTCTGCGATCTTAAGATAGCAGTTTGAAGACAGCCTAGGGAAGGAAAGCCTGTTAGACTCTTACCTCCAATGAACCATCAAAAAACCCCATGTGGGTCAAGAGGTAGAGTGTTTACCTTGAGCTGAAGGGCTCAGGGACAGCGCCCAGGCTTCAGTTTGAAACACACAACTGGAAAAAGAGTGAGGGTTAATCAAAGTAATTTTCCTATTTGCTATTTATGAGAATATTTTTTGGAACATGAGTGCTGATATACACCAGAATTGGAGTCAGACCTCAAGGTTCAAGTGTACCACATCCATAAGCCCAGCCTCTCAGATTCTAGCATTATAAACGTGGGTCCTACAGGGTTCTGAAAGGCACATTGTTGAAAGGCTTAATATGCTCCCCAAGCCCTTTGTGATAAGCAATGTCAATGTCATTACAGTTTTGACCCTAGCAGAGATCCAATAGCTCACGCCCATCACCCTAGCTCAGGAGTCTGAGGTCTCTATCACAGGGTGAAACCCGCCAAGGCAGGGAAGTCTAGGACATTCTGACTTCCTGTTCTGAAAGGTCAGATGCCTAAGAAATTCCTGTGTTTCCTTTGGTGATGAGAAGTTACTTGCACTCTAAATGTTCTTGGAGTTCTTGATCTACAGAAGAAGGAAAGAAATATTATTGACCCAATCGGGGTTCAAATGAAGTTCACAGGATCCAAGCCAAGCTCTGTTAGCAGGAAGAACTCCAGTGTAACACTATATTTGAAGGACAGTAAACTGTTTCAAAAGCCAGGCTAGGTACAGAGAACTAGGCCTGCAGAATTAGGAGGCAGAATGTACACACTCAACAGGGAAGTGAGCTGCAGAACCACTTCATTCCTTCCAGGCACAGCCAGCAATGGGGGAAACCTGAAACATTTGTTAGAATTACACCAGGGTCAGGCTTTTCTCAGCTTCTTCAAACAATGACTAACCTTCCTCCCTCAGGTGAAGGGAGACTCAGGCTATCTTTAAGTTACCAGCAGAGAGCCGGTTTAGTGGGGGGAGGGGAGGAACAGAGTAGAAAAACCCTGTTCTCTGGACTTAGGGAGTGGGTTTTTGACTCTCCATTTGTCAGGTTTGAAAGCCCTTCTATCTCTGCCAGTACATTCTCCTTACTTCATTCTCCACATCATTAATGCAAGTCCCCAGTCCAAGAAGGGGCAGGGCCATTTCTCTTCTGTCTCCAAGCACCTGAGTTAGAACCTGGCTCTGCCCTCTTGACTCTGGGGCTCTTGGCTGCCTGAAAAGTGGGACAGAGACAGTCACCCTGCTCTGCATTTGTGTGGAGGTGATGCTAGTGTCCTGGCACACTGCAGAAAGATTCATGACTGGGAATGTTCCCTTCTTTCCTTCTGATATCAAAAACAGATTCATCTATCAACTTTCTTTCTTTTTTTCTTTCTTTCTTTCTTTTCCTTCCTTCCTTCCTTCTTTCCTTCCTTCCTTCCTTCCTTCCTTCCTTTCTTTCTTTCTTTCTTTCTTTCTTTCTTTCTTTCTTTCTTTCTTTCTTTCTTTCTTTCTTTCTTTCTTTCTCTCTCTTACTCTCTCTCTCTCTCTCTATCTGTATCTGTATTTCTATTTCTTTCTTTCGATCTATCTACCAAACTTCCTACCTAGGTAGCTATCTCTTTGCCAGTTGTTGGATTGAACTCAAGGCCTGGGCACTGTCTCTAGCACTCTGCTACTTGAGCCACAGCACATATTCTGGCTTTGTCTGTGTACGGGTGCCTGAGGAATTGAACCCAGGGCTTCTTGCATGCTAGGCAAGCACTCCCTCATTAATCCATATTCCCATCCCCTTCATTTTTTTAATGGTAGTTTTTACATAAGTATGCTACCATTTTATGTTCTCAAGTTTAATTTTCTGAATACTGGTTACATCTAAGAAACCTGATCTTCTCTTCCTCTGTCTGATTTGTGATTGTTCTGCATTGCCCTCATAATAAAATATACATAAAGGCTGCTGAGAGCTTCAGTGTGCATCATATAAAGGCACAGGCCTAGAACCCTGGAAGAGAAAAGCAATGGGCCTGAAATGAAGAGAATGATGCAGTATTCACAACTAGCATATCTGAAAAATAAACCAGTAAGTAAAAGCAGAGTTTGCACTATGGGAGGTAATATACATACACACATGAGTAGGTAGAGCACTGATACATTTTGTGGCCATCCCAGGGCTTAAACTCAGGGCCTGATGTGTCCCTGAGCTGCTTTTGCTCAAGGTTGAGGCTCTACCACCACCACAGCTCCACTTCCCACCTGCTGGTAGTTAATTGGACATAAGCAATTCCCAGGCTTTCCTGCCTGGTCTGGATTGTATCTCCTGCTCAGTTTTCGCTCTCAAAGCTGGAGTTCTACCCTCTGGGCCACTGCTCCACTTCTGGTTCTCTGGTTGTTAATTGGAGAAGATAGTCTCAGAGACTCTCCTGCTCTGCTGGCTTGAATGGCGTTCTCCTGAGGAGGCTTCAAGTGGTTTCCTCAGGGATTTACCGAGGAGCCGCTCCACACAAACCCTTATTCTAAACCTCTAGGAGTACTAGAGAAAAATGTAAACATTGATATACCCCAGTCGCAGGACCCCCACCAAAAAGACCACCGAGAGTCAGACTTTACAGATGTTTTAAGGTTTTATTTAAATGGGCTGCAGCTCGGGCTTTGTTATACACTCCGACACACCATCACCTAGGAGAAGAGCCCCAAGGTAAAGATTTGCAGGGTTTATAAAGGCACACAACCAACCAGGTGTTTGGATTACCACCATGTGTTGCTCTGCTAGAAACAAGCAACAAGTGGTAACTGCCTCAAAACTTTAACCCTTCATTCTCCCCCCTTGACTTATGGTCCTGAGACAAATCTTGTGGCTCCAGCCTCAAACTAAACTCCAACAGCTCTTGATCTTGAAAGGGTATGGTCCCTAACTGATCTTAGCCATACTATTAAACAACAATACCAATAACAATCAGTTCATTTTTCTTTTCTTGAGGTTAACGCAGAGTGGTTGGGTAGGATGCTTGGAGACTTCCCATGTTCCCCATGGCTGTCCTGGGCAAAGGGGGTCAGCCAGTCTGGCGTGGGAGCAGTGGATCCAAGCAGCATTTCCATCCACCTAAAGGGAAGTAGGTGTAGCCAGTAGCACCATGTGAAGTCCCTTCCACCGTGGTTACAGAGATCTCAGGTTGTGCCTTCGAACAAACACCCAGTCACCTGGTTTAAACAAATGGGGGGTAGGAATAGAAGCAGAATCATATAATGCTCTAAGCTGGGGCCATATCCTCTTATGCACCAGCTGTAAATAGTCAAGCTTACACAGAAATTCAATATCATCCAAATCAGCAAGCAATTCAGTCTGAAGGCTAGGGATAATGGGTAGAGGGTGTCCATACATTATTTTAAAAGGAGTAAAGCCAAGCTGATTGGGTGAATTTCTTACTCTAAACAGGGCAAAAAGAAGCAGCGATACCCATTCTGCACCAGTCTCCAAGGCCAATTTAGTTAAGGTCTCTTTTACAGTCCGATTCATGCTTTCTACCTGCCCTGATTTCTGGGGTCGATAAGCACAGTGCAATTTCCAATCCGTCCCCAGTGCCGCGGCTATTCCCTGACTTACTTTTGAGTTGAAGGCCGGTCCATTGTCCTACCCCATGGTGGATGGGAAGCCATACCTGGATAGGATTTCTTCCAGGATCTTCTTCCATATGACATTCGCAGTCTCATGCTTTGTTGGGTAGGCTTTAACCTATCCTGAAAAGGTGTCTACAAAAACTAGCAAATATTTATATCCAAATTTTCCAGTTTTAATTTCTGTGAAGTCAACTTCCCAATACCTGGCCTATCTCCATGGAGTCGAGCTCCTTTTGTAACCAGTTGAATAGGGGCACTGGTGAGCTGACAGGCTTTAAAATTTTTAACAATGTCCTCAATGAGTTGATTTCCTTGCCTGATTTTTATTTCTGAGTCCTTCATTCATCGGGTTCCCATGTGAGAGACCCGATGGATTCTCATAAGAATCCTCTTGCCCAATCTTTGTGGCAAGATAATTTTCCCCTCACCAGTTTTCCACCAGTCTTTATTTCTTTCTCTGTTTGGGGGTTTATAGGCCATGGACATTTTCTATATCCACTCCAAGTCTTCTGGGGAGTACTGAGCCTCAGGAGGCAAAGCTTGTGGCCCTGGGTCTACTTCTGCTCTGGGCTGGAGGTTCACCTCCTTAGCTGCTGATTAGCCAGGTTATTTCCTTTGGTTATTGAATCATTTACCTTTGATGGCCAGGACAGTGCATAATGGCAATATTTGCTGGTTCCCATAAGGCCCGGATGAGGCTTAAAATTTCTTGTTCGTTTATAATAGCCTTTCCCTCACCTGTCAACAGCCCCCTCTCTTGGTAAATGCCTCCATGGACATGCACAGTGGCAAAAACATACCGACTGTCCATGTAAATGTTTAGTCTCTTCCCTTTTCCCATCTGTAGGGCTTTTGTTAGTGCCTCTAGTTCTCTTTGTGCAGATGTTCCCTGAGGAAGTGCTTCTGCCCACAGTATCTCAGTGTCCGTGGTGATTGCTGCACCGGCGTACCATTTTCCATCTCAAATGAAACTGCTGCCATCTGTGAACCAGGTATGCTTGGCATGCGATAGTGGCAAGTCCAACCAGTCTGGCCTCTTTTCTTTAGCCTGGTCACTCTTTTCACACTCAATTTCACGTTATCTGTACTTCCTTTCCTGTCTTTGCTGCTGTCTCTCTCTTATTGTAAACCTTTTCTGCTGCAGCTACTAGATCCCAAATAGACTTTTCACCAAGTCTGTCGAGAGCCTGCAACTTTCACTTTATGTCTGGTGCAGCTTGATTTATATAGGCAAACATAATCATCTGAGCTGACTCTTGGGTTTCAAGATCATACAGATATATTGACTTAAAGGTTTTATGAGCTGCTCAAGATATGCTGCTGGAATTTCACTTCCTCCCTGTCTATCATCATAAACTTTGGCCATATTAGTAGCTTGGCAAGCCACCGCCTTGAGACCTGCCAAAAGAGCCTGGCGATAGATGAGGAATCACTCCCTACTTTCAACTGTATTGTTGTCCCATGTTGGTCGGATCTCAGGAAAATAGGCAGTGATTAGGTCAGGATCCATGATTGGTGCTCCGGTGGGGCCAGGTATATGTTTCCGAGCTGCCTCTTGGATAGTGTCTCTCTTCGGTGGTAAAAATACATGTAAAAGCTGACTAAAATCATCCCAAGTGGGCTGATGAGTAAAGAGAATAATTTCAAGCAAACAAATTAAATCCTGGTGTTTCTCAGAAAAGGGGGCATTTTGGGTGTGCCAATTGTATAGATTACTGGTAGAAAATGGCCAGTATTGGAGTTGCTGTTGACCATCTGCATCCACAGGACCTATGGCGTGTATGGGAAAAACAGCTGCATTAGAAGGGGGGTTGATCCGATGACATCGTCCAGTGACTGGCCCCTCAGAAACTATAAGGTCAGGTGCCAAGTGTTCTATAGCTCCCTCTTCCTCTTGATCATTCTCAGGTTCTGCAAAAGGAACCTGGAAAGGAGAGTATGGGGGAGAAAACATTTCTTCTTCTAAGTTATCACTCTGAAAAACTGGGGGGTACCTTTTCTTTTCCTCTGTCTCAGTTTCTTTTTGTAAGTCTAGGGGGCTAGATGGAATGGTGCCTATGGTTTCCAGTCCCATAAGACGTACAGTCCAAAAAACAATAAACAGTACAAACAAAACACACCCAGGCCTGACAGTTACAAAAAAAAGCTTACAAAGTGGAGATCTCCCAAATTGGTCCACTGACTACAGTCACGGTGGGGTTCCACACCCAGGCCACACAGCAGATGGAGCAGAGCCACAGTGGGTGAGTTGGGCCTCTGTTAGGAGGCCCTCTTGGTCAGTTCCGGCCCAACGCTGAACCGACCCCCACCCCCCAATTCACATGGCGGGGTTCCAAGGATCCCCGTCTCACAAGAGGATCTTGGACGTCTCCTCATTCCTCCAGGGTTGTGATGCAAGCGTGTCTGCTTCAACAACCCTTTATGAGTCTGAGTGTCCATCCTCATAAAGGAAAATGAAAGTAAAACAGACAAATAACAGGACAAGACAAATTAACAATGAAAGCTCTGTTTTACCTTTGGAGTCTGAGATCTCAGGGTTCTTTGGGGGGATCCCGGACGATCCCCCACTAATATGTTATACCCAGGTCGCAGGATACCCACCAAGAAGACCATCGAGAGTCAGACTTTATAGCTGTTTTAAGGTTTTATTTAAACGGGTTGCAGCTCGGGTCTCATCCTACACCCCAACACAGCAGAGCCAAGGAGGAGAACCCCGAACTAAAGTTTTCAGGCTTTATAAAGGCACACAACCAAGCTGGTCTTTGGGTTACCACAACGTGTAGCTCTGCTAGAAACAAGCAACAAGCAGTCAATGCCTCAAAACTTTAACCCTTCACATGAAGATGCTACTAGTGTGTTCTAGACACTTAACGTTGGACACACAAAACACTCATTTTATAGCAAAAGGAGCAATGCAGACTGTATGAAGATCGCTCCAGCTTTAGGCCCTCATATCCTGAGACAGTAAATTCACAGAAGCTCAATGGTAAGTGACAGAACTGGCATGTACTGTGGATATTTGCTCCCAAATCCTGTGACACTCATTTCTCACTTTTGGCCTAAACCTGTGACCAGAGGGGAAGATGAGGAGAGAAAATCATTCTCAAGGAAAGCAGCTATAAACAACATTGGGTAGTTTACTTATAAATTAAAACCTTGGGAATGACCCTGTTAAGAAGTCAGATTGTCCAGATTAAAAAATGAAGAAGAGAAGAAATAAGGTGCCCGTGGCTGCTGTCTGTAATCCCAGGTCCTCAGGAGGCTGAGATGTAGAGAAAATTAGTTTGAATCCAGCCATTGTAGGAAAGTCCATGACACAGTTTTTTCTAAGAGATCACAGAAATACCCAAAAGTGGCTCTGTGACTCAAGCTTAATGCAGTACCTTTGAGCAAAAGGAGCTCAGGGACCATGCATAGGCTCATATTTCCACCCCAGCACCTGCCCCATCAAAAAGAGTCTGTACTTCCATGTCTTTGTCTATGTATTGTATTCTTATAGGTGAAATTCCCGAGTAGCTATGATGAATGGCACCAATCTAGGAAATTTGTATTCAGTACAATGAGTTCATAACAGAGAGACTTCTTTCTAGATAGTGCATATTCCGGGACTCCCCTCACTGTTCACAGTGTAACCTGAGGGTTTCTCTGCATCACAGGCCTGCTGGAGGAAGTCTCTCTCATTGTCTGGACAGGCACACAAAAGCCCTAACTCCTGTACAGCTGGGTAACAAACAACTCCATCTGGGCCAGTTAGTGAGGATGAGTGTGGGTGGGCTCTGAAGGTCAGGAGAAAAAGGCCTCTTTGTACCATGAGCTATCTCTCTACCAGTGCTCTGTTTTAACAAGAGAACTTCATTTGTGCCACCTCCCATGGCAGGCCAAGTTCTGTGCACTTATCCTGCCTTTGTGAGACTATATTCTGTTGTTCAGTTACAGAGCTCAATATAATTCAGGAGTCCTTCAGGCAGACAACTAGGGCCCTGAACATAATGAAATGATTCATTGCAGGCAATGTTGGGCCGATGGTGCCTCTCCAATGTTACCATAAGCTTGGGAAATCCAAGCACATATTGGATATCACAAAGCTTCCTGTCATCTAGGACTGCTGAAGCTCATCAGTTTTTGAAGCCTTAGACTTCTCCTAGTTGGGCCCTTGGTGGCTAGGTTTTGGGGTTGAACAGAGGGCCTGGGTGCTGACCATGAGCTCAGTGCAGAAGCCCAATGTTTTACCATTTTGTGTAACAACATCACTTCTGCTTTGTGAGTATATGTGTGCGTGTGTGTGTGTGCGCGGGTGTGTGTGTGTGTGCACACATATACATGAGTCCTGAAGCTTGACCTCAGGACCTGAGCACTGTACCTAGTTTCTCTTGTAGAATGATATCCCTCTCCCATTTGAGCCACAGAACCACTTCAGGCTTTGTCCTAGTGATGTGGTCCTGAGAAATCAAGCCCACGATTTCATATATGCAAAGCATTCTACCACTAAGGCACATTCCCAGCCCTCTACTTCAGCTTTGTTAGTTTATTTATGTCTTTTTTTATTGTTGTTGTTGTCAGTTGTAGGAGTTGACGTCTTGGCATGGGTGCTGTCCCTGACCTCTTCAGCTCAAGTCTTGTGCTCTACCACTTGAGCCACAGAGCTACTTCCAATTTTCTGGTGGTTCATTGGAGCTAAGTTTCTCAAGGACTTTCCTGCCCAGCCTAGCTTTGACCCATGATCCTCAGCTCTCATTCTGCTGAGAAGGTAGGATAACCGAAATAAGCTCAAGCACATAGCTTCAACTTCAGGTTCTTAGCAGTGAATTGGAGATAATAGTCTCATGGTACCTTTTGTGTCTGAGATAGTTTGGAGCCCAGATTTTTAGAACTTAGCTTCCAGAGAAGGTAGGATGGCAGACTTCAGCTATTGACCCCTTGGCCATGGCCTCTGCTGCAAGGGGGTCCATGGCTCCACGTGGTGGAGTGCTAGCCATGAGCCCAAGAGGTAAGGGTCAGTGCCTCAGCCCCGAGTTCAAGGTTCATGACCAATAAAAAACCAAACCAAACCATTGTCTGCTGTAGACAACTCAGGAGTCTTCAGTAATACATAATTTTGTCCCTAACATGGGGACCTATCTGAGCCTCAATATTCTGGTTTGTATAATCATCTAAGTTGTGGAGCTCTTACATAGACAAGATGTAAGAATGTACCCAGTTAAGGACATAGCACATGGCACTCTTTGCACCACTAAGCACACAACATCCTATGAAAGATTCAGCACCCAGCACCCAATGCAGGACTCAAAACACTGCATCCTGTGAAAGACTCAGCACATAGCACTCTGTGCAGGACTCAGAACTGAGCACCCTAAGGAGGACTCAGCACATAGCTCCATTCCACAAGCTGTCATTTGAATTAGGGTGCTTTCTTCAGTATCACCATTCTTTGAGGAAAAATTACAAACCATACAAGTTCATATATAATGGTTTAGTGGGGTGTTTTTCTGGGGAAAGGGTGTTAGCCATGGGTCTTGAACTCAAAGCTCTACCACTTGGAGCCACATTTTGAGGTGTCTTTCAGACTTCCTGCCAGGACTGGGCTTTAAAGCCCCTGAGCAGCTAGGATGACGGGCATAAGCCAGCATGACATGGGTAACACGTGGAGCTGGGTTGCAGCGGTTTACATGTGTCTAAGTCAGGTTAGGTGGCAGCTGTCAGCATCAGACTCCTAGCTTGCTCTGTAATGAGGTATTTGAAGTTCTGTCCTTCTATAATTGCAGTTAGAATGTCCTACCTTTTTTTGGCATCAGACCTAGGGCTTGAGTAAGAGCTTAGACACTGTCCCTAAAGGTTTGTGCTCAAGGCTAGCACTCAGTTGATTGAAAGACAGCAGAACTTCTGAGTTTACTGTTTTGTGGCACTGAGGAATCGAACCCAGGGCTTCGTGCTTACTATGAGAGCACTCAACCACCGAGCCTCAGGAGTGAATGAGGTATAAATAGATAGAGATTGCTGTATATATATATTATATACAAAAAAAGATATTTCTGCATATTATTAAATTATACATAATATTGCTACCAATTCTTAGTTATTAAATTATGTCTCCACTTAATGATGTGTACCAGTTAACAATTAATAAAGCATTAATAATTACTCAATATCCCATAATTGTTTATCATATGTGTACATATAGCCATACATATAATTAGATATTTCATAGAATGAGACCAATGTCTATATATTATTAAATTATGCATCATGTGTTACTCCCAATTATTAGTTATTTAATTATGTCTCCATGTAATTTTTATTCTGTTAATGCTTAATAAAATATTAATTAAACTTAGTGCACATCCTACACATATTGCATCTAATTTTATCCTAGAATGATTCATTACTAATTCAATCTGTTTATCATTTACTGTAGTGGCAATTCTTCTACCTATGATGTTTTTTACCTTTATTACATCCTATTATGTAGCATATAGATTTGCATCCAAATTATACATCCTACCTGACACCGAGCATTTTCACAGAAAAGGAAAACATGTGTCATGATCGGTTTCTCACTCCAAGATTACATTTTTGGGACTGCTGCGATCTAAACTCAGGGCAAAGAAGGCTCAGTTCATGAGTGGGTGACTACCAGCACACCAGCCACTAGCCAATTCAGTTGCCAGGCAGTGCCCAGGCCCTGAGATTGAGCCCCCTATATTGACTCCAAATTGTGCTTAGTGTAGTTATTCATTTTATTTTTTTATCCATTTAGCATTTATTTTATTGACTGCTATAACACATGGAATTTTACTACATTTCTTACATAGGATATAGAGTTGCCTATGTATGAAACTTCACACCTGACACCCAGGACTTTCACAGAAAAAGAAAACATGTGTCACCTTGTGTCTTACTGCATGATTCAATTTTTGTTAGTGCTGGCATCTGAACTCACAGCCTACAAGGCCCAATTCATGAATGAGTGAGTGTCACCACGCCAGCCTGTGGTATATGGAGCCGACAAGCAGTTCCCAGCACCTGATATTTAGCCCCAGGGGTTGACAAACCAAGAACAGATGGACATGCAGATGGTAGTACACAAATAAATATAGATCTTTATAGAGTGCCAGAGATGTCTATACATTGTTTAGTTATATAGGCTACATTCCTACAAATTCTTGGGTATTTATTATGCCTCCATGTAATTAATATTACTGTTTTCATCCTTAATGTATTAGTCATTATATCGACCACTGTCCTGAAACTATTTTCTCCATGTAATTAATAGTATTCTTTTAATGTGTCAAAAATATTCATTAAAATCCATCGGCCTCCTAAAATCACTCTCTAATTTTATGCTAGTATCATTCAAGAACAAGTAATTCAACCTGGACATTCATAACTTTCCATCGGTATTCCTATGAATAGGAACGAGACAATTAGGATCTCCCTCCATTGGTAGGGGTCAGGACCTGGCTTGAACACAGGGCCTATGTGTTGGCCCATGGCTTCTCTGGAAGAACGACAGCCTTCAGGAATGCCAGGTTACCAACACTTTTCAGCCCTGTCATTTAGACCCAAGATGGTTACCTTGAAAAGAAAACAAATGTAAAACCGGCAGCCATCTGCAAGTTACTGGGTTTTATTTTTCCTGTGTCGTTTTATTTATTTATTTTTACTTTCAGTCTTTGAGGGCCAGGAACCTAGGTTCGGCTGTGGGTCCAGTGGCTGCAACCCAGCCTAGAGTGATGAAAGCTGAGGCAGAGTTGTCATGCCCTGAGTTCAAGCCCTGTGCTTGACAAAATAAAAATATATAATAGATACATGCATACGTACATATACATTAAAATATTTAAACAATTATTAGGCTACTTGGCATTGTATTCATGCCATTTTTTTCTGCCAGGCCTAGGATTTGAACTCAGGGTCTGGGTAAATCTGCATTACTGTGGGGGAAGGGAAAGCTCACAGTGCTGGAAGACAAAAAGACAGGCCTGTTCCTAGCACTCGTAAAAATAGTATTTGTATACATTTTAAATACATGATTTATATTTAAATACACATGTTTACTGCATAATGCAGTTAGTGCAGTTATTCATTTTATTTTGTTTTTTATTTATTCATTATATATTTTAGAGTGTATGATTACATGTATGATATTTTTACATCCTATTACACAGAACATAGATTTGCCTATGTATTATACATCATTCCTGAGACCAGGACATGCACTGATAAGGAAAACTAGTGGGACAATTGTCTTCTTCCACCAGGATTAAGTTTTTGGCAGTTCTGTGATTTGAACTTTGGGCCTAGAAGGCCCACTTCATGAATGGGTCAATGTTAGCACACCAGTCTGACGCAAGTGAAGTTGTTGGGCAAATTTGAGGACCTGAGATGAAGCCGTAGGAGTGGCCAATATATAAACAGATAGATGTGTAGATTGCAGCATGTGTGTGTATTTACATATGTATATGAATCTATAAATAAAGTTATATATAGAGACAGATAGACACTTTTGTATATTCTAGTGTATAACTCTTTATAAAGAATGATGACCTATATCTTATTTTTATATATTCTATTACTATGAATTATTTGGCCTAAAATTATGCCTCCATTAATTAATCACGGTGGGAGACTTAATAAAGTATTAATTAAATTAGTCAATGACCTATATTTATTGCATACAATCTTATACTACAATGACTAGCTAATTAATAGTTCAATTGGTACATTACAAAGATTCTATTATTGTTCCTATAAATAGGAACGAGTAGGTGAAAGTTCTAGGATCAAACTCGGGCCTAGGTGTCTTGGTTGTGCTCTGGCTTCACTGACAGCCCACCAGCCTTCAGCCATACAAGGACATGTACAATTTTCAAGCTGTCATTGAGAGTCAGGATGGTCACAGTTTGAAGGAAACAAAGTTAAAACTGTTGTCTAAAACTTCCTGGTTTTTCCTCCTCCATCTTGGTTGGTTTATTTTTTTGGCCAGAGCTGGGATTTGAACTCGGGTCGTAGGATCCCTGGATCATCTTTGGGTTTAAAAGCTGCACACCAGCCTAGGGTAATCAAGGCTGAGGCAGAGTTGTGGCGACCTGAGTTCAAGTCCCGTGCCTGTCCTCCCAAAAAAGTTAAGGTCCTGGCTAGGAGTATGGGCCATTTTATCTGCCATACCTGGAATTTGAACTCAGGGACTGGGTGACACTATTGTGCTCTGGGTGTAGTGAAAGCTAATCTCCTAGAGGAAAAAAAAATCTGGAGCATTTCCCCGTGTGTGAATTCCAGCCCTAGAAATGGCAAAAAAATAATATCTATATACATGTATAAAATATATCATATACATGTATTTGCATAGATATTACATATTGTATCTAGGGCACAGTATTTCCACAGAAAGGAAATCAGGTCAACATTGGCTTCTTACTCCCCTATTGACCTCGGCACTCCTGGGATTTGAACTCAGGGCCTGTAATTCTAATTCATCAAGGGGTCAGTTTATGCACAGCAGCCTCAAACAAATTCAATGCCAGGCAGTTCCCAGGACCTGAGTTCTAGCCCCAGGAGTGGCCAATATATAAGTAGATAGATGTGCAAATTGCTGCAAATACATGTATATAAATATATATAGTGAGAGAAAGAGAGAGGTGTATGTATATTCCAGTGTACATTTAAATATAAATATATGTATAGAATGTGAGATGTCTATATATTATTAAATTACATGTAATATATTACTAATAATTATTAGGTATTAAATTATGCCTCCATTTAATGAAGTATCATGGATTAAGGCACAATAAAGTGCTTCCTTCGGTAAATGGAGCTCAGAGACAATTTCTAGGCTCATAGTTTAAGCCTCAGGATTTGCACTAAAAAAAAAGGGGGCCAGTACCTACATGTGTCTGTGTATATATTCATGTATTTCTATCAGTGAACATCATAGTCGTTATGAAGAATAGCACCCAGCTAACAAAATTGCTTTGAATTGAATGGTCATAGCACAGAGAGTGCTTTCAAGACAGTGCATGTTCCTGGTCAAAAAAAAATTAACACCATGGCTTGGAATTTGCACCATTTTTCTGACAGGCCTGGGATTTCAACTCAGGGTCTGATTAACTCTCTGGCACTGTGGGGTAGGGGAAAACCACCATCATTGAAGACAAGAATTTCAGACCAGTTTCCAGGGCCTGAATTCAAGCCCCAGCACTGGAAAAAATAATATTCATACATGAGATCTATTTACCTACATGTGTTTACTCCATATGACATTTATTACCCATATTTATTTTTTATTTTATTTAGTATTATTAAATATATAACATTTATTTCATTTATTACATCTTATGAAATGGATTTATTTCCATATAGATTATACATCACACAGAGACCCAGGACTTTCACAGAGAAGGAAAAAAACGGAGTCAATATTGGCTTCTGACTCCACATATAAACTTTGGCCATGCTGGGATTTGAACTCACAGCCCACAATGCACAAATCATGAATGGGTCAGTTATAAAACAAAAGCCTTTGGCAAACTGAACTGCCAGCCATTTCTGAGGACCTGTGATCAAGCAATAGTAGTGGCGGTTAGATAGATAGATAGATTGATAGACAGACAGACAGACAGACATACAGACAGACAGACAGACAGACAGACAGACAGACAGACAGACAGACAGACAGACAGACAGACAGATAGATAGATAGATAGATAGATAGATAGATAGATAGATAGATAGATAGATAGATAGATAGATAGATAGATAGATAGATACATGTGTAGTTTGCTATGTATATGAGAGAGAATGTAGGATATTCAATTATATATAATGAATTATTAGTTATTAAATTATGCCTCCTTTTAATGAAATGATGTATCATGGTTGAATACTTACTAAAATTAATGTAAAAGTAGTCAATATTCCTTAATTGGGAGAATCATACCATGGTGCTAGAATGGAAGACATTATCCAATACTTTTTGTGTGGCATTCTATAAGAGAATCATAACTAACTGCAAATTTAATTGTTACTTTTATAACATTCCGTTAGGCATTCCCATGGATAGGAATGATTTTCTCAAGATCTCCCTCCATTTGTAGGTGGCAGTCCAGGCACTTCAACTCCAGGCCTGGGTATTTTACTTCAAAATGCAAACCAATGGAATGACACTGTGAAGATTTCAGATTGTCAGCATGAAAGAAAAGAATGAGAAGAAAAGAAAGCCAAGTGTCAGTGGATCCTACCTGTAATCCTAGCTCTTCAGGAGGCTGAGAGGTAGAGAATGCCAGTTTGAATTCAGACAGGACAGGAAATTCCACCACACTCTTATTTCTGAGGGATTACAGGAATAAAAAATTCCCATGAACGGAGCTCTGACTCAAGGACAGAGCACTACCCTTGAGCAAAAGTAGCTCAGGAACATTGCCCTAGGCTCATAGTAAAACCCCCAGACCAGCCAATAAAAAAAGCCAGTAACAACATGTCTCCCAATGTATGTATGCATGTATTTCTACTGGTGAAGGTCTAGAGTTCCTATGATGAAAGGTATCCAGCTAGGAAATTTGCTTTGAATAGAATGATTTCATAGAACCGAGAGAGTTTTCAAGACAGTGCATCTTCCGGGGCTCCTCTCACTGTTCCCATTGTAGCCTGAGGTTTTCTCCACATCCGGGACTGCTGGAAGAAGTCTTCCTCATTGTTGGAACAGGCCTTACTCCTGTACAGCTGAGTGATAAAAAAAAACTCTTCTAGGCCAATTAGTGACGAGTTTGGGTAGGCTCTGAAGGTCAGGAGAAAAAGGCCTCTATGTACCTCAAGCTATCTTTCTGCCGAGAGCTCTGTTGTGACAGGAAGACTTCATTTTTGCACCTCCCGTGGCCAAGTTCCCTGCACTTTTCCTGTCTTTGTTAGACTATGTTCCAGTGTTGAAATAACCTGCTACAATTAATTCAAGGGTCGTTCTGGCAGACAACTAGGGAGCGGAACCTAATGAAATGATTCATTATTTGCAATGATGCCTCCCTGGGTTTCCAAAAGCTTGCTAAATCAAAGCACATGTGTAATATCACTATGCTTCCTGTCACCTAGGGCTGGTGAAACTCATCAGATTTTGAAATTTTGACCTCTCCTAGTTGGGCCCTGGGTAGCTGTGTTTCAGGGTTGAACACAGGACCTGGATACTGACCATGAGCTCAGAGCAGAAGTTCAGTTCTTTATCATTTGGTGTCACAACTTCAGTTCTGGTATCTGTGTGTGTATGTGTTTGTGCATGTATGTGTGTTCATATACTTGTCCTGGAGCTTCAAAACAGGACCTGAATACTGTACCTGAGTTTCTCCTGTACAAGTATAGCACTCTACCACTTGAGGCACACAGCCACTCCAGGCTTTTTTCTAGTGATGCAGTACTAATGAAATCAAACCCAGGGATTCATACATGCAAAACGCTGTACTCCTAAGACACATTCCCAGCACTCTACTTCAGGTTTCTTTCTTTCTTTTGTTGGAAGTTGGAGGAATTTAAGTCTAGGCCTGGGTGCTGTCCTTGAGCTCTTTAGCTAAAGCCAATCACTCTACCACTTGAGCAACAGCACCCCTTGAGGTTCTTGGTGGGTCAGTGGAGAGAAGCGTCTCAAGCAATTTCCTGCCAAGGCTGGCTTTGAACCATGATCCTCAGCTCTCAGTGTCCTGAGTACCTAGGATGACAGGCACGAGTCAGCAGTGACTAGCTTCCACTTCAAGTTTCTAAGTCGTGAATAGGAGATAATAGTCTCATGGGACCTTTTGTGTCTGGGATAGTTTTGAACCCAGATCATCAGATATCAACTTCCTGAGTAGGCAGCATGACAGACCTCAGCTACTACACGCCTAGACTGTAACACTCTGTTGCAAGCGGGTACTTGGCTCCATGTGGTAGAGCGCTACCCATGATCACCACTGGTAAGTGTCAGTGGCTAGGCCCTGAGTTCAAGGTTCATGATCAAGAAACACAAACCAAAACAATTGTCTGCAGGAGACAACTCACTAGAGTTAGGTACATACGTAATTTTGGCCCTAACATGAGGACATAGCTGAGCCACAATTTTCTCATCTGCACAATCATCTTACTTGTGGACCTCTTACAAGAACTAGATGAAAAAATGAAAAAATTCACCCCATGAAGGACTCAGCACACAACAACTCATGAAAGACTCATCACATTGCTGTAACCCACATAATGTCATTAGAATTAGGATGCTTTAATCAGTATCACCATTCTTTCAGAAACACGCCACATACAATCCAAATGTAGATTTTGGAGTGGTTAATTTTTTTCGGAGGAGGGAGTCAGCCACGGGGATTGCACTGAAATGTTGGAGGTACTGTACTAAGGTCTTTTGATCAGACTAGAACTCTACCACTTTATGCCACAGCTCAAAGTTTCACACACTTCCTGCTAGGGCTGGGTTTTAAACCCACCAGTGTCAGATCTCAGCTCCCGAGTATCTTGGATGACAGAGTGAGCAATCCAACAGCATCTAGTCCGTGGAACTGAGTTCCAGCAGTTTACCTCTGGCTAATACAGGTTAGATGGCAAATGTCAGCACTAGACTACCAGCTTGCTTTGTGATGAGGTATTTGCAGCCCTATCCTTATAGAGTTGCAGTCAGATCATTCTATCTTTTCCTTTTGTTTGTTTTGGTGCCAGTCCTGGGTCTTCAGTAAGGATCTAGACACAGTCCCTAAGCCTTTATGCTCAAAGCTAGTGCTCGAATGTTTGAGCTACAACACAACTTGTGGATTTTTCTATGCACATGATACTGAGGAATCGAACTAAGGGCTTCGTACTTACTGGGCGAGCACTCTACCACTGAGCCTCAGTAGTGAAAGGGTATAAACAGATAAATGTATAGACTGGTAGATAGACAGACAGACAGATAGATAGATAGATAGATGTAGATATATTTAACGAGAGATGTCTGTAAATTATAAAATTGCATATATATTTCTACCAAATATTGACAATTTAATTATTCCTTCCTTTTTTAAGTATCATGATTGAATACATAATAATGTATTAATTGAAAATTAGTCAATGTAGTATAATTGTTGTGTATAATTTTATAATATAATCATACACTAACTAATAATGTAATTGTTACTTTTACAACATTCTATTTGTAAAGATGTCTATTGGAAAGCGTTTCTTTTTTTATTTTATTTTTTTTTTAATTTTTTTTGGGGGGTCCGGTCATGGCGCCTGAATTCTGGGCCTCGTCGCTGTCTCTCAGCTCTTCAACTCAAGGCTAGCGCTCTACCACTTGAGCCACAGCGCCACTTGCAGCTTTTTTCTTTTTGCTTATGTTGTGCTGAGGAATCGAACCCAGGGCCTCTAACATTCAAGGCAAGTGTTCTACCACTGAACCACCTTCCCAGCCCTGGAAAGTATTTCTTAGAATCTCCTGCCAGACATTCATTAGTGGGAGTCCCCGGATTCAACCTTCAGGCCTAAGTTGCTGATTTGCTGATTTCGGCTTGGCTTCCCTAATAGCCCGCCAAACATCAGCAATGTAATGTCATGTATATTGTCTAGGCATTGTTATTTAGACCCAGGATGGTACTATACAAAGGGGAAAAAAAGTAAAACCACCTGATTGAACTTCTCAGTTTTATCCTTTTCCTTTTTATTTTTTTTTGCCAGCCCTGAGATTTGAACTCAGGACTGAGGATCCCAGGATCGACTTTGGAAGAAATGCCAACATTTGAGTTCAAGCCTGGTGTTTGGCCTAAAAACAAATAATAATTATAATGATAACAATAACAATAATAATGATGATGATGATAAGGCCCTGGCTTGGAATTTGCACCATTTTACTGGCAGGCCTGGCATTTAAAATCAGGGTCTGGGTAACTCTGTGGCACTGTGGGTGAAGGGGAAGATCACCGTCCTTGAAGACAAGAACTTCAGAAAAGTTCTAAGGGCCTGAATTGAAGTCCCAGTACTGGAAAAAATAATACTCATATATGAGATCTATTTACATACATGGGTTTATTCCATATGACATTTATTACCCTTATTTATTTATTATAATTACACATAAAACATTTATTTTATTACATCATATCACATATACTGAGACCCAGGACTTTCACAGAGAAGGAAAAAAATGTGTCAAAATTGGCTTCTTACTCCATGAATACATTATTGGCCATGCTGGGATTTAAACTCCCGGCCTACAATGCCCAATCCACAAATGGGTTCACAATCTTAGCCAGGAAGTTCTGAGCACTTGTGAACAAGCCACAGTAGTGCCATATATATTGAAAGATTAAAAATTGACCATTACCATTACTAACTTGCTAATTGCTGATTCTGCTTCTGTAAACTTGCTTACGCTAGCATTGACCCTTCCCTTCCCAGAAATGAGTTAAGAAGTTTCAGGGACCAGATGCAGGCCCCAGGACAAGGTTAGTGGTCATAGATAAAAAACAGACAGTACGTGTTCCTCAGTTCCCATTTAGAAATTCCCCAGACAGGACCTTGAGATAACGACCACCTGGCAAGACCACAAGCTAAGCCAAATGTCAACCAATCATAGGCCTGTAACCATGTCACCCCCCCCTTAAACCAACCATGTGCCAGTCATTTTACAAAGAGTGTTACAAAATTTCCCGCGTGGCAAAGTGATTGTTGGTGTATATGGTGACCTTTAAATGCACCAATCATGGGATGCTTTGTGTTAGGCGTTAATCTTGTGGTTTTTGCCTTTAAATTAGCCTGTAATCTCTGCTCGGGGCTCCCTGTCTGCTAGGTCAGAGCCAGGAGGTCATGGGGAGATAGTTTGTAAGCATGCGTAATGTCAATGACTACTTTGTAAGGGACAGGAACTTGCCAGTCCTCTGTGATAGTAAAAAGCTAATGTTATAAAATGTGGGGGATAGTTTAAATCTCAACCCCTTTATGTGCCAAAAGCTTTAATTGGCAGTAACTATTGAGCTGACATCAGCTACATGAAGTTCATCTGCTCAGGAAAAAGTTTGTAAACCTGAGAGTGTGTTTCTATTGATATCTGTCTAAAGGTCTGCAAAGGTAATTTAGGCATTGATAGGGTCACTAGAGATCATATTCCTAAGCCATCTAGGAAGATGCTTTTGCAAACCAGAGTGCTAAACAAGCTACACTGCTGTAGCCGAAAAAAAGGTCTGTGCAGTTGTCAAAAGTTAAAATATTGTTCTTAATGACATCTAACCCTGATAGCCTCTTTGTAAAATAGGCTAAGGTTATAGGTTCCTGGCTAGGTAAGATCAACGCCCCTAAAGTCAGCTTAAAGAAGCTACAGAAGATGGACCTTCGCCCTTCTACCCCCATTTTAAGATCAAGGGTCCAGAGTCAGTTTTGGAAAAATGAGGCAAAATAAATTAAAAAAAAAAAAAGACATAAAAATCGTGTTAACAGTTGTAAGTGTGCAAGTATGGAGACTGCATCTGTCAGAGATTATTACAAGACTAAGCCTTCTGTGTCTATTTACAAAAATATCTGGTTAGTAAAGAAGTTGTGATTTTGGTAAATTATCCTGGACTATTGTTTGAAGATCTTAAAAACCAGCAGTATCAAAGCCTGCCAAACCTATGCAATGTATCCTTAACCAGTCTGTGTAGGAATTTACAGCCCAGCATGAGGTGTGACAGTCCCATGGAGCCACTGAGAGACCCTGTTGCTGCTGCTGCTGCTGCTGCTGCATACCCTAATGAGTAAAGTTCAACGACGGCCTGACAGCCACCTGGAGGAACTCCTGCCTGATTCCATCACCTGAGTCTACTTCCTGGTTGACTGCTGCTAAATCTAAGATCTTGTGGGACATTCTTTTGGGTGATATCCAGAAACCCTCTCTTCCACAGTGGATATTGGGGACAAGGATATCACTGGCTTGCTTGCCTTAGGTACTTCAGTGCATAGTGACTGGAAATCCACTCTATGGTCACAGCCTAGTTTGGCTCTGGTATGGTAATAACCTGAGTGTGTTATCAATGGAGGTAATACTCTTAGCCTTAAAATCTAGCAAGCTTCTGCATCACAGTGGTGCCTTAAGGCTGTTCTAAGATAAAGGTTCTGCAAGCCAAAGAAAAATCGGGCAGTTTTAAACTACAGCCACAAAGATGCTCAAGGGATTTTAAAAAAGAGGATGGTAAAAAAAGCCTTGGAAAAGGAATTGGGAAAAAAGGTCCCCTTTGGATAAAAAAGGATACAAAAACTAAGGATTGTATTTAATTGTTTAAAAGAAAAAAAGACAAACCTCAGAAAGTTTAAGTATGTAGCAAATGGTATGAGTATGTCGCAAATGGTATGAGTATGTCTTAAAATTGGAGCTAACAAGTACAGCTGGTATAAAATTAAGTTAACTGTGATACACAGAGTCAGAACTGGTAAAAAAAAAATGTAAGGGCCTTTGGTACTGTTAATTTAGTTACAATTGGACCTTGTATACTCAACAGACTGGTGTCTTTTGTAAAAAAAAAAAAAAAAAAAAATCAGGGCAGTCCATCTATTAGTTCTGAGATCTCAATACCAAGCACTGAGAACAACTGACACCCCACAAAATAATATAGAGACACCCTAAATTTTAAGATTAAAATTAGTCCAGAGAAAAAGTGGGGAAAATGAAAGATTAAAAATTGACCATTACCATTACTAACTTGCTAATTGCTGATTCTGCTTCTGTAAACTTGCTTACGCTAGCATTGACCCTTCCCTTCCCAGAAATGAGTTAAGAAGTTTCAGGGACCAGATGCCGGCCCCAGGACAAGGTCAGTGGTCGTAGATAAAAAACAGACAGTACGTGTTCCTCAGTTCCCATTTAGAAATTCCCCAGACAGGACCTTGAGATAACGACCACCTGGCAAGACCACAAGCTAAGCCAAATGTAAACCAATCATAGGCCTGTAACCATGTAACCCCCCCCTTAAACCAACCATGTGCCAGTCATTTTACAAAGAGTGTTACAAAATTTCCCGCGTGGCAGAGTGATTGTTGGTGTATATGGTGACCTTTAAATGCACCAATCATGGGATGCTTTGTGTTAGGCGTTAATCTTGTGGTTTTTGCCTTTAAATTAGCCTGTAATCTCTGCTCAGGGCTCCCTGTCTTCTCGGGACAGAGAGTCCATTTGCGCAAACGTCAAATAAACTCCTCTTGCTTATTGCATCTCCCGGCCTGGAGTCTGAGTTTTCTGGGGAGCCCTCCTGTTGACAAAAGTATCTTAGGGGACTAGGGTCTTTCAACATATATATATATATACATAAACACATATGTATATATGTATATATATATTGTATACTGACAGAGGGAATATGAGGATATTATTAAATTATATATTTTTACAATTTATGAGTTATTAAATTATGCTTCCATTTACTGAAGTATCATCATTTAATTATTATAAATATTAATTTAAAAATCAGTCAATATCCTTAATCATACTATGGTGCTAGAATGGAAGATATAAATTCAATAATTTTTGTGTGGCATTCAAAAATAGAGTCATGAATTAACAGCAAATTTAATTATTACTTTTATAACATTCCATTAGCATTCACATGAATAGGAATGAGTTAGTCAGGATCTCCCTTTATTTGTGGGTGGCCATCCTAGCATTTGAATTCCAGGCCTGGGAAGTTTACTTCAAATGCAAACCACTCGAATGATACCGTGGAGAATTCAGATTGTCACGAAAAAAAAGAACAACAAGAAGAAAAGGAAACCAGGTGTCAGTGGCTCTTGCCTGTAATCTTAGCCCCTCAAGGGGCTGAGATGCCAATTTGAATTCAGCCTGGGTAGGAAAGACTGAGATATTCATATTTCTTAAGAGATCACAGGAAATCAAAACAAAATAACAACAAAAAAACCCCCTGAGTGGCCCTGTGGCTCAAGATGCAGAGCACTACCCTTGAGAAAAGGGCTCAGGGACACGGCCTGGATGATGGGCATTCAGCAGGTTGCCCATGCCCAGTCCCCCAACCTGGGCAAGCTGGAACAAGCCCTCAGAGAGTACTAAGTTTGAGCAGGCACGTTGAAAAAACATCCTTCACTGCAGTTAAAGACTGAAGCCAGGAAGCATTTGCCTGGGCTGGTGTGTGCAACTGGTGTGTACAACAGGTGAATTATGTCCTGGCACTTATCAAGGGAAACCACAATTCTTAGGCTGTAGGAATTGTCGAAGGTTGTGGCTCCTTATCCTCTATCCCTCTGTAAGATGTGATCTTAGGCCTCTGGGGCCTGGTGGCCATCATTCATTCATCATTCCTCATTGCTGAGTCTCAGGCTGGTCCCAAATCCTGGGAAAGTTAGAAAATAGGCAGCAATTTCGTTGCCAAAAGGGGTAATCCAATAAATCCCACCGTCATAATTACTGTTAGAAGTATGCCTTGGGCTTCAAATCTGGTTTACTGGAAGAGTGCTTACTTAGCACACATGAAGCCCTGAGTTCGATTCCTCCCTAACACGGAAATAGAAAACGCCAAAAGTGACACTGTGGCTTAAGCAATAAAAGTGCTAACCTTGAGCAAAAGAAGCTAAGGAACATGCCCAGACCCTGAGTTCAAGCCCCAAGAGTGGCTAAAAAGAAAGGTAAGCAGGGTGAGACATTTTCTACTGGGACTTAGAAGAGGGCCGAGGTTATGGGTAACAGGTAGAGGGCGGGTGCTGTTGCCTCACCCCATTAACCTTAGGTACTCAGGAGGCTGAGATCTGAGGATCCCAAATGCAATCCGGAAAGTCTATATGAGAGTCTTTTCTCCAATTAAACTCCCAAAAATCCAGAAGTCCATCTGTGGTTAAAGTAGTAGAGTGCTAGTCGTGAGCACAAAAGATCAGGGATAGCATCCAAGCTCTGAATTCAAACCTCAGGACTGGCACACATACACACGCACACACACACACACACACACATACACACCAAGATAGAGAATTTGACAGTCAGCCTGCACAAATTCCACTTCAGAAACTCAATATTTAAAAAAAAAAAAAAAGAGGGAAGGGAAGGAAAGTCTTGCCCCAGGAGGTGATATAATTGGTGCCAAAATTCCACAGGAATTCTAAGATGTGGAACAGGACACAGAGCCTCAGGCACAAGGTACAGCATGGGCACAGGTATTGATTTGTGGGGTAGAGCAGGTGGTGTCGATGAAATGAAGGTTCTGTGGCTTCATACAAGTCTGGCCGAACAGTGAAAGTTGGGTCAAGTTTTGTACTTGAGTCAAAGGTAGGGCAGAGGGTGGGGTCCCAGATTAAGGCACAGAGAAAGATTAACTTGACTCTTCACCAAAGACCCCAGACAATTTCTGTGGCTGTAAGCCTATTTTTCACAGCTCCTGACCCTCAGGTAGTCTTTGCATGGAGGAATCAGGGCAAATGCAGGGAAGAACTTTTGCTTAAGAAAAGCTTCTAGCTCAATCGCACCAGTGGCTCACCCCCTGTAAATCTTAGCTAATCAGGAGACTGAGATCAGAGATCGTGGGTCAAAGCCATCTCAGAGGAGGAAAGTTAGTGAGACTTTCTTGCCCATGAACTAACAAAAGCCAGAAAGGGAGCTGTGGCTCAAGTGGTAGAATGTCCACATTGAGAGAAAACGTTAAGAGAATACAGGTCAGAACCTGAGTTCAGGCCCCAGAATTGGCACCTAAAAAATAAAGAAAAGCTTTCAGGAGCTCCTAGTCCACTGTGGTGAAAGGCCAGATCAGCCAGGCAAGGGTGGCTTATGCTGGTCCGATCAGCCAGGCAAGGGTGGCTTATGCTGGTCCTCCTAGCTCCTCAGGAGCCTGAGATGTGAGGATTGCCATGCAAATCCAGCCTGGGCAGGAATGTCCGGGAGACTCTGTTCTCCAATGATCCACCAGAAAACCAGAAGCGATGATGTGGCTCAAGTGCTAAGCTGAAGAACTGAAAGACGGTGCCCAGGCTCAGACTTAGAGCCCCGTGACCAATACCTGGCCTACTTTGACCTCATGCTGTGGCTCTAGGCAGAGTACTTTCCAGTGGGTTCCTGATGGTCTTCCAATGTCTATGTGTCCTACAAGTCTTGAGAGCAGCCTCCTTGAAGGCCTTTGCCTATAGAGCGGGACAGTACAAGATAAGGATCAAGTCTTGTGGCATACAGGTCATCGGCCGGGTCATCAGAAGGGCATTTGTCATGAGTGCAGTGTGGATCTGAGCACTAAATCGATGTCTCAGACCACGGTTCTGCGTCAGAAGGGGTAGACCAGTTAACGCCGGCTCACAAGGGAATCCCAAGAATGTGAATTTTTCAGGCACACCTTGGGCAGGTTTTGAGTTGGGTTCATGAGAGACTTGTAGGCTGAGGAATCCAAAGCAGACTGTCTGCTGCTTGTAGTAGTCACCATATCCCAAGAGTCCCAGGGCTCAGAGCCCTGCTTAACTCACCATTGCTCATTGGCAGATGAAGGTCTGCTATCATGGGATAACTACAAAGGAGCATCCATAGTGTCCTTCCCTTGGTTCTATGGCCCCGTGCTGGTATGGAGGGGCAGGTTCCATGGAACTTACTGTCATATGCCAGACTCCTCAGCCCAAGAAGAACTTATGGGGAACCAACTGATGTAGCTTGAGAGTTTACTATGATTATGCCTCAGGACTGCCCCCAGTTCTAGCTTAGCTTATCATTACTACCTTCCTCAGTGTGTGTGTGTGTGTGTGTGTGTGTGTGTTTGTGCGCGCGCGCGTGTGCGCATGTGGACCCATGCGCATGCGCACATGTGCATTAGTGCATCTTAGTAGTAGGGCTTGAATTCAGGGCCCGTACTCTGTCCCTCAGTTTTTTCATTCAAGGATAGCACTCTACCACTTGAGCCACAGCTTTTCTTCCAGCTTGCAGGTGGTTCTTGGGAGAGGAGAGTCTCACAGACATTTCTTGTTGGGTTTCACCTGAATGTTAGTCCTCCAATCTCAGCCTGCTGAGGGAGCTAGGAATATGACAACATGAGCCATTAGCATCTGGCCTCGCTTTCCTTCTTGGATAAAACAGAATAACTATTTCCTAGTCAAACACCCATCTACAGCTATCCCTCCTTTCCCTTCCCCTAACCCTCCGGGATTCAGAGGAAACATATTCTCCCCTGAGGACAAAGAAATAGGATTCCCTGATAGGTTTGAGCTTTATGTTCTCCACAGAGTCAGGGGCTGCTGGGAGCTGATGTAGAGGTCAGAGATGTAGGCCAGGGCAAGTAGACAGCTGTTAGAACAGAAAGTATGAAAAGACATCCGTGCAGCGGCATGGCAGTGGCTCATGCTTATAATCCTAGCTACTCAAGGCTGACACTGGAGGATCAATCAAGATTCAAAGCTAGCCTGGACATACTCTTATCTCCAAAGAATCACCAAAAAGCTGGGGAGAAGAAATACTATAATTCAAATGTTAGAGCACCAAACTTGTGAAAACAAGCTAGGCTTTTCAAGCCTTGGTAAACACACACACACAAACACACACACACACACACACACACACACACACACACAAGCCATATGCATGCAAAATCAGAGATTTCTACACTGTAACCTTTGGGTATTCTCTACTTTTTTCCCCACTCAATCTGGTGGTTGTTTGCCTAGGAGTTCGATGCATCCAACACCAACTGACATCTATAATTTTGGGGAACACACTGGCTATAATGTTAGCCTTCCCCAACCCCATCCCTTGATTGGGTCATGGTCTATCCAGACCCTTTGGGGTTCCTTTTACAGACTCGCCAAGATCTTTAAAGAGGCATCACATGCTGGTCACTGGTGGCTCACGCCTGTCATCCTAGCTACTCAGGAAGGTGAGATCTGGCTTCCAAGCCAGCTCAGGTAGGAAAGTGTGTGAGACCCTTATCCTCGAAGAACCATCAGAAAACAAGAAGTGCCCCTGTGGCTCAAGTGGTAGAGTGCAAGCCTGGAGAAAAAGAGCTCAGGAACAACGCTCATGGACAACAACTACAAGGAGAGGCATTGCATGTTAGCTTTGGGATTGGCATGGGCCAAATACTGTAAATTTCAAGTGCACCAAGATAAAGCATTACCTCCTTTAGGCCCATGCTCCTCTATCTTGTCCAACCCATGGCCTTGGCTGAGCTTTGGGTCAAGAGGGCTCTGGCTTGATGGGAAGGTCCCATGGAGGAAGATCCCAGACCAATTGCACTGACTCCTTCCTCCCTGCTCACACTGCTGCTTCTGCTCTTTGCCATAGACCTTCTTCCTGAAGTCCATCCATGAGATCATTGACACCAACACAATGGTGAGTGGTCGGTCCAGCCTAACTCGGGGAAGTCAGAGGGGGAAGTCAGTTTGGTTCTAGGAACTTCTACCCTGGGTGTGGGCTGAGGCCACTGCTGACATTTATTTCATTCTGAGCCTTGCAGGGGTAGGGGAAAGTGTAGACAAAACATTGAGTCAGGTAAGATGGGAATCTGTAGGACCACTTGAGTCGGGGAGACTGTGGGACTCTGGGGACCACTGTTCTTGGTACTCTTCTCTCAGACATCCCTCTCCCTCTCTCATCCCTCAATACTAAAAGAGAAACTTTAAGTAAGGGTGTTGAAGAGGGGGCAGGGAAGTATTTTCGTGTGAGCCAGACTTGTGCTTCATATTCATCCTAACCCATAATTCCTATTTATCTGAGGATTGGCCATATGTGTTTAGGGGTGGGGGATCATCCTAGATGAGAATGTGGCTCAGTGATAGAGTGGTCACCTAGCAAGCCTGAAGCCCTGGGTTCGATTCCACAAAGAAAACCTGGAAGGGAGGTGGGGCTCAACTTGTAGACCACCAGTCTTGAACAAATAGAGCTCAAGGACAGTGGCCGGGCCCTGAGTTCAAGCCCTATAACTAGAAGAACAAATCTTTGTTGAGGCTTTATTTTCCCTTTGGAAATAATTTATGCTTTGTGATAAACATAACATGGGCCTCTTCCCTGGCCACCAATGGGCCATTAGATGTCACTGGAATTTGTGCCTCCTCACAGCAGCCTCTGCTCTACTCGGCCCACAATTTACCCTTCCTAGTTCTGGTGGCTGCTGAGGATTTGGGGACTCAGCATGTCACATAGGGAGTCATCATCCCCATCAGTCTACAGGAAAAAGGGATGGAGCACTGCAAGCCTGAGTGCACCAGCTGTGGTAGTTCTGGATGTGAGGATCTGCAGCAGGACATGCTCTGTGGGGGAGTCCTGTACAGGGCATGGAACCCTGACCTCTCCTCTTGCAGTTTCCACACTATCCTGAAGTTGCAATTCTTCAAAATCTTTCTGCGCCTCCCTCATTTTGACCACCCAGGAGACTGAGGCCTCTGAAGCAGCTGCACTGGTGGGGAGCTCAGCCTGTGTCAGCATCTGGAGCCCCCTGTGGGAGTGACAGCAGCTTTTGCAGCTATCTACTCTTCATCTTCTCCTGGGACAGCTGGCACATGCACTCGGCTTTCTCCTGACACAGCTGATCCAGAATGAACATTTGTCCTTTACATGCCAGGAGGGATTCCAGGGCAGTGCGGATATGTGCCGACAGCTGGGTGCATCAATGGTGGAGCTCATCTGCAGGACTCTGGAAGTCCACCTCATCAGGAAGGTTGTGGATGAAGCAGATATTCTTCTCGGATACCCACATGTCCCACTTCCCATTCTCTCACATGTTGTGGTGGCACCTCTAACTGGCACTGAGCTGTCTGGGGAAGGGGGAAGGGGGAGTGCCTGCAGCAGTCAGGCAGGAGTTTCCCCCTGTGGATCTCAGCCTCTGAGAGTGCTAACAGAGCCACATCCCTCTCAGTTTGGGGGACATCTCCATCCTCTGCCATGGGCTCATTGAGGAGAGTCGCTTCCTCAGATTTTGTTTCTCCAGGGTTCACAGATTCCCTTTCCCCAGGGAAAGCCAGGAACCTCAGCTGGACCTGCAGGTGCTTCCTCTGTGGACTGGTCACTTCCAGGCACTTGAAACTGTCCTGCCATTTGGGGGCACCACCTAGTCCCCCCAGTTGGTCGGACCCTGCACTTGTTTCAGCTGCTCCAACAGCTGAGTCTGCTTCTGCAGGTGCTACTGCAGTACCTACTACTTGGAGCACAGCTGCTCATTTGAAGTGATGTGATGCTCACAGGTGGCTTTGAGCTCCTGCAGCTAGGCCAGAGACTGCTCCTGCTGGTCCTGCAGCTCCCGAATCACTTGTCTCTCTCTCTCTCAGCCACCTCTTTCCATTTCTCTATCTTCTCTTCTGAGCAGTCCAGCTGTTCCCGCAGATGTTTCTTCACCTGCTGCTCTGAGTCCACAATGCTGGAGAAATCCTCCTTCTCACTGCTCACCCTGTGGAGAGCGTCCCGCAGCAAGGCCAGCTGTTCCTCCAGCTGTGGGTTGCACACACATGCACATCGTGGGGTCTCGGGATCTCCTGCCGATCCTTGGTTTTCTTCTCTAGTCTTCCCCCTTGCTCCTGCTGCTCCACAATCTGGAGATGGAGTCTCTGGTTTTCCTGGACCTAGATATGAAGTTGTTCCTCCAGGTATTTCAACGCCATCTGCATGAGGTAGGCGTGGGCCTGCAGTTGCTGCTCCTCCTGAGATGGACACTTGGGGGGCCATAGCTCTGCCTGCTTCCTTCTCAGTCCCCCCAGCTATTCTCTAGGTGCAGCACCTACCTCAATCCTCACTCCTTCTCCTCTGTCAGTTGGTTTACCTGCTCCGTCAACCACCAGGCCTCCTCCTTCTGCACGGGCCTCCTCCTTCTGCATGGACCTCTCAATGCTCAGGTTCTGCGAGAAGCTGTCTCTCTCCAGATTCACGGTCACCATTCAGCTCAGGTTGTCCTGAAGTCTCTTTAGTACCTCAAACACCTCCAGCACTTGTTGGAACTTGTAGATTCTGTTCTTCCTGTTGCTCCTCTATGTCCAGAGTGCTTCCAGCTTCTCCTAAAACTCTGTGTTCACTTGCTCCAGGTCATAGAAGCTACTGGGCTATTCCTTGAGCTGAAGTGTTACATCATTCAGCTGTTCAAACAACATTTCAATCTCCTTTTGTAAGTAGTAACCACAGAAGCCACCATCTCCAGCTCCCCCATGCAGTGCTCTGCGGCCTGTAGGCAGCTGGTGAGAGCTTCATGCTCCATTTCTCTGTCATCGGCCATGAGCTGCATGTGGGCTGGTGCCGATTATAAATCATTTTCTGCTGAAACAAACCTCTGTATGGGTAGCTTGTGGATGTCTAGCTCTGTTTTTGGTGCTTTGTGCACTTGGGTTACCTTCTCCTTCTCTTTCTCTTGTCAATCCTGCAGGTCTGTCTTTTCCTGCTTCAGTGGTTGGATCTTGGCACAGAGCACCTGGTTTCTTCTTTTGCTGCAGTCCAGGGAAGGCACCACATGTTGGTAGCACCTCTGCAGATTCTTGGTGGTATTGGGACCCTTGACACTTGTACCCTTATGGCTGTGACTGTGACCAAAGGGAGGGGAGGCCTGTCGTAGGCATCACCTTTGACCAGATCCTCCATTGAATCACCCTCCCCAGTGGTGTTTGTCTTTGGGATTCTTCCCTTTTTTGTATTCTTTGTTTTCTTGAATGTTGAAGGTCTGACAGGAGGATTCTTCTGCTGGTGTTCTGGCAGTAGATTGTTGCCTGCAGCTCTGTCTCAGAGTCTTGTTGTTTCAGGCATCTGAGTGCTGGGATGTTAAAGATGGGCTGGCCACATTCCCAGGCTCTGGGAAATCCTCTATTCTCCCACTCACTGACTAGGTCATCAATTTCCTATTGAACTCCAAATTCGACTTGAGACTCTTGCTTACCACTCAGTTACCTCTAATTTCCTCAACTGCTGGTAGTGGTGTCAACCAACAGACAGCCAGATGGCTGCACAGATTGTTGTGTATGTCTGTTTGTTGCCAGTCTTGGACATTGAACTCAGGATCTAGGCACAGTCCATGAGCTGCTTTTGCTCAAAGCTACCCCTCTACCACTGGAGCCACATGGCTCTACTTCTGGCTTTGTTGACATTGAAGTTGGACAGGGGTCTCAAGTACTTTCCAGCCTAGGGTGACTTTGACCATGAATCTCCTTTCACAGCTTTGTAAGTATCATGGAGTACTGCTGAGAGCCACTGGTGCCTGCTTAATCATTGGTCTTGCTGATGTTCTTGGACAGGCCGGAGAGTTCCCTATCTTTGGGTTCAAATGGTGGATGCTGGAGCCCACAGTTTGAATCTTGGTCCCGCCACCTCCAAATGGCAGGAGATCCTAAGAAACTCATTTTTATCCATATGAATACCAATGGTATGTGATGTATGTCATGACTGAATGAGCAGTTCTTGAATGATTCTAGGATAAAATTATATACAATTATATTCTAGGCTACTGATTGATTTTAATCAATACTTTATGAAGCGTTTAAAAACTTACATTCATGAAAAGGAGACATAATGATATACCTAAGAATTTGTTGTCATATAGCATAGAGATGCCATTTTTTTTCTGCCAGGACTGGGATTGCAACTCATGGTCTGGGTAACGCTGTTGCACTGTGTAGGAACGGGAAGCTTGCTTTCTTGAGTCAAGAAGTTCAAGTCTGTTCCTTAGGCCTGAAATCGATCCCAACATTAGAAAACATCCAATTTGTGTACATTTTAAGTATATGATTTATAGTTACATACATATATTGAGTCCATATTGCATTCAGTGTAGTTATTCATTTTACCTTTTGTTTTGGATTTGAACTCAGCATCTGGGTATCTCTGTGGCACTGTGGGTGAAGGGGAAGCTCACTGTCCTTAAAGACAATAAATTCAGACTAGTTCCCAGGGCCTGAAGTGAAGCCCCAGCATGGAAAAAATACACCCATGAGTTTAGTGAGTATGACATTTATTACCCTTATTCATTTAGTGTTATTAGACATATAACATTTCATTTATAACATCCTATCATACAGGATATATTTTCATATGAATTATACATCATATTGAGACCCAGGAATTTTTTTCAGGAAAAAAAAAATGTGTGAAAAGTGGCTTCTTACTACATGAATAAATTTTTGGCAATGCTGGGGTTTCAATTCATGGCATAAAATGTCCAATCCATAAATGGGGTCTTAGCACACCAACCTCTGGCAAACTGAGCTGCCAGGAAGTTCTAACGACCTGTTACTTGTTATCAAGCCACAGTAGTGTCCTATATATGTGTGTGTGTGTGTGTGTGTGTGTGTGTGTAGATTGCTGTATATATATGTATATGTAGAGAGAGAGAATGTGAGGATATTATTAAATTTTATATATATAGTTACCAATAATTAGTTATTAAGTTATGTCTCCATTTAATGAAGTATCATGGTTAAATACTTATAAAATCATTAATTAAAAATTAATCAATATCCTTCCATTAGGGTAATCATAACATGGTGCTAGAAGGGAAGATATAAATCCAATGATTTTTGTGTGGCTTTCTAAAAAAGAATCATGAATTTTAACTGCAAATTTAATTACTTCTATAACATTCCATTAGCATTCATGTAAATAGGAATGAGTTTGACACGATCTCCCTCCATTTGTGTGTGGCAGTCCGGGGATTCGAACTCCAGGCCTCAGAAGTTTACTTCGAATGCAAACCATTGGAATGACACTGAAGATTTCAGATTGTCACAATTAAAAAAAGAACAACAAGAAGGAAAGAAAGTCAGGTGTCAGTGGCTCCTGTATGTAATCCTAGCTCCTCAGGAGGCTGAGATGGAGAGAATGCCAATTTGAATTCAGACAGGGCAGGAAAGTCTGCAACACTCTTATTTCTAGGAGATCACAGGAAAATATCCCCATCGATTAGGGCTGTGGCTCAAGGGCAGAGCACTACTCTTGAGAAAGAAAGAGGAGATCAGGGATAGAGTCTAGTCTCATATTTCAACCTGAGACCTGCCAAAGAAAATGAGAAGGCAGTAACTCCATGTCTCTGTGTATGTATGCCTGATGTACGGATGATATGCATTCAACAGGTTGCCCATGACCAGACCCCCAAACTGGGAAAGCTGGGACAAGCCCTCAGAGAGTACTAAGTCTGAGCCAGTAGCTTGAACAAAGCATCCTTCTCTGCCATTTAATAACTGAAAACCAGAAGGCTTGCCTTGGCTGGTGTATGTAACGGGTTCATTATGTTCTGGCTGAGGTGTCCAATTGGGACATCTTCCTAGGCTGTAAGAGGTTCTGGCTCCATATTCCATATCCCTCTGTAGGACTTGAGCCTAGATCTCTGGAGCCTGGTGGCAATCACTCATTCATCATTCCTCCTTGCCGAGTCTCACTCTGGTCCCAAATCCTGTCAAAGATATGAAATGGCCAGCGATTTCTGTGCTGAAAAGAGTATGCCAATAAATCCCACCCTCATAGTTCCTGTTAGAAGTAAGCCTTGGGCTGTGAATGTGGCTAAGTGGTAGAGTGCTTACCAAGCACAGTAGTTTTATTATCTTCATATATGTCATGATCTGTCTGTGTATGACAAAGACTACTGTGAAAATAAAAAGACCCTTCGCAGCACTTATCATTTATATACCATCAATAGATATGAAGGTGCTTAAATATTACTGAAATTGCTTTGGAACAAATCATGTTCACTTTGACTATCGTGAAAAAGAAGAATTGGTTTCTCAGCACTTTAGGTAAGAACTTGATTGAAATAAACAAAAGTAAAAGTGAGGAACAACTCAACACATACATTCAAATGAGACAAAACAACCTAAGAAAACAAATTAATTCAGCACTCAAGAACCTGCAGGAAATGCAAAGACTTAAAAAAATATCAGCTATGACAAGCTTATGAAAATCCTGACTACATGGGAGTCTCCTGTTGTGAGGATAGAGGTTAAAGCCCAGACTGGACAGAAATATCTGTACACAATGCCATGCACCTATTATTCTAAATTCCAGGAAGAATAACATAACATGGACTGAGCCCAAGGTCATATACAAGTATCTGAAAAATAATCAGGATTATTTAGGGCTGGGACATGACAAAGTAGTAAAAACAACCATTTAGGGGGCACATGACACTCAATTCAAACGCTAATATTTGGGTATTAAAGTAAAAAGCTATGAATTTAAACAATTGGAATAATTGTAAGATTTGAGTATTTTAGTGGAAAAATGCATGAGAGAGATAGAATGAACCCATGGTGCAATACTTTCAACTTAAGTGAAAATGTTTTATGGTACTTCAGACAAAAAAGTTACCTTGCAAATGAGCATGGTTTTGCATTTTGGTGATGGAAATACTTTACTTACACATATGTAAATTAAATAGATTTTATTTGGGTAGATTGTACTTCTTGAACTAAGAGCCTGGATGATGTCCCTGAGATTTTTCTCTCAAGGCTACTACTCTATCACTTTGAGCCACAGTTCCAATTCTGATTTTCTGTTGGCTGTTTGGTGATAAGAGGCTCCTGGACATTCTTGCCCAGGATGGCTTCAAACCATGATCGTCAGATCTCAGCCTCCCGACTAACCAGGATTCCAGGCAATAGCCACCGATAGTTTTAATAATTTAGTAAACTGTACAGTTACTGTAGTTATTCATTATCATTATAACCTGTGTAATATATGTGTGTATGTATATATCAATGCATACGGGTAGAAATATTTTAACATATTTTTGTATCTACAGTAGATTTATGAAATCATCCATTATAAAATAAAATGGAAACAAAAGTTAATAAGGATCAAAACAAAGGAAATTATCACATATTTCTTGTTGTTGAATGGAATACAAATTGTGAGAATCCATTTGGGAAAACCATCTCTACATTAACAAAATGGATAAGAGCTATTGATTCCAATCCATCTATTTGCCCATGTTGTGCAACCTCACACATGAGTGTCAAAATCAAAAAATACTTTTTGCTTTGCTTTCATCTCACCTTTTATAATTTACGGATTAGATGAAGTAATCAAATAAAGATTAAAATAATGTTATGTGAGGGTATGAATAAGACCTGAAAATGATTTTAAATATGATAATAGCTAATTAAATTGCATATTTCTTACTTTTACTCTGTCATGTCCCTCATTCCCACATTAGGAAAGTATATAGAAGGTTTTCACTGAATTATATGTACAATTATGAAAAAAATGTATTGAAAAAATATAGGCACAGTGTGGTTTTAGCTTATTGAGACCTGTAGGTGGAATTGTGTTCTTGAGGACTTGCAATACATTGTGATGAAGATGAAGGGAGGGATGTGCTTATTCGGGAAAACTGGCTAGGGGATTGCTCCCATAAAGGTAGTGATGAATTCTTCCAAAAGGTTACAGTAAAATCACTTTCACAAGCATGTTCACTGCTGCACAATTCACCGTAGCCAAGTTACGGAAACAGCCCAGATGTCCTTTGGAGGAATGATGGTTGGAGAAAGTGTGGGACATATACACAATTGGATTGCATCCATCCATTTTGACGACTGTTACATTATTTGTAAAGAAATGAATATATCTAAAAATATATTAAGTGAACAAAGTCAGAGCCAGACACACAAAGGACCCATGTTCTGTCTCATATTTGGAAGCTAGAAATTTATACAAGTTTACACAAAAATGTTAACCAAAGCATGCTATTTGCAGAGGAGTATTTCAAAGGTGTAATTTCTTATAAAATTGAACTTTACTCCAACAAAATGAATACCAGGAAACTATCACTTGGAAGATGTGAGTGGAAGTCAAAAGGAAGAAATAAAGAGATTTATGGAGGAAGAGAGTGAAGGTATAATATTCAATGCAGATGTATGAAACTAAAAAAAATTAAAGTGGGGTGAGGTTTGGCAGGGTGTGGAAAAGTTATATAAAGATCCATTATATTAAAAAAACTGATTTGTTGAGTGGAAATACCCTTGTACAAGTATTTAAGATAATGAAAATATAATTAAAAAATGGTGACATCTGATCTTAAATTCTATTTCCATTTCTTTTAAAAATAAAATTATTTGCTCTATAATTTGATCAGAGGGATGGATTTTGTGACTAGCTAGATCATTGCACATCTGTCTCTCTCCCTCTTATGGTTCTCATAGGTAATATGATTGCTCCATAATTATCCTAATTTATTTTGCTTTTATATTTTTTAGTTGCATCATTTCACATTCTTCTGTCATTTCCCAATTCATTTACATATAAGACATTATTTCCTATTTTCTCATTTCTAGAATAAGCTGCACATGAAGACACCACTGGTCCTCATTTTCAGTCTGTCCCTTTGAATACGGAGGAAAATCTTTCCTCTGCTCTCTACCAAATCCCTACTCTCCAGTTAGAATAATTTAGAATAGTAAAAATGAAAAAAAGAGAAAATAAATAATAGTGAAAAAATGATGCAGAAAATTCACAGAATTTTTCTGACTAATTCATGCAATGTGAACTATTGGGGAAATACATGGACAGCTCATCCTCACTGGCACTCAAATTCTCTGGTTAGGCAATTCTGATGAAATTGAGGAACAAGAGGAAAAAGTGAGAAATGTTATCAATTGCAAGAAAAAAAATGATGAAAGATTCAAGCAAATTTCTTCTTTGCTGAAAATAATCGCCTTACTACAGTGCAGAGACTACTTTCCAGAAAGGTCACTCATGTGAGTACTAGGGATAATGATGAGTATATCCCTCTTCATCGAGAAGCCTACAGTGGACACTTAGACATTGTCCATTAGTTGGTGGCTCAAAGCGGATATTCATGTAATAACTGTGAATGGCTGGACACCCCTGCACAGTACTTATACATGGAATATTACCAGAGTGGCTTCTTTATTTCATCATGATGCAGACACCAATGGCCAAACTAAAGGCCTCTTGACCCCCTTGTATCTTGCTGCTGGGAATAGATATAGCAAAGATACGCTGGATCTCCTTCTATTTAACCATTATATCAAACCAGATCTGAAGCACAACTTGGAAGAAACTGCATTTGATCTTGCCAAGAGGATAAGTATGTATCACTACCTTTTTGAAGTTGTGGAAGGCTGTACAAATTGTTCTCCTAAGTCCTAATGGCTTGGGTAAGTTTCTTAAATTTCAAAATTGCCAGTCCGTCACATCTGTTCATACAAAATATTTTCACAATACAAAGCAACAGCAATATCTTACTTTAAAAATTCATGGATTCCATGGTGTTCTTCCAAGTGAATTGCCTGACTTTGATGTCAAAATATATTCGAGTTGTTTGTATACATCAATAATGATTTCTATAAAGTTTGTGATTTTTTAAATCAGAAATAATTTTAACTTATCTGTTAAAATGAGTAGTAGAGAAACTAAAGATATTACTGGTGCTTGTCTGAAAAAAGTATATTTTAAAAGATTTAATATTCTGTTTGTATAATGTCCATAATCTATTTCTTTCTCTCCTAGATAAAATAGTTTGAATTCGACATTGTTTTATAATATATAGGTTCATTAATAAATGTGTCCTTTCAGATTGCTTTCCATATGGAAACAGTTTAAGATTCCTTTAATTCCTAGGTCCTTATAGAATTTTATTTTTTTGGGATAAAATGACAATGTTATCTTATTTCAAAAGTTTTATAAAGGTTATGTTATGTAAAGGCTTTTCTAAAAAGGTGAAGATTGAATATGCTGATGACAAAATAACTGTTATTTCTACTATTTACATGTATTATTGCACTTGTATATTTGTAATCAACTTTTTAATAACGGTTTTTCATTTCTTGCATCTGAAGAATGAAAAAATATGTAATACTTCACAAATTTTCATATCTTCCTTGTGCAAAAGCAATGTTAATCTCTGTATTGTAATTCTGGTAGACGAGCTGCTGAAGCATGTAGTATCCTGTAAATTTAAGTAGTTAATGATGCAATCTTAAGACAGGCATATATTCTAGATTACCTATTTGTAACAAGGAAACCTTATTGTTCCCATATTTGCTATTCATCTTATTTCTGTAAAATTCTGTGTATGGTGGAAAAAACTTATATTGTTTGTTCGATTGCTCACATTTGCAATTTTTGTCAATAACTATTTTAAGTCTTTTTCATTTGAAATTTGATCATACTTTGAAGCCTTTATAGCTACGTCCAAAGGTGATGGATTTTTAAGTACTTATTTATTAATTGATTTAGCTTTGTGGAGGTAATGGATTCAAAGTAAGCCATGCTTAAGAGCTATTTCTAAAATCCTGCAGCTTAAAATTTACCAAATGAGGTCTTACTGGCACAAATGTCTGCCTGACCCATTACCCTTGCTCCATGTAGGAACAGACCAATCAGATCATATTACCCTGACAGCATAAATTGTCTTATTGGAGCAAAACTAATCTTAGTTACAAATGATCATAGAGTGACGAACAGGTCAGACAAAGCTGGGCGCTGGTGGCTCATGCCTGTAATCCTAGCTACTCAGGAAGCTGAGATCTGAGGATCACAGTTCAAAGCCAGCCCAGGCAGGAAATACTGCGAAACTCTTATCTCCAATAAACCACCAGAAAACCGGAAGTGGTGCTGTAACTCAAGTGATAGAGCACTAGCCTTGAGCTGAAGAGCTGAGGGACAGCGCCCAGGCCCAGAGTTCAAGCCCCATGACTGACAAAAAAAAAAAAAAAGAAGTGTTCAGACTAGAAGGTATTTTTTCAAAATATAATTGTTTATTACACCCTATCATTTCATAAGTAGCTAAAGCCAAGAAGGTGAAAAAATTATTCATATGCATGATTACCTCATGTCCTGGCCTGTCTACCATCCAACCAGGCAGGAGCTTACACCACTGATTTTCTATCACAAAATATATTCTATAGCTCCAGGAGAAGTTCATATGTTTCTCGTCGTTATTAGGCCTTAAATTGGTAATGTTTTAATCACAGTGTTTCCTCTTGCCTCTAGGCTGTACATCTCTGAAGGGTAAAGCTTTAGTTCTAATTCTACCAAAAACTGATGTAGAGGTAATGGAATAATACTCTAAAACAGTTGTCTTTTATACCCTTACCACAACAGAACAATGCAAAACATTTTCTTATATTATATATAATTATATATTTTATATTCATATGTGCTGATTTTATATTTCACACAGTGAATCTTACTGGAATTAATTGATAATTTGACAGATTAATTGATATTTATTCCAATAAACATATTGGAATATAAATAATCAGGATTAGAATATATATTAGAATACAAAAAATATCAATGCAATGTTTTCGGTATAAACTTGTGATACTTTCTAAGTGTTCTTGGTCTTCTGAATTCACATGGTAAAAAAAAAAACAAAAAAAAAAACAATGTTGTTTTCCTCTAATCTATAAGGGATTTTACTCTGCTGCTCTGTTTATTGTTTTAACTCCCTAGTCCCAAACTGTTTTTCTCCATATTTCAGAAGCATTCCTACTGATTATACTCAAATTTTGCTGATATGATGTCTAAAAGGTATTATTCTTCTACAAGATCCACGGGTCCTAGGATCCCAGGTCCCAGTTATCCACATCATCAGATAACTAGGGCAAGAGTTCTCACCTAGGCCCATGCAACATGCAAACAGAAAGTAATTGAAGATCCATCTCAATTTCTCATTTCCTACATTTCAGGGCCCCAATTCCTTGAAATGCAGGAATTAGCAGTAAGCAATTGGGAAATGCAAGGCAACTTAAAATGCAAGATGAGATCACAAAATGTGAAAGTACAGTAATTCAAACTTTCAATTTTCAGGTGACCATCCCATATGAGTGAAAAATACCAAAAATGTCATAAGATTATTTGTAATACCCCTCTCCCAATGATTAGTGAATGATGTCAGTCCAGCATCAGCAGGCCAAAAAATAGTTGCTGGAATGATAGATCCATAATTAGTCTACCAATGCTAGGAATACTTGTCATAGAGTTCAAGTATAATTCAGAAAAAACATTAATTGAGAAGATCCTTAGTGCTTCAAAACACTGGTACTTCAGTAAAACTTGGTTCTGTAGTGTAAAAATGTTGTCATTCTCAAACAAATGATAACCTACATTTAATTTCCTGAAAGTATATTCCTTTTCAAATAAACTTTTTAAAATCACATTTGCCAAAATAACACTTTACAAGTAGATGGTATTTAGTGACGTTATTAGTTTTTCAAGTGTAGGGAGCAAGTTACAACAGAGTTGATTTATTTACCCAGCACTAATGCCAAACAGGTTAAACCATTCATTAAAGTGTAGAAATAGGACCCCTCACCATTTGTGTTTTTCAGTAGGTGCCTTCGAAAATTTATTAAATAGATCAGCCTCCCATATTTCAAACCAAAACATTAGCAAATAAAGTAAATTTCATCACGTAATAAGTACATTTTAAAAAGTCTTAAATAGTTGCCTTATCATATGGTGTTTTACGTTTTCCCTATCTGTCTAACATAGTAAGAAATATGACTTTAAGTCTTGAATATGGGTATGCATCAGAGATTTGACAAACATAAAATCTGTCTTCTATTTCTATCATATTCCTCTACAGTAGTAAATTTTAGTTTTTTCCTTTTTCCAAAACTCATAGGTATTAGAAAGTATTATCCCATGTAAAATAAAATAATCACAAACCACTGTTCAATGCCATTTATAAAACTGGTAGGAATACATTCTAAGCCATTTTTAAACTTTCTTGTTGACTACAGAGTTATCTTCCAAATGGAAGGGAATAAAATCATGTCTAGGTGCTTCATGTCTCCAGTCTTGATAATTGTTACTTCAGAATTATGGAAATATCAGCTGACATCAGTTTAAGTATATGCAGAATTGAAACTCCATGGAATGTATATAAACCTTTCAAAGTACTAACAGACAGTTTAACAGAATGACTATCAGGAAGTTGAAACCAGAGAGGAATAATAGTAAAGACATAGAATGAATGAAAAATGGAACAAGGGTCAAGTACAGCTAGAATACTCAATGTACACATGTGAGAAAGGAAGTGGTAAATCGGAAATAAATCTTGTAGAAGGGGTTGGTTGAAAATGATAGAAGGAGGGGCTGGGAAGGTGGCTCAGTAGAGCGCTTGCCTTGCATGCTTGAGGCCCTGGGTTCGATTCCTCAGCAACACATTAGCAAAAAGAAAAAAGCCGGAAGTGGCGCTGTAGCTCAAGTGGTAGAGCACTAGCCATGAGCTGAAGAGCTGAGGGACAGCTCCCAGGCCTAGAGCTCAGGCCCCACAACCGAACCCCCCCCCCCAAAAAAAAAGAAAATGATAGAAGGAGTGACTCTGATCCAGGAACATTGAACAATTAGATGGACATATTTCATTGTAACACACTAACACAATCTTTTGAAATTCAGTGAAAAAACACAACAAAAAACAAAAACACACAAAAAGAACAACCAAACAGCAATCTCTATAGAGTATGATGTATGATTATGACCTCTCAAAATTTTAAATAGTTAGTGAAGGACAATCCTGGGAAAAGCATACAAAGTTGTTTAAAGTGGGCAGTTTGGGGTAAAGGAGAATTTTTAACAGACTTAAATAGATTGTCTAAGGTTATAAATCACCTATATCTGCTTCAAATATTTTCTTCTGTGAGTTCTCTTGGTCTGAACTGCATACTCCAGTCCTGAGCCACACTTGATAGGTTGTGAAGATAGAATGGAAGTAACAAGATCAAGAACCCATTACTCCACTGGAGAGGAAACAGTCCTCTATGTTTTCTCTCATTTCTATTGACTACTTTTATTCATAAGTTTACGTCAAGTGATTTGAATTATATATTTCCTTCTTTGTTTTGGCAAAGTAATTGTTCAAAATAATTCACTAAATATTATTTTCCATTTTTTTCTATCATGCTGTTTACTTGTCCAAGCGAGTCCATTAAACTTCCCCCTTGCATTTGCTTGCCATGGAAAACCAGAATCAATGATAATGAGGAGAATCTCTAGTGGAAAACTTTGTCTCCAAAATTCCCGTCCAAGAAGCTGTGATCACAAATATTTAGCTATACTTTTTTCTTTTTCTTTTACCTTGAAAGTCTTCTTGTATCTAAAGTGCCCTCAAAAATAAATACTCCACCAATTTTTGGTTCAATCACTTCTAACCTTAAAGATATATTTTGCTAACAAGATGCTTAGAGGTAACTGAAGAATACTGCACTTTTATCTTCTCTCTTAAGACTCTCCTTAGATACCATATCAGGACTAGTGAAGTTATTCTTTGCAAAATTATTTCAATAGATTATTTTTCTCTTTGTCTTGCATTTGCTCAACAAGATGTATGGGGAAGAATAGAGTTAAATCACCCATACCTTGGAGGACAGAGTCTGTTACAAAAGAACAATGCTCCTATGTTCTATTTCTCTGTCCTCCTCTTAGCTCTTGCCGGATTTCTCACTTATCACAAATTCTTGGCTTCAAGTCTAGTGAAGGTGAAGGACTATAAGGCCTCCCCCATTGCTACATTGTAGGGCTAGATCTCCGGCAGTAGGTAAGCATGAACGACGCAAACAAGGAACACATGTTTGGAGAACAGGCTTAAGCATCTCTGGTTTATTTCTGCACAAGGGTTGGGATTTTATTTCCCCAGCTTTCCCAACCTCCTGAGTCCTTGCCAACCAATTACTTAGCAGGCAATTGATGATGGGCACTGCTGGGTGACAGGCATTGTTTGGTCCCGAGGGGCATGTAGGGAGCTTGGACAGCTAATGGCTGGCAAGCTAGGCAGACATGCCTGTGGGTCACGTCTCTATGAGCAGGAAGTGTGCTTCAACTGCTACTCTAGCTGACTCAACCAGATCTGACTGGCTCTACCCACAAATTTCCCCTTTTATTTTAAAAGGACCGTCATTATGGTGACCCATCGTTGGAAGCGTTTTTGCCAGGAGTGCAAGCATTTAATAATTCCTAGGAGAGTAAGCCCTATAAGTGCAAGGCCTCCCCAGATGACCAGAGAGGATGGCGAAAGCCATTGTTGTAACTTTTTAAGCACATCTTCTAAAAAGGAGGCAGCGGGAATAAGCTGTATGGTGGTCTGGTTTAGGCGGGTAATATCATGCAGCAGGTTTTGGGTGAATAAGGGACCTAGGGCCTTTGATGTACTTACTAAGTTCAGTGACATTGGGTGCAGGAGTGGAAAGCTGACAGACAGAATAGTCATAGCATTATATAGTCTTCCTTGTTGTAACCAAAGAAAGGTAATCTGTTCTTGGAGCAAGTCTATTTGTTGTTGGAGCACAAGGAGGCCTCCCTTAAGATGATTGGCAATTTGTAAATGTTGTAATTCTATGGATGACAGTTGAGGGATGAGCTGGTTTATCTGTTGCACGGTGGACACGCCTTGGGACAGCAATATAGCAGCGGTGGTAGCTGAAACAATTGTAGCGATGATTGTGGACTCGATTGCAATGATCAATCCTACTGCTCTTTTAGTGCGTGGACGAATCAATTGAACCTGGGAAAACTGAGAGCCAGAACAGTAAATGGGGGAACATGTACCAAACCTGCAAAGGGATATGAGTCATTGGGTTGCCAGTGATTGCTGAGAGTGCAAGTAGCGGAGGAGTTGTCTCCTAGACAAAAAAAGAACGGGGCTCTAACCACTACCTTTCCTGACACCTGGTGATATCCAGATCGGTTACAGCAACGAATATTGGCCAATAGGAAAGGGGACAAATCGAGGCAGGAATGTGATGAGCAAACGATTGGCATGGGAGCTCCTAGGTCTCCCAATCGTCCTCCTGAAGAGTCATAAATCTCGTTTAGATTTGGAGGTTTGGGATCTATTTCAGATTGGTTGTATATAGCCGGGTAGAGGGAAAACGCGAGGTCCCCAAATACTTTGCCTTGCCAGGAATTGGCACAAAGGCTAATAACTAATTCCTCAAGAGGAGTGGAAATAGTGCCAAAGTTATCAAACCCCCTGCGTGGGCACAACTGCATATGAAAAGGTATGTCAGTAGCCTGATTGCAATTTTTTCCAGTGGGACAAATGGGATAGGGTCCTGTGTAGTTCTACCATCCCATCCCATGCGTTACTGCTGCGAGGGAGATGGTACAGCCATCAATTTGCTTTATCATCTCGTTTGAAAAACAAAAAGAGCTGGCTCCCTTCCATCTAAAAGTAAGGTTTCTTTTTTTGTTGTTGTTGTTGTCAGTCGTGGGGCTTGAACTCTGGGCCTGGGCGATGTCCCTCAGCTCTTCAGCTCAAGGGGAGTGCTCTACCACTTGAGCTACAGCACCACTCCCGGTTTTCTGGTTGTTTATTGGAGATAGGAGTCTCACGGTCTCTCCTGCCCGGGCTGGCTTTGAACTGCGATCCTCAGATCTCAGCCTCCTGAGTAGCTAGGTTACAGGCGTGAGCCACCAGCACCCTGCTAAGGTTTGTTTTTTGATGCCATAAGGTGTCTGGTGAGAAACAAGGCCAACCATGCCATTGGAAGAAAGCATTTGAGGGAAGATGGTGGTAACTTCCCCTACCATCATTAAGATTTGTGGGCTGGGCACTAAAGTTATCTTACCCTGCCCTGCAGCAGATTGAGAATTGGCTGTAATAATGGCACACAATAGGAGGAATAGAGTACCATGCCCAGGATCAGGGTCTGGGGCCATAGCCTAGGCTTGTTCAACCAATCCCTTTAGGTCTCCCCAAGTGATGGCATGGGCTCTAGCTCGAGGTTTGTGTCTCCTCCTCCTTGCGCTGTTCAAGCATAGCTGACACATCTTGTTCATAGGTGGTGATGGTTGGTCAGACAACTCCAGCTGGGATCCAAACAGGTTTATCACTCGTGTCTGGAAAGATACAAGCAAATCCTCTCCCTTGTGCCATTAAGGGAGCAGAACCCTCCCATTTTCTTGTGATGGGGTCCCTCCATCTAACCAAAGGGACCAGAGTAGGTGTTTTCATTAGTCCCCAATGCAGGGACGCAGGGGTCCCACATGTGGTGGGTGTGAATGTTAAAAAGTTTTTTACAGTAAGGCAATAATTTAATTGTGTTTGGGGATCTTTAAGCCCTAGCCACTCCAGTTCCCCCTTTTCTTTTAAAAGAACGGTCTTGATTTCTTTATGACTGTGTTCAACAATGGCTTAGCCTTGTGGGTTATATGGAATACCTGTCTGGTGTGTAATGTTCCAAAAGGTACAAAATTCACGAAAATGTTTGGAGGTGTAAGCAGAGCCATTGTCTGTTTTAAGGGTCCAAGGAACAGCCATAATTGTAATGGCATGTAGAAGTGACTTAATAGCGTGCCGTGTTGTTTCACTGTTAAGGCTAAAGCTGTTATAAAGCCTGAGAATGTATCTATGCATACATTTTCGTATTTTTGTTTACCGAATTGGGGGATATGGCTAATGTCCATTTGCCATGTGCTATTGGGTCTAAAGCCTCGTGGATTTGTTCCCATGGGCTGAAGTGGTCCTAAGGGTAAAAGAGGTGCACAAGAGGAGCAGGACCGAATCATGTGCTTGCATTGTTTGTGTGTTAAATCAGGAAACAACTGTTGGATAGTAGCTGCCGATAAATGAAAACCATGATGTAACGTTTGGACCTGGTCCATGCACATATTGGTGAGTAGTACAGTTGGTGTGACAGCGTGATCAATGGCTTCATTACCAGCAGCTAGGGGTCTGGGGATGTTAGTATGAAATTTAATGTGTTGAATGTACCAGGGTTCAACACGATTGTCTAATACATTTTGCAGTTTACACATTATTTTTGCTACATCATGACCATCATTTTTTAATAAAGCTCCAGGAAGAATGGCAACAGTTTGTACAGTATATAAACTATCAGAAAAAATATTAAGAGGTTCTTTGGGAAAAGATGTAAGGGCAAGCAAAATGGCCAGTAATTCAGCAGCTTGAACAGACAGGGAATGTTGTTGAAGCATGTATGTTTTAGTATTGGCATTGTAAAATCCATAAACAGTTTTGTTAACATCGGTAAAAAGTACAATGGTTTGATGGATAGGTTGCCCATTGGGACGAGTACAATATTTCCATGAAAGTGGGAGTTCTTGGGTTACTTTTAAAATGGGGTTTTTGGGCATATGATTATCAATGTTAAAATAGTAGTGGATGACTTGTAAGGCTAATGCCTCTTCGGTTGTTAGGAAATCAAAGATTGTTTTTGTAATGGGCCATATAAGATGGTCGGGGAATCGGCCATAAGTTTGACGCCATCATTCCGCACCTTTGACGGTCACGTTGCATAGCATGGTAATGGATGTGCTAATTTTTGGTAATTGGGAAGTGGCAAGTTGTACCCATTGTAACACACCATGGGTTTGCATCAGTGCCGCCATTAGGCCATTATTATTTAATATAATTAGGATGATTTCTTGGATGGTATCTAAAAACACCAAGGGTGTTGACCATAATCAATCAGCGACTTGTTGTGAAACTTGTTGAGCATCAGGTGAAAGTATACGAAGGGAAGTTGGGTCAGAGGGTCCCTGAAGCAATTGAAATAACGGTTAGAGTTTTTGGGTGGGGAGACGCATAAAATCGCATACCCAGTTGATATGTCCACATAATTGTTGTAATTCAGTTAAAGTAAACTGGGATTTAATGACGCTATGGGGCCCATTTGGGGTAATTGTTTGATTTACATGGTATCCAAGATAGGTGTAAGGGTCGTGTAGCTGAATTTTTTCGGGGGCAATATTGAGGCCCAGCACTGTAAGGCTCTCCTTAGTTGTGTTAAACAAGTTTGCAATGTTGTCGCATCTTTATGTGCTATTAAAATGTCATCCATGTAATGGACACAAAAGCATCTGGAAAACAAAGGCCTAATAGCATGGGCAACATACATCTGACATATAGTAGGGCTATTTTTCATACCTTTAAGGATAACTTTCCATAGATATCGATGAGTCTATAGTTGACAATTCGTTTCCAATACAGAGAAGGCAAAATATTCTTTATCTTTGGGATGTAGCAGGGTGGAAAAAAGCAGTCCTTGATGTCAATAATGGCAATGTGCCAATCTTTGGGTATTGAAGAAGGGTGTGGAAGTCCAGGTTGAAGCGTTCCTATCTTTTGTATATGACAATGGAACATAGATCATGGAGAAATCTCCACTTTCCTTGAGCCCATTTTTGGATAATAAAAATGGGGAATTGTGGGGACTGATGCTAGGTTCTATGTGTCCCTTTTTTAGTTGTTCCTCCACTAGAGCCTGGAGATGAGGGAGCTTTTCAGAGGAAATAGGCCACTATTCGACCCAAATGGGTTTGGTAATGTCCCATTAGAGTGGAACTGGCTCTGGTCACACAACAGTGGTCATTAGAATTGGGGGTACTGTGGGTGATTAATGGCTCGATCAGTTATGATGTCTTCATAAAAAACCTTATCATCTGTTGTTGTCAGAGTACCCATATTAGTGAGGATATCTCTTCCCCAAATATTGCATGGCAGGCGAGGGGCAACAAGAGGTTTAAAAGCCCCGGTGGTCCCACCACAGTCTTCCCATCTTACAGGCCATTGGACATGGAGGGAATCTGTTTTTTCACCGACACCTTGTATGCAGGGGCTAGGAATTAGGTTCCATCCCAACCCTTCTATTTCATCTTTTCTAAGGACTGTGCAGTCAGCTCCCGTATCAATTATGCCCTTAAATTCTGTTCCATTGATTTTAAGTTTCATTCTAGCTTTTCCATTTTGGATAGGAATAGTCCATCACACTTGAGGTGGTGGCTGTTGCTTTGTCCTATTGGGGTCGGGGCTGAGGACTGCCCCTTATTTAGTTGAAAGGCTGAGTCGTAGAGCAGCATTCAGAGACCCAATGAAAACCCTTTTTGCATTTAGGACATACAGAAGGAGGTTGTTTTCTTTTGGGTGAGCGCCAGAGTGATGGGCAATCCTTTTTAAATGACCAGTTCCACCACATCCCCAACAAGGTCGATTTCCAATTGTGCCATTAGGGGGCGCGCAAGCACTGGTAGTCATAGAGGCGAACTCTTGCACAAGGGAAGTAATAGGATGAGTTTATGTCCCCAAATCCTTGGTGGCTAGGATGCAATCAGTGATCTCCCCATTTCGTTCAGGGGCAATGGCTTTTCTGCATTCCTGAGTGGCCCCTTACCATATTAGGCTCTTGATTAGCGCATCTTGGGCTCCAGCCTGGGATACTTTCTGGGCCACTGCTTCTTGAACACAGGCAACGAAGTCAGTGAGAGGATCATTGGGACATTGTATGAGGGGTTTTAGATGTTTGTCCCCTTCTTTAGAAGGGACTGAGGAGACAACCCTCAACCCACAGAGGCTTACTTGGTCAAAATACTGCGGAGGTGCCACTGCTTGTGTGGCAGGAGATGCATAAGCGCCCTCCCCTTTTAAGAAATCAGGGTCCCCAATGGCAGCATCCTGCCCTCTGGCAGTGATATTTCATGTGCTTTGTTGTTCACAATCATCATAAAAAGCAGCCTTCCATAAAAAGAAGACCCTGAAGATAATGCTGCACTCATTAAGCTCTTCCAATCATGGGGCAGTTAAGATCAATGCTAAGAGTTTCGAGAATCTGTTGAGCATTCAGGGAGTTTAACCCATCTTCCCTGACAGCAGCCCAGTATTTGTCAAGTTCTTTTGGGTCATGCGGGTATCATTGGTTAGGTCATGCAGAGGTTCGGCGGAAGTTTACCGGGAACATGAACTGGGGTTCATTTATAGGCTTGGCTGTCGTTGCCACGATACTTGTGGGGCCCATGAACAACTGTTGTATTACAGGGGGAAAAATGGGTTTTTGTTCTTGGGCAAAGTAGGATATCTCTGCCCAAGGATACAAAGTTTTCTGAAGGAAGTTCTCAGGCTGGCCTAAACAGCCAAAAGAAGTGATTGGGAAGGCTTCCTGGGACTGATAGTGTGGGGGAGGCGGTTTTACAAGCATAGCTGGCCAGCCCCCTGGGTCACCTGATAGTGGAAGTTGTTGGTTATCTGTGTTCTTGCTGGAATTGTTTGCTGTGTCACAAGAAGATGGGAGTGCTTGAGCAGCTTCTCCATTTTCCTTTTGTTCTGTTTCTTCTTGCAGCAAGGTGTTAAATGCCTGCAGAGTTTCCCCTTCTTCTTTCCCTGATAGACAGGCTTGAATAGCTACTATTATGATGTAAAATATTAGGGGCAGCTCAGCGCTTTCGTGGACTTCCTTTTTATGAGCTGCCTGAATGACATGGGTCCACCTGTCTGGATCCCAAATGTCCCTGCAGTCAATCCAGGGACACAATTCACTCACTATTTCCCATATTAAACTAGCTTCCTTTTGTGTTACTTTTATCTGCCTACTCCTGAGCAGGGCAACAAATACTCATGATTGAGGCTCTCGTGCTGTGGGGGGAAGGTTGCCCATGGAGGCACTAACCTTGCACTAGACAATAGACCGTCCATCTGCTGAAAGCAATCGAGCCCCTTGTTGGGCACAACTTGTAGGGCTAGATCTCCAGCAGGAGGTAAGCATGAATGATGCACACAAGGAACACACATTGGGAGAACAGACTTAAGCAGGTCTCATTTATTTCTGCACAATAGGGTGATTTTAAAGCCCCAGCTTTCCCAACCTCCTGAGTCCTTCCCAGCCAATTACTTAGCAGGCAGTTGATGTAAGGCACTTGTGATGGGTACTGCATGGTGACAGGCACTGATTGATCCCCCGGGGACATGTAGGGAGTATGGACAGCTCATGGCTGGCAACCTAGGCAGACACACCTGTGGGTCAGGTCTCTATGAGCAAGAAGTGTGCTTCAACTGCTACTCTAGCTGACTCAACCAGATCTGACCGGCTCTACGCACACTACATCTTCATGGTTTTCCTTTTAAAACTCTTTTATTTGGATGTGGAATTTATTATCATGCCTTCATTCAATCTTTTCTGCATTCTAGTGAGCTAAATAGGCTCTGTAAAATCACTTTAGGTAGCAAAAATATTAAGACAATGTATATCAAAAAGTTTGGCCTCCCTCCACTGCTGAAGCCAATATGCTTAGCTAGGGCTTCTAAGAACGCGTTTTCTTGCCTTTTCAATTTGCTCAATTCTTTTCTGATCCCAAAACTTTTTGGCTTATGTAATAAGAAAAGTCTTCTCTATCTCATGTTAATAAGGATATTATATTTTGTGAGCTACTAAGAAATGTGAAATAATTGGATTCAAGTAGTCAATCAGATTTTTTTCTGTGGTTCAGTGCTTCATGTGCAAAGACATTGTGGAAATAATTACAAACAGAAAAGTGTAAACCCAGTACCTTCTTTCATTGTTGATGGCACTTTTTCCCTAAATATTTGGACCCAAATTATATTTTTCAGAGAATTACTGTTTGGTAATTAAAGTCATTTCACAAATTTTGATGTCTTTTTTTTTAAGAACTTTGAATTTAAATTCCACTACAACCTTGTTTCACACAGTAAGAGTAGATTTCCTGGGTAAGGTCAATTCTCAAGGGAGCCTAAAGGATTTATAGCAAGGTTTTTGAGGCTTGTTTATTTAGTGTGAAAATGAGCCATCTTCACCCACATTGCTCCCTCTCAGCTAAGTCTCCATGGATTACTTTGCATGAAAGCCTATTTTCTCAGGCAATTTTAAATTTTCATAATAGGCTAAGTTGTTAAAAAGTTTGAACAAATTAAAATTTACCTGTCATAATTTTAAAACTTTTTTGAAATTCCTTTATTAGAACTGCGATTTCACCAATCCTAACTCCACCTTTACCATCAAAAACAGTTAACGTGGTGTTTTCATGATATAGTGTCCATGAAACTATTATTTTCCAGTGGCTGTGTTTTATATATATATATATATATATATATATATATATATATATATATATATATATATATATCCTTATAAACTGATTCTGAACAAAATGAACTCCAAGATAATGAAACAGAGAGTATTATTTGTGGTTGTTGTTTTTAATGTACTATGTGATTTCTATTTTCTTTTGGGTTATTCCCCTATGCTTTATTCCCTGCTGTATTTGATTTTGATAGCCTGTGTATTGTGTATATATTTACCGTAACTAGAGAAGGGATGAGGAACAACAAAATGGTGAGACAAAGGACAAAGGCAAACCAATGCAATAGCAATACTCACAAGACAATATATTGGAAATTTACATTACAACTTGTGAGCAGTATAGGGGTGAAGGAAAACTGAAGAAAATGAGGGAGGGGGTAACAAGTTTGAAAAGTTATGTATTCAGTACCTTAAAATTGCTGTAACCCCACTGTACATCAATTTGACAATAAAATTAAATTTAAAAAATATGGTGCATGAAATAAAATTTCACTGTATTGGTAGAGTAAATATTATTCTTTATGTAATAACTTTTTAAAAATCAATAATGTTTGTCATCTAATTTGAAGTAATTACCCCATTTTAATCAGAGGACCATCAACTTGAATGCTATCTGAATAGACAATATTTTCACAATATACTTACCAATATTTTGAAAAAAGAATAAATATAGTACTTTCTCATATTAAAAGCAAAAACAGCTTAATTCTTTGGAAACCTATAACTTTTAAAAGGAAGTAAGTTGTTAAGAAGACAGGATATATGTGTTCTTCAACATTCCAATGACTAATAATTACTCATTTTCAAATTCGGAAGATTCCATACCTGAGAGATTCAAAACAGTACCAGCTAGCATGTTATGTAGTTCTGCAATAGATGCATTTTCCAATGGGGTGTTACAGATTGAGAGTCAACAGAAAAATAACCACATTCTGGTAGAGGATAAAACTATGTAGCATTGGTAATAATTCTTGAAGAGTAAGCAATTGTTTATCACAGTAAGCTATTATATTTATGACCACCAATCTCAATATTTATGATATAGAGACATCCTAGCCCAACAGTTTAGAACTTTTAAGGTGCACCGCAAACATCCCTTAATTCACATCATGAATAACTTATCTCTATTGTGAAAAAAATACAACTCTGCTAATGTGGTGCCATACATGTTCTGGAAAGAACACCACAATAAACTGGGTTGCCTCATTTTCCCCCCACTGGAATACTTGAGATCAGAACACTTGCAAATATTATTTATATTTATACTTTTTTAACTATCATATAAATTGTGGATGCTAACATCGGAAGATTACAGTTCAAAGCTCACCCAGGCAGGAAGATTCCCTAGATTCTTATCTCCAATGAACTTATCAGCGAAAATAAGACACAAGTGGCATTGAGGTTGAAGTGGTTGAACAAAAGCCTTGAGCATAAACAGGCTCAGAGACAGTGTCCAGGCCCAGAGTTCAGGCGCTAGGACAAACCAATAAAACAAAAACAAAAATAAAAACAAACCCCAAACCTAACATTTTTCTCATTGTATACAGTGGCAAATAATTAAGGAAATTGCTTCCTGTGTTACATAAAGGTAGAAGAAGATGTCACACGATTATTCTCTTCATACCATGTTATAACAAAGCCTCAAAAATTTGCTCTTATTCTAAATTTATAAATTAATATCATCAATTTTTGGCAACTCTGTCTACAACATTCACATTATCATTTTATACATGAACTATTTTAATTATCTATTAAATAAGTTCTAATTATAACTCTCTTGAAAGAATATTCTAGGCAAGTAGAATGCAAAATCATTTGTGAATTTGTCAATTAAACCCTCTACTTAAAAAGAATTTTGTAGTATCCTATAGCATATGAAATTACAAACAAAATCAAAATATTTATTTTAAATCTAAATTCTAATTTAGCAAGATCATCAAACATTAGACAAACTTTGCTATTTTTCCAGGCTTAAGTTTTTGTAAACCTTCATCATTCCTTTGGGATACAACAGAATGATGATTACTTACTTTTTCAAATTTTGGATGGGAATCACAAGTCATTTTGCATCTAGGAATGTTCTGTTATGAAGAGAGTATTTAAAACACAAGTGAGGATTAATTATGAGTTGCATTTCAACAGGAAATTTGACTTCTCAAAACATAATGACAAAAATTAGCCCAAACTTCCAACTATGTATTCCTTTCTTGTTTGTTTTGTTTAATTAAGACAAAATTATACTTCCTGGTCCAGGGAAGGTATCACTATGTAATTCCACTCTCTAATCTCCTGTCTTAATCTCAGTGCTAGAATTCTAGGCTTGCATCACATTGCACTGCCATAGTTTCTTGGTTTATTTAATCTAGATATAGACTACCAATTCTGAACTTCTCCAGTGATATTATACACCATAGTGACTGTTCAGACTGTTTATCTATTATTTTCAAAGATGTTCTAACATTTGACACAGTATATGAACATTTTCAGATGCACCTGTGGGGTCTCTGATTCATTCCTCCATGGATGCAATCCCTTTAATAATGATTAATTGACTCTCTTCCTATCTCTGGTCCCTACCAATGTAATATTCTCAAACTTATTTGAAGGAAGTTCACTTGAGGACTTTCCAATATTAAAAATTATCACTTGATTCTAGTCTTATTCAGGACATATATTTATTTTTTCCTAGCTTTTCTACACATTCTGAGAGTTGTTTCATTTGTGTATTTGTGTGTGCACATATAAGTGCCTCTGTGTGTATGTGTATGTTTGTATGTATCTATGCAAAAGCCTCAAGCTCTTATTCAGCAATCTTGCTCATAATTGGTATTCCATCACCTGAGCCATTCTTCCAATCCAGCTTTTGGCTGCTTTATTATATGTGCTGTTGCAAAGACTGTTCTGCCCAGGCTGGATGCAAACTGAACTTCCCAGACTCCTTTATATTCTGAGGATTAATTTCTCCAGGAGTATCAACTTTTAAACTACAAATATTTTTGTGAGGGTAACGTCTAAACTGTAGCCCAGATTTTTAATTCAAGAAGTATTTTTTGTTTTGTTTTGGTGGGGGGTCCGGTCATGGGGCCTGAACTCTGGGCCTGGGCACTGTCCCTCAGCTCTTCAGCTCAAGGCTAGAACTCTACCACTTGAGTCACAGCACCACTTTTGACTTTTTTCTTTTTTGCTTATGTGGTGCTGAGGAATCAAACCCAGGGCCTCATTCATGCAAGACAAGCGCTCTACCACTGAGCCACCTTCCCAGCCCCTAACTCAAGAATTCTTATAAAGATAGATGAACACACACATTACATATCCTGAGTGTACACTGTTAGAAATGTGATGGGTTGTGGTGATGTATGAGGATTGGGGTTCAAAGCCAGCCCAGGTAGGAAAGTCCCAGAGACTCTTTTCTCCAATTAACTAAAAAAAAACTGGAAATGGCACTGTGGATCAAGTGGTAGAGCATTAGCATTAAGCTGAATAGCAGAGAAACAGCTCGCAGGCCCAGAGTTCAAGTGCCAAGACCACGGCCAACAAAAAAATATACATATATAAGTAAAGAAAAAATAAAAGAAATGTGATCTTAGGCACCAGTTCATTGCTATTATAATCCCTGCTCTCACAAGATGAACATTTTTTTTTTCCAGTTAAATCCATACTCTTATATCTGACTTGCTTTGGAAACAGAATTATTCTTCCATTCTTTCTACAAAGTTGCATAATTAGCAAGCATGATTTAGAATGAGAGTGGCCTCATACTTCATGTTCAACGTAGGAGTCTTGTTTATGTATATCACTCCCATAAATCTACTTACTGGAATTGGCTTTATTGTTTCAATGTTGTCTTATTTGTAGTCTTCTATATTGTATTGAACCCTTATACTTAAACACATAACTTCTCTTTCTCCTATTATTGCTATTGTTTCCCTTACTGTTAGCTCATGTACACTTGGGAAATAATGAACAGCACGTACACTCACAAGAAGAATGTTCTTAAAACCTTCTTCCCATTTAAAATTTGCCATAATTTACAGAGAACTTACAAAGTTTGAACTCAATGTACTCATGTATAATGTATAAATCCAGTAAGGCTAGATGGACAATGAATAACCCTCCCTCACAGTCTAGCAAGGGCACAGAGGGCTTACCTCATGGAGATGTATCAAAACGCTGAGTGAGACAGCTCCTTACCCACAGCCCACCTCCAGAATGAGTAGGCCATCTTGGTTCCAGCCACCTGGGGACGTTGGGCCACCTCCTACAGCACTCATTCAACCAGTTCCTGAAAGAGAGAGAGAGAGACAGACAGACAGACAGACAGGCAGACAGATGGACAGAGAGACAGACAGACAAACGGACAGACAGACAGAGGAAACCAGAATTACAGTTCAATCCAGTGCCAGTGGCTTAGAACTCTAATACTAACTAAACAGGAGGCTGAGATATGAGGATCATGGTTCATAGACAGCCCAGGCAGGAACGTCTGTGAGAATCTTATCTCCAAAGAACCACCAGAAAACTGGAGGGGGCACTGTGGGCTCAAGTGTTAGAATGCTAGCCTTGAGCTGAGGAGCTCTGAAACAGTGCCCAATCCTAGAGTTTAAGACCCACAACTGAAAAGAAGTGGACTTGCCACCACAAGAAGTGGACTGAATAGCACGCATTGTCCTAGGGAGCATGGTAGAGAAGTCAGGCAGAGCTTCCTGTGAACTTGAGGTCATAAATAGGTCACCTGGCTTCTGTGTGCCTCGGTTTCCCCAGCTGCAAATCTGAACAAAGTGAAGGATCCCCTTCCTCATGGGGATAGGGTAATAATGAAAGAGATCCATGTTTCGGTTCAAAAACCCACACCTGTTCAACGATTAATAACAGGCCCCACCTGAGCCCTTTCTGGTATCTTTCTGTCATATGCTCACAGAATTGCCAAAACCTTATCTGAAGGCGGCTCCCTCTCTGCCTAGACATTCTCCAGAGATCTCTCTGTATAAATCCCTTGTTTCCTCACAATTGTCCTGTGAGGAGACTGAGGTCCAATGGTTGAGGCCCTACCAAGAGCTTCACGTGTGGTCAAGAAAACACTGCTGTGCACTGAGTTTGGGATAATCCTTCTTAACCAACGACTGAGCATGGTGCCACATGTCTACCATCCCAACTACAGAGGACCAGGCCTGGTGGAGCATATCTTTCACAGGAGGACCGTGATCCAACCCAGCCTGAGCATATATTTAGTTTCTATCTCAGAAATGCGCAAGACAGAAAGATGGCTCATCAGAGCCGCAGAGAGGAAACAACTAGGGGGGTCATGGGTCCCCCAGAGGGGTGTTTGACCCGGGTTGAGTTGGTATTGTGGCAGCTATACACCTGTTGCTGAGAGAAGCTGTTGGCAGCTGCTCCAAGTCGGGCAGAAGCGATGGCAGCAGCATTGCAGACACATGGGCCCAGAGCAGAAGACTAGGGGCAGGCCCAGGTCGGGGATTTAAGTCTGCTGGCAGCACGCCATTGCCTGAGTTTGAAACCTGGCACCACATGAAGGGAGGGAAGGGAAGGGATGGGGGTAGGAGGATCAGTTTCCTACTATACTCCAAAGTCACCTCAAGACTCTTCCTCACCACTCAGCCACCTCTACCTTCCTCAACTACTGGTAGTGGTGTAAACTAATGGAATCCCAGTGCTCCCTGGCAGCATGGAATGTGGGCATGGCCAGCATTCTTGTATCCCATTGGTCAGAAAGAAACAAGAAAAAATGGGGGTGTGGCCAGAATCTTGTGAAGGAAGCAGAATGGGTGAGTGTCAACAGGCCATCCTGGGGCAATTTGAGCTGACAGAATGTTCCCAGTACCTGAGAATGAGCCCCAGGGGTTAACAAAATAAAAACATAATCACATGCAGATGGCAGTATGCTAATAAATATATATCCTTATAGAGTGCAAGAGATGTCTATAGATCATTTAATTGTATAGACAATATTCCTACCAATTCCTGAGTATTCATTATGTGTCCCTGTAATTAATGTTATTGTTTAAATACTTAAATTATTAATGTAAGCACTCAGTGTCCTGAAATTATTGTGTTCCTGTAAGTAATAATATTGTTTTAATGCTTCATAAATATTAAATAAAATCAAACAGCCTTCTGAAATGATGCTGTTTACTTTTATAGGATCATCATGCACGATGAACTCATTCAACTGTGACATTGACAAAATTCCAGTGTTATTCCTTTGGATGGGAACCAGTTTCTTAGTATCTCCTGCCATTGGTTGGTGTCAGGACGGGGATTCGAAATGAGGGCCTAAGTTACCACATGGGCCTATGGCTTCCCTGATAGTCTGTCAGCCTTCAGTAATGCAATGTGAAGTACCTTTGCAACAGTGTTGTTCAGACCCAGAAGTGTCACTATGCAAAGGAAGAAAACACAGAAGGCCACATTTTTTCTGTGCATTGTTTTCCCTGCAATACCTGGATTTCTAGGATCACAGGAGCACCTGCGTGTGCAGTGGCTTCACCCCATCCTAGGGTGATCGAAGCTGAGGCAGACTTGCCACCACCTGAGTTCAAGTCCCATGCTGAGAAAAAAATTAGCTCCCTGGTGTGTAATTCACACATTTTATTCTTACAGGCTTTGGATTTGAACTCAGAATCTGGGTAAATCTGCAGCAATGTGGATAAAAGGGAAGATCAACTTACATGAAGATAAAAAGTCATGCCTGCTCACTAGTCCTGAATTCAAGACCCAGCCCTGGAAAACATACTATATATTACTATATGTATGTATATATACATATACTATATGTATACTATATATTACTATATGTATATATATAGTAATATATAGTATACATATAGTATATGTATATATATATATATGTATATATATATATATGTATATATATTACTATATATACATATATGTATAGTAAATATATATATACATATATATATAGAGAGAGAGAGAGAGAGAGAGAGAGTAAAGGTAGGATTTATACTTATCTATAGATGTTCAGTTCATACATGTTTGGTGTGGTTGTTCCTTGTATCTTTTGTTTTATTTATTTACCATTGATTTTTCTATGATGAAACCCATTCTGTTTATTACATTGATGACAATCTATCACAGAATATCTAGATTTGTAGATATGTTCTCCATCATGCCTGACCCCCAGGATTCTCAGAGAAAAAGAAAAAATGTTTCACACTCTCCTTCTTGCTCCACGATCCACTTGTTGGTAGTGCTGGGATCTGAACTCAGGGCAGAGCAAAACCAATTGGCCAATCAGTCAAGGTGATCATATGAACCTGTGAGCAACTAAGGAGTGTGGCCATTCCCAGAATCTGACATTGATCCCGAGGGTGGTCCACTATAGTCATAAATTCATAATTTAAACATAGGCTCTATATTGCCATACATGTGTGGACAGCATCTTGTGTTCAGTGCAATTATTCTCCTTTTTTTTGTCTCTAATTCATGGAAGTATTGTGCATTTTAATGTTTGGTGACAGGTATAACTGACATGGATGACAACTTGTTCCCATGGTTACATGGTTGTCTATGCATTCTCCATCGTATTTGAGACCCAGGACTTTCACAGGATAAAAGGCACAACGACTGGCTTCTGACATCAGGATGAATCTTTTGTCAGTGCTGGGATTTGAGCTCAGGTCTGTGTAACTCTGTTGCACTGTGAGGGAAGGGGAAGCTCACCATCTTTGAAGACTAGAATGTCAGGTCTGGTGCAAGGCCTGATTTGAAGCCACAGCACTGGACAAAATAGCAAGCCCACCTTTTTAAACATAGGATTTCTCTTTACCTACAGATGTGGTAACCATCTTGCATTCAGTTTAGTTATTCTGTCTATTTTATGTCTTATTCATGGATGTATTGTGTATTTTATTGTGTATGGGGTGACAGATATAACTGTGCTGACATGGATGACAACCTATTCCCATGGCTAAGAGTTGCCTACATAGCATTCTCCATCCTCAATGAGACCCAGGACATTCATCGGACAGGAAAACATGTGCCACCATAAGATTCTAACATCAGAATGAATCTTTTGGTAGTTGCAGGAATTTGAACTCAAAGCCTAGCAGGCCCAATTGGTGAATGGGTTATGGTGAGCACACCAGGCTGTGAGCCACTAAGGAACTAGGCCATTCCTGGGACCTGAGATGGAGCCCTGGTGGGGGCCAATATAGTCGTGAATTCATGATTAAATAGAGGATCTATATTTCCAAACATGGGTGGGCGGCATTGTGCCTTTGGTGTAGTCATTCTCTTTGTTTTGTGTCTTGTTCATTGATGTATTGTGTATTTCCTTGAGTATAGGATGACAGATATAACTGTGGTGAACTGGATCACAACCTACTACCATGAGTATGGAGTTGCATATACATTCTCCCTCCTAGTTGAGATCCAGAATTTGCATAGTATAGGAAAACAGGTGCAAAGACTGGCTTCTCACATCAGGGTGAATTTTTGGCAGTGCTGGGTTTCGAACTTCAGGCTTAGGAGGTCCAACTGCCCAATGGGTCCACGTGATCACCCCATACTGTGAGCCACTAAGGATCTGTGCCATTCCCAGGAACTTAGATCGAGCCCCAGGGAGGCCAAAATAGTCCTCAATGATCATTGAAACATGGGATGTATATTTACATCCGTGTGTGGACTGCATCGTGCATTGAGTGTAGTTATTCTCTTTATTTTGTATGCTATTCATGGGTGTATTGTGTATTTTCTTGAGTATATGATGACAGGTATAACTGGGCTGACGTGGATAACTTATTCCCATGGCTACAGGGTGGCCCATGCATTCTCCATCCTAGCTGAGATCCAGGACTTGCACAGAAAAGGAAACCAGTGCAATGATTGACTTCTGACATCAAGATGAATCTTTTGGTAGGGCGGGGAATCTGAACTTGAGATTGAAAGGCACACCAGGCTTTCAACCATGAAGGATCTAGGCTTTTCCAAGGACCTGCGATTGAGCCCCATTTAATGACTGTGATGATTATTGTCATGCTTCATCACCTGTTCTTTACAAATAATCGATACCCCATGAGTCTTGCCTATCATTTCCTACTTGTATCATGAACAAACTACTCATTTAAGGATGAGATCGATCACATTCCATGACTTTTCCAGGTCCAGAAACGAGTATCTCAAGATCTCCCGCCATTCCCTCTACATAGGGGGTCTGAATTCATGCCTCAGGCCTGGAAAAGATATTCCTTATATACTTTTTTTTTGGTCCCCTCATGGGCCTGAACTCTGAGCCCGGGTGCTGTCCCTCAGCTCTTCACCTCAAGGCTAGCGCTCTACTTCTTGAGCCACAGTGCCACTGCCGGCTTTTTTTTCTGCTTATGTGGTGCTGAGGAATCGGGCCTCATGCATGCACGGCAAAAGCTCTACCACTGTGCCACCTTCCCAGCCCTCCTTATATATATTTTAAAGATAGGATTTATACTTCCATACAGATGTTCAGTCCATATTGTGTTTGATGTGGTTATTTATTTTATTTCTTGTGTCATTCATTTATTTAGAATTTATTTTATTGACTCTGATGAACCTATACTATTTAATACATTGTTTACATCCTGTCACATAACATCCAGATGTTAGATGTGTTCTCCATCATGCCTGGCAGTGCCAGGATCTGAACTTAGTGCCTAGCAGGCCCAATTCATGTTTGGGTGAGTTTGAGCATGGCAGCCTCTAGCCAATGAAGATGTCAGGTGGTTCCTAGGCTCTGAGATCAACCCCCAGGTTTGGCCAAAACAGCGATACATGGATAGGCAGACCGAGGTATACAAATAAATATATATTGGTAAAGAGTTCCATGGCCGTCTACTTATGATAGAATGACACCTACTATGTTCCTACCAACTCTTAGGTATTTATTATACCACCATTAAAGGAATATTATTCTTTTCACATTTAATAAACTATTAATTAAGATCAATCAGCACTCTAGGATTATTGCATCCAATTTTAGAATAGACTGATGCATAAACTACTCTTTCAATTGGTATTCCTATGCATAGGAATGAGCCTCTTGTGATGTCCTGCTATTGGTGTCAGGACTGGGATTTGAATCCAGGGCCTATGTTGACAGATTGGCCTATGGCTTCACTAATAGCCCACTAGCCACCAGCAATGGCAGGTCAGGTCCACTTTGCAGCTTTGTCATTCAGAACCAGGATGGTCACTGTGCAAAGAAAAAAAATCCCAAAACCCCAGATCTCTGCAGCTCACCACTTTTTGTGCTTTCCAAATTGTTTTTTTTTCCTGAAAGGCCTCTGGGCCAAGGATCTCATGATAGGCTATGGGTCCAATGAGTGCACCCCAGACAAGTGAGAGCAAAGCTGAAGCAGAGTATCCATGACCTGAGTTCAATCCCCATGCTTGGCCAAAAAAAAAAAAAAAAAAAGAACATGTAAAAATTAACTATTTAAATTTTTAAAAAATGAAGCTCCCTGTTTTGGAATTTTTGCCAGTTTTCTTTCCTAGCCTGGGATTTGAACTCAGGGTCTTTGTAAATCTGTAGCAATGAGAGCAAAGAGTTGCCATTACTTGAGTTCAATCCCCGTGCCAACCAAAAATGAAAAACTAAGTCATTGACTTCGGCAGGGGGAGATAGTTGTGGAGATGGAAGGGCAGGGATGGTAAGGGGAAAATACAGGATGAGTAAACAATGCTCAATAGGAAATGAACTCATTACCTTGCTCCTGGAACTGTAACCACTCTGCAGAACATTTTTACAATTAAAAACTACAAAAAAGAAACAATGTAGTTCTCAGAGAAGCACTTTGCAGGTAAGGAAAGGATGTTTGAATAGCTGTACAAAACACTACACTGGTTTTTTTCATGTTCAGTATGGAACTGAATAAACATAACTGCTTCCATTACAAAAATTAAGTCACTGTCGTGGAACTGGGGCCAGTATTTCTGCCATTGCTAGTTTTTGAGCTCACTGTCCAGGTAACTATTTTGCATCATGGGTGAATGAGAAGCTCACTGTCTTTCAGGAAAAGAAATTCAGGATAGAGTTCTAGAGTTCCCAGGGCCTGAATGAAGGCCCTGCATTGGAAGAAATATTTCTATACATGCGTAACACATGATATATACTTATATATGCATGTTAATTTCATATTATGATTTTTATTATTGATTTTGTATTTTATTTTTCTTTGATTCATGTATTGAATATTGTATTTAGTATTATTATACACACATTATTATCTTTGGCACATCTATTATAAAATTATACACAATAATTTAGGGCATTGAGTCATTTTAATTAACATTTTATTAAGTGTTGAAACATGATACATAATTAAATGGAAGCATTTGTCACAGTCTTCACATGTATAGAGTGTCTCCAAGTATGAGCTTTGAGTTCAAGCTCCAAGACTGGCAAAAAAAAAATTGAGCCTGGTGAGACATATTATACTGGAACTCAAAGGAGGGCTCAGGTTGTAGGTAAGACATAGGGTAGAGGGCAGGTGCTGGTGGCTCACCCCTGTAATCTACTCAGGAGTATGAGATCTGAGGATGCCAATTCCAAGCAGGAAAGTCAATATGAGATATTTTTCTCAAATTAAACACCAAAAAAGCCAGAATTAGAGCTATGGTTGAATTAGTACACTGCTAGCCTGAAGCACAAAACCTCAGGGATAGGATAGCATCCAGACCCTGAATTCAAACCCCTGGATAGGCATACACACACACACACACACACACACACACACACACCAATATAGAGCATTTGCCAGTCAGCCTGCACAAGTTCCATCTATAGCAACTCAATATTAAAAAAAAATAAAGATGGAGAAGGGAAGGAAAGACTTGCTCCAGGAAGTGATATACCCAGTGCCAAAATTCCACAGTAGTTCTAATATGTGGGTACAAGACAGAGAGCCTCAGGCAGAAGGTATAGCATGGGCAAAGGTCATGAGATGTGCTGTAGAGCAGGTGGTGTGAGTGGTATGAAGGTTCTATGGCTTCAGAAAAGTCTGGCAGGAAATTCAAGGCTGGGTGAACATTGACTTGAGTAACAAGGCAGAGGGTGGGGTCCCAGAATGGCACCCAGGAGGAAGATTAGCTTGGCTTTTCGCCAGGGACCCAAAGCCATTTCTTGTGGCTAGAAACCTGTTTTCACAGCTCCTGACCCTCAGGCCTCCTTTGCATGGAGGAGTCAGGGCAAACACAGGGAAGAACTCTTGCTTTAGAAAAGTTTCTAGCCTAATGCCACCAGTGGCTCAACCCCTGTAAATCCTAGCTACTCAGGAGACTGAAATAGAGATCGAGGGTCAAGCCTGCTCAGTAGAAGAAAGTTATTGAGACTCTTCTTGCCGATTAACTACCAAAATCCAGAAATGGAGCTGTGGCTCAAGTGGTAAAGTGGTAACCTTGAAGGAAAAAGTTTAGAGACCAGAGCCCAGACCCTGAGTTCAAGCCCCAATACTAGCACAGGAAAATTAAAGAAATGATTTCAGGAGCTCCTAGTCCACTGTGGTGTAAGGCCAGATCATCCAGGTACAGGTGGCTCATGCCTGTCCTCCTAGCTCCTCAAGAGGCTGAGATGTGAGAATCACATTTCAAAGCCAGCCCAGGCAGAAAAGTCTGGGAGACTCTGATCTCTAAGGACCCTACAGAAAACCGAAAGTTGCTCTGTGGCTCAAGTGGTAAGGTGAAGAGCTGGGGGACAGTGCCCAGGCCCAGAGTTCAAGCCCATTGACCAACACCTGACCTGCTTGGACCTTACTTTGTAGCTCAAGGCAGAGTTCTTTCCAGTGGGCCCCTGAGGGTCTCCTAATGTCTAGGTGTACGACAAGTCTTGGTAGCAGCCTTTTTGGAGGCCATTGCCTACAGAGCAGGCCACAGTACCAGAGAAGTATCGAGCCTTGGGGCATGAAGATAGTCAGAATGGCATCTGTCATGGGTGCAATGAGGATCGGAGTAGTAAATCACTGTCTCAGACCACAGTTTGGGGCCAGGAGGGGCAGGAGCATAAGATGTTACACCAGCTAATGCCCTGTCATATGAGTATCACAAGAGTGCAAATTTGTCAGTCAGACCTTGAGCAGGTGTTGAGTTGGGCTCATGAAAGTTTTGTAAGCTCAGGAATACACAGCCAACTGGCTGCTGCTTGTAGCAGTAGCTATCATAGGAGTCTGAGGGCTCGGTGCCCTGTTTTCCTCACCAGTGCTTGGGGAAGGGGTCCAGATAAAGGTCTGCAATCATGGGCCGACTACCAAGGAGCAAACTTAGTGTCTTCTATTGATCCTGTAGCCCCATGTTGAGATCGAGGAGCAGGTTCTATGGAACTTACTGCCATGGCCCAAACCCCTCAGCCCAAGAAGGACTTAGGGAGAAAACACTTGATCTGGCTTGAGAGTTTAATGTGACTATGACTCAGAACTGCCCCCCCCCACCCAGTTGTAGCTCAGCTCATCCAGGTCAAAACTAATATCCCAGAACATTGAGGTATTGCCTGTACCGGTCTCTCATACCCCAGTTCCCTGGCCCTGGAATCTAAAGTATATGCCCCTGTATTCTGTGCATCCAGAATTGACTAGAAGAACCTGAGAGGCCCAAGTGGGGCCAGAAGATAGATTTGCCTATGATAAGGTACATTGACATTTCCTAGACATTGAACAATATATCCAAGCCACCTTGCCCTCACTTCTCATGTAGCCCCAGGTTATCCTTGTTTGGGGAGCCTTCAGTCAGCTATCAAGGTTGAGTTGGCCAGAGCCACTGGCAACCACCCTTCCCCCACACCACTACCAGCCTGCTGGGAGTGGGACATGCAGCCAGGGGCCCAGCTGAGAAAAGGACAGGACACAGCATGACTGACCCTGCCCCCCCTCCAGAGGCAGGAGAGAACATATGCCAGCCAGCCCTGAGGACTCAGAATTCCCTGGATGAGGACAAAGATATGGACAGCCGGACATGTTTCCCAAGTAAAAGCTGGAATATGCAGGTCTCTGGCAATTTAGGACTCATTGTAGACTATGATAGGGGACTAAAGACAAGGTTGCTATTGAGGAAGGGCACCATCCAAGGTCAGGAAGTGTAAGACACTATCAGCTCATTGTGACATAACCAAATGAGAATGGCATCATAGCATTATAAATCACAGTGACATTGTTACATCATAGACGTAACAGTGTGAAGGCCTATTCTGTGAATTCATTCTATTTCAGAAACCCATTTTGACCATATAACCATTGTGATATCACAATCCTTTGTGACATCACATTGCCATTGTGATATCATTAACATTCTGTGCCATCCACAACCAGTTCTGTCCTTATAAGGTTTGTGACATACTGCCATTGCCATATATTAGGCCCTTTGTGAGCTCATAATCTGTTTTCAATCTCATTATTTCTGGTATGACATGTGATATCAGAAATCCCCTGTTACATCAAACTGCCAGATGTCATGACCATTGTGTCACATTGTGACCTCACAAGCCTGTTAGAACTGCATCACATTTGTAACAAAACATGCCTTTGGAGACATTACACTCCCTTTTTGAACTCATATATTCATTGCCAATTAATGACAGTTGAGATCTCCCATGCCACTCTGACATCGTGAACCCATTGTGACATCACAAACTTATTGTGACCTCATCATGAGAATGGCATCAACAACTAATTGTTTTATCAAATCATTATTTTGAGATGATATTGAGGTATTGCTGTTGTGATATCACTCTCCCATTGTGTTTTTCCAAACCTGTTATGGCCTCATCAGATCTTAGAAAATTCATGGACTTTGAGACTTCAAGCTCTTTCTGTGAACTCATGTACATATTACCTCTAAGGCAAGAAGACAAGCCATCGAGTCACATTTAATATAATAAACCATTTTTCACTAGAAAGGGGACTGTGATTACCTTATCTTGGACTGGACACCCAGGTTCAAGAGCAGCCTTGACCACCAAACCTCAGACCTCCAATGGGCAGCCCCACTCTTTCTTAATTGTTCTGCAAACCACTAACCACAAAATTATGATCTCCAAAGCTCCAAACCTCAATGGGCAAGGCTTTTTTTCTTTTCCATTCTTCCCTCCTTCTCTACAGACCTGTCATTCCTTCCTGGTCTTTCCATTTTTCCCTTCCACCACTTCCTTCTTCTCTTCAGGCCTCTCCACTCTCCACAGTTCTGCCCTACTCTGCCCCAGTGACCACTTGCCAACCTTCTGCTCTCCCTCAGCTTCCTCTCTTCTCAGGTTTTTCCTTTCCTGCTGTCTCACCACTTTCTTCCTTCCGGGTAACTCCCATTTTTATCTCCATTACAATGCTCTGAAAATGCAACTTATATATAGGTTGTACCCCTCCTCCCTCCAACGGATCTCCTGACTAACAGTTTACAACCATCACTTCCAAAACTACCCAATGCTCAATCACTTCTTGACAGCACACCGTGTGAGGCTTGACACCTCCACCTTTGGCGGCATTCCCCACAATCTCCGTTGGGCCAAGCCAAGAATTTACAATGAATATCGGCCCCCACAGATAATTCTGGACCCACTGTTTATTATAGTATCCTCATAGGAATTAGAAGAAATTGAAGTTGTATATATCATTGTTATATCACAAACTTGATGAGACATCATTAACTCTTTGTGACCTCATCACCTCGGAGACAACACAAACGGAGACATCACAAACTCATTTTGTTATCACATTGCCATTTTACCAACATGATCACATTGTGAAATCCCAAAACTGTTATGACCTCAGAAGCTTTGAAAGAAAGCATGGCCTTTGTGATATGACAGGCCTTTTGTGTACTCATATCCTCATGTTGAGCTAATGACAATTGAGATCAGGCATGCCATTTTAACATCGCAAACCTTTGTGACATCATCACCAGTGTAACATCACATTGTCATTATGATAACATCAGCCCATCATGACATCACAAAACAACAATGACATCAAATCACATGTAATTGTGATGTCACAGATACATTGGAATGCCTATTCTGTGATTTCATTCTATTTCAAATGTTGCAGGTGGGTTGATATCAGAAATACATTGTGACCACAAAAGCATTAAAATATCACAACACCTTGACGACACCACATTGCCATTATGATATCACTAACCTAATGTGGCATCACAAAACACTCATCCTCATAAAGTTTTTGACATGCTGCCAGTGTGATCTCTTTGGCAACTCTGAGTTCATAAATTGTTTAACTCATAATACTTCAGGCATGACCTGTGATATCAAAAATCCACTGTGATATCATGACCACTGTCACATCACACTGCCAGATGTCATGACCACTGAGTCACATGAGGACATCACAAACATGTTTAGACTCATTACACTTGTGCCAACATATGCCTTTGGATACATCATTATCCATTGTGAACTTAAATAGTCATTGTCAATTAGAGATCTTGCATGAGATTGTGACATCAACATCCCATTGTGAAATCACATACTTATGTGACCTCATCACCTGTATGACATCAACATTTGTGACTTCAAAGCAATACTATCTCATATAATGGTAGCATCACATTGCCAATGGGATATCTCTGTCTCATTGCATTTTCACCAGCCTATTATGTCCTCATAATATTTTACAAAATTCATGGACTTTCTGACTTCTAGCTCCTTATGTGAACTTGTATCTTCATTGTGATCTAGTAGAATGAAATTGGACATGTAATGGTGATATTACACCTTCATTGTGACATCACTATTCAAAGGTGACCTTATCACCACTTGATATCACAAACCCATTGTAACATCATATTGCCACAGTGATATCATGATCGCCTTGTGACATCCCACACCTATTGTGACCGCTTAGCACCTTGGAAAAGGCACGTGGTGTTTGTGGTATCATGATCCCTTTGGGTAACCATACCATCATTGTGAACAAAGACAACTGACATCAGACATGCCAGTGTACCATTATAAATGCATTGTGACATCATCTCCAGAGTGAGCTCACATTGTTGTTATAATACCATCAGCCCATTGTTACATCCCCAAATGACAATGACATCATGGCATTATGACATCATATTTCCTTTTTTTTTCCTTTTTTATTGTGAAAATACTGTACAGAGGGTTTACAATAACATAGGCAAAATAGTGAGTACAATTCTTATCAACCACTGTAGCCTCCTCCTTTGTTTACCCTTCCCATCCCTTCCCATCCTCCCTCTTCCCCCTAAACCTCCCCCCCCCAAGTTGTAAAGATCGTTTTTGACATGACAACTTGAACTCCTCATTGTTGCAACAGGTCCACCTGTATCCTTATTTAAACGACTTGTTTTTCTCTTTCCCTTCCACAAATTATACCGACATCAAATACAGTGAAACCAGGGGTTATACTGTGGGGGAGGGACATACAAAGCAACAAAGGAATAATCTTATAATTGTGTTAAAAACAAATGCATGAAAGAAAAAAAACATTAAAAATACATATCTTAGGGTTCATTTTCCTAACATCACCTTATCTGACCTTTTCTGCTTGACTCATACATATACTAGATATTGCAAATAAGGGAAATCATGGGACTTATGTTACCTTGGGCTTGGCTTACTTCACTTAATATAATTTTTTCCAAGTCTTTCCATTCCCTAACAAATGGGGGCAATGTCATTCTTTCTGATGGAGGCATAGAATACCATTGTGTATATATACCACATTTTCTTGTTACATTCATCTACTGAGGGGCATCTGGGTTGGTTCCATATCTTAGCTATGGTAAATAATGCTGCAATAAACATAGTTGTGCTGGTAGCTTTAGTGTGGTCTTGTTTGTAAATATTTGGGTAAATGCCCAAAAGTGAGACTGCTGTGTCATAGGGGAGCTCTATGTGGAGTCTTCCAAGGAACCTCCATACTACTTTCCAAAGTGGTTGAACAAGTTTACACTCCCACCAACAATGAAGTAAGGTTCCCTTCTCTGACATCACATTTTCATTTTGAGGTCTTAGAGACAATGCAATTGCTTATTCTGTGATTTCATTCTATCACAAATGTGGCATATAGGTTGATTTCAGAAACCCATTGTGACCACATCATCATTGTTACCTCACAATCCCTTTGTGACCTCATATTGACATTGTGATATCATTAATGCAATGTAACATCACAAACCTGTCTTGGCCTCATAAATTTTGTAACAAGTGACTACCTTGGCCTGGGCTGGATGCTGAGAGCTAAATCCACTCTCAACCATGGACCCTCAGACCTCCAAAGAGCAGTTAAGCCATTTGTTAACTAGTCTGCAAACAACCAACCCACAAAATAATGATCTCCAAAGCACCACACTTCAAAGGACAAGGCTTTTTCCTTTCTCTTCAATCTCCTTCTCTACAGATCTGTCCTACCTTTCAGGTCTTTCTTTTTTTCCTTCCACCATTCCATTCTTCTCTTCAGGCTGCTCTGCTCTTGACAGGCCTGCCCTCCCTTGTCCAAGTGGCCAATTGCCGTCCTTCATCTCCTGCTCTCTTTCAATTTCCTCTCTTCCCAGGTCTTTGCCCTCCAGCAGTCTCATCACTTCTTTCCAACCAGGCCTTTAACATTTTTCTCTCCACTTCTCTTGCTCTGAAAATGCAGCTTATATATAGGCTGTACCCTTCCCCAACTGCAATGTTTCTTGCCTTCCAGTTTTCAATTATCACTTATCAAATGTCCATGACCGATCACTTCTTGGCAGCTCATCATGTGGGGCGTGACATACTATCTCCTTCAGCAGCATGCCCTGCCCCCTCCAGTGTCATGTACCCCCCTTCTCCATTGGTCCAGACTAGGAGGCCATGATGACTATATCTTCCCATGGATTATAGGGGCACTTCTGGTTATTACAGTGTCCTGGTGAACTAGTAGCAATTGAAATTGGACAAATAATTTTGATATTACAAACGCGTGACATAACTAACCCATTTTGACCTCATCACCACTGTGACATCACAAACCCATTGTGACTTCACATTGTTGTTTTGATACCAGGATCACATTGTGACATTCCAAATCAATTATAACCTCTTATAACATTTGAAAAGTACATAGCTTTGTGCTATCAGAGTCCCTTTGAGTACCCAAAGTCCCACTGTGAAATATTGACAATTGAGAATCAGACATGACATTTTGACATCCAGTTTGTGAGATCATCATAATTGTGACATCACAATATCATTTTTATACCATCTACTCCTTGTGAAATCACAAAACTAAAATGATATGATAGAATTATAACTTCACATTGTCATGGTGACATCATAGACATTATGAATGCCTTTTCTGTGATTTCATTCTATTTCAAATGTGGCATGTAGGTTGATATCATAAACAAATCAGGAACTCATAACCATTGTGACATCACAATCCCTTTGTATATCATGTTGCCATTGTGAAATTATTAACCCGCCGTAATATCACAAACCTATCCTCTCATCATAACTTGTTTTTTTTTGGGGGGGGGGTCCAGTCGTGGGCCCTGAACTCTGGGACTGGGCACTATCTCTCAGCTCTTCAGCTCAAGGATAGTGCTCTACCACTTGAGCCACAGCGCTACTTCCGGCTTTTTTTTCTTTTTGCTTATGTGATGCTGGGGAATCGAACCCAGGGACTCAGGCATGCAAGTCAAGTGCTCTACCACTGAGCCACCACCCCAGCCCCTCATCATAACTTTTGTGACATCCTGCAATTCTGATACCTTAGGCTTTTTTGTCCTCATAATCTGTTGTTGACCTCATTAGATTTCACATATGACATTTGATATCACAAATTCCCAGTGACATCATGACCATGGTGGCATCACACTGCCAGATGTCATATCCATTGTGTCAAATTCTGACATCACAAACCTTTTAGGATTTCAATATATGTGTGACAACACATACTTTGGAGAAACCACAGTCCCTTTGTGAATTCATATACTAATTTTAAGTTAAGACAATTGATAATCATCATGTCATTTTGACATGCCCAACACATCACCAATATTTTGTAACCTCACCACCAATATGGAATCATCAACTAATTGTGACAACAAAACAATATTTTGACATAATGTAATGAGTTGACATTGTCATGGTTATATCACTGTCCCATTGTATATTCACAAACCTAAAATGACCTCCTAACATTTTAAAAAATTCATGTCCATTATGACTTCCAGCTCCTTCTGTGAACTTGTATGTACATTGTGAAATAGTAACAATGGAAAATGGACTTGTGTTTGAGATATTTCAAAATCATTATGACATCAAAAGCCCATTGTGACCTCATCACAACTGTGTATCATAAAGCTATCCTGACCCCTAAGTAACTTTGAAAACACACATCGCATATGTGACATCATAGTCCCTTTGTGTACCCATATCCTCGTTGTGGATACATGACAATTGAATTCATATATGCCATTGTAACGTCACAAACCCTTTGTGACCCCATCACCAGTGTGACAACACATATTCATTATTACAAAATTACCTCCTTGCAACATCAATTTATAATGTCCTCATAGCATTATGACATTATATTGTCATTGTGATGTCATAGGCACATTGTAAATGCCTATTCTCTTATTTCATTCTATTTCAAATGCGGCATGTGGGTTGATGTCAGAAATATATTGTGATCTCATAAATATATGACATCACAATCACTTTGTGACACCACAGTGCCATGGTGATATCACTAACACATTGTGACATCAAAAACTTTCCCTGTCCTCATGTCTTTTGATGTGCACCAATTGTGATGTCTTAGGCCCTTCATGAGCTTGTAATCTGTTTTCAAACCTTTTCATATTTCAGTTATGATATATGGTATCAGAAATCCACTGTGACGTCATGACCATTGTGACATCACACTGACAGACATCATATACATTGTGCCACACTATGACATCACAATCCTCCTAGGACTTCATAACATTTGCGAAAACACATGACTTTGGAGATACCACAGTCTGTTGTGAACTCATATTCTCTGTGATTTCATGACAAATGAGATCCGTTATGCCATTTGGATATCACTAACCAATTGGGACATCATAGATCCCTTACCATATGGCATCACCAATCAACTGTGACATCAAAATCTTTTATGATGTCACAATGTGACATGATGATCATGACATCTGTCAGTGTGATGTCACAATGGTCATGATGTCACAGTTGATTTATGTTATATCACATCATACATGAGATATGAGTATGAAAACAAATTATGAGGGCAAAAAGGTCTAAGATACCACAATGTTAGCATGTCACAAAAGTTATGAGGACAGGAGAGGTTTGTGATGTCACATTGTGTTAGTGATATCACAATGGTACTGTGATGTCACAAAGTGATTATGATGTCAAAATGGTTTGTAGGCACAAAAATGCATTTCTGATAACAACTCTCATGCCACATTTGAAATACAATGAAATCACAGAATAGGCATTCACAATGTGTCTATGACATCACAACGAGAATTGTTGTCATACTGAGATTCTGTCATTGAGTTTGGTGATGTCACAATGAGCTGATGTTCTCATAATGAAAATGTGATGTCACACTGTTGAGGATGTCACAAACACTTTTTGATGTTAAAATGGCATGTCTGATCTCAACTGTCAGTTCACAACAAGAATAGGGGTACACAAAGGGCCTGTGATGTTGAAAAGGGCATGCTATTTTTCAAAGGAGCTAAGAGGTCATAATAGATTTGAGATGTCACTACGGAATCATGATGTCACAATGACAATGTTGTCACAAGGGTTTTGTTATGTCGTGGTAGTGATGATGTCAAAATGGGTTTGTGGTGTCACAACAAGTATGTAATACCACAATCAAATTTCCAATTTCAATTGCTACTAGTTCACAAGGAGGATACTGTAATAATCAGCAGGGCCCGATAATTTATAGGGTCTGATAATCAGCATGGGCCCATCTCCTGGCCAGCTGGAGAGGACAAAGAATGCCACCAAAGAAGGTGAGACATCCTGTGGGAGGGACTGGTGCATTAAACACCACGTGTTGAGCGGTTAAGAAGTGATTGGGCTGTGGGCAGTTTGGGATGTGATAGTTGAAAACAGGCAGTTGGAGGGAGAAGGGGTACAGACTTTATATAGGCTGCTTGTTCAGAGCAATAAAATGTAAGAGAAAAAGGAAAATGTCCTGGAAGGAAGGAAGTGGTGTGATAGCATAAGGGAAAAGACCTGGGTGGAGAGTAAGTTGAGGGAGCGCAGAAGGTGAAGGATTGCAACTTATGAGCCTTGCAAAGCAGTTCAGGTATGTGGAGAGTGGAGAGTCCTAAAGAGAAGAAGGAACTGGTAGAAGGGAAAAAGGAAAAGACCTCGAAAGAAGTATAGTTATGTAGCGGCGAAGGAGAGACAAAAAGAAGGGGAAAAGAGGCTTTCCCTTTGATATTTGCAGATTTGGATATCATAATTTTGGGGGTTGGTGGTTTAGAGATTTAATATATAAAACGTGTCTCGATGGATTTTCTTGAACTATAGAGGTCCTTATTTTTGAAGGCTCCATTGAGATAATCCGTTTGGATTGCATCAGGACCTGGCCCCAGGGAAAAATCCTTATAGGTGAGAGTGTCAGCCCTCAGGGTTGAGAGTCTACCTCTTGTGTTTGTCTCCAGAGGTCCAACATGGACAAAAGTCATTTATGTACCTTTAGAGGTGCATCTTGGCAAGCTTGCCAGCTTGTTTTGGACTCCTCTGGAAGCTATTTGTGGCTTCTTTGGGACACCATCTGGAACCTACTTGAGAGATAATGTAGGGCTTCTGTGGGAAGCCATCTGGAGCCTCACCAAGAGTACATCTGCGACTTCCTTGAGAAGCCATCTGAGACCAATGCTGGAGGTCATATTGTGCCTTCTCCAGGGGCCATCTTGGACTTTCTCCAGAGGTCAGCTAGGGCTCCTTTGGGAGGCAACCTGAGACCTCTTCAAAATAGTCATGGTCATCAGGAGCTTCTTTGGGAGGACATCTCAGGCTACCATGATGAGAAATCTATGACCGTTTTTGGACATCATCTGGGACTTCCTTGAGAAGTTATATAGGACCTTTTCTGAAGGTCATCTGTCGCTTTCTCAAGAGGGTTATCTGGAACTTCCTCTGGAGTTCATAGGTGGCTTCCTTGATTGGCCATCTGGGGGCTACTTGAGAGGTAATCTCAGTCTCCTTGAAAAGACATCTGGAAACTCCTTTGAAGGTCATCTGACAATTCCTTGGGAATCCATGAGAGGTCATCTAGGGCCTCCAAGGGAGGACATATGTTACATCCTCCAGAGGTCATCTGTGGCCTCCTCAAGAGGCAATCTGGGACGTTCTCTCGGTCATCTGGGAACTCCTGTAGAGGTCAACATTGAGAGGTATGGGGCATGTGGGTTAAGTGTCTGTGGCTCTTGGTCTTTGTATGTATGCTGATAGTTCTGTGTCTTGTATGCACCCGTTTACTCCTTTTCTCAGGATGGGAGAACAAGGCCTTAGGTTGTCATATCCAAAAACATTCTCCCCCAAGTTTACAGAATCCCTCAGAGGAAGATGCACTGATGTACTCTTTCTCCTATTCTTTGTCATCAGCAACTCTAATAAGTCCTCCCATAACAAAAGTGGTTACTTGTACCAGACTGAGGTGGTACAACGTGTTATGTTACCCTTATTACCCTTGAGACAGGAACATGGAGGAGATGGTGGGCAGTACCCCTTTCTAATATATGTTCCCTTTACAAGTAGTGACCTGTATAACTGGAAACAGAAAATTCCATCCTTTCCAGAAAAAAAAAAACAGGGGCTCATTACCTCATTAGAGACAGTAATATTCACACATGAGCACATCTGGGATGACTGTCAGCAAATTTTACAGGTGCTTCTCACCTGGTAGAAAAGGGAGTGAATATTGTTGGTGTCTTGACGGTGGTCCTTGGAACAGACAGTAGCCCCACTTTTGAACCAGACTATTTGGAGCAAGTCTTTCCCCAGACTTGCCCAAATAAGACTAACAGCAGTTGAGGTATGGAAGTGCTGACCAATTATTTTCAGGTTAAGCTAGCAGGGATACCGCAGTGGCAAGAAAGCCAAGTCTTCAATCTAAGGTGAGTGAGATGGTACTATTCCCCAATGAGTACCCTAATGCTTTTTCTGGAACTTCTCCCAGAAGACTATAGGACCTATAGGCTATAGATCTTTAAGTCCTGGAGAATCAAAGAGCCCTAAATATGGCCTTTGTTACCCAGTCAGCCACAGATATTAGAAGAAAGCTTGAAAAGATAGAAGGTTTTGAGGTAAAGTGGTTGCCCACTTGGTGTTTGATAACAGAGACACCCTGAAAAAAAAAAAAGAGTCTAAGAAGGGAGTTTGAGTTTTGGTAGGAGCACCAGAATAGGGATCAAGAAACCTTTGGCAAAGACAGTACAGATCATTTGCAAATGGCAGTATGGAACCTCTAGGACTAGATCAGTGAGCTAAATGCAAGCAAAATAGACATTAGGAAAAGGAATGTCCAAGGAGGAGAAAGATAGAAAATGACAGGTTAAGTAATCACATTAACCACATGGAAAATGTGTTCAGAGCTCTGGAGAAACATGCAAAGGCCCTCTGAATTCCATTAAGAAATTATGGCTATGAAAAAGGAGCTGGGGAGCTGGGAAGGTGGCTCAGTGGTAGAGTGCTTTCCTTGCATGCATTAGGCCCTGGGTTTGATTCCTCAGCACCACATAAGAAAAAAGAAAAAAGCCAAAAGTGGCACTGTGGCTCAAGTGGTAGAGTGCTAGCCTTGAGCTGAAGAGCTGAGGGACAGTGTCCAGGCCAGTGTTCAGGCCCCATGACTGGACCCATAATAAAAAGAAAAAGAAAAAAAAAGAAAAAGGAGCTGGACCTGATATAAGAATATAGTAAGATGGGCTGGGAAGGTGGCTCAGTGGTGGAGTGCTTGCCTTGCATGCATGAGGCCCTGGGTTCGATTCCTCAGCACCACATAAGCAAAAAGAAAAAAGCCAGAAGTGGCGCTGTGGCTCAAGTGATAGAGCGCTAGCCTTGAGCTGAAGAGCTGAGGGACAGCACCCAGGCCCAGAGTTCAGGCCCCACGACTGGACCAAAAAAAAAAAAAAAAAGAATATAGTAAGTTGAAGTACATGTCGATTATATGTTTTCAAATGTGTCACCAGAAATTCAAAGCAACAGAGAAAGAAGGAAAATAGTTAGCAGAGAAGACGGGGAAGTGCTGTGTCATAGAAGATGAGAACAAGAAAAGAGAACAGGAAAATATCAGGCTCAAGAAAGAGAATGTTTCTCTTCAGAAAGAGTTAAAGGACCACTTGTTTGATAGAGAATGCCATGGAAAGGGAAAGAGCATTAAAAAGAAAAACAGAAGCCCTAAACAAACAATTGAAAGATCTGTCACAAAAATACACTGAAGTGGAAATCTAGAAAGAGAAATTACTAGAGTAAAAGCCCCAAAAGACTGCTGAGATCTTCACCATAAATGTAATGCAGAAGCATCGTGTCCCAGTGGAACAGGTGGAGGTGGGAAAAAATACCTCTCAATAGCACTTTGTGAACTTAAGGGAGGAGCTGAAGAGCAAGAAAAGGTGTTGTGAGAAGGAGCAGCAGTTGGCCAGTCAAGGGAAATCTCCTCTGACCCTGCCAAAACACTTGCAGGTTAAGGAGCACATTGAGAAGGAGAATGGGATCATGAAAGCAAGTTTGAGAGAAAAGGAGGAGAATAAAATGGAAGAAGATTGTGGAGGAGATGGGGAAAAACAAGTCGTTTAAGGATACAAGTGGACCCGATGCAACTATGAGAAGTACAAGTTGTCATACCAAAAATGAACTTGACAACTTTGGTGTGGGGTGTGTGGGGGGGGGGAATTGGGTGCGGGGGGTGGGGGGAGGCTGGGAAGGGATGTGAAGGGTGAACAAATTAGGAGGCTGCAATGCTTGATAAGAAATATACTCATTATTTTGCCCATGTAACTGTAACCCCTCTGTACAGTATGGTCACAAAAAATTAAAATTAAAATTAAAAAAAAATGGAAGAAGTCTCCAAGGTTCAGAGTACTATACAGCAGTTAAAGAAACTAGAGACCCTAAGATACAGGGAAACAACTGAGCTGATCAGGTAGCTTGAGAGACCAGTCTAAACCCAGTTGGTTCTGTAGAGCTACTAGTCATCAATATTAAAGGAAGAAGCAAAAACAGTGGTAATAAGTGTGCAAATGTTGACACTGAACTTGTGAAAAATGCATACAGGCTCAAGCTTTCTGTCAGTTTACATGTAGATATTTGCAACCTGGTAAATTGCCTGGTGGGGCCTCAGCCTGACAATACTTTGTAATGTGTGTAGGTAATTTCCAACAGGTAAATGCTGAAATGCTGGAACATATGGAAGGAATTCATATGTGAGGAACCTCAGATGGTGAATTTGGGAAAGTGGACTCCACAGAGGTAAAGCCTAGAAAGTATGTCTATTGGTATCTGTTAGTAATAATGGACATTTTTTCAGGCTGAGCTGAGGCATGTAATAATACCTGGATTTGGCTTACCCTTAGCTGTGGGGTCCAAAGATGGCCCTGTATTCCTGGCCCACGTTCTCAATTATTAACTAATGCCCAAGGAATAAATTGGAAATTACAATCCATTTATAAGCCTCAGATTTTAAGCACTAAAAAGAATGAATATGACCTTAAAGGAAAGTTTAAATTAATTACAGAGACTAGCCATGGCTAGGTAAGCCTCCTCCACTTCACTCTCCTTCGAGCAAGATGTAGCCCTTATGTTAAAGGATTCAATTCCTTTGAAATACTTTGGTGTAGAACACCCCCTTGGGTTCCTAAAATTAGGACGGCTATATGAACAGAATTGTCTAACTACAATCTGCAGGCTTTACAACATATTCTTTGATATACCTATCCTTTGTTAACCAAAACCCACCGGCCAGATAAGAAAAACTCCACCTGAAGGGGAGGGAGCAAGAAGATGACGGAAGAGCTGGGAAAAATCACAGCTCTCTCCAATCAAATACAGAGTTTGGATTTCAATGCTCTGTTTCTCTAAGTGACTCACAAAGAAAAGGCAATTACTCAGAGAGATAAAGGAAGTGCAAAAAGAAAAGGAAAAAACTACAGACAGTAAAGTGGAAAGATCTTTCCCCCATCCTTTGTTGGTGATGGGGCTCCATGTTGTGCAGCTTAAGTGACGGGGTTTTGTGCCACGCTGCTTAAGTGCCCCCGGTCTGGCCCCTCTGAGGACCACACACCCACAAGCATCCCAATTCTCCCAGGAGACTCCTAAGAGCTTGGCCAACCCATAATATACAAACAGAAATTTCAGAAGACAGAGCTGGAACAAAGACTCCCCTCACCCTCCCTGGAACAGCGCCTCTGCCTGACTCGTACAATTAGCCCAGCCCAGACAGGAGCAGTAGCAGCTGTCAACAGTGGCAAACGACCCTAGCCTCTCAGGGTGGCACCTCTGTCTTGCTGGTGTAAATAGCCTAGCCTAACCTGGAACATCAGCAGCAGCTGGCAGTGGTGGCAAACCACCCAGAATTGGGGCACAATGCCTCTTGGCACTTTCTCAGACCAGCCTGGGTCGGCAGCCTTAGGTGAGGTGGGGACAGGTGCAGTGAACAAGTCCAGACCCGTGGTGGTTTGTGCCTCTCCATACTGGCCTGCATAAGTGGCCCAGTCTAACCCAAGACAGCAGCAGTGGTTAACACCTGACTTTTGGTGGGTTGCCTGGCCTGCATAAGTGGCCCAGCTGATCCTAGGGCAGTGGCAGCAGCTGGGGCAGTGGCAGCAGCTGGGGCAGCAGCAGTGGCATCAATAGTGGCAGCGAACAACTCTGGACCTGTAGTGGGGTGTGGCGCCTCTCCATACTGGCTTGTATAAGCAGCCCATGGTTGCAAAGGTGGTGAACAACCCCAGACTTGAGGCAGGGTGTGGTACTGAGCAACCCCAGAAAAGCCTCATGACCTTTCCTACCTGGGCTGGCTTTGAACCTGAATACACAGATCTGAGCCTCCTGAGTAGCTAGAATTACAGGTATTCACACCAGTAGGGTCTTCCTCTTCCAACCCTCCTAACTTTTTCTAAAATAGATCATTTCTTAGTTCATACATGGAATTTAAGCAAATACAAGAGGATCGACATAATAGCCTGTATTCTATCTGAGCATAGTTGAATCTAACTAGTTCTCAATAACAAGGCATAAAGTAGAAAAAAAACACATGGAAATTAAACAACACTCTGTTGAACAATACATGGATCACAGAACAAATTAAAGAAGAAATTAAAAAGTTCCTACAATTCAGTGAAAATGAAGATACATCACAAAGAAACCAATGGGACACAGCGAAAGCAGTCCTGAGGGGCATATTTATTGCTCTCAGTACACACAACAAGAAAACATAGAACAAGTAAACGATCTTATGATGCAACTAAAACTGCTAGAGAAACAAGAAAAAATTGAACCTAAAGTTGCTAGACAGAAAGAGAACCGAAATAAGAGCTGAAATTAATGAGACAGAGACTATGAAAATTATAAATAAAATTAATTTTTAAAAGCTGTTTAAAAAAAGTCACTAAAACTGAGGGACCACTGGCAAGAGTAACTAACAAAATAAGGGAGGAGACCAAATCAATAATATCAGAGATACCACAGGAAAAATTACAACAAACATCCAAGAAATCAAAACAAATAATTCCAGACTCTACTCACAAAGGAACGAAAACCTAGCAGAGATGGATGAATTTCTACAGAAATACAAATTGCTATCCCACCCTTTCCTTTTCAGCCATTCTTCTCTACCATGTGTGGTTGGGGCAGCAGTTCGGTAAATAAACTTCTTTTCATGCCTGAATAGCGTCTGGTGTTCTCTTCATGGGCTACTTAATGAAACCTACCTATTTAATATACCTTACAAATGGTGCCATGACTGGGATGAGGTTTTTGAGTTGGAAATGCTAGAATTTCCTAACCACCCCTTTTCTGCAAACCAAACAGCCTTGAGACACCACGTGAGACTTTTCACCAATACCATTGCTGGCCTTCACATCCACGTCCACAGCACTTCTCTACTCTGGTGAATGAAATTACTCTCCACGGCTCTCTGTTGCTCAATCTCTGCTCAGATGTGGTGCCATTCCAGAGAGCTCCTATGGCCTTTAGCAGAAAAGACCGTCATCTCTGAAGCAGAGAATGCCTGGTGTGGGAGGCTTAGCCATTTCTCTCTATAGGGGTCTGGGGCAAGCCTGGACACCGCTTCTTCCTGATCAGCTCTCCTTCACTCACCAGACTGACTAACACATTTAATGGGGTCCTGCGAATCATGCCTGAGCTGTGAAACCCCGCTGACATGCCTCCTGCACTCCCTGGATAGCCAGATGACCTATTTTTTTTTTTTTTGCTGTTCACAGATTTAGACAATTTATGCCTCTGCAATGGTACATGTTCAGAAGTCTCTTTACTTTTAGGCTCTCTTTGCTCTCTGCTATTCATGTCCAATTTTCTATATCTCTACAAATTTTTGGACTGTGCCCTAAAGAGTGCAACATGGACTGGTTCCCTGGGACCCCCTCTAGCTTCCCTCTCAAAGGCTAGCCAAACGAGGCCTGATTTTTTGTTAAGGCTTTCTTTGCATTTTTTTTACAGAAATTCGCCATCTTGAGTTCGCTATCTCGGCCACATGGTGGGTTAAGGGTTTGGCCCCATCCAACCCTTACACCTCCACAAAGCTTGCTACTCCTCCAACCATCTATTCTAATACGCATTGCTAACAATTTGCTCTTTTCACAGACCCTGGAAACTGAGGCCCAACCATCTGATGTGCTTTGTTAGCAAAGATTTCTAAACACTGTTGTCAAAAATTTTAAGTTTTGAGTTTTGCCTTTTTTGTTTTGTGTTGTGTAGTCTAGTACTGACTATGTGATTCTAATATATTGGGCATATGTGTGCTAAGATTCTCACATATAACAAGTTTTGTCATTGCAGAATATTTGATCAATTCTTGATAAGGACCAGGTAAGCTCTACTTATTATATTTGATCTCCTTGTTGTTTTAATTGGAAAAAACAAAGAGCTTTTTTGGAAAAGATTGCAGTGCAAGCCAGGCTGGGCTGAAAAATCCCTCAAACTCCATTTCCCAACTAACCTGCAAAGAACCATGCTGGAAGCATGGCTCGAGCCTCTTATCTCTAACCAGCAAACACAAGTGGTACCATCACTCAAAATGGTAGAATGCTAGCCTTGAGCAGAAATGCTCAGCGACAGTGCTCAGGCCTTGCATTCAAGCCTCCTTGAATACCAACTGGGACTAACCATCCCAGCAACGAGCACCTAGACTCAGCCAGTCTGGGGAACAAAGGAACATGTAGAGGAGTAAGAGGAGATGATATCACATCAGCCACTTTGTGCCTGCCCTATCAAAATTAACCAGGGCCGGGAGGTCAATAGAAGTAAGAAGACTTCCCATCTAATGTCTATACCAATCTACCTTTCAACTGGACAGGAATTTATATTCTTAACTTTGTTAATTGACTTCTTCTCTATCTAGTCGCCAGGTGTCAGAAGAAGGTAGGGCATTTCTAGCAACATTTTCAGCCCCAAGTCCTTCCTCTTGCCATTTATTTGCTCTCTAGTGTTTTTTTAGTCCCTCAATGCATCATGAGACATCTCCAGACTTCGTCCAAGAGACTTGCCTCCTCCAGACTTTATCTAAGGACTCAATGCCCAAGTGACAATTGTTGCCTTCTGCCTTCTACCAGATGGGACCACATATCAGTCTTTTACCCTTACTGTCAATGCCGCTTGCTAACAGGAAGTAGCCAGAGAGAATCTTCACCCTTTATCATAATTATCAAATGACTGGAATGTAAGTTCTGAACAGGGACACCTCCCTCCCTCTTGGCTAAGTTTCCACCCAATATCTGTTACATAGGTAACTGGCAGAACTGGAAGCAATCACCTTCTCCTGTTAGGTCACATCCTAGGCCACCTCTGGTCACATGCCTCCCATCTGAACTTCGGAGGGTTCCAGACCCTGAGGTCACATCCAGATCCAGTTTGGCCACAATTTTCTAACACCTGGCCACACCTCTTCCTGTCCTTGGACTAGATAAGTTTTGGATCAGAGGTGGGTTGACTTCCTTCCTTTTCAGTCATGCTTCTCCACCATGCATGGTGGGGGCAGCCTTTTGGTAAATAATTTTTTTTCCTGCCTGAAAAGAAAAGAAATACAAATGGCCCAAACAGAACCAAGAAGAAATAAATCAATTACAAATGTCAATAACCTACAATGAGATAGAAGAAGTAATAAGAAACCTTTCAAAAGGAAAAGCCCAGGACCTGATGGATTCACTACAGAATTCTATAAGACCTTTAAAGAAGAGCTAATACCCATACTCCTCAAGCTCTTCAGAGAAATTGAAACAGAGGAAGTAATCCCAAACTCATTCTATGAAGCCAATATCACATTCATCCCCAAGCCAGGCAAAGACCCAACAAAAAATGAACTACACACTAATCTCTTTGATTAAGACAGATGCTGAGCTCCTCAATAAAATTGCAGCCAACAGAATCCAGAAACATATAAAAAATCATACATTATGTCCAAATAGGCTTCATCCCAGAGATGCAGGGATGGTTTAACATATGTAAGTCAAAAAATGTAATCCATCATATCAACAGATCCAAGGTCAAGAACCACATGATTATCTCCATTGATTTGGAAAAGGATTTTGATAAAATTCAGCACTCATTCATGTTAAAAGCTCTGGAAAAAATATTAATAGAAGGAACATTTCCTAAGACAATAAAAGCCTTACATGTCAGATCAAAGCCAATATTGTTGTTAGTAGGGAAAAACTACAAACAATTCCCCTAAAAACAGGAACAAGGCAAGGATGCCCAGTCTCTCCACTCCTCTTCAATATAGTTCTGGAATTTTTAGCCAGAGCAATAAGGCAAGAAAAATACATTGAAGGGATCCACATAGGAGAGGAAGAACATAAACTCTCTCTTTTTGCAGATGACATTATTTTATAAATTAATGATCCCTAAAGCTCCATCCACAAACACTTAGAGCTTATAAACCAAATTGGCAAAGTAACAGGATACAAAATTAACCCACAAAAATCAGTCGGCTTTCTGTAAACCAATTAAGTACAAACAGAAATGGACATCAAGGAAACAACTTCATTCACAATAACCTCAAAAAAAAGTATTTAGGAAGTAACTTAACCAAAGATCTAAAGGTTCTATTTCATGAAAACTATAAAAGCCTAAAAAAACGAATCTTAGAGGATACCAGGAAATGGAAAGACTTCCCATGTTCCTGGATAGGCAGAATTAATATGGTGAAAATGGCCGTACTGACAAAATTAATAAACACAGTCAATGCAATTCCCATTAAAATTCCAAGGACTTACTTTACTGAAATAGAGAAAATAGTCCAAAAGTTCATATGGAACAACAAAAAACCTAGCATAACCAAAACAATTTTAGGCAAAAGAAAGGATGCAGGAGTGATCATTTTACAGGATTTCAAGCTCTCCTATAGAGCCATAATAACAAAAATAGCTTGGTACTGGCACAAAAAGAGACCTAAAAATCAGTGAAACAGGTTAGAGGACCCAGAAATATAGCTGCATATGTACAGCCAGTTGATATTTGACAAAGGAGCCAAAGACATACGGTGGAAGAATCATAACCTCTTCAACTACTGGTGATGGGAAAACAGGCCACATGCAGAAAACGAAAAGTGGACCCTAGCCTATCACCATACACTAACATCAACTCAAAATGGATTAAAGACCTTAACATCAAGCCTGAAACTCTGAAACTCTTGCAGGACCGAGTATGAGAGAGACTTGGACTTATAGGCAAGGGCAGGAACTTCCAGAACAGATTCCCAGGGTCACAACAAATTGGAGAATGACTCGATAAATGGGACTACCTTAAAATAAAGTTTCTGCACAGATAAAAATAGCAACCAAACTAGAAAGAAAGCCAAATAATTGGGAAAAAATATTTACTAGCAATATATCAGACAAGGGTCTAATATCCATTATATATGGTAAACTCAAGAAACTAACCCTTTACAAACCTAGCAAACCAATTTTGAAATGGTCAAGGGAGCTAAAGAGAGACTTCTCAGAAGAAGAGGTAAAAACGGCAAAGAAACACATGAGGAAATGTTCATCATCCCTGGCTGTAAAGGAAATGCAAATAAAAACAACCCTGAGATAACACCTTACCCCAGTCAGACTGGCCCAAATCCTAAATTCAGCCAATGACAAATGTTGGAAGGGATGCAAAGAAAGAGAAACATTACTGCATTGCTGGTGGGAATGTATACTAATGCAACCACTTGGAAAGAAGTCTGGAGGTACCTCAGAAAGCTAAATATCCACCTCTCCTATGAACTGGCCATACCACTCCGAGGCAACTACTCAGAACAACAGGCACCAGTATACAAAGACACACACACCTTTATGATTATTGCAGCACTGTTCACAATAGCCAAGATTTGGAAACAACCCAGATGAGCCACTACTGATAAGTGGATCAAAAAATTGTGGTACTTATATGCAATGGAATGCTATGCAGCCATTAGATAGGACAAAATAATGACATTTGTAGAGAAATGGATGGAACTAGACCAAATTATCTGAGTGAGGTAAGCCAAGAATAAAGACACAAATGGCACAGGATCTACCTGATATGTGGATTCTAAAGCCAAACGCAAGAAGGTATCACAAAGTAATCAGGACTCGAGAAACAAAGGACAGCCACTCTTTTTGTTATATCACCATTAATGCCTCCATGTTCTTGACTATGTAGATGGTAGAAATATGCACGCAATGGAGGGAAGCCAGGAGGAGGAATACAATAAGTGGGAAATGGAACAACATACAACAAAGGGGTCCATCAGCTGCACTGGACATAGAAGAAATATAACTAAGTATCCCAAACACAGTGATGGGAAGGTAGGAATGAGAGTGAAAGAGGAAAAGAGGGAATAGCTTACACTAAGCAAAAGGGAAAAAATGTAAACATCACCTGAGGTGGGAAAAATAATTTGGATTGACAAAGCTCATAGAATTAACAACCTTTAGACCATGATAACGATAATTTGCCTCGTCAAGGTTAAAATGTGTTTTTGACTTTAACTATCACAATTCCACAATATTGTGAAATATATGTAATCACCTATCTCAATTTTTACAAAAAAGTGTGAGAAGGGAAGGATTATGAGGGATGGGTGACAATGTTGTCAGACACCTTGTATTCATGTACTGTTTTGTAGAATGGGAACTTCTTTCTACAACTACTTAAAAATAATAACAATGCAAAGTATTTAAAAAAATAAATAAACAGGATGGCAACAGATAAGTTCAAATATAAAATAAGAAATTAAATCCAATTGGAAGGCAAATTTCTTTGGGGAGAGTAATGTAGTTTATTCTATAGCAAGTCTCCTTCAGCAATAAATTCAAAAGCTAGACCTCAAGTAAGTGAAATAAACTAAGAAATGGAGATAAAAAAAAAAAAACTTCACACACTTTCTTGCCTGGACAGCTGGTGTGGGAAAAAATTCATCATGCTTCTGAATTAGAACCAAAGTGCCAAGGACCATACTTGGTGGTGCTAGGACGAATATATAGAGAAGGCTGCAAGATGAACTGTTCAGAGACACTCAGATGATCACTTAAAGATAAGACTTACTAAGTGTTAATCTCTGCTAACTAGTGTGTTTCTATAATTTACTTGTTTTCTATTAAATTTACATTTTAAGCCTGTTCATTGGGTGGAGAGAAGGGAATTTTTAGGATTTGGTAAGAAGGAATCAAGGATTTCTTTTGGACATGAAAACCAGTGGGGGGTGTATAAAGCAGCGGTTTCCTAATAATCAGGAGGGCCCACTAATCAATGTGGCCCCATGTCCTGGCCCACTGGAGTGCATGGGACATACCACCAAAGGGCCAGAGTATGTTGTTGGAAGGGGTAGGATGTCATCCTCACATGATTAGCTGTGAAGAAGTGATTGGGGAACGGGCAGTTTGTGAAGTGATGGTTGGAAACTGTTAGTCAGGAGACCCACCGGAGTGATGGAGGGGTTCAACCTGTGTATACGCTGCATGGTCAGAGAAATGAAATTGGAGAAAATCAAGGGAAGGAAGTGGTGAGACAGCAGGAGGGGAAAGACTTGGGAGAAGAGGAATTTGAGGGAGAGTAGGAGGGAAAGTATGCCAATTGGCCACCAGGTCAGAGGAGTGTAGGCCTGTGGAGAAAAAGGAAGTGATGGAAGGGACAAGGAAAATGAAGGAAAGTCTATAAAGAAGGAGGGAGTAAGGGAAATGGACAAAGCCTTACCTATTGGAGTTTGGAGCTTTGGAGATGATAATTTGGGGAGTTGGTGCTTTGCAGACCAGTTAACTATGTGTAGCTGCTCATTAGAGGTCTGAGATTTGGTTGTTGGGGCTGGCTTGTCACTGAGTGTACAGCCCAGGACAAGGTAAATGCAGGCCCATTTCAAGTGTAAATAAAGTTATTTTCAATGTGCCTCATTGGATTGTCTTGTGTTTTATGCATCATAAGTATACTAGTTCACGTTAGTAGTCTCAAAGGCCACGAAATTTGTAAAATGTTATGAGGTCATAATCGGTTTGCACATCTGAATGGGACAGTGATGGCAATATGATGTCACAATATCAATTAATAATAATATTTTGATGTAATATTTAGTTGGTGATTCCATAATGGTGATGAGGTCACAATAGGTTTATGGTGTCACAATTGGGTTGATGATGTCACAATGGCATGCTGGACTTCAATTTTCATTAACTCCCAATGAGAATATGATTTCAGAATGGGATTGTGAGATCTACAAAGTCATGCGTTGGCCCAAATGTGATGAACTCCCAACAGGTATGTGATATCACAATGTAACACAATGCTCATGATATCTGACAGTAATGATACAATATCCATGATAGGGTGCATTTCTAATATCACACATCATACCTGAAATATGAAGACAAAAACATTATGAGATCACAAAGGCCTATGTATCACAAGGACATCGTGTCAAAGTTATGAAGAAAGGACCGGTTAATGATGTCACACTGGTGATCCTGCCTCCAAGGGTTTGTAATATTACAATGGTATACTGATCTTAATTGTTAGGACCCAATGATTATATGGATAAACAACTGAACTTTGATGTCACAAAGGCCATATGCTTTTTCAAAGGTGCTAAGAGGTCATAACCGATTGATATGTCACAATGTGATTGTGATGTCACAATGGCAATGTGATGCTGCAATAGGTTTGTGATATCAGGTTGGTAATGAGGTCACCCATGGAATAGTGATGTCACTACTAGTTTGTAATATTACATGTCTGATTTCAATTGCTACTAGTCTACAATGAGGACAAGAGTTCAAGGAAGGAGCTAGAAGTCCTAAAACCCATGACTTTTCTAACATGTGATGTTGTAATAGGTTTGTGAAAACAGAATGCACAGTGATATCACAATGTCATTGTGATGTCACAATATCATGTCATAATAATGTGTTAAGGAAGTTCAGAAGAAGATAGCTGAGGATTTTGGATTCGAAACAAGTGCTCGCATAGAAAGCAGTTTTAGTGTTCCTGTGAACAGTCCTAGGCTAGAGAATCACACCCAAGTGTGCCATCACAGTACAAAGAGTATGGCCAGAGAGGGAAAATCCAGGCAAGGAAAGAGATCTGAGCACTTGCCAGTAGCCGTGGCTGTAAGGGTTGTGGTGGCAGCGGCAGAGGCCATAGACAACATACCTACAACAGAGAGTCCAGGACAAAGGAGCCAGACACAGTAGACTGGCAGATTCTACTCAACACCAGCAAGAACTGAAAAGGAGCAGATATATTCGTCCTGCAGATTTCAGACCAGAGAGGGTCCAGGAACCAAGATTCTGGCATGAGTAGAACCCTGACTTCCTCACTCCTTCTCAGGGAGCAGAGGTGGGAAGGCCGCCCCTACCCTCACCACCACTGGAGGTCTCCATCTTTGATACTGACAAAGGCCCCGTTGAGCAGATAGTTCCAACTCAGGCCTTGGAAAAAAAACAAAAGAGTCATTTTGCAGGTCACAGGAACTAGAAGTGACCTGCCAGGCTCAGTTCCACTCAGGGGAAAGTCACTTTGCCCAGGTAGAGTAAACTTTGCCCTTGGAGAAGAGACTTTCTTCACTGGGAAAACAGAGCCAGAGGCTGCCCCACCCTACAGAAGCCTAGACAACAATTGAAATTCAGTAAACATAAACCCTGAGAATGGCTCCAAGCTGGGCTCTGTGAGTGTCTCAGGAGCTAGCTCCTCATGGAAAAGCTACTGTTTGCTGAAAGGCTTCAACCCTACCCAGAACCTAGCCTCATCACAGCATCTCCAAACTAGAGGAAACAGCCATCTCCCTCTTTTGTGATACTCAAAGATCTCCCTCCCACTGAACTAGCCTGGGAGGAGGATCACAAAATCCTGCCTAAAACAGGGAATTTTCCGCCCTATCAAACTGAATTAAGAAACCATAGGAAAACAAAACACCACAAGCAGACCAGAGACTCCACCAAGACACTGGTAATAGACAAAGGGGAGATACAGGCTCTTCCCATTCCTCCTTCCAAAAAAAAAAACCCAAAACAAAGAACTCTTTTTTGAACTTTTTTTTGAATTTCTATTTTTTTAACGTGTTTTCTGTTGATCTTTATTTCCTCATAATTTTTATTTTTGGTGTATATGTATGTGTGTGTGTGTATGTGTGTGTGTGTGTGTGTGTGTGTGTGTGTGTGTGTGTGTGTGTGTGTGTGTGTTTAATCTCTTTGACCTTTTGGTCCTTTTTTATTGTTTTCATTTTTTCTCTCTTTATTTTTTGCATGACTTAATTGCTGTTCTGCTCAACTCCATATATATACCTGTTGTCAATTTTTAGACCTTCTCCCCAATTATGTACATACTTAAGCCAGAAAGTTATTACTCAGTTCACACCCTCTTAGGCTTAACTTCAATAGTAGTATTATCTCTTTATACCTACATAATTTTCAAGTAACTAATTTAAAAATTTTTATTTTTTATTTTTCACGTTTCCTTTCTATCCCTCCCCTCCTCTCATCTTATCCTTTTCTTCTCTCAATATCATTTCTTTAAACTTACATAATTTTTAAGTGTTTCATTTCTTAAATTTAAATTTTTGTTTTTCCATTCATTCTTTTTTTAAAAAAAATTCTCTCCTGTGATTCTTTCCAATCCATTTCCCTCTCAGAGATTAGGAATTGGTTACATTTACTCTCATTTTACCTTTCCACATCCCTCTAGTCCTATTTTTCCCCACATTTCTCCCTGAAGCTAATAATTTCTGGTTTGCCAAATCCTTCTTCATTGTTCTTAACCCATTAATCCATGGTTGTTTCATTTAGAATAGATTGTATCTGTTGAACTAGATTGTATCTGCAGCCATTTTGGTTGTGCAACTGAAGGACTCTGGTTGATGCTTACCTTAAAATAGTGTTCTAGCACAAAATTGCTGTTACTTTCATACCAAATGGGCAGAACAAGCCAGAAAAACACAAGAAAAATGGCAAGTCCAGGTATCTGAACTCCCACTAATGATAATCAGGTGACAGAATAGTTAATGATAATAATAAGAAGAATAGTTAATGATAATAATAATAATTAATAGTTCCCCAAAAGCTCTACAAACACTACTGGTAAACATGGTGAATGAAATGATTGAAAATTTGCAAGGTCTTAGTGTGAGCATGATAGGGACCAAGAGGAGGCAATCCAAAGAGTAGTACAGGAATCTTGTGAGCATTAGGAAGCTACTTAAAGATTAATACAGGTATTATTACAGCAATTGCTTTAATGTGAGGAAACTAATCAAAGAGTAATTCAGGAATTGCGAGAGCGTGATCAGAATAGACAGAGATAAATAGAGACATTCAAAAAATCCATAAAGAGACAGCTGAGACAATTCAGGGAGACCACAAAGGGAATGCAGAATAGAGCCTGCCAGAAGGAATGGGAATCTAAGGAAACCATAACCAATCAGCTAAGTGATCTGAGAATAAACACAACATCAAATTAAGGAAGTAAGGCTCATATAAGATCTAAACCGAGGCTCCAACAAAGAATTTGAAGCCTTCAAAGCCGACCAACTAGAAGAAAAGAAATTACAAACAAATAGAAAGTCTTGACAGTAGGTTTGACCAGGCAGAAGATCAAATCTTGGGGATTGAAGAAAAAACCTAGATATTATAGAGAAATAACATACATATATCCAAAATAAATCCAAGAAATATGATAGATCTATTCAATATTTGGAAGACACCATCAGAAGGTCTAATCTAAGTATAATGGGTATAGAGGAGCACCTAGAGACAGAAGTTAATGGTCTAGGAAATTTATTTAACAGAATCCTAGCAGAGAACTTCCCAAACATGCAAAAAGAAAGGCCTATGTCCTATTCAGATACAAGAAGCTTTCAGAACACCAAATAGACAAGAACAGAACAGGACATGTCACCATCACATTATAATCCGTACAGGATCAATTCAGACCAAGGAAAGGATCCTTAAAGATGTCAAGGAAAAATACCAATCATCTATACAGGGAAACCAATTAGAATAACCTCAGATTTCTCAGCAGAGATGATTAAAGCAAGAAGAGCCTGGAATGATGTATGCCATGCCCTAAAGACAAACCACAACAAAGAATAGTGTACCCAGCTAAACTCTCCTTCATAACTGAAGGTCAAATAAAAATTGTCCATAGCAAAGAAAAATTGAAACAATATATCTCCACAGAACCAGACCTACAAACGTACTTAAAGATATCCTACACATAGAAAACTAACAAGACAACTGCCATGAAACTGCATCTAAGGGAATAAAATTAGGACTCAACATGAAAAGCGTCCAAAGACAGACCTGTAACACATGGAGGCTGAACAACACACTGTTGAATCACCAGTGGGTGAATCACCAGTGGGTCATGGAAGAGATTAGAAAGGAAATGCAAATGTTCATGATAGTCAACAAAAATGAACACACAAATTACCAGCTCCTCTGGGGCACAACAAAAACAGTACTCCGAGACAAGTTTATAGCTCTGAATTCCTACATCAACAAATTAGAGAGATCTGAAACCAACAATTTAATAAGACATCTGAACCTCCTTGAGAAAGAGCAGCAACATAAACCCCAATCCAGTAGACAGAAAGAAATAATTAAAGTTAAATTAGAATTAAGTAAATTAGAATCCAAAAACACCATAAAAAAGAATCAACAAAACAAAACAAAATTGACAGAACCTTAGCAAATCATATCAGAAAAAGAAGTGAACACATCCAAATAAACAAACTCAGAGACGAGAATGGGATCATCACCATCAGAACATTATAATGAAATACTTCTCAAAACTTTATGCTAATATGTTTGAGACCTAGCAAAAATGGACTTTTCCTATCAAATACCGACATGCCGAAACTCAACCAAGATGAGTTAAATCAACTTAACATGCCCATATCAAGCATAGAAGTAGAAATAGCAATAAGAGTCCTCACATCTAAGAAAAGCCCAGGACCAGATGGATTTACAGCAGAAGTCTACAATGCTTTCAAAGCAGGGCTCACACCAATCCTCCTCCAACTATTCAATAAAATTGAAAGAGTAAGTTCACTACCGAATTCATTCTATGATGCCAACATAAACTTTATCCCAAGCCAAGCAGGGACTCATCAAAGAAAGAGAACTATAGACCCATTTCTATGATGAACATGGATGTTATAAACACCTCAAAATTTTGGCCAATCTACTTCAACAATGCATCCAAAAAATCATGCACACGATCAAATAGGATTTATTTCAGGGATACAAAGCTGGTTCAATATATGAAAATCAGTCAATATAATTCATCACACCAACAAGAGCAATCATGAGAACCACATGGATATATCAATAGAGGCAGGAAAAGCATTTCACAAGATACAACACCCCTTTATGATGAAGACTCTGGAAAAAACTATGAACCCGAAGAACATACCTCAATACAATAAAGGCTGTATATGACAAACCTACATCCAGCATTATAATTAATGGTGAAAAACGAAAGCCATTTCCTCTTAACTCAGGAATGAGACAAGGATATCCACTCTCCCCACTTCTCTTCAATTTAGTATTAGCATGCGTACCTACAGTAATAAGACAAGATGCAAACATAAAAGGGATCCAAATAGGGAAAGGTGATGTAAAACTCTCCCTCTTTGCAGATACCATGGTCTTGTATTTAAAGAATCCCAGAGACTCCACTCCCAAATAGCTGATTCAAAACTTTGGCAAAGAACTCTCAAAAATCAATGGCTTTTCTGAATGCCAACAATGAGAAGTGTGGCTGAAATCCGGAAAGCAACTCCATTCATAATAGCCCCACAAAAAATAAAATACCTAGGAATTAATCAGAGAAGTGAAGGACCTTTATGATGAAAACTTTGAAAACCTGAAAAAGGAAGTCAAAACAGAACTTAGAAAGTGGAGAAACCTCCCATGCTGCTGGATTGGATCAACATCGTGAAAATTGCAATATTTCCCAAGGCTATCTACCAATTCAATGTGACACCTATCAATATTCCAAATTCATTCTTCAAGAAAACAGAAGAAGCAATCCAAAAATTCATATGGAAAAATAGAAGAACCTGAATAGCAAAAATGATCCTTAACAGAAAGAACAGTGCTGGAGGAATATCAATTCCAAATTCCAAACTCTACTACAAAGCCATATTAATCAAAACTGCTTGGTATTGGCACAAGAACAGACCTCAGGACCAATGGAATAGAATTGAAAACCCAGAAATGAACCTACAGACCAATAGCCACCTAATCTTCGATAAGGGAGCTAAAAAAAATAGAATGGAAGAAAGACAGCCTGTTCAGTAAATGGTGCTGGCAAAATAGGTTAATCACTTGTAGCAAACTAAAGCTAGATCCTTATATATCACCCTGCACCAGAATGAACTCCAAATGGATCAAAGACCTCGGAGTCAAAGCAGACACCCTGAAAACATTACAGGATGGAATAGGAGAAACGCTAGGTCTCCTTGGCACAGGCTGAAACTTTCTTAATAGAGACCCAGAAAAACGAAAAATCAAAGATAGGTTGGACAAATGGGATTTCATGAAATTGCAGAACTTCTGCCTGGCAAAGGACAAAGATAGCAAGATCAATAGAAAGCCCACAGATTCGGAGAAGATCTTCACTAGGCATTCAACAGACAAGCGTCTCATATCTAAAATATACCTGTAACTCAAAAAATTATATCCCCAACAAGAAATCCTCAAAGAAAGAACTCCCCAATAAAAAAGTGGGCTGAAGACTTACAGAGAAACTTCTCTGAAGAGGAAATAAGGATAGCGTACAGACACACAAAGAAATGCTCAAACTTCCTGGCCATAAAAGAAATGCAGATCAAAACAGCATTGAGATACCACCTCACCCTAGTTAGAATGGCTATAATCAAGGACTCTAATAACAACAGAAGCTGGTGGGGATATTGGTGGGACTGTATACTTGTTCAACCACTTTGGAAATCAGTATAGAGCTTCCTCGAAAGACTACATGGAGCTCCCCAATGACCCAGCACTCCCACATTTGGGCATTTAGCCAAATGATTGCTAACAATACCATACTAAAGCTACCAACACAACTATGATTATTGCAGCATTATTTACCATAGCTAAGATACGGTACCTACCCAGATGCCCCTCAATAGATGAATGGATCAAGAAAATGTGGTTTATATACACAATGGAATTCTATGCGTCCATCAGAAAGAATGACATTGCCCCATTTGTTAGGAAATGGAAATCCTTGGAAAAAATTATATTAAGTGAAGTAATCCAGGCCCAAAGAAACATAAGTGCCATGGTTTCCCTTATTTGCAATAACTAGTATATGTCTGAGACAAACAAAAACTTTCAGACAAGTTGATGTTAGGAGAAATGAACCCTAAGATAAGGACTCAAATTGTTTTTCTTTAGTGTTATTGTTTCTGCCATATTTAAGACATGATTTATTTGTTGCTTTTTATGTCCCTCCCCCACGTTATAACCCCTGTTTTCACTGTATTTGATGTTGGTATAATTTGTGGATGGAAAGGGAAAAACAAATTGCTATACACGTGGACTAATTCCCACAATGACATGTACAAGACATTATGTCGAAAAATGAACTTTACAACTTTGGTTCAGAGTGGGTGGTGGGGTGTTAGAAGGGGAGATATGAAGGGATGGGAATGGGAAACAAAGGAGGAGGCAAATGCTTGATAAGAAATGTACTCATTATCTTGTTCATGTAATTGTAAAGCCTCTATTTTCACAATAAAAAATCATAAAATAATAAAGTAAAATTCATGTCAATTTTGTTTTGTCAGTCGTAGGGCTCTAACTCTGGGCCTGGGCACTGTCCCTCCTCTCTTCGGCTGAAGGATACCACTGTATCTCTTCAGCTACAGTGCTGTTTCTAGTTTTCAAGAGATATATTGGAGACAAGAGTCTCACAGACTTTTCTGCCCAGGCTGACTTTGAACCACTATCCTCAGATCTCAGAGTTTTGGGTAGCTAGGATTACAGGCATGAGCCAACAAAGCCCAGATCTAAGACAATTTTTAAAAAGTAAGCTTATTAAAACTTCTGGCTTTTTCCAATAAATAATCTTACTTTTTCAGCATTAGTTTATAACTATGATTTATTTTTAGATGTAACTGAATTTTTTAATTGAATCATATATAAGTTTTACTATTACTCAGTATCTCACAAAAATCCAGTTACTGACTTTCCCCAAAGTCAACTGTTACATACTATATTACTTACTATTATTATTACACTCTATATTACATATAATGTGAAGTGAAAATAGTTTGGATCATTTCAGATAAATTAGTAGCTGCTATTTTAGCATTATAAATTCACACCTGTGATTTTAAACGAAGGAAAGACTTTCAAGTTAAAATGAAGTATGAATGTGTAGTAGTGTGTCCCAATTGAAACCAAAATTCATACAGACAAAATTATTTTCTTTCCACTTATGACTTTGCAGTAATACTATTGGAAATAGTGAGGCAAGAGGAAGAAGAATTCAATCTTTTTTTTTTTTTTATGTCAGTCATGAGGCTTGAATTCTGGGCTACAGCCCTGTTCCTGTGCTCTTCAGCTCAAGGTGAGTGCTCAACCGCTTGAGCCCCAGCTCCACTTCTGGTTTTCGAGTGGTTTATTGGAGATAAGAGTCTCACAGAGTTTCCTGCCCGGGCTGCCTTTGAACCATGATCCTCAGATCTCTGTGATCCTCCTGAGTAGCTAGGATTACAGGCGTGAGCCACCGGTGCCTGGCAAGGAGGAAGAATTCAAATCATGTCAAACAATGTCTCTGTATGAAGACCTGCCTATTCCCAGTTGTCACAAAATTTCAAGTGTCTCTCTTAGAATTCTATTTGGAAAAGTTCTAAATCATTGATTCTTTTTGTACTTTCTGTTAGGAAACAAAATATAGACACAAAACAATTGAAATAAAATGCACACATATGTTGAAGTCACAACTGGAAAAACAACCAACAAAGTAGAACTCCCGCAGGAACAAAAGCATGTTTTGCCCAGTTTTTTTAAGCACAAAACCCTCAAATGCATGATAATGTAGCGTAGAGCCATAAAGATAACTGTGTCTCAGAAATACGGTTGTGTTAATTTATAATTAAATTCATCTAGATGAACCTAATATAGCAAATCCCTTGAATGGATCAAATGGTTTAAAACAAATGTGACTGTATGTGGAGTGAGATCTGCACATATTTAAAAGAATAAGATAACAAAATCATGACATACTTAAAAAATTCAGAAATGTAATGAATAACTCCAATAGTATCCATATTGAGAACTAATTCCTACTGATTTAACAAGAAAAAATGTGCAAATAGTAGAATCTTAGCATTGTACATGAGTGTACATAATTTTAAACTACTCCAAATTACACTTTATAGAAGACTGAATGTGGCTTATCTAAAGGAAAACATCAACACATGATATGAAGGAAATTAAAAATTTCATGAAAAGAGAGAAGTAGTTTCTGGAAAATAATAGTTTAATAAATGGTGATCAAAATCTTTCTAGTACTGAAAAAATTGCATATCTATTTATTTAGATCCAAAAAAGATCTAAGTTACTCATGTAGATTTGAAACTTTGGCAAAGTATCAGGATACATCTGGAAAATTATTATGGGTGTTGACTCTGGCAAGGAATTCATTTCCTCTTTGAGCTGACAAATGAATATATGAAAGAACTTCTCCAACTAAATATCAAGACCTAACTAAACATATAACTAGAAAAGTCATCATGTAAGCCGTATTGCAACTGAGGTAAAAGAAAAATCAGTCATACTGATTCTGTATTATTGTAAATGTTGATTTTTTTCATAAATTATTTGCTTTAGCTTGCATTTTTTTTTGGGGTCCGGTAGTGGGGCCTGAACTCTGGGCCTGGGCACTGTCCCTCAGCTCTTCAGCTCAAGGATAGTGCTCTACCATTTGAGCCAGAGCGCCACTTCCGGCTTTTTTCTTTTTGCTTATGTGGTGTTGAGGAATCGAACCCAGGGCCTCAGGCATGCAAGGCAAGCGCTCTACCACCGAGCCACCTTCCCAGCCCCCTTTAGCTTGCATTTTTAAATCATTGTGTTACATGATGTATATCTTAGTAACTAATTTTGAATGCCTCGTTATATTTTGTTCTGAGTGTAATGTCTCACTTCAGTTCCTAACCCATGAAATGATGTTGATTACAAAAAAAATTCTAATAACCACTGTTTATAATACACAAAATCTCATAAGCATGACACCAGTAAGCACTGGTTAACATTTTGATATCAGGGTCTCATGACTGTTGAGGCCTATCTGCATGAATATCATTGTACCTAGATTCCTCAGCCTCAATTTGGCTACTGTTAAAAAACATATCTTTATTTGTCACCGATTAGAGATTAAATTTGAGTATAAAGCCTAAGGAAAATAATAAAGTACGAATTTGGCTTTTCTGAATATAAAGTAAACAAAATTCAGCATAGAGTAACTCACGGTTTGAAGTCAATCAATTTCTCCAAAACATTCTAAGCATTTCCTTACAATGTGTATTGTTTTCAAGAAGGGAATGGGTAATGTTAGAAGAGGACTAACCAAGCATTATCTTCAAATATACATAATTTGGATTACCCTCTACATTTGAATATAAGCATTTCTGATAGAAACTGTATGAATAATTGATTTTCAGGTCAGGTATAATATATCCTAGTTTAATATACCAAACTACATTCAGAAAATGGTATATACCAATTAACTAAAGAAAGTCCTGGCAGAAAAATGGCATCTCTATACTATTTGATGCCCAATTCTTAGGTATTTCATTATGCCTCCATTTAATGAATGTGATTGTTTAAATGAGTCATGAAGTATTAATTAAAGTTGATCAGTGTCTTATAATATAATTGTGTATCATTTTATCCTAGAATTATTCAAGAAAAGCCCATTCAATCATGACATACATCACATTCCACTGGTATTCATAGGGATAGGAATGAGTTTCTTAGGATCTTCTGCCATTTGGAGATGGCAGGACAAGGATTCGAACTATAAGCTCCATCTCCCACCACTTAAACCTGAGGATAGGAAACTCACCGGTCTGTCCAAGAACATGAGCAAGACCAGTGATTAGGCAGTCACCAGTGGCTCTCAGCAGTCCTCTTGATACTTACAAGGTTGTGATAGGAGGATCATAGTCAAAGTCACCCTAGGCAGGAAAATCCTTGAGACCCATGTCCACCTTCAGTGCCAAAAAAGACAGAAATAGAGCCATATGTCTACAGTGGTAGAGGGCTAGCCAAAGCAAAAGCAGCTCATGGACTGTGCCCAGATCCTGAGTTCAAGGTTCAGGACTGGCAACAAACAGACATACACAACAATATGTGCAGCCATCCAGCTAAAGATTGTCACCCTCTTGTCCCCAACTGGATTGGACCGAGTTCCCTGGAAAGGGGCTGGGGGAGCCGCTGTCACCTTGACTCCACTCATGCTGCCTGCATCACAGGATTCCGGCCACACCCCCATTCTTTCATGTTTCTTTCTGACCAATGGGATACAAGAATGGTGGCCACACCCACATTCCATGATGCCCAGCACCAGGATTCCCTTTGGTTGTTGACACTACCACCAGCTGTTGAGGAAGGTAGAGGTGGCTGAGTGGTGAGCATGAGACATGAGGCGACTTTGGAGTAGAGTGGAAAATTGATGTCCTAGTCAGATAGTGAGAGAATAGAGGATTTCCCAGAGCCTGGGAACATGGCCAGCCCATCTTTCCCATCCCAGCGCTCAGATGTCTGATACAAGACTCCGTGGAAGAGCTACAGGCAAGAAACTACTTCCAGAACACCAGCAAAGGAATCCTCCCATCAGACCTGCAACATTCAAGAAAACAAAGAACACAAAAAAGGGTGGGATCCCCAAGACAAACACCACTGGGAAGCGTGATTCAACAGAGGGTCTGGCCAAAGGTGATGCAGACTGTGTGCCTTCCCTGCCTTTGGACACAGTCACAGTCACCTGGGGCCAGATTGTCAAGGGTCCTGATACCATCAAGTATCTGCAGAGGTGCTAGTGACACGTGGTGCCCTCCCTGGACTGCAGCAAAAGAAGAAACCAGGCACTCAGTGCCAAGATTCTACCACTGAAGCAGGAAAAGACAGACCTGCAGGATCGACCAGAGAAAGAGAGGTAGAAGATAGCCCAGGTGCATGAAGCACCACAAACAGAGCTAGAGGTCCACAAATCACCCATACAGAGGTTGGTTTCAGCAGAAAGAGATTTACAATCTGCACCGGCCCAAGTGAAGCAGGTGGCCAATGACAGATAAATGGAGCACGAAGCTCTTATCAGCCACCTGCAGGCCGCAGAGCGTTGTGTGGCAGAGCTGGATATGGTGTTTTCTGTGGTCACTGCTGCACAGAAGGAGACCGAAATGTTCTTTGAATGGCTGAATGATGTGACCCTTCAGCTTGAGGAAAAGACCAGAAGCTTCGATGACCTGCAGCAAGTGAACACAGAGTTGCAGGAGAAGATGGAAGTTCTCTGGACACAGAACAGCACCAGAAGAACAAAATCTGCAAGTTCCAACTAGTGCTGGTGGGGCATGAGTTACTGAAGAGTCTACTGGACAACCTGAGCAAGATGGTGACCTCAGGAAGTCTGGTGAGACACATTCACAGAGGAACTGAGCATTGAGACGTCCACATGGGAAGAGGAGACTCGGTGGCTGACCGTGCAGGTGAACCAACTGACATAGGAGAAGGAGAGAAGAGGGAGGCAGGTGCTGAAGAATGAGCTGGGGGAACTGAGAAAGAAGCTGACAGAGCCATGGCTCCCCGCAGGACCATCTCAGGTGGAGCTGCAGTTGCATGCCTATGCCTACTGCACACAGATGGAGTTGAAAAAACTGGAGTAACAAGTTCACATCCAGGTCCAGGAAAACCAGAAGCTCTGTCATCAGAACACAGAGCAACAGGAGCAACTGCAGAGACTGGAGGATAAGGCCAAGGATCTGCAGGAGATACGCTAGACCCCACAAGGTGTATGTTTGTGTGTGTGATCTCTAGCCAAAGGAAGAGCTGACCCTGCTGTGGGAGACTCCCCACAGAGCGAGTGGTGAGAAGGAGGAGTTCACCAGCATCCTAGACTCAGAGCAACAGGTGAAGAAATACCTGTGGGAACAACTAGACCATTCAGAGGAGAAGATAGAGGAATGGAAACAGGTGGAAGAAAGAGAGAGAGAGAGAGAGAGAGAGAGAGAGAGAGAGAGAGAGAGAGAGAGAGAGAGAGAGAGAGAGAGAGAGGGAGAGGGAGAGGGAGAGGGAGAGAGACAGAGCCAAGTATCATGGGAGTTGCAGGAGCAGCAGGAGCAGTCCCTGGCCCACTTGCAGGTGCTCAGAGCCACCTGTGAGCAGCACATTGCCTCCAATGAGCAGCTGAACTCTGAGAAGGAGGCCAAGCAGCAGTACCTGCAGAGGCAGACCCAGCTGCTGGACCTGCTGAAGAAAGTGCAGGGCCTGAGCAACTGGGGGACCAGGTGGTGCCCCCAAAGTGGCAGGACACTCTCAAGTGCCTGGAAGTGACCAGGCCATAGGAGGAGCGCCTGCAGGCCCAGCTGAGCTTCCTGGCTTTCCCTGGGGATGTGGAAAGTGTGAGCCCTAGGGATGAAAAGTAGAGGAGTTTACTCCCCCCGACGTGACCATCCCAGAGGATGGAAACATGTCCCAGACCTAGAGGGATGTGGATCTGTGAGCCCTCTCAGAGGCTGAGATCCACAGGGGAAAACTCCTGCTGCAGGAGCAGCAGACCTGCTGCAGGTGTCCAGCCCACCTGCAGCTCAGAGCCAGACAGAGCTGGAACCACAGGCCCCCTGGTCTGTGAGCTGCCACCGCAGCTGGCGTGGGGATGGCAAGTGGAACACGTGGGCATCCGAGAAGAAAATCTGCTTCATCCACGACCTGTCTGATGAAGTGGACTTCCAGAGTCCAGCGGATGAGCTTCACCATCAATGTAGCCAGCTGTTGGCACACATCCGCACCATCGAGGTGTCCCTCATTGTATGTAAAGAGCAGACGTTTGTCATGGATGAGCTGTGTCAGGAGAAAGCCGAGCACGTGTGCTGTTCTCTTCCAGGAGAAGATGGAGAAGTGAGAGCTGCAGGAGCTGCTGTGGGTCCTCACATGGGAAGGCGTGCACAGCGGGCTCCAGATGCCAGCACAGGCTGAGACCCCACCACCACCATTTCTTCAGACTCCTCAGGCTCTTGGGTGGGCGAAATGAGGTAGGAGCAGAAAGGTTTTGAAGAATTGCAACTTCAAGACAGCTTGGAAACTGCTAGAGGAGAGGTCGGGGTTCCAACCCCGTAGATAACTCCCCCATGGAGCACATCCTGTGGCAGATGCCCCACATCCAGAGCTACCTACAGCTTGAGGGCTTAGGCAAGGAACACTCCCTCCCTTTCTTCTGTAGACTGATGTGGATGATAACTCTCTATGTGACATATTGTCTCTCAAAAGCCTCGGCAGTCACCAGAAATAGGTGGCAGGTGGCCTTCTCTCAGGCCTCCACCTCCCACAAGATGGGAGTAAACTATGGGTCAGGTAGGGAGAGCCTGCCGGGAAGCAGCCCAAATTCAAGGGACATCTAATGGTCCATTGGTGGCCAGGGAAGAGACCCATGTTATGCTTATCACAAAGAATAAATTGTTTTCAAAGGGAAGAAAAGCCTCCAACAAAGATTTGTTTTTCCAGTCTTGGAGCTTGAGCTCAGGGCCTGGCCACTGTCCCTGAGATCTTTATGAACAAGGCTGGTTCTCTACCAGTTGAGCCCCACCTCCCCTTCTAGCTTTTTCTGTGTGGAATCAAACCCAGGGCTTCAGGCATGCTAGGCAACCACTCTACAGCTAAGACACATTCTCAGCTAGGATGATTGCCCCTGTCCCAAAACCATATGGCCATTCCTCAGATAAATAGGAAGTAGAGGCTAGGATGAATATGAAGCACAAGTCTGGTTCACCCAGAAATACTCCCCTACCCCCTCTTGGACCCACTTAGTTGAAGTTTCTCTTCTACTATTGAGGGATGAGAGAGGGAGGTGGGAGTCTGGAGAGAGGAGTACCAAGAACGGTGGCCCGCTGGCCCCACAGCCTACCTCACAAAAGTGGACCTCTAAATTCCAATCTTAGCTGACTTAATGTGGATTCTACACTGTCTCCTCACCTCTTCAATGTTCAGGATGAAATAAATGTCGGCCCTGGCTTTTGCCCACACACAGGGTACAAGCTCCTAGTCCCAGACCGACTTCCATCTCTGACTGCCCGGAGTTAGGCCAGACACACCACTCACCACAATGTTGGTGGTAATGACCTCATATATGGATTCCAGGAAGATGGTCTGTAGCAAAGAGTAGAAGCAACAGAGAGCAGGGCAGAAGGATGTGGTGGGGGTGATTGCTCTATCTTCCTCTTTGGAGCCCTCCTGTCAAGCCAGAGCCATGCTAACCAAAATATGGCCAAGGCCAAAGTGTGAGATGAGATGGAGGAACACAGGACTAAAGGAGGTAGTCCTTTGTCTTGGAGCACTTGAAAATTCCAATTATATTTGACCCATACCAATCCCAAAGCCAATGCAATGCCTCTCTTGTTGTTGTTGTCTGTGAGCACTGTCCTTGAGCTCTTTTTCTCAAGGCTGACACTACCGCTTGAGCCACAGGGACACTTCTTGTTTTCTTATAATTCATCGAGGATAAGAGTCTCATACACTTTCCTGCCCAGGCTGGCTTGGCACCATAATCCTCCAGATCTCAGCTTCCTGAGTATCTAGGATGACAGGTATGAGCCACCAGTGCCCAGCATGTGATGCCTTTTGAAGGCATCTTGGCGAGTCTGTATAAGGAGCCCCAATGGGCCTAGATAGACCAAAACCCAATCAAGGAGCTGGTATGGGGGAAGGCTGACCTTCTAGCTATTTTGTTCCCCCAAATTAAAGATGACAGCTGGTTTTGTATGCATCAAACACCTAGGCCAACAGCCATGAGGCTTAGTGGGGAAAACGTGGAGAATACCTAAAGATTGCAGTGTAGAAATCTCTGATTTTGCATGCATGTGGTGTGTGTGTGTGTGTGTGTGTGTGTGTGTGTGTGTGTGTGTGTGTGTGTGTGTTTGTGTGAATACTCAGGGCGTAGGCTCTATCCCTGAGTTTTCTTGCTCAAGCCTAGTTCTCTGCCACTTCAGCCACTGCCCCACTTGCTTTTTGATGGTTAATTTTATGTAAGAGTTTCAAGGACTTTTCTGTCCATGGTGGCTTCAAAGCATGATGGGGGGCCCAGGGCAGTAAGAGTAAACATAACTCACAGGTACAATCCCTGTGGTGGGTGACTCCTGCTTCCTCGTGGCCAGATGCGGGACATGCAGCCCCGTGTCATCATCCTCTAGAGTTCAATTGGGGGAAGTGACCAGGACCAAGCTGACTTTTGCTCACCCTGAGTGCTGATGCCAGAGCAGGTCTGTTCCACCCTAGGCCAAGAGAGCTCCAGGAGGCCCGGCTCCCAGAGGCACAAAGAAGGGAGAGGTCAGCTCCAGGCTGAGCTAAGAGCCTTTGGCCATGCATACCCCAAGTTGGCCTTCCTAATCACCATAAGTCCTGTCAAAGAATAAACCAAAAAAAAAAAAAATTGGAGCTGTGCCTCCAAGTGCTAGAGCTCTAGCATTGAACCAAAGAACTCAGGGACAGGGCCCCCAAGCTTTGAGTTCAAGACCCTCAGCTGACCCTCCCCCAGTTTAGCTAATATGAACTAGTAGGATTTGTGAAGTGTTTCTGAAGAATGGTCATACTGAAGAAAGCATCCTAATTCTAATGAAAGCTGAACTTGTGACATACAGCTTTGTGCTGAGTCCTTCACAGGGTCCTGTTTGCTGGGTCCTTCTGACATGGGGGGTTTTGTGCTGAGTCCTCAAACAGTCCTGTTTGCTGAGTCATCCCAAAGGGTGCTATGTGCTGAATCCCTGAGAAGAGTGGGCCCTGCTGTTTTTTTCCAAAGGTGCTGTGCACTATGTCCATTACACAGTTACTGTATGCTGAGTCCTTCTAAAGGTGCGGTGTGTTAATTCATCCCAAAGGATACTGCTATGTGCTCAGCCTTTGAGAAGTGATGGATAAGGTGAATTTTTCAAGTGCTATGTGCCCAGTCCTTTACACAGGGTGCTCTGTACTGTCCTTCAAATCGTGCTATGTGCTGAGTCCTTTTGACAATGTGGTATGTGCTGAGTCCTTCCACAGGGTAGTATGTGCTGAGTCCTTAAAAATTGTGCTATCTGCTGAGTTTTTAGAAGAGTGCTGTGCGCTAGTTTACAGAGTGTGCTACGTACTCAGCCCTTCAAAGGGGGCTGTGTGTGGTCTTAACACAGGGTGCTATGTACTGAGTCCCTGGGAAAGAATGGTACACGTTAAGTTTTTCAAAGCATGCCATGCACTTAGTCCATTACCTTGTGGGCTATGGACTCCCTCCTTCTAAGTGTGCTGTGTGCTGACTACTCTACACAGGGTACTATATGCTGAGTCCTTCAAAGGGAGCTGTGTACTGAATCCTTTACACAGGGTGCTTTGTGTTGTTTTTTGAAGTGTGCTGTGTGCTGACTCATCTCAGAGTACTATCTTCTGAGTCCTTGAGAGGTAGTTATCCCCAACAACCACACACACACAAAGACACACATACATACACACACAAACATACACACAAGGGTCACTGTGCACCTTTTTGGTGTGTGGGCATGGAGGAGAGTCTCCTCCAGCAGTGGGGCTGAGGGGAGATTTGATACCCAGGGCAGGTACTGTGGTTGGGAGGGAGTGATGAGCTGAGGTGAGGCTACAATTTCCATGGCCTGGAAGCCTTTGGTCCCAGTCAGGGCTTGGCTTGCAGCCAGGGGTGTGGGCCAGGCCGAGGGGAAGAGGGGGAGGGGGCCAAGAGGAGGATGAAGCAGGGCCCAAGCCACACTCTCATGGCAGCAGTGGCCAGGGGCAAGACTCAGAGGAGGGCGAGGGGGTGGGCATGCCCGGCGGGGACAACACAGCCCAGGAGAGGAGTGGGGGCAGAGAGAGAGCAGAGAGAAGAGTGAGTACACACAAGGTCAAGTGGCTTCATCAGCTGGAGACCTCACTGATCATAGTGCAGGTTCTGGTAGGGAGCACAGAGCACATGGAGCTGGCACAGCAGGCACATCGCCACAGGCAGCCACGTGGAGGCATGGTGGCCATAGCAGCACTGAATCTGAGGTCCCGGCAAGGGGATGCCACAGAGCTCCTGGCATGGAGCAGTGGGAGCCACACAGCCTCATATCTGCACCCTTCCTCTCTCTGGTAGAAACCTGGTGGCTTTAATCAGAGGTGGGGAGCAGCACCTCCACGCCTGAGTCGTTTTCTTTTTGCTGGGGGTGGTGGGTGTTGGATGCAGAAGATAGGCCCTCCTTTCTGTGTGAGCCCTTGTCTTCTGTGCTCGGTCACCCTTTCACCTGAGGAGGGTCCAAGAAGAGCCCACTAGGTATGTGAGGGCACTTGGAAGCAGACAGAAGGTGAATATCTGGGAGGAATATACCCATCAGACCCACATACACCCAGCCTGTCTGCCCTCCCCCCCCATCCCAGCTGTCAACAGTACTCACAGGGTGATCACATTTCCCAACTCTCCCAGCATCTGCTGGTGCTCCCTGTCCATCTGGTCTCCTCGTCCTCCCCAAGAATCCACCAAGTCACCCAGAAGCATCTAGGCTGGAAGTAGGGAGTCCATTCATGTATGTAGCCTTTAAGACTCCATCCATTTCCCCAACACTGCCCCAAACCCAGGTCATACACCCCTTTGGGGCACCATGACCCCCTGCTTGTTTTCAGCCCTGCCTCTGAGGAGCCATCTATCTCGGGACACCTTCACCAAGTGTCCTGGCCTAAGGTTTTGGTGAATGGGGAGCCAAGGCTGGTTGTTCCCAAGGGAAAATGTCTGGCCCTGGAGAAAGGGACAGGCAGGGTTGTTCTGCGTTTTTAGAGTGGTGCTTCCTTTGATTGGATCCCCTGTTCTGACCAGGCACCCCCCCGTGTTCCACCTTGTACCTTGTCCCAAAGGAGGAAGCAACAAACTTAAGAGAGGCACTGCTCTGAGTCTGTGTGTGTGTGTGTGTGTGTGTATGAGTGTGTGTGTGCATGAGAGAGAGAGAGAGAGAGGGAGCATGAGAGAGAAAGAGAGGGAGGGAAAGAAAGAGAGAAACAGAGACAGAGACAGAGACAGTCAGACAGACAGACAGATGATCTTTCTCCTTATACAGCCTGACTGTGTTCAAGTGAGTGATCCGTTGGTAAATTGCAGGTGCTGCATGTACTAATCTGTCACAGTTCTGGATTTGTGTGTGTGTGTGTGTATGTGTGTGTGTGTGTGTGTGTGTGTGTGTGTGTGTTGGGAGAGCAGGCAGATGAGAACAATGAAAACATATTTAAGGCACCGTGTCTACAAAGAGCAAAAGCATTTTATTTGTGTGTATGTGTGTGTGTTGTTCTTTTTTCATCAATGCCAAGTATGAGTCTAGCGATAATTTGTGTTTTCTCATTCACCGTTTCATGGTTCCTTTGGGGGAAGGTTTCAGCACACGTTCCTTTCCACCTCTCTCTTCTCCCTTTCCTGTAGCCCACAGTAGCTGCTGGGCCTGCGTGTGTCTCCCCTAGGAGGCCTGTGTGAACCACAGACCAGAGTGGACACCTGTCCTTCTGTCTTCAGCCAGAAGGCTCGTGAGGCAACTGTGACCACAGCCTGCTGTGGTCAGTCTGCTCTAGTTTGTATAGTTGGACTAATTCAAGGGTTGGGAATGTGTCTGCCAAACGCAATTAGGGAAAGAGATTGGGGGAGCAGTAGGGCAGGGGCTGTAAGGCTAGCAGGGTATGGGAAGTGGTGAACGTTGTGACATGGCAGATGGTTCACCAAGACCGAGAATGAGAGGGGAAACTTACCCAGGGCATTGACTGTGTCCATGGGCATCTGGGCAGGGGACTCCAGGCCCACACTGGTGGCATGGATTCCCTCCAGGGGCAATGTACTGGTGGGCAGTCCTCCGAGGAGTCCTGCAGACTCCAGTCTGTGTCCGGCCTGGGCGGTTTCCAGCTGGGAAGCGGTAAGCAAGTGCGTTCTCCCTGCTGGAGGCTGCTTGCTAACTGCCGTGGCAGTTAGCTAGGTCTCTCTGAATGCCACCTTCTGTATCCTGCTGTAGTCTGTCTGGAAGAAAAAGCAGACTACTGAATTTAGAACTCTTCAAGTTTGATTGGGACAACTGAAATGCAATGTTTTCCAGGTTTTTTTTTTCCTTGAATCTGGCAATTTCCACTAATGCCTGCAATGAGGGATCAAATCAGACAGATGATTTCAGCCTCCAAACAATGACGTTCAAAGCAGCACAGGAAGAGTTCACAAGTCAGATGGTCTCCTGTAATGAACGTTATACCTTGACTGACTTTCTTTAGCAACTGTTGGTTCTCCTCTGGCTCTCTCTAGGGTGACCACCACAGTCAAGGATGTCATGGAGAGCAGAGCTTGTGACCTCACCATCCGTAGCCTGCCAGCTGTGAGCAGAGACGATTCCCAGCACCTGCACTGGACTCTGGGAGATTCAGAAACCAGGGATACCTCGAGGAAGCTTTCTCTGCAACATGAAACTTGGGGGCCGAATGTGGTAATACTGACTGGCCCCAGGGGGAGGAGAGGAGGCCCCTTGAGCCAGGCCTTCAGCTCACAGCAACCACATTCACACCTACGTGGGGAATTGAGTGCCACAGAGTGGGTCAGCTGCTGGACAGAGATCTTTGAGAAGATACGCATTCCAGAGGCCCTGGAGTCCAGCGAGTACATAGTGGCTCACATCCTCACAACCAAAACAGTTAAGTATGGTGGCACCAGGAAGGGGTAATAGGGAGGAGGGAGAACTGAGGGAGAGCTACATCAGGCTTCGTCCCTCCTCCCCCACAGAGGATTCTTACCTGAATCAGATGGGATTTTCTGTAGTATTGTCATAGACAGATGCTCATTTATTTATCCAACAAACCATTACAGTGTGCTCTAGGCTCTGGGGGGTCATAGACCATGAAAAGTTCCAGTACTGGTTCCACAGCCCATGAAGAAACCTTGGATTGATCTGGATGCCAGTGCTTCAAGCCTGTCATCCTAGCTATTTATGAGGCTGAGATCAGAGGATTCTGGCTTTTGGCCCGGGCAGGGAAGCCTGTAAGACACTTGTCTTCAATTAACTACCAAAAAAAAAAAAAAAAAACCCGCCAGAAGTGGATGTGTGGCTCAAGCCATCGACTGCTAGCCTTCAATAAAAAGGCTTAGGGACAGCACCTAGGCTCCAAGTACAAGGCTCAGGACTGACACAAAGAAAGTAAAGACAGAGAGGAGGGAAGGACAGAAGGAGAAAAAGAGGAAAGGAAGGAAGGAGGGAGAACATGCAAGCCTTGGTTTGGAGTCCCTGGATCAGGGGAGACAATTATTCACAATCTCTGTGGGGACAGTTTCAGAGCCTAAAGCCAGTATGTAGGACCAAGCCACTGACCCATCAGCAACTTCATGACAGCCAGGAGCTGTCACCGACTGTAGAGGGAACCAGCCTCGGGTAGAACCTAGGACTCAGGGTGGGTCAGCAGGTTTCAATTATCCCCAGCTTCATCGAGTTTATTTTCTGGTCAGATAAGAAGAAAATTTCTAAGGGCTATTGAGGTATTGGGGTGAGAGAGTTTCAATGGGAGGTCAAGGGATAAGCAGGAATTTGAACAGGGAGGATGGTCCCAGGTCAGGTGTGTCAGGAAATTAGAGACATGACCTCACCTGACAAAATAGACTACCAGCCTTTGATCCAGCCACACTGCTATTAAAAGTCCTGGCACCTTGGGTTCATCATTGAAGACCTGGCTGCCGTTCACTGCAGGATGCCTGTGCAGTACATCCTTGGGTACTAGGACTTTCCAGGGCTCAATCTGATGATACCACCCCCGGTGTTGATTCCTTCACCAAAGACTGAGGTCAGCATGCCACTGCCACAGGACAGCCTGGGAATTAGGGCAGGAAATGGGTCTCTTGGCTGGCTCAGTTTTTTGTATAAATGGCAGATCTGGGATTCAGTGATGGCAAGCTGGAGGTGGGGGAGAACTGGGTAGAGGCTGATGGGAAAACCAGAGGCACTGGGCTCAGAGCAGGGTGGTTTCTTTGATAATACACACAACATAGGAACATTTCTGGGATAGAGCAGCCCTTTTCACTTCCCCAAGAAGGACCTAGTTCTCCCTAGTCTCCTTCCCTTGACCAGGAAACACTTTAGTTCTCATATCTTGTGGTTAGATAACTAGACCTTACCTCATTGACCAGTGCTGAGGCAGGACAGTGAGAGATCCTGAGTCTTTGATATTTTCAGGGGATCTTCAGTATGAGATTATACTTGAATGTCCCAACTTGGTGCATGGTCAGTCCCATCTAAGACTGCCATGAAGTAGGACATAGAATGTAGAGAATCAGAGCTGGATGGGGTCTCTTCTGGGAGTCCTGAGTATTATGTGTTAACTTTGAGCTCCCTTATGTCCACCTGCTTCCCTTTCTTGGTTGGGTCTATGCTAGAAAAAGCTTGAAACTAGGGCATGGATCTTATCTTTAATGCTCCAAGATACCACTCGACCATTTGAATCACAGCTCCACTTACAGCTTTGTTGGGTGTTTAATTGGAGATAAAGAGTTCTCACAGGCTTTGCTGCTAAGTGGCATCCAACTGCAGTCCTCAGATTTCAGTCTCCTGAGGGGAGAGTATGACAGGAATGGAAAAGTATGGTTGGCTGGCTGCCAGTAGCTCATGACTTTTATCCTAGGTACTCAGGATGTGAGATCTGAGGATCATGGGTCAAGCCAGCCTGGTCAGGAAAGACCCCCAGACTCTTATCTCCAAGGAATTGCCAGAAAACCAGAAGCAGTACTGTGGTTAAAGCAATTGAGTGCTTGCCTTAAGCTGAAGAGCTCAGGGCAAGCACCAAAGCCCAGAGTTCAATCCCCTAAACCAACAACAACAAAAAAGAGGTGATTAAATTTTCTGCATAGCATTGTGTATGGTAGGAAATGCCATGCTGGTCTATAAGACATTCCAGATATGTGAGAGGCTCAATGTTTTGTGTACAGTGGGTCTGATGTCGGTACTGCCAACTTCTCAGGGGTGGGATGTGATCCTAATTGAGGTAGTTCATGTTACTATTCTCAGGGACTGCTGAATCCTTGGGCTATACGTGTGTGTGTGTGTGTGTGTGTGTGTGTGTGTGTGTGTCTGTGTCTGTGTCTGTGTCTGTCTGCCTGTCTATCTGTCTGTCTGTCTGTGTCTGTGTCTGTGTGTGTTTGGAGGTAGAAGGACTGGGCCTTGAACTCAAGGCATAAATGCTATCCCTGAGATTTCGTGCTCAAAGCTAGAGGTCTGACACTTGAGGCACAGCTCCACATTTAGCTCCTTGGTGGTTCAGTGTACATAGGAGCTTCAGAAACTTTCCTGTGTGGATGGCTTTGAAAAGTGATCCTCAGACTTCAGCCTCCTGAGTAACTAGGATGACAGACAGGAGCGACCCGTGATGGCTTTGTGTGTGTGAATGTGTGTGTGTGTGTGTGTGTGTGTGTGTGTGTGTAGAAGTTGGTTGTAACAAGGTGTGCTGGACCCTCTGCTAACTTCTAAACGCTGTCTTTGGGGGCAGCATGGACTTTGAGGCTGAGGTCTATGGGCCTGGAAGGGTAAGACGCTTGAAGGGGACTCAGCACCGTTAAATTATAAGATCAAGGGAACTTTGTGCCCTGGAACTGTCTACTCCCGTGGGCCTGGTTAGTGGAAGAAGGAGTGTGGGAGGATTTGGAGGTGGGGCCCACAAGGGGTGGCTCCCCAGGGGGACAGATAATGTGGTCAGCATTTATTAAGGCTTTGAGTCCTGTTAGTATAGAACAAATTGTAATGGGTCAGACTCTGGGTCTTCTCAGCATGACATCTGGTGGGCAAAGCCAACCCTACTTTAAATCTTGACCTGTATTCTTCAGATCTTAGCCTCCTGAGTAGGTAGGGTTATAGGCCTGAGCCTCTGGCACCGGGCCTCAGATTCTTTTTGGTATATTAGGGTTTGAACTCAAGAGCTTAGGCTTTCTTTTTTATTTTTTTTTATTTTTTTTTTATTTTTTTTTTATTTTATTTTATTTGAAAACATACTGTACAGAGGGGTTACAATTACATGGGCAGGAAAATGCATACATTTCTTACCAAGCATTGCAGCCTCCTCCTTTGTTTACCCTTCACCTCCCTTACTAGCCTCCCCCCTCCCCCCCACCCAATCATACCCCCCCTCCCTCCCCCCCACCGACATTGTAAAGCTGGTTTTGACATGACATTTTGTACTTCTCATTGTTGCAACAGGTCCACCTGAATCCTTAAACGACTTGTTTGTCCCCGTCTCCTCCACATGTTATACTGACATCAAATATAGTGAAAGCGGGGGTTACACTGTGGGGGAGGGACATACAAAGCAACAAAGAAATAATATTATAAATGCGTTAGAAACACATGCATGAAAGAAACAAAAACATTAAAATACATATTTGAGGGTTCGTTTTCCTAGCATCACATTCTCTGACTTTTTCCGCTTGACTCATACCTATACTAGATATTGCAAATAAGGGAAACCATGGGACCTATGTTTCTTTGGGCCTGGCTTACTTCACTTAATATAATTTTTTCCAAGCCTTTCCATTTCCTAACAAATGGGGCAATGTCATTCTTTCTGATGGAGGCATAGAATTCCATTGTGTATATATACCACATCTTCTTGATCCATTCATCTACTGAGGGGCATCTGGGTTGGTTCCATATCTTAGCTATGGTAAATAATGCTGCAATAAACATAGTTGTGCTGGTAGCTTTAGTGTGGCCTTGTTTGTGGTCATTTGGGTAAATGCCCAAAAGTGGGATTGCTGGGTCATTGGGGAGCTCTATATGGAGTCTTTTGAGGAACCTCCATACTGCTTTCCAAAGTGGTTGAACAAGTTTACATTCCCACCAACAATGAAGTAAGGTTCCTTTCTGTCCACATCCCCTCCAGCATCTGTTGTTGTTAGAGTTCTTGATTTTTGCTGTTCTAACTGGAGTGAGGTGATATCTCAATGTTGTTTTGATTTGCATTTCTTTTATGGCTAGGGATGTTGAACATTTCTTCATGTGTCTATTGGCCATCCTTCTTTCTTCTTCAGAGAAGCTTCTCTTTAGGTCTTTCGCCCACTTACTTATTGGGCAGTTGTTTCTTTGAGGATTTGGTGTTGGGTGGTTTAATTTTTTGAGTTCCAAGTATATTTTAGATATGAGACCCTTGTCCGTTGTATGGCTAGTAAAGATCTTCTCCCAATCCGTAGGCTTTCTATTGATCTTGCTAGCTATGTCATTTGCCCTGCAGAAGCTCTGCAACCTTATAGAATCCCATTTGTCCAACCTTTCTTTGATTTGTTGTGTTTCCGGGACTCTATTCAGAAAATTTCGGCCTGAGCCAAGGAGACCCAGGGTTTCTCCTATTCCATCCTGTAATGTTTTCAGAGTGTCTGCTTTGAGTTCAAGGTCTTTGATCCATTTGGAGTTGATTCTGGTGCAGGGTGATATATAAGGATCTAGCTTTAGTTTTCTACATGTAGTTAACCAGTTTTGCCAGCACCATTTACTGAAGAGGCTGTCTGTCTTCCATTCTATTGTTTTAGCTCCCTTATCGAAGATTAGATGGCTATAGGTCTGTAGGTTCATTTCTGAGTTTTCAATTCTATTCCATTGGTCCTGAGGTCTGTTCTTATGCCAATACCAAGCTGTTTTGATTACTATGGCTTTATAGTAGAGTTTGAAATTTGGTATTGATATTCCTCCAGCAGTGTTCTTTCCGTTGAGGAGCGTTTTTGCTATTCTGGGTTTTTTATTGTTCCATATGAATTTTTAGCTTGCCTCTTCTATTTCCTTGAAGAATGAGGGTGGAATTTTGATAGGTATTGCGTTGAATTTGTAGATAGCCTTGGGAAGTATTGCCATTTTCACAATGTTAATCTTTCCAATCCAGGAGCATGGGAGGTTTTGCCATTTTTTAAGTTCTGTGTTGATTTCCTTTTTCAAGATTTTAAAGTTTTCATCATAGAGGTCCTTCACTTCTTTAGTTAAGTTAATTCCTAGGTATTTTATTTTTTGTGGGGCTATTACAAATGGAGTTGCTTTCCTAATTTCAGCCACACTTTTCTCATTGTTGGCATACAGAAAAGCCATGGATTTTTGGGGGTTAATTTTATAACCTGCTACTTTGCCAAAGTTTTGAATCAGCTTAAGTAATTTGGGAGTGGAGTCTATGGGATTCTTTAAATACAAGATCATGTCATCTGCAAAGAGGGAGAGTATTATTTCTTCTTTCCCTATTTGGATCCCCTTTATGTCTGCATCTTGTCTTATTGCTGTAGCTAGGCATTCTAACACTAGATTGAAGAGAAGTGGAGAGAGTGGGCATCCTTGTCTTGTTCCTGAGTTAAGAGGAAATGGCTTTAGTTTTTCACCATTGAGTATAATGCTGGCTGTAGGTTTGTCATATACAGCCTTTATTGTACGGAGGAATGTTCCATGGATTCCTAATTTTTCCAAAACCTTCATCATAAAGGGGTGTTGGATCTTGTCGAATGCTTTTTCTGCGTCTATTGAGATAACCATGTGGTTCTTATTCTTGCTCCTGTTGATGTGATGAATAATATTAATTGATTTGCGTATATTGAACCAGCTTTGCATCCCTGAAATGAATCCTGTTTGATCGTGGTGTATGATTTTTTGGATGAATTGTTGAAGTCGGTTGGCCAAAATTTTGTTGAGAAGTTTTGCATCAATCTTCATCAAAGAAATGGGTCTATAGTTCTCTTTCTTTGATGAGTCCCTGCCTGGTTTTGGGATGAGGGTTATGATGGCTTCATAGAATGTGTTCGGTAGTGAGCTTTCTCTTTCAATTTCATTGAAGAGTTGGAGGAGAATTGGTGTGAGCTCTGCTTTGAAGGCCTTGTAAAATTCCGCTGTAAAACCATCTGGTCCTGGACTTTTCTTAGCTGGGAGGTCTCTTATTGCTGTTTCTATTTCAATGCTTGATATGGGCCTGTTAAGATAGTTTAACTCATCTTGGTTTAGTTTTGGCATGTCAATATTTGTTAGGAAGAGGTCCATTTCTGTCAAGTTCTCAAACTTATTAGCATACAGTTTTGAGAAGTATTCCCTTATAATGTTCTGAATCTTGGTTGTTTCCGTGGTGATGTTTCCATTCTCATCTCTGAGTTTATTAATTTGGGTGTGTTCTCTTCTTTTTCTGATAAGATTTGCTAAGGGTCTGTCAATTTTGTTAAGTTTTTCAAAGAACCAACTCTTTGTTTTCTTGATTCTTTCTATAGTTTTTTTGGATTCTAATTCATTTAATTCTGATTTAATTTTGATTATTTCTTTCCGTCTACTGGATTGGGGTTTATCTTGCTGCTCTTTTTCAAGGAGGTTTAGATGCGTCATTAAATTGCTAGTTTCAGATCTCTCCAATTTGTTGATGTAGGAGCTCAGAGCTATAAACTTGCCTCTGAGTACTGCCTTTGCTGTGTCCCAGAGGAGCTGCTATTTTGTTTGTTCATTTTTGTTGAATAGCATGAACATTTGAATTACCTTTCTAATCTCTTCCATGACCCACTCATGATTCAGCAGGGTGTTGTTCAGCCTCCATATGATACCGGACTTTCTTTGGTGGTTTTTGGTGTTGAGTTCTAATTTTATTCCCTTGTGGTCAGAGAGAATGCAAGGTATAACTTCAATGTTTCTGAATTTAGACAAGTTTGCTTTGTGGCCTAAAATGAGGTCTATTTTAGAAAACGTTCCATGTGCTGCTGAGAAAAACGTGTATTCTGATGCTGCTGGGTGAAATGTTCGGTAAATGTCTGTTAAGTCTAGTTGATCTATGCAGCTGTTTAGATCTGTGGTTTCTCTGTTGAGTTTTTGCCGAGTTGATCTATCTAGTGGGGAGAGTGGTGTGTTAAAATCCCCAACTATTAATGTCTTTGAATCTATATGGGATTTGAGGGAAAGTAGTGTTTCTTTGATAAATTTGGGTGCTCCATTGTTTGGTGAATAGATATTTAGAATTGTAATATCCTCCTGAAGGAGAGATCCTTTAATTAGTATGTAGTGACCTTCTTTATCTCTTTTCACGAATTTTAATTTGAAGTCTACTTTATCTGATATTAGGATTGCAACTCCCGCCTGTTTATGTGGTCCGTTTGCTTGGTAGATTTTGTTCCAGCCTTTAACATTGAAAATGTGTTTGTTTTTACGGGCAAGATGTGACTCCTGCAGGCAGCAGATAGAAGGGTCTTGTTTTTTAATCCAACTAGACAGTCTATGTCGCTTAATTGGAGAGTTCAGTCCGTTAACATTAAGAGATAGGACTGAGAGGTATTTGGGAGTTCCTGCCATGTTATCTACCTTTTTGGGGGCTGCGAAAACTGGGTTCTTCCTATGGTTCTTGGATTCTCAGTTTGGGTGCAGTTTCTTGGCCTTTATTGCGGTCTTGTTGGTTTTCTATGTGTAGGACATCTTTAAGAATCTTTTGTAGGGCTGGTTTGTTGGAGATGTATTGTTTCAATTTTTCTTTGCTATGGAAGGTTTTTATTTGGCCTTCGGTTATGAAGGAGAGTTTAGCTGGGTACAGTATTCTTGTTTGATAGTTGTTTGTTTTTAGGGCATGGCATACATCATTCCAGGCTCTTCTTGCTTTGATTGTCTCTGCTGAGAAATCTGAGGTGATTCTAATTGGTTTCCCTTTATAAGTGATTACCCTTTTCTCTCTGACAGCTTTAAGGATCTTTTCCTTGTTCTGAGTTGATCCTGTGTGGATTATAATGTGGCGGTGGGATGTCCTATTCTGGTCTGGTCTATTTGGGGTTCTAAAGGCTTCTTGTATCTGGACAGGCCTATCTTTTTGCATGTTTGGGAAGTTCTCTGCTAGGATCCTGTTAAATAAATTTCCTAGACCATTAACTTCTGTTTCTAGGTGTTCCTCTACACCCATTATCCTTAGATTAGGCCTTCTGATGATGTCTTCCAGGTGTTGGATAGATCTATCATATTTCTTGGACTTGTCTTGGATGGTTGTATGTTCTTTCTCTATAATATCTAGGCTGTCTTCAATCCCTGAGATTCGATCTTCTGCATGGTCTAACCTGCTGTCAAGACTCTCTACTTTGTTTTTTATCTCTTTTCCTTCTAATAGTTCAGCTTTGATGGCTTCAAGTTCTTTGTTGAAGCTCTGTTTTAGGTCTTGTATGAATTTCTTTACTTCCTTAATTTGGTGTTCAGTGTTTGTCCTCAAATCACTTAGTTGATTGGTTATGGTTTCTTTGGGCTCCCATTCCTTCTGTTGGGTTCCATTCAGCATTCCCTTTGTGGTCTCCCTGACTTCCTTCAGCTCTTTGTTAATGGATTCCATGAATGCCTTTAGTGATCTTTGTGTGTTCTCTACCTGGTCTCTCAATTCCTGTATTACTCTTTGATTAGCTTCCTCCCGTTCGTGGGATTCCTGCAGATCTCTTTGAGTGTTCTCAGCCTGCTCACGCCATTCCTCCCTTTCTCTTTGAGTATTCTCAAGTTGTTCACGCAAATCCTGTATCCGTTTTTGAGTAGCTTCCTCACGCTTATGATATTCCTGTATAAACTTCTGGGATGACTCCTCTCTCTCCCTGTCACGCTCATACAGAGTCCTTTGTACATTGTAAAACTTTTCATTTATCATGTTTGCCAGCAGTGTTTGTAGAGCTGTTTGGGAACTCTCCTCTGGATTATTCATTATCTGTTCTAACCCCTGATTATCAAGATTGGGAATTGAGATACCCGAATTTGCCATTTTTCTTGTGTTTTTCCGGCTTACTCTGCCCATTTGAGATGAAGATAGCACCAGTTTTGTGCTAGAACACTATCTTAAGGCAACCATCAACCAAAGTTTGCATTTGTACAGTCAATAGTCTACAGATACAATCTAGTTCAACAGATACATCTATTCGACATCAAACAACTATATGTTAAAGGACTTCGAACTGCAGAGAAGAATTTGGAAAACCAGAAATTATTAGGGTTAGGGAGAGATGTGGGTAAAAAATAGGAATAGATTTGTGTGGGGAGGCACAGGGAGAGTTAACTATGTCCTAATCACAGTGCAGGAAATAGGTTGGGTAGGATGCAAGTAGAGAGAGAGAGAGAAAGAAGAAAGGGAAAGGGGAATGAAAAGAGACCAGAAAAAAAAATAGAAACGTAAAAATTAATGTTATTTTAGAGATTAAAAGACCATCTATTTATAGAGGAATATGAATATGTTGAGAGAAAGGGAGGGACATAGAGGAGATGTGGAAAACTTTAAAAAAATGCTTAAAATATTATATAGGTATAAAGAGGTAGTACTGCTATTAATGAATTTAAGTCTCAGAGGTTTTGAATTGAGTAATAAGTTTGTGGGTTAAGTGTGTACACAATGGGGGGTAGGGTCTACTGGTTAACTATGGGTTTATCTGAGGATGTGCAGGACAAGAGTTAAGTCACATAAAGAAAAACAAAGAGGAAAAGATGGAAAGGATAGAAAAGTGAGAAGAAAAGATCAGAAGTTCAGTAGAGCTAGACAAAAAACAAAAAGATAATTAAGAATGAAAGAAAAAGAGAAAGAAGACAAGAAAAGAAAGGAAAACACACATTCACGTATTCCTAAAATAAAAATTATAAGAGGAGAAAAGAAAAAAAAAAAGTTAATGGAAAACAATTATTTTTTCAGAAGAGGCAAAAATTAAAGATTAATAAAAGTTTTAGAAAAGCAAAAAAAATTTTTTTATATATATAAGGTAACAAAAAACGAAGAAAAAAAAAACAAAACAAAAAAAAAGAAAAAAAGAAAAGAAGAAGAGGAAAAAAAAAAAAAAGGTCTTTGATTTTTTTTTGGGGGGGGGGGGAGGGGTGGGAAGAGTCCTCTATCTCCCTTTTGTCTGTAACCAGAGTGTGGTTGGAGTCTCTGGGCAGCTTGAGGTCCTGTGGCTTGATTGGTTTCTTAAGTCAGTTTGTTGGAACAGGCAGAAAAATGCTCTGCTTTACCCAAGATTTTGAGATTCCCCCTCCCAGGTTAGTTTACTGGGAGGGTGATCTGCTTTGAGAATCACAAAAGAGGGGGATGCAGTGATGAGGCTAGGTTCTGGGTAGAGTTGAGGCCTTTCAACAAACAGTAGCTTTTCCCTGGGGCTATTTTGTGAAAAAAAACTCACAGCACCCAGCCTGGAGCCATTCTCAGGGTTTCTGTTTTTCAATTGATTGTGGTGGCTGCTAGAGGGAGGGGCAGCCTCTGACTCTGGTTACCCGGTGAGGAGAGCCACTCCAATGGCTGGCGCCTGAGCTGGGTGACTTTTCCCTGGATGGAACTGAGTCTGTGAGGTCACTTCGCCGTTAAGTTCTTGTGACCTGCTAAATGACTCGTTTTATTCCAAGGCCTGAGCTGGAGCTAGCCGCTCCTCTGAGCTTTGTCGGTATCCAAGATGGAGATCACCAGTGCTGGGGGGGGGAGGGGTGGCCTTCCCTCCTCTGCTCCCTGGGAAGGAGTGAGGAAGTGGGGCTACTCACGCCGAGTCTTGGATCCTGGGTCGTCTCTGGTCTGCAAAGTGCAGGATGAAGTTGTCCGCTCCTTGTCGGTTCTTGCTGGTGTTGAGTAGAATCCGCTCACCCGCTGCGTCTGGCTCCTTCGTCCCGGACTCTCTGTGTGAGCGCTCAGGTATGGCCGCGGCTGCGGTCGCCGCTGCGACCCTGCCGCCGCAGCAGCAGCTGCTGGCAGACGCTCAGATGTGTCTGCTTGGCTTCCCCTCTCTTGGCTAACTCTCTGTCCTGTGATGGCACACTTGGTGTGATTCTCTGGCTTGGGACTGTTCACTGGAACCAAGAGCTTAGGCTTTCTAGTCAGGTCTTCTTCCATGGGAGCCAAGCCTTTCTGTCTTGGGCATTTCTGAAATAGAGATTTCATATATGCTCAGGCTTGGCTGGATAATAGTCTTCCTGTGACAGGCATGCGTCACCATGCCTGGTCCTCTGTAGTTGGGATGGTAGATATGTAGCACCATGCTCAGTCATCGGTTTAGATGACTGTCCCAAAATCTTTGTCCACAGCAGCCGATTCTTGACCACAGTTGAAGCTCTGGGTTTGGCCTCGAACCATTGGTCCTCAGTCTCCTCACAGGACAGTTGTGAGGAAACGAGGGATCAATACAAGGGGAACTCTAGGGCAGGACCAGGCCTAAAGGGAATGGTCATCAGATAAGTTTCTTGGCAATTCTGTGAGCATATAACAAGAAGATACCTGGAAAGGACTCAGAAGGGCTTGTTATTTATCATGCTACAGGTATGGGATTATGAAACAAAACATGGATCTCTTTCATCCTTACCCTATCCCCATGAAGAAGGGGATCCTTCACTGTTCAGCTTTGCAGCTGGGGAAAAAGAGGCACGGAAAAGCTTGGTGACCTACTCATGACCCCCAGATGACAGGAAGCTCGGCCTTACTTGTCTGCCATGCTCCCTAGGACAATGGGTGCAATTCTGTCCATTTTTTGTGGTGGGAAGTCCACTTGTTGTCAGTTGTGAGGCTTGAACTCTGGGCCTGCGCACTGTCCCCAAGCTGCTCAGATAAAGTTTAGGGCTCTACCACTTGAGCCACAAGACCACTTCTGGTTTTCTGGTGGTTCTTTGGAGATAAGCGTCTCACAGACGTTCCTGCCTGGGCTTGCTATGAACCATGATCCTCATATCTCAGCCTCCTGTGTAGTTATCATTGTAGGCCTGTGCCACTGGCAGCCAGCTTAAGTGTAATTCTCTCTCTCTCTCTGTCTCTCTCTCTCTCTGTTTCTCTCTCTCTGTCTCTCTCTCAGTAACTTGTTGAAATGGTGCTGGAGGAGGTGCCTCAGCGTCTCCATGTGGCTGGGACCCAAGATGACCCTCTTATTCTGGAGGTAGGCTGTGGGTCAGGAGCTTTCTTACTTGGCCTGTTGAACTACCTCCCTTACGTAAGCCCCTCTGTGCCCGGGGTAGACCAGTGATGGTTACTTGTTGTCAATCTGTGTGGTGAGTACTTCCTCACTACCCTTTGCTAAGACAGTTAAAGGAATGTGGACGAGGAGGCATCTCATTGTCCAACTGCACACTATCCTGAGCCTCTGATCATCACTGCCACCTATCTGGCCAGACCCTTATTATAAGAAACCGAATTCACTCTATGTCTACTTCACATTGCTGTAGGGTGTCGTTTTGGGGAGAGGGGACAGTGTGCAGAGGAAAGACCCCAGATCCGATACCTCCTGGGGGACATTTGTTCTGTGACAGCGTGAAGTCATTGTTTTGGATAAGGAGGAAGCCGGCATCAGACTGAGCCGGAACAATGCTCAAAGGTAGGTAGGCTATTGAAGCATCAAACCCACCCATGTCTGCTTCCCACTCACAACAAGGACGGTGCAATGCAGGTAGCCCAGCACTGGCCCTAGGGAACTATAAATGGATGGTGGCTGTCAGGTGCCAGTGGCTCTCGCCTGTCATCCTGGCTATTCGGGAGGCTGAGTTCTGATGGTTGTAACTCAGAACCAGCCCAGGGGAGTCTGTGAGATTTTTTTTTGGTCTTGACATGGCTCCTGAACTCTGGGACTGGGCACTGTACCTCAGCTCTGCAGCTCAAGGCTAGCGCTCTGCCACTTGAGCCACAGCGCCACTTCTGGCTTTTTGTCTTTTTGCTTATGTGGTGCTGAGGAATCGAACCCAGGACCTAAGGCATGCAAGGCAAGTGTTCTACCACTGAGTCTCCTTCCCAGCCCCAAGTCTGTGAGATTCTTATCTCCCATAAACTACCTCCCTCCTCCTCCTGAAAAAAGCCAGGTTTGGTGCTGTGGCTCAAGTGATAGAGCCTTGGCCTTGAGTAAAAGAAGCTCAGGGATGACACTGAGTCCCTGAATCCAAGACCTGGGATTCTTAAAAAGTAAAACAAATGAATAGTGGGTACTTGTTATCTTACAACCAAAATAGATGCATTCATTCTTCTCTCTGGTACTTGTAGCCAAAGGTAAGATGCTTCCTTTGATGTTCCTCTAAACCTCTCCTTCTCTCTATTATCACCCTGGCTTCAGTTGCAGGATAGAATTCAGATCATCCCACTTGATGTGACCTTAAGTACCCTCCCTACCCACCTTTTGTGGGTGGGGATCATGGATGTACTCAACACTGGGTGAAAGAAGCACCAGAGAGGTGGGGGTAGGTATCCCTGAAACTCATACTCACACACACACACACACACACACACACACACAGAGACACATATACTCACCTAGGCCAACTCTGAATAGCCTTTTCCAAAGACACTTTATCTCCTTGGATTAACTGACCTAGGAGAGGAACTTGATCCCCTATAAATGACTATTTTAACTAGGGCTTGCTAGTTGACATGAGATAAACAGAAGCTCAAAGGAAAGGTTCTGGAGCCTGTCTGGCTCAAGCTCACACTTGACATCCTGGTTCCTTGGTAGGCAGAGATCTGAGGAACAAAGATGGAAACCAGCCATAAGCTGGAAAGCTGATAAGACTCTTCTATGCATGGAACCACCAAAAATCCAGACTTGGAGCTGTTGCTCAAGTGGTAGAGTAGCAGACTTGACCATGAAAACTCAGAGAGACAGCTCCCAGATCCTCAGTTCAAACCCCCACAAGAAATGGCCCCATTTGCTGCCCCGAGAATTCCTGTGTCTCAAGTGCTCTCTCACAGAATGTGATACTGCACTGATCCCTGGGTAGTTTATCAGTGCCTTCAGAAATTGGGTGGTGAAAGTCAGGCCTTCACCTTTATGCGTTCTCAACCACACCAGCTAGAGGCAGAGCATGACAAGGCCAGCAGCCTGCAGAACGGAGAAGATCCCCCTCTGCCTGGGTGATTGGAGCGGGCTTCTTAGAGGCAGCACTTGAAAGGGGGTCTTGCTTAACAAGAAGGATGTGACAGGAAGCACAGAGAGAAAAGATGCCATAGATAAAGGACAACATAGTGGAGCCTGTTCTTTTCCAGCCAGGGCTGCTGGTTAGAAATTCGGTAAAGATGGGCAAGACTGTCTCAAGACAGGCCCAAGGAGTCACAGAATAACAGCTATCCAATGTTGGGATTTTATCTTAGCAGTAGCAGGAAACTCTGTGTTCAATTCCTAGGTCCCGCATACACAGAAAAAGCCAGAAGTGGTACCATGGCTAGGGTGGAAGAATGCTCACCTCAAGCAAAAGAAGCTCAGGGACAGTGCCTCGACCCCAAGTTCAAGCCCCAGCACTGTCAAGGTAAAACTGCACTCCAAGGGACCTGGGTGACAGGTGGATAGCTGTGCCTGTAGCTCTTAGTAGATCCATCCATGCTTTGTGTCTCCTTCTATGACAGAGGGGATCTGGACACTCCTTCTGCCCTGGGCACCCCTGGACCCGGTTATCAGCAACCCTCCCAAAGTCTTCCACTGGGACATGGAGCAGCTGGCCCCAGAAATTCTCAGGTACCGATTGGGTGTGGCGGGAGGATACAGGGAAGGCCTCAGAAGTCCTAGTAGGTCTGATCTGCCCCAGACATCCAGGCCATCGAGAGGAAGCAGATGGGAGCTTAGAAAGTGATAGTGATGTGAAGGGGGCCCTTTAATGCCCATGGCCCTCCCCAGATTCTGAGCCTCCCTTTGCTGTCTCTGAGGGAGGTAGAGGATTGTCTAGGTGATAGTGTCTAGAGGAGGACTAGTTGGAAATTGTAAATAATGAGACACCATAGGCCATGTGCTGATGGCTCATCCTGGCTACTCAGGAAGCTGAGATCCAGAGGGTCTTGTATCCCTGCACAGGGTGGAAAGTCCAATGAGAGTCTCATTTCTAGTCTCCAACTGGAAGTGGCACCATGGCTCAAGTGGAAGGGCACTGGCCTTGGGCAAAAATCACCATCATGGACATACACAAGCCCTGATTTCAAGACCTTCATCCAAAAAAAAAAAAAAAAAAAAAAAGAACGAAAGAAAGACACCCCTTGCTTGGCAGAGATGGTGAAGGAGTGGGGTTGCTGTGATCCCAACCACAGCAGGCTCTGGGACACCAGGCTCTGGCCTCAGTATACAGCCATTTCTAAGGACTCCCCAAGTTTGCCCGAGTGTGAATTTACAGCAGGGTGTGCATTGTCTTACCAAGAACTGCAGAGGTTGTGGCCTGTCTTAGGCAAGGATTGGGCGAATGGAAGCAGGTATGGGAGAGTAATGTCAATTATATTCTCTCCAACCAAGGAAGAATGTTTTTGGATGCTGGTGTCAAGGTCTGAAATTGTAGGGTTACATGTGCTTTATGACCTGACAAGTTGTGTTTCCCTGGTTGTAAGAAGGAGGCTGAAAATGGGCACTGCCAGTGTCTCACAACTGTCATCCTAGCTACTCATGAGGCTGAGATCTGAGGATCATGGTTCAAAGCCAGTTTGGACAGGAAATTCTGTGAGATTTTAACTCAAGTGAACCACCAGAAAAATGGAAGTGGTGCTGTGGCTCCAGTGGTAGAGCGCACCCCTTCAGCTGAAGAGGTGAGGGATGACAAGCAGGCCCAAAGTTCAAACCCCATTACCGACAACCAAAAATAATATGGCTGAGTTTTCCTCATAGCGGTGTGTACAGTAGGAAATGCCATGCTGTTTTATGAGCCATTCCAGATGTGTGAAAGGCTCTGAGTTTTGTCAACATTTGGTCTGAGGAGGGTAGTGCCATCTTCTCGGAGGTTGGGATGTTCAGTTGCTCAGGGATTGCATGGTGCCCTTCCTCAGTAGCAACCTTGTCTTTAGCCCCCTATCATGGTCTACAATGAGTCCTAAATTGCCAGAGACCTGCATATTCCAGCTTTTCCTTGGCACCCATGTCAGGCTGTGCATATCTATTTCCTCATCCAGAGGACTCTGGGTCAGCAGTGCCGGCTGGCATATGTTTTCTCCTGCCTCTGGGGGGTCAGGGTCAGTCATGCTGTGTCCTGTCCTTTTCGAAGATGTGCCCCTTGCTGCATGTCCCACACACAGCAGGCTGGCAGTGGAGTGGGGGAAGGGTGGTTGCCAGTGGCTCTAGCCAACTTGACCTTGGTAGCTGACTGAAGGCTCCCAAATCAAGAATAATCTGGGGCTACATAAGAGGTAAGGCCAAGGTGGCTTGGATGTATTGTTTGATGTCTAGGAAATGTCAACATACCTTATCATAGGCACAACTATCTTCTAGCCCCAGCTGGGCCTCTCATGTCCTTCTAGACAATTCTGGATGCCCAGAATAGAGAGTAATATACTTTAGATTCCAGGGCCAGGGAACTGGGGGATGAGAGATTGGTGTGGCCAGTACCTCACTGTTTTGGGGCATTAGTTTTGACCTGGATGAGCTGAGCTAGAAATGGGGGCAGTCATGAGTCATAGTCACAGTAAACTCTCAAGCCAGATCAAGTGGTTTCTCCCTAAGTCCTTCTTGGGCTGAGGGGTTTGGGCCATGGCAGTAAGTTCCACGGAACCTGCCCCTCGATCTCAATACGGGGCCACAAGATCCAGGGAAGGACACTAGGAATGGTCCTTTGTAGTCGGCCCAAGATTGCAGACCTTCATCTGTGCCCCTTCCTCAAGCACTGTTGAGGAAAGCAGGGCACCGAGCCCTCAGAGTCCTTGGATAGTGACTGCTACAAACAGCAGCCAGTTGGCTGTTGATTCCTGAGCCTACAAAACTTTCATGAGCCCAACTCAACACCTGCTCAAGGTCTGACTGACAAATTTGCACTCTCTTGTGATTCTCCTGTGACTGGGCATTATTTGCTGTGATATCTTGCAGCTCCTGCCCTCCTGGCCCAGATCCGTGGTCTGAGACTGATTTACTACTCGAATCCACATTGCATCCACGACAGATGCCATTCTGATGATCTTCATTACCCAAGGCTCGATACTTCTCTGATACTGTTGCCTGCTCTGTAGGCAATGGCCTCCAAACAGGCTGCTACCAAGACTTGTAGGACACCTAGACATTAGGAAACACTCAGGGGCCTACTGGAATATACTCTGTGTAGAGCCACAGAATAAGGTCCAAGCAGGCCAGGTGTTGGTCATGGGGCTTGAACTCTGGGCCTGGGCGCAGTCCCCCAACTCTTCACCTTACCACTTGAGCCACAGAGCAAATTCCAGTTTTCTGTAGGTTCCTTGGAGATCAGTCTCCCAGACTTTTCTGCCTGGGCTGGCTTTGAAACGTGATCATCACATCTCAGCCTCCTGAGGATCTAGGAGGATAGGCATGAACCACCTGTGTCTGGATGATCTGGCCTTACACCACAGTGGACTAGTAGCTCCTGAAATCATTTCTTTAATTTTCCTGTGCTAGGATTGGGGCTTGAACTCAGGGTCTGGGCTCTGGTCTCTAAACTTTTTCCTTCAAGGTTACTACTTTACCACTTTAGCCACAGATCCATTTCTGGATTTTGGTAATTAATCGGCAAGAAGAGTCTCATTAACTTTCCTCTCCTGAGCTGGCTTGACCCTTGATCTCTATCTCAGTCTCCTGAGTAGCTAGGATTTACAGGGGTTGAGCACCTGGTGGCATTGGGCTATAAGCTTTTTTAAAGCAAGAGTTTTTCCCTGTATTTAGAGCAGACTCCTCAGAGTCAGTCAGAGCAGTCAGAGCAACTCCTCCATGCAAAGGAGGCCTGAGGGTCAGGAGCTGTGAAAACAGGTTTCTAGCCACAGGAAATTGCTTTGGGTCCCTAGTGAAAAGCCCAGCTAATTTTCCCCCTGGGCGCCATTCTGGGACCTCACCCTCTTCCCTGTGTCTCAGGTCAATGTTGACCCAGCTTTGAATTTCCTGCCTGCCTTTTCTGAAGCCAAAGCACCTTCATATCACTCACACCACCTGCTCTACAGCACACCAGAGAACCTTTGCCCATGTTATACCTTCTGCCTGAGGCACTCTGTCTTGTACCCACATATTAGAACTACTATGGGATTTTGGCACTGGTTATAACACTTCCTGGAGCAAGTCTTTCCTTCCCTTCTCTATCTTTTTTTTTTTTTTTTTAATATTGAGTTGCTAGAGATGGAATTTGTGCAGGCTGACTGGCAAATGCTCTATATTGGTGTGTGTGTGTGTGTGTGTGTGTGTGTGTGTGTGCCAATCCTGGGGTTTGAATTCAGGGCCTGGATGCTATCCTATCCCTGAGGTTTTGTGCTCCAGGCTAGCACTCTACTACTTGAACAACAGCTCTACTTCTGGCTTTTTGTGTGTTTAATTGGAGAAAAGTGTCTTAAATTGACTTTCCTGCTTGCAATTGGGATCCTGAGATCTCTTCCTACTGAGTAGCTTACAGGGGTGAGCCACCAGCACCTGCCCCTTATCTATAACCTCTGCCTGCCTCTGAGTCCCAGAAGAATATGTCTCACCAGGCTCAATTTTTTTTACCATTCTTGGTGCTTGAACTCAAAGCTCATACTTGAGAGAAACTCTAAACCTGTGAAGACTGTGACAAGTGTTTCCATTTAATTATATATAATGTTTGAACACTTAATATAATGAAAAATGAGTCAATGTCCTAAATTATTAGGTATAATTTTATAATAGATGTGCAAAATATAATATTTTGTATATAATAATACAATAATCAATAAATGAATCAAAAAATAACATACAAAATCAATAATAAAATCCATAATATGAAATTAACATACATATATGATATGTTATTTCTTTCTTCTCTTAAGAAGAAAGAAGGATGGCCAATAAACACATGAAGAAATGCTCAACCTCCCTAGGCATAAAAGAAATGCAAATCAAAACAACATTGAGATACCACCTCACCCCAGTTAGAATGGCAAAAATCAAGAACTTTAATAACAACAGATGGTGGAGGGGATGTGGACAGAAGGAAACCTTACTTCATTGTTGGTGGGAGTGTAAACTTGTCCAACCACTCTGGAAGGTAGTATGGGGGTTCCTCAAAAGACTCCACATAGAGCTCCCCTATGACCCAGCAGTCCCACTTTTGGGCATTTACCGAAATGTTTACAAACAAGACCACACTAAAGCTACCAGCACAACTATGTTTATTGCAGCATTATTTACCATAGCTAAGATCTGGGACCAACCCAGATGCCCCTCAGTAGATGAATGGATGAAGAAAAAGTGGTATATATACACAATGGAATTCTATGCCTCCATCAGAAAGAATGACATTGCTCCATTTGTTAGGAAATGGAAAGACTTTGAAAAAATTATATTAAGTGAAGTAAGCCAAGCCCAAAGAAACATAGGTCCCATGATTTCCCTTATTTGCAATATCTAGTATATGTATGAGTCAAGCAGAAAAGGTCAGATGAGGTGATGTTAGGAAAATGAACCCTAAGATATGTATTTTAAATGTTTTTTTTTCTTTCATGCATTTGTTTCTAATGCAATTATAAAATTATTTCTTTGTTGCTTTGTATGTCCCTCCCCCACAGTAAAATCCCTGCTTTCACTGTATTTGATGTTGGTATAATTTGTGGAGGGGAAGGGGAAAAACAAGTCGTTTAAATAAGGATACAGGTGGACCTGTTGAAACAATGAGAAATACAAGTTTTCATGTCAAAAACGAGCTTTACAACTTGGGGGGAGAGCATTGGGGGGGAGGGAAGCATGGGAAGGTATGGGAAGGGTAAACAAAAGGGGAGGCTACAATGCTTGATAAGAAATGTACTCACTATCTTGCCCATGTAATTATATCCCCTCTGTACAGTATTTTCACAATTAAATTAAATAAAAAAAGAATGATATTCCTTCAATGGCGGTATAATAAATACCTAAGAGTTGGTAAGAACATAGAAAGTGTCCTTCTATCATAGATAGATGGCTATGGAACTCTTTACCAATATATATATTTATTTGTGTACCTCCGTCTGCCTATCCATGTATCGCTGTTTTGGCCAAACCTGGGGGTAGATCTCAGAACCTGGGAACCACCTGACATCTTCATTGGCTAGAAGCTGCCATGCTTAAACACAAAATCACCCAACTTAGTGCTAGGCACTAAGTTCACATCCTGGCAACGCTAGGAATGATGGAGAACACATCTAAAATCTAGATGTTATGTGATAGGATGTAAACAATATAATAAATGGTATAGGTGTCATCAGAGTCGATAAAATAAATTCTAAATAAATGAATGAGCCAAGAAATATAATAAATAACCACACCAAACACAATATGGACTGAAGATCTGTACAAAAGTATAAATCCTATCCTTAAATTATATATAAGGAGGGCTGGGAAGGTGGCTCAGTGGTAGAGCTCTTGCCTTACATGCATGAGACCCTGGGCTCGATTCCTCAGCACCACATAAGCAGAACAAAAAGCCGGCAGTGGAGCTGTGGCTCAAGAGGTAGAGCGCTAGCCTTATGGTGAAGAGCTGAGGGACTGCGCCAGGGCCCAGCGTTCAGGCCCACGAGTGGACCACAAAAAAAGTATGTAAGGAGTATCTTTCCAGCCCTGAGGCTTGAATTCAGCCCCCCTATGAAGAAGGAATGGCGGGAGATCCTGAGACACTCATTTCTGGACCTGGGAAGAGTCATGGAATGTGATCGATCTCATCCTTGATGATGCATGATACAAGTAGGAAATGATAGGTAAGACTCCTGGGGCATCGATTATTTGTAAAGAAGTTGATGAACCATGACAATAATCATCACGGTCATGAAATGGAGGCATCAGCAAAGATCCAAGAATCGTTAGTCACACTGATTGGATTCCACCACAGGTTACCATCTCCCCTATCCTAATCAAATGTGTACTTATTTGCATACTGCCTTCAGCTTATGAATGGATGACTGTTGTGCTCCCCACTCTACCCTCGGGGGAGGGGGACTCAATGGCATGTCCCAAAGTCTTGTGTGCTCATGTTGACCCATTCGCCATTTGGTCCTTCTAGGTCCCGAGTTCAGATTTCCCGCCCTGCCAAAATATTCATCTTGATGTCAGAAGTCAATCGTTGCACCCGTTTTCTTTCCTATGCAAGTCCTGGATCTCAGCTAGAATGGAGAATGCATGGGACACCTCGTGGCCATGGGAATAAGTTGCTATCCATGTCAGCCCGGTTATACCTGTCATCATATACTCAAGAAAATACACAATACACCCATGAATAGCATACAAAATAAAGAGAATAACTACACTGAATGCATGATGCAGTCCACACATGGATGTAAATATATATCCCATGTTTCAATGATCATTGAGGACTATTTTGGCCTCCCTGGGGCTCGATCTCAGTTGCTGGGAACGGTCCAGCTCCTTAGTGGCTCACAGTCTGGTGTGATCACGTGGACCCATTGGGCAGTTGTACCTCCTTGGCCCAAAGTTGGAATCCCAGCACTGCCAAAAATTCACTGTGATGTGAGAAGCCAGTCATTGCACCTGTTTTCCTGTACTGTGAAAGTTCTGGGTCACAGCTAGGAAAGAGAATGTATACGCAACTCTATACTCATGGGAATAGGTTGTGATCCAGTTCACCACAGTTATATCTGTCATCCTATACTCAAGGAAATACACAATACATCAATGAATAAGACACAAAACAAATAGAATGACTACACCAAACGCAAGATACCTCCCACCCATGTTTGGAAATATATATCCACTGTTTAATTATTAATTTGTGACTATATTGGCCCCCACCAGGGCTCCATCTCAGGTGCCAGGAATGGCCTAGTTCTGTAGTGGCTCATAGCCTGGTGTGCTCACCATGACCCATTCACCAATTGGGCCTGCTAGGCTTTAAGTTCAAATTCCTGCACTACCAAAAGATTCATTCTGATGTGAGAAGCCTATCATGGCACATGTTTTCCTGTCCTGTGAATGTCCTGGGTCTCATTGAGGATGGAGAATGCTATATAGGCAACTCTTAGCCATGGGAATAGGTTGTCATCCATGTGACTTATGCAATAAAATACACAATACATCCATGAATAAGACAAAATAGAATGAATAACTACACTGAATGCAAGATGCATACCACACCTGTAGGTAAAGAGAAATCCTATGTTCAAAAAGGTGGGCTTGCTATTTTGTTCAGTGCTAGGGCTTCAAATCAGGCCCTGCACCAGGCCTGACATTCTAGTCTTCAAAGATGGTGAGATTCCCCTTCCCCCACAGTGCAACAGAGTTACCCAGACCCGAGATCAAAACCCAGCACTGACAAAAGTTTCATCCTGATGTCAGAAGCCAGTCGTTGTGCCTTTTATCCTCTCCTGTGAAAGTCCTGAGTCTCAAATATGATGGAGAATGCATAGACAACCCTGTAACTGTCGGAACAGGTTGTCATCCATGTCAGCACAGTTATACCTGTCACCATATTTATTAAAATACACAATACCTCCATGAATTAGAGACAAAATAAGGAGAATAATTGCACTGAACACAAGATGCTGTCCACACATGTATGTCAATATATATCCTATGTTTAAATTATTACTATAGTGGACCACCCTAGGGATCAATGTCAGATTATGGGAATGGCCACACTCCTTAGTTGCTCACAGATTCATATGATCACCTTGATTGATCGGCCATTTGGTTTTGCTCTACCCTGAGTTCAGATCCCAGCACTACCAACAAGTGGATCGTGGAGTAAGAAGGAGAGTGTGAAACTTTTTTTCCTTTTCTCTGAAAATCCTGGGAGTCAGGCATGATGGAGAACATGTCTACAAATCTAGATGTTCTGTGATATGTTGTCATCAATGTAATAAACAGAATGGGTTTCATCATTGTAAAATCAATGGTAAATAAATGAATAAAACAAAAGATACAAGTAACAATCACATCAAACGTGTATGGACTGAACATCTATAGGTAAATATAAATCTTATGTTTACAATATATACAAATAGAATGTTTTCCAGGGCTGGGTCTTGAATTCAGGAGTAGTGAACAGTCCTGACTTTTTAATCTTCATGTAAGGTGATCTTTCCCTTTATCCATATTGTTGCAGATTTACCCAGATCCTGATTTGAAATCCAAAGCCGGTAAGAATAAACTGTGTGAATCGCAAGCCAGGGAGCTAATTTTTTTTCTCAGCATGGGGCTGGAACTCAGGTCTTGGCAAGTCCGCCCCAGCTTCGATCACCCTAGGATGGAGTGCAGCCACTGGACATGCAGTTGTTTCTGGGGTCCTTGACCCCCAGGTGTTGCAGGGAAAATAATGCACAGAAAAAATGTGGCCTTTTATGTTTTTTTCCTTTGCACAGTGACCCTTCTGGGTCTGAATGACACTGTTGCAATGGTTACTTTATGTTGCATTGCTGAAGGCTGGCAGAATATCAGGAAACCCATAGGCCCACCTGGCAACAAAGGCCCTCATTTCAAATCCCCTTCCCAACACCAACCAATGGTAAGAGGTACTAAGAAACTGATTCCCATCCAAAGGAATAACACTGGAATTTTGTCAATGTCTCAGTTGAATGAGTTGATCATGAATGATGATCCCATAAAATTAAACAGCATCATTTCAGAAGGCTGGTTGATTTTATTTAATATTTATGAAGCATTAAAAGAATATTATTACTTACAGGAACACAAGAATTTCAGGACACCAGTGCTTTCATTAATATTTCAAGGATGAAAACAGTAACATTAATAACATGGACGCATAATAAATACCCAGGAATTGGTAGGAATATAGTCTATATAAATGAATAATGTATAGACATCTCTGGTACTCTATAAAGATATATATTTATTAGCATACTGCAATCTGCATGTCAATCTGTTTTTATTTGGTTAACCCCTGGGGCCCTTTCTCAGGTCCTGGGAACAACCTGTCAGCTCAATTTGCCCCAGGATGGTGTGTTTACGCTCACCCATTCATGAATTTGGCCTTGTAGGCCATGAGTTCAGATGCCAGCGCTCCCAAAAATGAATCATGGATTAAGAAGCTGATGGTGACACATGTTTTCCTTTACTGTGAATCTTCTGGGTGTCAGATATGTCATGGAATACATATATAGACCTGTATCCTATGTAGTCAATGTTCTATGTGCTATAATAGTCAATAAAATAAATGGTCAATACATGAATAAAACAAAAAATAAAATAACTACACTGAACACAATATGGAGTCAACATATGTATATTACTATAAAACATATATGTAAATTGTACATGAATAGGGTGTTTTCTAGTGCTGGGGATCAATTTCAAGCCTAAGGAACAGACTTGAATTTCTTGACTTCAAGAAGGCAAGTTTCCCCTTCCTACACAGTGCAACAGAGTTACCCAGACTATGAGTTCCAATCCCAGTCCTGGTAGAAAAAATGTCACCTTTAGAGTTTGTGAGGCCCATTTCTTAGGTATTTCATTATGCCTCCATTTAATGAATGTGATTTTTTAAATGCTTAATAAAATATTAACTAAAATTGATCAGTGTCGTGTAATATAATTGTGTATAATTTTATCCTAGAATCTTTCAAGAACTATTCATTCAATCATGACTTACATCACATTCCATTGGTAATCATATGGATAAGAACAAGTTTCTTAGGATCTCCTACCATTTGAAGTTGGCAGGACCAGGATTCGAATTGTGGGCTCAAGCTCCCACCACTTCAATCTGAGGATAGGGAACTCACCAGTCTGTCCAAGAACATAAACAAGACCAGTGATTAGGCAGAGACCAGTGGCTCTCAGCAGTCGTCCTTGATACTTACAAGGCTGTGATAGGAGGATCATGGTGAAAGTCACCCTAAGTAGGAAAATCCTTGAGACCCCTGTCCAACTTCAGTGCCAACAAAGCCAGAAGCCTTGTGGCTCTCGTGTAGAGGATGAGCCTTGAGCAAAAGCAGCTCATGGACTGTGCTCAGACCCTGAGTTCAAGGTCTGGAACTGGTAGCAAACAGAAATACACAACAATCTCTGTAGCTATCCAGCTAAAGCAGGTCACCCTCTTGTCCCCAACTGAATTGGACAGAATTCCCTGGGAAAAGGGCTGGGAAAACCGCTGTGTTCTTGACTCTGCCCATGCTGCATGCTTCACAGGATTCTGGCCACATCCCCATTTTTCGTTCTTCTTTCTGACCAATGGGATACAAGAATGGTGGCCATGCCCACATTCCATGCTGCCAGATAGCACTGGGATTCCCTCTGTTAGTTTACACCATTACCAGCAGTTGAGGAAATTTGCGGTGGCTGAGTGGTGAGGAAGAGACTCGAGGTGACTTTGGAGGATAATAGAAAATTGATGCTCCCACCCCCACCTGGCCCCTTCCCTCCCTTCACAAGGTTACAGGTTTCAAACCTCAGGCAATGGCATGCTGCCAGCAGGCCTAAATCCCGGACTTGGTCCCTGCCCCTAGTCTTCTGCTCTGGGCCTATGTGACCGTGTTGCTGCCACCATCGCTGCTGCCCCAATTGGAGCAGCTGCCAACAGCTTCTCCCAGCAGCAAAGGTGAGTGGCCGCCCCAACACCAACCTACTCTGGGTCAAACACCCCTCTGGGGCACAATGACACCCTTTCTTGTTTCCTCTTCCCGGCGCTGATGAGCAACCTTTCTGTCTTGAACATTTCTGAGATAGAAACTAAATATATTTTCAGGCTGGGCTGGATCGCGGTCCTCCTGTGAAAGATATGCTCCACCAGGCCTGGTCCTCTGTAGTTGGGATGGTAGACATGTGGTGTCATGCTCAGTCATCTGTTTAGATGGATTATCCCAAACTCAGTCCACAGCATCAGATTCTTGACCACACTTGAAGCTCTTTGTAGGGCCTCAACCATTGGACCTCAGTTTCCTCACAGGACAGTTGTGAAGAAACAAGGGATTTATACAGACACATCTCTGGAGAACAGCTAGGCAGAGAGGGAGCAACCTTCAGATAAGGTTTTGGCAATTCTGTGAGCATATGACAGGAAGATACCAGAAAGTGTTCAGTGGGGCCTGTTATTAATAGTGCAACAGGTCTGGGTTTATGAACCAAAGCATGGCTCTCTTTCATTATTACCCTATCCCCATGAGGAAGGGGATCCTTCACTTTGTTCAGTTTTGCAGCTGGGGAACTGAGGCACAGAGAAGCCAGGTGACCTACTTATGACCTCAAGTTCACAGGAAGCTCGGCCTGACTTCTTTAACATGCTCACTAGGACAATGGGTGCTATTCAGTCCACTTCTTGTGGTGGGAAGTCGTGGGTCTTGAACTCTAAGATTGGGCACTGTTCCGGAGCTCCTTACCTCAAGGCTAGTGCTCTATCACTTGACCTCACAGTGCCACTTCCAGTTTTCTGGTGGTTCTTTGGAGATAAGATTCTCACAGACGTTCCTGCCTGGGTGTCTATGAACCATGTTCCTCATATCTCACCCTCCTGTGTAGTTAGGATTACAGTTTTATGACAATGGCACCCGATTTAAGTGTAATTCTGATTTCTCTCTCTCTCTCTCTCTCTCTCTCTCTCTCTCTCTCTCTCTCTCTCTCTCTCTCTCTCTGTCTCTCAGGAACTGGTAGAATGGCTGCTGTAGGAGGTGGCCCAACTTCCCCAGGTGGCTGGAACCCAAGATGGCCCACTCTTTCTGGAGGTGGGCTGTTGGTCAGTAGCTGTCTCATTCAGCATGTTGATAGATTCCCATGAGGTAAGCCCTCTGTGCCCTTGCAAGACTGTGAAGGTTATTCATTGTCCACCTAGACTTACTGGACTTATTGTATTCTTTTCTAAATTATTTTCTAGCACCTGGCCAATATTATGGTACATAGATACTGAATGAAAATGTAATGTCAACTTAAGAAGTCATTTAGGGATCTGGGAATGTAGCTTCATGATATGGTGATTGCCTAGCATGCATGAAACCCTGAGTTCAATTCCTCAGTACCACATAAACAGAAAAACACTGGAAGTGGTGCTGTGCCTCAAGAGTTACAGTGATAGCCTTGAGCAAAACAGCAAAAAAAAAAAAAATCCCAAACCAAAACAAAACCAAAAAAAATTTAGTTAGTAAATGCCAAATAACGAACCTTACTTGGAATATATAATTGCTCCTGCCATACTGACATCTGACAATAGTCCCTAATTCATGAACTTTACTTATATTAGGATATTATGTTGAAAAAAAGTTTTGTTAATTAGGTCAAAGCAGTTAATGGCTTGAATCTGCTTAGATGTCAGGTGAAGATTAATTCTGGAAATTCAAAGATTCCAGGTTTTTGAATGGTCACTGCTAATCACAATGAGAAGGGTAGTCTAAGTGAAATTTGGAAATATTTTTGGTCATTCATGGCACCAAAATGGCAGAGGCAAATTAACAGTTGTGACAGAAGAGAAAGAATAACTCCAGAGTTAATGAATAAATGACAGTAACTAAGGTATACCAGAAACTGTTTTAGAGAACCATTTTTGCTTATTGAACAAATAGTTATCAACTAGGCTTATTCCTCATTACCTTTAGCATTCTAAATCTCTTGTTACTTCTTAATAAATGTATCTTCTGTGCTGTTTTTTCTTACCTTATCTTTTTTGCTTTCTAAAAATCTGTCTTTCTATACTTCTTTATGAACATTTCCTGATACTAAATACATCTACACAGATGACAGAGAATGCTAAATTAAGAGTCCCATAGCTCATGAGTCATTAATGAAAAAAACATGGAAAAGGAGGATATATTTAGTGTTACCTCAAATTTTCTGAAAAGCTGTAATGCCATCATTTGATCCAAATTTCCATTATTTGTCTACATAGTGTCATTCAGTGCACATAAATGCAAATATGAGCTGGGCGCTGGTGGTTCAGGCCTCTAATCCTAGCTATTCAGGAGAGCAGAGGATTGTGGTTCAAAGCCAGCCTGGTCAGGAATGTCCATGAGACCATTATCTTCAATTAACCACCAGAAATCCGGAAGCTTAAGTGGTAGAGCGCTCAACTTGAGCTAAAGAGCTGAGAGAGTGCCCCCAGGATCAGAGTTCTAGCTCCCAACCAACAAAAAGTGCAAATATTACCTTAAGTTTCTCCAAAAGGAAAGACAAGATCAATAATCTTCCCAAGCAGAAAAAAATAATTTCAAAATGGTTCAGTGCACCTACTTTTGCTGAATTATTTAAGTTATGGCTTCTTTGCTAGACATATTCTCTTCCTTTAAAAATTGTCACATATTAGCTTTACAATAAACTTCATCTATTATTTCTTGTTTCAAAAGAGAAGTGTATACAGTTGATGTCACTTAGCTTTCTTATTATCTTAATTCAAAGCCAAACCAGGCAGGAGAGTCTGTCAAACTCTTATCACAAATTGAACACCAAAAAACCAGAAGTGGAATTTTGGCTCAAACAGTAGAGTACTAGCTTTGGGGACAAGTGGGCAGGAAAGACAACTGTTCAGGGACAGGATCCAGCCTCTGGGTTTAAGTCCCAGAACTAGCAAAAACTAAACAAATAAGCAAACAAAAATCCCAGATATTTCTTTGGGATCCTCCTAAAGGAGTACTGGTCAGAGAAGATGCTGCTTTTGCTGATCATACTCACTGGATCCTGCTTTTTTGGAATCCTTATTGCTCTGGAGAACTCAGGACCAGACCAAAGGAACTGATAACTGATTCCTGCATCATGAAAATCATTTCAGGGTTGAAATATCCATTCACAAGACACATTAAAACCTCCATGTCTTTGTTCCTTTTCAGGAGAACACTTTTAAAATAACTATTTCCTTTTGTTCTATGCTGACCTTCAAATGGTACATTATTTCTTTTTGTAACACTCTCAAAAAGAAGTTTACAGAAAAATTTTATATGAGTAAAGAACACACTAGAAAAAGCCAGGGACAGAGTTTCCTTCAAGCCTTGGGATACTTTTCTTTTACAGTAAAAAGGAAAGCTCAAGGTAACTTGAACTTTGTTATTCCTCTATGTTCCCTTCCACTCCTGGGGTCAGTTTCCACATCCAGTAACAGTTACTTCCAGTAACAATCGATGGTGCTACTTGAAGTATAATGAATGTTTTCTGGCTTCACTGAAATAACACTAAGACACCTTTGTACCTGACATAACACGTATTATAGTGACAACTTAGTAAAGGGAAAATATGAAATTTTTATTGTTTATAAATACATAATACATGAGTACATTGAGTTCAGACTTTGTAAGTTCTCTGTAAATTGAGGCAAATTTTAAATAGGAAGAAGGTTGTCAGAATATTCTTTTTGTGAGTGTATGTGCTATTCATTATTTCCCAAGTGTACATGAGCTAACAGTAAGGCAAACAATAGCAATAATAGGAGAAAGAGAAGTTCTGTGTTTAAGTATAAGGGTTCAATACAATATAGAAGACTACAAATAAGGCAACATTGAAACAATAAAGCCAAGTCCAGAATGTAGATTTATGAGAGTCATATACAGAAAGCAAGACTCCTACGTGGAACATGAAGTATGAGGCCATATTCATTCTAAATCATGCTTGCTAATCATGCAACTTTGTAGGATGTAGAATGGAAGAATCATTCTGTTTTCAATGCAAGTCAGATATAAGAGCATGGAATTAACTGGAAAAAATGCACATCTTGTGAGAGCAGGGATTATGCTAGCAATGAACTTGTGGCTAAGATCACATTTCTTTTTTTTCTTTACACACACACACATACACACACATATGTATATATGTATATGTATATATATATATATATATATATAATATATATATATATATTTGTTGGCGGTGGTCTTGGCACTTGAACTGTGGGCCTGCGAGTTGTCTCTCTTCTATTCAGCTCAAGGCTAATATTCTCCCACTTGATCCACAGTGCCATTTCCAGTTTACTTTTAGTTAATTGGAGAAAAGAGTCTCTGGGACTTTCCTACATGGGCTGGCTTTGAACCTCAATCCTCATATCTCACCATGACCCAGCTTACGATCACATTCCTAACAGTGTGCACTCAAGGTATGTAATGTGTGTGTTCATCTATCTTTATAAGAATTCTTGTGTTAGGGGCTGGGAAGGTGGCTCAGTGGTAGAGCTCTTGCCTCGCATGCATGAGGCCCTGAGTTCGATTCCTCAGCACCACTTAAGCAAAAATGAAAAAAGCCGTGGAGCTGTGAATCAAGTGGTAGAGTGCTAGCATTGAGCTGAAGAGCTGAGGAACAGAGCCCAGTTAAAAATCTGGGCTATAGCTTAGACATTGCCCTCAAAAAAATCTTTGTATTTTAAAAGTTGATACTTCTGGAGAAATAAAACCTAAGAATGTAAAGGAGTCTTGGAAGTTCAGTTTTCATCCAACCTGGGCAGAACACTCTTTGCAACAGTATATAAAATTAAGCAATCAAAAGCTGGATTGGAATAATGGCTCAGGTGATGGAATACCAGTCATGAGAAAGATTGCTGAATAAGAGCTCAAGGCTTTTGCATAGATACATACAAACATACACATACACACAGAGGCACTTATATGTGCACACACAAATACACAAATGAAACAACTCTCAGAATGTGTAGAAGACTTAGAAAACAATAAATATGTGTCTTGAATAAGACTAGAATCAAGTGATAATTTTTAATAATAGAAAGTCCTCAAATGAATTTCCTTCAAATAAGTTTGAAAATATTTCTTTGGTAGGGATCAGAGATAGTAAGAGAGTCAATAATCATTATTAAAGGGATCGGATCCATGGAGAAATGAATCAGAGATCCTGCAGGTGCATATGAAAATATTCATGTCCTGTGTCAAATGTTAGAACATCTTTGAAGATAGTAGATAAACATTCTGAGCAGTCACTATGGTGTATAATATCCCTGGAGAAGTTCAGAATTGGTAGTCTATATCTAAATTAAATAAACCAAGAATCTATAGCAGGGCAATGTGATACAAGCCTAGAATTCTAGTACTGAGATTAAGACAGGAGATTAGAGAATGGAATTATATAGTGATACGTTCCCTGGACCAGGTAGTATAATTTTGTCTTAATAAAACAAAACAAAAAAGAAAGGAATACATAGTTGGACGTTAGGACTAATTTTGTCATTATGTTTTGAGAAGTCAAATTTCCTGTTCAAATGCAACACATACTTAATCCGCACTTCTGTTTTAAATTCGCTCTTCATTACAGAACATTCCTATATGCAAAATGACTCATGATTCCCATCCAAAATTTGAAAAAGTAAGTTATCATCATTTTGTTGTATCCCAAAGAAATGATGAAGGGTTACACAAGATTAAGCCTGGAAAAATAGCAAAGTTTGCCTAATGTAGGATTTTGAAGATCTTGCTAAATTAGAATTTAGATTTAAATAAATATTTTGGTTTTGTTTGTAATTTTATATTCTATAGGATTCTACAAAATTATTTTTATGTAGAGGGTTAATTGACAAATTCACAAATGATTTTGCATTCTATTTGCCTAGAATATTCTTTCAAGAGAGTTATAATTAGAACATAGTTAATAGATAATTCCAACAGTTCATGTATAAAATGATAATGTGAATGTTGTAGACAGAGTTGCCAAAAATTGATGATGTTAATTTATGAATTTAGAATAAGAGCAATTTTTGGAGTCTTTGTTATAACATAGAATGAAGAAAATAATCGTGTGACAATCTTCTTTCTTCTACCTGTACGTAACACAGGAATCAATTTCCTTAATTATTTGCTACTGTATACACTGAGAAAATTTTAGGTTTGGGGTTTGTTTTTGTTTTTGTTTTATTGGTTTGTCCTAGGGCTTGTACTCTGGACCTGGACACTCTCTCTGACCCTGTTTATGCTGAAGGCTCATGCTCTACCACTTCAACCTCAGTGCCACTTGCATTTGGCTTTTGCTGAGAAGTTTATTGGAGATAAAAATCTAGGGAATCTTTATGACTGGGTGGGCTTTGAACTGTAATCTTCATATCTTAGCATCCAGAATTTATATGATAGATTAAAAGGTACAAATAGGAATAATATTTGCAAGTGTTCTGATCTAAAGAATACCAATGGGGGAGGGACCAGTTTATTGTGGTTTTCTGTCTAGATCATGTATGGCATCACATTAGCAGAGTTGTATTTTTTCACAATAGAGATAAGCTATTCATGATGTGAATGAAGAGAAGGGTGAGGTGCACCCTAAAAGTTGGAAACTGCTGGGCTAGGATGACTCATAAATATTGCTATTGATGGACATAAAAATAATAGCTTACTGTGATAAACAATTGCTTACTCTTGAAGAATTCATTATTACCGATGCTACATAGTTTTATCCTCTACCAGAATGTGGTTATTTTTCTGTTGATTCTCAATCTGTAACAACCCATTTGAAAATGCATCTATTGCAGAATTACATACCATGCAAGCCGGTACTGTTTTGAATCTCTCAGGTATGGAATCTTCCGATTTTGAAAATGAGTATTTACTGGTCATTGGAATGTTGAAGAACACATACGTTCTATCTTCTTAACAACTTATTTACTTTTAAAAGTTATAAGTTTCCATAGAATTAAAGTGTTTTCACTTTTAGTATGAGAAAATACTATATTTATTCTTTTTTCAATATATTGTTAAGCATATTGTGAAAATATTTTCTAGTCAGATAGCATTCAAGTTGATGGTACTCTGATTAAAAAGGGATAATTAATTCAAATTAGATGCCAAACAGTATTGATTTTTTAAAAATTACTACATAAAGAATAATATTTACTATACCAATACAGTGAAATTTTATTTCATGCAGCTTACTTTTTAAATTTAATTTTAGTGTCAAAGTGATATATGGTGGGGTTACAGTAATTTTAAGGTAGTGAATACATAACTTTTCAAACTTGTTACCCCCTCCCTCATTTTCTTCACAGTTTTCCTTCACCCCAATACCCGTCACAAGTTGTAATGGACATTTCCAACATATTGTCTTGTGAGTATTGCTATTGCATTGGTTTGCATTTGTCCTTTGTCTCACCATTTTGTTGTTCCTCTGCCCTTCCATAATTAAGGTAAATATATACACAATACACGGGCTACCAAAATCAAATACAGCTGGTTATAAAGCCTAGGGGAACACCCAAAAGAAAACAGAAATCACATAGTACATAAAAAACAACAACCATATATAATACTCTCTGTTTCCATATCTTGGAGTTCATTTTGCTCAGAATCAGCTTGTATGGTTATATATAAACGCACAACAAAGCCATCGGAAAATAATGGTTTCATGGACACTATATCATGAAAACAACATCTTAACTGTTTTTGATGGTAACGTGGAGTTAGCATTGGTGAATTCGCGGTTCTAATAAATGAATTTCAAAAGAGTTTTAAAATGATGACAGGTAAATTTTAATTTGTTCAAAATTTTTGACAATTTAGCCTATTATGAAAATTTAAAATTGCTTGGGAAAATAGGCTTTAATGCAAAGTAATCCATGGAGACTTTGCTGAGAGGGAGCAAGGTGAGTGAAGATGGCTCATTTTCACACTAAACAAACAAACCTCAGAAACCTTGCTATAAATCCTGTAGGTTCCCTTGAGAATTGTCCTTACCCAGGAAATCTACTCTTACTGTGTGAAACGAGGTTGTAGTGGAATTTAAATTAAAAGTTCTTAAAAAAAAGACATCAAAGTTTGTGAATTGACTTTAATTACCAAACAGTAATTCTCTGAAAAAGATAAATTGTGCCCTCAACAATGAAAGAAGGTATTGGGTTTACACTTTTCTGTTTGTAATACTTTCCACAAAGTATCTGATTGGATACTTGAAACCAATGATTTCACATTTCTTAGTAGCTCACACAATATAATATCCTTATTAACCTGAGATAGTGAAGACTTCTTTTATTACATAAGCCAAAAAGTTTTGGGATCAGAAAAGAATTGAGCAAATTGAAAAGGCAAGAAAACACGTTCTTAGAAGCCTTATCTAAGCATATTGGCTTCAGCAATGGAGGGAGGCCAAACTTTTTGATACAGATTGTTGTAATATTTTTGCTACCTAAAGTGATTTTATAGAGCCTTTTTAGCTCACTACAATTTAGAACTGATTGAATGAAGACATAAAAATAAATTCCACATCCAAATAAAAGAGTTTTAAAAGAGAAACCATGAGTATGTGGCAATGGTGAAGGTCTTATAGTCCTTCACCTTCACTAGACTTGAAGTAAAGAATCTGTGCTTAGTTGGAAATAAGGCAAAAACTAAGAGGAGGACAGAGAAATAGGACATAGGAGCATTGTCCTTTTGTAACAGACACTGTCATTCAAGGTATGGATGATTTAACTCTATTCTTTTCCATACATCCTGCTGAGCAAATGCAAGACCAAGAGAAAGATAATCTATTGAAATAATTTTGCAAAGAATAACTTCACTGATCCTGATATGGCATCTAAGGAGAGTCTTAAGAGAGAATATAAAAGTGTAGTATTCTTCGGTTTCTTTGAGCATCTTGTTAGCAAAATATTTCTTTGAGTTTAAAAGTGATTGAACCAAAAAATGGTGGAGTACTTATTTTTGAGGGCACTTTAGACAGAAGAAGACTTTCAAGGTAAAAGAAAAAATAAAAAAGTATAGCTAAATATTTGTGATCACAGCTTCTTGGACTGGTATTTTGGAGACAAAGTTTTACATTAGAGATTGTCCTCATTAACGTTGATGCTGGGTTTCTGTGGCAACCAAATGAAAAGGGGAAGTTTAATGGACTCACTTGGACAAGTAAACAGCATGATAGGTAAAAATGGCAAATAATGATTAGTAAATTACTCTGAACAATTACTTTGCCAGAACAAAGAAGGAAAAATATAATTCAAAATCACTTGACTTAAAATTATGAATAAAAGTAGTCAAGAGGAATGAGAGAAAACATCAAGGACTTGTTTCTCTCCAGTGGAGTAATGTGTTCTTGATCTTGTTTCTTCCGTTCTATCTTCACAAGCTATCAAGTGTGGCTCAGGACTAGAGTATCCAGTTCAGACCAAGAGAATTCACAGAAGAAAATATTTGCAGCAGATGTAGGTGATTTATTATCTTAGATAATCTATTTAAATCTGTTAAAAATTCTCTTCTACCCAAAACTGCCCACTTCGAACAGCTTGGTATGCTTTTCCCAAGATTGTCCTTCATTAACTATTTAAAATTTTGAGAGGTCATAATCATACTCTATAGAGATTGCTGTTTGGTTGTGCTTTTTGTGTGTTTTTGTTTTTTATTTGTTGTGTTTTTTCACTGAATTTCAAAAGGTTGTGCAAGTGTGTTACAATTAAATATGTCCATCTAATTGTCCAATGTTCCGGGATCAGTCATTCTTTCTATAACTCTCAACCAACCCCTTCTACAAGATTTATTTCCGACTAACCACTTCCTTTCTCACATGTGTACATTGAGTATTCTAGCTGTAATTGCTCCTTGTTCCATTTTCATTCATTCTATGTCTTTCAATATTATTCCTCTCTGGTTTCAACTTCTTGATAGTCATTCTGTTAAACTGTCTTATATATCCATAATTCATTCATCTGAAGTAACAATTTGCAAGACTGTAGTCATGAAGCACCTAGACATGATTTTGTTCCCCTCCATTTGGAAGATTAATCTGTAGTCAACAAGAAATTTTAAAAAATTTTAAAAATGGCTTAGAATGTATTCCTAACTACCAGTTTTTAAACTGGATTTGTACAATGGTTTGTGATTATTTTATTTTACATGGGATAATATTTTCTACTACCTATAAGTTTTGGAAAAAGAAAAAAACTAAAATTTACTACTGTAGAGGAATATGATAGAAATAGAAGACAGATTTTATGTTTGTCAAATCTCTGATAAGTACCCATATTCAAGAATTAAAGGCATATTTCTTACTATGTTAGACAGATACGAAAAAAATAAAACAAATTATGATAAGGCAACTATTTGTGACTTTTTAAAATTTACTTTTATGTGATGAATTTTACTTTATTAGCTAATGTTTTGGTTTGAAATATGGGAGGCTGATCTATTTAACAAATTTTCGAAGGCACCTACTGAAAAACACAAATGGTGGGAGGTACTATTTCTACACTTTAATGAATGGTTGAACATGTTTGGCATTAGTGCTGAGTAAATAAATCAACTGTATTTTAACTTGCTCCCTACACTTGAAAAACATGTAACGTCACCAAATATTATCTACTTCTAAAGTGTTATTTTGGCAAATGTGATTTTAAAAAGTTTATTTGAAAAGGAATATACTTTCAGGAGATTACATGTAGGTTATCATTTGTTTGAGAATGCAAACATTTTTATACTACAGAACCAAGCTTTACTGAAGTACCAGTGTTTTGAAGCACTGAGGATCTTCTCAATTAATGTTTTTCTGAATTATATTTGACCTCTATGACAAGTATTCCTAGTCTTGGTAGAATAATTATGGATCTATCGTTCCAGGAACTATTTTTTGGCCTGATGATGCTCGACTGAAATCATTCATTAATCATTTGGAGAGGGGTATTACAAATAATCTTGTGACATTTGTGGTATTTTTCACTCATATGGGATGGTCATCTGAAAATTGAAAGTTTCAATTACTGTACTTTCACATTTTGTGATCTCATCCTGCATTTTAAGTTGCCTGGCATTCACAACTGCTTACTGATAATTCCTGCATTTCAAGGAATTGGGGCCCTGAAATATAGGAAAAGAGAAATTGAGATGGGTCTTCAATTACTTTCTGCTGGCATGTTGCATGGGCCTAGTTGAGAACTCTTGCCCAAGTTATCTGATGATGCAGATAAGTGGGACCTGGGATCCTAAGACCCATGGATCCTGTAGAAGAATAATACATTTTAGACATCGTATCAGCAAATTTTGGGTATAATCAGTAGGATGCTTCATAAATATTGAGACTAATAGTTTGGGACCAGCGAGTTAAAACAATAAACAGAGCAGCAGAGTAAATTCCTTATAGATTAGAAGAAAACAACATTGTTTTTGTTTTACCATGTGAATTCAGAAACCAAGAAGACTTAGAAAGTATCACAAGTTTATTCTGAAAACATTGCATTGATACTTTTTATATTCTAATATATATTCTAATCCTGATTATTTATATTCCAATGGATTTATTGGAATATCAATTCATTTGTCAAATTATCAATTAATTTCTGTAAGATTCACTGTGTGAAATATAAAATCAGCACATATAAATATAAAATATATAAGTAAATATAATATAAGTAAATGTTTTGCATTGTTCTGTTGTGGTTAGGGTAACAAAGGCAACTGTTTTAAAATGTTATTCCGTTACTTCTACCTCAGTGTTTGGTAGAATTAGATCTAAAGCTTTACCATTCGGAGATGTACAGCTTAGATTCAAGAGGAAATACTGTGATTAAAACATTACCAATTTAAGGCCTAATAACGAGGAGAAACATATGGACTTCTCCTGGAGCTATGGAACATATTTGGTGATAGAAAATCAGTGGTGTAAATTCCTGCCTGGTTGGATGGTAGACAGTCCAGGACATTAGGTAATCATGCGTATGAACAATTTTTTCACCTTCTTGGCTTTAGCTACTTTTGAAATGGTAGGGATAATAAATAATTATATTTTGAAAAAATACCTTCTAGTCTGAACAGTTCTGTCTGAACTGTTCATCTCTCTATGATCCCTTGTAACTAAGATTAGTTTTGCTACAGTAAGACAAGCTATGCTGTCAGGGTAAGATATTCTGGTTGGTCTGTTCCTACATGGAGCAAGGGTAAAGGGTCAGGGAGACATTTGTGCCAGTAACACCTTATTTGGGAAATTTTAAGCTGGAAATTTTAAGAAGTAGCTCTTAAGCAAGGCTTACTTTGAATACATTAGCTCCACAAAGCTAACTCAGTTGATAAATAAGTACTTGAAAAGCCATCACCTTTGGACATAGCTATAAAGGCTTCAAAGTATGATCAAATTTCAAATTAAAAAGACTTAAAATAAAATAGTTATTGACAAAAAATTGCAAACGTGAGCATTGAATAAACAATGTTTTTTCCAACTTAAACAGAATTTTACAGAAATACGATGAATAGCAATTTACAGAACAATAATATTTCCTTGTTACAAATAGGCAACCAAGGAGATATGCCTGCCTAAAGATTGCATCATTAACTACTTAAATTTACAGGATACTACTTGTTTCATCAGCACGTCTACCTGAATTACAATACAGACATTAACATGTTTAATAGGATAATAACAAATGTGTGTATGTGGTGTGTGTGTATGTTTATGTGGTTTATTTGTGTCTGTGCTTTGTGTGTACTTTGTAATGCTTGGGAGATCACACAATTGCTTCACATATGTTAGGCCTATGTTTTACCACTAAGCTATACTATTTAGTTAAAATACAAATTGTATTTTTAATGAAGACTTTTAAATTTTCGTTCCTAATATGTTTTTTCAAAATTACATATGATAATATTTCATCCATCATATATCCACGTTAGCAATTGTTATTGTTATTCTTTTTCTTATTTCTTTGGAAATTAATTATATTCCTATTACAACTTCTTTACATTGTAACAGCTCTATACAATGCTTTATTTTCTATTTTATTATTCCCATGTTATCTGACTTTCAGTCCAAACTATCAGGTGGATTAAAAAGGGACTAGATTCAGGACACTTTATTTTTCTCCTTCTCTTCTCTGAAGTCTTTCTGTTTTTTGAAACAATACCAATGACATACCGATCCAATATGGTCCACCATTCTTCCACATCTCACTGTCTTCTTCAGTACAACTCAATTAGTTATCATTCAGCTTTATTTTGCTGTACTGCTATCTAAATCTTAACTCATTCCTAAATTAATTTTAGTTGCATTGAGCAGTCTCTAAAGACATTTTTACATATAATATCAGGAGTTTGTATTTTCACAAGGTGCGAAATATGAGTGACTATCAAATATTTACATATCTCTGTAGAATATTGGTCCACCTGCTCAATAATCACGTATGTAAATTCAAGGAATACAGGTCAGTCAGAGCAATCTTGTAAAATGGCGTAGCTTGAACCTTCATACTAGCTTTGAATAGTATTGCCATGTTTAGTAGTGAAGACAACATAGGTCTACTATAAGAACAGACACATAGAGGAAGGAAACAGATTTGTCAAAAATAAATTCTTAGTTTTATGATCCACAGGTTTTGAAAAGGATGCTATGACATTATGAAATAAAAAACAGAATATTAAATGGTTGTGTTGGCACAATTGCCTCTCTAGATTTAAAGAATGACCTTAGACTACTACCTCAATCCTTTGTTTGTTTCTTTGTATGTAGGTCATGGGGTTTGAACTCTGGGCTTGGGCGCTGTCCATGTGCTCTTCAGCTCAAGGTGAGCACTCTACCGCTTGAGCAAAAGCAAAAACTTCCGTTTTTCTAGTGGTTTATTGGAGATAAGAGTCTCATGGAGTTTCTTGCCCAGGATGGCTTTAAAACATGATCCTCAGATCTCAGCCTCCTGAGTACCTAGGAATACAGGCATGAGCCACCGGCACCTGGCCTACCTCAAGCCTTATAAAGAATGATTATCAAGCTACATGTGAGATGTAAAAACCTATAAAACAGAAATGTAAAAATTCATGACATTGATCAGTAAACGTTTCTAAAAATTTGACATGGAAAACATTAGCGGCTAAAGAAAAGCAAGAAGTGGATTATATCTCGTGATAACCTTTCAGAACTCAAGGGACACTATAACAGAAATGAAACCATATCCAACAGATAGAGGGCACACATTTGTTAATGCTACAATGTTAATGCTACAATGATTCTGAAACTTAAATATTTTTATATCTTCTAATTCTATATACATTTGTCCTGAATAAGATATTTCTTTAAAAAACATATGTAAATTAATAGTCTATATGAAGAACATATGAAATAAGCTCCTCTTTAGTGTCTAAGAAATTATAAAAAGAAAACTCACTAGTATGACCATAATATAAAAAGAAGACACAAAATATAGCAATGCATTTGTGGAGAAATCGATATACTTCTCAGAGTGATCGATTTGTATAATACTGCAATCATTTTAGCAAACAAGTTTTCAAGTCTTAAAAAGGTGAAAGAGTATTGTATAGGATATAGGCATTACATTTCTATGAATGTATTAAACAGAAGTAAAAAACGTTTTTGGACAGAGAATATAGTTAATTGACAGTGAACTTGAATGGTATGTGTGAGACCCTAGAAATGATCCCCCAAAAAATTTTTTGAAAAGACACACTATAGAGGATGTATACTGGACAAATTCCTGTAACTGAATTTTATATCTATTTTAATGTCTGTTCTAAAATTTACAACATTTCTATTTGAAGAAATGCAACTTTGTGACACTTAGGGTTTGAAAACCTATGAAGATACAATTCACTTCCAAAGCACTAAAATGTATACAATAAAAGGAGATAATATATTGTAAATGAATTGCATGTCAGGAAAAAAAAAACTTGTTAAAACTTCTTTACACAAAATGCAGAATTGCTAAAAAGATGATTTTGGTGCTGGCTAAAAACTCTTTGTAAACTACTGCATTTAAAACAAAGATGTGATTTCTGTTTATTTTGAGGGTATTTTGTCCATTTGAGTTTATACAGAGATAACTCAATCCAAAAGTATATGTGACAACTGGAATACCTAGGAATTATGCATCACTTCTAAGTAATTTTTTTATTATTTTTATTTTTTAATGTGAAAATACTGTACAGAGGGGTTACAATTAAATGGGCAAGATAATGAGTACATTCCTTATCAAGCATTGTAACCTCCACGTTTGTTACCCCTTCCCATCCCTTCCCATCCTCTGCCTCCCCCCCACCCTATCCTCCCAGCTACCCACACCAAGACTATTGTAAAGTTCATTTTTCGACATAATGACTTGTACATCTCATTGTTGCATTGGGTTCACCTGTATCCCTATTTATCCTCATAATTTACCTTATTTGCAATATCTAGTATATGTCTGAGTCAAGCAGAAAAGGTCAGATAAGGTGATGTTAGGGAAATGAACCCTAAGATATATATTCAAATGTTTCTTTTTCTTTCATGCGATTGTTTCTAACACATTTATAAGATTATTTCTTTGTTGCTTTGTATGTCCCTTCCCCACAGTATTACCCCTGCTTTCACTGTATTTGATGTCGGTATAATTTGTGGAGGGGAAGGGGAAAAACTTCTAGGTAATTGAGAAACTTTTCTGGAAGAAACTTTTAGCAAATGACAGAAAACACAAATCTATGCATGTGCATTTTATGAAAGTCATATGTTACTTGTTCATTCGAATTGCTTATCTCTACTTTGTTAGGAAAAACATATTCTCAAGATAGCCAAAAGCAGTGAAAAAAACAAAATACACAATCATCTTGATTTATTTGTGAAAGTAACAAATGAAATAAAACAATTCCACTTAAGGGACTCCAATATTAGTGTATGTGAAGATGTTCCTGACTGCCAATATCCAGTAAATTTTTGGAATTTTAATTTCTACTAACATATGAAAACTAGAGCAAGAAAACAAATAGAGACTTAGAGTGAATCAGCCTTGAAATCCTTTTCTTAATTGTTTTGAATTTACAAAAGAATTGAAACTCCTTTACTTTGGAAATCATTTAAAATATTTATCACTTATGATAATTCAAATACCAACCAAGAGTAATTTTATAGAATCATTATAAATATCCTTTTATTACTATTATAAAATAGAATAAAAAAAAAAACAGTCCCAATATATGACCTACCTATCATTATTCTTAACTTCTAATCATTACCTAACTATCTTAAACAATCTAAATAGTCATGTCTTTAACATAGACGTAAATATTCTATACTCTTTTACTTAACATTTTCCAGGGGTATGTATTCATGTTTCTAAGAAATGTTCACAGCAGTTAAAAGATGCTTTTGTGAAATTAATGTGATAAAATTTGTTGTTGTGGCTATTGTTTGCAAGGCCTGGACATTGTCCCTAAACATTTTTATGCTCAAAGACAGCACTCCAGAACTAGAGGAAAAGAGCTAATTCCTGTTTTTAGTGGTTAATTGGAGATAAGAATCTAACAAGTACTTTTCTGTCTGGGCTAGTTTCGAAAACAATTCTAAGATCTCAGCACCCAGAATATCTCGTAATATAAGGATGAGTTAGCGGCACCTGGGTTCATGAAGTTTTTTTTTTTAATTTTAATTATATTTTAAGATGTTTGTTTCACTATGATGTATATCATTCTGCAAATAAATTTAGATATATGTATATCTCTCCTGGGTAAACTAATGAACTCAAGGAAAATGTCCCTAAGGAGCCTGTCAATTCTAATATCACTGTTTGTCTCAAAATGCTTTAAATTCTACATCCTCTAATGTGGGCATAGGGTTATATTGTGGAACTTTTCTCCTCAGAGAGTGACTATTACCGTATTGCTTAACATGGACAAAGTATCTTCATACATAGACTGGGTGTGTGCAAATAAGAAGTGGTAGTTGAACAACGTTCTTAGCAGTCTGTACAGATGAAATGGAAATAGAGCAACTATGAACTCAAAAGGAATGTGCAAAAAAGACAAAGGAACGAAGTAGAATGTGCCAAGAAAAGCTGAAGTATAATTTCAAATAATGTGCTCAGGTGTGAGGGTGTGTTCAAAGTACAGGTTCAGACAATGTAGTTGGATATCTTGGGCAGAAAACTGCTTTAAACTATTCTGGGATAATTGCACAAGTAGAAGCCCCTAACTCTGACTCTAATCAGCGACAACATCATCAACTTAGGGACTATTTTCCACGTGCAAAGTGAGAAAAAGAGGGCTGATCATAGTTAGTGTTCAAGTTGAAGCAATGGCAATCACATAAATTTTCTTATAAGTCTTCATTTATTTTGGAGCATTAGAGTATGAAAAAGCCAAGTAAATATTCTGCATATACCTAAATTAAGTGGGACGTATTATATTGGTCTCTCTTTAACTTGGAAGTTATCAATTACGTCTTTTTATACACTAACTTTGGACAATTATCTGCTGTCAGTTATTTTCTTCTCTTATCTTTCTTTTGCCCTTCCACTTACATAATTATTATTTAAAGAGATATAACTGAGCTTGCATTTCTAAATTCTTCAAAATTATCTGAACTACTTCATACTTATGGCAGCATCCTATATCTTTCTCAAGGGAAATATTCTGTCACTACCATTTTTATCCTATATGATATTGGATATATTCCTGCCAAATTCAGTGCAAGATATATATTAGACTCATTCAGATATCTCAACACTTGTACCACCATAAAATACTATCTTACTTGGAAATCATGATATTAGTATATCTGGGGAGTTGGCATCTGTCATTTTTGAATGGCCTTAAGTGATTCTTACATGCTATCATGATTTAAACTAATATACCACTCAGTAGATGAACGAATTGACAAAATGTGGTTTATATATATACAGAGAAATTCTATGCTTCCAATTCATAAGGAAATGGAAAGACTTGGAAAGATCCTACTAAGAAAAATAAGCAAGACACAAAGAAACAGATTCCATGGTTTCCCCCATTTGTAATAACCAGGAAATATCTAGGATAGTCCTAGCAGGTGAGCAGAATGGCTCAATAGCTATGTGTATATGACCACATAAAATGATGCTGAGCAAAATAAACTCCTAGATATGGAAAGAGAAGTTTTTCTTTGTGGCTTTTGTTTTTAATGTACCATGTGATTTCTTTTGTTTTCCTCTATGGTTTGCCCATTGTTGTATTTGATTTCAGTATCCTGTGTATTGTATATACATTTATCTTCATTTGGCAAGGGAAGCAGAACAATAAAATGGCGAGACAAAGGACAAAAGGCAAACCAATGCAATAGACATACTCACAGGACAACATGTTGGAAATTTACATTACAACTTGTGAGGAGTATTGGGGTGAATGAAGAGTGTGAGAAAAATAAGGAAGGGGGTAAAAATTTTGACGTTATGTATCCAGTACCTTATAATTACTGCAACCCCTTCTATATATCATCTTGACAATAAAATTAAGTTAAAAATGAGCTACATAAAATATAATTTCACTGTATCGGTATAGTAAATATTATTCTACGTGCATTACCTTTTAAAAAATGAACATTTTGCCTGCCAATTAAATTACCTCTTTCTTTATCGGAGGGACTTCAACGTGAATGTTATCAAACTATACAATATTTTCAGAATATACTTGCCATTATTTGAAAAAAAACATTATTTTAGTATTTTCTCATATTAAAACAGAAAACAGTTCAATTCTATGGAAACTCCTAACGTTGAAAACTGACTAATTATTAAGAGGACAGAATATATCAGTTCCTCAACATTCCTATGACTATTAACTACTCATTTTCAAATTCTGAATATGCCATACCAGAGACATTCAAATCAGTACCTGTTTGCATTTTAATTAATTCAGCAATAGATGCAGTTTCCAATGAGGCATTACATATTTAAAAGTCAACAGAAAAAATAGACATGTTCGGTTGAGGATAAAACTATGAAGTATCTATAATAATTAATTCCTTAAAAGTAAACATTTGTTCATCAGAGTAAGCTATTATTTCTATGACAATCAATCCCAATTTTTTATGCCATAAATTCATCCTAGCCCAACAATTTCCAACTTTTAAGGTGCACCTTAAAATTCCCTAAATTCACATCATGACTACTTTATCAATATTGTGGAAAAATACTACACATCTGCTTATGTGATGCCCTTCTTATTGTGGAAAGAATGCTACACTACACTTTGCTACATCATTTTCCCTGCAATGGTATTCTTGAGCTCAGTACTCTTGCAAATATTATTTATTTTTATTTTATTTTATTATATATATTATCTATCATAGATATTCAGGAGATCTGTATATCTTAATATTAAGATTTGAAGATTATGGTGCAAAGCCCACCCCGGCAGGAAGGTTCTTTAGATTCTTACCTCCAATAAACTCATAAGGAAAAGCCAGACCCAAGTGGCACTGAGGTTCAAGTGGTAGAGCAGTAGTTTGGAGCAGAAACAGGCTCTGGGACCGTGCCCAAGCCCAGAGATTAAGCCCTAGGACAAACCAAGCAACAAAAACAAAATAAAAACAAACCGCAAACCTAGCATGTTTCTCATTGAATACAGAGGTACATAATTAAGGAAATTTCTTCCTGTGTTATGTATAGGTAGAAAGAAAAGATGTCATATAATTACTCTCTTCATACCATGTTACACCAAAGTCTCAAAAGATTGCTCCTTTTCTATATTTATAAATTAATATAATCAATTTGTTGACAATTTGTCTAGATTATTCGCATTATCTTCTTAAACATGAACTGTTGGAATTATCTATTAACTAAGTTCTTATTATACTTCACTTGAAAGGATATTCTATTTTTTTGGGGGGGAGGTCCAGTCGTGGGGCCTGAATGCTGGGCCTGGGCACTGTCCCTCAGCTCTTCAGCTCAAGGCTAGTGCTCCACCATTTGAGCCACAGCGCCACTTCTGGCTTTTTTTCTTTTTGCTTATGTGGTACTGAGGAATCAAACCCAGGGCCTCAGGCATGCAAGGCAAGCACTCTACCACTGAGCCACCTTCCCAGTCGAAAGAATATTCTAGTCAATTAGAATGCCAGAATCATTAGTGAATTTGTAAATTAAATCTTTTACTTGAAGAGAATTTCATAGTATCCTATAGAATATTAAATTACAAACAAAAAATATCTATTTTAAATCTAAATTCTAATTTAGCCAGGTCTACACAGTCCTACATTAAATGTACTTTCCTATTTCATCAGGCTTAAAATTTTGTAATCTTTCATCATTTCTTGGCACTCTAACAGAATGATACTTACTTTTTCAAATTTTTAGTTGGGAATCATGACCTCTCTTGAATTTAGAAATGTTCTTTAATTAAGACAACATTTAAAACACTAATGAGGATTATATATGAGTTGCATTTTAATAGGAAACTTGACTTCTCAAAGCATAATGACAAAATTAGCCCAAATTTCCAACTGTGTATTCCTTTCTTGTTTATTTTTTATTCCTTTCTTGATTGGTTTTATTGAAACAAAATTATATTCTTCAAGTTGGCCAAAGTTTCTGATCAGCTCACATAACTTGGGAGTGGAGTCCATGGGGTCCATTAAATACAAGATCATGTCATTTTCATGTTTTTTTCTATTTTTAAATTTATTATTTTTTTATTGGGAAAAAATTGTACAGAGGGATTGAAATTACCTGGGCAAGATAATGAGTACATTTCTTCTGAAGCGTTGTAACTTCCTATTTTGTTTCCCCTTCCCATCTCTTCCCATTCTCCTCTCTTACCCCACCCAGTCCTCCTCCCCACCACCAAAGTTGTAAAGTTTGTTTTCGATATAACAACTTGTACATCTCACTGTTGCAATGGGTCCACCTGTATCCCTATTTAAACGATTTGTTTTTTCCCTTTCCCTCCACAAACTATACCAACATCAAATACAGTGAAAGCAGGGCTTATACCGTGGGGGAGGGAATACAAAGCAAGAAAGAAATAATCTTATAAACGTGTTAGAAACAATCCCATGAAAGGAAAAAAACATTTGCATACATATCTTTGGGTTCATTTCCCTAACATCAACTTATCTGACCTATTCTGCTTGACTCAGACATATAAAAGTTACTGTAAATAAGGGAGACCATGGGACCTATGTTTCTTTGGGCCTGGCTTACATCATTAATATAATTTTTTCCAAGTCTTTCCATTTCCTAACAAATGGAGCAATGTCATTCTTTCTGGTAGAGGCATAGAATTCCATTGTGTATATATACCACATTTTCTTGATCCACTCATCTACTGAGGGGCATCAGGGTTGGTTCCATATCTTAGCTATGGTAAATAATGATGCAATAAACATAGTCATGCTGGAAGCTTTAGAGTGGTCTTGTTTGTGAATATTTGGGTAAATGCCAGAAAATGGGATTGCTGGGTCATAGGAGAGGTCTATGTGGAGTCTTTTTAGGAACCTCCATATTTCTTTCCAAAGTGGTTGAAAAAGTTTACACTGCCACCAACAGTGCAGTAAGGTTCCCATCTGTCCACATCCCCTTCAGCATCTGTTGTTATTAGAGTTCTTTTTTATAGCCATTTTAACTGGGGTGAGGTGGTATTTCAATGCTGTTTTGATTTGCATTTATTTCATGGCTTGAGAATTTGAGCATTTCTTCATGTGTTTATTGGCCATCCTTCTTTACTCTTCAGAGAAATTTCTCTTTAAGTCTTTAGCCCACTTATTTATTGGGCAGTTGATTCTTTGAAGATTTGTTGTTGGGGGATTTAATTTTTTAAGTTCCAGGTATATTTTAGATATGAGACCCTTTATGTTGTATGGCTAGTGAATATCTTCTCCCAATCAGTGGGCTTTTTAGTGATCTTGCAAGCTATGTCCTTTGCCAGGCAGAAGCTCTGCAATTGCATGCAATACAATTTGTCCAAACATTTTTTGATTTTTTGTGTTTCCAGGTCTCTATTAAGAAAATTTTGGCCTGTGCCAAGGAGACCTAGGGTTTCTCCTTTTCCATCCTGTAATACTTTTAGAGTGTCTGCTTTGACTCCGAGGTCTTTAATCCATTTGAGTTGATTTTGGTGCAGGGTGATAAATAAGGATCTAGCTTTAGTTTTCTACAAGTAGTTAACCAATTTTGCCAGCACCATTTACTGAACAGGCTGTCTTTCTTATATTCTATTTTTTTAGCTCCCTTATCAACAATTAGATGCCTATGGGACTCTAGGTTCATTTCTGGGTTTTCAATTCTATTCCATTGGTCATCTTGGATGTTTTACTTCATATTTCCTTACTTAGATTCCCTTCAAGTTTGAATCTTGTCTTATTGCCCCAGCTAGCATTCTAATACTAATTTGAAGAGGAGTGGAGAGAGCAGACATCCTTATCTCTTTCCTGAATTAATGAGAAATGGCTTTAACTTTTCACCATTAATTATAATGCTGGCTGTAAGTTCGTCAATTCTTAGCAGAAAGAACAGCACTGGAGCAATATCAGTTCCAAATTTCAAACTATACTAAAAAGCCATAGTAATTCAAGCAGCTTGGTACTGGCACAAGAACAGTCCTGTGGACCAATGAAATAGGACTGAAATCTCAGAAATAAACCCACTGACCTATAGCCACCTAATCTTTGAAAAGGGAGCTAAAAATATAGAATGGAAGAAAGACAGCTTTTTCAGTAAATGGTGCTGGTAAAATTGGTTAAACACCTGTAGAAAACTAATGCTAGTTCTATCTATCTATCTATCTATCTATGTATCTATCTATCTATGTATCTATCTATCTATCTATCTATCTATCTATCTATCTATCTATCTATCTATCTGTCTGTCTGTCTGTCTATCTATCTATCTATCTATATTACCCTGCGTGATAATCAAATCAAAATGGATCAAAGACCTCAAAATAAAAGTAGACACCGTGAAAACATTACATGAAGGATAAGAGAAACTCTAGGGCTTTTTAGCAGAGGCCAAAAATTTCTTAATAGAGAACCAGAAACAAATCAAATCAAAGAAAGGTTGGAGAATGGGATTGCATGAAACAGCAGAGCTTCTACAAGGTAAAGTTCATAGATAGCAAGATTAATAAAAAGCCCACTTACTGGGAGAAGTTCTTCATTAGTCATAAAACAGACAAATTCTTATATCTAAAATGTACTTAGGACTCGAAATCATAAATCCCCCAAAAACAAATCCTCAAAGGAACAGCTGCCCAATAACTAAGTGGGCTGAAGACTTAAAGAGAGACTTCTTTGAAGAGGAAATAAAAAGTGTCCATTAGACACATGAAGAAATACTCAATTTTTCTAGTCATAAGGACCTGTTGCAACAATGAGAAGTACAAAATGTCATGTCAAAACCAGCTTTACAATGTCGGAGGGGGGGAGAGGGGGTATGATTGGGTGGGGGGGAGGGGGGAGGCTGGGAAGGGAGGTGAAGGGTAAACAAAGGAGGAGGCTGCAATGCTTGGTAAGAAATGTATGCATTATCCTGACCATGTAATTGTAACCCCTCTGTACAGTATGTTCTCAAATAAAATAAAATAAAATTTAAAAAAAAAAAAAGAAAAGAAATGCAAATCAAAACATTGAGATTGCACCTCACTCCAGTTAGAATGGCTAAAATCAAGAAATGTAATAATGACAGATGCTGGTGGGGATGTATCTAAAAGGGAACCCTACTGCATTATTTGTAGCTGTGTAAACTTGTTTAATCACTTTGGAAAGCAGTATGGAATTTCTTCAAAAGGCTCCACCTAGAGCTCCCCAATGACCCAGCAACCTGACTTTTACACACTTACCCAAATGATCACAAAACTACCAGCACAACCATGTTTATTGCAGTATTAGTCACCATAGCTATGATATGGAACCAACCCCAATGCCCCTCAGTATATGAATGGTTCAAGAAAATGTGGTACACACACACACACACACACACACACACACACACACATACATACACATACACAAACACACACACACACACACACACACACACACACACACACACACACACACACACACACTGGAATTCTATGCTTCCATCAGAAAGAATGACATTGCCCCATTTGTTAGGAAATGGAAAGACTTGGTAAAAATTATATTAAGTGAAGTAAGCCAGACCAAAAGAAACATAAGACCCATGGATTACCTTGTTTTACCTTTGTTTGCAAGGATTACTACATGTCTAGGACAAGTAGAGAAGATCAAAACTAGGTACATATGACCATAAAAGATGATCTTAAGCGAAATGTACTCCACATCAGAGACACAAGTGGTTTTTCCTTTCTTTCTTTTGTTTTTAGTATGCTTATAATGTACTATGTGATCCTTTTGTACTTTATTCCCCCACGATAAACCCCTGTTTTCACTGTATTTGATTCCAGTGTTCTGCACCATATATATATATATATATATATATATGTAATTTGGGCAGTGGAAGGGATATAGCAGAATGCTTATATGGGGATGCAGGTTGACCATTGTGACAATGAGTTGTACAGCACACTGTGTCGAAAATGAATTTACAATGTCAGGCAGGGGTCGAGGAGGGAGGAGTTGGAGATGTGGGGAGGGAAAAGATGGTAGGGGAAAAACAAAGGAGGAGGTAACAATGCTGTATAGGAAATGTACTCATTATCTAGTCCTGTAACTCTGAGGCCTCTGTACAGTATTTTTACAATAAAAATATATTTAAAAATATCTGCCCGCTGTAAATTTCCAGTGCTGCCCTCGGAATTGCATTTTCTACCTATTCTGGCTGTGGTTAGGTCCACCTGCCCAATTGATCAGTGGTCTTCAAGGCATCTTGGTCCTGCAGTGTCGGTTGGAACCAGGCCAAGGAAAGGACAAAACAACTTCCAGGACATGGTTTCTTCATTGCCCATGCAACTAGGATTGCAAGCAGAATTTCTCTGAATTTGACTCCAGAAAACAATCAGTGAATCAAAAGGCAAGTCCACCAAACACCTCATTCCCCCCCCCCTCATTTGCTCCTTTCTCCCTCCCTCAGAAAGTACAAAATAATTTTGCACGTTTTGATACACACACAAAATGCCCACCATCTCCCCTGGTAAACTTGGTTTCAAGTCACTAAGTCATATCAATGGATAATGCTGCATTCATTATTCTGGACAACATCTTCAGGTTGTTTGATGCTTTAATTTTTTGTTGTTGTTATTGATGTTGTTGGTAGGGGGGCCTGAACTCTGGGTCTGGGTGCTGTCCCGGAGCTGTTCAGCTCATTGCTAGCTCACTTCCACTTTAGCCACAGTGCCACTTCCAGTTTTTTCTCCTTATGTGGTGCTGAGGAATTGAACCCAAGACCTCATGCATGCAAGACAAGCACTGTACCACAAGTCTTCATCCAGCCCTACTGATTTAATTCTTTAAAATTTCTTTTTGTCAGTCATGGGCCTTGAACTCAGGGCTTGGGTATTAACATATCCCAGAGTTCTTCAGCTCAAGGGGAGGCCTCTCCCAATTGAGCCACAGTGCCACTTCCTGTTTGGAGATAATTGACTCACAGACTTTCATGCCAGGATTTGCTTTGAACAGGTGAATTTTTAAATTGTATTTCTTCTAGGTGTTTATTGGTACATTACAGTTTTTCTGGAATTTAAAGTTTTCTGTAAACTTTTGTCTTCAAGTAATCCAACAGAATTAAATATTACATTTCAAAGCTATTCTTTAGCACATCCATTTTGAAATTATTATCTTAAGATAAAATTCTAATTCATTGTAGTAACAAACCATTAAAGTCCAAATGGGAAATACGTTAATTTCAGCAGCCTTGACTCTCCTTCCTCTTTTATTCTCTCCAGTATCTTTTCTTGTTTTGGAACAAGTGTCATGGACTGTCCAACCATTCAAAAAGAAGATTATTCCATTAATTTAAAAGAAAAAGAATCCAGTCTGCCTGCATCTCAAGGCAACTTTCAGAATAATGTTAATCTAATAATTCATGTCATTGGATTTCCAGTCATTTCGATAATTTTTTGTTTAACCACTCATTAAAGAGGTCCCAAAAAGCAAGAATCAAAAATCATGTTTTGCTTTCTAAGAATGTTAAAAAAAGCTAGTGATTCAAAAAGACACATTGTATTCTTCCAATATTACGTGGTAAAGAATTTCTTTTTTATCATAGCCCATACCACTGATCCCTTCCCTTCAAACTTGTAGATTTGTTCAGTTTTCTTGTTCCAGCTTTCTTTTTGGTATTAGCCTCAGTAATGTCCTTGTAGTATTTGACAATGAAATCCCATTTATTTCTAGAGAGCTCAATTCATATTGCCAAAGGCAGACTCATGAGCATATCATAAAGCATAAACTATTGAGTATCATTAACATGATCATATGCAACAATTCCATAAATCAATATAAGTACCACATAAATGTGCATCTTCATATACTTTTTAAAATGCCAAGCAGTTACATATCTATGTCATAAAATAATTCAGTTCACTGGTACAAGAGATTAAGCTAAAATCTTTATTTATATCATCCCCAATATTTTTGTCAAATTTTCTTTTCTCATTAACTTTCATCTTAGGGCCTGCTTTTCCTAGCAACAAGTTATAAGTTGATATCCTTGGATTTTAGTCCCCTCTGAGTAACCTCTTTTCTTCCCACCACTAGTTAGTTCCTTATGTTAAATACCTGAGGAATAACATCCCATTTTGCCTGCAAGAGGCATACCCAATTCGACTGTCTGTGCCTACTCTTACCTTTCTTTGTTTGGGAATGTGGTACCAGAGATAGGTGTGTCAGGGATCAGGTGGCTGGAACCATGGTGTTAAGAATTATGGGTAGCAAAATGAGTAGCAGAGAATAGGATACCAGGGAAAGGGTAATTGTGACTGTAATTGCTGAGTTGCAGTGGCAGAAATTGGGTAGCAGCAACAGCTTTACAAGGGTTGGGGTAGCTAATACAGGCATCCAGAACAATTTAGCAATGACAAGGAAGCATAGACAAAGTGAAAGATAAAAGTTGTGAGGCATTGTGGGAATTCTTTGACTACCCATGCTAATAACACGGAGAAGGGTTATTTTAAACTAAAACTACAAAAGATACTTTAAGGTCTTGGTGCTAACAAATCTGTCTAGGTGTTATTACATTAAACAAAGAATTCAAAATGGTTTTTCTTCATGAATACAGAGATCAAAGGTATTATATTTCTTATTTCAAAATGCAAATTAAAGGGGAAAATTAGTCAGGAGGTAAAATTCATATAGAATGTTCATATTTAAGAGGATAAGAAGATCCTAGATGGCAGATTAAAGACAAAGCAATATCAGAGAATTATATGTTCAATAATAATTAAGAAACTTTAATTGAAAAATTGAGCTGGATTGTACACATCAGGCAAAGGCAAGCAATCAGAGCCCAACACCAACAAAGAAATACCATAATGTATATCTCAGAAAAAGGAACCGGGAGCTGGGAAGGTGGCTCAGTGGTAGAGCGCTTGCCTTGCATGTCTGAGGCCAAGGGTTCGATTCCTCAGCACCACATAAGCAAAAAGAAAAAAGCCAGAAGTGGCCCTGTGGATCAAGTGATAGAGCGCTAGCCTTGAGCTGAAGAGCTAAGGAACAGTGTCTAAGCCCAGAGTTCAGGCCCCATGACCGGACCAAAAAAAAAAGAAAAAAGAAAAAGGAATCAAGTTCCATATCCTTAATTTCCATGATACACATAACCCTCCTTACACACACACACACACACACACACACACACACACACACACACACACACACACACACAAATGTATGCAACAGCTCAATCTACTCACATCCATTCAACATAATCAAAGATCTTCAAACTTTAAAAGTTTGAAGTCTTACTCTGAAAACATTACAGGATGGAATAGGAGAAACCCTTGGTCTCCTTGGCACAGGCAGAAATTTTCTTAATAGAGACCCAGAAATACAAAAAAAAAGTCAAAGACAAATGGGACAAATGGGATTGCATGCAATTGCAGAGCTTCTGCATGGCAAAGGAGATAGCTAGCAAGATTACTAGAAAGCCCATGGATTGGGAGAAGAACTGCACTAGCCATACAACATACAAGGGTCTGATATCTAAAATATTCCTGAAACTCAAAAATTTAAATCACTCAACAACAAATCTTCAAAGGAACAACTGCCCATTAAATAAGTGGGCTAAAGACTTAAAGAGAAACTTCTCTGAAGAGGAAAGAAGGATGGCCAATAAAAACATGAAGAAATGCTCAAACTCTCTAGCCATAAAAGAATTGCAAATAAAAACAACATTGAGGAACCACCTCACCATAGTTAGAATGGCAAAATAAAGAACTCTAATAACAACAGATGCTGGAGGGGATGTGGACAGGAGGGAACCTTCCTACATGGTTGGTGGGAGTGTAAACTTGTTCAACCACTGTGGAAAGCAGTATGGAGGTTCCTCAAATGACTCCACATAGAGCTCCCCTATGACCCAGCAATCCCACTTTTGGGCATTTACCCACATGATCACAAACAAGAACATACTAAAGCTACCAGCAGCACACCTATGTTTATTGCAGAATTATTTACCATAGCTATGATATGGAACCAACCCAGATGCCCCTCAGTAGATGAATGGATCAAGAAAATGTGGTATACATACACAATGGAATTCTATGCTTCCATCAGAAAGAAAAACAATGCCCCATTTGTTAGGAAATGGAAAGACTTGGAAAAAAATTATATTAAGTGAAGTAAACCAGACCCAAAGATACATACGTCCCATGGCTTCCCTTATTTGCAATAACTAGTATATGCTGAGTCAAGCAGAAAAGGTCAGATAAATTGATGCTAGAGGAATGAACCCCAAGATAAATATTCAATTTTTTTCTTTCATGCAATTGTTTCTAACATATTTATAAGATGATTCTTATATTGCATTTTATGTCTCTCCCCCCTGCTTTCACTGTATTTGATGTTGGTACAAATTGTGGAGGTGAAGGGCAAAAACAAGTCGTTTAACTAGGGATACAGGTGGACACATTGCAACAATGAGATATACAAGTCATTATGTCTGAAAATTAACTACAACTTTGGTGGGGGGAGGAGGGGTTTGGCCATCTACTTTCAAGCTGATCTATAGATGTAGAAGCAAAACGTAATGCAAAGCAATACAAACCAGTTCTTACTATAAATAATTTTTCTCTGAACATCTTAAAAATAAATTATGACAACATGAAATAAAAAATCCATAAGTTTAAAACATTCTTCCAGACAAGTTAAAGAAAAACTGAGAACAAGTATTTTAAGAATAATTTCAGAGAGCTTGACCTCAGGGCCTGGGTTCTGTCTCTGAGCTTTATTACTCAAGACTAGTGCTGCCACTTTGAGCCACAGTGCCACAGAAAAGTCTCACCAATTTTCTTCCCCAGACAGGCTTTGTACTAGGATCTAGAGGTTTCAGCTCTCTGAGTAGCTAGGACTACAGGCATGAGCCCCATGCACCTGCCTAGAATAATTGCTTACCTGAGACAGAGGTCAGTTAGTATTTTATGTCAATCATGTTTAACTTTGTAAAATAAAGTTAACTGAAATATCTTCCACTAAAAATAAGGAATTAAATGTGTAGGTGGGTTACAAATTCTTACCAAAAGCTACATATTTTCCTTTTTTTGTCTTCAAAAATTGTGTGCTTTTCAGAATCATAACTTATCTTTCCTTGCTCACAGCTCCTTCAACTATCAATTCTTATGGAAGACCTTGCAAATATCTATTTTCAGTCCAAACTCCTTGTATGCACCTCTCATCCATATATTCAACTGACATAAAAAGTTGTGAAACAGTAATCATCTCTTATCATTACTAGATATTAGTGTAAGTAAAATTTAAGGAAATAAAGAATAACAAATAAATATAACATGATTTTAATAGTAATGCTAAACATGAATACAACGTCGGTTATTTTCCCCGATCAATGTAATAAAAAATCTCAAGGAAAAGAAATCATCTTTTTTGAGGTCTGATATTATGGTTTAAACTTAGGACCTTACCTTGTCATTTAGGCTTTTTCCCTCAAGTGTGGTGCTCTGTATTTGAATGACAGCTCCTCTTCCAACTTTATTTGGGAGATTATAGAGAGAGAAGAATCTCATGGAATGAAAATCATTTATGTCCCTTTCTTGGGGTTCATTTCCCATAACATCCTCTTATATGGTTATATGGTACCATGTATTAGTTACTCCAAGTAAGATTAACCACGGGACCTATGGTTATTTGAGCCTGGCTTATTTCACTTAATATAATTGTTTCTGCATCTTTCCATTTCCTAGCAAATGGGGCGGTGTCATTCTCTCTGATGGAGGAATAGAATTCCATTGTGTGTGTGTGTGTGTGTGTGTGTGTGTGTGTGTGTGTGTGTGTGTATCACATTTTCTTGATCCATTCAACTACTGAGGGGCATCTGGGTTGTTTGCATATCTTAGCTATGGTAAAGAATGCTGCAATAAACATAGTTGTTCCGGTAGCTTAGTATGGTCTTGTTTGTGATCATTTGGGTAAATGCCCAAAAATGGGGACTGCTGGATCATAGGGGAGCTCTAAGTGAGGTCTTATAAAACATTATATCAAATGAAGTAAGCCAAAACCAAAGAAACATTGGTCCTATAGTTTCCCTTATTTGAAATAACAATTATATGTCTGGGACAAGCATAAAAGTTCAAAAGCTATGTACATACGACCAGATAAGATGATGTTAAGCGAAATGAACCCCAAGATAGGGTTTATAATCTACCATGTGTTTCTTTTTTCCTTTTAATGTCCCTCACCCATGGCTTAACCCTTGTTTTCACTATATTTAATGTTGGTGCCGTGCATCTTGTATACACCCTTCTCTAGCTTGGGGAGGGGAAGTAAAACACAAAATAGATAAATAGTGATACAGGCTGACCCATTGTAACAATGAAATGAACAAGACACTATGTTGAAAAAGGATCTTTACAATATGGGCGGGAAGAAGGGAAGGGAGTAGAGGAGTGTATTTGTGGAGGTGGGAGAGGAGAGTAGGGGAAAAACAAAGGAGAAGGTAAGAATGCTTGATAGAAAATGTACTCATTAACTTGCTCATGGAACTATAACCCCTCTACACAGCATTTTTACAATGAAAGCCTCTTTTAAAAAACAGAAGGTGTGCCAGACACATGTGGCTGACCCCTGTAATCCTAGCTACTCAGGATGCTGAGATATGAGGATCACGGTTCAAAGCCAGCCTGAGAAGGAAAGTCCGTGAGACTCTTATCTCCAATAAAACCACTAGAAAACCGATGCTGGTGCTGTGGCTCAAGCGGTAGCACTCCCCTTGAGCTGAAGAGTGCAGGGACAGCACCCAAACCCAGAGTTCAAGCCACACGACCGACAAAAAAAAAAAAATAACAAACAGAAAGTGTCATGTACACCAAGTATAGTAGCCCCATCTGTAATCCCAGCTTATTGAGAAGCAGAAATGACAGGGCTCTTGGTCTGAGGCAGGCCAAAGAAATAACTGCCAAGACAGCCATCTCAACAAATGAGATGTGGTTTACATCTGTAATCCTAGTTAATTATGTTTTGAGGCATAGGTAGCAAAGTCTCAGTCAATCTAAGATCCGACCAGGGCAAAAGTTCAAGACCTCCAGTAAATAAAATGGAATACAAGTATGGCAAAAGTAGTTGAGATGCTTGGTGCTATACAAAGTCCTGTCTAGCAAGCAGAGAACCCCTGAATAGAACACTAGAAATATTCCTTTCTTTCACAAAAAGCCTAAATAACTTTGAACTATTTGAACATCTAATTTCAAGGCCACTGACAGATCAGAGATGGTGAAATTATCTTAAAAATTAGGTATTCAAAAGAGACAGAGTGCTTTAGGTTTTGAAAAAATTGAAAAGGTAGGAAAATGCATGTGATTTTTGTTAGCTCCATAATTCTTGAAAACATAAAATGTACTCAAGTATTTAATATGCATCCATATGTGTGCATATATCCATGTATGTATATATATATATATGTGTGTGTGTGTGTGTGTGTGTGTGTGTGTGTGTGTGCATGTGTGTATAATCATATATATATATATATATACATACATATATATGTATGGTTCATCTCTTTTCTGTGTAGCAAATGGTACAAATGAATCTGTACAATCACTACTCAAAGGCATGTATAGACAAAGAGAATGGGTCAGTAGAATTTCCTGTGTTTTTTTTTTTTGTGTGTGTGTGTGTGTGTGTGTGTGTGTGTGTGTGTGTGTGTTTGTGTGTGTATTACATTTACTTGTTCATTTCTCTCTTGAGAAGTATCTGGGCTGATTCAATAAGCATGGTTGTGCTGAAACCGTTACTATATCCTGGTTTGTATTCTTTCGCGAAATGCCCAGGAGAAGAATTGCTAGATCATATGGAAGTGGTTACTCAAAAGAGGAGTGAAGTGGAAAAAGGTAGAAGATTGAATAAGAGAAAAGGGGGAAAATGCAGAGAGGAATCCAGTAAATACCCTACAAAATTAAGAAGAGTGAAGGAAGTGTATATAGGGGAGGGATGAATGAGAATGTTGAAAGGGTTCGCATTGATCAACGTATATTGTATGCATAAACTGTGTTGTTTAATCATAACTGCTTTGCTACTTAAAATAATAATTAAAAAATAAGGTCCCTAAAATGTTATGCAATTAGAAGCAAAGCATGAGAATCTGCTCAGATAATCTCTACGGTCAATAAAACTTTTTTGGTTAGGATAAGTTTTAGAACAACACTAATGATACATATCATTTGAAGGAAACTTACTGATTTCAAGCTATTTAAAATAATCATTTTTGAAGACATGGCTCAAGTGGCAGAGTGCTACTTAGTGAGCAAAGTGGTCAGATAATGAATTCAAGTCTCAATCTCGAACAAAAGTATAAACAATCAGTATAATTCAGGCACTTTCCAGGTCACTAGTAGCTCATGCATTAATCCTAACTTAAATCAGAAGGCAGAGATCCGGGGATCTCAGTTCAATGTCAGCTTAGATAGGAACGTCTGAGAGACTCTCATCTCCAATTCACTGTCAAAGAAAGCTGGAAGTGGACTCATGGCTCAAGTGGTAGAATGCTAGCCTACAGCAAAAATCTCAGGGGCAGAACCCAACCCTTGACTTCAATCCTTAGAATAGTGAATATAAATCACAAAGAAAATAAGTCAGTCAATTTCTCAAACTTCCATTTCCCTAATCCTATCTCTAATCTTGGACAGAACCCTAAGAGTAATCTTGATGATAATAATAACCCAATCCTAAAATTATTGGAAAATACTCGAGTTTAGACACATTCTAGCAGATACTCATTGTCTTTGAAATGATTTGCAGTTTGCTCCAAATCTTACAGATTCCCTGACTTGGACTCTGAAATCGTTCCCTATTATGAATCATTTACCTCAAATGAAAACTATCACTGTTTTCACTGATCTTAACGTTTACTGAACTCTTATATCTCCAAAAAAGAGTTGCCGGTTTATTTAAAATCTACTTTTGTACCTAACCCTAACTATATATAAACCTTACTAGAAACCTAACTCTAAATTTAACCCTATTCAACCTTGAATAAGAAACTTAGGAAAACGCTGTCGTTTTTGTTAAATTTCAAACTTACTTTACTTGAAAATGTTAGCAGAAAACTCAGTTTCACCGTAAAGCTTACCCTTCCCTAAGCCTAAGTCTAACCTGAACTAGAACAGTAACCCTAACCCTTGAACTAATAGCCTTTGGATTCTAAAAGCCATACAAATACATTAGTTTTTATTCATCCTAAATTTGATTCAACTCATCTTTCTAAAAATAGTTTCTAGTTTTACTCATTATCTTGCCATTTTTGTAACCAGAACCCTAACAGGAATATTGAGGCTAAACCTCACACTAATCATACCCTAATCTTAATATTATTAGCAGTTTCTTATTTCATATTCATCCTAATTCTAACTAGACTTGTTATTCGAATATTTACTTTCAGTTTGACCCTAAACTTTCCATTTCCCTAAGGCTAACTCTAACTCTAACTCCAGCTGGAACTGAAACCTAACTTTCACTCTAATGATAGTCCAATTCTCATGTTTAAGAAAAAGACTCTAGTTTTTAATCATTCTAATGGATACTCCAGTTTGCACTCTGTAAATATGTTTCAATTTGCCCTAATTCCCACAAATTTTCTGACTCTACCTCTAAAGTTATCTTGTTCCCTTACATGAAGTATTATATTATTTGTCCTCAAATTCTCTTATCAGGAAAAATACTGTAGTTTCCAATGATCCTACCTTTCCCTGAACTCCTGTACCCTAAAACAATGTCAGATTTACTTACCATCTAATCCATTACTTAACACTAACTCTCAAGCTATACCTGTCTGGAAAACTCTCATTAGTCATTACAAGAATGATCACTGAGAAATAAATATAATGATAATGCTCTAGTTATTATTCAATCTCACATTTTTGCTCCTACTTGTTAGTGAAAACTGAAATTTTTTTTTGGTCAGGCATGGGGCTTGAACTCTGGGCTTGGGCGCTATCCCTCAGCTCTTCAGCTCAAGGCGAGCCCTCTACTACTTAAGCCACAGGTCCACTTCCAGGTTTTTGGGTGTTTAATTGGAGATAAAGAGTACTCATGCACTTTGCTGCCAAGGGTGGCATCCAAATGAGTTCTCAGATCTCAGTCTCCTGAGAGAATAGGATGACAGGAATTGAAAAGTATGTTTTGCTGGGTGCCAGTAGCTCATGGCTGTCATCCTAGGTACTCAGGAGGCGAGATCTGAGGATCACAGTTCAAAGCCAGACTGGGCAGGAAAGACCCTGAGACTCTTATCTCCAACAAACCACCAGAAAACTGGAAGGGGTCCTGTGGCTCAAGTAGTTGAGTGCTTGCCTAGAGCTGAAGAGCTCAGGGACAGCACCCAGGCCCAGGGTTCAAGGTCAGTATCGAAAAAATGAAAGAAAGTAAAATATCTTCGCTGCAAAGATGTGGAGGTATGTATGGGAGGGTGATGTGATTGAGAGACCAAGTGCTGGCCTCACTTTACAGACATTTCTAAGAACTCCCCAAGTTTGCACCAGTTTGAAGCCACGGTAAAATGGATGGTGCCTTACCAAGAACTCAAGCGGTCGAGGCCTATGGCAGGCAGAGAGTGGGAAAATGGGTGCAGGGGTAGGAATGTTGTGTTTGTATTCTCCCTAATGAAGGATGGATTTGGATGGATTTGGATGCTAGCTGTCATCCTAGCTACTCATAAAGCTGAGATATAAAGACCACGGTTCAAAGCCAGATTGGGCAGGAAAGTCTGTGGGTCTTGATATCCAATGAGCCACCAGAAAACAGGAAATGGCACTGTGGCTCAAATTGTACAGTGCTCATCTTCAGCTGAAGAGCTGAAGGACAGTGCCCTCACCCAGAGTTCAAACCTCTTGACCAACAATAAACAAATTAAGTTGGCTGAGTTTTCGACATTGCAGTGTGTACAGTAGGAAATTCTATGCTGGGTTATGAGACATTCCAGATATGAGAGGCTCATTGCTGTGTCTACAGTTAGTCTGAGTATGATAGTGGCATCTTCTCATGGGTTGAATGTGATCTTAATAGAGGGAGTTCATGGTTTTGTTCTCAGGAACTGCAAAGGGTTTGGAATATCTGTGTGTGTGTGTGTGTGTGTGTGTGTGTGTATGTGTGTGTGTGTGTGTGTAATTTTCCTCCTTTTTCTGACCCCTTCCTGGTTGCTGGTCTGCCTATTTCTGACCTCAGATGGTGCCCCTCCTTCACACCGACCTTGCCGTTAGCCACTTATTAGGGTCTTCAATGAGTCCTACATTGCCAAAGGCCTGTATTCCAACTTTTCTCTGGGGCACAAGTCTGGCTGTCCCAATATTTGGCTGCCTCCAGGGGATTCTGGGTCAGTGACGCCAGCTGGCATAGGGTCTCCTCTGCCTGAGGGGGAGTGTCTCAGTCATGCAATGTCCTATCCTTTTCTTCAACTGAGCCTCTGACTGCATATCCCTCTCAGCAGCCTGACAGTGGAGTGGGGAATGGGGATTTTGGTGGTTTTGGCCAACTCGAGCTTGACAGCTGACTGAAGGCTGCCCAAGCAAGGAGGATCTAGGGCTACATGGGATGTGAGGCCAAGGTGGCTTGGAAGTATAGGTCAGTGTCTAGGAAATGTAAACGTACTTTATCTCAGGACAGTCTATCTTCCAGCCCCAGCTGGGCCTCTCAGGTCCTTCTAGATAATTCCAGGTACTCAGAATACAGAGGCACATTTTTAGATTCCAGGGCCAAGAACTGGGAGATGAGAGACTGGTATGGCTAATACCACATTGTTTTTGGGTATTAGTGTTGCCCTGGCTATGCAAGCCCTTGTGTACTTTCACTTCTTAACCCAGTGTTGGCCACACACCGGCCACTAGTGTCAGTACTGTCGAAGTGGCAGGAGTGGAAGTGAGGTCTAAGATGACCAAAATCAGGATTTATGGCCTTTGGGGATGGCAAAGGATGTCTTTTAAAAAAACTTAGAGCTAGAAATCAGGGACTAGGCAATGTCCCTGAGCTTCCTTTGCTCAAAGCTAACATTCAACCACTTGAAACAGAGCTCAACTTTCATCTTTTTTTAGTAGTTTAGTGGAGATAAGAGTCTCATGGACTTTCCTGCCTGTTCTGGCTTCAAGCTGCCATCCTAAAATCTCAGCTTCTTAAGTAGCTAGGATTGCTGGTATAAGCCTGTTAAGGATGTTAGTGTGTGTGTGTATGTGTGTGTGTGTGTGTGTGTGTGTGTGTGTGTGTGTGTGTGTGTGTGTGTGTGTGTGTGTTTACCGGGACTTGAACTCAGACATTAGGTGGTATCCTTTAGCTTGTTTTCACAGGGTTGGTTCTGTACACTTGCACTACAGTAGCTCTGGTTCCCAGCTTTTTGGTGATTTATTGGACATAAGAGTCTGCCCAGGCTAGCTTTTAATTTTGCTTGATTCTCAGGTCTCAGGCTTGAGTAGCTAGGATGACAGGCATGAGCCACCAGCACCCAGCTGATAATGGCCTTTCTCTACAGTGGACTGGAATCTCCTGAAAACTGAAGCTGAGAAAAGCCTGCCATGGTGTAACTCTAACAAATGTTTCAGGTTTCCCCCCATGGCTGGCTGTGCCTGGAATGAATGAAGTGGTTTTGCAGCTCAATTCCCTGTTGAGTTTGTATATTCTGCCTCCTTGTTCTCTTCAACTAGCCTGGCTTTTGAAACTGTTTTCTGTCCTTCAAATACAGTGTTACACTGGAGTTCTTCCAGCTAACTGTGCCAGTGCTTGGATCCTGAGAACTTCATTTGAATCCAGGATGGGTCAGTGGGTCAAGAACACTAAGAAATTTAGAGTAACTTTTCATCACCAAGGGAAAAACAAGAGGCTCTTGAACATCTGACCTTTCAGATGTGGAAGTCAGAGTGTCATAGACTTTCCTGCCCTGTCTGGCTTCAGTGTGATTCTGAGACCTCAGCCTCCTGAGCTAGGGTGATGGGCAAGAGCTATTGGTGCTGTGCTAGGTTCAGACATGTAATAACATTGACAACACATACAAGTAAACTGCTTATCACAAAGGGCTTGGGGAGCATATTAAGCCTTTCAGCATTGGACCATTCAGAACCCTGTGGACACAAGGTTACAATGCTAGAGTCTGTGAGGGTGGGCATGTGGACCTGCTACACTTAAGCCTGGAGGTCTGACTCCAATTCTGGTGTATAACAGTGTTGATTTTCCAGAGAATGTTTTTGTAATTAGCAAATAGTTGTGTGTCTTGTATCAACCCTGGGCACTGTCCCTGAGCAATTCTGTCAAGGCTAACTCTCTACCACTTGAGCCGTAGCTCCACATGGGATTTTTTAGTGGTTCATTGGAGATAAGAGTCTAACAGGCTTTTCTTGCCTGGGCTGTCTTTGAACTGTGGTCTTCAAATCTCAGCCTCATGAGAAGGTAGTTTTCCAGGTGTGAGCCACTGGCATCTGGCCTATTGTTTTTGACAGTCCTGGGGATTGTTTTTCTCCAGGCTAGCACTCTACCATTTGAACCACTCCACTGCCTCTGGCTTTTTCTGAGTATGTGGCACTGAGGATCCAAACCCTGGTATTCATGCATGTTGAGTGAGCTCTTTACCACTAAGCTACATTTCTATCCTCCCCTTACAATTTTACCCACAAATTGCCTGTCCTCAAGAAAAGGCTACCCATCAGGGAGCAGAGGAGGGAAGGCCACCCCTTCCCTCCCCAGTACGGGAGATCTCCATCTTGGATACTGACAAAGCTCGGCGGAAATGCTAGCTCCAACTCAGGCCTTCGAAGAAAACTATAGTCATTTAGCAGGTCACAAGAACCTAACTGACCACCCAGACTCAGCTCCACCCAGGGAAAAGTTACCCAGCTCGGGTGCTAGCCCCAGGAATGGCTTTCTTCACTGGGTAATCAGAGCCAGAGGCTGCCCCTCCCTTGGCAGCCTTGATAATCAATTGAAATTCAGTAAACATAATCCCCGAGAGTGGCTACAGGCTGGGCACTGTGAGTTTCTCACAAACTAGCCCCCGGGAAAAGCTACTGTTTGCTGAAAGGCCTCAACTCTACCCAGAACCTAGCCTCATTACATCATCTCCAAACTTGAGGAAAAAGCCATCTCCCTCTTTTGTGATACTAAAAGCAGATCTCCCGCCCATTGAACTAACCTGGGAGAAGGATCACTAAATCCTGGGTAAAGCAGAGCATTTTTGTTCCTGTTCAAACAAACTGACTTAAGAAACCAACCAAGCCACAGGAAAATCAAACACCACAAGCAGATCCGAGACTCCAACAAGAGGCTGGTTATGGACATAGGGAGATACAGGATTTTTCCCAACCCTCCCCAAAAATATCAAACAACTTTTTTTCTTTTTTTTGTACCTTTTATAAAAATTTTTTTCTAAAACTTTTTTTATTTTTAATTTGTACCTTTTTTGAAAAAAATTGTTTTCTACTAACTTTTTTTTTCCTCTTATAATTTTTATTATAGGGGCATATGTGTATGTGCGTTTTCTTTTCTTTTTTTTCTTTTTTAAAAATTGTTTTTGGGTTTTTTTTAGCTCTACTGAACTACTGATCTTTTTTTCTTTCTTTCTTATCCTTTTCATCTTTTCTTCTCTTTCGTTCTTCCTTATCTGACTTAATTGTTGTTCTGCACATCCTCAGATAAACTCGTAGTTGATTATTAGACCTTATCCCCTACTGTGTACACGGTTAATAAACAAATTTATTACTCAATTCAAAACTTCTTAGATTTAAATTCCTTAATAGCAGTACTACCTCTTTATATATATATCATATTATAACAATTTTTATTTTAACTTTTTCACATCTTTATATCCCTCTCCTTCTTGCATTATATAAACATTGTTCTCTGAATATTTAGTTTTTTTTCAGCATAATATTTTTAATTTTTACTTTTCTATTTTTTCTGGTCTCTTTTTTTCCCTTGCTCTTTCTTCTTTTTTTTCTCTCTCCCTACTTTCATCCTATCCAAAATATTTCCTGCTTTGAGATTAGGACTTAGTTAACTCTCCCTGTGCCTTCCCACATAACACTATTCCTATTTTTTACCCACATCTCTCTCTAAACCTAATCATTTCTGGTTTACCAAAGTTTTCTTTGTGTTTTGTAGCCCATTAATATATAGTTGTTTGATATTGAATAGATGTATCTGTTGAACTAGATTGTATCTGCAGACTATTGACTGTGCAAATACAGACTTTGATTGATGCTTGTCTTAAGTTAGTGTTCTAGAACAAAACTGGTGTGATTTTCATCCCACATGGGTAGAATAAGCTGGAAAAACATAAGAAAAATGGCAAGATTGGGTATCTCAACTCCCAATCATGATAATCAGGGGACAGAACAGATAATGAATAACCCAGAGGAGACTTCCCAAATAGCTCAAAAAACACTGCTGGCAAACACACAAAGGACTATGTATGAGCGTGATAAGGAGAGAGAGGAGGCAAACAAAAGGTCAATGGATGCAAAAAAAAAAGGTCAATGCAGGAAAAGATTGAAAACCTACAAAGGACTCTCTATGAGCGTGATAGGGAGAGAGAGTAGGCAATCCAATGCTTTTAGAGGAATATCATGAGTGTGAGGAAGCTACTCAAAAATTGATTCAGGATTTGCATAAGCAGTTTGAGAGTACTCAAAGAGAAAGGCAGGAATGGCGTGAGCAGGCTGAGAACACTCAAAGAGAACTACAGGGATGGCATAAACATGAGGAAGCTAAGCAAAGAGTAATACAGGAATTGAGAGAGCAGGATGAGAAAACACAAAGATCAATAAAGGAATTCATGGAATCCATTAACAAAGAGCTGAAGGAAGTCAGGGAGACCACAAAGGGAATGCTGAATGGAACCCAACAGAAGGAATGGGAGTCCAAGGAAACCATAACCAATCAACTAAGTGATCTGAGAATAAAGAATGAACACCAAATTAAGGATGTAAAGAAGTTCATACAAGATCTAAAGCAAAGCTTCAACAAAGAATTTGAAGCCATCAAAGCTGACAAATTAGAAGGAAGAGAAATAAAATACAAAGTAGAAAGTCTTGACAGCAGTTTAGACCGTGCAGAAGAACGAGTCTCGTAGAATGAAGATAGCCTAGATATTATAGAGAAAGAACGTACAACCATTTAAGACAAGTCCAAGAAATATGATAGATCTATCCAAAACTTGGAAGACACCATCAGAAGGTCTAATCTAAGGATAATGGGTGTAGAGGAGCATCCAAGAAACATAAGTTAATGGTCTAGGAAAGTTGTTTAACAGGATCCTAGCAGAGAACTTCCCAAACGTGCAAAAAGATAGGCCTATTCGGATACAAGAAGCTTTAGAACTCCAATTAGACCAGACCAGAATAGGACATCCAACCATCACATTATAATCCACACAGGATCAATTCAGACCAAGGAAAAGATCCTTAAAGCTGTCAAGGAGAAAAGATTAATGTTCTATAATGGGAAACCAATTAGAATCACCTCAGATTTCTCAGCAGAGACAATCAAAGCAAGAAGAGCCTAGAGTGATGTATGCCCTGCCCTAAAAACAAACAACTATCAACCAAGAATACTGTACCCAGCTAAACTCTCCTTCATAACTGAAGGCCAAATAAAAACCTTCCATAGCAAAGAAAAATTGAAACAATACATCTCCACCAAACTAGCCTTACAAAAGATTCTTAAAGATGTCCTACACATAGAAAACCAACAAGATCACAATAAAGGCCAAGAAACTGCACCCAAACTGAGAATCCAAGAACCATAGGAAGAACCCAGTTTTCGCAGCCCCCAAGTAGGTGGATAACATGGCAGAACTCCCAAATTCCTCTCAGTCTTATCTCTCAACATTAACGGACTTATTTCTCCAATTAAGCGACATAGACTGTCTAGTTGGATTAAAAAGCAAGATTCCTTTTATCTGCTGCCTTTAGGAGTCACATCTTGCCTGTAAAAACAAACATAATTACCATGTTAAAGGCTAGAACAAAATCTAAAAAGCAAACAGCCCCTATAAACTGGCAGGAGTTGCAATTTTAATATCAGATAAAATAGGCTTCAAATTAAAATTTGTGAGAAGAGATAAAGATGGTTACTACATAGTAATTAAGGGATCTCTCCTTCAGGAGGATATTACAATTCTAAATATCTATTCACCAAACAACGGAGCATCCAAATATAGCCAAGAAACACTACTTTCCCTCAAATCCCACATAGATCCAAAGACATTAATTGTTGGGGATTTTAAAACACCACTCTCCCCACTAAATAGATCAACTCGGCAAAAACTCAACAGAGAAACCGCAGATCTAAACAGCTGCATAGATCAACTAGATTTAACAGACATCTACCGAACATTTCACCCAGCAACATCAGAATACACGTTTTTCTCAGCAGCACATGGAACATTTTCTGAAATACACCACATTTTAGGCCACAAAGCAAACTTGTCTAAATTCAGAAACATTGAAATTATACCTTGCATTCTCTCAGATTACAAGGGAATATAATAAGAACTCAACACCTAAAGCCACCAAAGAAAGTCCGGGAACACATGGAGGCTGAACTACACAGTACTGAATCACGAGTGAGTCATGGAAGAGATTATAAATGAAACTCATATGTTCATGCTATTCAACAAAAATGAGCACACAAATTACCAGCTCCTCTGGGACACAGCAGAGGCAGTATTCAGAGGCAAGTTTATAGCTCTGAGTTCCTACATCAACAAATTGGAGAGATCTGAAACCAACAATTTAATGAGACACCTGAACCTCCTGGAGAAAGAGCAGCAACATAAACCCCAATCCAGTAGATGGAAAGAAATAATTAAAATTAAATCAGAATTAAATGAATTAGAATCCAAAAAAAGTATAGAAAGAATCAACAAAACAAAGAGTTGGTTCTTTGAAAAACTTAACAAAATTGACAGACCCTTAGCAAATCTTATCATAAAAAGAAGAGAATACACCCAAATAAATAAACTCAGAGATGAGAAGGGAAACATCACCTCAGAAACAACGAAGATTCAGAACATTTTAAGGGAATACTTCTCAAAAGTTTATGCTAATAAGTTTGAGAACTTGGCAGAAATGGACCTTTTCCTATCAAATATTGACATGCCAAAACTAAACCAAGATGAACTAAACCATCTTAACAGGCCTATATCAAGCATTGAAATAGAAACAGCAATAAGAGAACTCCCATCTAAGAAAAGTCAAGGACAAGATGGTTTTACAGCGGAATTCTACAAGGCCTTCAAAGCAGAGCTCACAACAATACTCCTCCAACTCTTCAATGAAATTGAAAGAGAAAATTCACTACCGAACACATTTTATGAAGCCATCATAACACTCATCCCAATACCAGGCAGGGAGAAGTATAGACCCATTACTTTGAAGAAGATTGATCCAAAATTTCTCAACAAAATATTGGCCAATCGACTTCAACAATTCATCCAAGAAATCATACACTATGATCAAACAGGATTCATTTCAGGGATGAAAAGCTGGTTCAATATACGCAAATCAATTAATATTCATCACATTAACAGGAGCAAGGATAAGAATCACATGGTTTTTCTCAATAGATGCAGAAAAAGCATTTGACAAGATCCAACTCCCCTTTATGATGAAGGTTTTGGAAAAATTAGGAATCCTTGGAACATTCCTAAATACAATAATGGCGGTATATGACAAACCTACCGCCAGCATTATAATTAATGGTGAAAAACTAAAGCCATTTCCTCTTAACGCAGGAACAAGACAAGGATGTCCACTCTCTCCACTTCTCTTCAACCTAGTATTAGAATGCCTAGCTATAGCAGTAGTAAGACAAGATGCAAACATAAAAAGGATCCAAATAGGGAAAGAAGTAATAAAACTTTCCATCTTACAGATGACCTGATCTTGTATGTAAAGAATCCCATAGACTCCACTCCCAAATTACTCAAGCTGATTCAAAACTTTGGCAAAGTAGCAGGGTATAAAATTAACCCCCCAAAATCAATGGCTTTTCTGTATGCCAACAATGAGAAAAGTGTGGCTGAAATTAGGAAAACAACTCCTTTTCTACTAGCGCCACAAAAAATAAAATACCTAGGAATTAACTTAACCAAAGAAGTGAAGGACCTCTATGATGAAAACTTTAAAAACTTGAATAAGGAAATCAAAACAGATCTTAGAAAATGGAAAAAACTCCCATGCTCCTGGATTGGAAAGATTAACAATACTTCCCAAGGTTATCTCCAAATTCAATGTGATACTTATCAAAATTCCAACCTCATTCTTCAAGGAAATAGAAGAGGCAATCCAAAAATTCATATGGAACAATAAAAGACCCCGAATATCAAAAACGCTCCTCGACGGAAAGAACACTGTTGAAGGAATTCAATACCAAATTTCAAACTCTACTATAAAGACATAGTAATCAAAACAGTAATCAAAACTGGCACAAGAACAGACCTCAGGAACAATGGAATAGAATTGAAAACCCAGAAATGAACCTACAGACCTATAGCCATCTAATCTTCGATAAGGGAGCTAAAAAAATAGAATGGAAGAAAGACAGCCTCTTCAGGAAATGGTGCTGGCTAAATTGATTAACTACTTGGTAGAAAACGAAAGCTAGACCCTTATATATTACACTGAAACAGAATCAACTACAAATGGATCAAAGACCTCGAAGTCAAAGCAGACAATCTGAAAACATTACGGGATGGAATAGGAGAAACTCTAGGACTCCTTGGCGCAGGCCGAAATTTACTTAATAGAGACCCGGAAACACAACAAAACAAAGAAAAGTTGGACAAATGGTATTCCATGAAGTTGTAGAATTTCTGCATGGCAAAGGACATACCTAGCAAGATCAATAGAAAGCCTATGGATTGGGAGAAGATCTGCACTAGCCATTCAATGGACAAGGGTCTCATATCTAAAATATACTTGGAACTCAAAAAATTAAATCCCCCAACAAAAAATCCCCAAAGAATCAACTGCCCAATAAATAATTGGGCTAAAGACTTAAAGAGAAACTTCTCTGAAGAAGAAAGAAGGATGGCCAATAAACACATGAAGAAATGCTCAACCACCCTAGCAATAAAGAAATGCAAATCAAAACAGCATCAAGATACCACCTCACCACAGTTAGAATGGCAAAGTCAAGAACCCTAACAACATCAGATGCTGGAGGGGATATGGACAGAAGGGAACCTTACTTCTTTGTTGGTGGTACTGTAAACTTGTTCAACCACTTTGGAAAGTAGTATGGAGGTTCTTCAAAAGACTCCACATAGAGCTCCCCTATGACCCAGCAATCCCACATTTGGGCATTTACCCAAATGTTTACAAACAAGACCACACTAAAGCTACCAGCATAACTATGTTTATTGGAGCATTCTTTACTATAGCTATGATATGGAACCAACCCAGATGCCCCTCAGTGGATGAATGTATCAAGAAATGTGGTATATATACACAATGGAATTCTATTCCTCCATCGGAAGGAATGACATTGCCACATTTGTTAGGAAATGGAAAGACTTTGAAAAAATTATATTAAGTGTAGTAAGCCAGGCACAAAGAAACATAGGTCCCATGGTTTCCCTTATTTGCAATATCTAAAATATGTACGAGTCAAGCAGAAAGGGTCAGATAAGGTGATGTTAGGAAAATGAACCTAAGATATGTATTTAATTTTTTTCTTTCATGCTTTTGTTTCTAACGCATTTATAAGATTTTTTTGTTTTTGCTTCGTATGTCACTCCCCAAAGTATAACCCCTGCTTTCGCTGTATTTGATGTCGGTATAATTTGTGGAGGGGAAGGGGAAAAACAAGTTGTTTAAATAAAGATACAGGTGGACCCGTTGCAGCAATGAGAAGTACAAGTTTTCATGTCGAAAACGAACTTTACAACTTTTGTGGGCATGGGATTAGGTGGGGGGGTGGGGTGGGGGGAAGCTGGGAATGGATGCGAAGGGGAAACAAAGGAGGAGGCTACAATGCTTGATAAGAAATGTACTCATTATCTTGCCCATGTAATTGTAACCACTCTGTACAGTATTTTCACAATTAAATATACATAAAAATTTTTAAAAAGGCTTCTCTGTATAAATCATCTAAAGTCATCTCTATAGGAAGGTGTCCAAAGATAAATAAAACAAAGCTCATTCTTGGGAGAGACTCTAAATGTGAGAAGACTGTGAGAAATGTCTGCATTTCATTATGTATCATGTTTCAACACAAAAAGTTTTAATGATAAATGAGTCATTGTCCTAAATTATTGTGTATAATTTTATAATAGATGTGCAAAATGTAAATGGGAATGATTATATAAATAAATTATACATTAAAAGAATGAATCAAATAAAAAATAAAAAAATAAAAAATCAATATTGAGAATCATAACATGTAATAAACGTACATATGTAAGTATATATCATATATTACTTATGTAGAGAAAAATCTTTTCCATTGCAGGGCCTTCATTCAGGCCATGGGAACTCTAGCCTGAATTTATTTTCCTCAATGACAGTAAATTTTTCCCTCACCCATGGTATAATAGAGTTACCTGGACGGTGAATCAAATCCTACCCATGGTAAAAATACTGGCCCCAGTTTCAAGACAGTGATTTAATTTTTTAATGGAAGCAGTTTATTCAGTTCCATACTGAACATTAAATAAAAAGCAGTGTAGAATTTTGTATATATATTCAGTCATCCTTCCCTTAACCCAAAAGTGATTCTCAGAATACTACATTGTTTCTTTTTTTGTATATTTTTTATTGTAAAAATGTTGTACAGAGTGGTCACAGTTACATGAGCAAGGTCATGAGTATATTTCCTATTGAGCATTGTTGCTTCCTCCTTTGTTTTCCCCTATCATCCCTTATCTCCCATCTCCACAATTACTCCCCCTGCCAAGCTCAGTATCTTAATTTTTTAGTTTTGTCTTAGCACGGGGTTTGAACTCAAGTAGTAGCAAATCTGCACTTTCCCTCACATTGCTACAAGTTCCTGAGTTCAAATCCCAGTCTAGGAAAGAAAACTGGCAGAAATTCAAAACCAGGGAGCTCTATTATTTTTAAATTTAGTTAAATAATCAATTAATTTTTGTCTTTTGTCTTTTTTCTTGGCGAATCATGGGGCTTGAGCTCATTTCGTGGCAACTCTGCCTCAGCTTCGATCACCCTAGGCTGGGTGCAGCCTCGGGACCCATACCCAATCCTGGAATCCTAGTCCCAGAGCGTTTGCAGAAAGAAAAAAAAAGTGAGCTAGCACAAAAAGTGGCAAGCTGGAGAAGGATGGGGGTTAATATTTTTTTTCTTTGAATGGTGACCATCCTGGGTGCCACGGGTGCAAAGTGGTCCTGATCTGCCATTGTTAAAGTCTGGCGGGCTAGCAGGGAAGCCATAGGCCAACCTGTCAACATAGGCCCTGCATTCAAATCAAGGTCCTGAAAACTACCAATGGCAGAATATCACAAGACACTCATTCCTATGCATAGGAATACCAATTGAAAGAGAAGTTTCTGCATTGGTCGAGCCTAAAATTGGATGCAATAATCCTAGGACAATAATTGATCTTAATTTCATGCTTTATTAAGAATGAAAAGAATACTATGGTATAATAAATATGGTATAATAAATTATGGTATAATAAATACCTAAGAATTAGTAAGAATGTAGTGTATGTCATTCAATCGTACATAGGCGGCTATGGTGCTTTTAACCAACATATCTTTATTTCTATAATACTGTCTGCCTATCCTTGTATTGCTGTTTTGGGTAATCCTGGGTCACAATCTCAGCACTTGGGAACCACCTCACAGCTTCATTGGCTAGAGGCTGTTGTGCTCACACTCACCCATTCATGAATTGTACCTGCTAGGCCCTGAGTTCAGATCCTAGCACAGCTAAAGATTTAATCTTGGAGTATGAAGCCATGTGTGACCATGTTTTCTTTTTCTGGGAGAGTCCTGGGTGTCAGGCAAAATGGAGAACACATCTACAAATCTAGATGGTATCTGATAGGATGTAAAAAATATAATACATAGTTAGGATTCATCACAGACAATAAAATAAATGGTAAATTAATGAAAAATATAAAAAAGTACAATGAATAACCACACCACACATAAATATAGACTGAACATCTGTATGGAAGTTTAATCCTATCTTTAAAATGTATATAAGGAGTACGTTTTCCAGCTCTGGGGCTTGAATTCAGGCCTAGGGAACAGGCCTGACTTACTGGTCTTCAAGCATGGTGAGCTTCCCCTTTCCCCAGAGTGCAACAGAGTTACCCATACCCCGGGTTCAAATTCCAGGACTTGCAAACAAAAAAAATGCCATACCTTCCAAGCCAGGGAGCTTCATTAGCATTTTTAATATTTTTTTAAGTTCACTTCGTCTTTATTTGATACATACTGATTTTATAACATGAGAATTTTTCAAAAAAGGGGTTTAAACTTTTACATTTCAGCATAGCACATTGGTATTTCTATTTTGACCTGAAGAGTGAGAATGAAAATAAGGACATCATTTCTCCCTAGAATGTAGGGACAGTTGAAATTATTTCTTTTTTTTTTTTAATTTTATTTTATTTTATTTGAGAGCATACTGTACAGAGGGGTTACAATTACATGGGCAGGATAATGCATCCATTTCTTACCAAGCATTGCAGCCTCCTCCTTTGTTTACCCTTCACCTCCCTTCCCAGCCTCCCCCCTGCCCCCCACCCAATCCTTCCCCTCCCCCACACACCGACATTGTAAAGCTCTTTTTTGACATGACATTTTGTACTTCTCATTGTTACAACAGGTCCACCTGAATCCTTAAACGACTTGTTTGTCCCTATCTCCTCCACAAGTTATACTGACATCAAATATAGTGAAAGCGGGGGTTACACTGTGGGGGAGGGACATACAAAGCAACAAAGAAATAATCTTATAAATGCGTTAGAAACACATGCATGAAAGAAAAAAAAAACATTAAAATACATATTTAAGGTGAATTTATTTCTATTTACAGTTATTTCTACAATTACAAACTCTCTGCATTTGTGTCATATAAGTTTTCCTCAGTGCCTACCACGAAATACACTAGGGGAGTACTCATAGCACCAAAGGTTGGGTTTCTGAATAAAACCTCACTTCTGTGAGGACAGTAGGTATTTCTTAGCATTTTGGGAAGAAACTGGATTGTAAAATGAAAAACAAAAACAATGGGACTGTGATGTATCTCAGTCGTGGAGTACTTACCTAAAGAGCATAAGACCCTGGCAGAAAAGTTTCCTAAAGCTCAGAATGTTAGAATTTTATGATATGCATGAAAAAACTTCTTTTTTAATTAATTTTTTGGTTCTGGGGCTTGAACTCAGGGGTTATCCCTGTTCTCTTCAGCTCAAGGTGAGTGATCTACTACTTGATCCACAGTGCCACCTCGGTTTTCTAGTGGTTGATTGGAGATAAGAGTCTCTCGGCATGGTTTCCCTTATTTGTAATATCTAGTATATGTATGAGTCAAGCGGAAAAGGTCAGATAATGTGATGTCAGGAAAATGAACCCTTAGATGTGTATTTTAATGTTTTTTTCTTTCATGCATGTGTTTCTAACACATTTATAAGATTATCTCTTTGTTGCTTTGTATGTCCCTCCCCCACAGTATAACCCCTGCTTTCACTATATTTGATGTCAGTATAACTTGTGGAGGAGATGGGGAAAAACCAGTTGTTTAAGGATACAGGTGGACCTGTTGCAACAATGAGAAGTACAAGTTGTCATGTCCAAAATGAGCTTTACAACGTTGGTGCGGGGGGGGGGGGGAGGGGGGGAGAGGGGGAAGGAGAAGGATTGGGATTAGGGGGGGAGGGGGGAGGCTGGGAAGGGATGTGAAGGGTAAACAAAGGAGGAGGCTGCAATGCTTGGTAAGAAATGTATGCATTATCCTGCCCATGTAACTGTAACTCCTCTGTACAGTGTGTTCACAAATAAAATTAAATTAAATTAAAAAAAAAAAAAGAGTCTCTCGGACTTTCCTGCCTGGACTGACTTTGAACCACCAACCTCAGATCACAGCTTCCTGAGTAGCTAGGATTATAGGCATGAGTCACCGGTGCCAGGCACATGAATAAATTTCTTAAAGATTGATTGTGATAAAGAAACTTGGAATACACTTTTAGTATAAATAATTTATAGTGCCATGGTTAAGGCACTAATTCAGAAGTATTTATTCATTGGCTGGTTTCTTATTTAATTTATATATATATATATATATATATACATGCATTATTAATATATATACATATATATTTTTTAAAAAGTAGCTTAGAAATGCACCTAAGAGTTTATGTGCTCATGAAAAGTTATTCAACTGCACAAGCTTCATTTTTTTCAGTTTGGTTGGTACTTTAAATTATGTGGGATTTGTGTATTGGCGTTTTGTTCTCTGTTTTTGAAGGATTTCTTTCCCTTTGGACCCCCTACCTCCTCTCCTCACATTTGAAGTCAGCTTGCTCATTCTTGGCTTCATTGTTCATAGCTGATTTTCTACCACTTCAGCTATGCCTGTAGCCTGGCATTTGCCAGTTAATTGGAGATGATATCTCTCAGGCTTTTCTGCATTCATTGTCTTTGAAATTTCATCTTCCAGTTCTCAGCCTCCTGAGTAGCTTACAAATGTGAGCCACTGTGGTGCCTAGGGATAAATTAGACTTTGGTTGGGGTATTCTTTCTGTTTTTCTAAGTATGGGATCATCTACTATAGTATTTCTGTGAATGTCCTAGGTCTGAAGTAAGATATAATACATATGCAAATCTGTATAATTTTCATAAAATGTAGTAAATTTAATATGTGTTATAAGTGTACTAATAGTCAATAAATATAATGACTAAATAATACAAAAAGCAATATGCAGTAAACATAAGTATGTACATATTAATAATTTCAAATGTGGATGAAAATTAATTTACAGGGCTGGAGATTGAATTCAGGCCTAGGGAACAGGCCTTAATTGCTTGTATTCAAAGAGGGTGAGTTTCCCCATTCCCCACAGTGCATTTGAGTTTCCTAGACCCCAAATTCAAATCCCAGGAATGGCAGAAAAAAAATGAGCACGCATTCCAAGCCTGGGAGCCCCATTAGTATTTTTAATATTTTTAAATTTTTAAAATTTATTTTATTTTATTTTCTATTTATTTTAGTTTTTTATTATTTAACATATGTATATATATATATATATATATATATATATATAATTTATTTATTTAGCCAAGCACAGAGCTTGAAGTTAGGTCGTGGCAACTCTGCCTCAGCTTCCATCACCCTAGCCTGGGTTGGTGCAGCCTCTGGACCCACAGCCCATCCTGGGATCCTAGGCTCCAGGGGCTGACAGGAAAAAAAAAGTGAAAATGGCAAGGAAAAATAGCCATGAATTGCAAATAGTGGTTTCTCGGTTTTCCTTCCTTGCATGGTGACCTTCCGGGGTCCAAATGACACAACTGCAACCTTTACATCACATGGCATTGCTGTCAGCTGGTTATCAGCGAAGCCATAGGCTTCTGTGCACGTAGGCCCTGAGTTTGAATTCCGGTCATGACATTTACAAAGGACTGGAGAGCCTAAGAAACTATTGCCTGTACATTTTAACACCAGAGGAATATGGTCAATATCATGGTTGTATGAGTAGTTTGTCAATTAGTCTAGCAAAAATTAAATCCAGTATTCACAAGATGTGGATTGATTTTAATTTATAGTTTATTATGCATTAAAAGGATACATTGTGTGTGTGTGTGTGTGTGTGTGTGTGTGTGTGTGTGTTGTCACTAGTGGGGGCTGAACTCTGGGCCTGGGCGTTGTCCCTCAGTTTTTCAGCTCAGGGTTAGGGTGGTGCCATTTGAGACACAGTGCCATTCTCTGCATTTTTTGACCATGTGTTGCTGAGGAGTTGAATCCGGGACTCTTGCATGCAAGATAAACACTCTACCAATGAGCTACCTTCCAATCCCCTAAAAGAATACTATTGATTAAATGGAGTCCTCACTAAATACCTGAGAATCCCTAGGAAGGTAGCATACGTCATTGAATACTAGATAGACATCACTGGCAGTATCCAAATATCTAAATATATATTTATTTGTATACCACCGTCTGCATAGAAAGGTATGGCTATTTTGGCCAAACCTGTGTCTCCATCCTAGGTCCTGGGATCCACCTGGCACCTGAATATGCTAGAGGTTGCCGTGCTGACACTCACCCATTCGTGGATTGGGCCTGCAAGCCCTCAGTTCAGGTCCCAGAATTGCTACAAATGTCTTCCTGGAGTAAGATTGCAAATGTGATACCTGCTTTCCTTTCCTCTGCAAGTGCTGGGTGTCAGGTATGATGTTTACAATATGCCTGCAAAGCTACATGCATGTAGCTTTGCAGGCATATTGTAAACATCATGTACATTTATTCAATGTACATTTATTACATTGAATAAATGTAATAAATGTTATAGGTGCACTCACAGTCCATAAAATAAATGGTAAACAAATAAATATATAATAAAATATGATGAATCATTCCAACAAAGAAGATATAGACTGAATTAATGGATGTAAGTATAAATGATTTAATAAAAATGTGTATAGATGTTATGTTCTCCAAGGCTGGGGCTTGAATTCAGGCTTAGGGAACAGGCCTCAATTCCTTGTATTCAAGGGAGGAGAGCTTCCCTTTTTTCCCATCCCCTGCCCCAAGTGCATCAGAGTTAACCAGATCCCAAGGTGACATCCCTGGCCTGGTAGACAACAAAATGGCACAAAATACACGACAGGGAGCTCCAGTAGTGTTGTTAATTAATTAATTAATTTTTGCCAAGCACGGGGCTTGAACTTAGGTTGTGGCAACTCTGCCTCAGTTTGCATTACCCTAGGCTGGGATGGTGCAGCCTCTGGACTCACAGCCCATCCTGGGGTCCTAGGCCTCAGTGGCTCACAGGAAAACAAAATGAAAACATCGAAAAAAAGCCACAAACCACAGACAGTCAACAGTTTCTGTTTTCCTTCCTTGCACGTTGACCATCCTGGGTGTGAATGACATGGCTGCAACCTCTAGGTCACCTGGCATTTCTAAAGGCTGGCACTATCAGTGAAGCCATAGGCCAATGTGGACACTAGGCCCTGAGTTCGAATCCCAGTCATGACACTTACAAGCTGCTGAAGTGCCTAAGAAACTATTGTTTGTCCATAGGAACACCAGAGGAATGTGATTAATGTCATGGTTGGAAGAGTAGTCCGTCAATCAGTCCTGCATAAAATTAGACCCAATAATCACTGGACAGGGATTGAATTTAATTCATAGTTTATTATGCATTAAAAGTATACTATTGATTAAATGGAGTCCTCATTACATACATGAGAATCAATAGGAAGGTAATATATGTCATTGAATGCTAGATAGACACCTCTGGCAGTACCTAAATATCTAAATTTGTATTTGGGCTGGGAAAGTGGTTCAGTGGTAGAGTGCTTGCTTTGCATGCCTGAGGCCCTGGGTTCAATTCTTCAGTACCACATAAGCAAAATAAAATAGCCGGAAGTGGCACTGTGGCTCAAGTGGTAGAGTGCTAGCCTTGAGCTGAAGAGCTAAGGAACAGCGCCCAGGCCCAGAGTTCAGACCCCACGACGGAACCCCAAAATAAGTAAATAAATAAATACATAAATAAATAAACAAATAAATTTATATGTATTTTTACACCACCATCATCATAGAAAGTTACTGTAATTTTGGCCAAACCTGGGGTTTGCTCCCAGGTCCTGAGATCCACTTGGCATCTGAATGGGCTAGAGGCTGCGGTGCTGACACTCACCCATTCATGAATTGGGGCTCTCAGGCCTTCACATCAGGTCCCATCATTACCAAAATTTTCTTCCTGGTGTAAGACGTCAATGGTGACACCTGTTTTCCTTTTCTGTACAAGTACATAATATGTCTGCAAAGCGACATGCTATGGAATAGATGGGAATAAATGTAATAAACGTTATAGGTGCACTCACGGTCCATAAAATAAATGCTAAACAAATGATAAAATATAATGTATCACTCCAAAAACAAGATGTAGACTGAATATATTGATGTAAGTATAAATCATATATTTAACATGTCTATAAATATTATGAGGTGCTTGAAGTCAGACCTGGGGAAGAGTTTAGTTCATGTATGATTTTCATAGGAAATGATAGGAAAGATGTATGGCACAACAATTATTTTTAATTAAGAGTTCATGAAGTGTGACAATAAGAATCACATTCAGGAATTGGAGGCATTGGGAAAGATCCAAGAATCGGTACTCAAATGATAGATAGGATACGAACACAGCTCACTACATCTCCTACTCTATCCAAATAGTTAATTAGCATACTGACTTCAGCTTATGAATGGATGAATATTGTGCCCCATCCCCACTCTGGGGCTCGCTCTCAGGTCCTGGGTATGGCCTAGCTCCTTAGTGGCTCACAAGATGATGGGCTAATGTGGACCTATTTGGCTGTTGGGCTACCTAGAACCCAAGTTCAAATCCCAGCACTACCAAAAGGGTTATCCTGATGTGAGAAGCCAATCCTTGCACCTGTTTCCCTGTACTGTGCAAGTGCTGGGTCACAGCAAGAATCAAGAAAGCATAGGCAACTCTACACCCGTGGGAATAGGTTGTCATCAATGTCAGCAGTTTTATAGGTCATTCTATGCTCAATAAAATACACAATATATCCTTGAAAATGACACAAAAATAAAAAGAATAACTACACTGAATACAAGACGTATACCACACCTGTATGTAAATAGAGATCCTATGTTTAAAAGAGCTGGGCTTTGTATTTTGTCCAGTGCTAGGGCTTCAAATCAGGCCCTGGACCAGGCCTGACATTCTAGTTTTCAAGGATGGTGAGCCTCCACTTTCCCCAAAGTGCAACAGAGTTACCGAGACTGAGTTCAAATCCCAGCACTGACAAAAGATTCATCCTGATGTCAGAAGCCAGCCGTTGCACCTGTTTTCCTCTTTGTGAAAGTCCTGGGTCTCAGCTAGGATGGAGAATGAATGCATAGGCAACCCTATAACCATGGGAACAGGTTGTCATATATGTCACCACAGTTACAACTGTCACCATACTCAGTAAAATACACAATACCTCCATGAATTAGACACAAATTAAGGAGAAGAAATGCAACGAATGCAAGATGCTGTCCGCACATGTATGTCAATATAGATCCTATGTTTAAATAATGAATTTAGGACTACATTGGCCTCAGCTTCAATCACCTCAGGGTGGTGGGCTGCCATGGTACCATAGCCAATCTTGGGATCCTAGGCCCTGAAGTCTTGCAGGAAAACACACACACACACACACACACACACACACACACACACACTCACACACACAGAGGGAAAAAGCCGTGGGATGGATTTTTAACAATTGTTTCCTTTCCATTGTGATTATCCTGGGTCTGAATAACATGCCTACAAAGGGTACTTCACCTTGCATTGGCGAAGGCTAGTGGGCTATCAGGGAAGCCATAGGCCCTTGCAGCTATGTTGGCCCTGAGTTCAAGTGCTGGTCCTGACACCAACCAATCGGGGGATTTCCCAAAAGACTCATTTCTATGCATCAGAATACAGATGGAATGTGAGCAAACTCATGATTGAGAAGTTTCTCCATGGATCGGTCTAGTCTAAAATTAGACACAATGATCCTAGGATGCTGACTGATCTTATTGAATAGTTTATTAAGCATGAAAAGAATCCAATTCCTTCAATGGCACATAATAACTACCTAAGAGTTGGTAGGAACGTAGTTGATGTCATTGAATCCTAGGCAGATGTCTCTGGCACTCTATACAAATATATATTTATTGGTATGCTACCACCTGCCTATCCATGTATGGCTATTTTGTCCACCCCTGTGGCTCCATGTCAGGGTCTGGGAACTGCCTGGCAGTTTCCTGGGCTAGAGGTTGCCATTTTGTCACACCCATTCATGAATTGGGTCTGCTAGGCCCTGAGTTCAGATCCCAGCACTGCTATCAATTGGATTGTGGAGTAAGAAGCCGAGTGTGACACCTGTTTTCCTTTGCTCTGAGAATTCTGGGTGTCAGACATGATGGAGAACACATCTACAAATCTAGATACTATGTGATAGGATGTCATCAAAATAATAAATGGAATGAGTGCTACCACAGTGAATAAAGTAAATGTAAATAAATGAATAAAATAGAAATAAAATAAATAACCACAACAAACAGGATATGTACTGAACATCTGTAAGTACAAATTCTATCATTACAATGTACATTAATAGTATGTTTCCCAGGGCTGGGGCTTGAAATCAAGCCTAGGGACTAGGCCTGACTTTCTTGTCCTCAAGCACGGTGAGCTTCCCCTTTGTCCACAGTGTTGCAAAGTTACCCAGACCCTGAGTTCAAATCCAAACCCTGGCAGAAAAAACAGCACCAATTGCAAGCCAGGGAGATAATTTTGTTGTTGTTGTTGTTTTGCGAAGACAGGTCTTGAACTCATGTACGGCAACTCTTCCTCAGCTTCCATCACCCTAGTCTGGGGTACAACCACTGGAACCACAGGCGATCCTGGGATCCTAGATCTCCAGGCCTTGGAGGTGGGAATGCACAGAGAAGAAGTGGTGGGATGAAGTTTTAACATTTTGTACCATGACCATTTGGGTCTGAATGACACAGCTCCAAAACGTACTTCACCTTGTAGTCCTGAAGGCTGGCAGGGTACTGGGGAAGACATAGTCCTGCAGGGCAATATAAGCCTAGAGTTGAATCCCACTCATGTCACTTAGAAATTGTGGGAGATCCTAAGAGACTCGTTCCCATTTATTAGAATAATGATTGAATGTTGTGTCATGGTTGAATGAGTTGCTCATGAATGATACTCATATAAATTTAGACATCATGATTTCAGTAGGCTGATTGATTTTATTTAAAATTTAGCATTAAAAGACAACTATTTCTTACAGGAACACAATAATTTCAGTACACTGATTTACTTAATAGTTTATTAGGATGAAAACAATAATATTAAATATGTGGACGCATAATAAATACCCAAGAATTGTTAGGAATATAGTCTATATAACTGAATAATGGATAGACATCTCTGGCACATTTTATATATATATATATATATATATATATATATATATATATATATATATAAACATACTACCATGTGCATGCCAATCTGTTCTTATTTTGTCAACACCAGGGGCTCAATCTCATGTCCTGAGAAATGCCTCTCAGCTCAGTTTGCCCCAGAATGGTATGTTGACATGCTATCATTCATGAATTTGGCCCTATAGGCCATGAGTTCAGATTCCAGCACTCCCAAACAATGAATTGTGGAGTAAGAAGCACATGGTGACACATGTTTTCCTTTTCTGTGAAAGTCCTACATGTCAGGTATGAAGTGGAATACATATGCAGACCTATATCCTATGTAATCAATGTAATCAATATTCTATGTGCCATAATAGTCAATAAAATAAATGGTTACTACATGAACAAAAAAAAGGTAAAATGAATAACTACATTGAATGCAATATCGAATCAATATATGTATGTAAATATAAATCATATATTTAAAATGTACACAAATAGGAGGTTTTCTAGGGTGTGGGGATCGATTTCAGGACTAAGGAACAGACTTGAATTTCTTGACTTCAAGAAAGCAAGCTTCCCCTTGCTACACAGTGCAACAGAGTTACACAGACTACCAGTTGCAAGCCCAGTCCTGGCAGAAAAAAATGGCATCTCTATGCTATGTGACAACCAATTCTTAGGTATTTCATTATTTCTCCTTTTAATGAATGCAATTTTTAAACGCTTCATAAAGTATTGATTAAAATCAATTCAGTATCCTAGAATATAATTGTATATAATTTTATCCTAGAATCATTCAAGAACTGCCCATTCAATCATGACATACATCACATTCCACGGGTATTCATATGGATAAAAATGAGTTTCTTAGGATCTCCTGCCATTTGGAGGTGGCAGGACCAGGATTTGAATTGTGGGCTCCAGCTCCCACCACTTAACCCCGAAAATAGGTAACTCACCAGTCTGTCCAAGAACATCAGCAAGACCAATGATTAAGCAGGCACTATTGGCTCTCAGCAGTCCTCGATGATACTTACAAGGCCAAAGTCACCCTAGGCTGGAAAGTACTTGAAACCTCTGTCCAACTTCATTGTCAACAAAGCCAGAAGGAGAGCCATGTGCCTTCAGTGGTAAAGGTCAGCTTTGAGCAAAAGCAGCTCATGGACTGTGCCTAGATCCTGAGTTCAATTTCCAGGACTGGCAATAAACAGACATACACATCAATCTGTGCTGCCATCCGGCATCTGTTGGTTGAAACCACTATCAGCAGTTGAGGAAGGTAGAGGTAACTGAGTGGTAAGCAAGAGACTCAAGGCGAATTTGGAGTTCAATAGGAAATGGACGACCTAGACAATGAGTGGGAGAATAGAGGATTTCCCAGAGCCTGGGAATGTGGCCAGCCCATCTTTCCCATCCCAGCGCTCAGATGTCTCCAACAACAAGACTCTGAGACAGAGCTGTGGGCAACAAACTACTGCCAGAACACCAGCAGAAGAATCCTCTTGTCAGACATTCAACATTCAAGAAAACAAAGAATACAAAAAAGGTAAGGATCCCAAAGACAAACACCACTGGAGAGGGTGATTCAATGGAGGGTCTGGCCAAAGGTGATGCCTACCACAGGACTCCCCTGCCTTTGGACACAGTCACAGCAACCAGTGTCCATTGTGAAAAGGGTCCCGATACCACCAAGAATCTGCAGAGGTGCTACGGACATGTGGTGCCTGCCCTGTACTGCAGCAAAAGAAGAAACCAGGTGCTCTGTGACAAGATCCAACCACTGAAGCAGGAAAAAACCGACCTGCATGATTGACAAGAGAAAGAGAAGAGAAGGTAGCCCAAGTGCACAAAGCACTGAAAACAGAGCTAGACATCCACAAGCTACCCATACAGAGGTTGGTTTCAGCAGAAAGTAATTTACAATCAGCAGCAGTCCACATGCAGCTTATGGCCGATGACAGACAAATGGAGCACGAAGTTCTCACCAGCTGCCTATAGGCCATAGAGCAACACATGAGGGAGCTGGAGATGGTGGCTTCTGTGGTTACTACTTACAGAAGGAGACTGAAATGTTGTTCAAACAGCTGAATATTGTAACACTTCAGCTCAAGGAGAAGACCAGAAGCTTCTATGGCCTGGAGCAAGTGAACACAAAGTTTTAGGAGAAGCTGGAAGCACTCTGGACCTAGAGGAGCAACAGGAAGAACAGAATCTGCAAGTTCCAACAAGTGATGCAGATGCATGATGTACTAAAGAGATTACAGGACAACCTGAGCTGCATGGTGACCGCAGCGAATCTGGAGACAGAAACCTTCTCGCAGAACCTGAGCATTGAGAGGTCCGTGCAGAAGGAGGGAGCCTGGTGGCTGACCGAGCAGGTAAACCAACTGATAGATCAGAAGGAGTGAGGATCAAGGTAGGTGCTGCACCTAGATAATAGCTGGGGGAACTGAGAACGAAGCTGGCAGAACCATGGAACCCTAAGCGTCCATCTCAGGAGGAGCACCAACTGCAGGCCTAGGCCTACCGCATGCAGATAGGGTTGAAAAACCTGTAGGAACAATTTCACATCTAGGTCCAGGAAAACCAAAGGCTCCATCTCCAGATTGCGGAGCAGAGGGAGCAACTGGGAAGACTAGAGGAGAAAACCAATGATAGGCAGGAGATACCTGAGACCCCACGATGTGCATGTGTGTGCAACCCACAGCTGGAGGAACAGCTGGCCTTGCTGCAGGATGCTCTCCACAGGGTGAGCAGTGAGAAGGAGGATCTCACCAGCACAATGGACTCAGAGCAGCAGGTGAAGAAACATCTGCGGGAACAGCTGGACTGCTCAGAGGAGAAGATAGAGGAAGGGAAAGAGGTGGCTGAGAAAGAGAGAGAGAGAGCCAAACGGCTCGGGAGCTGCAGGAGCAACAGGAGCAGTTCCTGGCCAGCTGCAGGAGCTCAGAGCCACCTGTGTAACAGCACATCACTTCCAATGAGCAGTTGTGCTCCAAGTGGTAGGTCCTGCAGTAGCACCTGCAGAAGCAGACTCAGCTGTTGGAGCAGCTGAAACATTTGCAGTGTCTGACCAAATGGCGGGACTAGGTGGTGCCCCCAAAGTGGCAGGACAGTTTCAAGTGCCTGGAAGTGACCAGTCCACAGGAGGAGCACCTGCAGGCCCAGCTGAGCTTCCTGGCTTTCCCTGGGGAAGGGGAATCTGTGAACCCTGGAGAAGCAAAAGCTGAGGAAGCGACTCTCCTCGACTCTCCTCGACTCTCTATGGCAGAAGATGGAGATGTCCCCCAAACTGAGAGGGACGTGCCTCTCTTAGCACTCTCGGAGGCTGAGATCCACAGGGGGAAACTCCTGCTGGACTACTGCTCACATTCCCCCTACCCTGGACAGCTCAATGCCGAATAGAGCTGGAACCACAGGTCCCCGGCCCCGTGAGCTGCCACCACAACTTGTGAGAGAATGGGAAGTGGGACATGTGGGCATCTGAGAAGAAAATCTGCTTCATCCACAACCTGCCTGATGAGGTGGACTTCCAGAGTCTTGCAGATCAGCTCCACCATCGATGCAACCAGCTGTCAGCACATATCTGCACCATCCAGGAATCCCTCCTGGCTTATAAAGGGCAGTTGTTCATTCCGGATCAGCTGTGTCAGGAGAAAGCCAAGTGCATGTGCCGTCTGTCCCTGGAGAAGATGAAGAGTAGATAGCTGCAGGAGCTGCTGTCCCTCCTACACGAGGTTCCAGATGCCGACACAGGCTGAGCTCCCCACCTGTGCAGCTGTTTCAGAGGCCTAAGGCTCCTGGATGGGCAAAATGTGGGAAGTGCAGAAAAGTATTGAAGAATTGCAACTTCAGGATAGTGTGGAAACTGCAAGAGGAGAGGTCAGGGTTCCCTGCCCCGTACAGGACTCCCACACAGAGTATGTCCTGCTGCAGATCCCCACATCCAGAACTGCCCACAGCTGGTGCGCTCAGGCTTGCAGTGCTCTGTCCCTTTTTTCTGTAGACAGAAGGGGATGATGACTCCCTATGTGACATACTGAGTCCCAAAATCCTCAGCAGCCACCAGAACTAGGTGGCAAGGTGGGCTTCTCTAGGCCTCCATTTGCCTGGTGATAGGAAGGGTTAACTGCAGGCTGAGTAGAACAGAGGCTGCTGGGAGGAGGCCCAAATTCCAGGGACATCTAATGGCCCATTGGTGGCCAGGGAAGAGGCCCATGTTATGCTTTTCACAAAGAATAAATTGTTTCCAAAGGGAAAATAAAGCCTCCACAATGATTTGTTCTTCCATTTATGGGGCTTGAACTGAGGGCCTGGCCACTGTCCTTGAGCTCTATTTGATCAAGACTGGAGATCTATAAGTTGAGCCCCACCTCCCCTTCCAGCTTTTTCTTTATGGAATCGAACCCAAGGCTTCAGGCTTGCTAGGCGACCACTCTATCACTGAGCCACATTCTCAGCTAGGATGATCATCCGCCCCCAAACCCATATGGCCAATCCTCAGATAAATAGGAATTAGGGGCTAGGATGAATATGAAACACAAGTCTGGTTCACACGAAAATACTTCCCTGCCCCCTCTTTGACACCCTTATTTAAAGTTTCTCATTTACTATTGAGGGATGAGAGAGGGAGAGGGACGTCTGAGAGAGGAGTACAAAGAACAGTGGCCCCCTGAGTCCCACAGACTCCCCCACACAAGTGGTCCTAGAGATTCCAGTTTTACCTGACTCAATGTTGTGTCTATACTGTTTCCCTACCCCTGCAAGGATCAGAATGAAATAAATGTCAGCCCTGGCCTCAGCCCACACCCATAGTAGAATCTCCTAGTCCCAGGCTGACTTCCACCTCTGACTTCCCCGAGTTAGGCTGGACCCACCACTCACCACTGTGTTGGTGTCAATGATCTCATGGATGGATTTCAAGAAGAAAGTCTATGGCAAAGAGCAGAAGCAGCAGTGTGAGCAGGGAGGAAGGAGCCGGGGCAATTGGTCTGGGATCTTCCTCCTTACAGCCTTCTGGTGAAGCCAGAGACATCCTGACCCGAAGCACGGCTAATTCCAGGGGGTGCACAAGATAGAGGAGCACGGGACTAAAGGAGGTACTGCTTTATGTTGGCAAACTTGAAATTTCCTATAGTTGGCCCATGCCAATCCCAAAGCCAACATGCAATGCCTCTCCTTGTTGTTGTTGTCCATATGCGTCGTCCCTGAGCTCTTTTTCTCAAGGCTTGCACTCTACCACTTGAGCTACAAGGACACTTCTTGTTTTCTGATGGTTCTTCGAGGATAAGGGTCTCACACACTTTCCTGCCTAAGCTGGATTGGAAGCCAGTTTCACCTTCCTGAGTAACTAGGATGACAGGCGTGAGCCACCAGTGCCCAGCATGTGATGCCTTTTTCAAGATCTTGGTGAGTCTGTAAAAGGAACCCCATAGTTTCTGGATAGACCATGACCCAATAAAGGAGCTGGGATTGAGGAAGGCTGACGTTATAGCCATTCTGGTCCCCACAATTATAGATGTCTGGTGGTGTTGGATGCATCGACCTCCTAGGCCAACAACCACCAGATTAGTGGGGGAACAGGCAGAGAATACCCAAAGCTAAGAGTGTAGAAATCTCTGATTTTGCATTCATATGGTGTGTGTGTGTGTGTGTGTGTGTGTGTGTGTGTGTGTGTGTGTGTGTGTGTGTGTGTTTACCAAGGTTTGAAGAGCCTAGGTGGTAACCTTTATCCTGTTTGCACAAGTTTGGTGCTCTAACATTTGAATTACAGTATTTCTTCCTCCCAGCTTTTTGGTGATACTTTGGAGATAAGAGTATGCCCAAGCTAGCTTTGAATCTTGATTGATCCTCCAGTGTCAACCTTGAGTAGTTAGGATTATAGGCATGAGCCACTGCCATGCAGCTGCATGGATGTCTTTTCATAGTTTCTGTTCTAACAGCTGTCTACTTGCCCTGGCCTAGATCTCTGATTTCTACATCAGCTCCCAGCAGCCCCTGACTGTGTGGAGAACATAATGCTCAAACCTGTCAGTGCTTCCTATTTCTTTGTCCTCAGGGGAGAGTATGTTTCCTCTGAAGCCCAGAGGGTTAGGGGAAGGGGAAGGAGGGATAGCCGCAGATTGGTGCTCGGCTAGGAAATAGATATTCTGTTTTATCCAAGAAGGAAAGAGTGGCCAGATGCTAATTGCTCATGCTCTCATATTCCTAGCTCCCTCAGCAGGCTGAGATCAGAGGACTGACATTCAGATACAGCCCAACAAGAAATGTCTGTGAGACTCCCCTCTCCCAAGAACCACCTGAAGACTGGAAGAAAAGCTGTGGCTGAAGTGGTAAAGTGCTATCCTTGAATGAAAAAACTGAGGGGCAGAGCACGGGCCCTGAATTCAAGCCCTACTACCAACATGCACTCATGCACATGTGCTCACATGCGTGTGCACGTGTACACACACACACACACACACACACACACACACACACAGAGGAAGGTAATAATAATAAGCTGAGCTATAACTGGGGGCAGTCCTGAGGCATAATCATAGTAAACTCTCAAGCTACATCAGGTGTTTCTCCTTAAGACCTTCTTGTGCTGAGGGGTCTGGGCTATGGCAGTAAGTTCCATGGAACTTGCCCCTCCATCCCAGCATGGGAACATAGAATCAAGGGAAAGACACTATGTATGCTCCTTTGAAGTTGTCCCATGATTGCAGACCTTCATCTGCCACTGAGCACTGGTGAGATAAGCAGGGTTCTGAGCCCTGGGACTCCTGGGATATATTGACTGCTACAAGCAGCAGCAGCCAGGCTTCTTTGGATTCCTCAGCCTACAAGTCTCTCATAAACTCAATTCAAAACCTTCCCAAGGTGTGCATGAAAAATTCACATTCTTGTGATTCCCTTGTGAGCCGGCATTATCTGGTCTACCCCTTCTGGCCCAGAACCGTGGTCTGAGACGTCGATTTAGTGCTCAGATCCACACTACACTCATGACATATTTCCTTCTGGTGACGTGGCTGATGACCTCCATGCCACACGGCTTGATCCTTATCTTGTACTCTGTCCCGCTCTGTAGGCAAATGCCTTCAAGGAGGCTGCTCTCTAGACTAGTAGGACACATAGACATTGAAGACCATCAGAGGCTCACTGGAAAGTACTCTGCCTAGAGCCACAGAATGAGGTAAAAGCAGGCCAGGTATTGGTCCTGGGGCTCTAACTCTGGGCCTGGGCACCGTCTCTCAGCTCTTCAGCTTAGCACTTCAGCCACATCACTGCTTCTGGTTTTCTGGTGGATCATTGGAGATCAGAGTCTCCCAGACATTTCTGCCCAGGCTGGCTTTGAATGGCAATCCTCATATCTCAGCCTCCTTAGGAGCTATGAGGGCCAGCATAAGCCACCGATGCTTAGCTCATCTGGACTTTCACCACAGTGGACTAGGAGCTCCTGAAAGCTTTTCTTTATTTTTTAGGTGCTAGTAATGGGGCCTGAACTCAGGGTCTGACCTGTAGTCTCTTAACGTTTCTCTCAATGTGGACATTCTACTACTTGAGCCACAGCTCCATTTCTGGCTTTTGTTAGTTCATGGGCAAGAAGTCTCACTAACTTTCCTCCCCTGAGGTGGCTTTGACCCACGATCTCTGATCTCAATCTCCTGAGTAGCAAGGATTTACAGGGGGTGAACCACTGGTGGGATTGAGCTAGAAGGTTTTCTAAACAAGAGTTCTTCCCTGCATTTGCCCTGACTCCTCCATTCAAAGAGGGCCTGGGGTGAGGTGCTGTGAAAAATAGGCTTCCAGCCACAGAAATTGGCTAGGGTCTTTGGTGAAAAGTCAAGCTAATCTTTCCCTGGGCCTCATTCTGGGACCCCACCCTCTTCCCCACCTGTGACTCAAGTACAAAACTTGACCCAGCCTTCAGTGTTCGGCCAGACTTGTCTGAAACCACAGAAGCTTCATTCCATCCACACCATCTGCTCTACACCACACCTCAATACCTTTGCCCATGCTGTACCTTGTGCCTGAGGCTCTCTGTCCTGTTCCCCATCTTAGAACTCCTGTGGAATTTTGGCGCTGATTATATCATTTCCTGGAACAAGTCTTTCCTTCCCTCCTCCCCCCCTTTTTTTTTTAAATACTGAGTTTATAGAGGTGGAATTTGTGCAGGCTGACTGTCAAATACTCTATCTTGGTGTGTTTATGTTTGTGTGTGTGTGTGTGTGTGTGTGTGTGTGTGTGTGTGTGTGTGTGTGTGCGCGTGTGCTAGTCCCGGGGTTTGAATTCAGGGCTTGGATGATATCCCTTATCTTTTGTGCTCAAGACTAGCAATCTATTACTTGAACCACAGCTCTACTTCTGGCTTTTTGGGAGTTTAATTGGAGAAAAGTGTCTCATATAGATTTTCCTGCTTGCATTTGGGATCCTCAGATCTCAGCCTCCTTTGTAGCTAAGGTTACAGGGGTGAGCCAACAGCACCTGCCCTCTACCTGTTACCCATAACCTCGGCCCTCTTCTAAGTCTCATTAGAAAATGTCTTACCATGCTCACTTTTTTTTTTGGCCAGTCTTGGGGCTTCAACACAGGGTCTGGTCATGTTGCTGAGCTTCTTTTGCTCAAGGTTAGCACTTTTATTGCTTAAGCCACAGTGTCACTTTTGGCTTTTTCTGTTTCTGTGGTAGGGAGGAATAGACACAGGGCTTCATGTGTGCTAAGTAAGCACTCTACCAGTAAGCCACATTCGAAGCCCAAGGCTTACTTCTAAAGGGAGTTTTGACCGTGAGATTTATTAGATTATCCCTTTTGGCACAGAAATTTCTGGCTATTTTCTATCTTTCCCAGGATTTGGGACCAGCCTGAGACTCGGCAATGAGGAATGATGAATGAATTATGGTACCAATCCCCAGAGGCCTAGGCTCATATCCTACAGAAGGATAGAGGATATGGAGCCACGACCTTCAACAACTCCTACAGCCTAAGAATTGTGGTTTCCTTTGACAAGTCCAGGACATAGTTCACTCGTTGTAACTACCAGTTGCACACCCCAGCCCACACAATGCTTTCCAGGCTTCAGTTCTTAAACTGCAGTGAAGGATGCTTGTTCAAGCTGTGTGCTCAGACTTAGTACTCTCTGAGGGATTGTTCCAGCTTGCCCAGTTTGGGGGGCTGGGCATGGGCAACCTGCTGAACGCCCATAATCCAGGCCCTGTCCCCGAGCCCTTTTGCTCAAGGGTAGTGCTCTGCAACTTGAGTCACAGGGCCACTCAGGATTTTTTTGTTATTATTTTGTTTTGATTTCATTTGATCTCTTAGAAATATGAATATCGCAGTCTTTCCTACCCAGGCTGAATCGAAGTTGGCATCTCAGCCTCCTGAAGATCTAGGATTATAGGCAAGAGCCACTGACACCTGGCTTCCTTTTCTTCTTCTTTTTTTCGTGACAACCTGAAATCTTCACAGTGTCATTCCAATGGTTTGCATTCGAAGTAAACGTCCCAGGCCTGGAATTCTAATGCTAGGATGGCCACTCACAAATGGAGGGAGATCCTCACTAACTCATTCCTATTCATGTGAATGCTATTGGAATGTTATAAAAATAATAATTAATTTTGCATTTAATTCATGACTCTATTTTAGAATGCGACACAAAAATTATTGAATTTATATCTTCCATTCTAGCACCATGGTAAGATTAAGGATATTGACTGATTTTTTTATTAATGATTTTATAAGTATTAGATGATGATACTTCATTAAATGGAAGCATAATTTAATAACTAATAATTTATAAAAAATATATAATTTAATAATATCCTCACATTCCCCCTGTCAGTGTGTGTGTATATATATATGACACTACTGTGGATTGATCCCAGGTCCTCAGAACTTCCTGGCAGCTCAGTTTTCTGCAGGCTGGTGGGCTGAGTTAAAATCACAGCATGGCCAATAATGTATTCATGGAGTAAGAAGCCAATTTTGACACATTTTTTTCCTTCTCTGTGAAATCCTGGCTGTCAGTATATGTGATATGATGTAATAAAGTAAATGTTTTATGTGTAATAATACTAAATAAATAAGAGTAATAAATGTCATATGGAATAAACTCATGTATGTAAATAGATCTCATATATGAGTATTATTTTTTCCAGTACTGGGACTTCAATTCAGGCCCTTGGAACTTTTCTGAACTTCTTGTCTTCAACAACGGTGATCTTCCCCTTAACCCATAGTTCCACAGAGTTACCCAGACCTTGATTTTAAATGCCAGGACTGCCAGTGAAATGGTGCAAATTCCAAGCCAGGGCCTTAATATTATTATTATTATTGTTATTGTTATTGCTATTGTTATCATTATTATTATTATTTGCTTTTAGGCCAAGCACTGGGCTTGAGCTCAAGTCTTGGCATCTCTGCCAAAGCCGATCCTGGGAGCTTAGGTCCTGAGTTCAAATCTCAGGGCTGGCAAAAAAAAAATTAAAAAGGAAAAGGATAAAGCTGAAAAGTTCAATCAGTTGGTTTTATTTTTTTTCCTTTGTATTGTACCATCCGGGGTCTAAATAACAATGCCCAGACAATATACATGACCTTATATTGCTGATGTTTGGTGGGCTATTAGGGAAGCCAAGCAGAAATCAGCAACTTGGGCCTGAAGTTTGAATCCCTGGACTCCCACTACTGAATGGCTGGGGGAGATTCTAAGAAACACTTTCCAGAACTGGGAAGGGTGGCTCAGTGGTAGAGCACTTGCCTTTCATGCTAGTTGCGTGGGTTCTATTCCTCAGCACCACATAAGCAAAAAGAAAAAATCTGGAAGTGGCGCTGTGGCTCAAGTGGTAGAGCGCTAACCTTGAGCTGAAGAGCTGAGATACAGCGACCAGGCCCAGAGTTCAGACCCCAGGACTGGACCCCCAAAAAAAACAAATAAAAAATTAAAATTAAAATTAATAAAAAGAAACGCTTTCCAATAGACATCTGTACAAATAGAATGTTGTAAATGTAACAATTACATTAGTAGTTAGTGTAAGATTATATTATAAAATTATACACAACAATTATACTACATTGACTAATTTTCAATTAATACTTTATTATGTATTCAATCATGATACTTAAAAAAGGAAGGAATAATTTAATTGGCAACATTTGGTAGAAATATCTTATATGCAATTTCATAATTTACAGATATCTCTCGTTAAATATATCAACATCTATCTATCTATCTATCTATCTATCTATCTATCTATCTATCTATCTATCTATCTATCTATCTATCTATCTATCTATTTATCTATCTATCTATCTGTCTGTCTGTCTGTCTGTCTGTCTGTCTGTCTGTCTACAAATCTACACATTTATCTGTTTACATACTTGTCAATACAGGGGCTCAGTGGTAGAGTGCTCGCCTAGTAAGTATGACACCCTTGGTTTGATTCCTCACTAGAAAAATAGAAAAATCCAGAAGTTGTGCTGTAGCTCAAACACTCAAGCACTAGCTTTGAGCATAAAGGCTTAGAGACTGTGTCTAGACACTTACTCAAGACCCAGGACTGGCACCAAAACAAATAAAAAGGAAAAGATAGAATGTTCTGACTGCAACTATATAAGGATAAGGCTGCAAATACCTCTTCACAGAGAAAGCTGGGAGTCTAGTGTTGACATTTGCCATCTAATCTGAATTAGCCAGAGGTAAACCACTGCAACCCAGTTACATGGATTAGATGCTGCTGGCTTGCACATCCTGTCATCCAAGATACTCCAGAGCTGAGATTTGACACTGGTGGGTTTAAAACCCAGCCCTGGCAGGAAGTCTGCGAAACTCTGAGTGTGGCTTAAAGTGGTAGAGTTCTAGACTGATCAAAAGACCTTAGGACAGTAACTCCAACACTTCAGTGTAATCCCCGTGGCTGACTCCACTCCCCAAAAAACTCACCCCTCTAAAACCTAAATTTGGACTATTTGTGGTATGTTTCTGAAAGAATGGTGATACTGATGAAAGCACCCTAATTCTAATGACATTATGTGGTTAGAGCTATGTGATGAGTCTTTCATGTGTTGTTGTGTGCTGAGTCCTTCATGGGGTGCATTTTTTTATTTTTTTCATCTGATTCTTGTAAGAGCTCCACAAGTAAGATGATTGTGCAGATGAGAAACTTGTAGCTCAGATATGTCCTCATGTCAGTGCCAAATTTATGTATGTACCTAAATCTAGTGAGTTGTCTCCTGCAGACAATTGTTTTGATTTCTGTTTCTTGATCATGAACCTTGAACTCAGGGCCTAGCCACTGACACTTACCAGTGGGGATCATGGGTAGCACCCTACCACGTGGAGCCAAGGACCCCTTTGCAACAGAGTGTTACAGTCTAGGGGTAGTAGCTGAGATCTGTCATCCTGCCTACTCAGGAAGCTGAGATCTAATGATCTGGGTACAAAACTAACCCAGACAAAAAAGGTCCCATGAGACTATTATCTCCTATTCACCACATAGAAACTTGAAGTGGAATCCCATAGACTCCACTCCCAAATTACTCAAGCTGATTCAAAACTTTGGCAAAGTAGCAGGTTATAAAATTAACCCCCAAAATCAATGGCTTTTCTGTATGCCAACAATGAGAAAAGTGTGGCTGAAATTAGGAAAGCAACTCCATTTGTAATAGCCCCCCAAAAAAATAAAATACCTAGGAATAAACTTAACCCAAGAAGTGAAGGACCTCTATGATGAAAATTTTAAAATCTTGAAAAAGAAAATCAACACAGAACTTAAAAAATTGCAAAACCTCCCATGCTCCTGGATTGGAAAGATTAACATCGTGAAAATGACAATAGTTCCCAAGGCAACGCGATACCTATCAAAATTCCAACCTCATTCTTCAAGGAAATAGAAGAGGCAATCCAAAAATTCATATGGAACAATAAAAGACCCTGAATAGCAAAAACGCTCCTCAAAGGAAAGAACACTGCTGGAGGAATATCAATACCAAATTTCAAACTCTACTATAAAGCCATAGTAATCAAAACAGCTTGGTATTGGCATAAGAACAGACCTCAGGACCAAAGGAATAGAGTTGAAAACCCAGAAATGAACCTACATACCTATAGCCATCTAATCTTGGATGAGGGAGCTAAAAAAATAGAATGGAACAAAGACAGCCTCTTCAGTAAATGGTGCTGGCAAAATTGGTTAACTACTTGTAGAAAACTAAAGCTAGATCCTTATATAACACCCTGCACCAGAATCAACTCCAAATGGATCAAAGACCTCGAAGTCAAAGCAGACACTCTGAAAAAATTACAGGATGGAATAGGAGAAACCCTAGGTCTCCTTGGCTCAGGCCGAAATTTTCTGAATAGAGACTCGAAAGACAACAAATCAAAGAAAGTTTGGACAAATGGGATTGCATAAAGTTGCAGAGCTTCTGCATGGCAAAGGACATAGCTAGCAAGATCAATAGAAAGCCCATGGATTGGGAGAAGATCTTCACTAGCCATACAACGGACAAGGGTCTCATATCTAAAATATACTTGGAACTCAAAAAATTAAATCCCCCAACAACAAATCCTCAAAGAAACAACTGCCCAATAAACAAGTGTGTGAAAGACTTAAAGAGAAACTTCTCTGAAGAAGAAAGAAGGATGGCCAATAGACACATGAAGGAATGCTCAACATCCTTAGCCATAAAAGAAACGCAAATCAAAACAACATTGAGATAAAACCTCACTCCAGTTAGAATGGCAAAAATCAAGAACTATAACAACAACAGATGCTGGAGGCGATGTGGACAAAAGGGAACCTTACTTCATTGTTGGTGGGAATGTAAACTTGTTCAACCACTTTGGAAAGCAGTATGGAGGTTCCTCAAAAGACTTCACATAGAGCTCCCCTATGACATGGCAATCCCACTTTGGGCATTTACCCAAATGTTTGCAAACAAGACCACACTAAAGCTACCAGCACAACTATGTTTATTGCAGCATTATTTACCATAGCTATGATATGGAACCAACCCAGATGCCCATCAGTAGATGAATGGATGAAGAAAATGTCGTATATATACACAATGGAATTCTATGCCTCCATCAGAAAGAATGACATTGCCCCATTTGTTAGGAAATGGAAAAACTCGGAAAAAATTATATTAAGTGAAGTAAGCCAGGCCCAAAGAAACATAGGTCCCATGGTTTCCCTTATTTGTAATATCTAGTATATGTATGAGTCAAGCGGAAAAGGTCAGATAATGTGATGTTAGGAAAATGAACCCTTAGATATGTATTTTAATGTTGTTTTCTTTCATGTATGTGTTTCTAATGCATTTATAAGATTATTTCTTTATTGCTTTGTATGTCCCTCGCCCACAGTATAACCCCCCGCTTTCACTATACTTGATGTCAGTATAACTTGTGGAGGAGATGGGGAAAAACAAGTCGTTTAAGGATAGAGGTGGACCTGTTGCAACAATGAGAAGTACAAATTGTCATGTCGAAAATGAGCTTTACAACGTCCGTGCGGGGGGGGGGGGGGGCGGGAAGAATGGGTGGGGGGGAGGGGAGAGGCTGGGAAGGGATGAGAAGGGTAAACAAAGGAGGAGGCTGCAATGCTTGGTAAGAAATGTATGCATTATCCTGCCCATGTAATTGTAACCCCTCTGTACACATTATGTTCACAAAATAAAATAAATAAAATAAGATAAAAAGAAACTTGAAGTGGAAGTTAGTCACTGCTGACTCATGCCTGTCATCCTAGGTACTCAGGACGCTGAGAGCTGAGGATCACGGTCCAAAGCCAGCCTGGGCAGGAAATTCCTTGATACCCTTCTCTCCAGTGACCCACCAAAAACCTCAAGGGGTGCTGTTGCTGAAGTGGTAGAGCGATTGGCTTTATCTAAAGAGCTCAATGACCGCACCAAAGCCTAAACTTTAATTCCTCCAACTTCCAACAAAAGAAATTAAGAAACCTGAAGTAGAGTGCTGGGAATGTCTCTTAGGAGTAGAGTGCTTTGCATGGCTGAATCCCTGGGTTTGATTCCTTAGTACTGCATCAGTAGAAAAAAACCTGAAGTGGCTGTGTGCCTCAACTCTAGAGTGCTATCCTTGTACAGGGGAAACTCAGGGACAGTGTTCAGATCCTGAGTTGAAGCTCCACAACAAGTATATGAACACACATACACACACAGATACCAGAAGTGAAGCTGTGACACCAAATGCTAAAGAACTGAGCTTCTCCTTTGAGCTCATGGTCAGTACCCAGGTCCTGTGTTCAACTCTGAAACCCAGCCACCCAGGGTCCAACAAGGATAGGTCAAAGTTTCAAAATATGATGAGTTTCACCAGACCTAGATGACAGGAAGCATAGTGATATTACACATGTGCTTTGATTTAGCAAGTTTCTGGAAACCCAGGGAGGCATCATTGCCAATAATGAATCATTTTATTAGGTTCAGCTCGCTAGTTGTCTGCCAGAAGGACCCTTTAATTCATTGTAGCAGGTTATTTTAACACTGGAACATAGTCTAACCAAGACAGGATAAGTGTAGGGAACTTGGGCACGGGAGGTGAACAAATGAAGTCTTCCTGTCACAACAGAGCTCTCAGCATAGAGATAGCTTGAGGTACATAGAGGCCTTTTTCTCTTGGACTTCAGAGCCCATCCACACTCCTCACTAATTGGCCTAGAAGGAGTTTTTTTTTTTTTATCATTCAGCTGTACAGGAGTGAGGCCTGTTCCAACAATGAGGAAGACTTGTTCCATCAGTCCCCGATGTGGAGAAAACCTCAGACTACAATGGGAACAGTGAGAGGAGCCCCGGAAGACGCACTGTCTTGAAAACAATTTCCTAGCTGGATACCTTTCATCATAGGAACTCTATATCTTCACCAATAGAAATACATGCATACATACATGGGGAGATATGTTGTTACTGCCTTTTTTGTTTTTTGGCAGATCCGGGGGTTTTACTATGAGCCTAGGCAATTTACCTGAGCTCCTTTTGCTCAAGGGTAGAGCTCTGCCCTTGAGTCATAGCCCCATTCATGGGAATTTTTTATTCCTCTAATCCCTCAGAAATAAAAGTGTGGTGGAATTTCCTGTCCTGGCTGAATTCAAACTGGCATTCTCTACCTCTCAGCCTCCTGAAGAGCTAGGATTACAGGTAGGATCCACTGACACTTGGCTTTCTTTTCTTCTCATTCTTTTTTTTCATGCTGACAGCCTGAAATTTTCACAGGGTCATTCCAATGGTTTGCATTTTGAAGTAAAATACCCAGGCCTGGAGTTGAAGTGCCTGGACTGCCATCTATAAATGGAGGGAGATCTTGAGAAAACCATTACTATCCATGGTAATGCCTAATGGAATGTTATAAAAGTAACAATTAAATTTGCAGTTAGTTCATGATTCCCTTATAGAATGCCACACAAAAGTATTGGATAATGTATTCCATTCTAGCACCCTGGGATGATTCTCCCAATTAAGGAATACTGACTACTTTTACATTAACTCCTTAATAAGTATTCAACTATGATACTTCATTTCATTAAAAGGAGGCATAATTTAATAACTAATAATTCATAGCATATATAATTTAATATCCTCACATTCTTTCTCTCATATACATAGCAAACTGCACATATACTATCTATCTATCTATCTATCTATCTATCTATCTATCTATCTATCTATCCATCTATCCGCAACTATTATTGCTTGATCACAGGTCCTCAGAAATGGCTGGCAGTGCAGTTTGCTAAAGGCTTTTGTTTTACAACTGACCCATTCATGATTTGTGCATTGTGGGCTGTGAGTTCAAATCCCAGCATGGCCAAAATTTTATATGTGAAGTCAGAAGCCAATTTGACCCATTTTTTCCTTCTCTGTGAAAGTCCTGGTTCTCTGTATTATGTATAATCTATATGCAAATAAACCCATGTCATATGATGTAATAAATGAAATAAATGTTATATGGGCAATAGTACTAAATAAAATAAATAAAAAATAAATAAAGGCAATAAATCTCATATGGAGTATACACATGTATGTAAATAGATCTCATGTATGACTGTTATTTTTTCCAGTGCTGGGGCTTGAATTCAGGCCCTGGAATCTGGTCTGAAATTCTTGTCTTCAACGATGGTCGGTTTCCCCTCCTCCACAGTGCCAGAGAGTTAATCAGACCCTGACTTGAAATCCCAGGACTGTGAGAAAAATGGTACAAATTCCAAGCCAAGGTCTTAAATTTTTTTTGACCAGGAACATGCACTGTCTTGAAAGCACTCTCTGTGCTATGACATCATTCTATTCAAAGCAAATTTGTTATCTGGGTGCTATTCTTCATAACGACTATGGATGTTCACTGAAAGATATACATGCATATATACACAGACACATGCAGTTAATGGCTCTTATTTTTTTAGTGCAGTTCCTGAGGCTTGAACTATGAGCCTAGAAATTGTCCCTGAGCTCCATTTACAAAAGGAAGCACTTTATTGTGCCTTTATCCATGATACTTCATTAAATGGAGGCATAATTTAATACCTAATAACTATTAATAATATATTACATGTAATTTAATAATATATAGACACCTCACATTCTATAAATATATTTATATTTAAATGTAGAGTGGAATATACATATACATCTCTCTCTTTCTCTCTCTCTCTCTCTATTTATATACACGTTATTTGCAGCAATTTACACATCTATCTATTTATATATTGGGCACTCCTGAGGATAGAACTCAGGTCCTGGGAACTGCCTGGCATTGAATTTGTTTGAGGCGCTGTGCTTAAACTGACCCCTTGATGAATTAGACATTCCAGACCCTGAGTTCAAATCCCAGGAGTGCTGAAGTCAATAGGTAGAGTAAGAAGCCAATGTTGACCTGATTTCCTTTCAGTGGAAATATTGTGCCCTAAGTAAAATATGTAATATCTATGCAAATACATATATATGATATATATTATACATGTATATAAATATTATTTTTGCCAGTTCTAGGGCTGGAATTCACACACTGGGAAATGCTCTAGATTTTTTTTTCTAGGTTAGCTTTCACTTCACCCAGAGCACAATAGTGTTACCCAGTCCCTGAGTTCAAATTCCAGGTATGGCAGATAAAATGGCCCAAACTCATAACCAGGACCTTAGCTTTTTTGGGGGGGCAGGCACTGGGCTTGAACTCAGGTCGCCACAACTTTGAGTCAGCCTTGATTACCCTAGGCTGGGGTGCAGCTTTCACACCCACAGATGATCCAGGGATCCTACAACCCGAGTTCAACTCCCAGCTCTGGCAAAAAAATAAACCAACCAAGATGGAGGAGGAAAAATCAGGAAGTTTTAGAAAACAGTTTCACCTTTGTTTCCTTTGCACTGAGACCATCCTGGCTCTCAATGACTAGGCTTGAAAATTGTACCTGTATTGCATAGCTGAAGGCTGGCAGGCTGTCAGTGAAGCCTGAGCCCAACCAAGACACCTAGGCCCTGAGTTTGATCTTGGCACTTCCACCTACTCGTTCCTATCTGTAGGAACAATAATAGAATCTTTGTAATGTACCAATTGAACTACTAATTAGCTAGTCATTGTAGTATAAGATTCTATGCAATAAATATAGGTCATTGATTAATTTAATTAACAATTTATTAAGTCTCCTACCGTGATTAATTAATGGAGACATAATTTTAGACCAAATAATTCATAGTAATAGAATATATAAAAATAAGATATACGTCATCATTCTTTATATAGAGTTATACACTAGAATCTACATAAATGTCTATCTGTCTCTCTATATAACTTTATTTATAGATTCATATACATATGTAAATACACACACGCTGCAATCTATACATCGGTCTGTTTTTATATTGGCCACTCTTAGGGCTTCATTTCAGGTCCTCAAATTTGCCCGAAAACTTCACTTGCGTCAGACCGGTGTGCTAACTATTACCCATTCATGAAGTGGGCCTTCTAGGCCTAGAGTTCAAATCACAGAACTGCCAAAAACTTAATCCTGGTGGAAGAAGGCAATTGCCCCACTTGTTTTCTCAGTGAAAGTCCTGGGTCTCAGGAATGATGTATAATACATAGGCAAATCTATGTTCTATGTAATAGGATGTAAAAAATGTTATATATGTAATCATACTCTCTAAAATATATAATAAATAAATAAAAAACAAAATAAAATGAGTAACTAAACTAACTGCAATATGCAGTAAACATGTATATATAAATATAAATCATGTATTTAAAATGTATACTTATATTATTTTTGCGAGTGCTAGGAACAGGCCTGACTTTCTTGTCTTCCAGCATTGTGAGCTTTCCCTTCCCCCATAGTAATGCAGATTTACCCAGACCCTGAGTTCAAATCCCAGGCCTGGTAGAAAAAATGGCATGAATACAACACCAAGTAGCCTAATAATTGTTTAAATGTTTTTAATGTGTATATGTATGTATGCATGTATGTATTATGTATTTTTATTTTGTCAAGCACAGGACTTGAAATCAGGGAATCGCAACTCTGCCTCAGCTTTGATCACTCTAGGCTGGGTTGCAGCCACTGGACCCACAGCCGAACCTAGGTTCCTGGTCCTCAAAGGCTGACAGGAAAAATAAATAAATAAAACGACACAGAAAAAAACCCAGTAACTTGTAGATGGCTGCTGCTTTCTTTTCAAGGTGACCATCCTGGGTCTAAATGACAGGGCTGAAAAGTGTTGGTAACCTGGCATTGATGAAGGCTGTCGGGCTTCCAGAGCAGCCATGGGCCAACACAACAACATAGGCCTTGTGTTCGAAGCCGGGTCCTGACTCCTACCAATGGAGGGAGATCCTAAGAGTCTGGTTCCTATTCATAGGAATACCGATGGAAAGTTATGAATGTCAAGGTTGAATTACTTTTGTTCCTGAATGATACTAACATAAAATTAGAGAGTAATTTTAGGAGGCTGATGGATTTTAATGAATATTTTTTGACACATTAAAAGAATACTATTAATTACATGGGCATAATAGTTTCGGGACAGTGGTTGATATTATTAATAATTCATTAAGGATGAAAACAGTAATATTAATTACATAGAGGCATAATAAATACCCAAGAATTGGTAAGAATGTAGCCTATATAACTAAATAATGTATAGACATCTCTGGCACTCTATAAAGATCTATATTTATTTGTGTACTACTATCTGCATGTCCATCTGTTCTTGTTTTGTCAACCCCTGAGGCTCAATTTCAGGTGCTGGGAACTGCTTGTCAGCTCCATATGCCCCAGAGTGGCGTGCTGACACTCACCCATTCATGAATTGGGCCATGTGGGCTGTGAGTTCAGATGCCAGCATACACAAAATTTGAATCGTGCAGTATGACACAGGGTGACACATGTTTTCTATTTCTGTGAAAGTCCTCGGTGTCACGTGTGAAATTTCATACATAGGCAATTCTATATCCTATGTAATAAATGTAGAAAATATTCCATGTGTTATAGCAGTCAATAAAATAAACGGTAAATGAATAAAAAAATAAAATGAATAACTACACTAAGCACAATTTGGAGTCAACATACGGGGTTCAACCTCAGGGACTGGGCACTACCTGGCAGCGGAATTGGCTTGTGGCTGTTGTGTTGGCAGTCACCCATTCATGAACTGAGCCTTCTTTGCCCTGAGTTTAGATCCCAGCACTCTCAAAAATGTAATCTTGGAGCGAGAAGCCGAGCATGACAAATGTTTTCCATTTCTGTGAAAGTACTCGGTGTCAGGTAGGATGTATAATTTGGATGCAAGTCTATATGCTATGTAATAGGATGTAATAAAGGTAAAAAACATCATAGGTAGAAGAATTGCCACTACAATAAATGATAAACTGATTGAATTAGTAGTGACTCATTCTAGGATAAAATTAGATGCAATAAGTGTAGGATGTGCACTAAGTATAATTAATATTTTATTAAACATTAACAGAATAAAAATTACATGGAGACATAATTATAATTGGGAGTAACACACGATGTATAATTTAATAATATATAGACATTGGTTTCATTTTATGAAATATCTAATTATATGTATGGACATAAGTACATATGTGAAAAACAATTATAGGATATTGAGTAATTATTCATTAATGCTTTATTAATTTTTAACTGAGACATATCATTAAATGGAGACATAATTTAATACCTATGAATTGGTAGCAATATTATCTATAATTTAATAATATGCACAAATCCATTTTTCTGTATATAATATTTATATACAGCAATCTCTATATATTTATACCTCGTTCACTCCTGAGGCTTGGGGTTTGAGTGCTCTCATAGTAAGCACAAAGACCAAGGTTTGATTCCTCAGTGCCACAAAACAAAAAACGCAGAAGTTCTGCTGTCTTTCAATTGAGTGCTAGCCTTGAGCACAAACGTTTAGGGACAGTTTCTAAGCTCTTACGCAAGCCACAGGTCTGATGCCAATAAAAGGTAGGATATTCTAACTGCAATTATAGAAGGGCAGAACTTCAAATACCTCATTACAGAGCAAGCTAGGAGTCTGGTGCTGACAGCTGCCACCTAACCTGACTTAGCCACATGTAAAGCACTGCAACCCAGCTCCATGGGTTAGCCATTTCATCCTGACTTATGCCCATCATCCTAGCTTCTCAGGGAATTTAAAACCCAGCCCTGGCAGGAAGTCCGAGAGACACCTCAAAATGTGGCTCCAAGTGGTAGAGCTTTGAGTTCAAACCCCATGGCTAACACCGCCTCCCCAGAAAAACATCCCACTGAACCATTAGATGTGAACTTGTATGGTTTGTAAAATTTTCTTCAAAGAATGGTGATACTGATGAAAGCACCCTAATTCTAATGATAGCTTGCAGAATGGAGCTATGTGCTGAGTCCTCCATAGGGTGCTCTGTTCTGAGTCCTGCACAAAGTGCTGTGTGCTGAGTCTTTCACAGGATGAAGTATGCTGAGTCCTGCATTGGGTGCTGGGTGCTGAGTCTTTCACAGGATGTTGTGTGCTGAGCAGTCCAAAGAGTGCCATGTGCTATGTCCCTAACCAGGTGCATTCTTACATCTTGTCTATGTAAGAGCTCCATAACTTAGATGATTATACAGACAAGAATATTGAGGCTCAAATAGGTCCCCATGTCAGGAACAAAATTATGCATCATTGAAGATTCGTGAGTTGTCTACAGCAGAAAATGGTTTGCTTTGGTTTTTCTTGGTCAAGAACCTTGAACATGGGGCTGAGGCACTGTCCCTTACCTCTTGGGCTCATGGCTAGCACTCCACCATGTGGAGCCATGGACCCCCTTGAAGCAGAGGCCATGGCTAAGGGGTCAGTAGCTGAAGTCTGTCATCCTGCCTTCTCAGGAAGCTGAGTTCTAAAGATCTGGGTTCCAAACTATCCCAGACACAGAAGGTACCATGAGACTATTATCTCCAATTAACTACTAAGAACCTGAAGGGGAAGCTGGGTGCTTGAGGTCATGTAGGTTATCCTACCTACTCAGGAGGATGAGCTCTGAGGATCATGGTTCAAAGCTAGCCTACGCAGGAAAGTCCTTGAAAAACTTAGCTCCAATGAACCACCAGAAAACCAGAAGTAGCTCTGTGGATCAAGCGGTAGAGCACAAGACTTGAGCTGAAGAGGTCAGGGACAGTACCAAGGCCAAGACTTCAACTCCTTCAATCGACAGCAACAACAATAAAAAAAGACAGAAATAAACTAACAAAGCTGAAGTAGAGGGCTGGAAATGTGCCTTAGATGTTGAATGCTTTGTATATATTAAATCGTGGGCTTCATTTCTCAGGACCACATCACTAGGACAAAGCCTGAAGTGGCTCTGTGGCTCAAGTGGGAGAGGGATATCATTATACAAGAGAAACTAGATACAGTGCTCAGGTCATGAGGTCAAGCCTCAGGACTCATGTATATGTGTGCATGCACACACACATACCCTTGCACACACACACACTGTGGAGTGCGAACATACACACACACACATACATCACAGACCAGAAGTGATGTTGTTACACAAAATGGTAAAGCACTGGGCTTCTGCACTGAGCTAATGGTCAGCACCCAGCCCTGTGTTCAACCCCAAAACCTAGCCACCCAGGGCCAAAGTAGGAGAAATCAAAGGTTTCAAAACCTGATGAGCTTCACCAGTCCTACATGACAGGAAGCTTTGTGATATCCAAAATGTGCTTGGATTTCCAAAGCTTCTAGAAACATAGGAGAGGCATAATAGGCCGAACATTGCCTGCAATGAAACATTTCATTATGTTCAGTGCCCTAGTTGTCTGCCTGAAGGACTACTGAATTATATTGAGCACTGTAACTGAACATCAGAATATAGTCTCACAAAGGCAGGATAAGTGCACAGAACTTGGCCTGCCATGGGAGAAGGCACAAATGAAGGTCTCCTGTTAGAGCACTGGGGAGAGAGATGGCTAAGAGTACAAAGAGAGATTACTTTTTGTGACCTTCAGAGCCCACCCACACTCATCCTCTCTAACTGACCCAGGTGGAGTTGCTTGTTACCCAGCTGTACAGGAGTGAGGGTTTCTGTGTGCCTGTCAAGACTGAGAGAGACTTCCTCCAGCAGGCCTGTGATGCAGAGAAACCCTTAGGTTACACTGTGAACAGTGAAGGGAGCCCCAGAACATGCACTATCTTGAAAGAAGTCTCTCTGTTATGAAGTCATTGTACTGAATACAAATTTCCTAGGTTGGTGCCATTCGTCATAGCTATTCAGGAATTTCACCTATAAGAATACAATACATAGACAAAGACATGGAAGTACAGACTCTTTTTGAAGGGGCAGGTCCTGGGGTGGAAATATGAGCCTATGCATGGTCCCTGAGCTCCTTTTGCTCAACGGTACTGCATTAAGCTTGAGTCACAGCCCCACTTCTGGGAATTTCTGTGATCTCTTAGAAATAACTGTGTCATGGACTTTCCTACACTGGCTGGATTCAAACTAAGTTTCTGTACATCTCAGCCTCCTGAGGACCTGGGATTACAGCCAACAGCCACTGGCACCTTATTTCTTCTCTTCTTCATTTTTTAATCTGGACAATCTGACTTCTTAAGAGGGTCATTCCCAAGGTTTTAATTTATAAGTAAACTACCCAATGTTCTTTATAGCTGCCCTGAGAAGGATTTTCTCTCCTCATCTTCCGCTCTGGTCACAGGTTTGAGGCCAAAAGTGAGAAATGAGTGTCACAGGATTTGGGAGCAAATATCCACAGAACATGCCAGTTCTGTCACTTAGCATTGAGCTGCTGTGAATTTTCTGTCTCAGGATATGAGAACCAAAACCTGGAGCCATCCTCATACAGTCTGCATTGCTCCTTTGGCCTATAAAATGATCTAATAATTATGAGTGTTTTGTGTCTCCAACGTTAAGTGTCTAAAACACACTAGTAGCATCTTCAAGTGAAGGGTTAAAGTTTTGAGGCAATGACCTCAAAATTTGCTTGTTTCTAGCAGAGCAACCCTTGGTGGTAATCCAAACATTGGGTGGTTGTGTGTCTTTATAAACCCTGCAAATCTTCAGCTTGGCTTTCTCCTCCTAGGCTCTGATGTGTTGGAGTGTAGGATGAGACCCGAGCTGCAGCCTGTTTAAATAAAACCTTAAAACAGCTGTAAAGTCTGACTGTTGATGGTCTTCTTGGTGGGGATCCTGCGACCTGGGTATAACATATTAGTGGGGGCTTGTCCGGGATCCCCCCAAAGATCCCCGAGATCTCAGACTCCAAATGTTAAACAGCGCTGTCTTTGTTAATTTGCCTGGTCCTGTCATTTGTCTGTTTTAATTTCATTTTCCTTTGTGAGGATGGCCACTCAGATTCATAAAGGGTTGTTGAAGCAGGCATCCTTGCACCACAACCCTGGAGGAACGGGGAGATATCCAGATCTTCTTGTGGGGCTCGGGTCCTTGGAACCCTGCCATGTTGGACAGGGGTCCTTGGAACCCCGCTGTGTGGTGCGGGGGAGGGGGGGTCCTTTTAACACCGCCATGTGAACTGTGGGTCGGAGGTCGGTTCAGTGTTGGGCCAGAACTGACCAAGAGGGCCTCCTAACAGAGGCCCAACTCGCCCACTGTGGCGCTGCTCCTTCTGCTGTCTGGCGTGGGTGGGGCACCACACCGTGACTATAGTTAGTGGACTAATATGGGAGATCTCCACTTTCGAAGTTTTTTTTGTAACTGTCAGGCCTGAGTGTGTTCTGTTTGTACTGTTTATAGTTTTTTGGACTGTACGTCTGACGGGACTGGAAACCATAGGCACCACTCCATCTAGCCCCCTAGACTTACAAAAAGAAACTGAGACAGAGGGAAAGAAAAGTACCCCCAGGTTTTTCAGGGAGATAACCTGGAAGAAGAAATGTTTACTCCCCCATACTCTCCTTTCCAGGTTCCGTTTGCAGAACCTGAGAATGATCAAGAGGAGGAGGGAGCTATAAAACACTCAGCACCTGCCCTTAAAGTTTCTGAGGGTCCAGTCTCTCGACAATGCCGTGGGATCAACCCCCCTTCTAATGCACCTGTTTTTCCCATACGTGCCATAGGTCCTGTGGATGCAGATGGTCAACAGCAACTCCAATATTGGACATTTTCTCCCAGTGATCTATACAATTGGCACACCCAAAATGCCCCCTTTTCTGAGAAACCCTAGGATTTAATTCGTTTGCTTGAAATTGTTCTCTTTACCCATCAGCCCACTTGGGATGATTTTAGTCAGCTTTTGTAGGTCCTTTTTACCACCGAAGAGAGAGACTGTATCCAAGAGGCAGCCCAGAAACATATCCCAGGCCCCACAAGAGCACCTATCAGAGATCCTGCCCTGATCACTGCCTATTTTCCTGAGATGCAACCAACATGGGACTACAATACAGTTGAAAGTAGGGAGCGACTCTGTGTCTATTGCCAGGCTCTGTTGGCAGGTCTCAAGGCAGAGGCTTGCCAACCTACTAATATGGCCAAAGTTTATGATGTCAGACAGGGAGGAAGTGAAAGTCTCGCAGCATATCTTGAGCAGCTCAGGAAAGCTTTTAGTCAATCTATCCACATGATCTTGAGTCCCAGGATTCGGCTCAGATGATTATGTTTGCCTATATGAACCAAGCTGCACCAGACATAAAGCAGAAGTTGCAGTCTCTAGACATAATTGGTGAAAAGTCTATTAGGGATCTAGTAGCTGCTGTGGAAAAGGTTTACAATAAGAGAGAGATAGTACCAAAGACAGGAAAGGAAGGACAGAGAACATGAAATTGAGTGTGAAAAGAGCGACCAGGCCAAAGAAAAGAGGCCAGACTTGTTGGACTCACCCCTATTGCATGCCGAGCATACCTGGTTCACAGACAGCAGCAGTATCATTTGAGATGCAAAAAGGTACGCGGGTACAGTAGTCACCATGGACACTGAGATAATGTGGGCAGAAGCACTCCTCCAGAGAATGACTGCACAAAGAGAAGAACTAGTGGGACTAATAAAAGACCTACAGATGGGAAAAGCGAAGAGACTAAACATTTACACGGACAGTCGGTATGCCTTTGCCACTGTGCATGTCCATGGAGCCATTTACCAAGAGAGGGGGCTGTTGACAGCTGAGGGAAAGACTATTAAAAACGAACAAGAAATTTTAAGCCTCATCCAGGCCTTATGGGAACCAGCAAATATTGCCATTATGCACTGTCCTGGCCATCAAAAGGTAACTGATTCAATAACCAAAGGAAATAACTTGGCCGATCAGGCAGCTAAGGAGGTGGATCTCCAGCCCAGAGCTGAAGTAGACCCAGGGTCACAAGCTTTGCCTCCTGAGCCTCAGTACTCCCAAGAAGACTTGGAGTGGATAAAGAAAATTTCCATGGTCTATAAACAACCAAACAGAGAAAGAATTAAAAACTGGTGGAAAACTGGTGAGGGGAAACTTATCTTGCCACAAATATTGGGCAAGAGGATTCTTATGAGAATCCATCGGGTCTCTCACATGGGAACCCGAAGAATGGAGGACTTGCTCCTTCACTCAGAAGTAAAATTCAGGCAAGGAAATCAACTCATTGAGGACATTGTTAAAAATTTTAAAGCCTATCAGCTCACCAATGCCCCTAATCAACTGGTTACTAAAGGAGCTCGCCTCCATGAAGCTAGGCCAGGTGTATATTGGGAAGTCGACTTCACAGAAATTGAAACTGGAAAATTTGGATATAAATATTTGCTAGTTTTTGTAGACACCTTTTCAGGATGGGTTAAAGCCTATCCAACAAAGCATGAGACCGCACACATCATATCTAAGAAGATCCTGGAAGAAATCCTACCCAGGTATGGCTTCCCATCCACCTTCGAGTAGGGCAATGAGCCGGCCTTTGTCTCAAAAGTAAGTCAGGGAATAGCCACAGCACTGGGGACAGATTGGAAATTGCACTGTTCATATAGACCCCAGAGTTGAGGGCAGGTAGAAAGAATGAATCGGACTCTAAAATTTAGAGACTTTAACTAAATTGGCCTTGGAGACTGGCGCAGACTGGGTATCGCTGCTTCCTTTTGCCCTGTTTAGAGTAAGAAATTCACCATACCAACTTGGCTTTACTCCTTTTGAAATAATGTATGGACACCCTCCACCCATTATCCCTAGCCTTCAGACTGAATTGCTTGCTGATTTGGATGATATTGAATTTCTGTGTAAGCTTTTCTATTTACAGCTGGTGCATAAGAGGATGTGGCCCCAGCTTAGAGCATTATATGATTCTGCTTCTACTCCTACTCCCCATTTGTTTAAACCAGGGCACTGGGTGTTTGTTTGAAGGCACAACCTGAGATCTCTGGAGTCACGGTGGAAGAGACCTTACATGGTTCCATCCTTACATGTTGCTACTTGTGTGTAGCCCTGCTTAAGGGCGTGCTACTGCCCTTAAAGTAGATGGCATTGCTGCTTGGATCCACTGCTCCCATGCCAGACTGGCTAACCCCTTTTCCCTGGACAACCGTGGGGAAACATGGGAAGTCTCCAAGTATCCTACCCAACCACTCTGCATACACCTCAAGAAAAGAACAATGAACTGATTGTTATTGGTATTGTTGTTTAATAGTATGGCTATACCCGTGCAAGATCAAGAGCTGTTGTAGTTTTGTTGGAGCCACAAGGTTGTGTCTCAGGACCATAAGTCAAGGGGGTTGGGGGTAATGAAGAGTTAAAGTTTTGAGGCAGTGACCATTTGTTGCTTGTTTCTAGCAGAGCAACACGTGGTGGTAATCCAAACACCTGGTTGGTTGTGTGACTTTATATACCCTGCAAATCTTTACCTTGGGGCTCTCCTCCTAGGTGCTGCTATGTCAGAGTGTAGGACAAGGCCTGAGACACAGCCCGTTTAAATAAAACCTTAAAACAGCTGTAAAGTCTGACTCTCGGTGGTCTTTTTGGTGGGGGTCCTGCAACTGGGGTATAACAATGTTTCCATTTTTCTCTAGTACTTCTCAAGATTTAGACTAAGGTTATGTGTGGAGAGGCTCCTCGGTGAATCACTGAGGAAACCACTAGAAGCCTCCTCAGGAGAAAGCCATTCAATCCAGCTGAACAAGAGAGTCTCTGAGACTATTTTGCCCAATAAACCACCAGAGAACCAGAAGTGGAGTAGTGGCACAGAGGGTAGAGCTCCCGCTTTGAGAGAGAAAACTGAGCAGTAGATACAATCCAGACAGGCAGGAAAACCTGGGAATTGCTTATGTCCAATTAATTACCAGCTGGCGGGAAGTGGAGCTGTGGTGGTGGTCAGCCTCAGCCTTCAGCAAATCAGCTCAGGAACACATCGATCCCTGAGTTTAAGCCCTGGAATGGCCACAAAAAATTCAAAAAGAGAAGGCCAAGTATATTTATCCGTGCCCTACCTGCTTATGTGTGTATGTATATTACCTCCCATAGTGCAAACTCTGCTTTTATTTACTGGTTTATTTTTCAGATATGCTAGTTGTGCATACTGCATCATTCTCTTCATTTCAGGCCCATTGCTTTTCTCTTCCAGGGTTCTAGGCCTGTGTCTTTATATGATGCACACTGAAGCTCTCAGCAGCCTTTATTTACATTTTATTATGAGGTCAATGCAGGAACAATCAGAAATCAGGCAAGGAAAGAGAAGATCAGGTTTCTTAGAAGTAACCGGTATTCAGAAAATTAAACTTGAGAACATAAAATAGTAGCATACTTAGGTAAAAACTACCATTAAGAAAAAATGAGGGAGCTAGGAATATGGATTAATGAGAGAGTGCTTGCCTAGCATGCAAGAAGCCCTGTGTTTGATTCTTCAGGCACCCGCACACAGACCAAGGCAGAATATGTGCTGTGGCTCAAGTTGCAGAGTGCTAGAGACAGTGTCCAGGCCTTGTATTCAACCCAACAACTGGCAAAGAGATAGCTACCTAGGTAGGAAGGTAGGTAGGTGGATAGAAAGAAAAAAGAGAAAGAGAGAGAGAGAGAGAGAGAGAAAGAAAGAAGGAAAGAAAGAAGGAAAAAAGAAAGAAAGAAAGAAGGAAAGAAAGAAAGAAAAGAAGGAAGGAAGGAAGGAAGGAAGGAAGGAAGGAAGGAAGGAAGGAAGGAAGGAAGGAAGGAAGGAAGGAAGGAAGAAAGGAAGGAAGGAAGGAAGAAAGAAAGGAAGAAAGAAAGAAAGAAAGAAAGAGAGAAAGGAAGAAAGGAAGGAAGGAAGGAAGGAAGGAAGGAAAGAAGGAAAGAAGGAAGGAAAGAAAGAAGAAAGAAACTTGATAGATGAATCTGTTTTTGATGTCAGAAGGAAAGAAGGGAACACTTCCCAGTCATGAGGCTTTCTGCAGTGTGACAGGAAACCAGCATCGCCTTCACACAAACACAGAGCAGGATGACTGTCTCTGTCCCACTTCTCAGGCAGCCAAATAACCCAGAGTCAAGAGGGCAGAGCCAGGTTCTAACTCAGGTGCTTGGAGACAGAAGAGAAATGGCCCTGCCCCTCCTAGGACTGGGGATTTGCATTAATGATGTGGAGAATGTAGTAAGGTGAATGGACTGGCAGAGATAGAAGGGCCTTCAAACCTGACTAACAGAGAGTCAAAAACCCACACCTTAAGACCGGAGAGGAGGGTTTTTCTAATCTGTTCCTCCCCTCTCCCCCACTAAACTGGCTCTCTATACTTAACCTAAAGATAGCCTGAGGCTCCCTTCACCTGAGGGAGGACGTTTAGTTAGTCATCGTATGAAGAGACTAAGCCAGACCCAGCTCTAACTCTAACAAATGTTTCAGGTTTCCCCCATTGCTGGCTGTGCCTGGAATGAATGAAGTGGTTTTGTAGCTCACTTCCATGTTTACTGTGTACATTCTGCCTCCTAATCCTGCAGGCCTAATTCTCTGCACCTAGCCTGGCTTTTGAAACTGTTTTCTGTCCTTCAAATACAGTGTTACACTGTAGTTCTTCCTTCTATCATAGCTAGGGCTTGGATCCTGAGAAGTTCATTTGAACCCCGAATGAGTCAATAATATTTCTTTCCTTCTTCTGTAACTCAAGAACCCAAAGAACATTTAGAGTGCAAGTAACTTCTCATCACCAAGGGAAGCACAGGAATTTCTTGAGCATCTGACCATTCAGAACAGGAAGTCAGAATGTGCTTGACTTTCCTGCCTTGGCTGGTTTCACCCTGTGATAGAGACCTCAGCCTCCTGAGCTAGGGTGATGGGCATGAGCTATTGGTCCTCTGCTAGGGTTAGAACTGTAATGACACTGAAAATAAAGTCAACTGCTTATCACAAAAGGCTTGGGGAGCATATTAAGCCTTTCAACAATATGCCTTTCAGAACCCTGTAGGACACAAGATTATAATGCTAGAATCTTAGAGGCTGGGCTTATGAATGTGCTACACTTGAGCCTTGAGGTCTGACTCCAATTCTGGTGTACATCAGCATTCATTTTCCAAACAATATTCTCATAATTAGCAAATAGGAAAAGTACTTTGATTATCCCTCACTCTTTTTCCAGATGTATGTCTCAAACTGAAGCCTGGGCGCTGTCCCTGAGCCATTCAGCTCAAGGCAAACACTCTACCACTTGACCCACAGTGCCACATGGGATTTTTTGATGGTTCATTGGAGGAAAGAGTCTAACATGCTTTCCTTCCTTAGGCTGTCTTTCAAAGTGCGATCTTAAGATCTCAGCCTCCTGAGAAAGTAGGTTTCCAGAGCCACTGGAATCTGGCGTATGGTTTTTTGCCAGACCTGGGGCTTGAAATTAGGGCCTGGGTACTGCCTTTGAGCTTCTTTTTCTCAATGCTACCACTCTAGCACTTGAACCACACCACAGCTTCTGGCTTTTTCTGAGTATGTGGCACTGAGGATTCAAACCCTGGCATTCAAGCATGCTAAGCAAGCTCTCTACCATTAAGCCACATTCCCAGCCCCAACCTTACGATTTTATCCCTCAACTTGCCTATCTACAAGAAAAAGTTTCTGAGTATAAATCATCAAACAAATCCCTATAGAAAGTTCTCCAAAGATAAATAAGACAAAGGTCATACTAGGGACAGACTCTAATCATGTGATGACTTGACAAATGCCTCCATTTAATTATGTATCATGTTTCAACACTTAATAAAGTATTAATGAAAATGAGTCAATGTACTGAGTTATTGTGTATAATTTTATAATATATGTACACAACATAAATATTATGTGTATAATAAATAAATAAAAATAAATAAATAAATAATAAAATGAATAAAATAAATAATAAATACAAAATCAATAATAATAATAATAATAATATGAAATAAACATACATATGTACATATATATATATCTTATATTCCACATGTATACAAATATTTTTTTTTACTGCAGGGCCTTAATTTAGGCCCTGGGAACTCTAGCTTGAAAATCTTTTCCTTAAGGACAAAGAGCTTAGCCTTCACCAAAGGTGCAAAAGAGTTACTTGGACAGTGAGCTCAAATCCCAGCAATGGCAGAAATACTGGCCCCAGTTCCAAGACAGTGACTTAATATTTGTAACAGAAACAATTATGTTTATTCAGTTCCATACCGAACACTGAAGAAAATCAGTGTAGAATTTTGTACAGCTATTCAGACATCCATCCCTTCCCCCCAAAGTGCTTCTTGAGCACTATATAATGTTTTGTACTTAAAAAAAAAATGTACAGAGGGTTCACAGTTACATGAGCAAAGTAATGAATACATTTCCTATTGATCATTGTTGCCTCCTCGTTTGTTTTTCCCCTACCATCCCTTCCCTCCCATCTTCACAATTAACTTCCCTGCTGAGGTCAGTGAATTAATTATTTATTTTTGGCTTGGCATGGGGTTTGAACTCAAGTAATGGCAACTCTGCACCTTCCATCACATTGCTACGGATTCTTCAAGAATCTGAGTTCAAATCCCAGGCTAGGAAAAAATCTGGCAGAAATTCCAAACCAAGGAGTTTTATTATTTCTATTTCGTTAGTTAGTTAGTTAGTTAATGAATTAATTAGTTAATTTATTTTGACAACCACGGATCTGGAACTCAGGTCATGGCAACTCTGACTCAGGTTCAGTCTCCCTAGGATGGGATGCAGTCTCGGGACCCAAAGTTGATCCTGGGACCCTAGGCCCAGAGGGCCTGCAAGAAGAAAAATAAAGCAAAACAGCACAAAAATTGGGGAGCTGTAGAGGGCTCAGGGTTTTACAACATTTTCTTTGCATGGTAACCATCCTGTTTCTGAATGACATGGTTTCAAAGTGGTCCTGGTCTGCCACTGCTGATGGCTAGCAGGCTAGCAGGGAAGCCATAAGCCAACATGTCAACATAGGCCCTGGGTTCAAATCCTAATCCTTACACTTACCAATGGCAGGAGATCACAAGAGACTCATTGCTATGCATGAGAATACAGATGGAAAGAGTAGTCCATGCATTTGTCTAGTCTAAAATTGGATGCAATAATCCTAGGATGCTGATTGACCTTAATTAATAGTTTATTAAGCATGAAAAGAATAATATTGTTTCATGGAGATATTATAAATACCTAAGTTGATAGGAATGTAGTAAATGTCATTCAGTCATAGATAGACAGCTCTGGAACTCTTTAACAATATATATTTACTTGTATACCACCCTCTGCCTATCCATGTATTGCTGTTTTGGCCAAACTTGGGGCTTGATCTCAGTGCCTGGGGAACCACCTGACAGCTTCATTGGCTAGAGGCTTCTGTGCTCACATTCATCCAATCATAAATTGGGCCTGGTAGGCCATGAGTTCAGATCCCAGCACTGCCAAAAATTTAATCTTTGAGTAAGAAGCTGAGTGTTACATGTTTTCCTTTTCTGGGAGTGTCCAGGGTGACAGGTATGTTCGAGAACACATCTACAAATCTAGAAGCTATGTTATATGATGTAAACAATGTAATAAATGGTTTAGGTGTCCTGAAAGTCAATGAAATAAATCGTAAATAAATGAATAAAAAAGAAATAAAATGAATAACCACACTAAACGTGATTTGGACTGAACATCTGTATGGAAGTATAAATCATATATTTAAAATGTATATAAGGAGTATGTTTTCCATGCCTGAGGCTGGAATTCAGCCCACTCCCATGAGAAAGCAATGGCAGGAAATCCTGAGATACTGGTTTCTGGACCAGGAAATGTCATGGAATGCGATCGATCTCATTGAATAAGTAGTTCATGCATGATGTGACTAGGAAATGATAGGCAAGACTCATGGGGTATCGCTTATTTGTAAAGCAGTGTTGATTAAGCGTGACAATAATCATCACAGTCATGAAATGAAGGCATCTGGAAAGATCCAAGAATCAGTAGACACATGGTAGATTGGATTCCATGATAACCTGTTTATCATCTCTCCTACTCTATACAAATGTGTACTTATTTGCATACTACCTTCAACTTATGAATGGATGACTGCTGTGTGCCCTCCCCCCATACCCTCACCTGGGGGTCCATCTCAGGTCCTGGGAACGGCCTTACTCCTTAGTGGCTCACAGGCTAGTGTGCTCACATGCACCCATTCGTCAATTGGGTCTGCTGATCCCCGAGTTCAGATCCCAGCAGTGCCAAAAGATTCATCCTGATGTCAGAAGCCAATTGTTGCACCTGTGTTCCTTTCCTGTGCAAGTCCTGGTTCTCAGCTAGTATGAAGAATGCATGGGCCACCCTGTGGCCATGGGAATAGGTTGTTATCATGTGAGCCCAGTTATACCTGTCATCATATACTGAAGAAAATACACAATACATCCATGAATAGCATACAAAATAGAATAACTACACTAAATGCACAATTCAGTCCACACACGGATTTGAATATACATCCCATGTTTAAATGATGCATTCCGGACAACTGTGGCCCCTATGGTGCTCGACCAGTGTTCCTGGGAAACGACCAGCTCCTTAGTAGCTCACAGTCTGGTGTGATCACGTGGACCCTTTGGGCAGTTGGGCCTCCTAGGCCCAAATTTCAAATCCTAGCACTGCCAAAATTCACCCGCATGTGAGAAGCCAGTCATTGCACCAGTTTTCCTGTGCTGTGCAAGTCCTGGGTCTCAGCTAGGATGGAGAATGCATAGGCAACTATATACTCATGGGAATAGGTTGTCATCCAGGTCACTACAGGTATATCTGTCATCCTATACTCAAGAAAATACACAACACATCAATGAATGAGACACATAATTAAAGAATGACTACACCGAATGCAAGATGCTGCACATCCATGTATGGAAATATAGATCTTCCGTTTAAATGATGAATTTATGACTATATCGGCCCCCACCAGGGCTTTATCTAAGGTCCTGGGAATGGCCTACCCCCTTAGTGCCTCATAGGCTGGTGTGTTCACCATGACCCATTCACCAATTGGGCCTGCTAGGCCTTGAGTTCAAATCCCAACACTGCCAAAAGATTCACCTTGATTTGAGAAGCTAATCGATCCACCTGTTTTCCGGTCCAATGAAAGTCCTGGGTCTCAGCGAGGATGGAGAATTCTATATAGACAACTCTATAACCATTTGAATGGGTTGTTATCCATGTCAGCATAGTTATCTCTATCACCATACTCAATAAAATACACAATACATCCATGAATAAGACATAAAATAAAAAGAATAACTACACTGAATGCAAGATGCATACCACACTTGTAGGTAAAGAGAGATCCTATGTTTTAAAAAAGCTGGTCCAGTGCTGGGGCTTCAAATCAGGCCCTGGACCAGGCCTGACATTGTAGTCTTCAAGGACGGTGAGATTTCCCTTCCCCCAAAGTGCAACAGAGCTACTCAGACCTGAATTCAAATCTGAGCACTGACAAAAGATTCATTCGGTTGTCAGAATCCAGTGGTTGAACATGTTTTCCTCTCCTGTGAAAGTCCCGGTCTTCCACTAGGATGTAGAATGCATAGGCAACCCTATTACTATGGGAAAAAGTTGTCATCCATGTCAGCACAGTTATACCTGTCACCATACTCAGTAAAATACACAATAATTCCGTGAATTAGACACAAATTAAGGAGAAGTGAACCAAATGCAAGATGCTTTCCACACATGTATGTAAATATAGACCCTATGTTTAAATTATGAATTTGTGACTATCTGGACCTCCCTGGGACTCGACCTCAGGTCCTGGGAATGGCCTATCTCCTTCGGTGCTCACAAGCTGGCGTCCTCACCTTGACCCTTTCCCCAATTGGGCCTGATAGGCTCTGAGTTCAAATCCTAACATTGCCAAAAGATGAATCCTGATGTGAGAAGCCCATCGACTCACCTATTTTCGTGTCCTCTGAGGGTCCTGGATCTCAGCTTGGATTGAGAATGCATAGGAAACCCTATAACTAGGGCAATAGGTTGTCTTCCATTTAAGCACTGCTATATCTATTACCTTACTCAGTAAAATACACAATACTTACATAAGACAGAAATTAAGGAGAAAAAGTACTCCAAAGGCAAGATGCTGTCCACACATATATGTTAAATATAGATCCTATGTTTAAATTATTAATTTATGACCATCGTGGAACACGCTGGGGATCAATGTCAGATCTTGGGAATGGCCTAACTCCTTTGTTGCTCACAGGCTGGTGTGGTCACCTTGAACTATTCACCAATTAGTCAAGCTAGGCCCTGAGTTCAGATCACAGCATTACTAACAATTGGATCATGCAGTAAGAAGCCAAGTGTGAAACTTTTGCCTTTTCTCTGAGAGTCCTTGGTGTCAGGCATGATGGAGAACATGTCTACAAATTTAGATTCCATGTGATAGGATGTCATCAATGTAATAAAGGGAATAGGTGTCATCATAGTAAAATCAACGGTAAATAAATGAATAAAACAAAAAGTACAAAGAACAACGAAACATGTATGTACTGTACATCCATAGGTAAGTACAAATCATGTATTTACAATGTAGATAAATAGTATGTTTTCCAAGGCTAGGGCTTGAATTTTGGCTTACAGTTCAGGCCTGACTTTCTTATCTTCAAATACGGTGAGCCTCCCCTTCTTCCACAGTGCTGCAGATTTACCCAGACTCTGAGTTCAAATCCAAAGCCTGGCAGAATAAACGGGGTGAATTGCAAGCCAGGGAACTAACCTCTTTAAATTATTTTTGGCTCAGCAGGAGGCTTAAACTCAGGTCGTGGTAACTCTGTCTCAGCTTCCATCACCCTATGCTGGGGTACAGCCATTAGACCCACAGGAAATCCTGGGATCCTAGTCCCCCAGGCCTTGTGTGGCAATAATGTACAGAAAAAATGCAGTGAGATGGCCTTTTTATGTTTTCTTCCTTTGCACGGTGACCCTCTTGGGTCTGAATGACACTGTTGCAAAGGGTACTTCACCTTTCGTTGCTGAAGTAGGCCCCGATTTCGAATCCCAGTCCTGACACCAATCAATGGCAAGAGATACTAAGAGACTCGTTCCCATTCGTGGGAATAACAAGGTAATATTATCAATGCTCCTATATAATTAGACAGCATCATTTCAGGAGACTGATTTTATTTAATATTTATGAAGAATTAAAAAAATACTATTACTATTTCAGGATATTGATTGTTTTACTTAATAGTTTGTTAAGAATGAAAACAATAACATTAATTACATGTAGCATTATAAATACCCAAGAATTGGTAGGAATGTAGTCTATATAAGTGAATAATATATAGACATCTCCGGTACTCTATAAAGATATATATTTATTAGTGTACTACTATCTAGATGTCAATCTGTTCTTATTTTGTCAATCTCTGGGGCTCAATCTCAGGTACTCGGAACGGCCTGTCAGCTCAATTTGCCACAGGATGGCTGGCTGACACTCAGTCATTCATGAATTGGGCCTTGTAGGCTGTGAGTTCAGACGCCAGCACTCCCAATAAATGAATCGTGTAGTAAGAAGCTGATGGTGACACATGTTTTTCTTTTCTGTGAAAGTCCAAGTGTCAGGAAGGACTTGCAATACATATGCAAACCTATATCCTATGTAATCAATGTAATCACTGTTCTATGTGTCATAATAGTCAATAAAATGAGTAGTCAATACATGAATAAAACAAAAAATAAAATAAATAACTACACTGAATGCAATATGGAATCAACATATGTATAGAAATATAAATCATATATTTAAAATGTACACAAATAGGAAGTTTTCTAGTGGTAGGCATCGATTTCAGGCCAAAGGAACAGACTTGAATTTCTTAAATTCAAGGAGGCAAGCTTCCCCTTCCCACACAGTGGAACAGCAGGGTTACCTAGACCATGAGTTCAAATCCCAGTCCTGGCAGAAAAAAATGGCATCTCCATGCCAATTCGTAGGTATTTCATTTGGCCTTCATTTAATGTGACTGTTTAAATGCTTCATAAAGTATTAATTAATATCGACCAGTGTCCTATAATGTAATTGTGTATAATTTTATCCTCGAATCATTCAAGTCCTGCCTATTTAATCATGACATACATCACATTCCTTTGGTAATCATATGAATAGGAATGAGTTTCATATGATCTCCTGCCATTTGTTGGTGGCAGGACCAGGATTCAAACTGTGGGCTCCAGTTCCTACCACTTAAACCTGACAATAGGTAAGTCACAGGTATGTCCAAGAACATCAGCAAAACCAATGATTAGCCAGGCATCAGTGGCTCTCAGCAGTCCTCCTTAAAACTTACAAGGCTGTGAAAGGAGGATCATGGTCAATGTCACCCTAGGCAGGAAAGTCCTTGAGACTCTTGTCCAACTTGTGCCAACAAAGCCAGAAGTAAAGCCATGTGGTTCCAGTGGTAGAGAGCTAGCCTTGATCAAAAGCAACTCACAGATTGTGCCCAGATCCTGAGTTCAAGGTCTGGGAACAAACAGACCTACACAATAATGTGTGCAGCCATCCGGCTAAAGCAGGTCACCGACTTGTCCCCAACTGGCTTGGACAGTGTTCCAGGGGAAAGAGGCTGCCTTCATTTTGACTCCGCCCATTCTCCCTGCATCACAGGATTCTAGCCACACCCCCATTGTTTCATGGTTCTTTCTGACCAATCGGATACAAGAATGGGGGCCACGCCCACATTCCATGATGCCTAGTAGCACCTTGATTCCCTCTGTTTGTTGACACCACCATCAGCAGTTGAGGAAGGTAGAGGTGGCTGAGTGGTGAGCAAGAGACTCGAGGCCTAGCAGGAAAGGCCTTCCTCAGGCCCATCATGTGCCTGCCTGAGCCCCAGCCCCCTCCCCCACCCCTCCCCATGGAGCAGCATTTCAAACCTGGTGCTGCCGGTTCAGAACCATGGTTTCCTCAGGCAATGGTGCAATGGTGTGCCATGAGCCAGCTTGTGGCCTTGATCTGGTCCTGGCTCCCCTGTCCTCTGCTCAGGACCTGAGTGTCTGTCATGCCTCTGCCATTGCTGCTTGCCCCACCTGGAGCTGTTACCAACAGCTTCTGCCAGCAACACATGTGAGTGGCTGCCACACAGCCCCGTACCCTGTGACCCCATATCCCCTCTCCTCAGACCCTGTGCCCCACAGTCTGGCCCACACCCTGCCACAAATGTGCTCCAGGGGTGGGGGTGGGTGTTGACCCGAGGATCCCACCCTCATTCCCAGCGGCTAGTGTCCCAGGAAATGGGGAGATGCAGGGTTGGGTGAGGAGTGGCGCCAGAGAGCCCCTGGCCTGGAGCAGTGGGAGCCACAGTGCCGCACATCTGCGCCCTTCCTCTCCCTGGTGAAACCCGGTGGCTTTAGTCAGAAACACCTACCTTCCGGGGTGTTTTTCTTTTTTCTGGGGATGGGAGGTGTTGGATGCAGAAGATAGTCACCCTTGCTGTGTGAGACCTTGTGATGTGTGCTCGGTCAACCTTTCTCCTGAAAACAGAGAGACAGAGAGAGACATAGACAGAGAGACAGAGAGATAATCTTTTTCCTTGTGCAGCGTGACTGTGCTCAGGTGAGTGATCAGTTGGCAATTTGCAAGTGCTGCATGGATGAGTCTTCTGGATGTTTGTGTGTGTGTGTATGTGTGTGTGTGTGTAGAAGTGAGTTGTAACAAGGAGGCTGAATGCTTTGGTAACTTCTACCTGCTAACTTTGGGGCATGTACGGGCTTCACAGCTGAGGTCTGGGGGCCTAGAAGGGTGAGAGGCTTGAAGGGGACACAGAACTGTTAAATTACAAGAAAAAGGGATCTGTGTGCAATGGAGCTGTGTACTCCCTTGGGCTTGGTTGGTGGCATTGGGAGCTTGGAGGACCTGGGAGTGTGGCCTACAGGGGATGGCTTCCCACGGGGACAGAGAGCATGACCAACACTTAGTAAGGATATGAGTTCTGCTAGTATGGAGTGCAACAGCATAGGTCAGAGTCTGGGTCTTATCATCATGACATCTGATGGGTGAGGCCAACCCTATTTTAAATCTTGAGCTGTGATCTTCAGATCTCAGCCTCCTGAGTACCTAGGATTATAGGCATGAGCCTCTGGCACTGGGACGCTGGTTCTTTTTGGTATATTAGGGTGAGAGTTCAAGGCTTTAAGCTTGTGAGTCAGGTCTTCTACCATGTGAGTCAAGCTTTTCTGTCTTGGGCATTTCTGAGATGGAGAATTAATATATGCTCAGGCTGGGCTGGATCATGGTCCTCCTATCTGCGACAGGCATTAGCCACTAGATGCGGTCTTCTGTAGTTGGGATGGTAGACATGTAGCGCCACGCTCAGTCATTGGTTTAGATGGATTGTCCCAAACTCAGTCCACGGCAGCCGATTCTTGACCAGAGGTAAAGCTCTGGGTTGGACCTCGACCATTGGACTTCAATCTCCTCATGTAACAGTTGTAAAGTTACAAGGGATTAACACAGAGGGATCATTGGAGCAGGGACAGGCACAGAGGGAGGGGTCATATGATACTGTTCTTGACAATTCTGTGAGCATATGATAGGAAGATACCCGGAAAGATCTCAGATGGTGTGTGTTATTTATGGTGCAACAGGTATGGGATTGTGAAAAAAAACATGGCTTTTCTTTATTACCCTATCCCCATGAGTAATGGGATCCTTCACTGTGTTCAGTTTTGAAGATGGTAAAACTGAGGCACAGAGAAGCCAGGTGACCTACTAATGATTCCCATCTGACAGGAAGCTCGGCCTGACGTCTCGGCCATGCTCCCTAGGACAATGGGTGCTATTCAGTCCACTTCTTGTGGTGGGAAATCCAATTATTTTAAGTCATGTGGCTTGAACTTTGGGCCTGGGGCAGCTCACTGAGCTCCTCAACTCAAACCTAGCACTCTACCACTTGAGTCACAGAACCACTTCCAGTTTCCTGGTGGTTTTTTTAGATAAGAGTCTCAAAGGTGTTCCTGCCGAGGCTGGCTATAAACCATGATCTTCATATCTCAGCCTCCATTGTACTTAGGATTATAGACCTGAGCCACCGGCACCTGGCTTAAGTGTAATTATGACCTTCTTTCTTTCTCTTTCTCTCTCAGGAACTGATTCAATGGGTGCTGGAGGAGGTGACCCAGCATCCCCATGTGGTTGGTACCAAGGTGGCCCTCTCATTCTGGAGGTAGGCTGTGGGTCCGGAGCTGTCTCACTCAGTCTATTGTACCAGCTCCATGAGGTAAGTCCCTCTGTGCTCTGGCTCCACTGTGACAATTATCCATTGTCTATCTAGCCTTACTGGACTCAGTCTTGTGTTCAATGCTCTTTTCTCACAAAAATTTCTGGTTAAAATTATGATACATTGTTACAGAATGAAAATGTAATGCCATCTTAAGAAAGTCATTTAGGGTTCTGGGAATGTGGCTTCATGGTATGGTGATTGCCTAGCATGCATGACACCCTGGGTTCAATTCCTCAGTACCACATAAATTGAAAAGGAAACACTGGAAGTGGTCCTGTGCCTCAAATGGTGGAGGGTTAGCCTTGAGGAAAAAAATGAATCTGAGGAATAATTCCCCAGCACTGAGTTTTAGCCCCAGGACTGCCAGAACAACAACAGCAAAAACAACAACAATGCACATTTAGTTAGTAAATGCAAAATAAAGAACCCATACTTGGAATATATAACTGCTCCTTACATACTGATACCTGACAATAGTCCCTAATTCATGTACTTTACCTGTGTTAGGATACTGTGTTGAAAAAAAAATGTTTTTTTTTCATTAGGTGATGGCAATTAATGCCAGGAATGTGCTTAGATGTCAGGTGAAGATTAATTCTGGAAATTCAAAGATTCCAGGCTTTTGAGTGAGGTCACTGCTAATCACAATGAGAAGGGTAGTGTAAGTGAGATTTGGAAACTCTTTTGGCAAGTCATCGCACCAAAAGGGCAGAGGCTAATTAACAGTTGTGACAGAAGAGAAAGAATAATTCCAGATGGAAAGAAAAAATGATAGTAACTAAGATATAGCAGAAAACGTTCTAGGGAACCATTTTTCGTTATTGAAGAACTAGCTGTGAACTAGGCTTATTCCTTATTGCCTTTAGCATTCAAAATCTCCTAGGCAAGTTCTTAATCTCTGTGTGATAAAAGTATCTCCTTCTATGCTGTTCTTTCATACATGATCTCCTTTGCTTTCTAAAAATCTGTCTTTCTATACTTTCTATGAACATTTTCTGATACTAAATACACCTACAAAGATGAAAGGATGCTAATGTAAGAGTCCCATAGCTCATGAGTCATTAATGTAACAAAATGGGAAAGGAGGACATATTTATTGCTACCTCAATTCTGAAATGCTTCAATGTCACATCATTTGGTTCAGATTTCCATTCATTGTCTACATAGTGACATTAAGTGCACATAAATGCAAATATGAGCCGGGATGCTGGTGGCTCATGTCTGTAATCCTAGCTACTCAGGAGGTTGAGACCAGAAGATTGTGGTTCAAAGCCAGCCTAGTCAGGACAGTCCATGAAACAATTATCTTCAATTAACCCCAGAAACCCGGTAGTGGTGCTGGAGCTAAAGTGGTAGAGTGCTCAAGTTTTGCTGAAGAGCTGAGAGACAGTGCCCAGGATCAATGTTCAATCTTCACAACCAATAAAAATTGCAAATATGGCTTTAAATTTCCCCAAAGGAATGATGAAGTCAATAGTAATCTTCCCAAATGATTTAGTAGTGCACCTACGTTTGCTGAGTTATTTGTTATGGCTTCTTTGCTAAACATATTCTCTTCTTTAAAAATTGTCAAGTAGTATAGCTTTATAATAAACTTCATCTAATATTTCTTGGTTCAAAAGAGAAGTCCATTCAGTTGATGTCACTGAGCTTTCTTACTGTCTTAGTTCAAAGCGAACCCAGGCAAGAGAGTCTGTCAAACTCTTATCTGTTATTAAACACCAAAAAAGGCAGAAGTGGAGTTTTGGCTCAAGCAGTGGAGTACTAACTTTGGGCCAGTTGGGAAAGAAAGACAACTGTTCAGGGACAGGGGCCAGTCTCTAACTTCAAGCCCCAGAACCAGCACAAACTAAACAAAGAAGCAAACAAAACCAACCCTAGGTATTTCTTTGGGACTCTCCTAAAAATATGGTGATCCTAGAAGAGACTGCTTTTGCTGATCATACTCACTGGATCCTGCTTTTTGGAATCCTTATTGCTATGGAAAACTCAGGACCAGACTAAAGGAATTGATAACCGATTCCTGCAACAAGAGAATCATCTCAGGAGTGAAACATCCATCCATAAGACACTTTAAAACCTCCATATATTTGTTCTTTGCAATAGAACATTTTTAAAACAAAGTTGCTTCCTTTTGTTCTATACTGGCCTTCAAATGACATATTGTTTCCTTTTGTAATACTCTCAACCAGAACTTTACAGACACGTTTTATATGAGTTAAAGACACACTCAAAAAAGTCAGGGACATTGTTTCCTCCCAGCCTTGGATCCCTTTCTTGTACAGTAAAAGGAAAGCAATAGTTAACTTGAACTTTGTCATTTCTCTATGTTCAATTCCTCTACTGGGATCAGTTTCCACATCCAGTAACAGTTACTTCCACTTAATTCCAGTAACAATCTATGGTTCATCTCCAGAAAAAAATGAATGCTTTCTGGCTTCACTGAAATAGCACAAGGACAATTTTGGACATGAGGTAACACATGTTTTAGAGACAACTTAGTAAAGAGAAATGAAATTTAAATTGCTTATAAATACATTATCAAGGAGAACATTTTGTTCAAACTTCTTACGTGCTCTGTAAATTAAGGTGAATTTTAAATGGGAAGAAGGTTCCCAGATCATTTTTTGTGAGTCTATGTGCTGTGCATTAATTTCACAAGTGTACATGAGTTAACAGTCAGAGAAACAATAGCAATTATAGGAGAAAAAGAAGTTCTGTGTATAAGTGTTCAATACAATATAGAAGACTCTACAAATAAGAAAACATTGTGTTTATATACCACATTTTCTTGATCCATTCATCTACTGAGGGGCATCTGGGTTGGTTCCATATCTTATCTATGGTAAATAAGGCTGCAATAAACATAGTTGTGCTGGTAGCTTTAGTTTGGTCTTGTTTTTGAACATTTGGGTAAATGCCCAAAAGTGGGATTTCTTGGTCATAAGGGAGCTCTATGTGTAGTCTTTTGAGGAACCTCCATACTACTTTCCAAAGTGGTTGAACAAGTTTACACGCCCACCAACAATGCAGTAGGGTTCCCTTCTGTCCACATCCCCTCCAGCATCTGTTGTTATTAGAGTTCGTTTTTTTTTAATATAATTTTATTTTATTTGTGAACATACTGTACAGAGGGGTTACAATTACATGGGAAGGATAATGCGTACATTTCTTACCAAGCATTGCAGGCTCCTCCTTTGGTTTACCCTTCACATCCCTTCACAGCCTCCCCCCTCCCCCCCAATCCCAATCCTTCTCCTTCTCCTCCCTCCCCCTCCCCCCGCACCGACGTTGTAAAGCTCGTTTTGGACATGTCAACTTGTACTTCTCATTGTTGCATCAGGTCCACCTGTATCCTTAAACAACTGGTTTTTCCCCATCGGCTCCACAAGTTATACTGACATCAAATATAGTGAAAGCAGGGGTTATACTGTGGGGGAGGGACATACAAAGCAACAAAGAGATAATCTTATAAATGCGTTAGAAACACATGCATGAAAGAAAAAAACCTTAAAATACATATCTAAGGTTTCATTTTCCTGACATCACATTATCTGGCGTTTTCCACTTGATCCATACATATACTAGATATTGCAAATAAGGGAAACCATGGGACCTATGTTTCTTTGGGCCTGGCTTACTTCACTTAATATAATTTTTTCCAAGTTTTTCCATTTCCTAACAAATGGGGCAATGTCCCTCCCCCACAGTATAACCCCTGCTTTCACTGTATTTGATGTCGGTATAATTTGTGGAGAGGAAGGGGAGAAACAAATCGTTTAAATAGGGATACAGGTGGACCCATTGCAACAATGAGATGTACAAGTCGTTATGTGGAAAACGAACTTTACAACTTTCGTGAGGGTGGGAAAGGAGGATTGGGTGGGGAGGCTGGGGGTGGGGGAGGATGGGAAGGGATGGGAAGGGGAAACAAAGGCGAAGGCTACAATGCTTGATAAGAAATGTACTCATTATCTTGCCCATGTAATTGTAACTCCTCTGTACACTATTTTCACAATTAAAAAAAGAAAATGTGTAAAAAAAAAAAAAAAAAGAAAACATTGAAACAATAAAGCCAAGTCTAGTATGTTGATTTATGGGAGTGATATAGAGAAAGCATTACTCCTTAGTGGAACATGAAGCATGAAGCCACTCCCTTTCTAAATCACGCTTGCTAATCATGTAAATGTGCAAAAAGGAGAATGGAAGAATGATTCTGTTTCCAATGCAAGTCAGATATAGGAGAATAGACTTAACTGGAAAAAAAGAGTCCATCTTGAGAGAACAGGAATTATACTAGCAATGAACCTGGTGACTAAGATCACATTTCTTTTTCTTTCCTTTTCTTATATTTTTTGTTGTTGTTGTTCGTGGCACTTGAAATATGGGAAAGGGTGCTGTTCCTCTGAAACGCAGCCCGATGCTAGAGCTCTTCCATTTGAGCCACTGTGCCACTTCCAGTTTTCTGGTAATTATTGGAGAAAAGAGTCTCCAGGACTTTCCTACCCATGATGGCTTTAAACCCCAATCCTGCGAGCTCACAACAACTTGGTTTATGATCACATATCTAACAATGTACACTCAGGATATGTAATGTATGTGTTCATCTCTTTATATGAATTCTTGAGTTAAAAATCTGGGGCACAGGTTAGACTTTACACTCACAAAAGTTTTTGAAGTTTAAAAGTTGATACTCCTAGAAAAATAAAACCTAAGAACGTAAAGGAGTCTGGGAAGTTCAATTTTCATCCAGCTTGGACAGTATAGGCTTTGAGACACTACCTATATTTAACCAGCCAAAACCTGGAATACCAGTCAGAGCAAGATTGCTGAATAACAGCTTTATATTTTTGCATACATACATACAGACATACACATACACACAGAGGCACTTATGGGTGCACACAAAAATACACAAATGAAACAACTCTCAGAATATGTAGAAAACAATAGAAAATAGGTCCTGAGTAAGACTAGAATCAAGTGATAATTTTTAATATTAGAAAGACTTCAAGTAAACTTTCCCCCAGAAGTTGAGAATATTACATATTTAGTGACCAGAGATATTCAGAGAGCCAAGCAATCATTATTAACGGGATAGGATCCATGGTGGAAGAATCAGGGAATCCTGCAGGTGCATCTGAAAATGTGCATATCCTGTGTCAAATGTTAAAACATCTTTGAAAACAGTACATAAACAGTCTGAGCATTCAATCTAGTGGATAAGATCATAGGAGAAGTTCAGAATTGCTAGTCTGCTTCTAGATTAAATAAAAAACTATGGCAGGGCAATGTTCTACAAGCGTGGAATTCTAGCACTCAGACAGGAGGTTAGATAGTGGAATTACATAACGATACCTTCCCTGGACCAAGTAGAATAATTTTGTCTCAGTAAAACAAACCAAACAACAAGAAAGGAATACACAGTTAGAAGTTTGGGTTAATTTTTTCATTATGTTCTGAGAAGTCAAGTTTCCTATTGAATGCAACTCATATATATCCTCACTTGTGTTTTAAATGCTCTCATCATTACAGGACATTCCTAGATGCAAAATAGTTCATGATTCCCATCCAAAAATTTGCAAAAGTAAGAAAGCCTCATTCTGTTGGATTCCAAATAAATGTTGAAGGATTACAAAAGCTTAAGTCTGGAGAAATAGCAAAGTTCGTCTAATGTAGGATTTTGTAGACCTTGTTAAATTAGAATTTACATTTAAAATATATTTTTTGGTTTTGTTTGTAATTTCATATCCTATAGGATACTACAAAATTCTTTTTAAGTTGAGGGATTAATTGAAAAATTCACAAATGATTCTGCCATTCTATTTGCCTAGATATTCTTTCAAGAGTGTTATAATTAGAACATAGTTAATAGATAATTCTCACAGTTCATGTATACCATGTTAATGTGAATAATCTAGACAGAGTTGCCAACAAATGGATGACATTAATTTATACATATAGAAAAACCAAATTTTTAAGGGTTTGGTTTAATATGGTATGAAGAGAGTAATTGTGTGACATCTACTTTCTTCTACCGATATGTAACACAGGAAGCCATTTCCTTATTTATGTGCCTCTATATACATGTAGAAAAATGCTAGGCTTGGGGTTTGTTTTCAGTTTTATTGGTTCATCCTAGAGCTTGAACTCTTAGCCTGGACAGTGCCTCTGAGCCTGTTTATGATCAAGGCCCATGCCCTACCACTTCAACCTCAGTGCCACTTGAGTCTGGCTTTTGTGGAGAAGTTTTTTAGAGATAAGATTCTAAGAAACCTTCCTGTCTGGGTGGGCTTTGAACCATAATTTTCCTGTCTTAGCATCCTGAATATTTATGATAGTTAAAAAAGTATAAATATAAATAATATTTGCAAGTTTTCTGATCTCAAGAATACCAGTGGAGGAAAAATGATGCAGCTCAGTTTATTGTGGTGTTCTTTTCAGAACAAGGAGGGCCTCACATTAGCAGAGGTTTAGTATTTTCTCAAAATAGAGATAAGGTATTCATGATGTGAATTAAGGAATTTTAGGTGCCCCTTACAAGTTGGAAACTGTTGGGCTAGGATGACTTTATGGCATAAATCTTGAGATTGATGGTCATAGAAATAATAGCTTACTCTGATAAACAGTTGCTTACTCTTGAAGAATTAATTATTACACATGCTTCATAGTTTTATCCTTTACCAGAATGTGGCTATTTTTCTGTTGACTTCTTAATCTGTAACACCCCATTGGAAACTGCATCTATTGCAGAATTACATAACATGCAAACAGTTACTGTTTTGAATTTCTCAGGAATGTTGAGAATTTAAAAATGAGTAGTTATTAGTCATGAGAATTTTGAAGAAGATATATTCTTTCCTTTTAACAACTTACTTACTTTTAAAAGTTATGGGTTTCCATAGCACTAAACTGTTTTCTGTTTTAGAATGAGAAAGCACTAAATTTATTCCTTTTTGAAAAATTTGGCAAGTATATTGTGAAAATATTGTCTAGTTGGATAACATTCAAGTTGCTGACCCTCTGATAAAGAAGTGGTAATTAATTCAAATTAGATGCCAAATAGTATTGATTTTTAAAATATTACTACATAAAAAATATTATTTACTGTGCCAATACAGTGAAATTATATTTTACGCAGCTTATTTTTTCAATTTTATTATCAAAGTGATGTACAGTGGGGTTACAGTAATTGTAAGGTATAAATAATAACTTTTCAAATTGTTAACCGTTTCTCATTTTTCTCACAGTTTTCCTTCATCCCTTCACCCCTCACAAGTTGTAATGTACATTCCAACATATTGTCTTGTGAGTATTGCTACTGCATTGGTTTGCCTTTTGTCCTTTTTCTCACCATTATGCTTTTCCCCTTCCCTTCACTAATTAAGGTAAATGTATATACAATACAAAATGAAATACAGCAGGGATAAACCATAGGGCGAAAACCCAAAGAAAACAGAAATCACATAGTTCATCAAAAACAACAACCACAAATGAAAAAATCTGGTTCCATATCTTGGAATTCATTTTTCTTATCATCAGCTAATATGGTTATATATACACATAACAAAGCCACTGGATACTATATCATGAAAACATCATGTTAACTTTTTGATGGTAAAGGTGGAATTAAGATCGGTGAATTCGCGGTTCTGATAAAGTATTTTCAAGAGTTTTAAAGTTATGACAGGTATATTTTAATTGGTCAAAATTTTAACAACTTAGACTATTAAGAAAATTTAAAATTGCCTGGAAGAATAGGCTTTCATGCAAAGAAATCCAAGGAGACGTAGTAGAGAGGGAGCAATGTGGATGAAGATGGCTCTTTTTCACACTAAAAAAACAAACCTGAGAAACCTTGATGTAAATCCTGTAGGTTCCCTTGGAATTGTCTTAGCCAGGAACTATATTCTCACTGTTTGAAACAAGGTTGTATTGGAATTTAAATTCAAAGTTCTTAAAAAAATAAGGCATCAAAATTTGTGAATTTACCTTTAATTACCAAAATGTAATTCTTTGAAAAAGATAATTTGAGTCAAAATATTTAGGGAGAAAGTGCCCTTCACAATGAAAGAAGGTGTTGGGATTACACATTTTTGTTTTTAACACTTTCCACAATGTCTTTGGATGTGAAGCATTGAAACACAGAAAAAAATCTGATTGGATACTTCAAACGAAAGATTTCACATTTCTAAGTGGCTCACAAAAATAATATCCTTATTAATATGAGATAGTGAAGACTTCTCTTATTACATATGCCAAAAAGTTCAGAAAAGAATTGAGAAAATGGAAAAGTTAATTTAAAAAGTTTTCTTAGAAGACTTAGCGAAGCGTATTTTCTTCAGCAGTGAAGGGAGTCCAAAACTTTTTGATATAAATTGTGTTACTATCTTTACTCCCTAAAGTAAGTTTACAGAGCCCATTTGGCTCATTACAATGCAGAACTGATTGAATGAAGACATGAAGATAAATTCCACATCCAAATGAGGCAATTAAAGCGTTTTAAAAGAGAAATAATGAAGATGTAGCAGTGGTGGAGCCCATATAGTCCTTCAGGTTCACTAGACATGAAGCCAAGAAGCTGTAATTAATTGGAACTCCGGCAAGAGCTAAGAGGAGGACATAGAAGCATTGTCCTTTTGTAACAGACACTGTCTTCCAAGGTATGGGTGATTTAACTCGATTCTCCTCCATAGATCTTGGTGAATAAATGCAAGACCAAGGGAAAAATAATCTATTGAAATAATTTTGCATAGAAAAACTTCACTGTTCCTGATATGGTATCTAAGGAGAATCTTAAGAGAGAAGATAAAATTGCAGTATTCTTTTGTTTCCTATAAGCATCTTGTTAGCAAAATATATCTTTGAGGTTAGACAATTCTGATTGAACCAACAAGTGATGGAATACTTATTTTTGTTGGAACTTTAGACACAAGAAGTCTTTCAAGGTAAAAGAAAAAAAATATAGCCAAATATTTGTGATCACAGCTTCTTGGACTGTTTTCTGGAGACAAAGTTTTACATTAGATTTCTCCTCATTAACTTAGATGTTGTTTCATGGCAACCAAATCCAAGAGGGAAGTTTAATGGACTCACTTGGCCAATTAAACAGCATGAAAGAAGAAAATGGAAAATAATATTTAATGAATTACTTTGCCATAAGAAAGAAGGAAAAATATAATTCAAAATCAATTGACTTAAAAGAATGAAGAAAGAGTAGTGAAGAGAGATTAGAGAAAATAGTAGTGTTTTCTCTCCAGTGGAGTAATGGGTTCTTGGTCTTGTTTCTTCCATTCTATCCTCACAAGCTACCAAATGTGTCTCAGGACTGGATTATCCAGTTCAGACAGAAAACTCGTAGAAGAAAGATACTATTTGCAGCAGATGTAGGTGATATATAACCTTAGACAATCTATTTAATTCTGTTCAAAATTATCCCCTATCCCAAATTTCCCTCTTAGAACAGCTTTGTTTGCTTTTCCAAAAACTGCCCTTCATTAACTGATTAAAATTTTGAGAGGTCATATTCATACTCTCTGGAGCTTGCTGATGGTTGTGATTTTTGAGTGTTTTTTGTTTCTTGTTGTGTTTTTTAACTGAATTTTAAAAGATTGTGCAATTGTTTCACAATTAAATATATCCATCTAATTGTCCAATGCTCCTAGATCGGAGTCACTCCTTCCATCATTCTCAACCAACCTTTCTCCAAGATTTATTTTCAATTTACCACTTCCTTTATCATATGTGTACATTGAGTATTCTAGCTGTACTTGCCCCTTGTTCATTTTTCATTCATTCTATGTCTTTACTATAATTCCTCTCTGGTTTCAACTTCCTGATAGTCATTCTGTTAAACTCTCTATTAATACTTTGAAAGGTTTATATACATTCCATGGACTTTCAATCATGCATATTCTTGAACTGATGTCAGCTTTTATTTCCATAATTGATTCATCTGCAGCAGCAATTTGCAAGACTGGAGACGTGAAGCACCTAAACATGATTTTATTCTCATCCATTTGGAAGATTAATCTTTAGTCAAAAAGAAAGTTAAAAATGGCTTAGAATGTATTCCTAACTACGAATTTTTATAAATGGCTTTGTACAATGGTGTGATTCTTTTATTTTACATGGAATAATATTTTCTACTACCTATAAGTTTTGGGAAAAGAAGAAAATTACAATTTATTCTGAGAGAAATATGATAGAAATAGAAGACAGATATTATGTTTGTCATATCTCTGATGAGTACCCCTATTCAAGACTTAATGTTATATTTCTTACTATGTTAGACAAAGGCAAAACATAAAATAACATATGATAAGGCAACTATTTGTGACTTTTTAAAATGTACCTTATTAAATGATGAAATTTATTAGCTAACATTTGGGTTTGAAATTTAGGAGGCTGATTGATTTAACACAATTCTGGAAGGCCCTTACTGAAAAACACAAATTGTGGGTGGTACTATTTCTATACTTTAATGAATGATTGAACGTGTTTGGCATTAGTGCTGTGTAATAATTCAACTCTATTGTAACTTGCTCCCTGCACTTGAAAAACTTGTAATGTCACTAAGCATCATCAACTTGTCAAATGTTATTTTGGCGAATGTGATTTTTAAAAGTTTATTTGAAAAGGAATACACTTTCAGGAGATTCAATGTAGATTATCATTGGTTTGAGAGTGACATTTTTATACCACAGAACCATGTTGTACTGAAGTCCGAGTGTTTTGAAGCACTCCTTAGTGCTTCAAATGTTTTTCTGAATTACATTTGACCTCTAAGTAAGTTTTCTGGGCTTTGGTAGACCAATTATGGATCTATCCTTCCAGGATCTATTTTTTGGCCCACTTATGTTGGAATAAAATCTTTCATTAATCTTAGGGGAGGGGTGTTAAATATAAGCTTATGACACTGTGAACTTGTTCACTCATATGGGCTGGTCATCTATAAGTTGAATGTTAGAATTACAGTACTTTCTCTGAAATTTTATCTCATCCTTCATTTTAAGTTGCCTTGCATTTCACAATTGCTTACTGCTAATTCCTGCATCTCAAGGAATTGGGGCCCTGAAATATAGGAAATGAGATATTGAGATGGGTCTTGAATTACTTTGTTGTTGAGATGTTGCATGGGCCTTGGTGAGAAGTCTTGCTCCTGTCATCTGATGATGCAGGTAACTGGGACCTGGGAACATAGGACCCATGGGTACTGAAGAGGAATAATGTGTTTTAGACATCTTAGCAAAATTTGGGTATAATCAGTAGGAATGCTTCAGAAATATGGAGAAAAACATTTTGGGACAAGCGATTTAAAGCAATAAACAGAGCAGCAGAGCAAAATCCATTATAGATTAGAGGAAAACATTGTTTTTTTGCCATGTGGATTCAGAAGACCAAGAACAGAATATATCACAAGGTTACACTAAAGATATTGCATTGATACTTTTTAAATTCTAATATATATTTTAAACCTAATTATTTTATTTCAATTCTATTTATTGGAATAAATAAATATCAATTTATTTGTAAAATTATCAACTAATTCTAGTAAGTTTCACTGTGTGAAATATAAAATCAGCACATATTAATATAAAATATATAACTATATATACTATAATTAAAAGACACACGTTTTGCATTGTTCTGTTGTAGTTACTGTATCAAAGGCAAATCTGTTTTAAAGTATTAATCCATTATCTCTACCTCAGTGTTTGATAGAGTTAGAGCTAAAGCTTTAACATTTGTAGATTTACAGCATGGAGGCAATAGGAAACACTGTGATTAAAGCATTATCATTTTAATGCCTAATAACGAGGAGAAACATATGGACTTCTCCTGCAACTATGAAAATATTTGATGATAAAAAGGCAGTAGTGTAAGTTCCTGCCTGGTTGGATGGTAGACAGGCCAGGACATTAAGTAATCATGCATACCAAAAATTTTTTCACCTTCTTGGCTTCAGCTGCTTTTGAAATGGAAGGTGTAATAAACAATTATATTTTGATAAAATACCTTCTAGTCTGAACAGTTCTATTTGAACTGTTCATCTCTCTATGATCCCTTGTAAACAAGATTAGTTTTGTTCCAGTAAAACAATCTATGCTGTCAGCGTAAGATATTCTGGTTGGTCTATTCCCACATGGAAGAAGTATAAAGGCTGAGGTAGACATTTGTGCCAGTAACGCATCATTTGGGAAAATGTCAGCTGAAGAAGTTTAGAAGTAGCTCTTAAGCAACGCTTACTTTGAATCCATTAGGTCCACAGAGCTAACACAGTTGGATAAATAAGTACTTGAAAAAGCCATCACCTTTGGACTTATCAATAAATAATTGAGAGTACAATCAAATTCCAAATCAAAAAATTTAAGATAGTCATTGACAAAAAAAAATTGCAAATGTGAGCAATAGATTGATCAATATCATTTTTTCCACTATGCACAGAATTTTAAGGAAATAAGATCGATAGCATTGTTAGGAACAATAAGGTTTCCTTGTTACTAGTAGGCACCCATAGATAAAAGCCTGTATAAGGATTGCATCATTAACTACATAAATTTAGAGGATACTACATGGTTCAGTAGCAAGTATACTGAAATTAAAATGCAAAGATTAACATTAAGACCTAGAAAAAAAAAGGAATCAAACTGTTTCTATATGGAATGCAATTGGAAAGGACACATTAAAGAACCTATATATTATAAAATAATGTAGAATACACAGTATATCTAAGAGAAAATAAAATAAATTATGAACATTATGCAAACATAGAATATAGAATATTTTAAAATATACTTTTTCAGACAAGCACCAGAAATATTTTATTTTCTGTACTACTCATTTCAACAGGTAAGTTAAAATTATTTCTGATTGAAAATCACAATCTCTGAAGAAATCATTATATATGTATACAAAAAATACTGAATACATTTTGACATGCAATGCAGGCAATTCACTTGAAAGAATTCCGCGGAATCCATGAATTTTTACAGTAAAATATTGGTGTTGGCAGGCACTGGTATCTCATGCATATAATCCTAGCTACACAGGAGGCTGAGATCTGAGGATCATGGTTCAAATCCAGCCTGGGAAGGAAAGTCTGTGGTACTCTTCAATAAACCTCTAGAAAACTGGAAGTGGAGCTGTGGCTCAATTGGTAGAGCTCTCACCTTGAGCTGAAGAGCACAGGGATAGCTCCCAGGCCCAGAGTTCGAACCCCATGACCGACCAAAAAAAAAAAAAAAAGATATTGCTCTTATTTGGATTGTGAAAATATTTTGTAGGGACATAAAAGATGGACTTGCATTTTTGAAATTTAAGAAACGTAACCCGACCATTAGGACTTAGGTGAACAATTTGTACAGCCTTCCACAACTTTATAGAGGTAGTGATACATACTTATCCTTTTGGCAATATCAAATGCAGTTTCTTCTATGTTGTTCTTCATGCCTGGTTTTATATAATGGTTCAACAAAAGGAGATCCAGCATATCTTTGCTATCTCAATTCTCAGCAGCAAGATGTAAGGGGGTCAAGAGGCCTTTAGTTTGGGCATTGGTTTCTGTATCATGATGAAGTAAGAAAGAAGCCACTCTAATATTATTCCACATATATGCACATATATGTGCAGGGGTATCCAGTCATTGCATGTGCCGTTTGAGACACCAACTCACTGACAATGTGTAAGTGTCCACTGTAGGCTTCTCGATGAGGAGGGATATACTCATCGGCATCCCTACTATTCACATGAGTGGCCTTTTGGGAAAGAAGTCACTGCACTGTAGTGAGCCGAATATTTTTGACAGCCCAATGAAGAAATTTGCTTGGATCCTTCTCCACTTTTTTTCTTGCAATTGATATCATTCCTTACTTTTTTATCTTGTTCCTCATATTCCTAAGAATTGCCAAACCAGAGACTTTGAGTGCCAGTGGGAATGAGGTGTCTATGTATTTCCCTAATAGTTCACATTGGTTGAACTGGTCAGAAATATCCAGTGAATTTTCTGCATCTGTTTATTCACCATTTCTCTTTTTCCAATTTTACAATTCGAAATTATTCTAACTGGAGAGCAGGGAATTGATGGAGAGCAGAGGAAAGATGTTCTTCCACATTCAAATGTATACACTGAAAATGAGGACAAGTGATGTCTTCATGTGAAGCTTATTCTAGGAATGAGAAAATAGGAAATAACGCCTTCTATATAAATGATTTTGGAAATGGCAGAGCAAAAAGTGAAATGCTGCAACCAAAAATATGAAAGCAAAATAAATTAGGATAATTATTGGGTAATCATATTATCTATGAGAACCAAGAAAGGGAGAGACAAAGAGAGAGACAGATGAGTAATGACCTTGCTTGCCACAAAATCCATTCCTCTGATCAATTAATAGAGCAAACAAAATATTATTTTTTTAAAAAGATGGGAGTTCAGGAAGATGGCAGACGAGAAGCTGGAAGCTAAACAAGCTCTCGCATAGAAAGCAGTTTTAGAGTTACAGTGAATAGTTCTAAGCCAGAGAATCACACCAAGTGTGCCTTCACCGAAAAAGATTAAGGCCAGAGAGAGAAAACACAGGCAAGGAGACAGCTCTGAGCATTTGCCAGCAGCTGCTGCGGCGGCGGCAGCGGTGGTGGTGGCGACTACAGCCGCCATACCTGAATCACAGAGAGTCCGGGACGAAGGAGCCATACACGGCAGATGAGCGGATTCCACTAAACACCAGCAAGAACCGACAAAGAGAAGAAAAATTCATCCTGCAGTTTGCAGACCAGAGAAGACCCAGGAACCAAGTTTCCACATGAGTAGAAGCCTAACATCCTCACTCCTTCTCAGGGAACAGAGGAGGGAAGACCACCTTCCCCCCCCCCCATCAGTACCGGAAATCACCATCTTGGATACCGACAAAGCTTGGTGGAGCTGCTAGCTCCAATTCAGGCCTTGGAATAAATCTAGAGTCATCTAGCAGGTCACAAGAGCCTAAATGATCTGCCAGACTCAGCTCCACCCAGGGAAAAGTCACCCACCTCGGGCGCCAGCCCTAGGAGTGGCTTTCTCCACCGGGTAATCAAAGCCAGAGGCTACCCCTCCCTTTAGCAGCCTGGACAATCAATTGAAATTCAGTAAACAGAAACCCTGAGAGTGGCTCCAGGCTGGGCTCTGTGAGTTTCTCACAAACCAGCCCCCGGGAAAAGCTACTGTTTACTGAAAGGCCTCAACTCTACCCGGAACCTAGCCTCATCACAGCATCTCCAAACTGGAGGAAAAAGCAGATCTCCCTCCCATTGAACTAACCTGGGAAGACGATCGCAAAACATTGGGGAAAGCAGAGCATTTTTCTGCCTATTCAAAGAAACTGAATTAAGTAACCAACCAAGCCACAGGAACACAACCAGACCAGAGAATCCAACAAGAGGCTGGTTAGAGACACAAGGGAGATACCGGATTTTTCCCACTATTCACAAAAGATAATTTTTTGTGTACCTTTTTTAAAAATTTTTTTTTTCTAAATTTTTTTTAATCTTTAATTTTTACTTTTTTTGAAAAAAAATTTTTTCTAGTAATTTTTTCCTCTTAGAATTTTATTGTAGGGGTATAAGTTTGTGTATGTTTTTCTTTATTTTTGTTTTTGTTATTTTTTTTGTTTTGTTTTGTTTTTGTTTAGCTCTACTGAACTTCTGATCTTTTTTCTTTGTTTCTTATCCTTTTTACCTGTTCTTCTCTTTCGTTCTTCTTTACGTGACTTAATTGCTGTTCTGCATATCCTCAGATAAACCTGCAGTGGATTATTAGACCTTATTCCCCATTGTGTACACACTTAATAGACAAATTTATTACTCAATTTAAAACCTTTTAGACTTAAATTCCTTAATAGCAGTACTACTTCTTTATACCTATATAATATTTTAAGTATTTTTATTTTTAAGTTTTTCACATCTCCTTTATATCCCTCCCCCTCTCTCATTATATTCATGTTCTTCTCTGGATAGTTTGTTTTTCAATCTTAATAATATTTTTTAATTTTTACCTTTCTATTTTTTTTCTGGTCTCTTTTGGTTGCCTTTTTCTTTCTTCTTTTTTTTCTCTCCCTCTACTTTCATCCTATCCAACCTATTTCCTGCTTTGAGATTAGGATATAGTTAACACCCCCTGTGCCTTCCCACATCACTCTATTCCTATTTTTTACCCACATCTCTTCCTAACCCTAATAATTTCTGGTTTACCAAATTCTTCTATGGGGTTCGTAGCACATTAATATACAGTTGTCTGATCTTGAATAGATGTATCTGATGAACTAAATTATATCTGCAGACTATTGACTGTGCAAATACAGACTTTGGTTGATGCTTGCCTTAAGGTAGTGTTCTAGCACAAAACTGGTGTTAATTTCATCCAAAATGGGCAGAGTAAGCCGGAAAAACACAAGAAAAATGGCAAGTCCAGTATCTCAACTCCCACTCATGATAACCAGGGGCCAGAACAGATAATGAATAATGCAGAGGAGAGTTCACAAATAGTTCTACAAACACTGCTGGCAAACATGATAAATGAAAAGATTGAAATCATACAAAGGACTCTTTATGAGCGTGATAGGGAGAGAGAGGAGGCAATTCAAAAGTTTATACAGGAATATCATGAGCGTGAGGAAGCTACTCAAAAACAAGCAGGATTTGCATGAACAGCTTGAGAATACACAGAGAAAGGTAGGAATGGCATGAGCAGGCTGAGAACACTCAAAGAGAACTACAGGAATCTCATGAACGGGAGAAAGCTAAGCAAAGAGTAATACAGGAATTGAGAGAGCAGGATGAGAATACACAAAGATCACTAAAGGCATTCATGGTATCCATTAACAAAGAGCTGAAAGAAGTCAGGGAGACCACCAAGGGAATGGTGAATGGAAATCAACAGAAGGAATGGGAGTCCAAGGAAACCATAAACAATCAACTAAGTGATTTGAGAACAAACACTGAACACCAAATTAAGGAAGTAAAGAAGTTCATACAAGATCTAAAACAAAGTAACAAGAATTTGAAGCCATCAAAGCTGAAAAAATAGAAGGAAAAGAAATAAAAAACAAAGTAGAATGTATTGACAGCAGGTTAGAACATGCAGAAGATCGAATCTCAGGGATTGAAGACACCCTGGACATTACAGAGAAAGAACATACAACCATCCAAGACAAGTCCAAGAAATATGAGAGATCTATCCAACACTTGGAAGACACCACCAGAAGGCCTAATCTAAGGATAATGGGTGTAGAGGAGCACCTAGAAACAGAAGTTAATGGTCTAGAAAAATTTGTTTAAGAGGATACTAGCAGAGAACTTCCCAAAGAAGAAAAAAATAGGCATATTCAAATACAAAAAGCTTTTAGAACTCCAAATAGAACAGACCAGAATAGGACATCCAACCGTCACATAATAATCCACACAGGATCAATTCAGACCAAGGAAAAGATCCTTAAAGCTGTCAAGGAGAAAAGATTAATCACCTATAAAGGGAAATCAATTAGAATCACCTCAGATTTCTCAGCAGAGACAATCAAAGCAAGAAGAGCCTGGAATGACGTATGCCTTGCACTACAAACAACTATCAACCAAGAATACTGTACCCAGCTAAACTCTACTCTCTACCTGAAGGCCAAATAAAAACCTTCCATGCCAAAGAAAAATTGAAACAATGCATCTCCACCAAACCAGCCCTACAAAAGATTCTTAAAGATATCCTACACATAGAAAACCAACAAGACCACAATAAAGGCCAAGAAACTGCACCCAAACTGAGAATCCAAGAACCATAGGAAGAACCCAGTTTTCCCAGCCCCAAGAAGGTGGATAACATGGCAGGAACTCCCAAATACCTCTCAGTCCTATCTCTTAACATTAACGGACTTAACTCTCCAATTAAGCGACCTAGGCTGTCTAGTTGGATTAAAAAACAAGATCCTTCTATCTGCTGCCTTCAGGAGTCACATCTTGCCCCTAAAAACAAACACATTTTCAATGTTAAAGGCTGGAACAAAATCTACCAAGCAAACGGCTCCCATAAACAGGCAGAAGTTGCAATCCTAATATCAGATAAAATAGACTTCAAATTAAAATTTGTGAGAAGAGATAAAGAAGGTCGCTACATACTAATTAAGGGATCTCTCTTTCAGGAGGATATTACAATTCTAAATATCTATTCTCAAAACAACGGAACACCCAAATTTATCCAAGAAACACTACTTTCCCTCAAATCCCACAGAAATCCAAAGAAATTAATTGTTGGGGATTTTAACACACCACTCTCCCCACAAGCTAGATCAACCTGGCAAAAACTCAACAGAGAAACCGCAGATCTAAACAACTGCATAGATCAACTAGATTTAACAGACATCTACCGAATATTTCACCCAACAGCATCAGAATACACGTTTTTCTCAGCAGCACAAGAAAATTTTTCTAAAATAGACCACATTTTATGCCACAAATTAAACTTGTCCAAATTCAGAAACATTGAAGTTATACCTTGCATTTTCTCAGACCACAAGGTAATAAAATTAGAACTCAAGCCCAAAAGCCACCAACAAACTCCGGTAACACATGGAGGCTAAACAACACACTGCTGAATCTCAAGTTGGTCAAGGAAGATATTAGAAATGAAATTGAAATGTTCATTCTATTCAACAAAATTGAGCACACAAATTACCAGCTCCTCTGGGACAGAGCCAAGGCAGTACTCAGAGGCAAGTTTATAGCTCTGAGTTCCTACATCAACAAATTGGAGAGATCTGAAACCAACAATTTAATGAGACATCTGAACCCCTTTGAAAAAGAGCAGCAAGATAAAGCCCAATCCAATAGATGGAAAGAAATAATTAAAATTAAATCACCATTAAAAGTATTAGAATACAAAAAACTATAGAAAGAATCAAGAAAAAAAAGAGTTGGTTCTTTGAAAAAGTTAACAAAATTGACAGACCCTTAGCAAATCTTATCAGAAAAAGAAGAGAATACACCCAAATAAATAAACTCAGAGATAAGAATGGAAACATAACCACGGAAACAGCCAAGATTCAAAACATTTTAAGGGAATATTCTCAAAACTATATGCAAATAAGTTTGAGAACTTGGCAGAAATGGACCTTTTCCTAGCAAATATTGACATGCTAAAACTAAACCAAGATGAGTTAAACAATCCTAACAGGCCCATATCAAGCATTGAAATAGAAACAGCAATAAGAGACCTTCCAGCTAAGAAAAGTCCAGGACCAGATGGTTTTACAGTCGAATTCTACAAGGCCTTCAAAGCTGAGCTCACACCAATGCTCCTCCAACTCTTCAATGAAATTGAAAGAGAAAGTTCACTACTGAACACAGTCTATGAAGCCATCATAACCCTCATCCCAAAACCAGGCAGGGACTCATTAAAGAAAGAGAACTATAGACCCATTTCGTTGATGAATATTGATGCAAAATTTCTCAACAAAATTTTGGCCAATCGACTTCAACAATTCATCCAAAAAATCATACACCATGATCAAACAGGATTCATTTCAGGGATGCAAAGCTGGTTCAATATACCAAATTAATTATTATTATTCATCACATCAACAGTAGCAAGGATAAGAACCAAATGGTTATCTCAGTAGATGCAGAAAAAGCATTCGACAAGATCCAACACCCCTTTATGATGAAGGTTTTGGAAAAATTAGGAATCCATGGAACATTCCTCAATACAATAAAGGCTGTATATGACAAAGCTACAGCCAGCATTATACTTAATGGTGAAAAACTAAAGCCATTTCCTCTTAACTCAGGAACAAGACAAGGATGTCCACTCTCTCTATTTCTCTTCAACCTAGTATTAGAATGTGTAGCTACAGCAATAAGACAAGATGCAGACATAAAGGGGATCCAAATAGGGAAAGAAGAAATAAATCTCTCCCTCTTTGCAGATGACATGATCTTGTATTTAAAGAATCCCATAGACTCCACTCCCAAATTACTCAAGCTGATTCAAAATTTTTGCAAAGTAGCAGGGTATAAAATTAGCCCTCAAAAATCAATGGCTTTTCTGTTTGCCAACAATGAGAAAAGTGGGGCTGAAATTAGGAAAGCAACTCCATTTGTAATAGCCCCACAAAAAAATAAAATACCTAGGAATTAACTTAACCAAAGAAGTGAAGGACCTCTATGATGAAAACTTTAAAATCTTGAAAAAGGAAATCAAAACAGAACTTAGAAAATGGGAAAATCTACCATGCTCCTGGATTGGAAAGATCAACATCGTGAAAATGGCAATACTTCCCAATGCTATGTACTAACTCAATGCGATACTTATCAAAATTCCATCCTCATTCTTCAAGGAAATAGAAGAGGCAATCCACAAATTCATATGGAACAATATAAGACCCCGAATAGCAAAAACGCTCCTCAACAGAAAGAACTCTGCTGGAGGAATATAAATACCAAATTTCAAACTCTTCTAGAAAGCCATAGTAATCAAAACAGCTTGGTACTTTTACAAGAACAGACCTCAGGACCAATGGAATCGAACTAAAAACCCAAAAATGATCCTTGAGACCTATAACCATCTAATATTTGATAAGGGAGCTAAAAAAAATAGAATGGAAGAAAGACAGCCTCTTCAGTAAATGGTGCTCTCAAAATTGGTTAACTACTTGTAGAAAACTAAAGCTAGATCCTTATATATCACCCTGCACCAGAATCAACACCAAATGTACCAAAGACCTCAGAGTCAAAGGAGACACCATGATAATATTACAGGATGGAATAGGAGAAACCCTAGGTCTCCTTGGCGCAGGCTGAAATTTTCTTAATAGGGACCCAGAAACACAACAAATCAAAGAAAGGTTGGACCAATGAGACTGCATGAAGTTGCAGAGCTTCTGCATGGCAAAGGACATAGCTAGCAAGATCAAAAGAAAGCCCATGGATTGGGAGAAGATCTTCACTAGCCATACAACGGACAATGGTCTCCTATTTAAAATATATTTGGAGTTCAAATAATTAAATCCCCCAACAACAAATCCTCAAAGAGACAACTGCCCAATAAATATGTTGTCTAATGACTTAAAGAGAAACTTCTCTGAAGAAGAAATAAGGATGGCCGATAGACACATGAAGAAATGCTCAATTTCCCTAGTCATAAAAGAAATGCAAATCAAAACAACATTGAGATACCACCTCGCCCCAGTTAGAATGGCATAAATCAAGAACTCTAATAACAACAGATGCTGGAGTGGATGTGGACAGAAGGGGACCTTACTTCATTGTTGTTGGGAATGTAAACTAGTTCAACCACTTTGGAAAGTAGTATGGAGGTTCTTCAAAAGACTCCACATAGAGCTCCCCTATGACCCAGCAGTCCCACTTTTGGGCATTTACCCAAATGTTTACAAACAAGACCACACTAAAGCTACCAGCACAACTATGTTTATTGCAGCATTATTTACCCAAGCTAAGATCTGGAAAACACTCAGATGGCCCTCAGTAGATGAATGGATCAAGAAAATGTGATATATATACACAATGGAATTCTATGCCTCCAGAAAGAATGACATTGCCCCATTTGTTTGGAAATGGAAAGACTTAGAAAAAATTATATTAAGTGACGTAAGCCAAGCCAAGCTGAGAAGGTCAGATAAGGTGATGTTAGGAAAATGAACCCTAAGATATCTATTTTAAATGTGTTTTTTTCTTTCATGCATTTGTTTCTAACGCAATTTTAAGATTATTTCTTTGTTGCTTTGTAAGCCCCTCCCCCACAGTATAACCTCTGCTTTCCTGTATTTGATGTAGGTATAATGTGTGGAGCGGAAGGGAAAACAGGTCGTTTAAATAAGGATACAGGTGGACCTGTTGCAACGATAAGAAGTACAAGTTATCATGTCGAAACGAACTTTACAATTTGGGAGGTGGGAAGATTGGATGGGGGGGAGAGAGGATGGGAATGGATGGGAAGGGTAAACAAAGGAGGAGGCTACAATGCTTCATAAGAAATGTACTCACTATCTTGCCCATGTTTTTGTAACAAACTATTCAGAGAAGAACATGAATATAATGAGAGAAGGGGAGGGATATAAAGGAGATGTGAAAAACTTAAAAATAAATATACTTAAAATATTATATAAGTATAAAGAGGTTGTACTGCTATTTAGGAATTTAAGTCTAAGAGGTTTTGAATTGAGTAATAAATTGTGGATTAAGTGTGTACACAATTGGGGATAAGGTCTAAAAATGGACTACGGGTTTATCTGAGGATCTGCAGAAGAGCAATTAAGTCTCATAATGAAGAACAAAAGAGAAGAACAGATGAAAAGGATAAGCAAGAAAGAAAAGAGATCAGAAGTTCAGTAGAGCTAAATAAAAAACAAAACAAAAAAAAACAAAAAAAGAAAGAAAAACACACAGACACTTATACCCCTAAAATAAAATTCTAAAAGGAAAAGAAAAATTACTAGAAAACAATTTTTTTTTCTCAAAAGGTAAAAAAGATTAAATTTTTTTCTATAAATGTTACAACAAAAAAAAATTCTTTTATTTTTTTGGAGGGGTGGGAATAATCCTGGGTCTCCCTTGTGTCCATAACCAGCCTCTTGTTGGAGTCTCTGGTCTGCTTGTGTTCCTGTGGCTTGGTTCGTACTTAAGTCAGTTTCTCTGAACAGGCAGAAAAATGCTCTGTGATCCTTCTCCCAGATTAGTTCAATGGGAGGGAGATCTGCTTTGAGTATCACAAAAGTGGAAGATGGCTTTTTCCTCGAGTTTGGAGACGCTGTGATGAGGCTAGGTTCTGGGCAGAGTTAAGGCCTTTCAGCAATCAATAGTTTTTCCCAGGGGCTGGTTTGTGAGAAACTCGCAGAGCCCAACCTGGAGCCACTCTCAGGGTTTCTATTTACTGAATTTCAATTGATTTTCCAGGCTGCTAAAGGGAGGGGCAGCCTCTGGCTTTGATTACCCTGTGGAGAAAGCCACTCCTGGGGCTGGCGCCTGAGCTGGGTGACTTTTCCCTGGGTGGAGCTGAGTCTGGCAGGTCAGTTTAGGCTCTTGTGACCTGTTAGATGACTCTAGATTTATTCCAAGGCCTGAGTTGGAGCTAGCAGCTCTGACGAGCTTTGTCGGTATCCAAGATGGTGATCTCCAGTTCTGTGGGTGGGGAGGGGTGGCCTTCCCTCCTCTGTTCCCTGAGAAGGAGTGAGGATTTAGGCTTCTACTCCTGCCTAGTCTTGGTTCCTGGGTCGTCTCTGGTCTGCGAACTGCAGGATGAATTGGTCTTCTCCTTGTCGGATCTTGTTGGTGTTGAGTAGAATTCGCTCGCCTGCCACGTCTGGCTCCTTCTTCCCAGACTCTCTGTGATTCAAGTATGGCGGCTGCAGTTGCTGCTGCCACCACTGCCACAGCCGCAGTGGCGGTTGGCAATTGCTCAGGGCTGTCTCCTTGCCTGTATTTTCTCTCTCTGGCCTAATTCTCTGTCCTGTGAAGGCACACGTGGTGTGATTCTCTGGCTTAGGACTGTTCACTGTAACTCTAAAACTGCTTTCTATGTGAGAGCTTGTTTTGCCTCCAACTTTTCCTCTGCCATCTTCCCGCAACTCTGCATATAGGCTTTTTTATGAATCATTTTATGAAAACCCAGTTTTTATGAAAGTAAATGGAATAGCATAAAAGAATGTAAGTGAAATGGGTAAGCTAATTATTAGTATAACTTTGTTTTCTATTAACAGTCCATTGAATGTACATGATGCAGTTCAATTATTTCCTTTGTGTCTCTAACTTCAGTTAGTTTTAGAATCTTTATAGTTATGAGTGAACGTTTAGTTATAAATAAAGATCTTTTTAAATGATTAGAATTAACCTTTTGTTTTGTGTCCTACTCCCAAGAAAATGAGTTATTTTTAAGTGTTAATAGTTTATCATTATCATTATCATAGGGAATCATTATTATCCTAGGGAATTAAAAAATGCAGTATTATTGATGTCTTTTTAAACCAATTGTATTCACAAGTTGGAGACTCTTTAATACATACTTTCGTCTTGATTTCTATGATTTTTAACCTCTCGTTCCTAACATTAATGATAGGTCAGACTGCATTTTTGGGTATATGAAAGGTAAAATATTTAACTGGGGTCAAAAGTGATTTTTATATCAGTCTTTCTTTAATAATATTTTTTTAAATTTTATTTTATTTTTTTTGTGAACATACTGTACAGAGGGGTTACAATTACATGAGCAGGATAATGCGTACATTTCTTATCAAAAATTGCAGTCTCCTCCTTTGTTTACCCTTCACATCCCTTCCCAGCTTCCTCCCTATCCCCCCACCCAATCCTCCCCCTTCCCCCCCCCAACGTTGTAAAGCTCGTTTTCGACATGACAATTTGTACTTCTCATAGTTGCAACAGCTCCACCTGTATTTAATAACATTTTAAACTAGTAAATTTCTCTCAAAATGTTGGGTATAAAAAGCAATCAAAATACTTCTAATGGTAAAAAATTTAGGTGAGCTACAATATGGAAAAGATTGCTCCAAAAGACCTGCAGTCTTTTTCTATCAGGAATTGGGCAGGTCATTCTTTCAGTAAGACTGTGTTAACCAGAGATGGGGTCCCCAGGCAGTGCAGTGTTGAGTGAAGGGATAAAATATGATTTCTACTATTTTGAGCTAGAAATCAAGAATGTTATAGTTTAGCAGTTCCTTTAACCAGAGAGGTATAAATTGATTATGAATTTGGAGTTTTCATATTTCAGTTACTTATTTTCTTTTATTTGTTGTTGTTGGTCATGGGGCTTGACCTCTGGGCTTGGGTGCGGTCCCTGCACTCTTCCACTGAAGGTGAGCGCTCTACCACTTGGACCACAGTGCCACTTCCAGTTTACTAGTGGTTTATTAGAGATAAGAGTCTCACAGTCTGTCTTGCCTGAGCTGGCTTTGAACCACAATCCTCATATCTCAGCCTCCTGAGTAGCTAGCATTATAGGCGTGAGCCACTGTTGTCTAGCTTAGTTATCTATTTTCTAACAAAGACAAAGTGAAATATTATTAGAGTGTGCACAATAATTTTGGGAAATTTTCCTAGAATTAGTAGACTGAGTGCTGGTATTTAGTTATAAAATAGAATGAGGTTATTTGATATGGTGGGAATGGACCGCAGGCCAACACTTACCATGTGTGCAATGTTGTACTAGTAATTCCAATTCTGAAGACTTAAATATCATCATCTTAGAATTAAAAATAGAAGTTGTATAGAAGTAGTTCCACTTTATGGAATTATTGTGAGGATTAAATTAGATACCAAAGGTAAAGTACTTGGAAAAACAATCAGAGTTTGATATTTTCTAATTGTTATTTTATCATATGATGTATTCTAATATTTTTATTGTGATTTATATATTGTGTCTATTTAGGATATGCAAATTGATGTATTGATATTCATTGCGTTGTTCCCTTTTCTGTCATTACGCGGATAATACCTGCAAAGAAAATTTCTCAGAAGGAAATTATCATATTGACTCATGGTTTTAGATCAAATGTCTCCATTGTTTTTAATTGTATTTTTATTAAATAGTTGTATGAAGGGTTTTCCATTCAAGGAATCAGTTTATAAGTACGATGGATCTTTACATAACTTTCTCATATCCTTCCAAACCTCACCCCAATTTCATTTTTGCTAGTTTCATACTATCTGCATTGAATATTATGGCTTCACTCTCTACTTCCATAAGTCTCTTTATTCCTTCCCATTGACTTCCTCTCACAATTTCCAAGTGATAGTTTCCTGGTATTCGTTTTGTTGGATTAAAAGTTCAAATTTATAAGAAATTACACCTTTTAAATACTCCTCTGCAAATAGCATGCTTTGATTAATACTGTTGTTTAACTTGCATAAAATTCTGGCTTCCGAATACGCGTCCTTTGTGTGTGTGGCTCTGACGTCGTTTACTTAACATAATTTTAGATCTATCCATTTCTTTGCAAATGCTGTAACGGTCTTTATAATGGATGGGTGCAATCCAATTGTGTATATGGGCAACACTTTCTCCAACCATCCCTACGCTAAAGGGCATCTGGGCTGTTTCCATAAGTTCTCTACGGTGAATAGTGCAGTAGAGAACATGATTGTGAGACTGATTTTACTATTACCTTTTGGAAGAATTCACCACTATTTTTCTGGCAGCAATCCTCTAGCCAATTTTCCAGAATAAGTACATCCATTCCTTCATCTCCATCACAACGTTTTTCAAGTCCTCAAAAACACACTACCCCCTACAGGTTTCAACCAGCTAAAACCCCACTGTGCTCATATTCTTTGTTGTTGTTGTTTCTGTCTGGTCTAGGGGCCTGAATTCTGGGCCTGGGTGCTGTCTCTCAGCTTTTATGCTCAAGGCTAGCGATATACCACTAGAGCCACCATGCCACTTCCGGCTTTCTTCTTTTTGCTTATGTGGTGCTGAGGAATCAAACCCAGGGCCTCATGCATGCAAGGCAAGAGCTCTACCACTGAGCAACTTTCTCAGCCTCAATGAGCCTATATTCTTTTAATACATTTTTTCATAATTTTACACATAATTTAGTGAGAATCTTCTATGTACTTTCCTTACGTGGGAATGAGGGATAAGACAATAGAGTAACAGTAAGAGATATGGAATTCAATTAGCTATTATATTTAAAATAATTTTCAGCTCTCATACCCTTACTTACTATTATTTTAATCTTTATTTGATTACTTCACCTATCCCCTAAATTATAACATGTGATTTAAATACAAAGGCAAAAAAGTGTGGTTTGACTTTGACACTCATGTGTGAGGATGCACAATATGGAAAAATAAAGGGATTGGAATTAATAGCCATTATCCATTTTGTTAAATGGTTTCCTCAATCTGATTCTCACAATTCATATTTCACTCAACAACAAGAAACGTGACTATTCCCTTTGCTTTGCTCCTCATTAAACTTGTTTCAATGTTATTTTGTAATGAAGGATGATTTCATAAACCTACTTTAGATACAAAAGTACATTAAAATATTTCTGTATGTATGCATTGATATAAATATGCACGCATATATTATAAAGGTTATAATGATAAATGATAACTTCTGTAACTGTACAATTTATTAAATTATTAAAAACATAAATGGCTCAGGCATGGAATCCTGGTTACTCAGGAGGCTGAGATCTGATGATCATGGTTTGAAGCCATCCTGGGCAGGAAAGTCCATGAGCCTCTTATCTCCAAACAACCAACAGAAAATCAGTACTGGAACTCTGGCTCAAAGTAGTAGAGTGATAGCCTAGACAAAAAAGACTCAGAGATATCACCCAGGCTCTTAGTTCAAGAGCTAAAATCTATCCCCCCAAAATATTTAATTTACACCTTTGTAAGAAGAGTATTTCCTTCACCCAAATGCACATCCATGCTCATTTTTAAGGTAACTTTTGTGTCTGGAGTAGCACATAATATTATCACTTAAGTACAAAGCATTGCAAAATGGAAAACTCTATCTCTCTCATGGATTTTACTCTACTCAAATATTCAAATCTTGCAATTATTCCCATTATTTAAAGTCATAGCTTTTTTTCTTTAATACCCATAATATTAGAATTTGAATTGAGTGTCTTGTGTCTCCTAAACGGATGTTCTTACCACTTTGGCATGCTCCCAGCCCTAAATTATCCTAATTAACTTTCAAATAGAATTTCGCTTCTTACTTGTGTATGATCATGGGCTCAGTCTACTTCATGTTATTCTTCCTGGAATTTAGAATAACAGGTGCCTGGCATTGTGTACAGATCTTTCTGTCCAGTCTGAGCTTTAACCACTATCCTCACAACAGTAGACTCCCATGTAGTCAGGATTTTCATAAGCTTGTCATAGCTATTTTTAAAAAACCTTTGCATTTCCTGCAGGATCTTGAGTACTGAGTTAATTTGTGTTTTCTTGGGTTGTTTTGTTTCTTTTGAATGTATGTGTTGAATTGTTCCTCATATTTCCTTTTGTTTCTTTCCCTCAAGTTCTTACCTATAGTGCTGAGAAACCAAATCTTCTTTCTCAAGATAGTCAAGGTAAACAATATTTATTCCGAAACAATTCCAGTAATATTTAAACACCTTCAGGAATTTTGAGAAGATGGCGGAAGAGAACCTGGTGGCTTAACAAGCTCTCGCATAGAAAGCAGTTCTAGGGATTCAGTGAACAGTCCTAGGCACACCAAGTGTGCCATCACAGTACAGAGAGTTTGGCCAGAGAGGGAAAATCCAGGTAATGAGACAGATGTGAGCATTTTCCAGCAGCCATGGCTGCAGTGGCTGTGGCAGCTGTGGTGGCATCCATAGCCACATACCTACAACCCAGAGAGTCTGGGACAAATGTGCCAGATGCAGCGGGCGAGCAGATTTTACCAAGAACTGACAAGTAGCAGATATCTTCATCCTGCAGATAGTAGACCATAGGCTACCCAAGAACCAACACTCCAGCGTGAGTAAAAACTGACATTTTCACTGCTTCTCAAAGGGAGCAGAGGAGGGAAGGACACCCCTCCCCACAACACCGGAGGTATCCATCTTTGATACAGACAAAGGCTTGGCTAAGTAGCTAGCTCCAACTCAGTGCTTTTATGAAAACAAAAGAGTCATTTAGCGAGTCACAAGTACCTACCCTGACCTGCCATTCTCCACTCCACAACCAGGCAGAAAGAGCTACACTCCCGAAGGAGTGGCTTTCTTCACTGGGTAAACAGAGTCAGAGGCTGCCCCTCCCTACAGCAGCCCTGACAATCAATTGAAACTCAGTAAACATAAACCCTTAGAATGGCTCCAGGCTGGGCTCTGTGAATTTCTCTGAAGCTAGCCCCTCAGGGAAAAGCTACTGTTTGCTGAAAAGCCTCAACTTTACCCAGAACCCAGCCTTTTCACAGCAACTCCAAACTAGAGGAAACAGCCATCTCCCTCTTTTGTGATACTCAAAGCAGATCTCCCTCCCTCTGATCTAGCCTGGGAGGAGGATCACAAACATCTGGGTAAACCAACAGAATTTTTTCTGCCTGCTTAAACAAACTGACTTAAAAAAACCAATCAAGCCACAGAAAATGAAACATCACAAGCAAACCAGAGACTCCACCAAGAGACTGGTTACTGACACAAGGTAGATACAGGATCTTCCCATCAAACCCTCCAAAAACAAAATCATAGACATTTTTTTCTATCTTTTTAAAATTTTTAATTTTAATTATAAAAATTTTTTCTTATTAATCTTTTTTTCTTCCTCTTATAACTTTTATTTTAGGTGTATGTGTGTGTGTGTGTGCTTTTTCAAAAAAAGTCTCTACTGACCTTTGGGTCTTTTTTGTTCTTTCTTTCTCATTCGTTTTACTTTTTCATCTTTTGTCTTTTTGCATGAATTATTTGTTGTTCTGTTCATCCTCATATATACCTGTCATTGAATATAAGACCTTATCACACATTGTATACATACTTAAAACAAAAATGTATTACACAATTCAAAACCTCTTAGAATTAAATTCCTTAATAGCAGTATTATCTATTTATACCAATACAATATTTGAAGTATTTTTTAAATTTTCTTTTATTGTGAGAATACTGCACAGAGGTTTACAATTACATGGGCAAGATAATGAGTACATTTCTTATCAAGCATTGTAGCCTCCTCCTTTGTTTCCACTTCTCATCGCTTCCAAGCCTTCCCCCCAAACCCTCCCCCCTCGACAAAAGTTGTAAAGTTCGATTTCAACAAGACAACTTGTACTTCTCATTGTTGCAACGGGTCTACTTGTATCCTTATTTAAATGATTTGTTTTTCCCCTTCCCCTCCACAAATTATTATTTTTTAGTTTTTCAGGTCTCCTTTTTATCCCTCCCCTCCTCTCATCCTATCCCCGTTATCTCTCAATATTAACTCTTTAAATTTTCATTACTTTTAAGAGTTTCACTTTTTAAATTTAAATATTTGTCTTTACATTTTTTTTCTTGTCTCTTTTAAAAATTTTTTTCTTCTCTCTCTCCTTTCATTCTTTCCAATCCATTTTCTTCTGTAAGATTAGGACTTGTTTAATTTCACTCTTCTTTTACCTTTCCACATCCCTCTAACCCTATTTTTCCCCACCTTCCTCACTAACCATAATAATTTCTGGTTTGCCAAATTCTTCTTTGCTATTCTTAGCCCATTAATACATCGTTGTTTAATGTTGAATAGACTGTATCTCTTGAACTAGATTGTATCTGCAGACTTTTGACTATGCAATTACAGTACTTTGGTTGATGCTTGCCTTAAAATTGTGTTCTAGCACAAAACTGGCATTACTTTCATCCCAAATGGGCAGAACAAGCAAGAAAAACACAAGGAAAATGGCAAGTCCGTGTATCTCAATTCTCACTCAAAATAATCAGGTGACAGAACATATAATGAATAATCCAGAGGAGAGTTCCCAAAAAGCTCTACACACACTACTGGTAAACATGGTGAATGAAATGATTGAAACTCTACAAAGGACTCAGTGTGAGCGTGAAAGGGGGAGAGAGAGGAGGCAAACCAAAGGTCAAAACAGGAAGCTCATGGGCTTGAGGAAGCTACTCAAAGATTGATACTGGAATTGTGAGAGCAGGTTGAGAACACTCAAAGAGAAATAAAGGAATTGCGTGAGCAGGCTGAGATCAGTCAAAGAGAACTACAGAAGTTGCATGAACGTCAGAAATCTAATCAAAGAGTAATAGAAGAATTGCAATAGCGGGATGAGCATAGACAAAGATCAATAGAGGCGTTCATGGAATCCATAAACAGACACCTGAAAGGAGTCAGGGAGACCACAAAGGGAATGCTGAATGGAAACCAACAGAAGGAATGGGAGTCCAAAGAAACCCTAACCAATCAACCAAGTGATTTGAGAATAAACACTGAACACCAAATTAAGGAAGTAAAGAATTTCATACAAGATCTAAAACAAAGCTCCAACAAAGAATTTGAAACCATAAAAACTGACCAATTAGAAGCAAAGAAAGGAAAAATAAAGTAGAAAGTCTTGACAGTAGTTTAGACCATGCAGAAGATTGAATCTCTGGGATTGAAGACAGCCTAGGTATTATAGAGAAAGAACAAATATCCAAGACAAATTCAAGAAATATGTTAGATCTATTCAACACTTGGAAGACACCATCAGAAGATCTTATGTGAGGGAAATAGGTGTAGAGTAGCACATAGAGACAGAAGTTAATGGTCTAGAATATTTGTTTAACAGGATTCCAGCAGAGAACTTCCCAACACGCAAAAAGATAGGCATATTCAGATACAAGAAGCTTTCAGAACTCCAAATAGACCAGACAAGAATAGGACATCCCATCGTCACATTATAATCCACACAGGATCAATTCAGACCAAGGAAAAGATCCTTAAAGCTGTCAAGGAAAAAAGATCAGTCATCTATAAAGGAAAACCAATTAGAATCACTTCAGATTTCTCAACAGAGACAATTAAAGCAAGAAGAGCCTGGAATGATGTATACCATGTCCTAAAGACAAACAACTATCAACCGAGAAGAGATAAAGCAGGTTACTACATACTAATTAAGGGATCTCTCCTTCAGGAGGATATTAAAATTCTAAATATTTGCCAAACAATAGTGCACCCAAATTTATCCAAGAAATACTACTTTAAATCTCACATAGATCCAAAGACATTAATTGTTCGGGAATTTAACACACCACAATCTCCACTACATAGATCAACTCGGCAAAAACTGAACAGAGAAACCGCCGATCTAAACAAGTGCATACATCAACTAATTTAGCAGACATCTAGCGAATATTCATACAGCAGCATCAAGTACTCGTTTTACTCAGCAGCACATGGAACATTTTCCAAAATACACCACATTTTAGGTCACAAATGAAACTTGTCAAAATTCAGAAACATTGAATTCACATCTTGCATTCTCTCAGACCAAAAGGGAATAAAATTAGAACTCAACACAAAAAGCCACCAAAGAAAGTGCAGTAAAACATGGAGGCTGAAAAACACCAGTGGGTCATGGAAGACATTAGAAACGAAGTTCAAATGTGCATGATATTCAACAAAAATTAGCACAGAGATTATCTGCTCCTTTGGAACACACCAAATGCACGAGTTAGAGGAAAGTTTATAGCTCGGAGTTCCTACATCAACAAATTGGAGAAATCTGAAACAACAATTTAATGAGATCTGACATTCCTTGAAAAAGAGCGTCAAGATAAACCCCCATCCAATTGATGGAAAGAAATAATTAAAATTAAATCAGAATTAAATGAATTAGAATAAAAAAAAACCATAGGAAGAATCAACAAAATGACCAGGTTCTTCGAAAAAATTAACAAAATTGACAGTCCCTTAAAAAATCTTATCAGAAAAAGAAGAGAACACATTCAAATAAATAAACTGAGAGAAGAGAATGGAAACATCACTACAGACACAACCAAGATTCAGAACATTATAAAGGAATACTGCTCAAAACTTTATGCTAATACGTTTGAAAACTTGGCAGAAATGGACCTTCTCCTGGCAAATATTGACATGCCAAAACTAAACCAAGATGATTTAAACCAGCTTAACAGGCCCATATCAAGCATTGAGATAGAAACACCAATGAGAGACCTCCCATCTAAGAAAAGCCCAGGAACAGATGGTTTTACAGCAGAATTCTACAAGGCCTTCAAAGCAGAGCTCACACCAATACTCCTCCAACTCTTCAATGAAATTGAAAGAGAAAGTTCACTACCGAACGCTTTCTATGAAGCCATCATAACACTCATCCCAAAACCCTCATCAAAGAAAGAGCACTATAGACACTTTTCTTTGATGAACATTGATGCAAAGCCTATCAACAAAATTTTGGCTAATTGATTTCAACAATTCATCCAAAAAACTTTCAGGGATGAAAAGCTGCTTCAATATACGCAAATCAAATAACATAATTCATCACATCAAAAAGAGCAAGGATAAGAACCACATGTTTATCTCAATAGATGCAGAAAAAGCCTTTGACAAGATCAAACACTCCTTTATGGTGAAGGTCCTGGAAAAATTAGGAATCCATGGAACATTCCTCAATACAATAAAGGCTGTGTATGACAAAACTACAGAAAGCATTATACTAAATAGTGAAAAACTAAAGCTATTTCCTCTAAACTCAGGAACGAGACAAGGATGCCCACTTTGACTGCTCTTCAATCTAGTATTAGAATGCCTATCTACAGCAATAAGACAAGATGCGAACATAAAGGGGATCCCAATAGGGAAAGAAGAAGTAAAACTCTCCCTCTTTGCAGATGACATGATCTTGTATTTAAAGATTCCACTCCCAAGTTACTCAAGGTGACTCAAAACCTTGGCAAAGTAGCAGGGTATGAAATTAACCCTCAGAAATGAATGGCTTCTCTTTATGCTAACAATGAGAAAATTGTGGCTGAAAGTTGGAAAACAACTCCATTTGTAATAGCCCCACAAAAATTAAAATACCTAGGAATTAACTTAACCAAAGGAGTGAAGGACTGCTGTGATGAAAACTTTAAACACCTGAAAAAGGAAATCAAAACAGACTTAGAAGGTGGCAAAAACTCCAATGTTCCTAGATTGGAAAGATCAACATCGGGAAAATAGCAATACTCCCCAATGCTATCTATAAATTGAATGTGATACCTATCAATACTCCAACCTCATTGTTCAAGGAAATAGAAAATGCAATCCAAAAATTCATATGGAACAATAAAAGACACCGTATAGCAAAAATGACCCTTAACAGAAAGAACAGTGCTGGAGGAAAATCAATACCAAATTTCAAACTCTTCTAGAAAGCCATAGTAATCAAAAAAGCTTGGTAATGGCACAAGAACAGTCTCGAGACCAATGGAATAGAATTGAAAACCCAGAAATGAACCTACAGACCTACATCCATCTAATCTTTGATAAGGGAGCTAAAAAAAATAGAATGGAAGAAAGACAGCCTCTTCAGTAAATGGTGCTCTCAAAATTGGTTAACTACTTGTAGAAAACTAAATCTAGATACTTATATATCACCCTGTACCAGAATCAACATCAAATGGATCAAAGACCTCAGAGTAAAAGCAGACACTCTGAAAACATTACAGGATGGAACTTTAGAAACTCTAGAGCTCCTTGGCACAGGTCGAAACTTTCTTAATAGAGACCCAGAAACACAAAATACTATAGAAAATTTGGACAAATGAATTGCATGAAATTTCAGAGCTTCTGCATGGCAAAGGACATAGCTAGCAAGATCCATAAAAAGCCCTCAAATTGGGAGAATATCTTCACTAGCCATACAATGGACAAGGGTATCATATGTAAAATATATCTGGAACTCCAAACAATTAAATACCCCAACAACAAATCCTCAAAGAAATAACTGGCCAATAAATAAGTGGGCTAAAGACTTAAAGAGAAACTTCTCTGAAGAAGAAAGAAAGATGGCCAATAGACACATGAAGAAATGCTCAACCTCCCTAGCCATAAAAAATGCAAATCAAACCAACATTGAGATACCACTTCACCCCAATTACAAAGGCTGTAATCAAGAACTCTAATAACAACAGACGCAGGAGGAGATGAGTAGAGGGGAACCCTACTGCATTGTTGGTGGTAGTGTAAACTTGTTCAACCACTTTGGAAAGTGGTATGGAGTTTCCTCAAAAGACTCCACATAGAGCTCCCCAATGACCCAGCAATCCCACTTTTGGGCATTTACACAAATGATCACAAAAAGACCAAACTAAAGCTCCCAGCACAACTATGTTTATGGCAACATTATTTACCATAGCTAAGCTTGGAACCAACCCAGATGCCCCTCAGTAGATGAATGGATCAAGAAGTTGTGTTATGTATACACAATGGAACTCCTTGAATCCATCAGAAAGGATGACATTTCCCCATTGTTAGAAAAATGAAAGTCTTGCAAAAAATTATATTAAGTGAAGTAAGCCAGGTCCACCTACACATAGGCCCCATGGTTTCCCTTATTGGTAATAAATAGTATATGCCTGAGACAAGCAAAAAAGGTAAGATTCGTTGATGTTATTTGAAATGTATCCCAAGATAAGTATTCAAATATTTTTTCTTTCATGCGATTGTTTCTAACATATTTATAAGATGAATTTTTGTTGCTTTGTATGTTCCTCCCCTACGATATAACTCTTGTTTTCACTGTATTTTATGTTGATATAATTTGTGGAGGGGGAGGGAAAAAACAAATCGTTTATAAAGGAATAGAGTTGGATCCATTATAACAATGACATGTACAAGATGTTATGTCGAAAAATGAACTTTAAAACTTTCCAAGGAGGGGTTATATTGGGGGTGGTAGGAGCGGTGAGATGGAAAGGGATAGAAAGGGGAAACAAAGGAGGAGGCAACAATGCTTCATAAGAAATGTACTCATTATCTTGCCCATGTAATTTTAACTCCTCTGTATGGTATTTTCAGAATAATAAAAGAAACCTTCATAAATATTCATGGTATACGAATTCTATGTGCTTAGAAGGGTCTTTTTATTTTCACAGCCTTCTTTGGCATACACAGACAGATCATGGATTATAGGAAGATAATAAATTTCCAGATGCTTGCCAGGAGGAGTGAAACCTATAGTTTCTTTTTTTCCCCAGAGACTTCCCTTTTTATGAAAGAAATATGCTGCTTGATGCAGGATTTCATAAAATTACATTGCTAGGAAGAACTTAAACAATCATCCAACATTACAGAGTTGAAGGAGATTAATTGATCTCCTGAAAAATTTACTTTTGTGTCAAATAAATGCAGGCTGCCATAAAGAGGGTAGACTTTAGAGAAACATGGTGAGTTTCTGTAAATAGGTGATTAGTTGACTTTGTTAATTGTGAACTAATACAGGGAAATGAAGTACAGCAAGGTAAAAAAAATAAAGAACTCTGCATTTGTGTGTGTGCACACACGTGCCTGTACACACACGTGCATGTTCATTTGCTCATGCATGCATTCATCATTCTTGCCATAGCATCTGTGCCCAAGGATAGTGGTCTACCAATTGAGCCACTGCTGCACTTCTGTTTTTTTGGAGATAATCACATGTTTTTTCATGATTGGACTGGCTTTGAACAGTGTTCTTCAGATCTCTGCCTCCCGAGTAGCTAGCTAAGCTAATTAACCCTGTGAGTAGCTAGATAAATTCTGTCTGTCCTCTATGCTTCACTGCTCTTTTATTCTTTTTCTGAGGTAATCACAAGTCTGTCTTATATATGTCTAATTGCTTTAAAAATACTGTTACTGCTTGGCACCATGGGCTCCAATCTGTACTCTTAACTACTTAGGAGCCTTGAGAACAAATACCAGGACAAATTTTAGGAGAGTTCCTTCTCAATCTATACCTGGGTGCATTGGATCATTTCCACCATCCTGCACTATCTAAAGACTAAGATTGGAAGGACTGCAGGATCCAGGAAGCTAGATAAGTTGGTGTGCAACTCTGATGCCATTAATGATGGGAAGGATAAAAGGACAGATCAGGTGTGTGTTCTTGTGGAAAGGGAACCCCTATCCTAAAATTTACCACTCATATAATGCCAGCCTAGCAAGAACAATACCCCAAGTTGAAATCCTCACAGTTTTCCAAAACCAAAATAAGTACATACATTAACATCCCAAAACTTAGTGCAATCTGTTCTTTGCTCTAATATCATCTTTATCTGATTATCATATGATGTGACAGAATAGTTTCTTCATTAAACTTATGATATATTTTAAAAGACCTAGAAAATTCTTTCTTATTAAGTGCAAATGAATGACATATTGCCTCTTTTCTTACATATTTGACTGCCACTAAAAATCCATCCAATGATTATTATAGTAATATATTCTGATTTATTACTTTATTTGTAACAGATTTTAAATATTTTGCTTTTCTGCTGAAGTTTAAGTATTTAAATAGTATCATCAAAATATATTCCTTGGTTTCTTGGGGCAGTTTCTTATAAAGTTTTTAACTAATGGCTTCTAAGAATTCTGAATTATTATATTATTTGTTTTATTTTTAATTTCAATATAATTTTATTGTTAAGGTAAAGTACAGAGGGGATACAGTTGCATAAATAAGGTAATGAGTACATTTCTTTTGGGGGGAACATGGTTATCACCACCATCGATTTTTTTGGTACACTCAAACAATTACTGATGCTTTTGCTGTTGGTATTGTTCAAATGTACTTTTGCTTTCTTTATTCATGCATTTTTTATTATAAAATTGATATAAAAAGGGTTTACAGTTACTTAAGTAAACTAACAAGTACACTTGATTTTATTTTCTATATTTCAAATTTGATCTTAATTACTTATTTTCTTGCTTTTTAAGATAATTTTTTTCAGAGTGGTAGGATTAGTTAATTTAATTTTGCATGATTTTTACACATGTAAATTATTCACGTATATGTTACTTTTAAAATATTTAACATGTGAACATTTAAAATTATTTTCTTATATATGGTTGGTGAATTTAAATAAATTGATTTTCTTATAGTTCTAAACATATTTTTCCAGGTAACAAATAATTACTGTATTTTCAAGAAGCACATAATATATTAAGAAAGGCTTCATTTCCTGGTCACTTTTTTGTAAATATTTGAATTAAAAAATACTTGAAAATTTAAAAAAATACTTGTAAATACTTGAATTTAAAAAAAGTTTGAGGTGGGCATGGTGATATGTCGCTTCCATTTTCTACCTATGGTAGTAACTGCGATTAGGTTTGTAATTCAGGAGAGCCTGAGAAATTATGAGACCTTATCAAAAATATCCAGAGTGAAATGTTAAGACATATAGCCACCCATAGCGAGATATAGAGCACCTGGTTATCATATTCTAAATCTTGAGGTTTAAATACCAGTAACATTAATCTTTTGTCAAAATTAAAGATACATGTTTCAAAATGTTTATTATTTAAAACTTATTTGCAAAGGTTCTCATGTCTTCTATTTGTTAATTTTCAATTTACTTAATCTATGAGAATCCAAGTATATTGTGACTATTTGATTTCTACTAAACGTTTAAATAGTACGAGCAATGTTATGATTTCATATATTAACCTATTTTTATTATTTATAACAATTTCCTCTATTTAATATTATAATATTAATATTCCAAATGTGTATGTGGTATGTGTGTGTATGTGTGTGTGTGTGTGTTTATGTGGTTTGTGTGTGTGTGTGCTTTGTTTGTATTTTGTAATGCTTGGGAGATCACACCATTATTTCACATATTCTAGGCCAAGATTTTACCACTGAACTATACTGTGTAGTTATAATGTAAATAGTGTTTTAAATTATGACTTTTAAATATTCATTCCTAGTATGTTTTTTCAAAATTACATATGATTAAATATAATCCATTTTCTATCCACGTTAGCAATTGTTATTGTAATTTTATTGTTGTTTAGAATATTTCCACTGCTTTTTCACTTCCAAATTCTTGTGTTTGTTATTGATAAAGGTTTTACTTTGCTTCTTTTCTCTCTTCATTCTTTTTGCCTTTAGAGTTTAGCTATTGTTTCCTTTATTTCTTTGGAAATGAATTATCATATTCCTATTACAATTTATTTACATTGTAAGAGGTCTATACAATGCTTTATTTTCTATTTTATTTTTCCCATCTTCTCTGACTCTCAGTCCACACTATTAGGTGGATTAAAAAGAAACTTGATTAAGGACACTTTGATTATTTTTCTCCTTCTCTTCTCTGAAGTCTTTCTGTTTTTGAAACACAGTAACAATGACATACAGCTCCTAGGTGGTCCATCATTCTATCCCCTCTCACTCTTTCTGTAGTACAGCTCAAGTCGTTACCATTCAACTTGATTATGCTATTGTATTATCTAAATATTAACTCATTCCTAAATTAATTTTAGTTGTTTTAAGCATTCCCTAAAGACATTTTCCCTATATAATATCTGGGGTCTTGTGTTTTCACAAGATGCAAAATATGAGTGACTATCAAGCATCTAGATATCTGTAGAATATTGGTCCACCTGCTAAATAAACTTGTATGTAAATTCAAGGAATACAGGTCAGTCAGAACATTCTTGTAAAATGGTTTAGCTTAAGCCCTCAAACTAGATTTGAATCTTATTACCGTCTTTATTAGTGAAAGAACCGACACATAGAAGTATGTAACAGATTTATCAAAAATAAACTCTTAGTTTTATTGTCAATAGATTTTGAAAAGGATGCCATGACTTAATGAAATAAAAATCGAATCTTAAATGGGTGTATTGGCACTATTGCCTTTCTAGTTTTAAAGAATGATCTTAGACTACTACCTCAAATCTTATACAAAAATTTAAAATAAAAAATGATTATCAACTAAATGTGAGTTTTAAAAACCTACAAAACATAAATGTAAAAATTAATGAAAATGGATCAGTAAAGGTTTCCAAAAATTTGACATGGAAAGCATTAGTGGCCAAAGAAAAGCAAGAATAAACTAATACCAACTGATAACCTTTCTTAATTCTATGAAAGTAGTGAGAACATATCTAACAGATAGAGGACACATATTTGTTAATGCTACAATGTTAATGCTACAATGATCCTGAATCTTAAGTAATTTTATATCTTCCAATTCTGTATAAATTCTTCCCGAATAGGATATTCCTATAAAGAACATATGTAAATAGTCAATAGGAGGAGCATATGAATTTAGCTTCTCTTTAGTATCTAAGAAAAAAGAAAAAGAAAACTCACTAGTATGACCATAATATAAAAAGATGACACAAAATATAGTAATGCATTTGTGGAGAAATTGATATACTCTGCATAACAGAATGATTTGTGTAATACTGTAGTCATTTTAGCAAGCAAGTTTTCAAGTCTTCAAAAGGTCAAAGAGAATTATATATGCTCTAGCCATAACACTTCTATGTATGTATTAAAGAGAAGTAAAAAACTTGTATGGATCGGGAATGCAGTTCATTGACAGTGCACTTGGACAGTATGAGTGAGAACCTGGAAATAATTCCCCAAAACAAATTTTGAAAAGACACCCTATAGAAGATGTATGCAGGACAAATTCCTGTAACTCAATTTTATATCTATTTTAATATCTGTTCTAAAATTTATAGCATTTATATTTGAAGAAATGCAAGTTTGTTAAAATTAGGCTTGGAAAACCTATGATTGTACAATTCACTTTCAAAGCACTAAAATGTATACAATGAAAGGAGATAATATATTGCATGTGAATTTCATGTCAGCAAAAAATAAAACCATAGTTCAAAATTCTTCACACAAGAAGGTTCCGGGAAGATGGCGGAGGAGAAGTTGGAATCTGAACAAGCTCTTGCATAGAAAGCAGTTTCAGAGTTCCAGTGAACAGTCCCAAGCCAGAGAATCACACCAAGTGTGCCATCACAGGACAGAGAGTTAGTCAAGAGAGGGGAAGCCAAGCAGACACATCTGAGCGCTTGCCAGCAGCTGCCGCTGTGGCGGCAGGGTCGCGGCGACCACTGCCGCGGGGTCATACCTGAGACACAGTCCGGGACGAAGGAGCCAGACGCAGCGGACTAGCGGATTCTACTCAACACCAGCAAGAACTGACAAGGAGCAGACAACTTCATCCTGCACTTTGCAGACTAGAGACGACCCAGGATCCAAGACTCGGCGTGAGTAGAAGCCCAACGTCCTCACTCCTTCTCAGGGAGCAGAGCAGGGAAGGCCACCTTGCCCCCCCCCAGCACCGGTGATCTCCATCTTGAATACCGACAATGCTCGGAGGAGCGGCTAGCTCCAGCTCAGGCCTTGGAATAAAACGAGTCGTTTAGCAGGTCACAAGAACTTAACGGTGAAGTGACCTGCCAGACTCAGCTCCATCCAGGCAAAAGTCACCCAGCTCAGGCGCCAACCATTGGAGAGGCTCTCCTCACTGGATAACCAGAGCCAGAGGCTGCCTCTCCCTCTAGCAGCCACCACAATCAATTGAAAAACAGAAACCCTGAGAATGGCTCCAGGCTGGGTGCTGTGAGTTTTTTTCACAAAATAGCCCCAGGGAAAAGCTACTGTTTGTTGAAAGGCCTCAACTCTACCCAGAACCTAGCCTCATCACTGCATCCCCCTCTTTTGTGATTCTCAAAGCAGATCACCCTCCCAGTAAACTAACCTGGAAGGGGGATCTCAAAATCTTGGGTAAAGCAGAGCATTTTTCTGCCCGTTCCAACAAACTGACTTAAGAAACCAATCAAGCCACAGGACCTCAAGCTGACCAGAGACTCCAACAAGACTGGGGTTACAGACAAAAGGGAGATACAGGATTCTTCCCACCCCTCCCAAAAAAAAAAATCAAAGAACTTTATGTTTTCCTTCTTCTTCTTTTCTTTTTCTTTTGTTTTTTTTTTTTTGTTGTTTTTTTTGGTTTTTGTTACCTTATCTATATAAAAAATTTTTTTTTCTTTTTCTAAAACTTTTATTAATCTGTAATTTTAGCCTCTTCTGAAAAAATAATTGTTTTCCAGTAACTTTTTTTTTTCTCCTCTTATAATTTTTATTTTAGGAATACGTGAATGTGTGTTTTCCTTTCTTTTCTTGTATTCTTTCTCTTTTTCTTTCATTCTTAATTATCTTTTTGTTTTTTGTCTAGCTCTACTGAACTTCTGATCTTTTCTTCTCACTTTCCTATCATTTCCACCTTTTCCTCTCTTTTGTTCTTTATGTGACTTAACTCTTGTCCTGCACATCCTCAGATAAACCCATAGTTAACTAGTAGACCCTGTCCCCCATTGTGTACACACTTAATCCACAAACTTATTACTCAATATAAAACCTCTGAGACTTAAATTCCTTAATAGCAGTACTACCTCTTTATACCTATATAATATTTTAAGCATTTTTTTAAAGTTTTTCACATCTCCTCTATGTCCCTCCCTTTCGCTCAACATATTCACATTCCTCTCTAAATAGATGGTCTTTTAATCTCTATAATAACATTAATTTTTACATTTCTATTTTTTTTCTGGTCTCTTTTCATTCCCCTTTCCCTTTCTTCTTTTTCTCTCTGACTCTACTTGCATCCTACCCAAACTATTTCCTATATTGTGATTAGGACATAGTTAACTCTCCCTGTGCCTCCGCACACCAATCTATTCCTATTTTTTACCCACATCTCTCCCTAACCCTAATAATTTCTGGTTTTCCAAATTCTTCTCTGTGGTTCGAAGTCCGTTAACATATAGTTGTTTGATGTTGCATAGATGTATCTGTTGAACTAGATTGTATCTGTAGACTATTGACTGTACAAATGCAAACTTTGGTTGATGGCTGCCTTAAGATAGTGTTCTAGCACAAAACTGGTGCTATCTTGATCTCAAATGGGCAAAGTAAGCCGGAAAAACACAAGAAAAATGGCAAATTCGGGTATCTCAATTCCCAATCTTGATAATCAGGGGTTAAAACAGATAATGAATAATCCAGGGGAGAGTTCCCAAATAGCTCTACAAACACTGCTGACAAACATGATAAATGAGAAGTTTTACAACGTACAAAGGACTCTGTATGAGCGTGATAGGGAGAGAGAGGAGGCATCCCAGAAGTTTATACAGGAATATCATAAGCGTGAGGAAGCTACTCAAAAACTGATACCGAATTTGTGTGAACAACTTGAGAATACTCAAAGAGAAAGGGAGGAATGGCGTGAGCAGGCTGAGAACACTCAAAGAGAACTGCAGGAATCCCACAAACGGGAGAAAGCTAATTAAAGAGTAATAAAGGAATTGAGAGACCAGGTAGAGAACACACAAAAATCACTAAAGGCATTCATGGAATCCATTAACAAAGAGCTGAAGGAAGTCAGGGAGACCACAAAGGGAATGCTGAATGGAACCCAAGAGAAGGAATGGGAGTCCAAAGAAACCATAACCAATCAACTAAGTGATTTGAGGACAAACACTGAACACCAAATTAAGGAAGTAAAGAAATTCATACAAGACCTAAAACAGAGCTTCAACAAAGAACTTGAAGCCATCAAAGCTGACCAATTAGAAGGAAAAGAGATAAAAAAACAAAGTAGAGAGTCTTGACAGCAGGTTAGACCATGCAGAAGATCGAATCTCAGGGATTAAAGACAGCCTAGATATTATGGAGAAAGAACATACAACCATCCAAGACAAGTCCAAGAAATATGATAGATCTATCCAACACTTGGAAGACACCATCAGAAGGCCTAATCTAAGGATAAAGGGTGTAGAGGAGCACCTAGAAACAGAAGTTAATGATCTAGGAAATTTGTTTTACAGGATACTAGCAGAGAACTTCCTAAACATGCAAAAAGTTAGGCCTGTTCAGATACAAGAAGCCTTTAGAACCCCAAATATACCAGACCAGAATAGTACATCCCACCGTCACATTATAATCCACACTGGATCAACTCAGAACAAGGAAAAGATCCTTAAAGCTGTCAAGGAGAAAAGGGTAATCATCTATAAAGGGAAACCAATTAGAATCACCTCAGATTTCTCAGCAGAGACAATCAAAGCAAGAAGAACCTGGAATGATGTATGCCATGCCCTAAAAACAAACAACTATCAACCAAGAATACTGTACCCAGCTAAACTCTCCTTCATAACTGAAGGCCAAATAAAAACCTTCCATAGCAAAGAAAAATTGAAACAATACATCTCCGCCAAACCAGCCCTACAAAAGATTCTTAAAGATGTCCTACACATAGAAAACCAACAAGACCGCAATTAAGGACAAGAAACTGCACCCAAACTGAGAATCCAAGAACCATAGGAAGAACCCAGTTTTCGCAGCCCCAAGAAGGTAGATAACATGGCAGGAACTCCCAAATACCTCTCAGTCCTATCTCTTAACGTTAACGGACTTAACTCTCCAATTAAGCGACCTAGGCTGTCTAGTTGGATTAAAAAACAAGACCCTTCTATCTGCTGCCTGCAGGAGTCACATCTTGCCTGTAAAAACAAACACATTTTCAATGTTAAAGGCTGGAACAAAATCTACCAAGCAAAAGGCCCCCATAAACAGGCGGGAGTTGCAATCCTAATATCAGATAAAATAGACTTCAAATTAAAATTCGTGAGAAGAGATAAAGAAGGTCGCTACATACTAATTAAAGGATCTCTCCTTCAGGAGGATATTACAATTCTAAATATCTATTCGCCAAACAATGGAGCACCCAAATTTTTCAAAGAAACACTACTTTCCCTCAAATCCCATATAGATCCAAAGACATTAATTGTTGGGGATTTTAACACACCACTCTCCCCACTAGATAGATCAACTCGGCAAAAACTCAACAGAGAAACCGCAGATCTAAACAGCTGCATAGATCAACTAGTCTTAACAGACATCTACCGAACATTTCACCCAGCAGCATCAGAATACACGTTTTTCTCAGCAGCACATGGAACGTTTTCTAAAATAGACCACATTTTAGGCCACAAAGCAAACTTGTCTAAATTCAGAAACATTGAAGTTATACCTTGCATTCTCTCTGACCACAAGGGAATAAAATTAGAACTCAACACCAAAAGCCACCAAAGAAAGTCCGGTATCACATGGAGGCTGAACAACACACTGCTGAATCATGAGTGGGTCATGGAAGAGATTAGAAAGGAAATTCAAATGTTCATGCTATTCAACAAAAATGAACACACAAATTACCAGCTCCTCTGGGACACAGCAAAGGCAGTACTCAGAGGCAAGTTTATAGCTCTGAGCTCCTACATCAACAAATTGGAGAGATCTGAAACTAACAATTTAATGACACATCTAAACTTCCTTGAAAAAGAGCAGCAAGATAAACCCCAATCCAGTAGACGGAAAGAAATAATCAAAATTAAATCAGAATTAAATGAATTAGAATCCAAAAAAACTATAGAAAGAATCAACAAAACAAAGAGTTGGTTCTTCGAAAAACTTAACAAAATTGACAGACCCTTAGCAAATCTTATCAGAAAAAGAAGAGAACACACCCAAATTAATAAACTCAGAGATGAGAATGGAAACATCACCACGGAAACAACCAAGATTCAGAACATTATAAGGGAATACTTCTCAAAACTTTATGCTAATAAGTTTGAGAACTTGACAGAAATGGACTCTTCCTAGCAAACATTGACATGCCAAAACTAAACCAAGATGAGTTAAACTATCTTAACAGGCCCATATCAAGCATTGAAATAGAAACAGCAGTAAGAGACCTCCCAGCTAAGAAAAGTCCAGGACCAGATGGTTTTACAGCGGAATTTTACAAGGTCTTCAAAGCAGAGCTCACACCAATTCTCCTCCAACTCTTCAATGAAATTGAACGAGAAAGCTCACTACCGAACACATTCTATGAAGCCATCATAACCCTCATCCCAAAACCAGGCAGGCACTCATCAAAGAAAGAGAACTATAGACCCATTTCTTTGATGAACATTGATGCAAAACTTCTCAACAAAATTTTGGCCAACCGACTTCAACAATACATCCAAAAAATCATACACTACGATCAAACAGGATTCATTTCAGGGATGCAAAGCTGGTTCAATATACGCAAATCAATTAATATTATTCATCACATCAACAGGAGCAAGAATAAGAACCACATGGATATCTCAATAGATGCAGAAAAAGCATTCGACAAGATCCAACACCCCTTTATGATGAAGGTTTTGGAAAAATTAGGAATCCATGGAACATTCCTCAATACAATAAAGGCTGTATATGACAAACCTACAGCCAGCATTATACTTAATGGAGAAAAACTAAAGCCATTTCCTCTTAACTCAGGAACAAGACAAGGATGCCCACTCTCTCCACTTCTCTTCAATCTAGTATTAGAATGCCTAGCTACAGCAATAAGACAAGATACAGACATAAAGGGGATCCAAATAGGGAAAGAAGTAATAAAACTCTCCCTCTTTGCAGATGACATGATCTTGTACTTAAAGAATCCCATAGACACCACTCCCAAATTACTCAAGCTGATTCAAAACTTTGGCAAAGTAGCAGGTTATAAAATTAACCCCCCAAAATCAATGGCTTTTCTGTATGCCAACAATGAGAAAAGTGTGGCTGAAATTAGGAAAGCAACTCCATTTGTAATAGCCCCACAAAAAATAAAATACCTAGGAATTAACTTAACTAAAGAAGTGACGGACTTCTATGATGAAAACTTTAAAATCTTGAAAAAGGAAATCAACACAGAACTTAAAGAATGGCAAAACCTCCCATGCTCCTGGAGTGGAAAGTTTAACATCGTGAAAATGGCAATACTTCCCAAGGCTATATACAAATTCAACGCGATACCTATTAAAATTCCAACTTCATTCTTCAAGGAAATAGAAGAGGCAATCCAAAAATTCATATGGAACAATAAAAGACCCCAAATAGCAAAAACGCTCCTCAACGGAAAGAACACTGCTGGAGGAATATCAATACCAAATTTCAAACTCTACTATAAAGCCATAGTAATCAAAACAACTTGGTATTGGCATAAGAACAGACTTCAGAACCAATGGAATAGAATTGAATCCCCAGAAATTAACCTACAGACCTATAGCCATCAAATGTTCGATAAGGGAGCTAAAACAATAGAATGGAAGACAGACAGCCTCTTCAGAAAATGGATGCTGGCAAAACTGGTTAACTACATGTAGAAAACTAAAGCTAGATCCTTATATATCACCCTGCACCAGAATCAACTCCAAATGGATCAAAGACCTTGAACTCAAAGCAGACACTCTGAAAACATTACAGGATGGAATAGGAGAAACCTTAGGTCTCCTTGGCTCAGGCTGAAATTTTCTGAATAGAGACCCGGAAACACAACAAATCAAAGAAAGGTTGGACAAATGGGATTGCATAAGGTTGCAGAGCTTCTGCAGGACAAATGACATAGCTAGCAAGATCAATAGAAAGCCCACGGTTTGGGAGAAGATCTTTACTAGCCATACAACGGACAAGGGTCTCATATCTAAAATATACTTGGAACTCAAAAAATTAAACCCCCCAACAACAAATCCTCAAAGAAACAACTGCCCAATAAGTAAGTGGGCGAAAGACTTAAAGAGAAGCTTCTCTGAAGAAGAAAGAAGGATGGCCAATAGACACATGAAGAAATGTTCAACATCCCTAGCCATAAAAGAAATGCAAATCAAAACAACATTGAGATATCACCTCACTCCAGTTAGAACAGCAAAAATCAAGAACTCTAACAACAACAGATGCTGGAGGGGATGTAGACAGAAAGGAACCGTACTTCATTGTTGGTGGGAATGTAAACTTGTTCAACCACTTTGGAAAGCAGTATAGAGGTTCCTCAAAAGACTTCACATAGAACTCCCCTGTGACCCAGCAATCCCACTTTTGGGCATTTACCCTAGTGTTTACAAAAAAGGCCACACTAAAGCTACCAGCACAACTATGTTTATTGCAGCATTGTTTACCATAGCTAAGATATGGAACCAACCCAGATGCCCCTCTATAGATGTATGGATCAAGAAAATGTGGTATATATACACAATGGAATTCTATGTCTCCATCAGAAAGAATGACATTTCCCCATTTGTTAGGAAATGGAAAGGCTTGGAAAAAATTATATTAAGTGAAGTAAGCCAGGCCCAAAGAAACATAGGTCCCATGGTTTCCCTTATTTGCAATATCTAGTATAGGTATGAGTCAAGCAGAAAAAGTCAGAGAATGTGATGTTAGGAAAACGAACCCTCAAATATGTATTTTAATGTTTTTGTTTCTTTCATGCATGTGTTTCTAACGCATTTATAAGATTATTTCTTTGTTGCTTTGTATGTCCCTCCCCACAATGTAACCCCCACTTTCACTATATTTAATGTCAGTATAACATGTGGAGGAGATGGGGACAAACAAGTCGTTTAAGGATTCAGGTGGACCTGTTGCAACAATGAGAAGTTCAAAATGTCATGTCAAAACCAGCTTTACAATGTCGTTGTTGGGGGGGAGAAGGGGGGGTATGATTGGGTGGCGGGGAGGTGGGAGGCTGGGAAGGGAGGTGAAGGGTAAACAAAAGAGGAGGCTGCAATGCTTGGTAAGAAATGTATGCATTATCCTGACCATGTAATTGTAACCCCTCTGTACAGTATGTTCTCAAATAAAATAAAATAAAATTAAAAAAAAAATTCTTCACACAATATGCAAAATACCTAAAAATATGTTTTTGGTGTTGGCTAAAATTTCTTTGTAAACTACAGCTTCAAAAACAAAGATGTGATTTCTGTTTATTTTGAGGTTTTTTTTGTCTGTTTTTTGAGTTTATGCAGTGATAACCCTATCAAAAAATGTATGTGATTACTGGAATATCTAGGAATTATACATTACTTATACGTAATTGATAAACTTTTCTGGAAGAAACTTTTAGCAAATGATAGAAAACACAAATCTATGCATCTGCATTTTATGATAGCCATATGTTACTTGCTCAATCCAATTGCTTTTATCTACTTTGCTAGAAAAAAGTATTCTCAGGATAAGAGCCAATAACGTGACAAGAAAGAAAATACACAATCATCTTGATTTATTTGTGAAAAAACAAATTAAATAAAACAATTCCACTTAAGCGACTCCATTATTAGTATCTATGAAGATGATCCTGTATGCCAACATCCATTGACTTTTTGGAATTTTAATTTCTACGAACATATGAAAATTACAATAAGAAAACAAATATAGTCTTAGAGCAAACCAGCCTTGGAATAATTTTCTTAATTGTTTTGAAATTACAAAATAATTAATACCATTAAAATTATCCTTTCTTATGGAAATCATTTAAAAATGTTTATCACTTATTATAATTCAAATACCAAGCAAGAGTAATTTTACAGAATAATTACAAATATCATTTTATTACTATCAAAAAATAGAATAAAAGACCAGTCCCAATATATTATCATTATTCTTAATTTCGAATCATTACCTAAATATCTTAAACAATCTAGTCATGTCTTTATCATAGATGTACATATTCTATACTTTTTACATAACATTTTCCATGGGCATGTATTCATGTTTCTAAAAAATGTTCACAGCAGGTAAAAGATGCTTCTGTGAAATTAATGTGATATATTTTGTTGTTGTTATTGATGTTGTTTACAAGGTTAAGCATTGTCCCTAAGCCATTTTGTGCTCAAAGCCAGCACTCTACAACTTGAGGCATAGAGCTAATTCCTGTTTTTAGTGGTTAATTGGAGATTAGAATCTAACAAGCACTTTTCTGTCTGTGCTAGTTTCGAACACAATTCTAAGACCTCATTACCTAGAATAGCGAGTCACTGGCACTTGGTTTAATGTATTTTTTTATTCTTAATTATGTTTCAAGATTTTTGTTTCACTATAATATACATTGTTCTACAAATAAATTTAGATATATGTATATATTTCTGATTACAAATAATCTCTAAAAATGTATGTCTTTCTACACATAATATATATACAAATATATTTCTGAATACAGACTCCCTCTAAAACTTTTTATGATACTATTTTCTACCTTTTTATTTCAAAGATATACAGTCTATTTTTCCAAAAGTTTCCTAGAATAAAATAACTAATATTTCAATAGAATGTAGCGCTTATTACTTTTAAGGGGATTTTATATATACACATGATATTGTATTAATATTTATAGTATATTACTTGAAATAATTCTGTTCAAACTCTTAAATATTTGTGTGTAGTGGTGGGGAGAGAGGAAGTTAGTTTATACTGGTTAGGAAATTGCAATACTTCAAAAACCTATTATATAATTTGTTTTAAGCCCATAGTGAAGATACCTGTTATGGTTTAGTTTTTTTTTGTTTCTTTGTTCAAAATTTTAATATGGATGCATGCACAGTGATAACCTGAAAATTATTAATCAAAAGACAAATAATCACAAAAACATAGATACATATCAGAGTTTCAATAACACTTATGATGCTAATAATAATTTTGATGAGGATGATGATGGCCATAGTGTACCCTGATAATGACAATGTTGTGATTGAAATGGAAAAAACTTTATACATTTTTGAAGCTATATTTCCCACATTGAATATATAGTACTAAATAGCATTGGATTACATACAATAAGAATATCAAGAGGAGAGTTTCAATATCAAGAAATACTATCACATAAACAGGTAGAGACAGTAAAAACCCTAATGTTATTCCTGCAGTCTCTCTAATGTATACACACTTTTCTTGGTGGTATTAATTTCTTATAAATAAAATTATTTATTTCCACATTTTGGTGGACTAAGATGTAGTTTTCAGCTTAGTGTGATTAGTTCAAAAACATTCTCATATTGATATAATTCAATAACCAATGTTTCCAGTGATATATTAAGGGTATGTTCTTCAATATATCTGAAAAAACATGACACTATTTACATAGTACCATTTACATATCTCTAGTTACCTTAAAAGGACATAGACCTTAGAGCCAGGAGGTGAAATTTATTTTAATTTCTGCAGGAAACAATTTGTGACTTTATACCAACAAACTGAATTTGACTCTTTCCTTATTTGTAAGGTAAGGTGGAAAATGTAAGGACTCTTTACTTTTCTTTTTTCTTGCTCTAGAAGTCAACACATATATTCTTCATTATATCTGGTAGATTACATCCATTTATAGATGAGAAATGTAAGGCCAACAGTCAATGTAGTGAGTAAATACTGATGCCAGAATTTGTGTCTGAGCACTTCACTCTGTGTGCTTACAAAGAGAGTGATTTGCTGATGGAGAGGACCAATATGAAAAGACTATGGGGAAAAAGCATACTTTGGAAATGTTTGTTTTAGGACTAGGTGACAGTGTTGAGTAAATGAAACAGGCTGGTGTCAGGGGCATAAAAAGGAGTATATAGAAATCATTTGAGTGGGGGCTGGGAAGGTGGCTCAGTGGTAGAGCGTTTGCCTTGCATGCATGAGGCCATGGGTTCGATTTCTCAGCACCACATAAGCAGAGAAAGAAAGCCAGAAGTGGTGCTGTGGCTCAAGTGGTAGAGTGCTAGTCTTGAGATGAAGAACTGAGGGACAGCGCCAGGCTGAGTTCAGGCCCCATGACCGGAACCACCCAAACAATAGAAATCATTTGAGTGACAGAAACTGAGAAAATCTTGATCATTCATCTTATCTAATGGGAGGGAGTAGGGTAAGAAGAAATCTAATGTGCTTCCACACGTTTGGCTGGCAACTGTGTTAGTGCTACTCTTAGTTATAAGGACCACAGTTGGAAATGATGGATTTGGGGAAAAAATCTGATAGTTCTAAAGTTCTAAAGTTTAGATGCAAAGATGGGTCTGTTTAGACAACATCAAAATATCCACGACCATGAATATGAAAAAGAATAATGAAATTGGGGGCATTATTGAAGGGGAAAGGAAAAGGAAAGTTCTGACACAGGTGTGAGTAATGTGGGCACCACTGTAGACAAGATTGGAAGAAAGTGATAAATAAGGAAATAAAAAAGTAATAAACACAAATTTACAGAAGTAAAGGAAGGAATTTGCAAGAAGATATTGAAAGAAATATGCTATTTGGATTTGAAAAGTAAAAGGACATAGACAAGTTCAGTAAGAACATTGTTTTGGTGAAAGTCACATTGATAAAATTTTGGGATACGAATATGTAGCCATAAAATTCTGGATCCATAAATTCAACAGGTCCTCTTGATTTTAAATGTTGGGAACCAATGCTTTTATCCTGACCTTAGAAGAATTATATAGATATAACTGTCATGAACTTTACTCATAGGTATTGTATGAATGTTTTTGAAGACTTTGTTTATTCAGGAGTTTATAGATTGAACTACAGCACAGACAAGCCTAATTTGGCCTACAGTTCCAAAGTGTGGCCTATGTATCCACATCAGTTTGGGGTTTTATTGAAATATCTTTAGATATATTTGGATGTCTTATCAGCCTATTCATTATAAATGTAGGACAAGTAACACCAAATATTAGGTTGAACATACAGCATTACTGATGTGACTAAAGACTCCTCGAATTGATTCTTCTTTAGAATAGAAAATGCCTCACTATCCACTGACACATCATAACTGCCATATACTCTATTTAACTCTAGTTCTTGTTAGAGATATCTCCATGGTGAAATAACCCTGTCAATCAACCTGCCACAAATTCTTATATGTAGGGCATGCTTTTATAAATAATTAGCTCTAGATTTTGTGGCTATTTATATTTCTCAGGGGAAAACTAATGAGCTCCACGGAAACTGACCTAAGGAGACTTTCAATTCTAATATCATTTTGTCTCAAAATGCTTTAAATTCTACATCCTCTAATATCGGCATAGGGTTACACAGTGGAACTTTTCTCCTCAAAGAGTGAGTACTACCCTATTGCTTAATATGGACAAAGTATTTTCATACATAGACTGGTCTTGTGCAAACAAGAAGTGGTAGTTGAACAATGTTCTTAGCAGTTTGTATAGATGAAATGGAAAGAGAGCAACTATGAACTCAAAAGGAATGTGCAAAAAAGTAAAAGGCACAAAGTAGAATGTGCCAAGGAAATGCTGAAGTATAATTTCAAATTATGTGCTCAGGTTTGAGGGTGTGTTCAAAGTACAGCTTAAGAAAATGTAGTTGGGTATCTTGGGGAAAAACTGCTTTAAACTCTTCTGGGATAATTGTACAAGTAGAAGCCCCTAACTCTGACTCTAATCAGCCACATCATCATCAACTTAGGGACTATTCTCCAAGTGCAAAGTGAGAAAAAGAGGGCTCATCACAGTTAGTGTTCAGCTTGAAGTAATGGAAATAACATAATTTTTCTTATAAGACTTCACTTATTTTGGAGGGTTAAAGTAGGAAAACCCAAGTAAATATTTTGCATGTACCTAAATTAAGTGGGACATAGTATATTACTCTCTTTTTAACTAAGAAGTTGTAGATTATGTCTTTTTATACTCTAACTTGGGACAATGATCTGCTGTCAGTCATTTTCTTACCCCTCCCCACCTTTTACCCTAACAATTACATAATTTTTATTGAAAGAGACATACTTGAGCTTGCATTTCTAAATCCTTCAAAATTATCTGAACTAATTCATACTTCTGGAAGCCTCCTATATCTTTCTCAAGGGAATATTTTGTCACTACCATTTTAACCCATATGATATTGGATATCTTCCTGCCTAATTCAGTGCAACATATACATTAGACTCATCCAGATATCAAAACACTTGTACCACCATGAAATCCTATCTTCATAAAAATCATGATTTTAGAATATCTGGGGAGGTGACATCTGTCATTTTTGAATGACCCTAAGTGATACTTACATGCAATCATGTTTTAAATCAATATGCCTCTCAGTAGATGAACGAATTGACAAAATGTGATAAATATATCCACTGTGGAATTCTATGCTTCCAATTCATATGGAAATGGAAAAATCCTACTAAGTAAAATAAACAAGACACAAAGAAAGAGATTCCATGGTTTCCCTAATTTGTAACAAGTAGGAAATATCTACGATAGTCCTAGCAGATGAGCAGAATGGCTCAGTAGCTCTGTATAAGATGATGCTGAACAAAATGAACTCCTACATATGGAAACAAAGGTTTTCTTTGTGGTTGTTGTTTTTCATGTACTCTGTGATTCTTTTTTCTTTTGTGTTTTCCCCTATGGTTTGTCCCCTGCTGTATTTGATTTCAGCATCATATGTTATTGTACATACATTTATCTTAATTAGGGAAGGGAAAACAAATAACAAAATGGCGTGACAAAGGACAAAGTACAAATCAATGTAATAGCAATGCTCACAAGACAACATAATGGAAATTTACATTACAACTTGTGAAGAGTATTGGGGTGAAGAAAACTGTGAGAAAAGTGAGGTAGTGGGTAAAAAGTTCGACATGTTATGTATTCACCATCCTACAATTACGGCAACCCCTTCTATATATCACCTTGACAATAAAATTAAATTAAAAAATAACTTACATAAAATATAATTTCACTGTATTGGTATAGTAAATACCATTCTATTCCCCCTTTCTTTATCAGAGGGTCATCAACTTGAATGTAATCAAACTATATAATATCTTCACAATATATTTGCCTTTATGTTGAAAAATACCATTATCTCATACTAAAACAGAGAACAGTTCACTTCTACAAAACTCCTAACTTTTAAATTTGAACAAATGTTAAGACGACAGAATATATGTATTCTTCAAAATTCAGATGACTACTAACTAATCATTTTCAAATTCTGCTCATGCCATACCAGAGACATTTAAAACAGTATCTGTTTGCATTTTAATTATTTCGGCAATAGATGACATTTCCAATGTGATGTTACATATTTAAAAGTCAATAGAAAATATAGCCACATGACCTACCTACAATAATTAATTCCTGAAGAGTAAACATTTGTTAATCAGAGTAAGCTATTATTTCTATGACAATCAATCCCAAGTTTTTATGCTGTAAAGTCATCCTAGCCCAACAGTTTGCAACTTATAAGGTGCACCTTAAAATTGCCTGAATTCACATCATGACTAGTTTATCACTATTTTGAAAAAAAATACTGCACTTCTGCTGTGATGCCATCCCAATTGTGCAAAGAACACTACACTAAACTTTTCTGCATCATTTTCCTTCCAGTGGTATTCTTGAGATCAGAACACTTGCAAATAGTATTTATATTATTATTTTATATTAATTTTATTATACATTATTTTTATCTATCATAGATATTCAGGAGATCTGAATATCTGAATATTAAGATCTGAAGATTATGGTTCAAATCCACCCAGGTAGCAAGGTTCCTTAGATTCTTATTTCCAATAAACTCATAAGGTATAGCCAGACACAAGTGGCACTGAGGTTCAAGTGGTAGAGCAGTAGCCTTGAGCAAAAACAGGCTCAGGGACAGTGCCCAGACCCAGAGGTCAAGCCCTAGCATAAACTAAACAACAAAAACAAAATAAAAACAAACATTAAACCTAACTTTTTTCCCTCATTGTATGAGTAATTAAGAGGTATGTAAGGAAATTTCTTCCTGTGTTATGTATAGGTAGAAGAAAAAAGATGTAATATAATTACTCTCTTCATACCATATTACACCAAATCCTGAAAAAATTTCTCTTTTTCTAAATTTATAAATTAACAGCATACATTTGTTGGCAACTTTGTCTAGATTACTCAGATTATCATGTTATACATGAACTGTTGCAATTATCTATTAACTAATTTCTAATTATACCTCACTTGAAAGAATATTCTAAGCAAATAGAATGCCAGAATCATTTGTGAATTTCTAAATTAAATCTTCTACTTGAAAACAATTTTGTATTATCCTAGAGAATATGAAATTACAAACAAAAAACATTTATTTCAAATCTAAATTCTAATTTTGGCAGGTCTTCAAAGTCCAACATTAGATGAACTTTGCTATTTCTCTAGGCTTAAGCTTTTGTAATCCTTCATCATTTCTTTGGAAACCAACAGAATGATGCTTACTTTTTCAAATTTTTGATTGGGAATCATGAGCTATGTTCTGTAATGAAGAGAGCATGTAAAACACAAGTGAGGATTATATATGAGTTGCATTTCAATAGGAAACTTGACTTATCAAAACATAGTGAAAAAATTAGCCCAAACTTCCAACTGTGTATTCCTTTCTTGTTGTTTGGCTTGTTTTATTGAGACAAAATTATACTACCTGGTCCAGAGAAGGTATCGCTATGTAATTCCACTCTCTAAGCTCCTATCTTTGTCTGAGTGCTAGAATTCCAGGCTTATATCACATTGCCCTGCTATAGTTTGTTGGTTTATTTAATCTAGAAACAGGCTAGCAATTCTGAACTTCTCCGATGATCTTATTCACTAGACTGACTGCTCTCACTGTTTATGTACAATTTTCAAAGACGTTCTAACATTTGACACAGGATATGAGCATTTTAAGATGCACCTTCAGGGTTCTCTGATTCATTCCTCCAAGGATTTTATCCCTTTAATAATGACTACTTGACTTTCTTAATATCTCTGGTCCCTGTCTTTGTAATATTCTCAAAGATTTTTTGGGAAAGTTCACTTGACGACTTTCTAATATTAAAAATTATCACTTGTTGTAGTCTTACTCAGTACATATTTTCTATTATTTTCCAACTTTTTCTACACATTTTGAGAGTTGTTTCATATGTGTGTTTACACATATAAGTGCCTCTGTGTATGTGCATGCTTGCGTGTATGTATGCCAAAACCTCAATCTCTTATTCAACAGTCTTGCTCATACCTAGTATTCCATCACTTCAGCCATTCTTACAATGCAGGTTTAGGCTGGTTAATTATAGGTATTGTTGCAAATACTTTTTTTCCCACAGGCTGAATGCAAACTGAATTCCCAGAATCCTTTACATTCTTAGGTTTTATCTTCCCAGGAGTATCAATTTTTAAACTTGAAACAGTTTTGTGAGTGTAAAGTCTAACCTGTATCCCAGATTTTTAACTTAAGAACTCATATAAAGATAGATGAACATACACATTACATATATTTAGTGTACACTGTTAGATTTGTGATCTTAAACCGGATGACAGTGGCTCACGCCTACAATCCTAGCTACTCAGGAGGCTGAGATCTGAGGATTGCAGTTCAAATCCTGCACAAGTAGGAAAGTTTCTGAAACACTTATCTCCAATTAACAACCAGAAAACTGGAAGTGGCACTGTGGATCAAGTGGTAGAGTGCTAGCCTTAAGCTGAAGAGTAGAAGAAGAGTGGGCCAAGACTTCAAGCCCCACAAATACCAAAGAAAAAGAAAAGGAAGGAAATAAAAAGATATGTGAACTTAGCCACCAGTTCATTGCTAGTATAATTCCTGCTCTCTCAACATGGATTTTTTTTTTCCACTTAAGTCCATGCTCTTATATCTGACTTGCTTTGAAACTAGAATTACTCTTCCATTCTAGTTTTTACAAATTTTCATGATTAGTTGCCATGATTTAGAGCTAGAAGAAGAAACAGAGTGGCCTCATCCTTCATGTTCCACTTAGTAGTAATGTTTTCACTATATCACTCTTGTAGATCAACATACTGGCCTTGGCTTTATTCAAATTTGTCTTATTTGCAGAGTCTTCTATATTGTATTGAACAACCATACGTAAACACAGAACTTCTTTTTCTCCTATTATTCATATTGTTTCTCCTACTGTTAACTTATGTACACTTGTGAAATAATGCACAACACACACACACACACACACACACACACACACACACACATATTTCTGAGAACCTTCTTGTCGCTTAAAATTGGTCATAATTTATAGAGCACTTAGGAAATTAATGTACTCCAGGATAATGGTTTTTTCATTTTTTTAATTGTAAAAATGTTGTACAGAGGGGTTAGAGTTATATACGTAAGTTAATTAGTACATAATCTATCAATGATTGTTACCTCTTCTTTTGTTTTCCCCCTGCCTTCCCTTTCCTCCTCGCCAACCCAAATCCCCCTCCCCTCTCCAAGTTGTAAAGTTCATTTTCTACATAGTGTCTTGTACAACTCATTGTTACAATGGGTCATACTATATCTTTGTTTCAGCATTTTGTTATTTCCCTTCCCCTCCCCACATTAGAAAAAGGTATATGCAAGATACATATCACCGACATCAAACACAGTAAAAACAGGGGTTATACCGTGGAGGTAGAAAATAGAAGAGAAACAAAAAAATCACATAGTACCTGTTAGGTAGAAAAATTAAGTTATGTCCTATCTTGGAGTCCATTTCACTTAACATCATTTTATATGACCATATGTATATGACCATATGTATATGTATAATGTTTTATAAGCAATTTAAATTCCGTATTTTCTCAGGACTAAGTTGTTTCTGAAACACATGTTGCCTCATGTACAAAGATGTACTTGTGCTATTTCAATGAAGCCGCAAAACGTTCATTTTACCTGGAGCAGCATCATAGATTGTCACTTGAAATAACTGGAAGGAACTTTTACTGGAAGTGGAAACTGATTCCAAGAGAGGAATTGAACATAGAGAAATGACAAGTTCAACTTAATTTGTGTGCTCGTTTTACTGTACAAAAAAAAGAATTCAAAGCTTGAAGGAAACTCTGTGCCTGATTTTTCGAGTGTGTTCGTTACTCACGTAAAACTTGTCTGTAAATTTCTAGTTGAGAGTATTACAAAAGGAAACAATATGCCATTTGAAGTCCAACATAGATAAAAAGGAAATAACGTTGTTTTAAAAGTGTTCTACTGCAAAGAAACAAAGACATGTAGGTTTAAAGGTACCTTATGCCTAGATATTTCACTCCTGACATGATTGTCTTGTTGCAGGAGTCCATTATCCATTACTTTAATCTGTTCCGGAGTTCACCATAGAAATAAGGATTCCAAAAAGCAGGATCCAGTGAGTATGATCAGTAAAAGAAGGCTCTTTTCAAACCAGTGCTTTAAGGATGGTCCAAAAGAAATATATGGGTGATCACTTGTGGGATTATCTATTTCTATAGAAGTGTTTAACCACTCTAGAGCACTGTATCTAATATCCACAACCATTATCCAGACCTTGTGATTGAGGTGAGGAAGAAAAAATATCTAGATTTCCCCTTCTCTTTTCCTCTTCTCCTTTTACTAGTGTGGATTCTCATCTTTTCTCTAAATTCTCCTATTAATAAAGGAAGAAAGACACATTGTGGATAGGAAGCAAAAGGCTTCAAAGCCAGAATTTTATTCTTTCAGAAATAGCTGAAGTAAATCAGAGTGGCTCAAGGAAGAATAAAAACCTGAATTTTTTCTCTTTCTGGATTTCACCATAGACTCTGAACATGACTATAAATAGCTAGTGAACCATTTGTCTTGGCTACCTTTTTTTAAATTTTTATTTATTTATTTATTTTGAAAATTCTGTACAGAGGGGTTACAATTACATGGGCAAGATAATGAGTACATTTCTTATCAAGCATTGTTGCCTTCTCCTTTGTTTCCCCTTCCCATCCCTTCCCAGCCTCCCCTCACCCCCCCAACAACTCCACCCCCCACACACCAAAGTTGTAAAGTTCGTTTTCGACATGACAATTTGTACTTCCCATTGTTGCAACGGGTGCACCTGTATCCTTATTTAAACGACTTGTTTTTCCCCTTCCCCTCCACAAATTATACCGACATCAAATAGATAAGTGCATAGGACCATATATAATGAAATGTATCAACATTAATACCAAGAATTGTAAACAAGAGGTTCTTATGTCCTGTATGTAGTTATTAATTTTTTCTATTTATTCTTTTTCTCTTGTTTTCTTTTCAATGAACATAAAAAATAAAAATAGTAGATAAAAAGTAAATATTAAAAATGAAATTTGAAATCTGAAAAAAATATTAAAATAATTTGCTTGGTCAACACTCCTGCATATAGTTCACTGTCTTAAAATATATATTACTTCTTAGTTTCAGAATAGATTTTTCTTGTATACTTCTTTTATTTTACTTTTTTCCAGTCTAATATTTATTTATTTTTCTTCTTTTTATTGTGAAAATACTGTACAGAGGGGTTACAATTACATGGGCAAGATAGTGAGTACATTTCTTATCAAGCATTGTAGCGCCTCCTTTGTTTACCCTTCCCATCCCTTCCCGACCTCCTTCCCCCCACCCAAACCTCCCCCCCCAAGTTGTAAAGTTCGTTTTTGACATGAAAACTTGTTACAGTTTTTGATTTTTGCCACTCAAACTGGAGTGAGGTGATATCTCAATGTTGTTTTGATTTGCATTTCTTTTATGGCTAGGGAGGTTGAGCATTTCTTCATGTGTCTATTGGCCATTCTTCTTTCTTCTTCAGAGAAGTTTCTCTTTAAGTCTTTAGTCCACTTATTTATTGGGCAGTTGTTTCCTTGAGGATTTGTTGTTGGGGGATTTAATTATTTGAATTCCAATATATTTTAGATATGAGACCGTTGTCCGCTGTATGGCGAGTGAAGATATTCTCCCAATCCACGGGCTTTCTATTGATCTTGCTGGCTATATCTTTTGCCATGCAGAAGCTCTGCAACTTCATGGGATCCCATTTGTGCAACCTTTCTTTGATTTGTTGTGTTTCCCCGTCTCTATTAAGAAAATTTCGGCCTGGGCCAAGGAGACCTAGGGTTTCTCCTATTCCATCCTGTAATGTTTCCAGAGTGTTTGCTTTGACTTCGAGGTCTTTGATCCATATGGAGTTGATTCTGGTGCAGGGTGATATATAAGGATCTAGTTTTAGTTTTCTACAAGTAGTTAACCAATATTGCAAGCACTATTTACTGAAGAGGCTGCCTTTATCCCATTGTATCATTTTAGCTCCCTTATCAAAGATTCCATGGCTGTAAGTCTGTAAGTGCATTTCTGGGTTTTCAATTCTATTCCATTTGTCCTGAGGTGTGTTCTTATGCCATTATCAAGCCGCTTTGATTACTATGGCTTTATAGTAGAGTTTGAAATTTGGTATTGATATTCCTCCAGCAGTGTTCTTTCCGTTGAGGAGCATTTTTGCTATTCGGGGTCTTTTATTGTTCCATATGAATTTTTGGATTGCCTCTTCTATTTCCTTGAAGAATGAGGTTGGAATTTTGATAGGAATGGCATTAAATTTGTAGATAGCCTTGGGAAGTACAGCCATTTTCCCGATGTTGATCTTTCCAATCCAGGAGAATGGGAGTTTTTGCCATTTTCTAAGTTCTGTTTTGATTTCCTTTTTCAAGTTTTTAAAGTTTTCATCATAGAGGTCCTTCACTTCTTTGGTTAAGATAATTCGTAGGTATTTTATTTTTTGTGGGGCTATTACAAATGGAGTTGCTTTCCTAATTTCAGCCCCACTTTTCTCATTGTTGGCATACAGAAATGGCATTGATTTTGACGGTTAATTTTATACCCTGCTACTTTGCCAAACTTTTGAATAAGCTTGTGTAATTTGGGAGTGGAGTCTATGGGATTCTTTAAGTACAATATCTTGTCATCTGCAAAGAGGGAGAGTTTTATTTCTTCTTTCCCTATTTGGATCCCCTTTATGTCTTCCTTTTGTCTTATTGCTGTAGCTAGACATTCTAATACTAGGTTGAAGAGAAGTGGACAGAATGGACATCCTTGTCTTGTTCCTGAGTTAAGAGGAAAAGGTTTTAGTTTTTCTCCATTAAGTATAATGCTGGCTGTAGGTTTGTCATATACAGCCTTTATTGTATTGAGGAATGTTCCATGGATTCCTAACTTTTCCAAAACCTTCATCATAAAGGGGTGTTGGATCTTGCTGAATGCTTTTTCTGCATCAATTGAGATAACCATGTGGTTCTTATCCTTGCTCCTGTTGATGTGATGAATAATATTAATGATTTGCATATATTGAACTAGCTTTGCATCCCTGAAATTAATCCTGTTTGGTCATGGTGTGTGATTTTTGGATGAATTGCTGAAGTTGATTGGCCAAAATTTTGTTGAGAAGTTTTGCATCAATGTTCATCAAAGAAATGGGTCTATAGTACTCTTTCTTGGATGAGGGTTATGATGGCTTCATAGAATGTGTTCAGTAGTGAACTTTCAATTTCAATTTCATTGAAGTGTTGGAGCAGTATTGATGTGACCTCAGCTTTGAAGGCCTTGTAGAAGTCCGCTGTAAAACCATGTGATCCTGGACTATTTTAGCTGGGAGGTCTCTTATTGCTGTTTCTATTTCAATGCTTGATATGGGCCTGTTAAGATGATTTAACTCATCTTGATTTTTTTTTTTTTTTGGTCCGGTCGTGGGGCCTGAACTCTGGACCTGGACACTGTCCCTCAGCTCTTCAGCTCAAGACTAGTGCACTACCACTTGAGCCACAGCGCCACTTCCGGCTTTTTTCTTTTTGCTTATGTGGTGCTGAGGAATCGAACGCAGGGTCTCAGGCATGCAAGGCAAGCGCTCTACCACTGAGCCACCTTCCCAGCCCGCAACTCATCTTGATTTAATATTGTATGTCAGTATTTGCTAGGAAAAGGTCCATTTCTGCCAAGTTCTCAAACTTATTTGCATAAAGTTTTGAGAAGTATTCCCTTAAAATGTTTTGAATATTGGTTGTTTCCATGGTGATGTTTCCATTCTCGTCTCTGAGTTTATTTATTTGGGTGTGTTCTCTTCTTTTTCTGATAAGATTTGCTAAGGGTCTGTCAATTTTGTTAATTTTTTCGAAGAACGAACTCTTTGTTTTGTTGATTTTTCTATATTTTTTTTGGATTCTAATTCATTTAATTCTGATTTAATTTTTATTATTTCTTTCCGTCTACTGGATTGGGGTTTATCTTGCTGCTCTTTTTCAAGGAGTTTCAGATGTGTCATTAAATTGTTGGTTTCAAATCTCTCCAATTTGTTGATGTAGGAACTCAGAGCTATAAACTTGCCTGAATTCTGCCTTTCCTGTATCCCAGAAGAGGTGGTAATTTTTGTGCTCATTTTTGTTGAATAGCATGCACATTTGAATTTCCTTTCTAATCTCTTCTTTGACCCACTTGAGATTCAGCAGTGTGTTGTTCAGCCTCCATGTGTTACCGGACTTTGGTGGCTTTTGGTGTTGAGTTCTAATTTTAATGCCTTGTGGTCTGAGAGAACGCAAGATATAACTTCAATGTTTCTGAATTTGGACAAGTTTTTTTTGTGACCTAAAATGTGGTCTATTATAGAAAATGTTCCATGTAGTGTTGAGAAGAACGTGTATTCTGATGCTGCTGGGTGAAATATTCGGTAGATGTCTGTTAAATCTAATTGATCTATGCAGTTGTTTAGATCTGCGGTTTCTCTGTTCAGTTTTTGCCAAGTTGATCTAGCTAGTGGGAAGAGTGGTGTGTTAAAATACCCAACAATTAATGTCTTTGGATCTATGTGGGATTTGAGAGAAAGTAGTGTTTCTTGGATAAATTTGGGTGCTCCGTTGTTTTGCGAATAGATATTTAGAATTGTAATATCCTCCTGAAAGAGAGATCCCTTAATTAGTATGTAGCGACCTTCTTTATCTCTTCTCACAAATTTTAATTTGAAGTCTATTTTATCTGATATTAGGATTGCAACTCCTGCCTGTTTATGGGGGCCGTTTGCTTGGTAGATTTTGTTCCAGCCTTTATCATTAAAAAATGTGTTTGTTTTTAGGGGCAAGATGTGACTCCTGAAGGCAGAAGAGAGAAGGGTCTTGTTTTTTAATCCAAGTAGAAAGTCAATGTCGCTTAATTGGAAAGTTAAATCCGTTAATGTTAAGAGATAGGACTGAGAGGTATTTGGAAGTTCCTGCCATGTTATCCATCTTCTTGGGGACTGAGAAAACTGGGTTCTTCCTATGGTTCTTGGATTCTCAGTTTGGGTGCAGTTTCTTGGCCTTTATTGTGGTCTTGTTGGTTTTCTTTGTGTAGGACATCTTTAAGAATCTTTTGTAGGGCTGGTTTGTTTCATTATTTCTTTGCTATGGAAGGTTTTTATTTGGCCTTCAGTTATGAAGGAGAGTTTAGCTGGGTACAGTATTCTTGTTTGATAGTTGTTTGTTTTTAGGGCATGGCATACATCATTCCAGGCTCTTCTTGCTTTGATTGTCTCTGCTGAGAAATCTGAGGTGATTCTAATTGGTTTCCCTTTATAGGTGATTAATCACTTCTCATTGGCAGTTTTAAATATCTTTTCTTTGGTCTGAATTGATCCTATGTGGATTATAATGTGACAGTTGGATTTCCTATTCTGGTCTCTTCTATTTGGAGTTCTAAAAGCTTCTTGTACTTAAATAGGCCTATCTTTTTGCATGTTTGGGAAGTTCTCTGCTAGGATCCTGATAAAAAAAATTTTCTAGACCATTAACTTCTGTTTCTAGGCGCTCATATGCATCCATTATCCTTAGATTAGGCCTTCTGTTGGTGTCTTCCAAGTGTTGGACAGATCTCTCACATTTCTTGGATTTGTCTTGGATGGTTGTATTTTCTTTCTCTATGTCTAGGCTGTCCTCAGTCCCCGAGATTCGATCTTCTGCATGGTCTAAACTGCTGTGGAGACTTTCTACTTTTTTTTTTATTTCTTTTCCTTCTGGTTGGTCAGCTTTGATGGCTTCAAATTCTTTGTTGAAGCTTTGTTTTAGATCTTGTATGAACTTCTTTTCTTCCTTAATTTGGTGTTCAGTATTTATTCTCAAATCACTTAGTTGATTGGTTATGGTTTCCTTAGACTCCCATTCCTTCTGTTGGGTTCCATTCAGCATTCCCTTTGTGGTCTCCCTGACTTCCTTCAGCTCTTTGTTAATGGATTCCATGAATGCCTTTAGTGATCTTTGTGTGTTCTCTACCTGGTCTCTCAATTCCTGTATTACTCTTTGATTAGCTTCCTCCCGTTCATGGGATTCCTGCAGTTCCCTTTGAGTGTTCTCAGCTTGCTCACGCCATTCCTGCTTTCTCTTTGAGTATTCTCAAGCTGCTTATGCAAATCTTGTATCAGTTTTTGAGTAGCTTCCTCATGCTTATGATATTCCTGTATAAACGTTTGGATTGCCTCCTCTCTCTCCCTATCATCCTCACACAGATTCCTTTGTATGTTTTTAATGTTTTCATTTATCATGTTTGCCAGCAGTGTTTGTAGAGCTCTTTGGGAACTCTCCTCTGGATTATTCATTATCTGTTCTGTCCCCTGGTTATCAAGAGTGGGAGTTGAGATATCCGCTCTTGCCATGTTTCTTGTGTTTTTCCGACTTACTCTGCTCATTTAGGATGAAATCAATCAGAGTCAGTATTTGCCCAGTCAATAGTCTGCACACACAATCTAGTTCAACAGATACATCTATTCAACATCAAACAACTGTATATTAATGGGCTACGAACCACAAAGAAGACTTTGTTAAACCAGAAATTATTAGGTTTAGGAAGAGATGTGGGCAAAAAAATAGGAATAGAGTCTTGTGGGAAGGCACAGGGAGTGTTTAATAAGTCCTAATCTCAAAGCAGGAAATAGATTGGACAGGATTAAAGTAGAGAGAGAGAAAAAAAGCAGAAAGAGAAAGGGAACAAAAAGAGACCAGAACAAATAGAAAGGTAAAAATTAAAAATTTTATACAGAATCAAAAACAAACTATTCAGAGAAGAGCATGAATAAAATGAGAGAAGGGGATGTATATAAAGGAGATGTGAAAAACTTAACAATAAAAATACTTAAAATATTATATAAGTATAAAGAGTTAGTACTGCTATTAAGGAATTTAAGTCTAAGAGGTTTTGAATTAAGAAATAAATTTGTGGATTAAGTGTGTACACAATGGGAGATAAGGTCTAATAATCAACTATAGGTTTATCTGAGGATGTGCAGAACAGCAATTAAGTCACATAAAGAAGGAAAGAGAAGAATAGGTGAAAAGCTCAGAAAGAAAGTAAAAAGATCAGAAGTTCAATAGAGCTAAACAAAAAACAAAAAAAAACAAAACATAAAACAAAAAAAAGGAGAAAAAAACGCACACTCACTTATACCCCTAAAATAAATTCTGAGGAAAAAAAATTACTCTAAAACAATTTTTTTCAAAAAAGGTGAAAGGTAAAGATTAAAAAAATTTAGAAAAAAATTTTTTTTATAAAATGTACAACAAAAAAAAAAGTTCTTTGATTTTTTGTGTAGGGGAGGGAAAAATCTTGTGTCTCCCTTGTGTCTGTAAGCAGCCTCTAGTTGGAGTCTCTATTCTGCTCGTGTTCCTGTGGCTTGTTTGGTTACTTAAGTCAGTTTCTTTGAACAGGCAGAAAAATGCTCTACAATCCTCCTCCAACGTTAGTTCAATGGGAGGGGATGGCTTTTTCCTCGAGTTTGGAGATGCTGTGATGAGACTAGTTTCTGGGTAGAGTTGAGGCCTTTCAGCAAACAGTAGCTTTTCCAGGGGTTTGTTTGTGAGAAACTCACAGAGCCCAGCCTGGAGCCACTCTCAGGGTTTCTGTTTACTGAATTCCAGTTTATAGTCGAGGCTGCTAAAGGGAGAGGCAGCCTTTGGCTCTGATTACCTGGTGAAGAAAGTCACTCCTTGGGCTGGCACCCGAGCTGGGTGACTTTTCCCTGGGTGGAGCTGAGTCTGGAAGGTCAGGTTAGGCTCTTGTGACCTGCTAGATGACTCTAGATTTATTCCAGGGCCTGAGTTGGAGCTAGCAGCTCTGCCGAGCTTTGTCGGTATCCAAGATGTAGATTTCCCGTACTGGGTGGGGAAGGGCTGACCTTCCCTCCTCTGCTCCCTGAGAAGGAATGAGGATATCAGGCTTCTACTCACACCGAGTGTTGGTTCCTGGGTCATCTCTGGTCTGTGAAAAGCAGGATGAAGATGTCCGCCCCTTGTCAGTTCTTGCTCGTCTTGAGTTGAATCCGCTCGCCCACTGCATCTGGCTCCTTTGTCCCGGACTCTATGTGATTCAGGTATGGTGGCTGCAGTCGCTGCTGCCACCGCTGCTGCCTCCGTGGCGGCTGCTGGCAAGTGCTCAGGTCTGTCTCCTTGCCTGTATTTTCTCTCTCTGACCTAACTCTCTGTCCTGTGAAGGTACACTTGGTGTAATTCTCTGGCTTAGGACTGTTCACTGGAACTCTAAAACTGCTTTCTATGTAAGAGCTTATTTAGCCTCCAGCTTCTCCTCCGCCATCATCCTGCCTTTTCTTCTGTCTTGGCTAACTTTTTAAAAATATAGTTTTTTTAAAAAAAGATAATTTAAAAAATTAAAAATAATTTTAAAATAAATAGTAATTTCTTGTTTGCTTTTGAGAGGCATGAAATAAGACTGCATTAACATTGTGTGAGTTGAGAGGCTAAATTTTATCAGAATCTAAACATAATGAAAAATGGATGATTTTAAGATAAATAGCTTGCAGATACACTTTTACCTTGACATACCCACAGAGACATATCTTTTTTCTTATTTTCCTCTCCACTCTGATTCAACTTCAATTAGCAGTTAATGTAATTCAAATGGCTGTTTTTCTTCCCGAAATAGAATAGACCCAAAAAAGTTAGAAAAAAGAGAACCAGTATTGGGTAATGTATTCTTTAAAAATAGCAGTCTAATAAATATTAACCATAACTCCAAAATAATAACAATCAAATGCTCTTGAGAAGAGAAGACTATAAGCAGACTATACAAAAAGTGATAGTGCCACAACAACTTCAGGAGCTGCTCTCTGGCATTTAGGATTTCTAGTACATGACAATGTTTTAATCAGGATTAATTGCTTTCTGGGACTAATTTTTTTAGTTATATTTCATTGAAGAAGTATGTTGTTCAAAATTAATGAAAGGATAACAGTTTGTAGTAGAAAGAATGTTACACACTCATTTTCCATAGCAAAATACCTTTCCATAATATCTGTCTAACCCAAATAACTAATCCCTGAAATGTACATTTGCATTATATGTATATAAGTTTGTAAAATAATCACCTTTCATAATCCAATGAACACAAATATGAAGAATTATCAGATGGGGGAAATATATTCAAATGGGTACTTTAAAGTTCCAGGTGTAGTTCGAAAGGACATGATGAGGTTAGAACCATCAGAGACATGTAAAGATGCTACATTAGAAAATAAAGCTTTCACTATATTTGATGTCAGTATAACTTGTGGAGGAGACGGGGGAAAAAAAAAGTCTTTAAGGATACAGGTGGACCTGTTGCAACAATGAGATGTACAAGTTGCCATGTACAAAACGAGCTTTACAATGTTGGTGCGGGGTGGGGGGTGGTGGGGAGGGGAAGGATAGGGATTGGGGGGAGGGGGGAGGCTGGAAAGGGATGTGAAGGGTAAACAAAGGAGGAGGCTGCAATGCTTGGTAAGAAATGTATGCATTATCCTGCCCATGTAATTGTAACCCCTCTGTACAGTATGTTCACAAATAAAATAAAATTAAATTAAAAAAAAAAAGAAAATAAAGAAAACACCAACAACCCAGATTCTGAATTTCTGGAAAGAAGAACAGCAAGTAAATGCTTTTTCCACTAGAATCATTTGAAAAATATTTTAGCTCTGCAGGTGGCTCAATTTTAATCTAGTGAGACTTCTTTTATATTTCTGTCCTTTAGAACTGCAAGATGATAAATACGGACTATTCAAGCCAACTAACATTACAAATAATTTACAGCAAATTTAGATTAGTGAACTAATTCAACTACAGCCTTTTCCTGATGCAACTACAGGGACACCACATTTCCTAGTTTTTGAGAATAAGAAAATGTTGCCACTATCTTTGTACCCATGTAGGATGTGCATACTACTTACGGGCTTTACTTAAAGAAGACTTGAAATTCTAAATTATATTTAAATAAGAGGTTTCCTATCTTTATTTTCACATTTGGGGATCACTGAATACCAAAATTATGTAGAATGCTAGGGTAAGAATATGGAAATGAAATCTGTCTCCTAATATTATAAAGATAATTTTTGTCATTTTGAGTTACAGTTTCTAAAGTAATAAAAAATAAGGTAAAAGAGAAACAAAAACTCACTTTTCTCTCCTTCCTAACTTTCCAACAGCAATTAGAGAATCCAGTAAATGTATAGCCATCCCAGGATGGTATAAGATGGTATAGGATCACTAGCTGGTCAAAAAGAAGATAACAAAAATGGTTCCCCTGGAACAATGGGAAACAAAATCTACATCTACAGATTGTGATATAGCTAGAAAATAGTTTCCACTCTTCTAAGTCATTGATATTTTAGGTTTGTTTGCACAGCATCTTTCCACTCTTAAGAAATGACCCTGTATTAATACTCAAGTGTTTGCAGCTTATAAACCAGAAACAAACAATGATTCTAAATGTAAAGAAGAATGATATTAAGAGTAATCAAGGCTACTTCTATAGCTATAGCTGACAAATAATAATGATGTTGGGGAATAGTCCAAAAATCTTGAAATTTTTCATAACTTTACTCTTCTCCAACACGAGAAGTCCTAATCAAAATATGATAAATATAATAGAGGATTTTTATATTTTTTTACTGTTCACACCAAAGCAAATACACTTTCCTCTTTGCAAGCCTGACTTTGAAAGAGTCAGACCCTCAACATTATTTTATAGACAAAAGTTTACTGCTTTGACTTAGGTGTTTTCCTGCCTTTGGGTGTTGCTCTCTATTATTTTGGCAACTGCATAGAAAAACAAGATAAATCCATTATGCTTGTGTTGAATTGTTCAACGTCAAGCTGTCTTCAAACAAAGTTTTCTGTTCCTTTCTTCACTGCTAATTAAAGTCTAATTATTGCTCTTTAAATGCAACAAAACGTGATACATTAACATACATTCTCATTGATATTGAAGAAAACAGGAGTGTCTGTGTTTGCTTTTTTAATAGTTTTCAAGTATTTTCCTTGACTATTTTCATTATTGCCTTTGTTCCGCTCTTCTAATCAGGAACAGAGGGTTACCCAAAAATATCTTCCTAAGATATAGGATGTTAGGTGGATGTTAAATATTTTCATCTCCTTAAAGACTGAAAAGTTCAGAAGACATTTTGCTATTATTGGCATTGTTAAGATGATTTGAATGTTTTGGTTCTTAAACTAAGTTAAATACATGTGAAATGTTACTTGTTCCAACAATGATTATGGCTTATACTTTTCTGCTCCAATGAGTTGAAACGTCTGACTATTTTGGAGGGCATATTGATTTTAGGGTAGGAGGCTTAATTATGGAAAGCCAAGGGAGACTCCTAAAACAGGATTGCCTTTTAATTTTTGTTTGTCGTGGGGCTTGAAATCTGGGCCTGGACATTGTCCCTCAGCTCTTCAGCTCAAGACTAGTGCTCTACCACTTGAGCCACTGCCAGTTTTCTGGTCGCTCATTGGAAATAAGAGTCTCATGGACATTCCTGCCTAGGCTGGCTTTGAACCATGAGTCTCAGCTCTCAGCCTTCTTAGTAGCTAGGGTTATAAGCATGAGCTACTGGCTCTTAGCTACACAATTATTTTTTACATAGCTATGAAATATTGCTTGATAATCCCATTCATTTATATGTTGTGTAATGATAAATCTTCATCATATCCAATAATTTCTTCATGTAACATTTCTTTTTAGTGAGAATGCTCAAAAACTTATCTTCTCGCTAGGATGAAATATCTATTCTTAACTATAATCACTTTGCTTCTTGTGGTATACTATTAATATATTTAGTTTTAGTTCCGGAAGTCTGCTCATTGAAGTTACATAAAACATGAATTGTTAAGTGAAAGAAATTCATGGTTCCATTACTTGTTTTAAGAAAAGAATTATGACTTTTGTTTCCAATTATATTTCTGTGGGAATGTGTAATATTCATTGATTTTCTTGTTAAAATTTATAACAGTTACATTATATCAAATTGATTCAAACTTCTTTGGTCCTGGGGCTTGAACTCAGGTTCCCTGAGATTTGTTGCAATTTTTTAACAATTTACCTATAGTTTTAATGCCAAATTTTAGACTGCTTTATCTCAAAATTGGCAAAACATCTTCCTTTGCTTTACATTTACATCTCTCTTTTTGTTTGATATGCCATGTTTTTATCCTGCTTGAAATTAACATTTGAATAAATTGTTATGTTTAAGTCAATGTTCACTTTTTAATTTTCCCTAATACTGCCTAACCTATCACCTCTTATTAAACAGAACGTCATTCCACAAATGTTTGGTTTTACCCTTATTAAATATAACTAATATAATATTTATGTGGATATAATCTAGTGCCCTAAAGACCCATTGAGCTGTATAATCTTTCCTCTACAAATATAACAATTTTACACTAATATTGGACAGAGAAATATATTCCTGTTTATTTTTCTTTGTCAATGACTCAAAGAGTGCTAGTCAGGTGTTTTTAGAAATTGTCATGAACATAAATAAAACTGTGAAGCTGAGTGCTGTTGGATCATGCTTGTAATCATAGCTGCATAGACTGAGATCTGAGGATTGTGGTTGAAATCTAGCTGGAATGGGAATGTCCATAAGACTCTTATGTCCAATTAACCACCAGAAAACCAGAAGTGGCACAGTTGCTCAGTGAGTAGAGCATTCACTTTGAAATGAAGAGCAGCAGGACAGCACCAGGATCAGATTTCAAGCCCCATGAATGATCAAAAAAAAGGGGAAGAGACAATTTATATTTTTTCTCAATTGTATCCTCCAATCGACAAAAATTATGTCTCCATTTATTTAGATTTTTGCTTTTATATTCAGCATTGTATAATTTTCAATGATGGTGAGTAAATAACACTTTAATACATTTTGACAATGTGTGAAGGTAGCACAAAGAAATTCAAAGAAAACAGTTGAAATATAAAGGGAAATGGGAATGGAGAATGCCAGAAATGGGTTTATCAGGCCCTTCATCAATATGTGAGAGTGTAAGATATTTCAACAAGATATCTTCATATAATTAATATGCACCAATTAATAACTATCTTCCAAAGGCTTTGGTATTCAAGTATAACATAAAGGATAAATACACATTCTGTGGTGAAATGAAAGATAGATGAGAAAATGCATACTTATAATGATTGTGTAAATAAACTAAGAAATTCAGTCAACATTCTGAGGGCTCATAGCTCACTAGACTCGAAGGTTGCTGGTATCTAAGATAATTCTAAAATGTTAGACTTAATCGTATCTTTAAGACTGCTTAATACTATTGCTTTTTAAGTCAGTATTCTTTTTCTTGTTGCTGGTTGTGGTGGTGGTTCTGGGCCTTGAACCCGGGGCCTGGGCCCTGTCCCTCAGCTCTTCCACTCAAGGCTAGAGCTCTACCACTTGAGCCATAGTACCACCTCCAGCTTCCTGGTGCTTTATTGGAGATAAGAGTCTCATGGACTTTTCCTGCACAGGCTGGTTTTGAACCATAATCCTCAGATCTCAGCCTCCTAAGTGCCTAGGATTACAGGTGTGAGCCACCAGCTCCTGGCTCCTCCTTACAATATCTTAAACATAAAATAAAATAATGTAAAATCAATAAAGGACATGTTTGGCAAACAAAGTAAAACAATAACTTACAGACAAATGAAAATAACAATATATGTATATGTATATATACATGTATGTACACATCTGTATATTCTTATATATGTATACATATATAGGTATTTGAATATATACACATATAAGTATGAATATATGCATATGTACATGTAATGTATACACATATATATTTATTTAAATAGACTTGAATCAGAAATATATTAAGAGCTTATTAATGCCAATGAAATACTTTAAGCACCCTGAAAAAGTTGTTCAAAAATCCAAATACATATCTCTATAGTAATATAACAACAATCAAGGAATATATGGAAAGATCATAACATACCTAGACAATGCATACATATAGAGATTAGTGGAAATAGAAAGAATAACATAGCCCTGCACAACCATTATGTAGAAATTGCAATTCTTATACATTGGTACTTGGCACTTAAAATGATATAGTCAGTTTCTTAAAAATACTGGAAATCTTTAGAACAATACACATAGAATTGTCTCTATGATCCAGCATTTTGAATTATAATTTTATATACAAAATAGATTTCAACATATGGCCAATGGGACACATGTACAAGAATATACATAGCAAAACCCTTCATAATAACATATAATAAAACATTGAAATGCCCATTGAGGATGTTATTCCAATATTCACATGAATACAAATCTATATGCTCTATCCATGAATAAAATTTACAGGGAATTGCTTTGGAAATAGTGATATTACATGGGAGAAATGGATAAAATAGACTACATTTTCTAATTATATGAGGTTTTTAAAATTGGCACATCTGTAGAGGTAGAATATGAAATAATAGCTGCTCAAGGGGAGAGTAGTTGGAAATGATGACTGGAAATGATTATTAAATATTTGAGTATTTTTTTTTAATTTTATTTTAATTGAGAACATATTGTACAGAGGGGTTAAAATTACATGGGCAGGAAAATGCATACATTTCTAACCAAGCATTGCAGCCTCCTCCTTTGTTTACCCTTCACCTCCCTTCCCAGCCTCCCCCCTCCCCCCCACCCAATCATACCCCCCCTCCCCCCCCCCAACGACATTGTAAAGCTGGTTTTGACATGACATTTTGTACTTCTCATTGTTGCAACAGGTCCACCTGAATCCTTAAACGACTTGTTTGTCCCCGTCTCCTCCACATGTTATACTGACATCAAATATAGTGAAAGCGGGGGTTACACTGTGGGGGAGGGACATACAAAGCAACAAAGAAATAATATTATAAATGCGTTAGAAACACATGCATAAAAGAAACAAAAACATTAAAATACATATTTGAGGGTTCGTTTTCCTAACATCACATTCTCTGACTTTTTCCGCTTGACTCACACCTATACTAGATATTGCAAATAAGGGAAACCATGGGACCTGTATTTCTTTGGGCCTGGCTTACTACACTTAATATAATTTTTTCCAAGCCTTTCCATTTCCTAACAAATGGGGCAATGTCATTCTTTCTGATGGAGGCATAGAATTCCATTGTGTATATATACCACATCTTCTTGATCCATTCATCTACTGAGGGGCATCTGGGTTGGTTCCATATCTTAGCTATGGTAAATAATGCTGCAATAAACATAGTTGTGCTGGTAGCTTTAGTGTGGCCTTGTTTGTGGTCATTTGGGTAAATGCCCAAAAGTGGGATTGCTGGGTCATTGGGGAGCTCTATATGGAGTCTTTTGAGGAACCTCCATACTGCTTTCCAAAGTGGTTGAACAAGTTTACATTCCCACCAACAATGAAGTAAGGTTCCTTTCTGTCCACATCCCCTCCAGCATCTGTTGTTGTTAGAGTTCTTGATTTTTGCTGTTCTAACTGGAGTGAGGTGATATCTCAATGTTGTTTTGATTTGCATTTCTTTTATGGCTAGGGATGTTGAACATTTCTTCATGTGTATATTGGCCATCCTTCTTTCTTCTTCAGAGAAGCTTCTCTTTAAGTCTTTCGCCCACTTACTTATTGGGCAGTTGTTTCTTTGAGGATTTGTTGTTGGGTGGTTTAATTTTTTGAGTTCCAAGTATATTTTAGATGTGAGACCCTTGTCCGTTGTATGGCTAGTAAAGGTCTTCTCCCAATCCGTGGGCTTTCTATTGATCTTGCTAGCTATGTCATTTGCCCTGCAGAAGCTCTGCAACCTTATACAATCCCATTTGTCCAACCTTTCTTTGATTTGTTGTGTTTCCGGGTCTCTATTCAGAAAATTTCGGCCTGAGCCGAGGAGACCCAGGGTTTCTCCTATTCCATCCTGTAATGTTTTCAGAGTGTCTGCTTTGAGTTCCATGTCTTTGATCCATTTGGAGTTGATTTTGGTGCAGGGTGATATAGAAGGATCTAGCTTTAGTTTTCTACATGTAGTTAACCAGTTTTGCCAGCACCATTTACTGAAGAGGCTGTCTGTCTTCCATTCTATTGTTTTAGCTCCCTTATCGAAGATTAGCTGGCTATAGGTCTGTAGGTTCATTTCTGGGTTTTCAATTCTATTCCATTGGTCCTGAGGTCTGTTCTTATGCCAATACCAAGCTGTTTTGATTACTATGGCTTTATAGTAGAGTTTGAAATTTGGTACTGATATTCCTCCAGCAGTGTTCTTTCCGTTGAGGTGCGTTTTCGCTATTCGGGGTCTTTTATTGTTCCATATGAATTTTTAAATTGCCTCTTCTATTTCCTTGAAGAATGAGGTTGGAATTTTGATAGGAATGGCATTAAATTTGTAGATAGCCTTGGGAAGTATTGCCATTTTCACAATGTTAATCTTTCCAATCCAGGAGCATGGGAGGTTTTGCCATTTTTTAAGTTCTGTGTTGATTTCCTTTTTCAAGATTTTAAAGTTTTCATCATAGAGGTCCTTCACTTCTTTAGTTAAGTTAATTCCTAGGTATTTTATTTTTTGGGGGCTATTACAAATGGAGTTGCTTTCCTAATTTCAGCCACACTTTTCTCATTGTTGGCATACAGAAAAGCCATGGATTTTTGGGGGTTAATTTTATAACCTGCTACTTTGCCAAAGTTTTGAATCAGCTTGAGTAATTTGGGAGTGGAGTCTATGGGATTCTTTAAATACAAGATCATGTCATCTGCAAAGAGGGAGAGTTTTATTTCTTCTTTCCCTATTTGGATCCCCTTTATGTCTGCATCTTGTCTTATTGCTGTAGCTAGGCATTCTAATACTAGATTGAAGAGAAGTGGAGAGAGTGGGCATCCTTGTCTTGTTCCTGAGTTAAGAAGAAATGGCTTTAGTTTTTCTCCATTAAGTATAATGCTGGCTGTAGGTTTGTCATATACAGCCTTTATTGTATTGAGGAATGTTCCATGGATTCCTAATTTTTCCAAAACCTTCATCATAAAGGGGTGTTGTATCTTGTCGAATGCTTTTTCTGCGTTTATTGAGATAACCATGTGGTTCTTATTCTTGCTCCTGTTGATGTGATGAATAATATTAATTGATTTGAGTATATTGAACCAGCTTTGCATCACTAAAATGAATCCTGTTTGATCGTGGTGTATGATTTTTTGGATGAATTGTTGAAGTCGGTTGGCCAAAATTTTGTTGAGAAGTTTTGCATCAATGTTCATCAAAGAAATGGGTCTATAGTTCTCTTTCTTTGATGAGTGCCTGCCTGGTTTTGGGATAAGGGTTATGATGGCTTCATAGAATGTGTTCGGTAGTGAGCTTTCTCTTTCAATTTCATTGAAGAGTTGGAGGAGAATTGGTGTGAGCTCTGCTTTGAAGGCCTTGTAAAATTCCGCTGTAAAACCATCTGGTCCTGGACTTTTCTTAGCTGGGAGGTCTCTTATTGCTGTTTCTATTTCAATGCTTGATATGGGCCTGTTAAGATAGTTTAACTCATCTTGGTTTAGTTCTGGCATGTCAATATTTGCTAGGAAGAGGTCCATTTCTGTCAAGTTCTCAAACTTATTAGCATACAGTTTTGAGAAGTATTCCCTTATAATGTTCTGAATCTTGGTTGTTTCCGTGGTGATGTTTCCATTCTCATCTCTGAGTTTATTAATTTGGGTGTGTTCTCTTCTTTTTCTGATAAGATTTGCTAAGGGTCTGTCAATTTTGTTAAGTTTTTCAAAGAACCAACTCTTTGTTTTGTTGATTCTTTCTATAGTTTTTTTGGATTCTAATTCATTTAATTCTGATTTAATTTTGATTATTTCTTTCCGTCTACTGGATTGGGGGTTATCTTGCTGCTCTTTTTCAAGGAGGTTTAGATGCGTCATTAAATTGCTAGTTTCAGATCTCTCCAATTTGTTGATGTAGGAGTTCAGAGCTATAAACTTGCCTCTGAGTACTGCCTTTGTTGTGTCCCAGAGGAGCTGGTATTTTGTGTGTTCATTTTTGTTGAATAGCATGAACATTTGAATTTCCTTTCTAATCTCTTCCATGACCCACTCATGATTCAGCAGTGTGTTGTTCAGCCTCCATGTGATACCGGACTTTCTTTGGTGGCTTTTGGTGTTGAGTTCTAATTTTATTCCCTTGTTTTCAGAGAGAATGCAAGGTATAACTTCAATGTTTCTGAATTTAGGCAAGTTTGCTTTGTGGCCTAAAATGTGGTCTATTTTAGAAAACGTTCCATGTGCTGCTGAGAAAAACGTGTATTCTGATGCTGCTGGGTGAAATGTTCGGTAAATGTCTGTTAAGTCTAGGTGATCTATGCAGCTGTTTAGATCTGTGGTTTCTCTGTTGAGTTTTTGCCGAGTTGATCTATCTAGTGGGGAGAGTGGTGTGTTCAAGTCCCCAACAATTAATGTCTTTGGATCTATATGGGATTTGAGGGAAAGTAGTGTTTCTTTGATAAATTTGGGTGCTCCATTGTTTGGTGAATAGATATTTAGAATTGTAAAATCCTCCTGAAGGAGAGATCCTTTAATTAGTATGTAGTGACCTTATTTATCTCTTCTCACGAATTTTAATTTGAAGTTTATTTTATCTGATATTAGGATTGCAACTCCCGCCTGTTTATGCGGTCCGATTGCTTGGTAGATTTTGTTCCAGCCTTTCACATTGAAAATCTGTTTGTTTTTTCGGGCAAGATGTGACTCCTGCAGGCAGCAGATAGAAGGGTCTTGTTTTTTAATCCAACTAGACAGTCTATGTCGCTTAATTGGAGAGTTCAGTCCGTTAACATTAAGAGATAGGACTGAGAGGTATTTGGGAGTTCCTGCCATGTTATCTACCTTCTTGGGGGCTGCGAAAACTGGGTTCTTCCTATGGTTCTTGGATTCTCAGTTTGGGTGCAGTTTCTTGGCCTTTATTGCGGTCTTGTTGGTTTTCTATGTGTAGAACATCTTTAAGAATCTTTTGTAGGGCTGGTTTGTTGGAGATGTATTGTTTCAATTTTTCTTTGCTATGGAAGGTTTTTATTTGGCCTTCGGTTATGAAGGAGAGTTTAGCTGGGTACAGTATTCTTGGTTGATAGTTGTTTGTTTTTAGGGCATGGCATACATCGTTCCAGGCTCTTCTTGCTTTGATTGTCTCTGCTGAGAAATCTGAGGTGATTCTAATTGGTTTCCCTTTATAAGTGATTACCCTTTTCTCTCTGACAGCTTTAAGGATCTTTTCCTTGTTCTGAGTTGATCCTGTGTGGATTATGTTGTGGCGGTGGGATGTCCTATTCTGGTCTGGTCTATTTGGGGTTCTAAAGGCTTCTTGTATCTGGACAGGCCTATCTTTTTGCATGTTTGGGAAGTTCTCTGCTAGGATCCTGTTAAACAAATTTCCTAGACCATTAACTTCTGTTTCTAGGTGCTCCTCTATACCCATTATCCTTAGATTAGGCCTTCTGATGGTGTCTTCCAGGTGTTGGATAGATCTATCATATTTCTTGGACTTGTCTTGGATGGTTGTATGTTCTTTCTCTATAATATCTAGGCTGTCTTCAAGCCCTGAGATTCGATCTTCTGCATGGTCTAACCTGCTGTCAAGACTCTCTACTTTGTTTTTTATCTCTTTTCCTTCTAATAGTTCAGCTTTGATGGCTTCAAGTTCTTTGTTGAAGCTCTGTTTTAGGTCTTGTATGAATTTCTTTACTTCCTTAATTTGGTGTTCAGTGTTTGTCCTCAAATCACTTAGTTGATTGGTTATGGTTTCTTTGGCTCCCATTCCTTCTGTTGGGTTCCATTCAGCATTCCCTTTGTGGTCTCCCTGACTTCCTTCAGCTCTTTGTTAATGGATTCCATGAATGCCTTTAGTGATCTTTGTGTGTTCTCTACCTGGTCTCTCAATTCCTGTATTACTCTTTGATTAGCTTCCTCCCGTTCGTGGGATTCCTGCAGATCTCTTTGAGTGTTCTCAGCCTGCTCACGCCATTCCTCCCTTTCTCTTTGAGTATTCTCAAGTTGTTCACGCAAATCCTGTATCCGTTTTTGAGTAGCTTCCTCACGCTTATGATATTCCTGTATAAACTTCTGGGATGCCTCCTCTCTCTCCCTGTCACGCTCATACAGAGTCCTTTGTACATTGTAAAACTTTTCATTTATCATGTTTGCCAGCAGTGTTTGTAGAGCTGTTTGGGAACTCTCCTCTGGATTATTCATTATCTGTTCTAACCCCTGATTATCAAGATTGGGAATTGAGATACCCGAATTTGCCATTTTTCTTGTGTTTTTCCGGCTTACTCTGCCCATTTGAGATGAAGATAGCACCAGTTTTGTGCTAGAACACTATCTTAAGGCAATCATCAACGAAAGTTTGCATTTGTACAGTCAATAGTCTACAGATACAATCTAGTTCAACAGATACATCTATTCGACATCAAACAACTATATGTTAAAGGACTTCGAACCCAGAGAAGAATTTGGAAAACCAGAAATTATTAGGGTTAGGGAGAGATGTGGGTAAAAAATAGGAATAGATTTGTGTGGGGAGGCACAGGGAGAGTTAACTATGTCCTAATCACAGTGCAGGAAATAGGTTGGGTAGGATGCAAGTAGAGAGAGAGAGAAAAAGGAGAAAGGGAAAGGGGAATGAAAAGAGACCAGAAAAAAAAATAGAAACGTAAAAATTAATGTTATTTTAGAGATTAAAAGACCATCTGTTTATAGAGGAATATGAATATGTTGAGAGAAAGGGAGGGACATAGAGGAGATGTGAAAAACTTTAAAAAAATGCTTAAAATATTATATAGGTATAAAGAGGTAGTACTGCTATTAATGAATTTAAGTCTCAGAGGTTTTGAATTGAGTAATAAGTTTGTGAATTAAGTGTGTACACAATGGGGGGTAGGGTCTACTGGTTAACTACGGGTTTATCTGAGGATGTGCAGGACAAGAGTTAAGTCACATAAAGAAGAACAAAGAGGAAAAGATGGAAAGGATAGGAAAGTGAGAAGAAAAGATCAGAAGTTCAGTAGAGCTAGACAAAAAAACAAAAAGATAATTAAGAATGAAAGAAAAAGAGAAAGAAGACAAGAAAAGAAAGGAAAACACACATTCACATATTTCTAAAATAAAAATTATAAGAGGAGAAAGAAAAAAAAAAGTTAATGGAAAACAATTATTTTTTCAGAAGAGGCAAAAATTAAAGATTAATAAAAGTTTTAGAAAAGCAAAAAAAATTTTTTTATATATATAAGGTAACAAAAAATGAAAAAAAAACAAAACAAAAAAAAAAGAAAAAAAGAAAAGAAAAAGAAGGAAAAAAAAAGGTCTTTGATTTTTTTTTGGGGGGGGGAGGGGTGGGAAGAGTCCTCTATCTCCCTTTTGTCTGTATCCAGAGTGTGGTTGGAGTCTCTGGTCAGCTTGAGGTCCTGTGGCTTGATTGGTTTCTTAAGTCAGTTTGTTGGAACAGGCAGAAAAATGCTCTGCTTTACCCAAGATTTTGAGATTCCCCCTCCCAGGTTAGTTTACTGGGAGGGTGATCTGCTTTGAGAATCACAAAAGAGGGGGATGCAGTGATGAGGCTAGGTTCTGGGTAGAGTTGAGGCCTTTCAACAAACAGTAGCTTTTCCCTGGGGCTATTTTGTGAAAAAAACTCACAGCACTGAGCCTGGAGCCATTCTCAGGGTTTCTGTTTTTCAATTGATTGTGGTGACTGCTAGAGGGAGGGGCAGCCTTTGGCTCTGGTTACCCGGTGAGGAGAGCCACTCCAATGGCTGGCGCCTGAGCTGGGTGACTTTTCCCTGGATGGAACTGAGTCTGTGAGGTCACTTCGCCGTTAAGTTCTTGTGACCTGCTAAATGACTCGTTTTATTCCAAGGCCTGAGCTGGAGCTCGCCGCTCCTCCGAGCTTTGTCGGTATCCAAGATGGAGATCACCGGTGCTGGGTGAGGGGAGGGGTGGCCTTCCCTCCTCTGCTCCCTGGGAAGGAGTGAGGAAGTGGGGCTTCTACTCACGCCGAGTCTTGTATCCTGGGTCGTCTCTGGTCTGCAAAGTGCAGGATGAAGTTGTCCTCTCCTTGTCGGTTCTTGCTGGTGTTGAGTAGAATCCGCTCGCCCGCTGCGTCTGGCTCCTTTGTCCCGGACTTTCTGTGTGAGCGCTCAGGTATGGCCGCGGCTGCGGTCACCACTGCGACCCTGCCGCCGCAGCAGCAGCTGCTGGCAGACGCTCAGATGTGTCTGCTTGGCTTCCCCTCTCTTGACTAACTCTCTGTCCTGTGATGGCACACTTGGTGTGATTCTCTGGCTTGGGACTGTTCACTGGAACTCTGAAAGTGTTTTCTATGCAAGAGCTTGTTCAGATTCCAGCTTCTGCTCCTCCATCTTCCTGGAACCGTAATATTTGAGTATTTTGAGAGGATAGTAATGATAAAATGTTCCTGAACTGAAGGTGATGTTCTTACTCCAACTCTTTAACATTCTAAGAATCATTGTACTTTATCGAATAATTACAGATTGCATTTGCATTAACCTTAGGAAAATTGTTAGAATAGTAGTGGGTTAATCTGAGTGATAATTCAGAATTTAAAATCACAGAATTCTATAATGCACAACTTTAGTATGTTGATGAATAAGACTATCAAGAAAATATGATCTGTGATATATCCTCTGAGTGCCTATACATGACATTAAGAGCCAGTAAATATTCTACAAATTCATGTAAATTGAGCAATGAGATAGGATTGAGAAGGATGAAGGATAATGATCATCAAGATGCATTGTATTGGCCATGGAATGTGGCTTAGTGGTAGATGCTTGCCTTCATGTGTGAAGCCCTGCAGGAACTGGCACTATGACACAAGTGATAGAGTACTAGCATGAGGAAAAGAAGCTCAAGAACATTTCCAAGGCATGAATTCAAGCCCCAGGACTAGACCAAAATAAGGTGTATTTCATTAAGCCTGGCACTAGCGGCTCGCAGCTGTAATCCTAAATAATCAGGAGGCAGAAAATTGAGGTTTGAAGGCAGCCCAGGCAAGAAAGTCTGTGTTATTCTTATCTCCAATTAAATCTCAGAAAAATCAGAAAGTACTGCTGTGCTTCAAGTGATAGAGTTCTAGCATTCATCCAAAGGAGCTCAGGGACAGCCCCCAGACCAAGAGTTCAAACCTCAGGAGAGGAAAAAGAAAAAAAAAAAACCTCACAATACACTGTTAATATACTGCTTTGTCAAACAGCAAGTCCCACACAACTGCTTAAAGTTAATTTAAAAAATGATAAAATACAACTCATTTTGGAAACCAGACAAAGATAATATACACGGGACAAAGTAAATGTTATATCATGCAGTTTGAGTTGAAATTTGTTCTATAGTCTTCTTAAATCACTTATGAAATTGACAATACTGCCAATTATAGGTCAATTTCCTTGAGGAACAGTTTGTATTCTGCTGTCTTGTATACGAAATCATAGAGGTGATTTTTTGCCATGTATTGAACTATATCTGATATTTTAAAGTAGATTTGTCCTAATATAATATTAATTTAATCAATCATTTCATTAGGGTGATGTTGGTTAGATTTTTTTCCAGTAAATCTTATCCCCTATAATAAATGAGAGCATGCTATGACAGTCTCCTATTAATATGAAAATATACTTTATAAAATCAACTTAAAAGTGGGAAAGATTAAACTTGACTTCTGATTTCATACATTTCAGATTATGTTTCTTATCCTCATTGACTGGGTTGGTGGTGGCACAGTACCCCATGTCAAGAATATGTGTTGGAATATGTGTATTCATGGAAGCCAGGAAGTAAAGAAGAACAGGAATAGGAGTGGGAGAGGGAGAAGGAGGAGGAGGGAAGAGAGAGAGGGAGAAAGAAAAGAAGAAGGAGAAGGAGACAGAGAAGAAAAAGAAGGAAGAGGAGGAAAGGATTTTGATTTTAACAACTTTGATCACAAGTTCTCAGTGACCAAATCTCTACAACTATGCCTACATGAAAGGATTCACCTCTTTATGGCAACTTTATGGCTAATTATTAATTTCATTCTTTTATGATTTCAGATTTAATTTCTAGAGTGGTGGGTAGATATTTCTATACATTTTGATAACTTCTGTTCCTAAATATTTAATTGAATTAATCAAAGAAGCTATTTGGGATGGAGGTGGTTTGGTTATACCATTGCTGGAGAAATATTTTGAGTGCAAATACATTTTATTTAACAGATAAAGAAGCTTCAGAGATTTCACTTTGTGACCTTCAAAAATGACTATTTCATCTAAATCATAATGACTTTAACTTTTCATAATTTTATGACATTTCTATTCAAGTTTTTGTCATCTATAGTTAGATTCTTTCTTTGTAGTTGAAGGAAAAATAAATACTATCACAATCATTTATTTCTTAATTGTTCTATAGAGTAGGAATAATATGAATTTCCTACCATTCAAAAATAAGTTATATTCAAGTCTATGGGAATAATTGCATAAGTCATGGAATATCTTGCTTTATCTCATATGGAGATTGATTCAATTTCTAAAAATCACTGTTGACATAAAATACATGAAATTCCGTGTTTCTCTGAAATGTCTCGGTACTCAAACCTCAGAAATAAATAACCAGTAATTAAGATTTTTATATACTCATAAATGTATGAATTTATAGTTTATGTCAAAAAAGTTTAGGCTTAAAAGAAGAGAAAATCATGTGACCACAGTAGATAATATTAAATTTAATGAAATATTACTTCATTCACCCTGACAGAGCCTATTGCTTTTAGCTTACATGAGAAATTTGATTAATTATCCCTTCATCACTTTTGAATATTAGAGAATTTCAATTTGTGCAAAGATTCTGTCATTTAAACATTTGAGTGTATATTTTTTCATAAAAATGAAAACTTTTTTTCTCACTGCAGGTTCAGACTCACTAACTAAATAAATATCTAAATGTTAATTTGTTAGATTGATTCTCTAGAATTCAAATAATAAGAAATTTATTTTATTCTTACATATATTATATCAGTGCTGAATATGGGTATCTCAAGCTTGTAATCCTCACTACTCAGGAAGCTGGGGTTCAAAGCCAGCCTTGACAACCAAGATATCATCTTATAAATATGTTAGAAACAATTATAAGAAAAAAACATTTGAATACTTATTTTGGGGTCCATTTCAACTAGCACCAACTTATCTGACCTTTGCTGCTTGTCTCAGACATGTCCCTCCCTCAATGCTTTCATTGTATTTGATGTTGGTATAATTTGTGGAGGGGAAGGGAAAAAACAAATGGTTTAAATAAGGATAGAGGTGGACCCATTGCAAGTATGAGGTGTAAAAGTCGTTATGTTGAAAAACGAACTTTACAACTTTGGTGGGGTGAGGGGCGGAGGGGGGGGTAGATGGGAAGGGTTGGGAAGGGGAAACAAAGGAGGAGGCAACAATGCTTGATAAGAAATGTACTCATTACCTTGCTCATGTAATTATAACCCCTCTGTACGGTATTTTCACAATAAAAAAATAAAAATAAATTTAAAAAGCCAGACTTGGCAAGAGTTTGTGAGTCGCATATCAATTAATCACACACACACACATCAAAATACACGCAAACACACACAAAGCCACAAGTGGAGTTGTGGCTCAAATGTTAGAGCAATATCCTTGCTAGGAAAAAAAAATCAAGGGATAGGTCTGGAGTTCAAATCACAAGAACACACACACAAAATATTATGTATAAATTCTTATTTTAGTTGGAAAAAATAGACAATATCATGGAAAGTAATATTTGTTACATATCCTGAAATTTTGTGAAGATGTTTTTATTACAATTTTTCTTAAGATATAACTTAGGTTATTAAAATTAATATTAATATAGTATATTTATAATTACTCATAACACCTTGGAGTATAACTTTTGATATTTTTTCTATAGCCATAAGAAATAGTCTGAGTAAAAGAAAGGAAGGAAGAAAGGAAGAAAAAGATTGAAAGAAAGAAGGAAAGAAATGGAAGGAAGAGAGAAAGAAAGATAGGGGTAGGGATGGAGGGAAGGAGGGAAAAAGGAAAGAAGAAAAGAAGGAAGGAAAAAAAGGAAGGAATTAAGGAACAAAGAAATGAAGGAAGGGAGGGAGGAAGGAAGTGAAAAAACAATTTAATTTATTAAATGTGCTATTTAGCCCACCATAAACTTCTAATTAACCCTTTAGTAAATGCAAGTTTGCAATTTTCATTTCTCTGCATGTTTCCCATGCATGAATGAAACCAACAAATGAAGGTTCAGAAATAACCAGGTGAATTTGTTTGCATCTGTAGTAAATATTTATGCAAATCTTTTCTCATTTTCCATACATCATCAAATAATTATTTGCAAACAATTTACATTTAGTTAAAAATATTCTAAAAATTGAGGTAACCAAGGGATGTCAATATATTATATAATGTGAATACTAGTAATTATAATGGTATTAATATTAGTCTTCATGTTATATTCATTGTAACATTTTTATTATGTATTTTATCAGAGAAATTAGCATACTCTGATTTTGGTGTTTGTGGGAGTCCTAATAGCGGACAGTAATTAAAATGAAAGGAGATCTGTATTTGTTGGCACAAATGAATATTTCTGAAAGCAATTAACTCATTGGAGTTTGTTCAAATACATCAGAAGGGCCTTAAAAAGGCTGTTCCATGTTAACATGGTTACTTATGATGTCATTCAAGAGCTACTAAACAATCATACTTCATTTTGCCGACACTATCATTATTCCCATTGTAAGAAAAATCATTCACATAATTTACATGATATAATCTTGTCCTTAAGTTATTATGTTCTATGAAATAATATCCAAATGATACACTACACTGAGTTAAAGAAAATGTTGCAAAATGTATTGGACATTGTAACTCCTGATTACACGTATTGAAATTCTATTCCCCTGTATGATGACAGTAGAAGCAGTCTTTCAGAGATGACCCTGCAATAATGATCCTGGAAAAGAAGCCCAATATAATTAGTCTGCCATGTGAATGTCCAGCAAACAGATTATAATTAACCAGAAAGTAGACCCCCATAAGGCAAAGATTTGCTTTGAATAACCATTTTTGAAAATCTATGTTTAAGCTTCTGGAGTATGGATAATATACTCCTGATGTTATTTTTTTTAATTTAATTTTATTTTATTTGTGAACATACTGTAAAGAGTGGTTACAATTACATGGGCAGGATAATGCGTACATTTCTTACCAAGAATTGCAGCCTCCTCGTTTGTTTACCCTTCTCATCCCTTCCCAGGCTCCCCCCTCCCCCCCACCCAATCATACCCCCCCTCCCTGCACCGACGCTGTAAAGCTCGTTTTGGACATGACAACTTGAACTTCTCATTGTTGCAACAGGTCCACCTGCATCCTTAAACGACTTGTTTTTCCCCATCTCCTCCACAAGTTATAATGATATCAAATATAGTGAAAGCAGGGGTTATACTGTGGAGGAGGGACATACAAAGCAACAAAGAAATAATCTTATAAATGAGTTAGAATCACATGCATGAAAGAAAAATACATTAAAATACATATCTAAGGGTTCATTTTCCTAACATCACATTATCTGACCTTTTCCTCTTGACTCATACATATACTAGATATTGCAAATAAGGGAAACCATGGGGCCTATGTTTCTTTGGGCCTGGCTTACTTCACTTAATATAATTTTTTCCAAGTTTTTCCATTCCTAACAAATGGGGCAATGTCATTCTTTCTGATGAGGCATAGAATTCCATTGTGTATATATAGATATTTTCTTGATCCATTCATCTACTGAGGGGCATCTAAGTTGGTTCCAAATCTTAGTATGATAAAATATGCTTCAATAAACATAGTTGTGCTGGTAGCTTTAGTGTGGCCTTGTTTGTAAACATTTAGGTAAATGCCCAAAAGTGGGATTGCTGGGTCATAGGGGAGCTCTATGTGAAGTCTTTTGAGGAACCTCCATACTGCTTTCCAAAGTGGTTGAACAAGTTCCTATTCCCACCAACAATGAAGTAAGGTTCCCTTCTGTCCACATCCCCTCCATCATCTGTTGTTGTTAGAGTTCTTGATTTTTGCCATTCAAACTGGAGTGAGGTGGTATCTCAATGTTGTTTTGATTTGCATTTCTATTATGGCTAGGGAGGTTAAGCATTTCTTCATGTGTCTATTGGCCATCCTTCTTTCTTCTTCAGAGAACTTTCTCTTTAAGTCTTTAGCCCACTTATTTATTGGGCAGTTGTTTCTTTGAGGATTTGTTGTTGGGCGATTTAATTTTTTGAGTTCCAAGTATATTTTAGATATGAAACCCTTGTCCGTTTTATGGCTAGTAAAGATCTTCTCCCAATCTGTGGGCTTTCTGTTGATCTTGCTAGGTATGTCCTTTGTCATGCAGAAGCTCTGCAACTTTATGCAATCCCATTTGTCCAACCTTTCTTTGATTTGTAGTGTTTCCAGGTCTCTATTCAGAAAATTTCGGCCTGTGCCAAGGAGACCTAGGGTTTCTCCTATTCCATCCTGTAATGTTTTCAGACTGTCTGCTTTGACTTCAAGGTCTTTGATCCATTTGGATTTGTTTCTGGTGCAGGGTGATATATAAGGATCTAGCTTTAGTTTTCAACAAGTAGTTAACCAATTTTGCCAGCACCATTTACTGAAGAGGCTGTCTTTGTTCCATTCTATTGTTTTAGCTCCCTTATCGAAGATTTGATGGCTATAGGTCTGTAGGTTAATTTCTGGGGATTCAATTCTATTCCATTGGTCCTGAGGTCTGTTCTTACGCCAATACCAAGCTGTTTTGATTACTATGGCTTTATAGTAGAGTTTGAAATTTGGTACTGATATTCCTCCACTAGTGTTCTTTCCATTGAGGAGCGTTTTCGCTGTTCGGGGTCTTTTATTGTTCCATATGAATTTTTGGATTGCCTCTTCTATTTCCTTGAAGAATGAGGGTGGAATTTTGATAGGTATCGCGTTGAATTTGTATATAGCCTTGGGAAGTATTGCCATTTTCCCGATGTTAATCTTTCCAATCCAGGAGCATGGGAGATTTTGCCATTTTTAAAGTTCTGTGTTGATTTCCTTTTTCAAGATTTTAAAGTTTTCATCATAGAGGTCCTTCACTTCTTTGGTTAAGTTAATTCCTAGGTATTTTATTTTTTGTGGGGCTATTCCAAATGGAGTTGCTTTCCTAATTTCAGCCACACTTTTCTCATTGTTGGCATACAGAAACGCCATTGATTTTGGGGGGTTAATTTTATACCCTGCTACTTTGCCAAAATTTTGAATCAGCTTGAGTAATTTGGGAGTGGAGTCTTTGGGATTCTTTAAATACAAGATTATGTAGTCTGCAAAGAGGGAGAGTTTTATTTCTTCTTTCCCTATTTGGATCCCCTTTATGTCTGCATCTTGTCTTATTGCTGTAGCTAGGCATTCTAATACTAGATTGAAGAGAAGTGGAGAGAGTGGGCATCCTTGTCTTGTTCCTGAGTTAAGAGGAAATGGCTTTAGTATAATGCTGGCTGTAGGTTTGTCATATACAGCCTTTATTGTATTGAGGAATGTTCCATGGATTCCTAATTTTTCCAAAACCTTCATCATAAAGGGGTGTTGTATCTTGTTGAATGCTTTTTCTGCGTCTATTGAGATAACCATGTGTTGCTTATTCTTGCTCCTGTGGATGTGATGAATAATATTAATTGATTTGTGTATATTGAACTAGCTTTGCATCCCTGAAATGAATCCTGTTTGATCATGGTGTATGATTTTTTGGATGAATTGTTGAAGTCGATTGGCCAAAATTTTGTTGAGAAGTTTTGCATCAATGTTCATCAAAGAAATGGGTCTATAGTTCTCTTCCTTTGATGAGTCCTTGTCTGGTTTGGGGATGAGTGTTATGATGGCTTCATAGAATGTGTTCAGTAGTGAACTTTCTCTTTCAATTTCATTGAAGAGTTGGAGGAGTATTGGTGTGAGCTCTGCTTTGAAGGCCCTGTAGAATTCGACTGTAAAACCAGCTGGTCCAGGACTTTTCTTAGCTGGAAGGTCTCTTATTGCTTTTTCTATTTGAATGCCTGATATGGGCCTGTTAAGCTGGTTTAACTCATCTTGGTTTAGTTTTGGCATGTCAATATTTGCTAGGAAAAGGTCCATTTCTGTGACGTTCTCAAACTTATTAGCATAAAGTTTTGAGAAGTATTCCCTTATAATGTTTTGAATCTTGGTTGTTTCCGTGGTGATGTTTCCATTCTCATCTCTTAGTTTATTTATTTGGGTGTGTTCTCTTCTTTTTCTTACAAGATTTGCGAATGGTCTGTCAATTTTGTTAATTTTGTCGAAGAACCAACTCTTTGTTTTGTAGATTTTTTCTATAGTTTTTTTGGATTCTAATTCACTTAATTCTGATTTAATTTTAATTATTTCTTTCCATCTACTGGATTGGGGTTTATCTTGCTGCTCTTTTTCAAGGAGTTTCAGATGTGTCATTAAATTGTTGGTTTCAGATCTCTCCAATTTGTTGATGTAGGAGCTCAGAACTATAAACTTGCCTCTGAGTACTGGTTTTGCTGTGTCACAGAGGAGCTGGTAATTTGTGTGTTCATTTTTGTTGTATATCATGAACATTTGTATTTCCTTTCTAATCTTTTCCATGACCCACTCGTGATTCAGCAGTGTGTTGTTCAGCCTCCATGTGATACCAGACTTTCTTTGGTGGCTTTTGGTGTTGAGTTCTGATTTTAGTCCCTTGTCGTCAGAGACAATGCAAGGTATAATTTCAATGTTTCTGAATTTGGACAAGTTTGCTTTGTGGCCTAAAATGTGGTCTATTTTAGAAAATGTTCCATGTGGTGTTGAGAAAAATGTGTATTCTGATGCTGCTGGGTGAAATGTTCAGTAGATATCTGTTAAATCTAGTTGATCTATGTAGCTGTTTAGATCTGCAGTTTCTCTGTTGAGTTTTTGCCGAGTTGATCTAAGGTTTCCATTCAGCATTCCCTTTGTGGTCTCCCTTACTTCCTTCAGCTCTTTGTTAATGTATTCCATGAATGCCTTTAGTGATCTTCGTGTATTCTCTTCTTGCTCTCTCAATTTCTGTATTACTCTTTGATTAGCTTCCTCCCGTTCATGGGATTCCTGTAGTTCTCTTTGAGTGTTCTCAGCCTGTTCACGCCATTCCTGCTTTCTCTTTGAGTATTCTCAAGCTGCTCATGCAAATCCTGTATCCGTTTTCAAGTAGCTTCCTCACACTTATGATATTCCTGTATAAACTTTTGGATTGCCTCCTCTCTCTCCCTATCATGCTCATACAGAGTCCTTTGTTTGCTTTCAATCATTTGATTTATCATGTTTGCCAGCAGTGTGTGTAGAGCTCTTTGGGAATTCTCCTCTGGATTATTCATTATCTGTTCTGTCCCCTGATTATCAAGATTGGGAATTGAGATACCCGGATTTGCAATTTTTCTTATGTTTTTCCGGCTTACTCTGCCCATTTGAGATGAAAATAGCACCAGTTTTGTGCTAGAACACTATCTTAAGGCAAGCATCAACCCAAGTCTGAATTTGCACAGTTAATAGTTTACAGATACAATCTAGTTCAACAGATACATCTATTCAACATCAAACAACTATACGTTAATGGGCTAAGAACCGCAAAGAAGAATTTGGAAGACCAGAAATTATTAGGGTTAGGGAGAGATGTGGGTAAAAAAATAGGAATAGATTGATGTGGGGGGGCTCAGGGAGAGATAACTAAGTCCTAATCTCAAAGCAGGAAATAGGTTGGTTAGGATGAAAGTAGAGAGAGAGAAAAAAAGAAGAAAGGGAATGGGAAAAGAAAAGAGACCAGAAAAAATAGAAAGGTAAAAATTAATAAAATTATGTAGAATCTATAACATTCTATTTAGATAAGAACGTGAATTTATTGAGAGAAGGGGAGAGATATAAAGGAAATGTGAAAATCTTAAAAATAAAAATGCTTAAAATATTATATAGGTATACAGTGGTAGTACTGCTATTAAGGGATTTAAGTCGTAGAGGTTTTGACTTGAGTAATAAATTTGTGGATTAAGTGTGTACACAATGTGGGATAGGGTCTAATAGTCAAGTACGGGTTTATCTGAGGATGTGCAGGACAAGAATTAAGTCACATAAAGAAGAACGAAAGAGAGGAGAAGGTGAAAAGCATAAGAAAGGAAGAAGAAATAGATGAGAAGTTCAGTAGAGCTAAACAAAAAACAAAAAGATAATTAAAAAAAGAAAAAAAAAAGAGAAAGAAGACCAAAAAAGAAAGAAAAACGCATACTCACGTATCCCAAAAATAAAAATTATAAGAGGAAAAAAAAAGTTTCTGGACAACATTTTTTTTTCAAAGAAGGCAAAGATTAAAGATTTAAAAAAGTTTTAGAAAAGAAAAAAAAAATTTTATATAAGGTACCAAAAATAAAAAAGAAAAGAAAAGAATACGAAGAAGAAGAAGAGAGAAAAATAAACCAAAACAACAACAAAAAAAAACTTCTTTGATTTTTTTGGGAGGAGTGGGAAAAATCCTTATCACCCTTGTGTCCATAACCACCCTCTTGTTGGAGTCTCTGGTCTGCTTGTGGTCCTGTGGCTTGGTTGGTTTCTTAAGACAGTTTGTTCAAACAGGCAGAAAAATGCTCTGCTTTACCTAGGATTTGGCAATCCTCCTCCCAGGCTAGTTCATTGGTAGGCAGATCTGCTTTGAGTATCACAAAAGAGGGGGATGCAGTGATGAGGCTAGGTTCTGGGTAGAGTTGAGGCCTTTCAACAGACAGTAGCTTTTCCGGGGCTAGTTTGTGAAAACCTCACATAGTCCAGCCTGGGGCCATTCTCAGGATTTCTGTTTACTGATTTTCAATTGATTGTAAAGGCTCCTAGAGGTAGGGGCAGCCTCTGGCTCTGATTACCCAGTGAAGAAACCCACTCCTAGGGCTGGCGCCCGAGCTGGGTGACTTTTCCCTGGGTGGAGCTGAGTCTGGCAGGTCACGCCGCCGTTAAGTTCTTGTGACCTGCTAAATGACTCATTTTATTCCAAGGCCTGAGTTGGAGCTAGAAGCTCCTCCGAGCTTTGTCGGTATCCAAGATGGAGATCACTGGTGATGGGCGGGGAGGGGTGGCCTTCCCTCCTCTGCTCCCTGAGAAGGAGTGAGGACGTCCGGCTTCTACGCACGCCGAGTCTTAGTTCCCGGGTCGTCTCTGGTCTGCGAACTGCAGGATGAAGATGTTTGTTCCTTGTCAGTTCTTGCTCGTGTTGAGTAGAATCTGCTCACCTGCTGCGTCTGGCTTCTTCGTCCTGGACTCTCTGTTGCTTAGGTATGGCTCCTGTGCTCGCCAGCTGCTGCCACAGCTGCCGCCACAGCAGCGGCTGATGTCAAGAGCTCAGGAGTGTCTTCTTGCCTGGGTTTCCTTCTCTGGCCTAGCTCTCTGTCCTGTGATGGCACACGTGGTGTAATTCTCTGGCTTAAGACTGTTCACTGGAACTCTTGAACTGCTTTCTATGCGAGAGCTTACTTAGACTCCAGCTTCTCCTCCACCATCTTCCCGGACTCTTTCACTCCTGATGTTTTTAAGCCACTTATGTTGAAATATTTTAACAGCCCAATGGCTGACAAAAAGCAAAGTTTTGATTTAAATTTCACAAATTCTGATAAAAAAGATTCATAAGGTTTTATTATTTGAATTTTATTCTCCAAGTCTCTGGGTTTTTAATGGGAATTGAATTGAGGTTCTACTCTCTATTCAACTATCATAATTAATTTTTTGAATATTTTTATTATCTTCAGTTGTACAAACGAGTTGTCATTCACTGAAACAGTGTATGGATACAGTGCATCTTGATCAATGTCACCCCTTTTAACACTCTCATACACCCCTACCAATCAACCCCAATCCTTATGTATCTCAATATTATGTTATGGAATTTCTTGCCATTTAACAAAACAGTTTATGTGTACAAGGCACCTGGAATTGTGTTACCACTTCAACATTTCAACCCCATTTCACACTACCCCTTGCTTTGTATATTTCAATTATGGGAAGTATACAATGTATTCTTGCCTGTATACTATCCTTTTCCCCTTCAATTTCCTACCCCTCTCACATTGCACCTCACTATCCTCTCTTGCACTCCACATTTAATGGTATTTATTTTGTTGGGCATTGACTTAGCCTTTTAAGAGAATTATAGTATTTTCCTTCTCCATCGACTCTGATACTTCAGATAATTCATTTGTACCTCCTTGCATACCATCCAGTGTGTTTACTTTCACATTTATAGACATTCCTATCTACCACAAGTGAGGAAAGTCATGCAACTAAGTTTCTCTGGGTCTGCTTTATTTCACTTAATATTATTTCTAAGTGTTTCATTTTTTCTTTAGAATGGTGCAATATTATTCTTTCTGATGAATGAACAGAATTCTATTATCTATGTATTTATATGTTTGTATATATATGTATATATGTTTGTATACATACATTTATATACGTACATATATACTTGTAAATTGGGACCAATAAAATTATATATATGTATATATAAAATCTATATATACATATATAATTCTTGATCTCTTTTTACAGTGAGAGGCATCTGGGCTGATTCCATGTTGGCAACAGAAAATAATGCAATTAGGAGCATGATTATGCTGGTAGCTTCCGTGTGGCCTTGTTTCTGCTCTATTGGATAAATGACCATAAGTAGAATTGCTGGATCATAGCTAGGTAGCTCTCTATTCAGTTCTGTGAGCAATTTCCATCGTATTTTCCAAAGTGATTGAACAAGATTACATTCCCACCAACAGTGTAATAGAGTTTCCTTGGGGCCACATCCCTATCAGTATCTATGATAGTTCGTATTTTCATAATGACACTGTAAGAGGGGTGAGATGAATCTCAGTGTTGTTTGGATTTGCATTTTTTATGGAGAGAGATGCATCTATTTGTCATTCTTACTACTTCTAAGAAGTTATCTTTAAGTCTTTATCCCATATATTAATTGGGTTCTTGTTTATTTGAGGGTTTATTTTGTTGTGTTTAACTTTTTGATCTCTAAATATGGGTTAGTTATGAAAACACTTGTCTAATACTTAGCTAGTAAAAATCTTCCATTCTGTTCTGTTTCTACATATCCTGCTAACTTTTTCCATTGCCATGTAGAAACTCTTCAGTATGTTGCGATTCTGTTGATCCAGAAAGAATGATATTACACCATTCATAAGGAAATGTGAAGACTTGGAACAAACTTATATTAAGGGAAGAAAGACAGACTCAAAGAAACATAGGTTGCCTAATTTCCCTCATTTGTTGTAGAAGAATGTGCCTCTAATTCTACAAGTAAACACAATTGGAAGGTAAAAGAGAAAACATTACACTTGGACATGATAAATTTTATGGGATTCTAAACATTTATACAATGAGATCAAAGGAGGATACCCTTTGGAGAGGATCACAAAGGATCAATAGCTGTACGAATATTATCATATAAAATAATGTTCATTAAAATGATCTCCAAGAAATGATTATGAGAATTTCATTATTATTTTGCTTTTTCCTTCAATGTTCTGATGCTGTTTATTTTTAAATTTCTACATGGTTGGTCTTATATGTACATTTGGATAGGGCAAGGGGGAATACAGAAATGGTGGGACAAAGGCTTAAATGCAGCAGTGCTACTCAATAGACACTACATTGTAAATGAAATGTACAACTTATGGGAGAAGGAGGTTGAAATGGAAAAACTGGGAGAACATTTGTGAAGAGGTGACACTGTTCAAAAAGAAATGTGCTCATCATCTGACTTATGTAATTGTAACCCTTCTGTACATCATCTTTACAAATTAAAAATGGACCTCATAAACTGGCTAGAGTAGCTATACTAATATTAGATAAGATTGGCTTTAAAATAAAAGTGGTATGAAAGTAAAAAGAGACAAAGAAGGACATTAAATATTGACAAAGGAAACTCTCCATCTGAGAAATATAACAATTCTAAATATCAATGTCCTGAATCCTAGAGCTCACAAATTCATCAGAGAAATACTACTTACTCTAAAAATATGCATATATCCAAATAAATTGTTGGTTGCTTGAACAAATCATTCTTACCTCTGGACAGGCTATCCAGGTGAAAACTTAGCAAAAATTTTTAGAGCTAAATAACTGTACTGACAAGCTATACCTAACAGATATCTACAGAGAATTTCACCTACCAGTGTCACAATATATATTCCATTCATCAGCCCATGGAATGTTCTCCAAAGTAGATCATATTTTAGATCACAAGGAAAATGTTTCAAAATTCAAAAATAAAAATAAAATTACTCTTTGTATTCTGTCAGACCATGATGGGACCCAATTAGATCTCGACACCAAAAGGCATCTCATAACATTCTGAAACTCACAGAGACTGAATAACACATTGCTAAATCATCAGTGAGTCACTGAAGAGATATACAGGGAAGTTCCAACGTTTATGGAATTCAGTGGAAGTGAACACACAAAATAATACCTCCTCTGGGACAGAGCAGCAGCACAGACAATACTCAGAGGAATATTTGTAGCTTTGAGTATGTACATCAACAAACTAAAACAATCTTAAATCATCACTAATGATGTACCACTAAGTCTTTTGACAAAACAGGAAAAGCAAAACCAAAAACCAGTAGACAGAAATAATACAAATTAGATTAAAAAATAAATGAATCAGTCTCAAAAAACATACAATCATAATTGATTTTTATCTACTAGTAGCTCAAAACTTTTCCCAATGAAAGTCAATGTAGTTTTTTTCAGAGATAGACTCAACCATCTCAAACCACTGAACAAAACAAATTTCTGGGATTCAAAGAACCAACATTTGGTTTGCTTTTTAACAGAAATTTACTCTGTTGTTCTTATTAAGGTGATTTATAGATGAATTACAATTACAAGGGTCAGGTAATGAGTACATTTCCTTTTGTGAAATGTCTTCAGTTCCCTCACTTGTTGCCAGTCCCACCCTCATGTCCCCACCCATGTGTTAAATAGTTCACTTTCATCAATGATCAATGAACTCCAATGCTGCAATTTTTCACTCTTTTCCCTAAAGCTCTGTGCCCACCCTTCAACTTCCTGAAGACATACAATGGATATACCAGGCATAAGGTAAAAAAGACAGAATTATCACAAACTATAAACAACAACAAACACAAAACAAAAAAGAAGTTTTCTGTTTCCATTTCTCATAGTTCGTTTGAGTATGTATATCTTGTTATATAAATCTAATTGTTTTTTTATCATCAAGTCAATTCAGGATTAAGGTGTGATAACACAATTTTGCTTTCTATTCAATAATGCTTTTTATTTTATTATTAAAGTTGTAATTAACACAATTCAAGTCCTAGAAATTTGAAAGTTCAGATATAAATGTTCCAAATGTCTAATAATTCCGTTTTGGCAACCAAAATTAAAAACAGGCATATTTTGTCCTCACGAATGTCATTATTTCATGTGTAAAAAGGTTAAATAAATGTAATGTTAATTCAGTGGAGATAAGGAATCAAATACTTATGCAATGCATCAGTACCATAGATTATGACATCTATTAATAAAATTAATAAAACTTGTTTTAAGTAGATTAATTAAGACATGAAGCAAGTGATAACTTTCTTTTCTAAGTGAAGTTATATAGAAATGACAGTCCAAAGATTCCAGAATTCTGTGTGCTTTATACATGTCAATTTACACATATGCTAGGCTCATCTCAACGTTATTTGAAGATAACTGAGAACAGGATTAGAATAAAAAAAATCACTCAAATGGTTAGCTGTATTTTGTGACTAAATAGGTCTATTTTATATCTCTTTATTTTGTTTGAAAAGTCTGGAAAATTTATTTAAGTCACATCAAAAATAATGAGAAATAAACACCCTTAGCTCCTTAAAAGACAATCAATAAAAAAGGAAACAACAAAGAAAAAATTGAACCTCATTTTGCATGTGGTCTTTGTATATTGTGGTGCTTTGTTATTGTGGATTATGTGATTATCCCATGAATCTGGGCTCAAATCACAAGGGCTACAGGAAGAAAATTTCAAAATCTAGAGCAGCTAATATAGCTGTTCAGTTGTTTGTAGGTTTCACTAAAGTCGCAGCTGGATATCAACTGTACAAAGCAAATAATTCTACTGCTTTGTAGGCAAGAATGTGATGGAAACATAGTGTTATCTTCTTAGATGAAATAAGACCACACTTTAAAAGCTGACTAAATGATCAGCCCTTTGAATAACAGTACCATTTTTAATGCATTCTAGATAATTCAAATCCTTCATCCCTCCACAACCATTAATGGCATTCACAAATCATTGCTGAGAGGAATTTCCAGTTCTACTTGATATTTCAAATGGATTAGGAGAAACATAAACAATAATTCAAGTTGTTGAGAATATTTAATTTAGAATAAGCAAACAAATCAGATTCAACTCCATAGCATAACCTTTAGGAAAAGTGAATTAAGGTACATGGCATGTTCTTTTAATTTAATTATAGACATTAGGGTAAAATTCCAGAAACACTCTGCAAGAAGGAAACAGAAGTCTTTGATAAGATATATTAAAGATTACAAGTAATTTTGCCTACAATTTCTATTATATGATAGCATATTTTTCCACGAATCAGAGACAAAAATATTTTTAATTATGATATGGAAAATGCATCATCATGAATGAATGAAATCAGGGAGTAGATGGCTCAGTGCTGGTTGGTTCTGTAAAATATTCACATTATTTTGAATGATCTGGTGTTTTTGTCTGTGTGGAATTATGAATGTATTTTATATTTGGGCGGAAAATTTGATTATTAGATCACTGATGACACCCAATGTCAGGAATCTAACCTGAGTCAGAGTGGTAAATATGTATGTGTGCGTGTGTGATTGTGTGAGTGCCAACAAGTCTGTATTTAGAAGGAAGTATCTTATTTCCCTCAGGATATATACTTAATTCTATTAGTTATACTTCATTACTGACAGCAGATAAAAGTAATTAACATTTTGAGACATATGTTTATGTTCCTATGTTTGCATGAACAAACTAAAAATTTATATTTTGGGTATGAGTTTTGTCGAAGGTCAGCTGAAAGTATAAATATCTTGAGAAAGATGTCAATGGCAATCATTTCAGTGTAAATCAATTTTAGACAACACTTGGAAGGATATGTAATCACATATGAAAATGCAACATTTATTGATTTTCAAAAGCTACACTATTAGAGGAATATTTAGGAAAACAAGTTAAATTATAGAAAGATAAAAGTAATGTTATTATTTATTGCATACAGTTTTGTATTTTAGTTTCATCAAGTAAAAATGCCATTTATTTCTACTGTATAGGAAGGAAAACCCTAAATATTACAGTTTGTGCCATATTTCACATTGAGAAGCTTTGTTTATATCAATAAGTTTATTTCTTTTGTTTCTGCTGTCCTGTTCATAATTCTGCTTCTCATAGTATTCTTCTAAGAACTTTTTCGTTCTGCCAGATTGGGACTTGAGCATACATCATGCTCTCAGTTTTTTTTTTTTGTTTTTTTTTTTGCTAACAGTAGTCAGTCTACTATTTGAACCATGCTCCAGCCCAGAATTTTTTGTAGTTAACTAGAGATAGAACCTCATGAACTTTCCTACCAGCCTGAAAACCATTATCCGCCAAGTCTCGTACTTCTTAATCACTAGGATTATAGAGATGAGTCTTGGATCCGAAGAGTCAATGACTTTTTGTGTCTTATAGCTTCCACATGTTTGCTAGTAATTGCAATAATAAACTACCCCAGATTGGGTAGCATTAACATTGTAAATACATTGTCTCTGAGTTGGTGGAATTAGAACTCCAAGATTAGAGTTGGCTTCTGATTCCTCTTTCCTTGGCATATTCAAAGCATTCTGCTGCTCTTGGAGTAGACTTCAACTTAAATGCTACCTTTGAGATTCTGTTTCCATATGAAGTCACTTTGTAAGACATGACACATTTAAATTCCCAGCGCTACTGGAGGATTGAACTCAAAACCTATAGTTGTGAAACAGTATCTCTACTACTACCATACCTGCAGATTATAATTTGATTGCTTATTTTGAGGTAGTATCACTATGCCTGGGCCTGCTTGGACTGAGGTCCTCCTAACACAACCATAAAACATTTTGCCTGGAACTAGAATTCCCTAAGCTCTGTTTTCCAAGTAGATAATATTATAGATTTGAGCCACTTTATCCAGTAAAAGTATACAATTTCAAACTATCTTGATATTGCCTATATTTGTGCTTAACATATATAGCTAACCTTAATTTTCTCCCTCTTTTGTTTAGTACTCTGAGTTGAAACCATTGGCTTTCTTGATATACATGGCTTTGTTTTGGATGGAATCCCACCACTATCAAAAATGTCTCACAAAAGTTTATGTCAAAAATCATGGAAAAGAAGGCTTCAGGTTGGGAAAAACACTGACCTTTAAGTTATAATTGCAGTATTATTAATAGTGTTAGTCAATGATTGCATAAGTATCAGGAAGAAGGCAGAAATGTGAAAGATGTCAGGTCTCTGTAGAAATTTTGTAGTTGTCACTTCATGTTATCTTCCTTCCTTAAAGCATGTTTTATTAAAACCCTCTGGGTGTATATTGGTTGGACTGATTGGTAATCATCTCTGGAAATAAAGCTGATTTTAAAAGTCTGATGGTGTGGTAAATAAAGGAATAATCAGAATGAGCACAGATAATGTCACAGATTGAGCAGAACAGGTTAACTGCAGAACAGCAAAAAGAAAAAAAAAGCAAAGTTTCAAGTTTGATGATCCACATTGGAACATATACAGATAGATATATACATATAGATATACATTTACATGTACATACATACATGAAAAATTAAATCTCCAGTAGAATACAGAGAAACTTGGCATGACAGGTATTAAACTATCTCAAACTGGTTGCAGGAAAGGTACAATAAAATATAGATAGTTTAGCATAGATTCTGTAAAGGATGAAAATTCTTCCTTCATTATATACTTTACAAATATCCGTTTTAAGTTTTTTTGTGAAAATACCATACAGAGGGGTTACAATTACAGGGACAATGCAATGAGTACATTTCTTTTATTTTTTTGAGGGGGGGGGGTCCTGGTCGTGGGGCCTGAACTCTGGGCCTGGGCGCTGTCCCTCAGCTCTTCAGCTCAAGGCTAGCGCTCTACCACTTGAGCCAAAGCGCCACTTTCGGATTTTTTCTTTTTGCTTATGTGGTGCTGAGGAATCGAACCCAGGGCCTCAGGCATGCAAGGTATGCGCTCTACCACTGATCCACCTTCCCAGCCCAGATGAGTAATTTCTTATCAAGCATTCTTACCTCCTCCTTTCTATCCCTTTATCATTCTTTTCTATCTCCCCGACCATCTCTCCCACTTTGAGCCAAAGTTGTAAATTTAATTTTTCTACATAATATACATCTCATTGTTGCACTGGGTCCACTTTTATCCATATTTAAACAATTTGGTTTTTCCCTTCCCCTCCACAAATTATACCAACATCAAATAAAGTGAAAACTAGGTTAAGTTTTTTTTTATATATTGTAGTAGGAGCATCAACACAATGCTGAATATTTGAATTACAGAAAATATGCAACATGGGTAGGCACTGGTGGCTCAAGGATGTAATCTCAGCTAGTTAAGAGGCTAAGATCTGACGATCACAGTTCAAATCCAGCCTGCATAGTAAAGTTCATTAGATTCTTATCTCCATTTAACCACCAGGGCAAATGGAGTTCCAGTTCAGATTGTATGTCGAGCACTGGCTTAGAACACAAAAACACCATCCAGGCCTTGAGTTTAAGCCCTGGGATCAACAGAAACAAAGATATAAAATAAAACATGGTGTTAGATATTCTATAATGAAACATAATTTAACATACTCTACATTGTTAGAAAGACTAGACTTCTGGGTTAGCTTTATAACTTACCATAATAAGGGATGTTATGGACTTATTGAACAGAAATGCTTATTCAGATTTACAAGTTTGAATGTTTCAGTATATGTTCAGTTGGTTTTATTGCTTTGGGAGACTGTGACAAGACAATGGCAAGATGGGGATTATGTCAAATAGAAAAGTTTTTTTACCTAGATCGATTAAAATATAAAATAAGAAAGTAGTTGAGAGTCTATGTTCTCATATCTTTCACGCTGAAGAACTTAATCTCCAGAACTATTCAGATATTCTCCACAGTCTGGGAGGAAATAGAAAGTCATTTTTCTTTAACACATCTTTCTGGGGCATTCTAAATTCAATTGGTAACACCTTCACAAATGATAATGACTTGTCCAGGGGAAGAAGCAAGTAGATATTTCTGCAAATTCTAATCAGAACTCAGCAGACTAAATATTTTATGGAATTCCTATTGAAATATTTTCTTGCAGACGGAGTGGGTCTTATAATAAAAATGTGGGTATCTGTGTGTTTGTATGTGTGTATGTGTGTGTTTGAATAAATTAATATAACAATGTAGCATAGAAAAGTATTAGTGGGGCTGGGAAAGTGGCTTAGTTGTGGAGCCCTTGCCTTGCATGCATGAGGCCCTTGGTTAGATTCCTCAGCACCACATAAACAAAAAGAAAAAAGCCAGAAGTGTCGCTGTGGCTCAAGTAGTAGAGCGCTAATCTTGAGCTGAATAGCAGAGTGACAACGACCAGGTCCAGAGTTGAGGCCCCATATCCAGACCCCCCCCCCCAAAAAAAAGTAATATAGAAAATCCCTTGAATGGATCAAATTGTTTAAAACGAATGTAACTGTATGTAAAGTAAGATCTGCACATACTTAAAAGGAAAAATGCTACAGTATTAAATCACAAAAATCATAAGATTCTTAAAAATTCTGAAATGTAATTAGTAATTCCAAAATATCCATAATGAGAACTAAACACTACTGACTTAAAAAGAACAAAATGTGCAAATTATAGAATCTGAGCAGTGTACATGAGTGTACATAATTTAAAAATACTCCATATTATACTGTTTTTAGAAGACTGAATGTGGATTATCTAAAGGAAAACATCAGCACATTATATAAATGAAATTAAAAATCTCATGGTAAGAGAGAATAATAGTAGTTTGTGCAAAATAATAATTTAATAAATGGTGGTCAAAATCTAGTACTGACTAAATTGTATACCTAAGTAGTTAGATCCAAAGAAGACCCAAGTTACTCGAGCTGATTTGAAACTTTGGCAAAGTAGTAGAATACAACTGCAACATTATTATGGATGTTGACTCTGGCATGGAATTCATTTCCTCTTTGATCTGACAAATGAATATATGAAAGAACATAACTTCTCCAACTAAATATCAAGACCTAACTAAACATAGCTTGAAAAGTCATCATGCAATCCGTATTGCAACTGGGATAAAAAGAAAAATCAGTCATACTGATTCTGTATTTATTTTAAATGTTGGCTTTTTTCATAAATTATTTCCTTTGTCTTGCATTTTTAAAACATTGTGTTAAATGATTTATATCTTGGTAACTAATTTTGGATGCTTCCTTAAATTTTGTTCTGGGTATAATATCTCACTTCAGTTCCTAACCCAAGAAATGTTGTTTACAAAACAAATGCTAATAACCACCATTTATAATACACAAAATCTCATAAGCGTGATTTCAGGAAGCATAGGTTAACATTTTGATATCATGGTCTCATGACTGATCAGGCCTATCTGCATGAGTAAAGTTGTACCTAGATTCCTCAGCCTAAATTTAGCCACTGTTAAAAAATGTTTATACCTTTATCGGTCACCCATCAGAGGTTAAACCTGAGTATAAAATCTAAGGAAAATAATAAGGTAAGAATTTAGCTCTTCTGGATATAAAGTAAACCACAATGTAGCATAGAGTAACTCATTTGACTAAAGTCAACTTATTTCTCTAAAACATATTAAGCATTCCCTTACAATGTGTATTATTCTCAAGAAGGGAATGAAGAATGTGAGAGGACGACTAAGCAAAGTATTGTCTTCAAATATACATAATTTGGATTTAACTCTTTATTTCGTTATAGGCATTTTTGATAAAAACTTTCTGAATAATTGATTTCCTGGTCAGGTATAATATATACTAGTTACATATATCAAACCGAATTCAGAAAATGGTATATAATAATTGAGTAGAAAAAATTCAATAAATAGCAAAAAGTATATACCTATAGGGTAATATTTTGAAGAGTCAATTGGAAATATTCTAATATAATAACTTGAACAATTTCACATTGACAGTAATTATCTAGAATACTTTAATGCTATTTGGACAAGATTGTCCTTCTAAATAAGCAAAACCAATTTCTCCTTTTACTTTATCAGGGAAATATCTCAGCTAAAAATGGAAATTAACATATGAATCTATAACAACTGGAATGAATTTTACTATTTTTTGGCAAATATTAATTTCAAAAAAGTATTTTATTGTGTTATAAACATATATCCATATAATGTAACTTGTTAAATTTTATTCCTTTTATTAATTTCATTGTCCTATTTTTATACTTATATTTTATTATGTCATCATAAGAACTTATGAAATATTTGAACATATTTACTCCACAATATTTCTCCTCATGTTCTCTCTTACTTTTTTCCAAACTTAATCAGTTCCATCTTTTACAGCTGTGTCATTCATTTTAATTTCTGGGTCTAGAGTCTGCATATGAGAAATCTAATATTTGATTTTCACAGTATCGCTAATTGCTTTAATATGAAAGTTTCCAATTCTATTTTCTTGAAGATGATATGATTTCATAATTATGTGTGGCTAAATAATATATCATTGTGTGTATATATATATATATGTGTGTGTGTGTGTGTATATATATATATATATATATATATATATATATATATATATATATATATATAAAACAGTTTCTCTCTTCAATGAGTGATTAAGGAACATGTAGTTAATTCTGTAGTTATTTATGCTTTTTTATGTGGGAGAAGGAAGGATAGAAATAATGATGTTTGGAATAAGAAACATGCTCTTTAGGCAGGCACTCTACTATTTGAAACATCTCTCAGTTGCTCTTTCATCAGTATTTCAATGATGAATTGTATTTAAAAATAAAATTTAATTACAATTGCACAGGTGTTCTTTTTCAGTATATATATTATTTTTTATTACAATGTTACATTTAGTATGTCATGTGAGTATGGGGATGTATGTGAGCATGAAAATCTAGGCCTGTTTGTACATGTAGCTGACTTGAAGGAAACAATGTATGTGAGATACAGGATTCAAATAAAAGTTTGAGAAATGTAAGTTGCTAAATTGATGTATATGTCCAGTTTGTGGAGTGTGATTTCAAGATCACATTTTGGTAGGTTTTATACCAAGTAAATAGATGTTTCTAATCCAAAATCATAAGGAATAAAACAACAACTCTGTTTCATAATCATTCAGTCTTAGTACTCCAGACATTGCAATAAGTGGAAAAAATGATTGAAAGTATGGTGGGTCAGTAGTAAGCCTTTAGACACTCTACTTTTTCCCCAAAATCTTCAGATATACTCTTTGGATATAAATTACAAGTATATTGATAAACATACAGATGTAATATGGTCTTATATATGTAAATATATGTCTATATTATAAATAGATCATATATTAACTTATATTTTAAATGTGTATCACAAATATTTTTTTATATTTAAATGTAATTCATCTCATCATACATATATACACAGACAGATAGATAGATAGATAGATAGATAGATAGATAGATAGATAGATAGATAGATAGATAGATAGATAGATAGATAGATAGATAAATTTTTTTTGGTCAGTCGTGGGGCTTGAACTCTGGGCTTAGGTGCTGTCCAAACGCTCTTCAGCCCAAGGCAAGAGTTCTACCGCTTGAGACATAGCGCCACTTCCAGTTTTCTGGTAGTTTATTGGAGATAAGTATCTCATGGAATTTCCTGCCTGAGATGGCATTGAACTGTGATCCTCAGATCTCAGCCTCCAGAGTAGCTAGGATTATAGGCATGAGGCACTGACACCCGACTATACTTATATCTCAGATTTGTTACTGGAATAAATGGTACAAAATCTATTATTCTTATCATGAAAGGACTTCACCCTGACAGGTATAATTACAAGAAGGAAAACAATAACTATTCACAGTGGCAAAAAAATCCCTTAGGTGCCTAGCAAGACAGCATGTGTTTCCAGACACTGCATGTGGTGTGAGCAGTTTGCAACCCAAGCGACTGTGGAAGATATTGGACCCTAAAAACCTGACAATTGCATAAACACCGCCCTCTATGACAGATTTAGCAAGGCCTATCTTAGAGATTCTTGTTAGGGACATGATGAAAAAATTTATAGTTTAGTTGTGATTACAGAACTCTTTAACACATAACACTCAACCATTAACCATATTTAGCATAGTTTCTATTGCTCTAACATATTTTCTTGGCTCAGTAAACTGTTTTTTGTTTGTGAAAACTTAGCTGTTCAAAACATAAACATGGGATTTTAATATTTTTGAAATTACTGCCTGCATAATGTTGTATGAGATGAGCTTCTCTTTAGCATATCATAGGAATAAACTTAATCTGATTCAAACTTGGAAACAGATAGCTTGTTCTCTCTCCTAGAAAACCATCTATATAGACTTCTTTACATGTAAACAGATCCTCATTTACTTGCAAAAGTCTGTCAGTGAGTCAAACCTAACTCACGCAAGTGAGGTGAATTCTTCTCTCATGCTTTCTTTACATTAAAAATGGTAAGAACTGTTCAGTAATGTGCAATCATTTTAATATGAAGTGTGACTCCTATTTTCCATAATATGAATCAAGCAGAGGGATCAGTTTAAGATGTGAAAGAGACTTAAAAAGAGTCTCAGACCTTGAAAATTGTCCTGGGTATGAATTTTTGGAGAAATATCTCTTTTTAAAGACAAAGGACTAATTTTTTTAAAATTATGCTGGTACTGGGGTTTGCACTCCTGGCCTTGAGCTCTATCTGGGCTTTAAATCTCAATGTTTGCTCTATACCTCCCAAGCCACACCTTCACTTCTTCCATTTACCACAAGTGGAGAAAAGAATATCTTAGGTTTATCTTCTTGGAATTGCTTCGAATTGCAATTGTCAAATTTGAACCTACCGACTATCTAGGTGTAAGCCACTGGTGCTGTGCTAAAACTCACTTCATAAGAATAAAAAATCACAAAAAGAGGAGAAAAAATATTTGTTCAATTATTTATGTGTTGTCTGATAAACCAAAGCACTTGCTACTGGAAGAGAAAAAGAGAGAAGATGGAGATGAATATGTAGGAGAGAGACACAAAGAAAGAAGACAGGAAGGGAGGTTAAAAGAGGGGAGGGGAGGGGAGGGGAGGATACGAGAGGAGCGGGTAGCTGAGTACAATAGTCTACTCCTCACTAAGGTTTTTTTGGACAATCAGTACCTTTGCATTTATGTAGCCAAAGCTTTTTATTTTTGGTAGTAGTAAGCTGAGATATAAAATAACAATTTACGGGTAATAACATGTTAGTTTGCTTCCTTCTGCACCAAAGAAGCCACATTTAGGTTACTGTCAGAGAGAAGGCAAGAGTAAGCAATTGAAGTGATTCTGAGAAACAATAATTGACATGCCAGGAATGCTCCCTTGTATGGTGAAGTCAAGCATCACTCTTGTTTCCTGTTCCAGTCTTCCTCTCAAACAGAAGAGGAAGGAGATATCTGAGTAATGATCATCTCTCTGTTTACCCTCATCCCTTGGTCTCTCAAAAAATGAAATGAAAGGAGACTTAACCTGAACTATTGGGGAACATGAGAGGAAAAAGTTCAGTCTAACTTATTGTGAAACTTTAAAAATAATTGGAGCAGCATTTCAAATACTGAAATAAAACTTCTTAAATTATTAACAAAAAATAACTAGAAATTTATCGAAAACTTAGAAGACTACAGAGCTCACTACATAGTGGAATCTGAAAATTGAAACTGATTCCTGCTTCTATCATCAGAAATTGAAGATCGTCCCTAAACGTCCAATACTAGGTAAATTACCCTTGATATTCACTTATACTTTGTGAATATAATGCCGAAAATATGACTTTAAATTTAGACTGCTGAAGTGATAAGCGATGGGAATTCATGATGGATAACATAACGCTGACAGAATGGAAATTATTTCCCTTCCATCTTCATTGTGTAGAGAATAAAAATGCTCTATTGGATGGCCCTGAAAGTCCAATTCTAAATTTAGGACAGAAGGTGAATAGTAAAGATCTATCTTAGCCATTCTGAGATTAGAAATGTGGAGAAATATGCTCATTTATGTAGGTCAAATATGGAAGAGAGGATGTGGCAAGCCATAGCCAAATGCCAAATTAGAGATATTTAACAAAATACCATGAAGTTGAAACAAGTCTTAAAAGGGGATCTGGGCTAAAAGGGAGTAGAGTAGAAGAATGTAGAGGGAAATGGTGGACTAATACATTCATAACATTCAATGTACACATGTCAGAATATAAGTAGGTAACATGAATGGATAGGTGGGGTTGGAGTAAGGGAAGGAAGAAAAATGTTAAGTTTAACAATGATCCAGATGCACTATATATTGAAATGCACATACACTCTATTCAACACTGACATGATGAAGCAAAACCCCTCTGCACAACTAGCTAAACACAAATATTTTTGAAGTTTTAATATTCAGAGTCCTGAAGCATAAACCTTTAGGGATAAATAAGAAGAGAGAATTGGCATATTGTTGAGGCTTGTTTCCCTTTCAATATACTAAATTTAATGTGTCAATTCTGCTGCAAATATAAATTTTATTTTGCCTATTCTTTTAAGCAAATTGCTTAAAATGTAGAGAACCAAATTCCAATATCCCTTCATTTCCAATAAAAAAAATCTTATGCACCTTTCAGTTTCTCAGTTATTTCTAAATTCCTTAATGCAATGCATTATTAGAACTATTTTCATTCCATAGTTAAATTTATTTTTTTGTTGTTGTTGTGAAAATATTGTACAAAGGGGTTTCAATTAAATGGGCAAGATAATGAGTACATTTCTTATCAAGCATTGTAGCCTCCTCCTTTGTTTCCCCTTCCCATAACTTCCCGTCCTCTCCCTGCTCCCCACCCAATCCTCCCCCCCACCAAAATTTTGAAGTTTGTTTTCGACATAATGACTTGTACATCTCATTGTTGTAATTAGTCTAACTGTATCCCTATTATTTAAACGATTTGTTTTTTCCCTTCCCCTCCACAAATTATACCAACATCAAGTACAGTGAAAGCAGGGTTTGTACAGTGGGGGAGGGACATAGAAAGCAAAAAAGAAATAATCTTATAAATGTGTTAGAAACAATCAAATGAAAGGAAAAAAACATTTGAATATATAGCTTAGGGTTCATTTCCCTAACATCAACTTGTCTGACAGTTTCTGTGTCTCAGACATACACTAGTTATTGCAAATAAGGGAAACCATGACACTTATGTTTCTTTGGGCCTGGCTTACGTCACTTAATATATTTTTTCCAAGTCTTTCCATTTCCTAACAAATGTGGCAAATGTCATTCTTTCTGATGGAGGCATAGAATTCCAGTGTGTATATATATACCACATTTTCTTCATCTACTCATCTACTAAGGGGCATCTGGGTTGGTTCCATATATTAGCTATGGTAAATAATGATGCAATAAACATAGTTGTAGTGGAAGCTCTACTGTGGTCTTACATGTGAACATTTGGGTAAATACCCAAACTGGGATTGCTGATTCATAGGGGAACCCTTTTTGTAGACTTTTGAGGAACATCAATACTGATTTCCAAACTGGTTGAACAAGTTTACACTCCCATCAACAATACAGTAGTGTTCCCTGCTGTCCATATCCCCTCCAGCATCTGTTATTATTAGAGTTCTTGATTATAGTCATTCTAACTGGTGTGAGGTGGTATCTCAATGTTGTTTTCTTTTATGACTAGGGAGGTTCAGCATTTCTTCATGTGTCTATTGGCCATCCTTCTTTCCTCTTCAGAGAAGGTTCTCTTTAAGTCTTTAGCCCACTTATTTATTGGGCAGTTGTTTCTTTGAAGATTTGTTGGGGTATTTAAATTTTTGAGTTACAGGTATATTTTAAATATGAGACCCTTGTCCATTTTATGGCCAACAGAAAGCCCAATCCGTGGGCTTTCTGTTAATCTTGCTAGCTATGTCCTTTGCCAGGCAGAAGCTCTGCAATTTTATGCAATCCCATTTGTCCAACCTTTCTTTGATTTGTTGTGTTTCTGGGTCTCTATTAAGAAAATTTCGGACTGTGCCAACAAGACCTAGGGTTTCTCCTATTCCATCCTGCAATGTTTTCAGAGTGTCTGCTTTGAGTATGAGGTCTTTTATCCATTTGGAGTTGATTCTGGTGAAGGGTGATATATAAGGATCTAGCTTTAGTGTTCTACAAATTGTTAACAAATTTTACCAGCACCATTTACTGAAGAGACTGTCTTTCTTTGATTCTATTTTTTAGCTCCCTTACCGAAGATTAAATGGCTATAGGTCTGTAAGTTAATTTCTGGGTTTACAATTCTATTCCATTGGTCCTGAGGTCTGTTCTTGTGCCAGTACCAAGCTGTTTTGATTACTATGGCTTTATAGTTGAATTTGAATGTGGTATTGATATTCTTCCAGCACTGTTCTGTTAAGGATCATTTTTGCTATTCAGAGTCTTTTATTGTTCCATATGAATTTTTTGATTCCCTCTTCCATTTCCTTGAAGAATGAGGTTGGAATATTGATAGATATCGCATTGAATTTGTAGATAGCCTTTGGAAGTATTGCCATTTTCATGATGTTGATCTTTCCCAATCCAGGAGTATGGGAGTTTTTGCCACTTTCTAAGTTCAGTTTTGATTACCTTTTTCAGTTTTTTAAAGTTTTCATCATAGAGGTCCTTCTCTTCTTTGGTTAATTTAATTCCTAGGTATTTTATTTTTTATGGGGCTATTACGAATGTAGTTGCTATCCTAATTTCAGCCACTCTTTTCTTATTGTTGGCATACAGAAAATCCATTGATTTTTGAGGATTAATTTTATACCCTGCTACTTTGCCGAAGTTTTTAATCAGCTTGAGTAATTTTGGAGTGGACTCTGTGCGATTCTTTAAATACAAGATCATGTCATCTGCAAAGAGGGAGAGTTTTACTTCTTCTTTCCCTATTTGGATCTCTCTTATATTTGCATCTTGTCTTATTGCTGTAGTTAGGCATTCCAATATTAGACTGAAGAGAAGTGGAGAGAGTGGGCATCCTTGTCTCATTCCTAAGTTAAGGGGAAATAGTTTTTTACCATTAAGTATAAGGCTGGCTACAGGTTTGTCATATACAGCCTTTATTGTATTGAGGAAGGTTCCATGGATTCCTCATTTTTCCAGAACCTCCATAAAAAGGGGTGTTGGATCTTGTCAATTGCTTTTTCTGCATTTATTGAGATAACCATATTGTTCTTATCCTTGCTTCTGTTGATGTGATGAATTATATTAATTGATTTGCACATATTAAACCAGCTTTGCATCCCTGAAATGAAACCTGTTTGATCGTGGTGTATGATTTTTTTGGAGGAATTGTTGAAGTAGATTGGCCAAAATTTGGTTGAGAAGTTTGCATCAATGTTTATCGAAGAAATGGATCTATTGTTCTCTTTCCTTGATGAGTTCCTTCCTGGTTTTGGGATGTGTGTTATGATGGCCTCATAGAATGAGTTTAGTAGTGAACTTTCTCTTTCAGTTTCATTGAAGAGTTGGAAGAGTATTGGTGTGAGCTCTGCTTTGAAGGCCTTATAGAATTCCGCTGTAAAACCATTTGGTCCTGGGCTTTCCTTAGATAGGAGGTCTCTTATTGCTGTTTCTATTTCAATGCTTGATATAGACCTTTTAAAATACTTTGATTCATCTTGGCTTAGTTTTGGCATGTCAGTATTTGCTTGGATAAGGTCCATTTCTGCCAAGTTCTCAAACTCATTAGTAGAAAGGTTTTAGAAGCATTCCCTTATAATGTTCTGAATCTTAGTTGTTTCTGTGATGATGTTTCCATTCTTATCTCTGAGTTTATTTGGGTGTGTTCTCTTTTTTTTCTGCTAAGGGTGTGTCATTTTTGTTACTTTTTTCGAAGAATCAACTCTTTGGTTTCTTGAAACTTTCTTTTTTTTACATTCCAATTCATTTAATTATGATTTAATTTTAATTATTCATTTCCATCTACTGGATTGTGTTTAACTTGCTGCTCTTTTTCAAGGAGGCTCAGATGTCTCATTAAAGTGGTTTCAGGTCTCTCTAATTTGTTGATGTAGGAATTCAGAGGTATAAACTTGCCTCTGAATACTGTGTTTGCTGTGTCCCAGAGGAGCTAGTAATTGGTGTATTCATTTTTGTACAATATCATGAACATTTGAATTTCCTTTCTGATCTCTTCCCTGACCCACTCGTGATTCAGCAGTGTGTTGTTCTCGATCCATGTGTTACATGACATTCTTTGGTGGCTTTTGGTGTTAAGTTCTAATTATATTCCCTGTGGTCTCAGAGAATGCAAGGTGTAACTTCACTGTTTCTGAATTTCGACAAGTTTGCTTTGTGGCCTAAAATGTGGTCTATTTTGGAAAATGTTCCATGTGCTGCTGAGAAAAACGTATTGTCTAATGCTGCTGGGTGAAATATTCAGTAGAAGTCGGTTAAATCTAGTTGGTCTATGCAGTTGTTTATATCTGTGGTTTCTCTGTTGAGTTTTTGCGATGTTTATTTATCTAGTGGGGAAAATTGTGTGTTAAAGTCCCCAACAATTAATGTCTATGGATCTTTGTGGGAGTTGAGGGAAAGTAGTGTTTCTTGGATGAATTAGGGTGCTCTGTTGTTTGGCAAATAGATATTTAGTATTGTAATATCCTCCTGAAGGAGTGATCCCTTAATTAGTATGTACCGACCTTTTCACTAATTTTAATTAAAAGCCTATTTTATCTGATATTAGGATTGCAACTCCTTCCTGTTTATGGGGGCCGTTTGCTTGGTAGATTTTGTTCCAGCCTTTAAAATTGAAAATGTGTTTGTTTTTGTGGGCAAGATGTGACTCTTGAAGGCAGCAGATAGAAGGATCTTGCTTTTTAATTCAAGTAGACAGACTTTGTCGCTTAATTGGAGAGTTAAGCCCGTTAATGTTGAGAGATAGAACTGAGAGGTATTTGGGAATTCCTGCCATTTTATCTAACTACTTCGGGGCTGCTGTAACTGTGTTCTTCCTATGGTTCTTGGATTCTCAGTTTGGGTGCTCTTTCTTGGCCTTTATTGTGGTCTTGTTGGTTTTCTCTGTGTAGGACACCTTTAAAATTCTTTTGTAGGGCTGGTTTGGTGGGGATATATTGTTTCAATTTTTGTTTGCTATGGAAGGGTTTTATTTGACCTCCAATTACTAAGGAGAGTATAGCTGGATAAAATATTCTTGGTTGATAGTTGTTTGTCTTTAGGGCATGGCTTACACCATTCTAGGCTCTTCTTGCTTTGATTGTCTCTGCTGAGAAATCTGAGGTGATTCTAATTGATTTCCCTTTATAGGTGATTGATATTTTCTCCATGACAACTTTAAGGATCTTTTCCTTGTTCTGAATTAATCCTTTGTGCATTATAATGTGACAATGGAATATCTTGTTCTGGTCTAGTCTATTGGGAGTTCTAAAAGCTTCTTGTATCTGAATAGACCTATCTTTTTGCATGTTTGGGAAGTTCTCTGCTAGGATCCTGTTAAACAAATTTCCTAGACCATTGACTTCTGGCTCTAGGTGTTCCTCTACCCCCATTATCCTCAGATTAGGCCTTCTAATGGTGTCTTCCAAGGGTTGAATGTTGAATAGATCTATGATATTTCTTGGATTTGTCTTGGATGGTTGTATGTTCTTTCTCTATAATATCTAGGCTGTCTTCTATCCTCAGAATTCAATCTTCTGCATGGCCTATCCTATTATCCAGACTTTCTACTTTTTTTTTCTTTTCCTTCGAGTTGGTCAGTTTTTATGGCTTCTAATTCTTTGATGGATCTTTGTTTTAGAACTTGTATGAAATTCTTTCCTTCCTTAATTTGGTGTTCAGTGTTTATTCTCAAATCACTTGGTGGATTGGTTATGGTTTCCTTGGACTCCCATTCCTTCTGTGGGGATCCATTCAGCATTCCCTTTGTGTACTCCCTGACTTCTATCAGCTCTCTGTTTATGGATTCCATGAATGCCTCTTGTGATCTTTGTCTATGCTCATCCCATTCTTGCAATTCCTTTATTACTCTTTGATTAGCTTCCTCACGTTCATGCAATTCCTGTAGTTCTCTTTGACTGATCTCAGCCTACTCACACAATTCCTTTATTTCTCTTTGAATGTTCACAAGCTGGTCATGCAATTCTTTTATCTATCTTTGAGTAGCTTTCTCACACCTATGAGCTTCCTGTTTTGACCTTTGGTTTGCCTCCTCTCTCTCTATCATGCTCACACAGAGTCCTTTGCAGATTTTCAAATTTTTTTTTAACATGTTTACCATTAGTGTTTGTAGAGCTTTTTGGGAGCTCTCCACTGGATTATTCATCATCTGTTCTGTCCATGATTATCATGAGTGGGAGTTGAGATACCCGGACTTGCCATTTTTCTTGTATTTTTCTGGTTTATTCTGCCCATTTGGGATGAGAGTAACACCAGTTTGTGCTAGAAAACTATCATAAGGCAAGCATCAACAAAGTCTGTATTTGCACAGTCAAAAGCCTGCAGATGTAATCTAGTTCAACAGATATATTTTTCAACATCACACAACTATGTATTAATAGGCTATGAACCACAAAGAAGAATTTGGCAAACCAGAAATTATTAAGTTTAGTGAGAGGTGTGGATATAAATAAGAATAGAGGGATGTGGAAAGGTAGAGGGAAATAAGTTCAATAGAATGATAGTAGAGACTGGGAAAAAAAGAAAGAGGAAAATAGACAAGCAAAAATAGTGAAACAAAAATTAAAAATTAAAAAGTGAAACACTGAAGAATGATGCAAATTAAAAACGCAATATTCAGAGAAGGACGGGAATAGGATAAGAGAAGGGGAGGGATAGAAAGGAGACGTGAAAAGTTAAAAAATAAGAATGCTTAAAACTTTATATAGGTATATAGAGGTAGTATGGCTATTAAGGAATTTTATTCTAAGAGGTTTTGAATTCAGTAATAAATTTCTGGATTAAGTTGCACAAGGGGTTTAACGTCTAATAATCGACTACAGGTATATCTGAGAATGAGGAGAACAGCAATTAAATCACGCAAAGAAGAATGAATGAGAAGAAAAAGTGAAAAGAATGAGAAAGAAAGGAGAAAAGGGTCAAAAGGTCAGTAGAGCTAAACAAAAATGAAAAAAAGCACACACATACATATACCCCTAAAATAAAAATTAGAAGAGGAAGAGAAAAAGTTAATAGAAAACAATTTTTAAAGTTAAATATTAAAAATTTTCTTACTAGAGACCCAGAAAAACAAAAAAAATCAAAAAAAGGTTGGACAAACTGGATTGCATGCAATTGCAGAGCTACTGCCTGGCAAAGGACATAGCTAGCAGGATCAATAGAAATCCCGCGTATTGGGAGAAGATCTTCACTAGCCATACAACAGATAAGGGACTCATATCTAAAATATACTTGGAACTCAAAAAATTAAATCCCCCCCAACAACAAATCCTCAAAGAAACAACTGCCCAATAAATAAGTGGGCGAAAGGCTTAAAGAGAAACTTCTCTGAAGAAGAAAGAAGGATGGCCAATAGACACACGAAGAAACGCTCAACCTCCCTAGCCATAAAAGAAATGCAAATCAAAACAACATTAAGATACCACCTCACACCAGTTAGAATGGCAAAAATCAAGAACTCTAATAACAACAGATGCTGGAGGGGATGTAGACAGAAGGGAACCTTAATTCATTGTTGGTGGGACTGTAAACTTGTTCAACCACTTTGGAAAGTAGTATGGAGGTTTCAATAAAGACTCCACATAGAGCTCCCCTATGATTCAGCAATCCCACTTTTGGGCATTTACCCAAATGTTTACAAACAAGACCACACTAAACCTACCAGCACAACTTTGTTTATTGCAGCATTATTTACTATAGCTAAGATATGGAACCAACCCAGATGCCCCTCAGTAGATGAATGGATCAAGAAAATGTGGTATATATACACACTGGAATTCTATGCCTCCATTTGAAAGAAGGACATTGGCCCCATTTTTTAGGAAATGGAAAGACTTGGAAAAAATTATATTAAGTGAAGTAAGCCTAGCCCAAAGAAACACAGATCCCATGGTTTCCCTTATTTGCAATAGTTAGTATATGTATCAGTCAAGCAGAAAAGGTCAGATAAGTGATGTTAGGAAAATGAACCCTAAGATATGTATTTAAATGTTTTTTTCTTTCATGCATTTGTGTCTATTGCATTTATAAGATTATTTCTTTGTTGCTTTGTATGTCCCTCCCCCACATTATAACCCCTGCTTTCAATGTATTTGATGTCGGTATAATTTGTGAAGGGGAAGGGGAAAACAAGTCATTTATATAAGGATACAGGTGGACCTGTTGCAACAATGAGAAGTACAAGTTGTCATGTCGAAAATGAACTTTACAACTTTGGTGGGGGGGTGGGGGCAGGATTTGGTTCCAGGGCAGGGGGAGGCTTGGAAGGGATCGGAATGGGAAAAAAAGGAGGTGGCTGCAATGCTTGATAAGAAATGTACTCATTATCTTGCCCATGTATTGTAACCCCTTTGTAAAGTTTTTTCACAATTAAAAAAAATTAATTAAAGGTACCAAAAGAGTTCTTTGCTTTTTTTGGGTGAGATGGGAAGATCCTGTATTTCCCTTGTGTCCATATCCAGTCTCTTTTTGGAGTCTCTGGTCTGCTTGTGGTGTTTTATTTTCCTGTAACTTTATTGTTTTCTTAAGTCAGGTTGTTTGAGTAGGCAGAAAAATGCTTTGCTTTACCCAGGATATTGTCATCCTCCTTCCAGGCTAGTTCAATGGGAGGGATATCTGCTTTGAGTATTCCAAAAGAGGGTGATGGCTGTTTCTTCTACTTTGGAGATGCTGTGATGGGGTAGGTTCTGGGTAGTGTTGAGGCCTTTCATCGAACAGTAGCTTTGCTCTGAGGAGCTATCTTCTGAGGTAGTCACAGAGCCCAGCCAGGAGCCATTCTCAGGGTTTACTGTTACTGAATTTCAATTGATTGTCTAGACTTTTGTTGGGAGGGGCAGTCTGTGGCTCTGTTTATCCAGTGAAGAAAGCCGCTCCTGGGGCTGTTGCAGGCCTGGGCTGGGTGAATTTTCCCTGGGTGGAGCTGAGCCTGGAAGTTCAGGTTAGATTCCTGTGAACTGCTAAATGACTTTTTGTTTTCATCCAAGGACTGAGTTGGAGCTAGCTGCACAGCCAGGCCTTTGCCAGTATCACAGAGGGAGATCTCCGGTAGTGGGCGGGGAGGGGTAGCCTTCCCATCTCTGTTCCCTGAGAAGGAGTGAGGAAGTCAGGCTCCCACTCACACAGGAGTCTGGTTCCTGGGTCATATCTGGGCCTGTGGTCTGAAGGATGAAGATGTCTGCTCCTTGTCAGTTCTTGCTGGTGTTGAGTAGAATCCTCTTGCTTACTGTGTCTGGTGCCTTTGTCCTAGACTCTCTGTGTTGCAGGTATGGTGGCTCCGGCCACGACTGCCCCTGCCACATTCGCAAACATGGCTGTTGGCAAGTGCTCAGATTTGTCTCCTTGCCTGGGTTTTTCCTCTCTGGCCTAACACTCTGTACTGTGGTTGCACACTTGGTGTGATTCTCTAGCTTAGGACTCTTCACTGGAGCACTGAAACTGCTTTCTATGTGAGAGCTTGTTTAGCTTCCAGCTTCTCCTCAGCTATCTTCCCGGAACCCTAAATTTAAATTTTAAATGACAAATTCTTTTCAAATCCTTTCACTCAGGAAGAGGTGTGGATAGATAAGTGATATGGGCAGAATCAGAATTATTCAGAAGGTTCTAAATGGATGTTTACCTAGTTTTCTCTCAGCTGGATCATAGAATACAGACTGTCCTAACTTGAAAAGTTAGCCTTCCGAGGTTTTCTGCATATAAACACTCCATCAACATTTTGACTACCAAGGTATTAGTACCTGGTCACTTGTTTTTTGTTTTTTTTTTGTCGGTCATGCAGACTGAACTCTGGGCCCTGGCACTGTCCCTCACCTTTTTAGCTCAAGGCTAGTGCTCTACCACTTGAGCCACCGTGCAGCTTCTGGCTCTTTTCTGCTTATGTGGTCCCGAGGAATCGAGCCCAGGGCCTGATGCATGCAAGGCAAGCACTCTACCACTTAGCCAACCTTCCAGCCCCTCCATCAACATTTTATTAGAGAATTATTCAAGATTAGCTATATGTTGATTGATAGTGACTGATCATGAGAGAAAGTTGAGGGAAAACCATCTACACTTCAGTGAGGTTCTGATTTGTGCTTCACAAAATGTTATGAAAGCTCTACATGAGAAATCTAGCAGCTGCATGTCTAAAAAGTCCTTGGGTTGTTACATTTTCTGATATTGTCTCAATTCAAATACTTCTCCTTGGAGTTCCGTACTATTTCAATGATGCTGTATTAGCTCCTCATTACAATTTGCAGACTGGTCTTTTTGATGAAATTTGTGCTTTTCAAAATTGCTCTCCAAATTCCTGCCACAAACTGCATACAAAATTTATCTGTAATAATTTGTATCTGTTTATAGTGCATATACATATAGAATGTAGTAAAAATTCTCATAGCAATTATATTGCACTAGCTTGTGTGCAGATTCTAATGTAAATAATATACTGTGTTCATGTAGAGTTTTTGAGTATCCAAAGTAATAAGCCTGTGGTTCTAAAACCAATACCTTACTTATATTGAGTGACAAATACATCTTCATATAAGCAGAGAAGTTTTCCTTATATCTTTTTAACATATATTTTTATTATAAATACTGTATAGATGGGTTACAGTTACGTAAGTAAGGTAATGAGTACATTTCTTATTGAGCATTGCTACCCCCTCCTTTGTTTTTCCCCTACCATCCCTTCCCTTCAAACCTCTCCACCTCCCCCCTTCACCCATCCTCTTGTAGAGTGTCTTGTATATTTCATTGTTACATAGGTCAACCAGTATCCTTATATCTTAAATGAAGAAATGCTGGCTTGATTTATGCTGATTCTACCTGTGTAGACACATCTAAAATCACTGGGCAAGTCCAAGAGCACATAAATGCCATCATTTTTTTGTCAGTTGGCATAATTGTGTTCTACACATTTATTGATAGGTTACAAATTATTCTCAAACTTTAAAACATTAAAAACACTTTCTTTTTTTTTTCTTGTTTTCTTGGCCTGGAAATCAGCAAGACCTCAGTCAGCATTTCTCACATAGGAATTTTCACATGGGTTAGTTAAATGTATATGTAGAGCCCAGTTTTCTGAGGACTCACTCATCTGCCTAGGAATTCATGCTGGTTGTTGGAAAAAGAGCTCAAGTAAGGATGCCATTTAAACCCTTATTACTTTACTCTTTACCAGGGTATTCTCCTGCTACTTTGGTTGTTGAGAGTGTCTACAAGAGTAAGCATTACCTGAGGAGCAGGGAGACACCATATAAATTATACTTACTGAGGTTTCCAAGTGACTTGCTATCACTTGTACTGCATTTTGTAAGTCAAATCTCTCTAAAACTACCTGTTTTAAGAGATAAGAGGAGTGGTAAATGAACTCTTAGGGACAAATACATCTTCAATATATATTGTTCCAAGTATTCCGTTTAAGTCATATTCAATAACTGGTGAAAATTGTGTTGGCTGAAATTATGTGTCTTTCTCCATGTCTGCATGTATACATGTCTATATGTATGTGTGTGAATAGAAACATACATGTGTACATCATAGCTTATATCATCATTTATTCCTTGCTAATAAATACAGTAAGGAATTCCTAAAGTTTTAACAGAAACTGTGTAGTTAAAATCTTAACTCTTCACTCTGCTTCTTTACACAAAGACTTTGCAACTTCTCATTAATAAAGTTTTCATAAACTCTGAAATGTACATACTTAGTACTTAATGTCTGCTACCAAAAATCTTAAATACTTTACAGAAAAGTTTTAGACCTGCCAAACAGTCCTATTTTTGGCATATATAAGCAAAATCCCAAAATTAAGCATATTTAAAACATTAAAACTTAAGAGTTGCTGCAATGTTCATTTTGACAGGTGCCTTGTATAGAATAATTGAATTCTTCCTCCTACACATCTCTTGAACTACAAATATCAGGAATTATTTTGTTTTTGGCATGTCTATATTGATTTTATTCTTAAATGTGTGCTTATGTAAGAAATACATGATTCTAAAATTTCACAACTATTCTTTTGAAATTACTTTTTGTTGAATTGTCTAGTTTAATAAAATCAATAAAAATTATACTTTCTATATAATAAATGTACTGTGCTCAATTTAGCATCACATACACTAACATTGGAATGATACAGAGAAGATTAGCATGCACCCTGCACAAGGATGACATGCAAATTCTTGGAGCGTTCCATATTTTTACAACAACAGCTGCTGAAAGGTATGTGGCAACAAAGGAACCATACTGCCTTCTTGGTGGGAGTGTAAACTTGTTCAACTACTTTGGAAAGCAGTATGGAGGTTCCTCAGAAGAATCCACATAAACCTCCCCTATGACACAGTAATCCCACTTTTGGGGATTTACTCAAATGATCATAAACAAGACCATACTAAAACTACCAACACAACGATAGTTATTGAAACATTATTTATGATAGCTAAGATATGGAACCAAACCAGATGCACCCATTAGATGAATGGATCAATTAAATGTGGCATATATACACAATGGAATTCTATGCCTCCATCAGAAAGAATGACATCTCCCAATTTGTTAGGAAATGGAAAAAAAAATATTGAGTGAAGTAAGCCAAGTCCAAAGAAACATAGGTCTCATGATTTCCCTTATTTTCAATAACGAATTTATGTCTGGGATGAGCAGAAAATTTCAAAAGATATGTGAATATAACCAGATCAGATGATGTTAAAGAAATTGAACCCCAAGATAGGGACACAAGTGGTTTTTTGTTTCTTGCTATTGTTTCTAACGTACTTATAAGGTGCGATGTCATTTTTTTTTTTTGTTTCTCTGTATGTTTCTCCCAATGCTATAACCCCTGTTTTCTCTGTATTTGAAGTTGGTGCACTTAAATCTTGTATGTATGCTTCTCTAATTTGGGGAGGGGAAGGGAAAAAATGCTCAAATAGGGATACAGGTTGATCTATTGTAACAATGAGATGCACAAGACACTATGTTGAAAAATGAACTTTGCAATTTAGGCAGAGGAAGGAAGGGTAAGGGGAGTGTACTTGTGGAGGTGGGAGGGAAGGGATGATAGGGGAAATATAAAGGAGAAGGTAACAATGCTTGTTAGGAAACGTATGAGATTCCTTGTTCTTGTAAATGTGACCCCTCTGCACAGTATTATTACAAAAAAAACATACAAAATGTTCTGAGATGGAAGATTTTATTTCCTCTATTTTACCCATATAATATCGTTAACAAAGAAATTAATGTAGAACACTGATATAAAGGTAATTTGAATAAATGTGTGTGTGTGTGTGTGTGTGTGTGTGTGCGGCAGCACGCAAGCGAACACACACGTGCATGCGAACACACGCTATGCATGTATATTGGTGTGCTCAGAGTTTAAAATCGGGGCTTCAACAGGTTATAAAATTAACCCCCAAAAATCAATGGCTTTTCTGTATGCCAACAATGAGAAAAGTGTGGCTGAAATTAGGAAAGCAACTCCATTTGTAATAGCCCCACAAAAAATAAAATACCTCGGAATTAACTTAACTAAAGAAGTGAAGGACCTCTATGATGAAAACTTTAAAACCTTGAAAAAGGAAATCCACACAGAACTTAAAAAATGGCAAAACCTCCCATGCTCCTGGATTGGAAAGATTAACACCGTGAAAATGGCAATACTTCCCAAGGCTATCTACAAATTCAACGCAATACCTATCAAAATTCCACCCTCATTCTTCAAGGAAATAGAAGAGGCAATCCAAAAATTCATATGGAACAATAAAAGACCCCGAATAGCAAAAACGCTCCTCAACGGAAAGAACACTGCTGGAGGAATATCAATACCAAATTTCAAACTCTACTATAAAGCCATAGTAATCAAAACAGCTTGGTATTGGCATAAGAACAGACCTCAGGACCAATGGAATAGAATTGAAAACCCAGAAATGAACCTACAGACCTATAGCCATCTAATCTTCGATAAGGGAGCTAAAACAATAGAATGGAAGACAGATAGCCTCTTCAGTAAATGGTGCTGGCAAAACTGGTTAACTACATGTAGAAAACTAAAGCTAGATCCTTATATATCACCCTGCACCAGAATCAACTCCAAATGGATCAAAGACCTTGAACTCAAAGCAGACACTCTGAAAACATTACAGGATGGAATAGGAGAAACCCTGGGTCTCCTTGGCTCAGGCCGAAATTTTCTGAATAGAGACCCGGAAACACAACAAATCAAAGAAAGGTTGGACAAATGGGATTGTATAAGGTTGCAGAGCTTCTGCAGGGCAAATGACATAGCTAGCAAGATCAATAGAAAGCCCACGGACTGGGAGAAGATCTTTACTAGCCATACAACGGACAAGGGTCTCATATCTAAAATATACTTGGAACTCAAAAAATTAAACAACCCAACAACAAATCCTCAAAGAAACAACTGCCCAATAAGTAAGTGGGCGAAAGACTTAAAGAGAAGCTTCTCTGAAGAAGAAAGAAGGATGGCCAATAGACACATGAAGAAATGTTCAACATCCCTAGCCATAAAAGAAATGCAAATCAAAACAACATTGAGATATCACCTCACTCCAGTTAGAACGGCAAAAATCAAGAACTCTAACAACAACAGATGCTGGAGGGGATGTGGACAGAAAGGAACCTTACTTCATTGTTGGTGGGAATGTAAACTTGTTCAACCACTTTGGAAAGCAGTATGGAGGTTCCTCAAAAGACTTCACATAGAGCTCCCCTATGACCCAGCAATCCCACTTTTGGGCATTTACCCTAATGTTCACAAACAAGACCACACTAAAGCTACCAGCACAACTATGTTTATTGCAGCATTATTTACCATAGCTAAGATATGGAACCAACCCAGATGCCCCTCAGTAGATGAATGGATCAAGAAAATGTGGTATATATACACAATGGAATTCTATGCCTCCATCAGAAAGAATGACATTGCCCCATTTGTTAGGAAATGGAAAAACTTGGAAAAAATTATATTAAGTGAAGTAAGCCAGGCCCAAAGAAACGTAGGTCCCATGGTTTCCCTTATTTGTTATATCTAGTATATGTATGAGTCAAGCAGAAAAGGTCAGATAATGTGATGTCACGAAAATGAACCCTTAGATGTGTATTTTAATGTTTTTTTCTTTCCTGCATTTGTTTCTAACACATTTATAAGATTATCTCTTTGTTGCTTTGTATGTCCCTCCTCCACAGTATAACCCCTGCTTTCACTATATTTGATGTCAGTATAACTTGTGGAGGAGATGGGGAAAAACCAGTTGTTTCAGGATACAGGTGGACCTGTTGCAACAATGAGAAGTACAAGTTGTCATGTCCAAAACGAGCTTTACAACGTTGGTGCGGGGGGGGGGGGGGGGGGGAGAAGGATTGGGATTAGGGGGGAGGGGGGAGGCTGGGAAGGGATGTGAAGGATAAACAAAGGAGGAGGCTGCAATGCTTGGTAAGAAATGTACGCATTATCCTGCCCATGTAACTGTAACTCCTCTGTACAGTATGTTCACAAATAAAATTAAATTAAATTTAAAAAAAAAAAAAGAAAAAAAAATCGGGGCTTCAAGGTCTTGTTAGGCCTTTCCTGTCTAGATTGGTGAGCTACTATATAAGCTACACCTCAATTCCTGGCTCTTTGCTACTTCATTAAACATTTTGAAAAATAATTTCATGAAGGTTTTTTTTTTTTTTTGGCGCTGATTTGTTCCCAAGTGTTATCCACAGATCTCAGTCTCCTGAGCAAATATTCAGAGTAGATAGGATTATAGGTGTGACCAGCCAGCACAAGGCTTTTAGAATAATTTTAAAAGTAAAAGAAAATTTATTTCATGGAGGCCTGTTTTATCATCTAATTTGAAAGACTTTTGGAGTGATTATATGCCAATTTAATTCGTTTGGAGATTAAAAGATAGTAAGTGATGATATTTAAAAGTTTTAGTACTTTTTAAAAAAGAAACTGGAACTGTGGGACAGAAGAAATTTGGCTGTCTTCAGACCTCAATTTGTAAGCTCAGCTCTGTGCATGATAACCCAATGTCACCAACACAGTCTGTATTGAAGACAAAATGTGACAAAAAACGATCACTATGGGCAATATTTGCTAGGCTGTTATTTCCTGGACAATATGAATATTGAATTGAGAGTGTAAGAGAATGGAGAGATTTTACCCACCTTCTTGGTATTGCTGAAAGACTTTTGGAAACTTTGATTCATTTCCTTCCTCACTGTGTGTGTCTTTGGGCCATGCACTTACTGTCTTTAACTACAATTTTTCCCAACACTACAATGGTAATAACATTAGCATTATAGCAAATGTTATCTTAAGAATTAAGAGAATAAAACTTGTGAAACACTTAACATAAACCTATGAATGAGCTTTGAGTTTAGCCAGCATTCTTTTTTAAATACTAAATAGTATGTGATAAGTAGTACAGAAACCATTACATGTAGTGTGAGCAACCAGAAGTAATATCTATTGACCATGCTCTGCTTCCAAGGAAGCCAGGTGGATAACTTCTTATGCTGTAAATCAAACTAGTTATCTTATGTCGTGATAGTGCAAAAATATCAGAGACAGAACAATGAATGAAGGTTGTAGACTGAGGTGAAATCCATATGAAAATGTGCAAAACTGATAAAACATCAAAGTATCTAAGCAGTATGTTGTGTTTTACATCATTTACGTTACATCGCAAAGATAAGGAAGACCTAGAAGAATAAATTGTCTTTTTGATATTCTATCATAGGTCCTTAGAAGGATGAACACTTTCCTCATCATCAGATGAGGGGAACTATATTTTTTGTTTGCTTCCTTCCATTTATTCTTCAATTTGAAATCTGAACTACATGAGACTGAAAGAAACCAAGTGAAATGAGTCATGCAGGCTTTGGTAAGAACAAAGTAAAATAAATAAAATATATATAGCCTTGTAAAAGGTCTAACTACATTGAGTTATATAGTCTCAAGCGTTAACAGAAAATGATTTAAGCAATATCATGTTATTAAAAAATTAAAAATGTTAGGAGCTGCTTAATTTTTTTCCTTTCTACTACCTTGAATTAATTATTGATTTTCTATAGAGAGATTAAAGATGAGATTAACAAGAAACGATTAAAAATGAGCAAAATTTCTGAATAAACATGTTTTCCAAAAAGCCATGAAAATCGCCTGTGGATTTACAAATTTGTATTTAATACAACTTCTATGCTGGCTTAATGCTTTGTGAGGAGGTCATTAGAGAAATGTAATTCAAAATTACTATGATACTACTTCTTAACTGTTATAACTCTTATCAAAAATATCCAAGGAACCAGGTATGGTGGTAAAGACTGGTAATTCCAAGTGATTGGAGGTTGGAGTAAAAGTATTTGAGTCTAAGGCCAGTCTTGGATACTGCCCTTTAAACAAACTCAAAAGGTAATAATGTTGGCTGGCGACACTGTGGAGAAAAGGAAATTTTCTACACTCTTGGTCAAAATACAGGTTAGTGTTCTCGTTGTAGAAAGTAGTATGCAGTTTTCTAAAGAAATCCAAAGTTGAAATAATCACACACAATCGTGTGATTATTTCTCTCTGGGTAACATAAACATATCTGTAGTTCATTGTTATTCACATTATTCACAACAACAGCCAAGATATAAATCGAAGTCCAGTGTTCACCTACAAACTAATAAAGCAACTGTGGTACATGCACAAATATCTTTTTCTGTTGATCCCTAAGTAATTTTTTATTGTTTTCTTGTTTCTATGTGATTAACCTCCAAATTAGAAATCCAGATATATAATTTAATTTAATCAATACTATGTATTGAATACTACTCTCTGCATTCTTCACACTAAGATCACCAAATATGATGAGTCTGAAATAATTAGTCTCTTTTTGACCTATGTTAATATTCTTTACAATGTGAGTGAAATGTTTAAAAAGTAGTATTTGTTTTAGCTTAATTGCTCTGATGAGACAATAAATGATATTATCAAAGCTTAAAAATGATTTGATTTAAAGTTTAGAATTCAGGAATTGGTTTTGACTACTTTGGTTACTGGAGCCTTCACTACAACCTCATGAGACAATTTATATTGGTGAAGCAAAAATATGACATTAGACATTTATGAATAAAAAATCGTCATTCTGGATATGTAGAGCTACATATAAAACATAGAAAATTTAGCTTCTTAATACCTGAATATGGTAGTACATTTAATTGCAGGGTAAGTACTTGTTCTGAAAGGAGATAAAATTGCGCTTATTTGAAATGTAAACCTAAGTATTTATTTGAATAAAAGACAATGATTAAAATATCACTCATTCAAGAAACAAGACGCACAATTAGTTGTTTTTCATGCCAGTTATGTTCTCTAAACTTACTACAAATACTAGATTAGAAAACCTAATTCATTGCTTTGTAGGGAAATAGTAATTCCGTTTCTTAAATCCCATGACAATAACTTTTTCTCAAACAATTGCTAAGTAACTGTTTTATATTTTTTGTCATGGAATCTTATTCGAAAAATTTTTATTCATCAAGTTAAATAATTGGCAAACAATATAAATTATGCATGGACAAAGTTTATCTAACGTGAGTTTTTTTTTTTCCCAGAGGACAGATCATGGCTCTCTTAATGAACACTACAAGGCAGTGTGTTCTTTTTTAATTTTTAGTTATTTTGTTAATAGATATTAATTGTCAGAAATGACAATTCCATAATATATTTAATGTATTTGATTATACTCCCTCTATTTCCTTCTCATTGCTCTTTCCTCCAAAGATCTGTTTTTCACATAAAATTACATCTTTATATATACGCGTATAAACTAATTTGGAACATTTAAGCTAAACTGCAAGTTAATTCAAGATGTACAGTGAATTAATAGAATGAATAAAAACCTGAATATTTTTGTTAACTTTTGAATTGAGCTATCATTATTATTACGGTTAGGGTTAAGAACCCAGACAGAATTAGAAAATGGATTAGAGAAATAGAAAATTTAGGTTCATCACAGGATGACCCATTGCAAAAATGATACACACAAGACACTATGTTGAAAATGGAGGATGACCCATTGCAATAATGATACGCACAAGACACTATGTTGAAAATGAAGTTTACACCATGGGGAGGGAGGGGTATGAGAAATGGGGAAGGATGGGATAGTGGGAGAACAAGAAAGAAGTGGGTCACTATGCTCAACAAGAAACGTACTCCTTACCTTACACATGTAATTAATCCCTCTTTAAAGCATCTTTTCAACAAAATAAAATTTTTAAAAAATAATGAAAAATAAAACCTGACAGGAAATAGAAAAACACTTAAAAATTTATGTTCAAAATGCAAGTAAAATTTAGACCTACACGCTGAGCAAGAGTTAGGATAAATATGAAAAAATTGGCTTGCTATTAACATGATGATTTGGTTATACGTAGGTTTAGGATTAGGCAAGGTGTGCCAGTTAGAGCGGGGTTAGGATGAGAAAAATATGTAAGACATTGTGTAAAAGGATTAGGCAAGGTGTGCCAGTTAGAGCGGGGTTAGGATGAGAAAAACATGTAAGACATTGTGTAAAACTGCCACATATTTTAAGAAGAATGAATGGTAAGAATGAATGAAAACCAGTCTGTGTTACTTCAAACATTCAGATATAATTTGGTTTAAAGTGTGAGATATTTTTGTTCTGGTTAGGGTTAGGGAAGGATAAGCTTTGAGGTAAATTTTAGTTTTCCAATAAGAAGTAGAAGCCAAAAAAAATGTGCGATTGAATAGAATCTAGAAAATTTTCCTTACATTAACCATTTGGTGTTAAATCAGAATGTGATTTGGATTAGGTTTCTGGTTAACCGGAGTTGAGGATAGAGTAAAGAAATGGGTTAAACTAGTGGCTCACGCCTATTATACTAGCTACTTAGGAAGCTGTTTTCTGAGGATCGCAGTTCAAAGGTAGCCCAGGCAGGAAAGTCCATGAGACTTTTATCTCAAATTAACCACCATAAAACACAAAAGCGGTGCTGTGGCTCAATTGGTAAAACGCACACCTTGAACTAAAGAACTCAGGAATCATGCCCTGGCCCAGAGTGTAAGCCCCACGACCGACAAAAAGAAAAAAAAAGATGTTAAATATTAAGTAAAGCTGAAACTTTTTTTAGGAATTCAGGAAAAACTGGGATAATGGAAGTACAATGTATTTCATAAAATCAGGATTTGAGATCAATGGGTATAATGATTCCTGTTATGGAACAAAATACATTCAGAGTTAAGAGTGAAAAATCTGTAGGGTTTACAGGAAACCTGCAATTTATTTCAAGAATTACCAGTGGAATTTCAGTTAGGATTGCACAAAACGAGCATTTTTCATACATTTTAGAATTGGGATACGATTAGTGTCAGGGTTATGGTTAGGATTCCAGCCATGTTTAGGCTTAGAGTGAAGGAGAAAAAAAATGAGGGTCAAAATGAAGGTAAATTTTAATATAAGCCTGGTAAGAATTAGAATGAATGTAAACTAGAGTATTGCTATTAATATTAGAATCTACTTACAATTAGGCTGATGGTTATTCTCAATGTTCCAGTTAAGAAAGATTAAGTTTTGGGTTAGAAAATGACTTAGATATTGGAAAAATTGAAACCTATGTTTGGAATGATGAGTGAAAACTAGTGTACTTGTGTGTTAGTATTGTCATATAATTCGGATTAAGATTAGGGTCAGTATTTTCTTCTGATTATATTTATTGTTACGAATAAGAAAGCTCTAAGTATAAAATTGTGTGCACTAACAAGTAGAAGCAAACATATGAGGCAGAATAGTAACTATAACATTATTATTATATTTATTTTTCAGTGATCATTCTTGTAGTGGTTAATGAGAGTTTTCCAGCCAGGTTTAGGTTGAGAGTTAGCGTTAAGTAATGGACTAGATGGTAAGTAAATCTGAAACTGTTTTCAGATACAGTGGTTCAGGAAAAGGTAGAATCAATGGAAACTACAGTATTTTTCCTGGTAAGAGAATTTGAGGACAAGTAATATAATGGCTCATGTTAAAGAACAAGATAAGTTTCGATGTAGAGACAGAAAATTTGTGGGCATTAGGGCAAACTGAAACTCATTTCCAGAGTGAAAACTGGAGTATTCATTACAATGATTAAAAACTAGAGTATTTTTCTTAAACATTGGAATTGGATTATCATTAGGGTGAAAGTTAGGTTTTAGTTCCAGCTAGGCTTAGTTTAAGCATTAGGGAAATGGAAAATTTAGGGTCAAACAAAGTAAATCTTCGAATAACATGTAGAGTTATAATTAGGTTGAATGTGAAATAGAAAACTGGTAATAATATTAAGATTAGAGTATGATTAGGGTGAGGATTAGGGTTAGAGTTACAATAAAGACAAGACAATGAGTGAAACGACAAACTATTTTTAGATAGATGAGTTGAAGTTACTATGAACAAAAACTAATGTATTTGTGTGGCTTTTAGACTCCAAAGGCCATTAGTTCTAGGTTTAGGTTTATTTTCCTGATTCAGTTTAGGATTAGGGTTAGGGAATGATAAGCTTTAAGGTAAAACTGAGTTTCTACTAACACTTTCAAGTAAACTAAGTGCGAAATTTAACAAAAATTACATATTTTCCCTAATTTTCCTATTCAGGGTTCAATAGGGTTAAATTTAGAGTTAGGTTTCTAGTAAGGTTTAGATATATAGTTAGGGTTTGGACGGAGAGTAGATTTTAAATAAACTCGCAGCTTCTTTTTGGATATACAGTTCAGTAAAAGTTAAGATCAATGGAAACTATGGTATCTTTCATGATATGAGGATTTGAGGTTAATGATTCCTAATAGGGAACAAGATAGATTTCAGAGTCCACGTTAGGGAATCTGTAGGATTTGGAGCAAATTTCAAACCATTTCAAAGACAATGGGTATCTGTAAGGATGTATCTAAACTTGATTAATTTCCATTAATTTTAGGATCGGGTTACTATTATCATCAAGGTTACTCTTAGGGTTCTGACCAGGATTAAAGTTAAGATTAGGGAAATGGAAGGTTGAGAACTTGAGTGACTTACTTTACTTGTGTATATATACGCACTATGCTAAGGCTTTAACTCAAGGCTTGGGTTCTGTTCCTGAGCTTTATGCTGTAGGCTACAAGCCACGAATCCACTTCCAGGTTTCTTTGGCAGTGAATTGGAGACAAGAATCGCACAGAGATGGAAAGGGATGGGAAGAGGAAACAAAGGAGAAGGCAATTCTTGATAAGAAATGTACTCATTACATTGCCCATGTAATTGCAAACCCTCTGTACGGTATTTTCCCAATAAAAAAAGAGAAAATGTGATATATATGTATATTTATGTATATATATATATGTATATATATGCGTGTGTGTGTATATATATATAATGGAATTCTATGCCTCTGTCAGAAAAATGACATCGCCCATTTGTAAGGAAATGGAAAGATGTGAAAAAAATTATATTAAGTGAAATATGCCAGGCCCAAATAAACATAGGTCCCCTAGTTTCCTTTACTTGTAGTAACTAGTACATGGTACCGTATGACCATATAAGATGATGTTAATTGAAATGAACCCCAAAAAATAGGGACACAACTGATTTTTTATTCCGTGAGATTCTTATGTCTATATAATCCCCAAAATAAAGTTGGAAGAGGACCTACGGTTCATGTATGGAGCACCACCCATTAGGGAAAAAGCTTAAGTGAGAAGGTAAGATCCTGAGTTTAAACCACAATATCAGCACTTAAAATAGTTGATTTCTTTTCCTTGGGGTTTTTATTAAATTGCTCAGAAAATAATCAGCATTGAATTTATGTTTAACATTACTCTTAAAATCTAGTTACATTTATTGATGTTATTCTCTGTTTTTGTAAATTTTATTTACACGTTAATATCCAGTAATGGAAAGAGGTGACTATTGTTTCACAAGTTTTATGGCAGTTGAATATGTGGATGATAGATGCATACAAGGAATTTGGACTGATAATATATATGTGCAAGCTCTTTACATAAAGAAATGATAATTGAAAAAGCTGTGGGCATGTACGAAATAAACTAAAGAAACAGCAAGGGAAGATAAGGTATGATTCTGGAAAACACACAATTTTAAAAGAAAAAAAAACAAGTAAATTATGTAGCTTTTAGTAAGAACTTTGTAACACACACACATTTTATTCCTTATTTCTACTGTAAGGCATTTCAGCAAATTTTATTTTACAAAGTTAAACATGATTGACAATTAATATTAACTGGCTTCTGTGTCAGGTAAGGAATTATTCTAGCCAGTTGCCAGGGGTTCATGCTTATAATCCTAGCTACTCAGAGGGCTGAGATCTCTAGATCCTAGTTCAAAGCCAAGTTGAATAGGAAAGTTGGTGAGACTTTTCTGTTCAATTAACCACCAGATAAGTGGAAGGTTCACTGAGGCTCAAAGTGCAACCACTAGCCTTGAGTAATAAATTTCAGAGACAGAACCTAGGCCCAGAGATTTATCTCTCTGAAATTATTCTTAAAATACTTGTTCTCAGGATTTCTTTAACTTGTCTAGAAGAACGTTGTAAACTTAGGGATTTTTTATTTCATGTTACCATCATTGATTTTTAGGATGTGCAGAGAAAAATTATTTATAGTCAGAACTGGTTTGTATTGCTTTGCATTACACTTTCCCTCTACACCCAGAGATCAGCTGGAAAGAAGATGGCCAAATACTGGTGGTTGGAAATGAACATACATATGTGTTCTTTGAGCAAAGAAACAAACTTATGAAATGGTAGCCTTTATATATAACACCTTAATAGTAACTCTAAAATTAATGTTATTACTATTATTATTTTTTGTCAGTTGTGGGGTTTGAACTCTGGGTCTGGGCATTGTCCCTCAGCTCTTCAGCTCAAGTCTAGCATTCTACCACTTGAGCAACATTGCCACTTCACATTTTCTGAACCTTTAATTGGAGATAAGGGTCTCACAGACTTTCCTCCCTGGACTGGCTTTGAGCAGAGACTCTCAGTTCTCAGACTCTTTAGTAGCTAGAATTATAGGTCTGAGCCACTGGCCCCCGGCAGTAAAATTATTTTGTAAAAGAAAAAAAAACCCACGATTGTATCCTTAAAGAATTACAATCTAGAAATGTATTTGTAATGTTAGTTGTGTCAAGTCACCAAAGGCAGCAATCATTTTTAGATCGCACTATGTCCTGTCTAATGCCAGATAATATTTCATTAATTTATTTTACTTTTTCCTAACAAAGTTCATCATGAATGGCTACAGCAAAATTTTCTAGTGAGCATCAACATTTCTTCAACATATTTATTTCAACAAACAGCATTTTGCATTTGGTTGTTGTTGTTGTTTAATTTTGCCAGCGGTGGGGCTTGAAATTAGGGCCTGGGCCCTCTTCCTGAGCTTCTTTGATCCAGACTAGCACTCTACCAATTGGGCCACAGTACCAATTCCAATTTTTCTGCTTATGTCATACTGAGGAATCAAATCAAGTGTTTCATGCATGCGAGGCCAGCACTCTACCACTAACCACATTCCCAGTTATTGGGACTTTTGTTGTTGTTGTTGTTTTAAGATAGCATTTTACTATGTGTCCTTCTGTTGGCCTAAAACATAGGCTGGTCTCAAGCTAACTTCTAAATCATCCTCTAAAGTTCAGAGATTACAAACATTGACCACCATATTCGGCTCAGGATTCTTGGTGAGAGAATACTCTTTCAGATATAGAAAGAGTTATTCTGTCTTCCTTGGACTCAATGGATTTTGCATTCAGCATTTTAATCACATTCTGTCCTGGTGTGTTTCCACTTCTAGATCAATAGAAATATTTCAGGTTCTGAACCTGAAGCTGATCCATGCCATCCAACAGCATCACATTCTTGTGAATAGCACTAGCTGGCCTCATGAGCATAGCAGCCAGCTGGAGCTCAGCTATTTGATGGCCTTGAGCTCCAAAAATGCAATCATTTCTGTGCACAGACTGAAAACTGTCATAGGTAATTTTGATTTATTCCATTCTATTATCAGCTAAATTCTATACTCAGCTTTGTATGCTTTAAAATCTCTTAAATATTAATTACTATTTTCCTACATTCTCAAAAGTAACATCTATGTCTTACTCTAAAAATTCATTTAAACATGCAAAAATATTAATATAGTTGCTGTCCACCTATGGCTCATATTTTAAAACCTAGCTACTTTAGAGGAAGAATCGGAGGATCCTGGTTTAAAGCTGCCTATGTAGAAAAATCTGAGATATTTCTCCAATTGAGAAACCAAAATCTAGAAGTGGAGTTGTGGCTCTCGTGGTAGAGTGTCAGCTTTGCACAAAAAGACTAAACAGGAATATTAGGGCAACTCCTGACTCCATTATTTACTCATGGAACTCACACACACACACACACACACACACACACACAGAGAGAGAGAGAGAGAGAGAGAGAGAGAGAGAGAGAGACATAATCTACGTTCTCTTTGCCTCTCCTTCTTGAGCAGTATTCAGTGCCATTAACTTAATGCATGTTTTCTCCAAATTATTATGGTAGGGAATAAACTACATTTGCATTTATGTTAATGCACTTTTTTGTACTTTTTGTTTTGCTGTTTTTTGTACTTATGTGAGAGAACAGTGTTTTGTGAAGACTAAACAGAAATTATTGTGTCAGTAAATAGGTAGGTGACAGACTGAAAAATGCAGATAATACCACTTTAAATTTTCTTTCTCAAAATTTAAATATATATATATATACATATGTATGTATTTAAAATTTCTGCCAAGATTTTATTTCCATTAACAATAACCATTTTTTTCCATTACATAAATTTAACATATTGTATGTCTCATAGTATATTTATATTTATAGATTTTCTTTCCTTGGAGACAAGGTTCTGCAGTGTAAATCTGGCTTTCCTCAACTCCTCATACTGTCTGGCATTACCATGTGGTAGTATAGTACCATGTCCAGCTATATTATTTATATTTTGTACAGTAGAATATTAATATGAACAGCTTTAAGTCACATATCTTCATGAGTATGAATGAATTTCTTGCAAAAAAATGTTATAGATAGAGTTACTGAGTGAAGCCAATTATGGTAGACATGCCTGTAATCACAGCATCCAGGAGGATTGTAAGCTTAAGAGCAGCCTGAGCTACACAGCAAGTCCCTTTTAAAACAAAACAAAACAAGAACAACTGGTGAGCTTGGAAGTGGGAAAGTATTGTTAAGTGGGGTGTGGGGTGATAGGAATATACAAAATTGTGTGTGTGTTTGTGTGTGTGTGTTTGTGTGGTGTGTGTGAGTGTGTGTGTGTGTGTGTGTGTGTGTGTGTGTGTGTGTGTTTGTGCTTGTGCTGGTCCTAGGGCATGAACTCAGGGCCTGGACACTGTTCCTGAGATTTTTGCTCAAGTCTAGCACTCTACAACTTGAACCAAACTCCACCTCAAGCTTCTTTAGAGGTCAATGGAGATGAGTCTGATCCATTTTCCTGTTCCGGCTTAGAACATTGATCCTCTTTTCTCTGCCTCTTTTGTGAGATAACAGGCATGAGCTGTATCCTTGCTGTATTACTGTTAAGTAATATAGTAAACATCATACCAGTTTATACTCCTGCCAGCAGTTTTTGAGTGTTTCACACACACCTAAGATAAAACCCACTCCAGGTTTGATGACATCCAGATCTCATAATGTGAGCTAAGTATTGTTATGCTCACTTTAACTATGAAGACTTTGATCTCCAGAGACTTTAGTTAATTTTGAGACCTTATCTCATATACTGTGGAGCCTGTATTCAAGTTCAACTAGGTCTGTTTATTTCAGAAAACATGGAGTCATCATCTGTTCTAGTCAACACGTGTTCTAGCAAGTACTGCTCTTTAAAAGCACAGTTCTGTGCCTGACAGCTTATTTTTCTCTCTTTAACTGGTTGCACCCCTTTTCATAAGCTAGGGAAAGCACACCTGATGAGAAGAGCCATTTTTGAAGGGGAAATTGATAATGGGTTTTGAACTTGGTATCACATACATATTAGTCAGATCTTACATTTGAGTTATACCTCCAGCACTATATTTCTGTTTTTTTTTCTTTTGTATTACTATTACAAAGATGAGTTACACAGAGTTTTTAGTCGTATAAGTGAGGTATGGATATATTTCTTTTTTGAAATGTCACACCCTCCCTTGCTATCTCAATTTTTCTCTCTCACTGGTTTGGTTTTATTAACTTCCTCCTCCTCCTGTCCTCCTGCTCCTGCTCCTGCTGCTCCTGCTGCTCCTCCTCCTCCTGCTCCTCCTCCTCCTCCCCCTCCTTCTTGTTCTTATTCTTATTCATTATTTTGCTTTAGAGGGGATAATTACATACGTGTGGTAATGACTATATTTCTTTTTTATTTGTTTTTGTTTCAGTCAGTAATCAGGCTTGAACCAAGGCCCTGAGCACTGATTTGAGCTCTTTTGCTGAAGAATGGCACTCGTATTGAGCCACAACTCTACCTCCCTGAGTGCATTTCTTTTTGGACAATGTTACCCTTTCCCTTCATCTCTTAGTTTTCCAGTCTTTCACCACAAACAAGTTGCATAGGTCATTTTCAATATAGTACCAATTGAATACCACTGTTGCAATGTTCATCATTTGTCTCTCTTTTAATATGACGCCTTTAACTTCTCCAAGAGAGATAAATGAAGAAAAATGACAAAAATGAAAGAAAACAAAGAAAAATATCATCTTGTTTCTGTTTCCTGGTCACTGGCTATTTTTGAGATAAAATGTGTTTGTGTGTGTGTGTGTGTGTGTGTGTGTGTGTGTGTGTGTCCGTGTGTGTGTATAATGGAGCTTGAACTCAGGGAGCTGACCTTTAGTTTTTTTAAATCAAGGGTAGCTGTATACGACTTGAACCAACCTTCACTTCTTGATTTTGAATGGTTAATTGGAGATCAAAATTTCACAGATTTTTCTAACCTGGTCTAGCTATAATCCACTTTCCTCAGATCACAGTTAAAGTTACAAAAGATCAAAATTTCACAGATTTTTCTAACCTGGTCTAACTATAATCCACTTTCCTCAGATCTCAGTTAGAGTTACAAGTGTGAGCCACCAGCTGTGATTGGCCTACATTGTTTTCGTTAAGTAGTTGAAATGTAAAAGACAGTTGTAACCATAGTAAAAAAGAAATCCATTTAACTTTCCCAGCTTCATTAACTTTTAATACTTTGTCACATATGATATGTACAGAAAAACATTTTTGGTTTTTGTCTGGGTTTTTTCCTTATGATGAACTTGATTTTATATAGCTTTTAACCTAGTAAATACTGATGAGAATATGTCAGATGGCATTAATGACCTTTTGTTGTCTTTCATAAGGAAATGGTGCAAACTAACACTTGTGATAAACTTGTGTGCAGGACCCTGATAATAAATCCACATTCTTAGCCAGAAGACAGTAGTGACTGTTACAAATCATCTAGATCTGACAAAACCCTGACTCAGATCTTATTACCACGTTCCTGTATGTCCTGTTAGAGTGTAATCCTGACTCTCCAGTGAACATTACAGAGCCTTGCTGGACATTCTCAGGACACAGTCAAGGTCACCAGTCAGGCGTTTTTGTTTGTTTTGTTGTAGTTTGTTTTTGTTTTTGTGCCTAACCATCAGCTTCAACTCAGGATTGGTTGCTGCACCTGAGTTTTTGTAATCAAGGCTACTCTACCTCTGGAGTCCCAGCTCCCTTTATGGCATTTTGATTCTTAATTGGAGAGAAGAGTCACAGATTTTCTCACTCCTGCTGTCTTTGAACTGTGATCATCAGCCTCCTGAGTAGCTAGGATTATAGGCCTGAGTCCCCAGTGTCCAGCTACTAATGTGTTGGTTTCATGCTTCCCTGGTTGTGTTACAATTTTCCTCGACACTTGGCACTAATACTACATATTGCCTGGCTCAAATCTGAAGTGGTGGAACATGCTTGTATTTTGAGGAAGGCAGGAATAGGAAACTATCAGCCATAGGGACATATAAGCTAAACAAATCATTTGGAACTTTGCATAAAGACAAGTAAATTTATTGCCAGTTGACTGTGTCTTGTCTTTACTGTTAATTTTGCATGGCCTGTGAATGATGTTAGACACACCCAAATGGCCATTGTCAGAAATAAGGTTTCTCATCCTATTCTAAAAAGAAAACAAAAAGCCACTAAAAAATATTACGTATGAGTCCAGCAATTTCGTCGAATTAGAGACCAATCTGCCCTAGTTTATGAAAAAATGTCCTTTAATCAAGTGCTGCTACTTTGTCTAACAACAAATATAATGAAATCTGTAGTAGTCTGTAGAATTGTATACCAGAGATGACATTTTAATTTACAGGAAATTCAGACTTTAAAATGTTTATTTTTTTTTTGACAGTTGTGGGGCTTGGACTCAGGGCCTGGGCACTGTCCATGAGTCTCTGTGCTCAAGTTAGTTAGCATTCTACCAATTGAGCCACAGTGTCACTTCTGTTTTTTGAGTTGTTAATTGGAGATAAGAGTCTTATGGGGACTTTTCTTCGTGGGCTGGCTTTGAACTGCTACCCTCAGATCTCAGCTTCATGACTAGCTGGGATTACAGGGATGAGAGACTGGAACATGGTTTCAAATAGTCATTTTTAAAATGAACTGCTTGGTGCCTCTGGTTCACATACATAATCCTAGCTATAGTTAGGATTACAGTTATGAGAAACAAACACTAGTTAAGTGTTGTTCATGATGGTTTGTATTGCCATGCTTTAATATTGTTTGTTTCTTATACTACAATGCTCTTATTTTATTTTCACCTAAGTGGGGGTGATAAGTGCTAGCCAGTGTTGGACTTTCTTTGGTTGAGATGGAGACCTATGGACAATCTTTCCTAGAATTGCATGGAATTGAAATCCTCCTGTTCTGAGCTCCTCATGGGCCTGAGATGATAGAAGTATTCCATCACGCAGAGCCAGGGGTTGGGGAGCATTGCAGGTAATTCTACACTGGTCTGGAACTGATGTCCCAAATACCTACCTTTACAAGCAAAACAATGTTATATTCCATTTCACTTTGGATTGCTTATGTATATACTTAGAGAGTACAATGATAACACACTACATGTTAAATATATAAAATAGTCAATATAATTAGCAGGTTTATCTCATAAAACATTCAAGCTAATGTAGTTTGGTAACCTCCTGACTCTGCTAGCTATTTGGGAATATACCATAAACACGAATACACTGACAGAAGTTGATAGAGATAGAGACAAGTTAGACTATGTGAAGTAATTATACATTTATCTATTGCTCCTCTGAAGAATATTATCATATATTCACCATGACAATAATTTTCCTGCAGTGTAGAATTTCCCATTTCATAATCTGCCATCTTCGTCTTTTTACATCTTTTTACATTATAAGTATGAATGTTTTCCTGTTTATTATTATGTTTTCAAATTATTATATGATGGAATTAAAATTTGTAGCGTCTACTGAAATTATTTCATTTTGTTTGGATTTGTGATACTAAATCATTAAGACCATGGTTTCCTGAAATTTATGCTAACAGACTATATCACTAAATTATATTCTAATTACATCTTATTATTGTATTTTTATATAGGGTTCTACTGTTGCTGTTTTATGATATAAATTGGTGTGAAGCTACACTGAAACTTGCAACCCCACTGCCACCAGTATCAGTTTTATCACCAGATTATGGAGACTGATAAGTATAAGTCTAACTAATCAGGAGTTTGAGACCTGAGATTTAGTTCAGACAGCCTGAACATGAAATTTTATGAGTCTCTCCTCTCCAGTTCACTACAGAAAGTTTGGAGTGGAACTGCGGCACAATTGGTAGATCACTACAGTCACCAGAAAGATACTCAGGCTTGTCATATACCCCCTGAATTCAAGACCTAAAACACAGATATGCACAACACACCCTCACACACATACACACACTCTCAACACACATGTACACACACAGATTCGCTGGCAATATTGTATCTTAAATTATTATCCATAGATTGGGCAACAGCTCACTCATTTGTGAAGATTTTTTCCTGATTATTTTGAAGGAGGAGGATAGTTCATGGGACAAAAATGACAAGACTTTAGTGAGGAATTCTTTATAAATGACTAGCTTATAAAAAAAACAGGAACACTGTTCTTATATTTAAAGCTTACATTCCTTCAACTATAGTATTTTTCTATAATAATCATTGAATTATGAGATGACAATGCAGCGCCTCTTACCTCCTCCTCCTCCCCTCTGTCATAAAATATGACAAAAGTATCAAAAATACTCTTATCTTACAAGAATGTAAATCTATAAAAATGTCTGACAATATGTGTAAGGTTTATTTTTCAATACTTGTATGATTTTCCCACCTCTAAGTACTAAGCTTTTTTCCACATGACAGCACACTGGGGCTTCAAGGGCAAACAAAACTAGGAAACAAAAAACTAACAAAGTCCTAGGATGTAGATGTCAAAAATAGATTCAAGAAGCACATGTCAGGCTGAGAAGGGCCCTGAGAGGCAAAATGATTTCTGCATGATGAGAGGAATAGTGACAAATAAAGCATGGATCTGACCTAGGAAGTGTTCCTTGAGGTTGAGAGCATGCCGATTCCCAGACCTAGCAGAGGATGTTGGGATTTGACAATGTTCACATGTGTATGGAGTGATGAATGAGGGAAGATTTCAGTCTCCATTATGTCATTGGGATGGTCTTCTGTGAGCAAGAAGCTTAGATCATTGGGCTCTGAGAGATGACACTCTCTACCTCACAATGGAATAGAATATGGAACTCTGAGAGCCAGGCAACTGTAACTGACAGTCAGCTCAAGCCAGCTCAAGTGTCCTGTAGCTCAGGAACAAGAAAGATATTCCTGTGTTGTTTTCAAAGTTCAAGAGACTCAGGTCTCAGGCATGAGAGGTGTGAGTGCCTCACTCAATGGTGCAGACATTGGATCAGTGCCAAAACATGAATCCATATTCTCAGGCCTTTTTATATGAAGAAACCAAGGAAATCACAAGGAAACTCAGGCCAGTTATAACTGACAGGAAACCTATTTAATCTCATCCTAGCCCACAGTACAAGCTTCTTCTTGTGTGCTTTAATATGTGTATACTGAGAAAATATTTACTGTGTACTTTGCAATCCACTCTATTACTCATTTTAAAGTGTACTCCCAATTCCATGTTCCAAAAATCCATTCTTTTCACCACCTCAGTGTGACAATGAGTCAGCCCAAATCCTGAATGTGACATATAATATAGGGAGCTTGGACTCAGGGTTGTTTGAAATGCTGGTAATGGACCTGGTCCTTGCCTACCAGAATGGTGATCTTTTCTATGTTGGAAACATCCTTCACCACTATAGAGTGGGAGACAATGGAGCAGTTGTTGGATATTGTTTAAAAAGTGAGTGTTCCTCTTTCAAACAGGGCTGATGAGACACCCTGGAAGATGATTGGAATACTTGGTACCTCTCTGAGACTCTTTCACTGGGGTCTGAACACAGGAGCTTGTCTTGAGATAAAGAAGTTCACTCCCTGGCTAACTCCTTATTACTGGGCTGCCAGAACATTTCATTTGCCACAGAAGTTAGTGGAGCCTTAGCAGTTTGCTTGCTGAGAGACTAGGATTAAAGGAATGAGCCAGTGGCACCCAACGTCCACCCTCACCTAGGAAACCACTATCTTGGAGGCCTTTGAAGGAATATAGACAGAAAAAAGAATGCAACTTGAGCTTGAATTGGGGCCTGAGTGCTGCCCTGTTTGTAGCACTCTATAATTTGATCCCCAGGTCCAGGTCTGGCCTTTGGCTGGTTAATTGAAGTATCTTTAGAATTTTACAAATTAGACTGTGTTCAAACTGTGATCCTCAGATCTCACCCTCCTGGTTAGTAAGAATAGAGGCATGAACCATTGTGCACTTATTTGGACGGATGCATATAAGCATCCTCACAGAATTTCCTTGAAATTGTGTAGACATATCTCACTTTTTGTCTGTCATGTTTACATTACTCTATGGGACTTAAAAAGTCCCATGTGTGTCCTGTTAGTTCAGAACAAGGAGAAGCACAGAGTTATTCTCCTTCTCTCCTCTCATTGGTACAGATTCTTCTACCGAAACTGGGAGGAAGATGAACAAGATGAAAAAGAAAGTGGATGTTGGGACAAAAATAAGTTCTGTCCTTGAAAATGGGTATCTGTGAGGTTCCTGATTCAAAGTCAACATTCTTCTTTGCACACCAGTTGTGATTTTCACCAGGGGATTGAGGTTTGGCACTTCAGTGGATAGCAGATTACACATTGTGGATGCAGTTGCTGTTTTGGACTCTCATGGATAACAAGGAGGTCTGTGTATAACAAGTCAGATTCAGTGGGGAAACAAATTTCTCCTCCTATCACGGGGAGAATTTTAGAGTATTGTATTTGAGAAATTGTGAGGATCATCCTGCTTGCAGGAGTCTCTTCCTACCTCCCAACATGCATGTCCTGCCAGAAAAACGCTATAGGCTCAGGATGTGGAAGGCGGGCTCTCATTTTCCTTATCTGCCCACAGCATGATTTGTTCTATTTTTCCTATGTGGATGGACTTCTACTATGATGATTTCTATGAGCACAAGTACCATGACACCATGAAAGAACTTACACAATATGTCAAGCTCAACATGCCCTCTTCAGACTTGCTCTTCTGCTCACATATTCTTCTGGAGCAGCTGGAGGAACGCATGATCCTTCAGACCAAGAAAAAGAGGAAGAAGTCCTTGTTTAGATGCCTTAGAGCTGGTGAGTACGGATGGAACCTGGGTCTCTGGGTCTGTGCCTGATTGGCCAAGAGCCCTTAGTATGCCCCAGCTTGGCAAAATGTCCTTTTATTGATATTCTTTGCCAGGTAATATCTGTTCTCCTTTTGATAGAACTTGGAAGTAATCACTAATTAGAAACACTCTCATCAGTGTTCAGTCAAAACTCAAGTTCTACAGCTTCCCCCATTAGATCCTCATGAAAGTTTAGTCCCACCTTAACTTCTATAGTTCTAATACTCCTGGATCTATTTCCATGCTCAGGTTTGCATCACCGTAGAACAACTCCTGCAGAACTCCAGATAAAGAACCCATCAGTGTTGTCATCTATGGTGACTGATAGACATCGGAACCCATCATTAATCTCCAGAAAGCATATGAACATAGAGGGCATTTTATTAATTTGTGGAAAGGCCCAAGCAAGTTTTGAGTCTTGTGGACATCTCACTGGTTCTGAACACCACATGTGATGCAGGTGCACCTGCACATACAACCAAAGAAGAAGATGATCCAGAATGTCTCCCATTGATATTCATAATCCACCTAGATCGGCACCAAACCAGTCAAAAAGACTCGTCTTGGTGTGCAGGGTAAATGTGTGCTAATGGAAAATGACCCCAGTCTATGTTCAGTAAAACCAATAAGAGAGATCCAAAATCTAGATTCAGTTGAGGAAAGACAATCTTTCCTCACAGAATACCCAGACCAATCTGTCCTCCTGCAGGGGATCCAATTTCCAATTAAGAAAGTAGAATCTGTCCCTCCCTGGACTCAGGAAGAAAATCCTGTTTTTAATGAGGAAGTAAATCCCTTTGAGGACTCAGAGGCAGAATTTCTGCCAGAAGGCAACTTAGAGACCAATCTAGATTTAGAGATTCCATTCCCCCTTCCTGGAAAAAAATCTCTATTTTTGTTTTTGTTCTGATTGTTGTAAAGTGTTAATTCTATTTGGTTTTCTAACTTTATTAAAATGTCAATGTTTTTGATATATTGTAGATTCATGAATCCTAAATATGTTTCTTTTTAAGCCTACAATCTGAAGCATCACGCATACTTGTGCTGTTGGGGGGAAAACACAGAGTGACAGGGGCCTCTACAAGAGAGCCTACTGTGTATAAATGGAACTGTTAAATGCACAGGAAGCGGCAAAGAAGCCAGGCCATGCCTGGCTGGGGTAGTAAGGTGGCTAGAAAAGGTCTTGGACAGCAGAAATGATGTCCTAGAAAGCTATTCTGTCAATTGGGACAAATGACATAATACTTATAGTGGTATGTGGAACACTCTTCCAAAAGTGAGTTCAAATCTGTAAACATTTTCTTTGTGCTTTGGGTAAATATGGAAGGAAAATTTGGCTCCAATAATATACAAATCTATTTATGGTTGATATTTCACAAAATATATAGGAAATATGTATACTGGAAAGTAAAAACCATCATCAATAGAAGAAAGAAAGTTTACATAAATGAACAACCACAAAATCATGAAGGAAAATAACATAATTAAATCAGGTGTATGTAAATACATGTTATATTCTTGATGTTATATATAGTATATTATATAATATATGAAATTGAATATGAGTTTTCAAACTACAAAGGCATTTAAATTTTTAGTCTTAAGTAATTATTTCACAAAATATTAGTGTAAAATATTTTTGGGGAAATACAGCTATAATTTGATTCTAATTATATGATTATATGAATATATATTTGTGTTTTTCTAGATCTAACACTGATTATTAATAGATGAATAAACATATACATATATTTGTATATATCTGTCTATGAAGTGAATATAATGAAACTGACTACACTATGTATAAAAATGCTGCTATGAGTTGAGTGCAAGAGACTCAGGCCTGTAATCCTAACGATGTGGGAAGCTGGGTTCTGAGGTTTATTCTCTCTTACCCTCAAGGCCTTAGATTTTCAGAGGAGGTCTTGGCCCTTTAGTGTAGCAAAGAGACACATATGCAATGGGATCACACTCCCCAAACCCAGAGGAAAGTCAGTAGAAATCAAGACAAACCTCTTATGACGCTCTACTCAGTTTCTGTACCAAGATGGCCATCTGTAAAAGATCAGAGAGAAAGCAGGCATTCCCTCCAAAAGGGTCTAAAAAGAATCTTCTGAACTGTAATCTCTGGCTATATTGAATTAATCCTTATTTCCCTTCCCAAGCTGCAAACACATAGAAATATGGTAAGGGCTCAAGAGAGATGGACAAAGACTTACAAATACATAAAATTATATACTCTGTATTAGTAATTCAATGACAAATCACCAAAGCATGTCTTGAATTTTTCTTTTTTCTAAAGGAAATGGAAACATACTCTGAATGTATCAGGAACTGAGTGACAGTTTGGTTGCTGAATTGTTGAATGCACTCCTGGGCAAAGGAGACACATATAAGGAAGAAATTATGTGGGGGTGAATATCTTCACACAGATTCACAAAATAATGGCTATAACTTCTATGATGTCATAGCCACCTTTGCCATAGCAACAAATAGGTGTCAGGCACTGGTTTTGCCCTGAAGTGGACTCAACCACACCAACAGGCACTAAGAATGAGAGGGAATGACTACTAGCCACCAGACTTCAGCTTGAAGAGCTGTCCTGACCAGAAGCTAGGATAAATTGAGCAGGGAAGGCTGATCTCCATGTAAGACTCCTGAACACTAAGGATTAGGCACTATTATAGATATTGGAGAAGCAGAAGTGAATGTGGCTCTCTCCTCACCAATTTCATGCTGAAATGAAAACCAGAAATCATAATGATAATTCCTTTAAATCAGAGACATGACATTGGTGATTTTGTAGTAACAACTTCACATTGAGGATGGGAGGAGACAACCCTGAACAAGAGATAGTTGATATGAGAGCCATCATCCAGGCAATTATCTAGGAGCAGGTACTCCAGGCAGTAAGAACAGCAAGTACATCCCCCATTGATGGGAATGGACCTGACTTACTTCAGAAAAGGAAAACAGCAATGACATGCTTGCTTGTGAAGTAAGAATGGAAATGTACAATGAAGAAAAAAGAGTTCAGAAATGAAGATAGGAATAAAATAGATAGATATGGGATACTGTGGATTAGAAGAAGAAAAGTTCTGATTTTAGTATAAAACTGACATGACCCACTGGAAACAAAGTGCTAAATTAGCAGTCAGACACATCTGATTAACGGAAATAATATTTCTAAAATGTGATTCTTGCTGGGCGCTGGTGGCTTACCATTGGAATCCTATTTACTCAGGAGGCTGATATCTGAGTATGAGATTTAAGGAAGCGCAAAGAGGAAATTTGGTAAGACATGTCCAATTAAACACCAAAAATATGGATATGAAGCTATAGTTCAACTGGAGGATCACTAGCCTTGAGGAAAAATGCTAAGAAACAGCACTGAAGCCTTAGGACCCAAACCCAGGACGTCAAAAACAACAAAGCCAACAAATAAAATTTGATGCTCAGTCATTCATCACTTAGCATTCTAGTTCAATGTATTTGGTATGAGTCTTGGAAATTATATCCTTAGCAAATGTTCTCCCCGGATATTTTGCTTCGTTACCAACTTTCAAACCCCTGGCAGCACCAATGTCTCCTCCCAGTTAGCATAGCAGTCAACCACTGGAAATTTGAAGATATATTTTATTTGCCAGAAGAATTGGGATCATCTTGCCACATACATCAAATGAGTAGTAGCCACATTCCAATATTCTGAATGTTTATAATCCTCCCTTCAGTTAATAAGCATTAAGGCTTAACAATTCTAGAGTGGTTATCAAATTAATTCAATAGTCATCATTTTTCCACCCACTCATGTAACATATGTTTATAAAAGGAGAGACTATTTGAAAGTGTATACATGATATCTTCTATCTCTAATAATCTCAAGAAATAAGGTTTTACACAAACACCCTGATTGTTTTGCCAAAGGAAAGGATAAGAGATTTAAATAAGCGACCTAACATCTCAGATGGAAAATGCTATTGGCTTTAGAACAATTTCTTTTGTCTAGAACTGTGGAAATCAGTTTCAGAAATGCCAGAGGCAAAGGGTATTATTCAAATCACATTATCATGAGGTACAAGCAGTCTGTCTAGATCAACCTTCCAGGAAAAAAAATCAATGAATGAAAAGCAATGCTTCTAAAACAAGCCAGTTGGTGGTGGTTCATGCTTATTATCCTAGCTACTTAGAAGTCTAAGCCTGGCCAGGAAAATCCTTCCTGTCTGCAACCAGCAGATAGGAAACATTAGCTCTGTTCCTGAAGCACAGATGGACGGCCTCTGACAACAGACATCCAGACATACAACACCCCTATTTGAAATATTATCAAATGCATTCACATAATATCTCCTTTTTGGGAGATAATGTTTAAAAGATGTATCAAAGATAGTACAAAAAGGCATTTAAAAAACGCAAAGTGAAATTGGAAATATGTACTCACTGACTGAAATGTAAGTTACTGCCAGAATGATATTAATGAGGCTAGAGGTCCAATTGGAAACTTATCCACTCAACCATCTTTCCTCACATCTTGTCAGCCTGAACAGTGAGACTTTTGAATGCAAGGAATGTGTGTGAGCATATAATTGTAAAAGTAATAATGAAAAGCTAGGCATTGGAAGCTCAGGCCTGTAAAACTAGCTACTCAGAACCCTGAGCTATGAGGATCTCAGTTCAAAGCCAACTGAACAAAGAAGGCTCTTACCTCCATTTAAACAGTAAATACAGGAAGCTGAGCTGTGCTTCAAATGGTAGAGTGTTAACATCGCATATAAGAGCTAAGCAACAGTACCTAGGTCCTGAATTAACCCCAGTACTGCCTCTCATACACATATAGCCCTTATATGTGTATACAAACATATAAGGGCTATATTTTCTAACTAATTTTCTTTTTATTGTGAAAATACTGTACAGAGAAATCCATAATCTTACACACATGCTTCAGAATTATATGCCCTTGTTTAGGTTTCATAGGGAGCACAATATATCCAGCCTCTGGATCATTCTTGTAATCTTAGCTGTTCACAAGGATGGTATCTGAGTATCACAGTTTGATGACAACCCAAGCTAATAAATCCTCAAATTCTTATCTTCAATTAAGTAGAAAAAGCCAGAAGTGGAGATGTGGTTCCAGTGGCACAGTGACAGCATTGAGTAAAGCAATTTAAGCAAGAGCTCCAGACCCTCAGTTCAAACCTGAGTACTGGCCCACTAGTACTACAAAAGCCAACCTCCCCCCAAACACCAAACCAAAAATATGTCAAAATATTTTGTAACTTGTGAAGCAAAATCCAATGAGGCAACATAGTTCCTAGTTTGTTGAAGAGTTGGCCGGGAAACCCCAAATTCAACATGTGTTCGAATGACATAATGAACAAGCAACCAAGTAAAATTTCCCAGTAAAGAAACTTCCTTAGTGTTCACTGTGACCCCTGAAAAAGAGACCTTTTTCTATGCTTTTTGAAAATTGGTGTTTTTTTCAGTAAGGTAAATAGTATAAAACTTTACTGTAAGTTATAGGAGTCATTGGAATCTCCAATTGAAGTGAATGTACAACAAAAAGCATACAATATTACAAGTTTCTATGCCTCTGTTGAGACACTAGAAACTTGTTATTGTGTGGCCTCTCTGAAAGAGAAGGGGGATGCTCAGCATCACTGGTCATAAAAGAAATGCAAATCAAAACCAAAATCACATTTAGATCCCACTCACCCCAGTTAGAATGGCCATTATCAAGAAAACAAATAATAACAGATGCTGGGTTGGATAAGCCTAAAGAAACCTACTACATTGATGGTAGGAATGTAACCTGGATCAACCACTCTGGAAGGCAGTATGGAAATTCCTCAAAAGACTAAGCATAGAACTCCCTTAAAATCCAGCAATCCCACTCCTCACAGTTATCCAAATGATCTCAAACTTGGGCACGATAAGCTACCAGCACAACTATGTTCATTGCAGCATTGTTTAACATAGCTAAGATATGGAGCCAACCCAGTTGCCCCTCAATAGATGAATGGATCAAGAAAATATGGTATATTTACAGAATGGAATTTTATGCTTCTATCAGAAAGAATGGCATCGTCTCTTTTGTAAGAAAATGAAAAGACTTGGAAGAAATCATACTAAGTTAATCAAACCAGTCCCAAAGAAACATGAGCTCTATGATTTCCCTCACTTGCAATGATTAGCATTAGCCTATTACTCCTGAAAGTGTATCATAGTAGTGCAGGAGTTATGAATATACACATGACCATACAAAATGATGCTAACTGAAATGAATGCTAATACATAGAAACGCAGGTCTTCTTTTGTTTAGTTGTTAAGCTTGATGTAACCAATGTACTGCAGATAGTTCATTTTTCTTACTTTATGTTATTTTTCTTCTCCTATTGGTTTTATCCATGGCAATTCCCATCTGTGATTCCAGTACCCTGAATTCTGTATATGCATTTATCTGATTGGGGGAAGGGAAGGGAAATAACAAAATGCTGAAAGAAGTTTAAATGGTGATGCATTGCAACAATGATATTCACAGGAAATTAACTATACAACGGGGAGGGATTGGAGGGAAGGGACAGAGGGAGATAAACACTGGAGTGGGTAAAAATGGTCTTTTAGAAATATAACTTACTCATATAACTGTAACCCTTCTATACAGTATCTTTATAATAAAATAGATTTTTAAAAATATAAAAATTAATTTTTTTTCATAAAATCTCAAGCTGATACCAATGGAACTTCTCAGTTAGTGTCAAAGAATTTTTCAGGACTTTCAAGAAGCTAGTACTAAGTACATATAAACACAATTCAGAAATAAAGAGAAAAGTAGCGCTTTTTATTTTGTTAGATGAATAAAGGAAAATTTGTTTTTGTTTCTGTTAACATAGAATATGTGTTTGTTATCTAAGCTTTTCCCAAGTCAGACTAATCTCTTTTCCTTAACTTTCTTTGGTATGTATAACTTGGACATGTAATCTGAGATATAAGAAGTATTCTTTGTTCAATTTGGAGGCACTCCTCCCTGGTCAAGAAGTTAAACTGGAACACCCTTCACACTTGCTGTGGTTTCTCTTGCACAGCTTACTGAGGAACTTAGGAGTTTGAGAAAATGACTGCTAATTAAGTGCCTCTTACTAATAAGAATTATTAGTAGAATCTGAAAACATATTTGGGTAATAAATAGACTAGAAAAATGTTAGGTTTGCTATTTTATATCACTATATTTCTTTTCGCCTAAGTATATAAGCCAGACTTACCCTAAAGACCTAGAAGAAGCAAAATGGCTTATAGAGTTCAGATCATTTCTTTCCGCAGAAGATGACAGCAGCAGAAGATATACAGGTCCACAAGTGGCACAAGGAAGGGAGAGTTTGATGTCTCCTTAAATCCTAGGGTCGAATGCTCAATGAGGAACCCTATGGACAGATAACAGCTTAAGGATGTAACAATTCCTGTGTCACTCCATCTTAAGAAGCTGTCACCAGTCTCCCATCACACTGTAGGTGCCACGCCTGACTAGTGACCTTGACTGTGTCCTGAGAATGTCCAGCAAGGCTCTGTAATGTTCACTGGAGAGTCAGGATTACACTCTAACAGGACATACAGGAACGTGGTAATAAGATCTGAGTCAGGGTTTTGTCAGATCTAGATGATTTGTAACAGTCACTACTGTCTTCTGGCTAAGAATGTGGATTTATTATCAGGGTCCTGCACACAAGTTTATCACAAGTGTTAGTTTGCACCATTTCCTTATGAAAGACAACAAAAGGTCATTAATGCCATCTGACATATTCTCATCAGTATTTACTAGGTTAAAAGCTATATAAAATCAAGTTCATCATAAGGAAAAAACCCAGACAAAAACCAAAAATGTTTTTCTGTACATATCATATGTGACAAAGTATTAAAAGTTAATGAAGCTGGGAAAGTTAAATGGATTTCTTTTTTACTATGGTTACAACTGTCTTTTACATTTCAACTACTTAACGAAAACAATGTAGGCCAATCACAGCTGGTGGCTCACACTTGTAACTCTAACTGAGATCTGAGGAAAGTGGATTATAGTTAGACCAGGTTAGAAAAATCTGTGAAATTTTGATCTCCAATTAACCATTCAAAATCAAGAAGTGAAGGTTGGTTCAAGTCGTATACAGCTACCCTTGATTTAAAAAAACTAAAGGTCAGCTCCCTGAGTTCAAGCTCCATTATACACACACACGGACACACACACACACACACACACACACACACACACACACACACACAAACACATTTTATCTCAAAAATAGCCAGTGACCAGGAAACAGAAACAAGATGATATTTTTCTTTGTTTTCTTTCATTTTTGTCATTTTTCTTCATTTATCTCTCTTGGAGAAGTTAAAGGCGTCATATTAAAAGAGAGACAAATGATGAACATTGCAACAGTGGTATTCAATTGGTACTATATTGAAAATGACCTATGCAACTTGTTTGTGGTGAAAGACTGGAAAACTAAGAGATGAAGGGAAAGGGTAACATTGTCCAAAAAGAAATGCACTCAGGGAGGTAGAGTTGTGGCTCAATACGAGTGCCATTCTTCAGCAAAAGAGCTCAAATCAGTGCTCAGGGCCTTGGTTCAAGCCTGATTACTGACTGAAACAAAAACAAATAAAAAAGAAATATAGTCATTACCACACGTATGTAATTATCCCCTCTAAAGCAAAATAATGAATAAGAATAAGAACAAGAAGGAGGGGGAGGAGGAGGAGGAGCAGGAGGAGGAGGAGCAGCAGGAGCAGCAGGAGCAGGAGCAGGAGGACAGGATTTCTTTTTTACTATGGTTACAACTGTCTTTTACATTTCAACTACTTAACGAAAACAATGTAGGCCAATCACAGCTGAGAGAGAAAAATTGAGATAGCAAGGGAGGGTGTGACATTTCAAAAAAGAGTTGGCCACACATCTCAACGGGTGACTTGAGTAGGCACCCACACCCACAGGGACTACAGAAATGGAGTTTCACGTGGTGACTTGGAAAGGGCTCCAAGGCACAGCCTTGGAGCAATGAACAACTGGTAAAAACAGAAACAAAAACAAAACAAAAAGAAAAACGAAAAATGTCCAGTAAAACTTTTCATCAATGATAACCTATTATACTTTAAAAACAGTTTTGCTTTCCTCTTGTCCAATATTTTTCATGGGGCCCTCTGAATTAACCAGAAATCTTCAGGATTTCTTCATGCATATTAATACAAATAAATATCGCTTCTAATTCTTTTTTAATTAAGGCAAGTTGCATTTAGTTCTTTCCCTTGTTTGAATCATGAAAATGAATTCCTGAAGTATATCTGTAAAACACCGAACTCAGCTTTTCTTCTGAACTCCTCACTGAAGAAAGAGAATAAAATGACTGAGCAACAGGTATCACCCATATTGTCACTGTGCTAGCTGTCTCTCTGATTAGAAAATAATCCTGCCATGCATATGCAGATCGCTTATACAAAATGTTTTCCAACAACTCTTGGTGTTATATTGCATTTATTTTCCCCTTCCTGCCTCCTTTCCTGCTCCTCTTCTCCAGGGTCCTGTTTCCCTCTTCCTTCTCTCCTACCTCTACTTTCTCCCTGTCTGATCCTCTTCTCCCTCCTGTTTTGCCCTTCCTTCTCTCTTACCACTTCCTCCTCCTTTCCTTTCCTCTTTCTCTTGCACTTTCTCTTCTACTTTTTTATGGTCCTGGGGGTTGGACACACACTAAGCAGATGCTCTCCTGCTCACTACAGGCCTCCAGTCTTGACTTCATTTCAGTGACACTCTATTTCTTCAGTGCAAACCCATCAAAGTCTTTTGATTCAGGATTTAATTCATTGTACGTATTCTACACCATGAATATGTGCTACTTCATATAGTGTGGCTAATAGGTTTGGATTATGCTTTGGCCTTCAGTTAAACTCATCAGAAATAATGTGTTTGAAGGCAATCTAATGTGATCCCGTTACTCCTACATTAATGAACTGGTTACTACATATATTGCATGAGTACTTCCATATTGCTCCCAGTTTAATGAACTGTCACTTTGTGGTAGCACCCACAGTAACACTAACCCAAGGATTTCTGGAGATCAGAAGATTAAGTCCAGACAGGAGACTCCATGAGATATGTATCTCAAAATAACTACTAAAAAGCCAGAAGAAAGCCTGTGGCTATGTGGTTTAGTGCCATACTTCCACAGAATAAGCTAATGACAGGTCGCAGGCCTCATTTGAAGACCTGTGGTGGGTGCACACACACACACAGACACACACAGACACACACACACACACACACACACACACACACACACACACAAAATTTCCCAGCAAGAGCAAGTATTTGTTTTCCCAATAACATATCTGAGTTCCAATTTATGTGTTTGGATATTTTTGAAAGTTTTATCATCAACTTACCTAATTTTAATGAATGACACCCTGTTCAATATTATTTAATCCTGGTTGGAAAATATTTTAAGACACATTTTCATGTAGAAAATTGTTTTCTTCCTCAAATTGTGACTGTCTTGGTTTGTAAGAATATCCAGTATATGTATGAGTCAAGCTGAAAAAGACAGATAATATGATGTTAGGAAAATGAACCCTTAGATAGGTATTTTAATGTTTTTTTTTCTTTCATGCATGTGTTTCTAACGCATTTATAAGATTATTTCTTTGTTGCTTTGTATGTCCCTCCCCCACAGTATAACCCCCACTTTCAATATATTTGATGTCAGTATAACTTGTGGAGGAGATGGGGAAAAACAAGTCGTTTAAGGATTCAGGTGGACCTGTTGCAACAATGAGAAGTACAAATTGTCATGTCAAAAACGAGCTTTACAATGTCGGTGGGGGGGGAGGGGGGGAAGGATTGGGTTGGGGGGGAGGGGGGGAAGGATTGGGTTGGGGGGAGGGGGGAGGCTGGGAAGGGAGGTGAAGGGTAAACAAAGGAGGAGGCTGCAATGCTTGGTAAGAAATGTATGCATTATCCTGCCCATGTAATTGTAACCCCTCTGTACAGTATGGTCACAAATAAAATAAAATTAAAAAAAAATAATCCATATGCAAATATAATCTAGGTGATATAATGTAATAAATGAAGTGTTATATGTATAATACTAAATAAATAAGGATAATAAACCTTATACGCATTAAAAAAAAAAGAATTGTGCCTTTAATTCATTAGTTCATTAATTAGAAAAGTAACCCTAACCCTAGAACCAATTGCCTTTGGATTCTAAAAGCCACAAAAGTACATTAAATTTATACATCCTGTCCTTGATTCAACTCATCTTTCTTAAAATAGTTTCTAGTTTTACTCAACATCGTGCCATTTTTCTAACACAACATTCATGCTAACCCTCACACTAATCATACCCTAATCCTAATATTATTAGCAGTTTCCTATTTCATATTCATCCTAATTCGATCTTGACTTGTTAGTCACAGATTTACTTTCAGTTTGACCCTAAATTTTCCATTTCCCTAATGCTAACAGTAAGCCCAGCTGGAACTGAAACCTAATTTTCAACCTACTGATAGTCTAAAATTAATATTAAAAATACTCTAGTTTTTTATTAATTGTAATGAATATTCCAGTTTGCACTCTGGAAATGAGTTTCAATTTTCCCTAATTCCAACAAATTTCCTGACTCTACTTCTGAAGTGATCTTGTTCCCTAACATGAACCATTATATTACTTGTCCTCACATTCTCTTACCAGGAAAAATACTGTAGCTTCCGTTAGTCCTACCTTTTCCTGAACCACTGTATCCTAAAACAATTTCAGATTTACATATCATCTAGTCCTTTACTTAATGCTAACTCTCAACCTATACCTGGCTGGAAAACCCTCATTAATCATTACAAGAATGGTCACTGAGAAATATATATAATGTTAATGCTCTAGTTATTATTCACGCTCACATTTTTGCTTCTACTTGTTAGTGAAAACTCAATTTTATAGTAAAACTTTCCTATTCATAACACTGATCATAATCAGAACAAAATACTGACCCTGATTTTAATCCAAATTATATGTTAATACTAACACTAACTAGTTAGTGTTACACTAGTTTTCATTCATCCTAACTTGATTCAAATAAGCCTTCCAAACATAGGTTTCAATTTTTTTCCAATATCTTAGTCATTTTCTAACTCTAAACTTAATCTTAACTGGTATATTGAATATTGCAAGTAGATTCTAATATTAATAGCAATACTCTAGTTCACATTCATTCTAATTATTACCAGGCTTATATTAAAATTTACCTTCAATTTGACCCTCATTTTTTTTTCTCCTTCACTCTAACCCTAACTATAGCTGGAATCCTAACCATATCCTTGCCACTAATCATATCCCAATTCTAAAATTTATGAAAAATGCTCGTTTTGTGCAATCCTAATTGAAATTTCACTGTAATCCTTGAAATAAATTGCAGGTTTTCCTAAACCATACAGATTTTCTCACTCTTATCTCTGAACCTATCTTGTTCCATAAGAGGAATCATTATACCCATTGATCTCAAATCCTGATATTACGAAATACACTGTACTTCCAATATCCCAGATTTCCTGAATTCCTGGAACCTAAAAAAGTTCAGCTTTACTTAATATTGAACACACTTCTTTCTTTCTTTTTTTTTTTTGTCGGTCGTGGGGCTTGAACTCTGGGCCTGGGCACAATCCCTGAGTTCGTTAGCTCAAGGTGTGCGCTTGTACCACTTGAGCCACAGCACCACTTTCTGGTTTCCTGGTAGTTAATTGGAGATAAAATTCTCACAGACTTTCCTGCCTGGGCTGGCTTTGAACTGCGGTCCTCAGAAATCAGCTTCCTGAGTAGGTAATGAGGCTGACAGAAGGATTACAGTTAAATGTGTAAGGTAATGAGTACATTTCTTGTTGACCATTGTTACTCCCTTCTTTGTTGTTGTCCAACTATCCCTTCCCTCTCCCATCTCCATCACTCTTCTCTCCCCAAGCTGTAAAGTTCATTTTCACTACAATGTGCTGTGAGTATTATTGTTGCAATAGGTCATCCTGTGTTGAACCTAAATTTGCTATTTCTCTAACCCTAATTCTAATTCTGTCTGGTATCCTAACCCTAACCATAATAATAATGATAGTTCAATTCAGAAGTTAACAAAAAATACTCGTTTTTGTTCATCCTGATAATCCTCTGTACATCTTTAATTAAGTTACAGTTTACCTTAAATCCTCCAAATGAGTTTATATGTGCATATATAAAGATATAATTTTATGTAAAAAACAAGCTTTTACGAGGAAGGAGTAACAAAAAGGAAATAGAGGGAGTATATTAGTGAAAGAGAATAACAAAACTGCCACTTCTGAAAATTAATAACCCCTAAAAATAACCAATTAGAAGACAGGGAAATCAAAAACAAAGTAGAACGTCTCCACAGCAAATTGATGACATAGAAGATAATCTCAGGGTCAAAGACAGAATAGATATAATAGGAAAGAGGAAATAATCATTTAGAACAAATCCAAGAAATAAGAAATGATCTTGCCAGAACTTCAAGACTCAGTTAGAAGATCATATTTCGGGGAGATATGTATCAAGAAGGAGAAGAGCAAGAAACTAAATGGATGGGAAGCATATTGCAGAATTCTAGCAGAGACCATGCCAAACATGAGATAGGCTCATTCAGAGAAGAGAAGCCTGTAGAAACCAAACAGAATTCTAGAACTGAACAATCCACCATGACATCATAATCCATTAGAGGATTATTAAAAATCGAGGAAAGGATTCTTAAAGATGCCATAGAGAAAAGATTGATTATTTGTAAAGGATATACAGTCAGAATAAATACAGATTTCTTAGCTGATATGGTAAAAAGGAAAGCCTGGCATTATATATGACAAACATTAAAGGTAAACAACTAGCATCATGAATACAGTCCCAAGCCAAACTCTCCTTTACATTTAAAGGATATATAAACATATTTCATGACAAAGAAAACTTGAAACAACGTATTTCCATCAAATTATCAGGATAAAATATAATCAAATATATCCTACATAGAGGAGATCAAGAAGAAGAGGAACTGGTTATATAAAATGCTCCCTACCAGAGAACAAGGTAAATATGTTAAGAGTAGATGAAGCACAGCTCCTAACAACAGGTGTATAACATAACAGAACTTATCAGATATTTCTGTCTGAACTCTCAATATCAATGGACTTAAATTTCCAAATAGAAGACATAGATTAGATAATAGTATCAAAAACCAAGATGCGTCCATCTAGTATCTATGAGAGACACATTATCAAACACATTCTAAGAAGCTAGAATTAGACTTCTCCTCAAATCACATAGGGACTCACCACAGAAAGAGAACTATGAACCAAACTCTTTGATAAGCATTAATGCAGAACTTCATAATAAAATTCTCACTAATCAATTTCAGCAACTAACAAAAAATCATATGGTATGATCAAAAAGGATTCATCTTGGATACGATTTGATTCAATATTCTTGTCAATAAACATAATACAAACCATCAGCAGAACCTGGACAAGAAACACATGATAGTCAATAGAGATGTAGAAATAGCTTTTAACAAGCTCCAATACCCCATTATGATTGAAAGGTCTAAGAACCTAGGAATGCATGGAACATTCCTCAATATTAAACTGAGTATGTATATGACAGAGATAATTAGCATTTACCTAAGGGTGGAAGCATGAAGACATTAACATGAGGAATGAGGAAAGGATGTCCACTCTCTACTACTCTTCAATATTGTAGTGGACTTTCTTGCAAGAGCAATAGACAAGAGAAAAACATAAAGCAGATCAAAATAGGGTAGAAGTAAAACTATCCCTTTTTACAGATGAAATGACCCTATATTTAAAGGACCCTGTAGATTCCTCCCTAAAGTTAGTAAAGGTGATGCTAACCTTCAGCACTGTCGCAGGATATAAAAACTACAAGAATCAGTAGTTTTTCTGTTACCAACAATGGGAAGATCCACGCTGAAATCCAAAAACAACCTCATATGTACTAGCCTCAAAATCAAATCAAATCTAAACAAAACAAAACAACAACAACAAAACTAGGAATTATTCTTGAACTAAAATTGTGAAGGACCTGTATGTGAAAACTTAAAAAATATAAAAAGGGAAATTGAAGGAGATTCAAGGAAATAGAAGGTCGTTCAGTATTTCTGGTTGGAAGAATTAACATTTTGAAAACTGCAATACTTCCCCTAAACAATTGGCAATGCAATACTCATCAAAATCCCAACAATATTCTTCACTGTAGAAGAGAAAGCAATGCAACTATAATATGGAATTACAAAATTACAGATGAAACAGCATGCTTAGAAATGAATTCATTGGCCTATAGTCATCTTACACACACACACACACACACACACACACACACACACACACACATTCACAAAATGGAATTATATTCACCCATCAGATAGATTACTTTTCACCAGTGGTAAGAAAAATGAAAGGTTTGGGAAAATTATATTAAGAGAAAAGAGAAAGGAATGCAGAATCAGAGCAATATAGGTTTCATGGATTCATTCGTTTGTTGTAGCTAGAAGATGCATAAAAATCTATAAGTAAACAAGACAGATTCTACCTTGTCCGTTAGAATGGCCATTACTAAGAAAACTAACAATAGCAAATGCTGGCATGGATGTAGCCAATTGGGAACTCCATTACACTGTTGGTGGGAAATTAAACATGTTCAACCACTGTGGAATGCAGTACGGAGTTTACTGAAAAGAGTAAATATAGATCTCCCTTAAGACCCAGTAATTCCCCTCATGGGCAGTAATCCAATAAATAACAAACAAGCTCACATGAAAGCTACCAGCATAACCATGTTCAGGGCTCAGACCTAGAGTTCAAGGACTGGAAAAAAGTTACCACTCCTGGTATTTGTTTCCGCAAATATGAACCGTTTTATATAAGATACCAAATCAATCTATTTGCAGTAGCTAGATTAGGACTTAAATGTAATGGGTGATAAATGGCTCCTTTGTTGAATCTTAGGAAGAGATGAAGGTAGTCCATAAAGGGGAGATTTTTGGTTGTTGTTGTTTGAGGGGCTTGAAGTCTGGGCTTGGGAACTGTCCCTGAACTCTTCAACTCAAGCTGAGTGCTCTACCACCTTGAGCGACAGTGCACTTCTGGTTTTCTGGTGGTTAAATGGAAATAAGAGTCTCAGGGTCTTTCTTGCCCACGGTGGCTTTGAACCGTAGTCCTCAGATCTCAGTTTCCTAAGTAGCTAGGATTTCAGCTGTGAGCAACTGCACCAGGTAAAAATGGGGGCTTTTTAGAAAAGAAAATCCACCTCTTCACCAGTGTCTAAACATCAGATATTACTATTAGAACACTTCATCTTCACCTCATTTCATCAGACATTTGTAAATTTTCTCTTTTCCTTCATGTGGGAGTACTGCAGTCAATTATCAACTCATCTGGGGGACTGGATCAATTGTATGATAATTGCTAGCAGCTAATTTAAGAACTTTTACTTCAAAAGAAATGAAACCCTCATTTGGAATAATTGTTTTCTCTTTTTATTACAAATCTGTGCTTGATTACTTCCTAATGTGATATTGGACTTCCTAATAGAGTGATGAAATTTTCTTTCTTTTCAACCTCTCCCACATGTGGTCAAATATTTAAGAATTCAAAGATTTGCACTGATAATTGATTAAGCTGACTTCTAAGAAAATGTGCATTTCTAGAATTTGGTCTTCTGTCTTGTTCTTACATACACAACTTTCTATGATTTATTTGTTCTACAAGGAATTATACTTTCCAATCTTTGTGTGACCAATTTTAGTCTCTCTGATCAGTCTTTCTGATCCTCTCTTTGGAGTCTCATTTGAGTCTACCTCATAAAAAATATATTAGTTATCAGCTTCTGTTTTTTGCCTGATTTCATCTAGGCTGTGATAGCAACCCTGCCTGGCTGTGCTTAATGGAGTGTGTGTGTGTGTGTGTGTGTGTGTGTGTGTGTGTGTGTGTGTGTGTGTGTGTGTGTGTGTGTTGTTTTAGATGTCAAGGATTACTATTCAAGATAGTAGTTTCTCTGGGCCCCTGTGATCCCCTGGCCTAGAGTCAATGGGTTTTTCTCCTAAAGATACAAAGAACAACTGACTAAATTCCTCTTAATTGTCTCAAAATGAAGCAATCAGGCATCCTTGCAAAGCCATCAATAATGCTTTGTAACCACTTACAGAAGTCGTCTATCAAAATGGCTTTTCAAGGTTGACTGTGAAAAATGTTCATTTCCAAGTAGGCACCATAAAGTAGATCACATTCCTGGGATCAGACTTTTGGAAGGAAGCTTCCCCTTCCTTCCTTCTCTTATGATAAATCAAACCGTAATATTCTTCAGTTGTGGTCAGCCTGGAGCACATATTCCCAAGAATATTCTGTAGTGTAAAACAGGACCAACTTTCAAAATAACGGTGTAAATACTTGTCTACTACAGACTGATTTATCTTGCTTTTATCTGTTGTTATTTTCATTACTTCAAATAGATGGATAATTTATATAGGGATTAGACAAAGGATTAATGGAATAAACATTCAGTTTACTTTCATAGATCCAATATAATACACTTAACCCGTAATGGACAAATAAATCCAACTCTAGAAACAATGTCATGAATATAAAATAAGCCTTAACACGTATATTCTGGCACAAATACAACATCATCTACTCAAAAATTCAGTCTCTCTGTAAATATTTATTTGGTATGAAATAATAAAAATTTAATTAATGAATTTGACTTTTAAGTATTATCTGAAATAGTCCTCATGTATATAATTGTAAATAATTTTATAGATGTCACCTAGACAAGAATTTAACATGCATGTAGAAATCAAATTTCCTCAATTTAAGCTATATGAGAGGGGTCATACCCTCATGTACTATGCGGTGTGAATTTTACCACAGTGATGAACCCTTCCAACTAATACCAAGAGTCATGTGCAATAATTTATTATTTGATGTTAAGATGAGTGCTAAGTGTAGAATACACTTTGAATTATTACATTAACTCACAGAAATGAAGCAATAATGATATGTTATTTGTTTAAATTCTAATGCTTGTCAATTTTACAATTCATTAAATATATTATTAAAACTATTTTCACTTTCTTCTTTTCTACAGCTGCTGAAATGAAAATTATATATTAAACATTCAATATTAAGAAATCAATAATAAGTAAACTATTATTAAAATGACATGCTATTAAACTGTGATTTGAATTATACTTCTAACAAATTGTGATGTAAGCAAGTCAATAGAATTAAGGGTGATCATTTTTAAACTTAGCAGCTTGTTTTTTTTTTTGGAGGGGTCCGATCGTGGGGCCTGAACTCTGGGCCTGAGTGCTGTGCCTCATCATTTCACCTCAAGGCTAGTGCTCTACCACTTGAGACACAATACTACTTCTGGCTTTTTTCTTTTTGCTTATGTGGTGTTGAGGAATCGAACCCAGGGCCTCAGGCATGCAAGGCAAGCACTCTACCATTGAGCCACCTTCCCAGCCCAGCAGCTTGTTATTTGTTTCCTAATTGTGTCATTTGTTATTCTTGGTCCAAGTCATCGCTTCATCTTAATTGTTTAGTTTTCTATTTTATCTCTATTGGTATGCTGATTGTGCATTTTGTTTTCCCTTTTTAATGATTGACATGAAGCTGAAAATCTGTATGCTAGTTTATTACTTGCTATGTTAATGTAAAATTACTGCTTTCCACAGCTGTTCTGCTCTATGATACTACAGTATTTCCCCCACTCCCATCTCCTGTATTGCTGCTCTCATATATTTTATTTTATTTTTATTTAAATTTTATTGTCAAGGTAATATACAGATAGGATATAGTTACATAAGTAAGGTAATTAATTTATTTCTTTTCTAAATTACCCCTATTTTTCTCCCTCTTCACTCCCAATGCCCGCCCCAAGTTTACTTACAAAATATTTTCTTTTGAGTACTACTGTTGCATAGGTTCCCCCTTTGTCCTTTGTCTCACCATTTACTTTTTTTTTTCCTTTCCCTTCCCTAGTTCAGATCAACATATTGAAAATACCCAGGGTATCAAAATCCAATACAGTGACTACAGGGGATTAATCATAGGTGGGGAAAACACAAAAGGATAAAAAGAAATCACATAGTACATTAAGAACAACAATAACAAAGAACATGTCTTGGAGTTCATTTAACTTGGAATCACCTTATACGATCATATGTACATAGCTATTGAGCTATTCTGCTCATCTAATAAGATTATCCTTGATGTACACAATAACGCTCCCCTATTACCCAGTAATCCCACTTCTGGGCATATAACCAGGTGATCACAAACAAGGCCACAGTAAAGATACTACTATGTATCACAGTAATACTTACCAAAAATGACACACACACACATACACACGTACACACTTACAGATAAACACACGTGGAAAAATATGCTTGCATCACAAAGAATGTGACCACCTCATTTGTAAGGAAATGGAAGATCTTTGAAAAAATCATATTAAATGAAGTAAGCCAGACTTAAAGAAACATAGGTCCCATGGTTTCCCTTATTTGTATTAATTAGTTTACATCAAGGATAATCTCATGTATTTTAATTTGACATTTTGTTCTATGTTGAGTGTGCAACATTATTGCTATATTGTTTGTTATTATTTCTGAAAATAGGCAGGTATACTTGAAGAATTACATTCATCTCATCCATTATTGAAGGAAGAACAACTAAAAGAGTAACCACTACTAGGAAGAACAACTCCTCCTTACTTAGCTTCATTCCTATGTAAGGCCAATGTTGTCCCCTGTATCCTCATGTTGTACACTACAACTCTATACCTGGTCATAATGTATATCTAGTATCTTATGCATTTTGAACTAAATGCCCCAGAAGTTCCACTTTGCTTTACTTTTTAAAAAAAATTCTGTCTTAATGTTTGAGGATTGTGTGTGTGTGTGTGTGTGTGTGTGTGTGTGTGTGTGTTTACAAAGATCAGAACATAACATTTTTCTTCATTTCGAATCCATCTTTCAGGTCATCGTAAGTTGTGGCTAATGGGAGAAGTCTCTTGTTTTTTTAAGGATGAAACAGAAAAAGATATTTGTGCATGTACCAGAGTTGCTTTATTAGTGTAGTTGAACACTGAACCTCGATTTATATCTTGGCTGTTGTTGTGAATAATGTGAATAACAATGAACTACAGATATATTACGAGTTACCCGGAGAGAAATAATCACATGATTGGTGGGTCAGATGGTATTTCAACTATGATTTCTTTAAAAAACTTCATACTACTTTCTACAAGGAGAATACTAACCTGTATTTTGACCAAGAGTGTAGAAAATTTCCTTTTCCTCACACTCTCACCAACATTATTACCTTTTATTTAAAAGGTAGTAAAGGGCAAATTTTTACTATCTTCAGTACCCCAGACTGGCTTAAGACTGAAATCCAACCTCCTAAATGCTTGGAATTACGAACCTTTACCACCACACCTGGTTCCTTTGATTTTTTTTGATAAGAGTTATAATAGTTATAAAGTAGTATCATAGTAATTTTGAATTACATTTCTCTAATGACTTCTGCTCACAATGCATTAAGCCAGCACAGAAGTTATATTAAACACAACTGTGTAAACCCACTGGTCATATAGAGGGGTTTATGGAAAACATGTCTATTCAAACTTTTGTCCATTTTTAATCAAGTATCTTGTTAATCTCATTTTTAATCTCTCTATACAAAAATAATTAATTCAAGGTAGTAAAAAGGAAAAAATTAAGCAACTCCTAACATTTTCAATAACTTGATATTGCTTAAATCATTTTCTGTTTATGCTTGAAACTATGTAACAATTTAGTTAGGCCTTTTACATAGCTATATGTATTTCTTTTATTTTACATTGATTGCTCTTTCCAAAGCCTGCCTGTCTAATTTTGGTTTCTTTCGGTTTTAAGTAGTTCAGATTTCAAACTGAAGAATAAATGAAAGTAAGCAAACAAAAATACAGTTCCTCTCATCTGATAATGCCTCTACAAGAATGAGAAAAGAGTTCATCATCCTAAGGACCCTTAATTCTTAAGATAATATTTGCTATAATGCTAATGTTATTACCATTTTAGTGTTTGGAAAAATTGTAATTAAAGGCACTAAGAGCATGACCCAAGACACACAGTGAGGAAGGAAATGAGTCAAATTTCCAAAAGTCTTTCAGCAATACACAAAAGGTAAATAAATTCTCTCCATTCTCTGGTACTCTCAATTCAATATTCATATTGTCCAAGAAATAATAGCATAGCAATTATTTTCCATGGTGATTGTTTTCTGTTACATTTTGTCTTCAACACAGACTGTGTTTGTGACATTGGGTTATTATGCACAGAGCTAAGCTTATAAATTATGGTCCAAAGAGAGGCAAATTTCTTCTGTCCCATAGTTCCAGTATCGGTTTTACAAAGTACTAAATCTTTTAAATATCATCACTTACTGTATTTTAAGAATTCAAGAATGAAAAAATTCACATATAATCACTCCAAAATGCTTTAAAATTAGGAGATGATAAAACAGGCCTCTGTGAAGTAAATTTTCTTCTACTTTTAAAATTATTCTGAAAGCCTTGTGCTGGTTTGTCACACCTGTAATGCTAACTACTCGAGATACCTACTCAAGAGGCTAACATCTGTGGATAACATTTGGAAGCCAATCAGGGCAAAATAAATTCATGAGATTATTTTCAAAAATTTTAATGAACTAGCAAAGTGCCAGGAATGGAGATGTAGCTTATATAGTAGCTCACCAATCTAGAGAGCAAGACGTAGCGAGATCTTGAGGCCCTGATTTCAAACTCTGAGCATGCTAACACGCAGGAATTCACACACACTCACTTTTTCAAAATATCTTAATATCAGTGTTTTGCATTAATTTCTTTGTTAATGATAATATATGGGTAAAATAGGCAAAATAAACTCTTCCATCTCAAAACATTTTTATACATTTTTGTAAAAATACTGTACAAAGGGGTTACAGTAACATGAGCAAAGTAATAAGTACATTTCCTGTCAAGCTTTGTTACCTCCTCCTTTGTTTTTCCCCCATCATTCCTTCCCTTCCACCTCCACAAGTACACTCCTCACAACCCCAAGCCCCACCCAATGTCCCCAGCCTAAATTGTAAAGTTCGTTTTTCAAAATAATGTCTTGTGCATCTATTGTTATACAATGGGTCAAACTGTATTCCTATTTAAGCATGTTGTTTTTTTCCCTTTCCCTCCCCAAACTAGAGAAGTGTATTTACAAGATGCAGGTGCACCAACATCAAATAAAGTGAAAACGAGGGTTATACTGTTGGGGAGGAACGTATAAAAAACAAAAAAAATCACGTTGTACATTATAAATATGTGAGAAACAACAGCAAGAAAGAAAAAAAATTGTGTCTCTATCTTGGGGGTCACTTAGCTTAACATCAACTTATTTAGTCATATACACAAAGTTTTTCAACATTTCTGCTTATCCCAGACATATACTAGTTATTGCAAATAAGGGATACCATGGGACCTATGTTTCTTTGGACTTGGCTTACATCAGTTAATATAATTTTTTCCAAGACTTTCCATTTCCTAACAAATTGGGCGATGTCATTCTTTCTGATGGAGGCATAGAATTAATATATAGACATATATATGTATATATATATATATATATATATATATATAGTATTTATGTGAGTGTGTGTTTGTACACACATATACACACAGAACATTTTCCTTTTTTGTTTTTTAGAGCAACTTAGTTTTCCACCTACATCATTTTTTCAAATGTTTTTATTGTGATTACATGGTTACATAAGTTCCCAAATTTCACAATATTGTGGGATAGTGATGCTTAGTTAAAGTCACAAACACATTCTAACTTTGATGGAGCAAATTGTCTATCATAGTCTACAACATTTATGAGTTCTATGAGCTTTGCAATAGAGTTACTTCATATATATATATATATATATATATACTTCTTTTGTTTTGAAATATATATATTTTTTGTTTTGTATGGCGTCAGCTATTCCCTCTTTCCCACTTGTTCCCTCCCTCCCTTCAGTGACATGGAGTTGCTTAGTTTATTTTGGTCAATGTCCAGTGCAGCTGATGGATCCCACTATTGTATGTTTTTCCCTGATTCTCTCTAGTCTTGTGTCGTCCTCTGGTTTCCCTTCAGTGTGCACATATGATCAGCAAAATGGGGTTATTTAGTAGTGATTCGACCAGATGAGTGGAAGTTCTTGGTTTCTTAAGTGTTGTTAATTTTTTCATATCACCTTACATTTTGGATTTAACATCCACTTATCATGGAGACCATGTTCCGTTCGTCTCTTTGCTTTTGGCTTACCTCGCTCAACATGACTTCCTGTAGCTTGATTGATTTCCTTAATAATGCCATTATTTTGTCCTTTCTAATGGATGGAAAATATTCCATTGTGTATAGTTACCACAGTTTTTGGATCTACTCATCTCTGGTGGTACATATGGTTTTTTTTCATATCCTGGCTATTGTGAACAGTGTTGCAATAAGCATGGAGGTGCATGTGTCCTTGAATATTAGTACCTGTTGTTCAGAATAGATGCCTAGAAGTGGTATCAATGGGCCATAAGGAAGGTCAATATTTAGCTTTCTGAGGACTCACCAGACTGATTTCCAAAGTGGTTGTGTAAATGTACATTCTCATACACACACACACACACACACACACACACACACACACAGAATGTTTTCTTGATCATTCTTTACTGAGGGGCATCGGAGTTGGTTTCATATCTTAGCTATGGCAAATAATGCTACAATAAACATTGTTGTGGTGGTAGTTTTAGTTTGGACTTGTTTCTGATCATTTAGGGGAATGCCCAAAAGTGGGATTGCTGTGTAATACGGGAGCTCTATGTGGAGTCTTTTGAGGAACCTGCAAACTCTTTCCAAAGTGGATGAACAAGTTTACACTCCCACCAAGAATGCAGTAGGCTTACCTTCTGGCCACATCCCTTCCAGCATCTGTTGTTGTAAAAGTATGGAACGATTCACTAATTTGCGTGTCATCCTTTTGCAGGGACCATGTTAATCTTCTCTGTATGTTCCAATTTTAGTGTATGTGCAGCCAAATTGAGCACAGAACATTATTGTATATATTAAGTGTAATTGATTTTCTTAAACTAGACAATTCAACAAAAAGTAAGTTCAAAAGAATTGTGAAATTTTGAACCATTTATTTCTTACATAAGCACACATTTAAGAGTAAAGTCAAGATCGACATGGCAAAAACAAAATAATTCCAGGTATTTGTTGTTCATGAGATGTGTAGGAAGAGGAATTCAATTATCTACACAAGGCACCTGTCATAGTGATCATTGCAGCAAATGTTAAGGTTTGTTAAAAGTTTTAATGATTTAAATATGTTTATTTTTGGGATTTGCTTATATATGATAAAATTAAGACTGTTTAGCAGGTCATAAAATTTTTTGATAAAGTATATAATATTTCTAGTAGCATGTACTAGTAAGTATGTACATTTCAGAGTTTATAGAAACTTTACTAATGAGAAGTTGCAAAGACTGTTTAAAGAAGCAGAGTGAAGAGTTAAGATTTAAAGTACACAGTTTCTGTTAAATCTTTAGGGCTCCCTTACGTTGTATGTTAATGATGAACAAATAATTATATAAGCCACATATAAATGATGAGATGAACTATAAATAGTAATCTTAGTGGGTAAATTTAAAGGCTACTCATAGCTTTATCCAGTTTTACATGTACAGGAATATGAGAAAATAGTAAAATCTACTATGTACACTTCAAATACTGAAAACCCTGGTAATTATTTTGTTTTTTATTTTAGTAATCATTAATATTTAATTTTTTTTTCTTCATAGCATTTTTTCCTTGTAATATAATAAAACATTTTGTGAGTCGTCATTAAGAGGTACTTTGAGAATATTATTGGGATGGCCACACCATTTTTCATAGGTGCATGTGAATTTACAAAGAGCAAAACTAAAAACAAAATATTGATTAAAATTTTTATCAAGTAGAGTCTGAATCAGTAGTGTTGATAAATGTCCACACCTAAAATCTTAACCCTAGGCTGAAGTAGTGGTATTACAGAATTGAGGCCACAAAATTGAGAAACTGTGTTTTGTTTTGTTTTTGTTTTTTTTGCTTTGTTTTTGTTGGTTGTGGGGCTTGAACTCTGGGTCTTGGGTACTGTCCCTCAGTTCTTCAGCTCAGGGCTAGTGTTACCACTTGAGCCACAGCACCACTTTCATTTTTTCTGCTTATGTCGTGCTAAGGAATGAAATTCAGGACCTCATTCATGCAAGTCAAGCACTCTACCACTGAGCCACCTTCCCAGCACCTGAGAAACTGTGATTTAAAAAATCATGTGAACAATATTTGCTTTCTCCTTTGGGTTATATAATGAAATATGTAAACATATTTTTATATTTTTGTGAATTGTCATACTTCTAAATTTATAATAACTGCAGCCAATTTATCCTTTTCAAAGTCAAGAAATATTTCTGAGAGTTTGCTTCTGTGAAGACTGTTTTTGCATTTATAATTTCTTCTGAGTCATTTTTATTTTTTATCAAAATCACTTTATATTTTATGTTGATGAGTTATCATACATCAACTACCTTCAAATGTACATGTAGAGTCTCAATATAGCAGTATGAATATTCTCATACAACTCGTTTATCTGTTAAACACTTTAAGTATTATGATATTTTTCCCTCTCTTGCACTCTCTCATTTCTGCTCTTTCTCTTTCATGCTCTATGTCTGCTACTTAGATTTTCTGCTGGTCTACTATTATCCGTCAGGATCCACTGGTTTTGTGGGGATAGGGACCATCCCTTACCCTTGCATTCTTTAAGAGTTATAACAGTGACGTGAAATTATTCTTTGCCACTCTAAATGGCAAAACAACAGATCTAGGAATTCCTTTTCACTTTAAGTACTATTATAAATTTTATCTCATATGAATCATTGAGACTGATAAGATACTTTTAGCTTGGGACCTAAAAGTTCTTTTTCTTTACAAGCAACCTTTTACTTTTATTATCAGTAAGTAACAAGAACAAAGCTATCCTATGGAAAGTAGGCTGAAGTTGTTCACAGGGATGAAAAACAAAGTAATGGGGGAAGTAAGTACAAAGGATATCCCTCATATAGCACAGATCCTTAAGAGCAGTTTATGATGTACACTTTGTGATAAGCACAATGTGCTGGGAACTGTAGATTAAATCACTGAACACCTGATATATATTTATATGCACATATATTTATATATGTATATTTATTTACATATGCATATATGCATATATAGGCCCATATATGTACACATGAATGTTACTATACACACAAATACATACATATGTACACACATGTACACATGCACAAATGGAGAAAGACACATAGATATAGCCAACAAAAGTTTCACTAGTTGTTGAATATGCCTTTGACAGAATGCTTGGTAACAAATGTGTTGAAGATATATTTGTCTCTAAGAGTTCTTTTACCACTCCTTTTATCTCTTACAACTGGTAGGTTTAGAGAGATTCGACTTGAAAAAATGCAGTACAAGTGATAGCAAGTCACTCGGAAATCTAAATAAGTATAGGCCATATGGTGTCTCCCTGCTCCCCATGGAATGCTTGCTCTTGTAGACACTCTCAGCAGCCAAAGTAGTAGGATTATTAAGAATAAAGTTATAAGGCTTTAAATGGCATCCTTCCTTGGGCTCTTTTCCAACAGCCAGCATCAATTCCTAAGCAGATGAGTGACTCCCCAGAAGACGGGAGCACAGGTCAAAATTTAACTAACCCATATGAAAAGTCTAAAGTGAGAAATGCTGACTGAGGTCGTGCTGATGTCCTAGCCACTAAAATAAGAAAAAAAGAAAGTTTTTTTATGTATTAAAATTTAAAAATAATTTGTAACCTGTCAATAAATGTGTAGAACACAATTATATCAACTGACAAAAGATGATGTGTATTTCATTTATGTGATTTTGGACTTGGAAAGTGTTTTTAAGTGTGTCTACACAAGTAGAATCAGCATGAAACAAGCCAGCATTTCTTCATTTAAGACACAGGGAAAGGATACAGGTTGTCCCATTGTAACAATGCGATTTGCAAGATACTATTAGAGGGAGGTGGACGGAGGTGTTGTGGATGTGTGAAGGTAAGGAATAGTAGGGGAATACAAAGGAGGTGGTAACAATGCTCAATAAGAAATGTAATCATTACCTTACTTATGCAACTGTAACCCCTCTGTACAGTATCTTTACAATAAAATATATATTAAAAACATACTAGGAAAACTGTACATATAGCAAGTTGTATTTTTCACTCAATATAAGTAAAGTATTAGTTTTAGGACCACAGGCATACTAAAATTTTGGATGCTCAAATTCTCTACATAAACACAGTATATTATTTTCATTAGAATCTGCCCACAACCTAGTGCAGTGTAATTTCTGTGAAAATTTTTACTATATTCTATGTTATAGTGGAAAATAAAATATATTCACTATCAACAGATACAAATTTATTTCAGATAATTTTTGTCTGCATTTTGTGGATGGAATTGCGAGAGCTAATTTGAAAAGCACAAATTTAATCACCAAGAGCTATCTTCACGATGTAACAAAGATATAATAAAACATCATTGAATGGTATGGGACTCTAAGGAGAAGTACTTCAATTGAAACATTATCAGAAATTGTAAGCAAACAAAGACTATATAGAAATGCAGCTGCTAGATTTCTCATGGAGAGCTTTTATAACATTTGAAAAACAAGTCAGAACCTCATGGAAGTGTAGACAATTTTCCTTCACCTTTCTGTCAATCTTGGTCATTATCAATCATAATATGCTAATCTAGAATAATCTTGTAATAAGAAAATGTTTATGAGAAGTGGAGGAGAATGGTGGAGAAGAACCTGGAGGCTAAACAATCTCTCTCACAGAAAGCAATTTTAGTGTTCCAGCGAACAGTACTAGGCTAGAGTATCACACTGTGTGCCATCATAGTACAGAATTTGGCTAGAGAGGGAAAATCCAGGGAAGGAGACAGATCTGAGCAGTTGCTGTAGCCATGGCTGAGGCAGCTTTGGTGGCTGCCATAGTCACTCTGCCATACATACAACAGAGGGGGTCCAGGACAAAGGCACCAGACACAGTGGGTGAGCAGATTCTACTCAACACCAGCAACAACTGAAAAGGAGCAAATGAGTTAAACCATCTTAACAGGCCCATATCAAGCACTGAAATAGAAAAAGCAGTAAGAGACCTCTGTTCTTAGAAAAGCCCAGAACCACATTGATTTACAGCAGAATTCTACAAGGTTTTCAAAGCAGAGCTCATACCAACACTCCTCCAACTCTTCAATGAAACTGAAGGAGAAAGTTCACTACCAAACTAGTTCTATGAAGCCATCATAACCCTCATGCCAAAACCAGGTAGGAACTCATCAAAGAAAGAGAATTACACACCCATTACTTTGATGAACATTGATGGCAAACTTCTCAACAAAATTTTCGCCAAACAATTCAACAATTCATCCAAAAAATTACATACCATGATCAAACAAGATTCAGTTCAGGGAAGCAAAGTTGGTTCAATATACGCAAATCAATTAATTAACACCATTTTATGATGAAGTTTCTGCATAAACTAGGAATCCAGGGAATATTCCTCAATAAAATAAAGGCTGTATATGACAAACCTGCAGCCAGGATTATACTAAATTGTCAAAAAGTAAAGACATTTCCTCATAACTCAGAAACGAGACAAGGACGTCCACTCTCTCCACTTCTCTTCAATTTACTTTTAGCATGCCTAGCTACAGCAATAAGAAAATATGAAAACATAAAAGGGATCCAAACAGTGGAAGATGAAGTAAAACTCTCTCTCTTTGCAGATGACATGATCTTGTATTTAAAGAATCCCATGGACTCCACTCCCAAATTACTCATGCTGATTCAAAACTATGGCAATGTATCAGGGTATAAAATTAACCCTCAAAAATCAATGGCTTTTCTGTACGCCAACAATGAGAAAAGAGTGGCTGAAATCAGAAAAGCAACTCCATTCTTAATAACCCCACAAAAAATAGAATAGCAATGAATTAACTTAACCAAAGGAGTAAAGGATCTCCATGATGAAAACTTTAAAAACCTGAAAAAGGAAATCAAAACAGAACTTAGAAAGTGAAAAAACTCCCTTGATCCTGGATTGGAAGAATTAACATCATGAAAATGGCAAAACTTCCCAAGGCTATCTACAAATTCAATGAAATACCAATCAATATTTCAATCTCATTCTTCAAGGAAATAGAAGAGGCAATCCAAAAAGTCATATGGAAGGATAAAAGGCAATGAATAGCATAAACAATTCTTAACAGAAAAAACAGTGCTGGAGTAATATCAATATCAAATTTCAAACTCTACTACAAAGCATTAGCAAACAAAACAGCTTGGCACTGGCACAAGAACAGAACTCAGGCCCAATGGAATAGAATTGAAAACCCAGAAATGAGCCTACAGACCAAAAGGCACCTAATCTTTGATAAAGGAGATAAAAAATAGAATGGAAGAAAGACAGCCTCTTCAGTAAAATGCTGGCAAAACTGGTTAATCACTCATAGAAAACTAAAGCTAGATGCTTATCTATCATCCTGTACCGAATCAGAAAAAAATGAAAAGAATACTTAAAAAGACCAAAAGTTCAGAAGAGATAAACACACACACACACACACACACACATGCACACACACACACACACACACACACACACACACACACACACACACACACACACACTCACACGTATACACCTAAAATAAAAATTATGGGAGGAAAATAAAATTAATAGAAAACAATTTTAAAAATTAAAAAATTTTTAAAAAGATTCAAGTAAGAGTTCTTTGATTGCAACAATGAGATGTACAATTCATTATGTCGAAAAACGAACTTAACACCTTTGGTGGGGGGTAGGGGAGGATAGGTGAAGGGAGGGGAGAAGTATGGGAAGGCATGGGAAGGGGAAACAAGTAGGCAACAATGCTTGATAAGAAATATACTCGTTATCTTGCCCATGTAATTGTAACTCCTCTGTACTGTATTCTCACTATAAAAAATAAAATTAAATTTAAAAAAAGAGTTCTTTGATTTTTTTTTTTTGGTGGGGGGATGGGGGCAATGGTACGATTGTGTATCTCCCGTGTCCATTACCAGTCTCTTGGTGGATCTCTGGTCTGCTTGTGGTGTTTGGTTTTCCTGTGGCTTGATTGTTTTCTTAAGTCAGTTTGTTTGAACAGGCAGAAAAATGCTTTGCCTAACCCATTGTTTTGTGATCCTCCTCCCAGGCTAGTTCAGTGGGAGGTAGATTTGCTTTGAGTATCCCAAAAGAAGGAGATGGGAGTTTCCTCTAGATTGGAGACGCTGTGATAAGACTAGGTTATGGGTAGAGTTGAGGCCTTTCAGCAATCAGTAGCTTTTCCTTGTTGGGTTAGCTCCTGAGACTCTCAGAGAGCCCAGCTTGGAGCCATTCTCAGGGTTTATGTTTACTGAGTTTTAATTGTTGTCTAGGCTGCTGTAGGGAGGGGCAGCCTCTGGCTCTGTTTACCCAGTGATGAAAGTCACTCCTCAGGGGGCAGATTTTTCTCTGTCTGGGCTACTTGACTTTCCCATGGGTGGAGCTGAACCTGGGAGGTCAGGTAAGGTTCCTGTGACCTGCTAAATGACTCTTTTGTTTTCTTCCAAGGCCTGTGTTGGAGCTAGTTGCTCAGCCTGGCCTTTGTTAATATCAAAGACAGAGATCTCCAGTGGTAGGGAACATGCAGCCTTCCCTTCTCTGCTCCCTGAGAAGGAATGAGATGAGGGTTCTACTCATGCTAGAGTATTGTTCCTGGGCAGTTTCTGGTCTGTGATCTGCAGGATGAAGATATCTGCTCCTTATCAGTTCTTGCTTGTGTTGGGTAGAATCCACTTGCCAGCCACATCTGGTGCCTTTGTCTGCTATTCCCTCTGTAGTTATGGCTGCCAAGATTGTCTCTGCTACCAACTCTGCCACTGCAGCCATGGCTAGCTGCATGTGTTCAGATTTGTTTCCTTGCTTGGATTTTCCTTCTCTGTCCAAACTCTCTGTATTGAGATGAACTACTTGGTGTGTCTCTGTAGCCGAAGACTGTTCACTGGAATACTTAAATGCTTTCTATGGAGAGCTTGTTTAGCCTTCAGCTTCTCCTCTGCCATCTTCCCCCGAATCTCATGATGTTTTATGTGTTTTTTTTAGGGAAAAATGTCATTGGTGTTTATATTTTGTGTTGGCATAAAATGAGCCTACTATTGTCTTAATTTAATAAAATAAAACTCTCTGAGCACTGGTGGCTCATGCTTGTAATCCTAGCTACTCAGGAGGCAGAGATATGAGGACCTCAGTTCAAAGACAGCCCAGGCAGAAAAGTCGGTGAGACTCTTATCTCCAATAAGCCACTAGAAAACCAGAATTGGCACTTTGGCTCAAGTGGTAGAGCACTCACCTTGAGCTGAAGAGTGTAGGACCAGTGCCGAGGCCCAGAGTTCAAGCCCCATGAATGACCAAATAAACAAAACAAAACAACAACAACAAAAAAACTCTCTGATTCTATGACAGCAAAAATTTTGTGGGTAATGGTTAAGAGCAGGTTGTCATTCCAAAAAAAAAAAAAAAATATATATATATATATATATATATATATATATATATATATCACCCACCAAAAAAGAGGAACAATAGGAAATATATAGCAGGAAACTTATAAATCTTAATGGACGAACAGTCTGTCAGTTTGTTTTAACTTTTTATCAAAAATGAAAGTAATACTTGATAATATTTTATTAAGGCATTTAAATTTCTTTGACCTTGACATTTAACATTCACTTTAAAAAGAAATTCAACAGGTGACAGTGTTTTCTCCTTACTTTTCCAAAGAAATGATTATTTCATCATTATAGTGTATAGCACAATATAACCAGAAAGCATTTGTTAAGGAAAAAAAAAATTCCCATTATTTGTTTTGCTTGTCTGTATTTAAAGCTGCATACCACATCTTACCCACCCTATTGTCTGTTTTCTCTTTTGAAACATTTCAGTAAATGTGTCAGCCAGCAAAGTTTTACAAAATAGCCTGCTTTCATTCATTGTGCTTTCCAAAATATATCTTACAAATGCTAACAACAAAACACAACTTGAAACATCTGTGAATTTTTCTATTTATGGTGCAAAGTAATCACTTTCCATAATCCCTAGAATCAGCTCTTCACAGGCATTAAACGGTCTTTCACTTCCATGTTTTAGAACAGCAGCATGTAACAATGGTGTACATGTTAATTTGTTCACCACATCTGGTTTGTTTACAGCAAGGACTGAGATGAGTTGAGTAATTATGTAGTTTAAAAAGGCTCTGAGTTGGGGATAAAGAATATCCATTTATGTGATTAATATTTAAATTTAGTTCTATAATGTATACTCCTTCAATTTTCTGGCTAACATGTTCTACATACTAAGTATTTTTAAAAGAAATATTGTACGTTGTTTCCTTGGTGACAACGTAATTGGAAGACTTAAAATTTTCCTATACCATGGCCATCTGAAATGAGATGGATGTACTTAGGTTAGCATAAAGAAATTTTGGGACAGCATTAATGTTTGAATCTTGGATGGGATGTGATTGGGAATTGTGAAAGGCTTTCATAGTATGAGAAGAAAAACAAAAGGCCATACTAATACTTTTATCGGTCACATTGTTTTATTAGTATATTCAAACACACACATATAAACACACAGATACACATTATGAAGACCCAGTCAGTCTGAAAGAAAAATTTTTAATAGGAATTCCCTAAAATATTTAGTCTGCTGAGATCTGATTAGAATTTACAGAAATATCTATTGGCTTCCACTCCTAGACAAGTTATTATCATTGATGAAGATGTTGCCATTTGAATTTAGAATACCCCAGAAAGACCTATGTGTTAAAGAAAAATGACATTCCAATTCCTCCCAGACTGTGGAGCATACCTGAATAGTTCTTCTGTAGATTAAGTTATTCAGAGTGAAACTCATGAGAAAATAGACTCTCATCTTCTTTCTTGTTCTATCTTTTAATCATTCTAGGTAAAAATCATTTCTCTTTGACATACTCCCCTCCTTGACATTGTCTTGTCACTGGCCCCCAAAGCAATAAAACCAGCTGAACATACACCAAAACATTCAATCTTGTACATCTGAGTAAGCTTTTCTGCTTAATAAGTGGACAATATCACTTATTATGGTATGTTATCAAACTAACCCAAAGTTCTAGTCTTTCTAACAATGTGGAGTATATTAAAATGTGCTTCATTATAAAATATCTAACTCTATGTTGTATATTGTGTTTTTTTTTCTGTTGATCCTAGCGCTTACAATCAGGGCCTAACTGTAAAACAGTTTGCAATAAATAATCACATTACTTTTATGATTCCATAATTTTACTTGTTTTCCTACAAATTTATAGAATAGTGTAGCTATGGAAATCAATAAATATTGAATTTTGATATCAGATTATCTATCACTGCAAGTGTTGTCAAAATTTATCTACACTGAAATGATTGCCATTGATATCTTTCTCAAGATTCCAAATGTTTATACTTTCAGCTGACCTTTTACAAAACTCATACCCCAAACATAATTTTTAGTTTGTTCATGCAATCATAAATATATGGCACAAAAAGTTAATTAACTTTATTTGCTGTCACTAATGGAGTATACCTAATAGAATTAAGTATATACCCTCAGGGAAATAAGATATTTCCTTCTAAATCCAGACTTGCAGGCAGACAGACAGACACCCACACCCACACACATACACACACCCACACTCTCTCTCTCTCACACACACACACACATACTTACCACTCTGACTCAGGTTAGGTTCCAGACATTGGGGATCAGACAATGATCTATTAATCAAACTTTCTTGTCCAGACATAAAATACATTAATAATTCCACACATATAGAAACACCAGATCATTCAAAATAATGAGAATATTTAACAGAACCACCCCGCTCTGAGCCATCTACTCCCTGATTTCATTCACTCATGTCGATGCATTTTTCATATCATAATTAAAAATCTTTTTGTATCTCTCTGATTAGCAGAAAATATGTTATCATATAAGAGAAAATGTAGGTAAAATTACTTTTTGCATATGAAATAATGACATTCCTGAGGATAAAACATGCCTGTTTTTCAGTTTGTTTGCCAAAATGGAACTATTAGATCTTCTGAGTATTTAACTTTATACCTGAACCTTCAAATTTCACTAGGATTTGAATTGTGTTACTTACAACGTTAATGTAAAATAAAAGCATTACTAAATATAAAGAAAATTATAATTTTATCACACTTTAATCCCTGAATTGACTTTATTATAAAAACAATTACATTTATATAACATGATAAACATCATGAAACAAATTATGAGGTATGGAAACAGAAGAGTCCGTTTTTTGTTTACTGTATGTTGTTGTTATTTATAGTTTGTGATGATTCTGCCTTCTTTACCTTATGCATGGTATATTCATTCTATGTCTTCAGGAAGGTGGGGGTGGGCACAAAGCTTTAGGGAAAGGGGGAAAAAATGAAGCAGTGAAATTCCTTGAACATTGATGAAAGTGAACTATTTAACACATGGGTGGGGAAAGAAGTGAGGGAATGGGAAAATATGAGGGAACTGAAGACATTTCATAAAAGGAAATGTACACATTACTTGACTCATGTAATTGTAATACCTCTATAAATCAACTTAATAACAGGGTAAATTTATTTTAAAAAGGCAAACAAAATATCGTTTCTTAGAATCTTACAAGTATGTTTTGTTCACTGGTTTGAGCTGGTTGAGTCTATCTCTGAAAATAGCTACATTGACATTCATTGGGCGAATTTTTGAGCTACTGGTATATAAAAGTCAATTATGATTGTATGTTTTTTGAGACTGATTCATTTATTTCTTTATCTAATTTGTATAATTTCTATCTACCAGTTTTTGAATTGGCTTGTTCCTGTTTTTCAAGGACCTAGTGGTGCATTATTAGTGCTGATTTAAGATTGTTCTAATTTGTTGATGTACATACTCAAATCTATAAATTTTCCTGAGTATTGCCTGTGTTCTTGTGTCCCATAGGAGGTAGTATTTTGTCTGTTCACTTCCACTGAATTCCATAAACGTTGGAACTTCCCTCCATATGTCTTCAGTGACTCACTGATGATTTGGAAATGTGTTACTCAGTCTCTGTGAGTTTCAGAATTTTTTGTGACGCCTTTTGATGATGAGATCTAATTTGGTCCCATTGTCGTCTAACAGGATATAGGGAGTAATTTCATTTTTATTTTTGAATTTTCACAGATTTTCTTTCTGATCTAAGATATGATCTATTTTGGAGAACGTTCCATGAGCTGTTAGGTATAGCTTGCCAAAACAAGTATTTGGTTTTGATTTTTTGCTAGATTTTGACCTGGATGGCCCGTCCAGAGGTAAGAATGATGTGTTCAAGCAACCAACAATGTGTTTGGATGTATGCATATTTTTAGGGCAAGTAGTATTTGTCTGATGAATTTGAGAGATCTAGGATTCAGGGCATTGATATCTAGCATTGTTATATCCCTCTGATGGAGAGTTTCCTTCATCAACATTTAATGTCCTTTTTAGTCTCTTTTTACCTTTATACCAATTTTAATTTAAACCCAATCTTATCTAATATTAATATAACTAATCTGGCCTGTTAATGAGGTCCATTTTTAGTTTGTAAAGATGATATACAGAAGGGATCCAATTACATAAGTCAGATAATGAGCACATTTCTTTTTCAACAATGTCACCTCTTCCCACATGTTGTCCCAGTTTTTCCCTTTCAACCCCCCTCCCCCCTAAGTTGTATAGTTCATTTACAAGGTAGTGTCTATTGAGTGGCACTGCTACATTTGTTTACACTTTGTCCCACCATTTCTGTGTTTCCCTTGCCCTTTCCAAACTTATATATAAACCAAAGGTGCAGAAATTAAAACGAAATAACAGCATCCGAATTCAGATGGAAAAAGCAAAATAATAAAAAAAACTCTCATTATCATTTCTTGGAGATCAATTTGATGAACATTATTTTATATGATAATATTCATATAGCTATTGATCCTTTGTGATCCTCTCCAAAGGGCATCCTCCTTTGATCTCACTGTATAATGTTTAGAATCCCATGTAATTTATCATGTCCAAATGTAATGTTTTCTCTTTTACCATCCAAGTGTGTTAAGTTGTAGAATTAGAGGCACATTCTAATACAACAAATGAGGGAAATCGGGCAACCTATATTGCTTTGAGTCTGACATTCTTCACTTAATATAGGTTTGTTCCAAGTCTTTCCATTTCCTTATGAATGGTGTAATATCACTTTTTCTGGGTGAATAGAGTTGCATCATACTTAAGAGTTTCTTCATGGCAAAGGAAAAAATTAGCAGGATATATAGAAAGAGAATAGAATGGAAGGAGATATTTACTAACTAAGCATTAGACCAGGGTTTACATAACTAACCTATATTTAGAGATCAAATAAACGCTCAAATCAACAAGAGCCCTATTAATATATTGGATAATGACTTAAAGAGAACTTCTTAGAAGAAAAGTAAAAATGACAAATAGACATATCTCTCTCCATGAAAGAAATGCAAATCCAAACAACACTGAGATTCTTCTCACCCCTGTTACAATGTCATTATGAAAAAAAAGAACAATCACATTTACTAATAGGGATGTGGTCCAAAGGAAACTCTATTACATTGTTGGTGGAAATGTAATCTTGTTCAACGACTTTGGAAAACATTATGGAGGTTGCTCACAAAACTGAATAAAAAGCAACCTATGATCCAGCAATTCCACTTATGGGCATTTATCCAATAGAGCAGAAACAAGGCCACACTGAAGCTGCCAGCACAATCATGTTCATTGTTGCATTATTTTCTGTAGCCAACATATGGAATCAGCCTAGATGCCTCTCACTGCAAAAAGGGATCAAAAATTGTGTGCGTGTCTGTATATGAATTATATATATATATATATATATGTATATATATATATATATAATTTCATTGATCCCTATTTACAAATATGTATGTATATATACATACATAATCAAATTTTATTAATCAATCAGAAAGAATCATATTGCACCATTCTTTTTTGGGGAGTGGGGGGGTCCAGTCGTGGGACCTGAGCTCTAGGGCTTGGGCACTGTCCCTCAGATCTTCAGCTCAAGGCTAGCGCTCTACCACTTGAGCCAGAGTGCCACTTCCGGCTTTTTTTCTTTTTGCTTATGTGGTGCTGAGAAATCGAACCCAGGGCCTCATGCATGCAAGGCAAGCGCTCTACCACTGAGCCACCTTCCCAGACCCTACTGCCCCATCTTAAGGAAAATGAAAGACTTAGAAATAATCATATTAAGTGAAATTACTGGACCCAGAGAAAATTAGGTTGTATGACTTTCCTTATGTTTGGTAGACAGAAGGTGCACATAAATGTAAAGTTAAACATACTGGATGATATCCAAGGAGGTAAATGAATTATCTGAAGTGTCAGAGTCCATGGAAAGTGTAAATAGTATAGTTCTCTTCAAAGATTAAGTCAAAACCCAACAAAATAAATACCAGTAAATGCGGACTACAAGAGAGGACAGTGGGGGGCAAGGTGAGAGGGGTAGGAAATTGAAATGGATAGAGTACAGGCAAGAATCTATTGCATACTTCCCAGAATTGAAATAAACAAAATAATGGATAGTATGAAATGGGGGTGAAGATGTTGAAGTGGTAACACAATTCCAGGTGTACTGTATACACAAAATGATTTGTTAAATGGCAAGTAATTCCATACATAACATAATGTTGAGATAAGTATGGACTTTGTTGATTGGGAGGGGTGGATGAGAATGTTGAATGGAGTGACATTAATCAAGATGAATTGTATTCATAAACTGTTTCAGTGAATGGCAACTCCTTTTTACAAATACTTAAAGATAATAAAAGTATTCAAAAGGTTAATTATGATAGTTGAATAGAGCGTTGAACCTCAATTCAATTCCCATTTAATAATATTTGTAACTTGTAGTTTTTGAGAATAAAGTTCAAATAATAAAACATTATGAATAGTTTTTTTCAAAAATTTGAAATTTAAATCAATGCTAATTTGCTTTTTGTCCACTATTGGGCTGTTATAAGAAAATACTTCAAAGTAAGTTGATTAAAAACATCAAGACTATATTACCCATACTCTAGAAGCTTGAACATTGATTATAAAAATGATTATTCAAAGCAAATCTTTGTCTTATGGGTGTCTACTCTCCGGTTCATTATAATCTGTTTGCTGGACATTCACATGGCAGACTAGTTATATTGGGCTTCATTTATCAGGAACATTTTTGCAGGGTAATCTCTGAAAGGCTGATTCTAATGTCATCAGACAGGGGAATAGAATTTCAATACGTGTAATTGGAAGGAGTTACAGTGTCCAATACTTTTTGCAACTTTTTCTTTAACTCAGTGTAGTGTATCATTTGGATATTATTTCATAGAAAATAATAACTTAAGGACAAACCTATATCGTGTAAATTATGTGAATGATTCTTCTTATAATGGGAATAATTGTAGTGATGACAAAGTGAAGTATGATTGTTTTGTGGCTCTTGAATCACATCATAGGTAATCATGTAAACATGTTCAGCCTTTCTAAGGCCCTTCTGATGTATTTGAACAATCTCCAATGAGTTAACTGATTTCAGAAATACAGATCTCCTTAGATTTTAATTGCTGTCTGCTATTAAGACTCCCACAGACACCAAAATCAGAGTATGATAATTTCTCTGATAAAACATAAAGTATAAGTTGTTATAATTAATATAATATGAAGACTGTAATATTAATAGCATTATAAATACTAGTGCTCACATTATATAATATATTGACATCCTTTGGTACCATCAATTTTTAAAATATATATAACAATGTAAATAGTTTGCAAATAGTTATTTGATGATGTATAGAAAATGAGAAAAAGATTTGTGTACATATTCACTTGAGATGCAAACAGATTCTTCTGGTTATTTCTGATCCTTCCTTTGTTGGTTTCATTCATGCATGGAGAACATGCAGCAAAGTGACAATTGTAACCTTGCGTTTACAAAAGGGTTAACTTACATGAAGTTTATGTTGGGCTAAATAACAGATTTTATAAATTAAATTGGTTTTGTCCCTTCCTTCCTTCGTTCCTTCGTTCCTTCGTTCCTTCCTTCCTACCTTCTTTCCTTCTTCCTTCCTTCCTTCCTGCTGTCTTTCCTTCCTCCTTCCTTCCCTCCATCCCTACCTCTCTCTTTTGCTCTCTTCTTTTTTCTTTCCTTCTTTCCTCTTTTCTTTCCTCCTTTCTTTCTTTCTCTCTTTCTTTCTTGCTTTTCTTCTATTCTTCCTTTCTTTCTTTTACAAATAATATTTCTTAAGTGTATACATAAAATACCAATGTGTTATGAGTAATTAAAAATATTAACTAGATTAATATTAATTTTAATGACCTATGTTATATCTTAAAGCAAATTGTACTAAAAACCACTTCATAAAAGTTGCAGGATATGAAGCAAATATTACTATTCATGATATTGTGTATTTCTTTAAACTAAAATAAGTATCTAGACATAATATGCATGTGTGCATGTGGGTGTGTGTTATTCTTGTGATTTGAACTCAAGGTCTATGCCTTAGTTTTTTTCACTCAAGGTTAGTTTGACCCACAACTCCACTTCTGGCTTTGTGTGTGTGTGTGTGTGTGTGTGTGTGTGTGTGTGTGTGTGTTTGTGTGTGTGTGTGTGTGTGTGTGTGTGTGTGTGTGTGTGTGTGTGTGATTGAGATTTGTCTCACAAACTTTCTTGCCAAAGCTGGCTTTGGTCCCCAGCTTCCTGAGTAGCAAGGATTACAAGCTTTAGACACTCATATTCAGCATAGATATATCTAAGAATAAAATAAATTTATTATTTGAATTCTAAAGGCTCAATTTAATTAATTAACATTTAGATATTTATTTAGTTGTTAAATCTGAACCTGCACTGTGGAAAAATACTGTTCATTTTTATGAAAAAATATACACTTGAAGGTTTAAATTACAGAATCTTTGGACAAATTGAAATACTCTATTATTCAAAAGCGACAAAGAGATCATTAATCAAATTTCTCATGTAAGATAAAATCAATAGGCTCTGTCAGGATGAATGAAGCAATTTGTCATTAACTTTGATTATTATCTACTGAAGTCAACAGTCATTTTTAGAAATTGAATCAATCTTAATATAAGATAACTAAAGCAAGATATTCCATGACTTTTCCAATTATTCTTATAGACTTGAATATAACTTATTTTTGAATGGCAGGAAATTCATATTATACCTACTTTGTATAGAATAATTAAGAAATAAATGACCATCATAGCATTCATTTTTCCTTCACTAGAAAGAATGAAACTTGCTATAGACGACAAAATACTTTAATGGAAATGCCAGAAAATTATGAAAAGTTCAAGTCACTATAAGTTGAATGAAATAGACATTTTTGAAGGTAACAAATTGTAATCTCTTGAAGCTTCTTTATCTGTTAAATAAAATGTATTTGTGTTCAAAATATTTCATTCATCTCTCCAACAGTGGTATAACCAAACCAACTCCATGCCAAATAGCTTATCTGATTAATTCAAGTAAATATTTAGGAAGAGAAGTTATCACACTTGTATAGCAATATCTACCCACCATTCTAGAAATTAAATCTGAAATCATAAAAGATTGGGATTAATAATTAGCTTTCACTATGTTGCCATAAAGAGGTGGTGAACCTTTTCAAGTGGGCACAGTTGTAGAGGTATGGTCACTGAGAACTTGTGATCAATGAAGATGTTAAGATAAATGTCCTTTCTTTCTCTTCCTTCTTTTCCTTCTCTGTCTCCTTCTCCTTTTCCTTCTTCCTCTTCTCCTCTTTCTCTCTCTCCCACACCTATTCCTCCTCTTCTTTACTTTCTGTCTCCCATGAAAACACATACTCCATGAGATGTTCCTGACATTGTGTTCTGTGCCACCACCAACCCAAAACAATTAGGATAAGAAACATAAACTGAAATGTATAAAATCAGATGCCAAAATTAATCTATCCCCTTATTAATTAATTTTATAAAATATTTTGTCATATGAATAGGAGACTGACACAGCATGCTCTCATTTATTATAAGGGATAGGATTTACTGGAAAAAAATCTGACTAACATCACCCTAGTGAAATGATTGATTTAATAAATATTACATTAGGACAAATCTACTTTAAAATATCAGATATACTTCAACAAGAGGCAAAAAATTCACCTCTATGTTTTGCTAAGAAAAGACATCAGAATTCAATCTGTTCCTCAAGGAAATTGACCTATAATTGGCAGTATTGTCAATTTCATAAATGATTTAAGAAGACTGAAGAACAAATTTCAACTCTAACTAAGAGATAAAATTTACTTTGTCCCTGTAAACAACCTTTGTATTCTATTTATGTTTGGTCCACAAAATGACTTGTATTCTATTTTAATTATATTTTAATTGACTTTAAGTAGTTGCATGGGAGTTGCTGTTTGACCATGCAATTTATGAATAGTGTTTAGTGAGTTATTTTCTTGTCTTTCTTCTCTCCTGAGGTTTGAACTCTGGGTCTGGGCGGTGTGCGTGACCTCCTTTCGATGAACAGTAGAAGTCTATCACTTGAGGCACAGCAGGACTTTGATTTTTCTGACATTTAATTGGGGATAAAATCTCACAGACATTCCTACCTGGGCTGGTTTTAAACCTCCATCCTCAGTCTCCTGAGTATCTAGGATTACAGGCATGAGCCGTTAGTGCCTGTCTTAATACAATGCATCTTTTTCTTTTTAACCCTCCTGGGGCTTGAACTCAGGGCCTTGGCAATGTCCACGAACTTCTTTTCCTCACATTGGCACTTTATAACTTCTGTCACAGTGCCAATTCCAGCTTTTTTTGTTAAGGTAGAACTGAGGAATCAAACCCAGGGCTTCACACTATTCTCCTAAGACTACTACTAAGCCATATTCCCAGCTCAATACAATGCATCTTGATGATCATTACCCTCATTCTTTTCAGTCCTATCTCATTCCTCAATTTACATAATTTTGTAGAGAATTCACTGACTTGCAGTGTCATATACAGTCACTCAGAGGATATATCACCGATTATATTTTATTGACAGTCTTACTCATCAACATATTAAACGTGTGCCTTATAGAATTCTGTGATTTTAAATTCTAAATTATTACTCAGATTCACCCATTACTATTCTAAAATTTTTCTTAAGTTTAATGCAAATGCAATCTGTAATTCTTAGATAAAGTACAATGATTAATAGAATGTTAAAGAGTTGGACTATGAATATCATCTTCAGTTCTAGAACATTTTATCATAGCTACACTCTCAAAGTACTCCAATATCTATTATTCAACACTTCCTGTCATCATTTCAACCTACCCTCCACTTGACCAACCATTACTTCATAGTCTACCACTACGTCTGTGTCCATTTTAAAAAGCTGATATAATTAGAAATTGAAGTCTATTTTATCCATTCTTCCCAAGTAAAATTAGCTTCCAAACCAAGTCCATATAAATTTTTCCCAGGGATATACCATATTGATTTGTATGTGTGTGTATAATTCTATAATCCCCTCAATGGGCATTTCAATATTTTATTATATATTATTATAAAAGGTTTTCTTATGTATATAATTGTACATGTGTTTCATTGGACATATGTTGAAATATATTTTGTATAGAAAATTATGATTCAAGGGCTGAGAAGTTGGCTCAGTGGTAGAGCACTTGCCTTGCATGCCTGAGGCCCTGGGTTTGATTCCTTAGCACCACATAAGCAAAAAGAAAAAAGCCGGAAGTGGCGCTGTGGCTCAAGTGGTAGAGCATTAGTCTTGAGCTGAAGAGCTGAGGGACAGAGCTCAGGCCCAGAGTTCGGGCCCCACGACCGGACCCAAAAATAAAAAATAAAAAAAATTATGATTCAAAATGCTGGATCATAGAGGCAATTCTATGTGTAATATCTTAGACTTCCAGTATTTATAACAAACTGACTATATCACTTTAAGTGCCAAGCACCAATATATAAAGATTCCAATTTCTACATATTGATTGTGGACTGCTATTCTATTGTTTTTTCTATTTCTATTCATCTCTATATGTATGCAGTGTATAGGTATGGTATGATTTTTCCATATATTATTTGGATTTTGGTATATCATTATAAAGATATATATTTGGATTTTTTGATAACATATTCAGGATAGTTTCAGCTTTTCATAGGCAGGATGGTTAAGGTTTTTCATAGGCATTAATATATTTCTTATTCAGGTCTCTTTAAATAAATGTATATGTATACACACTATGTGCATATGCATATATTCATACTTATATGTGTACATACACAAATACCTATACATGTATACATATATATCAATATACAGATGTATATATACATGTATATAGACATACCTGTTTATTATTATCTTCATTTGTCTGTAAGTTAGCATTTTACTTTATTTGCCAAACGTGTCGTTTATTGATTTTACTTTATTTTATTTTATTGTTAAAATGTTGCACAGAGGGATTACAATTACATAAGTAAGGCAATGAGTATATTACTTGTTGATCATTATTACCCCTTTCCTTCCTTGTTGTTATCCCACTATCCCTTCCGTCCCCCAGCTCCCACAATCCTTTCTCCCCACTCTTCGAAGCATGAAGTGGTAAGGTTCATTTCCAATATAGTCTTATTGGTATCTGTGTTGCAGTAGGTCATCCTGTTTCCTTGTTTCAGCGTTTTGTAATTCCCATTACCCTCCCCAGATTAGACATGTATATACAAGATGCAAGGTATCAAAATCGAGAAAAGTGACAACAGGGGATATTCCATAGAGGAAAGAACATACTAAGGAAACAACAACAACAAAAATGAATAAAATGACATTGTACATTTACAACAGTAACAATACAGACAGAACTCCTAAACATGTCCCTTATTACCAAGCTAGTTATTGCAATTCATGTCCTTATCATTTTTGGAACTTCACTAAAATGTATTGTAGCCTTCCATGTGGACTTATATGTTTAATTTTTCCTAAATCTATCTACTCATATGATACCAGGCAGCTCTCTTCTGAAGCCAAAAAGGCCTACCGAAGAGAGCCTCAGCCAATGGTAAACCTTTAATCCCTTTTTGAACTAGGATGTTTATAGTGCGTTTACGTGAATGTAAGAGTTTTCTGGTGGGGGTTAGTAAGAAAAAAACTAATACTAAGACAGAGATAGCATGTGAAAAGACTTGTAGCTGGAGAAAGGGAGAGATTAAGGCCATGGTGTCTAGTTCAACGCCTTGGCTTGGTGCCAGCTTTGTAAGGTATAGGTGCACAAAGGAAAGGGGGTACAACAGGACTGGTTATTAACAAAAGCATCACATAAGTCTGAAGCCTCAAAATAAGGACCCCAGTCTGTGTGGACCAGATAGTATCTAATATGGGGTTTTATTTAAATTAGGAAGCAAAATTTTAGATTTTTGCAGAATGGGATGGTGCATAGTCAGTCACAGGCAATGTCTGCTCTGTCAGGTAATCCAATCTACTCTTTCACTTGTTACCCAGTAGCCAGGTTTCAACACAAATGAGTACAATGAGATTGTACCAATGAGACTGTGATTTTTCCCTCTCCTGAATCAAAACTCTGTCAAATGATTTCTGTCTTCCAGCTATTTATGCAACATTTCTCATGATTTTTTCTACTATTTTGTCTTCATTATTGATGTTTGTAGTACTTTTTATTGTTGTCTTATGTGTCTATGACATTTTAAGAGCTTGAACTCAATGTTTAATTTTCTTCCTTGTACTTTTTGCTCATGGCTGATCACACTCTATCCTTTGAGCCACATTCTCATCTTCTCCTTCTTGCTGGACAATTGGAGATAAGTTTTCACATTTTTTCTGTTTAGACTGACATTGAAATAAAATTTTCAGGTTTTAGCCTCCTGAGTTTCTAGGATTCTACACATGAGCCACTAACACCAAGATTTGCTTTACTGTTACTTTACTTATGTGGTAGAAGAAAGTGGAAGCATATTTGTGTTAAATGTGCAATTTTCAAATACAACTTGGAATCAACTTGATATAATGTAACAGTTATCAACTTTAACAGTTAAATCAATGAATAGTTCACATTCCCACAGAAATATAATTGAAAACAAAAGGCATAATTGTTTTCCTAAAACAAGTAATGGAACCATAAACTTCTCTCACCATACAATTCATGTTTTCTATGAGTTTAATTAACAGACATCCAATACTAAAAGTAAATATATTAATTGTATACCATAAGGAGCAAAGTGATTATAGTTAAGAATAGATATTTCATCGTATACCATAAGGAGCAAAGTGATTATAGTTAAGAATAGATATTTCATCCCAGCCAAAAGATAACTTTTCGAGCAGTCTCACTAAAAAAAAATGTTACATACAGAAACTAATGGATATGATATAGCTTGATCATTACACAACATATAAATGAATGGGATTACCAATCCATACTTCATAAATGTGTAAAAAATAATTATGTAGCTAGGTGCCAGCGGTTCTTGCTTGTAATCCTACTTACTAAGGAGTCTGATGGCTGAGAATCATGGTTCAAAGCCAGCATAGGCAGGAAAGTCCTCGAGACTTTTTGTTTGTTTAATTTGGTCAATCGTTGGGCTTGAACTCTGGGCCTGGGAACTGTCCCTACGCTCTATAGCTCAAGCTGAGCATTCTCCCACTTGAGCCACAGCACCATTTCCTATTTTCTGGTGGTTTTATTGGAGACAAGAGCCTCACAGACTTTCCTGCCCCAGCTTGCTTTGAACCGCAATCCTCAGATCTCAGCCTCTTGAGTAGCTAGGATCACAGTCGTGAGCCACTGGAGCCGGCTCCTTGACAATATCTTCAATGAGCCACCAGAAAACTGGCAGTGACTCAAGTGGTAGAACACTAGCTTTGAGGTCAAGAGCTGAGGGGCAACGTCCAGGCCCAGATTTCAAGCCCCACAACCGAAAAATTTAAAAATAAACTTAAAAATGAACAAATATTTTGGCATAAATGTTAAAATATAATTCTAAAAAATTTTAAATCCTCTCTAGATATAATAGTTTATATAAATGAGGAGAAGTGTTTTCTGGTTTGGGTAACCATTGAATCAATTGTGTAAGTCACACATTTCTCAATCAATTCATATTTATGTATTTATATACTTACAAATTTATATATACTTATAAGTATAATTAACTGATAAGTGATAGGCAGTGCTGTTTTAGGAATCTCCCTTGGCTTTCTAACATTAACCTTCCTACCTTAAAATAAATATGCCCTCCAACCTTGTCAGAGATTTCATTGACAGTAAAGTTACTCATCTCATTGGAGCAGAAAAGTATAAGCCATAATTATTGTTTGTAATAACTGTCACATTTACATGCATTTCACTTAGTTTAAGCACCATGCCAGAAATAGCAAAATGTCTTCTGAGCTTTTCAATCTCTTAAGAGATGAAAATTTTTAATTATACATCTATTTTTTTCTGCCTAACATCCTATATTTTGGAAAGATCTTTTTGTGTAACACTGTGTTCATGATTAGAAGACTGGAACAAAGGCAATAATGAAAATAGCCAAGGAAAATACTTGGAAAAAATTTAAAAAGCAATGGCAGACACGCCTGTTTTCATCTGTTTTAATGAGAATATATATTAAAGTATGTTTTTGTTATTTAAAGAGCAATAATTAAACTTTAATTAGCAGTGAAGAAGGGAACAGAAAACTGTGTTTGAAGACAGCTTGACTTTGAAAAATTCAACAAAACATAATGGATTTTTTTTGTTTTTCTATATAGTTGCCAAAATAATAGAGAGCAACACCCAAAGGCAGGAAAACACCTAAGCCAAAGCAGTAAACTTTTGTCTATAATATAATTGTGAGTGTCTGATTCTTTCAAAGTCAGGCTTGCAAGTAGGAAAAGTGTATTTGCTTTAGTGTGAACAATAAAAAAATATAAAAATCCTTTATTAATGTTTTACATATAATTGCTAGAACTTTTCATGTTGGAGAAGAGGAAAGGTATGAAAAAGTTCAAAATTTTTTGAGTATTCCCCAAGAGCATTCTTATTTATCACCTATGGCAATGGAAGTATCCTTTGTTACTGTTAGTTTCATGCTTGTTTATATTTAGAAGCATTATTTGTTGCTGGGTTATAAGCTGCAAAACCATAAGTAGGAATAGAGTCATTTCCTGAGAGAGGAAAGTTGCTGTGTAAAGAAACCTAAAATATCAAAGACATAGCATAGTTGAAACTATTTTCCAGGTATGTCAAAATCTGTAGGTATAGATTTTGTTTCCCATTGTTCCAGGGGAAGCATTTTTTTATATTCTTTTTCACCATCTAGTGATCCTATAAAATCCTATACCATCCTGGAATTGGTGTAACTTTACTGGATTCTCTAATTTCTGTTGTCAAGTTAGGAAAGATAGAAAATTATGTTTCTGTTACTGTTTTACTTTATTTTTTATTTCTTGAGAAACTGTAACTCAAAATGACATGAATTATCTTCATAATATTAGGAGACAGATTTCATGTCCATATTCTAACCCTAGCCTTCTACACAACTTTGGTACTTAGTGATCCCCAAATGTGAAAATAAATATAGGGAGCATCTTATTTAAATATTGTTGAGAATTTCAAGACTTCCTTTATGTAAGGCCCTTAGAAGTATGTACAGCATACATGTGTACAAAGCCAGTAACAACAGGCAAATATGACTGTTTCCCCAAAAGGATCTATGAAGTCAATAGTTATCTTCCCAAGCAGATGAAAAAATGCTTCCAAAATGATTCAGTTCCCCTACATTTGGGGAGTTATTTAAGTTATGGCTTCTTTGTTAGACATATTCTTTTCTTTTAAAAATTGTCAAATATTAGCTTTATCATAAATTTCGTCTAGTATTTCTTGGTTCAAAACAGAAATCTTGGTACAGTTGATGTCACTTGGCTTTCTTACTTTCTCAGTTCAAAGCCAACCCAGGCAGGAAAGCCTGTCACATTCTTATCTGGAACTAAACACCAAAAACGCCAGAAGTGGAGTTTTGGCTAAAGCAGTAGAGTACCAGCTTTGGGGGAAGTTGGCCAGGGAAGACATTTGTTCAGGGACATGGTACAGCCTCTGAGTTCAAGCTCCAGAACCAGGACAAACTAAACAAACAAACAAGCGAAAAAACGCACATATTTCTTTGGGACCATCCTTAAAGCACTGGTTTGGGAACAGGCTCCTTTTGCTGATCATACTCGCTGGGTCCTGCTTTTTTGTAATGCTAACTGCGCTGGAGAATTCAGGACAAGAATAAAGGAATTAATAAGTGACTCCTGCAACAACAGAATCATCTCAGTAGTGAAATATCCATGCATAAGACAATTTAAAACCACCAAGTCTTTGTTTCCTTGCAATAGAACACTTTTAAAACAACGTTATTTCCTTTTGTTCTATGCTGGCCTTCAAATGGCACATTGTTTCCTTTTGTAATACTTTCAAGAAGAAGTTTACAGACAATTTTCATATGAATAAAGAACACACTCGAAAAAAGTCAGGAAAAGAGTTTCTTTCAAGCTTTGGATTCTTTTTTTTTTCTAACAATGAATATATATTTTTATAGTGAAAATACTGTACAGAGGGGTTATATATATATATATACATATATATATATATATAACATGGGTTATATATATAACATGGGCAAGATAATGAGTACATTTTTTATCAAGCATTGTAGCCTACTTCTTGGTTTCCCCTTCCACCACTTCCCATCCTCCCCTCTGTCCCCCATCCAATCCTCCTCCCCCCACCAACAAAGTTGTAAGGTTCATTTTCGACATAATGACCTGTACATCTCATTGTTGCAAAGGGTCCACCTGTATCCCTATTTAAATGATTTGTTTTTTTCCGATCCCCTCCACAAATTATACCGACATCAAATGCTGTGAAAACAAGAGTTATTGTTATGCCGTGGGGAAGGGAAATACAAAGGAACAAGGAAATCACCTTATAAATGTGTTAGAAACAATCACATGAAAGAAAAAAAAACATTGGAATACATATCTTAAGGTTCATTTCCCTAACATCAAGTTATCTGACTTTTTCTGTTTGACTCAGACATATACTAGTTATTGCAAATGAGGAAAACCATGGAACCTATGTTTCTTTGGGCGTGGCTTGCTTCATTTAATATAATTTTTTCCAACTCTTTCCATTTCCTAACAAATGGGGCAATGTCATTCTTTCTGATGGAGGCATAGAATTCCATTGTGTATATATACCACATTTTCTTGATCCATTCATCTACTGAGGAGCATCTGAGTTGGTTCCATACCTTAGCTATGGTAAATAATGCTGCAATAAATACAGTCATGCTGGTACCTCTAGTGTGGCCTTCTTTGTGAACATTTGGGTATATGCCCAAAAGTGGGATTGCTGGGTCTTAGGGGAGCTCCATGTGGAGTCTCTTGAGGAACCTCCATACTGCATCCCAAAGTGGTTGAAGAAGTTTACACTCCCACCAACACTTCAGTAAGGTTTCCGCGGTCCACATCCCCTCCAGCATTTGTTGTTATTAGAATTCTTGATTATAGCCATTCTAACTGGGGTGAAGTGATATCTCAATGTTGTTTTGATTTGCATTTCTTTTATGTCTAGGGAGGTTGAGCATTTCTTCATATGTCTTTTGGCAATCCTTCTTTCCTCTTCAGAGAAGTTTCTTTTTAAGTCTTTAGCCCACTTATTTATTGGGCAGTTGTTTCTTTGAAGATTTGTTTTTGGGGGATTTAATTTTTTGAGTTCCAGGTATATTTTATATATGAGAACCTTGTCTGTTGTAGGGCTAGTGAAGATCTTCTCCCAATCTGTCTGCTTTCCATTGATCTTGCTAGCTATGTCCTTTGCCATGCAGACGCTCTGCAATTTCATGCAATCCCATTTGTCCAACCTTTCTTTGATTTGTTGTGTTTCTGGGTCTCTATTAAGAAAATTTCGGCCTGTGCCAAGGAGACCTAGTGTTTCTCCTATTCCATCACGTAATGTTTTCAGGGTGTCTGCTTTGACTCCGAGGGCTTTGATCCATTTGGAGTTGATTCTAATACAAGGTGATATATAAGGATCTAGCTTTAATTTTCTACAAGTATATAACCAATTTTGCCAGCACCATTTACTGAAGAGGGTGTCTTTCTTCTATTCTGTTTTTTAACACCGTTATCGAAGATTAGATGGCTATAGGTCTGAAGGGTCATTTCTGGGTTTTCAATTCTATTCCATTGGTCCTGAAGTCTTTTCTTATGCCAGTACCAAGCTGTTTTGATTACTGTGGATTTGTAGTTGAATTCAAATTCGGTATTCATATTCCTCCTGCACGTTTATTTCCATCAAGGATCGTTTTAGCTATTCAGGGTCTTTTATTGCTCCAGATGAATTTTTGAATTGCCTTTTGCATTTCCTTGAAGAATGAGGTTGGAATACTGATAGGTATCGCAATGAATTTGTAGATTGCCTTGGGAAGTACTGCCATTTCACGATGTTGATCTTTCCAATACAGGAGCATGGGAGTTTTTGCCACTTTCTAAGTTCTGTTTTGATTACCTTTTTCAGTTTTTTACAGTTTTCATCATAGAGGTCCTTCACTTCTTTGGTTAAGTTAATTCCTAGGTATTTTATTTTTTGTGGGGCTATTCTGAATGGAGTTGCTTTCCTAAATTCAGCCAACCTTTTCTCATTGTTGGCATACAGAAAAGCCATTTATTTTTGAGGGTTAAATTTATACCCTGCTACTTTGCCAAAATTTTGAATCAGCTTGAGTAATTTTAGAGTGGATTCTGTGGGATTCTTTAAATACAAGATCATGTCATCTGCAAAGAGGGAGGGTTTTACTTCTTCTTTCCCCATTTGGATGTCTCTAATGCTTGCATCTTGTCTTATTGCTGTATCTAGGCATTCCAACACTATATTGAAGAGAAGTGTAGACAGTGGACATTCTTGTCTCATTCCTGATTTAAGAGAAATGGCTTTAGTTTTTCACTATTAAGTATAATGCTGGCTCTAGGTTTGTCTTATACAGCCTTTATTGTATTGAGGAATGTTCCATGGATTCCTACTTTTTTCTAGAACCTTCACATAAAGGGGTGTTGGATCTTGTCAAATGCTTTTTCTGCATCTATTGAGATAACCTTGTGGTTCTTATCCTTGCTCCTGTTGATGTGATGAATTATATTAATTAATTTGCGTATATTAAACCAGTTTTGCATCCTTGAAATGAATCCTGTTTGATCGTGGTGTATGATTTTTGGATGAATTTTTGAATGTTCTGAATCTTGGTTGTTTCTGTGGTGATGTGTCCAATCTCATCTCTGAGCTCATTTATTTGGGTGTGTTCTCTTCTTTTTCTGTTAAGATTTGCTAACAGTCTGTCAATTTTGTTGATTTTTTGAAGAACCAACTCTGTTTTGTTGATCCTTTCTATGGTTTTTTGGATTCTATTTCATTTAATTCTGATTTAATTTTAATTATTTCTTTCCATCTACTGTATTGAGGTTTATCTTGCTGCTCTTTTTCTAGGAGGCTCAGATGTCTAATTAAATTGTTGGTTTCAGATCTCTCGAATTTGTTGATGTAGGGACTCAGAGCTATAAACTTGCCTCTGAGTACTGACATTGCTGTGTCCCAGGGGAGCTGATAATTTGTGTGTTCATTTTTTTAAATTTTTATTTTTTGTGTACAAGCTGTACAGAGGGGTTACAATTACATGGGCTGGTTAATGTGTACATTTCTTATCAAGCATTGCAGCCTCCTCCTTTGTTTACCCTTCGCATCCCTTCCCAGCCTCCCTCCCACCCCCCCACCCAATCCTCCCCCCTTCCCCCCCCACCAACATTGTTAAGCTCACTTTCCACATGACAACTTGTACTTCTCATTGTTGCAACAAGTCCACCTGTATCCTTAAAAGACTTGTTTTTCCCCATTTTCTCTACAAGTTATACTGACATCAAATATAGTGAAAGCAGGGGTTATATTGTGGGGGATGGACATACAAAGCTATAAAGAGATAATCTTATAAATGCGTTATAAACAAACGCGTGAAAGGAAAAAAAAACATTAAAATACATATCTAAGGATTCATTTTCCTAACATCACATTATCTGACCTTTTCCGCTTGACTCATACATATAGTAGATATTGCAAATAAGGGAAACGATGGGACCTATGTTTCTTTATGCCTGGCTTACTTCATTTAATATAATTTTTTCCAAGCTTTTCCATTTCCTAACAAATGAGAAATATCATGAATAATTGATTTTTGTTTCTAATCTCTTCCATGACCCACTCATGATTCAGCAGTGTATTCTTCAACCTCCATGTGGTACAGGAATTTCTTTGGTGGCTTTTGTTGTTGAATTCTAATTTTATTCCTTTGTGGTCTGAGAGAATGCAAGGTATAACTTCAGTGTTTCTGAATTTGGACAATGGGTTCTTTTCTTGTACAGCAAAAAGGAACACACAAACTAACTTGCACTTTGTTATTTCTCCATGTTCAATTTCTCTTTTGGTATCAGTTTCCACCTGCAGTAAAAGTTCCTTCTATGTCCAGTAATAATCCATGGCACTGCTCGAGGTAAAAATGAATGATTTAGGCTTCATTGTACTAGCACAAAGGCATCTTTGGATATGAGGTAACATGCCTTTCAGACACAACTTAGTAAATACAAAATATAAAATTTAAATGGCTTAAAAAACATTATTCATGTACATATGGCCATATAAGATAATGTTAAGTAAAATAAGCCCCAAGATAGGGATACAACTTGTTTTTTTCTTTATTGCAATTGTTTTAAATGTATCTAAAACGTACTATGTGATTTTTTTTCATTTCTCCTCCATGTTCTTCCCCCATGATATAACTCTTGTTTTCATTGGATGTGATGTTGGTGCCCTGAAACTTGCATATACATTTTTCTAGTGTAGGAAGGAGAAGGGAAACAACAAAATGCTGAAACAAAAATTCAGGATCACCTATTGTAACAATGATATGAATAAGACACTATGTAGAAAACGAACTTTACAACTTGGGAAGGGGGGGGAATTGGGTAGATGGGGAGGGAACAGATACCACAGGAAAAACAAAAGAGGATGTAACAATAGGAAATGTACTCATTACCTTACTTATGTAACTCTAAGCCCTCTGTACACTATTTTTACTATAAAAACATAAAGGAAACCATTAATCAGGAGTAGATTAAGTTCAAAATTCATAAGTGCTCTTAAATTAAATTTAACTGGGAGAAGATTCTCAGAAAAGTTTATTTTTGCATGTGTGTGTTGTGCATGATTTCCCAAGTGTAAACAAGCTAACAGTAGAAGAAACAATAGGAATGATAAGAGAAAGAAAAGTTCTGTGTTTAAGTATAATGGTTCAATATACTATACAAGACTTTGCAAATAAGACAACATTGAATCAATAAAGCCAAGGCCATTATGTAGAGTGACACTGAGAAATAATTAATACTAAGAGGAACATGAGTGTTGAGGCCACTCTCTTTCAACTTCTATCTCTAAATCATGGTTGCTAATCACACAAATTTGAAAATGTACAATGGAAGAATAATTCTGGTTCCAAAGCAAGTTAGATATAAGAGCATGGACTTAACTGGAAAAATAGTCCATGGTGAGAAAGCGGGAATTATACTAGCAATGAACTGGTGGCCAAAACCTCGTTTCTTTTTCTTTCTTTTATCTTTTATCTTTTTTTTTTTTTTTTGATGATTGTGGCAGGGTTTGAACTCGGCCTGGGAAATATCTCTCCACTCTTCAGCTCAAGGTTAGTGCTCTACCGCTTGAGCCACAGCTCCACTTCCAGTTTTCTGGTGGTTAATTGGAGATAAGTACCTCAGAACCTTTCTTTCATACTCGTACTGGATTTGAACTGCAATCCTCGGATCTCAGCCTCCTGAGTAGCTAGAATTATAGACGTGAGCTCAAGTGATGGAATACTAGTCATGAGCAAGATTGCTGAATAAGGTTGCTCAGACTTTTGCATACACACTTACAAACATACACATACACATAGAGGCACATATATGTGCAAACACACCTGCACAAATAAAACAACTCAGAATATGGAGAAATGTTAGAAAACAATAGAAAATATATCCTGAGTAGGACTAGATCAAGTGATAATTTTTAATATTAGAAAGTCCTCAAGTGAAATTTCTTCAAAGAAGTTTGAGAATATTACATACCTAGGGACCAGAGATAATAAGATTCCAAGTAATCATTATTAAAGGGATGGGATCCATGGAAGAATGAATCGGAGACCCCTTCAGGAGCATCTGAAAATGTTCATATCCTGGGTCAAATGATAGAACATCTTTGAAAATAGTACATAAACAGTTTGAGCAGTCAATCTAATGGATAAGATCATAGAAGTTCAGATTGCTAGTCCGTATCTAGATTAAATAAACCACCAAACTATGGCAGGGAAATTTGATACAAGCCTGGAATTCTAGCACTCAGACTAAGACCGGAGATTAGAGAGTGGGATTACATAGTGATACCTTCCCTGGACCAGGTAGGATAATTTTATCTCAATGAAAGATGCCAAACAGGAATACATAGTTGGAAGTTTGGGCTAATTTTGTCATTATGTTATGAGAAGGCAAGTTTCCTATTGAAATGCAACTCATATATAATCCTCAGTTGTGTTTTAAATGCTCTCTTCATTACACAACATTCCTAGATGCAAAATGGCTCATGATTCCCAATAAAAAATTTGAAAAAGTAAGCATCATTCTGTTGGATTTCAAAGAAATAATGAAGGATTACAAAAGTTTAAGCCTGGAAAAATACAAAGTTCATCTAATGTAGGACTTTGTAGACCTTGCTAAATTAGAATTTAGATTTAAAATAAATATTTTGGTTTTGTTTGTAATATTCTATATTCTATAGGATTCTGTATTCTATATTCATATTCTATAGGATACTACAAAATTCTTTTTAAGTAGAGGTTTTAATTGACAAATTCACAAATGAATCTGGCATTTTATTTGCCTAAAATATTCTTTCAAGCGAGGTATAATTAGAACTTAGATAATTGATAATTCCAACACTTCATGTATAAAATGATAGTGTGAATAATGTAGACAGAGTTATCAACAAATGGATGATATTAATTTATAAACTTAGAACAAACAAATTTTGAGGCTTTGGTGTAACATGGCATGAAGAGAGTAATTGTGTGAGGTCTGGATTATTATATCTATTCGTAATACAGGAAGAAATTTTCTTAATTACATGCCTCTGTATACAATGAGAAAAATGCTAGGATTGGAGTTGGTTTTTATTTTTTGATTTGTCCTCAGGTTTGAACTCTGTGCCTGGCCACTCTCTTTGAGCTGGTTTGAGCTCAAGGCTCATGCCCTACCACTTCAACCTCAGTGCCACTTGAGTTTGGCTTTTCCTGAGAAGTTTATTGGAGATAAGAATCTAAGGAATCTTCCTGACTAGGTGGGCTTTGAACCATAATCTTCTCATCTTAGCCTCCTGAATATCTATGATAGATAAAAATATAAATAATATTTGCAAGTGTTCTAATTTCTAGAAATCAGAAAAATGTTGCAGCAATGTTTAGTGTAGTGTACTTTCCACAATACGAAGGGCATCATATTAGCACAAGTGTAGTATTTTTTCACAACAGTGATAAGTTATTAATGATGTGAATTAAGGGAATTTTAAGGTGCACCTTACATATTGGAAACTGTTGGGCTAGGAAGACTTTATGGCATAAAAGCTTGGGCTTGATGGTCACAGAAATAATAGCTTACTCTGATGAACAAATGTTTACTCTTGAGGAATTAATTATTACACATACTTCGTAGTTATAAACTCCACCAGAATGTGGCTATTTTTTCTGTTGATTTCTCAATATCTAACACCCCTTTAGAAACTGCAGCTATTGCAGAATTAAATAACATGCAAACAGGTACTGTTTTGAATATCTCTGATATGGAATGTTCACAATTTGAAAATGAGTGGTTAGTATATGTAAGAACTTTGAAGAACACATATATTCTGTCCTTTTAACAATTATTCAGTTTTAAAACTTAGGAGTTTCCAGAGAATTAAACTGTTTTCTGTTTTACTATGAGACAATACTAAAATTATATTTTTTTTGAAAATTATGGCAGGTATATTGTGAAAATATTGTATATTTGGATAACAAATCAAGTTGATAAACCTCTGATAAAGAAGGTGTAATTAATTCAAATTAGATGCAAATAGTGTTCATTTTTAAAAAGGTAATGCACATAGAATAATATTTACTATAGCAAAACAGTGAAATTATACTTTATGTAACTTATTTTTAGTTTAATTTTATTTTTAAGGTGATACATACAGAGGTTGCATTAATTGTAAGGTAGTGAATACATGACATGTCGAAATTTTACCCACTACCTCATTTTTCTCACTTTTCCTTTCCCCTCAAACCCTTCACAAGTTTTAATGTAAATTTCCAACATGTTGTCTTGTGAGTATTGCTATTGCATTGGTTTGCCCTTTGTCCTTTGTCTCCCCAATTTGTTGTTCATCTTGCCTTGTCAAATTGAGATAAATGCATGTGCAATACACACAGTACTGAAATCAAATACAGAAGGGGATGAACTATAGGGGAAAACACAAAAGAAAATAGAAATCACATAGTACAATAAAAAAAAAAAAACAACCACTAAGAAAAACCTCTATTTCCATATCTAGGTGTTCATTTTGTTCAACATGATCTTGTATGATCGTATATACAAAGCTTTTGAACCATTCTGCTCATCTGCTAGTGTAATTCTATACATTTCCTATTATTACAAATGAGGGAAACTATGGAATCTGTTTCTTTGAGTCTTGCTTATTTTATTTAGCAGGATTTTTAAAAATCTTTCCATTCCCTTTTGATTTGGAAGCATAGAATTCAACCACATTTTCTTAATCCATTCATTTACTGAATGGCATATTGGTTTAAAACAGGTTTGCATGTAAGTATCACTTAGGGTCATTCAAAAATGACAGATGACACCTCCCCAGAAATACTAAAATCATGATTTCTACGTAAAAAAGGATTTTATGGTGGTACAAATGTTGAAATATCTGGATGAGTGTAATTGATATCTTGCACTGAATTAGGCAGGAAGATATCTGATATCATATGGGATAAAAAAGGTAGTGACAAAATATTCCCTTGAAAAAGATATAGGAGGCTGCCAGAAGTATCAAGAAATTCAGATAATTTTGAAGAATTTAGAAATACAAGCTCAAATATGTTTCTTTAAATAAAAATTATGTAAGTGGAAGGGCAAAAGAAGGAAAAGAGAAGAAAATAACTGACATCAGATCATTGTCTCAAGTTAGAGTATAAAAAGTCATAATCTAGAGTTTGGAGGAAGATGGCAGAAGGTCTAGGCTAAAAAAGGTTTCGCATAGGCAACAGTTTTAGTGTTCCAGTCAACTGTCCTAGGCTAGAGAATCACACCCAGTGTGCCATCACAGTACAGTGAGTTTGGCCAGAGATGGAGTATCCAGGCAAGGAAACAGATCTGAGCATCAGAGGCTGGAGCCACCATGCCTACAGAGAGTGTCCAGTCAAAAAGATGCCAGACACAGTGTGCGTATTCTACTGAACACCAAGAAGAACTGACAAGGAACAGATATATTCACGCTGCAGATTGTAGACCAGAGAGCCCAGTAACCAAGGCTCTGGCATGAGTAGAACCCTGACATCCTCACTCCTTCTCAGAAAGCAGAGGAGGGAAGGCGGACCCTCTCCCACCACCAGAGAGCTCCATATTTGATACTGACAAAAGCCCAGACTTTTGACTGTGCAACTACAGGACTTTGGTTGATGCTTGCCTTAAAATAGAGTTCTAGCACAAAAATGGTGTTACTTTCCTACCAAATAGAGGCATTCATGGAATCCAATAAGAGACAGCTGAAAGAAGTCAGGGAGACTGGAAAGGGAATGTTGAATAGAGCCCAACAGAAAGAATGGGAGTCCAAGGAAACCATAACCGATAAACTAAGTGATTTGAGAATAAACACATCACCAAATTAAGGAAGTAATGAAGTTCACATAAGATCTAAAACAAAGCTCCAACAAAGAATTTGAAGTCATCAAAGCTGACCAAATAGAAGGAAAAGAAATTAAAACAAAGTGGAAAGTCTTGAGAGCAGGGTAGACCAGGCAGAAGATCAAATCTGATGGACTGAAGACAGCTAGGTTATTATAGAGAAAGAACATACAACTATCCAAGACAAATTCAAGAAATATGATAGATCTATTCAACATTTGGAAGACACCCTCAGAAGGCCTAATCTGAGGATAATGGGTGTGGAGGAGCACCTAGAGTCAGAAGTTAATGATCTAGGAAATTTGGTTAACATTTTCCAAGCAAAGAACTTTTCTAACATGCAAAAACATAGGCCTATTCAGATTCAAGAAGCTTTTAGAACCCCAAATAGACCAGACTAGGACAGGATATCCCACTGTGACATTTTCATACCCAAGGGATCAATTCCAAGGAAAAAATCCTTAAAGCTGTCAAGGAGAAAAGATCAACCACTTACAAAGGGAAACCAAATAGAATAACCTCAGATATCTCAGCAGAGACAATTACAGCAAAAAGAGCCTGGAATGATATATGCCATGCCCTAAAGACAAAGAACTGTCAACCAAGAATACTGTACCCAGCTATACTCTCCTTCATAACCGAAGGCCAAATAAAAAACCTTCCATACAAAGAACAACTGAAACAATATATGTCCACCAAACGAGCCCTATAAATGAAACTTAATGATATCATACACATAGAAAACCAACAAGACCACAATAAAGGCCAAGATGCCACACCCAAACTGAGAATCCAAGAACCATAGGAAGAACCCAGGTGATGCAGCCACCAAGAAGGTGCATAAAATGGTAGGAACTCCCAAACAGCTCTCAATCCTAATTCTCAACATTAACAGATTGACTCTCCAATTAAGCGACATAGACTGTCAAGTTGGATTAAGAAGCAAGATCGTTCTATCTGCTGCCTTCATGAGTAACATATTGCCCATACAAACACATTTTCAATGTGAAAGGCTGGAACAAAATCTACCAAGCAAACAGCCCCCATAAACAGGTAGAAGTTGCAATCCTAATAACAGATAAAATAGTCTTCCAATTAAAATTAGTGAGAAGAGATAAGAAAGGTTGCTACATACTAATTAAGAGATCTTTCCTTCACGAGAATATTACAATTCTAAATATCTATTCGCCAAACAACCAAGCACCCAAATTTATTCAAGGAACACACTTTCCCTCAAATCTGACATAGATCCAAAGACATTAATTGTTTGGGACTTTAACACACCACTTTCCCCACTAGATAGATCAACTCAGCAAAAACTCAACAGAGAAACAGAGAGTTCTAAACAACTGCATAGATCACCTAAATTTAACATCTACTGAATATTTCATCCAGCAGCATCAGAATACACATTTTTCTCAGCAGCACATGGAACATTTTCCAAAATTGACCACATTTTAGGTCACAAAACAAACTTTTCCGAATTCAAAAACATTGAAGCTATACATTGCATTCTCTCACACAACAAGAGAATAAAATTAGAACTCACCACCAAAAGCCACCGAAGAAAGTCTTGTACCACATGGAGGCTGATAAACAAACTGTGGAATGACCAGTTTGTCATGAAAGTCATTAGAAAAGAAAATCAAATATTCATGATATTCAGCAAAGGTGAACACACAAATTACCACCTACTCTGGGACACAGCAAAGGCAGTAAACAGAGACAAGTTTATAGCCCTGAATTCCAACACAAACAACTTGTAGAGATCTGAAACCAACAATTTAATGAGACATCTGAGCCTCCTTGAATAAGAGCAGCAAGAGAATCCCCAATGCAGTAGATGGAAAGAAATAATTAATATTGAATAAGAATTAAAGAAATAGAATAAAAAAAAAGTAGAAAGAATCAACAAAAGAAAGAGTTGAATCATCGATAAAATCAACAAAATTGACAGAACTTTAGCAAATCTTATCAGAAAATGAAGCGAACACACCCAAATAAATAAACTCACGGATGAGAATGGAAACATCACCAGAAAAACAACCAAGATTCAGAACATTATAAGGGAATATTTCTCAAAACTTTATGCTAATAAATTTGAGACCTTGGAAGAAATGAACCTTTTCTTATCAAATATTGACATGCTGAAACTAAACCAAGACGAGTTAAACCATCTTAACAGGCCCATATACAACATTGAAATAGAAACAACAGTCAGAGTCCTCCCATCTAACAAAAGCCCAGATCCCGATGGATTTACAGTGAAATTCTACAATGCCTTCAAAGAAGAGCTCACACCAACACTCCTCCAAATCTTCAATGAAATTGAAAGAGAAAGTTCACTACCTAACTCATTCTATGAAGCCATCATAACCCTCATTCCAAAACCAGGCAGGGAGTCATCAAAGAAAGAGAACTATAAACCCATTTCTTGGATGATCATTAATGCAAGAATTCTCAACACACTTTTGGCCAATCGACTTCAACAATTCATCCAAAAAATCATACACCACGATCAAACAGGATTCATTTCAGGTTTCATTTCATAAAAAATTGTCCAATATATGCAAATCAATTAATATAATTCATCACACAACAAGAGCAAGGACAAGCACCACATGGTTATCTCAATAGATTCAGAAAAATGATTTGACAAGATCCAACACCCCTTTACGTTGCAGATTCTGCAAAAATTAGGAATCCATGGAACATTCCTCAGTACAATAAAGGCTATATATGACAAACCTACAGCCAGCATTATACTTAATGGTGAAAAACTAAAGCGATTTCTTCTTAACTCAGGAACGAGACAAGGATGTCCACTCTCTCTACTTCTCTTTAATTTAGAAATAAAATGCCTAGTTAAACCATAAAACAAGATGCAAACATTAGAGGGATCCAAATAGGGAAAGAAGAAGTAAAACTGTTCCTCTTTGCAGATGACATAATCTTGTAGTTAAAGAATCCCATGGACTCCACTCTCCAATTATTCAAGCTGATTCAAAATATTGGTAAAATAGCATGGTGTAAAATTAACCTTCAAAAATCAATGGCTTTTCTGTATGCCAACAATGAGAAAAGCGTGCTGAAATCCAGAAAACAACTCTATTTTTAATAGCCCCACAAAAAATAAAATACCTAGAAATTAAAATGCCCAAAGAAGTGGAGGATCTCTCTGATGAAAACTTTAAAAACTTGAAAAAGGAAATCAAAACAGAACTTAGAAAGTGGCAAAAACTTCCATGCTCCTATATTGGAAGGATCAACATCGTGAAACTTGCACCACTTCCCAAAGCTATCTACAAATTCAATGTAATACCTATCAATATTCCAACCTCATTCTTCAAAGAAATAGAAAAGGCAATCCAAAAATTCATATGGAACAATAAAAGACCCCGAATAGCAAATACTATCCTTAACAGAAACAACAGTGCTGGAGGAATATCAATAACAAATTTCAAACACTACTACAAAACCATTGTAATCAAAACAGCTTTGTACTGGAACAAGAACAGACCTCAGAACCAATGGAATAGAATTGGAAACCCAGAAATAAACCCACAAACTTATAGTCATCTAATATTAGATTAGGGAGCTAAAAAAAATAGAATGGAAGAAAGACAGCCTCTTCAGTAAATGGTGTTGGCAAAATTTGTTAATCACTTGTAGAAAATCAAAAATAGATCCATACATGTCATTCTGCACCAGATTCAAATTCAAATGGATCAAGGACCTCGGAGTCAAAGCAGACACTATGAAATAATTACAGGTCTGAAATCATTACTAGGTCTCCTTGGCATAGGCTAAAAGTTTCTTAAAAGAGAGGCAGAAACACAACAAATCAAAGAAAATTTGGAAAAATAGGATTACATGAAATTACAGAGCTTCTGCATGGCAAAGGTTATAGCTAGCAAGATCAACAGAAAACCTACTTATTGAAAGAAGGTATTCACTAGCCATACAATGGACAAGGTTCTCATATGTAAACTATACCTGGAACTCAAAACATTACATGCCCCAACAACAAATCCTCAACGAAATAACTGCCCAATAAATAAGTGGGCTACATTGCAACAATGAGATGTACAAGTTTTCATGTCGAAAACGAAAATTACAACTTTCGTGGGGAGAGACGGGGAGGACTGGGGGTATGCAGGGAGGATTGGGGGGGTCGGGGGGAGGATGGGAAAGGATGGGAATTGGAAACAAAGGAGGAGGCTAAAATGCTTGATAAATGTACTCATTATCTTGCCCATGTAATTGTAACACCTCAGTAAAATATTTTCAAAATAAAAACAAATAAATAAAAAAGTAAGTGGGCTAAAGACTTACAGAGAAAATTCTGTGAAGAGGAAAGAAGGATTGCCAATAGACACATGAAAAAATGACCGACCTCCCCAGCCATAAGAGAAATGCAAATCAAAACAACAATGGAGATACCACCTCACCCCAGTTAGAATGGCCATAGACAAGAACAATAACAACAGATTCTGGAGTGGATGTGGCCAGAAGGGAACCTTACTTCATTGTTATTGGGATTGTAAACTTGTTCAACCACTTTGGAAAGTTGTATGGAGGTTCCTCAAAAAACTCCTAGAGCTCTCCTATGACCCAGCAATCCCACTTTTTGGCATTTACCCAAATGATCACAAACAAGACCATACTAAATCTTCCAGCACAACTATGTTTATTGCAGCATTATTTACCATAGCTAAGATATGGAACCAACCCAGATGCCCTTGAGTAGATGAATGGATCAAGAAAATGTGGTATATATACACAAAGGAATTCTTTGCCTCCATCAGAAAGAATAACAATACTTCATTTGTTAGGAAATGGAAGGACTTAGAAAAAATTATATTAAGTGAAGTAATCCAGCCCCAAAGAAACATAGGTCCCATGTTTTCCCTTATTCAAGTACCACTTCTTGTTTGCACACACCCAGTCTATGCGTGAGGGTACTTTCTCCATGTTAAGGAATAGGGTCGTACTCACTATCTGAAGGGGAACATTCCACAATATAACCCTATGCCCACAATAGAGTGTGTATAATATAAAGTATTTTGAGACAAACAGTGATACTAGAATTGAAATGCTCCTTTGGGACATTTTCTTGGAGCTCATTAGTTTACCCAGGAGAAATGTAAATATCCATAAATTTTGGAGCTAATTAGTAAATATCCAAATTAACACTAGATCCTAGAAGTTGTGTTATTACAAGTCAACATTGTATTATTGTTACATCAGAATCCTTCTCTACTTGTCAATATGTAAGAGAAAATGAAAGAAAGGCATTAAAGCAAAATGTCTTATCTTTTTAGGAATTTAACCCTAGTGGTGAGGGTAATGTCTGAACTCTTCCATTCAATAAAAGCTTGAAGTTTATAAGAGCTCTTCCTGCATATAAGAAATTGTGGCAGGTTGATTGACAGGGTTATTTCATCATGGAGATATCACCAAAACACTTTTCTTATTGAAATTGTCTATATCTTTTTAGTTTTCAAATCCAAATAGCATATTTCCTTCAATATCTCTGCAACAGTTTTGACCTTTTCTTCCTGCACATTCTTTCCTTTCTTTACTTCTGTAAATCTGCATTTATTACTTTCTTGTTTCTTTACTTATCTCATTCTTCCAATCTTGTCCACACTGGTACTCACATTGTTCAGAATTGTGTCAGAACTTTCCTTTTCCTCTTCCCTTTAATAATGCCCCGATTTTATTATTCTTTTTCATATTCATGGTCATGGATATTTTATTAATGTCTAAACAAACCTATCTTTGCATCTGCTTAATATAAACTTTGGAACTATCAGAGTTTTTTTCCCCTAAATCCATCATTTCCACCAGCAATCTCTATCACCAAGAATATCACTAACACAGTTGCCTGGCCAGAGATATTGAACACTTTAGATTTCTTCTTACCCTTCTGCTACCACCCATTAGATCAAATGAATGATCAAGATTTTCTGGGTTTCTGTCACTAATATGATTTCTATGTATTACTTTTTATGTCTCTGACACCAGCCTGTTCATGTAATCATCACTGATCACCTAGACTTAAACAACCTTTTACAAAGTATGTTTTTCCCCATAGTCTTTTCATATTGGTCCTTTCCATCACCAAATTACTTCTGCTTGTAAGCACACAGAGTGAAGAGCTCAGACACAAATTCTAGTATCATTATTTACTCATTACATTGACTACTGGCCTTACATTTCTCATCTGTAAATAGAGCTAATCTACCAGAAATATTGAAGAATATATTTGTTGATTCTAGAGCAAAAACAAGAAAAGTGAAGAGTCCTTACGTTTTTCCCCTTAGCTTACAAATAAGGAAAGAGTCAAATTCAGTTTGTTGGTATAAAGTCACAAATTGTTTCATGCAGAAATAAAACTAAATTTTCCTCCTGGCTCTAAGGACGGGTTCTTTTAAGTTAACTCCAGATATGTATGTGGTATTATATAAATTGTGTCATGTGTTTATAGCTATATTGAAGAATATGTCATTGGAAAACATTGGTTATTGAATAGTGTCTTTATGAGAATTGTATTTGAAATAATCACACTAAGTTGAAAACTACATCTTAGTCCATCAAAATATTTCTTATTGTTTTATTTGTTGCCAAGTGTTCTTAATAAATTTATACATAGATTTTCTCTAGTTAACTGGATGGAAACTAAAACTGATCATGGATTTCTGCCTAATGAGTGAAGCATGCTTGAGGCATGTGTTGTTAACTTATAGGGATATATAACTAAGCCAATGGCTATGTGGGTAGTGAAAGGCTTTCTTCTAAATTCTCAAGGCTAGAACAAACAAGATCATTTGTAACAGAAAACACTCAGCTTATTATATTTTATCTATGTGGGATAATCAACATGTGAAAATAAATGATTTTATTTATAAGAAAACAATAGTACCAAGAAAAGTGAGTATATTTAGAGAGACTTAAAGAATAACATTAGCGTTTTTAATGTCTCACCTGTTTATGTGATTGTATTTCTTGATATTGAAACTCTCCTCTTGTTATTCTTATTGTATTAACCCAATGCTGTTTAGTACTATGTATTCAACGTTGGAAATCTGGCTTAAAAGATGTCTAAAAATTTTTCCTTTCCAATCACAACCTTGACATTATCAGGTTACACTGTGGTCATCATCATCTTCATCGAAATTATTATTAGAATCATAAGTGCTAACTATTGAACATATGATACCTGTCTATGATTTTGCAATATTTTTATTTTGATTAATAATTTTAATGTTACCACTGTGCATGCATCCATGTCCAAATTTTGAATAAATAAACAAAAAAAAACTAAGCCATATCAGGTAACTTGATTATGTGCTTATAAAAAATTATTGAGTAGATTTTTGAGCCATTGCAAATTCCTAACCAGTATGAATTTTCTTCCTCTCTCCCTGTCATTACACACAAATATTTAAGAGTTTGAACAGAATTTTTTCAAGTAATATACTATAAACCTTACTACAATATCATGTGTATATCTAAAATTCCCTTGAAATAAATAAACTCTACTTTCTAATGAAAGATTAATTATTTTACACTAGGAAACTTTTGGAAAAATAGACTACCTATCTTTGAAATGAAAAATAGTTGAATGAAAGTTTCAGAGGGAGTTCCGGGATGATGGCGGAGGAGAAGCTGGAGGCTAAACAAGCTGTCACATATAAAGCAGTTTTTGTTTTTGTTTTTTTGTTCCAGTGAACAGTTCTAAGCCAGAGAATCACACCAAGTGTGCCATCACAGGACAGAGAGTTAGGCCAGAGAGGGAAAATCCAGGCAAGGAGACAGATCTGCTGCGGCAGCTGGGCAGCAGCTGTGGTGGCTCTAGCCGCCATACCTGCACCACAGAGAGTCCAGGATGAAGGTACCAGAGGCAGAGGTGGCAGGTGAGCAGATTCTACTCAACACCAGCAAGAACTGACAAGGAGCAGATATATTTATCCTGCAGTTCCCAGACCAGAGACAACACAGGAACCAAGATTCCGGCATGAGTAGAAGCCTGATATCCTCACTCCTTCTCAGGGATCAGAGGAGGGAAGGCCACCCCTCCTCTCCCCACTACCGGAGATCTCCATCTTTGATACTGACAAAGGCAAGAATGAGCAGCTAGCTCCAACTCAGGCATTGGAAGAAAACAAGAGTACTTTAGTAGGTCACACGAACCTAACCTGACCTGCTTGGCTCAGCTCCACCCAGGGAAAAGTCACCCAGCACAGGCAGCAAGCCCCAGGAGTGGATTTCTTCACTGGGTACACAGAGACAGAGGCTGCCCCTCCCTACAGCAGCCTTGAAAATCAATTGAAATACAGTAAACATAAACCCTGAAAAAGGCTCCAGGCTGGGCTCTGTGAGTGACTCAGAAGCTAGCCCCTCAGGGTAAAGCTACTGTTTGCTGAAAGGGCTCAACTCTACCCAGAAGCTAGCCTTATCACAGCATCTCTAAACTAGAGCAAACAGCCATCTCCCTCTTTTGTGATACTCAAAGCAGATCTCCTTCCCATTGTACTAGCCTGGGAAGAGGATCAAAAAATCCTGGGTAAGCAGAGACTTAAGAAACCAACCAAGCCACAGCAAAGTAAAACACCACAAGCAGACCAGAGACTCCAAATAGAGACAGGCTAAGGACACAAGGGAGATACAGGATCTTCCCATCCCCCCACCAAAAAAAAAATCAAAGAACTTTTTTGTACCTTTTTTGTTGTTGTTGTTCCTGTCGTGGGGCCTGAACTCTGGGCCTGGGCACTGTCCCTCAGCTCTTCAGCTCAAGGCTAGTGCTCTACCACTTGAGCCACAGCGCCACTTCCGGCTTTTTTCTTTTTGCTTATGTGGTGCTGAGGAATTGAACCCAGGGCCTTGAGCATGCAAGGCAAGCACTCTACCACTGAGCCACCTTCCCAGCCCCTGTACCTTTTATTTAAAAAAAGTTTTCTAAAACTTTTTTAAAATTTTTAATATTGAACATTTTTTTGAAAAAAAAACTGTTTTCTATTAACTTTTTTTCTTGCTTTTATAATTTATATTTTAATGGTATAACTGTGTGCTTTTTTCTCTTTTTTCTTTTTTCTCTTTCTTTTCTTTTCTTTTTTATTTAGCGCTACTGACCTCTTGATTCTTTTTTCTTTCCTTCTAATTCTTTTCACCTTTTCTTCTCTTTTGTTCTTCTTTGCATGATTTAATTGCTCTTCTGCTCATCCTCAGGTATACCCGTAGTAGATTATTAGATCTTATCCCCATTGTGTTACACACTTAATCCAGAAATGTCTTACTCAAGTCAAAACCTTTTAGACTTAAATTCCTTAATAGTAGTACTACATCTTTATATATATAATATTTTAAGCATTTTTAAAGTTTTCCACATCTCCTTTTTATCCCTACCCTTATCTTATCCTATCTACATTCTACTCTGAATATTATGTTTTTATTTTGCATGATTTTTAAGTTTTTAAGTGTTCCACATTTTAATTTTTAATGGTTGTTTTTCTAGTTTTTCTAGTCTCTTTTTATATCTTTCTCTTCTTTTCTTTTCTCTCTTTCTACTATCATTCTATTTATTCTATCCAACCTATTTCCTGCTTTGAGATTAGGACTTAGTTAAGTTAACTCACCCTCTGCCTTTCCATATCCCTCTATCCCTATTTTTACCTACATCTCTCACTAAACCTAATAATTAGTAGTTTGCCATATTCTTCTTTGCAGTTCGTAACCCATTAATACATAGTTGTTTGATGTTGAATAGATATATCTGTTGAACTAGAGTGTATCTACAGACTTTGACTGAGCAACTACAGACGTTGGTTGATGCTTACCTTAAGATAGTGATCTAGCACAAAACTGGTCTTACTTTCATCCCAAATGGCCAGGGCAAGCAGGAAAAACACAAGAAAAATGGCAATTCCGGGTATCTCAAATGCCACTCATGATAATCAGTGGACAGATCAGATAATTAATAATCCAGAGGAGAGTTCCCAAAAAGCTCTACAAACACTACAGGTAAACATGGTAAATGAAAAGATTGAAAACCTGCAACGGACTCTGTATGAGCATGATAGGGAGAGAGAGCAGGCAAAAGAAAGGCCAATACAAGAATATCATGAGCATGAGGAAGCTACTCAAAGATTGATACAGGAATTGCGTGAGCAGCTTGAGAGCACTCTACAGAAATAAAGGAATGGTGTGAGCAGGCTGAGATCAGTCAAAGAGAGCTACAGGAATCGCATGAACCAGAGGAAGATAATCAAAGAGTAATACAGGAATTGAGAGAGCAGGATGAGAATGCACAAAGATCATTAAAGGCATTCATGGAATCCATAAATGGAGAACTGAAAGAACTCAGGGAATCCACAAAGGGAATGCTGAATGGAACCCAGCAAAAGGAATGGGAGTCCAAGGAAACTATAACCAATCAACTAAGTGATTTGAGAATAAACAGTGAACACCAAATTAAGGAAGTAAAGAAGTCCATACAAGGTCTAAAACAAATCTCCAACAAAGAATTTGAAGCCATCAAAGCCGACCAACTAGAAAGAAAAGAAAAGAAAAACAAAGTAAAAGTCTTGATAGTAGCTTAGAACATGTAGAAGATTGAATCTCAGGGATTGAAGACAACATCAATATTATAGAGAAAAAAACATATAACCATCCAAGACAAATCCAAGAAATATGATAGATCTATTCAACATTTGGAAGACACCATCAGAAGGCCTAATCTGAGGATAATGGATGTAGAGGAGCACTTAAAAACAGAAGTTAATCATCTAGGAAATTTGTTTAACAGGATCCTAGCAGAGAACTTCCCAAACATGAAAAAAGATAGGCCTATCCAGATACAATAAGTTTTAGGACTCCAAATAGACCATACTGGAATAGGACATCCCACTGTCACATTATAATCTACACTGGATCAATTCAGACCAAGGAAAAGATCCTTAAAGCTGTCAAGGAGAAAAGATGAATCACCTATAAAGGTAAACCAATTAGAATCACCTCAGATTTCTCAGCAAAGACAATCAAAGCAAGAAGAGCCTGGAATGATGTATGCCATGCACTACAAACAACTATCAACCAAGAATACTGTACCCAGCCTTACTCTCCTTCATAAGCGAAGATAAACTAAAAACCTTCCATACCAAAGAACAACTGAAACAATATATCTCCACCAAACCAGCCCTACAAAAGATTCTTAATGATTTCCTACACAGAGAAAACCAACAAGACCACAATAAAAGCCAAGAAACCACACCCAAACTGAGAATCCAAGAACCATAGCAAGAACCCAGTTGCTGCAGCCCCGAAGAAGCTGCATAAAATGGCAGAAACTCCCAAATATCTCTTAGTCCTATCTGTCAATATTAACGGACTTAAGCAATTAAGCAACATAGACCACTCAGTTGGATTAAAAAGCAAGATCCTTCTATCTGTTCCTTTCAGGAGTCACATCTTGCCCATAAAAACAAGCACATTTTCAACATGAAAGGCTGGAACCAAATCTACCAAGCAAACGGCCCCCATATACAGGTGGGTTGCAATCCTAATATCAGATAAAATAGACTTCAAATTAAAATTAGTAAGAAGTGATGAAGAAGGGGCTGAGAAGGTGGCTCAGTGGTAGAGCGTTTGCCTTGCATGCATCAGGCCCTGGGTTCGATTCCTCAGCACCACATAAGCAAAAAGAAAAAAGCCGGAAGTGGTGCTGTGGCTCAAGTGGTAGAGTGCTAGCCTTGAGCTGAAGAGCCGAGGGACAGTGCCCAGGCCCAGAGTTCAGGCCCCACGACCGGACCCGAAAAAAAAAAAAAAGAAGTGATGAAGAAGGTTGCTACATACTAATAATTAAGGGATTTCTCCTCCATGAGTATATTACAATTGTAAATACCTATTCACCAAACTACGGAGCACCCAAATTTATCCAAGAAACACTACTTTTCCTCATATCCCACATAGATCCAAAGACATTAATTGTTGGGGATATTAACACACCACTTTCCCCACTAGATAGATTAGATCAACTAGTTTTAACAGATATCTACCGAATATTTCACCTAGCAGCATAAGAATACGTGTTTTTCTAAGCAACACAAGGAACATTTTCCAAAATAGTACACATTATAGGCCACAAAGCAAACTTGTCCAAATTCAAAAACATTGATCTTATACCTTGCATTCTCTCAGACCACAAGGGAATAAAATTAGAACTCACCACCAAAAGCCACCAAAGAAAGTCCTGTAACACACGGGGGCTGAACAACAACACACTGCTGAAAAACGAGTGGGTCATGAAAGAGATTAGAAAGGAAATTCAAATGTTTATGATATTCAACAAAAATGAACACACAAATTACCAGCTCCTCTGGGACACAGCAAAGGCAGTACTCAGGGGCAAGTTTGTAGCTCTTAGTGCCTACATCAACAAATTGGAAAGATCTGAAACCAACAGTTTAATAAGGCATCTGAGCCTCCTTAAATAACAGCAGCAATATAAACCCCAATCCAATATATGGAAAGAAATAATTAAAATTAAATCAGAATTAAATGAATTAGAATCCACAAAAAACCATAGAAAAAATTAACAAAAGAAAGAGTTGGTTCTCTAAAAAAATAACAAAATTGACCGACCGTTAGCAAACCTTATCTGAAAAAGAAGAGAACAACCCAAATAAATAAACTCAGAGATTAGAACAGAAACATCACCAGAGAAACAACCAAGATTCAGAACATTATAAGTGAAAACTTCTCAAAACTTTATACTAGTAAATTTGAGAACTTGGTAGAAATGGACCTTTTCCTAGCAAATATTGACATGCCGAAACTAAACCAAGATGAGTTAAATCATTGTAACAGGCCCATATTAAGTATTGAAGTAGAAACAGCAATTAGAGTCCTCCCATCAAAAAAAAGTCCAGGACCAGATGGTTTTACAGCAGAATTCTACAAGGCATTCAAAGCAGAGCTCACACAAATACTCCTCCAACTCTTCAATGAAATTGAAAAAGAAAGTTCACTACTGAACTCATTCTATGAAGCCATCATAACCTGTCGGGTCTTTGTCCATCCCACAGATGATGGATGGGGGCCAAGGAAAGCTAAGTGCGGCCACTCGAAAGTTACCCAGCCTACCTTAGCCCTTGAGATAATCAGACCCAGCAGGTAGTCAAGTCAAGCAGGAAAGCTCATTTATTAACACAGAGCAGGCCCCTTTAGAAGCCAAAAAAAGCAGAGGGTGGCATGGCAGTGGAGGAGAAGAAAACAATCACTGCCAAGGTCACACCCTATCATGCACCTAAGCTTCCATGGGCTGGTTACACACTGAAAGTAAACCAAATTGGGCTCTGCCTAATCAACTCCCTCTCAGTGCCATCTTTGGTGCCCATGTGCTCTACAGATTCTCCTTTTTTTTAAATGGCAGACCCACCTCCCAATTAGTTATCCTTTCCCCTCCTCTTTAAACGTTATTTTAACAGGATTACATTGGTAAGAATAGTATTGGCCTCGTTGGGAGTTCGAGGCAAGTCTGGGGGGCCTGATTCGCCAGACGAGGATATGGAGGGCCCTCGTGCATGATCCAAGAGCCTGTCCCAGTTACCTCCCATCCCCACTTAGCTCAGTAATAAACATCAGTCCCACCACAGTTAGAAATGTCCAAAGCAGTTCAAGTAGTTCCTGGGCATATATAAAAGTCAGTATCTTGTAAGGTCGTTCTCTTCAGAACATGGGAGCAGGCTGGGTATTGGGAGTTCTACACATGCGGCATGGTGCATCCTCATGGGCCCCCACACTCAGGCCATTCTACTATAGTCCAGAAAAACATGGAAAATATAAAACAAACTGCAGACGTAGCAAAGTAATCCTGGGCACCTGGTGTCTTTTAAGTAAGCCAGTTCCTTGTATGTGCCTTTAAGCAAGCACAGGGGTCAAGAAGACTTTTGAGCTTTACTCTCGGCTCCCAATGGCTCCTGACTTCTCCCCCTTCTTTGTTTAAAGAAGCAAACCCACCTGTCTTAGTTTGGGTGGATTGCCTTGTCTGCCTTACCCATCATCAGGAACTTTTTCAGAGCAAAGCTGAAGGCCCTGTCTTTGGTTGGTCAGACTGACACCCACTCTTACCTGTCTCTGGCTGCGATTCCTCTCGAGGGAAATTCATTCCCTTGGAGCTTGATCTTATGTAACTGGCTGGCTAATCTCATAAGAGTTTTGCAGTGCATGTGTAATGCAAGGAAGGCATAGGAAAACCATCAGCAAAAGCATTACCAAGCCAAGAAATGTCATTAGCATTACTTTAACATTAGTTAAGAATGGGATAGCTGTCTTTGCCACTTCAGAGTCCAGAGGTAGGGCTTGTTCTAATCCAGCTATTTGCCTGTGGGGTTGTAAAAGATCTAAACTGGAAGTATAACAAAAGGTGATTGTTTAACAATAAGTATGGATTCAATAATGCCGTTATACAAGCAATTAGTAAAAGGACAATTAAAGCAGGTAACATTAAAATAATTATCTCTTACAGAAATATTAAACGTCCGTACATAATGACATAGGGTGGTGATCAAAATGAAGGTCAGGCCACCATGTCTAAGGGACAGCTTCTCTTGAGGTGCTACTGATGATTTCTGCATTGCCAGTGCTGATCACTGCCCAGGTCACCCATTGAGGTTGATGTAGATTCCATAGGGCCATTGCCAGGACTGGGAGGGTCAGGACAGCCAACAGCTGGAGTATCACCATCTGCAATTAGAGAGCACAAGAGCTTCTCAAGGGCAGGTTTCCCTTGGGGATGGTTAATGGTTATCTTTCTGGCTTTCCTCTTTTAAACACAAGCCTCGCCCAACATAGCCGTTTTTCTTTTCTTGTTGGCTAGTTTATTCTTGGACATCCTTCTGTATAGAGGAAATGGGTAAAAACTTAAGTTTCCTGGCAGGTATCCAAATGGGCATTGTCTCCCTTATTGTAAAAAACGCATCCAAATTCCCTGCCCATAGTAACTAGGGGGTCAGGTCCTCTCCATTGTTGTGTCAGGGGATCCTTTCACTTCACTTTTACTTGGGGCTTAGAGTTTATTTGTCCCCAGTGTTTCTGAAATCTGGATTCAGTTGCTCTTTTTGAAAAATTTAAAATATTAATGGTAAACAAAGCTATGGAACTGCAAAAATATTGCCTGATGGCTTTCTGTAATTGTAATAACTTCTTGGGGCATCCTGTCTTTTAGTAGGGCAAATAAGGACACAAGACTATCTTTAAAGACAAAAACCCATGGCAACATCCCATTGATTTCCCCTGAAAGACTCTGAAGTTGGATTAAGGTTAGAGAGGCTGGAATATCCAGCAAAGGCTTAAGAGGGCTGGCCTGAGTCAAGGTAAGGTGGGACCTGAGCATTTTAAAAGGAGGTATCTTTTCAATTTTATTGAGGGCTATGGTAAAATCTCCCTTTTTTTAATATGGCGAGATCCTGGGCCAGAAGGCCCTCCAGGTGTCCGGGGTCTTGTTGCCCCAGAATTATATTATCCATGTAGGCATAAGCAATAGAGTTATCTAAACCCAGCACAGGCCCTAAAAGTGTGCCCAAGTATTGTTGGCAAAAGGCCTGGCTATTGGCCATTCCCTGTGGCAACACCATCTGTTCAAACTTCCGATCAGGCTGGGAAAATTAAGCGAAGGGATGGAGAAAGAAAACTTCTCGTAGTCATCTAGATGCAGGGGGATATAAAAAAAATTAATATCAATCAAAACCAAGGTATATTCTGAAGGTATAGTGGGAATCCAGGGCATGTCTCTTAGGAGCTTTTCTACTAGCTCCATCCTTTCATTTACTTAATGTAGATCTTGGAGCATATGCCAAGCCTCGGAGGCTTTTTGAATAACAAATATGGGTGTGTTCCAAGGACTCACAGTAGGGCATATGTGCTCAAGGTTTATGTGTTCCTCCACCAGAAGGTTGAGGGCTACAAGTTTAGATATGGTTAATGGCTGATGCTCCACACAAATAATGATTCTAGTATAAATCAAACATGGATCGACAATCCTTTTTCCAAAGGTATCCCTCCCTGCCCTTGGGGCAGGGTGTAGGGGGCGGTTTGCACCTCCCCCCACCCCCGCCCAGTTGGCAATGATTGTTGTAAACAGTCCCTCTTAAAGTGCCCCTCCTGACCACATTTTTTAAAAAAAGTCCCTCTTCCGGATGGTCTTGGGGTTCCTTGGCCTTGGGGTGCCAGCATCTGGTAATAGCCTCAGTCATTGCAGATGTCTGAGCCTGTAAAGCTAAAGCTAATGATTGAGACTGTTGCTATTGTGTTCCCACATCCTGCGAGACTACCACCCATCTGCTCAAGGAACTCTCTCTCAATCCCGTGCAGGCCATGTGATGGTCTTCATTCATTCCTTCCCAGACCAGCAGCTTTACCAACTGATCTCAGAAGTTCCCTGCTGGCAGCTTGCAGTGAACGCTCTGTTGGACTTAGTCTACAAACTCAGCTAGAGGGTCACCAGGTTTTTGTTTCACTCTGCTACGGGGGACTCAGTAGGCCCATCATCCAGTTTGTACCATGCAGCAAGTCCTGCCTGCCTCACCTGGTCACGGTACAGGCCAGGTATTGCGGCCTGTTTGACTCCAGTGGAGTACCCTTCCCCCGTCCCTGTTAACATGGCATAAGTAATAGGTATCTCGGGTTGAGCCTGCCATATATTCTTTGCTGCACTCCGTATTCCTCCTTAAAGAAAGCACATCACTTAATAAACTGAGAACTGGTAAGGACAGCTTTGGTCACATCCAGCCACTCCTTAGGGACACATGGGTGATAAGCAATATCCTGGAAAAAGTTCTGGGCCCAAGGAGAGTTTGGGCCATACTCCACCACCGCCTTGTGGAGCTCTTTAAGATCTTTAGCTTCCCATGAATATCATTCGCAGGGCCTGTTAGATCCTGGTGCCAGATTGACCGGATACGCTTGGGGAAGTGAATCCTGTAGCCTAGGGTCCAGGCTCTCAACTGGCCCATCCCTTCCAGGGTAGGCCTCTGAGTAGGTTACTTCCCAAGGCCTTGGCCCCTCCACAGAAGGTTGGTAAGGATCCAGGTCTTGCAGCTACCTCTTGAGGGTCGAGGAGGGTACCATACCTCCTCCCAATCGGGGGAGGGGGCCTAGGACTGTCAGGAACACCTGAGTCAGTGTGAGTAACTTTCATCCTCATTTTGACTTCCACTGTGCATGTTTCCGTGTGTTCTCCATCAAATTTGACCCATTCTTTTTCCTTCTCAATTCCCAAGTCCTCCTTTACTCCTTCTATGCCTAATGTTGCCTCCTCCTCCTTCTTCTGTGAGATAGCATTACACATACTAAGGGTTTCACTTACCCTGAAAGACCATTTAGCCTCCGCTGGTATCTTTTCCTTTCAAGCCCCAAGTTGGGTGCCAGATGTCCGGTCTTTGCCATTCCCACAAAAGGTCGACAGGGTCAGAGGAAAGGTAACACAGATGCTAGAATGTTCCTCAGCCTCCCTTAGCCTGGTATACAATCAGACCCAGCGGGGAGTCAAGTCAAGCAGGAAAACTCATTTATTCACACAGAGCAAGTCCTTTTTAAAGCAAAAAAAAAAAAAAACAGCGAGTGGCATGGCAATGGAGGAGAAGGAAACAATCAATGTCAAGGTCACACCCAATCATGCACCTAAGCTTCCTCGGGCTGCTTACGCACTGAACTTAAAGCAAATTGGGGTCTGCCCACTCAACTCACTCTCAGCGCCATCTTCGCTGCCCATGTGCTTTACAATAACCCTCATCCCAAAACCAGACAGGGACTCCTCAAAGAAAGAGAACTGTAGATCAATTTCTTTTTTTTTTTTTTGTAGACCCATTTCTTTAATGAATATTGATGCAAAATTTCTCAACAAAATTTTGGCCAATCGACTTCAACAATTCATCCAAAAAATCATACACCACGATCAAAAAGGATTCATTTCAGGGATGCAAATCTGGATCAATATACGCAAATCAATTAATATAATTCATCAGATCAAAAGGAGCAAGGATAAGAACCACATGGGTATTTCAATAGATGCAGAAAAAGCATTGGAAAAGATCAAACATCCCTTTATGATGAAGGTTCCGGAACAATTAGGAATCCATGGAACATTCCTCAATACAATAAAGGCTGTATAAGACAAACCTGCAGGAAGTATTATACTTAATGGTGAAAAACTAAAGCAATTTCCTCTTAACTTAGGAAGGAGACAAGGTTGTCCATTGTCTCTAGTACTCTTCAATCTAGTATTAGAATACCTAGCTAAAGCAATAAGACAAAATGGCAACATAAAGGGGATCCAGATAGGGAAAGAAGAAGTAAAAGTCACCTCTTTGCAGATGACATGATCTTGTATTTAAAGAATCTCACAACCTCCAATCCAAAATTACTCAAGCTGGTTCAAAACTTTGGCAAAGTACCAGGGTATAAAATTAACCCTCAAAAATCAATGGCTTCTCTACATGCCAACAATGAGAAAAGTGTGGCTGAAATTAGGAAAGCAACTCCATTCATAATAGCCCCACAAAAAATAAAATACCTAGGAATTAAAATAACCAAAGAAGTGAAGGACCTCTATGATGAAAACTTGAAAAACCTGAAAAACGAAATCAAAACAGAACTTAGAAAGTGGCAAAAACTCCCATGCTCCTGGATTGGAAAGATCAAAATCCTGAAAACGGCAATACTTGCCAAGGCTATCTACAAATTCAATGCAATACCTATCAATATTCTGTCCTCATTCTTCAAGTAAATAGAAGAGGCAATCCAAAAATTCATGTGGAACAATAAAAGACACCGAATAGCTAAAATGATCCTCAACAGAAAGAACAGTGCTGGAGGAATATCAATACCAAATTTCAAACTCTACTACAAATCCATAGTAATCAAAACAGATTGGTACTGACACAAGAACAGACCTCAGGACCAATGGAATGCAATTGAAAACCCAGAAATAAACCTATAGACCTATAGCTATGTAATTTAAGATAAGGGAGCTAAAAAAATAGAATGGAAGAAAGACAGTCTCTTCAGTAAATGGTGCTGGAAAAATTGGTTAACTAATTGCAGAAAATTCAGCTAGATCCTTATGTATCACCCTGCACCAGAATCAACTCCAAATTGATCAAAGACATCGGAGTCAAACAGACACCCTGAAAACATTACAGGATGGAATATGAGAAACCATAGGACTCTGGAATAGGCCAAAATTTTCTAAATATAGACCCAGAAACACAATAAATCAAAGACTGGTTGTACAAATGGGATTGCATGAAATTGCAGAGCTTCTGCATGGCAAAGGACATAGCTAGCAAGATCAATTGAAAGCCCACGGATTGGGAGAACATCTTCACTAGCCTTAGAACAGACAAGGGTCTCATATCTAAATTATACCTGCAATTCAAAAAATTAAATCCCCCAACAACCAGTCTTCAAAGAAACAACTGTCCAATAAATAAGAGGGCTAAAGACTTAAAGAGTATCTTCTCTGAAGAAGAAAGAAGGATGGCCAATAGACACATGAAGAAATGCTCAAACTCCCTCTCCATAAAAGTAATGTAAATCAAAACAACATTAAGATACCACCTCACCCCCGTTAGAATCGCAAAAATCAAGAACTCTAACAACAACAGATGCTGGAGGGAATGTGGACAGAAGGGAACCTTACTGCATTGTTGGTGGGAGTGTAAATTTGTTCAACCACTTTGAAGAGCAGTATGGAGGTTCCTCAAAAGACTCCATGTAGATCTTCCATATGACCCAGCAATCCCACTTTTGGGCATTTACCCAAATGATAACAAACAAAGCCACACTAAAGCTCTCAGAACGACTATGTTTATTGCAGCAGCATTTACCATAGCTAAGATATGGAACCAAACCAGATGCCTCTCAGTAGATGAATGGATTAAGAAAATGTGGTAAATATACACAATGGAATTCTATGCCTCCATCAGAAAGAATGGCATTGCCCCATTTGTTAGGAAATGAAAAGAATTGAGAAAATTATATTAAGTAAAGTAAGCCAGGGCCAAAGAAATATAGGTCCCATGGTTTCCCTTATTTGCAATAAGTAGTATATGTCTGAGTCAAGCAGAAAATGTCAGATAAGTTGATGTTAGAGAAATGAACCCTAAGTTATGTATTCAAATGCTTTTTTCTTTCAGGTGATTGTTTCTAACACGTTTATAAGATTATTTTTTGTTGCTTTGTATGTCCCTCTCCCATGATATAACCCCTGCTTTCTCTGTATTTTAGGTTGGTATAATTTGTGGAGGAGAAACGAAAAAACAAATAGTTTAAATAGAGATACAGGTGGAACCATTGCAACAATGAGATGTAGAAGATGTTATGTGCAAAAATGAATTTCACGTCTTTGGTGGGGGGGCGGGAAGGAGGACTGAGATGGGGTAGGGGGAGGATGGGAAGGGATGGAAAAGGGAAACAAAGAAGAGGCTGAAATGCTTGATAAGAAATGTATTTGTTATTTAGCCCATGTAATTGTAACTCCTCTGTATGGTATTTTCACAGTAAGAAAAAAACTCAAAAATAAAATATAATAAATGAATGCTTGGAGACCTTAAAAAAATTGTAACTCCTCTGCAGGTATTTACACAATAAAAAAAATTATTAATAAAAATTTATTTTAAAAAAAGAAAAAGAAAAGAATTAAGAAAATTATTCCAGGGCTGGAAGGTGGCTCAGTGGTAGAGTGCTTGCGTTGCATTCATGAGGCCCTGGGTTCAATTCCTCAGCACCACGTAAGCAAAAAGAAAAAAGCCGGAAGTGGCACTGTGGCTGAAGTTGTAGTGCGCTATCCTTGAGCTGAAGAGCTGAAGGACAGCACCCAGGCCCAGAGTTCAGGCCCACCACCAGACCCCCTCAAAAAAATATTCCAAGGCTGGTTTGCTCTAAGACTATATTTCTTTTCTTGTTCTAGTTTTCATATGTTTGTCGAAATTAAAATTCCGAAAATCTAATGGATGTTGACATTCAGAAACATCTTCATAGACACTAATATTGGAGGCCCTTAAGTGGAATTGTTTTATTTCATTTGTTATTTTCCCAAATAAATCACCATGATTCTGTATTTTGTTTCTTTTCACTGTTACTGGCTCTTATGTTGAGAATACTTTTAATTCCTAGCAAAGTAGAGAAAAGCAATTTGATTGAGCAAATAACATATGGCTTTCATAAAATGCAGATGCATATATTTGTGTCTTCTGTCATTTCTAAAATTTCTTCCAGAAAAAGTTATTAATTACTCATAAGAGATACCTAATTTCAAGGTATTCCAGTTATTACATACACATTTTGATTAAGTTATCTCTGTATAAACTCAAAATAAACAGAAATCACATCTTTGTTTTAAAAATTGTAGTTTACAGTCTTTAGCCAACACCGAAAATATTTCTAGGTATTCTGCATTTTGTGTGAAGTATTTTTAACAATAGTTTTTTTTGATGTCATTTAAATCACGTGCAATATATTATCTCTTTTTATTGTATACATTTTAGTGGTTCAGAAGCGAATTGTACAATCATCGGTTTTTCAAGCCAAATTTTCACAAACTTGCATTTCTTCAAATAGAAAATCTGTAAACTTTAGAACAGACATTAAAATAGATATAAAATTCAGTTACAGGTATTTGTCCAGCATACATCCTCTATAGTGTGTCTTTTCAAAATTTGTTTTTGTAGATTATTTCTAGGGTCTAACATAGACCGTTCCAGTGTACTGTCAATGAAACACATTACATGTGCAAACAAGTTTTTTACTTCTCTATACATTCATAGAAGTGTAATGCATGGATCCTATACAATTCTCTTTGACCTTTTGAAGACTTGAAAACTTTCTTGCTAAAATGATTGCAGTATTTTACAAATCGATCTGCTATGTGGAATAGAGCAATTTCTCCACAAATGCATTAATATATTTTGTGTCATCTTCTTATATAATGGTCACGCTTGTCACTTTTCTTTTTCTTTTTTCTTAGATGCTAAAGAGGATCTTATTTCTTATGTTTCTCCTATTGACTATTAATTTACATATGTTCTTTAAAGAAATATCCTATTCAGAAATAATTTATATAGAATTAGAAGATATAAAAATACTTAAGACTCAGGATCATTGTAGCATTAATATTGTAGCACTAACAAATATATGCCCTCTATCTGTTGCATATATTTTCACTTCTGTTATACTTTCCTTTTTTGATATATGAAAGGTTACCAGTTGATGTTATCTAGTTTATTCTTGCTTGTCTTTAGCCACTAATGAGCCTCCTGAGCATCAAGGATTACCAATTGGTGCATGTTTGTCTTTCAATATTTTAAGTATTTTCCTTCTTCTTTTGAATTCAAATATTGTCCTTTCAGGAATTCTGCAAATTCTCAGACTGTTGTTCTCAACTGTCAAGATGGTAAGCATCTGTTTGATGGGTAATTATCCTTTTTATTATGTTTGACATATTTTTCATGATTTCTATTATTTTATCCTTCCTAATTATTGCATATGATGATTAGAATATTTAATACATAGATTTCAGCTTTGCCTCTAAGGAGATGGTAAACGTCATGTCAAAAGAATGGTTGAAAGAAGTGGCGCTGTAGCTCAAGTCGTAGAGCGCTTACCTATAGCTGAAGACCTGAGGGACAGCGCTCGAGCACAGAGATCAAGCCCCATGACTGACAAAAAAAAGAATGTTTGAAAAGATTCTTATAGAGACAGCATTTTGAACTTTATACATAAAAATGACCAAAAAATTTAGTTGGTCTTTGTTTCTATGAAGAAATTTTAAAAATAGGCTTTAAATTATATAGCAATATATTTTAAATGCCAACTAAACAAAAAATTAAAATATTATAATCAGCAAAGTTATCCCTAGATGACTGTCCCATTTATTCCCCCACACACACTCTTTTTCCTGTTTTAGAGCCTAGAAAGGAAAAGGAAAATTGGTGTTGATTATTAAACATTGTAAAATTCTCAAACTAGTTTTTCAGAAGCTCTACAGGCTTGGATGTAGAACTGTGGTAGAGACCAAGCCTAGCGTGTGCAAGGCCCTGCATTGGATCTTCAGCACTGAGAAAAGAAGAAGATGAGGACGACGATGATGACGAAGAAGAAGAAGGGGAAGAAGAGGAAGAAGAGGAAGAAGAGGAGGAAGAAGAAGAAGAAGAAGAAGAAGAAGAAGAAGAAGAAGAAGAAGAAGAAGAAGAAGAAAGAGGAGGAGGAGGAGGAGGAGGAGGAGGAGGAGGAGGAGGAGGAGGAGGAGCAAGAGGAGGAGGAGGAGGAGGAGGAGGAGGAGGAGGAAGAAAAAGAGCAAAGAGGAGGAGGCAGAGGAGGAGGAGGAGGAGGAAGAAAAAGAGCAAGGAGGAGGAGGAGGGGGAAGAGGAGGAAGAGGTACAGAATAACATTTATCTACATTTTATTTAGTGAATAATTATGTAAAATAAGAGGTTCAAGTTTCTTTTTGATCTTTATAGTAGTTCCTGCTTAGCCTCCGGATATACATTCCAAGTGGATACCTGAAATCAATGAAGTACCCTCTGTATTCAGAATTTCCACATTAGGTGTTCACCCAACCAGAGACTTAAAATATTCAAGGAAAAAAATTCTTCCCCTCACATTCAATATAGCAACTATTTATATACTGTTACATATATGTTGGTAATAGATATAACCTTGACATGATGTAAAGTGTAACTTACTTTGTATAACATATTATGCTATTTTCTATATGGGCCTGGAGCCTATGCTGATTTTAGTACATTCAATCAGTTCTGGAAGCCACACTATAAATACCAAGATGACCATTTTGTGCTTTTACCTAGACAAATGTAGCTACAATAAAGCTTAAGTTATAAATTAGGTACAGTAAAACAATAATAACAGTAACTAATAAAATAGAAGAATTGTAACAATATACTGTAAAAAAGTAATGTGAAATAGGTATGGAAGTGCACACCTGTAATCCCAGAATACAAAGTCGAGGCAGGAAAATAATGAGAGAGATTTACAGTGAGACCTTACATCCACAAAAAGCAAAAAAGGTATTATGCGAATGTGAACTCTTTCAAAATGACATTTTTTTCCTTTTAATCTTTTCAGAGCACAGTTGAGCACAATTAACTAACTACAGAAGGGGAAATTACCGTGAAGGGGACTACTGTATAATTAAGTGTTTTGTGAAGAGAAAAATGTATCCTATTTAAAAGTTCTCTTCTGAGAAGAAAACCCATGCACCATTCTTTTGCCTTTTTCTGAAACTAAGACATTGCTCCCCTCCCACCTAACCACATTCCCACCTAGGTTGTGGAAAGGACCAGCCCTTTCAAACTAGCTTAGCTGTGCCATCAAGGCTTTCCATGGAATTACAAACATCTTTTATTCTTGAACAATCAAGCTTCCTGTAGACTGTTTCACACCTATTTTGCTTCCTGATGCCCAGAAGACACTCCTTTGAACACATATTCGTTATTTTCAGGTGAGTAAGATAAATGACTTCCTAAGAAGAAAATGTGAATTTGAAGATTGAAATTGAGAAGGGAAATCAAACTCTTCCATCTTTTGTTTATTAAGGTCGATTGACACTGGTGAAATGCAGATAATGATTACTCTACTTATTTTTCTCTGGTGTTTTGACTAGTGTGATACTGCTCACTCTGGTTTATATGACTGTACAATCATTGTTCCATTTTGTTCAGTAAATAGTTTTTCAGGACAGGAGAACTGTAAGGGATTGAAGACAGCCTAGATATTATAGAGTAAGAACATACAACCATCCAAGACAAGTCCAAGAAATATGATAGATCTATCCAACACTTGGAAGACACCACCAGAAGGCCTAATCTAAGGATAATGGGAGTAGAGAAGCACCTAGAAACCGAAGTTAATGGTCTAGGAAATTTGTTTAACAGGATCCTTGCAGAGAACTTTCCTAACATGCAAAAAGATAGGCCTATTCAGATACAAGAAGCTTTTAGAACTCCAAATAGAACAGATCAGAATAGGACATCCGACTGTCACATTATAATCCACACAGGGTCAACTCAGACCAAGGAAAAGATCATTAAAGCTGTGAAGAACAAAGATTAATCACCTATAAAGGGAAACCAATTAGAATCACCTCAGATTTCTCAGCAGAGACAATCAAAGCAAGAAGAGCCTGGAATGATGTATGCAAAGCCCTAAAAAGAAACAACTATCAACCAAGAAAACTGTACCCAGTAAAACCTTCCATAGCAAAGAAAAATTGAAACAATACATCTCCACCAAACCAGCACTACAAATGATTCTTAAAGATGTCCTACACGTAGAAACAGACCAGAATAAAGGCCAAGAAACTGCACCCAAACTGACAATCCAAGAACTATAGGAAGAACCCAATTTTTGCAACCTCAAAGAAGGTGGATAACATGGAAGGAACTTCCAAATACCTCTCAGTCTTATCTCTTAACATTAACAGACTTCACTCTCCAATTAAGCGACATAGACTGTCTAGTTGGATTAAAAACAAGATCCTTCTATCTGCTACCTTGAGGAGTCACATCTTGCCCGTAAAAACAAACACATTTTCAATGTTAAAGGCTGGAGCAAAATCTACCAAGCAAACGGCCCCCATAAACAGGTGGGAGTTGCAATCCTAATATCAGATAAAATAGACTTCAAATTAAAATTCGTGAGAAGAGATAAAGAAGATTGCAACATACTAAGGGATCTCTCCTTCAGGAGGATATTACAATTCTAAATATCTATCCGCAAAACACCAGAGCACCCAAATTTATCCAAGAAACACTACTTTCCCTCAAATCCCACATAGATCCAAAGACATTAATTGTTGGGTATTTTAACACACCACTCTCCCCACTAGATAGATCAACTCGGCAAAAACTCAACAGAGAAACCGCAGATCTAAACAGCTGCATACATCAACTAGATTTAACAGACATCTACCGAATATTTCACCCAACAGCATAAGAATACACGTTTTTCTCAGCAGCACATGGAACATTTTCTAAAATAGACCACATTTTAGGCCAGAAAGCAAACTTGTCCAAATTCAGAAACACTGAAGTTATACCTTGCATTCTCTCTGACCACAAGGGAATAAAATTAGAATTCAACACCAAAAGCCACCAAAGAAAGTCCAGTAACACATGGAGGCTGAACAACACATTGCTGAATCTCGAGTGGGTCATGGAAGAGATTAGAAAGGAAATTCAAATGTTCATACTATTCAACAAAAATGAGCACACAAATTACCAGCTCCTCTGGGAGACAGCAAAGGCAGTATTCAGAGGCAAGTTTATAGCTCTGAGCTTCTACATCAACAAATTGGAGAGATCTGAAACCAACAATTTAATGACACATCTGAACTTCCTTGAAAAACAGCAACAAGATAAACCCCAATCCAGTAGATGGAAAGAAATAATTAAAATTAAATCAGAAATAAATGAATTAGAATCCAAAAAAACTATAGAAAGAATCAACAAATCAAAGAGTTAGTTCTTTGATAAAATTAACAAAATTGACAGACCCTTAGCAAATCTTATCAGAAAAAGAAGAGAATACACCCAAATAAATAAACTCAGAGATGAGAATGGAAACATCATCATGGAAAAAACCAAGGGGTGGGAGGCCTGCATTCTCCACCAGAAACCCCACCCCTTACTAGCCCAAATCTTCCTAGTGTTACCCTGCCCTCTCAAAGCCAGACCCTGAAAAGCCTCAACCTCATATCTCCGCATTCCTGCACCAGAATCCCCACCTTCTGTCAGCCTCTTGCCTCCATTTCTTGCCCTGCCTTATGGGAAACCTCACCCTACATATCCGACAAGGGCTCACAGTGCTCTACCCCTTCTCTAGCTAACCTCCTCCATTGTAGCCTTGTTCTTTCTTCTCAAAGCTCTGCCGCAAACAGCCTCCTCCACAGTGACCAGTCCTTCCTTCACTGAAAACCAGTTCACCTGCCAGGCCTCCACCAGAAACCCCACACCACCTTCATCCATGAAGGTCCCATCTAGTAACTTTTATTACAAATGTGATTTTATACTGGCCATAGAATTCATACTAATCAATATGATAGGAAAGCAGTATTGCAAAAAGGCAACAATAATTAGATAGCTCTTAGATGCCTTAGTCTAGTTTGGGGTTCTGTTGCCCGGCAGATACATATTGTGTGAAAATATGTGAATAATTTCGGTTGCGGTGTCTTGTTCTTCTATATATTTCATTGTAAATATTGCTCTTTGTTAAGCTGTGACTTAAAATAGGTCTCAGCAGGTATCGGCCCAGTTAATTCTGTAGTTAGTCTATTTCATCATTTCAAGATTATCAAGAGGAAAAACTCCACACACCTTAAGACACACTTGCAACAGTACTAGACATACCCTCCTATTGGTCCAAAAGTGTAAACCAGACCTGTGTTTTACAGAGCTTTGTATGTGGTATGGTATTGTTTATTCAGGCTGAAGAGCTAAAATAACTCCAATTTGAGATTAACCCCACTATCTTTTGCTAGACTGCCCTCAGAATAACGCTAAGAGAGAGTAAAAAAACACAGGCTCCCACCAGCCCTGCCCACCCTTAAGAAAGCAGAGCAGTTGCCCAAGTGTTCCAGGAACAGAACATAGTAGTAGTTCAGAAAAAGGTCAGAGCGGTTATTGTGGACTCAAAATAATCATGTAACTATTTGTGTGAAAATTCTCTAAACTTGTTTGTTTAAATCTGTGCAGATTTTGTGCTCGGGGACTCTTAGAATCACTGGTTACCCGGTGTGTAGGGGACCAAGCTTAAGCTTGCAAATATACGACTCTTTGGCTATTCGCATTGGTCATGGTCTCCGGTAATCTTTGGGGGTCCCAAGTCCAAACAACATTTCTGGGGGCTCATCTGGTACCTGCCTCATAGGACCCTCTAGACGCTCCTCCACAGAATCCCAAAAAACCCAGCTCTTGAGTCAAGTCATTGCCTTTCTGTATATTTGGTTGCCAGCAGGTTCTGTACCTGTAATTCTGGATTCCCAAGGGGTCTATTCTCTGGTTGGCAAGGTGTCTTGGTAGACACGCTATAAGACTGCCAATGGGGTCTGTGAGTAAGACGTCCTCAGACTCCTCTGGGTAGATTGCTGTTTAGAACGGACATTTTTGGGAAACTCTAAGTCTGTAGACTGGCACTTTTTGGTTGGCAATTTACAAAGCTGCAGTATGCCTTTGTAAGTTGTGTCTTTGTGTTGAGTGTTCTGTTTGTCATTTGGGGTTTATTTTAGCCTTAGGCCTTGGCCCAGGGAGGTCGGAGTATGGGGGAGATTCTGCCAGTCTGAGGGGATGGCCTCTACGGACTGATTTCCCTAGCCCCAAAATGACTTGGACTTCTCTTCCCCCTTGGAAGGCCCTTGGGTCTACAAATATTGATGAGATGTCAGCCCATTCACTGAGACCTGATTGTTCTCTGTTGTATGTTTCCAGAGATAGGGAAGTTCTGGTTGAGTGTGGTAGGCTCACTCAGCAGACTCTGGATTCAGCTTGTTGAGTGAGAACGGCACAGAGTTCTGGTAGGGATAAACTCAGCCTTTGTTTATTGTCTTCTCTAGTTCTGTTTTAGAATTTGTACTAGTTTTAAATGTGGGTTTTTGGTTTTAGTGTTTTTGTTATTTATTTGAAAATCTCTGGTGAAATAAAAGTTACAGCCTCCAGCTGAGTTCAGTCATATAGAAGGATATGTGCCAGTTTTGACTTTTCAGCTAGTCCAGACAATGGAAATTGCTCTTGTCTAAAATTGGATAAAAGTGGATGAATAAGTTTACACACCAACCAACAATGCAGTAAGGTTCCCTTCTGTCCTTATCCCCTCCAGCATCTGTTGTTATTAGAGTTCTTGATTATACCCATTCTTACTGGGGTGAGGTGGTATCTCAATGTTGTTTTGATTTGCATTTCTTTTATGGCTAGGGAGGTTGAGCATTTCTTCATGTGTCTTTTGGCAATCCTTCTTTCCTCTTCAGAGAAGTTCTTTTTAAGTCTTTAGCACAATTATTTATTGGGCAGTTGTTTCTTTGAAGATTTGTTGTTGAGGAATTTAATTTTTTGAGTTTGAGGTATATTTTAGATATGACACCCTTGTCTGTTGTAAGGCTAGTGAAGATCTTCTCCCAATCCGTGGGCTTTCTATTGATCTTGCTAGCTATGTCCTTTGCCATACAGAAGCTCTGCAATTTCATGCAATCCTATTTGCCAACCTTTCTTTGATTTGTTGTGTTTCTGGAACTCTATTAATAAAATTTCGGCCTGTGCCAAGGAGACCTAGGGTTTCTCCTATTCCATTCTGTAATGTTTTCAGAGTGTCTGCTTTGACTCCGAGGTCTTTGATCCATTTGGAGTTGATTCTGGTGCAGAGTGATATATAAGGATCTAGCTTTAGTTTTCTACAAGTAGTTAACCAATTTTGGCATCACCATTTACTGAAGAGGGTGTCTTTTTTCCATTTTATTTTTTTAGCTTCCTTATGCTAAATTAGATGGCTATAGGTCTGTGGGTTCATTTCTGGGTTTTTGGTTCAATTCCATTGGTCCTGAGGTCTGTTCTTGTGTCAGTACCAATCTGTTTTGATTACTATGGCTTTGTAGTAGAGTTAGGAACTTGGTATTGATATTCCTCCAGCACTGTTCTTTCTGTTGAGAATTATTTTAGCTATTCGAGGTCCTTTATTGTTCCCTATGAATTTTTTGATTGCCTCTTCTATTTCCTTGAAGACTGAAGTTGGAATTTTGATAGGTATCGCATTGAATTTGTAGATATCCTTGGGAAGTATTGCCATTTTCACAATGTTGATCTGTCCAATCCAGGAACGTGGGAGTTTTTTTTTTTTTTTTTTACCACATTCTTAGTTCTGTTTTGAATTCCTTTTTCAGGTTTTTAAAGTTTTCATCATAGAGGTCATTCACTTCTTTGGTTTAGTTAATTCCTAGGTATTTTATTTTTTTGTGGAGGTATTCCAAACGGAGTTGGTTTCCTAATTTCAGCCACACTTTTCTCATTGTTGGAATACAGAAAAGCCATTGATTTTTCGGGATTAATTTTATACCCTGCTACTTGCCAAAGTTTTGAATCAACTTGAGTCCCCCTATGACCCAGCAATCCCACTTTTGGGCATTTACTCAAATGTTCACAAACCAGATCACACTAAAGCTACCAGCATAACTATGTTTACTGCAGGTTTATTTACCACAGCTAAGATATGGAACCAACCCAGATGCCCCTCAGTAGATGAATGGATCAAGAAAATGTGGTATATACACACAATGGATTTCTAAGCCTCCATCAGAAAGAATGACATTGCCCCATTTGTTAGGAAAAGGAGAGACTTGGAAAAAATTTTGTTAAGTGAAGTAAGCCAGGCCCAAAGGAACATAGGTCCCATGGTTTCCCTTATTTGCACTAACTAATATTTGTCTGTGTCAAGCAGAAACGTCAGATAATTTGAATACATATTCAAATGTATTTTTCTTTCATGTGATTGTTTCTAACACATTTATAAGATTATTTCTTTGGTGCTTTGTATGTCCCTCCCCCACAGTATAACCCCTGCTTTCACTGTATTTGATGTCGGTATAATTTGTGGAGAGGAAGGGAAAAAACAAATCGTTTAAATAAGGATACAGGCGGACCTATTTCAACAATGAGATATACAATTGGTTATGTCAAAAACGACCTTTACACCTTGGGTGGTGATGGTTAGAAGGGGAGGAGGATTGCGTGGGGGGTGGGGAGAGGATGGGAAGGGATGGGAACTGGAATCAAAGGAGGAGGCTACAATGCTTGATAAGTAATGTACTCATTATCTTGCCCATGTAATTTTAACCCCTCTGTAGAGTACTTTCACAATTTAAAAAAACATTAAGAAGAAAAAAATAAAAATAAAAATTGGATAAAATTCAGGACAATTTATTTTCAGGTGACCACCTCCCCCCCGAGCCTTTCTCCAACAGAAGTGAGTGAAAAGATCAATTGGTGAAATGACTTGCTAAAAGATCAATCCCTGAGAAAATGAAGCTGTAGAAAATTACCTAGTTTAAAAGAAATATTGTCTTAACGTTTTGTTTGAAGACTTTAGAAAATGTATGTACAACTGATTTGATTTTTGGGTGCTTAAAGATGTGAGTGTGTTTTGTATGTGTTTGTGATCATATTCATGATAGAAATTTCCAGGGTGATGTAACAATTGGGTGAAATTGAGTTTAAAATTCAAAAGGTTATGAGGTTTGGACATTACCAAAACATTTTAAGGCATTTTCAAATGGTTTTAAATAGCTTTTTAAGGATACTTTAACTTGAAGATTAGAAAATCTGGTATTTTAGAATGCATAAGGCTGTTTATACTGTAATCAAGATATCGGGCTTAACAAAAAGGAGAAACTTAGAAGCTAACAAAAAACCTATTTTAGGAGTGAACAGTGAACAGGCAGAAGTGCAGTTCAGCTCGTCATGCATGGTGGAACAGGCCATGGGAGGAGTCCTCCCATGGTGAAAGTGGGCAAACTGGCTCAATAGCAGTTCATCTAAACCTAAAGTGTAGGATTGTGTGTGTACCTATTCCACAGGAAGGGCCAAGTGGCCCATCTTTATTCTGTCACTTTTCCCTTCACATAGACACTGGAAACATGATGGTAAAAATGAGTGATATAAAGATCTGATTAGCATTGCTAAAACTGCCCCTTGGATGTGTTAAAATTAAAATTAAGAAGGCCTTAAAAAGAGGGTTAAAATTTTATTTGTATAATGTTATTTGCTCTCAAAGATATTCTGCCATTGTGTATGTTTTTTTTTAAGGCATAAAGGTGTTAAGTCTAGTTTCTTGGTACAGTGATGGTAATTGTAATTTTTGCATTAAGAAAAAATGTTATTTGAGCTTAAAAGTTTTCATGTGTATCTGTTTTAAAACAAGCAACCAAGAGGAAATTGGTGACACACTTAGCCTTGAAAGTTCAAGGGATTTTTCAAAATGCAACTAAAAACTAAAGTATAGAATATTAAAACAGAGATTAATAGGAGGCTTAAAATTAGAATGGGTTTCTGTATATAAAGTTTAAAAGTATAATTGTTCTAAACATTTGCCTCAAAATACAAAAAGGAAAAAATTAGGATTACCAAAATAATTGATTAATTCCTGTTTCAGTTTGCTGTCATGGTTTTTTTGTAACAGTTCTCATCAGGCCCACAAAAAGGAGTGAGGATTCTTGTCAGTTTGTCAGATGTAACTTTTGCTCTTAATATGTTTCATGTAAGAATATGCTTAAAACTACTTCTATGTTGACCACCTTGTTGCTTTTAATTGGAGTAAAGAGGCCTTTTATGAGATTCATTGATCTGTAACTGGTTTGAATCCAGCCTGGGCAGAAAAACTCCGTGTGAGACTGTCACCTCTACTCAGTCACCAGAAGGCTGAAAAAGCAAGCAGACCTGCTTTAGGATTCAATGTGACAGAGTGCTAGCCTTGAGCTGTAGAGTTAAGGGACAGCAGTCAGGCCCTGAGTTCAAATACAGCAACCAACTAAGGGAAATGTCAATAAGGCATTTTTCCCCATGTGGAGAGAACATTCCTTGTATGAAAGCAATGTAGGAGAATACAGAGACCGTAAGCCAATGCTTGGATGGCAGAAATAATGTCAGATCCTAGAATCATTTGTGTGTGGCCCTTCAAAAATTGGTCAGAGCCAGGTCATGGCAAGATAGATTGTAAGCATGTCTAATGTCTATGACTATCTACCTTGTAAGGGACAGGAACTTGTCAGTCATCTGTGTTAGTACTAAAAGTCTAAGGTTGTAAAATGTGGAGGATAGTTTAGATCCCAACGCCTGTATGTGCCAAAAGCTCTAATTGGCATTAACTTTTGAGCTGACACCAGCTACAAGAAATTCATCTGCTCAGGAAAGCTTCATAGCTTGAGTTTTTTTTTTTTATTATTAATATCTGTCTGAAGGCCTGCAGAGAAAACTCAGACATTGTTTGGATTACAAGAGATCACATTCGTAAGCCATCCTGGAAGATCCTTTTGCAAAGCAGATGGCTAAATAAGCACCACTGCTGTAGCCAGAAAAAATGTCTGTGCATTTTTCAAAAGTTAAAATGTTGTTCTTAATGACATCTAACCCTGGTAACCTCTTTGTAAAATAGGCTAAGATTATATGTTCCTGGTTAGGTAGGATCAACACCCCTGAGTCAGTTTGAAGAAGTGACAGAAGATGAATCTTGGCCCATTATCTCCATTTAAGAACAAGGGACCAGAGTATCTTTTTTAAAAATGTGACAAAATAGAATAGATAGAAGGAAAAGGCATGGGAAATAATAGTACAGGCCTGAGCCCTCTATATCTGCTTAGAAAATCCTAATCTTATTAAAAGTACAATCTAGTTTAAAAAATTGTCATTTTGGCTGTTTAAATAGTCTAAAAAACTAGGTGAGTCATAGCCTGCCAAGCCTATGCAATGAATCCCTAACCAGTCTTTGTAGGAATTTGCAGCCCAGAACAAGGTGTGACAGTCCCTTGAATCCACAGAGAGTCCCTGCTGCTGCTGCTGCTGCACACCCTAATGAGTAAAGTTCAACGACAACTTGACAGTCACCTGGAGGAAATCTATATCATCACCCAGACCATCTCCACCCTGGTAAAAGTAGACTGAACTCCTGCCTGATTCCATCACCTGAGAATGCTTCCTGGTTGAAAGCTGCTAAAACTAAGATCTTGTGGGACATTCTTTTGGTGATATCAAGTAACATCTCTACTCCCACAGTGGATATTTGGGGCAAGGATATTACTGCCTTGCCTTAGGCACTTCAGGGTCACAACCTAGTTTGGCTCTGGTATGGTAATTATCTGCTTCCTCCTGGGTGTATTTTAAAGATAAAGGAGAGAATTTTTTTAATTAATGGAGGTAAGAGGAGGAATGACACCCAGCCCTAATCTTAGCCTTAAAATCTTGCAAGTTTTTCATCCCACGGGTGCCTTGAGGCTTTCTGAGATAACTTGGTTCCACAAATCAAAAGAAAAATGTGCAGTTTTAAACTCTAGCCACAATGGAGCTCAAGAAATTGTAAAGAATAGGAGTGTAGTAAAGAAAGCCTTAGGAAGGAATTGGGGAAAAATTGGTATCCACTAGATAAGAAAGGATTTAAAAAGTAAGGATTGTCTTAAAATGTTTGTAAAGAAGAAAAACCTCAGAAAGTTTAAGTATGTAGTAAATGGTATTAGTATGTCTTAAAATTGGAGTTTACGAGTACAGCTGGTATAATGGTAAGTTAGCTGTGGTATATGGAGTCAGGATTGCTGGAAGAAAATATAAGGACCTTTGGTACTGTTAATTTTTGTTACTCACAATTGGACCTTGTAGACCTTGTAGATCAGCACAGTCCATCTATTAGTTCTGAGATCCCAATACCAAACTGTAAATATAGAAGACTGTACCAATTAGGGGACCATGATTGGTCCCTGATGCTCTAGAATAGGAGAGAATGAAGAGCCACAGTAACTCCAATTTGAGATTACCCCCACCATCTTGTGCTAGGCTGCCCACAGAGTAACTCAAAGAGAGAGAAAAAAACGCAGTTTGCCAACAACCCTGCCCAACCTTAAGAAAGCAGAACAGTTGCCCAAGTGTTCCAGGAACAGAACATACCAATAGTTCAGAAAAAGGGCAATGTGGTTAGGGTGGACTCAAACCAATCATGTAACTGCTTGTGTGGAAGTTCCCTAAACTTGTTTGTTCAATACTATTAAAGCTGTGCTGATTTTGTGCTTAGGGACTCAGCCTCACCGGTTACCCGATGTGCAAAGGACCATGTTTGAGCTTGCAAATATACGACTCTTTTGCTGTTTGCATTGGTCATGTTCTCTGGTGGACTTTCGGGGATTCCAAGTCCACACAATAGGGCTTGATTCAAAATGTCTCTTCCCAGGGAATTAAATGATGGCAATAATAGCTAAAATGACTTAGGGTCATTATTAACATCGAACACATGCTGAGGTTTTTATTTATACCTCTCTTTCTCCCTCCCATTCTTTCTTCCACCATTTCTTTCTTTTCTTTTCTTTTCCTTCTTCCTTCCTCCCTCCCTCCCTTCCTCTCTCCCTCCCTTCCTTTCTTCCTTCTTTCTTTCCTTCCTTCCTTCCTTCTTTCCTTCTTTTTCCTTCCTACCTTCCTTGTTTGCTTGCTTCCTTCCTTCCCTTCTCTTCTCCTCCTTCTCTACTCTCTTTTCTTTCCTCTTTTTTCTTCCTTTTTTTCTCTTTTAGGAAGTGAATATGAATTTAGATACTTTGTTGTTTGAACAAGTATTCTACCATTAGAACAATCTTTTTTCAATTTAGTTATTTGCTCATAGGTTATCAATTGTGCTGAGGGCTGAACAGAGGCTAAGTTCCTCACCTCTGTCTGCCAAGTAACTCGATCACAAATGCATTGCAGCATGCCAGGCTTAGGATGATATGAGAATCTTACTACGTTCCTTGCACACTGGTTCTGAACTGTGATTTTCTCAAATTCTATTTAGTGATATGATCTCCAATAGCCTGCCCTCAGTATAGATTGTCTAAATGAATGATTGAAGGCAATTTCATTTTAATCTTTTTTTTGCCAGTCCAGGGGCTGTTATAATTTTATTTCTAGACCATTTTTGTGCACATTAGCTTTAAAATATTGCTTTACTGCCTTTTTTTCCCTTTTTACTTTTCTTGGTCATTAGGCTTGAACCCCAGAGTCCTTACATTTTACACCTTATCTTATAAAGTATATGGTATAAAGCCACAAATTGTTTCCTGCAGAAAGAAAAATAAATTTCACCTCCTGGCTCTAAGGTCTATGTCTTTTTAAGGTAACTACAGATAAGTAAGTGATATTATGTAAATTATGTCATGTGTTTACAGCTGTATTGAAGAACTTACTCTTAATATATCATTGGAAAACAGAGTTATTGAATAGTATCTATATGAGAATGTTATTTGAACTAATCACACTAAGTTGAAAACTACATCTTAATCCATCAAAATGTGGAAATTAACGATTTTAATTATAAGAAAAAAAAAACCACCAAGAAAAGTGAGTATACATTAGAGAGTCTGTAGGAATAACATTAGGGTTTTTACTGTTTCTACCTGTTTAATGTGGTTCTATTTCTTGATATTGAAACTCTCCTCTTGGTATTCTTACTGTACGTAATCCAATGCTGTTAATTACCATGTATTTAATGTGGGAAATCTAGCTTCAAAAATGTGTAAAGTTTTTTTTCCTTTTCAATCACAACATTGTAATTATTAGGGTACACTGTGGTCACTATCATTTCCACCAAAATTATTACTAACATCATAAATGCTAAATATTGAAAGTCTGATATGTATCTATGATTTTGCAATCATTTGTCTGTCGATTAATAGTTTTAATGTTACCATCGTGCATGCATCCATTTTAAAATTTAAAACAAATAAAGAAATAAAAAAACTTAACCATAACAGGTAGCTTGACTATATGCTTATAACAAATTGTAGAATAGATTTTTGAAGTATTGCAAATTCCTCACCAGTATGGATTAACTTCCGCTCTCCCCACCACTACACACAAATATTTAAGAGTTTGAACAAAATTATTTCAAGTAATGTACTGTAAATGTTACTACAATATTATGAGTATTTCGAAAATTCCCTTGAAAATAATAAACTCTACATTCTATTTAAATATTAGTTATTTTATTCTAGGAAAAGTTAGGGAAAATAGACTGCATATCTTTGAAATTAAAAAAGGTCAAAAATAGTAGCATAAAGTTTTATAGGGAGTTTGTCTTCAGAAATATATATATATATATATTTATATATATATTTATATATTTATATATATATTTATATATATAAAATGTGTAGAAAGACATACATTTTTGGAGATTGTCATCAGAAATATATACATATATCTAAATAATTGTGTAGAACGATGTTCATTATAGTGAAACAAAAATCTTAAGACATAATTAAAATTAAATAAATACATCAAACCAAGTGCCAGTGACTCAAGCCTATAATTCGAGCTATTCTGTGTAATTAGATCTTAGAATTGTGTTTGAAACTAGCCCAGACAGAAAAGTATTTGTTAGATTCTTATCTCCAAATAACCACTAAAAACATTAATTAGCTCTGTGCCTCAAGTTGTATAGTGCTGGCTTTGTGCATAAAAAGGTTTAGAGACAATGCTCATGCCTTGCAAACAACCACAACAAAATTTGTCAAATTAATTTCACATTAATTTCACAAAAGCATTTTTAACTGCTGTGAACATTTCTTAGAAACATTAATACATGCCTCTGAAAAATGTTAAGTAAAAATTATAGAATAATTACGTCTATGTTAAAGACATGACTATTTTGATTGAGTTATCTAGGTAATGATTAGAAATTAAGAATATGATAATATATTTGGATTGGTCTTTTATTCTACTTTATGATAGTAATAAAGTGATATTTGTAATGATTATATAAAATTACTCTTGTTTTGTATTTGAATTATAATAAGTGATAAACATTTTTAAATAATTTCCATAGGAAAGGATCATTTCCTCAATGGTATCAATTCTTTTGTAATTTCAAAACAATTAAGAAAATTATTTCAAGGCTGGTTTGCTCTAAGATTATATTTGTTTTCGTGTTCTACTTTTCATATATTCGTAGAAATTAAAACTAAAAAAAAATTAATGCATGTTGGCATTCAGGAACATCTTCATAGATACTAACATTGGAGTTTCTTAAGTACAATTGTTTTATTTCATTTGTTATTTTCACAAATAATTCAACATGAATGTGTATTTTGTTTCTTTTCACTGCTGTTGGCTCTTATCTTGAGAAAACTTTTTCCTAGCAAAGGAGAGAAAAGCATTTGGATTGAGCAAATACCATATAGGTTTCATAAAATGCAGATGCATAGATTTGGGTCTTTTGTCATTTGCTAAAAGTTTCTTCCAGAAAAGGTTATCAGTTACTTATAAGTGATGCGTAATTCCTAGATATTCTAATTATCACATACAATTTTTGATTCGGTTATCTCTGCATAAACTCAAAAAAACGGATCAAAAAACTGAAAATAAACAGAAATCACATCTTCATTTTAAAAGGTGTAGTTTACAAAGAATTTTTAGCCAACACCGAAAACATATTTTCATGTATTCTGCAATTTGTGTGAAGTATTTTAAGCAATTTTTTTGCTGACATGAAATTCACATGCAATATATTATCTCCTTTTATTGTAGACATTTTAGTGCTTTGGAAGTGAATTTTACACTCAGGTTTCCAAACCTAAGTTTCACGAACTTGCATTTCTTCAAATAGAAATGCTGTAAATTTTAGAACAGACATTAAAATAGATATAAAATTCAGTTACAGGAATTTGTCCAGCATATATCCTCTATAGTGTGTCTTTTCAAATTCGATTTGGGGGATTATTTCCAGGGTCTCACACACAATATACAAGTGCACTGTAAATGAACTACATTCCCTGTCCAAACTTTTTTTTTTTTACTTCTCTTTAATATATACATAGAAGTGTGATGTCTGAATAATATACAATTCTCTTTAACCTTATTAAGACTTGAAAACTTGCTTGCTAAAATGATTGCAGTATTATACAAATCATTGTGCTATGTAGAGTATATCAATTTCTCCACAAATGCATTACTATATTTTGTGTCATCTTTTTATATTTATGGTCATACTAGTGAGTTTTCTTTTTCTTTTTTCTTAGATACTGAAGAGGAGCTTATTTCATATGCTCCTCCTATTAACTACTAATTTACATACGTTCTTTAAGAAATATCCTGTTCGGGAAAATTTTTATATAGAATTAGAAGATTTGAATGTACTTAAGACTCAGGATCGTTGTAGCATTAACATTGTAGCATTAAAAAATATGTGTCCTCTATCTGTTGGATATGTTTTCATTACTTTCATAGAATTATGAAAGGTTATCAGTTGATATTAACCAGTTAATTATTGATTATCTTTAGTCTCTATTGCTTTATATGTCAAATTTTTAGAAACCATTACTGATCCAATGTCATGAACCTGTACATTTAGGTTTTATAGGATTTTATATCTCACATTTAGTTTGATAATCATTTTTATTTTAAATTTTTACATAACGTTTGAGGAACTAGCCTACGATCATTTTAAATCTAGAGAGGCAATAGTGCCAATACACCCATTTAAGATTCTATTTTTATTTCATTAAGTCATGGCATCCTGGTCAATATCTATTGACAATAGTACTAAGAATTTATTTTTGATAAATCTGTTACATTCTTCTATGTGTCTGTTCTTTCACTACTAAACATGGTAATAAGGTTCAAATCTAATATGAGGGCTCAAGCTACACCATTTTACACATTTGTTCTGACTGACCTGTATTCCTTAAATTGACATACGAGTTTATTGAACAGGTGGACCAATATTCTACAGAGATATCTAGATGTTTGATAGTCACTCATATTTTGCACCTTGTGAAAACACAAGACCCCAGATATTATATATAGAAAAATGTCTTTAGAGAATGCTTGAAGCATCTAAAATTAATTTAGGAATGAGTTAAGATTTAGTTAACACAATAGCATAATAAAGTTGAATAATAACGACTTGAGCTGTACTACAGAGGAGAGTGAGAGGGGATAGAATAGATTGATGGACCACATAGGAGATATATGTAATTGCTATTGTGTTTCAAAGAACAGAAAGACTTCAGAGAAGAGGAGGAAAATAATCAAAGTATTCTGAATCAAGTTTCTTTTTATTCCACCTAATAGTGTGGACTAAGAGTCAGAGAAGATGGGAAAAAATAAAATAGAAAATAAAGCGTTGTATAGACCTGTTAGAATGTAAAGAAATTATAATAGGAATATGATGACTAATTTCCAAAGAAAAAAAAGAAAGAATAGATAAACTCTAAAGGCAAAAAGAATGAAGAGAGAAAAGAAGCAAAATAAAAACTTTATCAATCACAAACACAAGAGTTTGGAAGTAGAAAAGCAGTGGAAATATTCTAAAAAACAATAAAATAATAATAAAAATTGCTATCATGGATAGAATATGGATCACATTTTATCATATATAATTTTGAAAAAAACATATTAGGAATGAAAATTTAAAAGTCATAATTTAAAACAATATTTACATTATAACTAGACAGTATAGTTCAGTGGTAAAAACGTGGCCCAGCATATGTGAAACAGTAGAGTGATCACCCAAGCATTACAAAGTACACACAAAGCACACACACACACACAAAAACGACATAAACACAGACACACCACCCATACATACATTTGGAATATTGATATTATCATATTAACAGAGTAAATTATCACAATTAGTAAAACTAGTTTAATATGTTGAATCATAATATTGCTTGTACTATTTAAAATTAAGTAGAAATAAAATAGTCACGATATACTTGGATTCTTATTGATTAAGTATATTGAAAATTAAGAAATAGAAGACATGAGAACCTTTGCAAAGAGTTTTAGACAATAAACATTTTGAAACATGTATCCTTTTATTTTTACCAAAGATTGATGTTATTGGAGTTTTAACTCAAGATTTAGAATATGATAACCAGGTGCTCTATATAGCGCTAGGGATGGCTATATCTCTATTTATTTCACTCTGAATATTTTTTTTTGGGTTCCTGTCCTGGGGCCTGAACTTACAGCTTTTGTGCTGTCCCTCAGCTCTTCAGTTCAAGGCTAGTGTTCTACCACTAGAGCCACAGCGCCATTTCCAGCTTCTTTCTTTTTGCTTATGTGGTGCTGAGGAATTGATCCCAGGGTTTCATGCATGCAAGGCAAGCACTCTACCACTGAGCCACCTTCCCAGCCCCACTCTGGATATTTTTGTACTAAGGACTCATAGTTTCTCAGGCTCTCCCTATTTACAAACCCTACTTGCAGTTCCTACCATAGCTAGAAAATGGAAGCCACAAATCACCATGCCCAGATTAAACTTTTTTTAAAATTTCAAGTACAAATATTTACAAAAAAAGTGAACAGGTAATGAAGCCTTTCTTAATGAAGTTTGTGCTTCTTGAAAATACAGTAAATATTTGTTAAATGGAAAAATGTTTAGAACTTTAAGAAAATAAAGTTATTTAAATTCACCAACCATATAAAAATTAAAATAATCTTAAAAATTCACATGTTAAATATTTTTAAAGCAAAATATATGTATATGAATAATTTAAATGTGTAAAAATCATGAAAAATTAAATTAACTAATTCTACAACTCTGAAAAAAGAATTACCCCCCTCAAAAAAGAAAATGATTAAGTTCAAAATTTGAAATTTAGAAAATAAAATGAAATGTACTCTTTAGTTGACTTAAGTAATTGTAAACCCACCATATACCAATTTTATAATAAAAAATGCATGAACAATGAAAGCAAAAGTACCCATTGATCAATAGCAACAGCAAAAGCATCAGTAGTTTTTTGAGTGTACAAAAAAAATCGATGGAGTGAATAACAATGTTCTTTCCATAAAAAATGTACTCATTACCTTACTTATGTAACTGTAACCCCTCTGTACATTACCTTTACAATGAAATTAAATTGAAATTAAAAATAAACCAAATAATATACCTATTAAGAATTCTTAGAAGCCATCTGTTAAAAACCTTGTACAAAACTGCCCCAAGTACCCGAGGAATATACTTTGATGATACTATTCGAATACTTAAACTACAGCAGAGAAGCCAAAAGTTTAAAAACTGTTACAAAGTAAAGTAATAAATCAGAATCTATTACTATAATAATCATTAGATGAATTTTTAGTGGTAGTCAAATATGTAAGGAATGTGGAAATTTGCCATTTGTTTTCACTTAATACGTGCGGAAGAATTTTCTAGGTATTTTAAAATATATCATAAATTAATGAAGAAACTATTGCTTCACATCATATGATAATCAGATAAAGATTATATTAGAGCAAAGAACAGACAATAATACGTTGATGGATGTTAATGTATATACCTATTTTGGTTGTGGGCAATTATGGGGATTTCAAATTGAGTTATTGTTCTTGCTAGGCTGACGTCCTATCAGTGGTTAATTTTAGGATAGGGGTTCCCTTTCCACAAGAATATGCACCTGATCTGTCCTTTTAGCCTTCCCATCATCAATGGCATCAGAGTTGCCACACCAACTTTCTAGATTCCTACCTTGGCTGGCCTTGATCCTGCAATCCTTCCAATCTTAGTCTCTATACAGTGCAGGATGGTGGAAAAGATCCAATGCACCCAGCTATAGATTGAGAAGCAAATCCACTAAAATTTGGCCTGTTTTCTATTCTCAAGCTTCCTAAGTAGTTAAGAGTACAGATTGGAGCCCCTGCTGCCAAGCAGTAATAGTATTTTTAAAGCAATTAGACATATTATGACTTAGGCTTGTGATTACCTCAGGAACGAATAAAAGACCAATGAACCATAGAGGGGTCAGTTCATCTCCCTCAACTCTATAGTGTTAGGAGATTGTTTTGGCTCTTCCTAGCAGTATGATTTTGTGAAATCCTGCATCAAGCAGCATATTTCTTTCAGGAGAAGAGAAGCCTCTATCAAACAATTAGCAATAGGTTTTTCTCCTCCTGGCAAGCATCTGTAGTTTTATTATCTTCATATAATTCATGATCTGTCTGTGTATGCCAAAGATGGCTGTGAAAATAAAAAGACCCTTCTCAGTGCTTAGCATGCGTATACCATTCATAGATATGAAGGTGTTTAAATATTACTTAAATTGCTTTGGACTAAATAATGTTCACCTTGACAATCTTGAGAATGAAGAATTGGTTTCTCAGCACTTTAGGTAAGAACGTGAAAGAAAAGGAAAAGTGAGGAATAAGTCAACACATACATTCAAATAAAACAAAACAACCCAAGAAGACACAAATTAATTCAGTATTCAAGAACCTGCAGGAAATGCAACGATTTTTAAAAAATCAGGTATGATAAGCTTATGAAAATCCTGACTATATTGGAGGCTACTGTTGTGAGGCTAGTGGATAAAGCCCAGATTGAACAGAAAGATCTATACACTATGCCAGGCACCTGTTATTCTAATTTCCAGGAAGAATAACATCAAATGCACATCGCCCATTATCATACACATGTAGGAAACCAGATTCTATCTGAAAATTAATCAGGATAATTTAGGGCTGGGGGCATGTGGCACTGTGGCTCAAGTGGTAGAGTGCTAGCCTTGAGCTGAAGAGCTGAGGGACAGAGCCCAGATGCAGAGTTCAAGCCCCACGACCGGACCACCCTCCCCCCAAAAAAGGTGATGACTTTTCAAGTACTTATATATCAACTGAGTTACCTTTGTGGAGCTAATGGATTCAATATAAGCCTCGCCTAAGAGCTACTTCTAAATTTCTACAGCTTAAAATTTCCCAAATGAGTTCTTACTGGCACAAATGTCTACCTGACCCTTGACCCTTCTTCCATGTAGGAACACACCAACCAGAATATTTTACCTTGACAGCATAGATTGTCTTAATGGAACAAAACTAAAATGTTACAAGGGATCATAGAGAGATGAACAGTTCAGACAGAACTGTTCAGACTAGAAGGTATTTTATCAAAATGTAATTATTTATTATACTTACCATTTCAAAAGTAGCTAAAGTCAAGAAGATGAAATAATTGTTCATATGCATAATTACCTAGTGTCCTGGCCTGTCTACCATCCAACCAGGCAGGAACTCACACTACTGACTTTCTATCACCAAATATTTCCATAGTTCCAGGAGAAGTCCATATGTTTCTCCTTGATATTAGGCATTAAATTGGTAATGTTTAATCACAGTATTTCCTCTTGCCTCTAGGTTGTACATCTACAAATGGTAAAGTATTAGGTCTAACTCTACCAAACACTGAGGTAGAGATAATGAAAAATACTTTAAAACAGAGTTGCTTTTGATACCCTAACCATATATAGTTATATATTTTATATTTATACATGCTGATTTTATATTTCACACAGTGAATATTACTAAAATTAATTGATAATTTGACAAATAAATTGGTATTTAAGCCAATAAATGCCCCGGCCCGCGGGGTTGATCAACAAGGGCTCGAAGAGGAACTGACCTGAATGAGAGACAAACCAGACATGAGGAAGGAGACCAAGACAGGGTTCTGATCAAGGTCTCAAACTTTATTTTTTACACAGCAGTATATATAGCACGCTGAGCAGGGTAATTAGCATCAGCAAGTCAATAGGGTTGCTAAGCACCAAAATTGCAAATTATAACTTGCAAAAGGTCATAGGTGAGGAATCTTCAGAAGGTGCCAAGCAATGTTGTCAAAGAGGACATCAGTAAATTGTAAGGCTTAATGGTTCTTATGGAAAGTGGTGGCGCCAAGCAATGTTGTCAAACAAGCTATCAATAGGCTCCAAGGCTTAACAGCCCTTATCGAAGGTAGTAGCTGTGTTTTCTTAGCAAACAGCACTTGGTTGAAGGTAGTAGCTGCATTTTCTAGCAAACAGCACTCGGTTCCCGGCAAATAAATAGATTGGAAAATAAATAAATAGGTTTAGAATATATATTAGGATATAAAAAGTATGAATGCAGTGTCTTTGGTATAAACGTGTGATATATTCTAAGTGTTCTTGGTCTTTTGAATTCACATGGTAAAAATTTGTTGTTTTCCTCTAAGCTATAAGGGATTTTACTCTGCTGCTCTCTTTATTGTTGTAACTCGCTGGTCCCAAACTGTTTTTCTCCATATTTCTGAAGCATTCCTACTGATTATACCCAAATTTTGCTGATATGATGTCTAAAGGGTATTGTTCTTCTGCAGGACCCACAGGTCCTAGGATCCCAGGTCCCAGTTATCTGCATCATCAGATAACAAGGGCAAGACTTCTCACCTAAGCCCATGCAACATGCCAACAAAAAGTATTTGAAAACCCATCTCAATTTCTCCTTTCCTATAATATTTCAGGGGCCCAATTCCTTAAGACACAGAAAGTAGCGGTAAGCAATTGTGAAGTGCAAGACAACTTAAAATGAAAGATATCACAAAATCTGAGAAAAAGTACAATAATTCAAAATTTCAATTTACAAATGATCAGCCCATATGAGTGAACAAGATCACAAATATCACAAGATTATTTTTAATACCCCTCCCCTAATGATTACTGAAAAATTTCAGTCCAGAATAAGTAGGCCAAAAAATATTTTCTGGAACGATAGATCCATAATTGGTCTACCAAGGCTAGGTAAACGACTTAGAAGTCAAATATAATTCAGTAAAACAATAATTGAGAAGATCATTAGTGCTTCAAAACATTGGTACTTCAGTAAAACTTGGTTCTGTAGTATAAAAATGTTGTCATTCTCAAACCAATGATAACCTACATATAATCTCCTGAAAGTATATTACTTTTCAAATAAATATTTTAAACTCATTCACGCAAAATAACATTTGACAAGTAGATGATACTTAGTGACATTACAAGTTTTTCATGTGTAGGGAGCAAATTACAATAGAGTGGATTTATTTACCCAGCACTAATGCCAAACAGGCTCAACCATTCATTAAAGTGTAGAAATAATACCCTTCACCATATGTCTTGTTCAGTAGGTGCCTTCCAGAAATGTGTTAAATAGATCAGCCACCCATATTTCAAACCCAAACAGTAGTTAATAAAGTAAATTTTATCACATAAGGTACATTTTAAAAAGTCATGAATAGTTGTCTTATCATATGTTGTTTTATGTTTTTCCCTATCTGTCTAACATAGTAAGAAAAATGATTTTGTCTTGAATATGGGTACTCATCAGAGATGTGACGACATAAAATCTGTCTTCTATTTCCATCATATTCCTCTATAGTAGTAAATTCTAGTTTTCTTCTTTTTGAAAATCTTGTAGGTAGTAGAAAATATTATCCCATGTAAAATAAAATAATCGAACACCATTGAACAAAGCCATTTATAAAAACTGGTAGGAATACATTCTAAGCCATTTTTAAATTTTCTTGTTTACTAAAGATTAATCTTCCAAATGGATGAGAATAAAATCATGTCTAGGTGCTTCACATCTCCAGTCTTGCAAATTGTTATTGCAGATGAATGAGTTATGGCAATATAAGCTGACATCAGTTCAATTATATGCAGGATTGAAACTCCATCGAATGTATATAAACCTTTCACAATATTAACAGACAGTTTAACAGAATGACTATCAGGAAGTTGAAACCAGAGAGGAATAATTGTAAAGACATAGAATTAATGAAAAATGGAACAAGGGGCAAGTCAAGCTAGAATATTCAATGTACCCATGTGATAAAGGAAGTAGTAAATCTGAAATAAATCTTGGAGAAGGAGTTGGTTGAGAATGATAGAAGGAGTGATTCTGATCCAGGAGCAATGGACAATTAGATGGACATATTTAATTGTAACACACTTGCACAAACTTCTGAAATTCAGTTAAAAAAACACAACAACAAACAAAAACACACAAAAATCACAACCAAACAGCAATCCCTAGAGAGTATGAATATGACCTCTCAAAATTTTAAATAGTTAATGAAGGGCAGTCTTGGGAAAAGCAAACAAAGCTGTTCAAAAGGGCGGTTTGGGGTATGGGAGTATTTTGAACAGATTAAAATAGATTTTCTAAGGTTATAAATCACCTATATTTGCTGCAAATATTTTCTTCTGTGAGTTTTCTTTGTCTGAACTGCGTACTCCAGTCCTGAGACACACATGATAGCTTGTGAAGATAGAATGGACTAAACAAGATAAAGAACCCATTACTCCACTGGAGACAAAACAGTCCTCTATGTTTTCTCTCATCTCTCTTCACTAATGTATTTTCATATTTTTAAGTCAAGTTGTTTTGAATTATATCTTTCCTTCTTTACTCTGGCAAGTAATTGGTCAAAATAATTAACTAAATATTATTTGCCATTTTTTTCTATCATGCTGTTTACTTGTCCAAGCAAGTCCATTAAACTTCACCCTTGTATTTGGTTGCCACGAAAACCCAACATCTATGTTAATGATGACAAACTTTAATGTAAAACTTTGTCTCCAAAAAACCAGTCCAAGAAGCTGACATCACAAATATTTACCTATTCGTTTTTATTTTTTCTTTTACCTTTAAAGTCTTCCTGTGTCTAAAGTGCCCACAAAAAAGTACTCCACCAATTTTTGGTTCAAACACTTCTAAACTGAAAGATATATTTTGCTAGCAAGATGCTTAAAGGAAACCGAAGTATACTCCACTTTTATCTTCTCTCTTAATACTCTCCTTAGATAACATATCAGAAACAGTGAAGTTATTCTTTGTAAAATTATTTCAATAGATTATTTTTCTCTTGGTCTTGCATTTGCTCAACAAGTTGCATGAAGAAGACCAGACTTAAATCACCCATACCTTGTATGACAGTGTCTCTTACAATGGACAATACTTTTGTCCTACTTCGATGTCCTCCTCTTAGCTCTTGCCTGATTTGCAATTAATCACAGCTTGTTGACTTCAAGTCTAGTGAAGCTGAAGAACTATAATGCTGACCTCACTACTACATCTTCATGGTTTCTCTTTTTAAACTCTTTTATTTGGATGTGGAATTTATTTTCATGTCTTCATTCAGTCTGTTCTGAATTATAGTGAGCCAAATAGGCTCTATAAAATCACTTTAGGTACCAAAAATATTAACACAATCTATATAAAAAAATTTGGCCTCCCTCCACTGCTAAAGCCAATATGCTTAGCTAGGCCTTCTAAGAACGCCTTTTCTTACCTTTTCAATTTGCTCAATTCTTTTCTTTTTTTGGGGGGGGGGTGTTCTGTTCGTGGGGCTTGTACTCTGGGCCTGGGCACTGTCCCTCAGCTCTTCAGCTCAAAGTTAGCATTCTAGCCACAGCACCACTTATGATTTTTTTTTCTTTTACTTATGTGGTGCTGAGGAATCGAACCCAGGGCCTCATGCATGCAAGGCAAGCACTCTTCCACTGAGCCATCTTCCCAGCCCTGCTCAATTCTTTTCTGATCCCAAAACGTTTTGCTTATGTAATAAGTGAAGTCTTCACTGTCTCATGTTAATAAGGATATTACATTTTGTGAGCTACTTAGAAATCTGAAATCATTGGTTTGAAGTGTCCAATGTGATGTTTTTCTGTGTTTCACTGCTTCACGTGCAAAGACATTGTGGAAAGTATTGCAAACAGAAAAGTGTAAAGCCAATACATTTTTTCATTGTGAAGGGCACTTTCTCCCTAAATATTTTGACCCAAATTATCTTTTTCAGAGAATTACTGTTTGGTAATCAAAGGTTAATTCACAAATTTTGATGTCTTATTTTTTTTAAGAACTTTGAATTTAAATTCCATTAGAACTTTGTTTCACACAGTGAAAGTATATTTCCTGGATAAGGACAATTCTCAAGGGAACCTATACTATTTATAGCAAGGTTTTTGAGATTTGTTTGTTTAGAGTGAAAAGGAGCCATCTTCACCCACATTGCTCCCTCTCAGCTAATTCTCCATGGATTTCTTTGCATGAAAGCCTATTTTCCCAGGCAATTTTAAAATTTATTAATAGGCTAAGTTGTTAAAAGTTTTGAACAATTAAACTTTACCTGTCATTTTTTTTTCTTTTGAAAATACTGTACAAAGGGGTTACAATTACATGGGCAAGATAATGAGTACATTTCTTATCACGCATTGTAGCCTGCTCCTCTGTTTCCCCTTCCCATCCCTTCTCATCCTCCCCTTGCCCCCCCACAAAATCCTCTCCGCTCCCCCTCCCTCCCCCCGCACCAAAGTTGTAAAGTTCGTTTTGGACATAACGACTTGTGCATCTCATTGTTGCAATGGGTCCACCTGTATCCCTATTTAAATGATTTGTTTTTCCCCTTCCCCTCCACAAATTATACTGACATCAATACAGTGAAAGCAGAGGTTATACTGTGGGGGAGGGACATACAAATCAATGAAGAAATAATCTTATAAATGTGGTAGAAACCATCACATGAAAGAAAAAAAACATTTGAATATATATCTTAGGGTTCATTTCCTTAACATTTCCTTATTTGACATTTATGCTTGACTCAGACATATACTAGATATTGCAAATAAGGGAAACATAGAACCTATGTTTCTTTGGGCCTGGCTTACTTCACTTAATATAATTTTTCAAGTCTTTCCATTTCCTAACAAATGGGGCAATGTCATTCTTTCTGATGGAGGCATAGAATTCCATTGTGTATCTATACCATTTTCTTGATCCATTCATCTACTGAGGAGCATCTGGGTTGGTTCCATATCTTAGCTATAGTAAATAGTGCTGCAATAAACATAGTCTTGCTGGTAGCTTTAGTGTGGTCTTGTTTGTAAACATTTGGGTAAATGCCCAATAGTGGGATTGCTGGGTCATAAGGGAGCTCTATGTGGAGTCTTTTGAGAAAATTCCATTCTACTTTCCAAAGTGGTTGAACAAGTTTACAACCTGTCATAATTTTTAAACTCTTTTGAAATTCCTTTATCAGAATCGCGAATTCACCAATCCTAATTCCACCTTTACCATCAAAAACAGTTAACATGTTGTTTTGATGATATTGTGTCCATGAAACTATTATTTTCCGGTGACTTTGTTATGCGTATATATGACCATATAAGCTGATGCTGAGCAAAATGTACTCCAAGATATGGAAACAGATTTTTATTTGTGATTGTTGTTTTTAATGTACTATGTGATTTCTATTTTCTTTGGGCTTTCCCCCTATGGTTCATTCCCTGCTGTATTTGATTTTGGTACCGTGTTTATTGTGTATACATTTACCTAAATTAGGGAAGGGAAGGGGAACAACAAAATGGCGAGACAAAAGACAAAGAGCAAACCAATGCAACAGCAATTCTCACAAGACAATATGTTGGAAATGTACATTACAACTTGTGAGGTTATTAGAGTGAAGAAAAACTGAGAAAAACGAGGGAGGGGTAACAAGTTTGAATAGTTATTTATTCACTAAATTACAATTACTGTGAGCCCACTGTACATTACTTTGACAATAAAATTAAATTAAAAAAATAAGTTGCATAAAATATAGCTTATCTCTATTCTGAAAAAAGTACTAAGCCTCTGCTAATGTGATGCCCTCCTTGTTCTGGAACGAACCCCACAATAAACTGGATTGCATGAATTGTTCCCCCACTGGTATTCTTGAAATCAGAACACTTGTAAATATTATTTATATTTATACTTTTTTAACTATCATAGATATGCAGGATGCTAAGATTGAAAGATTACAGTTAAAAACCCACCCAGGCAGGAAGGTTCCTTAGAGTCTTATCTCGAATAAATTTCTCAGAAAAAGCCAGACAGACACAAGTGGCACTGAGGTTGAGGTGGTAGGGCATGAGCCTTGAGCAAAAACAGGCTCAGAGACAGTTTCCGGGCTCAGAGTTCAAGCCCTAAGACAAACCAATAAAGCAAAAGAAAAATAAAAACAAACCCCAAACCTAGCATTTTTCTCATTGCGTAGAGGCATGTAATTAAGGAAATTGCTTCCTGTGTTACATATAGGTAGAAGAAAGACGATCTCACAGAATCATTCTCTTCATTCCATGTTATACCAAAGCCTCAAAAAATTACTCTTTTTCTAAATTTTTAAATTAATACCATCCATTTCTTGGTAACTCTGTCTACATTATTCACATTATCATTTTATACACAAACTATTGGAATTATCTATTAACTAATTTCTAATTATAACTCTCTTGAAAGAATATTTTTGGCAAATAGAATGCCAGAAACATTTGTGAATTTATCAATTAAACCATCTACATAAAAAGAATTTTGTACTATCCTATAGAATATGAAATTACAAACAAAACCAAAATATTTATTTTAAATCTAAATTCTAATTTAGCAATATCTTCAAAGTCTTACAGATGAAATTTGCTATTTCTCCAGGCTTAACCTTTTGTATTACTTCATCATTTCTTTGGAATCCAACAGAATGATGATTACTTACTTTTTCAAATTTTTGATGGGAATCATGAGCCATTTTGCATCTAGGAATGTTCGGTAATGAAGAGAGCATTTAAAACTCAACTGGGGATTATATGTGAGTTGCATTGCAATAGGAAACTTGACTTTTCAAAACATAATAACAAAATTAGCCCAATCTTCCAACTGTGTATTCCTTTCTTGAATGGTTTGTTTTATTAATACAAAATTATACTACCTGATCTAGGGAAGCTATCGCTATGTAATTGCACTCTTTAATCTCCTGTCTTAGTCTGAGTGCTAGAATTCTAGCCTTGTATCACATTGCCCTGTCATAGTTTCTTGGTTTATTTAATCTAGATACAGACCTGCAATTCTGAACTACTCCAGTGATATTATCCACTAGAATGACTGTTCAGACTGTTTATCTACTATTTTCAAAGATATTTTAACATTTCACACAAGATATGAAAATTTTCAGATGCACCTGCAGGGGTCTCTGATTCATTTCTCTATGGATCCGATCCCTTTAATAATGATTACTTGATTCTCTTACTATCTCTGGTACCTACCTATGTAATAGTCTCAAACTTTTTTGAAGGTAATTCACTTGAGTACTTTCTAATTTTAAAAATTATTACTTGATTCTAGTGTAACTCAGGACATATTTTCTATTGTTTTCTAATTTTTCTACATATTCTGAGAGTTGTTTCATTTGTGTATTCGTGTGTGCATATGTAAGTGCATCTGTGTGTATGTGTATCTTTGTATGTATGCATGCAAAAGCCCCAAGCTCTTATCCATCAGTCTTGCTCATGACTGGTATTCCATCACCTGAGCCATTCTTCCAATCCAGCTTTTGGCTGGTTAATTATAGGTAGTGTCACAAAGAGTGTTCTGCCCAAACTGGATACAAACTGAACTTCCCAGACTCCTTTACATTCTAAGGTTTTATTTCTCCAGGAGTATCAACTTTTAAACTACAAACATTTTTGTGAGTGTAAAGTCTTAGCTGTGTACCAGATTTTTCACACAGGAATTCATATAAAGATAGATGAACATACACATTGCATATACTGAGTGTACACTGTTAGAAATGTGATCTTAAACCAGGAGGCAGTGGGATCTGAGGATTGGGTTTCAAAGCCAGCCCAGGTAGGAAAGTCCCGGAGACTCTTTTCTCCAGTTAACTACAAGAAAAAGGGAAGTGGCACTGTGGCTCAAGTGGTAGAGTGTTAGCGTTGAGCTGAATAGCAGAGGAAAAGTGCCCAGGCCCAGAGTTCAAGACCACAACCACCAACAAAACAATATATATAAGTAAAAAAAAGGAATGTAATCTTAGCCAACCGTTCATTGCTAGTATAATCCCTGTTCTCTCAAGATGCATTTTTTCCCCAGTTAAGTCCATGCTCTTTTATCTGACTTGCATTGGAAAAAGAATTATTCTTCCATTCTACTTTTAACAAATTTGCATGATTAGCACGTGTGATTTAGAAAGGGAGTGGCCTCATACTTCGTGTTCCACTTAGGAATAATGCTTTCTGTATATCACTCCCATAAATCTACATACTGGAAATGGCTTTATTGTTTCATTGTTGTCTTATTTGTAGAGTCTTCTATAGTGTATTGAACCCTTAGACTTAAAAACAGAACTTCACTTTCTCCTATTATTGCTATTGTTCTCTTACTGTTAACTCATGTACACTTGGGAAATAATGCGCAGCACATATACTCACAAAAAGAAGGACCTGAGAACCTTCTTCCCATTAAAAATTCGCCTTAATTTACAGAGAACTTACAAAGTTTGAACTCAAGGTACTCATTGATAATATATTTATAAGCAACATAAATTTCATATTTTCTCTTTACTAAGTTGTCTCTGAAACACGTGATACCTCAGGTCCAAAGATGTCCTTGTGTTATTTCAGTGAACCTAGAAAACTTTCATCATACCTCAGGCAGCACCATAGATTGTTACTGGAAATAACTGCTGCTGAATGTGGAAACTCCCAGGAGAGGAAATGAACATAGAGGAATGACAAAGTTCATGTTAACTTCTTCTTTCCTTTTTAATGTACAAAAAGGAATCCCAAGGCTTGAAGGAAATTCTGTCCCTGACATTTTCGAGTGTGTTCTATACTCATATAAAACTTTTCTGTAAACTTCTAGTTGAGAGTATTACAAAAAGAAATAATGTGCTATTTGAAGGCCAGCATAGAACAAAAGGAAATAACGTTGTTTGAAAAGTGTTCTACAGCAAAGAAACAAAGACATGGAAGTTTTAAAGTGTCTTATGGATGGATATTTCACTCCTGAGATGATTCTCTTGTTGCAGGAGACAGTTATCAATTCCTTTAGTCTGGCTCTGAGTTCTCCAGAGCAATAAGGATTCCAAAAAAGCAGGATCCAGTGAGTATGATCAGCAAAAGGAGCCTCTTCTCAGACCAGTACTCCTTTAAGGATGGTCCCAAATAAATATGTGGGGTTATTTTTGTTTCCTTGTTTGTTTGTTTAGTTTGTGTTGGTTCTAGGGCTTGAATCCAGAGGCTATACCCTGTCTCTGAACAGTTGTCTTTCCTGCCCACCTGCCTACAAAGCTAGTACTCTACTGCTTGAGCCAAACTGCACCTACTGCTTTTTTTTTATTTTTTTTAATTACAGATAAGATTTGGACAGACTCCCCTGTCTGGGTGGGCGCTAAACTAAGATAGTAAGAAAGCTAAGTGACATCAACTGTATGGACTTATCTTTTGAAACAAGAAATATTAGTTGAGGGCTGGGAAAGTGGCTCAGTGGCAGAGTGCTTGCCTTGCATGCATGAGGCACTGGGTTTGATTCCTCAGCACCACATAATCAAAAAGAAAAAAATGTAGGAAGTGGCGCTGTGGCTTAAGTGGTAGAGTGCTAGCCTTGAGCTGAAGAGCTGAGGGACAGCACCCAGGCCCAGAGTACAGGCCCCACATCCAGATCCCCCCCCCAAAAAAAGAAAAGAAAAAATTATTATTTGTAAATGATTGTCAAACTAATATTTGGCAATTTTTAAGAGAAGAGAATATGTCCAGCAAAGAAGCCATAACTTAAATTTTAACTCAGCAAAAGTAGGTGCACTGAATCATTTTAGAATTATTTCTTCTGCTTGGGAAGATTATTGACCTTGCCCTTCTTTTGGGGGAAACTAAAAGTCATATTTCACTTTTTTTATTGGTCTTGGGGCTTAAACTCTGATTCTAGGCACTGTCCCTAAGAAGTTCAGTTCAAGTTGAACACTCTAGCACTTTAGCTACAGCACCACTTACGGGTTTTTGGTGGTTAATTGAAGATAAGAGTCTCATAGATTTTCCTGATCTGCCTTTGAACCACAATCCTCTGGTCTCAACCTCCTGAATAGCTAGGATTACAGGTGTGAGTAACCAGCACTCATCTCACATTTGCATTTATGTGCAAATATGCAGACAAAGTATGAAAACTTGAACCAAATGATGACATTGAAGCTTTTCAGAAAATTTGAGTTAGCAATAATTATGTCCTCCTTTTCCAAGTTGTTACATTAAGGACTAATGAGCTATGGGACCCTTACATTAGTATCTCATGCCATCTGTATATGTGTAGTATCAGGAAATGTTCATAGAGAAATACAGAAAGACAGATTTTTAGAAAGCAAAGGAGATCTGGTATGAAAGAACAGCATAGGAGATACATTTTGTTTTATCACACAGAGCTTAAAAACTATCCTAAGAGATTTAGAATGGCATAGGCAATGAGGAACAATCCTAGTTGATAACTAGTGCTTCAATAATCAGAAATGGTTCCCTAGAACAGCTTCTGGTATACCTTACCTACCATTTTATTCCTTCCATCTGGAGTTTTTCCTTCTCTTCTGTCACAACTGTTAATTAGCCACTGCCTTTTTGGTGCCATGACTGACCAAAAAGATTTCCAAATCACACTTTGACTACCCTTCTCTCTGTGATTAGCAATGACCACACAAAAGCCTGGAATCATTGAATTTCCAGAATTAATCTTCACCTGACATCTAAGCACATTCCTGGCATTAATTCCTGTGACCTAATAAACAAAACTTTTTATTTCAACACAGTATCCTAATATGATTAAAGTACATGAATTAGAGACTATTTTCAGGTGTCAGTATGGAAGGAGCAATTATATATATTCCAAGTATAGGTTCTTTATTTTGCATTAACTAACTAAATGTTTTTTGTTTTGTTTTGTTTTGTTTTTGCCAGTCCAGGGGATTAAACTCGGGGATAGGGAATTATTCCCGAGCTTCTTTATTTACTCAAGGTAAGTACTCTACCACTTGAGGCACAGCACCATTTCCAGTGTTTTTCTGTTTATGCGGTACTGAGGAATTGAACCCAGGGTTTCATGAATGCTAGGGAATCACCGTACCATGAAACCACATTCCTAGTGCCCTAAATAACTTTTTTTTTAATATGGCATTATATTTTCATTCCATAACTATGTATCATAATTTTGGCCAGGTGCTACAAAATGATGTTGAAAACTACAAAATGATGTTGAAAACAATACTAAGTCCAGTAAGGGTGGATAGACAATGAATAACCATCATGGTCTAGCCAGGGCACAGAGAGGCTTACCTCATGGAACTGTTTCAACAGGCTGAGCTAGACAGCTCCTGACCCAAAGCCCACCCCCGGAATGAGAGGGCCACCTTGGGTTCCAGCCACATGGGGACGCTGGGCCACCTCCTCCAGCACCCATTCAACCAGTTCCTGTGTGTGAGGGAGAGAAAGAAAGTCAGAATTACACTTAAGTCAGTGCTGATGGCTCAGAACTCTCATCCTAACTAGACAGGAGCCTGAGATTTGAGAATCATGGTTCATAGCCATCCCGGGCAGGAACGACTGTGAGACTCTTATCTCCAAATAACCATGAGAAAACCGGAAGTGATGCTGTGGGCTCAAGTGTTAGAGTGCTAGCCTTGACCTGGGGAGCTTGGGAACAGCTCCTAGGCCTAGAGTTCAAGCGCCAGGACTGACAAGAAGTGGACTTTTGACCACAAGAAGTGGACTGAATAGCACACATTGTCCTAGAGAGCATGGCAGAGAAGTCAGGCTGAGCTTCCTCTGAACTTGAGGTCATAAGTAGGTCACCTGGCTTCTCTATGCCTTGATTTTCCCAGCTGCAAATCTTAACACAGTGAAGGATCTCCTTCCTCATGAAGATACGATAAGGATGAAAGAAAGCCATGTTTTGTTTCATAATCCCAGAGGTGTTGCATGAATAATAACAGGTCCCACCTGTGCCCTTTCCTGGTATCTTCTTGTCATATGCTCCCAGAATTGTCAAGAAGCTTGTATGAAGGCCACTCCCTCTGAGCTTAGCCATATTCGAGATCCTTCTGTATAAATCCCTTGTTTCTTCACAACTGTTCTGTGAGGAGACTGAGGTCCTATATTTGAAGCCCTACACAGAGCTTCACCTGTGGTCAAAAATTGGCTGCTGTGGAGTAAGAGTTTGAGTTAATCCATCTAAACTGATGACTGAGCATGGCGCTACATGCCTACCATCCCAACTACAGAGGACCAAGCCTGGTGGAGCATACCTTTCACAGATAGGAGGACCATGATTCAGCCCAGCCTGAGCATATATTGATTCTCTATCTCAGAAATTCCCAAGACAGAAAGGTGGCTCCTCAGAGCTGGGGAGATGAAACAAGCAGGGGATCATGGTGCCTCTAGATGCATGTCTGAACTAGGGTAGGGATGGTGTTGGGGGGGGGCATACACCTGTGCTGCTGGGAGAAGCTGTTGGTGGCTGCTCCTGGTGGGGTGAGCAGCAATGGCAGCAGCATTGCGGTTACATGGGCCCAGAGCAGAGCACCTGGGGCAGAGGACCAGGTGGGGGCCTTAGGCTAGCTGGCAGCAAGCCATTGCCTGAGGTATGGTACCCAGCACTGCGGGGAAGCAGAGGAGGGGGCCAGGGCGCCACCAGGAGTATGAATATCCTACTATACTCAAATTCTCTTGTGCACCACTCAGCCACCTCTGCCTTCCTCAACTGCTGGTAGTGGTGTCAACCAACAGAATGAATCCCTGTGCTACCTGGAAGCATAGAATGTGGGCGTGGCCACCATTCTTGTATCCCATTGTTCAGAAAGAAACATGAAAGAATGGGAGTGTAGCCGGAATTCTGAGATGCAAGCAGCATGGCTGGAGTAAAGATGACAGCGTCTCCCCTAGCCCTTTTCCCAGAGAACTCTGTCCAGTTCAGTTGGGTACAAGAAGGTGAACTGCTTTAGCCAGATAGCTGCACAGATTGTTGTGTATGTCTCTTTGTTTCCAGTCCCAGACTTTAACTCAGGATCTGGGCAGTCTGTGAGCTCCTTTTTCTCAAGGCTGGCCCTGTACACTGGAGCCACAAGGCTTCTGGCTTTGTTGGCAATGAAGTTGGACAGGGGTCTCAAGGACTTTCCTGCCTAGGGTGACCCTGATTCTCCTGTCACAGCCTGGTAAGTATCTAGGAGGACTGCTGAGAACCACTGGTGCCTGCCTCATAATTGGTCTTGCTGATGTTCTTGTACAGACAAGTGAGTTCCCTATCCACGGGTGGAAGTCATGGAAGCTGGAGCCCACAATTTGAATCCTGGCCCTGCCATCTCCAAATGGCAGGAGATACTAAGAAACTTGTTCCTATCCATATGATTACTAATGGAATGTGATATGTCTTGATTTCATGAGCAGATCTTGAATGATTCTAGCATAAAATTATTCACAATTATAGGACACTGGTAAATTTTAGTTAATACTTTATTAAGCATTTAAACAATCACATACATATAATGGAGGCATAATGAAATACCTAAGAATTGGGCCATACATAATATAAAGGTTCCATTTTTCTACCAGGACTGGGATTTGAACTCATGATCTGGGTAACTCTGTTGCACTGTGTGGGAAAGGGAAGCTGGCTTCCTTGAATTCAAGAAATTCCAGTCTGATCCTTAGGCCTGAAATAGATCCCCACCACTAGAAAACATCCTATCCATGTACAACTTAAATATATGATTTATATTTATATCCATATGTTGACTCCATAGGTGTTAAGTATAGTTATTTTATTTTTTGTTTTATTCATGTATTGACCGTTTATGTCATTGACTATTATGGCACATAGAACATTGATTACATTGATTAAATAGGATATAGGTCTACATATGTATTGTACTTCATACTTGACACCGAGGACATTCACAGAAAAGGAAAATATGTGTCGCCATCAGCTTCTTACTCCACGATTCATTGTTTGGGAGTGCTGGCATCTGAACTTATGGCCTACAAGGCCAAATTCATGAATGGGTGAGTGTCATCATGACATCCTGGGGCAAATTGGGCTGACAGGCTGTTTCCAGGATCTGAGATAGAGCCCCAGGTGTTAACAAAATAAGAACAGATTAACATGCAGATGGCATTATGCTAATAAATATATATCTTTATAGAGTGCCAGAGTCGTCTATACATTTCTCAGTTATACAGATTACATTCCTACCAATTCCTAGGTATTTATTATGGATCCACATAATTAATGTTATTGTTTTCATCCTTAAAATATTAATGAAATCAATTACTGTCCTGAAATTATTGCATTCCTGTAAGTAATTATATTCTTTCAATGCTTCATAAATATTAAATAAAATTAATCAGCCTCCTGAAATGATGCTGTCTAATTTTATAGGAGCATCATTCACGATCAATTCATTCAACCATGACATTGACACCATTCCATTGTTATTCCTATGGATGAGAACCAGTATCTTAATATCTCCTGCCATTAGTTGGTGTCAGAATGGGGATTCAAAATCAGGGCCTATGCTGCCACGTAGCCCTATGGCTTCCATGATAGTCTGGCAGCCTTCAGCAATGCAAGGTGAAGTACCCTTTGCAACAGTGTCATTCAGACCCAGGAGGGTCACCATGCAAAGGAAGAAAACATAAAAAGGCCACATTTTTTCTGTGCATTTTTTTTCCAGGCAAGGCCTGGAGCATCTATGGGACCAGTGGGTGCACCGCAGCTTAGGGTGATCAGAGCTGAGGCAGAGTTACCACGAACTGAGTTCAAGCCCTGTGCTGAGAAAAAAAATAAAAATAAAAACAAAATTAAAAAGTAAAAAAATTAACTACTTGGCTTGCAATTCCCGCAATTCATTCTTCCAGGGTTTGAATTTGAACTCAGGATCTGGGTAAATCTGCAGCAATGTGGATGAAGGGGAAGATTACCATACTTGAAGATAAGAAAGTCAGGCCTGTTCACTAGGCCTGAATTCAAGCCCCAATCCTGGAAAACATACTATTTATAATCATTGTAAAGATAAGATTTATACTTACCTATAGATGTTCAGTACATTCATGTCTGATGTGATTGTTCCTTGTATTTTTTGTTTTATTCATTTATTTAACATCAATTGTACTATGATGAAACCCATTCCCTTTATTACATTGATGACATCTTATCACAGAGCATCTAGATTTGTAGAAATGTTCTCCATCATGCCTGACACCAAGGATTCTCAGAGAAAAGGTAAACCTATTTCAAACTCGGCTTCTTATTCCATGATCCACTTGTTGGTAGTGCTGGAATCTGAATTCAGGGACTAGCAGGACCAATTGGAGAATAAGTCAAGGTGTGAGCAACTATCCCAGGATCTGACAATGACCCCCAGGGTGTTTCACTATAGTCATAAATTCATTACTTAAACCTAGGATCTATATTGACATACATGTGTGGACACAATTTCTGTTCGGTGTACTTCTCATTTTGTCTCAAATTCTAGGAGGTATTGCTTATTTTACTAAGTATGGTGACAGGTATAACTGTTCTAACATGGATGACAACCTGTTCCCATGGTTATAAGGTTGCCTATGCATTCTCCATTCTAGTTAGACACTGGACATTCACGTGAGAGGAAAGCCTGTGCAATAGCTGGCTTCTGACATCAGCATGATTGTTTTGTCAGTTCTGGGATTTGAACTCAGGTCTGGGCAGCTCTGTTGTACTATGGGAGAAGGGGAAGCTCACCATCCTTGAGGGATAGAATTTCAGGCCTGGTCCAAGGCCTGATTTGAAGCCCCAGCACAACAAGCCCACCTTTTTAAAACATAATATCTCTCTTTACCTACAGGTGTGGTATGCATCTTGCATTCAGTGTAGTTATTCTTTTTATTTTGTGTTTTATTCAAGGATGTATTTTATATTTTGTTGAGTATGGTGACAGATATAACTGCTGATATGGATGGCAACCTATTGTCATGGCTATAGAGTTTCCTATAAAGCATTCTCTATCCTCGATGAGACCCAGGACATTCACAGGACAGGAAAACATGGGCAACCACTGGCTTCTCACATTAGAATGAATCTTTTGGCAGTGCTGGAATTTGAACTCAATGCCTAGCAGACTCAATTGATGAATGGGTCATGATGAACACAGAAGCCTATGAGCCACTAAGGAGCTAGGTCATCCCAGGGACCTGAGATCATGCCCTGGTCGGGGGCAATATAGTCATAAATTCAAAATTAAACAGAAGATCTATATTTCCAAACATGGCTGGGCATCATCTTGCATTCGGTGTAGTCACTCTCTTCATTTTGTGTCTCATTCATTGATGTATTTTGTTTTTTCTTGAGTATAGGGAGACAGATATAACTGTGGTGAACTGGATTACAACCTATTCCAATGAGTATAGAGTTGCCTATGCATTCTCCATCCTAGCTGAGACCCAGAACTTGCACAACACAGGAAAACAGGTGCAACAACTGGCTTCTCTCATCAAGGTGAATTTTTGGTAAAGCTGGGATTTGAACTCAGGGCCTAGGAGGCCCAACTGCACAATGGGTCCAGGTGAGCACACCAGCCTGTGAGCCACTAAGGAGCTGGATCATTCCCAGGAACTAAGATTGAGCCCCAAGGAGGCCAAAATAGTCCTCAATGCATCATTGAAACATGACATATATATTCACATCCGTGTGTGGACTGCATCGTGCATTGAGTGTAGTTATTCTTTCTTTTGTATGTTATTCATGGATGTATTGTGTATTTTCTTGAGTATATGATGAGAGATATAACTGGGTTGACATTGATAACAACTTATTCCCATGGCCACAGGGTGGCTCATGCATTCTCCATCCTAGCTGAGACCCACGACTTGCACTGGAAAGGAAAACAAGTGCAATGATTAGCTTCTGACATCAAGATGAATCTTTTGGCAGGGCTGGGATCTGAACTCGGGGCCTAGCAGTCCCAATTGGAAATTTGGTCCACATGAGCACACCAGCCTGTGACCCACGAAGGAGCTAGGCCATTCCCAGGACCTGAGATTGAGCCCTCCACCATGGGGGGAAGAGTGAGAAGCACAATAGTCATCCATTCATAAGCTGAAGTAGTATGCAAATAAGTACATATTTGTATAGGGTAGGAGAGATGGTGTCCTGTGATGGAATCCAATCTACCATGGGACTACTGATTCTTGGATCTTTCCTGATGCCTCCATTTCATGACTGTGATGACTATTGTCAGCTTCATCAACTCTTCTTTATCCCATTAATCTATACCCCATAAGTCTTGCCTATCATTTCCTACTCTCATCTTGCACGAACTACTCATTCAAGGATGAGATCGATAGCATACCATAACTCTTCCTAGGTCCAGAACTGAGTAGCTCATGATCTCCCGCCATTCCCTCCTCGTAGCGGGGGCTTAATTCAAGATTCAGGCCTGCAAAAGATAAACCATATATACATTTTAAAAGTAGGATTTATACTTCCATACAGATTTTCAGTCCATATTGTGTTTGGTGTGGTTATTCATTTTATTTCTTGTTTTATTCATTTATTTACCATTTATTTTATTGACTCTGATGACACCTATACCATTTATTAAATTGTTTATATCCTATCGTATAGCATCTAGATTTTGGATGTGTTCTCCATCATGCCTGGCAATGCTAGGATCTGAACTCAGGGCCTAGCAGGCCCAATTCATGAATGGCTTAGTTTGAGCATGGCAGCCTCTTGCCAATGAAGCTGTGAGGGGGTTCCCACATGCTGAGATTGACCCACAGGTTTAGACAAAACAGCGATACATGGATAGGCAAACTGTGGTATACAAATAAATACATATTAGTAAAGAGTGCCAGAGCCGTCTATCTATGATAGAATGACACCTACTACGTTCCTACCAACTCTTAGGTATTTATTATACTGCCAGTGAAGGAAAATTATTCGTTTCATGCTTAATAAACTATTAAGATCAATCAGCATTCTAGGATTATTGCATCCAATTTTAGACTAGACCAAGGCACGAAGTACTCTTTCAACCAGTATTCCTATGCATAGGAACGAGTCTCTTGTGATCTTCTGCCATTGGTGTCAGGACTGAGATTTGAAGCTAGGGTCTATGTTGACAGGTTGTCCCATGGCTTCCCTGAGAGCCCATCAGCCAATAGCAATGGCAGTTCAGGTCCACTTTACTGTCATTCAGACCCAGGATGGTCACTGTGTAAAGAAAAAAAAATCATAAAAACCGAGCCCTCTGCAGCTCACCATTTTTTGTGTTTTCCAGCGTTTTCTTTTCTTCCTGACAGCCCACTGGGCCTAGGATCTCAGGATCAGCTATGGGTCCAGAGACTGCATCCCAGCCTAGGGAGATCCAAGCAGAGGCAGTTTCCACGACCTGATTTCAAGCCCCATGGTTGGCCAATAAATGAATGAATAAATAAATAAATAAATAAACAAAATTTAAAAAATGAAGCTCCCTGGTTTGGAATTTCTGCGATTTTTATTTCCTAGAAAGGGATTTGAACTCAGGTTCTTGGTAAATCTGTAGCAATGTGAGGGAAGAGTTGCCACTACTTGAGTTCAAACCCCATGCCCACCAAAAATGAAAAATTAAGTCACTGACCTCGGTATGGGGAGCTAGTTGTCAAGATGGGAGGGAAGGGATAGTAAGGGGAATACAAAGAGGAGGCAACAGTGCTCAATAGGAAATGTACTCATTACCTTGTTCATGTAACTGTGACCCCTCTGTACAACATTTTACAATGAAAAACATACAAAAAAGAAACATATTAGTTTTTATAGAAGCACTTTGGAGGTAAAGGAAGGAAATCTGAATAGCTGTACAAAATCCTACGCTGCCTATTTTTAATGTTCAGTATGGAATTGAATAAACATAACTGCTTCCATTAAAAAAAATTAAGTCACTGCCTTGGAACTGGGGCCAGTATTTCTGCCATTGCTAGCATTTGAGCTCACCATCCAGGTAACTCTTTTGCAACATGGGTGAAGGCGAAGCTCACTGCCTTGAGGAAAAGAAATTCAGGCTGGAGTTCCCAGGGCCCGAATGAAGGCCCTGCAATGGAAAAAAATATGTCTATACATGTGTAATGAATGTATGATATATACTTACATATGTATGTTAATTTCATATTATGATTTTTATTATTGGTTTTTATTTGATTCATTTATTTATTGATTATTGTGTTTAGTATTATTATACACATAATATTTATTCCATTTTGCACATCTATTATAAAATTATGCACAATAATTTAGGACATTGACTCATTTTTCATTAATATTTTATTAAGTTTTGAAACATAATACATCATTAAATGGAGCCATTTGTCACAGTCTTAACATGTTTAGAGTCTCTCCCAAGTATGAGCTTTTTCTTTTCTTTTTCCTTATTTTCTTTTTCTTTTTATTGTGAAAATACTGTAGAGAAGGGTTACAATTACATGGGCAAGATAATGAGTACATTTCTTATCAAGCATTTTAGCCTCCTCCTTTGTTTCCCCTTCCTATCCCTTCCCATCTTCCCTGAGTTTTTTCTTTTCTTTGGATATCTTCCTATAGAGATTTTTTAGATGATTTATACTCAGAAGCCTTTTCCTGAGGATAGGCAAATTGAGGGATAAAATTTTACGGGAGGGGCTAGAAATGTGTCTTAGTAGTAAAGAGCTCCCTCCTCAGCATGCATGAATGCCAGGGTTTGAATCCTCAGTGACAGATACTCAAGAAAAGCCAGAAGCTATGGAGTGGTTCAAGTGGCTAACCTTGAGGAAAAGAAGCACAGAGATAGTACCAAGGCCCTAAGATCAAGCCCCAGGACTGACAAAAACAATAGGCCAGATGCCAGTGCTCAAACCTGGAATGCTAACTTCTCAGGAGGCTGAGAGTTGAAGACTACAGTTCAAAGACAGCCTAGGCAAGGAAAACCTGTTAGATTGTTATCTCCAGTGAACAACCAAAAGACCCCACCTGGCGCTGTCGCTCTAGTGGTAAATTGTTTGCCTTTAGTTGAAGGGCTCAGGGACAGTGCCCAGGCTTGAGTTCAAGACACACAACTGGAAAAAAATGAGGGTTAATCAAAGTACTTTCCTATTTGCTAATTAGGAGAACATTCTCTTGAAAATGAACACTGATATACACCAGAATTGGAGTCAGAGCTCCAGATTCAAATGTAGCAGATTTATATTCCCAGCCTCTTAGACTCTAGCATTGTAACCTTGTGTCCTACATGGTTCTTAAAGGTCCATTGTTGAAAGGCTTAATATGCTTCCCAAGCCCTATGTGTAAGCAGTTGACTTGTATTGTTAATGTCCTTACATTTCTGAACCTAGCAGAGCACCAGTAGCTCATGCCCAACACCCTAGCTCATGAGGCTGAGGTCTCAGGATCACAGGGTGAAGCCAAACAGGGTTAGAAAGGTCTATGACACTCTGACTTCCACTTCTGAAAGGTCAGATGTTCAAAAGCTTCCTGTGTTTCCCTTGGTGATGAGAAGTTACTTGCACTCTAAATGTTCTTAGAGTTCTCGAGCTATAGAAGCAGGAAAGAAACATTATTGAACCATCCTGGGTTCAAATGAAGTTCTCAGGATCCCAGCCCTAGCACTGTTTGCAGAAAAACTCCAGTGTAACACTGTAATTGAAGGACAGAAAATGGTTGCAAAAGCCAGGCTAAGTGCAGAGACCTAGGCCTGCAGGATTAGGAGGCAGAATGTACACACTCAACAGGGAAGTCAGCTGCAAAAGCCAGCAATGGGGGGAACCCTGAAACATTTGTTAGAGTTAAAACAGGGTCAGGCTTTTCTCAGCCTCTTCAAACAATGACTAATTAACCTTCCTCTCTCTGGTGAAGGGAGCCTCAGGCTATCTTTAGGTTAACAATAGAGAGCCAGTTTAGTGGGGGAGAGGAGAGGAACAGAGAAGAATAACCCTGCTCTCTGGTCTTAAGCAGTGGGGTTTTGACTCTCCATATGTCAGATTTAAAGACCATTCTTCTAACTCTGCCAGTCCATTCTCCTTCCTTCATTCTGCACATCATTAATGCAAATTCCCAGTCCAAGGAGAAGCAGGGCCCTTTCTCTTCTGTCTCCAAGCACCTGAGTCAAAAACTGGCTCTGCCCTCTTGGCTCTGGGGCATTTGGCTGCCTGAGAAGTGTTAAAGAGACAGTCTCCCTGCTCTGTGGTTGTGTGAAGGTGAAGTTGGTGGCCGGAACACTGAAGAAGGCATCATGACTGGGAATTGTTCCCTTCATTCCTCCTGACATCCAAGACCAGGTTAATCTATCATGTTTCTTTCTATCTATTTTTCTTTCTATTTATCTATCTTTTTCTATCTATCTATTGTTTATGTATCTATGTAGTATGTATGTATGTATGTATGTATGTATGTATGTATGTATCTATCTATCTATCTATCTATCTATCTGTCTGTCTGTCTGCCTGTCTGTCTGTCTGTCTATCTATCTATCTATCTATCTATCTATCTATCTATCTATCTATCTATCTATCTATCTATCTATCTATCTATCTATCTATCTATCTATCTATCTATCTACCTACCTACCTAGTTAGCTACCTACCTACCTACGTAGGTTTCTGTGTGCCAGGTCTAGACACAGCATCAATTCTGGCTTTTTCTGTGTATGTGATACTGAGTAATCATACCCAGGGTTTCTTGCATGCTTGGCCAACATTCTTTCAGTAATCCAAGTCCGCAACCCCATCTTTTTCTTCATGGTATTTTTTACATAAGTATACCATCATTTTACATCCCCAAATTTAATTTTCTGAATATTAGTTATTTCTTTATATATATATATATATAATTTTATATAAAAAAAATATATATATATATATTACCATGTTTTTTTTATATTTTTTTGTGAACATACTGTACAGATGGGTTACAATTACATGGGCAGGATAATGCGCACATTTCCTATCAATCATTGCAGCCTCCTTCTTTGTTTACCCTTCACATTCCTTCCCAGCCTCCCCTCCCACCCCTCCACCCAACCCTACCTCCCCCCACACCAACGTTGTAAAGCTCATTTTCGTCATGACAACTTGTACTTCTCATTGTTGCAGCAGGTCCACCTGTTTCCTTAAACGACTTGTTTTTCCCCATCTCCTCCACAAGTTATATTGACATCAAATTTGGTGAAGGCAGGGGTTATACTGTGGGGGAGGGACATACAAAGCAACAAAGAGATAATCTTATAAATGCGTTAGAAAAAAATGCATGAAAGAAAAAAACATTAAAATACATATCTTAGGGTTCATTTTCCTAACATCACATTATCTGACCTTTTCTGGTTGACTCATACATACACTACATATTGCAAATAAGGGAAACCATGGGACCTATGTTTCTTTGGGCTTGTCTTACTTCTCTTAAAATAATTTTTTCCAAGTTTTTCCATTTCCTGACAAATGGAGCAATGTCATTCTTTCTGATGGAGACATAGAATTCCATTGTGTATATATACCACATTTTCTTGATCCATTCATCTACTGAGGGGCATCTGGGTTGGCTCCATATCTTAGCTATGGTAAATAATGCTGCAATAAACATAGTTGTGCTGGTAGCTTTAGTATGGTCTTGTTTGTAAACATTTGGGTAAATGCCCAAACGTGGGATTGCTGGGTCATAGGGGAGCTCTATGTGAAGGCTTTTGAGGAACCTCCATACTGCTTTCCAAAGTGGTTGAACAAGTTTACATTCCTACCAACAATGCAGTAAGGTTCCCTTCTGTCCACATCCCCTCCAGCACCTGTTGTTATTAGAGTTCTTGATTTTTGCCATTCTAACTGGAGTGAGGTGGAATTTCAATGTTGTTTTGATTTGCATTTCTTTATGGCTAGGGATGTTGAGCATTTCTATTGGCCATCCTTCTTTCTTCTTCAGAGAAGTTTCTCTTTAAGTCTTTAGCCCACTTACTTATTGGGCAGTTGTTTCTTTGAGGATTTGTTGTTGGGGGATTTAATTTTTTGAGTTCCAAGTATATTTTAGACATGAGACCCTTGTCCGTTGTATGGCTAGTGAAGATCTTCTCCCAATCCGTGGGCTTTCTATTGATCTTGCTAGCTATGTCCTTTGCCATGCAGAAGCTCTGCAACTTCATGCAATCCCATTTATCCAACATTTCTTTGATTTGTTGTGTTTCCGGGTCTATATTCAGAAAATTTCGGCCTGTGCTAAGGAGACCTAGGGTTTCTCCTATTCCATCCTGTAATGTTTTCAGAGTGTCTGCTTTGACTTCGAGGTCTTTGATCCATTTGGAGTTGTGAATACTAGTTATTTCAAAAAAAATTATCTTCTGTTCCCCTGTCTGATTTGTGTCTGTTCCTGCATGGATCTCATAATAAAATGTAAATAAAACTGCTGAGAGCTTAAGTGTGCATCATATAAGGACACAGGCCTGGAACCCTGGAAGAGAAAAGCCATGGGCCTGAAATGAAGAGTATGGTGCAGTATATGCCACGAGCATATCTGAAAAGTGAACCAGTAAATAATAGGAGAACCATTGCATACGATCTGTTTGCACTCAGGGAGGTACTATACACACATAATTAGTTAGTGCACTGATACATAATCTTGTCCTTCTCTTTTTGAAAAGAGAAGCCATCCCAGTGCTTAAACACAGGACCCAATGCATACCTCAGCTGTTTCGTACAAGGCTGAAGCTTTACCACCACCATAGCTCTACTTCCAGCCATCTGGTCGTTAATTGGACATAAGTGCATCCCAGGCTTTCTTGCCTGGTCTGGCCTTTGTCTCCTGCTTGGCTTTCTCTCTCAAAGCTGGAGCTTTACCCTCTCGGACTCTGTTCCACTTCTGGTTTTCTGGTGGTTTTTTGGCAATAAGAATTTCACAGACTTTCTTGCTCGGGCTGACTTTGAATTGTGATCTCCCCAGGAGACTGCAAGCAGCTTTCTCAGGCATACACTGATCAGCCCCTCCACCCAAAACCTTAGTCTAAATCTCTGAATGTACTAGAGAAAAACAGAAAAATGCAGACACTTCCACTGTGTTCTAGGTAATTAAGTTTGGAGACACACAACACTCATAATTATTAGATCATTTTATAGGCAAAAGGAGCAATGCAGACAGTATGAGGATTGCTCCAGCTTTCGGTTCTCTCATCCTTAGACAGTAAATTCATTGCAGCTCAATGCTAAGTGACAGAACTGGCATGTAAGGTGGACATTAGCTGCCAAATCCTGTGATACTCATTTCTCACTTTTGCCTTCAAACCTGTGATCAGAAGAGAAGATGAGGGGAGAAAATCCTTCTCAGAGAAAGCAGCTCTAAAGAACATTGGAATAGCTTACTTATAAAATCAAACCACTAGAATGACTCTGTTAAGAAATCAGATTGTACAGATTAAAAATTGAAGAAGAAAAGAAAGGCAAGAGCCAGTGGAGGTTGACTATAATCGCTGCTGGTCAGGTAGCTGAGATGTACAGAATCAGAGTTTGAATCCAGCCAGCATAGGAAAATCCATGACACGGTTATTTCTAAGACATCACAGAAAAACCTAGAAGTGAGGAGGTGATTCAAGGTTAATGCAATACCCTTGAGCAAAAGGAGCTCAGGGACAATGCCTAGGCTCATAGTTCAACCCCAGTTCCTGCCCCCTCGAAAAGAACCTGTACCTCCATGTCTCTGTGTATATGGACATATTCCTATAGGTGAATCTCCAGAGTAGCTATTATGAATTGCACCAGTCTAGAAAATTTGTTTTCAATCCAATGATTTCATAACACAGAGAGTGCTTTCATGACAGTGCATGTTCTGGGGCTCACCTCACTGTTCCCAGTGTAACCTGAGGGTTTCTCTGCATCCCAGGCCTGCTGGAAGAAGTCTCTCTCATTGTTTCTCTGCATCCTAGGCCTGCTGGAAGAAGTCTCTCTCATTGTCTGGATATGCAGACAAATGGCCTCACTCCTGTTCAGCTGTTTAACAAACAATTCCATCTACATCAGTTAGTAATGATGAGTGTGGGCAGGCTTTGAAGGCTAGGAGAAAAAGACCTCTTTGTATCCCACATGATCTCTCTCCCCAGTGCCCTGTTTTGACAGGAAGATTTCATTTGTACCACTTCCCATAGCAGGCCAAGTCCTGTGTACTTATGCTGCCTTTGTGAGACTATATTCTGGTGTTCAGATACAGTGCTCAATATAATTCAGGGGTCCTTCTGGCAGACAACTAGGGCACTGAACCTAATGGAATATTTCATTGTTGGAGATGATGGGCCTATGATGCCTATCCTATGTTTCTGGAAGCTTGGGAAATCCAAGCACATGTCAGATATCTCAAAGCTTCCTGTCATCTAGGGCTGGTTAAGCTCATCAGATATTGAAACTTTTGACCTCTCCTAGTTAGGGCCTTGGTGGCTAGGTTTTGGGGTTGAACACAAGGCCTGGGTGCTGACCATGAGCTCAGTGCAGAAGCCCAAGGCTTTACCATTTTGTGTCATGACTTCAATTCTGGTCTGTGTGTGTGTATTTTCGTGTGTGTGTGTGTGTGTGTCTGTGTGTCTGTGTGTCTGTGTGTCTGTGTGAGTGCGCATACACCAGTCCTAGAGATGGAACTCAGCACTGTACCTAGTTTCTCTTGTACAAGGATAGCCCTTTCCTGATTGAGCCACAGAGCCACTGCAGCCTTTTTCTAGTGTTGCAGTCTTGAGAAATAAAGTCCAGGGTTTCATAGTTGCAAAGCACTCCACCCCTAAGGCACATTCCCAGCCCTCTACTTCAGGTTTGTTAGTTTGTTTCTGTCTTTTTTGTTGTTGTTGGTTGTAGGAGTTGAAGTCTGGGGCTGGATGCTGTGCCTGAGCTCTTCAGCTCAAGTCTTGTGCCCTACCACTTGAGCCAAAGCACCACTTCATGTTTTCTGGTGGTCCATTGGAGCTAAGTGCCTCAAAGACTTTCCTCCCCAGGCTAGATTTAAACCATGATACTCAGATCTCATCCTCCTGAGAAGCTAGTATGACAGGCATGAGCGACAAGCACCCAGCTTCAACTTCAGGTTTTTTAAATGTGAATTGGAGACAACAGTCTCAAGGGGCCTTTTGTGTCTGGGATAGTTTGAAACCCTGATCCTCAGATCTCAGCTTCTTGAGAAGGCGGGATGACAGTCCTCAGCTATCGACCCCTAGGTGCCACTTTCCTGCAAGGGGGTCCTTGGCTACACGTGGTGGAATGCTAGCCATCTGCCCAAGAGGTAAGGGTCAGTGGCTAGGCCCCAAGTTCAAGGTTCATGACTGTGAAAAAAAGAAGGAAAAAAAACCCAATTGTCTGCAGGACACAACTCACTAGTCTTCAGTAATACATAATTTTTGTCCCTGCCATGGGGACATATCTGAGCCTCAATATTCTTGTCTGCATATTCATCTCAGTTGTGGAGCTCTTACAAGGACCTGATGAAAGAATGCACCTGTGAAGGACACTCTTTTCACATGATACTCTTTGCATGACTCAACACAGCACCCAATGCAGGACTCAGCACACTGCACCCTGTGAAGGACTCAGTACATAGCACCATGTGCAGGACTTAGCACAGAGAACCTTATGAAGGACTTAGCACATAGCTCTGTTCCACAAGCTGTTATTAGAATTAGGTTGCTTTCATCAGTATCACCATTCTTTGAGGAACATTTCACAAACCACACAAGTTCACATCTAATGGTTTATTGCGGTGGGTTTTCTTTAGGGGGGGGGGGTTAGGCATATGGCTTGAACTCAAAACATGGAGATTATACTCTAATAACATTTGCTCAAGGCTAGAGCTCTACCACTTGGAGCCACATTTTAAAGAGTCCCATAGAATTCCTTCCAGGACTGGGTTTTAAAGCCCCTGAGCAGCTAGGATGATCTGGGTAAGCCAATTGTGTCTGGTTCCATGGAGCTGGGTTGCAGCATTTACATCTGGCTAAGTCAGGTTAGGTGGCAGCTGTCAGCACCAGACTCCTAGCTTGCTCTGTGATGAGGTATTTGAATTTCTGTCTTTGTATAGTTGCAGTTAGAACAATCTACCTTTTTGTGGCAGCAGTCCTATGGCTTGAGTAAGGCCTTAGACACTGTCCCTAAGCATTTGTACTCCAGGCTAGCACTCAATTGATTGAAAGACCTCAGAACTTCCTGGTATTCTGTTTATGTGGCACTGAGGAATCGAACCAAGGGCTTGGTGCTTGCTAGGTGAGCACTCAACAACTGAAACCAGGACTGAACAAGTTATACTTAGAGATTCCTGTATATAAATATTATATACACAGAGAGATGTCTGTATATTATTTTATTATAGATAATATTACTAACAATTTTTAGGTATTAAATCATGTCTCCATTTAATGATATGTTTCAGTTGAACAATTAATAAATCATTAATTAATAATTACTCAATATCCTGTTGTTGTTTATCATATATGTACATACATCCATACATAAAATTACATATTTTATAGAATGAGATAGATGTCTATATATAGTTAAATTATACATCATTTGTTACTTTCAATAATTAGGTATTTAATTATATCTCTATTTAATTTTTATTCTGTTAATGCTTAATAAAGTATTAATTAAACTTAATCCACCTCCTATAATTATTGAATCTAATTTTATCCCAGTAGGATTCACTACTAATTCAATCTGTTTTTCATTTATTTTAGTGACAATTATTCCACCTATGACATTTCTTACCTTTATGACATCCTATTACATAGTATATAGATTTGCACCCGAATTATACATCCTACCTGAGCACTTTCAAAGAAAAGGAAAACATGGGTCCCGCTCAGCTTCTTACTCCAGGATTATACTTTTGCAATTGCTAGGATCTTGACTCAGAGCCTAGAAGGCTCAGTTCATGAATGGGTGGCTGTCAGCACAGCAGCCTCTAGCCAATTCATCTGCCAGGCAGTTGCCAGGCCCTGAGATCGAGCCCTGTATGTTGACTCAATATTGTGCTTATTGTAGTCATTCATTTAATTTACTACATTTATTACATAAGATATAGATTTGCCTATGTATGAAACTTCACACTTGACACCCAGAACGTTCACAGAAAAGGAAAGCATGTGTTACCCTGGGCTTCTTACTCCCCGCTTCAATTTTTGTGAGTGCTGACATCTGAACTCACAGCCTACAAGGCAAAATTTATGAATTCCTGTCAGCTCGGCCAGCATGGGGCAGATGGAGCTGACAAGCAGTTCCCAGCACTGAGATCGAGACCTAGTGGTTGACAAAATAAGAACAGATTGACATACAGATGGTAGTACACAAAGCAGTATGGAGGTTCCTCAAAAGACTCCACATAGAGCTCCCCAATGACCCAGCAATCCCACTTTTGGGCATTTACCCAAATGATCACAAACAAGACCATACTGAAGCTACCAGCACAACTATGTTTATTGCTGGTTTACCATACCTAAGATATGGAACCAACCCAGATGCTCCTCAGTAGATGAATGGATCAAGAAAATGTGGTATATATACACAATGGAATTCTATGCCTCCATCAGAAAGAATGACATTGCCCCATTTGTTAGGAAATGGAAAGACTTGGAAAAAATTATATTAAGTGAAGTAAGCCATGCCCAAATAAACATAGGTACCATGGTTTCCCATATATGCCATAACTGGCATATGTCTGTGTCAAGTAGAAAAGGTCACATAAGTTGATGTTAGGGGAATAAACCCCAAGATAAGTATTCAATTTTTTTTGTTTTTGTTTTTGCCTTTCATGCAATTGTTTCTAACATATTTATAAGATGATTTCTATGTTGCAGTGTATGTCCCTCCCCCACGGTATAACCCCTGCTTTCACTGTATTTGATGTTGGTATAATTTGTGGCGGGGAAGGGTACAGGTGGACCCAATGCAACAATGAGATGGTGGGGGGAGGGGAGTACTATGGGAAGGGATGGGAAGGGAAACAAAGAGGAGGCAACAATGCTTGATACGAAATGTACTCCTTATCTTGACCATGTAATTGTAACTCCTCTGTACAGTATTCTCACAAAAAAGCCTTCAAAAAAAAACCAATTAAATATAGATCTTTATAGAGTGCCAGAGGTTTCTATACATTCTTCAGTTGTATAGACTACATTCTTACCAACTCTTGGGTATTTATTAAGCCTCCATGTAATTAATATGACTGTTTCCATCCTTAATAAATTTTTAATTGAATCAACCACTGTCCTGAAACTATTCCATCATGGAACTAAAAGTATTCTTTTAATGTGTCAGAAAATATTCACTAAAATCCATCGGCCTCCTAAAATCACTCTGTTTAATTTTATAGTAGTATCTTTCAGGAACAACTAATTCAACCTTGACATTCATAACCTTCCATCAGTATTACTAGCAATAGAAATGAGACTCTTAGGATTTCCCTCCATTGGTAGGCGACAGGAATGGGCTTCTAACACAGGGCATATGTTGCCGAGTTGGCCTATGGCTTCCCTAGTAGCCCACCAACCTTCAGAAATGCCAGGTTACAAACAATTTCCAGACATGTCATTGAAATCCAGGAAGGTTACCTTGCAAAGAAAGCAAATGTAAAACCGGAGCCATCTGCAAGTTGCCGGATTTTTATCTGTCTTTTCATTTTTTTTCCTATCAGTCTTTGTGGCCTAGGAACTCAGGTTCAGTTGTGGGTACAGTGGCTGCACCCCAGCCTAGACTGATCAAACCTGAGGCAGAGTTGCCACTACCTGAGTTCAAGCCCTGTGCTTGACAAAACAAAAATAAATAAAAACATACATACATACATACATTAAAAATATTTTAAAAATTATGAGGATCTTTGGCTTGGATCCTTGGCCATTTTTTCTGTCGGGCCTGAGATTTGAACTCATGGTCTGGGTAAATCTGCAGCATTGTGGGGAAACAGGAAGCTCACCGTGCTGGAGGACAAGAAAGTCAAGCCTGTTCTCAGGGCATGAATTCAAGTCCTAGGACTCGAAAAAAAATAATATTCGTATACATTTTAAATACATGATTTATATTTACATACAAGTTAATTGCATATTGTGATTAGTTTAGTTATTCATTTTATTTTGTGTTTTATTTATTTTTATCTATTTAATGAGTATGATTTCACATAACATTTTTTACATCCTATTACATAGGACATAGATTTGCCTATGTATTATACATCATTCCTGAAACCCAGGACTTTCGCTGATAAGGAAACAAGTGAGACAATTGGCTTCTTCCACCAGGATTAAGTTTTTGGCAGTTCTGTGATTTGAACTCCAGGCCTAGAAGGCCCACTTCATGAATGGGTTAATTTTAGCACAACAGTCTGATGCAAGTGAAGTTGGTGAGCAAATTTGAGGACCTGAGATCAAGGCCTAGGAGTGGCCAATACATAAACAGATAGATGTGTAGATTGCTGTGTATGTATTTACATATGTATATTCAGCTATATATAAATGTATATATATAGAGAGACAGACATTTATGTAGATTCTAGTGTATAACTCTACATAAAGTGATGTCTGTCTATATCTTATTTTTATATATTCTATTACTACCAATTATTTGTTCTAAAACTATGCCTCCATTAATTACTCATGGTAGAAGACTTAATAATGTACTAATTAAATTAATCAATGACTTATATTTATTGGATACAATCTTATAATAGAAAGACTAGCTAATTATTAATTAAATTAGTATATGTCAAACATTCTATTAGTGTTCCTATAAATAGGAACGAGTCTCCTAGGATCTTCAGCTGTGTGTAGGTGGCAGTCCCAGGATCATGGAACTCAGGGCCCAGGTGTCTCTGTTGGGCTCAGGCTTCACTAACAGTCCACGAGCCTTAGGCCATGCAAGGTGACATACAATTTTCCAGCCCAGTCGTTGAGACCCAGGATGGTCACAGTGCCAAGGAAAAAGAGGTAAAATGGTTATGTAAAACTTCTTGGTTTTTTTCTTCCTCCGTTTTTTTTTTTTTTTTTTTTTGGTTTGATGTATTTTTGCCAGTGCTGGGAGTTGAACTCGGGTTCTAGTATCCCCGGGTCACCTGTGGGTGTAAATGCTGTATCCCAGCCTATGGTAATCATGGTTTAAGACAATAAAGTGCTTCCTTCAGCAAAAGGAGCTCAGGGACAATGTCTAGGCTCACAGTTCAATCTTCAAAAAAAAAGCCATTACAAAAAGCCATTAAAACGTCACAAAAAAAGAGCCATTAACTCCATGTGTCTGTGTGTGTATGCATGTATTTCTATTGGTGAACATCCAAGGTTGCTATGAAGAAAGGCACACAGCTAGGAAATTTGCTTTGAATACAATGATTTCATAGCACAGACAGTGTTTTCAAGACAGTGCATGGTCCGGGGCTCCCCTCACTGTTCCCAGGTTATCTGAGGGTTTCTGCGCACCCCAGGTTGCTGGAGGATGTCTGCCTCACTGTTGGAACAGGCAGACAAAAAGTTTCACTGCTATACAGCTGTGCAACAAACAATTTATCGGGGGCAATTAGTGAGGATGAGTGTGGATGGGCTCTGAAGGCCAGGAGAAAAAGGCCTCTTTGTACCCCAAGCAACTCTCTCCCCAGTGCTCTGTTTTGACAGGAAGCCTTCATTTGTGCTACCTCCTGTGGCAGGCCAAGTTCCCTGTACTTGTCCTGTCTTTGTGAGGCTATGTTCCAATGTTGAAACAAACTGCTTCAGTAATTCGAGTCCTTCTGGCAAACAACTAGGGAGCTGAACCTAATGAAAAGATTCCTAATTGGCAATGGTGATGCCTCCCTAAGATTCTGGAAGTTAGGTAAATCTAAGCACTTGTGCAAAATCACAATGCTTCCTGTCATCTAGGTCTGGTGAAGCTTATCAGGTTTTGAAACCTTTTTCCTCTCCTAGTCAGGCCTTGGGTGGCTAGGTTTTGCGGTTGAACACAGGGGCAGGGTGATGACCATGAGTTCAGAGCAGAATCCAGGTGCTTTACTATTTTGTGTCAAAACTTCTCTTCTGCTCTGTGTTTGTGTTTGTGTGTGTGTGTGTGTGTGTGTGTGTGTGTGTGTGTGTGTGTGTGTGTATGTGTGCATACACTAGTCCTGGAGCTTGAACTCAGGACATGAGCATTGTACCTGTTTCACCTGTTCAAGTATACCACTTGAGCCAGAGAGCCACTTCAGACTTTTTTTCTAGGGATGTGTTACTTAGGATTCAAACCCAGGGTTTCATACATGCAAAGCACTCTCCTCCTAACACAAGTTCCCAGCACTCCACTTCAGGTTTCCTTCTTTCTTGTAAGTTGGAGGAGTTCAAGTCTGGGCCTCGGTGCTGTCTCTGAGCTTTCTAGCACAAGTCTAGCGCTCTACCAGTTGAACTATAGTGCCACTTTAGCCTTTCTGGTGGTTCATTGAAGATAAGCATCTCAAGGAATCTCCTGCCCAGGTTGGCTTTGCACCATAATCCTCATCTCTCAGCCTCCTGATTAGCTAGGATGACAGGCATGAGTCACCGATGCCCAGCTTCCACTTCAAGTTTCTAAGTGGTGAATATAATAGTATCATGGGACATTTTGTCAGGGTAGATGGCAGCTCTCAGCATCAGACTCTCAGTTTGTTCTGTGATGAGGTATTTGTAGTCCTATACTTGTGATGAGGTATTTGTAGTACTATACTTACATTGTTGCAGTCAGAACATTCTAACTATTTTTTTGGTGCCAGTCCTGGCTCTTGAGTAAGGGTCTAGACACAGGCCCTAAGTTTTTAAGCTCAAAGCTAGTGCTTGACTGCTTGGGTGACAGCATCACTTCTGGATTTTTTTGTGTACACAGTAGTGAGGAATCGAATGTAGGGCTTTGTACTTACAAGGCGAACATTCTATCATTAAGCCCCAGGAGTGACAATTGTATGAACATATAAATGTATAGATTGGTAGATAGACAAATAGATCTATATGTATAAAATAAGAGAGAGAGATGTCTGTATATTATGAAATTGCATGTACAATATTAATACTGATTATTGGCAATTAAAATATTCCTTCCTTTTTTAAGTTTCATGATTGAATACATACTAAAGTATTAGTTGAAAATTAGTCAATATTGTATAATTGTGTACAATTTCATAATATCGTATACTAACTACTAATTTAATTATTACTTTTATAACATTCCATTCGTATTTGTATATATTGGAATAGGTTTCTGAGAATCTCCATTCGTTAGTGGCAGTCCTGGGATTCGACCTCCAGACCTAAGTTGCTGGTTTTGGCTATGGCTTCCCTAATACCCCGCCAAACATCAGCAATGCAAGATAATGTATGCTTTCTGGGCCTTGTCCATTAGACCCAGGATGGTCACAATACAAATGGAAAAAAAAGGACAACTACCTACTTGAACTTCTCAGTTTTAGGCTTCTCCTTTACAGTTTTTTATTTTTTTTCCACCCTGAGATTTGAAGTCGGGTCTTAGGATGCCACCACCAACTGTGGCAGAGATGCCAAGATCTGAGTTCAAGCCCCGTGCATGCTTAGCCAAAATAATAATAATAATAGTAAAAAGGCCCTGGTAGGCTTTGGATTTTTTTGGATTTTCTAGTAGGCTTTGGATTTGCACTCAGGGTCTGGGTGAAGAAGAAAGGCTCACCGTCCTTGAAGACAGGAAATTCAGACCAGTTCCCAGGGCCTGAATTAAAGCCCCAGCACTGGAAAAAGTAATATTAATATATGAGATCTATTTACATACATGGGTTACTACATATGACATTTATTACCCTTATTTATTTAGTATTTAATATATACACATGTAACATTTCTTTTATTACATCATATCATATAGGGTATAGTTGCATATGGATTTTACATCATACTGACAAAGGACTTTCACAGAGAAGGTACATAATGTGTCAAAATTGACTTCTTACTCCATGAGTAAATTTTTGGCCATGCTGGGATTTCATCTCACAGTCTACAATGCCAAATCCATAAATAGGGTCACAGACTTAGCAGACCAGCCTCCTGAAAACTGAGCTGCCAGGAAGTTTTGAGGACCTGTGATCAAGCCAAAGTAGTGCCCCATATATATATGTATATATACATATATGTACATATATATGTATGTATGTATGTATACATTGATAAATATGTAGATTGAAGGAGATAGACATAAACATACACACACACACACACACACACACACACACATATATATATATACATATACAGAGAGTGGGACTGTGAGGATATTAAATCATATATGTTATTACCAATTAATAGTTAATAAATTTTGCCTCCATTTAATGAAGTATCCGGGTTGAATACTTATAAAAGCATTAATTAAAAATTAATCAATATCCTTAATTATACCATGGTGCTAGAATGGAAAACATAAACCCAATAATTTTTGTGTGACATTCTAAAATAGGGTCATGAATCCACTGCACATTTATCGTTACATTAATAACACTCCATAACCATTCACATGAACAGGAATAAGTTTGTCAGGCTCTCCTTTCTTTTGTGGGTGGCAGTCCTAGCATTCAAACTCCAGGCCTGGGTAGTTTAATTATAATGACCGCGTGAAGACTTCAGATTGTTACTATTAAAAAAAAGAAAAAGAAGAAGAAAAGTAAGCAAGGTGCCAGTGGCTCTTGCCTGTAATCCTAGCTCCTCAGGAGGCCAAGATGTGGAGAATGCCAATTTGAGTTCAGCCAGGGTGGGAAAGTCCATGACACTCTTCTTTCTAAGAGATCACAGGGGAAAAAACCCATGCATGGGGCTGTGGCTCAAGGGCAGAGCACTAATCTCGAGCAAAGGGTGCTCAGGGACAGAGCCTAAGCTCATAGTACAACCCTGGAACTGCCAAAAATAAAAAAGGAGGCAATAACTTCAAGTATCTGTGTATGGACAATGGGCATTCTGCAGGTTGCCCATGCCCAGCCCCCCAATGTGGGCAAGCTGGGACAAGCCCTCAGAGAGTACAAAGTCTGAGCAGGCAACATGAACAAAACATCCTTCTCTGCCATTTAAGAACGGAAGCCTTATGTTCTGGCCGAGGTGTCCCATCGGGACACCATGCAGCCAGCCACTGCCTCCAGGGAAAGCATAGTTCCTAGGCTGTAGGAGTTGTCAAAGTTTCGGTCTCCATATTCTCTATCCTTCTTTAGGACGTGAGCCTAGACTTCTGAGGCCTGTGGCTATCACTCATTTATCATTCCTCATTGCCGAGTCACAGGCTGGTCCCAAATAATGGCAAAGATATGAAATAGATATTTCTACACCAAAGGGGGTAAGTCAATAAACCCCACCCTCATAACTCCCATTAGAAGGGAACCGTGGGCTGAGATTGTGGCTTAGTTCTAAAGTGCTTACCCTAGCCCACATGCACAAACCCTGTGTTCGATTGCTCAGTACCACAGAAACAGAAAAAGCCGAAAGTGGTACTGTGGCTTAAGTGATAGAGTGATAGCCTTGAGCAAATGAAGCTCAAGGGTATGCCAAGACCCTGAGGTCAATCCCCAAGACTGTCAAAAAGAAAAAATTCATCCTGGTGTGATATTTTGTTCTGGGACTCAGAGGAGGGCTGAGGTTATAGATAAGAGGTAGAGGACAGGTGCTGGTGGCTCACCCCTGTAATCTTAGCTACTCAGGAGGGTGAGATCTGATGATCCCAATTGCAAGCAAGAAAGTCTATATGAGAGACTTTTCTCTAATTAAACACCCAAAATGCCAGATGTAGAGTTTTGGTTCAAGTAGTAGAGCGCTAGCCTTGAGCACAAAAGCTCAGGGATTGGATAGCTTCCAGGCCATGAATTCAAACACCAGGACTGGCACACACACACACACACACACACACACACACACACACACACACACACACAGCCCAAGATAGAGCATTTGCCAGTCAGCCTGCACAAGTTCCATCTCTAAAAACTCAATATTAAAAAAAAGAGGGAGATGGGAAGGAAAGACTTGCTCCCGAGGTGACATAACCAATGCCAAAATTCCACAAGAGTTCTAAGATGTGGATTCAGGAAAGAGGGCCTCAGGCAGAAGGTACAGCATGGGCAAAGGTCCTGAGGCATGGTGTAGAGCAGATGGTGTGGGTGGAATGAAGGTTCTGTGGCTTCAGACATTCAAAGCTGGGTCAATATTTGTACTTGAGTCACAGGTAGGGCAGAGGGTGGGGTCCCAGAATGGGGCCCAGGGGGAAGATTAGTTGATTTTTTACCAGAGACCGCAGCCATTTCCTGTGGTTGGAAGCTTATTTTTCACAGCCACTGACCCTTAGACCTCCTTTGCATGGAGGAGTCAGGGCAAACGCAGGGAAGAACACTTGTTTAAGAAAAGCTTCTAGCCCAATGCCACCAGTGGCTTAACCCCTGTAAATCCTAGTTACTCAGGAGACTGAGATAGAGATCGTGGTTCAAGCCAGCCCAGGGGAGGAAAGTTAGTGAGACTCTTCTTGCCGACGAACTACCAAAAGCCCGAAATGGAGCTGTGGCTGAAGTGGCAGAGTGCTAACCTTGAGGGAAAAAAATTAAGAGACCAGAGCCTAACCCGTGAGTTCAAGCTCCAGTACTGGCACCTAAAAAAATAAAGAAAAGCTTTCAGAAGCTCCTAGTATACTGTGGTGAAAGACCAGATCAGCCAGGCACCGGTGGCTCACACTTGTCCTCCTAGCTCCCCAGGAGGCTGAGATGTGAGGATCACGGTTCAAAGCCAGCCCAGGCAGGAAAGTCCAGGAGACTCTGATCTTCAAGGAACCTCCAGGAAACCAGAAGTGGTGCTGTGGCTCTAGTGGTAATCCGAACAGCTGGGGGACAGCCCCAAGCCCAGAGTTCAAGTCCCATGACCAACACCTGGCCTGCTTGGACCTCACTCTGTGGCTCTAGGGAGAGTACTTTACAGTGGGCCACTGAGGGTCTCCCAATTTCTAGGTGTCCTACAAGTCTGGAGAGCAGCCTCTTTGGAGGCCTTTACCTACACAGCAGGCCACAGTATCAGAGAAGTTTCGAGCCGTGAGCACGGAGGTCATTAATCTGTTCATCAGAATGGCATCTCTCATGGCTGCACTGTAGATCTGAGCAAAAAATCGACCTCTCAAACCAAGGTTCTGGGCCAGAAGGGGCAGGAGCTGCAAGATGGCACAGCAGGTAATGCCCATTCACTCGAGTATCACAAGAGTGTGAATCTGTCAGGCACACCTTGAGCGGGTGTTGAGTTGGGCTCTTGAAAGACTTGTAGTCTCAGGTATCCACAGCTAGCAGGCTGCTGCTGGTAGCAGTCTCTATCCCAGGAGTCACAGGGCTTGGAGCCTTACTTTCCTCACCAGTGCTCGGGGCAATCGTGAGCTGACTACAAACGAGCATCCATAGTGGCTTCCCTTGGTCCTGTGGCCCCATGCATGGATAGAGGGGCAGGTTCCATGGAACTTACTGCCATGACCCAGACCCCTCAGCCCAAGAATGAATTAGGGAAATAGTACTTGATCTGCCTTGAGAGTTTACTATGACTATGCCTCAGGAGTGCCCCCAGTTTTCTAGCTGAGCTCATCATTACCACCTTCTTTTGTGTGTGTGTGTGTGTGTGTGTGAGTGTGTGTCTGTGTATGTATGTATGCATGCACACACGTGCACACATCTTGGTACTAGGGCTTGAACCCAGGGCCTGAACTCTGTCCCTCACCTTTTTCATTCAGGGCTAGCACTCTACCACTTGAGCCACAGCTTTTCTTCCAGCTTTTCTGTGGCTAGTTGCAGAGGAGATTCTCACAGACATTTCTAGTTGGGCTGCCTCTGAATGGCAATCCTCAGATCTCAGACTCCTGAGGAGCTTGGACTAGGAGGGCATGAGCTATTAGCATCTGGCCACACTTTCCTTCTTGGCTGAAACAGATTACCTCTCCCCCAGCCGAGCACCCATCTACAGCTACCCTCCTTCCCCAGGCTACAGAAGAAACATACCTTCCCATGAGTACAAAGAAATGGGATCATGTTAGAGGTTTATGTTCTCCACACTGTCACAGGATACTGGGAGCTGAAGTGGAGGTCAGAGATCTAGGCCAGGGCAAGTAGACAGCTGTAAGAACAGAAGAGCGCATGAAAAGACAACCTTGCAACTGGGTGCCAGTGGCTCATGCCTATAATCCTAGCTACTCAAGGCTGACACCTGAGGATCAATCAAGATTCAAAGCTAGCCTGGGCAGACTTTTCTCTCCAATGAATCACCAAAAGCTGGGATGCAGAGATACTCTAGTTCAAGTGGTAGAGTACCAACCTTGTGCAACCAAGCTAAAGGATACCACCTAGGCTCTGAGTTCAAGTCCTGGAAAATACACACACACACACACACACACACACACACACATGAACACATGCATGCACACATGCACGCAAAACGCACACAAGCACATGCATCCACTGTCATCCTCAACTGGAGCCAATTGCTCATACCAGCAATTCCAGCGACTCAAGAGGCTGAGCTCTCAGAATGGTAGCTTGAAGCCAGCCCAAGCAGGAAAGTCTGTGAGACTCCTCTCCACTAACTACTAAAAAAGGTGAAAAGTGATCTGTGATTCAAGTGGTAGATTGTTAGCTCAGGGACAGTGCCTAGGCCCTGAGTTCCAGCTCTGAGATTTTTTTTTAATAGACACCCTTTGCCTTCCCCACCCCCACAGACCATAAATCCAGATTTTGGTCATCATAGATCTCACTTTTACTCCTGCCACTTCCATAGCACTTCCACAAATGGCCAGTGTGTGGCCAGCTACGGGTTAAGAAGTGAACTTACACAAGGAAGGCATAAACAGGTCAAGGCTAATGCCCCAGAACAATGAGGTACTGGGCATACCAGTCTCTCATCCCCCTGTTCCCTGGCCTTGGAATCTTAAGTCTGTGCCTCTGTATTCTGGGTATCCGGAATTATCTAGAAGGACCTGAGAGGTCTAGCTGGGGCTGGGAGATAGACTTGGCTGTCATAATGTTCGTTGACATTTCCTATACAACAACAGAGACTTCCAAGCCACCTGGGCCTCACCTCCTATGCAGCCCAAGATCCTTCGTGATTGGGCAACCTTCAGTCAGCTATCAAGCTCAAGTTGGTCAGAGCCACTGGCAAACACTCTTCCCCCACTCCACTGCCAGCCTGATGGGAGGGACATGCAGCCAGAGGCCCAGCTGAGGAAAAGGACAAGACATCCCATGACTGAACCCCACCCCTCCAAGGTAAGGGAGAACCTATGCCAGCTGGCCCTGCTGACCCAGAATCCCCTGGAGGTGGCCAAAGATATGGATAGCCAGACTTGGGCTCCACTGAAAAGCTGGACTATGCAGTTCTCTGGCAATTTAGGACTCATTGTAGACCCTGACAGGGGGCTAAATGCAAGGTTGTAATGGAAGAGGGGCAACATCCGATATCAGGTAGAGGAAGACAGGCACTCAGGAAGGCGACAGAGAAAGATGAGGGAAATACACACACACACATACACACACACACACACACACACACACACACACACACACACACACACCACACACCACACATAGGGGTAACCCAAGGCCTCATCAGTCCCTGAGCACCGGAACATGCCAAACCCCGAGAAGATGGCACTACCGTCCTCACACAAACTGTAGAAAAATCTCAGCCTCTCACACATCTGGAATGGCTCATAACACAGCATGGCATTTCCTACTGTACACAACTCTATGCAGAAAACTCATCCCCCTTATTTTTGGTTGTCAGTCATGGGGTTTGAACTATGGGCCTGCACCCAGTCCCTCAGTTCTTCAGCTGAAAGTATGTGCTCTACCACTGGAGCCACAGCACCACTTCCGGTTTTCTGGTGGTTCATTGGAGATAAAAATCTCAGAGACTTTCCTGCCCAAGCTGGCTTTGTACTGCAAGCCTCAGATCTCAGCCTCCTGAGTAGCTAGGATGACAGTTGTGAGACACTGGCAGCACCCGGCTTCAGTTACGTTCTTATAGCCAGGTGAAACCCAACTTGTCAGGCTACAAACCACATGCAACCCTTCACTTCAGACTTTGACACCAGCATCCAAAACTATATTTCCATGAATGGAGGGAATATAATTGACACTACCCTCCCATACCTGCTCCCATTAGCCCACTCCCTGCCTAAGACAGGCCACGACCTCTGGAGTTGTTGGTAAGGCAACGCCCACCCTTCTGTGACTTCACACTGGGGCAAAACTGGAGAGTTTTTAGGAATTTCTGTACACTTAGGCTAGCATCTGGTCTCCCAACCACAGGATCCCCATTGCTTCACCATCACTTGCAGGCAAGGGGTGTCTTTCTGTTTTTTTTTTTTTGTTGTTGTTATTGTTGTTTTTGCTGAGGGGCTTGAACTCAGGGCTTGGGAACTGTCCTTGATGATGATTTTTGTTCAAGGCCAGTTCTGGTCCTTTTAAGCCATGGCGCCATTTCGGTTTGGAGATTGTGGATGATACTCTCATGGGAATTTCCTGCCTGGGCTGGGAAATGAGATCCTCTGGATCTTAGCCACCCGAGTAGCCAGGATGACAGGCATGAGCCACCAGCACATGGCTTACAGTGTCTCATTCTTTATAATTTCCATTTAGTCCTCCTCTATACACTACCACCTAGACACTCCTCTATCTCCCTCACAGAAAGCAAAGGGAGGCTTGGAATCTGGTTGGGGCCATGGGCATTAAAGAGCCCCCTCCACATCTCTACCCCTCTCTAAGCTTCCATCCACCTCCTCTGGATGAACTGGTCCTCTGGGGCAGGTCAGACCCACTAGGATTCTGGGGGCTGCCTTGTATGCCCCCACCCCATCCAAACTGTACCTGAGGATTTCTGGGGCCAGCTACTCCATGTCCTGGTGGAAGATGTTGGGAGGGTTGCTAATAACCACCTCCAGGGGTGTTCAGGGCAGAAGGAATGTCTAGCTCCCTTCTGTCAAAGAAGGAGACACTAAGCATGGATGGATCTCCTAAGATCAACAGGGCATAGCCAACCACCTGTCACCAAGGACCATCGGAGTTCTATTTTATTTTCACAGTCCTAGAGCTTGATCTCAGGGACTGGGCATTGTCTAGGAGCTTCTTCTGTCAGAGGCAAATCACTCTTCCACCTGAGCCCTGGTGCCGATTCTGGCTTTTTCTGTGTATGCGGTACCTAGGAATTGAACCCAGGGTTTCCTGTGTGCTAGGCAAGCCCACTACTGCTAAGACACAATCCCAACCCTGGATATCTGTTCTTCTATAAACCCTCAGGTCTGTCTCAGGATAGTCTTGCACATCAGTATTGAGTTTCTCACCAGCAGCCCTGGCTGGAAATAAATGTGCTCAACTATGTGGTAATTTATCTACAGCATCTTTGCTCTCTGTGCTTCCTGTCAGATCCTCTTTGTTAAGAAAGACCCTCTTTCAATTGTTGCCTCTAAAAAGCCCACTCCAATCTCCCTGACAGGGCAAGGTCTTCTGCGCTCTGCAGGCTGCATGCCTTGTCATGCTCTGCCTTCTGCCTGGTGTGGGTTAAGAGCACATGAAGGAGTAGGCGTGGCTTCCACCATGCAATTTCTGAAGGCTCTGATATACTACCTAGGACCGGTGCTGTATCACACTATGTGAGAGGGTACTCAAGGCCTAGGCAGTCTGGGGCAAAAAGATGGGGCCATTTTTGTGTGTGGGCTTGAACTCATGTTCTTGGAGCTTTCTCTCTGAGTTTTCATGCTCAAGGCTGGTGCTCCACAACTTGAGCCAAAGCTCGACTTCTAACTTTTTGGTGGTTCCATTGAGAGTAGATTCTCACGAGCTTTCCAGCTTATGGCTGGCTTTGATCTTTGATCCTCAGATCTTTGCCTCCTAAGTAGCCAGGGTATCAGACGTGAACCTGAGCAAGAGGTGATAGGCACCAGACCCTTTCTTTGATTATTTCGTGCCAACAAGTAAGCCCTAGTTAAAATAGTCATTTACAAGGGATCAAGTACCTCTGCTAGGTCAGTTAATACAAGGAGATAAGGTGACTTTGGAAAAGGCTAGTCTGAGTTGGCCTAGGTGAATGTGTGTGTGTGTGTGTGTGTGTGTGTGTGTGTATGTGTGTGTGCGTGTGTGTGTGAGTTTCGGGGATACATATCCAGATCTCTGCAGTGCCTCATCCTCCCAGTGGTGAGAACATCCAGGATCCCCACCCTAAGGAAGTTGGGTAGAGGAGAGTACATAAGGTAACTTTTAGTAGGATGATCTGAATTCTATCCTGAAACTGAAGCCTGGAGAGCTAATGCAGAGAAGGGGAGGTTTAGAGGAGCATCAAAGAAGCCCCTTACTTTTGGCTACAAGTACCAGAGAGATGACTGAATCCATTCTTTTTAGTAGTAAGATAACAGATGCCCACTATTCATTTATTTTAGTATTTTTTTCTGAGCCCTAGGGCTTGGATTCAGGGCCTTGGTGTCGTCCCTGAGCTTCTTTCATTCAAGGCTGAGGCACTACCACTTGAGCCACAGCACCACATCTGGCTTTTTTTCTGGTGGGGGGAGGTTGTTTTTGGGAGATAAGAATATCACAGACATTGCTGCCTGCGCTGGCCCTTAGTCATGACCATCAGACCTCAGCCTCCCAAATAGCCAGGATAATGGGTGGGAGCCACCAGCACCTGAATGCCACCATCCATTTATATTCCTCTAGGGCCAGTGCCGGCCACTTGCACTGCACCCCCCCCCCCTTATTGTGAGTGGGAAGTAATCATGGGTGGGTTTGATACTTCAATAGCCCGCCTACATACCTTTGAGCATTGTTCTTGATCAGTTTGATGGCAGCTACTTCGTTATCCACAGCAATGACTTGGCTGTGTCACAAGAGCAAAGGTACCCCAAGAGCTGACAGGTCTGGAGTCTTTCCTCTGCACCCTGCTCCCCTACCTGAAATGACACACCCCAGCAAAGCGAAGTAGACATAGAGTGAATTCATTTTCTTATAACCGGGATCTGGCCAGATAGATGGCAGTGAGGATCAGAGGCCCAGGATCATGCTGGGCAGTTGAACAACAGGATGCCTCCTCATCCACATTCCTTTAACTGTCTTAGCAGAGGGTAGTGGGGAAGTACTCAGAGGATGGATGGACAATGAATAACCATCACGTTCTAGCCTGGGCACAGAAGGGCTGAAATCAGGGAGCTATTTGAACAGGCTGAGCAAGACAGCTCCTGACCCACAGCCCACCTCCAGAATGAGAGGGTTACTGTGGGTCCCAGCCACATGGAGACGCTAAACCTCCTCATTCAGGACACATTCAACCAGTTTCTGAAAGAGAGAGAGAGAGACAGAGACAGAGACAGAGACAGAGACAGAGGCAGAGGGAGAGAGAAAGAGAAAAATAAGGAAAGAAAGAGAGAGAGAGAGAAAGAAAGAAAGAAAGAAAGAAAGAAAGAAAGAAAGAAAGAAAGAAAGAAAGAAAGAAAGAAAGAAAGAAAGAAAGAAAGAAAGAAAGAAAGAAAGAAAGGAAGAAAGAAAGGAAGAAAGAAAGAAAGGAAGAAAGATAGAAAGAAAGAAAGAAAGAAAGAAAGAAAGAAAGAAAGAAAGAAAGAAAGAAAGAAAGAAAGAAAGAAAGAAAGAAAGAAAGAAAAAAAGAAAGAAAGAAAGGAAGGAAGGAAGGAAAAGAAAAGAAAGAAAGAATTGGACTTATGTCTGATGCAAGTGGCACAGGCATAATGCTATACAGCAAGCTGACATATGAGGATCATGGTTTTTATCCAGCGCAGGCAGGAACGGTCTGTGAGACTCTTATCTCCAAAGAACCACCAGAAATTCAGAAGTGTTGCTGAGGGCTCAAGTGGTAGAGCACCTGCCTTGAACTGAGGAGCTTGGGGACAGTGCCCAGGCCCAGAGTTCAAACCCCAGGACTGACAAGAAGTGGTCTTTCCACCACAATAAGTAGACTGAATAGCAGCCATTATCATAGGGAGCATGGCAGAGAAGTCAGGCTGAGCTTCCTGTAAACCGGGGGACATGAATAGGTCACCCAGCTTCTTCGTGCCTCATTTTCCCCAGCTGCAAAACTGAACACAGTGAAGGATCCCCTTCCACATGGGGATAGGGTAAGGATGAAAGAGAGCCATGTTTTGTTTCATAATCCCATACCTGTTGCATGATAAATGACAGGCCCCATCTGAGCCCTTGCAGGGCATCTTCCTGTCATATGCTAACAGAATTTCCAAGAACTATATCTGGCAACCGTTCCTTCTATGCCTGGCCCTGCCCCAGTGATCCCCCTATATTGATCCCTTGTTTCCTCACAACTGTCCCAGGAGGATACTGAGGTCCGATGGTAAGGCCCAGAGCTTCAACTGTGGTCAAGAATCAGCTGCTGTGGACTAAGAGTTTGTGACAATCCATCTAAACTGATGACTAAATGTGGTGCTACCTGTCTAGCATCCCAATAGAGAGAACCAGTCATGGTGGCCAACACCTGTCACAGGAGGATCGTGATCCAGTCCAGCCTGAGCATATATTGAATCTCTATCTCGGGAATTCCCAAGACAGAAAGGCTTGACATTCATGGTAGAATACCTGACTGGCAAGCCTAAGGCCTTGAGTTCAAACCCTAATATACCAAAAAGAATCAGAGGCCCGGTGCCAGAGGCCCATGCCTATAATCCTAGCTACTCAGGAGGATGAGATCTGAAGGTCATAGGTCAAGATTTAAAATAGGGTTGGCCTCACCCATCAGACCTCATGATGAGATGACCCAGAGTTTGACCCACCCAGTACGCTCCATACTAACAGAGCTGGCATCCTAAGTGCTGGCCATGCTCTCTGTCCCTCTGGGGAGCCACCCCTTGTGGGCCCCACCCTCAGGTCCTCCCAAGATCCTTCTGCCACCAACCAAGGACAAGGGAATAGACAGCTCCAGGGAACACAGATCCCTTGGTCTTATAATTTAAGCTTTTCACCCTTCCAGGCCCCCAAACCTAAGACATAACATCCATGCACCCCCCAAAGATAGAAGTTAGAAGTTACCCAAAGGGTCCAGCGCTCCTTGTTACAACCCACTTCTACACACACACACACACACACACACACACACACACACACAAATCTGGCACAGGTGGTTCATGTCTGTCATCCTACCTACTCAGAAGACTGTGGTCTGAGGATCACAGTTCAAAGCCAGCCCATGCAGGAAAGGCTATGAGGCTCTTATCCTCAGTGAACTACCAAATAGATAGAGATGGACCTGTGGCTCAAGTGTCAGAGCACTAGCTTTGAGCTCAGAAGGTCAGGAAAATACCTATGCCCTCACTGCAAGGCTCAGTTCTTCTAACACAGGGACAGATCAAGGCTTCAGCAGTCCCTGAGAACAGAACCATGAACTCATTCCATTAGGATCACATCCCACCCACAAGAACCTGGCACTACCGACCTCAGACCTACTGTAGACAAAACATTGAGCCTCTCACATATCTGGAATGTCTCAGAGACCAGCATGGCATTTCATATGGTACACACTGCTATGCAGAAAACTTAGCTACCTCTTTTTTTGTTGTTGCTCATGGGGTTTGAACTCTGGGCCAGGTCACTGTCCCTCAGCTTTTCAGCTGAAGGTGAGCACTCTCCCACTTAAGCCACAGCACCACTTCTTGTTCTTTGGTGGTCCATTGGACATCAAGTCTCACAGACTTTTCTGCCCAAGCTGGCTCTGAACCATGGTCTTCACATCTCAGCCTTCTGAGTAGCTAGGATGACAGTTGTGAGCCACTGGCGACTTCCAGTTTCAGCCACCTTTACATACCCACAGGAAAATCATCTCATAAGGCCACAAACTTCTTGCAACCCTTCACTTCAGACTTTGTCAACAAGCATCCAAATTCATCCCTTATTGGAGAAAAAACAGACATAGCAATCCCAGCACTGCACCCATTCACACCCTCACTGCCTGCCACAAGCCATGTCCTCTTGAAGCTGTGGCTTTAAGCTGGGGTAAACTTGGGACTTCTTAGAAATATCTGTACACTGGGGTGAGCACCTGGTCTCCAAACCACAGCACCACTCTTTTCATCCCTTGCACACCTGGACCATCCTTTGCAGGCAAATATGTTTTATTTTCTTTCTTTTTTCAGTTGTGGGGCTTGAACCCTAGGACTGGTTGCTGTTCCTGAGCATTTCAGCTCAAGGCGAGAACTCTACTACTTAAGCCACAACACACCACCACTTCTGTTTTTCTGGTGGTTGGTTGGAGATAAGAGCTTCAGGGTTTTTCCTGCCCAGGCTGGCTTTGACCCCTGATGCTCAGATCTCACCTCCTGAGTACCTAGGAAGACAGTCATGAGCTAGTGCCACCCAGCCAAACATACTTTTCCATGCCTGTCATCCTATCCTCTTAGGAGCCTGAGATCTGAGGACTGCAGTTGGATGCCACCCTTGGCAACAAAGTCCATGAGAACTCATTATCTCCAATTATAATCACCCAAACATGTTGGAAGTGGAGCTGTGGCTCAAATGGTAGAGTGCTAGCTTTGAGTATAAATGACAAGGGATAGGACCCAGTCCCTAGTTTCAAGTTTTTCTAGCAAAAACCCACCCAAGAAAGGGAAGCAGGTGGGCATATAGGAGCTGAAAGCTCACACATATTACTCAAGACTCCCAGAACAGACCCCATCCTGCTCTGATTCTCTAGATTCTATGTCCTACATCATGGTAATCTTAGATGGAACTTACCATGCAACAAGTTAGGATGTTCAAGTACAATCGCATATTCAGGATCCCCTGACCATATCAAAGACTCAAGATCTCTCACTGTCCTGCCTCTACACTAGTAGGGAGGTGAGGTGTAGTTATCCAACCACAGGATGTGGGAATGAAAGGATTTCTCAGCCAAAGGACGCAGACTCAAGTCCCTCTCTCTCTGGAAGGAGAAAAGGGCTGAACTCTCCCAGGAATGTTCCTGGGTTGTGAGTATCCTCAAAGAAACAACCCTGCTCAGAGAACAGTGCCTCTGGTTTTCCCACCAGCCTCTGTACAACCCTGCTCCACCTTCAGTCTGCTCTCTGTGAATCCCAGATCTGCCATTTAGACTAAAGGCTGAGCCAGCAACGAGACCCATCTCTGCCCCTGAGAATGGCAATCACGGGGTCCTCGCGCCCCCTAGAGGAAGTCTGGGGAAACAAGGGTCCTTACTCCTACCCTCATTCCCTGGCTGCCCTGTGTTAGTGACCAGGTTATTTCTATCTCTGGTGGAGGAAAGAATAGTGCGGGGGGGTGTCAAATTCAGATTGAGCCCTGGAAAGTCCCAGTCCCCAAGGATGTACTGCACAGACATCCTGCAGTGGACAATAGCCAAGTGGTCAATGGTGAACCTAATGTGCCAGGACTCTTAATAGCAGTGTGGTTGGGTCAAAGGCTCTATCACATTTGGTCTAGGATGTCAGGTGAAGTCATGGCTCCAATATCCTGACACTCCTGCCCTGTGATTGTCCTCCCTCTTCATCTTCCTGCTTATCCCTTGCCGCCCCCCACACTCCCTCACACCAATACCTCCCTAGCCCTTGGACAGCTTGTTCTTATCTGACCATAAAATAAACTCATTGGCGCCAGGGAAGATTGAAACCTGGTGAACTGCCCTGAGTCCTAGTGTCTACCCGAGGCTGCTTACCTCTGTAGTCGGCTACCACACAGCTCCTGGATGTCAGAAAGTTGCTGAGGTGTCAGTGTCTTGGGCCTACATACTGGCTTTAGGCTATGAAATTGTCCCCACCTAGATTGTGAATGGTTGGCTCCCTTGATCCAGGGACTCCAATCCAAGGCTCACATGTTCTCCCTTCTTCCTTCCTTTCCTCTTTTTCTCCATCCAGCCTTCCCTCCTTTTTCTCTCTTTCCTTCCTTTCTCTCACTCCTGGGCCTTGAACTCAGAGCTTAACACCAATTTTGTGCTAGAAAACTATTTTGAGGCAAGTATCAACCATAGTCCAGTAGTTGCACAATCAAAATGGATGCAGATACAATCTAGTTCAACAGATACAATCTATTCAACATCAAACAACCATGTGTTAATGAGTTAAGAACAGCAAAGATGGATATGGAAAATCATAAATTATAGGCTTTAGGGAGAAATGTGGGGAAAAATAGGACTAAAGGGATGTGGAGAGGTAAAGGGAGAGTAAATTTAACCAAGTCCTAATCTCTGAGAGGGAAATGGATTGGACAGAATATTAGGAGAGAGATTAAAAAAAAGAACAAATGGAATACCAAAAAATTAAATTTAAGAAGTGAAACACTTAAAATATGTAAGTGTAAAGAAATGATATTGATATAAGAAAAGGATAGGATGGAAGGAGGGGAGGGTTAGAAAGGAAACATGAAAACTAAAAAATAAAAATTTTTAAAATTAGTTACTTGAAAATTATATAGATATAAAGAGAAAATAGTGCTATTAAAAAGTTAAGCCTAAGAGGTTGTGAATTGAGTGATAAATTACTGTATTAAGTATGTACGCAATGGGGAAAAAGGTCTAATAATTGACAACAGGTATATATCTGGGGATGAGCAGAACACCATTTAAGTCATACAAAAATAAGAAAGTAAAAATATGAAAACAATAAAAAGAAACAAAAGATCAAAAGAGTTTAAACACACACACACACACACACACACACACACACACGTACCACAAATAAAAGTTATGAGAAAAGGAAGATTTACAGAAAACACTTTAAAAAATTAAAATTATAAAAAAGTTTCAAAAGAGTTCTTTGATTTTTTTGGTTTTTTTTGGGGGGGTGGGAATCCCTTGTGTATCCCTTGTGTCCACAACCAGTCTCTTGGTGGAATCTCTAGTCTGCTTGTGGTGTTTGGTTTTCCTATGGCTTGATTGGTTTCTTAAGTCAGTTTGTTTGGGCAGGCAGAAAATTCTATGTGTTACCCAAGATTTTGTGATCCTCCTCTCAGACTAGTTCAGTGAGAGGGAGAACTGCTTGGAGTATCACAAAAGAGGGAGATAGCTATTTCCTCTAGTTTGGAGATGCTGTGATGAGGCTAGGTTCTGGGTAGTGTTGAGGCTTTTCAGCAAGCAGTAGCTTTTCCCTGAAACACTCACAGAGCCCAGCTTAAAGCCATTCTCAGGGTTTATGTTTACTGAATTTCAATTGATTGTCTAGGCTTCTGTAAGGAGGGGCAGGCTCTGGCTCTGTTTACTGAGTGAAGAAAGTCACTCTTCTGGGGGCGGATCTTTTCTCCCTGTGCAGGGTGACATTCCCCTAGGTGGAACTGAGCCTGGAAGGTCACTTCTATTTCCTCTGACCTGCAAAATAACTCTTTTGTTTTCTTCCATGGCCTGAGTTTAAGCTAGCTGCTCAGTTGGGCCTTTGTAAGTATCAAAGATAGCGATTTTCCGTGGTTGTGGCGGGGAGGGGCGGCCTTTGCTCCTCTGCTCCCTGAGAAGTAGTGTGGATGTCAGGGTTCTACTCACGCCAGAGTGTTGGTTCATGGGTCATCTTTAGTCTGCAATCTGCAGGATGAAGATATCTGCTCCTTGTCATTTCTTTGGTGTTGCGTAAAATCCATTTGTCTGCTGTGTCTGGCACCTTTGTCCTGGAATCTCTCCATTGTAGGTTTGGTGGCTACAGCTTCTGTAGCTGCCAACACATCTGCTGTAGCTGCAGCAACTGGCAAGTGCTCAGATCTGTCTCCATGCCTGGATTTTCCCTTTCTGGCCAAACTCTCTATACTGTGATGGAACACTTGGTGTGATTCTCTAGCCTATGCTTGTTCACTGGAACACTAAAACTGCTTTCTATGTGAGAGCTTGTTTAGCTTCCAGTTTCTCCTCCGCCATCTTCCTCTGAACTCCCTTACACATTAGTATGACATAATGTTGTGACATCACACTGACATTGTGATATCACTGTGCCATTCTGTTTTCACAAACTTATTATGACATCACATGTTAGAAAAGTCATGGGTTTTAGGACTTCTAGCTCTTTCCTTGAAGTCTTATCCTCATTGTAAACTAGTAGCAATTTAAATCTGACGTGATTGTAATATTACAAACTCATAGTGACATCACTATTGCATGGGTGAACTCATTACCACCATAACACAAACCTATTGCATCATCACATTTCCATTGTGACATCACAATCACATTGTGACATTTCAATTCGTTATGACTTCTTAGCACTTTTGAAAAAGCATATGGCCTTTGTGATATCAAAGTTCAGTTGTTTACCCATATAATCATTGTGGTCTAAAAATTGAAATCAGTTATACCATTGTAATATTACAAAACATTGGAGAAAGGATCACCGGTGTGACATCATTGACTAGTCCTCTCCTCATAACTTTGACATGATGTCCTTGTGATACATAGGCCCTTTGTGATCTCATAATGTTTTTGACTTCATATTTCAGGTGTGACATGTGATATTAGAAATGCACTCTGATATGAAAATTTTGACATCACTCTGTCAGATATCATGAGCATTGTGTCACATTTTGACATCACATACCTGGTGGGAGTTCATCATGTTTCGGCCAATGCATGACTTTGTATATCTCACAATCCCATTCTGAATTCATATTCTAATTGGGAGTTAATGAAAATTGAAGTCCAGTATGTCATTGTGACATCATAAACCTACTGGGACCTCATGACTGTTATGGCATCACCAACTAATTATGACATCAAAATATTATTATGACTTGATATTGTGACACCATATTGCCCTTGTGATATCAGTGTTCCTTGGGTTTTGTAAACCTATTATGACATAACCATTTACAAAATTTATGGCCATTGAGATGATTAACTTTTTAACTCATTTACTTATGATGCATAAAGCACAAGAAAATCCAATGAGGCATATTGAAAATAACTTTATTTACACTAGAAATGGGCATGCGTTTACCTTGTCCTGGGCTGCGCAGTCAGTGACAAGCCAGCCCCAACCACCAAATCTCAGACCTCCAATGGGCAGTCCCACACAGAGTTAATTGGTCTGCAAACCACCAACCCCCCAAATTATCATCTCTAAAGCTCCAAACTTCAAAAGATAAGGCTTTTCCCCTTTCCCTTACTCTCTCCTTCTTTATAGACCTTTCCTTCATTTCCCTTTTTCCCTTTCATCACTTCCTTCTTCTCTTTAGGACTCTCCACTATCCACAGGCCTACACTTCTCTGGCCTGGTGGCCAATTGATATCCTTCCCCTCCTGCTCTCCCACAAATTCCTCTTCTCCCAGGTCTTTCCCTTCCTGCTGTCACACCACTTCCTTCCTTCCAGGTCTTCCCTTGATTTTCTCCAATTCCATTGCTCTGACCATGCAGCCTATATATAAGTTGAACCTCTCCATCTCTCCAGTGTGTCTCCTGCCTAACAGTTTTCAACCATCACTTCACAAACTGCCCTTTACCCAATCACTTCTTCACAGCTCGTCATGTGATGACAACATACTACCCCCTCCAGCAGCATGCCCCATGCACTCGAGTGGGCCATGGCATGTGGCCACATTGATTAGTGGGCCCTGCTTATTATTAGGGCCCCACTGCTTTTTACATCCCCCACTGGTTTTCATGTCCATTCAAATCGTGATTCCTTCTTACCAAATCCTAAAAAATCCCTTCTCTCCTCCAAACAAACAGGCTTAAAATGTAAACTTAATAGAAAGCAAGTAAATTATAGAAACATACTTGTTAGCACTAATTAACACTTAGTAAGCCTTATCCTTAAGGGATCCTCTGAGTGTCTCTCAACAGTCAATCTTGCAGCCTTCTCTGTATATTGGTTCATTGCCTGTTTCACTTGAGACTGATGGATCTAATATTGTTTTCCTACTAATTTAATAGAAGACAGTGAAATTGCCACTTCAGTTCCAATTCAGGAGCATGATGCATTTTTACCTACACCAGCTGTCCAAGCAAGAAAGAATGGGTGGAGTTTCTTTTTTAAACTCTATTTCTTAGTTTATTTCACTTACTTGAGGTCTAGCTTTTGAATTTATTTCTGAAGTGAGACTTGCTATAGAATAAACTACATTAATCCCCCCAAAGAAATTTTCCTTCCAACTGGATTTAATTTCTTATTTTATATTTGAATATTTTTATTGTCACTCTTATGTTTATTTTATGTTTATTTATTTTTAAACAATTTTTATTATTATAATCTTTAAGTAGTTGTACAGAGAAGTTCCCATTCTACAAAACAGTACATGAATGCAAGGTGTCTGACAACATTGTCACCCATCCCTCATAACCTTTCCCTTAAAATTTGAGATAGGTGATTACATATCTTTCACATATTTCGCAGTATTGTGGAATTGTTATGCTTAAAGTCACAAACACTTTTTAACCTTGACAAGGCAAATTATCATTACTATGGTCTAAAGTTTGTTAATTTTATGAGCTTCAACAATACAAATTATTTTTCCCACCTCAGGTGATGTTTAAATTTTTTCATCTTGCTTAGTGTGGGCTATTCCATCTTTCCCCCTCATTCCACCCTTCCCATCACTGTGTTTGGGTTGCTTAGTTATTTTTCTTCTATGTCCCGTACAACTGATGGGCCCCTTTGTTGTATGTTGTTCCATTTCCCACTTATTCCGTTCCTCCTCCTGGCTTCTTCCATTGCGTGCATATTTCTATCATCTACATGGTCAATAACATGGAGTCATTAATGGTGGTACAACAATATGAGTGGCTGTCCTTTGTTTCTCGAGTCCTGTATACTCTGTCATACCTTCTTGCATTTTGGCTTTAGCATCCACGTATCAGGTAGACCCCGTGCCGTTTGTCTCTAGGTTCTTTGCTTACCTCATTCAAACAATTTGGTCTAGTTACATCTATTTCCCTGCAAATGCCATCATTTTGTCCTTTCTAATGGCTGCATAGTATTCCATTGTATATAGGTACCATATTTTTGTGATCCACTTATCAGTAGTGTCCCATCTGGGTTGTTTCCAAATCTTGGCTATTATGAACAGTGCTTCAATAATCATAGAGGGGTGTGTGTGTGTGTGTGTGTGTGTGTGTGTGTGTGTGTGTGTGTGTGTGTGTATGTGTGTGTGTGTGTGTGTTTGTATAGTGGTTCCTTTTGGTCAGAGTAGATATCTAAGAGTGGTATAGCCAGTTAATAGGACAGGTCGATATTTAGCTTTCTGAGGTACCTCCAGAGTGCTTTCCAAAGTGGTTGTACTAGTATATATTTCTACCAGCACTGCAGTATTGTTTCTCTTTCTTTACATCCCTTCCAGCAATTGTCATTGGCTGAATTTAGGATGTGGGCTATTCTGACTGGGGTAAGGTGGTATCTCAGAGTTGTTTTTACTTGCATTTTCTTTACAGTCAGGGATGATGACCATTTCTTCATGTGTTACTTTGCTTCATGTGTTACTTTACTTCTCTTCTGAGAAGTCTCTCTTTAGCTCCCTTGACCATTTCAAGATTGGTTTGTTAGATTGGTGAAAGGTTAGTTTCTTGAGTTCACCATATATAATGGATATTATACCCTTGTCTGATATATTGCTGGTAAATATTTTTCCCAATTATTTGGCTTTCTTTCTACTTAGTTGCTACTTTTTATCTGTGTAGAAACTTTTTATTTTAACGTAGTCCCATTTATCGAGTCATTCTCCAATTTGTTGTGACCCTGGGAATCTGTTCTGGAAGTTCCTGCCTGTGCCTATAAGTTCAAGTGTCTATCATACTTGGTCCTGCAGTAGTTTCAGAGTTTCAGGGTTGATGTTAAGGTCTTTAATCCATTTTGAGTTGATGTTAGTGCATGTTGCAAGACTAGGGTCCACTTTAATTTTTCTGCATGTGGCCAGTTTTCCCAACACCAGTCTTTGAAGAGGTTATGCTTCTTCCACTGTATGTCTTTGGTTCCTTTGTCAAATATCAACTGGCTGTACATATGCGGCTATATTTCTGGGTCTTCTAACCTGTCTCATTGATTTTCAGGTCTCTTTTTGTGCCAGTACCACGGTGTCTTTGTTATTATGGCTCTATATTAGAGCTTGAAGTCCTGTTTCATGATCCCTCCTGTATTCTTTCTTTTGCCTAAAATTGATTTGGCTATGCTAGGTCTTTTGATGTTCCATATGATTTTCTGGACTATTTTCTCTATTTCAGTAAACTAGGATATTGGAATTTTAATGGGAATTGCATTGAATGTGTTTATTAATTTTGGCAGTATAGCTATTTTTACCATATTAATTCTGCCTATCTAGGAACATGGGAAGTCTTTCCATTTCCTGGTATCCTCTAAGATTCCTTTCTTTAGGCTTTTATAGTTTTCATGGAATAGACCCTTTGCATCTTTGGTTAGGTTAATTCCTAGATAATTTTTTTGAGGTTAATGTGAATGGGGTTGTTTCCTTGATTTCCGTTTCTGCTTGTACATTGTTGCTGTTTAGAAAGGTGACTGATTTTGTTGCATCCTACTACTTTGCCAAATTGGTTTATAAGCTCTAAGAGTTTGGGGATGGAGCTTTAGGGATCGTGGATTTATAAAATAATGCCATCTGCAAAAAGAGGTATTTGATCTTCTTCCTCTCCTATATGGATTGATCTTCTTCCTCTCTTATGTGGATCTTTTTAATGTATTTTTCTTGCCTTATTGCTCTGGCTAAGAATTCCAGAACTATATTGAAGAGGTGTGGAGAGAGTGGGCATCCTTGCTTTGTTCCTGTTTTTAAGGGAATTGCTTATAGATTTTCCCCATTAAGTATAATATTGGCCTTTGATCTGCCATGTAAAGCTTCTATTGTCTTATGAAATATTCCTTCTATTCCTATTTTTTCCAGAGCTTTTAGCATGAATGGGTGCTGAATTTAATCAAAAAGCCTTTCCGCATCAATGGGGAAAATCATGTGGTTCTTGACCTTGGATCTGTTTATGTGATGGATTACATTTATTGACTTACATGTTAAACCACCTCTGCATCTCTGGGATGAAGCTTACTTGGTCATAATGTAGTTATTTTTATATATGTTTCTTGATTCTGTTGGCTACAATTTTATCGAGGAGCTTTGCATCTGTCTTAATCAAAGAGGTTGGTGTGTAGTTCTTTTTTGGGGGCTCTTTGCCTTGTTTGGGGAAGAATGTGATATTGGCTTCCCAGAATGAGTCTAGGATTACTCTCTCTGTTTCTATTTCTCTGAAGATCTTGAGGAATATGGTTATTAGTTCCTCTTTAAAGGCCATATAGAATTCTGTAGTGAATCCATTAGGTCCTGGCATTTTCCTGTTGGAAGATTTCTTATTACTTCTTCTATCTCATTGCAGGTTATTGACATGTTTAATTGATGTATTTCTTCTTGGTTCTGTTTGGACAATTTGTATTTCTTTTGTTTTTCAGGCAGGAAAAGATGTTTATTTATTGAATTGTTGCCCCCACCATGCATGGTGGAGAAGCATGGCTGAAAAGGAAGGAGGGCAACCCACCTCTGGGCCAGGACTTATCTAGGCCAGGGACAGGAAGAGGTGTGGCTAGGTGGGGGAAAGGTATGGCCACACTGGATGTGACCTCAGGGTCTTGGACCCTCCTAAGGTCAGATGGGAGGGCAGAAACTTAGCCAAGAGGGAAGGAGGTGTCCCTGTTCAGACCTGATATTCCAGACTTTTGATTATTATGAAAAAGGACGAACATTCTCTCTGGCTACTTCTTGTTTGCAAGGGCCGTCAACAGAAGGGGTAAAAGGCTGAGATGTGGTCCCCTCTGGGCGAAGGAAGCAGGCAACAGCTGTCACTTGGGCATTGAGTCCTTAGATGAAGTTTGGAGTCTTGGATGAAGTCTGGAGAAGTCTCATGAGGCATTGAGGGACTGAAAAATGTACTAGAGAGCAAATAAATGGCAAGAGGAAGGACTTGGGGCTGAAAATGGTGGTAGAAATGTTCTAGCTATTTCTGACATCTGGCAACTAGGTAGAGAAGAAGACAAGTGATAAAGGCAAGAATATAAATTCCTGTCCAATTGAAAGTTAGACAGGAATGAACATTAGATGGTCAGCCTTCTTACTTCTATTGATCTTATGACTCTGGTTTATTTTGAAAGGGCAGGCACAAAGTGGCTGATGTGATATCATCTCCTCTTACTCCTCTCCATGTTCCCTTGATCCCCATACCAGCCGAGTCTAGCTGCTCATTGCTGGAATGGTTTGTCCCAGTTGGTATTCAAGGAGGTTTGTACTTAAGGCCTGGGCACTGTCCCTGAGCACTTCTGCTCAAGGCTAGCACACTACCACTTTGAGTTCTAGTACCACTTGCAGTGTTTGCTGCATAGAGATAAGAGGCTCGAGCCATGCTTCCAGCCTGTCTTTGCAGGTTAGTTGGGTGATGGAGTCTAAGGGATGTTTTGGCCTGGGCTGGCTTTGAACTGCAATCATTGCCACAAAAGCCCTTTGTTATTTCTAATTAAAGCAACAAGGACATCAAATAGAATAAGTAGGGCTTACCTGGTCCTTATCAAGAATTGAACAAATATTCTACAATGACAAAACTCGTTAGACGTGAGAATCTTAGCACAGATATACCCAATATTTTAGAATCACGTAGTCAGTACCAAACTACACAACACAAAACAAAAAAGGCAAAACTCAAAACTTAAAATTTCTGACAACAAAATTTAGACATCTCTGCTAACAAATCACATCAGATGGTTGGGCATCAGTTACCAGTGTCTATGAAAAGAGCAACTTCTTAGCAAGGCACATTAGAAATAGATGAATGGAGGAGTAGTAAGCTTGGTGGAAGGGTACAGGTTGGATTGGGCCAATCCCTTAACCCACCATGTGGCCAAGATGGCAAACTCAAGTTGGCAAATTTCTGAAAAAAATGCAAAGAAAGCCTTAACAAAAAATCAAGCCTTGTTTGACCAGCCTTTGATAGGGAACTAGAGGGGTCCCCAGGACCCAGGGCACAATCCAAAAAGTTGTAGAAAAGGGAGAGATATGGAAAGTTGGACGTGAATAGCAGAGGGCAAATGGAGCCTGAAAGTAAACAGACTTCGACCATGTACCATTGCAGAGGCAAAAATTGTCTAAATCTGACAGCAGCATAAAAATATTAGGTGTGCCGTCTATCCAGGCAGTGCAGGAAGCATTTCAGAGGGGTTTCACTGCTTAGGCATGGCTTGCAGCACCCTATTAAATGTGTAGGACAGTCAGTCTGTTGAATGAAGGAGAGCTGACCAGGCAGAAGTGACGTCCCAACTTCCCCCGGAGCCCTCTAGAGAGAAATGTCCAAGCCCTCAAACCAAGCATCCTTGGCTTCAGAGCGACCAGCCTTTCGGCTAAAGGCCATAGGAGCTCTTTGGCGTGGTGGCACATCTGAAAAGAGATTGAGAAACAGAGAGCCATAGAGACTAGTTTCACTCACCAGAGTAGAGAAGTGGTGTGGATGTGGATGTCAAGGCCAACAATGGTATTGGTAAAAAGTCTCATGTGGTATCTCAAGGCAGTTTGGTTCGCAGAAAGTGGGTGGTTAGGAAAGTCTAACATTTCCAACTCTAAAACCCCATCCGAGACAGAGCATCATATATAAGGTATATTAAATAGGTAAGTTTCATTAGGTAGCTGATGAAGAGAACACCACATGCTATTTAGGCAGGAAAAGAAGTTTATTTAATCAACTTCTGCCCCCATCATACATGTTGGAGAAGCATGCCTGAAAAGGAAAGGGAGAAATAGCGATATGTATATTTGTAAAAATTCATCCGTCTCTGCTAGGTTTTCCTTCCTTTGTGAGTAGAGTCTGGAATTATTTCTTTATGAATGTTTGGATATCTTGTATGTTTGTTGCAATTTTCCCTGTGGCATCTTTGATATTATTGATTTGGGTCTCCTCTCCTATTTTGTTGCTCTTGCCAGTGGTCCGTCAGTTTTATTGACTTTTTAAAAAACAAAAACAGGTCTTTGCTTTATTAATTTTACTTATAATTTTCTTAGTATGTCATTAATTTCAGCTCTTATTTCGCTTATCTCTTTCTGTCTAGCAACTTTAGGTTCAATTTTTCTTGTTTCTATAACAGTTTCATTTAAATCATAAGATTGTTTAATTGGTCTATGTTTTCTTGATGTGCACACAGAGAACAATAAATTTGCCCCTCAGAACTGCTTTCGCTGTGTCCCATAGGTTTCTTTGTGATATATCTTCATTGTCATTGAATTGTAGGAACTTTTTAATTTCTTCTTTATTTTCTTCTGTGACCCATGTATTGTTCAACAGAGTGCTGTTTAATGTCCATGTGTTTAAGTTTTTTCTACTTTATGCTTTGTTACTGAGAACTAGTTTGATTCCACTATGGTCAGATAGAATACAGGATATTATGTCGATCCTCTTGTATTTGCTTAAATTCCTTGTATGAACTAAGAAATTATTTATTTTAGAAAAAGTTAGGGGGTTGGAAAAAATAAGACCCTGCTGGTGTGAATGCCTGTAATTATAGCTACTCAGGAGGCTCAGATCTGTGTATTCAGGTTCAAAGCCAGCCCAGGCATCAAAGTTCATGAGGCTTTTCTGGGGTTCTTCAGCACCACACCCTGCTTCAAGTATGGGGTTGTTCACCACCTTTGCCACCATGGGCTGGACTGGGCTTCTTGTGCTAGCCTGTTTGGAGAGGTGCTGCACCCCACTAAGGGTCCAGAGTTGTCTGCTGCTGCTGTCGATGCTGCTGCTGCCGCCAAAGCTGCTACCACAGGTGCTGACACTGCCCCAGGTGCTGCCACTGCAGGATCAACTGGGCCACTTATTCAAGGAAGGTACCACAGCACAAGTCAGGTGTTAACCACTGCTGCTGTCTCGGGCTAGGCTGGGCTGCTGATGCGGGCCAGTATGGAGAGGCACAAACTGCCACGGGTCTGGAGTTGTTCACTGCAATTGTCCCCACCCCAGCCACCGCTGCCTCCCTGGGCTGCTCTGGGATGTTCCTGTGGCTAGTGCCAAGAGGCATTGTGCACAAAGTCTGGGTGGTTTGCTGCCACTGCCAGCTGCCACTGCTGCTCCAGGTTAGGCTAGGCTGTTTACATCAGCAGGACAGAGGTGCCATGCTGCGAGTCTAGGGTCGTTCGCCACTGCTAACAGTTACTGTTGCTCCTGACTCGGTTGAGCTGATTGCACCAGCCAGGCAGAGGCGCTGTGCCAGGGAGGGTGAGAGAAGTCTTTCGGCTGGCTCTGCCTTCTGAGATTTCTATTTGTATTCTCTTGGTTGGCAGTGGCTCTTTGGAGTCTTCTGGAGGCCTTGGGATGCTTGCGAGTGTGTGGTCCTCTGAAGGTCCAGAGCTGGGGCCGCTTAAGCAGCCTGGTAAGAAGTCCTGCCATTTAAGCTACTCAGCATGGAGCCCCATCAACAACAAGGGATTTGGGAAGGGTCTTCCCACTTTAATGTCTGTGTAAGTTTTTCCCTTTTCTTTTTTCACTTCCTCTCTGAGTAATCACCCTTTTTCTGGTGGGTCACTTGGAGAAACAGAGCATTGAAATCTGTATTTGGTTGGAGAGAGCTATGGTGTTTCCCTGCTGTTCCATCGCCATCTTGACCCCTCTCCTTCAGGTGGAGTTTTTCTTAGGTGGCCTGTGGGCCTTGGTTACCAAAGGATAGGTACATAAAAGAATATGTTGTAAAGCCTGCAGATTGTAGTTAGACATTTATGTTATTTTAGCCTTCCCAAGTTTAGCAACCAAAGGGGGTGTTCTACCCTAAAGTATTTCAAAGGGATTAAATCATTTAACATAAGGGCTACATATTGCTCGAAGGAGAACAAAGTTCAGGAGGCTTACGTAGCCATGGCCAGTCCCTGTATTTAATTTAGTTAATGTTTCCTTTAAGGTCATATTCATTCTTTCTAGTCCCTTGAACTCTGAGATTTATAAATGGATTGTAACTTCTAATTTATTCCTAGGGCGTTAGTTAATAATTGAGAACTTTGGCCCTGAATGAAGGGGCATCTTTGGACCCCATAGCTAAAGGTAAGCCAAATCAACAAATTATCACATGCCTCAGCTCAGCCTGAAAAAGTGTCCACAATTAGTAACAGGTACAAATAACCATACTTTCCAGGCTTTACCTAGGTGAAGCTCACTTTCCCAAATTCACCATCTGAGGTTCCTCACATATGAATTGTTTCCATACGTTCCAGCTTTTCAGCATTTACCTGTTGGAAATTATCTACACACTTTACAAAGGATTGTCAGGCTGAGGCCCCACTGGTTTTCGAACAGTTATAGGCAGTGGCCCGGGGCAATTTACCAGAGTGCAAATATCTACATGTAAACTGACAGAAAGCTTGAGCCTGTATGAATTTTTCACAAGTTCAGTGTCAACATTTGCACATTTATTACTACTCTTTTTGCTTCTTACTTTAATCTTAACGATTAGTAGCTCTAGAGACCCCACTGGTTTTAGAGTGGTCTCCCAAGCTACCTGATCAGCTCAGATGTTTCCCTGTATCTTAGGGTCTCTGGTTTAACTCCTGTATAGTACGCTGAACCTTGGAGACTTCTTCCATTTTATTCTCTTCCTTTTCTCTCAAACTTGCTTTCATGATCTTACTCTCCTTCTCAATGTGCTCCTTAATCTGCAAATATTTTGACAGGGTCACAAGAGAGTTTCTTTGACTGGTCACCTGCTTCTCCTTCTCACATCACCTTTGCTTGCTCTTCAACTCTTCCCTTAAGTTCAAAAAGGTGCTACTGAGAGGTATTTTTTCCCACCTCTATCTGTTCCATAGGGACTCGGTGCTTCTGCATTACATTTATGGTGAAGGTCTCAGCAGTCGTTTTGGCCTTTTACTCTAGTAATTTATCTTTCTGGTTTTCCACTTAAGTGTAATTTTGTGACAGATCTTGCAACTGTTCGTTTAGCTTTTCTGCTTTTCTTCCCAATGCTCTTTCCCTTTCCCCAGCATTCTCTATCAGAGCATGTGGTCCTTTAAATCTTTCTGAAGAGTAACAATCTTCAACCTGATATTTTCCTGTTCACTTTTCTTGGCCTGATCTTCTATGACACAGCACTTCCCCGTCTTCTCTGCCAACTACTCTTTCCTTCTTTCTCTGTTGCCTTGAATTTCTGGTGACACTCTTCAAAGCTTATAATCAACATGTACTTCACCCTAATACATTTTTATATCAGGTCCAACTCCTTTTTCATGGCTATGATTTCTTAATGCAGCATCCAGATCTTTTCTTGGCCTCACTTGTGGTTAGCAAGGATGGCAGCATTGCTGTCCTGTGCTTCTGTTGGCCTCTGACTTGTAGTCCCCTAATTTGCCTCATGCTCACCCAGGCTAATGTACTTGAATTTCATTTGATTCTGAGTGTTTTCTAGGTTCCATTTGAGGATTTTCTTCTCATTTTTGACTCTCACAAGTTCCTAATTTATATCTTCAAATCTTTTCTTCATGGTAAATAATTCTCTCTATTATCTCCTGTGTGCTCTATGTGCTTTTAATCTCTTGGTGGGTTTTACTGGCACCTATAGGAGATTCATTCTTTTATAAGCCTGTGTTTTGAGTTAGAAGTGGGTAAATTTTTTTCTTTAACATATTTCTTCTTAAGTTCAGAGGGCTGCTTTTTACATTGAACACAGTTAGAATTCGGAGCCCAAAGCTCCTTTGCATGTTTCTCCAGAGAAATGAATACATTTTCCAGGTGGTTAATGTGATTACTTACCCTGTCATTTTCTATCTTTCTCCTCCTGGGACATTCTTTTCCACAATGTCCATTTTGCTTGCAATAAGCACACTGGTTTAGTCCTAGAGGATCACTACTGACATTTTCAAATGAATTGTACTGTCTTTGCTAAAGGTTTCTTGATCCATATTCTGGTGCTCCTACCAAAAATTCAAACTCACTTCTTAGACTCTTTTTTTCCAGGGTATCTCTGGTAGCAAACACCCACTGGGCAACCACTTCCAACTTAGAATACACTTTTCCTTCAAAACCTTCTAACTTTTGAAGGTTTCTTCTAATATCTGTGGCCGACTGAGTAACAAAGGCCATATTTAGGGATCTTTGATTCTCCAGGTCTTCAAGATCTATAGGCTAGGCCTATAGGTCCTATAGGCTTCTGGGAGAAGTTCCAGAAAACGTTAGAGTGCTAACTGGGGAACTGTCCCATTTCACTCACCTTAGATTGATGACTTGGCTTTCTAGATACTGTGGTATCCCTGCTAACTGAACCTGGCAATAATTGGTAAGCACCTCCATACCTCGATAGCTGTTAGTCTCAGCTTGAGTTTAGATTTTTTTTTTTGGTCTGTCGTAGGGCTTGAACTCTGGGCCTGGGCGCTGTCCCTCAGCTCTTCAGCTCAAGGCGAGCGCTCTACCACTTGAGCTACAGTGCCACTTCCAGAAAGTTTTTTTTTTGGGGGGGGGTCCGGTCGTGGGGCCTGAACTCTGGGCCTGGGCGCTGTCCTTCAGCTCTTCAGCTCAAGGCTAGAGCTCTACCACTTGAGCTACAGCGCCACTTCCGGCTTTTTTCTTTTTGCTTATGTGGTGCTGAGGAATCGAACCCAGGGCCTCGAGCATGCAAGGCAAGCGCTCTACCGCTGAGCCACCTTCCCAGCCTCAGCTTGAGTAAGTCTTGGGAAAGACTTGTTCCAAATGGTCTGGTTCAATAGTGGGGCTACTGTGTGGTCCAAGGACCACCTTTAAGTCACTGAGCAGAATTCACTTCGTTTTCTACCAGGTGAAACATACCTGTAAAATTTGCCGACACTCATCCCAGATGTCCTTGTGTGTGAAAATTACTGTCTCTAATGAGGGAATCAGCCCCTGGTTTTATTTTTTTCTGAAAAGGATAGATTTTCTTTATCCAGTTATACAGGTCACTAGTTGTAAAGGGAAAATACATTAGAAAGGGGGCCTGCTCACCATCTCCTCCATGTTCTTGTCTCAAGGGTAATAAGGATAACATAACACATTTTACCACCTCAGGCTGGTACAAGTAACCACTTTTGGTATGGGAGGACTTTAGATTAGAGGTGTTGATGGCAAAGAATAGGAGAGAGACTACATCAGTGCATCTTCCTCTGAAGGATTCTGTAACACTGGGGGAGAATATTTTTTTTGATATGACAATTTTAGGCCTGTTCTCCCATCCTGAGAAACGGAGTAAACAGAGGTGCGTACAGGACACAGATAGAACTATCAGCATACACACACAGACCAATAGCCACAGACACTAAACCCACATGTCCACACCACTCAATTTTGACCTCTACAGAGATCTGAGATGACAGAGAGAACATCCCAGATTGCTTCTTGAGGATGTTGCAGATGACCTCTGGAGGATGTCACATATATCCTCCCTAGGAGGCCCTAGATGACCTCTCATGGAGGATCCAAACGGTTCCCCATGGAAGTGTCAGATGACCTCAAAAGGAGGCCCCAGATATCCTCTCAATGAGGATGAGATTAACTCTTGAGTAGCTCCCAGATGGCCACTCAAGGAGGCCACATATGAACCCCAAAGGAGGTTCTAGATAACCCTCTTGAGAAAGAGACAGATGACCTCCAGAGAAGGTCCTATATAGCTTCTCAAGTAATTCCCAGATGATGTCTGAAGACAGTCAGATTTTTCATCAAGGAACCCGAGATGACCTCCCAAAGAAGCTCCACATGACCTCAGGTGGTCGTCTTAACTTGCCTCTTAAGGAATCCCCAATGACTACTTTTGAATAGGTCTCGGGTGGCCTTCAGAGGAAGCCCCAGATGACCTCTGGAGAAAGTCCAAGATGGCCACTGGAGAAGGCCCAAGATGACCTCCAGGGTAGGTCTCAGATAGCTTCTCAAGGAAGTTGCAGATGCACTCTTGATGAAGTTCCAGATAGCTTCCAAAGGAAGCACTACATGACCTCTTAAGGAGGTTCCAGATGGCTTCACAAGGAAGCCCCAAATGACCTCTCAAAATTTCTCAGATGGCTTCCCAAGAAAGCCACAAATTACCTCTAGAGGGGGTCCCAAAAACAGGCTGGCAAGCTTGCCCAAACGCACCCCTAGAGGTACCTATAGGACTTTTGTCCATGTTGGTCCTCTAGAAACAAACACTCAAGGCCTTGAAGGCTGACACTCTCACCTATAGGGATTTTGCCCTGGGGCCAAGGCCTGATGCCATCTAAACGGATTAATCTTCATGGGGACTCCAAAAATTCGGAACTCTAATGTTCAAGGGAATCCATCTAGACATATTTAATATAATAAATATTCCCCAAACCACTGAACCCCAAAATTATGATATCCAAAGCTCCAAATATCAAAGGGCAAGCCTTTTTTTCCCCTTCCCTTTGTCTCTCCTTCACTACAGACCTATACTTCCTTTGAAGTCTTTCCCTTTATCCCTTCTACCAGTTCCTTCTTCTCTTCAGGCCTCTCTACTCTCCACAGGCCTGAACTGCTTTGCCTGGGTCGTCAGTTGCCATCCTTCACCTCCTGCTCTCCCTCAACTTCTTCTCCTCCCAGGTCTTTCCTCTTCTGCTATCACACCACTTCCTTCCTTCCAGGACTTTTCAATTTGTATCTCCCCTTCCATTGCTCTGAACAAACAGCATATGTAAAGTCTGTACCCCTTCTCCACTCCAAATGCTAACAGTTTTCAACTATCACATCCCAAGCTCCCCACAGCCCAATCACTTCTTAACAGCTCAACTCTTGGTGATTAATGTACCAGCCCCTCCCACAGAATGCCCTGCCCTCTCCAGCTGGCCAGGAGATGGGGCCACACTGATTATTGGACCCCTATATATTATCAGTGCCCTGCTGATTATTACAGTATCCTCCTTGTGAACTAGTTGCAATTGAAATTGGAAATTTGATAGTGATATTGCAAACTCGTTGTGATATCACAAACCCATTTTGACATCATCATCAGCACGACATCACAAAGCCATTGTGACAATATTGTCATTGTAACATCATGATTCCATTGTGACATCTCAAATCTATTATGACATCTTAGCTCCTTTGAAAAATCACATACCCTTTTCAACATTACAGTCTCTTTGTGTACCCATATCCTTGTTGTTAACTAATGACAATTGAGATCAGATATGCCATTATAACATCATTGTGATATCACATTTTCATTATGAGAACATCACCTCATTGTGACATCACCATACTCAATGATATAATCACAGTATGACAACAATTGTCATTGTGACATCGTAGACACATTGTGAATGCCTATTCTGTGATTTCATTGTATTTCAAATGTGGCATGAGAGTTGATATTAGAAACACACTTTTGTGCCTACGTTACCATTTTGACATCATAATCACGTTGTGACATCACAGTGCCATTGTGATATATCTAATACCATGTGACATCACAAACCTCTCCTATCCTCATAACTTCTGTGACATGCTGACATTGTGATATCTTAGAACTTTTTGCCCTCATAATTTGTTTCCAACTTCATATTTCATGTATGACATGATACCAGAAATCCACTGTGACATCATAACCATTGTGACATCACACTGACAGATGTCATGAACATCGTGCCACATTGTGAAATTACAAAAAGTTTTGATGTCCCAATTAGTTTATGATGTCATACAGGTAAGAGGTCACAGTAGGTCTATAATGTCACAATTGGTTGGTGATATCCAAATGGCATAAAGGTTCTCAGTTATGAAATCACAGAGAATTTGAGTTCACAAAAGGACAGTGGTATCTCCAAAGGGATGTGTTGTCACAAATGTGATGAAGTCCTAGGAGGATTGTGATGTCATAGTGTGATACAATGGTCATGATGTCTGTCAGTATGATGTCACAATGGTCATGATGTCACAGTGGAGTTCTAATATCACATATCAGAACTGAATTATTATAAGTTTGAAACCAGGTTACAAGCTCAAAAATGGCCTAAGACATCACAATTGCAGCACGTCACAATGCTTATGAGGACAGGGCATATTTGTGATGTCACAGTTTGTTAGTGATATCACCATGGCACTGTGATGTCACAAAGTGATTGTGATGTCATATGTTTATGGGATCACAATGATTTTCTGATATCAACCCATATGCCACATGTAAAATAGAATGAAATAAGAGCATAGGCATTTACAATGTGTCTATTCCCTCATAATGACAATATAATGTCATAATGCTATGAGGTCATTGTAAATTGGTGATGTTGCGAGGAGGTGATGATGTCATAATGAAATGTGTTGTCACACTGGTTATGGGGTCACAAAGGGTTTGTGATGTTACAATGGTATATATGAATTCAATTGTCATGTGTTCAAATTGATGATATGGGTACACAAAGGGACTGAGGTCACAAATGTCATATGTGTTTTCTAAGGTACTTAGGGGACATGATAGCTTTATGATTCACAGTTGTGATGAGGTCACAATGGGTTTTTGATGCTATAATGTTTTTGTAATATCTCAAACACAAGTCCAATTTGAATCGCTACTATTTCACAATCTGCATACAAGTTCACAGAAGGAGCATGAAGACCTAAGGGAAATGAATTTTTTTTAATGTTATGAGGTCATATTAGGTCATATTTTGAAACAGTGGGACAATGATATCACCATGTCAATGTCAACACACTTCATCATGTCAGAATATTGTTTTGGTGTCACAAATATTTGATGATGCCGCATTGGTGATGAAGTCACAAAAGATAGATGATGTCACAATGTGCTGGCCATGTCACAATGAAATGATAGTTCTCAATTGTCTTTAACTTACAATGAGTTCATGAGTTCACAAAGGGACTGTGGTTTCTCCAAAAGTATGTGTCGTCACATATTGAAATCCTAAAAGGTTTGTGATGTCTGAATTTGACACAATGGTTATGACATCTGGCAGTGTGATGTCACCATGGTCATGATGTCACTGGGAATTTGTGATATCAAATGTCATATGTGAAATCTAATGAGGTTGCCAACAGATTATGAGGGAAAAAAATCATGTCACAAAAGTTATGATGACAGGACAGGTTTGTGATGTCACAAACACACCTCCCACATTTGAAATAGAATGGAACCACAGAATAGGCATTCCAATATATCTGTGACATCACAATTAGCATGTGATGTCATAATGTTATGATGTCATTGTTTTAGGATATCACAATTTGCTGAAGTTGTCATAATGACAATGTGATGTTACACTGGTAATGATATCACAAAGTGTTTTCGATGTTAAAGTGGGATGTATGATCTCAATTGTCATTAGCTCAAAATGGGGATATGGGTACACAAATGGCCTGTGATGTCACAAAGGCCATGCTTTCTTTCAAAGATTCTGAGGTCATAATAGGTTTGGGATGTCACAATATGATCATGGTGGCACAATGGTAATGTGATATCACAATGAGTTTGTGATGTCACCGCAGTGATGAGGTCACAATGGGTTAGTGATGTCTCATCAAGTTTGTAATATAACAAAGACATAAACAATTTCAATTTCTTCTAATTCACTATGATGATACTATAATAACCAGTAGAGCCAGAATTATCTGTAGGAGCCGTTAATCATTGTAAATTCTTGGCCTGGTCCACCGGAGAGTGTGGGGAATGCCACCAAAGGTCGAGGTTTCAAGCCTCACATGGTGAGCTGTCAAGAAGTGATTCAGCATTTGACAGTTTGGGAAATAAAGGTTGAAAACTGTTAGGCAGAAGACCCGTTGGAGTGAGGAGGGGTACAACCTATATATAAGTTGGATTATTAGAGCATTGGAAGGGGAGATAAAAATGAGAGCTACCCAGATGGAAGAAAGTGGTAATACAGCAGGAAGGGAAAAACCTGAGAAGAGAGGAAGCAGAAAAGTGGTCATTAGGGCAGAGTAGTGCAGGTCTGTGGAGACTGGAGAGTCCTGAAGAGAAGAAGGAAGTGATGGAAGGGAAAAACAGAAAGACCAGAAAGGAATGATAGGTCTGTAGTGAAGGAGGGAGTAATGGAAAAGTTAAAAGCCATGCCCATTGAAGTTTGGAGCTTTGGAGATCATAATTTTTTGGCTGGTGGCTTGCAGATAAATTAAGATAGGGTGGGGCTGCCCATTGGAGATCTGAGGTTTGGTGGTCAAGGCTGATCTTGGACCTGGTTATCCAGTCCAGGATAAAGTGATCACAGTCTCCTTTCTAGTGTAAATTGGTTTATTAAACTAAATGTGACTCAATGGTTTGTCTCCTTGCCTTAGAGGTAATAAGTACACGAGTTCACAGAAAGAGCTTTAAGTCTCAAAGGCCGTGAAGTTTCTAACATGTGATGTGGCCATAATAGGTTTGTGAAAAACACAATAGGACAGTGAAAGAACAATGCCAATACCACAATATCTTGTCAAAATAATGCTTTGATACCACAATTAGTTGTTGATACCATTCTCGTGATGAGGTCACAATAAGTTTGTGATGTCACAATAGGTCCATGATTTCAGAGTGGCATGGGATATCTCAATTGTCATTAATTGACAATGAATATATGAGTTCGAAAAGGGACTGTAATGTCTCCAAAGGCATATGTTGTCACAAATGTGATGCCTTTCTAACAGCTTTGTGATGTCACAATGTGACACAGTGGTCATGACATCTGGCAGTATGATGTCATAAGGTATTTCTGATATCACATGTCAAACCAGAAATATGAGATTGAAAACAGATTATGAGCTCACAAAGGCCCTACTATATGACCATGACAGCATGTCACAAAACTACAAGGACAGGACTGGTTGTGACGGCACAGCAGATTAATGATATCACAAAGGCAATGTGATGTCACAAAGGATTGTGATATCGCAATGGTTATATGGTCAAAATGGCTTTCTGAAACAGAGTGAATTCACAGAATAGGCCTTCACACTCTTAAGTCATAACAATGTCACTTTGATTTTTAATGCTATGATGCCATTGTTGTTTGGTGATGTCACAATGAGCTGATGGTGTCATAATGACAATTTATTGTCACTGCTGATTTATGATGTTACAATAGTTATGAGGTCACATTATGTTTCTAATATCAACACACATGTCACATTTGCAATAGTATGAAAAAGCCGGGCACCGGTGGCTCATGCCTTTAAACTTAGCTACTCAGCAGGCTGAGGTCTGAGGATCGCAGTTTAAAGCCAGCTCAGGCAGGAAAATCTATGAGACTCTTATCTCCAATGAAAACCACTAGAAATCCAGAAGCGGCTCTGTGGCTCAAGCGATAGAGTGCTCACCTTGAGCTGAAGAACAGGGACAGCACCCAAGCCCAGAGGTCCAGCCCCATGACCGGAAAAAAAAAAGATTAAAATCAGGCATTCATAATCTATTTATAACATCACAATGGCAGTGTGATCTCATAATGCTATCTTGTCATTGTAGATTTGTGATGTCAAAACTAATTGATACTACCATAATGACAATATTATACCACACTGGTGATGTCACAAAGGGTTCGTGATGTTACAATGGCATGTTTGATATCAAGTGTCAGTTCATAATGAGGGTATAGTTACACAAAGGGACTGTGATGTCACAAAGGCCATGTGTTTTTTCAAAGATGCTGAGGTCCTAATAGGTTTTGGATGTCACCATGTGATAGTGATGTCAAATGGTAATGAAAGCTCACAATGGGTTTGTGATGTCACATTGGTGATGAAATCAAATAGTTTTGTGAAGTCACATCTCATAATCACATGTCCAATTTCAGTTGCTACTATTTCACAATGAGGATATGAGTTCACAGGAGAAGACTGAAGTATAAAAGGCTATGAATTTTCTAAAATGCAGTAGGTTTTTGAAAACACAGTGGAAGAGTGACATCACAATGGCAATGTGATGTTGCAATATGATGACTTAATTATGTTTTGATATCGCAATTGGTGATGCCACACTGGTGATGAGTTTACAAGTGGTGTGTGATGTCACAATTGATTGGTGATATCAAAATGACACATGTGATATCAATTGTCATAAACCCACAATCAGTATATGAGCTCACAAAGTGACTGTGATGTCTCCAAAGGCATGCGTTGTCACAAAAGGGATGAAGTTCTAACAGGTGTCATAACGTAACAAAATGCTTATAACATCTATCAGTGTGTTGTCACCATGATGAAGATGTCACACTGGACTCGGGTATCACATTTCATACCTGGATTGGGTATGAGATGATTGGAATTTCACATTGGGTTAGTGATATCAATATGGAAATGTGGGGTCATGAAGGGATTGTGCTACCACAATGTCTATTAGATCACAATGTGTTTCTGCTATAATAGGTTTGTGCTGTCACAATTGGTTGGAAATGTTACAATGGCATGCCGGATCTCAAATGTCATTAATTGGCAATGAAGATATGAGTTCAGAAAGGGACTGTGTTGTCTCCAAAGTCATGTGTTGGCCCAAATGTGATTAAGCCCTAACAAATTTGTGAGTTCACAATGTGACACCATGCTCTTGATATCTATCAATGTGATGTCACAATGTTCATGTCAGAGTCAATTTCTGATACCATATATCATACCTGAATTATTATGAGTTTGAAAACAGACTATAAGCTTACTAAAGGCTTAAAATATCCTAATGGCAGCATATCACACAAGTTATTACTAAAAACTCATGGCCTTTGGAGCTTAAGACTCTTTCTTTGAAATTGTATCCTCATTGTGAACTAGTAGAAATTGAAATTGGACATGTCATTGTGATATTACAAACTCATAGTGACATCACAAACTCATTGTGACCTTATCACCATTGTGACATCACAAAACCATTGTGACATCACATTGCTGTTGTGCCTTCAAAATCAAATTGTGACATCACAAAACTATTGTGAACTCTTGAGATGTACAAGTCATTATGTCGAAAATGAACTTTACAATTTTCATGCAGATGGGGGGAGGGGGAGTGGGGAGGATTGGGTGGGGGGCAGGGGAAGGATGGTTAGGGATGGGAAGGGGAAACAAAGGAGGAGGCTACAATACTTGATAAGAAATGTACTCATTATCTTGCCCATGTAATGTTAACCCCTCTATACAGTATTTTCACAAAAAAAAACATGAAAAAAAGAAGAAAAAAAAACAACACATGACCTCTGTGGCATCACAGACCTTTTGTGTATTCATATCTTCATAGTGAACTAATGAAAATTGTTATCACACATAGCATTATATCATCACAAATACTTTGTGTAATAATTATGTCTGTGAAATCACATTGTCATCATGACACCACCATTCATTGTGCATCACCAAACCCCAATGACACCATACCATATTTTTCTTTTTTTTCTTCTGTGAGATATTTTTTATAGTAAATACAGTGTAAAGGATTACAGTTACATGAGCACGGTAATGAGTACATATACTATCAAACATTGATGCCTTGACATCACATTGTCATTTTCATGTCATGACCCATTTCAAATGCCTACTCTTTGATTTCATTCTATCTCAAATGTGCCATCTGTGTTGATATCAGGAAACCATTATGAACTCACAACCTTTGTGAGATCTAAATCTCTTTGTCACAGCACATTGCCTTTGTTATATCACTAACCCACTGTGACTTCAAATACCTCTCTTGTTCTCATAATTTTGTGACATGCCATTGTGATATTTTAGGCCCTTTGTGAGTTGAAAATCTGTGTTCGATCTCGTATTTCAGATATGACATGAGATATCTAAAATCCAGTGTAACATCATGATTTCACACCGCTGGACATCATAACCATTGTTTCACTTTGTGACATCTCAGACCAGTTAGTTCTTCAGCTTTTTCACTACATATGCTTTGCTGACATCAGAATCCCTTCCCAAACTCATATACTCATGGTGTGTTAATGACAATTGAGATCCCACATGCCATTGTGCCATTACCAACCCCTTGGGACATCTCAAATCCATTGCGACCGCCTCATCAGTATTGCATCACCAATTGTGACATCAAAACATTCTTATAACATGATAGTGAGATATCACATTGTCATTGTGAAATCACTGTCCCATTGGGTTTTCACATAGTATGACCTCATACTATGGAGCTGCTTCTATCACCTGGTATCCTCATATTGAATTATGAGTCATTGAAATTTGATATATCATTCTGATATTACAAACAAACTGTGACATCACAAAACCATTGTGACCTCATCACCACTGTGACATCAAAAACCCAATGGGATATCTCATTTCCATTGTGACATTATGGATCACATTGTGCCATCCCATACCTATTATGACTAATAACCACCTTTGAAAACACACATGGCCTCTGTGACATCACAGAACCTTTTTGTATCCTAGCCTCATGGGGAACAAATGAAAACTGACATCAGATATACCATAGAAACATAACAAATCCTTTCTGAATAATAATATTTGTGACATCATGTTGCCATTATGACACAATCAGCTCATTTTGACATGTAAAACTACAATGACATCATAGCATTGTAACATCACATTGTCATTCTGATGTCATAGACACGTTGTGTTTGCCTATTATGTTATTTGATTCTATTTCTAATGTGGCATGTCAGTTGATACCAGAAATCCATTGTGAGTTCATGACCATTGTGATATCACGATGCCTTACTAGCATCACATTGCCAGTGTGATGTCACATTGCCAAATTGATGTCAAAAAGGGATTTTGATGTGACAATGGTTATGATATCACAATGAGTTTCTGATAGCAACCCACGTGCCACATTTCAAATACAATGAAATCACAGATTTGGCACTCATAATGTGACAATGATGTCACAATGACAATGCCAAATGCTATGCTGTCATTATCATTTTGTGATGTCACCATAAGCTAAAGATATCATAACAACAATATAATGTCACACTGGTTATGATGTCACACAGAGTCAATATAATGTCACACTGGTTATGATGTCACACAGGGTTTATTACCTTACAATGGTTATGAGGTCACAATGTGTTTCTGATATCAACTGATATGCCACATTTGAAATAGAATGAAATCACAAGATATTCATTCACAATATGTCTATGACAGCAAAATGGCAATGCGATGTCATAATGCTATGATGTCACTGTAGCTTGGTGATGTCACAGTGAGCTGATTGTGTCATCACAACAGTCTGATGTCACAATAGTGATGATGTCACAAAGGGTTTATGATGTCACAATGGCATGTTAGAGATCTTAATTGCCATTAGTTTATAGTGAGGATATGAGAATGAAGTCACAATGACATATACAAATGAACTGTGATGAAACAAAGGCCATGTTTTTGTCAAAAGTGCTAAGGTTCCTAACGAGTTCTGGTTGTCAAAGTGTTAATGATATAAAAATGGGTTAGTGATGTCAAAACTAGTTTGCAATATCACGTCTTATTTCAATTTTCAATTGCTACAAGTGCACAATGATACAAGTTCACGGAAGGAACTTGATTTCTCAAAGGCCATAATTGTCTAAGATGTGATGAGGTCATAATAGATTTGTGAAAGCATGATAGTTCAGTAATATCACAATTGCAATATGATGTCAAATTATAATGTCATAAGATTCTTGTTATGTCACAATTAATTGGTAATGCCATAAGAGTGATGAGTTCAAATTAGTTTTGTGATGTCACAGTAGAATGGCATTCCAGACCTCAATTTTCATTAACTCATAATGAGTATATAAGTTTAGAATGGGATTGTGAGGATTCCAAAGTCATTTGTTGGCACAAATGTGATGAAGTCAGAACAGATTTGTGATGTGGCAATGTGACAAAATGGTCATTACATCTAGCAGTGTGATGTCACAATATTCATAATATCACAGTATATTTCTAATATTTAATGTCATACCTGAAATAATATGAGGTCAAAAATAGATTGAGTTCTCAATGGGCCTAACACAGTGGCAACATGTCACAAAACTTACGAGGACAGGACATGTTTGAGTTGTCACAGTTGTTTAGAGATATCACAATGGCAATGTTACATCACAAAAGGATTGTCATGTCACAATGGTTATGAAGTCAAAATATGTTTTTGATATGAACCCACATTTGAAATACGAAATCACATAATAAGCCTTCATGATATGTTGTCACATTGACAATATGTTGTCATAGAGGTATGATGTCATTACCTATTTGTGATGTCACAATGACCTGATGTTGTCATCATGACAATGTGATGTCACACCAATGATTATATTGTAAATGCTTTGTGATATTATAATGGCATATCTGATCTCAATTGATATTTCACAATGAGGATATGGATACACAAAGAGACTGTGATGTCACAAAGGCCATGTGTTTTTTCAAAGGTTCTAACGATGTCATAATGGGTTTGGGTAGTAATCAAGGTGATTGTAATGTCACAATAGCAATGTGATATCACAATGGCTTTGTGATGTCACATTGGTGGTAAGGTCACAATGGACAGGACAGGTTTGTGATGTCAGAACAGGTTAATGATATTACAATGGCACTCTGATGTCACAAAGGGATTTTCATGTCACAATGGCTTTGAGGTCAAAATGGATTTCTGATATTCACCAATATTGATAGCTTGTAATAGGATGAAATCACAAAATAGGAGTTCACAATATGACTTTAATGTCACTATGACATATAATGTCATAATATTATGACATTTAAGTTTAGTGATGTCAAAATGGCATGTCTCATCTTATTGGTAATTAAATTACCATGAGGATCCCAAAAGTTGCTATGTGTTGAGTCCTTCGAAAGGCACATTGTGCTGAATTCATTACACAGGGTTCTTTGTATTGTTTTTTAAGTGTGCTGTGTACTGTCATCCCAAAAGATTCAATGTTCTGAATCCTTGAGAGGACAATCACACACTCACACACACACACACTCACACACACTCACACACACACACACACACACACACACACACACACACACACACACACAAACATGGAGCATTACCTTGCACCTAATTTGTGTGTGGGGTGGATGGAGTAGAGTCTCCCCCAGTGGTTGGGCTGAGGGTATCTGCAATTCCCCCAGGCAGCTGCTGGGGTTGGAGGGAAGCCCTGAGCTGAGGTGAGGCTGATTCTGCCATAGCCTGATAGCCTTAATGCAGAGTCAGGGCAGTACAAAGCCAGGAGCGGGGGCATGCCCGAGGTGGGGAGGGAGTGTGAATGAGGGGAGGACAGGGCGTGGCTGAAGGGGCACATAGTTGCTGCAGCTAGGGGCACGTGGGAGCTGGCATAAATGCGCAGCAGGAGCTGGGCAGCCTGGGTGAGAAGTTGGGGCAGAGAAAGAGCAGAGAAGAGCAGGCACACGCACCAGGAGTGGCAGCATCAATGGCTGACCGCTGCTGCTGTAGGAGCACAGGTCTGGGCCAGGAGCACAGAGGACACAAAGCCAGCACAGCAGGCACATCCCTCTTACAGCCCCAGGGAGGCTCAGAGGCCAAGTAGGCCCTGAATCCAGGGCCCCTGCACTAGGAGCTCATCTGTGGAGGGGGCGAGCTCAGCCCTGCCACCTGCCAGCCCCTGCCCTGGGCCCTTCCCCTGCCCTCCCCGTGACACCACGTTTGAAACAGGTTGCTGCCAGCTTGGACCCATGGCGCCTTTTGGAGTCATCCAGCGATGGTGCACCCCTGGCCTCCTTGCTGCCCTGACCCGGTCCCGGTCCCCAGTGGTAGCCCTGCGGCTCTGCACCTCAGGACCTCCCCTTACCCTCCACCTCCGCAGACCCAGACCCATGACTCCTGCCTCCCCTCTTGTGTCCCAAAGCACCTCCCCAGCACCAGGCAGGCCAGCCCGGACTCTGCCACAAATGTGCACCAGGAGTGGAGGGTGGGGGAGTGGATGTTGATCCTGGGATCCCACCCCCATCCCTAGTGGACAGTGTCCCAGGAAAAGGGCAGATGCAGGTATGGGTGAAGAGGGGGCACCACTTAGCTCCTGGCCTAGAGCAGTGAGAGCCACAGAGCCATGCATCTGCACCCTTCCTCTCACTGGGGGGAACCTGGTGGCTTTACTCAGAGGTGGGAAGCAGCACTTCCACACCAGCCTTTTTGGGATATTTCCTTTTCTCCGAGGGTGGGTGGTGTTGGATTCAGAAGATAGACCCTCCTTGTTGTGTGAGCCCTTGTCTTTTGTGCTCGGTCATAATTTTACTTGAGGAGGGTCCCACAAGAGCCCACTAGGGAGGTGAGGGCACTGGGGGTCAGATAGAAGGTGAGTGTCTGGGAAGAACACGCCCCTCTAACACACTTACACCTTGCCTGGCCCCCCACTCCAGCTGTCAACAGCACTCATAGGGTGAACACATTTCCCAGCTCTGCCACCATCTGCTGGTGCTCCAAGTCCATCTGATTTCCTCATCTTCCCCAAGTCACCCAGAAGCATCTAGGCTGGAAGTAGGAAGTGTATCCATGTATATAGCCTTTAGGACCCCATCCATTTACCCAACACTGCCCCTACCCCGGGTCAGACACTTCTCTGGGGGCACAATGACCTCCTGCTTGTTTTCAGTCCAGTCTGAAGAGCCAACCGTCTCAGGACTCCTTCACCCAGAGTCCTGGTCTAGGGTTTTGTTGAATGGGGAGTCAAGGCTGGTTATTCCCAAGGGAAAGTGTCTGGCCCTGGAGAAAGGGAGAGGCAGGGTGGTTCAGCATTATTGGAGCTGTGCTTCCTCGGGTCGAGTCCCTGGTTCTGAGAAGGGAACGCCCGTGTTCCAGCTTGTACATTGTCCCAGATGAGAAACAAACAAACTCAGGAGGGGCACTACTCTGAGTCTGTGTGTGTGTGTGTGTGTGTGTGTGTGTGTGTGTGTGTGTGTGTGTGCATGATAGAGAGAGAGAGAGAGAGAGAGAGAGACTGTGCAACAGAGAGAGAGAGAGAGAGAGAGAGAGAGAGAGAGAGAGAGAGAGAGAGAGAGAGACTGTGCTCAGGTGAGTGATCAGTTGACAAATTGCAGGTGCTGCATGGATAAGACTACAGTAACTATTATGGATTGTTGTGTGTGTTTGTGTGTGTGTGTGCGTGTGTGTGTGTGTTAGTGTGTGTGAGAGAGTGTGTGTGCATGAAAGAGAGAGAGAGAGAGAGAACCTGACTGATCTCAGGTGAGTGATCAGTTGGCAATTTGCAGGTGCTGCATGGATGAGTCTACAGTCACTGTTCTGCATTTGTGTGTGTGTATTTGTTGTGCTTTTTTCATCAATGCCAAGTATGAGACCAGCCATAATTTTTGTTTTCACCTTCACTGTTTCATAGCTCCTATGGGGAAGATTTCAGTAGATGTTCTTTCCACCTCTCACTTCCTCCTTTCCTATAACCCACAGTAACTGCTGGGCCTGCGTGGGTCTCCCCTAGGAGGCCTGTGTGAACCACAGACCAAAGTGGACACCTTCTGTCTTAAGCCTGAAGGCTTGTGAGACGAGTGTGACCACAGCCGCACTCTTCCAGCCAGACAGTCTGCTCTCATTTGTATAGGTGGAGCTAATGCAAAGGTTGGGTGGAGCTAATTCAAGGGGGATGTAGAGCAGGGGCTGTAAATCTAGGAGGGTCTGGGAAGTGGTGAACGGTGTGATATTGCAGATGGTTCACCACTACCGAAGATGAGAGGGTAACCTTACCCAGGGCATTGACGGTGTCCATGGGCATCTGGGCAGGGGGCTCTGGGACCCCACTGGTGGTGTGGATTTCCTCCCGGGAGAGTGCACTGGTTTGAAGTCCTCCCTGGTGTCCTGCAGACTCTAATCTGTGTCATGGCTGTGATTATTAGAGCTGGGCAGTGGTAGGCAAGTGTATTCTCCGTGCTGGAGCCTGCCCGGTATCAGGCCATGGCAGTTAGCTAAGGCTTGCTGAATGCCAGTTTCTGTAACCTGCTGTGGGCTGTCTGGAAAGAAAAGGGGATCACTAACTTTAGAAATCTTTAAGTTTGATTGGGAAAACTGAAATGCCACCTTTTTCAGGGGTTTTTTTTTTTTGGAAGCTGGCAATTTCCACTAACGCCTGGGATTATAGGTCAAATTAGATGGACCATTTCAGCCAACAATCAATGACGTTCAAAGTATCACAAGCAGAGTTCCCAAGCCAGATGGTCTCCTGCTGTGAACGTCATGCCTTGATTGCTTTTATGCAGCAGCTGTTGATTCTCCTCTGACTCTCTCTAGTGTGACCACCACAGTTGAGTGAAGGGTTAAAGTACTTGAAGCAGTGACAATTTGTTGCTCGTTTCAGAGCAGAGCAACACGTGGTGCTAAACCACCTCCTTGTGTGCCTTTATAAGACCTGTAAATCCTTATCTCAGAGCTCTCCTCCTGGGCTCCGCTGTGTCAGAGTGTAGTACGAGGCCCGGGCTGCAGCCCATTTAAATAAAACAGCTGTAGAGTCTGACTCTCGGTGGTCTTCTTGGCGGGGGTCCTGCGACCTAGGCATAACATTGAGGATGTCATCAGGAGAAGAGATTGTGACCTCACCATCTCTAGCCTGCCAGCTGTGAGTAGAGAGGATTCTCAGCACCTGCACTGGACTCTGGGAGATTCAGAAACCCAAGATGCCTGGAGGATCCTTTTTCTGCAACATGAAACTTGGGGGCCAGATGTGGTGGGCCATCCTGGCTGGCTCCAGGGGTAGGAGAGTAGGCCCCTTGAGCCTGGCCTTCAGCTGATGGCAACCTCATTCACTCTTGAGTGGGGAATTGATTGCCACAGAGCTGGTCAGCCACTGGCCAGAGATCTTTGAGAAGATAGGCATCCCAGAGGTCCCGGAATCCAGCGAGTACACCATGGATCATGTCTTCAGAGCCAAAACATTTAAGTTCAGTGGCACCAGGAGGCTGGGAAGAGGGAGGAGGAGAATTGTGGGAGAGCTACATCAGGCTTTGCCCTGCCCACCATGATGCTTACCTGAATGGGATGGGACTTTTCTGTAGTATTTTTGTAAACAGATGCTCATTTATTTATGCAAGAAAGAGTCACAGTGTGTGCCAGGCTCTGGAGGCGTCATAGACAATGAGAGTTTCCATTGCTGGTTTCACAGCACATGAAGAAATCTTGGTTTGAGCTGGATGCTGGTGCTTCATGCCTGTCATCCTAGCTACATAAGAGGCTGTGATGGGAGGATCGATGCTTGAGGCCCAGGCAGGAAAGCCTGTAAGACTCTTATCTACAACTAACTACCAAAAAGAAAACACCAGAAGTGGATGTGTGGCTCAAGTCGTAGTCTGTTGACCTTGAGTAAAAAGGCTCAGGGACAGCACCTAGGCTCAGAGTTCAAGGCCCAGGAGTGAGAGAAAAGAAGGAAAGAGATAAAGAGGAGGGAAGGCCGGATGGAGAAAAGGAGGAAAGGAAGGAAGAAGGGAGAACATGTGAGCCATGGTTTGGAGTCCCTGGATCAAGGGAGCCAACCATTCACAATTTATGTGGGGACAATTTCAGAGCATAAAGCCAGTATGTAGGACCATGCTACTGACACCTCAGCAACTTTCTGACATCCAGGAGCTGTGTGGTACCTGACTGCAGAGATAAGCAGCCTCGGGTAGGCACTAGGACTCAGGACAGGTCACCAGGCTTCAATCATCCTTGGCGCCAATGAGTTTATTTTCTGGTCAGATAAGAATAAGTTGTCCAAGCGCTAGGGAGGTATTGGTGTGAGGGAGTGTTGGGGAGGGGGCAACAAGGGATAAGAAGGAAGATGAAGAGGGAGGACGATCACAGATAAGGAATGTCATGACATTGGAGCCATGACTTCGCCTGACAACCTAGACCAAAAGTGATAGACCCTTGGACCCAGTCACACTGCTATTAAGAGTCCTGGTACATTGGGTTCACCATTGACCACATGGCTATCATCCACTACAGGTTGCCTGTGCACTACATCCTTGCGGACTGGAACTTTCCAGGGCTCAATCTGAAGATGACACCCCCCCACACCCTGTTCTTTTCTCCACCAGAGACAGAAGTAAGCTGGCCACTAGCACAGGACAGCCAAGGAATGAAGGTGGGAATAAGGACCCTTGTTGCCCCAAACTTCCTCTAGGGGGCGCGAGGACCCCGTGATTGCCATTCTCAGAGGGAGAGATGGGTCTCTTTGCAGGCTCAGCCTTTTGTCTAGATGGCAGATCTGGGATTCAGAGATGGCACACTGAAGGTGGGGCAGGTTTGGATAGAGGCTGATGGGAAAACCAGAGGCACTGGTCTCTGAGCAGGGTTGTTCCTTTGAGAGTACTCACAACCCAGGAACATTTCTGGGATAGATCAGCCCTTTTCTCCTTCCTGAGTGAGAGGGACCTGGAGCCCTTGAGTCTGCGTCCCTTGGCCAAGAAATCCTTTCATTCCCACATCCTGTGGTTGGATAACTAGACCTCACCTCCCTACCCAGTGTAGAGGCAGGATAGTGAGAGATCTTGAGTCTTTGATAAGGTCAGGGGATCCTGAATATGCGATTGTACTTGATCATCCTAACTTGGTGCATGGCAAGTTCCATCTAAGATTACCATGATATAGGACATAGAATCTAAAGAATCAGAGCAGGATGGGGTCTGTTCTGGGAGTCTTGAGTATTATGTGTGAGCTTTCAGCTCCCGTATGCCCACCTGCTTCCCTTTCTTGGGTGGGTCTTTACTAGCAAAAATTGAAACTAGGGACTGGGTCCTATCCCTTGTCATTTATACTCAAAGCTAGCACTCTACCATTTGAGCCACAGCTCCACTTCCAACTTGTTTGGGTTTTTATAATTGGAGATAAAGAGTTCTCATTGACTTTGTTGCCAAGGGTGGCATCCAACTGCAGTCCACAGATTTCAGTCTCCTGAGGGGATAGGATGACAGGCATGGGAAAGTATCTTTGGCCAGGTGGCACTAACTCATGACTGTCTTCCTAGGTACTCTGGAGGTGAGATCTGAGGATCAGGGGTCAAAGCCAGCCGGGTCAGGAAAAACCCTGAAGCTCTTATCTCCAACGAACCACCAGAAAAGCAGAAGTGGTGTTGTGTTGTGGCTTAAGTAGTAGAGTGCTCACCTAGAGCTGAAATGCTCAGGGACAGCACCCAGGCCTAGGGTTCAAGCCCCACAATTGAAAAAAGAAAGAAAGTAAAACATATTTGCCTTCAAAGGATGGTCCAGGTGTGGGAGGGACAAAGAGTGGGGGTGCTGTGGTTGGGAGACAAGGTGCTCTTCCCACTGTACAGACATTTCTAAGAGCTCCCCAAGTTTACCCCAGCTTGAAGCCACAGCTTCAAGAGGACGGAGCTTGTGGCAGGCAGGGAGTGAGCGAATGGGTGCAGGGGTGGGATTGCTGTGTGTGTATTCTCTCCAATAAAGGATGGATTTGGATGCTTAGTGACAAAGTCTGAAGTGAAGGGTTGCAAGAAGTTTGTGGCCTTATGAGATGGTTTTCCTCTGGGTATGTGAAGGTGGTTGAATCCAGAAGTCTCCAGTGGCTCACAACTGTCATCCTAGCTACTCAGAAAGCTGAGATGTGAAGACCATGTTCAGAGCCAGCTTGGGCAGGAAAGTCTGTGAGACTTGATGTCCAATGGACCACCAGAAAACAAGAAGTGGTGCTGTGGCTTAAGTGGGAAAGTGCTCACCTTCAGCTGAAAAGCTGAGGGACAGTGACCTGGCCCAGGGTTCAAACCCCATGATCAACAACAAAAAAATAGGTGGCTAAGTTTTCTGCATAGCAGTGTGTACAGTGTGAAATGCCATGCTGGTCTATGAGACATTCCAGATATGTGAGAGGCTCAATGGTTTGTCTACAGTGTGTCTGAGCTCGGTAGTGCCACCTTCTTGGGGATGGTATATGATCCTAATGGAATGAGTTCATGGTTCTATTCTCAGGGACTGCTGAAGCCTTGGGCTGTCACTGTGTGTGTGTGTGTGTGTGTGTGTGTGTGTGTGTGTGTTGTGTCTGTGTCTGTGCATCTGTGTTTGTGTCTGTGTCTTTCTGTGTCTGTGTGTGTTTGTAGGTATAAGAACTGGGCCTTTAACTCAGGGCATACGTGTTGTTCCTGACCTTCTGAGCTCAAAGTTAGTGCTCTGACACTTGAGCCACAGGTCCATCTCTATCTATTTGGTAGTACACTGTAGATAATAGCCTCAGAGCCTTTCCTGCATGGGCTGCCTTTGAAGTGTATTCCTCAGACCACAGCCTCCTGAGTAGCTAGGATGACAGACATGAACCACCTGTGCCAGATTTGTGTGTGTGTGTGTGTGTGTGTGTGTGTGTGTGTGTGTGTGTAGAAGTGGGTTGTAACAAGGAGCACTGGACCCTTTGGGTAACTTCTAACTGCTATCTTTGGGGGGAGGTGCATGGATGTTGTGTCTTAGGTTTTGGGGCCTGGATGGGTGAAACGCTTAAAGTATAATACCAAGGGATCTGTGTTCCCTGGAGCTGTGTATTCCCTTGGTCCTGGTTGGTGGCAGAGGGAGCTTGGGAGGACCTGGTGGTGGGGCCCGCAGGGGGTGGCTCCCCAGGGGGACAGAGAGCATGGCCAGCACTTAGTAAGGATGCCAGCTCTGTTAGTATGGAACGCATTGGATGGGTTAGACTCTGGATGTTTTCATCATGAGGTCTGATGGGTGAGGCCAAACCTATTTTAAACCTTGACTTATGATCTTCAGATCTCAGCCTCCTGAGTAGCTAGGATTATAGGCATGAGCCTCTGGCACAGGGCCTCTGGTTCATTTTGGTATATTAGGGTTTGAACTCAAGGCCTTAGGCTTGCCAGTCAGGTATTCTACCATGAAAGCCAAGCCTTTCTGTCTTGGGCATTTCCGAGATAGAGAGTCAATATATGCTCAGGCTGGGCTGGATCACGATCCTCTTGTGACAGGTGTTGGCCACCATGACTGGTTCTCTGTATTGAGATGCTAGACAGGTAGTGCCACATTTAGTCATCGGTTTAGATGGATTGTCCCAAACTCTTAGTACACAGCAGCTGATTCTTGACCACAAGTGAAGCTCTGGGTCTTGACCATCAGACCTCAGTATCCTCCTGGGACAGTTGTGAGGAAACAAGAATTCAATATAGGGGGATCACTGGGGCAGTGCCAGGCATAGAAGGAGCGGTCGCCAGATATGGTTCTTGGAAATTCTGTGAGCATATGACAGGAAGATAGCTGGAAAGGGCTCAGATGGGGCCTGTTATTTATCGTGCAACAGGTATGGGATTATGAAACAAAACATGGCTCTCTTTCTCATTACCCTATCCCCATGAGGAAGGGGATCCTTCACTGTTCAGTTTTGCAGCTGGGGAAAATGAGGCATGAAGAAGCTGGATGACCTATTCATGACCGCCAGTTTACAGGAAGCTCAGCCTGACTTCTCTGCCATGCTCCCTATGACAATGGCTGCTATTCAGTCCACTTGTTGTGGTGGAAATTCCACTTCTTGTCAGTCCTGGGGCTTGAACTCTGGGCCTGGGCGCTGTCCCCAAGCTCCTCAGTTCAAGGCAGGCACTCTACCACTTGAGCCTTCAGCACCACTTCTGGATTTCTGGTGGTTCTTTGGAGATAAGTGTCTCACAGACCGTTCCTGCCTGCCCTGTCTAAAAAGCATGATCCTCATATCTCGGCTTCCTGTATAGCATGATGCCTGTGCCACTGACATCAAGCATAAGTCCAATTCCTACTTTCTTTCTTTCTTTGTTTCTTTCTTTTTCTCTCTCTCTCACTTTATCTCTCTCTCTCTCTCCCTCTCTCTCTCTTTCAGGAACTGGTTGAATGGGTCCTGGAGGAGGTGGCTCAGCGTCTCCATGTGGCTGGGACCCACGGTGACCTTCTCATTCTGGAGGTGGGCTGTGGGTCAGGAGCTGTCTTGCTCAGCTTGTTGAAATAGCTCCCTGAGGTAAGCCCCTCTGTGCCTGGGCTAGAACATGATGGTTATTCATTATCCATCCATCCTCTGAGTACTTCCCCACTACCCTCTGCTAAGACAGTTAAAGGAAAGTGGATGAGGAGGCATTGTGTTGTCCAACTGCCCAGCACGATCCTGGGCTTCTAATCCTCACTGCCATCTATCTGGTCAGACCCCAGTTATAAGAAAATGAATTCACTGTATGTCTACTTCGCTTTGCTGGGGTGTGTCATTTCAGGGAGGAGGGCAGTGTGCAGAGGAAAGACTCCGGACCTGACAGCTCTTGGGGTACATTTGTTCTTGTGACAGAGACAAGTCATTGTTGTGGATAAGGAAGTAGGCACCATCAAACTGATCAGGAACAATGCTCAAAGGTAAGTAGGCAGGCTGTTGAAGTATCAAACCCACCCATGATTACTTCCCACTCACAATAAGGGGGGGGGGGTGGTGCAGCGCAGGTGGCCGGCACTGGCCCTAGGGGAATATAAATGGATGGTGGCATTCAGGTACTGGGGGCTCCCACCCATCATCCTGGATATTCGGGAGGCTGAGGTCTGATGGTCATGTCTAAGGGCCAGCGCAGGCAGGAGAGACTGTGATATTCTTTTCTTTTTTTTTTTTTTGCCAGTCGTGGGGCCCGAACTCTGGGCCTGGGCACTGTCCCACAGTTCTTCAGCTCAAGGCTAGTGCTCTACCACTTGAGCCACAGTGCCACTTCTAGCTTTTTTCTGCTTATGTGGTGCTGAGGAATCGAACCCAGGGCCTCATGCATGCAAGGCAAGCACTCTACCACTGAGCCACCTTCCCAGCCCCGAGACTGTGATATTCTTATCTCCCCAAAACCACCTCCCCCCACCAGAAAAAGCCAGATGTGGTGCTGTGGCTCAAGTGGTAGTGCCTCAGCCTTGAATGAAAGAAGCTCAGGGATGACACCGAGGCCCTAAATACAAGCCCTAGGACTCACAAAAAAATAATAAAATTAATGAATAGTGGGCACCTGTTATCTTACTACCAAAAAGAATGGATTTAGTCTTCTCTCTGGTACTTGTAGCCAAAAGTAAGGGGCTTCCTTTGATGCTCCTCTAATCCTCCCCTTCTCTCCATTAGCTCTACAGGCTTCATTTTCAGGATAGAATTCAGATCATTCCACTCAATGTGACCTTATGTACCCTCCCCTCCCCACCTTCCTTGGGGTGGGGATCCTAGATATACTCACCACTTGGAGGATGAGGCACTGCAGGGATGGGGGTAGGTATCTTCAAACTCACACACATACACACACACACACACACACACACACACACACAAACACTCACCTAGGCCAACTCAGACTAACCTTTTCCAAAGGCACTTTATCTCCTTGGATTAAGTGACCTAGCAGAGGAACTTGATGCCTTGTAAATGAATATTTTAACTAGTGCTTGCTTGTTGGCACGAGATAAACAAAGAAAGAGTCTGGTGCCCATCACCTCTGGCTCAGGTTCACGTCTGACACCTTGGCTAATTAGGAGGCAAAGATCTGAGGATCAAAGATCGAAGCCAGCCATAAGCTGGAAAGCTGGTGAGAATCCACTGTCCATGGAACAACCAAAAAGTTAGAAGAGGAGCTGTGGCTCAAGTTGTGGAGCACCAGCCTTGAGTATGAAAACTCAGAGAGACTGCTCTCAGAACATGAGTTCAAGCCCACACAAAAAACGGCCCCATCTTGTTGCCCCCAGACTGCCTGGGCCTTGAGTGTACTCTCACAGAGTGTGATACAGCACAGGTCCTGGGTAGTGTATCAGAGCCTTCAGAAATTGGGTGGTGGAAGCCAGGCCTACTCCTTCGTATGCTCTTAACCCACAGCAGGTGGAAGGCAGAGCGTGACAAGGCAGGCAGCCTGCAGAGCGGAGAAGATCTTGCTCTGCCAGGGCGATTGGAGCGGGCTTTTTAAAGGCAGAACTTGGAAGGGGGTCTTGCTTAACAAGGAGGATCTGACAGGAAGCAGAGAGAGCAAAGATGCTGTAAATAAATTACAACATAGTTGAGCATGTTTAGTTCCAGCCAGGGCTGCTGGTAAGAAACTCAACACTGATGGGCAAGACTATCCCGAGACAGGCCTGAGGGTTCATAGAAGAACAGCTATCCAGGGTTGGGAATGTGTCTTAGCAGTAGTGGGCTTGCCTAGCACACAGGAAACCCTGGGTTCGATTCTTAGGTACCACATAGATAGAAAAAGCGGGCAGCAGCACCATGGCTCAGGTGGAAGAGTCCTTGCCTCGGGCAGAAGAAGCTCGTAGACAGCACCCAGGCCCTGAGGTCAAGCCCCAGGACTGTGAAAATAAAATAGCACTCCAATGGACCTTGGTGACAGGTGGTTGGCTATGCCCTGTAGCTCTTAGTAGATCCATCCATGCTTAGTGTCTCCTTCTTTGACAGAGGGGACTTGGACATTCCTTCTGCCCTGGACACCCCTGGAGGTGGTTATTAGCAACCCTCCCAACATCTTCCATCAGGACATGGAATAGCTGGCCCCAGAAATCCTCATGTACAGGTTGGTGGGGGCAGGGGGATATAGGGGCAGCCCCCAGAAGTCCTAGTGGGTCTGACCTGCCCCAGAGGACCAGTCCATCCAGAGGAGGCGGATGGGCGCTTAGAGAGGGGTAGAGATGTGGAGGGGGCACTTTAATGCCCATGGCCCTAACCAGATTCCAAGCCTCCCTTTGCTTTCTGTGAGGGAGATAGAGGAGTGTCTAGGTGGTAGTGTATAGAGGAGGACTAGATGGAAATTCTAAAGAATGAGACACCGTAAGCCATGTGCTGATGGCTTACGCCTGTCATCCTGGCTACTCAGGAGGCTGAGATCCAGAAGATCTCGTTTCCCAACCCAAGCAGGAAATTCCCATGAGAGTGTCATCCCCAATCTCCAAACAGAAATGGCGCTATGGCTCAAAAGGTACAGAACTGGCCTTGAGCATAAATCATCATCAGGGACAGTTCCCAAGCCCTGAGTTCAAGCCCCTCAACAACAACAACAACAACAAACCCAGAAAGACACCCCTTGTCTGCAAATGATGGTGAAGCAATGGGGGTACTCTGGTTGGGAGACCAGATGCTAGCATAAGTGTACAGAAATTTCTAAGAACTCTCCAGGTTTGCCCCAGCGTGAAGTCACAGCAGGGTCGGCGTTGCCTTACAAACAATTCCAGAGGTTGTGGCCTGTCTTAGGCAGGGAGTGAGCTAATGGGAGCAAGGATGGGAGGGTATTGTCAATTATATTCTCTCCATCCATGGAAATATAGTTTTGGATGCTGGTGTCAAAGCCTGAAGTGAAGGGTTGCATGTGGTTTGTAGCCTGACAAGTTGGGTTTCACCTGGCTATAAGAAGGTAACTGAAGCCGGGTGCTGCCAGTGGCTCACAACTATCATCCTAGCTACTCAAGAGGTTGAGATCTGAGACTTGCAGTTCAAAGCCAGCTTGGGCAGGAAAGTCTGTGAGATTTTATCTCTAATTAACCACCAGAAAACCGGAGGTGGTGCTGTGGCTCCAGTGGTAGAGCACACACTTTCAGCTGAAGAGCTGAGGGACTGCGTGCAGGCCCATAGTTCAAACCCCATGACCGACAACCAAAAATAAGGTGGATGAGTTTTCTACATAGGATTGTGTACAGTAGGAAATGCCATGCTGTGTTATGAGCCATTCCAGACGTGTGAGAGGCTGAGATTTGTCTACAGTTGGTTTGAAGACGGTAGTTCCATCTTCTTGGGGTTTGGGATGTTCTGGTGCTCAGGGACTGATAAGGCCTTGGGCTAGCCCTGTGTGTGTGTGTGTGTGTGTGTGTGTGTGTGTGTGTGTGTGTGTGTGTGTGTGTGTGTGTGTGTGTGTGTGTGTGTGTGTGTGTTTCCCTCCTCTTTCTCTGTCGCCTTCCTGGGTGCCTGTCTTCCTCTTCCTGACTTCGGATGTTGCCCCTCTTCCATTACAGCCTTGCCTTTAGTGCACTTTCAGGGTCTAAAATGAATCCCAAATTGTCAGAGACCTGCATATTCCAGCTTTTCATTGGGGCCCATGTCCGGTTGTCCATATATTTGGCCACCTTCAGGGGATTCTGGGTCAGCAGGCCCGGCTGGCATAGGTTCTCCCTTACCTCTGGAAGGGTGGGGTTCAGTCATGTGATGTCTTGTCCTTTTTCTCAGCTGGGCCTCTGGCTGCATGTCCCTCCCATCAGGCTGGCAGTGGAGTGGGAGAAGGGTGGTTGCCAGTGACTCTGACCAACTTGAACTTGATAGCTGACTGAAGGCTGTCCAAGCAAGAAGGATCTTGGGCTGAATGGGAGGTGAGACCCAGGTGGCTTGGAAGTATCTGTTGTTGTCTAGGAAATGTCAACGAACATTATCACAGCCAAGTCTATCTTCCAGCCCCAGCTGGACCTCTCAGGTCCTTCTAGACAATTCCGGATACCCAGAATACAGAGGCACAGACTTAAGATTCCAGGGCCAGGGAACTGGGGGATGAGAGACTGGTATGGCCAGTACCTCAATGTTCTGGGGCATTAGCCTTGACCTGGTTATGCCCTCCTTGCGTAAGTTCACTTCTTAAGTGATGGCTGGCCACACACTGGCCATTTGTGGCAGTGCTATGGAAGTGGCAGGAGCGAAAGTGAGATCTAGGTTGTCCAGAATCTGGATTTATGGTCTGTAGGGGTGGGGATGACAAAGGGTGCCTATTAAAAAATAAAAAAACATCTCAGAGCTGGAACTCAGAGCCTAGGCACTGTCCCTGAGCTAACACTCTACCACTTGAATCACAGATCACTTTTCACCTTTTTTAGTAGTTAGTGGAGAGAAGAGTCTCACGGACTTTCTTGCTTAGGCTGTCTTCAAGCTGCCATTCTAAGAGCTCAGCCTCTTGAGTCGCTGGGATTGCTGGTATGAGCAATTGGCTAGTGTTAAGGATGATAGTGGATGCATGTGCTTGCGTGCTTGTTTGCGTGCATGCGTGTGTGCATATGTGTGTGTGTTTACCAGGACTTGAACTCAAAGCCTAGGTGGTATCCTTTAGCTTGTTTTCACAAGGTTGTTGCTGTACCACTTGAACTTGAAGCTCTGCTTTCCAGCTTTTGGTGATTCATTGGAGATAAGAGTCTGCCCAGGGTAGCTTTGAATCCTGATTGATCCTCAGGTGTCAGCCCTGAGTAGCTAGGATTTTAGGCATGAGCCACTAGCACCCATTTGCAAGGATGTCTTTTCATATGCTCTTCTGTTCTAACAGCGTCTACTTGCCCTGGCCTAGATCTCTGACCTCCACATCAGCTCCCACCAGCCCTTGACTGTGTGGAGAACATAAAGCTCAAACCTGATTCCATTTTTTTGTCCTCATGGGAGGGTATGTTTCTTTTGTAGCTTGGGGTAGGAGGGTAGCTGGAGGTGCTCCGCTGGGGGAGAGGTAGTCTTTTTTAGCCAAGAAGGAAAGTATGCCCAGTTGCTAATAGCTCATGCCTTCCTAATCCAAGCATCCTCAGCAGTCTGAGGTCTGAGGATTGCCATTCAGAGGCTGCCCAGCTAGAAAAGTCTGTGAGACTCTCTTCTACAGCTAGCCACTGAAAAGCTGGAAGAAAAGCTGTGACTCAAGTGGTAGAGTGCTAGCCCTGAATGAAAAAGGTGAGGGACAGAATCCAAGCCCTCAGTTCAAGCCCTAGTACCAAGATGTGTGCACAATTGTGCATGCATACATACACACACAGACACACACAGACACACACACACACACACATGCACACACACAGAAGAAGATGTTAATGTTGAGCTCAGCTAGAAAACTCGGGGCACTCCTGAGGCATAGTCATAGTAAACTCTCAAGGCAGATCAAGTAGTTTTTCCCTAAGTAATTCTTGGGCTGAGGGGTCTGGGTCATGGCAGTAAGTTCCATGGAACCTGCCCCTCCATCCATGCACGGGGCCACAGGACCAAGGGAAGGACACTATGGATGCTCGTTTGTAGTCGGCCTACGATTGCATACCTTCATCTCCCCCGAGCACTGGTGAGGAAAGTAAGGCTCTGAGCCCTGTGACTCCTGGGATAGTGACTGCTACCAGCAGCAGCCTGCTGGCTGTGGATACCTGAGACTACAAGTCTTTCATGAGCCCAACTCAGCACCAGCCCAAGATGTGCCTGACAGATTCACACTCTTGTGATACTCGAGTGAGTGGGCATTATCTGCTGTGCCATCTTGCAGCTACTTCCCCTCCTGGCCCAGAACCGTGGTCTGAGACTTCGATTTACTGCTCAGATCCACAGTGCATCCATGACAGATGCCATTCTAATGAACAGATTAATGACCTCCGTGCTCCAAGGCTCGAACCTTCTCTGATACTGTGGCCTGCTCTGTAGGCAAAGGCCTCCAAAGATGCTGCTCTCAAGACCTGTAGGAAACTTAGACATTGGGAGACCCTCAGTGGCCCACTGGAAAGTAGGTCCAAGCAGGCCAGATGTTGGTCATGGGACTTGAACTCTGGGCCTGCGGACTGTCCCCGAGCTGTTCGGCTTACCACTTGAGCCACAGCACCACTTCTGGTTTTCTGGATGTTCCTTGAAGATCAGAGTCTCCCGGACTTTCCTGCCTGGTCTGGCTTTGAACCGTGATCCTCACATCTCAGCCTCCTGAGGAGATAGGAGGACAGGTGTGAGACACCAGTGCCCGGCTGATCTGGCCTTTCACCACAGTAGAGTAGGAGCTTCTGAAAGCTTTTCTTTATTTTTTTAGGTGCCAGTACTAGGGCTTGAACTCTGGGGTTAGGCTCTTGTCTCTTAATTTTTTTTCCCTCAAGGTTAGCACTCTACCACTTGAGCCACAGCTCCATTTTGGGCTTTTGGTAGTTCATCGGCAAGAAGAGTCTCACTAACTTTCCTCCCCTGAGCTGGCTTGACCCACAATCTCTATCTCAGTCTCCTGAGTAGCTAGGATTTACAGAGGTTGAGCCACTGGTGGCATTGGGCTAGAAGCATTTCTTAAGCAAGTATCCTTCCCTGCATTTGTCTTGACTCCTCCATGCAAAGGAGGTCTGAGGCTCAGGAGCTGTGAAAAATAAGCTTCCAGCCACCGGAAATGTCTGGGGTCTCTGGTAAAAAGCCAACTAATCTTCCCCCTGGGCCCCATTCTGGGACCCCACCCTCTGCCCTACTTGTGACTCAAATAAAAACTTGACCCAGCCTTGAATGTCCTACAAGACTTGTCTGAAGCCACATCACCATCATTCCACCACACCATCTGCTCTACACCACACCTCAGGAGCTTTGCCCATGCTGTACCTTCTGCCTGAGGCCCTCTGTCCTAAATCCACATCTTAGAACACCTGTGGAATTTTGGCATTGGTTATATCACCTCGTGGAGCAAGTCTTTCCTTCCCTTCTCCCTCTTTTTTTTTTTTTTAAATATTGAGTTTCTAGAGATGAAACTAGTGCAGGCCGACTGGCAAATGCTCTATCTTGGTGTGTGTGTGTGTGTGTGTGTGTGTGTGTGTGTGTGTGTGTGTGTGTGTGTGCATGTGTGTGCCAGTCCTGGGTTTGAATTCATGGCCTGGATGCTATCCAATCCCTGAGCTTTTGTGCTCAAGGTTAGTGTTCTACTACTTGAACCACAGCTCTACTTCTGGCTTTTTGGGTGTTTAATTGGAGAAAAGTGTCTCATATAGACTTTCTTGCTTGCAATTGGGATCCTCAGATCTCAGCCTCCTGAGTAGCTAAGATTACAGGGGTGAGCCAACAGCACCTGTCCTCTACTCTACCTCTTATCTATAACCTCAGCCCTCCTCTGAGTCCCAGAACAAAATATCACACCAGGATGGCTTTTTTCCTTGTTGATAGTCTTGGGGATTCATCTCAGGGTCTCAGCATATCCCTGAGCTTCATTTGCTCAAGGCTATCACTCTATCACTTAAGCCAAAATACCACTTTTGGCTTTTTCTGTTTCTGTGGTGTTGAGCAATCGCACCCAGGGTTTGTGCATGCGGGCTAGGTAAGCACTCTACTACTAAACCACAATCTTAGCCCAAGGCTCCCTTCTAACCGGAGTTATGAGGGTGGGGTTTATTGGCTTACCCCCTTTGGTGTAGAAATGTCTATTTCATATCTTTGCCACGATTTGGGACCAGCCTGTGACTCATCAATGAGGAATGATAAATGAGTGATAACCACAGACCCCAGAAGTCTAGGCTCACATCCTACAGAAGGATAGAGAATATGGCGCCAGAACGTTTGACAACTCCTACACCCTAGGAACTGTGCTTTCCCTGGAGGCAGTGGCTGGCTTCATGGTGTCCCAATGGGACACCTCAGCCAGAATATAAGGCTTCAGTTCTTAAATGGCAGAGAAGGAGGCTTTGTTCCTGTTGCCCGCTCAGACTTTGTACTCTCTGAGGACTTGTCCCAGCTTGCCCAGGTTGGGGGGCTGGGCATGGGCAACCTGCTGAATGCCCATTATCCATACACAGATACATGGTGTTAATGGCTCCTTTTTTAATTTTGGCAGGTCTGGGGTTGTACTATGATCCTAGGCTCTGTTCCTGAGCAACTTTTGTTCGAGAGTAGTGCTCTGCCCTTGAGCCACAACCCCATGCATGGGTTTTTTTTCCCCTGTGATCTCTTGGAAAGAAGAGTGTCGTGGACTTTCCCAACCTGGCTGAATTCAAATTGGCATTCTCTACATCTTGGCCTCCTGAGGAGCTAGGATTACAAGCAGGAGCCATGGGCATCTTGCTTACTTTTCTTCTTTTTCTTTTTTTAAATCGTAACAATCTGAAATCTTTTTTTTTTTTTTTTTTTGAGTCGGGTCGTGGGGCCTGAACTCTGGGCCTGGGCACTGTCCCTCAGCTCTTCAGCTCAAGGCTAGCGCTCTACCACTTGAGCCACAGCGCCACTTCTGGCTTTTTTCTTTTTGGTTATGTGGTGCTGAGGAATCGAACTCAGGGCCTCATTCATGCAAGGCAAGCGCTCTACCACTGAGCCACCTTCCCAGCCCCACAATCTGAAATCTTCACGGTGTCATTCCAATGGTTTGCATTCGAATTAAATGACCCAGGCCTGGAGTTTGAATGCTAGTACTGCCACCCACAAATGGAGGGAGAGCCTGACAAACTCATTCCTGTTCATGGGAATGCTTATGTAGTGTTATTAAAGTAACAATTAAAATGTACAGTGGATTCATGACCCTATTTTAGAACGACACACAAAAATTAATGGGTTTATGTCTTCCATTCTAGCACCATGGTATAATTAAGGATATTGATTAATTCTTAATTAATGCTTTTATAAGTATTCAACCCAGATACTTCATTAAATGGAGGCAAAATTTAATAACTAATAATTGGTAATAATGTATATAATTTAATATCCTCACAGTCCCACTCTCTGTATATGTATATATATGTATATATGTTTATATCTATCTCTCTATCTACTTCAATCTACACATTTATCAATGTATACATACACACACATATATATATATATATGTAAATATATATATATGGCACTACTAGTGGCTTGATCACAGGTACTCATAACTTCCTGGCAGCTCAGTTTGCAGGAGGCTGATCTACTAAGACTGTGACCCTATTTATGGATTGGGCATTGTAGGCTGTGAGATGAAATCCCAGCATGGCCAAAAATTTATTCGTGGTGTAAGAAGCCAATTTTTGACACATTATTTTCCTTCTCTGTGAAAGTTCTTGGTCTCAGTATATGATGTATAATCCATATGCAACTATATCCTATGTGATATGATGTAATAAAAGAAATGTTACATGTGTATATACTAAATAGTAAATAAATAAGGGTAATAAATGTCATATGCAGTAATCCATGTATGTAAATAGATCTCATATATTAATATTACTTTTTCCAATGCTGGGGCTTCAATTCAGGCAATGGGAACTGGTCTGAATTTCTTGTCTTCAAGGACGGTGAGCCTTTCCTCTTCACCCAGACCTTGAGTTCAAATCCCAGGCCTACTAGAAAAATGGTGCAAATTCCAAACCAGGGCCTTATTATAATTATAATTGTTGTTGTTATTATTATTATTATTGTTATTGTTTTGGCCAAGCACGGGGCTTGAACCCAGGTCTTGGCATGTCTGCCACAGCTGGTGGTGGCATCCCAGGACCTGAGTTCAAATCTCAGAGTGGCAAAAAAAATAAATAAATAAACTGTAAAGGAGAAGCATAAAACTGAGAAGTTCAAGGAGGTAGTTTTACTTTTTTTTCCTTCGTATTGTGACCTCCCTAGGTCTAAATGACAAGGCCCAGAAAGCGTACATTATCTTGCATTGCTGATGTTTGGCAGGGTATTAGGGAAGCCATAGCCAAAACCAGCAACTTAGGCCTGTAGGTCGAAACCCAGGACTGCCACTAATGAATGGAGATACTCAGAAACCTATTCCCATATATATCCATACGAATGGAATGTTATAAATGTAACAATTAAATTAGTAGTTAGTGTACGAAATTATAAAATTATACGCAATTATACTATATTGACTAATTTTCAATTAGTACTTTAATATGTATTCAATCATGATACTTAAAAAGGAATAATTTACTTGCCAATAATCGGTAGTAATATTGTATATGCAATTTCATAATATATAGACATCTCTTTCTTGTTTTATCCATATGGAATTATTTGTCTATCTACCAATCTGTACATTTATCTGTTCATACAATTGTCACTCCTGGGGCTTAATGATAGAATGTTTGCCTAGTAATTACAAAACCCTGCGATTTTTGTGTACACAAAAAAATCTAGAATTCGTGCTGTCAACCAAGCAGTCGAGCACTAGCTTTGAGCATAAAAACTTAGGGACTGTGTCTAGACCCTTACTCAAGACCCAAGACTGGCACAAAAATAAAAAGGTAGAATGTTTTGACTGCAATGATGTAAGTATAGGATTACAAATACCTCATCACAAGTATAGGACTACAAATACCTCATCACAGAGCAAGCTGGGAGTCTGGTGCTGACAGTTGCCATCTAACCTGACAACATGTCTCATGATACTATTATCTTATATTCACCACTTAGAAACTTGAAGTGGAAGCTGGGCATCGGTGACTCATGCCTGTCATCCTAGCTTTTAGGAGGCTGAGAGATGAGGATCATGGTGCAAAGCCAGCATGGGCAGGAGATTCCTTGAGATGCTTATCTCCAAAGAACCACCAGAAAGCCTGAAGGGGCGCTGTAGCTCAAGTGGTAGAGTGTTAGACTTCAGCTGAAGAGCTCAGAGACAGCACCGAGGCCCAGACTTGAACACCTCCAACATACAATAAAGAAGGAAATCTGAAGTGGAGTGCTGGGAACTTGTGTTAGGGGTAGAGTGCTTTGCATGTACGAAACCCTGGGTTTGAATCCTTAGTACTACATCCCTAGAAAAAAAGTCTGAAGTGGCTCTCTGGCTCAAATGGTAGAATGCTATCCTTGAACAGGTGAAACAGGTACAATGCTCATGTCCTGAGTTCAAGCTCCAGGACTAGTGTATGCACACACACACACACACACACACACACACACACACACACACACACACACACACACACACATACATACAGAGCAGAAGTGAAGTTGTGACACAAAATGGTAAAGCACCTGGATTCTGCTCTGAACTCATGGTCATCACCCTGGCCCTGTGTTCAACCCCAAAACCTAGCCACCCGGAGCCTGACTAGGAGAGGACAAAGGTTTCAAAACCTGATAAGGTTCACCAGACCTAGATGACAGGAAGGATTGTGATTTTGCACAAGTGCTTAGATTTAGCAAACTTCCAGAATCTTAGGGAGGCATCACCATTGCCAATTAGGAATCTTCATTAGGTTCAGCTCCGTAGTTGTCTGTGAGAGGGACTCTTGAATTAACGGTAGCAGTTTGTTTCAACATTGGAACATAGTCTCAAAAAGACAGGACAAGAGCAGGGAACTTGGCCTGCCACAGGAGGTGGCACAAATGAAGGCTTCCTGTCAAAACAGAGCACTGGGGAAAGAGTTAGTTTGAGGTACAAAGAGGCCTTTTTCTCCTGGCCTTCAGAGCCCATCCACACTCATCCTCACTAATTGCCCCGGATAAATTGTGTGTTACACAGCTGTACAGGAGTGAAGCTTTTTGTCTGCCTGTTCCAGCAGTGAGTCAGACTTCCTCCAGCAGCCTGTGGTGCACAGAAACCCTCAGGATAACCTGGGAACAGTGAGGGGAGCCCCAGAACATGCACTGTCTTGAAAACACTGTCTGTGTTATGAAATCATTCTATCCAAAGCAAATTTCCTAGCTTGGTGCCTTTCTTCACAGCGACCTTGGATGTTCACCGATAGAAATACATGCATACATACACAGACACATGGAGTTAACAGCTCTTTTTTGTGGCTTTTCATGGCTTTTTTTAATGGCTTTTTTTTGAGGTTTGAACTGTGAGCCTAGACATTGTCCCTGAGCTCCTTTTGCTGAAGGAAGCACTTTATTGTCTTAAACCATGATTACCATAGGCTGGGGTACAGCATTTACACTCACAGATGATCCGGGGATCCTAGGACACGAGTTCAACTCCCAGCACTGGCAAAAATACATCAAACCAAAGAGAAAAAAACGGAGAAAGAAAAAAACAGAATGTTTACACAACCATTTTACCTCTTTTTCCTTGGCACTGTGACCATCCTGGGTCTCAATGACTCGGCTGGAAATTGTATGTCACCTTGCATGGCCTAAGGCTTCTGGGCTGTCAGTGAAGCTTGAGCCCAACAGAGATACCTAGGCCCTGAGTTCCATGATCCTGGGACTGCCACCTACACACAGCTGAAGATCCTAGGAGACTCGTTCCTATCTATAGGAACACTAATAGAATGTTTGACATTTACTAATTTAATTACTAATTAGCTAGTCTTTCTAGTATAAGATTGTATGCAATAAATATAAGTCATTGATTAATTTAATTAGTACCTTATTAAGTCTTCTACCATGAGCAATTAATAGAGGCATAATTTTAGAACAAATAATTGGTAGTAATAGAATATATAAAAATAAGATATAGACAGACATCACTTTATATAGAGTTATACACTAGAACCTACATAAATGTCTGTCTCTCTATATATACATTTATTTATAGATGAATATACATATGCAAACACACACACACACAGCAAGCTACACATCTATCTGTTTATGTATTGGTCACTCCTAGGCCTTGACCTCAGGTCCTCAAATTTGCTCAGCAACTTCACTTGCATCAGACTGTTGTGCTAACATTAACTCCTTCATGAAGTGGGCCTTCTAGGCCTGGAGTTCAAATCACAGAACTGCCAAAAACTTAATCCTGGTGGAAGAAGCCAATTGTCTCACTTGTTTTCCTTATCAGTGAAAGTCCTGGGTTTCAGGAATGATGTATAATACATAGGCAAATCTATGTCCTATGTAATAGGATGTAAAAAATGTTATATGTGCAATCATACTCATTAAATAGATAAAAATAAATAAAACACAAAATAAAATGAATAACTACAATAACCACAATATGCATTAAAAGTGCATGTAAATATAAATCATGTATATGAATATTACTTTTTTTCGAGTGCTAGGACTTGAATTCAGGCCCGGAGAACAGGCTTGACTTTCTTGTCCTCCAGCACAGTGAGCTTCCCGTTCCCCCACAATGCTGCAGATTTACCCAGACCCTGAGTTCAAATCCCAGGCCTGGAGAAAAAATGGCGTGAATTCCAAGCCAAGGAGCCTCACAATTTTTAAAATATTTCAATTAATTAATTAATTAATTAATTAATTTTTGTTTTGTCAAGCACAGGGCTTGAACTCAGGTAGTGGCAACTCTGCTTCAGCCTTGATCACTCTAGGCTGGGGTGCAGCCACTGTACCCACAGCTGAACCTGAGTTCCTGGGCCCCAAAAACTGACAGGAAAAAAAATGAAAAGACAGGTAAAAATCCGGGAACTTGCAGATGGCTCCAGTTTTACATTTGCCTTCTTTGCAAGGTAACCATCCTGGATTTGAATGGCATGGCTGAAAATTGTTTGTAAACTGGTATTTCTGAAGGCTAGCGGACTACCAGGGAAGGCATAGGCCATCTCGGCAACATAAGCCCTGTGTTAGAAGCCCGTTCCTGTCCCCTACCAATGGAGGGAAATCCTAAGGGTCTCATTCCTATTCATAGGAATACTGATGGAATTTTACGAATGTCAAGGTTGAATTAGTTGTTCCTGAAAGATACTACTATAAAATTAAACAGAGTGATTTTAGAAGACCGATGGATTTTAATGAATTTTTTTGACACATTAAAAGAATGCTTTTAATTCCATGGATGGAATAGTTTCAGAACAGTGGTTGATTCAATTAAAAATTCATTAAGGATGGAAACAGTCATATTAATTGCATAGAGGCATAATAAATACCCAAGAGTTGGTAAGAATGTAGTCTATATAACTGAAGAATGTATAGAAACCTTTAGCACTCTATAAAGATCTATATTAATTGTTTTTTTTTCAGGGCTTTTTTTTTGTGAGAATACCTTACTGAGGAGTTAAAATTACATGGTCAAGATAAAGAGTACCTTTTGTATCAAGCATTGTTGCCTTCTCTTTATTTCTCCTTCCCAGCCCTTCCCATACTACCTGTCACCCCCGCCAGATCCTCCCCCGCCCTCCACACCAAACTTGTAAAGTTCGTTTTTCGACATAATAAATTGTACATCTCATTGTTGCAATGGGTCCACCAACATCAAATACAGTGAAAGCAGGGGTTATAGCATGGGGGAGGGGCATACAATGCAACATAGAAATCATCTTGTAAATATGTTAGAAACAATTGCATGAAAGGAAAAAAAAACAAAAAAATTTGAATACTTATCTTGGGGTTTATTCCCCTAATATCAACTTATCTGACCTTTTCTGCTTGACACAGACATATGCCAGTTATGGCATATATGGGAAACCATGGTACCTATGTTTATTTGGGCATGGCTTACTTCACTTAATATAATTTTTTCCAAGTCTTTCCATTTCCTAACAAATGGGGCAATGTCATTCTTTCAGATGGAGGCATAGAATTCCATTGTGTGTATATACCACATTTTCTTGATCCATTCATCTACTGAGGGGCATCTGGGTTGGTTCCATATCTTAGCTGTGGTAAATAATGCTGCAATAAACATAGTTGTGCTGGTAGCTTCAGTATGGTCTTGTTTGTGATCATTTGGGTAAATGCCCGAAAGTGGGATTGCTGGGTCATAGGAGAGCTCTATGTGGAGTCTTTTGAGGAACCACCATACTGCTTTGTGTACTACCATCTGCATGCCAATCTGTTCTTATTTTGTCAACCCCTGGGGCTTGATCTCAGTGCTGGAACTGCTTGTCAGCTCCATCTGCCCCATGCTGGCCAAGCTGACACTCATCCATTCATAAATTGAGCCTTGTAGGCTGTGAGTTCAGATGCCAGCACTCACAAAAATTGAAGTGTGGAGTAAAAAGCCCAGGGTGACACGTTTTCCTTTTCTGTGAACATCCTGGGTGTCAGGTGTGGAGTTTCATACATAGGCAAATCTATATGCTATGTAATAAATGTAGTAATTATTCCACTTGTAATAAGTCAATAAAATAAATGGTAAATAAATGAATAAAACAAAAAATTAAATAAATAACTACACTAAGCGCAATATGGAGTCAACATACAGGGCTCAAACTCAGGGCCTGGCAACTGCCTGGCAGATGAATTGGCTAGAGGCTGCTTTGCTGACAACCACCCATTCATGAACTGAGCCTTCTAGGCTCTGAGTCAAGATCCTAGCACTGCCAAAAATAGAATCTTGGAGTAAGAAGCTGAGCGGGACCCATGTTTTCCTTTTCTTTGAAAGTGCTCAGTGTCAGGTAAGATGTATAATTCGGGTGCAAATCTATATACTATATAATAGGATGTCATAAAGGTAAAAAATGTCATAAGTGGAATAATTGTCACTAAAATAAATGAAAAAGAGATTGAATTAATAGTGAATCATTCTGGGATAAAATTAGACACAGTAATTATAGGAGGTGGATTAAGTTTAATTAATATTTTCTTTTCTTAAGTATTAACAGAATAAAAATGACATGTTGATACTATTAAATACCTAATTGATAGTAACACATGGTGCATAATTTAACTATATATAGACATCTGTTTCATTCTATAAAATATGTAATTATATGTATGGATAATAATAAGATATAGAGTAATTATTAATTAATGATTTATTAATTGTTCCACTGGGACACACCATTGAATGGAGACATAATTTCATGCCTAATAATTGCTAGTAATATTATCTATAATTTAATAATATACAGACATCTCTCTGTTTATATCATATTTATATACAGCAATCTCTGGTCACTCCTGGTTTCAGTGGTTGAGTGCTCACTTAGTAAGCACCAAGCCCTTGGTTTGATTCCTCAGTGCCATATAAACAGAATACTGGGAAGTTCTGAGGTCTTTCAATCAATTGAGTGCTAGCCTGGAACACAAATGCTTAGGGACAGTGTCTAAGCCCTTACTCAAGCCCCAGGACTGCCGCCACAAAAAGGTAGAATGTTCTAACTGCAACTATACTAGGACAGAACTTCAAATACCACATCACAGAGCAAGCTAGGAGTCTGGTGCTGACAGCTGCCACCTAACCTGACTTAGCCAGATATAAACGCTGCAACCAGCTCCATGGAACCAGACACAACAGGCTTACCCCCATCATCCTAGCTGCTCAGGGGCTTTAAAACCCAGTCCTGGCAGGAATTCTGTGAGACTCTTTAAAATGTGGCTTCAAGTGGTAGAGCTCTAGCCTTGAGCAAATGTTATTAGAGTATAATCTCCATGTTTTGAGTTCAAGCCATATGCCTAACCCCCCCCGCAAAAAAAAACACCACCACAATAAACCATTAGATGTGAACTTGTGTGATTTGTGAAATGTTCCTCAAAGAATGGTGTTACTGATGAAAGCACCCTAATTCTAATAACAGCTTGTGGAATAGAGCTAAATGCTGAGTCCTTCATAAGGTGCTCTGTGCTGAGTTCTCCACATGGTGCTATGTACTGAGTCCTTCACAGGGTGCAGTGTGCTGAGTTCTGCATTGGGTGCTGTGTTCTGGGTCTTTCACAAGATGCTGTGTGTTGAGTCATGCAAAGAGTGCCATGTGCTGTGTCCTTCACAGGTGCATTCTTTCATTGGGTCCTTGTAAGAGCTCCACAACTGAGATGATTATGTAGACAAGAATATTGAGGCTCAGATTTGTCCCCATGGCAGGGACAAAATTATGTATTACTGAAGGCTAGTAAGTTGGCTCCTGTAGACAATTGTGTTATTTTTTTTTCTGTTTATTCACAGTCATGAACCTTGAAATCGGGGCCTAGGCACAGACCCTTACCTCTTGGGCACATGGCTAGCACTCCTCCACGTGGAGCCAAGGACCCCCTTGCAGCAGAGTGCCACCTAGGTATCGATAGCTGAGGTCTGTCATCCTGACTTCTCAAGAAGCTGAGATCTGAGGATCTGGGTTTCAAACTGTCCCAGACACAAAGGTCCCATGAGACTTTTATCTCCAATTCACCACTAAGAAACCTGACATTGAAGCTGGGTGCTTGTTGCTCATGCCTGTCATACTAGCTACTCAGGAGGATGAGATCTGAGTATCATGGTTTAAAGCTAACCTGGGGAGGAAATTCTTTGAGACACTTAGCTCCAATGGACCACCAGAAAACATGAAGTGGAGCTTTGGCTCAAGTGTAGGGTATAAGACTTGAGCTGAAGAGTTCAGGGAGAGCACCCAGGCCCAGACTTCAACTCCTACAACCACCAACAACAAAAAAGACAGAAACAAACTAACAAACCTGAAGTACAGGGCTGGGAATGTGCCTTAGGGGTAGAGTGCTTTGCATCTATGAAACCCTGGACTTTATTTCTCAGGACCACAACACTAGAAAAAGGCTGCAGTGGCTCAGTGTCTCAATTGGGAGAGGGCTATACTCGTACAAGAGAAACTAGATACATTGCTGATTTCCAGCTCCAAGACTGGTATATGCCCACTTGCACAGCCACACACACACACACACACACACACACACACACACACACACACACACACACACGAACACACACACACAGACCAGAAGTGAAGTTGTGACACAAAATGGTAAAGCACTGGGCTTCTGCCCTGAGCTCATGGTCAGTACCCAGGCCCTGTGTTCAACCCCCAAGCCTAGCCACCCAGGGCCTAATTAGGAGAGGTCAAAAGTTTCAATATCTGATGAGCTTCACCAGCCCTAGATGACAGGAAGCTTTGAGATATCCGACATGTGTTTGGATTTCCCAAGCTTCCAGAAACCTGGGAGAGGCATCATAGGCCCATCATCTCCAACAATGAAACATTTCATTAGGTTCAGTGCCCTAGTTGTCTGCCAGAAAGTCTCCTTAGTTATATTGAGCACTGTATCTGAACACCGGAATATAGTCTCACAAAGGCAGGATAAGTGCACAGGACTTGGCCTGCCATGGGAGGTGGCACAAATGAAGGCTTCCTGTCAAAGCAGAGCACTGGGGAGAGGGATCGCTTGGGATACAGAGGCCTTTTCTCCTGGCCTTCAAAGCCTGCCTACACTCATCATCACTAAGTGACACAAATGGAGTTGTTTGTTAAACAGCTGAACAGGAGTGAGGCCATTTGTCTACATATCCAGACAATGAGAGAGACTTCTTCCAGCAGGCCTGGGATGCAGAGAAACAATGAGAGAGACTTTTCCCAGCAGGCCTGGGATGCAGAGAAACCCTCAGGCTACACTGGGAACAGTGAGGGAAGCCCCGGAACATGCACTGTCATGAAAGGAGTCTCTGTTATGAAATCATTGAACTGAAAACAAATTTTCTAGACTGGTGCAATTCATAATAGCTACTCTGGAGATTCACCTATAGGAATACATCCATGTACACAGAGACATGGAGGTACAGGCTCTTATTGAGGGGGCAGGTCCTGGGGTTGAAATATGAGCCTAGGCATTGTCCCTGAGCTCCTTTTACTCAAGGGTATTGCATTAACCTTGAATCACAGCCCCACTTCTGGGTTTTTCTGTGATCTCTTAGAAATAACAGTGTCATGGACTTTCCTATGCTGGCTGGATTCAAACTCTGATTCTGTACATCTCAGCATCCTGAGGAGCTGGGATTATAGTCAGCCACCACTGGCTTTTGCCTTTCTTTTCTTCTTCATTTTTTAATCTGTACAATCTGACTTCTTAACAGGGTCATTCCAGTGGTTTGTTCTTTATAGCTGCTTTCTCTGAGAAGGATTTTCTCTCCTCATCTTCTCCTCTAGTCACAGGTTTGAAGCCAAAAGTGAGAAATGAGTGTCACAGGATTTGGCAGCTAATGTCTACATTACATGCCAGTTCTGTCACTTAGCATTGAGCTGCAGTGAATTTACTGTCTAAGGATGAGAGAACCGAAAGCTGGAGCAATCCTCATACTGTCTGCATTGCTCCTTTTGCCTATAAAATGATCTAATAATTATGAGTGTTGTGTGTCTCCAATCTTCATTATCTAGAACACACTAGAAGCATCTACATGTTTCTGTTTTTCTCTAGTACCTCCCGAGATTTAGACTAAGATTTTGTGTGGAGGGGCTCCTCAGGGAATCCCTGAAAAAGCTGGTTTCAGTCTCCTGGAGAGATCGCAATTCAAAGTCAGCCTGAGCACGAAAATCTGTGAGATTCTTATCGCCAATAAACCACCAGAAACCCAGAAGTGGAGCAGTGTCCCAGAGGGTAAAGTTCCAGCTTTGAGAGAGAAAGGCGAGCAGGGGACACAGGCCAGACCAAGCAGGAAAGCCTGGGAGGCACTTATGTCCAATTAATGACCAGATGGCTGGAAGTGGAGCTGTGGTGGTGGTAAAGCCTCAGCCTTGTAGGAAACAGCTGAGCAATGCATTGGGCCCTGTGTTTCAGCACTGGGATGGCTTCTCTTTTCAAAAAGAGAAGGCCAAGTTTATGTATCAGTCCACTACCTACTTATGTGTGTATATGACCTCCCTGAGTACAAACAGACCATATGCAATGCTTCTCCTTTTGTTTACTGATTCATTTTTCAGATATGCTCATTGCACATACTGCACCATTCTCTTTATTTCAGGCCCATGGCTCTTCTCTTCTAGGGTTTCAGGCCTATGTCCTTATATGATGCACACTTAAGCTCTCAGCAGTCTTTATTTATTTACATTTTATTATGAGGCCAATGTAGGAACAGCCACAAATCAGGCAGGGGAAAAGAAGATAAGGTTTTGTAGAAATAACTAGTATTCAGAAAATTAAATTTGGGGATGTAAAATGGTAGCATACTTATGTAAAAACTACCATGAAGAAAAAGATGTGGCTGCAGGCTTGGATTAGTGAAAGAGTGCTTGCCAAGCATGCAAGAAGCCGTGGGTATGATTACTCAGTATCACATACACAGAAAAAGCCAGAATTGGTGCTGTGGCTAGATCTGGCAAACGAAACCTATGTAGGTAGGTAGGTAGGTAGGTAGCTAGGTGGGTAGATAGATAGATAGATGATAGATAATAGATAGAAAGAAAGATAGATAAATAGAAAGAAAAATAGACAGATAAATATATAGACAGAATGAAACATGATAGATTAACCTGGTCTTGGATGTCAGGAGGAATGAAAGGAACAATTCCCAGTCATGATGCCTTCTGCAATGTTCCGGCTGCCAGCTTTGCCTTCACACAACCACAGAGCAGGAAGACTGTCTCTTTCCCACTTCTCAGGCAGCCAAATGCCCCAGAGCCAAGAGGGTAGAGCCAGGTTCTAACTCAGGTGCTTGGAGACAGAAGAGAAAGGGCCCTGCTTCTCCTTGGACTGGGAATTTGCATTAATGATGTGCAGAATGAAGGAAGGAGAATGGACTGGCAGAGGAAGAAGAATGGTCTTTAAATCTGACAGATGGACAGTCAAAACCCCATTTCTTAAGACCAAAGAGCCGGGTTTTTCTTCTCTGTTCCTCCCCTCTCCCCCACTAAACTGGCTCTCTATTTTTCCCCTAAAGATAGCCTGAGGCTCCCTTCACCTGAGGGAAGAAGGTTAATCAGTCATTTTTTGAAGAGGGTGAGAAAAGCCTGTCCCTGGTGTAACTCTAACAAATGTTTCAGGGTTCCTCCCATTGCTGGCTTTTGCAGCTGACTTCCCTGTTGAGTGTGTACATTCTGCCTCCTAATCCTGTACTCCTACGTTTCTGCACCTAGCCTGGCTTTTGCAACCATTTTATGTCCTTCAATTACAGTGTTACACTGGAGTTTTTCTGCAAACAGTTCTAGGGCTTGGATCCTGATAACTTCATTTGAACCCAGGATGGTTCAATAATGTTTCTTTCCTGCTTCTATAGCTTGAGAACACTAAGAACATTTAGAGTGCAAGTAGCTTCTCATCATCAAGGGAAACACAGGAAGCTCTTGAATATCTGACATTTCAGAAGTGGAAGTCAGAGTGTCATAGACCTTTCTGCCCTGGCTGGCTTCACCCTGTGATCCGGAGACCTCAGCCTCTTGAGCTAGGGCTTGGTTCAGAAATGTAATGACATTGACAATACAAGTCAACTGCTTATCACATAGGGTTCGGGAAGCATATTAAGCCTTTCAACAATGGACCTTTAAGAACCATGTAGGACACAAGGTTACAATGCTAGAGTCTAAGAGGCTGGGAATATAAATCTGCTACATTTGAACCTGGAGCTCTAACTCCAATTCTGGTGTACATCAGTGTTCATTTTCCAGAGAACGTTCTCCTAATTAGCAAATAGGAAAGTACTTTGATTAATCCTCACTTTTTTTCCAGTTATGTGTCTTGTACTCAACCCTGGGCACTGTCCCTGGGCCCGTCAACTCAAGGTGAACACTCTACCACTAGAGCCACAGCGCCAGGTGGGGTCTTTTGGTGGTTCACTGGAGATAACAGTCTAACAGGCTTTGCCTAGGCTGTCTTTGAACTGTAGTCTTCAGCTCTCAGCCTACTGAGAAGCTAGCGTTCCAGGTGTGAGCACTGGCATCTGGCCTATTGTTTTTGTCAGTCCTGGGGCTTGATCTTAGGACCTTGGTACTATCTCTGTGTTTCTTTTTCTTAGGGTTAGCCACTTGAACCACTCCACAGCTTCTGGCTTTTCCTGAGTATGTGTCAGTGAGGATTCAAACCCTGGCATTCATGCATGCTGAGGGAGCAAGCTCTTTACCACTAAGCCACATTTCTAGCCCCACCCTTAAAATTTTATCCTTCAATTTGCCTATCCTCAGGAAAAAGCTTCTGAGTATAAATCATCTAAAGAAATCTCTATAAGATGATGTGCAAAGCTAAGAAAAAACTCAGGGAGAATGGGAAGGGATAGGTAGGGGAAATAAAGGAGGAGGCTACAATGCTTGATAAGAAATGTACTCATTATCTTGCCCATGTAATTGTAACCCCTCTCTACAGTATTTTCACAATAAAAAGAAAAAGAAAAAAGACCAAAAAAAAAAAAAAAAAAGAAAAAGCTCATATATGGGAGAAAATCTAAACATGTGAAGACTGTGACAAATGGCTCCATTTAATTATGTATTATATTTCAACTCTTAATAAAATATTAGTGAAAAGTGAGTCAATGTCCTAAATTATTGTGTATAATTTTATAAGAGCTGTGCAAAATGTAATAAATATTATGTGTATAATAATACTAAATACAATAATCAATAAATAAATGAATCAAATAAAAATAAAATACAAAATCAATAATAAAAATCATAATATGAAATTAACATACATATGTAAGTATATATCATACATTTATTACACATGTATAGAAATGTTGTTTTTCCATTGCAGGGCCTTCATTCAGGCCCTGGGAACTCTAGCCTGAATTCCTTTACCTCAAGGATAGTGAGCTTTGCCTAGCAAAAGAGTTACCTGGATGGTGAGCTCAAATCCTAGCAATGGCAGAAATACTGGCCCAAGTTCCAAGACAGTGACTTAATTTTTTTAATGGAAGCAGTTATGTTTATTCAGTTCCATACTGAAAATTAAAAATAGGTAGCATAGAATTTTGTACAGCTATTCATATTTCCTTCCCTTACCCCCCAAAGTGCTTCTCTGAAAACTAATATGTTTCTTTTTTTGTATTTTTTATTGTAAAAATGTTGTACAGAGGGGTCACAGTTACATGAGCAAGGAAATGAGTACATTTCCTATTGAGCATTGTTGCCTCCTCCTTTGTATTCCCATTACCATCCCTTCCCTCCCATCTTGAAAACTAGCTCCCCCTGCCAATATCAGTGACTTAATTTTTCATTTTTGGTTGGCGTGGGGTTTGAACTCAACTAGTGGTAACTCTTCCCTCACATTGCTACAGATTTACCAAGAACCCGAGTTCAAATCCCAGGCCAGGAAATAAAACTGGCAGAAATTCCAAACCAGGGAGTTTTAGTTTTTAATTTTGTTAAATTATTTATTTATTGGCCAACCATGGAGCTTGAAATCAGGTCATGGAAACTGCCTCTGCTTGGATTTCCCTAAGCTGGGATGCAGTCTCTGATCCTGAGATCCTAGGCCCAGGGGGCTATCAGGAAGAAAAGAAAAAGCTAGAAAACACAAAAAGTGGTGAGCTGCAGAGGCCTGGGTTTTTATTATTTTTTTTCTTTACACAGTGACCATCCTGGGACTGAATGACACGGCTGTAAAGTGGACCTGACCTGCCATTGCTGTTGGCTGGTGGGCTCTCAGGGAAGCCATAGGCCAACCTGTCAACATAGACCCTAGTTTCAAATCTCAGTCCTGACACCAATGGCAGAAGATCACAAGAGACTCGTTCCTATGCATAGGAATACTGGTTGAAAAAGTACTTCATGCCTTGGTCTAGTCTAAAATTGGATGCAATAATCTTAGAATGCTGATTGATCTTAATTAATAGTTTATTAAGCATGATACGAATAATATTCCTTCACTGGCAGTATAATAAATACCTAAGAATTGGTAGGAACATAGTAGGTGTCATTCTATCATAGATAGACGACTCTGGCACTCTTTACTAATGTATATTTATTTGTATAGCACTGTCTGCCTATCCATATATCGTTGTTTTGGCCAAACATGGGGGTCAATCTCATCATGTGGGAACCCCCTCACAGCTTCATTGGCAAGAGGCTGACATGATCAAACTCACCCATTCATGAATTGGGCCTGCTAGGCCCTGAGTTCAGATCCTAGCATTGCCAAGCATGATGGAGAACACATCTAAAATCTAGATGCTATATGATAGGATGTAAACAATTTAATAAATGGTATAGGTGTCATCAGAGTCAATAAAATAAATGGTAAATAAATGAATAAAACAAGAAATAAAATGAATAACTACACCAAACACAATATGGACTGAACATCTGTATGGAAGTATAAATCCTACTTTTAAAATGTATATAAGGTGTATCTTTTCCAGGCCTGAATCTTGAATTCAGCCCCCGCTATGAGGAGGGAATGTCAGGAGATCATAAGCTACTCAGTTCTGGACCTAGGAAGAGTCATGGTATGCTATCGATCTCATCCTTGAATCAGTAGTTTGTGCACTAAAATATACAAGGAACTCAAAAAATTAAATCCCCCAACAACAAATCCTCAAAGATACAACTGCCCAATAAATAAGTAGGCTAAAGACTTAAAGAGAAACTTCTCTGAAGAAGAAAGAAGGATGACCAATAGACACATGAAGAAATGTTCAACCTCCCTAGCCATAAAAGAAATGCAAATCAAACAACATTGAGATACCACCTCACCCCAGTTAGAATGGCTAGAATCAAGAACTCTAATAACATCAGATGCAGGAGGAGATGTGGATAGGGAAACCTACTGCATTGTTTGTGGTAGTGTAAACTTGTTCAACCACTTTGGAAAGTGGTATGGAGGTTCCTGAAAAGATTTCACATAGAGCTCCCCTATGACCCAGCAATCCCACTTTTGGGCATTTACCCAAATGTTTACAAACAAGACCACACTAAAGCTACCAGCAAAACTATGTTTATTGCAGCATTATTTACCATAGTTAAGGTATGGAACCAGCCCAGGTGCCTCTCAGTAGAAGAATGGATCAAGAAAATGTGGTATATATACACAATGGAATTCTATGCCTCCATCAGGAAGAATGACATTGCCCCACTTGTTAGGAAATGGAAAGACTTGGAAAAAATTATATTAAGTGAAGTAAGCCAAGCCCAAAGAAACATAGGTCCCATGGTTCCCTTATTTGCAATATCAATTATATGTATGAGTCAAGCAGAAAAGGTCTGATAAGGTGATGTTAGGAAAATGAACCCTAAGATGTGTATTTAAATGTTTTTTTTCTTTCATGTATTTGTTTCTAACGTATTTATAAGATTATTTCTTTGTTGCTTTGTATGTCCCTCCCCCACAGTATAACCCCTGCTTTAACTGTATTTGATGTCGGTATAATTTGTTTAAATGAGGATACAGGTGGACCCGTTGCAGCAATGAGAAGTACAAGTTGTCATGTCGAAAATGAACTTTACAACCTTGGTGGGGGTGGAGGATTGGGTGGGGTGGGGGGAGGCTGGGAAGGGATGTGAAGGGTAAACAAAGGAGGAGGCTACAATGCTTGATAGGAAATGTACTCCTTATCTTGCCCATGTAATTGTAACCCGTCTGTACAGTATGTTCACAATAAAAAAAAGAATATTTTCAAACATTCTTTTTTTTTTGTCAGTCATGGGTCTTGATCTCTGTGCTTGAGCGCTGTCCCTCAGCTCTTCAGCTCAAGGTAAGTGCTCTACCAATTGAACTACGGCACCACTTCCTTAAACCATTCTTTTGACATGACTTCTACCATCTCTTTTGAGGCAAAGCTATAGTCTATATATTAAATATTCTAATCATAATATGCAATAATTAGGAAGGATAAAACAATAGATATCATTAAAAATATGTCAAACACAATAAAAAGGACAATTACCCATCAAACAGATGCTTATCATCTTGACAGTTGGAGAACAACAGTCTGAGAATTTGCAGAATTCCTGAAAGGACAATATTTGAATTCAAAAGAAAGAGGAAAACACTTAAAATATTGAAAGACAAACATGCACCAATCGGTCATGCCTGTAATCCTAGATGCTCAGGAGGCTCATTAGTCGCTAAAGACAAGCAAGAATAAACTAGATAACATCAACTGATAACCTTTCATATTTCAAAAAAGGACAGTATAACAGAAGTGTAAATATATGCAACAGACAGAGGGCATATATTTGTTAATGCTACAATTTTAATGCTACAATGATCCTGAGACTTAAGTATTGTTATATCTTCTAATTCTATATAAATTATTTGTGAATATGATATGTCTTTAAAGAACATATGTAAATTAACAGTCAATAGGAGAAACATACGAAATGAGCTCCTCTTTAGTATCTAAGAAAAAAGAAAAAGAAAAGTGAGTAGCGTGACCATTATATAAGAAGATGACACAAAATATATTAATGCATTTGTGGAGAAATTGCTATACTCCACATAGCAGATCGATTTCTATAATACTGCAATCATTTTAGCAAGCAAGTTTTCAAGTCTTCAAAAGGTCAAAGAGAATTGTATAGGATCCATGCATTACACTTGTATGGATGTATAGAGAAGTAAAAAACTTGTTTGCACAAGTAATGTAGTTCATTGACAGTACACTGGAACAGTATATGTTAGACCCTAGAAATAATCTGCAAAAACAAATTTTGAAAAGACACGCTATAGAGAATGTATGCTGGACAAATACCTGTAACTGAATTTTATATCTATTTTAATGTCTGTTCTAAAGTTTACAGATTTTCTATTTGAAGAAATGCAAGTTTGTGAAAATTAGGCTTGAAAAACCCATGATTGTACAATTCGCTTCCAAACCACTAAAATGTATACAATAAAAGGAGATAATATATTGCATATGAATTACATGTCAACAAAAAATCTATTGTTAAAAATACTTCACACAAAATGCAGAATACTTAGAAATATTTTGGTGTTGGCTAAAAACTCTTTGTAAACTACAGTTTTTAAAACGAAGATGTGATTTCTGTTTATTTTGAGTTCATACAAAGATAACTCAATCAAAAAGTGTATGCAATAACTGGAATACCTTGAAATTAGGTATCTTTTATAAGTAATTAATAACTTTTTCTGGAAGAAATTTTAGAAATGACAGAAGACACAAATATATGCATCTACATTTTATGAAAGCCATATGCTACTTGCTCAATCAAATTGCTTTTCTCTACTTTGCTAGGAAAAAAGTATTCTCAACATAAGAGACAGTAACAGTGAAAAGAAACAAAATACACAATCATAGTGATTTATTTGGGAAAATAACAAATGAAATAAAGCAATTCCACTTAAGGGCTTCCAATATTAGTGTCTATGAAGATGTTCCTGAATGCCAACATCCATTCAATTTTTGGAATTTTAATTTCTAAGAACATGAAAACTAGACAAGAAAAGAAATATAGTCTTAGAGCAAACCAGCCTTGGAATCTTTTTTTGAGGGGGTCCGGTTTTGGGACCTGAAATCTGGGCCTGGGTTCTGTCCCTCAGCTCTTCAGCTCAAGGCTAGCACACTACAATTTCAGCCACAGTGCCACTTCTGCCTTTTTTCTTTTTGGTTATATGGTGCTGAGGAATTGAACCCAGGGCCTCATGCATGCAACACAAGCAGTCTACCACTGAGCCACCTTCTCAGCCCTGGAATAATTTTCTTGTTTTTCTTTTTCTTTTTTTTTTAAAAATATTATTACTAATTTTTTTATTGTGAAAATACCTGCAGAGGAGTTACAATTTCTTTTTTTAAGGTCTTCAAGCATTTATTTATTTTATTTTTGAATTTTTTCTTACTGTGAAAATACCATACAGAGGAGTTACAATTACATGGGCAAGATAATGAATATATGCCTTATCAAGCATTGTTCCTCTTCTTTGTTTCCCCTTTCCATCCCTTCCCATCCTTCCCCTACCCCCTCTCAATCCTCCTCCCCCCCACCAAAGAGGTGAAGTTCGTTTTTGCACATAACATCTTGTATATCTCATTGTTGCAATGGATCCACCTGTATCCCTACTTAAACTATTTGTTTTTTCGCTTCTCCTCCACAAATTATACCAACCTAAAATACAGTGAAACAGGGGTTATACCATGGGGGAGGGACATAAAAAGCAATAAAAAAAATTTATAAATGTGTTAGAAACAATCACCTGAAAGAAAAAAGCATTTGAATATATAACATAGGGTTCATTTCTCTGACATCAACTTACCTGACTTTTTCTGCTTGACTTAGACATATACTAGATATTGCAAATAATGGAAACCATGGAACCTAAGTTTCTTTAGGCCTGGCTTACTTCACTTAATATAATTTTTTCTAAGTCTTTCCATTTCCTAACAAATGGGGCAATGTCATTCTTTCTGATGGAGGCATAGAATTCCATTGTGTATATTTACCACATTTTCTTGATCCATTCATCTACAGAGGGGCATCTTGGTTGGTTCCATATCTTAGCTATGGCAAATGCTGCTGCAATAAACATACTTGTACTGGGAGCTTTAGTGTGGCCTTGTTTGTGATCATTTGGGTAAATGCCCAAAAGTGGGATTGCTGGGACATAGGGAAGCTCTATGTGTAGTCTTTTGAGGAACCTCCATACTACTTTCCAAAGTGGTTGAACAAATTATCACTCCCGCCAACAATGTAGTAAGGGTCCCTTCTGGCCACATCCCCTCCAGCATCTGTTGCTATTAGAGTTCTTGATTATAGCCATTCTAACTGGGTTGAGGTGGTATCTCAATGTTGTTTTGATTTGCATTTCTTTTATGGCGAGGGAGATTGAGCATTTCTTCATGTGTCTTTTGGCCATCCTTCTTTCTTCTTCTGAGAAGATTCTCTTTAAGTCTTTAGCCCACTCATTGGGCAGTTGTTTCTTTGAGGAGTTGTTGTTGGGGGATTTAATTTTTTGAGTTCCAGGTGTATTTTAGATATGAGACCCTTGTCTGTTGTATGGCTAGTGAAGATCTTCTCCCAATCTGTCTGCTTTCAATTGATCTTGCTAGCTATGTCCTTTGCCTTGCAGAAGCTCTGCAACTTAAGAAAATTTCGGCCTGCTCCAAAGGAGACCTACGGTTTGTCCTATTCCATCTTGTAATGTTTTCAGAGTGTCTGCTTTGACTCCGAGGTCATCACTCCATTTGGAGTTGATTCTGGTGCAGGGTGATACATAAGGATCTAGCTTAATTTTCTGCAATTAGTTAACCAATTTTGGCAGCACCATTTACTGAAGAGCCTGTCTTTCTTCCATTCTATTTTTTTTAGCTCCCTTATTGAACATTAGATGGCTATAGGTCTGTACGTTCATTTCTGGGTTTTCATTTCTATTCCATTGGCCCTGAGGTCTGTTCTTGTGTTAGTACCAAACTGTTTTGATTACTATGGCTTTGTCGTAGTCTTTGAAAATTGGTATTGATATTCCTCCAGCACCGTTCTTTCTGTTGAGGACAGTTTTAGCTATTCGAGGTCTTTTATTGTTCCATATGAATTTTTGGATTGCCTCTTCTATTTCCTTGAAGAATGAGGATGGAACATTGACAGGTATTGCATTGAATTTGTAGATAGCCTTGGGAATTATTGTCATTTTCAGGCTTTTGATCTTTCCAATCCAGGTATATGCGAGTTTTTGCCACTTTCTAAGTTCTGTTTTAATTACCTTTTTCAAGTTTTTAAAGTTTTTATCATAGAGGTCCTTCACTTCTTTGGTTAAGTTAATTCCTAGGTATTTTATTTTATTTTATTTTTTCTTCTACTTTCATATTTTTTTATTGTGAAAATACTGTACAGAGGGATTACAATTACATGGGCAAGATAGTGAGTACATTTCTTATCAAGCATTGTAGCCTCCTCCTTTTTTTACCCTTCCAATCCCTTCCCATCCATCCTCCCCCACCCAATCCTCCTCCTCCAAGTTGTAAAGTTCGTTTTTGACATGAAAACGAATACTTCTCATTGTTGGAACAGGTCCACCTATATCCTTATTTAAACGACTTGTTTTTCCCCTTACCCTCCACAAATTATACAAACATCAAATATAGTTAAAGCAGGGGTTATCTTGTGGGGGAGGGACAGACAAAGCAACAAAGAAATAATTTTATGAATACGTTAGAAACAAATGCATGAAAGAGAAAAAACATTTAAATACATTTCTTACTGTTCATTTTCCTAACATCACCTTATCTGACCTTTTCTGCTTGACTCATACATATACTATATATTGCAAATAAGGGAAATCATGGGACCTATGTTTCATTGGGTTTGGCTTACTTCACTCAATATAATTTTTTCTAAGTCTTTCCATTTCCTAACAAATGGGGCAATGTCATTCTTTCTGATGGAGGCATAGAATTCCGTTGTGTATATATCCCATATTTTCTTGATCCATTCATCTACTGAGTGGTATCTGGGTTGGTTCCAGATCTTCGCTATGGTAAATAATGCTGCAATAAACATAGTTGTGCTGGTAGCTACCAGCACAAGTTCTCAAAATTATTAGCATAAAGTTTGAGAAGTATTCCCTTAAAATATTTGGGACTGCTGGGTCATAGGGGATCTCTATGTGGAGTCTTTTGAGGAACCTCCATACTACTTTCCAAAGTGATTGAACAAGTTTACACTCCCACCAACAATGAAGTAAGGTTTCCTTCTGTCCACATCCCCTCCAGCATCTGTTGTTGTTAGAGTTCTTGATTTTAGCCATTCTAACTGGGGTGAGGTGGTATCTCAATGTTGTTTTGATTTGCAATTCTTTTATGGCTAGGGAGGTTGAGCATTTCTTCATATGTCTATTGGCCATCCTTCTTTCTTCTTCAGAGAAGTTTCTCTTTAAGTCATTAGCCCACTTATTTATTGGGCAGTTGTTTCTTTGAGGATTTGTGGTTGGGGGATTTAATTTTTTGAGTTCCACGTATATTTTAGATATGAGATTCTTGTACATTGTATGGCTAGTGAAGATCTTCTCCCAATCTGTGGGCTTTCAATTGATCTTGCTAGCTATGTCCTTTGCCATGCAGAAGCTCTGCAACTTCATGCAATCACATTTGTCCAACCTTCCTTTGATTTGTTGTGTTTCCGAGTCTCTATTAAGAAAATTTCGGCCTGCTCCAAGGAGACCTAGGGTTTCCCCTATTCCATCCTGTAATGTTTTCAGAGTGTCTGCTTTGACTCCGAGGTCTTTGCTCCATTTGGAGATGATTCTGGTGCAAGGTGATATATAAGGATCTAGCCTTAGTTTTCTACAAATATTTAACCAATTTTGGCAGCACCATTTACTGAAGAGGCTGTCTTTCTTCCATTCTATTTTTTAGCTCCCTTATCAAAGATTAGATAGCTAAAGGTGTGTAGGTACATTTGTGGGTTTTTTTATTCCATTCCATTGGTCCTAAGGTCTGTTCTTATGTTAGTACCAATCTGTTTTGATTACTATGGCTTTATAGGAGAGTTTGAAATTTAATATTGATATTCCTCCAGCAGTGTTCTTTCCGTTAAGGAGCGCTTTTTCTATTAGGGATCATTTATGGTTCCATATGAATTTTGGATTGTCTCTTCTATTTCCTTGAAGAATGAGGTTGGAATTTTGATAGGAATTACATTGAATTTGTAGATAGCCTTGGAAATTATTGCCATTTTCACAATGTTAATCTTTCCAATTCAGGAGCATGGGAGTTTTTCCCATTTTCTAAGTTCTTTTGTGATTTCCTTTTTCAAGTTTTTCATAGAGGTCCTTCACTTCTTTGGTTAAGTTAATTCGTAGGTATTTTATTTTTGGTGGGACTATTACAAATGGAGTTGCTTTCTTAGTTTCAGCCCCACTTTTCTCATTGTTGGCATACAGAAAAGCCATTGCTTTTTGGGGGTTAATTTTATATCCTACTACTTTGCCAAAGTTTTGAATCAGCTTGAGTAATTTGGGAGTGGAGTCTTGGGATTTTTTTAAGTACAAGATCATGTCATCTGCAAAGAAGGAGAGTTTTATTTCTTCTTTCCCTATTTGGATCCCCTTTATGTCTGCATCTTGTTTTATTGCTGTAGCTAGGCATTCTAACACTAGGTTGAAGAGAAGTGGAGAGAGTGCACATCCTGTTCTTGTTCCTGAGTTAAGAGGGAATGGCTTTAATTTTTCAAAATTAAGTATAATGCTGACTGTAGGTTTGTCATATACAGCCTTCATTGTATTGAGGAATGTTCCATTCATTCCTAATTTTTCCAAAACCTTCATCATGAAGGGGTGTTGGATCTTTTCTAATGATTTTTCTGCATCTATTGAGATAACCATGTGGTTCTTATTCTTGTTCCTGTTGATATGATGTATAATATTAATTGATTTCCGTATTTTGAACCAGCTTTGCATCCCTGAAATGAATCCTGTTTGATCAATGTGTATCATTTTTGGAGGAATTGTTGAAGTCGATTGGCCAAAATTTTGTTGAGAAGATTTGCATCAATGTTCATCAAAGGAATGGGTCTATAGTTCTCTTTCTTTGATGAGTCCCTGCCTGGTTTTGTGATGAGGGTTATGATGGCTTCATAGAATGTGTTCCGTAGGGAACTTTCTCTTTCAATTTCATTGAAGAGTTGGAGGAGTATTTTTGTGAGCTCAGCTTTGAAGTCCTTGTAGAATTCCGCTGTAAAATCATCTGGTCCTGGACTTTTCTTAGCTGGGAGGTCTCTTATTGCTGTTTCTATTTCAATGCTTGATATGGACCTGTTAAGATTATTTAACTCATCTTGGTTTAGTTTCAGCATGTCAATATTTGCTAGGAAAAGGTCCATTTCTGCCAAGTACTCCAACTTATTAGCATAAAGTTTGAGAAGTATTCCCTTAAAATATTTTGAATCTTGGTTGTTTCCGTGATGATGTTTCCATTCTCCTCTCTGAGTTTATTTATTTGGGTGTGTTCTCTTCTTTTTCTGATAAGATTTGCTAAGGGTCTGACAATTTTGTTAATTTTTTCGAAGAACCAACTCTTTGTTTTGTTGATTCTTTCTATAGTTTTTTTTGGATTCCAATTCATTTAATTCTGATTTAATTTTAATTATTTCTTTCCATCTACTGGATTGAAGTTTATCTTGCTGCTTTTTTTCAAGGAGGTTCAGATGTGCCATTAAATTGTTCGTTTCAGATCTCTCCAATTTGTTGGTGTAGGAACTCAGAGCTATAAACTTGACTCTGAGTACTGCCTTTCCTGTGTCACAGAGAAGCTGGTAATATGTGTGCTCATTTTTGTTGAATAGCATGAACATTTGAATTTCTTTCTAATCTCTTCCTTGACCCACTCGTGATTCAGCAGTGTGCTGTTCAGCCTCCATGTGTTACCGTACTTTCTTTGGTGGCTTTTGGTGTTGAGTTCTAATTTTATTCCCTTGGAGTCTGACAGAATGCAAGGTATAACTTCAAGGTTTCTGAATTTGGACAGGTTTGCTTTGTGGCCTAATATGTGGTATTTTAGAAAATGTTCCATGTGCTCCTGAGAAAAACGTGTATTCTGATGCTGCTTGGTGAAATGTTCAGTAGATGTCTGTTAAATCTTGTTTATCTATGCAGTTGTTTAGATCTGCGGTTTCTCTGTTGCGTTTGTGCCGAGTTGATCTCTGTAGTGGGGAGAGTAGTGTGTTAAAATCCTCAACAATTAATGTCTGTGGATCTATGTGGGATTTGAGGGAAAGTAGTGTTTCTTGGATAAATTTGGGTGCTCTGTTGTTTGGCGAATAGATATTTAGAATTGCAATATCCTCCTGAAAGGGGGATCCCTTAATTAGTATGTAGCGACCTTCTTTATATCTTTTCACAAATTTTAATTTGAAGTCTATTTTATCTGATGTGAGGATTCCAACTCCCGCCTGTTTATGGAGCCATTTGCTTGGTAGATTTTGTTCCAGCCTTTAACATTGAAAATGTGTTTGTTTTTATGGGTAAGATGTGACTCCTTAAGGCAGCAGATAGAAGGATCTTGATTTTTAATCCAACTAGACAGTCTATGTCCCTTAACTGGAGAGTTAATTCCTTTAATGTAAAGATATATTACTGAGAGGTATTTGGGAGTTCCTGCCATGTTATCCACCTTCTTGGGGGCTGTGAAAACTGGGTTCTTCCTATGGTTCTTGTATTCTCAGTTTGGGTGCAGTTTCTTGTCCTTTATTGTGGTCTTGTTGGTTTTCTATGTGTAGGACGTCTTTAAGAATATTTGTAGGACTGTTTTGGTGGAGATGTATTGTATCAATTCTTTGCTATGGAAGGTTTTTATTTGGCCTTCAGTTATGAAGGAGAGTTTAGCTGGGTACAGTATTCTTGGTTGATAGTTGTTTGTTTTTAGGGCATGACATACATCGTTCCAGGCACTTCTTGCTTTGATTGTCTCTGCTGAGATATCTGAGGTGATTCTAATTGGTTTCCCTTTATAGGTGATTAATCTTTTCTCCTTGACAGCTTTAAGGATCTTTTCCTTGTTCTGAGTTGATCCTGTGTGGATTATAATGTGACAGTGGGATGTCCTATTCTGGTCTGGTCTATTTGGAGTTCTAAAAGCTTCTTGTATTTTAATAGGCCTGTCTTTTTGCATGTTTGGGAAGTTCTCTGCTAGGATCCTTTTAAACAAATTTCCTAGACCATTAACTTCTGTTTCTAGGTGCTCCTCTACACCCTCCTCTACACCCTAGACATTCTGATGGTGTCTTCCAAATGTTGGATAGACCTATCATATTTCTTATACTTGTCTTGGATGGTTGTATGTACTTTGTCTATAAAGTCTAGGCTGTCTTCAATCCCCGAGATTCGATCTTCTGCATGGTCTAACTTGCTGTCAAGACTTTCTACTTTGTTTTTTATTGCTTTTCCTTCTAGTTGGTCAGCTTTTTTGGCTTCAAATTCTTTGTTGAAGCTTTGTTTTAGATTTGGTATGAACTTCTTTACTTCCTTAATTTGGTCTTCAGTGTGTATTCTCAAATTACTTAGTTGATTGTTTATGGTTTCCTTGGACTCCCATTCCTTCTGTTGGTTTCCATTCAGCATTCTCTTTGTGGTCTCCCTGACTTCCTTCCGCTCTTTGTTAATGGATTCCATGAATGCCTTTAGTGATCTTTGTGTATTTTCATCCTGATCTCTCAATTCCTGTATTACTCTTTGATTAGCTTCCTCTCGTTTGTGCGATTCCTGTAGTTCTCTTTGAGTGTTCTCAGCCTGCTCATGCAATTCCTGCCTTTCTCTTTGAGTATTCTCAAGCTGCTCACGCAAATTCTGTATAAGTTTTTGAGTAGCTTCCTCACGCTTATGAAATTCCTGTATAAACTTTGGATTGCCTCCTCTCTCTCCCTATCACGCTCATACAGAGTCTTTTGTATGGTTTCAATCTTTTCATTTATCATGTTTGCCATCAGTGTTTGTAGAGCTATTTGGGAACTCTCCTTTGGATTATTCATTATCTGTTCTGTCCCCTGGTTATCATGAGTGGGAATTGAGATACCCGGACTTGCCATTTTTCTTGTGTTTTTCCTGTTTACTCTGCCAATTTAGGATGAAATTAACACCAGTTTTGTTCTAGAACACTATCTTAAGGCAAGCATCAACCAAAGTCTGTATTTGTACAGTCAATAGTCTGCAGATACAGTCTAGTTCAACAGATACATCTATTCAACATCAAACAACTATATATTAATGGGCTACGAACTGCAAAGAATAATTTGGTAAACCAGAAATTATTTGGTTTAGGAAGAGATGTGGGTAAAAAATAGGAATAGAGTGATGTGGGAAGGCACAGGGAGTGTTAACTAAGTCCTAATCTCAAAGCAGGAATTAGATTGAATAGGATGAAAGTAGAGAGAGAGAAAAAAAAAAGAAGAAAGAGAATGGGAACAAAAAGATTCCAGAAAAAATAGAAAGGTAAAAATTAAAAATATTATACAAATTGAAAACAAACTATTCAGAGAAGAACATGAATATAATGAGAGAAGGGGAGGGGTATAAAGGAGATGTGAAAAATTTAAAAATAAAAATACTTAAAATATTATATAGGTATAAAAAGGTAGTGCTGCTATTAAGGAATTTAAGTCTAAGAGGTTTTGAATTGAATAATAAATTTGTGGATTAAGTGTGTACACAATGGGGCATAAGGTCTAATAATCTACTATGGATGTATCTGAGGATGTGCAGAGCAGCAATTAAGTCACATAAAGAATGAAAGAGAAGAACAGGTGAAAAGGATAAGAAAGAAAGAAAAAAGATCAGATGTTCAGTAGAGCTAAACAAAAAACAAAACAAAACAAAAAACAAAAAAAGGAAGAAAAATGCACACACACTTATACCCCTAAAATCAAATTGTAAGAGGAAAAAAAATTACTAGAAAATAATTTTTTTCAAAAAAGGTAAAAATTAAAGATTAAAAAAAATTTTTAGAAAAAAAAATTTTATAAAAGGTACAAAAAAAAATTCTTTGATTTTTTTGGGACGGGTGGGAAAAATCCTGTGTCTACCTTGTGTCTGTAACCAGCCTCTTGTTGGAGTCTCTGGTCTGCTTGTGTTCCTGTGGCTTGGTTGGTTACTTAAGTCAGTTTCTTTGAACAGGCAGAAAAATGCTCTGCGATCCTCCTCCCAGGTTACTTCAATCAGAGGAAATGGCTTTTTCCTCGAGTTTGGAGATGCTGTGATGAGGCTAGGTTCTGGGTACAGTTGAGGCCTTTCAGCAAAGAGTAGCTTTTCCCAGGGGCTGGTATGTGAGAAACTCACAGAGCCCAGCCTGGAGTCACTCTCAGGATTTCTGCTTACTGAATTTCAGTTGATTGTCGATGCTGCTAAAGGGAGGGGCAACCTCTGGCTCTGATTACCCTGTGAAGAAAGCCACTCCTGGGGCTGGCGCCCGAGCTGGATGACTTTTCTCTGGGTGGAGCTGAGTCTGGTAGGTCAGATTAGGCTCTTGTGACCTGCTAGATGACTCTATATTTATTCCAGGGCCTGAGTTGGAGCTAGCGGCTCCGCTGAGCTTTGTCGGTATCCAAGATGGAGATCTCCGGTACTGGGGGGGAGGGGTGTTCTTCCCTCCTCTACTCCCTGAGAAGGAGTGAGGAGGTCAGGCTTCTACTCATGTTGAGTCTTGGTTCCTGGGTCGTCCCTGGTGTGCGAACTTCAGGATGAAGATGTCTGCTCCTTGTCAGTTCTTGCTGATGTTGAGTAGAACCGCTCGCCCGCCACGTCTGGCTCCTTCGTCCCGGACTCTTTGTGATTCTGGTATGGCAGTGGAAACTGCCGCTGCCACTGCTGCTGCCGCTGCGGCGGCTGCCCTCTCTGACCTAACTCTCTGTCGGTATTTTATTTTTGTGGTGCTATTAGGAATGGAGTTGTTTTCCTAATTTCAGCCACACTTTTCTCATTGTTGTCCTATAGAAAAGCCATCCATTCTTGAGGGTTAATTTTATACCCTGCTACTTTGCCAAAGTTTTGAATCAGCTTGAGTAATTTGGGAGTGGAGTTTGTGGGATTCTTTAAGTACAAGATCATGTCATCTGCAAAGAGGGGAGTTTTACTTCTTTCCCTATCTCGATCCACTTTATGTTTGCATCTTGTCTTATTGCTGTAGCTAAGCATTCAATACTAGATTGAAGAGCACTGGAGACAATGGACAACCTTGTCCCCTTCCTGTATTAAGAGGAAATTACTTTAGTTTTTCACCATTAAGTATAATGCTTGCTGCAGGTTTGTCTTATACAGCCTTTATTGTATTTCGGAATGTTCCATGGATTCCTAATTTTCTGAGAACCTTAATCATAAAAGGGTGTTTGATCTTGTCCAATGCATTTTCTGCATCTATTGAAATACCCATGTGGTTCTTATCCTTGCTCCTGTTGATGTGATAAATTATATTAATTGATTTTCGTATATTGAACCAGCTTTGCATCCCTGAAATGAATCCTGTTTGATCGTGGTGTATGATTTTTTGGATGAATTGTTGAAATCGATTGGCCAAAATTTTGTTGAGAAATTTTGCATCAATATTCACCAAAGAAATGGGTCTACAAAAAAAAAAAAAAAAAAAAGAAATGGATCTACAGTACTCTTTCTTTGATGAGTCCCTGCCTGGTTTTGGGATGAGTGTTATTGTAAAGCACATGGGCAGCAAAGACGGCACTGACAGTCAGTTGAGTGGGCAGAGCCCAATTTGCTTTACTTTCAGTGCATAACCAGCCCGAGGAAGCTTAGTTGTATGATAGGGTGTGACCTTGACAGTGATAAGGTTCCTTCTCCTCCACTGCCATGCCACTGGCTGCTATTTTTTTTTGCTTTAAAAAGGGTTTTCTCTGTGTTAATAAATGAGTTTTCCAGCTTGACTTGGCTCCCCGCTGGGTCTGATTGTGTCCCTGGCTAAGGGAGGCTGAGGAACGTGCGAACATCCGCGTTATCTTTCCTCGGACCCCGTCCATCTTTTGTGGGATGGACGAAGACCGGACATCTGGCTCCCAAGTTGGGTCTTGAAAGGAAAAGATACCAGCTGAGGCTAAATGGTCTCTCAGGGTAAGTGAAACCCTTAGTATGTGTAATGCTATCTCACAGAAGAAGGAGGAGGATGCAACATCAGGAGTAAAAGGAGTAAAGTAGGACTTGGGAATTGAGAAGGAAAAAGAATGGGTCAAATTTGATGGAGAACACACTGAAACATGCATCCAGGTGACTGTGAGAAGTTTTCTTTCTCCATTCCTTCTATTAATTTTCCCAGCCTGATTGTAGGTTTGAACGGATTTTGTTGCCACAGGGAATGGCCAATAGCCCGGCCTTTTGCCAACAATACATGGCTACACTTTTAGGGCCTGTGCTGGGTTTAGGTACCTCCATTGCTTATGCCTACAAGGATAACATAATTCTGTGGCAACAAGACCCCAGACACCTTGAGTGGCTTCTGGCCCAGGTTCTTGCCATATTGAAAAAGGGGGATTTTACCATAGCCCTCAACAAAATTCAAAAGCTACCTCCTTTTAAAATGCTCGGGTCCCACCTTACCTTGACTCAGGCCAGCCCTCTTAAGCCTTTGCTGGATATTCCAGGCTCTCTAACCTTAATCCAACTTCAGAGTCTTTCAGGGGAAATCAATGGGATGTTGCCATGGGTTTCTGTCTTTAAAGATAGTCTTGTGACCTTATTTGCCCTACTAAAAGACAGAATGCCCCAAGAAGTTTTTACAATTACAGAAAGCCATCAAGCAATATTTTTGCAGTTCCATAGCTTTGTTTACCATTAATATTTTAAATTTTTCAAAAAGGGCAACTGAATCCAGATTTTAGAAGCACTGAGGACAACTAAACTCTAAGCCCCAAGTAAAAGTCAGGTGAAAGGACCCCCTGACACAACAATGGAGAGGACCTGACCCCCTAGTTATTATGGGCAGGGGATTTGGATGCGTTTTTTCCAATAGGGGAGACAGCGCCCATTTGAATACCTGCCAGGAGCCTTAAGTTTTTACCCATTTCCTCTATGGTGTCCGAGGCTTGTGTTTTAAAGAGGAAAGCAAGAAAGATAACCATTAACCATCCCCAAGGGCAACCAGCCCTTAAGAAGCTCTTGTGTTCTCTAACAATTGCAGATAGCAATACTCCTGCTGTTGGCTGTCCTGAACCTCCCAGTCTTGGCAATGGCCTTACAGAATCTGCATCAACCTCAAGGGTGACTTGGGCAGTGATCAGCGATGGCAATGTAGAAATCATCAGTAGCACCACAATAGAAGCTGTCCCATCAACCTAGTGGTCTGACCTTCACTTTGATCACACCCTATGTCATTATGTTTGGACCGTTTAATATTTCTGTAGGAGCTAATTATTTTAATGTTACCTGCTTTAATTGGCCTTTTACTAATTGCTTGTATAATGGCATTATTGCTAACTTATTGTTAAACAATCACCTTTTGTTATGTTTTCAGTTTAGATCTTTTTCAACCCCACAGGCAAATAGCAGGATTAGAACAAGCCCCACCTCTGTACTCTGAAGTAGCAAAGACTGCTATCCCATTCTTGACTAATGTTAAAGGACTGCCAATGACTTTGCTTGTCCTGGTAATGCTTTTGCTGATGGTTTTTCTATGCCTTCCTTGCATTATACGTGCACTGCAAAACTCTTATGAGCTTAGCCAGCCAGTTACATAAGATCAAGCACCAAGGGAATGAATTTCCCTCGAGAAGAATCGCAGAGAGAGACGGGTAAGAAGGGGTGTCAGTCTGACCAACCAAAGACAGGGCCTTCAGCTTCGCTCTGAAGAAGTTCCTGATGATGCGTAAGGCAGACAAGGCAATTCACCAACCTAAGAGAGGCGGGTTCACTTCTTTAAACAAAGAAGGGGGAGAATTTGGGAGCCATTGGGAGCTGAGAGTAAAGCTCAAAGGTCCTCTTGAACCCTATGCTCTCTTAAAGGCACGTACAAGGAACTGGCTTACTTAAAAGACACCAGGTGCCCAGGATTACTTTGCTACATCTGCAGTTTTTTTTTTATTTTCCATGTTTTTCTGGTCTATAGTAGAATTGCCTGAGTATGGGGGCCCACGAGGATGCACCGTGCTGCATGTGTCGAACTCCCAATATCCAGGCTGCTCCCATGTTCTGAAGAGAACGACCTTAAAAGATACTGACTTTTATATATGCCCAGGAACTAATTGAACTGCTTTGGATATTTCTAACTGTGCTGGGACTGATGTTTATTACTGTGCTAGGTGGGGATGTGAGGTAACTGGGACAGGCCCTTGGATCATGTACGAGGACCCTCCCTATCCTTGTCTGGCGAATCAGGCCCCCCAGACTTGCCTCGAACCCCCAGTGTGGCCAATGCTATTCTTACCAATGTAATCCGGTTAAAATAACCTTTACAGAGGAGGGAAAAGGATAACTAATTGGGAGGTGGGTCTGCAGTTACAACAAAAAAGGGGGAATCTGTAGAGCACTTGGGCACCAAATATGGCACTGAGAGGGAGTTGAGTGGGCAGAGCTCAATTTGGTTTACGTTGAGTGTGTAACCAGCCTGTGGAAGCTTAGGTGCATGATAGGGTGTGACCTTGACTGTGATTGGTTCCTTCTCCTCCACTGCCACGCCACCAGCTGCTTTTTTTTGCTTTAAAAAGGGCCTGCTCTGTGTTAATAAATGAGCTTTCCTGCTTGACTTGACTAACCGCTGGGTCTGATTATCTCACGGGCTAAGGGAGGCTGGGTAACAGGCGAGCAGCCGCATTACCTTTCCTTGGCCCCCATCCATCATTCCTGGGACGGACGAAGACCAGACAGGTTATGATGGCTTCATAGAAAGAGTTAGGTAGAGAACTTTCTTTTTCAATTTCATTGAAGAGTTGGAGGAGTATTTGTGTGAGCTCTGCTTTGAAAGCCTTGTAGAATTCTGCTGTAAAACCATCTGGTCCTGGGCTTTTCTTAGATGGGAGGACTCTAATTGCTGTTTCTACTTAAATACTTGATATGGGGCTGTTAAAATGATTTAACTCATCTTGGTTAAGTTTTGGCATGTCAATATTTGCTAGGAAAAGGTCCATTTCTGTCAAGTTCTAAAATTTATTAGTATAAAGTTTTGAGAAGTATTCCCTTATAATGCTCTGAATCTTGGTTGTTTCTCTGGTGATGTTTCTATTCTAAACTCTGAGTTTATTTATTTGGGTTGTTCTCTTCTTTTTCTGATAAGGTTTGCTAAGGGTCTGTCAATTTTGTTAATTTTTTCAAAGAACCAACTCTTTGTTTTGTTGATTCTTTCTATGATTTTTTGTGGATTCTAATTCATTTAATTCTGATTTTATTTTAATTATTTCTTTTCTTCTACTGCATTGGGGTTTATATTGCTGCTCTTATTCAAGGAGGCTCAGATGTCGTATTAAACTGTTGGTTTCAGATCTCTCCAATTTGTTGGTGTAGGAACTCAGAGCTATAAACTTGCCCCCGAGTACTGTCTTTGTTGTGTTCCAGAGGAGCTGGTAATTTGTGTGTTCATTTTTGTTGAATATCATGAACATTTGAATTTTCTTTCTAATCTCTTCCATGACCCACTCGTGATTCAGCAGTGTGTTGTTCAGCCTCCATGTGTTACTGGACTTTCTTTGGTGGCTTTTGGTCATGAGTTCTAATTTTATTCCCTTGTGGTCTGAGAGAATGCAATGTATAAGTTCAATGTTTTTGAATTTGGACAAGTTTGCTTTGTGGGCTAAAATGTGGACTACTTTGGAAAATGTTCCATGTGGTGCTGAGAAAAACGTGTATTCTTATGCTGCTGGATGAAATATTCGGTAGATGTCTGTTAAATCTTGTTGATCTATACAGTTGTTTAGATATGCGATTTCTCCAGTTGATCTATCTAGTGGGGAAAGTGGTGTGTTAAAGTCCCCAACAATTAATGTCTTTGGATCTATGTGGGATTTGAGGGAAAGTAGTGTTTCTTGGATAAATTTGGTTGCTCTGTTGTTTGTTTAATAGGTATTTACAATTGTAATATTCTCATGGAGGAGAGATCCCTTAATTATTAATATGTAGCGACCTTCTTTATTACTTCTTACTAATTTTAATTTGAAGTCTATTTTATCTGATATTAAGATTGCAACTCCTGCCTGTTTATGGGGGCCGTTTGGTTGGTAGATTTGGTTCCAGGCTTTCATGTTGAAAATGTGCTTGTTTTTATGCGCAAGATGTGACTCCTGAAGGGAACAGATAGAAAAATCTTGCTTTTTAATCCAACTGAGTAGTCTATATTGCTTAATTGGAGAGTTAAGTCCGTTAATGTTGACAGATAGGACTGAGAGGTATTTGGGAGTTTCTGCCATTTTATACACCTTCTTGGGGGCTGCAGCAACTGAGTTCTTCCTATGGTTCTTGAATTCTCAGTTTGGGTGTGGTTTCTTGTCATTTATTGTGGTCTTGTTGGTTTTCTCTGTGTAGGAAATCATTAAGAATCTTTTGTAGGGCTGGTTTGGTGGAGATATATTGTTTCAGTTGTTCTTCGGTATGAAAGGTTTTTAGTTTACCTTCGGTTATGAAGGAGAGCAAAGCTGGGTACTGTATTCTTGATTGATAGTTGTTTGTCTGTAGTGCATGACATACATCATTCCAGGTTCTTCCTGTTTTGATTGCCTTTGCTGAGAAATCTGAGGTGATTCTCATTGGTTTCCCTTTATAGGTGATTGATCTTTTCTTCTTGACAGCTTTAAGGATCTGAATTTATCCAGTGTGGATTATAATGTGACAGTGGGATGTCCTATTCTTGTCTGGTCTATTTGTAGTCCTAAAACTTATTGTAACTGAATAGGCCTATCTTTTTTCATGTTTGGGAAGTTCTCTGTTAGCATCCTGTTAAACAAATTTCCTAGACCATTAACTTCTCTTTTTAAGTGCTCATCTACACCCATTATCCTCAGATTAGGCCTTCTGATGGTGTCTTCCAAATGTTGAATAGATCTATCATAGTTCTTGGATTTGTCTTGGATGGTTATGTTTTTTCTCTATAATATCCATGCTGTCTTCAATCCCCGAGATTCAATCTTCTGCAAGTTCTAACCTACTATCAAGACTTCTACTTTGTTTTTTTTTTCTTTTCTTTCTAGTTGGTTGGCTTTGATGGCTTCAAAGTCTTTGTTGGAGCTTTGCTTTAGATCTTGTATAGACTTCTTTACTTCCTTAATTTGGTGTTCACTGTTTATTCTCAAATCACTTAGTTGATTGGTTATGGTTTCCTTGGACTACCATTCCTTCTGCTGAGTTCCATTCAGCATTCCCTTTTTGGACTCCTTGCGTTCTTTCAGTTCTCCATTTATGGATTCCATGAATGCCTTTAATTATCTTTGTGTATTCTCATCCTACTCTCTCAATTCCTGTATTACTCCTTGATAAGCTTCCTCTGGTTCACGGGATTCCTGTAGCTCTCTTTGACTGATTTCAGCCTGTTATTTATTCATTTCTGTTTGAGTGCTCTTGAGCTGCTCACGCAATTCCTGTAGCAATCTTTCAGTAGCTTCCTCATGCTCACGATATTCCTGTATTGGCCTTTCTTTGGCCTCCTCTCTCTCCCTATTACGCTCATACAGAGTCCTTTGCAGGTTTTCAATTTTTTCATTTACCATGTTTACCAGTAATGTTTGTAGAGCTTTTAGGGAGCTCTCCCCTGGATTATTAATTGTCTGTTCTGTCCACTGATTGTCATGATTTGGAGTTGAGATACCCGGACTTGCCATTTGTCTTGTGTTTTTCCTGCTTGCCCTGCTCATTTGGGATGAAAGTAACATCACTTTTGTGCTAGATCACTATCTTAAGGTAAGCATCAACCAACGTCTGTAGTTGCTCAGTCAAAGTCTGCAGATACACTCTAGTTCAACAGATATATATATATTCAACATCAAACAACTATGTATTAATGGATTACAAACCGCAAAGAAGAATTTGGCAAACCAGAAATTATTAGGTTTAGGGAGAGATGTGGGTAAAAATAGGGGTAGAAGGATATGGAAAGGCAGAGGGTGAGTTAACTTAAATAAGTCCTAATCTCAAAGTGGGAAATAGATTGGATAGAATGATAGTAGAGAGAGAGAAAAGAAAAGAAGAGAACGATATGAAAAGAGACGAGAAAAAATAGAAAAACAAATATTAAAAATTAAAAAGTGAAACACTTAAATACTTAAAAATTATGCAAATTTAAAAACGTAATCTTCAGAGAAGAATGTGTATAGGATAAGATAAGGGTAGGGATAAAAAGGAGATGTGGGAAACTTTAAAAAAAGCTTAAAATATTATATAGATATAAAGAGGTAGTACTACTATTAAAGAATTTAAGTCTAAAAGGTTTTGAATTGAGTAATACATTTATGGATTAAGTATGTACACAATGGGGAATAAGATCTAATAATCACCTAAGGGTTGAGAGAAGAAAAGGTGAAAAGAATGAGAAGGAAACAAAACAATTATCAAAAGGTCAGTAGCGCTAAACAAAAAAAAATAAAGAAAAGAAAGAAAAAAAGAAAAAAGAGAAAAAAAAGCACATACTTATATGCTTAAAATAAAAAGTATAAGAGGAAGAAATGAAGTTAATAGAAAACAAATTTTTTTCAAAAAAATTCAATATTAAAAATTAAAAAAAAGAGCCGGGCACTGGTGGCTCACACCTGTAATCCTAGCTACTCAGGAGGCTGAGATCTGAGGATCGCGGTTCAAAGCCAGCCCGGGCAGGAGAGACCGTGAGACTCCTATGTCCAATAAAACCACCAGAAAACCGGAAGTGGCGCTGTAGCTCAAGTGGTAGAGCGCTCGCCTTGAGCTGAAGAGCTGAGGGACAGCGCCCAGGCCCAGAGTTCAAGCCCCACAACCGACAAAAAAAAAAAAAAAAGTTTTAGAAAAATTTTTTTTAATAAAAGGTAGATCCTGTATCTCCCTTGTGTCCTTAACCTGTCTCTAGTTGGAGTCTCTGGTCTGCTTGTGGTGTTTGATTTTGCTGTGGCTTGGTTGGTTTCTTAAGTCGGTTAATATGAGCAGGCAGAAAAATGCTCTGCTTACCCAGGATTTTTTGATCCTCCTTCCAGACTAGTTCAATGGGAGGGAGATCTGCTTTGAGTATCACAAAAGAGAGAGATGGCTGTTTCCTCTAGCTTAGAGATGCTGTGATGATGCTAGGTTCTGGGTAGAGTTGAGGTCTTTCAGCCAACAGTAGCTTTTCCCTGAGGGGCTAGCTTCTGAGTCACTCACTGAGCCCAGCCTGGAGGCTTTTTCAGGGTTTATGTTTACTGTATTTCAATTGATTTTAAAGGCTGCTGTAAGGAGGGACAGCCTATGTCTCTGTGCACCCAGGGAAGAAATCCACTCCTGGGGCTTGCGGCCTGTGCTGGGTGACTTTTCCCTGGGTGGAGCTGAGCCTAGCAGGTCAGTTTAGGTTCCTGTGACTTGCTAAATTACTCTTGTTTTCTTCCAATGCCTGAGTTGGAGCTAGCTGCTCAGGCAGGCCTTTGTCAGTATCAAAGATGGAGATCTCTGGTAGTGGAGAGGGGAGGGGTGGCCTTCCCTCCTCTGATCCCTGAGAAGGAGTGAGGATGTCAGGCTTCTACTCATGCCGGAATCTTGGTTCCTGTGTCGTCTCTGGTCTGCGAACTGCAGGATGAAGATATCTGCTCCTTGTCAGTTCTTGCTGGTGTTGAGTAGAATCTGCTCACCTGCCGCCTCTGTCTCTGGTGCCTTCGTCCCGGACTCTCTGTGTTGCAGCTATGGCGGCGACGGCTGCCGCAGCCACCACAGATGTCACTGCAGCTGTGGCAGCTGGCAAATGCTCAGATCTGTCTCCTTGCCTGGATTTTCCCTGTCTGGCCTAACTCTCTGTCCTGTGATGGCAAACTTGGTATGATTCTCTGGCTTAGGAATGTTCACTGGAACAAAAAAACTGCTTTCTATGTGGGAGCTTGTTTAGCCACCGCTTCTCTTCCGCCATCATCCCAGAACTCCCTCTGAAACTTTTATTCAACTATTTTTCATTTCAAAGATAGGCAGTCTATTTTTACAAAAGTTTCCTAGTGTAAATCAACTAATATTGCAATAGAAATTAGAGTTTATTAATTTCAAGGGAATTTTAGATTCACACTTGTTATTGTAGTAACATTTATAATATATTACTTGAAAAAATTCTGTTCAAACTCTTAAATATTTGTGTCTAATGACAGGGAGAGAGGAAGATAATTCATACTGGTTAGGAATTTGCAATGCCTCAAAAATCTATTCAATAATTTGTTATAAGCACATAGACAAGCTACCTGATATGACTTAGTTTTTTTTATTGTTTCGTAATTTATTCAAAATTTTAACATAGATGCATGCACAGTGGTAACATTAAAACTATTAATCAAAATACAAATATTGCAAAACCATAGACAGGTATCATAAGTTCAATAGATAGCACTTATGATTCTAATAATAATTTTGATGAAGATGAAGTGTAGCCTGATAATGACAAGGTTGTGATTGAAAAGGAAAAATTTTTAGACATTTTTAAGCCAGATTTCCCACATTGAATACATAGTACTAAAAAGCATTGGATTAATACAATAAGAATAACAAGAGGAGAGTTTCAATAACAAGAAATACAATCACATAAACAGGTGCGAGAGTAAAAACCCTAATGTTATACTTTCAGTCTCTCTAAATATGCTTACTTTTCTTGGTACTATTGTTTCCTTATAAATAAAATCGTTTATTTGCACATGTTGATTATCCCACATAGATAAAATATAATAAGCTGAGTGCTTTCTATTACAAATGATCTTGTTTGTTCTAGCCTTGGGAATTTAGGAGAAAGCCTTTCATTACCCACATAGCCATTGGCTTAGTTATATATCTCTAGAAGTTAACAACACATGCTTCATGCATGCTTCACTCATTAGGTAAAAATCCATGATCAGTTTTAGTTTCCATCCAGTTAATTGGAGAAAATCTATGTATAAATGTATTAAGAACACTTGGCAACAAATAAAGCAATAAGAAAAATTTTGATGGACTAAGATTAGTTTTCAACTTAGTATGGTTAGTTCAAATACCATTCTCATAAAGACACCATTAAATAATCAATATTTTCCAATGACATATTTTTCAAAATAGCTGTAAACACATGACACAATTTACATAATACCACTTACATATCTGGAGTTACCTTGAAAGGACACGGTCTTTAGAGCCAGCAGGAAAATTTATTTTTATTTCTGCATGAAACAATTTGTGATATTTATACCAACAAACTGAATTTGACTCTTTCCTTATTTGTAAGCTAGGGGGCAAAACGTAAGGACTCTTCACTTTTCTTTTTTTTTGCTCTAGAAGTTAAAAAATATATTCTTCAATATCTCTGGTAGATTACATCCATTTACAGATGAGAAATGTAAGGCCAGTAGTCAATGTAATGAGTAAATAATGATACTAGAATTTGTGTCTGAGCTCTTCACTCTGTGTGCTTACAAGCAGAAGTAATTTGGTGATGGAAAGGACCAATATGAAAAGACTATGGGGAACAACATACTTTGTAAAAGGTTGCTTATGTCTAGGTGACCAGTAATGATTACATGATACACGCTGGTGGCAGGGGCATAAAAAGGACTACATAGAAATCATAAAAGTGACAGAAACTCACAAAATCTTGATCATTCATCTTTTCTAATGGGTGGGAGCAGAAGGGTAAGAAGAAGTCTAAAGTGTTCTACATCTCTGGCCAGGCAACTGTGTTAGTGATATTCTTGGTGATAGGGATTGCAGGTGGAAATGATGGATTTAGGGGAAAAAACTCTGATAGTTCTAAAGTTTATATTAAACAGATACAAATATAGGATTGTTTAGACATTATCAAAATATCCATGACCATGAATATGAAAAAGAATAATAAAATCGGGGGCATTATTAAAGGGAAGAGGACAAGGAAAGATCTGACACAATTCTGAACAATGTGTGTACCAGTGTGGACAAGATTGGAAGAATGAGATAAATAAGGAAACAAGAAAGTAATAAACGCAGATTTACAGAAGTAAAGAAAGGAAAGAATTTGCAGGAAGAAAAGGTCAAAACTGTTGCAGAGATATTGAAGGAAATATGCTATTTGGATTTGAAAACTAAAAAGATATAGACAATTTCAATAAGAACAGTGTTTTGGTGATATCTCCATGATGAAATAACCCTGTCAAACAATTTGCCACAATTCTTTTTTTTTTTAATTTAATTTTATTTTATTTCTGAACATACTGTACAGAGGGGTTACAATTACATGGGCAGGTATATGTAGGAAGTGCTCTTATAAACTTTAAGCTTTTATTGAATGGAAGAGTTCAGACATTATCTTTACCCCTAGGATTAAATTCCTAAAATGATAAGGCTTTTGCTTTAATGCCTTTCTTTCATTTTCTCTTACACATTGGCAAGTAGGGAAGGATTCTGATGTAACAATAATACAATGTTGACTTGTAATAATGCAACATCTAGGATCTAGTGTTAATTCGGATAGTTACTAATTAGCTCCAAAAGTTTTGGATATTTATATTTCTCCTGGGTAAACTAATGAGCTCCAAGAAAATGTCCCTAAGGAGCATTTCAATTCTAGTATTACTGGTTGTGTCAAAATACTTTAAATTATACACCCTCTAATGTGGTCATAGGGTTAAACTGTGGAACTTTCCCCTTCAGATTGTGAGTACTACCCTATTGCTTAACATGGAGAAAGTACCCTCACACACAGACTGGGTGTGTGAAAACAAGAAGTGATACTTGAACAAGGGAAACATGGAACCTATGTTTCTGTGGGGCTGGATTACTTCACATAATATAATTTTTTCTAAGTCTTTCCATTTCCTAACAAATGAGCATTGTTATTCTTTCTGATGGAGGCAAAGAATTCTTTTGCTTATATTTACCACATTTTCTTGATCCATTCATCTACTCTAGGGCATCTGGGTTGGTTCCATATCGTAGCTATGGTAAATAATGCTGCAATAAACATAGTTGCGCTGGAAGATTTAGTATGGTCTTGTTTGTGATCATTTGTGTAAATGCCCAAAAGTGGGATTGCTGGGTCATAGGAGAGCTTTAGGAGTTTTTTGAGGAACCTCCATACAACTTTCCAAAGTGGTTGAACAAGTTTACACTCCCAATAACAATGAAGTAAGGTTCCCTTTCGGGCCACATCCACTCCAGCATCTGTTATTATTGTTCTTGTCTATGGCCATTCTAACTGGGGTGATGTGGTATCTCCATGTTGTTTTGATTTGCATTTCTCTTATAGCTGGGGAGGTCGGGCATTTCTTCATGTGTCTATTGGCAATCCTTCTTTCCTCTTCACAGAATTTTCTCTGTAAGTCTTTAGCCCACTTATTTATTTATTTATTTATTTTTATTTTGAAAATAAAGTACAGAGGAGTTACAATTACATGGGCAAGATAATGAGTACATTTCTTATCAAGCATTTTAACCTCCTCCTTTGTTTCCCCTTCCCATCCTTTCCCATCCTCCCCACGACCCCCAATCCTCCCTGCCCCCCCCACGAAAGTTGTAAAGTTCGTTTTCAACATAACGACTTGTACATCTCATTGTTGCAATGTAGCCCATTTATTTATTGGGCAGTAGTTTCTTTGAGGATTTGTTGTTGGGGATTTAAGGTTTTGTGTTCCAGGTATAGTTTACATATGAGAACCTTGTCCATTGTATGGCTAGTGAATATCTTCTCCCAATAAGTAGCCTTTCTATTGATCTTGCTAGCTATATCCTTTGCCATGCAGAAACTGTGCCATTACATGCAATCCCAATTTTCCAAATTTTCTTTGATTTGTTGTGTTTCTGCGTCTCTTTTAAGAAAGTTTTGGCCTATGCCAAGGAGACCTAGTAATGATTTCAGACCTGTAATGATTTCAGAGTGTCTGTTTTGACCTCGAGGTCCTTGATCCATTTGGATTTGATCCTGGTGCAGGATGACATGTATGGATCTATTTTTCATTTTCTACAAGTGATTAACCAATTTTGCCAGCACCATTTACTGAAAAGGCTGTCTTTCTTCCATTCTATTTTTTTAGCTCCCTTATCAAATATTAGATGACTATAGGTCTGTGGGTTTATTTCTGGGTTTTCAATTCTATTCCATTGGTCCTGAGGTCTGTTCTTGTGCCAGTACCAAGCTGTTTTGATTACAATGGTTTTGTAGTAGTGTTTAAATTTGGTATTGATATTCCTCCAGCACTGTTCTTTCTGTTAAGGATCGTTTTAGCTATTCAGGGTCTTTTATTGTTCCATATGAATTTTTGGATTGCCTTTTCTATTTCCTTGAAGAATGAGGTTGGAATATTGATAGGTATCACATTGAATTTGTAGCTATCCTTGGGAAGTGTTGCCATTTTTACGATGTTGATCCTTACAATATAGGAGCATGGGAGATTTTTTCCACTTTCTAAGTTCTGTTTTGATTTCTTTTGTCAAGTTTTTAAAGTTTTCATCATAGAGATCCTCCACTTTTTTGGGTATGTTAATTTCTAGGTATTTTATTTTTGTGGGGCTATTACAAATAGAATTGTTTTCCGGGTTTCAGCACGCTTTTCTCATTGTTGGCATACAGAAAAGCCATTGATTTTTGAAGGTTAATTTTATACCCTGCTACTTTACCAATATTTTGAATCAACTTGAGTAATTTGAGAGTGGAATCCGTGGGATTCTTTAAATACAAGATCATGTCATCTTCAAAGAGGGAGAGTTTTCCTTCTTTCCCTATTTGGATCCCTCTAATGTTTGCATCTTGTTTTATGGTTATACTAGGCATTTTAATTCTAAATTGAAGAGAAGTGTAGAGAGTGGACATCCTTGTCTCGTTCCTGAGTTAAGAGGAAATGGCTTTAACTTTTTACCATTAAGTATAATGCTGGCTGTAGGTTTGTCATATAGAGCCTTTGCTGTACTGAGGAATATTTCCTGGATTCCTAATTTTTGCAGAATCTGCAACGTAAAGGGATGTTGGATCTTGTCAAATCCTTTTTCTGCATCTATTGAGATAAACATGTGTTTGTTGTCCTTGCTCTTGTTGATATGATGAATTATATTAATTGATTTGCATATATTGAACCAACTTTGCATGAAATGAAACCTGAAATGAATCCTGTTTGATCGTGGTGTATGATTTTTTTGGATGAAGTGTTGAAGTCGATTGGCCAAAAGTGTGTTGAGAATTCTTGCATTAATAATCATCCAAGAAATGGGTCTATAGTTCTCTTTCCTCGATGACTCCCTGCCTGGTTTTTGGATGAGGGTTATGATGGCTTCATAGAATGAGTTTGGTAGTGAACTTTCTCTTTCAATTTCATTGAAAATTTGGAGGAATGTTGGTGTGAGCTCTTCTTCGAAGGCCTTGTAGAATTCCACTATATATCCATTGGGATCGGGCTTTTGTTAGATGGGAGGACTCTTACTGCTATTTCTATTTCAATGTTGGATATCGGCCTGTTAAGATGGTTTAACTCATCTTGATTTAGTTTCAGCATGTCAATATTTGCTAGGAAAAGGTCCATTTCTGCCAAGTTCTCAAACTTATTAGCAAAAAGTTTTGAGAAGTATTCCCTTATAATATTCTGAATCTTGGTTGTTTCTCTGGTGATGTTTCCATTCTCATCTCTGAGTTTATTTATTTGGATGTGTTCTCTTCTTTTTCTAAGATTTGCTAAAGTTCTGTCAATTTTGTTAATTTTATCGATTAATCAACTCTTTCTTTTGTTGATTCTTTCTGTGTTTTTTCTTGGATTCTAATTCATTTAATTCTGATTTAATATTAATTATTTCTTTCCATCTAATAGATTGGGATTATCTTGTTGCTCTTATTCAAGGTGGCTCAGATGTCTCATTAAATTGTTGATTTCAGATCTCTACAATTTGTTTGTGTTGGAGCTCAGGCCTATAAATTTGTCTCTGAGTACTGCTTTTGCTGTGTACCAGAGTAGGTGGTAATTTGTGTGTTCATCTTTGCTGAATATCATGAATATTTGAATTTCCTTTCTAATGTATTTTATGATGCACTGGTCATTCCACAGTGTGTTTATTAGCCTTCGTGTGGTACAGGACATTCTTGGGTTGCTTTTGGTGGTGAGTTCTAATTTTATTCCCTTGTTGTGTGAGAGAATGCAAGGTATAACTTCAATGTTTCTGAATTGGTTAAAGTTTGTTTTGTCACCTAAAATGTGGTCTATTTTGGAAAATGTTCCATGTGCTGCTGAGAAAAACGTGTGTTCTGATGATGCTGGGTGATATATGCGGTAGAAGTCTGTTAAATCTAGTTGATCTATGCAGTAGTTTAGATCTGCAGTTTCTTTGTTGAGTTTTTGCCGAGTTGATCTATCTAGTGGGGAAAGTGGTGTGATCAAGTCCCAAACATGTCAGATTTGAGGGAAAGTAGTGTTTCTTGAATAAATTTGGGTGCTTGGCTGTTTGGCAAATAAATATATCAAATTGTAATATTCTCGTGAAGGAGAGATACCTTAATTTGTATGTAGCAACCTTCCTTATCTCTTCTCACCAATTTTAATTGAAAGTCTATTTTGTCTGTTAGGATTGCAACTTCCGTCTGTATATGGGGGCCGTTTGCTTGGTAAATTTTGTTCCAGCCTTTCACATTTAAAATGTGTTTGTTTTTATGGGCAATATGAGACTCCTGAATTCTTCACATAGAAGGATCTTGCTTCTTAATGCAACTTGACAGTCTATGTCGCTTAATTGGAGAGTCAATCCGTTAATGTTTAGAGTTAGGATTGAGAGCTGTTTGGGAGTTCCTGCCATTTTATGCCCCTTCTTGGGGGCTGCAGCAACTGGGTTCTTTTTATGGTTCTTGGATTCTCAGTTTGGGTGCAGTTTCTTGACCTTTATTGTCGCCTTGTTGGTTTTCTATGTGTAGGACATCGTTAAGTGTCATTTATAGGGCTGATTTTGTGGATATATATTGTTTCAGTTGTTTTTTGGTATGGAAGGTTTTTGTTTGGCCTTCAGTTATGAAGGAAAGTATAGCTGGGTACAGTATTCTTGGTTGATAGTTGATTGTCTTTAAAGCATGGCATATTTCAATCCAGGCTCTTCTTGCTGTAATTGTCTCCGCTGAGATATCTGAGGTTATTCTAATTGGTTTTCCTTTATAGGTGATTCATCTTTTCTCCTTGACAGCTTTAAGGATTTTTTCCTTGGAATTGATCCTGTGGGGATTATAATGTCACGGTGAGATATCCTGTCCTAGTCTTGTCTATTTGGGGTTCTAAAAGCTTCTTGAATCTGAATAGGTTTATCTTTTTGCAAGTTCTCTGCTTGGAACATGTTAACCAAATTTCCTAGTCCATTAACTTCTGCCTCTAGGTGCTCCTCTACTCCCATTATCCTCAGATTAGGCCTTCTGAGGGTGTCTTCCAAATGTTGAATAGATCTATCTTATTTCTTGGATTTGTTCTGGATAGTTGTATGTTCTTTCTCTAAAATAACCTGGCTGTCTTCAATCCCTGAGATTCGATCTTCTGCATGGTCTACCCTGCTCTCAAGACTTTCCACTTTGTTTTTAATTTCTTTTCCTTCTATTTGGTCAGCTTTGATGACTTCAAATTCTTTGTTGGATCTTTGTTTGAGATCTTATATGAACTTCATTACTTTCTTAATTTGGTGTTGTGTTTATTCTCAAATCACTTAGTTGATCGGTTATGGTTTCCTTGGACTCCCATTCCTTCTGTTGGGCTCCATTCAACATTCCCTTTCCGGCCTCCCTGACTTCTTTCAGCTGTCTTTTATTGGATTCCATGAATGTCTCTATTTGGTAGGAAAGTAACACTGCTTTTGTGCTAGAACACTATTTTAAGGCAAGCATCAACCAAAGTTCTGTAGTTGCACAGTCAAAAGTCTGGGCCTTTTGTCAGTATCAATTTCTGGGCCTTTGTCAGTATCAAAGATGGAGCTCTCTGGTGGTGGGAGAGGGGCTGCCTTCCCTCCTCTGCTTTCTGAGAAGGAGTGAGGATGTCAGGGTTCTACTCATGAAAGAATCTTGGTTACTGGGCTCTTTCTGGTCTGCTATCTGCAGCATGAATATATCTGTTCCTTGACAGTTCTTCCTGGTGTTGAGTAGAATATGCACACTGTGTCTGGCATCTTTTTGACTGGACTCTCTCTGTAGGCATGGTGGCTCTGGCCGCTGATGCTCAGATCTGTTTCCTGGCCTGGATATTCCATCTCTAGCCAAACTCTCTGTACTGTGATGGCACACTGGGTGTGATTGTCTAGCCTAGGACTCTTGACTGGAACACTAAACTGTTGTCTATGTGAAAGCTTGTTTAGCCTAGACCTTTTGCCATCTTCCTCCGTACTCTAGATTATGACTTTATACTCTAACGTGGGACAATGATCTGCTCTCAGTTATTTTCTACTCTTCTCCTTCTTTTGCCCTTCCACTTACATAATTTTTATTTACAGAAACATGTTTGAGCTTGTATTTCTAAATTCTTCAAAATTATCTGAATTTCTTCATACTTCTGGCAGCCTCCTATATATTTCTCAATGGAATATTTTGTCACTTCCATTTTTATCCCATACGATATTGGATATCTTCCTGCCTAATTCAGCCCAAGATATAAATTACACTCATCCAGATATTTCAACATTTGTACCACCATAAATTACTTTCTTACGTAGAAATCATTATTTTAGTATTTCTGGGGAGGTATCATCTGTCATTTTTGAAAGACCCTACGTGATACTTATATGCAAACCTGTTTTAAACCAATATGCCATTCAGTAGATGAACGAATCAACAAAATGTCAGATATATATACACACACATATATATATATATATATATATATACATACACACACACACACACACACACACACACACACACACACACACATATATATATATAATATATATATATATATTATATATATATATTATATATATATATGGCTGAATTTTATGCTTCCAATTCAAAAGGAAATTGAAAGATTTTTCAAAATCCTGCTGAATAAAATAAGCAAGACTCAAAGAAACAGATTGCATAGTTTCCCTCATTTGTAATAATAGGAAATGTATAGAATAACACTAGCAGTTGAGCAGAATGGCTCAAAAGCTTTGTATATAGGACCATACAAGATCATGTTGAGCAAAATGAACACCTAGATATGGAAATAGAGGTTTTTCTTTGTGGTTGTTTTTAATGTACTATGTGATTTCTTTTTTCTTTTGTGTTTTCCCCTATAGTTTATCCCCTGCTGTATTTGATTTCAGTACTGTGTGTATTGCACATGCATTTATCATAATTTAACAAGGCAAGATGAACAACAAATTGGGGAGACAAAGGACAAAGGGTAAACCAATGCAATAGCGATACTCACAATACAACATGTTAGAAATTTACATTACAACTTGTGAGGGATATGGGGGGAAAGGAAAAGTGTGAGAAAAATGAGGTAGTGGTTAAAATTTCGACATTTTATGTATTTGCAACCTCAGTATATATCACCGTAAAAATAAATTTAAACTAAAAATAAGTTACATAAAGTCACTGTATTGCTATAGTAAATATTATTCTATGTGCATTACCTTTTTTAAAATGAACACTATTTGGCATCTAATTTGAATTAATTACACCTTCTTTATCAGAGGTTCATCAACTTGAATGTTATCAAAACATACAATATTTTCACAATATACCTGCCATAATTTTCCAAAAAATTATAATTTCAGTATTGTCTCATAGTAAAACAAAAAACAGTTTTATTCTCTGGAAACTCCTAACTTTTAAAACTGAATAATTCTTCAAAGGACAGTATATATGTGTTTTTCAAAGTTCTTACAAATACTAACTACTCATTTTCAAATTCTGAGCATTTCATATCAGAGATATTCAAAACATTACCTGTTTGCGTGTTATTTAAGTCTGCAATAGCTGCAGTTTCTAATGGGGTGTTACATATTGAGAAATCAACAGAAAAAAATAGCCACATTCTGGTGAAGAATATAACTATGAAGTATGTGTAATAATTAATTCCTCAAGAGTAAACATTTGTTCATCAGAGTAAGCTATTATTTCTGTGACCATCAATCCCAAGCTTTTATGCCATAAAGTCTTCCCAGCCCAACAGTCTCCAATTTGTAAGTTGCACCTTAAATTTCCCTTAATTCACATCATGAATAGCTTATCACTATTGTGAAAAAATACTACACTTGTGCTAATATGATGCCTTTCCTATTGTGGAAAGTACACTACACTAAACTTTGCGTCAACATTTTTCTGATTTCTAGAATTCTGAACACTTGCAAATATTATTTATATTTCTTATCTATCATAGATATTCAGGAGACTGAGATCAAAAGATTATGGTTCAAAGCCCAACCAGTCAGGAAGATTCCTTAGATTCTTATCTCCAATAAATTTCTCAGGAAAAGCCAGACTCAAGTGGCACTGAGTTTGAAGTGGTAGGGCATGAGCCTTAAGCACAAACCACCTCAAAGAGAGTGGCCACGCCCAGTGTTCAAACCTGAGGACAAACCAAAATACAAAAAGCAACTCCAACCTTAGCATTTTTCTCATTGTAAACAGAGTCATGTAATTAAGGAAATTTCTTCCTGTATTATGAATAGATAGAAGACCCAAGACCTCACACAATTACTCTCTTCATACCATGTTATACCAAAAGCTCAAAAAATTGCTTGTTCTAAATTTATAAATTAATATCAACCATTTGTTGGCAACTCTGTCTAGATTATTCACACTATCAATTTATACATGAACTGTTGGAATTATGAATTAACTAAGTTCAAATTAAACCTCGCTTCAAAGAATATTTTAGGCAAATAAAATGCCAGATTCATTTGTGAATTTCAAAACCTCTACTTAAAAAGAATTTTGTAGTATCCTATAGAATATGAAATTACAAACAAAACCAAAATATTTATTTTAAATATAAATTCTAATTTAGCAAGGTCTATAAAGTCCTACATTAGATTAACTTTGTATTTTTCCAGGCTTAAAACTTTGTAATCTTTCATTATTTCTTTGAAATCCAACAGAATGATACTTACTTTTTCAAATTTTTGATTGGGAATCATGAGCCATTTTGCATCTAAGAATCTTGTGTAATGAAGAGAGCATTTAAAACACAACTGAGGATTATATATGAGTTGCATTTCAACAAGAAACTTGCCTTCTCAAAACATAATGACAAAATTAGCCCAAACTTCCAACTGTGTATTCCTTTCTTGTTGTTTGGCTTGTTTCATTGAGACAAAATTATACTACCTGGCCAAGGGAAGGTATCACTATGTAATCCCACTCTCTAATCTCCTGTCTTAGTCTGAGTGCTAGAATGCCAGGCTTGTATCAAATTTCCCTGCCATAGTTTGGCGGTTTATTTAATATAGATACAGACTAGCAATTCTGAACTTCTCCTATGATCTTATCCATTAGATTGACTGCTCAAACTGTTTATGTACAATTTTCTTTTCTGCAAAGCAGTTTTTTATTTTTTCAAATTTTGTGCCATTAGACATCAATTTGCATGAAATAGCACATTAAGGTCTTATTCCTTAAAACATGTATAGTAACAACATATAAATGCAAAATAAAAAATATAAAAGTTTTAGAGGAAAATGTAGAAGAGATTCTTCATCATTTAAAGTTGATAATATTCCTAGAGAGGGCATTAAGAATACAAAATATATATTAAATATTAATTTTAAACTAATATTTAATGAAATATATAAATGAAATTTACCTTCAACAAAAATACAGCTTACTCAAAGGAAACTACTAAGAAAATGAAAAAGGTAAGCTATAGACTAGAAAAATATTTGAAAGCAACATATCAGATTAAAGTATTATATGCATTATGTAGGGGGGGAAGGTTTGGTTGGGGGGGAGGGGGGAGGCTGGGAATGGATGTGAAGGGTAAACAAAGGAGGAGGCTGCAATGCTTGGTAAGAAATGTATGCATTATCCTGCCCATGTAATTGTAACCCCTCTGTACAGTATGTACTATTTTCAAAGATGTTCTATCATTTGACACAGGATATGAACATTTTCAGATGCACCTGCAGGGGTCACTGATTCATTCTTCCATGGATCCAATCCCTTTAATAATGATTAATTGACTTTCTTATTATCTCTGGTCCCTAGGTATGTAATATTCTCAAACTTCTTTGAAGAAATTTCATTTGAGGACTTTCTAATATTAAAAATTATCACTTGATCTAGTCTTACTCAGGATATATTTTCAATTGTTTTCTAACATTTCTCCACATTTTGAGAGTTGTTTCATTTGTGCAGATGGGTTTGTACATATATATGCCTCTGTGTGTATGTGTATGTTTGTATGTTTTTATGCAAAAGCCTCAGCAACCTTGTTCAGCAATCTTGCTCATGACTACCATCACTTGAGCTCATGCCTATAATTCTAGCTACTCAGGAGCCTGAGATCTGAGGGTTGCAGTTCAAATCCAGTACGGGTAGGAAAGAAAGATACTGAGGCACTTATCTCCAATTAACCACCAGAAAACTGGAAGTGGCGCTGTGGCTCAAGAGGTAGAACACTAGCCTTGAGCTGAAGAGTGGAGAGATATTGCCCAGGCCGAGCTCAAACCCTGCCACAACCATCAGAAACAAAAAAAGATAAAAGATAAAAGAAAGAAAAAGAAATGAGATCTTGTCCACCAGTTCTTTGCTAGTGTAATTCCCACTTTCTCACCATGGATTTTTTTTCAAGTTAAGTCCATGCTCTTATATCTAACTTGCTTTGGAACCAGAATTATTCTTCCATTGTACATTTTACAAATTTGTGGGATTAGCAACCATGATTTAGAGATAGAAGTTGAAAGACAGTGACCTCATCGTTCATGTTCCTCTTAGTATTAATTATTTCTCTATGTCACTCCCATAGATCTACATAATGACCTTGGCTTTATTGGTTCAATGTTGTCTTATTTGCAGAATCTCCTATAGTATATTGAACCATTATACTTAAACACAGAACTTTTCTTTCTCTTATTATTCCCATTGATTCTTCTACTGTTAACTTGTGTACACTTGGGAAATAATGCAAAATACACACACACACACACACAAATAAACGTTTCTGAGAATCTTCTCCCAGTTAAATTTAATTTAAGAGCACTTATGAAATTTGAACTTAATGTACTCCTGGATAATGGTTTCTTCATTTATAGTAAAAATAGTGTACAGAGGGCTTAGAGTTACATAAGTGAAGTAATGAGTACATTTCCTATTGTTATATCCTCTTTTGTTTTTCCTGTGGTATCTGTTCCCTCTCCATCTACTCAATTCCCCCTCAACTCCCCAAGTTGTAAAGTTCATTTTCTACATAGTGTCTTGTTCATATCATTGTTAAAATAGGTCATCCTGAATCTTTGTTTCAGAATTTTGTTGTTTTCTTGCCCCTCCCCACACTAGAAAAATGTACATGCAATATGCAGGGCACCAACATAATATTCAGTTCAAACAGGAGTTATCTGATGGGGGAAGAACATGGAGGAGAAACGAAAAAGTCACATACTACATTTTGATACATTAAAAACAATTGCAATAAAGAAAAAAAACAAGTTGTGTCCCTATCTTGGGATTCATTTGACTTAACATTATCTTATATGGCCATATGTACATGAACAATGTTTTTATAAGCCATTTAAATTTTATATTTTGTATTTACTAAGTTGTCTCTGAAAGCCGTGTTATCTCATGTCCAAAGATGTCTTTGTGCTAGTTCAATGAAGCCTGAAAACCTTCATTTTACCTCGAGCAGTGCCATAGATTGTTACTGGAAGTAAGTAGAAGGAAATGTTACTGCAGGTGGAAACTGATCCCAAAGGAGAAATTGAACATAGAGAAATGACAAAGTGCAAGTTACTTTTTGTGTTCCTTTTTGCTATACAAGAAAATAATCCACTGTCCAAATTAAGAAACATTGAAGTTATACCTTGCATTCTCTCAGACCACAAGGGAATAAAATTAGAATTCAACAATAAAAGTCAGCAAAGAAATTCCTGTATCACCTGGAGGTTGAAGAATACACTGCTGAATCATGAGTGGGTCATGGAAGAGATTAGAAATGAAATTCAAATATTCATGATATTCAACAAAAATGAACACACAAATTATCAGCTCCCCTGGGACACAGCAAAGTCAGTACTCAGAGGCAAGTTTATAGCTCTGATTTCCTATAGCAACAAGTTGGAGAGATCTGAAACCACCAATTTAATTAGACATCTGAGCCTCCTTGAAAAAGAGCAGCAAGATAAACTTCAGTAGAGTAGATGGAAAGAAATAATTGAAATTAAATCAGAACTAAATGAATTAGAATCCAAAAAAAACATAGAAAGAATCACAAAACAAAAAGTTGGTTCTTCGAAAAAATTGACAGACCCTTAGCAAACCTTAACAGAAAAAGAAGAGAACACATCCAAATAAATAAACTCAGAGATGAGAATGGAAACATCACCAGAGAAACAACCAAGATTCAGAACATTATAAGGGAATACATCTCACAACTATATGCTAATAAGTTTGAGAACGTCACAGAAATGGAACTTTTCCTAGCAAATACTGAGATGCAGAAACTAAACCAATATAAGTTAAAGCTTCTTAAGGGGCCCATATCAAGCATTGAAATAGAAACAGCAATAAGAGCCCTCCCATCTAAGAAAAGCCCAGGACCAGATGGTTTACAGCGCCTTCAAAGCAGAGCTCACACCAATACTCCTCCAAATCTTCAATGAAATAACAGAAAGTTCACAACCCAACTCATTCTTTGAAGCCATCATAAACCTCATCCCAAAACCAGGCAGGGACTCATCAAAGAAAGAGAACTATAGACCCATTTCTTTGATGAACATTGATGTAAAACTTCTCAACAAAATTTGGGCCAATTGACTTCAACAATTCATCCAAAAAATCATACACCACGATCAAAGAGGATTCATTTCAGAGATGCAAAACTGGTTCAATATACGCAAATCAATTAATATATTTCATCACATCAACAGGAGCAAGGATAAGAACTACAATGTTATCTCAATAGATATAGAAAAAGCATTTGACAAGATCCAACACCCCTTGATGTGAAGGTTCTGGACAAAACTAGGAATCCATGAAGCATTCCTCAATACAGTAAAGGCCATATAGGACAAACCTACAGCCAGTATTATACTTGATGGTGAAAAACTAAAGCCTTTTCCTCTTAAATCAAGAATGAGACAAGGATGTCCACTCTCTACACTTCTCTTCAATCTAGTATTGGAATGCCTAGCTACAGCAATAAGACAAGATGCAAGCATTCGAGGGATCCAAATAGGGAAAGAAGAAGTAAAACTCTCCCTCTTTGCAGATGACATGATCTTGTATTTAAAGAATCCCACAGAATCCACGCCAAAATTACTCAAGCTGATTCAAAATTTTGGCAAAGTAGCAGGGTATAAAATTAACCCTCAAAATTCAATGGCTTAGCCGGGCGCTGGTGGCTCACACCTGTATTCCTAGCTACTCAGGAGGCTGAGATCTGAGGATCGCGGTTCAGAGCCAGCCTGGGCAGGAGAGACCGTGAGACCCCTATCTCCAATAAACCACCAGAAAACCGGAAGTGACGCTGTAGCTCAAGTGGTAGAGTGCTCGCCTTGAGCTGAATAGCTGAGGGACAGTGCCCAAACCCAGAGTTCAAGCCCCACGGCCGACCAAAAAAAAAAAAAATCAATGGCTTTTCTTTATGCCAACAATGAGAAAGGTTTGGCTGAAATTAGGAAAGCAACTACATTCAGTGTAGCCCCACAAAAAGTAAAATACCTAGGAACTAACTTGACCAAAGAAGTGAAGGACCTCTATGATGAAGATTTAAAAATCTGAAAAAGGAAATCAAAACAGAATTTACAAAGTGGAAAAAACCTCTTATGCTCCTAGATTGGAACGATCAATATCGTGAAAATGGCAATACTTCCCAAGGCTATCTACAAATTCAATGTGATACCTATAAATATTCCAACCTCTTTCTTCAAGGATATAGAAAAGGCAATCCAAAAATTCATATGGAACAATAAAAGACCCTGAATAGCTGAAACGATCCTTTTCAGAAAGAACAGTACAGGAGGAAGATGAAAACCGAATTTGAATTCAACTACAAAGCCATAGTAATCAAAACAGCTTGGTACTGGCATGAGAACAGACCTCAGGACCAATGGAATAGAATGGAAAACCCAGAAATGAACCTACAGACCTATAGTCATCTAATATTCGATAAGGGAGCTAAAAATGTAGAATAGAAGAAAGACACCCTCTTCAGTAAATGGTGCTGTCAAAATTGGTTAAATACTTGTAGAAAACTTAAGCTAAATCCTCATATATCACCCTGTACTAGATTCAACTGCAAATGGGTCAAAGATCTCTGAATCAAAGCAGACACCCTGAAAACTTTACGTGATGGAATAGGAGAAACACTAGGTCTCCTTGGCACAGGCCGAAATTTTCTTAATAGACACCCAGAAACACAACAAATCAAAGAAAGGTTGGACAAATGGGATTGGATGAAATTCCTGAGCTTCTGCATGACAAAGGACATAGCTAGCAAGATCAATTGAAAGCCCACAGATTGGGAGAAGATCTTCACTAGCCATACAATGGACAAGGGTCTCATATCTAAAATATACCTGGAACTCAAAAAATTAAATCCCCCAAAAACAAATCTTCAAAGAAACAACTGCTCAATAAATAAGTGGGCTAAAGACTTAAAGAGAAACTTCTCTGAAGAAGAATGAAGGATTGCCAAAAGACATATGAAGAAATGCTGAACCTCCCTAGACATAAAGAAAAATGCAAATCAAAACAATATTGAAATATCACCTCACCCCAGTTAGAATGGCTATAATCAAGAACTCTAATAACAACAGAGGCTGGAGGGGATGTGGACAGAGGAAACCTTACTGAATTGTTGGTGGGAGTGAAAACTTGTTCAACCATTTTGGAAAGCAGTATGGAAGACTCCACATGGAGCTCCCCTAAGATTCAGCAATCCCAATTTCGGGCATTTACCCAAATGTTCACAAACAAGGCCACACTAGATGTACCAGCACGACTATGTTTGTTGCAGCCTTATTTACCATAGCTAAGTTATGGAACGAACCCAGATGCCCCTCAGTAGATGAATGGATCAAGAAAATGTGGTATATATACACAATGGAATCGTATGCCTCCATCAGAAATAATGACATTGCCCCATTTGTTAGGAAATGGAAAGACTTGGAAAAAATTATATTAAGTGAAGTAAGCCAAGCCCAAAGGAACCTAGGTCCCATGGTTTTCCTTGTTTGCAATAATTAGTATATGTCTGAGTCAAACAGAAAAGGTCAGATAAGTTGATGTTAGGGAAATGAACCCTAAGTTATGTATTCAAATGTTTTTTTGTTTCATGTGATTGTTTCTAACGTATTTATAAAATGATTTCCTTATTGCTTTGTATGTCCCTTCCCATGGCGTAACAATAACCCCTGCTTTCTCTGTATTTGATATCGCTATAATTTGTGGAGGTGAAGGGAAAAAATCATTTAAATAGGGATACAGTTGGACCCATTGCAACAATGAGATATACATGTCATTAAGTCGAAAATGAACTTTACAACTTTGTTGGTGGGGGAAGGAGGATTGGATGGGGGGGAGAGGTGAGGATGGGAAGGGATGGGAAGGGGAAACCAAGGTGTAGGCTACATTGCTCGATAAAAAATGTACTCATTATCTTGCCCATGTAATTGTATCCCCTCTGTACAGTATTTTCACTATAAAATATATATATGTATATATATATATACATTGTTAGAAAAAAGAAAAAGAATCCAAGGCTTGAAGGAAACTCTGTCCCTGACTTTTTTCAAGTGTGTACTTTATTCATATAAAAATTGTCTGTAAACGTCTTCTTGAAAGTATTACAAAAGGAAACAATGTGCCATTTGAAGGCCAGCATAGAATAAAAGGAAATAACGTTGTTTTAAAAGTGTTCTATTACAAGGAAACAAAGACTTGGAGGTTTTAAATTGTCTTATGCGTGGATATTTCACTACTGAGATGATTCTGTTGTTGCAGAAGTCATTTATTAATTCCTTTAGTCTTGTCCTAAATTCCCCAGCGCAATTTGTATTCCAAAAAAGCTGGATCCACTGAGTATGATCAGCAAATGGAGCCTGTTCTCAAACCAGTGCTTTAAGGATGGTCCCTAACAAATATGTGGGTTTCTTTTGCTTGTTGGTTTGTGTAGTTTGTCCTTGTTCTGGAGCTTGAACTCAGAGGCTGCACCATGTCCCTGAACAAATGCCTTCCCTGGCCTACTTCCCCCAAAGCTAGTACTCTACTGCTTTAGCCAAAACTCCACTTCTGGCGTTTTTGGTGTTTAGTTACAGATAAGAATGTGACAGACTTTCCTGTCTGGGTTGGCTTTGAACTGAGAAAGTAAGAAAGCCATGTGACTTCAACTGTATCAAGATTTCTGTTTTGAACCAAGGAATACTAGACGAAGTTTATTAAAAAGCTAATATTTGACAATTTTTAAAAGAAAAGAATATGTCTAACAAAGAATTCATAACTTAAATAACTCCACAAATGTAGGTGCACTGAATAATTTTGGAAGCATTTTTTCAACTGCTTGGGAATACAACTATTGACTTCATAGATCCTTTTGGGGAAACTTAGTCATATTTGCCTGTTGTCACTGGCTTTGTACACAGATATGCTGTACATACTTCAAAGGGCCTTACATAAAGGAAGTCTTGAAATTCTCAACAATATTTAAATAATATTTAAATAAGATGCTCCCTATATTTATTTTCGCATTTGGGGATCATTATGTAAAACATTAATAAAGGATTTTTATATTTTTTTTATTTTTCACACTAAAGCAAATACACTTTTCCTCCTTGCAAGCCTGATTTTGAAAGAGTCAGACACATACAATTATTTTATAGACAAAAGTTTACTGTTTTGGCTTAGGTGTTTTCCTGCCTTTGGGTGTTGCTCTCTATTATTTTGGCAACTATATAGAAAAACAAGAAAAATCCATTATGCTTTTGTTGAATTTTTCAAAGTCAAGCTGTCTTCAAACACAGTTTTCTACTCGCTTCTTCACTGCTAATTAAAGTTTAATTATTGTACTTTAAATAACAAAAAAAACATACTTTAAGGTATATTCTCATTGAAACCAATGAAAACAGGCGTTTCTGCCATTGCTTTTTAAATTGTTTCCAAGTATTTTCCTTGGCTATTTTCATTATTGCCTTTGTTCCAGTCTTCTAATCAGGAATACAGTGTTACACAAAAAGATCTTCCTAAGATATAGGATGTTAGGCAGAAAAAATAGATATATAATTAAAGATTTTCATCTCTTATGAGACTGAAAAGCTCAGAAGACATTTTGCTATTACTGGCATGGTTCTTAAGCTAAGTGAAATGCATGTACATGTGACAGTTATTCCAAAAAAAATTATGGCTTATACTTTTCTGCTCCAATGAGATAAGTAACTTTACTGTCAATGAAATCTCTGACAAGGTTGGAGGGCATATTGATTTTAGGGTAGAAAGGTTAATGTTAGAAAGCCAAGGGAGATTCCTAAAACAGCACTGCCTATCACTTGTCAGTTAATTATACTTATGGCACGTAAGTATATAAATACATAAATATGAATTGATTGAGAATTATGTGACTTACACAATTGATTCAATGGTTACCAAAACCAGAAAACACTTCTCCTCATTTATATAAACTATTATATCTAGTGAAGATTCAAAAATTTTTAGAATTGTATTTTAACATTTATGCCAAAATATTGGTTTATTTTTAACACTTTATTTTTAAATTCTGTCGGTCGTGGGGCTTGAAATCTGTGCCTGGATGTTGTCCCTCAGCTCTTGACCTCAAATCTAGTGCTCTACCACTTGAGCCACTGCCAGTTTTCTGGTGGCTTATTGAAGATAATGTCAAGGAGCCAGTGCCAGTGGCTCACGGCTGTAATCCTAGCTACTCTGGAGGCTGAGATCTGAGGATTGCGGTTCAACACCAGCTGGGGCAGAAAATTCTGTAAGACTCTTGTCTCCAATAAAACCACCAGAAAACCGGAAGTGGTGCTGTGTCTCAAGTGGTAGAATGCTCAACTTGAGCTGTCAAGCATAGGAACAGTGCCCAAGCCCAGATTTCAAGCCCGATGATAAACCAAAATTAAAAAAAAAAAAAAAAAAGTCTCACGGACTTTACTGCCTATGCTGGCATTGAACCATGATTCTCAGCCATCAAACTCCTTAGTAACTAGGATTACAAGCATGAACCACTGCCACCTAACTACATAATTATTTTTTACACATTTATGAAGTATGGAGTGGTAATCCCATTCATTTATAGGTTGTGTAATTATCAAGCTATATCATATCTATTAGTTTCTGTATGTAACATTTCTTTTTAGTGAGACTGCTCGAAAAGTTATCTTCTGGCTGTGATGAAATAGCTATTCTTAACTATAATCACTTTGGTTCTTATGGTATATAATTAATATATTTACTTTTAGTATTGGAAGTCTGCTAATTAAACTCATAGAAAACATGAATTGTATGGTGAGAGAAGTTCATGGTTCCAATACTTGATTTAGGAAAACAATTATGCCTTTTGTTTTCAATTATATTTCTGTAGGAATGTGAACTATTCATTGATTTAACTGTTAAAGTTGATAACTGTTCTATAATATCAAGTTGATTCCAACTTGTATTTGAAGATTGCACATTTAACACAAATATGCTTCCACTTTCTTCTACCACATAACTAAAATAACAGTAAAGCAAAGCTTGCTGTTAGTGGCTCATGTGTAGAATCCTAGACACTCAGGAAGTTAAAACCTGAAGATTTTGGTTCAATGTCAGTCTACACAGACAAAAATGTGAAAACTTATCTCCAATTGTCCAGCAAGAAGAAGAACAGGATGTGGCTCAAAGGATAGAGTGTGTTCAGCCATGAGCAAAATGTACAAGGAAGACAATTAAACACTGAGTTCAAGTCCTAAAAATGGCATAGACACAGAAGACAACAATAAAAAGTACTATGAACATCAATTATGAAGACAAAATAGTAGAAAAGATCATGAGAAATATTGCATAAAGAGCTGGAAGACAGAAATCATTTGACAGAATGTTGATTCAGGAGAGGGAAAAATCACAGTCTCATTGGTACAATCACATTGTACTCATTTGTGTTGAAACCTGGCTAACGGGTAACACGGGAATGAGTAGATTGGATTACCTGACATAACAGACATTGCTTGTGACTGACTATGCACCATCCCACTCTGAAAAAATCTAAAATTGTGCTTGCTAATTTAAATAAAACCTCATATAAGATACAGTTTGGTCCACACAGACTGGAGTCCTTATTTTGAGGCTTCAGACTTATGTGAGGCTTTTGTTAATAACCAGTCCTGTTGTACCCAGTTTCCTTTGTGCACCTATACCTTACAAAGCTGACACCAAGCCAAGGCTTTGAACTAGACACCACGGCATTAATCTCTCCCTTTCTCCAGCTACAAGTCTTTTCACATGCTATCTCTGTCTTAGTATTAGTTGTTTTCTTACTAATCCCTACCAGAAAACTCTTATGTTCATCTAAACTCACTATAAGTATCCTAGTTCAAAAAGGGATTAAAGGTTTACCATTGGCTGAGGCTCTCATCTGTAGGTTTGCTCCCTAATAAATCTGTGCTACAATATCTCTCTTTTCTTCGTGTCTTTTGAGTCTGACAAATGATTGATTCGGTTTGATGTAATCCCATTTATCCAACCTTACTTTGGAAGTTTTGACCTGTCCCAAGGAGCCCTCGTGTTTCCTCTAACTCTTCCTTTAAAATTCTAAGGTATCTGGACTTACATTAGGGTCTTCAATCCATTTGGAATCGATTATGGTGCAGGAGGATATATAAGGATCTAACTTCAGGTTTCTGTGTGCACACAATTCCATCAGCACAAGTTTTTAAAGAATTTGTCTTTCTTCCATCCTGTGTTTCTGGCTCCCTTATCAAAGATTATGTGCCTATAGGAGTGGATTCATTTCTGGGTCTTCAATTCTGTTCTATTGATGGAAATCTGTGCTTCTATTGGAAAGAATGGCATTACCACATTCCTGAGGAAATTGACTACTCTGTAAACTGAAAAGCAAAATTCTATGTTTACAAGATAAAATTGAGGAAAATTTTGAACACATAAACTATAATATAGAGAGGAAAATGTGGGAGAGAAAAGATAAGATGAAAAGTAGAGTAGCTGTCAATTGAAGAACTCATAAACAATTATCAAAACTATACAAGAGAGCTGGGGTAAAGCTCAGTTGTAGGACTAGACTAATATATACAAAGCCATAGGTTCAATCTCCAAGAAGACCTAATAATAAGTTAATAAATAGTAATAATCAAATAATTACCTGAAATAAATGCTTTCATATGAGAGAGGTCTGAATCCTAAAACAGTAAACAAAATACCCTAAATTCTTGTATCCAATGACATGAAACTACAAGAATGAAGAGGAAATAGTTTTCCTTTTCTCTCCTTTCTTTTCCTTTCCTGTTTTCTTCTTTTCTTCTTTCCTTTGGCACTACTGGTGCTTGAAGTTGCTAAGGCTCTGACCACTTTAGATTATTTTTCAGATGAGGTATTCCTTTTTGGCCAAGCCTCCCTTGAGCAATAATCTCTTACCTATGGCTTCCACAAACGAGAGATAACAGGGAAATTACCCTATATCTTGCTTTCTTTTTTGTACTTTCTCACGACGTTTTTTGGTCTCTGCCTTCTAATTAGCATGGCGTAATTCAATTAAAACATGGACCCATACTATTTTTCATTGTAAACATTCAATATTGACTTCTGTTTTCTAGATATCATTATTCAATTGAGATTAGTATGGATATTTATGATGTTATAAGAAGAACATGGAGAAATCCCTTGAATAGGTTTTTTCAGTTTCTTTAAATATTTATAGTATGAGATTAAAAGTAGGACATTAATATTTCACAAGTATTATGCAGACTTCATTTGTTTTAGTGATTTTGTGCACGCATTAAGTTCAATATAATTTTATCAACAATATATGAATAGTTACAGACACGTTTCTTTACCAAAAATAAGTCTGTCTCATGCTTCCCTTTTATAATTAAACCCACTACTTCTCTTGGTCCCATCCCAAACCTGTTTCATCCTGGAAACCAAAACATTTTTTTTTTCTCCGACTTCTAGATTATGCAATAAATAAGCTTTTAGGATTGCCCTCAAATCTATGGTAGATTATTCCCTGTTGGTTTATGCCTTAATATTGTATTGTATTCACTCGATTAGCCTTTTGGTTTTGTTATTAGAGAAAGTAGCACAATTCGTTTCCCATTCACCTGAAGAAACCTTGAATTGATTTCCATTTCTTTAACTAGAGGAAATACTGCTGCTATAATCCTCTGTGTTTTGGCCTTTGGGTGAATGTTTAAAATTTATTTTTATGAGACAAAGCCTGACGAGCTCAATTCCTGTGCTATACTCTAGGTGGTTGCATATTTCATATTCTAGGAACTTGTCAAAATATTTTCAGAAGTAGCTTTCCCATTTGAGATTCCTGCCAGCATCCAGTTTCTCTGTTTCTTGATAGCATTTAGTATGGGCAATATTGTATTATGTGCAGTAATTCTCATACATGTTTTATGATGCCATTTTTGTTTTAATGTGCATTTATTTGAAGACTAATGATGCCTTTCTTGGGCTTATTTTTCACAAGATGTATTTTGCTAGTTTCTAATTGATGTTCTTTTTAACTTTAGTTTTTGAGAGTTCTATGTAGAGTATAATTTGAGGCATTCTTCAGGTATAGGATTTGCAAATATTTTATTCTTATGGGTACACTTCATCAACATTATCTTCATCATCATTATCATAATAATTATCATCATCTGTTGGGTCTTCATCCATCCCACCAAAGACGGCCAGGGTCTGAGGAAATGTATGTGCGGCAGCTCACCCTTTACCCAGCCTCCCTCAGCCAGGGAAACAATCAGACCCAGCAGGGAGTCAAGTCAAGCAGGAAGAAACTCATTTATTAACACAGAGCAGCCTTTTTAAAGCAAAAAAGAGCAGGTGGCATGGCAAGGGAGGAAGAGGAACCAATCACTGTCAAAGTCAAACCCTATCATGTACCTAAGCTTCCACAGGCTGGATATGCTCTGAAAGAAAGCAAATTGTGCTCTGCCCACTCAACTCCCTCTCAGTACCATCTTTGCCCCTCATGTGCCCTACAATCATCATCATCATCATCATCATCATCATCATCATCATCATCATCATCATCATATCATCATCATCATCATATCATCATCATCGTCATCATTATCACAATTATTAGTATTATTATTAGTTTCGTATGTTTATGTATGGTCCTGGGACATGAACACAGGGTACCTGAGATTAGTTTCAATTTGTTAATAATTTACCATTTCAGTCATGCCTCACTTGTGGCTTTTTTGCTGATTAAACAGAGATAAGATTTTCAGGGACTTTATTTTGTGGGTTGCCATCAAACAGCAATACTCACATCACAGCCTACCAAGTAGTTAGGTTCAAATACATGAGTCCCCTGTTCCCAACTTCTATTCACTACTTGCATATGAGCTTTCACAGACTAAATTATTTTATACATTTTTGAGTTCTACTATATCGAGTTTTCCTTTCCTACAATTTTAATGCCAAATTTATGTATGTTCCATCTCCAAAATTGTCAAGGCATCTTCCTTTGTTATACATTTACATCACTCTTTTTGTTTTATATGCCACCTTCAAATCCTGCTTGAAGTTAATATTTGAATAAATTGTTATTTTAAGTCAATGTTCACTTTTTAATTCTCCCCAATATTGTCTAACATATCACCACTTATTAAAGAGAATGTCACTCCACAATTGTTTGGTTTTACACTCTTATTAAATATTCCTTGATAAAAATTAAGTGGCTCTAATCTGGTGTCCTACAGACACATTGAGCTGTATAATCTTTCCTCTACAAATATAAAAATTTTACACTAACATAGCTTTAATATTAGACAGAGAAATATATTCCAGTTTATTTTCCTTTGTCAATGAGTCAAAGAGTGATGGTCAGGTGTTTTTACAAATTTTCATAAACTTATAAATAAAACTGTGAAGCTGGGCACTGTTAGCTCATGCTTATTATACTAGCTGGATAGGAGGCTGAGATCTGAGGATTGCGGTTCAAGGCAGCTGGAACATGAATGTCTGTGAGACTCTTATCCTCAATTAACCACCAGAAAACAAGAAGTGGCACAGTTGCTCAAAGGGTAGAGCACTCACTTTGAGCTGAAGAGCTGAGGAACAGTGCCCAGGACTAGATTTCAAGCCCCATGTATGACCCCAAAAAAGGGGTGTGGGAACAATTAATATCTATGCTCAATTGTATCCTTCAATCCATAAAAAGTATATGTCTCCATTTACTTAGACTTTTGCTTTTATATTCAGCATTGTATAATTTTCATTGAGGGAAAGTCAACAACACTTTAATACATTTTGACGATATGTGGAGATGGAACAAAAAATTCACAGAAAACAGATGAAAAATAAGGGGCAATGGGAATAGAGAAAGACAGAAATGGGTTAATCAAGCCCTTGATCAATATGTGAGTGTATAAAATATTTCAATAAGGTTTCTTTGTACAATTAATATACACCAATTAATAAAAATCTTCCAAAGGCATTGATATTCAAGTATGTCAGAAAGGATAAATACAGATTTTTGTGGTGAAATGAAAGATAGAAAATACATACTTATATTAATACTTATAGTAATAATAAACTAAGAAATTTGGTCAACATTTTGAGGGCTCATGGCTCATTAGAATAGAAGGCCCTTTGTATCTAACATAAGACTAAAATATTAGACTTCAGCCTATCTTTAAGACTGCTTAACGCTCTTGCCTTTTGAGTAAGTATTCTCTTTATTGTTGTTGTTGCTGGTGGTGGTCGTGGGCCTTGAACTCTGGGCCTGGGCACTGTCCCTCATCTATTCAGCTCAAGGCTAGATCTCTACCACTTGAGCCATAGCTTTCTGTAGGTTTATTGGAGATAAGAGTCTCATGGACTTTTTCTGCCCAGGCTGGCTTTGAACTACGATACTCATTTCAGCTTCCTGAGTAGCTACAATTATAAAATGAGCCACCAGCACTGGGCTGGAATCAGTATTCTTAGTACAAAGAAAAAATACAAGTGATTTGGAACCAAGCTGTAGAAAGCTGCTTTTTTGGCTTCCAACGAGAGCTGACTGGTATCTTATGAGTAGATAGATTTAGGAAAAATTGAACATATAAGTCCACATGGAAGGCTACAAAACATTTTAGTGAAGATCCAAAAATAATAAGGACATGAATTGCAATAACTACCTTGGTAATAAGGGACATGTTTGGAAGTTCAGTCTCTATAGTTACTTTTGTAAATGTACAATGTCATTTTATTCATTTTGGTTGTTGTTGTTTCCTTAGTATGTTCTTTCCCCTTTGGAATATCTCCTGTTGTCACTGTACTCGATTTTGATACCCTGCATCTTGTATATACATGTCTAATCTGGGGAGGGTAAAGGGAATTACAAAACGCTGAAACAAGGACACAGGATGACCCATTGCAACACAGAAACCAATAAGACTATATTGGAAATCAACCTTATCATTTCATGCTGCGAAGAATGGGGAGAAAGGAATGTGGGAGCTGGGGGAGGGAGGGGATAGTGGGACAACAATAAGGAAGGAAAGGGGTAATAATGATCAACAAGTAATGTATTCATTGCCTTACTCATGTAACTGTAACCCCTCCATACAACATTTTAACAATAAAAATACAATAAAGTAAAAACAATAAAGGACATATTTGGCAAATAAAGTAAAATGCTAACTTACAGACAAATGAAAATAATAATAAACATGTATGTACACATCTGTATATTCATATAAATGTATACATATATAGGTATTTGTGTATGTACACATATAAGTATGAATATATGCATATGCACATAGTGTGTATACATATACATTTATTTAAAGAGACTTGAATAAGAAATATATTAATGCCTATGAAAAACTTTAACCATCCTGCCTATGAAAAGCTTTAACTACCCTGAATATGTTGTCAAAAAATGAAAAGTATTTTTACATATCTTTATAATAATATACCAAAATCCAAAAATATTTTCCACAGTGCAGGTTCAGATTTAACAACTAAACAAATATCTAAATGTTAATTTATTAAATTGAGCCTCTAGAATTCAAATAATAAATTTATTTTATTCTTAGATATATTATATCTATGCTGAATTTGTGTGTCTCAAGCTTGTAATCCTTGCTACTCAGGAAGCTGTGGTCCAAAGCCAGCTTTGCCAAGAAAGTTTGTGAGACACATCTCAACTAATCACACACACACACACACACACACACACACACACAGAGAGAGAGAGAAAGCCAGAAGTGGAGTTGTGGATCAAACGTAAGGACACTATCCTTGAGTGAAAAAAATAAGGTATAGGCCTTGTGTTCAAATCACAAGAATAACACACACCCACATGCACACACATGCACATTATGTCTAAATTCTTATTTTAGTTTGAAGAAATAAGCAATATCATGAATAGTAATATTTGTTTCATATCCTGCAACTTTTATGAAGTGGTTTGTAGTACAATTTGCTTTAAGATATAACATAGGTCATTAAAATTAATATTAATCTAGTTAATATATATAATTACTCATAACACATTGGTATTTTATGTATACACTTAAGACAAATTATGAGTAAAAGAAAGAAAGGAAGAATAGAAGAAAAGAAAGAAAGAAAGAGAGAAAGAAAGAAAGAAAGGAGGAAAGAAGGAAAGAAAAAAGAAGAGAGCAAAAGATAGAGGTAGGGATGGAGGGAAGAAGGGAGGAAGGAAAGACAGAAGGAAGGAAGAAAGGAAGAAAGGAAGGAAGGAAGGAAGGAAGGAAGAAAGGAAGGAAGGAAGGAAGGAAGGAAGGAAGGGACAAAAACAATATAATTTACAAAATCTGTTATTTAGCCCAACATAAACTTCATGTAAGTTAACCCTTTTGTAAACGCAAGGTTACAATTGCCACTTCTCTGCAAGTTCTCCATGCATGAATGAAACCAACAAAGGAAGGATCAGAAATAACCAGATGAATCTGTTTGCACCTCTAGTAAATATGTACACAAATCTTTTTCTCATTTTATATATATCATCAAATAACTATTTGCGTTGTTATAAATATTCTAAAAATTGATGTAACCAAAGTATGTCACTTTAGTATTTAGTATATCACACTAGTATTTATAATGCTATTAATATTACAGTCTTCATATTATATTAATTATAACAATTATATATTTTATCAGAGAAAATAGCATACTCTGATTTGTTGTCTGTGGGAGACTTAATAGCAGACAGCAATTAAAATCTAAGGAGATCTGTATTTCTGAAAGCAGTTAACTCATTGGAGATTGTTCAAATACAACAGAAGGGCCTTAGAAAGGTTGAACATGTTTACATGATTGCCCATGATGTGATTCAAGAGCCACAAAACAATCATACTTCACTTTGTCATCACTACAATTATTCCCATTGTAAGAATCATTCACATAAATTACACGATATGGGTTTGTCCTAAAGTTATTATTTTCTATGAAATAATATAGAAATGATACACTACACTGAGTTAAAGAAAAAGTTGCATAATATATTGGACACTGTAACTCTTTCCAATTACACGCATTGAAATTCTATTCCCCTGTCTGGTAACATTAGAATCAGACTTTCAGAGATGACCCTGCAATAATGATCCTGATGAAAGAAGCCCAATATAACTAGTCAGCAAACAGATTATAATGAACCAGAAAGTAGACCCCCATAAGACAAAGATTTGCTTTGAATAACCATTTTTATAATTAATGTTCAAGCTTCTAGAGTATGGGTAATATAGTCCTGATGTTTTTAATCCACTTACTTTGAAGTATTTTCTTATAACATCCCAACAGAGAACAAAAAGCAAAGTAGTATTGATTTAAATTTCAAGTTTTTGAAAAAACTATTCATAATGTTTTATTATTTGAACTTTATTCTCCAAACCTCCAGGTTACAAATATTATTAAATGGGAATTGAATTGAGGTTCAATGTTCTATTCAACTATCATAATTAACATTTGGAATATTTTTATTATCTTTAAGTATTTGTACAAAGGAGTTGCCATTCACTGAAACAGTTTATGAATACAGTGTCAACCCTTTCAACATTCTCATCCATCCCTCCCAATAAACCCAGTCCTTACTTATCTCAATATTATGTTATGTATGGAATTACTTGCCATTTAACAAAACATTTTATGTATACAATACACTTGGAATTGTGTTACCACTTCAACATCTTCATCCCCATTTCACACTACCCATTGTTTTGTATATTTCAATTCTGGGAAGTATGCAATGGATTCTTGCCTGTATTCTATCCTTTTCAATTTCCTACCCCTCCCACCTTGCCCCCCACTGTCCTCTCTTGTAGTACACATTTACTGGTATTTATTTTGTTGGGTTTTGACTTAATGTTTTAAGAGAACTATACTATTTTCTCTTTCCATGGATTCTGATACTTCAGATAATACATTTACCTCCTAGCATATCAGCCACTATGTTTACTTTTACATTTATACGCACCTTCTGACTACCAAACATAAGGAAAGTCATACAACCTAATTTTCTCTGGGTCCAGTTAATTTCACTTAATATGATTCTTTCTAAGTCTGTCATTTTCCTTAAGAATGGTGCAATAGGGGCTGGGAAGGTGGCTCAGTGGTAGAGCGCTTGCCTTGCATGCGTGAGGCCCTGGGTTCGATTTCTCAGGACCACATAAGCAAAAAGAAAAAAGCCAGAAGTGGCACTGTGGCTCAAGTTGTAGAGCGCTAGCCTTGAGCTGAAGAGCTAAGGGACAGCGCCGGGGCCCCAGACCTCAGGCCCCAAGACTGGACGGCCCCCCCCCCAAAATAATGGTGCAATATTATTTTTTCTGATTGATGAATAAAATTTGATTATGTATGTATATATACTCACATACTTGTAAATAGGGATCAATTCTTGATCCCTTTTTGCAGTGAGAGGGATCTGGGCTGATTCCATATGTTGGCTACAGAAAATAATGCAACAATGAACACGATTGTGCTAGCACCTTCAGTGTGGTCTTCTGCTCTACTGGATAAATGCCAATAAGTGGAGTTGGTGGATCATAGGGAGCTCTCTATTCAGTTTTGTGAGCAACCTCCATAGTGTTTTCCAAAGTCGTTGAACAGGATTATATTTCCACCAACAATGTAATAGAGTTTCCTTTGGACAACTTCCCTATCAGTATCTGTAATTGTTCGTTTTTTCATAATGGCATTGTAACAGGGATGAGAAGAATCTCAGTGTTGTTTGGATTTGCATTTCTTTCATGGAGAAAGATATGTCTATTTGTCATTGTTACTTTTCTTCTAAGAAGTTCTCTTTAAGTCATTATCCCATATATTAATTGGGCTGTTGTTTATTTGAGGGTTTATTTGACCTGTAAATATGGGTTAGTTATGTAAACCCTTGTCTAATGCTTAGTTAGTAAAAATCTTCTTCCATTCTGTTCTCTTTCTATATACCCTGCTAACTTTTTCCTTTGCCATGAAGGAACTCTTCAGTATGATGCAACTCTATTCACCCAGAAAAAATGATATTACACCATTCATAAGGAAATGGAAAGACTTGGAACAAACCTATATTAAGTGAAGCAAATCAGACTCAAAGCAATATAGGTTGCCCAATTTCTCTCATTTGTTGTATTAGAATGTGCCTCTAATTCTACAATTTAAAACAACTGGATGTTAAAAGAGAAAACATTACACTTGGACATGATAAATTACATGGGATTCTAAATATTTATACAGTGAGATCAAAGGAGGATGCCCTTTGGAGAGGATCAAAAAGGCTCAATAGCTATATAAATATTATCATATCAAATAATGTTCATCAAATTGATCTCCAAGAAATGATAATGATAGTTTTTTTTTTTTATTTTGCTTTTTCCATCTGAATTCGGATGCTGTTTGTTTTGTTTTAATTTCTGCACCTTTGGTCTTATATGTAAGTTTGGAAAGGGCAAGGGGAAACAAAGAAATGGTGGGACAAAGGGTGAACAAATGTAACAATGCCACTCAATAGACACTACCTTGTAAATGAACTATACAACTTATGGGGGAGGGAGATTGAAATGGAAAAACTGGGAGAACATGAGGGAAGAGGTGACACTGTTGAAAAAGTAATGTGCTCATTATCTGACTTATGTAATTGGATCCCTTCTGTACATCATCTTTACAAATTAAAATTGGACCTCATAAACAGGCCAGAGTAGTTATATTAATATTAGATAAGATTGGCTTTAATGTATTCCTTCCCTTACACATGTAACTAATTTCTCTTTAAATCATCCTAACAACAAAATAATTTTTTTTTAAATAATGAAATATAAAACCTGACAGGAAATAGAAAAACACTGAAAAAATTTAGGTTCAAAATGCAAGTAAATTTTAGACTTACACTCTGAGCAAGAGTTAGGATAAATGTGAAAAAGAGGCTTGCTAACATGCTGATTCGGTTATATGTAGGCTTAGGCAAAGTGATCTAGTTAGAGCTGGGGTTAGGATGGGGAAAAGATGCAAGATATTGTGTAAAACTGCCACATATTTTAAGAAGAATGAATCATAGTTAGAATGAATGAAAACGAATATCTGTGTTACTTTAAAAATTCAGATATAATTTGGTTTAAAGAGTGAGATACTTTTTTGTTCTGGTTAGGGTTAGGGAAGGATAAGCTTTAGGGTAAATTTAAATTTTCCACTAAGAAATAGAAGCAAATAATATGCGATTGAATAAAATCTAAATAATTTTCCTTACATTAACCAGTTGGTGTTAAATCAGTCTGTGTTTAGGATTAGGTTTCTGGTTAACTGGGGTTGAGGATAGAGTAAAGAAATGGGTTAAACTTGTGGCTCATGCCTATTTTCCTAGCTACTCAGGAAGCTGATTTCTGAGGATCACAGTTCAAAGCTAGTCCAGGCAGGAAAGTCTGTGAGACTTTTATCTCTAATTAAACACCAGAAAACCCAAAAGTGGTGCTCTGGCTCAAGCGGTTCAGCTCACACATTGAGCTAAAGAACTCAGGGATCGTGCCCAGGCCCAGAGATCAAGCCCCACGCCAGACAAAAGAAAAAAAAAGAAATGTGTTAAATGTTAAGTAAAGCTGAATGTTATTTAGGTTCTAGGAATTCAGGAAAAGAAGGGATAATGGAAGTTCAATGTATTTCATAATATCAGGATTTGAGATCAATGGGTATAATGATTCCTGTTATGGAACAAGATACATTCAGAATTAAGAGTGAGACAATCTATAGGGTTTAAGAATACCTGCAATTTATTTCAAGAATTGCAAGTGGAATTTCAGTTAGGATTGCACAAAATGAGAATTTTTCATAAATTTTTGAATTGGGATACTATTAGTGTCAAGGTTATGGTTAGGATTCCAGCCATGGTTAGGGTTAGAGTGAAGGAGAAAAAATGAGGCTCAAATTCAAAATAAATTTTAATATAATCCTTGTGCGAATTACAATGAATGTGAACTAGAGTATTGCTATTAATATTAGATTCTACTTAAAATTACGCTTATGGTTATTCTCAATGTTCCAGTTAAGATTATATTTAGGTTAGAAAATGACTCAGATATTGGAAATAATTGAAACCTATGTTTGGAATGTTTATTTGAATCAAGTTAGGATGAGTGAAAACTAATGAACTTGTGTTAGTGTCATATAATTTGGATTAAGACCAGGGTCAGTATTTTGTTCTGATTATGATTACTGTTATGAATAAGAAAGTTTTTATTATAAAATTGAGTTTTCACTAACAAGTAGAATAAAAAATATGACACTGAACAGTAACTAGAGCATTATCATTATATTTATTTCTCAGTGATTGTAATGATTAATGAGCTTTTTCCAGCAAGGTTTAGGTTGAGAGCGTTAAGTAATGGACTAGGTGGTAAGTAAATCTGAAACTGTTTTAGGGTACAGGTGTTCAGAAAAAGGTAGGATCAATGGAAACTACAGTATTTTTCCTGATAAGATAATTTGAGGACAAGTAATAAAATTGTTTATGTTAGGGAACAAGATAACTTCAGAGGTAGAGTCAGGAAATTTTGGGGAATCATGGCAAACTGTATTCATTTCCAGAGTCCAAACTGGAGTATTCATTAGAATGATTAAAAACTAGATTCTTTTTCTTAAACATTAGAATCGGACTATAATTAGGGTGAAAGTTAGGTCTCATTTCCAGCTGGGATTCGTGTTAGCATTAAGGAAAACTTCATTTTCAACATAATGTCTTGTGAGTATCATTGTTGAAATGGTTCATCCTATGTTGAACCTAAATTTTCTATTTCTCTAATCCTAATTCTAATTCTTTTTGGGATCCTAACCCTAACCATAAAACCATAATAATAATGATAGCTCAATTCAAAAGTTAAAAAAGTATTCAATTTTTATTCATCCTATTAATCCACTGTACATCTTGAGTTAAGCTGCAATTTAGCTTAACTTTTCCAAATTAGTTTACATGTGCATATATAAAGATGTAATTTTATGTGAAAAACAGAAGATCTTTGGAGGTAGGAGTAATGAAAAGGAAATAGAGGAGTATAATCAAATATTTTAAATATATTATGAAATCGCCACTTCTGACAATTAATATCCATTAACAAAATAACTAAAAATTAATAAAAAGTACACTGCCTTCTAGTGTTCTTTAAGAGAACCATGACATGTCTTGTGAAATACTTAGGTTAGATAAATTTTGTTCATGCATAATTTATATTGTTATTGGCCAATTATTTAACTTAATGAATAAAAATAAATCAAATAATATTCCATGACAAAAAATATAAAACAGTTACTTAGTAATTGTTTGAGAAATAGTTATAATCATGCATTTTAGGAAACTGAATTTCTATTTCCCTACAAAGGAATGAATTAGGTTTACTAATCTAGTATTTGTAGTAAGTTTAGAGAACATAATTGGCATGAAAAACATCTAACAGTACATCTTCTCTTGAATGAGTGATATTTTAAACATTGTCTTTTATTCAAATGAATACTTAGGTTTACATTTCAGAATAAATGCTATTTTAACTCCCTTCAGAACAAGTACTTGCTCTGCAATTAAATGTACTAGCATATTCAGATATTTAAAAGCTAAATTTTCAGTTATATATGTAGCTTTACGTATTCAGAATGACATGATTTTTTATTCATAAATGTTTAACCTCAGATTTTTGCTTCACCAATATAAATGGTCTCAAGAGGTTGTAGTGAAGGCTCCAGTAACCAGATTGGTCAAAATCATTTCCTGAATTCTAAATTTTAAATCTAATAATTTTTAGGCTTTGATAATATCATTTATTGTCTCTTCAGAGCAATTAACCTAAAATAAATACTATTTTTAAGCATTTCACTCATATTGTAAATAGTATTAACATAGGTCAAAAAGAGACTAATTATTTAAGATTCAACATATTTGGTGATCTTAGTGTGAAGAATGTAGAGAGCAGAGATTTTTATATTCAATAAATATTTTTGTTTATATTAAATCATATATCAGGATTTCTAATTTGGAGGTTAATCACATGGAAACAGGAAAACAATAAAGGAGTAATTACTTGGGATCATTTTTCTTCTTAAAATTATGAAGCAAAAATATCTCTAAGAATATATTTTTCAATAAAATGTTTCAACTCTTAGTAAAGTGGATTATACTTTAATATAAAGTTTTTCTCAAAATAGAAATTCTGCAACTAATCTAATGTATGTGTTCATGCACAAAATTCTGTGACTTCTAGTCTTGTTATGTGATTTTATTTATATTTTTTAGTTGTGACATGATCCCTATTTACATTTATTACAAACATCTGTAATTTTACAAATCATCTCTGTACACACTAATTTATGTAAGATAATATACAAACAAAATTATCTTTTTTCCCGTATCCAACTGGGAAGGATGATGTGCTGAAATATATTAAATGAAAGTACTCTAATGAAGAGCCTTTATGGAATGAAAATTTGCAACATGTGGATGTTCTACTTGGCTGAACAGGAATGCTTGTTTCTACAGTGCTTTCTTACCTTTTAATCCCACAAGGAAAGCTACAAAAATTGAAGTTCATATGAAGGAATTGCATTCCTAAATGATGTGGCAACGCTGCTCAAAAGTTTTATGTTCTATATTTTTAAGCAGATTAGTAATTCAGCTGTGAGTACATTGCATGAGACTCCTGAATTCATAGCTATTGCGGTGTAATAATCAGAAGAGAGGAAAAAGATTATATTAATCTCCAATTCCTCCCTTTGAACTTCAATATAAAAATTAATTGTCAAAACAATCATGTAAGATGTTAGTTCATTTTTCCCTTTTTAATTAGAGATTAAGCAAGTGCTTTTAGCAGTTAAAAGTGGATTGTGTTACAGATACAAAATCTTCTTCTATAGGCTCATAAATTGAAAACTTGTCTTCCTATATTGAAAGCACAATTAACATTTACATTTTTCCAGTTATTTTGCTTACCTATGAGTTCTGATCATAAATCCTCTTATGAATTTTTACAGTATCTTTGAATAAATCACACGATTTGCATGTACTTATCATCTTAAGGGAAGGCAGTCTACCTTTATATTTTTCATTCTATGTGACAAACCCTTATTTTTTGCTTCCCTATATGCTGAAAAAAATGTATCCATGGAAACAAGATATTGACAGCAAATCTGAGTGTAATTTTCATTTTTCAAATTTCAAATATAATATAAACTTTGTTTTGACTTGTCATTTTTTAACAATGAGTGATATTCATGAACACTAACATTTTGGTGCTTTTAAGTAAATTGAGACTTGATGTAGTATGGTAGTTCTAGTGTGTAGTTGATTTAATCATTAGGTTATTCATGTATAAACATGTGCATTGCACTTTTTTATTTTTTTAATCTTTTTTTGGAGGGTTCCGGTCATGGGGCCTGAAATCTGGGCCTGGGCGCTGTCCCTCAGCTCCTCAGTTCAAGGTTAGCGCTCTACCACTTGAGCCACAGGGCCACTTCTGGCTTTTTTTTGTGCTTATGTGGTCCTGAGGAATCGATCCCAGGGCCTCATGCATGCAAGGCAAGTGCTCTACCACTGAGCCACCTTCCCAGCCTCGACTTTTGTATTTTCATATATAAAATAGTCCCCAAGGTTTTACTTTAAAGTATAATGGGGGAGGGTTGTCTTCATGTTAAAAACTTTATATATATTTCAATTAAAGTATTAGAATGGATTTATTGATTAAAACATAGAAAAGTGTAAATAGTCAGGTTTCTTGCTTGAGACTGCATAAATTTCATATGAATGCAGCTCAAGATGAGACTGAGAGATAAATTCATATTCATATCACTGAGATTTACATCACAATATAGGAAATATAGGTATTTTAAGGAATTGGTCATTCAAAGCCCTTGATATATAATGGAGGAAGAATTGAATTGAAAATAGCAGAGGATAACAAATCAATATGCAGGGATTATGATTTTATAATACTAATATGAAAGAACTGAAGCTTTAGTCTTCTGAAAAAGAAAGTTTAGCTTGTAAATTCAATATAAGGCATCAGCTGTGATGAGTCTAATATCTTTCCTCCAAGATATCCAAGAGTACTATACTCATCCTCTAAAAAGTAAATAAGTAATTATTTTAATAAGCTTTGTTTAATATTAATTTACTTGAAGCAAAAAGGTTAAAATGTCTTCTCTTTCTTTCAGTGTAATTATATACATTTCATATTATTACTGTCTCTTCATACAAGCCTGAAATCACTATTTCAAAGTAACATAAACAGAAAAACAAAAATAACCGGAAGTGAACAGACAAAATATTACCTCCTCTGGGACACAAGAACACAGGCAATACGCAGGAAAATTTATAGCTTTGAGTATATACATTAACAAATTAGAACAATCTTAAATCAGCACTAATAATGCACCACTAGGTCCTTGAAAAACAGGAACAAGCCAATTCAAAAACTGGTAGATAGAAATCATACAAATTAGATTAAAGAAATAAATGAATTAGAGTCTCAGAAAAACATACAATCATAATTGACCGATGTGTTAAATAGTTCACTTTCATCAATGTTCAGGGAACTCCACTGCTTCATTTTTTCACCCTTTCCGTAAAGCTCTGTGCCCACCCCCACCTTCCTGAAGATGTAGAATGAATATACCATGCATAAGGTAAAGAAGACAGAATCATCACAAACTATAAATAACAACAACATACACTAAACAAAAAACAGAGTCTTCTGTTTCCATACCTCACAGCTTGTTTCAGGATGTTTATCATGTTATATAAATGTAATTGTTTTTATAATAAAGTCAATTCAGGGATTAAGGTGTGATAAACTTATAATTTTCTTTCTATTTAGTAATGCTTTTATTTTACATTAATGTTGTAAGTAACACAATTCAAATCCTAGTGAAATTTGGAGGTTCAGATTTACAGTTAAATATTCAAAAGTTCTAATAGTTCCATTTTGGCAACCAAACTGAAAAACAGGCATGTTTTATCTTTAGGAATGTCATTATTTCATATGCAATTTTCATATGTAATTTTACCTATGTTTTCTCTTATATGAAAACATATTATCTGCTAATCAGAGAAATATGAAAAGACTTTTAATTATGATATGAAAAGTGCATCGACATGAATGAATGAAATCAGGGAGTAGATGGCCCAGAGCTGGGTGGTTCTGTTAAATATTCTCACGATTTTGAATGATCTGGTGTTTTTGTATGTGTGGAATTATGAATGCATTTTATGTCTGGACAAGAAAGTTTGATTAATAGATCATTGTCTGATACCCAATATCTAGAATCTAACCTGAGTCAGAGTGGTAAGTATGTGTGTGTGTGTGTGTGTGTGTGAGAGAGAGAGAGTGTGTGTATGTGTGTGGGTGTGGGTGTCTCTCTGCCTGCCTGCAAGTCTGGATTTAGAAGGAAGTATCTTATTTCTCTGAGGATATATACTTAATTCTATTAGGTATACTCCATTAATGACAGCAGATAAAGTTAATGAACATTTTGTGCCATATATTTATGTTTCTATGATTGCACGAACAAACTAAAAATTATGTTTGGGGTATGAGTTTGTAAAAGGTCAGCTGAAAGTATAAACATTTGTAATCTTGAGAAAGATATCAATGGCAATCATTTCAGTGTAGATAAATTTTGACAACACTTGCAGTGATAGGTAATCCTATATGAAAATTCAATATTGATTGATTTTCCATAGCTACACTATCCTATAAATTTGTAGGAAAACAAGTTAAAATATAGAATCATAAAAGTAATGTGATTATTTATTGCAAACAGTTTTACAGTTAGGTCATGATTGTAAGCGCTAGGATCAACAGAAATAAAAACACAATATACAACATGGAGTGAGATATTTTATAATGAAGCATATTTTAATATACTCTACATTGTTAGAAAGACTAGAACGTTGGGTTAGCTTTATAACCTACCATAATAAGTGATATTGTCCATTTATTAAGCAGAAAGGCTTACTCAGATTTACAAGATTGAATGTTTCAGTGTATGTTCAACTGGTTTTATTGCTTTGGGGGCCAGTGACAAGACAATGTCAAGGAGGGGAGTATGTCAAAGAGAAATGTTTTTTGCCTAGAATGATTAAAAGATAAAAGAAGAAAGAAAATGAGAGTCTTTTTCTCATGAGTTTCACTCTGAAGAACTTAATCTCCAGAAGAACTATTCAGGTATGCTCCACAGTCTGGGAGGAATTGGAATGTTATTTTTCTTTAACACATAGGTCTTTATGGGGCATTCTAAAATCAAATGGCAACATCTTCACCAATGATAACTTGTCCAGGGGTGGAAGCCACTAGATACTTCTATAAATTCTAATCAGATCTCAGCAGACTAAATATTTTATGGAATTCCCATTAAAATAGTTTCTTTCAGATTGACTGGGTCTTCATAATGTGTATCTGTGTGTTTATATGTGTGTGTTTGAATAAACTAATAAAACAATGTGGCAGATAAAAGTATTAGTATGGTCTTTTTTTTTCTTCTCATACTATGAAAGCCTGTCACAATTCCCAATCAAATCCCATCCAAGATTCAAACAATAATGCTGTCCCAAAATTTCTTTATGTTAACCTAAGTACATCCATCTCATTTCAGATGGCCATGGTATAGGAAAATTTTAAGTCTTCCAATTACGTTGTCACCAAGGAAACAACGTACAGTATTTCTTTTAAAAAAAACCTAGAATGTAGAATATTTTATCCATAAAATTGAAGGAGTATACATTATAGGATTTAATTTAAATATTTAGTCACATAAATGGATATTCTTTATCCCCAACTCAGAGCCCTTTTAAACTACATAATTGCACAACTCATCTATTACCATCTTCCATGAAGACAGTCCTTGCTGTAAACAAACCAGATGTGGTGAACAAATTAACATGTACACCATTGTTACATGCTGATGTTCTGAAGCCTGGAAGTGAAAGAGCATTTAATGCATGTGTAGAGCTGGTTCTAAGGATTATGGAAAGTGATTACTTTGCACCATAAATAGAAAAATCCACAGATGTTTTAAGTTGTTTTTTGTTGTTGGCATTTGTGAGATATATTTTGGAAAGCACAATGAATGAAAGCATGCTATTTTGTAAAACTTTGCTGGCTGACACATTTACTGAAATGTTTCATATGAGAAGACAGACAATAGGGTGGATAGGATGTGGTATGCAGCTTTAAATACAGACAAGCAAAACAGAGAATGGAAATTTTTTTTTCCTTAACAAATGCTTTCTGGTTATATTGTGCTATACACTATAATGATGAAATAAACATTTCTTTGGAAAAGTAAGGAGAAAACACTGTCACCTGTTGATTTTCTTTTTAAAGGGAATCTTAAATGTCAAGTTCAAAGAAATTTAAAAGCCTTAATAAAATATTATCGAGTATTACTTTCATTTTTGATGAATAGTTAAAACAAACTGACAGACTGTTAGTCTATTAAGTTTTATAAGTTTCCTGCTATACATTTCCTATTGTTCCTCTTTTGGGGGGTGATATATATTTTTTTAGAATGGCTACATGGTCTTAACCATTACCCTCAAAATGTATGCTGTCATAGAATCAGAGAGTTTTTGGGGTTTTTTGTTGTTTTGTATGGTTTATTTGGTCAGTCTTGGAGCTTGAACTCTGGGCCTCAGTGCTGGTCCTACATTTCAGCTCAAGGTGAGCGCTCTACCGCTTGAGCCACAGCACCGCTTCTGTCTTCTAGTGGCTTATTGGAGATAAAAGTCTCACAGACTTTCCTGCCGGGGCTGTCTTTGAACTGAGATCCTCATATCTCAGTCTCCTGAGTAGCTAGGATTACAAGCATGAGCCACCAGTGCCCAGCCAGAGAGTTTTATTTTATTAAATTAAGACAATAGTAGGCTCATTTTATGCCAACACAAAAAATAAACACCAATGACATTTTTCCCTAAAAAAAAAACTTATAAAAAAATCATGAGGGGGGACCAAGATGGCGACGGGGCAGTAGGGAAACGCCACAGCTCTCTCCAACCAAAAAGAGAGTTCGAGTTCCAACGCTTAATCTCCCCAAGAGACCGACAACAACAAAAAGACGAATACTCAGAGAAAAACCAGATGCGGAAAATAACAAAAAAAGAAAGAGAGGAAGAGAAGAATTTCAGAACAGAGAAGAGCGAAGACCCCTCCCCCAACCTTTACTGGCCGCGCAGCAGTGTGCCAAGCCGCCGGCCAGCCGGCCCGGCGGGGGCTGCCGGAGCCCAGAGACACAGGGGGCCGCTTGCAGATCACCAGGTACCGGATTGCAGAACAGAGGATCACCAGGAACAGAGAAACCTACCAGCCTGGAGTCTCCACATGGATCCCACCCCCACCCCTCACTCTCCACCAGAGCGGAGAGGCTCCATCCCGCCAAAGCCGCCAGGCACCAGGAGCATGACAAAGGGACCTGTCGGCAGAGCACCCTCCCAATCGCAATCGCCACAACCCGGGGGGGGCCGCCCAACCCAGCCTGCAACCACCCTAACTGAACTCGGATTGCAACAACAACTGACGACCTACACCACTCAGAAACAACCAGCTCCAGGGTGAGTACTCCACAGGGGACAGTGTAACCCTCAAGGGAGACCAGAGCTGGAGGGAATCCCCAGACCCTGACCTAGACTCCCTACCCCAATACCCGGACCACAGGACCCACTAAAACTGGGAACTGTTCGAGAACTCCACCAGCCGGTGGAGCACACTCTGCTGGCCAGGCCAGAGCAAGAGTGCCCCTGGAAGGGAGCTTAAATGCCCAAGCCAGGAACAGCGCCCCTGGGCCAAGACTACCAACAGTAGAAGAAATTTGAACTGTGTCCTCCAGGCTGCATAACCTAGGTGGTATACACATCAGCACAGGCCTAACGAGCGCGCTCCAGGCTGGGGCCAGAACCAGGCCCGGGGATCCAGCGCCTGAACAACACAACCAACTCCTCCCAACTGAAGTAAAAAGCTGAGCATACGCCTCAACAGAGGGGAGAAAACCAGGAAACAACACTCCCCAGGAAGCACGCCTGTGACAACAAAAGACCTGGAGGCTCAGGACAAGAGAAGCCCAAACCCCACCAAAACTCCACCCATATACCCTAAGCTGGGAATTGGGCAACACAGGCTGCCAGCACCTGATAGTAAGCAGGAGCTCAGGCTGATAAGGCGGCTCAGCAATAGAGTGATAGTCTTGGATGTATGAGGCCCTGGATCTGATTCCTCAGCATCACAAAAGCAAAAAGGGTCAGAAGTGGTGCTGTGGCTCAAATGGTAGAGTGCCAGCCTTGAGCTGAAGAGCTGAGGTACAGCACCCAACCTAGAGTTCAAGCCCACAACCAGCCCAAAACAAACAAACAAAAACACATCAGGAGCCCATAGCAGACTCCAGTATTTGGGAGAGTGCATCCAGCGCATCTGATCTTCCCAAGAGCACCCGTAGGAGCAAACACAAGCAGTCTAGGCTCCTCAACCCTTCCAAAGGCGGGAATTGCCAGCAATCTACAGCAGAGAGCTGAGAATCCTAAGTAAGTCAGAATAGCAGCTGGAAATAGGCTCCCAACCGAACCCAGATCAGGCACAGACTCTCTCTACCAATACAGAATCAGCAACCAAGCAAAGACAGACACACCAAAACAAAATTGAAGAGCAGTCTCCTGAACCCCCATGCGAAAATCAGAGAGAAAAATCACAAGGTTTACCACCACCCAGGAGAGCAAGCTCACCTCAAAAGCCAGCAGCCATGCTGGGGAGAACCCCAGTGGGAGCAAAGCAGGAATGGAAGACAAAAGCTACATCCAAGGGTTGCTGGAGGCAATGACTCAAGAAATAAAGCGAGAAATGGATCAGAAATTGAAAGAGCACAAGGATGAACTATCAAAAGAGATACAGGATATCAAACAAAAGTTGGATGCAAAAATAGAAGCTGCACAAACCTCAGTAAGAAGTGAGATAAACGCCAAATTAGAGGTAATGCATACTGATCTCACCTCATTCAGAGGTGAGATCAGTACTCTGAGAACCAACATTGAATCCATAAAGGGATCCATTTCCTCCATGCAAACCACAATAGAAGCCACGGTCAACAGAGTGAATGAAATGGAAGGTAGAGTGTCAGATACAGAAGACAGAATACACCACCTGGACCAAAAAGTGACAGATATGGAAAAATCACTCAAATTAAACCAAAGGGAAATTCAAGAGCAAGCAGATAATGCCAAGAAATTTAACCTTCGCATAATCGGAGTGGACGAAGGGGAGGAATTCCAGAGCAAGGGAATGCAACACCTATTTAACAAGATAATCAATGAAAATTTTCCCCACCTCAAAAACGACCATCTTAACTACATTACAGAAGCTTATAGAACCCCCAACAAGCAAGATCCCAGGAGAAACACTTCTAGACACATTATAGTAAAAATGATAGATCTGAATAATAAGGAAACAATCCTGCATGCAGCAAAAATGAAGAAGGAGCTATACTACAACGGGAAATAAATTAGAATCACTGCAGATCTCTCCACACAAACAATGAATGCAAGAAAAGCCTGGGAAAGCACCATAGGAGCCCTGAGAGCCAATAAATGCCAACCCAGACTGATATACCCGGCAAAGCTAGCATTCACATTCGATGGAGAACTGAAAACTTTTAATAGCAAAGAAAAACTAAATGAATGCATAAACATTAAGCCAGCATTACAAAGAATTCTAAGAGGGGGGACACAATCTGAAGAAAGCAACCAGGAACTGGGACCTGTCCCAAACAGGCATTACTCAAAGTCTAACTGAGCAAGCACAGGAGGAAAGGAAAGAAGAAAAACTTAGGAAAATGGAATGGCAGGGACAACACTGCATCTCTCTATACTTTCTCTTAATATAAATGGGCTGAATTCGTCAATTAAAAGAAAACGAACTGAGGACTGGATCAGAAAACAAGACCCAACCATCTGTTGCCTTCAGGAGACCCACCTCTCATCCAAACATACAAACAAACTCAGAGTGAAGCGGTGGAAAAGGATCTACCAACCAAATGCCCCCAGTAAGAAAGCAGGTGTAGCTATCCTGATATCTGACAAAATAAACTTTTCATTAAAATCAGTACAGAAAGACAAGGACGGACACTACATATTAATAAAGGGAACAATCCAAGAGGAGGATATAACCATCATCAACTTATATGCCCCAAATATTGGTGCACCCAGATATGTCAAACAAATGCTCTCAAACTTACAGAATAAAATAGTTCCCAATACGATAATACTAGGAGACTTTAACACGCCACTCTCACCAAAGGACAGATCTACCAACCAGAGGATTGGCAAAGAAGCTACCGAATTAAGTGAGGCCATACTTCAAGCGGAATTAACTGACATCTACCGAGTATTTCACCCTAAAACAACACAGTACACATTCTTCTCAGTAGCTCATGGAACTTTCTCCAAAATAGACCATATCATAGTTCATGCAAGGTACTTAAGCAAATACAAAGGGATCGACATAATCCCCTGTATCCTATCTGACCACAGTGGAATCAAGCTAGCTCTCAATATCAAAGCATACCCCAGAAATTTCTCTAATACATGGAAATTGAACAGCACACTCCTTAACAAGGCCTGGGTAACAGAAGAGATCAGAGAAGAAATAAAGCATTTCCTACAACTCAATGAAAATGAAAACACCTCACAAAGAAACTTGTGGGACACAGCAAAAGCAGTCCTGAGGGGCAAATTTATTGCCCTCAGTGCCCACATCAAGAGAATGGAGACAGACCAAGTAAATAATCTCATGTTGCAACTAAAACAGCTAGAAAAACAAGAAAAAATGGGACCTAAAGCTACTAGACGAAGCCAGACAACCAAATTAAGAGCAGAGATTAACCAATTAGAAAATCAGAAAACCATAACCAAAATAAACCAAACAAAAAGCTGGTTCTTTGAAAAAATAAACAAAATTGATGGCCCATTGGCAAGATTAATTAAAAAAAGAAGAGAGGAAACCCATATTAATAGGACTAGGGATGCCACCGGAAACATCACAACATGTACCCAAGATATCCAAACAATTCTAACAGACTACTTTCAAAAGCTATACTCTCTAAAGAAAGAAAATCTGGCAGAAATGGATGCATTTTTAGAGAAATACAAGTTACCCAAACAGAGCAAAGAAGAAGTTAACCAATTAAATAAGCCAATATCCTATAATGAGATACAGGAAGCTATCAAAAGTCTTCCAACAAAAAAAAGCCCAGGACCAGATGGATTCACAGCAGAATTCTATAAGTCCTTTAAACAAGAACTAATACCCATACTCCTCAAGCTCTTCAGAGAAACAGAGAAGGAGGGAGCTATCCCAAACTCATTCTACGAAGCCAATATCACACTCATCCCCAAACCAGGCAAAGACCAACCAATAAGGAGAATTACAGGCCAATTTCCTTGATGAACACCGATGCAAAGATCCTTAACAAGACTCTAGCTAACAGAATCCAGAAACACATAAAAAAAATAATACACTATGATCAGGTAGGCTTCATCCCAGAGACACAGGGATGGTTTAACATACGTAAGTCAATAAATGTAATCCAACATATCAACAGAGCCAAGGTCAAGAATTACATGATTATCGCCACAGATGCAGAAAAGGCCTTTGATAAAATTCAACATTCATTCATGCTAAAAGCTCTGGAGAAAAAAGGAATAGAAGGAACATTTCTAAAAACAATAAAAGCCATTTATGAGAGACCAATAGCCAATATTATACTTAATGGGGAAAAGCTACAACCAATCCTCCTAAAATCAGGAACAAGGCAAGGATGCCCACTGTCTCCACTCCTCTTCAACATAGTCCTAGAACCCTTAGCCAGGGCAATAAGGCAAGAAAAAAGACATTAAAGGGATCCGCATAGGGAAAGAAGAAGTTAAATTATCCCTTTTTGCAAACGACATGATACTATACCTCCACGATCCCAAAAACTCCATCCCCAAACTTTTAGAAATCATAAGTCACTTCGGCAAAATAGCAGGATACAAAATAAACCCACAAAAATCAGTTGCCTTCCTATACACTGATAATGTACAGGAAGAGAGGGAAATAAAGGGAGCAACCCCATTCACAATAACCTCCCAAAAAATAAAATATTTAGGAATTAACCTAACCAAAGATGTAAAAGAACTATTTAATGAGAACTATAAAAAGTTAAAGAAAGAAATTGCAGAAGACACTAGGAAATGGAAAGACCTCCCATGCTCCTGGATAGGTCGACTTAATATAGTAAAGATGGTAATACTTCCAAAACTAATATACAAATTCAATGCAATTCCTATTAAAATCCCAATGACGTACATCACTGAAATACAGGAAACAGTCCAAAAATTTATATGGAACAACAAAAGACCTAGAATAGCCAAAACAATTCTAGGGGATAAAGACAATATGGGAGGGCTATCCATGCCGAACTTCAAACTCTACTACAGAGCTATAATAACAAAGACAGCATGGTACTGGCACAAAAACATACCCGAAGACCAATGGAACAGAATAGAAGATCCAGAAATAAATCCACAGGCCTACAGCCAGCTGATATTCGACAAAGGAGCCAAAGACATACAATGGAAGAAACACAGCCTCTTCAACCGCTGGTGCTGGGAAAACTGAGCAGCCACATGCAGAAAACTAAGAGTGGACCCCAGCCTATCACCATGCACCAACATCAACTCAAAATGGATTAAAGACCTTAACATTAAACCTGAATCTCTGAAACTACTGCAGGACAGAGTAGGAGAGACACTTGAACTAATAGGCACAGGAAGGAACTTCCTGAACAGAGTCCTAGGGTCACAACAAGTTGGAGAGAGACTCGACAAATGGGACTACCTTAAAATAAAAAGCTTCTGCACAGCTAAATCTATCGCAACTAAGCTAGAAAGACAACCAACTAATTGGGAAAAAATATTTACCAGCAATATATCAGACAAGGGGTTAACATCCTGTATATACAGGGAACTCAAGAAACTAATCCCTCCCAAACCTAACAAACCAATTACTAAATGGGCAAGGGAACTAAAGAGGGACTTCTCAAATGAAGAAATAAAAATGGTAAAGAAACACATGAGGAAATGTTCATCATCCCTGGTGGTGAAGGAAATGCAAATAAAGACAACTCTGAGATACCACCTTACCCCAGTCAGAATGTCCCACATCCACAAATCAGCCAACGACAAATGCTGGAGGGGATGTGGAGAAAGAGGAACCCTATTACACTGCTGGTGGGAATGTACACTTATACAACCACTTTGGAAAGCAGTCTGGAGGGTCCTTAGAAAGCTAAAGATTGACCTCTCTTACGACCCAGTCATACCACTTCTAGGCATCTACCCTGAACAAAAGGAACCAATATACAAGGACACGTGCACCTCCATGTTTATTGCAGCACTGTTCGCAATAACTAGGATATGGAAACAACCTAGATGCCCCACCACAGATGAATGGATCCAAAAATTGTGGTATCTATACACAATGGAATATTATGCAGCCATTAGAAATGACAAAATAATGGCATTTGCAGGGAAATGGATGGAGCTAAAAGGAATCATGTTGCGCGAGGTAAGCCAAGAACGAAGAGACAAAGGGTACATGGTCTCCCTGATAAGTGGATGCTAAATCCAAAATGTTAGGTGATACAACAAAACTAACAGGACTTAAGAAACAAAGAACTCCCTCTCATCTGGTTGAACCACTACTAAATATCCCCATGCTGCTGATCACAAATATGGTATATAACATGTGAACACTGTTATATATTACAGACTGTGGTAGACAATTTGCTCCAGGAAAGTTAGAATGAACTTGTGACTTTGAAATTATGTAATCACTTAATCACAATCAAAAAAAAAAAAAAGAACCTTGGGGAAGGGAGGGAGGGAGGGGATGGTAGGGGGAAAACAATGGAGGGGGTAACAATGTTCAAGAGGAAGTGTACTCATTACCTCACTCATGTAACTGTAACCCTCTGTATAGTATCTTTACAATAAAAAAAAATCATGAGATTTGGAGGAAGATGGCAGAGGAGAAGCTGAAGGCTAAAAAAACTCTCCTATAGAAAGCATTTTAGTATTCCAGTGAACAGTCTTAGGCTACAGAGTCACACCAAGTGTGTCATCTCAATGCAGAGAGTTTGGACAGAGAGGGAAAATCCAAGCAAGGAAACAGATCTGAACACATGCAGCTAGCCATGGCTGAAGTGTCAGAGTTGGTAGCAGAGACACTCTTAGCATCCATAACTACTGAGAGAATCTGGGACAAAGGCTCCAGATGTGGCGGACGAGTGGATTCTACCCAACACAATCAAGAACTGACAAGGAGCAGATATATTCATCCTGCAGATCACAGACCAGAAACTGTCCCGGAACAAGATTCTGGCATGAGTAGAAACCTGATCTCCTCATTTCTTCTCAGGGAGCAGAGGAGGGAAGGCTGCGTGTCACCTACCACTGGAGATCTCCATCTTTGATACTAACAAAGGCCCAGTTGAGCAACTAGCTCCAACTCAGGCCTTGGAAGCAAACAAAAGTGTCATTTAGCAGGTCACAGGAATCTGCCCTGACCTGCCAGGCTCAGCTCTACCCAGGGGAAAGTCAACCAGCCCAGACAGAGAAAAATCTGCCCCCTGAGGAGTGACTTTCACCACTGGGTAAACAGAGCCAGAGGCTGCCCCTCCCTACAGCAGCCTAGACAAACAATTGAAACTCAGTAAACATAAACCCTGAGAATGGCTCCAAGCTGGGCTCTCTGAGAGTCTCAGGAGCTAGCCCAGCAAGGAAAAGCTACTGATTGCTGAAAGGCCTCAACTCTACCCATAACCTAATCTCATCACAGCATCTTCAAACTAGAGGAAACTCCCTTCTCCCTCTTTTGGGATACTGAAAGCAAATCTACCTCCCACTGAACTAGCCTGGGAGAAGGATAACAAAACAATGGGTTAGGTAAAGCATTTTTCTGCCTGCTCAAACACTGACTTCAGAAAACAATCAAGCCACAGGAAAACCAAACACCACAAGCAGCCCAGAGACTCCACCAAGAGACTGGTATTGGACACGGAAGATACTCAATCATCCCATTGCCTCCATCCCCCCCCAAAAAAAAAAAATCAAAGAACTCTTTTTTTTAATTTAATTTTATATTTTATTGTGAGAATACAGTACAGAGGAGTTAAAATTACATGGGCAAGATAATGAGTATATTTCTTATCAAGCATTGTTGCTTCCTTGTTGTTTCCCCTTCCCATCCCATCCCATACTTCCCCCTCTCCCCAACCAATCCTCCCCCACCCCCCACCAAAGTTGTTAAGTTCGTTTTTCGACATAATGAATTGTACATCTCATTGTTGCAATCAAAGAACTCTTATTTGAACCTTTTAAAAAAATTAATTGTTAAAATTGTTTTCTATTAATCTTATTTTCCTCCCATAATTTTTATTTTAGGTGTATAGGTGTGTGTATTTGTGCTTTTTTAAATCTCTTCTGAACTTTTGGTCCTTTTTAAGTATTCTTTTCATTTTTTTCTGTTTCTTTCTTTTTTTGTGTGACTAAATTGTTGTTCGGTTCATTCCCAGATATATACCTGTTTTTGATTATTAGACCTTATACCCCATTGTGTACACATTTAATCCAGAAAATTATTACTCAATTCACAACCTCTTAGGCTTAAATTCTTTAACAGCAGTATTATCTCTTTATATGTATATAATTGTCAAGTAACTAATTTTAAGAATTTTTATTTTTTAGTTTTCATTTCTCCTTTCAATCCATCCCTTCTCATCTTATCCTTTTCTTCTCTCAATATCATTTGTTTAAACTTACATAATTTTTAAGTGTTTCACTATTTAAATTTAAATTTTGGTTTTTCCATTTTTTCTTGTTCTTTTTTTTGTAATCTCTCTCCGATCATTCTATCCAAACCATTTCCCTCTCTAAGATTAGGACTTGGTTAAATACCACGTTTTCGTGATCCATCCATCTACTAAGAGGCATCTGGGTTGATTCCTATCTTAGCTATGTTAAATAATGCTGCAATAAATATAGTTGTGCTGGTAGGGTTAGTACGGTCTTGTTTGTGATCATTTGGGTAAATGCCCAAAAGGTAGATTGCTGGGTCATAGGGAAGTTCTAGGTGGAATCTTTGAGGAACTTCCATACTACTCCAAAGTAGTAGAATAAGTTACACTCCCACCAACAATGCAGTAAGGTTCCCTTCTGGCCACATCCCCTGAAGGATCTGTTGGTATTAGAGTTCTTGATTATAGCCATTCTAAATGGCTTGAGGTGGTATCTCAATGTTGTTTTGATTTGCTTTTCTATTATGGCTTGGGAGGTTGAGCATTTCTTCATGTGTCTATTGGCCTTCCTTCTTTTCTTTTCAAAGAAGTTTGTCTTGAAGTCTTTAGTCCACTTATTTATTGGGCAGTTGTTTCTTTTAGGATTTGTTGTTGGGGGATTTAATATTTTGAATTCCACATATATTTGAGATATGAGACCCTTCTCTATTGTATGGCTAGCAAAGATCTTCTCCCATCAATGGGCTTTCTATTGATCTGGCTAGCTATGTCCTTTGCAAAGCAGAAGCTCTGCAATTTCATACAATCCCATTTGTCCAAACTTTCTTTGATTTCTTGTGCTTCTGGGTCTCTATTAAGAAAATTTCAGCCTCTGCACAGGAGACCTTGGTTATGTCCTACTCCAATCTGTAATGTTTTCAGTGTGTCTGCTTTGAATCCGAGGTCTTTGATACAAGATGATATATAAGGATATAAGTTTAGTTTTCTATGAGTGATTAACCAATTTTACCAGCATTTTTACTGAAGAAGCTCAGTACTGTACAGAGAGGTTACAGTTACATAAGTAAGGTAATGAGTACATATCTTATTGAGCATTGTTGCCACCTCCTTTGTTTTTCCCCTACTATTCCTTACCTTCAACCATCCCCAACAACTCCCTCTAATAGTATCTTGTAAATCTCATTGTTACAATGGGTCAAACTGTATCTTTTCCTTGCATCTTAAATGAAGAAATGCTGGCTTGTTTCATGCTGATTCTACTTGTGTAGACACACTTAAAAACACTTTCGAAGTCCAAAAGCATATAAATGAAATGCACTCCATCTATTGTCAGTTGGTATAATTGTGTTCTACACATTTATTGACAGGTTACAAATTATTCTCAAATTTTAATACATTAAAAACTTTCTTTTTTTCTCATTTTCATTGCCAGGACATCGTCACGACCTCAGTCAGAATTGCTCACTTTAGACTTTTCATATGGGTTGGTTAAATTTTGACCTGCACTCCAGTCTTCTGGGGAGTCACTCATCTGCTTAGCAATTGATGCTCACAGTTGGAAAAGAGCCCAAGGAAGGATGCCATTTAAAGCCTTATAACTTTATTCTTAACAAGGATATTGTCCTGCTACTTTGGCTGTTGAGAGTGTCTACAAGAGCAAGCATTCCATGGGGAGCAGGGAGACACCATATGACCTATACGTATTGAGATTTCTGAGTTACTTGCTATCACTTGTCCTGCATTTTTCAAGTCGAACCTCTCTAAACGTACCAGTTGGAAGAGATAAGAGGAGTGGTAAAAGAATTCTTAGAGACGAATACATCTTCAACACATTTGTTTCCAAGCATTCTGTCTAAGGCATATTCAACAACTAGTGAAACCTGTGTTGGCTATATCTATGTGTCTTTTTCCATTTGTGCATGTGTACATTTGTGTACGTATGTGTGTATTTGTGTGTATAGCAACATTCATGTGTACATATATGGGCCGATATTCATATATATGCATATATAAATAAAAATACATATATATATATATATATATATATATATATATATCAGGTGTTCAGTGATTTAATCTAGAGTTCCCAGCACATTGTCCTTATCAAAAAGTGTACATGATAAACTGCTCTAAGCATCTTTGTTATATGAGGGGTATCCTTTGTACACACTTCCCCCATTAACTTGTTTTTCATCACTGTGAACAACTTCAGCCTAATTTCCCATAGGATAGCTTTGTTTTTGTTACTTACTGATAATAAAAGAAAAAGGTTGTTTGTAAATGAAAAAGAACTTTTAGGTCCCAGGTTAAAAGTATATTATCAGTCCCAATGATTCGTATGAGATAAAATTTATAGTAGTACTAAAAGTGAAAAGGAATTCCTAGATCTGTTGTTTTGCCATTTAGAATGGCAAGGAATAATTTCACGTCACTGTTATAACTCTTAAAGAATGCAAGGGTAACTGATGGTCCCTATCATGTTCCCACAAAACCAGTGGATCCTGAGGGATAATAGTAGACCAGCAGAAATTCTAAGTAGCAGACATGGAGCATGAAAGAGAAAGAGCAGAAATGAGAGAGAGTGAAAGAGAGAGAAAAATATCATAATATTAAAGTGCGTAACAGATAAACAAGAGGTGTATGAGGATATTCATACTGCTATTTTGAGACTCTACATGTACATTTGAAGGTATTTTATGTATGATAACGCATCAAAATAAATTATAAAGTGATTTTGATAATAAATAAAAATGGCTCAGAAGAAATTATAAATGCAAAAACAGTCTTCACAGAAGCAAACTCTCAGAAATATTTCTTGACTTTGAAAAGGATAAATTGGCTGCAGTTAGTATAAATTTATAAGTATGACAATTCACAAAAATATAAAAATGTATTCACATATTTCATTATATAACCTAAAGCAAAAAGCAAATATTGATCAGATGATTTTTTAAATCACAGTTTCTCAGGAGCTGGGAAGGTGGCTCAGTGGTAGAGTTCTTGCCTTGTATGCATGAGGTCCTGGATTTCATTCCTCAGCACGACATAAGCAGAAAAAGATGAAAGTGCTGCTGTGGATCAAGTGATAGCGCTAGCCTTGAGCTGAAGAGCTGAAGGACACTACCCAAGACCCAGAGTTCAAGCCCCACAACCAACAAAACCAAAGCAAAAAACAAAACAAAACAAAACACAGTTTCTCAATTTTGTGGCCTCAACACTGTAATACCACTACTTCAGCCTAGGGTTAAGATTTTAGGTGTGGACATTTATCAACACTCCTGATTCAGACTCTACTTGATATAATTTTTAATCAATATTTTGTTTTTAGTTTTGCTATTTGTAAATTCACATGCACCTATGAAAAATGGTGTGGCCATCCCAATAATATTCTCAAAGTATCTCTTAATCACGACTCACAAAAAGATGTATTATATTATGACAAGAAAAAAATGCTATAAATAAAGAAAACAATAATTATATATTAATGATTACTAAAATAAAAAACAAAACAATTACCAGGGTTTTCAGTATTTGAAAAGTACATAGTAGATTTTACTATTTTCTCATATTCCTGTACATGTAAAACTGGGTAAAGCTATGAGTAGCCTTTAAATTTACCCACTAAGATTACTATTTATAGATAATCTCATCATGTGTATGTGGCTTTTATCATTATTTGTTCATCACTAACATATAACTTAAGGGAGCCCTAAAGATTTATCAGAAACTGTGTACTTAAATTCTTAACACTTCACTCTGCTTCTATACACAGTCTTTGCAACTTCTCATTAGCAAAGTTTCTATAAACTCTGAAATGTACATACTTAGTAGTACATGCTACCGGAAATATTATATACTTTATCAAAAAAATTTATGACCTACCAGTCTTAATTTTGCATATATAAGCAAATCCCAAAATGAAACATATTTAAATCATTAAAACTTTTAACAAACCTTAACATTTGCTGCAATGATCATTATGACAGGTGCCTTGTGTAGAATAATTGAATTCCTCCTCCTACACATCTCATGAACAACAAATATCTGGAATTATTTTGTTTTTGTCATGTCAATATTGACTTTATTCTTAAATGTGTGCTTATGTAAGAAATACATGGTTGCAAAATTTCACAATTTTTTGAACTTACTTTTTGTTGAATTGTCTAGTTTAAGACAATCAATTACACTTTATATATAAAAAATGTTCTGTGCTCAATTTGGCTGCACATACACTAAAATTGGAACATACAGAGAAGATTAGCATGGTCCCTGCACAAGGATGACACGCAAATTAATGAATCGTTCCATATTTTTACACCAACAGATGCTGGATGGGATGTGGCCAGAAGGGAAGCCTACTGCACTCTTGGTGGGAGTGTAAACTTGTTCATCCATTTTGGAAAGCGGTTTGGAGCTTCCTCAAAAGACTCCACATAGAGCTCCCCTATTACACAGCAATCCCACTTTTGGGCATTCACCCAAATGATCACAAATAAGTCCATACTAAAACTACCACCACAACAACGTTTATTGTAGCATTATTTGCCATAGCTAAGATACGGAACCAACCCCGATGGCCCTCAGTTAGAAGAATGGATCAAGAAAACGTTCTGTGTGTGTGTGAATGTACATTTACACAACCACTTTGGAAAGCCATCTGGTGAGTCCTCAGAAAGCTAATTATTGACCTTCCTTATGGCTCACTCATACCACTTCTAGGCATCTATTCTGAACAACAGGTACCAATATTCAAGGACACATGCACCTCCATGTTTATTGCAGGATATGAAAACAACCCATATGTCCCACCAGAGATAAATGGATCCAAAAACTGTGGTAACTATACACAACGGAATAAGTTCCAGCCATTAGAAAGACAAAATAATGGCATTAGCAGGGAAATCAATCAAGCTACAGGAAATCATGTTGAGCGAGGTAAGACAAAAGCAAAGAGACAAACAACACATGGTCTCCATGGTAAGTGGATGTTAAATCCAAAATGTAAGGTGATACAACAAAATTAACAACACTTAAGAAACCAAGGACTTCCACTCATCTGGTCGAATCACTACTAAATATCCTCATTCTGCTGATCATATTTGCACACTGAAGGGAAACCAGGAAGACGACACAGAACTAGAGGGAATTCGGGAAAAAACATACAACAGTGGGATCCATCAGCTGCACTGGACATTGACCAAAATGAACTAAGCAACTCAATGTCACTGAAGGGAAGGAGGGAACAAGTGGGAAAGAGGGAACAGCAGACACTATACAAAACAAAAGAAATATACATATTTCAAAACAAAAAACTATACATATGGAAGAAATAACTCTATTGCAAAGCTCATAGAACTCATAAGTATTGTAGACCATGATAGACAATTTGCTCTATCAAAGTTAGAATGTGTTTGTGACTTTAACTAAGCATCACTATCCCACAATATAGTGAAATATGGGAAATTATGTAATCATTTAATCACAATAAAAACATTTGAAAAAATGATGAAGGTGGAAAACTAAGTTGCTCTAAAAAACAAAAAAGGAAAATGTTCTGTGTGTATATGTGTGTACACACACACATATACTATATATATACATATATATGTGTATATATATTAATTCTATGCCTCCATCAGAAAGAATGACATCGCCCAATTTTTAGGAATGGAAAGACTTGGAAAAAAATTATATTAACTGATGTAAGCCAAGTCCAAAGAAACATAGGTCCCATGGTATCCCTTATTTGCAATGACTAGTATATGTCTGGGATAAGCAGAAAAGTTGAAAAGCTATGTGTATATGACTACATAAGTAGATGTTAAGCTAAATGACCCCCAAGATAGAGACACAAGTGATTTTTTCTTTCTTGCTGTTGTTTCTCACATATTTATAATGTACAACGTGATTTCTTTTTTTTTTTTATGTGTTCCTCCCCAACAATATAACCCCTGTTTTCACTTTACTTGATGTTGGTGCACCTGCATCTTGTATATACACTTCTCTAATTTGTGGAAAGAAAGGGACAAAACAACATGCTTAAATGGGAATACAATTTGACCCATTGTATAACAATAGATGCACAAGACAATATTTTGAAGAACGAATTTTACAATTTAGGCTGGGGACATTGGGTGCGACTTGGGGGTGTGAGGAGTGTACTTGTGGAGGTGGAAGGGAAGGAATGGTGGGGGAAAAACAAAGAAGGAGGTAACAATGCTTGATATGAAATGTACTTATTACTTTGCTCATGTAACTATAACCATTCTGTACAGTATTTTTACAACAAAAAATGTATAAAAATGTTTTGAGATGGAAGAGTTTATTTTGCCTATTTTACCCAAATAATATCGTTAACAAATAAATTAATGCAAAACACTGATATGAAGATATTTTGAAAAAGTGAGTGTGTGTGCATTCCTGCGTGTTGGCATGCTCAGAGTTTGAAATCAGGGCTTCAAGTTCTCGCTATGTCTTTCTCTCTAGATTGGTGAGCTACTATATGAGCTACATCTCCATTCCTGGCCCTTTGTTAGTTCATTAAAATTTTTGAAAAATAATCTCATGAATTTATTTTGCCCTGATTGGCTTCCAAATATTATCCACAGATCTCAGGCCCCTGAGTAGGTATCCCGAGTAGTTAGGATTACAGGTGTGACAAATCAGCACAAGGCTTTCAGAATAATTTTGAAAGTAGAAGAAAATTTACTTCACAGCGGCCTGTTTTATCATTTCCTAGTTTTAAAGCATTTTGGAGTGATTATATGTGATTTTTTTCATTCTTGAATTCTTAAAATACAGTAAGTGATGATATTTAAAAGATTTAGTACTTTTTAAAAACGATACTGGAACTTTAAATAAAAAATAAAATAAAATATATGAGAGCAGCGATACAGGAGATGCGACTGGGGGAAATACTGTAGTATTGTAGAGTAGAAGAGCTGTGGAAAGGAGTAATTTTACATTAACATAGCAAGTAATAAACTAGCATACAGCTTTTCAGCCTCATGTCAGTCATTAAAAAGTTTAAACAAAATGCATAATCAGCAAACCAATAGAGATAAAATAGAAAACTAAACAATTAAGATGAAGAGATGACTTGGACCAAGAATAACAAATGATACAATTAGGAAACAAATAACAAGCTGCTGGGCTGGGAAGGTGACTCAGTGGTAGAGTGCTTACCGTGCATGCCTGCAGCCCTGGGTTTGATTCCTCAGCACCACATAAGCAAAAAGAAACAAGCCGGAAGTGGTGCTGTGTCTCAAGTTTTACAGCGCTAGCCTTGAGCTGAAATGCTGAGGCAGAGCGCCCAGGCCCAGAGTTCAGGCCCCACGATCGGACCCAAAAAATAAAATAAAAAAAAAACAAGCAAATAAGTTTAAAAATGATCACCCTTAATTCTATTGAGTTGTTTAGATCACAATTTGTTAGAAGTATAATTCAAATCAGAGTTTAATAGTATATCATTTTAATAATAGTTACTTATTGATTTCTTAATATTGAATGTTTAATATATAATTTTAATTTCAGCAGCTATAGAAAAGAAGAAAGTGAAAATAATTTTAATAATATATTTATGGATTTTAAAATTGAGAAGCATTAGAGTTTAAACAAATAGCATATAATTATTGCTTCATTTCTGTAATTTAATGTAATAATTCAAAGTGTATTCTACGCTTAGCACTCATCTTAACATCAAATAATAAATTATTGCACATGACTCTTGGTATTAGTTAGAAGGGTTCATACTGAGGTAAAATTCACACTACATAGTACACGAGGGTATGACCCCTCTCATAAAGCTTAAATTGTGGAAATTTGATTTCTACATGCATGTTAAATTCTTGTCTAGGTGACATCTATAAAATTATTTACAATTATATATACGGGGACTGTTTCAGATGATTCTTGAAAGTCATATTCATTAATTAAATATATATTATTTCATACCAAATAAATATTTACAGAGAGACTGAATTTTTGTGTAGATGATGGTGTATGTGTGCCAGATTATATGTATTAAGGCTTATTTTGTATTCCTGACATTGTTTCTAGATTTGGATTTATTTGTCCATTATGGGTTGTGTATTATATTGAATATATGAAAGTAAACTGAATGTTTATTCCATTAATCCTTTGTCTAATCCCAATATAAATTATCCATGTGTTTAAAGTAATGAAAATAACAATAGATAAAAGCACGATAAATCAGTCTGTAGTAGACAAATATTTACACCATTGAGAGTTGGTCCTCTTTTACACTACAGAATATTCTTGGGAATATGTGCTCCAGGCTGACCACAACTGAAGTTTATTATGGTTTGATCTATCATAAGAGAAGGAAGGAAAGGTAACCTTCCTTCCAAATGTCTGATCCCAGGAATGTGCTCTGCTTTGTGGTGCATACTTGGAAATGAACATTTTTCACAGTCAACCTTGAAAAGCCATCTTGATAGATGACTTCTGTAAGTGGTTATAAAGCATTATTGATGGCTTTGCAAGGATGCCTGATTGCCTCATTTTGAGACAATTAACAGGAATTTAGTCAATTGTTCTTTGTATCTTTAGGAGAAAAACCCATTGACTCTAGGCCAGGGGATCACAGGGGCCCAGAGAAACTACCACCTAGAATAGTAATCCTAGACATCTAAAACAAAACACACACACACATAAACTCCAGTAAGCACAGCCAGGCAGGGTTGCTATCATAGCCTACATGAAGTCAGGCAAAAAACAGAAGCTGAGAATCATTTAGCTGATAACTAATATATTTTTTATAAGGCAGACTCAAATGAGACTGCAGAGAAAGGACAGAAAGACTGATCAGGGAGACTAAAATTGGCCACACAAAGATTGGAATGTAGAATTCCTTGTAGAACAAATAAATCATAGAACACTTGTGCATGTAAGAACAAGAAAGAAGACCAAATTCCAGAAGGGCACATTTTCTTAGAAGTCAGCTTAATCAATTATCAGTGCAAATCTTTGAACTCTTAAATATTTGACCACATGTGGGAGAAGGTTGAAAAGAAAGAAAATTTCATCACTCTATTAGGAAGTCCAATATCACATTAGGAACTAATCAAGCACAGATTTGTAATAAAAAGAGAAAACAATTATTCAAAATGAGGGTTTCATTTCTTTTGATGTAAAAGTTCTTAAATTAGGTGCTAGCAAATACCGTACAATTGATCCAGTCCCCCAGCTGAGTTAATATTGATTGCAGTATTACCACATGAAGGAAAAGAGAAAATTTACAAATGTTTGATGAAATGAGGTGAAGGTGATGTGTTCTAATAGTAATATCTGAGGTTTAGACACAGGTGAAGAGGTGGATTTTCTTTTCTAAAAATCGTGTCAGTGAATCACAGCTGTAATCCTAGCTACTCAGGAAGCTGAGATCTGAGGACTACAGTTCAAAGACAGCCTGGGCAAGAAAGACTATTATTTCCATTTAACCATCAGAAAACCAGAAGTGGCACTGTCGCTCAAGTGGTAGAGCACCCACCTTGAGTTGAAGAGTTCAGGTACAATGCCCAAGTCCAGACTTCAAGCCCCTCGAACAGCAACAAGAAAAAATATCCTTTTCATGGCCTACGTACATCTCTTCCTAACATTCAACAAAGGAGCCATTTTATCACCCACTACATTTGAGTCCTATTCTAGCTACTACATATATACTGATTTGGTATCTTATATAAAACGGTTCATATTTGCGGAAACAAATACCAGCAGTGGTAACTTGTTTCCACTCCTTGAACTATAGGCCTGAGCCCTGATCATGTATATACTGGTAGTTTTCATGTGAGCTTGTTTGTTATTTATTGTATTACTGACCATAAGGGGAATTACTGGGTCTTAAGGGAGATCTACATATACTCTTTTCAGAAAACTCCGTACTGCATTCCACAGTGGTTGAACATGTTTAATTTCCCATCAACAGTGTAATCGAGTTCCCAATTGGCTACATCCATGCCAGCGTTTGCTATTGTTAGTTTTCTTAGTAATGGCCGTTATAATGGACGAGGTAGAATCTGTCTTGTTTACTTATAGATTTGTATGCATCTTCTAGCTACAATAAATGAATGAATCCATGAAAACTATATTGCTCTGAGTCTGCATTCCTTTCTCTTTTCTCTTAATATAATTTTCCCAAACCTTTCATTTTCCTTACCACTCGTGAAAAGTCATCTTTCTGATGGGTGAATATAATTCCATTGTGTGTGTGTGTGTGAGTGTTTGTGTGTGTAAGATGACTATAGGCCCATGAATTCATTTCTAAGCTTTCTGTTTCATCTGTAATTTTGTAATTCCATATTATAGTTGCATTGCTTTCTCTTCTACATTGAAGAATATTGTTGGGATTTTGATGAGTATTGCCTTGCCAATTGTTTAGGGGAAGTATTGCAGTTTTCAAAATGTTAATTCTTCCAACTAGGAACATTGAAAGACTTTCTATTTCCTTGAATCTCATTCAATTTCCCTTTTTATATTTTTAAAGTTTTCACATATAGGTCCTTCACGATTTTACTTAATTAATTCCTAGTTTTGTTGTTGTTGTTTTGTTTTGTTTAGATTTGATTTGATTTTGAGGCTAGTATATGAGGTCGTTTTTTGGATTTCAGCGTGGATTTTCCCATTGTTGGTAACAGAAAAACTACTGATTCTTGTGGTTTTTATATCCTGCTACATTGATGAAGGTTAGCATCACATTTATTAACTTGAGGGAGGAATCCATAGGGTCCTTTAAATACAGGGTCATTTCATCTGTAAAAAGGGATAGTTTTACTTCTTCCCTAGTTGGATCTGCTTTATTTTTTTCTTTTGTCTATTGCTCTTGCAAGAAAGTCCACTACCATATTGAAGAGTAGTAGAGAGTGAACATCCTTTTCTAATTCTTCATGTTAATGACTTCATGCTTCCACACTTAGCTAAATGCTGATTATCTCTATCATATACATACTCAGTTTAATATTGAGGAATGTTCCACGCATTCCTAGGTTCTCAGACCTTTTAATCATAAAGGGGTATTGGAGCTTGTTAAAAGCTATTTCTACACCCTATTGACGATCATGTGTTTTTTGTCCCTGCTTCTGCTGATGGTTTGTATTATGTTTATTGACAAGAATATTGAATCAAATCGTATCCAAGATGAATCCTATTTGATCATATCATATGATTTTTTTTGTTATTTTGTGAAACTGGTTAGTGAGAATTTTATTAAGAAATTCTGCATTAATGCTTATCAAAGAGTTTGGTTCATAGTTCTCTTTCTTTGGTGAATCCCTATGTGATTTGGGGAGGAGTCTAATTCTAGTTTCATAGAATGTGTTTGATAATGTGTCTCTCATAGATACTAGATGGATGCATCTTGGTTTTTGATACTACTATCTAATCTATGTCTTCTATTTGGAAATTTAAGTCTATTGATATTGAGCTTTAAGACAGAAATATCTGAAATAAGTCCTGATATGTTATACACCTGTTATTAGGAGCTGTGCCTCATCTACTCTTAACATATTTACCTTGTTCTCTGGTAGGGAGCATTTTATATAAATAGTTCCTCTTCTTCTTGATCTTCTCTATTTAGTATATATTTGATTATATTCTATTCTGATAATTTGGTGGACATAGGTTGTTTCAAGTTTTCTTTGTCATGAAATATGTTTATATATCCTTTAAATGTAAAGGAGAGTTGGCTTGGGACTGTATTCATGGTTTTTAGTTGTTTATCTTTAATGTTTGTCATATATAATGCCAGGCTTTCCATTTACCATATCAGCTAAGAAACCTGTTTCTTATTCTGACTGTATATCCTTTACAAATAATCAATCTTTTCTCTATGGCATCTTTAAGAATCCTTTCCTTGATCTTTAATAATCCTCTAATGGATTATGATATCATGGTGGATTGTTCAGTTCTAAAATTCTGATTGGTTTCTAAAGGCTTCTCTTCTCTGAATGAGCCTTTCTCTTTGGATGTTTGGCATGTTCTCTGCTAGAATTCTGTAATATGCTTCCCATCCATTTAGTTTCTTGCTCTTCTCCTTCCTGATACCTATCTCCCTGAAATTTGATCTTCTAACTGAGTCTTGAAGTTCTGGCAAGATCATTTCTTATTTCTTGGATTTGTTCTAAATGATTATTTCCTCTTTCCTATTAGATCTATTCTGTCTTTGACCCTGAGATTATCTTCTATGTCATCTATTTGCTGTGGAGACTTTCTACTTTGTTTTTGATTTCCCTGTCTTCTAATTGGTCATTTTTAGGGGTTCTGTCTCCTTATTAAAGCTTTGTTTTAGGTCTTGTATGGACTTTCTGTACATTTTTTCTTTGGTTGGGGGAGATGTAAGGGTTGTTTTATTAGCTGTGTCTTCTCTCATATCTTTTAACTAGGCATCCATTTTTTCTTGGACTCCCTTGCCTTCTCAGAATTTATTTATCTTTCTGTTTGAAGTCTCCATGAATTATTTTCCTAATGACTGGTTGGTCTCATCTTGTTCACAAATTTCCTTGTAGATGTTTTCTATCTTTCCATTAATCACATTTTTCAGCAAAATCTGTAATACATTTGATAACTATCTTCTAGGTCCTTGATTGTCTGCTCTAATGCGTGGTTAATTACTGTGTGAATTATACTACTTTGTCATCATTTTTCTTGTATTTTTCTGATTTGTTCTGTCCATTTGGAGGCTTTCTTTGGGGGAGCTATGATATTAATATGTGACTCTCTATGTTCTTGGTTGATTTGCAGGGTCTTGGTTTGGTTTCCTGTTGTGATTTGTTTTTCTGGAATTGCATTTTTGTCGAGTCCATTAAATGTAGGAATAGAAATCAGTTGTGGTGAGATGTTGTGATGTTAATATTTGTGGTTCCAGTGACCATTTGGACTGTCCAGTGGTATGGTGAATTGTCTATGTGTATGGATGTGGCTTTCTCTGATGTACACTTCTGTTCCTGCTTTTTTCCATGTTGCCCTTTTATTTCCACATTGCACATGTGCTTTTGAATGTGTTGCCCAGTGTATTCCTGGCTGGCACCTTTTCATAGATTTCTGTTTTCTTGTGAAGACGGTATAAAATCTTCTTAGGAATTGTATGTCTATAATTATGTCTATATTTATAGCTGCATATCTATAATTATAGCTGATTTGATGTGACCCTCTAGATGTAGAGTACCTGCTAGGACTCTAAATCTCTGTTTCATTAGTGATTACTATGATAATTTTCTGTGGTTATTCTGTCACTGTTTTTCTCTTCCTCAGATTTATTTTTTATATTGTGGATTTTTTTCACATAATTTAGGATTTTTGATTGTTGTATCAGGTTATTTTGTTTTCCTGCTTATACTACTTTGAAATAGTGATTTCAGGCTTGTAAGAGGAAACAGAAAGAGACAGAAAAGTATGTTATTAAATTGAGAGAAAGAGAAGACATTTAAATCTGTTTACTACAAGTAAATTAATATTAAGCAAAGCTAATGAAAATAATTACTTATTTACTCTTCAGAGGTTGAGTATAGTACTCTTGGATATCTCAGAGGAAAAGACTTTAGACTCATCACAATTAATGACTTACACTGAAATTACTGGCTAAACGTTCTTCTTCAGAAAGGGAAAAGCTCCATTACTTCCATATTAGTATTATGAAATCATAATAGCTGCATGTTGAATTGTTTTCCCTTTGCTATTTTCAATTCCATTCTTCATCCATTATGTATCTATGGCTTTGAATGACCAATTCCTTAAAATACCTATATTGCTTATATTGTGATGTAAATCTCAGTAATATAAATATTAATTTATCTGTGAGTCTCATCTTGCGCTACATTCATATGAAATTTATGCAGTGTCAAGCAAGAAACCTGACTTTTTTTTACTCTATCCTATGTTTTAATCAATAAATCCATTCTCTTTAGAAATGCGTTCTCAACTTTTAAATTGCTCCAGTAAACATCATGTGTTTCTAGTAATTTTAATGAAGTAAATATAAAGTTTGGAACATGAAGACAACTCCCCTATTATTCCTTTAAAGTAAACTTTTGGGGATTATTTTATATATAAAAATAAATAGTGCAATGCAATGTTTATACATGAATAATATAATGGTTAAGTCAATTAGACACATGAACTACCATAGCAATTCTCAATTAACATAAAGGCATCAAAATATTGTGTTCATGAATATCACTCATTTTTTAAAAATGACTAGTCAATACAAAATTTATATTATATTTAAAATTTACAAAATGAAAATTACACTGAGATTTGCTATCAATATCCTGTTTCTAGGAATATATTTATTCAGGAAACAGGGAAACAAAAAATAAGGGTTTGTCACATAGAATGAAAAATGTAGACGCAGACTGTGTTTCCTTAAGATGTTAAGTATCTGCAAATCGTGTGATTTATTCAAAGATACTATACACATGAGAGAATTTGTGATCAGAAGTGATAGGTAAGCAAAGTAACTGGAAAACTGTATGCTTAAGTTGAGCTTTCAATATAGGATGACAAGTTTTCAATAAATGTTCCTATTAATCTGTATCTCTAACACACATACAGCATTCTACATTTTCCCACATACTCCCGTTCTCTTAGCTCAGTTCCTGATCGATATTCTTCTATTTCATGATTTCAATTCCGTCTAAAATAACAAGGTGGGCGTTTTTTTGTCTCTAGATCCAATACAGTAGTATGAATTCATGGAGTTTGAATTGAATGTCAAGTATGAAGATATTGTATTCAGGGTATTCTTAATTGGCTTGAAACATAGAAAGATACACAGTATACTAAGAACAAGGGACTTGATCTCAGGGAAACATACAGGTCCAGGCAAGATCCTGAAGCAAAGAAAAACAAGGGAGCGCAAACATCAATCAACTATAATTACAAAGGAATGGAACTGATCTCTGATGTGTCTGGGTGGCAGCTCCATGTGTTTGTGTGTGTGTGTGTGTGTGTGTGTGTGTGTGTGTGAGTAGAGAGAGAGAAAGAGAGACAGACAGCGAGAGAATTTAGTGTGGCTTCCATATTTACAGTCCATAGAGCATTACTTGTTAGGGAGGAGGTGCTCATATCAGAGCTGTGATACTACTGTCATCACTTTACTACAAAAAAACACTTGCTTAATCTCTAATTAAATAGGGAAAATAAACTAACATCTTACACGATTGTTTTGACAATTGATTAGTATATTGAAGGCGAAAGGGAGGAATTGGAGATCAAAATAATCTTTTTCCTCTCTTCTGAATATTACACTGCAATAGATGTGATTTCAGGAGTCTCCTGCCATGTACTTCCAGTTGAATTACTAATATGCTTAATAATATGAAACGTGTGATAGAGAAATAGATCAGCCAGCAAACACAAAGAATTTGTGATAAGATTGAGCTTTTGAACAGGGTTGCCACAACTTTTAGGAATGTAATTCATTCATATGAACTTCAAATTTTGAGGCTTTCCCTGTGTGATTAAATGGGAAGAAAGTACTGTAGAAACAAGAATTCTTGTTCAGCCACGTAGAAAGTGTTCATGTTCCCATCCTCACGTTGCAAATTTCCATTCCATATAGACTCTCTTTTAGAATGCTTTCATTTAATATACTTCAGCACCTCATGCTTCCGTGTGGGAGACAAGAAAAAAGATAATTTTGTTTGTGTATTAAATTATGTAAATTACCATGTACAGGCATGATTTGTATAGTTACTGAAGTTTGTAATAAATATAAGTCGGGCTCATTTCACAATAAAAATATAATTAAAATCACATAATAAGACTAGAAGTCACAGAATTTTGTGCATGAAAACATACATTAGATTAGTTGCAGAATTTCTATTTTGAAATAAACTTTATATTGAAGTATAATGCACTTTACCTAAGGATTGAAACATTTTATTGAAAAATATATTTCCTGGAGATATTTTTGCTTCATTATTTTAGGGATACCGTTGGAACCATTGTAATAATGAGATGTACAAGACGTTATCTCAAAAGACGAACTTTACAACTTTGGCTGGCAAGCGTGTGGAAATGGGTAAGGATGGGAAGGGGAAACAATGCTTGATAAGAAATGTACTCATTACTTTGCCCATATAATTGTAACCCCATTGTACGAAATTTTCACAATAAAAAAAGTTAAGAAGAAAATGATCCCAAAGTAATCATTTTTTTTTAATTTTCCTATTTCCATGTGATTTACCTGCAATTTAGAAATCTAGATATATAATTTAAGTTAACCAAAAATATTATTGAGTATAAGGGTCTTATACTCTCTACATTCATCACACTGAGATCATCAAATATGGTGAGTTTGAAATGATTAGTCTCTGTTTGACCTATGTTAATATTATTTAAAATGTGAGTGAAATGTTTAAAAAGTAGTATTTATTTTAGTTGCTCTGAAGAGACAATAACTGATATAATCAAAGCCTAAAAATGATTAGATTTAAAATTTAGAATTCATGAAATGTTTTTGACCACACTGGTTCCTGGAGCCTTCACAAAAACTTCATGAGATAATTTATATTGATGAAACAAAAATCCCACACTGGTTACTGGAGCTTTCAGAAAAACCTCATGTGACAATTTATATTGATGAAGCAAAAATCCCAGAGTTTAGACATTTACGAATAGAAAAATCATGTCATTCTGAATATGTAGAGCTACAAAACAAACAGAAAATTTAGCTTTTAAATATCTGAATATACTAATACATTTAATTGCAGGGTAAGTACTTGTTCTGAAAGGAGATAAAATTGCATTTATTTTGAAAAGTAAACCTAAGTATTAATTTGAATAAAAGACAATGTTTAAAATATCACTCATCCAAGAAACAAGATGTACAGTTCATTGTTTTTCATGCTTATAATGTTCTCTAAACTTACAACAAATACTAGATTAGTAAACCTAAACCATTACTTTGTAGGGAAATAGAAAGATTCTTAAAACTCATGACTATAACTTTTTCTCAAACAATTACTAGGTAACTGTTTTATATTTTTTGTCATGGAATCCTATTTGATAAAATTTTATTCATTAAGTTAAATAATTGGCCAATAACAACATAAATTATACATGAACAAAATTTTGAACAAGTATTTCATTCACAAGACATATCATGGCTCTCTTCAAGAACACTGGAAGGCTGTGTGTTATTTATTTATTTTTAGTTATTTTATTAATGGTTATTAATTTTCAGAAGTGGCAGTTTCGTTACTCTCTTTCCATAATATATTTAAAACATTTGATTATACTCCCTCTATTTCCTTTTTGTTACTCCTTCCTCCAAAGATCATGTTTTTTACATAAAATTATATTTTTATATACGCACATATAAACTCACTTGGAAGATTTAAGCTAAACTGCAACTTAATTCAAGATGTACAGAGGATTAACAGGATGAACAAAAATGAATATTTTTTGTTAACTTCTGAATTGAACTATCATTATTATTATGGTTAGGGTTAGGATACCAGACAGAATTAGAATTACGTTTAGAGAAATAGCAAATTCAGGTTCTACAGAGGAAGACCTATTGCAACAATAATACTCACAGCACACTGTACTGAAAATGAACTTTAAACCATGGGGAGAGAAGAGTGATGGAGATGGGAGAGGGAAGGAATAGTTGGACAACAACAAAGAAGGGAGTAACAATGGTCAACAAGAAATGTACTCATTACCTTACACATTTAACTGTAATCCCTCTGTTAGCCTCATTAACTACACAGGAAGCTGATTTCTGAGGACCGCAGTTCAAAGCCAGCCCCGGTAGGAAAGTCTGTGAGAATTTTATCTCCAATTAACTACCTGGAAACCAAAAAGTGGTGCTGTGGCTCAAGTGGTACAAGTGCACACCTTGAGCTAAAGAACTCCGGGATTGTGCCCAGGCCCAGAGTTCAAGCCCCACGACCAACAAAAGGAATAAAAAAAGAAATGTGTTAAATGTTAAGTAAAGCTGAACTTTTTTAGGTTCTAGGAATTCAGGAAAATCTGGGATAATGGAAGTACAATGTATTTCATAATATCAGGATTTGAGATCAATGATTATAATGATTCCTCTTATGGAACAAGATAGGTTCAGAGGTAAGAGTGTGAAAATCTGTAGGGTTTAGGAAAAGCTGCAATTTATTTCGAGGATTAGAGTGGAATTTAAGTTAGGATTGTACAAATCGAGCATTTTTCATAAATTTTAGAATTGGGATACCTTTAGTATTAAGGTTATGGTTAGGATTCCAGCCATGGTCAGGGTTAGAGTGAAGGAGAAAACAATGAGGGTCAAATTGAAGGTAAATTGTACTACAAGCCGGGTAAGAATTAGAATGAATGTGAACTAGAGTATTGCTATTAATCTTAGAATCTGCTTTCAATTAGGCTTATATTTATTCTCAATATTCCAGTTAAGATTAAGTTTAGAGTTAGAAAATGACTAAGATATTGGGAAAAAAATTGAAACCTATGTTTGGAAGGCTTATTTGAATCACGTTAGGATGAATGAAAACTAGTGTAACACTAACTAGTTAGTGTTAGTATAGACATTATTTGGATTAAAATCAGGGTCAGTGTTTTGTTCTGATTATGATTAGTGTTATGAATAGGAAAGTTTTACTATAAAATTGAGTTTTTACTAACAAATAGAAGCAAAAATGTGAGCCTGAATAGTAACTAGAACATTATCATTATATTTATTTCTCAGTGATAATTCTTGTAATGATTAATGAGAGTTTTCCAGCCAGGTTTATGTTGAGAGTTAGCATTAAGTAAAAGACTAGATGATATGTAAATCTGAAATTGTTTTAGGATACAGTGGTTCAGGAAAATGTAGGATTAATGGAAACTACAGTATTTTTCCTGGTAAGAGAATTTGAGGACAAGTAATATAATGGTTCATGTTAGGGAAGAAGATAACTTCACAGGTAGAGTCAGGAAATTTTTTGGAAATTAGGGCAAATTGAAACTCATTTCCAGAGTGCAAACTGGAATATTCATTACAATGAATAAAAAATAGAGTATATTTAATATTAATTTTGAGCTATTATTAGGTTGAAAATTAGGTTTCAGTTCCAGCTGGGCTTAGTGTTAGCATCAGGGAAATGGAAAATTTAGGGTCAAACTGAAAATAAATCTTTGAATAACAAGTCAAGATCGAATTAGGATGAATATGAAATAGGAAACTGCTAATAATATTAGGATTAAGGTATGATTAATGTGAGGGTTAGCCTGAATGTTGTGTTAGAAAAATGACAAGATATTGAGTAAAACTAGAAAATATTTTAAGAAAGATGTGTTGAAGCCAAAACAGGATGTATAAATTTAATGTACTTTTGTGGCTTTTAGAATCCAAAGGCACAATTCTTTCATTCTAGGGTTAGGGTTACTTTTCTAATTTATGAACTAATGAATTAAAGGCACAATTCTTTCATTCTTACAAACCAAGACAGTCAAGAGTTGGGGAAAAAACAACTTTCTACATGAAAATGTGTCTTAAAATATTTTCTAACCAGGATTAAATAATAGTGAACAGGGTGTCATTTATTAAAATTAGGCAAGTTGATGATAAAACTTTCAAAAATATCAAAACAAATAAGATTTGAACTCAGATATGTTATTGGGAAAACAGATACTTGCTCTAGATGGGAAATTGTGTGTGTGTGTGTGTGTGTGTGTGTGTATGCACCCACCACTGGTCTTCTAATGAGGCCTGGGTCCTGTCATCAGCTTATTCTGTGGAAGTATGGCACTAAACCACGTAGCCGAAGGCTTTCTTCTGGCTTTTTATTGTGTATTTTGAGATACATACCTCATGGAGTTTACTTTCTGGACTTAATCTTCTGATCCCGAGTAATCCTTTGGTTAGTGTTATTGTGGGTGCTACCACAAAGTGACAGTTCATTAAACTGGGAGCAATATGGAAGTACTCGTGCAAGATATGAAGTAACCAGTTCATTAATGTGGGAGTAACAGGATCACATTTGATTTCCTTCAAACACATTATTTCAGATGAGTTTAACTGAAGCCCAAAGCATAATCCAAACCTATTAGCCACACTGTATGAAGTAGCACATATTCATGGTGTAGAATATGTACAATGAATTGAATCCTGAATCAAAAGACTTTGTTGGGTTTGCCTCAAAGAAATAGAGTGTAATTGAAATGAAGTCCAGACTGGAGGCCTGTAGCGAGCAGGAGAGCATCTGCTTAGTATGTGTCCAACACCCAGGACCATAAAAAAGTAGAAGGGAAAGTGTAAGAGAAAGAGGAAAGGAAAGGAGGAGGAAGGGGTAAGAGAGGAGGAAGGGCATAGCAGGAGGGAGAAGAGAAGGGAACAGGGAGAAAGTAGAGGTAGGAGAGAAGGAAGAGGGAAACAGGACCCTGGAGAAGAGGAGCAGGACAGGAGACAGGAGGAGGAAGATAAATGCAATATAACAGCAAGAATTGTCGGAAAACATGTTGCATAAGGGATTTGCATGTGCATGGCAGGATTATTTTCTAATCAGAAAGACAGCTAGCACAGTGACAATATGGGTGATACCTGTTGCTCAGTCATCTTATTCTCTTTCTTCAGTGAGGAGTTCAGAAGAAATGCTGAGTTCGGTGTTTTACAGATATATTTCAAGATTTCTTTTTCATGAATCAAACAATGGAAAGAAATAAATGCAACTTCCCTTAATTAAAAAAAGAATAGAAGCTATATTTATTTGTATTACTATGCATGAAGAAATCCTGGAGATTTCTGGTTAATTCAGAGGGATCCATGCAAAAATATAATACAAGAGGAAACTAAAACTGTTTCTAATGTATAATAGGTTATCATTGATGAAAAGTTTTACTGGACATTTTTCGTTTTTCTTTTTTTTATTTTTGTTTTGTTTTTGTTTTTGTTTTGTTTTTGCCAGTTGTGCATTGCTCCAAGGCTGTGCTCTGGAGCCCTTTCCAAGTCACCACGTGAAACTCCATTTCTGTAGTCCCTGTGGGTGTGGGTGCCTCCTCAGGTCACCCGTTGAGATGTGTGGCCAACTCCTTTAAGGTGGATGTGCAGTGAGTGGATGTGTGTGCATGCTCCCTAGCATTGCCAGATGAGCCACGCCCACCCTTCCCACCTAACTTCCCAGTTTCAGTTGCTCCATTTCACCCAGGAGCTGGCAGCCATGGGTCTGGAGTTGAGGCCACTGCTGCCCTCTCCTCCTCCAGTTGTGCTGGTACTGGTCTTCTGTGCTCCTGAGTGCATTGCCCATCCTAGGGAGACTCTGTTCTGGGGTCACTGCCTGCCCACATGAGTGCAGTGTGAGGGACACCATTTTTGTACACTGCACAGTCCATGGGTAAGGGAAGGCTGGGTATGCAGTCTGCCCCCTTGGGGCCAGGCAGCCTAGCCGTGGTTCACCTCATCAGTCTTTAAGGGGGTCTGGTTACTGGAGCCATGTGTTGGACCCTCTGCCAACTGGCTTGTGACAGCTGCAGCAGCTCAGCAACCTGGAGCCCCTTCAGCATCTCTGTGGACCTCCATTTTCTGGTCCTTGTGGACTCGGGTACAGGGCCAACCGTACATATGCCAATCAGTGCCAGAGAAGCCTGGAATTGCAGCACAACAGCTGCAGCACCGAGGGAATGAAGGCCCTCTTGCTTTGCTGTGTAGCCTCCTCCTTCGCCCTTCTGGCCCACATGGGCCCAGCTCTGGATGCCATTCCAGGGATACTCCATTTGGAGGCAATAGGGTCACCCCCTACCCTCGTTGTTCTCCAAAGCAGGGGAAAGGACATGGTCTTGGCAATGTAGGCTGCAGAGATGGAAGGCAGGACTTAGCATCTACCCTGCCTTCCTCCCTGGCTTTGGCACCTGAGTCTGGGTTGCTTGGCTTGGTCACTAATGGAACCTTGTTTGCTACAGCCCATCGCAAAGGTCCTGCACCTGTTGCAGCAGCAATTCAGTGTCCTGGACCCCCTTAGGGTCCCCACATGGACCTCTGATGGGTCTACTTGGGCTGGGTGTGGGTTTCATCACAAGACTCCCATTAGGAAGTGCCACACCCCTTCCTGGTACTGCAAGCAAGAGGTGCCACATATATCTACTTTCTAACATTTTCCTTCACTGAGATTAACAAAACTTGAAAATATAAATAAGTTTTGTAAGAACAAAATATATAACCTATATCACTTCAACCTTCTAAATCATTGTAATATTTTTATATCCAGTAGGAATTCTGTCTGTAATTACTTATTTTACATTTGAATGTAATGTATTTTGTGTTTATTTAACTATTCTAGTATAATTTCATTTGCACTACTTACAATTTTTTCAAATTCTGAGATTCAATCACGTGTTTATGGATAAGTGTTTTGTTGTACTTTTATTTCAGTTTTCCATTATGGCCTTATGATTACAAACAATAAGATTCATTCTTGCTAGTATATAGCTCAATGATTTTGGACTAGAGACTCAAGGATATAGTATAACATATACAGTAATGTGTATCACTTTGTTTAATACTGCTCCATAAAATAATTAATAATTCAGGTGGCAGCCACTTCATCTGGCATGCTGGTCTGTCTGGTGAAGTAGGATCTTAGTGGCAGCCTGCCCATATCGGGCCATTGCGGGCACCTCGCCTGGGGCTGTGGGAGAAGATCAGGGTGCACCTGCTGTTCAGCGAGGGCAGCAACCCGGCAGCTGCTGTGTAAATGACACAGTGTCACTGACTCACATCTAACACATGCCTGCCCCATGGGCTTGGGCCCTGAGGATCAGCCCCTGGGAGCACACACACACCGTGGGGCAGGGGGTGCCTAACTAGGAAGGTGTGCAGACCAAACATAAGCCACTCTGCAGATTGGCTGGTACAGTATTTATTCTCCGTAGAGCAGTGGACAATTCTGCTCTGCTGTGGGGAGAAAACAAGAAAGACAGACCCAGGCAGGTGAAGCCAACTTGTTGTACTCAGGCTGGCAAGTAAACTTTCCTCCATGCACTTTCCAGCAGGCTCAGGAAGCCCTTCCATGCTCCTTGTCCATGGAGTAGCAGCCAGGGACACTCAAGTCTGGTACTCCTGGCTGCTCTTTTGGGTTTGTTTGTTAATTTATACAGACAGCCCCTCCCTCAAACAGCAGAGGTATTCTGGGTATTGTAAAACGTTCTGCATCTGAGCATTCCCAATGTTTGATTTTTGTATTGTTTCTTGTAAATGCTTTGTGAAATTTGTGTTTTAGGTGTTGAGGTGCGAGCGAAGGAGCCAGATTATGAACATAGTTTCCTACCAGTATTTCATTTATAAATGAAAACAGATTCTCTATAAAAATGCCTACCATGAAATAACTTGAGAGGGGAAAAAAAGGCTGCTTTCTCATAAGATCAAAATGTGCTAGTTTTATATGCATGTTTTATGCACTCAAAATACAATTAAGTAACTCACTCTCTAGGAACAATTGTCCAGAGCTAAGAGTTAAGTGTCTGGGAGCTAGAGGCAGGGTGTTTGTGAGCTTTATCCAAAGGGAGGGAATAAAGTAAAAATTCATAAATAACTTTGTAGAATCAAGGTGGCAATACAATATGAGAATCACAATAAACTTCTTTGCTATTTGTGCTCTTTTATTCTTCCATATGAATTTTTGGATTGCATCTTTTATTTCATTGAAGAGTGACATTGGGATATTGGTAGGTATCACATTGAATTTGGATATAGCCTTTGGCAATATTGCCATTTTCATGATGTTAATCCTCCCAATCCAGGAGAATGGGATGTTTCCCACTTCCAAACCTCTGCTTTAATTTTCCTTTTCTGGTTTTTAAAGTTCCCATCATAGAGGTCCTTCACCTCTTAAGTTAACTCCTAGGTATTTTATTTTTGTGTGGCTAGTAAAAAGGGGTTGCTTTCCTAATTTCAGCTGCACTCTTATCGTTAATGGAATACAGGAAAGCCTTTATTTTCTGAGGGTTAATTTTATATTCTGCTAGTTTGCCAAAGTTTCTGATCAGCTCAAGTAACTTGGGAATGGAGTCCATGGGTTTCATTAAATACAAGAGCATGTCATCTTCAAAGACGGAGTGTTTTACTTCATCTTTTGCTATTTGGATCCCTTTAAGATTGCATCTTATCTTATTGCCCCAGCTAGCATTCTAATACTAATTTGAAAAGGAGTGGAGAGAGCAAATATCCTTATATTATTCCTGAATTTATAAGAAATGGGTTTAACTTCTCACCATTAAGTATAATGCTGGCTGTAGGTTTGTCAATTCTTAGCAGAAAGAAGAGCACTAGAGCAATATTAGTTCCAAATTTCAAACGCTATTAAAAAGCCATAGTAATAAGAACAGCTTGGTTCTGGCACAAGAACAGACTTGAGGACCAATGGAATAGGACTGAAGACTCAGAAATTAACCCCCTGACCGATAGCCACCCAATCTTTGACAAGGGATCTAAAAAAAGAGAATGGAAGAAAGACAGCCTTTTGAGTAAATGGTGTGGGCAAAATTGGTTAAACACCTGTTAAACTAAAGCTGTATCTGTATATATCACCCTGCACAAGAATCAACTCCAAATGGATCAAAGACCTCAAAATAAAAGAGGACACCATGAAAACACTACATGAAGGAATAGGATAAAATCTAGGGCTTTTTAACACATACAGAAATGTTCTTAATAGAGAACCAGATACAAAGAGTAAAGAAAAATAAGTTAAAGAATTCATTCCTTAATTCATCTCTTTATGAAACAAGTAATTTACCATTACAGGATGAGATGGAATTATAAATTCCAAGTGCTGATACAGTCTGTATGTAATAAACATATTACAATGGTCAAAAAAAAGAAATCAAAGAAAGGTTGGACAAATGGGATTGCATGAAACATGAGAGCTTCTGCAAGACAAAGTTCATAGATAGCAATATCAATAGAAAGCACACGTTCTGGGAGAAGATCTTCAAGAGTTATAAAATGGACAAGGTCTTATATGTAAAATGTACTTAGGACTCAAAAAATTAAATCCCCCAACATCAAATCCTCAGAGAAACAACTGCTCAATAATTAAGTGGGCTAAAAACTTAAAGAGAGACTTCTCTGAAGAGGAAATAAAAATGGCCATTAGATACATGAAGAAATGCTCAACTATTCTAGCCACAAAAGAAATGCAAATCAAGAGAATATTGCGATTGTACCTTACTCTAGTTAGAATGGCTATAATCAAGAAATTTTTTTTTCTGTTTATGTGGTGCTGAGGAATCGAACCCAGGGCCTCATGCATACAATGCAAAGCACTCTACTCCTGAGTCACTTTCCGGGCCCCTAATCAAGAAATTTAATAACAACACCTTAGAGGGGATGTGGCTAAAACGGAACCCTATTTCATTGATGGTGTGAGTGTAAACTTGTTTAACCACTTTGGAAAGCAGTATGGAAGTGCTTCAAAAGACTCCATGTAAAGTTCCCCTATATCCCAGCAATCCCACTTTTGGGCATTTAGGCATTTACCCAAATGATCACAAACAAAGTCATACCAAAGTTGCCTGTGCAAGCATGTTTATGGAAACAACCTCGATGCTCCTCAGTTCATGAATGGATCAAGAAATTGTGATACAAACACACACACACACACACACACACACACACACACACACACACACAAAATGACACACACACAATGGAATTCTATGCTTCTATTAGAAAGAATGAGATTGTCACATTTGTTAGGAAATGGAAAGACTTGGTAAATATTATATTAAGTGAAGTAAGCCAGGCCCAAAGAAACATATGTCCCATGGTTTCCCTTGTTTGTAAGGACTAGTACATGTCTAGGACAAGCAGAGAAGATCAAAGGCTATGGACGTATAACCATATAACCATATAAGGTGACATTAAGTGAAAGGACCCCAAGTCAGACACACAAGTGATTTTTTCTTTCTTGTTTTTGTTTTTAATATACTTATAATGCGCTATGTGATTCTTTTGTAAGTTCATCCCCCCATGGTATACCCCATGGTACAATCCCTGTTTTCACTGTATTTGTTTCCAGTGTTCTGCAACTTAAATACATATTTTGTAATTTGGGAAGTGGAAAGGTTGTAGCAGAATGCAGAAATGGGGATGCAGGTTGACCCATTGTGATTATGAGATGTACAGGACACTGTGTTGAAAATGAATTTACAATGTCGAGTAATGGTCAATGAGGGAGGAGTTGGAGAGTTGGGGAGGGAAAGGGTAGTAGGGGAAAAACAAAGGAGGAGGTAACAATGCTCAATAGGAAATGTACTCATTACCCTACTCATGAAACTGTAAACCCTCTGTATAGTATTTTTACAATAAAAAATATAAAACACTCTTCCTGGTATAGATTTCCAGTGCTGCCCACGGCATTGCATTTTTTACCTTTTCTGGCTGTGGTTAGATCCATCTGCCTAATGGATCAGTACTCTTCAAGGCTTCTTGGTCCTGAAGTGGGACTTGGATTATCCAGTGACGTTTGGAACTAGGCCAAGGACAGGACAAAACCACTTCCAGGGCATTGCTTCTTCATTCCCCTCCCCCCACCATGCAACTAGGATTGCAAGCAGAATTTCTCTGAATTCGACTCCAGAAAACAATCACTGAACCAAAAGGCAAGGTCACCAAACACCTCCCCTCCTCCCCCCAATTCCTCCTTTCTTCCTCCTTGGTAAAGTACAAAATAATTTTGTGTGTTTTGGCAAACACACAAATTGCCCACTACCTCCCCTTTTAAACTAGGCTTAAAGTCACTAAGCTTTTAAACTGATAATGCCGCACTCATTATTCTGGAAAACAACTTCAGGTTGTTTGATGCTTTAATTTGTTGTTGTTGGTGGTGGTGGTATAAGGGCCTCAACTCTGGGTCTAGCTGTTATACCTGATGAGCTTTTCAGCTCAAGGCTAGTGCACTACCACTTGAGCCACAGAGCCATTTCCACATTTTTCTGCTTATGTGGTGCTGAGGAATTAAACCCAGGACCTTATGTATTCAGGACAAGTACTCTACCACTGAGTCTCCTTCCCAGCCTTAATGCTTCAATTCTTTAAATTGTATTTTTGTCAGTCCTGTGGTTTAATCTCAGGGTATTAACAAATTCCTGAGTTCTTCAGCTCAAGTGGAGCCCTCTACCACTTGAGCCACAGTGCCAATTTCTGTTTTCAGATAAGCGTCTTTCAGATATTCCTGCCAGGGTTTGCTTTGATCAGTGAATTTTTAAATTATATTTCTTCTATGTATTTATTGGAATATTGCAGTTTATCTGAAATTTAAAGTTTTCTGTAAAACTCTGTCTTCAAGTATTCCAATAGTATTAAATATTACATTTACAATCTATGCTGTAGCAATACATTTTGAAATTATTATGTTAAGATGAAAATCTTGTTGTTTGTAGAAAAATCCCATTAAAGTACAAATGGGAAATATGCTTATTTCAGCAGCCTTGAGTCTCCTTCTTATTTATTTATTTGTGAAAATACCATATAGAGGGGTAACAATTACATGGGCAAGATAATGAGTACATTACTCATCAAGCATTATTGCCTCCTCCTTTGTTTCCCCTTCCCATCTGTTCTCATCTGCCCACCCCACCCCCCGTTGCTCTCCAGACACCCCTTTGCCATCCCCCACTCTCGCCGGCCAAGGTGTAAAGTTCGTTTTTCTTTTATTTTTTATTTGTTTATTTTTTTATAGTGAGAATACCAACAGACAAGTTACAATTACATGGGCAAGATAACAAGTACATTTCTTATCAAGCACTGTTGCTGCCACTTTGTTTCCCCTTCCCATCCCTTTCCATACTACCCCCTCCCTCCATCCGACCCTCCCCCCACCCCCCATCAAAGCTGTAAAGTTCGTTTTTCGACCTAACGACTTGTATATCTCATTGTAGCAATGGGTCCACCTGTATCCCGAGTTAAAAGATTAGTTTTTTCCATTCTCCTCCACAAATTATACAAATCAATTTGGCATTTACCCAAATGATCACAAACAAAGTCATACCAAAGTTGCCTGTGCAAGCATGTTTATGGAAACAACCTCGATGCTCCTCAGTTCATGAATGGATCAAGAAAATGTGATACAAACACACACACACACACACACACACACACAAAATGACACACACACAATGGAATTCTATGCTTCTATTAGAAGCATCAAATTCCGTGAAAGCAGGGTCTTTACTGTGGGGGAGGGACATGCAAAGCAATATAGAAATCATCTTATAAATATGTTAGAAACAATCCCAAGGGAAAAAAAAAACATTGAATCCTTATCTTGTGGTTCATTTCACCCAACCTCAACTTGTCTGACCTTTTCGGCTAATCTCAGACATATACTCGTTATTGTAAATAAAGGAAACCATGGGATCTATGTTTCTTTGGGACTGGTTTATTCCCTTAATATAAATTTTTCCATGTCTTTCCATTTCCTAACAAATGGGGCAATGTCATTCTTTCAGATAGAGGCATAGAATTCCATTTTGTGTGTGTGTGTGTGTGTGTGTGTGTGTATATATATATATATATATGTATGTATACCACATTTTATTGATCCCTGCATCTACTGAGGGGCATCTGGTTAGGTTCCATATGTTAGCTATGGTAAATAACGTTTCAATAAGCATAATTGTGCTGGTAGCTTTAATATGGTCTTGTTTGTGACCATTTGGGTAAATGCCCAAAAGTCGGATTGCTGGGTCATAGGGGAGCTCTATGTGGAATCTTTTGAGGAACCTCCATACTACTTTCCAAAGTGGTTGAACAAGTTTACATGCCCACAAACAATGCAATAAATTTCCCTTATGCCCACATCTCCTCTAGCATCTGTTATTATTAGAGTTCTTCATTATAGCCATTCTAACTGGGATGAGGTGGTATCTCAATGTTGTTTTGATTTGCATTTCTGTTATGGCTAGAGAGGTTGAGCATTTCTTCATGTGTATATTGGCCATCCTTCTTTCATCTTCAGAGGAGTTTCTCTTTAAGTCTTTAGCCCACTTATTTATTTGGCAGGTTTTTCTTTAAGGATTTGCTTTTGGGGGATTTAATTTTTTTGAGTTCCAGGTATATTTTAGATGTGGGACCCTTGTCTGTTGTATGGTAGTGAAGAGCTTCTCCCAATCAATGGTCTTTCAATTGATTTTGCTAGCTATGTCCTTTGCCACGCAGAAGCTCTGCAATTTCATGCTATCCCATTTGTCCAACATTTCTTTGATTTGTTGTAATTCTGGGTCTCTATTAAGGAAATTTAAGCTTGTGCAAAGGAGACCTACTGTTTCCCCTATTCCATTCTTTAATGTTTTCAGAGTGTCTGTTTGACTCCGAGGTCTTTGACCCATTTGGAGTTCATTCTGGTGCAGGATGATATATAAAGATCTAACTTTAGTTTTCTACAAGTAGTTAACCAATTTTGAAAACACCATTTACTGAGGAGATTGTGTCTCTTCCTTTCCAATTTTTTAGCTCCCTTATCGAACATTAGATGTCTATAGGCCTAACGATTAATTTCTGAGCTTTCATGTCTAGTCCATTGGTCCTATGGGCTATTCTTGGGACAGTACCAAGCTGTTTTAATTAGTATGGCTTTGTAGAAGAGTTTGAAATTTGGTATTGATATTCTTCCAGCACTGTTGTTTCCATTAAATATCGTTTTTGCTATTCAGGGTATTTTATTTTTCCATATGAATTTTTGGATCACCTCTTTTTTTACTAAAAGACTGAGGCTGCAATATTGATAGGTATCATATTGAATTTGTAGATAGAGTTGGGAAGTATTGCGATTGTCACGATGTTGATCTTTCCAATCCAGGAGGATGGGAGTTTTTGCCACTTTCTAAGTGCAGTTTTGATTTCCTTTTTCAGGTTTTTAAAGTTTTCATCATTGAGGTCCTTTTTTCTTTGTTAAGTCCTAGGTATTTTAATTTTTGTGGGGCTATTACAAATGGAGTTGCTTTCCTGATTTCAATCTTATTTTTCTCATTGTTGGCATACAGAAAAGCCATTGTTTTTTGAGGGTTAATTTTATACCCTGCTACTTTGTCAAAGTTTTGAATCAGCTTGAATAATTTGGGAGTGGAGTCCGTGGGATTCTTTAAATCCAAGTTCATGTAATCTGCAAAGAGGTAGAGATTCTTCTTTCCCTTTTTGGATTCCCTTTTATATTTGAATCTTATCTTATTGCTGTAGCTAGGCATTCTAATCCTAGTTTGAAGGGAAGTGGAGTGAATGGACATCTTTATCTCATTCCTTAGTTAAGAGGAAATACCTTTATTTTTTCACCATTAAGTAAAATGCTGGAAGTAGGTTTGTCATATGCATCCTTTATTGTATTGAGGAATGTTCCCTGAATTCCTAATTTTTCCAGAACCTTCATCATAAAAGGGTGTTCTATCTTGTCAAATCCTTTTTCTGCATCTATTGAAGTAAACATGTGGTTCTTATCCTTGCTCTTGTTGATGTGATTTATTGTATTAATTGGTTTGCATATATTGAAGCAGCTTTACATCCCTGAAATTAATCCTGTTTGATCATGTTGTATGATTTTTTTGGATGAATTGTGAAAGTCGATTCACCAAAATTTTGTTGAGAAGTTTTGCATTAATCTTCATCAAAGAAATGGATCTATAGTTCTCTTTCTTTCATGAGTCCCTGCCTAGTTTGGGGATGAGGTTTATGATGGCTTCATAGAATGACTTCGGTAGTGATCTTTCTCTTGCAATTTCATTGAAGACTTGAAGGAGTATTGATGTGAGCTCTGCTTTGAAGGCCTTGTAGATTTCCGCTGTAAAACTATCTCGTCCCGGGCTTTTCTTAGATGGGAGGTCTCTTATTGCTATTTCTATTTCATTGCATATTATGGGCCAGTTAAGATGGTTTAACTCATCTTGGTTTAGTTTCAGCATGTCTATATTTACTAGGAAACAGTACATTTCTAACAAGTTCTCAAACTTATTAGCCTAAAGGTTTGAGAAGTATTCCTTATAATATACTGAATCTTTGTTGTTTCTGTGGTGAAGTTTCCATTCTCATCTCTGAGTTTATTTATTTGAGTGTGTTTTCTTATTCTTCTAATAAGATTTGTTAAGGGTCTGTCAATTTGTTAATTTTTCAAAGAACTAACTCTGTTTTGTTGATTCTTTCTATGCTTTTTGAATTCTAATTGATTTAATTTTGATTTAATGTTAATTATTTCTTTCCATGTACTGGATTGGGGTTTATCTTGCTGCTCTTTTTCAAGGAGGCTCTGATGTCTCACTAAATTGTTGGTTTCAGATCACTCCAATTCGTTGATGCCTCTGAGTACTGCATATGCTGTGTCCCAGAGGAGCTGTTATTGTGAGTGTTCATTTTGGTCGAATATTATAAACATTTGAATTTCGTTTATGATCTCTTCCATGACTCACTGGTGATTCAACAGTGTGCTGTTCAGCCTCTATGTGTTACAGGACTTCCATTGGTGGCTTTTGGTGTGGGGTTCTAATTTTATTCCCTTGTGGTCTGAGAGAATGCAAGGTATAACTTCAATGTTTTTGGATTGGGACAAGTTTGCTTTGTGGCCTAAATGTTGTCTATTTTGGAAAACGTTCCCTGTGCTGCTGAGAAAAACGTGTATTCTGATGTTGCTGGGTGAAATATTCGGTAGATGTCTGTTAAATCTAGGTGATCTATGCAGTTTTTCATATCCGTGGTTTCTCTGTTGATTTTTTGCCACGTTGATATAGCTAGTGGGGAAAGTGTGTGTCCCAACAATTAATATCTTTGGATCTATAGGAGATGTGAGAAAAAGTACATTTTCTAGGATAAATTTGGGTGCTCTTGTGGGGAATAGATATTTAGAATTGTAATATCCTCCTGAAGGAGAGATCCCTTAATAAGTATATAGAGACCTTCTTTATCTCTTCTCACCAATTTTAATTTCAAATCTATTTAACTGATATTAGGATTGCAACTCCTTCCTGTTTATGAGGCCGTTTGCTTGTTAGATTTTGTTCTAACCTTTCACTTTAAACATGTGTTTGTTTTTATGAGCACGTTGTGACTTCTGAATACAGCAGACAGAAGGAGTTTTTTTAATACAACTAGACAGGCTATGTTGCTTAATTGTATTGTTAAGTTCGTTAATGTTGGGAGATAGTACTGAGAGACATTTGTTAGTTTTTGCCATTTTATGCACCTTCTTGGGGGCTGCACTAACTGGGTTCTTCCTATGGTTCTTGGATTCTCAATTTGGTTGCAGTTTCTTACCCTTTATTGTGGTCCTGTTGGTTTTCTCTGTGTAGGACATCTTTAAGTAACTTTTGTAGGGCTGGTTTGGTAGAGATATATTGTTTCACTTTTTCTTTGGTATGGAAAATTTTTATTTGTCCTTCAGGCATGAAGGAGAGTATAGCTGGTTACAGTATTCTTGGTTGATAGTTGTTTGTCTTTAGGGCATGGCATACATCATTCCAGGCTCTTCTTGCTTTAATTGTCTCTGCTGAGAAATCTGAGGTGATTCTAATTGGTTTCCCTTATAGGTGATTGATCTTTTCTCCTTGACAACTTTAAGGATCTTTTCCTTGGTCTGAATTGATCCTGTGGATATTATAATGTGGAGTTGTGATGTCTTGTTCTGGTCTGGTCTATTTTGGGTTCTAAAAACTTCTTGTATCTCTATAGGTCTATTTTTTGCATCTTTGGGAAGTTTTCTGCTAGGATCCTGTGAAACAAATTTCCTAGACCTTCTGTTTCTAGGTGATCCTCTACACCTATTATCCTCATTAGGCTTTCTGATGGTGTCTTCCAAATGTTGAATAGATCTATCATATTTCTTGGATTTGTCATTGATAGATGGATGTTCTTCCTCTATAATATATAGGCTGTCTTCAATCCCCGAGTTTCAGTCTTCTTCATGGTCTAACCTACTGTCAAGAAATCTTATCACTCACAAAGCCCTGGTCCTGAAAAACTCCTCCAAACAATTGTGACTACATCATGCTCTGCTGGAAACCCCACCTCCACCCTAACACACTTCCCAAAGTCCTGCCATTCTCCATTAGAAACCCCGTCCCTTACTAGCCTATGTCTTCCTAGTACCACCCTGCCCTCTCAAAGTCAGACCCTGAAAAGCCACTCCCTCATAGCTGCACATTCCTGCTCCAGAATCCCCACCTTCGGTCAACCTCTTGCCTCCATTCCCTGCCCTGCCTTATGAGAAACCTCACCCTACATATCCCACAAGGGCTCACAGTGTTCCACCAGATCCCCTCCTCTAAGTAACCTCCTCCATTGTAGCCTTGTTCTTCCTTCTCAAAGCCTTGCCCCAAACAGCCTCCTCCCCAGTGACCCCACCTTCTTCCAATGAAAACCTGTGCACCTGCCAGCTTCCATCCTAAATCCCGCCTACTCCACAAAAGATCCCTTCCCTAACAAGTCTAGTCCTTCCTGTTCCCTCCCTGATGTCTCAAAGCCCTACACACACTGGCCTTCCCCCTCAAAACATTGTCCTGTTCCACCATGCAGGCTGTGCCAATACCACCTCCTCCCTTAAACCAGACAGAGCTCCACCAGAAAACACATACCACCTCATCCATGAAGGTCTCATATAGTAACTTTTATTACAAAGGGATTTTGAACATAAAAACTGGGGAAATAAAAGTTTCAGCCTCCAGCTGGGCTCAGTCACAGAGAAGGCTTTGTGCCTGGTTTTGACTTTTCAGCTAGTCCTGACAATGTAAAGTGCTCTTGTCTAAAACTCGATAAAAATCAGACCAGTTTAATTTCAGGTGACTCCCCAACCCCAGCCTTCCTCCAACAGAAGATTCAAAAGACCAATTTTTGAAATGCCTTCCTAAATAAGCAAGCCTTGGGAAAATGAAGCTCAACAAAGTTACTTAGATTAAAATAAATACTATCTTAAATTTTTCTTTCAAAACTTCAAAATGTACATATGATTGATTGTGATTTTTGCATGCTTAAAAATCTGAGTGTGTTTGTATGTGTTTGTGAACATGTTCATGATAGAAATGGTCAGCATGCTGTAACAATGGGCTGAGTTTAAGTTTAACGTTCAAAAGATTATGAGATTTGATCATTACTAAAATTTTTTAAAGCATTTTCACATTTCTAAAATGGCTTTCGAAGGATTCTTTAACTTAAAAATTAGAAAATCTGGTATTTTAGAATGCATAAGGCTGTTTACACTTTAATCAAGATATCTGGCTTAACAAAAAAGGAGAAATTGAGAAGCCAACAGAAGACCTATCTTTAGGAGTGAAGGGTGAACAAGCAGAAGTGCAGTTCAGCTGGTCATGCATGGTGAAACAGGCCCTGGGAAGAGTCCATGCATGGTGAAAGAGGGCAAGCTGGCACAAACGCAGTTCAACTAACCCTAAAGTGTCAGATTGGATGTATGCCCATTCCACAGGAAGGGCCAAGTGGCCCATGTTTATTCTGCCCCTTTTCCCTACAGATAGACACTGGAAACATGATGGCAAAAATGAGTGATGTGAAGATCTGATTAACATTGCTAAAACTTTCCTTTGGATGTGTTAAAATTAAGAAGGCCTTAAAAAGAGGGTTAAAAAGTTTATTTGTATAATGTGGTTTGCTCTCAATGATATTCTGCCATTGGATATGTTATTTTTAAGGCATAAAGGTGTTAAGTCTAGTTTCTTGTTACAGTGATGGTGATTCTAATTTTTGCATTAAGAAAAAAATGTTATTTCAGCTTAAAAGTTTTCATGTGTATCTGTTTTAAACAAGCATCCAAAAGGAAATGAATGACACCTAGCCTCGAGAATTTAATAGGTTTCTAAAATGCAACTAAAAACTAAAGTATAGACTATTAAAACAGAGATGATTAGGAGGCTTACAAATTAGGAACGGATTTCTGTATATAAAGTTTAAAAGTAAAATTGTTCTAAACATTTGCCTCAAAGTACAAAAAGAAAAATTAGGATGACCAAAGTTATTGCTTAATTCCTATTTCAGTTTGGTCTCATTGGTGTTTTTGTTTGTTTGTTTGTTTGTTTTTGGTAACAGTTCCCAGCAGATCCACAAAAAGGAGTGAGGATTCTTGTAAGTTTTTCAGATGTAACTTTGGCTCTTAATAAGTTTCAGGTAAGAATATGCTTAAAAGCTACTTCTATGTTGACTGCCTTGTTGCTTTTAATTGGAGTAAAATGGCCTTTTATGAGACTCATTGATCTGAAAACTTGTTCGAATCCAGCCTGGGCAGATAAAAGTCCCTGTGAGAATGTCACCTCTACTCAGCCAGCAGAAGGCAGAAAGAGCAAGCAGACCTGCTTTAGGATTCAATGTGGCAAAGTGCTAGCCTTGAGCTTTAGAGCTGAGGGACAGCACTCAGGCCCCAAGTTCAAGTCCAACAACCAACTAAGGGAAATGCCAATAAGGCATTGTTCCCAGTATGGAGAAAACACTCCTTGGATGAAAGTAATTGAGGAGCATCCACAGACCGTAAGCCACTGCTTAGAGGGCAGAAATAATGTCAGATCCTTGAGTCATTTGTGCATGGCCCTTCAAAAATTGGTCAGAGCCAGGAGGTCATGGGAAGGTAGTTTGTAAGCATGCCTAATGTCTATGACTGTAAGGGACAGGAAATTGTCAGTCATCTGTGATAGTAGTAAAAAGCTAAAGTTGTAAAATGTGGAGTATAGTTTAAATCCCAACCCCTGCATGTGCCAAAAGCTCTAATTGGCAGTAACTTTTGAGCTGACACCAGCTACAGGAAATTCATCTGCTCAGGAAAAGTTTGTAAACCTGAGAATGTATTTCTATTGATATCTGTCTGAAGGCCTGCATAGGTATCTCAGACATTGTTAGGACTACTAGAGATCACGTTCCTAAGCCATCCATAAAGATCCTTTTGCAAACCAGAAGGCTAAATAAGCTCCACTGCTGTAGCCAGAAAAATGTTATGTGCATTTGTCAAAAGTTAAAATATTGTTCTTAATGACATCTAACCCTGGTAACCTCTTTGTAAAATAGGCTAAGTTTATAGGTTCCTGGCTAGGTAGGATCAACACCTCTGAGTCAGCTTGAAGAAGTGACAGAAGATGAATATTTGCCCATCATCCCCTTTTAAGAACAAGGGAAAATATTCACTTTTTTTTAAAATGTGGCAAAATAGACAGAAGGAAAAAGCATGGGAAATAATAGTACAAGCCTGAGCCCTCTATATCTGCTTAGAAAATCCTAGCATTATTAAAAGAACTATTTGTTTAAAAAGTTGTCATCTTGGTAAATTGTCCAGGGCTATCGTATAAGTTGTCTCAAAAACTAGTGGGGTCACAGCCTGACAAGCATATGCAATGTATGCTTACCAGTCTGTGTAGGAATTTGCAGTCCAGCACGAGGTGTGACATTCCCTTGGAGCGACTGTGAGACCCTGCTGCTGCTGCTCCACACCCTAATGGGTAAAGTTCAACAACAGCCTGACACTTACCTGGAGGAACTTTATATCATCACCCAGACCCCCTCCACAGTGGTAAAAGTAGATTGCACTCCTGACTGATTCCATCACCTAAAAATGCTTCCTAGTTGAAAGCTGCTACAACTAAGATCGTGTGGGACATTCTCTTGGTAATATGCAGTAATCCTCTATACTCCCACAGTAGATGTTGGGAACAAGGATATCACTGGCTTGCCTTAGGCACTTCATGGTCGCAACCTAGTTTGGTTCTGGTATGGTAATAACCTGCTTCCTCCTGGGTGTTTTTTAAAGATAAAGGAGATTTTTTTTTTTTTTAATCAATGGAGGTAGTAAGAGGAATGAAACCCAGCCCTAATCTTAGCCTTAAAATCTAGCAAGCTTGGGCTGGGAAGGTGGCTCAGTGGTAGAGCGCTTGCCTTGCCTGCCTCAGGCCCTTGGTTCGATTCCTCAGCACCACATAATCAAAAAGAAAAAAGCTGGAACTGGCGCTGTGGCTCAAGTGATAGAGCACTAGCCTTGAGCTGAAGAGCTGAGGGACAGTGCCCAGGCCCATAGTTGAGGCCCCATGACCGGACCCCCCAAAAAATTCTAGCAAGCTTTTCATTCCACTGGTGACTTGAGGCTTTCTGAGATTACTTGGTTCCACAAGTCAAAGGAAAAATGGGCAGTTTTAAACTCTCACCACAAAGAAGCTCAAGGAATTGTAAAGAAGAGGAGGGTGGTAAAGAAAGCCTTAGGAAAGGAACTGGGGGAAAAGTGGTATCCTCTGGATAAGAAAGGATTTAAAAAGTAAGGATTGTTTTAAAATGTTTGTAAAGAAGACAAACCTCAGAAAGTTTAAGTATGTAGCAAATAGTATGAGTATGTCTTAAAATTGGAGTTTACGAGTACAGCTGGTATAAAATTAAGTTAGCTGTTATATACAGAATCAAGATTGCTACAAAAAAATGTCAGGGCCTTTGGTACTGTTAATTTTGTTACTCACAATCAGACCTTGTAGACTGGTGTCCTTTGTAAAAGAGAGGATCAGCACAGTCCATCTATTAGTTCTGAGATCCCAATACGAACCTGTAAATATAGAAGACTGTTTCAATTAGGGGAACATGATTGGTCCCCGATGCTCTAGAAGAGGAGGGAATGAAGAGCCAAAGTAACTCCAACTTGAGATTAACCCCACCATCTTGTGCTAGGCTGCCCTCAGAGTAAGCCCAAGAGAGAGAGAAAACAAAAACACAGGTTGCCACCAATCCTGCCCACCCTTAAGAAAGCAGAACAGTTGCTCAATTGTTCCAGGAACAGAACATACCAACAGTTTAGAAAAAGGGCAGTATGTTTAGGGTGGACTCAAATCAATCATGTAACTGCTTGTGTGGAAATTCCCTAAACTTGTTTGTTCAATACTATAAAAGCTGTGCTGATTTTGTGCTTGGGGACTCTTACTGTCACCGATTACCAGTGCGAGGAGGACTAAGCTTGAGCTTACAAATAAATGACTCTTTTGCTGTTCGCATTGGTCATAGTCTCTTGTGGTCTTTTGGGGGCCCCAAGTCAGTACAACAGGGCTTGATATAAAATGTATCTGCCCAGAGATTTGAATGTTGGCATGTATAGTTTAAATGATTTAGGGTAATTATTTACACCTAACACATGCTGAGGTTTTTATTTATACCTCTCTTTCACCCTTTCTTTCTTCCTCCCTGTCTTTATTTTTTCCTTTTCCTTTCTTCCTTTCTTTCTTTCTTTCTTTCTTTCTTTCTTTCTTTCTTTCTTTCTTTCTTTCTTTCTTTCTTTCTTTCTTTCTTTCTTTCTTTCTTTCTTTCTCTCTCTCTCTTTCTTTCTTTCTTTCTTTCTTTCTTTCTCTTCTTTCTTTCTTTCTTTCTTTCCTTCTTTCTTTGTTTCTTTCTTTCACTTCCTTCCATCTGTACTTCCTTCTTTTCTTCCTTATCTCCTTCTTTCCTTCCTTCCTTCCCTCCCTTCCTCCTTCCCTCCCTCCCTCCTTCCTTCCTTCCTTCCTTCCTTCCTTCCTTCCTTCCTTTCCTTCCTTCCTTCCTTCCCGTCCCTCCTTCTCCTTCTCTGCTTTCTTTTCTTTCTTTCTTTTCTCTTTCTTTCTTTCTTCCCCTTTCTTTCCTCTTTTATGAAATGAGTATAAATTTAGATATTTTGTTTGCTGAACAAGTATTATACCATTAGAACAATCCTTTTTTAATATAGTTACTTTGCTCATAGGTTATCAATTTTGCTGAGGGCTGAACAGAGGCTAAGTTCCTCACCTATGTCTGCCAAGTAACTGGGATCACAAATGCATTCCAACTTGCAAGGCTTTAGGATAATATGAGAATCATATTACTTTCCCGGCACACTCGTTCTGAACTGCAAACCTCTCAAATTCTACCCCTTTAGTTAGTAATGTGAGCTCCAATAGCTTGCCCTCAGTATAGATTATCTAAATGAATGATTGAAAGTAATTTCACTTTAATCTCTTTTTTTTGCCAGTTCAGGGACTGTTATAATTTTATTTCTATATACATTTTGTGTATATGTGCACATTACTTTTAAAATGTTGCTCTCTCTCACTTTTTTTTCTTTTTTCTTTTTGTTGGTCATGGGGCTTGAATTCCAGGCCTGGGTGCTGTCGCTAAGTTCTTTAGATCAAGGCTAGCACTTTACCACTTGAACCACAGTGCCACTTCCACTTTTTGGGGTTTAATTGGAGGCAAGAGTGTCACGGATTTCCTGCAAGGGCTAGCTTTGAACTACCATCTTCAGATCTCAGCTCTTGCATAGCTAAGATTACCAGCATGAACCACTGGCTCCCAGCTAAAATGTTACTTATTTTAAGTTCTATGATTTATTGAGGGAGCAGCATGAGTGTGTTGAAGGGAAACTTTCAAGTCATCTCTCTAAATAATTTCAGAGTTTCATTTTCATAATATTTATTGCAGTGATTAATAACAGAAGCTCCCAAAGTAACAGTATGATCCTTCATAGTCTCCTTCCCATAGGTATTATTGGAGGATGAGCAAAAACTAAGTATAAGGCAATATGTACTTGAAATTATAAAAAATTTTGATGATACATAAAGAGCCATATTACACAGCGTGCTTTTCATTTCATAAAGAAAAGAATGTCATACAAGTATAATTATTGGCAGGCTTTTTCATCTGAAAAAAATATTATAAAAAAGCTGAAGGGGATCAGCAAACATTTAAGTGTGATATAACATTGGAGACTATAAGACATGAATTTATTCATTAAATAATTATCTAGGAAAGGTATCTGTTCACTAAATTTATTCATTGTACATTTTATTTTATTTACATGTCACAATATATAAATACATACAAGTGTGTATATATATGTATGTATGTATATATATATATATATATATATATATATATATATATATATATATATATATATATATATCAGCAATATCTGTCCAGTGAATTGTATGGTTAGGTAATTTCATCATGTCAAGTTCATCAAAAGGATGGACTTCCATAAACTTTAACAACCCTGCAACACCACTGCACATGCAAACTTAAGTGTTCACAATTGTAAGCCAGACCTGTGTTTTACCAAAGCTTTGTATATAGTGTGTTATTTTTTCATTTAAGCTTGACACAAAATGTGTTTGCCCTAGAAATAAATGATGGCATTATAACTACAGTAAGTTAGTGTAAATCTTTACATTGAACACATGTTAAGTATGAGTTGTTCTTGCTTTCCTTTTCTTATTTTATCTTTACGAAATTGATTTCAGTTTTGATGTAGTGTTTGCCAGACAGGTACTCCATCACTGGAGTCACTCCACCAATCCTTTCTTGTTTAAGTTACTTTACATATAGAGTAACAATTTTTGCACCCAGCTCCAAAAGCAGGGACCATGATTTCATTCCAATATACCTACCTAGTAGGTTGATATAGGTGATACATTCCTTCCTAGACTGATTCAGAACTGTGATCCTCTCAAATTTCTACCTCGTTAGTTAATAGTGTGTGCTCCAGTTCTGCATACCTCTAAAAGATATGACAGAAGTAAATGATTACAGGTAATTTGAGTGAATCATTGGCTCATAGGTGATTTGATATTAAAACGTAGGGTAAGTTTGAAAGTATAATCACAGTAGTCAGATATTTTGCTAAGTAAATTTTGCTTCACATTAAAAAACACCTCGACCAGAATTCAGGACTTATTTTGTTGTCTGTCAGCTTGTATGTCATCTGGAAAAATAAACTTAATGTCTTCCATGTGTGGTAAAGATCTTTGAATGGTCTGATGTGCTGGTTCACATTTATAATCATGGTTAGCAATCAGAAATAAATAGATCACAATTTGAAAATAGCCTAACCAAAAATTAGGAAATCTCAATCTCAACAAACTAGTGGATCATGTTGAATCATGCCATTAATCTCAACACCACAAGAGGCTAAGTCTCTGCTCAGTACCTGTGTCACTTAGGTAACTGGCTCACTTGGAGGCAGTCACCTCTCCTGATGCAGAAACTGGGCTGAGATTTAGCCAAGAGGAGGGAGGAGTCTGCCCCACCTTCCCAGGGTGGACCTCCAGAATGCAGTGAATGTGCTTGCTTTCCCCTCCAAATGGCTTGAGACGCCATGCTGCTGAGTGCTCATTATTTGATTCCAGTTACCTGTGTTAGAGGTGTAAGGTAACAGTAAATTAAATTTCACGTTTGCCAATTGAGCTGTTCTTCACCGCCTGTGAGTTCAACTCACCAAGTATCCATTTTTTGAGAGTTGAGAACACTCAGGTAAGGGAGAGAGGGAGGGTGAGTGAAAGAGAGGAGAGATATATAGAGAGAGGGAGAGAGAACAGAAAGAAAGAAAGGAAGGAAGGAAGGAAGGAAGGAAGGAAGGAAGGAAGGAAGGAAGGAAGGAAGGAAGGAAAGAGGAAAGAAAGAAAGAAAGAAAGAAAGAAAGAAAGAAAGAAAGAAAGAAAGAAAGAAAGAAAGAAAGAAAGAAAGAAAGAAAGAAAGAAAGAAAGAAAGAAAGAAAGAAAGGAAGGAAGGAAGGAAGGAAGGAAGGAAAGGAAGGAAGGAAGGAAGGAAGGAAGGAAGGAAGGAAGGAAGGAAGGAAGGAAGAAAGGAAGAAGAAAAGAAAGAAAGAAAGGAAGGAAGAAAGAAAGAAAGAAAGGAAGGAAGGAAGGAAGGAAGGAAGAAAAAGAAAAGAGAAGAAAGATAATGATTGAGAATGAACGATTTGGAGTCAGGAGTTACATGTTACATGGCAGAAGTCCTACCTGTATTTAGTATTAGGTCTGCCCAAGCCATGCAGACCTTATGCAGACACTTCCCTTCTTCTTGGTTAACTTTCCATCCTTTATGTGTAACCTCGGTATCTGGCATGCCTGGAGGCAGACACCTCCCCCTCCTACTAAGTCACAACCTAGTCAGCCTCTGGTCAGACTTTCCATTTGACCAGAGGATATTCCCAGTCCCTGAGGTCACATCACAGCCAGAATTTTCCTCCACCAGGCCATATCTCATCCGGTCCTTGGCCTAGATATGTCCTGGCCCGAGGTTGTGTCAACCCCCTTTTTTTCACATGCCTCTCCACCATATATGGCATGGGCAGCAGGTCAGTAAATAAACTACTTTACCTGACTGAATACCATGCAGTGTTCTCTTCATTGGCTACCTAATGAAACTTACCTTATTAATATACCTTACACTTCAGAGTTTCTAGTTATGAATTCATGGATATTTTTCTGACATATGTGAGATCAATATCTACAAAACATATGTACTAACTCAACATTTAACAGTAAAATTCTGCCTGGAATCTTTTTTTTCAATTTTTTAATTTTGAAAATAATGTACAGAGAAGTTGCAATTACATTTGCAAGATAATGAGTACATGTCTTATTAAGCATTGGTGCCTCCTCTTTTTTTTCCCCTATTCATCCCTTCCCATCTCCCACTTCCTCCTCCAAAGTTGTAAAGTTCGTTTTTTGACATAATGTGTTATACATCTCATTGTTGCTATGGATCCACCTGTATCCCTATTGACATAATTTGTTTTTTTCCCTTCCCCTCCACAAAGACTACCAACATCTGAATTTTTAATAGCAGCTTAATTAACCTTAACATCTATTTTGTTTGCTTTGCTTTGTTTTGTTTTTAGCTTAAAATAATCAAAGATTTGGTGGGACAATCTGCAAAGATCTCTGCCTTCATATTTTCTAATCACCCTGGGCTACAACATGTGTGCTACCAGATGACATGATGGAACTTTGAAAAACTAGAAAGCAGATACACATCATAAGGTCCATGGCTTTGGGATTTCTCAGATTCTTTTTTGAATGTAATTGTTACTAAGGTGTGTAGAGTGAGTTTACCATATCACAATTCATATAACGTGTACATTTGCCTTGTAGACAGCGCCATCCTTTCCTGACCTTTCCCCAAGTTTTTGTTTGTTTTGTTGTTGCTGTTTGTTTTTGTTTTTGTGTCTAACTATCAGTTTCAACTCAGGGTTGGTTGCTGCACCTGTGTTTTTGTAATCAAGGTTACTCTACCTCTGGAGTCCCAGCTCCCTTTATGGCTTTTTGGTTGTTAATTGGAGAGAAGAGTCACAGATTTTCTCACTCCTGCTGTCTTTGAACTGTGATCTTCAGCCTCCTGAGTAGCTAGGATTATAGGCCTGAGTCCCCAGTGTCCAGCTACTAACGTGTTGGTTTCATGCTTCCCTGGTTGTGTTACAATTTTCCTTGACTCTTGGCACTAATACTACATATTGCCTGGCTCAAATCTGAATTGGTGGAACATGCTTTTATTTTGAGGAAGGCAGGAATAGGAAACTATAGGCCATATGGACATATAAGCTGAACAAATCATTTGGAACATGACATAAAGACAAGTAAATTTATTGCCAGTTGACTGTGTCCTGTCTTTACTGTTAATTTTGCATGGCCTGTGAATGATGTTAGACACATCCAAATGTCCATTGGCAGAAATAAGGTTTCTCATCCTTTTCTAAAAACAAAACAAAAAGCCACCAAAAAATATTACGTATGAGTCCAGCAATTTCCTTGAATTACAGACCAATCTGCCCCTATTTTATGAAAAAATGTCCTTTATTCAAGTGCTGCTACTTTTTCTAACTACAAATATAATGAAAGCTTTAGTAGTCTGTAGAATTGTATACCACAGCTGTCATTTTAGTTTACAAGAAATTCAGACTTTAAAATGTTTATTTATTTTTTTGACAGTTATGGGGCTTGGACTCAGGGCCTAGACACTGTCCCTGAGACTCTGTGCTCAAGGTAGTTAACATTCTACCAATTGAGCCACAGAGTCACTTCTGTTTTATGAGTTGTTGATTGGAGATAAGAGTCTTATGGGGACTTTTCTTCCTGGGCTGGCTTTGAACTGCTATCCTCAGATCTCAGCCTCATGAGTAACTGGGATTACAGGCATGAGAGACTGGCACCTGGCTTTAAATACTCATTTTTAAAATGAATTGCTTGGTGCCTCTGGCTCACATATATAATCCTAGCTATAGTTAGGTTTACAGTTATGAGAAACAAACACTAGGTAAGTGTTGTTCATGATGGTTTGTATTGCCATGTTTTAATATTGTTTGTTTCTTATACTACAGTGCTCTTATTTTTATTTTCACCTAGGAGGGGGTGATAAGTGCTAGTCAGTGTTGAACTTTCTTTGGATGAGATGGAGCCATGTGGATGATATTTCCTAGAATGGCATGGAATTGAAATCTTCCTGCTCTCAGCTCCCCATGGGCCTGGGATGATAGAAGTATTCCATCACACATAGCCAGGGGTTGGGGAGTATTGCAGGTAACCCTACACTGGTCTGGAACTGATGTCCCAAATACCTAGCTTTACAGGCAAAACCATCTTATATTCCATTTCACTTTGAATAGCTTATGTATATACTTAGAGAGTACAATGATAACATACTACATGTTAAGTATATAAAATAGCCAATATAATTAGCAGGTTTATCTCCCTAAACATTCAAGCTCATTTATTTTGGTAACCTCCTGACTCTGTTAACTATTTTGGAATATACCATAAACACGAATACACTGACAATGTGCAAAATATTGGAAGTTGACAGAGATAGAAACAAGTTAGATTGATGTTAGGAAAACGATCCCTTAAATATGTATTTTAATGTTCTTTTTTCTTTCATGCATGTGTTTCTAACGCATTTATAAGATTATTTCTTTGTTGCTTTGTATGTTCCTCCCCCACAGTGTAACCCCCGCTTTCACTATATTTGATGTCAGTATAACTTGTGGAGGAGATGGGGACAAACAAGTCGTTTAAGGATTCAGGTGGACCTGTTGCAACAATGAGAAGTACAAAATGTCATGTCAAAAACGAGCTTTACAATGTCGGTGTGGGGGGGGGGGAGGGGGGAAGGATTGGGTGGGGGGGGGAGGGGGGAGGCTGGGAAGGGAGGTGAAGGGTAAACAAAGGAGGAGGCTGCAATGCTTGGTAAGAAATGTATGCATTATCCTGCCCATGTAATTGTAACCCCTCTGTACAGTATGTTCTCAAATAAAATAAATTAAAATTAATTTAAAAAAAAGAAACAAGTTAGATTATGTATAGTAAATATATATTTATCTATTGCTCCTCTGAAGAATATTATCATATATTCACCATGACAATACCACCATATATTCACCATGACAATAATTTTCCTGCAGTGTAGAATTTCCCATTTCATAATCTGCCATCTTCATCTTTTTACATCTTTTTACGTTATAAGTATGAATGTTTTCCTGTTTATTATAATGTTTTGAAATTATTATATGATGGAATTAAAAATTTGTAGAGTCTACTGAAATTATCTCATTTTGTTTGGATTTGTGATGCTAAATCAATAAGACCATGATTTCCTGAAATTTATGCTAACAGACTATATCACCAAATTATATTCTAATTACATCTTATTATTGTATTTTTATATAGGGTTCTACTGTTGCTGTTTTATGATATAGAAAGTTGTGAAGCTAGACTGAAACTTGCAACCCCACTGCCTCCAGTAACAATGTTTTATCACCAGGTTATGGAGGCTGATAAGTATAACTCTAACTAATCAGGAGTTTGAGACCTGAGATTTAGTTCAGACAGCCCGAGCATGAAATTTTATGAGTCTCTTCTCTCCAGTTCAGTAGAGAAAGCTTGCAGTGGAACTGTGGCATAATTGGTAGATCACTACTGTCACCAGATAGATACTCGGGCTTGTCATATAGCCCCTGAATTCAAGACCTAAAACACAGATATGCACAACACACCCTCACACACATACACACACACTCCAACACACATGTATACACACATTCTCTGGCAATGTTGTATCTTAAATTCTTATCCAGAGATTGGGCAATAGGCCACTAATTTGTGAAGATTTTTTTACTGATTATTTTGAAGGAGGAGGATAGTTCATGGGACAAAGATGACAAGATTAGGAAACAAAAAACTAACAAAGTCCTAGGATGTAAATGTCAAAAATAGATGCAAGAAGTACATGGCAGCCTGAGAGGGCGGGCCCAGAGAGGAAAAATGATTTCTGTAGGAATTGAGGAATAGTGACAAATAAGGCATGGATCTGACCTAGGAAGTGTTCCTTAAGGTTGAGAGCATACTGATTCCCAGGCCTAGCTGAGGATATTGGGATTTGACAATGTTCACATATGTATAGAGTGATGTGGGAGGGGAGATTTCACTCTCCATTATGTCTTTGGGATGGTCTTATGTGAGCAAGAAGCTTAGATCATTGGGCTCTGAGAGATGACACTCTCTACCTCATAATGGAATAGAATATGGAACTCTGAGAGCCAAGCAACTGTAACTGACAGTCAGCTCAAGCCAGCTCAACTGGCCTGTAGCTCAGGAACAAGAAAGATGTTCCTGTGTTGTTTGCAAAGTTCAAGAGCCTCAGATCTCAGGCATGAGAGGTGTTAGTGCTTCACTCAATGCTGTAGACATTGGATCAGTGCCGAAACACGAATCCATATTCTCAGGCCTTTTTAAAATGTTTATTATAAAGATACTATACAGAGGGTTACAGTTACATGAGCAAGGTAATGAGTACACTTCCTATTAAGCATTGTTACCCCCTCCATTGTTTTCCCCCTACCATCCCTTCCCTCCCTACCTTCCCCGAGGTTCTTTTTTTTCTTTAATAGTGATTAAGTGATAACATAATTTCCCAAATTTCACAGTATTGTGGAATAAGGATGTGCATTTAAAGTCACAAGCTCATTCTAATTTTCCTGGAGCAAATTGTCTATCACAGTCTATAACATATAATGGTGTACCCATATACACCATACATGTGATCAGCAGTATGGGATAATTAGTAGTGGTTCGACCAGATGAGTGGCAGTTCTTTGTTTCTTAAGTCCTAGGATGTAGATGTCAAAAATAGATGCAAGAAGTACATGGCAGCCTGAGAGGGCCCAGAGAGGAAAAATGATTTCTGTAGGATGAGAGGAATAGTGACAAATAAGGCATGGATCTGACCTAGGAAGTGTTCCTTGAGGTTCAGAGCATACTGATTCCCAGGCCTAGCTGAGGATATTGGGATTTGACAATGTTCACATATGTATAGAGTGATGTGGGAGGGGAGATTTCAGCTCACAGTAATACTCCTCCAACTCTTCAATGAAAGTGAAAGAGAAAGCTCACTACCGAACACATTCTATGAAGCCATCATAACCCTCATCCCAAAACGAGGCAGGGACTCATCAAAGAACGAGAACTATAGACCCATTTCTTTGATGAACATTGATGCAAAACTTCTCAACAAAAATTTGGACAACCGACTTCAACAATTCACCCAAAAAATCATACACCATGATCAAACAGGATTCATTTCAGGGATGCAAAGTTGGTTCAATATACGCAAATCAGTTAATATTATTCATCACATCAACAGGAGCAAGAATAAGAACCACATGGTTATCTCAATAGATGCAGAAAAATCATTCGACAAGATCCAACACCCCTTTATGATGAAGGATTTGGAAAAATTAGGAATCCATGGAACATTCCTCAATACAATAAAGGCTGTATATGACAAAGCTACAGCCAGCATTATACTTAATGCTGAAAAACTAAAGCCATTTCCTCTTAACTCAGGAAGAGGACAAGGATGTCCACTCTCTCCAATTCTCTTCAATCTAGTATTAGAATGCCTAGCTACAGCAATAAGACAAGATGCAGACATAAAGTGGATGGAAATAGGGAAAGAAGAAATAAAACTCTCCCTCTTAGCAGACGACATGATCTTGTATTTAAAGAATACCAAAGACACCACTCCCAAATTCCTCAAGCTGATTCAAAACTTTGGCAAAGTAGCAGGGTATAAAAGTAACCCCCCAAAATCAATGGCTTTTCTGTATGCCAACAATGAGAAAAGTGTGGCTGAATTTAGGAAAGGAACTCCATTTGTAATAGTCCCACCAAAAATAAAATACCTAGGAATTAACTTATGCAAAGGAGTGAAGCACCTCTATGATGAAAACTTTAAAATCTTGAAAAAGGAAATCAACACAGAACTTAAAAAATGCAAAATCTCCCATGCTCCTGGATTTGAAAGATTAACATCGTGAAAATGGCAATTCTTCCCAAGGCTATCTACAAATTCAGTGCGATACCTATCAAAATTCCAACCTCATTCTTCAAGGAAATAGAAGAGGAAATCCAAAAATTCATATGGAACAATAAAAGCCCCCGAATAGCAAAACCGCTCCTCAACAGAAAGAACATTGCTGGAGGAATATCAATACCAAATTTCAAACTCTACTATAAAGCCATAGTAATCAAAACAGCTTGGAATTGGCATAAGTACAGACCTCAAGACCAATGGAATAGAATTGAAAACCCAGAAATGAACCTACAGACCTACAGCCATCTAAATTTCGATAAGGGAGCTAAAACAATAGTATGGAACAAAGACAGCCTTTTCATTAAATGGTGCTGGCAAAATTGTTTAACTACTTGTAGAAAACTAAAGCTAAACCCTTATATATCACCCTGCACCAGAATCAACTCCAAGTGGATCAAAGACCTCGAAGTCAAACCACACACTCTGAAAACATTAGTGGATGGAATAGGAGAAACCCTAGGTCTCCTTGGCTCAGGCCGAAATTTTCTGAATAAAGACCAGGAAACACAACTAATCAAAGAAAGGTTGGACAAATGGGATTGCATAAAGTTGCAGAGCTTCTGCATTGCAAAGGACATAGCTAGCAAAATCAATAGAAAGTCCACGGATTGGGAGAAGATCTTCACTAGCCATACAACAGACAAGAATCTCATATCTAAAATATACTTGGAACTCAAAAAATTAAATCCCCCAACAACAAATCCTCAAAGAAAAAACTGCCCAATAAATAAGTGGACAAAAGACTTAAAGAGAAACTTCTGTGAAGAAGAAAGAAGGATGGCCAATAGACACATGAAGAAATGCTCCACATCCCTAGCCATAAAAGAAATGCAAATCAAAACAACATTGAGATACCACCTCACTCCAGTTAGAATGGCAAAAATCAAGAACTCTAACATCAAGAGATTTTGTAGGGGAGGTGGACAGAAGGGAACCTTACTTCACTGATGGTGGGAATGTAAACTTGTTCAACCACTTTGGAAAGCAATATGGAGGTTCCTCAAAAGACTTCACATAGAGCTACCCTATGACCCAGCAATCCCACTTTTGGGCATTTACCCAAATGATCACAAACAAGGCCACACTAAAGCTACCAGCACAACTATCTTTATTGCAGCATTATTTACCATAGCTAAGATCTGGAACCAACCCAGATGCCCCTCAGTAGATGAATGGATCAAGAAAATGTGGTATATATACACAATGGAATTCTACACCTCCATCAGAAAAAATGACATTGCCCCATTTGTTAGGAAATGGAAAAACTTGGAAAAAAATATATTAAGTGAAGTAAGCCAGGTCCAAAGAAACATAGGCCTCATGGTTTCCCTTATTTGCAATATCTAGTATATGTATGAGTCAAGTGGAAAAGGTCAGATAATGTGATGTTAGGAAAATGAACCCTTAGATATGTATTTTAATGTTTTTTTCTTTCATGCATGTGTTTCTAACGAATTTATAAGATTATTTCTTTGTTGCTTTGTATGTCCCTCCTCCACAGTATAACCCCTGCTTTCACTATATTTGATGTCAGTATAACTTGTGGAGGAGATGGGGAAAAAAAAGTAGTTTAAGGATACAGGTGGACCTGTTGAAACAATGAGAAGTACAAGTTGTCATGTCCAAAACGAGCTTTACAACGTCGGTGCAGGGGGGGGGGTCGAGAATGATTGGTATTGGGGGGAGGAAGGCTGGGAAGGGATGAGAAGGGTAAACAAAGGAGTAGGTTGCAATGCTTGGTAAGAAATGTACGCATTATCCTTCCCATGTAATTGTAACCCCTCTGTAAAGTATGTTCACAAATAAAATAAAATAAAATTTAAAAAAGTATAACCAATTTAAGAGGTCAAATACGTATTTTGTACTGACAATCATCTTACAGCAATAACTTACTAATTATGTCGGTATCTTCTTACCTAACATACAATAAGAGCTGAAAGCAGTCTCTTTTTCTAAATTAATATTGTAAATGCTTTGATTATGATGACTTTATTATTAGACAAATAATATGTACAGAAAGGTGGTTCCACTGAAATGACATGACAGACTCTGATAAATAAAACATTTCAACACAGTTAGCTTTTTTCAGCCTCACCCTGTCCACATTGGCAAACAACATTTCAACAACACATGCACACATATACACATACACACATGTTCGCACATGTACACACACATATGCATGCATGCTAAATTCAGGGTATATTGTACATAAAATCCAAATAAAATATTAGTGATTAGGACAAATGATAATATGCCTTATTACAAAATAATACATAAACCATTGCCACGCATGTTACATTTTACCTGCCTTTCCACATGTGACCACTTAATTTATTTTTAATTAATTAATTACCCTATTAATTAATTCATTTGTTTGGTGCTAATCCTAGTGCTTGAACTCAGGGCCTAGCTTTGTCCCAGAATTTATTTTTTGTTTCAGTTTTCTCAAGGCTAGGATTTTACTGCTTGTACCACAGCTCCATTTCTAGCTTTAGATTGTTACTTTCAAATCAGAATCTAATGGACTTTTTTTTCTTGGTCTGCTTTCAAACCACAATCCTCAGATTTCATCTTTCTTATTAACTAGTACTAAAGACATCAGCCATCAGTATGGCTTCTACTTTTTCCTCTATAGTTATCTAATGCCCATACTTATATAGTAATTTTAAAATGAGAGTATAGAAGCAAGATGTACAGTGATGATACTGTCCAGTCAGAAATTCAAGTTAGTAATGTAAATTTATTATTAAAACCATACACAAACAATACCATGATATAGTGTAAGAGAACTCACTATTGAACATACGAGCCTTAAGAGTTTTCTAATAGATCTATTATTTATTGGTACCCAACATTAGAAAAATGTATGAGGCATTGGTAAAACAGAAGTCCTTTGCATGACTACATACATTCTTTGTTTTTTTAAAGACACTTGCTTTCATCTAAAATGTAGGCTTGACTATTGTCTTCATGTGATTTTGATGATTGAAAGTGCTTAGTGAGAAAGTCAAAACGTATTAGTAGTCCTTAACTATCAATTCTCATTTTCTTCTTGGAGAATATTATGATCAAATCAATAGTTCAGAATCAGCAAGCAATACTTCACAATCATGCTTCCAGTGCAAGTGGATCACCAGTAAGAAATCCTCAATACCAATTTCCACAAAGTTTTGTCACAGATACAATCTCCCTGCTTTCTCTAGCTGCTTTACTACCTTCTTATTCCTTCATTGTACAGGAAAAGTATGATTCAACTGGATTTCAGTCAGATCTGTTACTAGAATTATCAAGGATTTAGTTTATTGTGTGTAATTTTGTCAAAGTTATATCTCTTTACATAGGCTACTAAAAATGTATTTACTAATTTCAAGTAAATACATAAATTCTATTTCCATCTCTTTTAAAAATAAATTTTTGTTTGCTCTATAAATTGATCAGAGGCATGGATTTTGTGGCTAGCTAGGTCATTATACATCTGTCTCTCTCTTTCTCTCTCCCTTTCTTGGTTCTCATAGATAATTTATTTTGCTTTTATATTTTTGGTTGCATCATTTCACTTTTTGCTCTGCCATTTCCCATATCATTTATATAAAAGGCATTATTTCCTATTTTCTCATTCCTAGAATAAGCTGCACATGAAGACATCACAGGTCCTCATTTTCAGTGTGTACATTTGAATATGGAGGAACATCTTTCCGCTGCTCTCCATCAATTCCCTACTCTCCAGTTAGAATAATTTCGAATAGTAAAATTGGAAAAAGAGAAAATAAATCATGATGAATAAACAATTGCAGAAAATTCACCGGATATTTCTGACCAGTTCAACCAATGTGAAATATTAGGGAAATACATGGACACCTCATTCCCACTGGCACTCAAAGTCTCTGGTTAGGCAATTCTTAGGAATATGGGGAACAAGATGAAAAAGTAAGGAATGGTATCAATTGCAAGAAATAAAATTGGAGAAGGATCCAAGCAATTTTCTTCATTGGGCTGCCGAAAATATTCAGCTTATTACATTGCGGAGACTTCTTTCCCAAAAGGCCACTCATGTGAATAGTAGGGATGATGATGAGTATACCCCTCTTTGAGAAGCCTACAGTGGAAACTTAGACATTATCAGTGAGTTGATGTCTCAAGCGGCACATGCAATAACTGTAGATGACTGATCACCCCTGCACAGTGCATATACATGGAATAATACCAGAGTGGCTTCTTTCTTACTTCATCATGATACAGATACCACTGCCCAGACTAAAGGACTCATTTTTTAAAAAAATTTTTTTTGGTTTGGTAGTGGGACCTGAACGCTGTCCCTCAGCTCTTCAGCTCAAGGCTAGCGCTCTACCACTTGAGCCACAGCACCACTTCTGGCTTTTTTTCCCTGCTTATATGGTGCTGAGGAATCGAACCTAGGGCCTCATGCATGCAAGCTAAGTGCTCTACCACTGAGCCATATTCCCAGCCCAAATATTTTTGTTTGTTTGTTTTTTGTTGTTGTTGTGTTTTTTTTTTTGGTCGGTTGTGGGGCTGGAGCTCTGGACTTGGGTGCTGTCGCTGTGCTCTTCAGCTCAAGGAGAGCGCTCTACTGCTTGAGCCACAGCGCCACTTCCCCAAACTAAAGAATTTTTGACACCTTTACATCTTGTTGCTGAGAATTGAGATAGCAAAGATACGCTGGATCACCTTCTGTTGAACCATTATATAAAACCAGGCCGGAAGAACAACATAGAAGATACTGTATTTGATATTGCCAAAAGGATAAGTATGTATCACTACCTCTATGAAGTTGCGATAGGCTATACAAATTGTTCACTGAAGTCCTAATGGTTGGGTTAAGTTTCTTAAATTTCAAAAATGCAAGTCCATCTTTTGTGTCCCTACAAAATATTTTCACAATCCAAATAAGAGCAATATATATATTTTTTGGTCCGTCATGGGGCTTGAAATCTGGGCCTGGGAGCTATCCCTGTGCTCTTCAGCTCAAGGTTAGCGCTCTACCACTTGAGACACAGCTCCACTTCCAGTTTTCTAGTGGTTTATTTGAGATAAGTGTACCACAGACTTTCCTTCCCAGGCTGGCTTTGAACCATGATCCTCAGATCTCAGCCTCCTGTGTAGCTAGGATTATAGGCATGAGCCACCAATGCCTGGCAGCACCAATATTTTACTGTAAAAATTCATGGATTCCGTGGAATTTTTTCAAGTGAATTGCCTGCCTTGGATGTCAAAATGTATTCAATATTTTTTGTATATATGTATAATAATTTCTTCAGAGTTTGTGATTTTTTTAATCAGAAATGATTTTAATTTATCTGTTGAAATGAGTAGTACAGAAACTAAAATATTTCTTGTGCTTGTCTGAAAAAGTATATTTTAAAATATTCTATATTCTATGTTTGCAAAATGTTCATAATTTATTTTATTTTCTCCTAGATATACTTTGAATTCTACATTATTTTATAATATATAGGTTCATTAATGTGTCCTTTCCGATTGCATTCCATATAGAAACAGTTTGCTTCCTTTTTTTCTAGGACTTAATATTATTTTTTTTAATTTAATTTTATTTTTATTTGGGATAAAATGACAATGTTGTCTAATTTGAGAATATTTGTAAAGTTTATGCTATGTAAACGCCTTTCTGAGGTGAAGATTTAATACACTGATGTCAAACTAAATTGTATGAATTAAGTGTCTTGTTACACTTGTAATTTTGTAATCAATTTTTTAATAACTGTTTTTCATTTCTTGAATCTGAAGAATGAAAAATATGGAATACTTCTCAAATTTTCATATTATCCTTGTGCAAGTGCCATGTTAATCTCTGTATTTTAATTTGAGTATACGTGCTGCTAAAGTGTGTAGTATCCTCTAAATTTAAGTAGTTAATCATGCAATCTTTATACAGGTTTATATCTATGGGTGCCTACTTGTAACGAGGCAACTTTATTGTTCCTTACAATGCTATCGATCTTATTTCCCTAAAATTCTATGAATAGTGGAAAATTTATATTTATCAGTCGATTGCTCACATTTGCAAAATTTTTTTGTCAATGACTATCTTAAGTCTTTTTATTTGGAATTTGATCATACTCTCAATTATTTATAGATAGGTCCAAAGGTGATGGCTTTTTCAAGTACTTATTTATTCAACTGAATTAGCTTTGCGGACCTAATGGATTCAAAGTAAGCGTTGCTTAAGAGCTACTTCTAAACTTCTTCAGCTGACATTTTCCCAAATGAGGTGTTACAGGAACAAATGTCTACCTGAGCCTTTACACTTCTTCCATGTGGGAACAGCCCAACCAGAATATCTTACCCTGACAGCATAGATTGTCTTACTAGAAAAAAGCTAATCTTGGTTACAAGGGATCATAGAGAGATGAACAGTTCAAACAGAACTGTTCAGACTAGAAGGCATTTTATCAAAATATAATTGTTTATTATACCTTCCATTTCAAAAGTAGCTAACGCCAAGAAGGTGAAAAAATTGTTCGTATGCATGATTACTTAATGTCCTGGCCTGTCTACCATCCAACCATGCAGGAACTTACACTACTGCCTTTTTATTACCCAATATTTTCATAGTTGCAGGAGAAGTGCATATGTTTCTCCTCATTATTAGGCATTTAATTGATAATGTTTTAATCACAGTGTTTCCTATTGCCTCCATGCTGTAAATCTACAAATGGTAAATCTTTAGGTCTAACTCTATCAGACACTGAAGTAGAGATAATGGAATAATACTTTAAAATAGAGTTGCCTTTAATACAGTAACTACAACAGAACAATACAAAACGTGTGCTTTTTAATTATATTATATATAGTTGTATATTTTATATTGATATGTGCTGATTTTATATTTCACACATTGAAACTTACTAGAATTAGTTGATAGTTTGACAAATAAATTGATATTTATTCCAATGAATAGAATTGGAATATAAATAATTAGGTTTAAAATATATATTAGACTATAAAAGTATCAATGCAATGTTTTTAGTATAAACTTATGATACATTCTAACTGTTCTTGGTCTTCTGAATCCACATGGTAAAAAAAAAACAATGTTTTCCTCTAATCAATAATGGATTTTACTCTGCTGCTGTTTATTGTTTTAATTCGCTTGTCCCAAACTGTTTTTCTCCATATTTCTAAAGCATTCCTACTGATTATGCCCAAATTTTGCTAAGATGTCTAAAAAATATTATTCTTCTACAATACCCATGCATCCTGGGAACCCAGGTCCGAGTTACCTGCATCATCAGATAACAGGGGCAAAACTTCTCACCAAAGCCCATGCAACATATCAACACAAAGTAATTGAAGACCCATCTCAATTTCGCATTTCCTATATTTCAGGGCCCCAATTCCTTGAGATGCAGGAATTAGAAGTAAGCAATTGTGAAATACAAGGGTACTTAAAATGAAGGATGAGATCGCAAAATTTGAGAGAAAGTACTGTAATTTAAACATTCAACTTACAGATAACCAGCCCATATGAGTGAACAAGTTCACAAAGTGTCATAAGATTATTTTTAATACCCCTCACCTATTATTAACGAAAGATTTTATTCCAACATAAGTGGGCCAAAAAATAGTTTCTGGGAGGATAGATCAATAATTGGTCTACCAAAGCCCTGAAATCTTGACTTAGAGCTCAAATGTAATTCAGAAAAATATTTGAAGCACTAAAGAGTGCTTCAAACACTGGGAATTCAGTACAACATGTTTCTGTGGTATAAAAATGTCACTCTCAAACCAATGATAATCTATATTTAATCTCCTGAAAGTGTATTCCTTTTCAAATAAACATTTTGAAATCACATTCGCCAAAATAACATTTGACAAGTTGATGATACTTAGTGACATTACAAGTTTTTCAAGTATAGGGAGCAAGTTACAATAGAGTTGAATTATTTACACAGCACTAATGCCAAACATGTTCAACCATTCATTAAAGTGTAGAAATAATACCACCCACAATTTGTGTTTTTCAGTGAGACTTCCAGAAGTATGTTAAATAGATCAGCCTCCTAAATTTCAAAACCAAACGTTACCTAATAAATTTCATCATTTATTAAGGTACATTTTTTAAAAATCACAAATAGTTGCCTTTTCATATGTTATTTTATGTTTTCCCTCTGTCTAGTAAGAAATATGACTTTAAGTCTTTAATATGGGTACTCTTCAGAGATATGACAAACATAATATCTGTCTTCTATTTCTATCATATTCCTCTCTAGGAATAAAGTCAATTTTCTTCTTTTTCCAAAACTTATAGGTAGTAGAAAATATTATTCCATGTAAAATAAAAGAATCACACCATTGTACAAAGCCATTTATAAAAATTCATTGTTAGGAATACATTCTAAGCTATTTTTTAACTTTCTTTTTGACAAAAGATTAATCTTCCAAATGGGTGAGAATAAAATCATGTTTAGGTGCTTCACGTCTCCAGTCTTGCAAATTGTTGCTGCAGATGAATGAATTATGGAAATATAAGCTGACATCAGTTCAAGAATATGCAGGATTGAGACTCCATGGAATGTATATAAACCTTTCAAAGTATTAATAGATAGTTTAACAGAATGACTATCAGGAAGTTGAAACCAGAGAGGAATTATAGTAAAGACATAGAATGAATGAAAAATGAACAAGGGGTAAGTACAGCTAGAATACTCAATGTACACATATCATGAAGGGAGTGGTAAATTGGAAATAAATCTTGGAGAAAGGGTTGTTTGAGAATGATGGAAGGAGTGACTCTGATCTAGGAGCATTGGACAATTAGATGGATATATTTAATTGTAACACAATTGCACAACCTTTTAAAATTCAGTTAAAAACACAAGAAACAAAAACACACAAAAATCACAACCAAACAGCAATCTCTAGAGAGTATGAATATGACCTCTCAAAATTTGAATCAGTTAATGAAGGGCATTCTTGGGAAAAGCAAACAAAGCTGTTCAAAGAGGGCAGTTTGGGGTAGGGGAGAATTTTGAACAGAATTAAATAGATTGTCTAAGGTTATAAATCACCTACATCTGCTCTAAACAGTATCTTTCTTCTATGAGTTTTTTGTCTGAACTGGATAATCCAGTCCTGAGAAACACTTGGTAGCTTGTGAGGAAGAATGGAAGAACCAAGATCAAGAACCCATTACTCCACTGGAGAGAAAACAATCCTCTACATTTCTCTAATCTCTCTTCACTACTCTTTCTTCAAACATTTAAGTCAATTGATTTTGAATTATATTTTTCCTTTTTCCTCTGGCAAAGTAATTGGTCAAAATAATTTCATTAAATATTATTTGTCATTTTCTTCTTTCATGCTGTTTAATTGGCCAAGTGAGTCCATTAAACTACCCTCTTGCATTTGGTTGCCATGAAACAACATCTATGTTAATGAGGAGAAATCTAATGCTAAACTTTGTCTCCAGAAAACAGTCCAAGAGGCTCTAATCACAAATATTTGGCTGCATTTTTTTTCTTTTACCTTGAAAGACTTCTTCTGGCTAAAGTGCCCACAATAAAAAGTACTACATCACTTGTTGGTTCAATCAGAATTGTCTAACCTCAAAGATATATTTTGCTAACAAGATGCTTAGAAGAAACAAAAAAATATTGCACTTTTATCTTCTCTCTTAAGATTCTCCTTAGATACCATATCAGAAACAGTGAAGTTATTCTATGCAAAATTATTTCAATAGATTATTTTTCTCTTGGTCTTGCATTAGTTCACCAAGATATATGGAGGAGAATAGAGTTAAATCACCCATACCTTGGAAGAAAGTGTGTGTTACAAAAGGACAATGCTTCTATGTCCTACTTCTATGTCCTTCTCTTAGCTCTTGCCGAGTTCCAATTAATCACAGCTTCTTGGCTTCAAGTCTAGTGAAGCTGAAGAGCCATACAGGCTCCACCACTGCTACATCTTCATTATTTCTCTTTTAAAACTCTTTAAGTTGCCTCAATTGGGTGTGGAATTTATTTTCATGTCTTCATTCAATCAGTTCTGCATTATAGTGAGACAAATGTGCTCTGTAAAATCACTTTAGGGAGTAAAAATACTAACACAATTTACATCAAAAAGTTTTGGCCTCCCTTCACTGCAGAAGACAATATGCTTAGCTAAGGCTTCTAAGAAAATTTTTTTATTAACTTTTCCATTTGCTCAATTCTTTTCTGAACTTTTAGGCATATGTAATAAAAGAAGTCTTCATTATCTCATATTAATATGAATATTATTTTTGTGAGCCACTTAGAAATGTGAAATCATTGGTTTGAAGTATCCAATCAGATTTTTTTCTGTGTTTCACTGCTTCACGTCCAAAGACATTGTGGAAAGTGTTACAAACAGAAAGGTGTAATCCCAACACCTTCTTTCATTGTGGAGGTCACTTTCTCCCTAAATATTTTGACTCAAATTATCTTTTTCAGAGAATTAATGTTTGATAATTAAAGGTAAATTCACAAATTTTGATGCCTTATTTTTTTAAGAACTTTTAATTTAAATTCCAATACAACCTTGTTTCAAACACTGAGAATATAGTTCCTGGGTAAGGACAATTCTCAAGGGAACCTACAGGATTTACAGCAAGGTTTCTGAGGTCTGATTGTTTAGTGTGAAAAAGAGCCATCTTCATCCACATTGCTCCCTCTCTACTAAGTCTCCTTGGATTTCTTTGCATGAAAGCCTATTCTTCCAGGCAATTTAAAATTTTTTTAATAGGCTAAGTTGTTAAAAATTTTGAACAATTAAATTTTACCTGTCATAACTTTAAAACTCTTTGAAATCCTTTATCAGAACCGAGAATTCACCAATCCTAATTCCACCTTTACCATCAAAAGGTTAACATGCTGTTTTCAGAATGTTACCAATGCAGGTATTATTTTCCAGTGGCTTTGTTATGCGTATATATAACCATATTAGCTGATGCTAAGCAAAATGAATTCCAAGATATGGAACCAGATTTTTTTTTTCATTTATGGTTGTTGTTTTTGATGAATTATGTGATTTCTGTTTTCTTTGGGTTTTTCCCCTATCGTTTATCCCTGCTGTATTTCATTTTGTATTGTATATACATTTACCTTGATTAGCGAAGGGTAAAGGAAAAACATAATGGTGAGACAAAGGACCAAAGGCAAACCAATGCAATAACAATACTCACAAGACATTATGTTGGAAATGTACATTACAACTTGTGAGGGGTAAAGGGGTGAAGGAAAACTGTAAGAAAAATGAGGGAGGGTTATCAAGTTTGAAAAGTTATGATTTGATACCTTACAATTACTGTAAACCCACTGTATATCATTTTTATAATAAAATTGAAAAAATAAGCTGCATAAAATATAATTTCACTGTATCGGCCCAGTAAATAATATTCTTTATGTAGTAACATTTTAAAAATCAATAATATTTGGCATCTAATTTGAATTAATTACCCCTTCTTTATCAGAGGGTCATCAACTTGAATGTTATCCAAGTAGACAATATTTTCACAATATACTTGCCAAATTTTTCAAAAAAGAATAAATTCAGTACTTTCTCATTCTAAAACAGAAAACAGTTTAATGCTATGGAAACCCATAACTTTTAAAAGTAAGTAAGTTGTTAAGAGGACAGAATATATGTGTTCTTCAAAATTCCTATGATTAATAGCTACTCATTTTTAAATTCTCAACATTCCTAAGAGATTCAAAACAGTACCTGTTTGCATGTTATGTAATTCTGCAATAGATGCAGTTTCCAATGAGGTATTACAGATTGAGAACTAAACAGAAAAATAGCCACATAAAATAGAGGATAAAAATAGAGGATAAAACTGTGAAGCATGTGTAATAATTAATTCTTCAAAAGTAAGCAATTGTTTATGAGTAAGCTATTATAAATATGACCATCAATCCCAAGATTTATGCCATAAAGTCATCCTAGCCCAACAGTTTCCAACTTGTAAGGGACACCTTAAAATTCCTTAATTCACATTATGAATACCTTATCTCTATTTTGAAAAAATACTACACCTCTGCTAATGTGACACCCTCCTTGTTCTGAAAAGATCACAATAAACTGAGCTGCATCATTTTTCCTCCACTGGTATTCTTGAGATCAGAACACTTGCAAATATTATTTATATTTATACTTTTTTAATTATCATAGATATTCAGTATGCTAAGATAAGAAAATTATGATCCAAAGCCCACCCAGGAAGGAAGGTTTCTTAGAATCTTACCTCCAAAAATCTCCACGAAAGCCAGACTCAAGTGGCCCTGAGATTGAAGTGGTAGGACATGACCCTTGAGCATAAACAGGCTCAGAGACACTGTCCAGGCCAAGAGTTCAAGCTCTAGGACGAACCAATAAAACAAAAACAAAATTGAAAACAAACCCCAATCCCAGCATTTTTCTCCATGTATACAGAGGCACGTAAATAAGGAAATGGCTTCCTGTGTTACATATATGAAGAAGAAAGAAGATGTCACACAATTACTATCTTCATACCATATTAAACCAAACCCTTAAAAAATTGGTTTTTCTAAATGTATAAATTAATGTCATCCATTTGTTGGCAACTCTGTCTAGATTATTCACATTAACATGGTATACATGAACTGTGCGAATTATCTATTAACTATGTTCTAATTATAACTCTTTTGAAAGAATAACTAGGCAAATAGAATGCCAGAATCATTTGTGATTTTTCACTTAATCCCTCTACTTAAAAAGAATTTTGTAGTATCCTATAGAATATGAAATTACAAACAAAACCAAAAAATATATTTTAAATTTAAATTCTAATTTAACAAGGTCTACAAAGTCCTACATTAGACGAACTTTGCTATTTCTCCAGACTTAAGCTTTTGTAATCTTTCAACATTTATTTGGAATCCAACAGAATGAGACTTACTTACTTTTGCAAATTTTTGGATGGGAATCATGAGCTATCTTGCATCTATGGATGTTCTGTAATGATGAGAGCATTTAAAACACAAGTGAGGATATGTATGAGTTGCATTCAATAGGAAACATAATGACAAAATTAGGCCAAACTTACAACTGTGTATTCCTTTAATGTTGTTTGGTTTGTTTTACTGAGACAAAATTATTCTACCTGGTCCAGGGAAGGTACCGTTATGTAATTCCACTCTCTAATCTCCTGTCTGAGTGCTAGAATTCCAGGCTTGTATCACATTGACCTGCCATATTTTCTTTATTTAATCTAGAAACAGACTAGCAATTCTGAACTTCTCCTATGATCTTATCCACTAGACTGACTGCTCAGACTGTTTATGTACTATTTTCAAAGATGTTTAACATTTGACACTGGATATAAACATTTTCAGATGCACCAGCAGGGTTCCCTGACTCATTCCTCCATGGATCCTATCCCGTTAATAATGATTGCTTGACTCTCTTACTATCTTTGGTCCCTACCTATATAATATTCTCAACTTCTGGAGGAAAGTTCACTTGAGGGATTTCTAATATTAAAAATTATCACTTGAGTTCTATGTGAAGTCTTTTGAGGAACCTCCATATTGCTTTCCAAAGTGGTTGAACAAGTTTACATTCCCACCAACAATGAAGTAAGGTTCCTTTCTGTCCACATCCCCTCCAGCATCTGTTGTTGTTAGAGTTCTTGATTTTTGCTGTTCTAACTGGAGTGAGGTGATATCTCAATGTTGTTTTGATTTGCATTTCTTTTATGGCTAGGGATGTTGAACATTTCTTCATGTGTCTATTGGCCATCCTTCTTTCTTCTTCAGAGAAGCTTCTCTTTAAGTCTTTCGCCCATTTACTTATTGGGCAGTTGTTTCTTTGAGGATTTGTTGTTGGGTGGTTTAATTTTTTGAGTTCCAAGTATATTTTAGATATGAGACCCTTGTCCGTTGTATGGCTAGTAAAGATCTTCTCCCAGTCCGTGGGCTTTCTATTGATCTTGCTAGCTATGTCATTTGCCCTGCAGAAGCTCTGCAACCTTATACAATCCCACTTGTCCAACCTTTCTTTGATTTGTTGTGTTTCCGGGTCTCTATTCAGAAAATTTCGGCCTGAGCCGAGGAGACCCAGGGTTTCTCCTATTCCATCCACTAATGTTTTCAGAGTGTCTGCTTTGAGTTCAAGGTCTTTGATCCATTTGGAGTTGATTCTGGTGCAGGGTGATATAGAAGGATCTAGCTTTAGTTTTCTACATGTAGTTAACCAGTTTTGCCAGCACCATTTACTGAAGAGGCTGTCTGTCTTCCATTCTATTGTTTTAGCTCCCTTATCGAAGATTAAATGGCTATAGGTCTGTAGGTTCATTTCTGGGTTTTCAATTCTATTCCATTGGTCCTGAGGTCTGTTCTTATGCCAATACCAAGCTGTTTTGATTACTATGGCTTTATAGTAGAGTTTCAAATTTGGTACTGATATTCCTCCAGCAGTGTTCTTTCCGTTGAGGAGCGTTTTTGCTATTCGGGGTCTTTTATTGTTCCATATGAATTTTTGGATTGCCTCTTCTATTTCCTTGAAGAATGAGGGTGGAATTTTGATAGGTATTGCGTTGAATTTGTAGATAGCCTTGGGAAGTATTGCCATTTTCACAATGTTAATCTTTCCAATCCAGGAGCATGGGAGGTTTTGCCATTTTTTAAGTTCTGTGTTGATTTCCTTTTTCAAGATTTTAAAGTTTTCATCATAGAGGTCCTTCACTTCTTTAGTTAAGTTAATTCTTAGGTATTTTATTTTTTGTGGGGCTATTACAAATGGAGTTGCTTTCCTAATTTCAGCCACACTTTTCTCATTGTTGGCATACAGAAAAGCCATTGATTTTGGGGGGTTAATTTTATAACCTGCTACTTTGCCAAAGTTTTGAATCAGCTTGAGTAATTTGGGAGTTGGGTCTATGGGATTCTTTAAATACAAGATCATGTCACCTGCAAAGAGAGAGAGTTTTATTTCTTCTTTCCCTATTTGGATCCCCTTTATGTCTGCATCTTGTCTTATTGCTGTAGCTAGGCATTCTAATACTAGATTGAAGAGAAGTGGAGAGAGTGGGCATCCTTGTCTTGTTCCTGAGTTAAGAGGAAATGGCTTTAGTTTTTCACCATTGAGTATAATGCTGGCTGTAGGTTTGTCATATACAGCCTTTATTGTATTGAGGAATGTTCCATGGATTCCTAATTTTTCCAAAACCTTCATCGTAAAGGGGTGTTGGATCTTGTCGAATGCTTTTTCTGCGTCTATTGAGATAACCATGTGGTTCTTATTTTTGCTCCTGTTGATGTGATGAATAATATTAATTGATTTGCGTATTTTGAACCAGCTTTGCATCCCTGAAATGAATCCTGTTTGATCGTGGTGTATGATTTTTTGGATGAATTGTTGAAGTCGGTTGGCCAAAATTTTGTTGAGAAGTTTTGCATCAATGTTCATCAAAGAAATGGGTCTATAGTTCTCTTTCTTTGATGAGTCCCTGCCTGGTTTTGGGATGAGGGTTATGATGGCTTCATAGAATGTGTTCGGTAGTGAGCTTTCTCTTTCAATTTCATTGAAGAGTTGGAGGAGTATTGGTGTGAGCTCTGCTTTGAAGGCCTTGTAAAATTCCGCTGTAAAACCATCTGGTCCTGGACTTTTCTTAGCTGGGAGGTCTCTTATCCCACTTTTGGGCATTTACCCAAATGATCACAAACAAGGCCACACTAAAGCTACCAGCACAACTATGTTTATTGCAGCATTATTTACCATAGCTAAGATATGGAACCAACCCAGATGCCCCTCAGTAGATGAATGGATCAAGAAGATGTGGTACATATACACAATGGAATTCTATGCCTCCATCAGAAAGAATGACATTTCCCCATTTGTTAGGAAATGGAAAGGCTTGGAAAAAATTATATTAAGTGAAGTAAGCCAGGCCCAAAGAAACATAGGTCCCATGGTTTCCCTTATTTGCAATATCTAGTATAGGTATGAGTCAAGTGGAAAAAGTCAGAGAATGTGATGTTAGGAAAACGAACCCTTAAATATGTATTTTAATGTTTTTGTTTCTTTCATGCATGTGTTTCTAACGCATTTATAATATTATTTCTTTGTTGCTTTGTATGTCCCTCCCCCACAGTGTAACCCCCACTTTCACTATATTTCATGTCAGTATAACATGTGGAGGAGACGGAGACAAGCAAGTCGTTTAAGGATTCAGGTGGACCTGTTGCAACAATGAGAAGTACAAAATGTCATGTCAAAACCAGCTTTACAATGTCGGTGGGGGGGGGAGGGGGGGTATGATCGGGTGGGGGGGAGGGGGGAGGCTGGGAAGGGAGGTGAAGGGTAAACAAAGGAGGAGGCTGCAATGCTTGGTAAGAAATGTATGCATTTTCCTGCCCATGTAATTGTAACCCCTCTGTACAGTATGTTCTCAAATAAAATTAAATTAAATTTAAAAAAAGTAGTTTCTCAAAAAAAAAAAATTATCACTTGATTCTAGTCTTACTCAGGACCTATTTTCTATTTTTTCTAATTTTTCTACATATTCTGAGAGCTGTTTCATTTGTGTATTTTTGTGTGCACCTATAAGTGTCTCTGTGTGTATGTGTATGTTTGCATGTATGGATGCAAAAACCTAAAGCTGTTATTCAGCAATCTTGCTCATGACTGGTATTCCAGCTTTTGGCTGGTTAATTATAGGTAGTGTCTTAAAGCCTATACTGTCCAAGCCAGATGCAAATTGAACTTCCCAGATTCCTTTACATTCTTAGGTTTTATTTTTCCAGGAGTATCAACTTTTAAACTTCAAACACTTTTGTGAGTGTAAAGTCTAACCTGTAGCCCAGATTTTTAACTCAAGAATTCATATAAAGATAGATGAACATTTACATTACATATCCTGAGTGTACACTGTTAGAAATGTGATCATAAACCAAGTTGTTGTAAGATCTGAGGATTAGGGTTTAAAGCCAGCACGGGTAGGAAATTCCTGGAGACTCTTTGCTCAAATAATTACCAGAAACCTGGAAGTGGCACTGTGGCTCAAGGGGAAAAGCACTAGCCTTGAGCTGCATTTCAGAGGGACAGCCCCCTGTCCCATATTTCAATTTCCACGAACAACAACAACAACAACAAAAGAATTTAAGAAAAGGAAAGAAAAAGAAATGTGATCTTAGCCACCAGGTTCATTGCTAGTATAATTCCTGTTCTCTCAGATGGACTCTTTTTTTCCAGTTAAGTCTATTCTTCCATATCTGACTTACATTGGAAACAGAATCATTCTTCCATTCTCCTTTTTGCACATTTACGTGATTATCAAGCATGATTTAGAAAAGGATTGGCCTCATGCTTCATGTTCCACTTAGGAGTAATGCTTTCTCCATATCACTCGCATAAATCTACATACTGGACTTGGCATTATTGTTTCAAAGTTTTCTTATTTGTAGAGTCTTCTATATTGTATTGAACACTTATACATAAACACAGAACTTCTTTTTCTCCTATAATTGCTATTGTTTCTCTTACAGTTAACTCATGTACACTTGGGAAATTAATGCACAGCACATAGACTCACAAAAAATGATCTGGGGACCTTCTTCCCATTTAAAATTCACATTAATTTACAGAGCACATAAGAAGTTTGAACAAAATGTTCTCATGGATAATGTATTAATAAGCAATTTAAATTGCATTTCTATTTACTAAGTTGTCTCTGAAACACGTGTTACCTCATGTCCAAAAGTGTCCTTGTGCTATTTCAATGAAGCCAGAAAACAGTCATTATTTTCTGTAGCAGCACCATAGATTGTTACTGGAAATAAGTGGAAGTAACTGTTATTGGACGTGGAAACTGATCGCAGGAGAGGAACTGAACATGGACAAATGATAAAGTTCAAGTTAACTATTGCTTTCCTTTTTACTGTAAAAGAAAAGAATCCAAGGCTGGAAGGAAACTCTGTCCGTGACTTTTTTGAGTGTGTCCTTTACTCATATAAAACTTGTCTGTAAACATCCGGTTGAGAGTATTACAAAAGGAAACAATATGCCATTTGAAGGCCAGTATAGAACAAAAGGAAGTAACTTTGTTTTAAAAGTGTTCTACTGCAAAGAAGCAAAGATATGGAGGTTTTTAAGTGTCTTATGGATGGATGTTTCACTCCTGAGATGATTCTCTTGTTGCAGGAATCAGTTATCAATTCCTTTAGTCTGGTCATGAGTTTTCCATAGCAATAAGGATTCCAAAAAAGCAGGATCCAGTGAGTATGATCAGCAAAAGCAGTCTCTTCTCGGACCACCACTATTATAAGGAGAGTCCCAAAGAAATACCCAGGGTTTGTTTTGTTTGCTTGTTTGTTTAGTTTGTGCTGGTTCTGGGGCTTGAACTCAGAGACTGGCCCCTGTCCCTGAACAGTTGTCTTTCTTTCCCACCTGGCCCAAAGCTAGTACTCCACTGCTTGAGCCAAAACTCCACTTCTGGCTTTTTTGGTGTTTAATTACAGATAAGTGTTTGACAGACTCTCTTGCCTGGGTTGGTTTTAAAATAAGACAAAAAGAAAGCTAAGTGACATCAGCTGTATAGAATTCTCTTTTGAACCAAGAAATATTAGATGAAGTTTATTAAAAAGCTAATATTTGACAATTTTTAAAGGAGAGAATATATTTAGCAAAGAAGCCATAACAAATAACTCAGCGAAATTAGGTGCACTACTAAATCATTTGGGAAGATTACAATTGACTTCATCATTCCTTTGGGGGAAACTTAAAGCCATATTTGCACTTTTTTATTGGTTGTGGGGATTGAACATTGATCCTGGGCACTGTCTCACAGCTCTTCAGCACAACTTGAGCACTCTACCACTTTAGCTTCAGCACCACTACCGGGTTTCTGGGGTTAATTGAAGATAAGTGTTTCATGGACCAGTGTTTCCTGACCAGGCTGGCTTTGAACCACAATCCTCTGGTCTCAACCTCCTGAGTAGCTAGGATTACAGGCTTGAGCCACCAGCACCCAGCTCATATTTGCATTTATGTGCACTTAATGTCACCATGTAGACAAAGAATGGAAATCTGAACCAAATGATGTGACATTGCAGCTTTTCAGAAAAATTGAAGTAGCAATAAATATGTCCTCCTGTTCAATTTTGTTACATTAATGACTCATGAGTTATGGGACTCTTACATTAGCATCCACTTTCATCTTTGTAGGTGTATTTAGTATCAGGAAATGTTCATAGAGAAGTATAGAGAGACAGATTTTTAGGAAGCAAAGGAGATCAGGTATGAAAGAACAGCATGGAAGAAGATACATTTATCACACAGAGATTAAGAACTAGCCTAGGAGATTTTGAATGCTAAAGGCAATGAGGAATAAGCCTAGTTGATAACTAGTTCTTCAATAACCAAACATGGTTCCCTAGAACGGTTTCTCCTGTACCTTAGTTACTATCATTTTTTCTTTCCATCTGGAGATATTCTTTCTCTTCTGTCACAACTGTTAATTAGCCTTTGCCTTTTTGGTGTGATGACTAGCCAAAATAATTCCCAAATCTCACTTAGACTATCCTTCTCATGGTGACTAGCAGTGACCCCACTCAAAAGCCTGGAATCTTTTAATTTTCCAGTATTAATCTTCACCTGACATCTAAGCACATTCCCGGCATTAATTGCCGTGACCTAATGAACAAAACATTCTTTCAACACAGTATCCTAACATAGGTAAAGTACATGAATTAGGGACTATTGTCAGGTATTAGTATGGAAGGAGGAATTATATATTCCAAATATGGGTTCTTTATTTTGCATTTACTAACTAAATTGTTGTTGTTGTTGCTGTTGTTGTTTTGGCAGTCCTGGGACTGAACTCAGTGCTTGGGAATTATTCCTCAGCTTTTTTTTCCCTCAAGGCTAACCCTCCACCACTTGAGGCACAGGACCACTTCCAGTGTTTCCTTTTCAATTTATGTGGTACTGAGGAATTGAACCCAAGGTTTCATGCATGCTAGGCAATCACCATACCATGAAACCACATTCCCAAAACCCTAAATGACTTTCTTAAAATGGCATTACATTTTCATTCTGTAATTATGTATCATAATTTTAGCCAGTAATTTTTGCTAGAAAAGTGCATTGAACACAGTACGGAGTCCAGTAAGGCTAGACGGACAATAGATAACTGTCACAGTGTAGCCAGGGCACAGAGGGACTTACCTCATTGTGCTTGTACAACAGACTGAGTGAGACAGCTCCTGACCCACAGCCTACCTCCAGAATGAGAGGGCCACCTTGGTTCTAACCACATGGGGATGCTGAGAAAGAGAAAGAAAGAAGGTCAGAATTACACTTAAGACAGGTGCCGGTGGCTCAGGCCTATAATCCTAAGTACAATAGAGGCTGAGATATGAAGATCGTGGTTTATAGCCATCCCGGGCAGCAACACCTCTGAGACTCTTATCTCCAAAGAACCACCAGAAAACTGGAAGTGGTGCTGTGACTCAAGTGGTAGAGTGCTAGCTTTGAGCTGAGGAGCTCAGGGAGCTGCCCCAGGCCCAAAGTTCAAGCCCCATGACTGAAAAGAAGTGGACTTCCCACCACAAAATGTGGACTGAATAGCACCCATTGTCCTAGGGAGCATGGCAGAGAAGTCGGGCCGAGCTTCCTGTCAGCTGGGAGTCATTAGTAGGTCATCTGGTTTATCTGTGCCTCAGTTTCCCTAGCTTTAAAACTGAACAAAGTGAAGGATCACATTACTCATGGGGATAGGAAAATAAATAAAGAGATCCATGTTTTCTTTCATAATCCCATACCTGTTGCACCATTAATAACACACACCATCTGAGATCTTTCCGGGTATCTTCCTATCATATGCTCACGGAATTGCCAAGAATAGCATCAGATGGCCTCTTCCTCTGTGCCTGTCCCTGATCCAGAGATCCCTCTGTATTAATCTCTTGTTTCCTCACAACTGTCCCATGAGGAGATTGAAGTCCAATGGTTGAGGCCCAACCCAGAGTTTCACCTCTGGTCAAGAATCTGCTGCCGTGGACTGAGTTTGGGCCAATCTGACTAAACCAATGACTGAGTGTGGTGCTACATATCTACCATTCCAACTACAGAAGAACGGGCCTGCCTGTCACAGATAGGAGGACCATGATCCAGCCCAGGCTGAGCATATATTAATCCTCCATCTCAGAAATGCCCAAGACAGAAAAGCTTGACTCTCATGGTAGAAGACCTAACTGGCAAGCCTAAGGCCTTGAGGTCAAACCCTAATATACCAAAAAGAACCAGAGTCCCAGTGCCAGAGGCTCATGCCTATAATCCTAAGTACTCAGGAGGCTGAGATCTGAAGATCACAGCTCAAGATTTAAAATAGGGTTGACCTCACCCATCAGACGTCATGATGAGAAGACCCAGAGTCTGACCTATGCTGTTGCGCTCCATACTAGCAGAACTCATATCCTTACTAAGTGTTGGTCATGCTCTCTGTCCCCCTGGGAAGCCATCCCCTGCAGGCCGCACTCCCAGGTCCTACAAAGCTCACACTGCCACCAACCAGGCCAAAATAGTACACAGCTCCATTGCACACAGATCCCTTGTTCTTGTAATTTAACAGTGCTGTGTCCCCTTCAAGCCTCTCACCTTTCCAGGCCCTCGACCTCAGCTGTGAATCCCATACATGCCCCAAAGTTAGCAGGTAGAAGTTAGCAAAGCATTCGGCCTCCTTGTTACAACCCACTTCTACACACACACACACACACACACACACACACACACACACACACACACACACACACACACATCCAGACCGGTGACAGAAGTTTCATCCATGCAGCACCTGCAATTTTCCAACTGATCACAAACCTGAGCACAGTCAGGCTGTACAAGGAAAAAGATGATCTCTCTCTCTCTCTCTCTCTCTCTCTCTCTCTCTCTCTGTCTTTGTCTCTCTGTTTTCAGATGAAAGTTTGACCGAGCACAGTAGACAATGGCTCACACAGCAAGGTGTCTATCATCTGCATCCAACACCTCCTATCCCCAGAAAAAAAGGAAAAGACCCCAGAAGGCAGGTGTATACATGCTGCTCTACACCTCTGATTAAAGCCACTGGGTTCTCATAATGGAGAAGAAGGGCACAGATGTGCGGCTGTGTGGCTCCCACTGCTACAGGCCAGGGGATCTGTGGCACCCACTCCTCACCCAACCCTGCATCTCCCCATTTCCTGGGACACTAGCCGCTGGGGATGGGGGTAGGATCTTCAGGTCAACACCCACCCCCTCCCCTCAGGCACATTTATGGCAGGGCGTGGGCCAGAAGGTGGGGCACAGGAGAGGCGCTTGTTGAGGTCGGAGATATTGGGTCCCAGGCTGCAGGGCTGTGTGGCAGCCACTCACATGTGTTGCTGGCAGAAGCTTTTGGCAGCTGTTCCAGGTGGGGCAAGCAGCAATGGCAGAGGCATTACAGACACTCAGGCCCTGAGCAGAGGACAGAGGAGCCAGGACCTGGGCCGCAAACTGGCTCGTGGCACACCATTGCACCATTGCCTGAGGAAATCATGCGTCTGAGCCCGCAGCACCAGGTTTGAAATGCTGCTCCATGGGGAAGGTGGGGAGGGGGCCGGGACTCAGGCAGGCACAGGGTGGGCCTGAGGAAGGCATCTCCTTGTAGGCCTCGAGTCTCTTGCTCACCACTCAGACACCTCTACCTTCCTTAACTGCTGGTAGTTGTGTCAACCAACAGAGGGAATCATGGTGCTACTGGGCAGCATGGAATGTGGGCGTGGCCACCATTCTTGTATCCCATTGGTCAGAAAGAACCATGAAACAATGGGGGTGTGGCTGGAATTCTGTGATGCAGGCAGAATCGGTGGAGTCAAAATGATGGCAGCCCCTTTCCCAGAGAACTCTGTCCAATCCAGTTGGGGACAAGAGGGTTACCTGCTTTAGCCGGATGGCTGCACAGATTGCTGTGTATGTCTGTTTGTTCCCAAACCTTGAACCCAGGATCTGGGCACAATCTGTGAGTTGCTTTAGATCAAGGCTAGCTCTCTACCACTGGAGCCACATGGCTTTACTTCTGGCTTTGTTGGCACAAGTTGGACAGGAGTTTCAAAGACTTTCCTGCCTAGGGTGACTTTGACAACGATCCTCCTTTCACAGCCTTGTAAGTTTTAAGGAGGACAGATGAAAGCCACTGATGCCTGGCTAATCATTGGTTTTGGTGATGTTCTTGGACAGGCCTGTGAGTTCCATATCCTCAGGTTTAATTGGTAGGAGCTAGAGGCCACAGTTTGAATCCTAGTCCTGCCACCAACAAATGGCAGGAGATCCTATGAAACTCATTCCTATTCATATGATTACCAAAGGAATGTGAGGTATGTCATGGTTAAATGGGCAGTACTTGAGTGATTCGAGGCTAAAATTATACACAATTACATTATAGGACACTGGTCAATATTAATTCTTTATGAAGCATTTAAACATTCACCTTCATTAAATAGAGTGCAAATGAAATACCTACGAATTGGGCATCACATAGCATGGAGATGCCTTTTTTTTTTTTTTCTGCCAGGACTGGGATTTGAACTCATGGTCTAGGTAACCCTGCTGTTGCACTGTGTGGAAAGGGGAAGCTTGCCTCCTTGAATTCAAGAAATTCAAGTCTGTTCCTTGGGTCTGAAATCAATGCCCACCACTAGAAAACATCCTATTTGTGTACATTTTAAATATAAGATTTATATTTATATGTATATGTTTTTTCCATATTGCATTCAGTGTAGTTACTTATTTTATTTTTTGTTTTATTCATGTATTGACTACTCATTTTGTTGACTATTATGACACATAGAACAGTGATTCCATCGATTACATAGGATATAGGTTTGCATATGTATTGCACATCCTTCCTGACACCCAGGACTTTACAAGAAAAGGAAAACATATGTCACCATCAGCTTCTTACTACACAATTCATTTTTTGGGAGTGCTGGCATCTGAACTCACAGCCTACAAGGATCAATTCATGAATGAGTGAGTCTCAGCCTGCCATCATGTGTCAAATTGAGCTGACAGGCAGTTCCGAGTACCTGAGATTGAGCTCCAGCGGTTGACCAAATAAAAAAAGATTGACATGCCGATGGTAGTACACTAATAAATATATACCTTTATAGAGTTCCAGATATGTCTATACATTATTCAGTTATATAGACTACATTCCTACCAATTCTTGGGTATTTATAATGCTACATGTAATTAATGTTATTGCTTTCATGCTTAACAAACTATTAAGTAAATCAATCAATATTCTGAAAATATTGCATTCTGTAAATAATAGTATTCTTTTAATGCTTCATAAATATTAAATAAAATCAGTCTCCTGAAATGATGCTGTCTAATTTTATAGGAGCGTCATTCACCATCAACTCATTGATAATATTACCTTGTTATTCCCATGGATGGGAACGAGTCTCTTAGTATCTCCTGCCATTGATTGGTGTCAGGACTGGGATTCGAAATCAGGGCCTACATTACCATGTGGACCTATGACTTCCTCAATAGTCTGACAACCTTCAGCAATCCAAGATGAAGTACCCTTTGCAACAGTGTCATTCAGACCTAGGAGGGTAACCGTGCAAGGGAAGAAGACATAAAAAGGCCATCTTGCTGCATTTTTTCTGTACATTTTTGCCACACAAGGCCTGGGGTCTAGGATCCCAGTATCTACTGTGGGTACAGTGGCTGCACCCCAGCATAGGGTGATCAAAGCTGAGGCAAAGTTACCACAACCTGAGTTCAAGCCCCCTGCTGGGCAAAAAATAATTAAAAAAGATTAGCTTCCTGGCTTGCAATTCACCCCGTTTATTCTGCCAGGGTTTGGATTTGAACTCAGAGTCTGGGTAAATCTGCAGCACTGTGGAAGAAGGGGAAGCTCACCGTACTTGAAGATAAGAAAGTCAGGCCTGTACTCTAAGCCAAAATTCAAGCCCCAGCCTTGGAAAACATACTATTTATATACATTGTAAATACAGGATTTGTACTTACCTATGGATGTTCAGTCCATACAGGTTAGGTGTGGTTTTTCCTTGTACTTTTTGTTTTATTCATTTATTTACCATTGATTTTATTATGATGAAACCCATTCCCTTTATTTCATTGATGACATCCTATCATATGGAATCTAATCTAAATTTGTAGACGTGTTCTCCATCATGCCTGACACCCAAGACTCTCAGAGAAAAGGAAAAAAATTTCACACTTGGCTTCTTACTGCATGATCCAATTGTTGGTAGTGCTGTGATATGAACTCAGGGCCTAGCAGGACCAATTGGTGAATAGTTTAAGGTGACCACACCAGCCTGTGAGCAAGAAAGGTGTTAGGCCATTCCCAGGAACTGACATTGATCCCCAGGGTGGGCCACGATAGTCATAAATTAATAATTTAAACATAGGATCTATATTTACATATATGTGTGGACAGCATCTTACGTTTGGAGTACTTTTTCTCCTTATTTTCTGTCTTATGTAAGTTTTGTGTATTTTACTGAGCAAGGTAACAGATATAACTCTGCTGACATGGATGACAACCTGTTCCTATAGGTATAGGGTTGCCTATGCATTCTACATCCTGGTGGAAGACTGGGACTTACACAGGAGAGGAAATCATGTTTAACGACTGGCTTCTGACAACAGAATGAAACTTTTGTCAATGCTGGGATTTGAACTGAGGTCTGTGTAGCTCTTTTGCACTTTGGGGGAAGGGAAATCTCACCATCCTTGAAGAATAGAATGTCAGGCCTGGTGCAGGGCCTGATATGAAGCCCCAGCACTGGACAAAATAACAAGCCCGCCTTTTGTAAACATAGGATCTCTCTTTACCTACAAGTGTGGTATGCATCTTGCATTCAATGTAGTTTTTCTTTTTATTTTGTGTCTTATTCATGGATGTATTGTGTATTTTATTGAGTATGGTGATAGATATAACTATGCTGACATGGATAACAACCTATTTGAATGGCTATAGAGTTGTCTATATAGAATTCTCCATGCTTGCTAAGACCCAGGACTTTCACAGTAGAGGAAAACAGGTGGATCGATTAGCTTCTCAAATCTATGGTGAATCTTTTGGCAGTGCTGGAATTTGAACTCAAGCCCTAGCAGGCCCAATTGGTGAATGGGTCATGGTGAACACACCAGCCTATGAGGCACTAAGGAGGTAGGCCATTCCCATGACCTGAGATGAAGCTCTGATGGGCGCCAATATAGTCATAAATTCATCATTTAAACAGAGGATCTATATTTCCATACTTGGATGGGCAGCATCTTGCATTCAGTGTAGTCATTCTCTTTGTGTCTTCTTCATTGATGTATTGTGTATTTTCTTTATTATAGGATGACAGATATAACTGTGGTGACCTGCATGACAACCTATTCCCATGAGTATAGAGTTGCCTATGCATTCTCCATCCTAGCTGAGACCCAGGACTTGCACAGCACAGGAAAACTGGTGCAATGACTGGCTTCTCACATTAGGGTGAATTTTGGCAGTGCTGGTACTTGAACTTTGGGCCTAGGAGGCCCAACTGCCCAATGGGTCCACGTGATCACACCAGACTGTGAGCCACTAAGGTTCTGGTCCGTTCCCAGGAACAAAGATCGAGCTGCAGGGAGGCCACAATTGTTCTGAATGAATCATTTAAACATGGGATGTATATTCAAATCTGTATGTGGACTGCATTGTGCATTTAGTGTAGTTATTCTATTTTGTATGCTATTCATGGATGTATTGTGTATTTTCTTCAGTATATGATGACAGGTATAACTGGGCTCACATGATAACAACCAATTCCCATGGTCACAGAGTGGCTCATGCATTCTTCATCCTAGTTGAGACCCAGGACTTGCATAGGAAAGGAACACAGGTACAACAATTGGCTTCTGACATCAGGATGAATCTTTTGGCACTGCTTGGATCTGAACTTGGGGACCAGCAAACCCAATTGACGAATGGGTCCCTGTGAGCACACCAGCCTGTGAGCCACTGAGGAGTAAGGCCATTCCAAGGACTTGAGATGGACCCCCAGGTGGGGTTGGGGGGACACACCGCAGTCATCCATTCATAAGTTGAAGGTAGTATGCAAATAAGTACACATTTGTATAGAGTAGGAGAGACGATAACCTGTGATGGAATCCAATCTACCATCTTTCTACTGATTCTTGGATCTTTCCAGATGCCTTCATTTCATGACTGTGATGATTCTTGTCACCCTTAATCAACACTACAAATAAGCTATACCCCATGAGTCTTGCCTATCATTCCTAGTCACATCATGCATGAACTACACATTCGATGAGATCGATCACATTCCATGACTTTTCCTGGTACAGAAATCAGTATCTCAGGATTTCCCGCCATTGCTTTCTCATTGGGGTGGGCTGAATTCAAGCCTCAGGCATGGAAAACATAGTCCTTGTATACATTTTAAAGACAGGATTTATACTTACATACAGATGTTCAGTAGATATCGTGTTTGGTGTGGTAGGATTTATACTTCCACACAGATGTTCACTCCATATCACTTTCAGTGTGGTTATTCATTTTATTTCTGTTTTTATTCATTTATTTACGATTAATTTTATTGACTTTGATGACACCTATACCATTTATTACATTGTTTACATCCTATCACATACCTTCTAGATTTGTAGATGTGTTCTCTAGAATGCCTTCCACCCTGGACTCTCCCAGAAAAGGAAAACATGTGTCACACTAGGCTACTTACTCAAAGATTAAATTTTTGGCAGTGTGGTATCTGAACTCAAGGCCTAGCAGGCCCAATTCATGATTGGGTGAGTGTGAGCACAGAAGCCTCTAGCCAATTAAGCTGTCAGGTGGTTCCCAGGCACTGAGATCAAACCCCAAGTTTGGCCAAAACAGCAATACATGGATAGGCAGAGGGTGGCATACAAATAAATATATATTGTTAAAGAGTTCCAGAGCTGTCTGTCTATGACTGAATGACATCTATTACGTTCCTACCAACACTTAGGTATTTATTATATCTCCATTGAAACAATATTATTCTTTTCATGCTTAATAAACTATTAATTAAGGTCAATTAGCATCCTAGGATTATTGCATCCAATTTTAGACTAGACAAATGCATGAATTACTCTTTCAATCTGTATTCTTATGCATAGGAATGAGTCTCTTGTGATCTCCTGCCATTGGTAAGTGTAAGGATTAGGATTTGAACCCTGGGCCTATGCTGACATGTTGGCTTATAGCTTCCCTGATAGCCTGCCAGCCATCAGCAACGGCAGGCCAGGTCCACTTTGAAACCATGTCATTCAGACAGAGGATACTCACCGTGCAAATACAAAATTGTAAAACCCTGAGCCCTCTACAGCTCCCCACTTTTTGTGCTGTTCTGCTTTTTTTTCTCTTCTTGCAAGCCTTCTGGACCTAGGGTTCCAGGATCAGCTTTGGGTCCTGAGGGTCCACCCCAGCCTAGGGAGAGTGAAGCTGAGTCAAAGTTGCCATGACCTGAGTACAAGACCTGTGGTTGGCAAAACTAACTAAATTGAAATAATAAAGCTCCTTGGTTTGGAATTTTTGCCAGTTTTCTTTCCTAGCCTGGGATTTGAACTCAGAGTCTTGATGAATCTGTAACAATGTGATGAAAGGTGCAGAGTTGCCATTACTTGAGTTCAAACCCCATGCCAAGGCAAAAAAAAGTCACTGACCTCAGCAGGAAAGTTAGTTGTGAAGATGGTAGGGAAGGGATGGTAGGGGAAAAACAAACAAGGAGGCAACAATGCTCAATAGGAAATGTACTCACTACTTTGCTCATGTAACTGTGACCCCTCTGCACAACATTTTAAAAATTAAAAACGTACAAAAATGATGTAGTGCTCAAGAAGCACTTTGGGGGTAAGAGATGGATGTCTGCATAGCTGTACAAAATTCTACAGTGATTTTTTTTCAGTGTTCAGTATGGAACTGAATAAACCTAACTGTTTCTGTTACAAATATTAAGTCACTCTCTTGGAACTGGGGCCAGTAATTCTGCCATTGCTGGGATTTGAGCTCACTGTCCAAGTAACTCTGTTGCACTTTGGGTGAAGGCTAAGCTCCCTGTCCTTGAGGAAATGATTTTTAAGCTAGAGTTCCCAGGGCCTGAATTAAGGCCCTGCAATAGAAAAAATATTTGTATACATGTGTAGTATAAATACATATAGGTACATATGCATGTTTTTTTCATATTATGATTATTATTATTGATTTTGTATTTAATTTTTATTTTGTACATTTTATTGTTTATTTTATTTAGTATTATTATACGCATAATAGTTATTATGTTGTGTACATATATTATAAATTATACACAATAATTCAGTACATTGACTCATTTTCATTAATTCTTTATTAAGTGTTGAAACATGATACATAATTAAATGGAGGCATTTGTCAAGTCATTACATGGTTAGAGTCTGTCCCCAGTATGAGCTTTGTCTTATTTATCTTTGGACAACTTCCTATAGGGATTTGTTTTGATGATTTATACTCAGAAACCTTTTCTTGTGACTAGGCAAGTTCAGGGTTAAAATCTTGAGTTTGGGCCTGGGAATGTGGCTTAGTGGTAGAGAGCTTGCTCAGCATGCATGAATGCCAGGGTTTGAATCCTCAATGCAAAATACTCAGAAAAAGCCAGCAACTGTGGTGTGGCTCAAGTGGTAAAATGCTAGCCTTGAAAAAAAGCAGCTCAAAGACAGTACCCAGGCCCTAAGTTCAAGCCCCAGGTCTGGCAAAAACAATACGCCAGATTCCAGTGGTTCTGGAAACCTACTTTCTCAGGAGGCTGGGATCTTAAGAGCGTAGTTTGAAGACAGCCTAGGAAAGGAAAGCCTGTTAGACTGAACCATCAAAAAACCCCATGTGGGACAAGTGGTAGAGTGTTTGCCTTGAGCTGAAGGGCCCAGGGACAGCGCCCAGGCTTCGGTTTGAGACACACAACTGGAGAAAGAGTGAGGGTTAATCAAAGTAATTTTCCTATTTGCTATTTATGAGAATATTTTTTGGAACATGAATGCTGATGTACACCAGAATTGGAGTCAGACCTCAAGGTTCATGTGTAGCACATCCATAAGCCCAGCCTCTCAGATTCTAGCATTATAAATATGTGTCCTACAGGGTTCTGAAAGGCACATTGTTGAAAGGCTTAATATGCTCCCCAAGCCTTTTGTGATAAGCAGTTGACTTGTATTGTCAATGTCATTACAGTTCTGACCCTAGCAGAGAACCAGTAGCTCATGCCCATCATCCTAGCTCAGGAGGCTGAGGTCTCTATCACAGGTTGAAACCAGCCAAGGAAGGGAAGTCTGGTACATTCTGACTTCCTGTTCTGAAAGGTCAGATGCTTAAGAAATTCCTGTGTTTCCCTTGGGGATGAGAAGTTACTTGCACTCTAGATGTTCTTGGAGTTCTTGATCTACAGAAGAAGGAAAGAAATATTATTGACCCAATCGGGGTTCAAATGAAGTTCTCAGGATCCAAACCCTAGCTCTGTTAGCAGGAAGAACTCCAGTGTAACACTATATTTGAAGGACAGGAAACTGTTTCAAAAGCCAGGCTAGGTACAGAGAACTAGGCCTGCAGGATTAGGAGGCAGAATGTACACACTAAACAGGGAAGTGAGCTGCAAAACCACTTCATTCATTCCAGGCACAGCCAGCACTGGGGGAAACCTGAGACATTTGTTAGAGTTACACCAGAGTCAGGTTTTTCTCAGCTTCCTCAAACAATGACTAATTAACCTTCCTCCCTCAGGTTAAGGGAGCCTCAGGCTATCTTTAGGTTACCAATAGAGAGCCAGTTTAGTGGGGGGAGGGGAGGAACAGAGTAGAAAAACCCTGTTTTCTGGTCTCAGGGAGTGGGTTATTGACTCTCCATTTGTCAGGTTTGAAAGCCCTTCTATCTCTGCCAGTCTTTTCTCCTTCCTTCATTCTCCATATCATTAATGCTAATCCCCAGTCCAAGGAGGGGCAGGGCCATTTTTCTTCTGTCTCCAAGCACCTGAGTTAGAACCTGGCTCTGCCCTCTTGACTCTGGGACTCTTGGCTGCCTGAGAAGTGGGACAGAGACAGTCATCCTGCTCTGCATTTGTGTGAAGGCGATGCTGGTGTCCTGGCGCACTGCAGAAAGATTCATGACTGGGAATGTTCCCTTCTTTCCTTCTGATATCAAAAACAGATTCTTCTATCAACTTTCTTTCTTTCTTTCTTTCTTTCTTTCTTTCTTTCTTTCTTTCTTTCTTTCTTTCTTTCTTTCTTTCTTTCTTTCTTTCTTTCTTTCTTTCTTTCTTTCTTCCTTTCTTTCTTTCTCTCTTTCTTTCTCTCTTTCTTTCTCTCTTTCTTTCTCTCTTTCTTTCTCTCTTTCTTTCTTTCTCTCTTTCTTTCTCTCTTTCTTTCTTTTCTTTTTCTCTCTCTCTCTCTCTATCTCTATCTCTTTCTATTTCTTTCTTTCCAGCTATTTACCTACCTTCCTACCTAGGTAGCTATCTCTTTGCCAGTTGTTGGATTGAACTCAAGGCCTGGTCACTGTCTCTAGCACTCTGCTACTTGAGCCACAGCACATATTCTGGCTTTGTCTGTGCACGGGTGCCTGAGGAATCGAACCCAGGGCTTCTTGCATGCTAGGCAAGCACTCCCTCATTATTCCATATTCCCAGCCACTTCATTTTTTTCCTTAATGGTAGTTTTTACATAAGTATGCTACCATTTTATGTTCTCAAGCTGAATTTTCTGAATACCGGTTACTTCTCTTCCCCATCTGATTTGTGATTGTTCCTGCATTGCCCTCATTATAAAATGTAAATAAAGGCTGCTGAGAGCTTCAGTGTGCATCATATAAAAGCACAGGCCTAGAACCCTGGAAGACAAAAGCAATGGGCCTGAAATGAAGAGAATGATGCTGTATTCACAATTAGCATATCTGAAAAATAAACCAGTAAATAAAAGCAGAGTTTGCACTATGGGAGGTAATATCCATACACAAATAAGTAGGTAGGGCACTGATATATAAACTTGGCCTTCTCTTTTTGAATTTTTCTGTGGCCATCCCAGGGCTTAAACTAAGGGCCCGATGTGTCCCTGAGCTGCTTTTGCTCAAGGCTGAGGCTCTACCATCATCAAAGCTCCACTTCCCGCCAACTGGTAGTTAATTGGACATAAGCAATTCCCAGGCTTTCCTGCCTGGTCTGGATTGTATCTCCTGCTCAGTTTTCTCTCTCAAAGATGGAGCTCTACCCACTGCTCCACTTCTGGTTCTCTGTTGGTTTATTGGAGAAAATAGTATCAGAGACTCTCCTGCTCTGCTTGTTTGAATAGCGTTTTCCTGAGGAGGCTTCACGTGGTTTCCTCAGGGATTCACCGAGGAGCCGCTCCACACAAACCCTTAGTCTAAATCTCTAGGAGTACTAGAGAAAAATGGAAACATTGTTATAACCCAGTCACAGGACCCCCACCAAAACGACCACCGAGAGTCAGAATTTACAGCTGTTTTAAGGTTTTACTTAAACGGGTTGCAGCTCGGGCCTTGTTATACACTCCGACACAGCAGCACCTAGGAGAAGAGCCCCAAGGTAAAGGTTTGCAGGGTTTATAAAGGCACAAAACCAACCAGGTGTTTGGATTACCACCACATGTTGCCCTGCTGGAAACAAGCAACAAGTGGTCACTGCCTCAAAACTTTAACCCTTCATTCTCCCCCCTTGACTTATGGTCCTGAGACACAATCTTGTGGCTCCAGCCTCAAACTAAACTCCAACAGCTCTTGATCTTGAAAGGGTATGGTCCCTAACTGACCTTAGCCATACTATTAAACAACAATACCAATAACAATCAGTTCATTTTTCTTTGCTTGAGGTTAACTCAGAGTGGTTGGGTAGGATGCTTTGAGACTTCCCATGTTTCCCCAAGGTTGTCCAGGGCAAAGGAGGTCTGCCGGTCTGGCGTGGGAGTAGAGGATCCAAGCAGCAATTCCATCCACCTTATTGGCAGTAGGTGTAGCCAGTAGCACCATGTAAAGTCCCTTCCACCGTGGTTCCAGAGATATCAGGTTGTGCCTTCGAACAAACACCCAGTCACCTGGTTTAAACAAATGGGGGGTAGGAATAGAAGCAGAATCATATAATGCTCTAAGCTGGGGCCACATATTCTTATGCACCAGCTGTAAATAGTCAAGCTTACACAGAAATTCAATATCATCCAAATCAGTAAGCAATTCTGTCTGAAGGCTAGGGATAATGGGTAGAGGGTGTCCATACATTATTTCAAAAGGAGTAAAGCCAAGCTGATTGGGTGAATTTCTTACTCTAAACAGGGCAAAAAGAAGCAGCGATACCCAGTCTGCACCAGTCTCCAAGGCCAATTTAGTTAAGGTCTCTTTTACAGTTCGATTCATTCTTTCTACCTGCCTTGAACTCTGGGGTCGATAAGCACAGTGCAATTTCCAATCCATCCCCAGTGCGGCGGCTATTACCTGACTTACTTTTGAGTTGAAGGCCGGTCCATTGTCCTACCCAATGGTGGATGGGAAGCCATACCTGGGTAGGATTCCTTCCAGGATCTTCTTCGATATGATATTCGCAGTCTCATGCTTTGTTGGGTAGGCTTTAACCTATCCTGAAAAGGTGTCTACAAAAACTAGCAAATATTTATATCCAAATTTTCCAGTTTTAATTTCTGTGAAGTCTACTTCCCAATACACACCTGGCCTATCTCCATGGAGGTGAGCTCCTTTTGTAACCAGTTGAATAAGGGCATTGGTGAGCTGACAGGCTTTAAAATTTTTAACAATGTCCTCAATGAGTTGATTTCCTTGCCTGATTTTTATTTCTGAGTGTCAGCAAGTCATCCATTCTTCGGGTTCCCATGTGAGAGACCAGATGGATTCTCATAAGAATTCCCTTGCCCAATCTTTGAGGCAAGATAAGTTTCCCCCACCAGTTTTCCACCAGTCTTTATTTCTTTCTCTGTTTGGGGGTTTATAGGCCATGGAAATTTTCTTTATCCACTCCAAGTCTTCTTGGGAGTACTGAGGCTCAGGAGGCAAAGATTGTGACCCTGGGTCTACTTCCGCTCTGGGCTGAGGTCCACCTCCTTAGCTGCCTGATCGGCCAAGTTATTTCCTTTGGTTATTGAATCAGTTACCTTTGATGGCCAGGACAGTGCATAATGGCAATATTTACTGGTTCCCATAAGGCCCAGATGAGGCTTGAAATTTCTTGTTCGTTTATAATAGCCTTTCCCTCAGCTGTCAACAGCCCTCTCTCTTGGTAAATGGCTCCATGGACATACACAGTGGCAAAATCATACTGACTGTCCATGTAAATGTTTAGTGTCTTCCCTTTTCCCATCTGTAGGGCTTTTGTTAGTGCCTCTAGTTCTTCTTTTTGTGCAGACATTCCCTGGGGGAGTGCTTCTGCCCACAGTATCTCAATGTCCGAGGTGACTGCTGCACCAGCATACCTTTTTCCATCTCAAATGAAACTGCTGCCATCTGTGAACCAGGTATGCTTGGCATGTGATAGTGGCGGGAACAACCAGTCTGGCCTCTTTTCTTTGGCCTGGTCGCTCCTTTCACAGTCAATTTCACGTTCTCTGTACTTCCTTTCCTGTCTTTGCTGCTGTCTCTCTCTTATTGTAAACCTTTTCTGCTGCAGCTACTATATCCCTAATAGACTTTTTACCAAGTCTGTCTAGAGCCTGCAACTTTCACTTTATGTCTGGTGCAGCTTGATTTATATAGACAAACATAATCATCTGAGCCAACTCCTGGGTTTCAAGATCATACAGGTATATTGACTAAAAGCTTTTATGAGCCGCTCAAGATATGCTGCCGGACTTTCACTTCCTCCCTGTCTATCATCAAAAACTTTGGCCATATTACTAGTTTGGCAAGCCACCGCCTTGAGACATGCCAAAAGAGCCTGGCGATAGATGAGGAATGCCTCCCTACTTTCAACTGTATTGTTGTCTCATGTTGGTCAGATCTCAGGAAAATAGGCAGTGATCAGGGCAGGATCCAGTATTGGTGCTCCTGTGGGGCCAGTGATATGTTTCCAGGCTGCCTCTTGGATAGTCTCTCTCTTCGGTGGTAAAAAGGACCTGTAAAAGCTGACTAAAATCATCCCAAGTGGGCTGATGAGTAAAGAGAATAATTTCAATCAAACAAATTAAATCCTGGGTTTCTTAGAAAAGGGGGCATTTTGGGTGTGCCAATTGTATAAATTACTGGTAGAAAATCGCCAATATTGGAGTGGCTGTTGACCATCCGCATCCACAGCACCTATGTCATGTATGGGGAAAACAGCTGCTTTAGAAGGGGGGTTGATCCCATGGCATCATCGAGTGATTGGCCCCTCAGAAACTATAAGGGCAGGTGCCAAGTGTTCTATAGCTCCCCCCTCCTCTTGATCATTCTCAGGTTCTGCAAAAGGAACCTGGAAAGGAGAGTATGGGGGAGGAAACATTTCTTCTTCCAAGTTATCTCCCTGAAAAACCGGGGAGTACCTTTTCTTTTCCTCTGTCTAAGATTCTTTTCGTAAGTCTAGGGGGCTAGATGGAGTGGTGCCTATGGTTTCCAGTCCCGTAAGACATACAGTCCAAAAAACAATAAACAGTGCAAAGAAAACACACCTTACATTTACAAAACAAACCTTACAAAGTGGAGATATCCCAAATTGGTCCACTGACTACAGTCACGGTGTGGTTCCACACCCAGGCCACACAGCAGAAGGAGCAGAGCCACAGTTGGGGAGTTGGGCCTCTGTTAGGAGGCACTCTTGGTCAGTTCCGGCCCAACACTGAATCGATCCCCACCCCCCAATTCACATGGCGGGGTTCTAAGAACCCCCACCCCACAAGAGGATCTTGGACGTCTCCCAGTTCCTCCAGGGTTGTGGTGCAAGCGTGTCTGCTTCAACAACCCTTTATGAATCAGAGTGGCCATCTTCACAAAGGAAAACGAAAGTAAAACAGACAAATGATAGGACCGGACAAATTAACAATGACAGCTCTGTTCTACCTTTGGAGTCTGAGATCTCGGGGGTCTTTGGGGGGATCCCGGACGAGCCTCCACTAATATGTTATACCCAGGTCGCAGGATCCCCACCCAGAATACCATCGAGAGTCAGACTTTACAGCTGTTTTAAGGTTTTATTTAAAAAGGCTGAAGCTCAGATCTCATCCTACACTCCAACACAGTGGAGCCTAGGAGGAGAACCCAGAGCTAAAGCTTTCAGGCTTTATAAAGGCACACAACCAACCAAGTGTTTGGATTACAACCACGTGTTGCTCTGCTAGAAACAAGCAACAAGCGGTCACTGCCTCAAAACTTTAACCCTACACATGAAGATGCTATTAGTGTGTTCTAGACACTTAACGTTGGAGACAGCAAACACTCATAATTATTAGATCATTTTATAGCAAAAGGAGCAATGCAGACTGTATGAGGATCGCTCCAGCTTTCGGTCCTCATATCCTGAGACAGTAAATTCACAGCAGCTCAATGCAAAGTGACATAACTGGCATGTACTGTGGATATTTGCTCCCAAATCCTGTGACACTCATTTCTCACTTTTGGCCTAAACCTGTGACCAGAGGGGAAGATGAGGAGAGAAAATCATTCTCAAGGAAAGCAGCTATAAAGAACATTGGGTAGTTTACCTATAAATTAAATCCTTGGGAATGTCCCTGTTAAGAAGTCAGATTGTCCAGATTAAAAAATGAAGAAGCAAAGAAATAAGGTGCCAGTGGCTGCTGTCTGTAAACCCAGGTCCTCAGGAGGCTGAGATGAAGAGAAACTTAGTTTGAATCCAGCCATTGTAGGAAAGTCCATGACACAGTTATTTCTAAGACATCACAGAAATACCCAGAAGTGGGGTTGTGACTCAAGCTTAATGCAGTACCTTTGAGCAAAAGGAGCTCAGGGACCATGCATAGCCTCATATTTCCACCCCAGGACCTGCCCCCTCAAAAAGAGCCTTCCATATCTTTGTCTATGTATTGTATTCTTATAGGTGAAATTCCCGAGTAGCTATGATGAATGGCACCAACGTAGGAAATTTGTATTCAGTACAATGAGTTCATAATAGAGAGACTTCTTTCAAGATAATGCATGTTCCGCGACTCTCCTCACTGTTCACAGTGTAACATGAGGTTTTCTCTGCATCACAGGCCTGCTGGAGGAAGTCTCTCTCATTGCCTGGACTGGCACACAAAAGCCCTCACTCCTGTAGAGTTGGGTAACAAACAACTCCATCTGGGCCAGTTAGTGAGGATGTGTGGGCGGGCTCTGAAGGTCAGGAGAAAAAGGCCTCTTTGTACCCTTAGCTATCTCTCTCCCCAATGCTCTGTTTCAACAGGAGACCTTCATTTGTGCCACCTCCCATGGTAGGCCAAGTTCTGTGCACTTATCCTGCCTTTGTGAGACTATATTCTGTTGTTAAGTTACAGAGCTCAATATAATTCAGGAGTCCTTCAGGCAGACAACTAGGGCACTGAACATAATGAAATGATTCATTGCAGGCAATTTTGGGCCTATGGTGCCTCTCCTATGTTTCCAGAAGCTTGGGAAATCCAAGCACATATTGGATTTCACAAAGCTTCCTGCCATTTAGGACTGGTGAAGCTCATCAGGTTTTGAAACCATTGACTTCTCCAAGTTGGGCCCAGGGTGGCTAGGTTTTGGGGTTGAACACAGGGCCTGGGTGCTGACCATGAGCTCAGTGCAGAAGCCCAGTGCTTTACCATTTTGTGTAACAACATCACTTCTGCTCTGTGAGTGTATGTGTGTGTGTGCATGCACACACGTGTGTGTGTGCATGGGTGTGTGTGTGCATGCACACATATACATGAATCCTCAAGCTTGACCTCAAGACCTGAGCACTGTACCTACTTTCTCTTGTAGAATGATATCCCTCTCCCACTTGAGCCACAGAGCCACTTTAGGCATTGTCCTAGTGATGTGGTCCTGAGAAGTGAAGCCCACGATTTCATATATGCAAAGCATTCTACCACTAAGGTACATTCCCAGCCCTCTACTTCAGCTTTGTTAGTTTATTTCTGTCTTTTTTTATTGTTGTTGTTGTCAGTGGAAGGAGTTTACGTCTTGGCATGGGTGCTGTCCCTGACCTCTTCAGCTCAAGTCTTGTGCTCTACCACTTGAGCCACAGAGCTACTTCCAGTTTTCTGGTGGTTCATTGGAGCTAAGTTTCTCATGGACTTTCCTGCCCAGGCTAGCTTTGACCCATGATCCTCAGATCTCATCCTGCTGAGTAGGTAGGATAACTGAAATAAGCTCAAGCACCCAGCTTCACCTTCAGGTTCTTAGTAGTGAATTGGAGATAATAGTCTCATGGTACCTTTTGTGACTGAGATAGTTTGGAGTCCAGATTTTTAGAACTTAGCTTCCTGAGTTTTCTGTTTTGTGGTATTGAGGAATTGAACCCAGGGCTTCGTGCTTACTATGAGAGCACTCAACCACCGAGCCTCAGGAGTGAACGAGATGTAAATAGATAGCGATTGCTGTATATAAATATTTTGTACACAAAAAGAGATTTCTGCATATTATTAAAGTATAGATAATATTGCTACCAATTCTTAGGTATTAAATTATGTCTCCATTTAATGATGTTTCGCAGTTAACAATTAATAAAGCATTAATTAATAATTACTCAATATCCCATAATTGTTTATCATGTATGTACATATAGCCGTACATATAATTAGATATTTCATAGAATGAGACCAATGTCTATATATTGTTAAATTATGCATCATGTGTTACTCCCAATTATTAGTTATGTCTCCATGTAATTTTTATTCTGTTAATGCTTAATAAAATATTAATTAAACTTAGTGCACATCCTATACTTATTGCATCTAATTTTATCCTAGAATGATTCATTACTAATTCAATCTGTTTATCATTTACTGTAGTGGTAATTCTTCTACCTATGATGTTTTTTACCTTTATTACATCCTATTACGTAGTATATAGATTTGCATCCAAATTATACATCCTACCTGACAACGAGCATTTTCACAGAAAAGGAAAACATGTGTCATGCTCGGTTTCTCACTCCAAGATTACATTTTTGGGAGTGCTGGGATCTAAACTCAGGGCAAAGAAGGCTCAGTTCATGAATGGGTGACTGCCAGCACAGCAGCCACTAGCCAATTCAGCTGCCAGGCAGTGCCCAGGCCTTGAGATTGAGCCCCGTATGTTGACTCCAAATTGTGCTTAGTGTAGTTTTTCATTTTATTTTTTTATTCATTTAGCATTTATTTTATTGACTGCTATAACACATGGAATATTTACTACATTTATTACATAGGTTATAGAATTGCCTATGTATGAAACTTCACACCTGACACCCAGGACTTCCACAGAAAAAGAAAACATGTGTCACCCTGTGTCTTATTGCATGATTCAATTTTAGTTAGTGCTGGCATCTGAACTCACAGCCTACAAGGCCCAATTCGTGAATGGGTGAGTGTCAACATGCCAGCCTGTGGTATATGGAGCCGACAAGCAGTTCTGAGCTCCTGAGATTTAGCCCCAGGGGTTGACAAAACAAGAACAGATAGACATTGAGATTGTAGTATACAAATAAATATAGAACTTTAGAGTGCCAGAGATGTCTATACATTGTTTAGTTATATAGGCTACATTCCTACCAATTCTTGGGTATTTATTATGCCTCCATGTAATTAATATTACTGTTTTCATCCTTAATGAATTATTCATTATATCAACCACTGTCCTGAAACTATTGTGTCCATGTAATTAATAGTTTTCTTTTAATGTGTCAAAAATATTCATTAAAATCCATCGGCCTCCTAAAATCACTCCCTAATTTTATGCTAGTATCATTCAGGAACAAGTAATTCAACCTTGACATTCGTAACTTTCCATCAGTATTCCTATGAATAGGAACGAGACAATTAGGATCTCCCTCCATTGGTAGGGGTCAGGATCTGGCTTCGAACACAGGGCCTATGTTGTCGTGTTGGCCCATGGCTTCTCTGGAAGAACGACAGCCTTCAGCACTGCCAGGTTACCAACATTTTTCATCCCTGTCATTTATACCCAAGATGGTCACCTTGAAAAGAAAACAAATGTAAAACCGGCAGCCATCTGCAAGTTACTGGTTTGTTTTTTTTTTTCCTGTGTCGTTTTATTTATTTTTCCTGTCAGCCTATGAGGCCCAGGAACCTAGGTTCGCCTGTGGTTCCAGTGGCTGCAACCCAGCCTAGAGTGATGAAAGCTGAGGCAGAGTTGCTATGCCCTGAGTTCAAGCCCTGTGCTTGACAAAATAAAAATACATAATACATACATGCATACGTACATATACATTAAAATATTTAAATAATTATTAGGCTACTTGGCATTGTATTCATGCCATTTTTTTCTGCCAGGCCTGGGATTTGAACTCAGGGTCTGGGTAAATCTGCATTCCTGTGGGGGAAGGGAAAGCTCAGAGTGCTGGAAGACAAGAAAGACAGGCTTGTTCCTAGCATTCGTAAAAATAATATTTGTATACATTTTATATACAGGATTTACATTTAAATACACATGTTTACTGCATAATGCAGTTAGTGTAGTTATTCATTTTATTTTGTTTTTTATTTATTCATTATATATTTTAGAGAGTATGATTACAAGTATGATATTTTTTACATCCTATTACACAGAACATAGATTTGCCTATGTATTATACATCATTCCTGAGACCCAGAACATTCACTTATAAGGAAAACTAGTGGGACAATTGTCTTCTTCCACCAGGATTAAGTTTTTGACAGTTCTGTGTTTTGAACTCTGGGCCTAGAAGGCCCACTTCCTGAATGGGTCAATGTTAGCACACCACTCTGACGCAAGTAAAGTTGTCGGGCAAATTTGAGGACCTGAGATGAAGCCCTAGGAGTGGCCAATATATAAACAGATAGATGTGTAGATTGCAGCGTGTGTGTGCATTTACATACGTATATGAATCTATAAAGTTATATAGAGAGACAAATAGACATTTATGTAGATTCTAGTGTATAACTCTGTATAAAGAATGATGACCTATATCTTATTTTTATATATTCTATTACTATGAATTATTTGGTCTAAAATTATGCCTCCATTAATTAATCACGGTGGGAGACTTAATAAACTATTAATTAAATTAATCAATGACCTATATTTATTGCGTACAATCTTATACTACAATGACTAGCTAATTAGTAGTTCAATTGGTACATTACAAAGATTCTATTATTGTTCCTATAAACAGGAACGAGTAGGTGAAAGTCCCAGGATCAATCTCAGGGCCTAGGTGTCTTCGTTGGGCTCAGGCTTCACTGACAGCCCACCAGACTTCGGCCATGCAAGGACATGTACAATTTTCAAGCTGAGTCATTGAGAGTCAGGATGATCACAGTGCAAAGGAAACAAAGGTAAAACTGTTGTCTAAAACTTCCTGGTTTATCCTCCTCCATCTTGGTTGGTTTATCTTTTTGCCAGAGCTGGGAGTTGAACTCGGGTTGTAGGAACCCTGGATAATCTGTGGGTGTAAAAGCTGCACCCCAGCCTAGGGTAATCAAGGCTAAGGCAGAGTTGTGGCGACCTGAGTTCAAGCCCCGTGCCTGCCCTCCCAAAAAAGTTAAGGTCCTGGCTAGGAGTTTGGGCCATTTTATCTGCCATACCTGGAATTTGAACTCAGGGACTGGGTAACAGTATTGTGCTCTGGGTGAAGTGAAAGCTTACCTCCTAGAGGAAAGAAAAATCCAGAACATTTCCCAGTGTGTGAATTCCAGCCCTAGAAATGGCAAAAAAAAATATTTATATACATGTATAATATATATCATACACATGAATTTGCATAGATATTACATATTGTATCTAGGGCACAATATTTCCACAGAAAGGAAATCAAGTCAACATTGGCTTCTTACTCCCCTATTGACTTCGGCACTCCTGGGATTTGAACTCAAGGCCTGGAATGTCTAATTCATCAAGGGGTAGTTTAAGCACAGTAGCCTCAAACAAATTCAATGCCAGGCAGTTCCCAGGACCTGAGTTCTAGCCCCAGGATTGGCCAATATATAAATAGATAGATGTGCAATTTGCTGCAAATATATGTAAATAAATATATATAGAGTGAGAGAAAGAGAGAGATGTATATGTATATTCCAGTGTACATTTAAATATAAAAATATTATAGAATGTGAGATGTTTATATATTATTAAATTACATGTATTATATTACTAATTATTATTAGGTATTGAATTATGCCTCTATTTAATGAAGTATCATGGATTAAGGCACAATAAAGTGCTTCCTTGTGTAAATGGAGCTCACAGACAATTTCTAGGCTCATAGTTCAAGCCTCAGGATCTACACTAAAAAAAAGGAGCCAGTAACTGCATGTGTATGTGTATATATGCATGTATTTCTATCAGTGAAAATCATAGTCGTTATGAAGAATAGCACCCAGTAAATTTGCTTTGAATTGAATGATGTCATAGCACAGAGAGTGCTTTCAACACAGTGCATGTTCCTGGTCAAAAAAAATTTAAGACCGTGGCTTGGAATTTGAACCATTTTTCTGACAGGCCTGAGATTTCAACTCTGGGTCTGATTAACTCTCTGACACTGTGGGGGAGGGGAAAACCACCATCGTTGAAGACAAGAATTTCAGACCGGTTTCCAGGGCCTGAATTCAAGCCCCAGCACTGGAAAAAATCCTTTATTTATCTTTTATTGATTTTTATTTAGTAGTATTACATATATAACTTTTATTTCATTTATTACATCTTATGACATGGACTTATTTCCATATAGATTATACATCACACAGAGACCCAGGACTTTCACAGAGAAGGAAAAAAATGGGTCAAAATTGGCTTCTGACTCTACATATAAACTTTTGGCCATGCTGGGATTTGAAATCACAGCCCACAATGCACAAATCATGAATGGGTCAGTTGTAAAAAAAAAGCCTTTGGCAAACTGAACTGCAAGCCATTTCTGAGGACCTGTGATCAAGCAATAGTAGTGGCGGATAGACAGATAGATAGATTGATAGACAGACAGACAGACAGACAGACAGATAGATAGACAGACAGACAGACAGACAGACAGATAGATAGATAGACGGACAGACAGACAGACAGACAGATAGATAGATAGATAGATAGATAGATAGATAGATAGATAGATAGATAGATAGATAGATAGATAGATAGATAGATAGATAGATAGATGTGTAGTTTGTTATGTATATAGAGAGAATGTGAGGATATTAAATTATATATATTATGAATTATTAGTTATTAAATTATGCCTCCTTTTAATGAAATGATGTATCATGGTTGAATACTTACTAAAGCATTAATGTAAAAGTAGTCAGTATTCCTTAATTGGGAGAATCATACCATGGTGCTAGAATGGAAGACATTATCCAATACTTTTTGTGTGGCATTCTATAAGAGAATGTTACTTTTATAACATTCCATTAGGCATTCCCATGGATAGGAATGATTTTCTCAAGATCTCCCTCCATTTGTAGATGGGGGTACTGGCACTTCAATTCCAGACTTGGGTATTTTACTTCGAAATGCAAACCATTGGAATTGCACTGTGAAGATTTCAAATTGTCAGTATGAAAGAATAGAATGAGAAGAAAAGAAAGCCAAGAGTCTGTGGATCCTACCTGTAATCCTAGCTCTTCAAGAGGCTGAGAGGTAGAGAATGCCAGTTTGAATTCAGCCAGGACAGGAAATTCCACCACACTTTTATTTCTGAGGGATTAGAGGAATAAAAAATTCCCCTGAACGGAGCTCTGACTCAAGGGCAGAGCGCTACCCTTGAGCAAAAGTAGCTCAGGAACATTGCCTAGTCTCATAGTAAAATCCCCGGACCAGCCAATAAAAAAAAAAAGCCAGTAACAACATGTCTCCCCATGATTGTATACATGTATTTCTACTGATGAAGGTCTAGAGTTCCTATGATGAAAGGTATCCAGCTAGGCAATTTGCTTTGAATAGAATGATTTCATAGAACAGAGAGAGTTTTCAAGACAGTGCATGTTCCGAGGCTCCTCTCACTGTTCCCATTGTAGCCTGAGGTTTTCTCCACATCGGGGACTGCTGGAAGAAGTCTTCCTTATTGTTGGAACAGGCCTCACTCCTGTACAGCTGAGTGATAAAAAAAAACTCCTTCTAGGCCAATTAGTGAGGAGTTTGGGTAGGCTCTGAAGGCCAGGAGAAAAAGGTCTCTATGTACCTTAAGCTATCTCTCTGTCGAGAGCTCTGTTGTGACAGGAAGACTTCATTTGTGCAGCTCCCGTGGCCAAGTTCCCTGCACTTATCCTGTCTTTATTAGACTATGTTCCATTGTTGAAATAACCTGCTACAATTAATTCAAGGGTCCTTCTGGCAGACAACTAGGGAGCGGAACCTAATGAAATGATTCATTATTGGCAATGATGCCTCCCTGGGTTTCCAAAAGCTTGCTAAATCAAAGCACATATGTAATATCACTATGCTTCCTGTTATCTAGGTCTGGTGAAACTCAACAGATTTTGAAATTTTGACCTCTCCTAGTTGGGCCCTGGGTAGCTGTGTTTCACGGTTGAACACAGGACCTGGATACTGACCATGAGCTCAGAGCAGAAGTTCAGTTCTTTATCATTTGGTGTCACAGCTTCACTTCTGGTATCTGTGTGTGTATGTGTTTGTGCATGTATGTGTGTTCATATACTTGTCCTGGAGCTTCAACTCAGGACCTGAATACTGTACCTGAGTTTCTCCTGTACAAGGATAGCACTCTACCACTTGAGGCACAGAGCCATTCCAGGCTTTTTTCTAGTGATGTAGTACTAAGGAATCTAACCCAGGGATTCATACATGCAAAGCACTGTACTCCTAAGACACATTCCCAGCACTCTACTTTAGATTTCTTTCTTTCTTTTGTTGGAAGTTGGAGGTATTTAAGTCTAGTCCTAGGTGTTGTCCTTGAGCTCTTTAGCTGAAGCCAATCACTCTACCACTTGAGCAACAGCACCCCTTGAGATTCTTGGTGGGTCACTGGAGAGAAGCGTCTCAAGCAATTTCCTGCCCAGGCTGGCTTTGGACCTTGGACCGTGATCCTCAGCTCTCAGTGTCCTGAGTACCTAGGATGACAGGCACAAGTCATCAGCCACTTGCTTCCACTTCAAGTTTCTAAGTGGTGAATAGGAGATCATAGTCTCATGGGACCTTTTGTGTCTGGGATAGTTTTGAACCCAGATCGTCAGATCTCAGCTTCCTGAGTAGGCAGGATGACAGACCTCAGCTACTACACGCCTAGACTGTAACAGTCTGTTGCAAGGGGGTCCTTGGCTCCATGTGGTAGAGCGTTACCCATGATCCCCACTGGTAAGTGTCAGTAGCTAGGCCCTGAGTTCAAGGTTCATGATCAAGAAACAAAAACCAAAACAATTGTGTGCAGGAGACAACTCACTAGAGTTAGGTACATACATAATTTTGGCCCTGACATGAGGACATATCTGAGCCACAAGTTTCTCATCTGCACAATAATCTTACTTGTGGACCTCTTACAAGAACCAGATGAAAAAATGCACCCCATGAAGGACTCAGCACACAACAACTCATGAAAGACTCATCACATAACTGTAACCCACATAATGTCATTAGAATTAGGGTGCTTTCATCAGTATCACCATTCTTTCAGAAACACGCCACATACAATCCAAATTTAGATTTTAGTGTGGTGAGGTTTTTTTGGGGGGGGAGTCAGCCACGGGGATTGCACTGAAATGTTGGGGGTACTGTACTAAGGTCTTTTGATCAGACTAGAACTCTACCACTTTAAGCCACAGTTCAGAGTTTCACACACTTCCTGTTAGGGCTGGGTTTTAAACCCACCAGTGTCAGATATCAGCTCCTGAGTATCTTGGATGACAGGGTGAGCAAGCCAGCAGCATCTAGTCCCTGGCACTGGGTTCCAGCGGTTTACCTCTGGCTAATTCAGGTTAGATGGTAAATGTCAGCACTAGACCCCCAACTTTCTCTCTGATGAGGTATTTGCAGCCCTATCCTTATATAGTTGCAGTCAGATCATTCTATCTTTTCCTTTTTTTTTTGGTTTGGTGCCAGTCCTGGGTCTTGAGTAAGGATCTAGACACAGTCCCTAAGCCTTTATGCTCAAAGCTAGTGCTCGAATGTTTGAGCTGCAGCACAACTTGTGGATTTCTCTATGCAAATGGTAGTGAGGAATCGAACCAAGGGCTTTGTACTTACTAGGCGAGCACTCTACCACTGAGCCTCAGTAGTGACAAGTGTATAAACAGATAAATGTGTAGATTGGTAGATAGACAGACAGATAGATAGATAGATAGATGTAGATATATTTAACGAGAGATGTCTGTAAATTATGAAATTGAATATAAATATTGACAATTAAATTATTCCTTCCTTTTTAAGTATCATGATTGAATGCATAAAATGTATTAATTGAAAATTAGTCAATGTAGTATAATTGTTGTGTATAATTTTATAATATAATCGTACACTAACTACTAATGTAATTGTTATTTTTACAGATGTCTATTGGAAAGCGTTTCTTCTTTAATTTTAATTTTAATTTTTTTAATTTGTTTTTTTTGGGGGGGGTCTGGTTGTGGGGCCTGAACTCTGGGCCTTATCGCTGTCTCTCAGCTCTTCAGCTCAAGGGTAGCGCTCTACCACTTGAGCCACAGCGCCACTTGCAGCTTTTTTCTTTTTGCTAATGTGGTGCTGAGGAATCGAACCCAGGGCGTCTAGCATTTCAAGGCAAGTGCTCTACCACTGAGCCACCTTCCCAGCCCTGGAAAGCGTTTCTTAGAATCTCCTGCCAGACATTCATTAGTGGGAATCCCCGGATTCAACCTTCAGGCCTAAGTTGCTGATTTCGGCTTGGCTTCCCTAATAGCCCGCCAAACATCAGCAATGTAAGGTCATGTACGTTGTCTAGGCATTGTTATTTAGACCCAGGATGGTACTATACAAAGGAAAAAAAAGTAAAACCATCTGATTGAACTTCTCAGTTTTATCCTTTTCCTTTTTATTTTTTTTGCCAGCCCTGAGATCTGAACTCAGGACCTAGGATTCCAGGATCAACTTTGGAAGAAATGCCAAGATTTGAGTTCAAGCCTGGTGCTTGGACTAAAAAAAAATAACAATAATTATAATGATAGCAATAATAATAATGATGATGATGATGATGATGATGATGATGATAAGGCCCTGGCTTGGAATTTGCACCATTTTACTGGCAGGCCTGGCATTTAAAATCAGGGTCTGGGTAACTCTGTGGCACTGTGGGTGAAGGGGAAGATCACCGTCCTTGAAGACAAGAACTTCAGAAAAGTTCCAAGGGCCTGAATTGAAGTCCGAGTACTGGAAAAAATAATACTAATATATGAGATCTATTTACATACATGGGTTTATTCCATATGACTTTTATTACCCTTATTTATTTAGTATAATTACACATAAAACATTTATTTTATAACATCATATCACGTATACTGAGACCCAGGACTTTCAGAGAGAAGGAAAAAAATGTGTGAAAATTGGCTTCTTACTCCATGAATACATTATTGGCCATGCGGGGATTTCAACTCACAGCCTACAATGCCCAGTCCACCAATGGGGTCACAGTCTTAACCCGGAAGATCTGAGTACTTGTGATCAAGCCACAGTAGTGCCATCTATCTATCTATCTATCTATCTATCTATCTATCTATCTATCTATCTATCTATCTATCTATCTATCTATCTATCTATCTATATGTGTGTGTGCATATATATATATGTGTGTATATATATATATATATATATGTATATATATATATATATATGTATATATATATAGTATACTGACAGAGGGAATGTGAGGATACTATTGAATTATATATTTTTACAAATAACGTGTTATTAAATTATGCATCCATTTAATGAAGTATCATCATCTAATACTTATTAAATATTAATAAAAAATCAGTCTATATCCATAATCATACCATGGTGCTAGAATGGAAGATATAAATTCAATAATTTTTGTGTGGCATTCAAAAATAAAGTCATGAATTAAGTGCAAATTTAATTATTACTTTTATAACATTCCATTAGCATTCACATGAATAGGAATGAGTTACTCAGGATCTCCCATTATTTGTGGGTGGCCATCCTAGCATTCGAATTCCAGGCCTGGGAAGTTTACTTCGAATGCAAACCATTGGTATGACACCGTGAAGAATTCAGATTGTCACGATAAAAAAGAACAACAAGAAGAAAAGGAAGCCAGGTGTCAGTGGCTCTTGCCTGTAATCCTAGCCCCTCAGGGGGCTGAGATGACAATTTGAATTCAGCTGGGTAGGAAAGACTGCGATATTCATAGTTCTTAAGAGATCACAGGAAATGAAAAGAAAATAACAACAAAAAAAAACCCTGAGTGGCCCTGAGTGGCTCAAGTTGCATAGCACTACCCTTGAGCCAAAGGGCTCAGGGACATGGCCTGGATGATGGGCATTCAGCAGGTAGCCATGCCCAGTCCCCCAACCTTGAAAAACTGGAACAAGCCCTCAGAGAGTACTAAGTCTGAGCAGGCAGCTTGAACAAACATCCTTCAGTGCAGTTTAAGAACTGAAGCCAGGAAGCATTTGCCTGGGCTGGTGTGTACAACTGGTGTGTATAACAGGTGAATTATGTCCTGGCACTTATCAAGGGAAACCACAATTCTTAGGCTGTAGGAATTGTCGAAGGTTGTGGCTCCATATCCTATATCCCTCTGTAGGATGTGAGCCTAGGTCTCTGGGGCTTGCTGGCCATCACTCATTCATCATTCCTCATTGCCGAGTCTCAGGCTGGTCCCAAATCCTAGGAAGATAGAAAATAAGCAGCAATTTCTGTGCCAAATGGGGTAATCCAATAAATCCCACCGTCATAACTCCTGTTAGAAGTAAGCCTTCAGCTTCAAATGTGGCTTACTGGTAGAGTGCTGCCTTAGCACACATGAAGCCCTGAGTTTGATTCCTCCCTAACACGGAAATAGAAAAAGCCAAAAGTGACACTGTGGCTTAAGCAATAAAAGTGCTAACCTTGAGCAAAAGAAGCTAAGGAACATGCCCAGACCCTGAGGTAAAGCTCCAAGACTGGCCAAAAACAAAAACAAAAAAAACAAAACAAAGGTAAGCATGGTAAGACATTTTCTACTGGGACGTAGAAGGGGGCCGAGGTTATGGGTAACAGGTAGAGGGCAGGTGCTGTTGCCTCACCCCATTAACCTTAGGTACTCATGAGGCTGAGATGTGAGGATCCCAAATACAAGCCGGAAAGTCTATATGATACTCTTTTCTCCAATTAAACTCCCCAAAAGCCAGAAGTACAGCTGTGGTTGAAGTAGTAGAGTGCTAGTCGTGAGCACAAAAGATCAGGGATAGCATCCAGGCCCTGAATTCAAACCCTAGGACTGGCACACGCACACACACGCACACACACACACACACACACACACACACACACACACACACACACACACACCAAGATAGAGAATTTGGCAGTCAGCCTGCACAATTTCCACCTCAGAAACTCAATATTTAAAAAAAAAAAAGAGGGAGAAGGGAGGAAAAAATCTTGCTCTAGGAGGTGATATAATCAGTGCCAAAATTCCACAGGAGTTCTAAGATGTGGAACAGGACAGAGAGCCTCAGGCACAAGGTACAGCATGGGCAAAGGTATTGATTTGTGGGGTAGAGCATGTGGTGTGGATGGAATGAAGGTTCTGTGGCTTCAGACAAGTCTGGCCGAACACTGAAAGTTGGGTCAAGTTTTGTACTTGAGTCACAGGTAGGGCAGAGGGAGGGGTCCCAGATTGAGGCCCAGAGAAAGATTAGCTTGACTCTTCACCAAAGACCCCAGACAATTTCTGTGGCTGGAAGCCTATTTTTCACAGCTCCTGACCCTCAGGCAGTCTTTGCATGGAGGAGTCAGGGCAAATGCAGGGATGAACTCTTGCTTAAGAAAAGTTTCTAGCTCAATCCCACCAGTGGCTCACCCCCTGTAAACCCTAGGTACTCAGGAGCCTGAGAGCAGAGATCATGGGTCAAAGCCATCTCAGAGGAGGAAAGTTAGTGAGACTTTCTTGACCATGAACTAACAAAAGCCAGAAATGGAGCTGTGGCTCAAGTGGTAGAATGTCCACATTGAGAAAAATTGTTAAGAGACTACAGGTCAGAACCTGAGTTCAGGCCCCAGAATTGGCACCTAAAAAATAAAGAAAAACTTTCAGGAGCTCCTAGTCCACTGTGGTGATAGGCCTCATCAGCCAGGCAAGGGTGGCTTATGTTGGCCCTCCTAGCTCCTCAGGTTGACATGTGAGGATTGCCTTGCAAATCCAGCCTGGGCAGGAATGTCCGGGAGACTCTGATCTCCAGTGATCCACCAGAAAGCCAGAAGCGGTGATGTGTCTGAATTGCTAAGCTGAAGAGCTGAGAGATGGTGCCCAGGCCCAGACTTAGAGCCCCATGACCAATACCTGGCCTAGTTTGACCTCATGCTGTGGCTCTAGGCAGACTACTTTCCACTGGGCTCCTGATGGTCTTCCAATGTCTATGTGTCCTACAAGTCTTGAAAGCAGCCTCCCTGAAAGCCTTTGCCTACAGAGCGGGACACGGTACAAGACAAGGATCAAGCCTTGTGGCATGGAGGTCATCAGCTGGGTCATCAGAAGGGCATCTGTCATGAGTGCAGTGTGGATCTGAGCACTAAATCGATGTCTCAGACCACGGTTCTGCGTCAGAAGGGGTAGACCAGATAACGCCGGCTCACAAGGGAATCACAAGAATGTGAATTTGTCAGGCACACCTTGGGCAGGTTTTGGGCTCATGAGAGACTTGTAGGCTGAGGAATCCAAAGCAGGCTGGCTGCTGCTTGTAGCAGTCACTATATCCCAGGAGTCCCAGGGTTCAGAGCCCTGCTTATCTCACCATTGCTCATTGGCAGATGAAGGTCTGCTATCATGGGATGACTACAAAGGATCATCCATAGTGTCCTTCCCTTGGTTCTATGGCCCCGTGCTGGGATGGAGGGGCAGGTTCCATGGAACTTCCTGCCATAGGCCAGACTCCTCAGCCCAAGAAGGACTTAAGGAGAAACTACTGACGTAGCTTGAGAGTTTACTTGGATTATGCCTCAGGACTGCCCCTAGTTCTAGCTCAGCTTATCATTACTACGTTCCTCAGTGTGTGTGTGTGTGTGTGTGTGTGTGTGTGTGTGTGTTTGTGTATGTGTGTGTGTGTGTGTGCATACACACACATGTGCATGCGAATGTGTGCATGAGTGAAACTTAGTAGTAGGGCTTGACTTCAGGGCCTGTGCTCTATCCCTCAGTTTTTTCATTCAAAGATAGCACTCTAACACTTGACCACAGCTTTTCTTCCAGCTTGCAGGTGGTTCTTGGGAGAGGAGAGTCTCACAGACATTTCTTGTTGGGCTGCATCTGAATGTTAGTCCTCCGATCTCAGCCTGCTGAGGGAGCTAGGAATATGAGAGCACGAGCCATTAGAATCTGGCCTCGCTTTCCTTCTTGGATAAAACAGAATACCTATTTCCTAGCCAAGCACCCATCTACAGCTATCCCTCTTTCCCTTCCCCTAACCATCTGGGATTCAGAGGAAACATACTCTTCCCTGAGGACAAAGAAAAAGGATGCCCTGACAGGTTTGAGCTTTATGTTCTCCACAGAGTCAGGGGCTGCTGGGAGCTGATGTACAGGTCAGAGATCTAGGCCAGGGCAAGTAGACAGCTGTTAGAACAGATAGTATGAAAAGACATCCGTGCAGCTGCATGCAAGTGGCTCATGCTTATAATCCTAGCTACTCAAGGCTGACACTGGAGGATCAACCAAGATTCAAAGCTAGCCTGGGCATACTCTTATCTCCAAAGAATCACCAAAAAGCTGGGAAGAAGAAATACTATAATTCAAATGTTAGAGCACCAAACATGTGCAAACAAGCTAAAGGTTACCCCTAGGCTCTTCAAGCCTTGATAAACACACACACACAGAAACACACACACACACAACCCATATGCATGCAAAATCAGAGATTTCTACACTGTAACCTTTGGGTATTCTCTACCTTTTTCCCCACTAAGTCTGGTGGTTGTTGGCCTAGGAGTTGGATGCATCCAACACCACCTGACATCTATAATTTTGGGAACACACTGGCTATAACGTCAGCCTTCCCCAATCCCAGATCCTTGATTGGATCATGGTCTATCCAGACCCTTTGGGGTTCCTTTTACAGACTTGCCAAGATCCTTTAAAGAGGCATCACACGCTGGTCACTGGTGGCTCAAGCCTGTCAAGTTAGCTACTCAGGAAGGTGAGATCTGGCTTCCAAGCCAGCTCGGGTAGGAAAGTGTGAGACTCTTATCCTCGAAGAACCATCAGAAAACAAGAAGTGTCCCTGTGCTCAAGTGGTAGAGTGCAAGCCTTGAGAAAAAGAGCTCAGGGACAGCGCTCATGGAAAACAACAACAAGGAGAGGCATTGCATGTTGGCTTTGGGATTGGCATGGGCCAAATATTGGAAATTTCAAGTGCACCAAGATAAAGCAGTACCTCCTTTAATCCCATGCTCCTCTATCTTGTCCAACCCGTGGCCTTGGCCGTGCTTTGGGTCAAGATGGCTCTGGCTTGACGGGAAAGCTCCAAGGAGGAAGATCCCAGACCAATTGCCCTGGCTCCTTCCTCCATTCTCACACTGCTGCTTCTGCTCTTTGCCATAGACCTTCTTCCTGAAATCTATCCATGAGATCATTGACACCGACACAATGGTGAGTGGTGGGTCCAGCCTAACTCGGGGAAGTCAGAGGTGGAAGTCAGTTTGGGACTAGGAGCTTCTACCCTGGGTGTGGGCTGAGGCCAGTGTTGACATTTATTTCATTCTGAGCCTTGCAGGGGTAGGGGACAGTGTAGACAAAATATTGCATCAGGTAAGACGGGAATCTGTAAGACCACTTGTGTTGGGGAGACTGTGGGACTCAGGGGACCACTGTTCTTGGTACTCTTCTCTCAGATGTCCCTCTCCCTCTCTCATGCCTCAATACTAAAAGAGAAACTTTAAGTAAGGGTGTCAATGAGGGGGCAAGGAAGTATTTCTGCGTGAGCCAGACTTGTGCTTCATATTCATCCTAACCCCTAATTCCTATTTATCTGAGGATTGGCCATATGGGTTTAGGGGTGGGGGATCATCCTAGATGAGAATGTAGCTCAAAGATAGTCACCTAGCAAGCCTGAAGCCCTGGGTTCAATTCCACAACGAAAACCTGGAAGGGGAGGTGGGGCTCAACTTGTAGACCACCAGTCTTGATCAAATGGAGCTCAACGACAGTGGCCAGGCCCTGAGTTCAAGCCCGATAACTGGAAGAACAAATCTTTGTTGAGGCTTTATTTTCCCTTTGGAAACGATTTATGCTTTGTGATAAACACAACATGGGCCTCTTCCCTGGCCACCAATGGGCCATTAGATGTCCCTGGAATTTGGGCCTCCTCCCAACAGCCTCTGCTCTACTAGGCCCACAGATTACCCTTCCATCACCAGGCAGATGGAGGCCTAGAGAAGCCCACCTGGCCACCTAGTTCTGGTGGCTGCTGAGGATTTTGGGACTCAGCATGTCACATAGGGAGTCATCATCCCCATCAGTCTACAGGAAAAAGGGATGGAGCACTGCAAGCCTGAGTGCACCAGCTGTGGTAGTTTTGGATTTGGGGATCTGCCCCAGGATATGCTCTGTGGGCTAGTCCTGTACGGGGCATGGAACCCTGACCTCTCCTCTTGCAGTTTCCACACTATCCTGAAGTTGCAATTCTTCAAAACCTTTCTGCGCCTCCCTCATCTTGACCACCCAGAAGACTGAGGCCTCTGAAGCAGCTGCACTGGTGGGGAGCCCAGCCTGTGTCAGCATTTGGAGCCCTGTGTAGGAGTGAGAGCAGCTCTTGCAGCTATCTACTCTTCATCTTCTCCTGGGACAGCTGGCACATGCATGGTGCTTTCTCCTGACACAGCTGATCCAGAATGAACATCTGTCCTTTACATGCCAGGAGGGATTCCTGGGCAGTGCGGATATGTGCCGACAGCTGGTTGCATCAATGGTGGAGCTCATCTGCAGGACTCTGGAAGTCCACCTCATCAGGCAGGTTGTGGATGAAGCAGATTTTCTTCTCGGATGTCCACATGTCCCACTTCCCATTGTCTCACATGTTGTGGTGACAGCTCACGGGGCGGAGGACCTGTGGCTCTGGCTCTATCTGGCACTGAGCTGACCAGAAAGGGGGAGTGCCTTAAGCAGTCCGGCAGGAGATTCCCCCTGTGGATCTCAGCCTCTGAGAGTGCTAACAGAGCCACATCCCTCTCAGTTTGGGGGACATCTCCATCCTCTGCCATGGGCACATTGAGGAGAGTCGCTTCCTCAGATTTTGCTTCTCCAGGGTTCACAGCTTCCCCTTCCACAGGGAAAGCCAGGAACCTCAGCTGGGCCTTCAGGTGCTTCCTCTATAGACTGGTCACTTCCAGGCACTTGAAACTGTCCTGTCACTTTGGGGGCACAACCTAGTGCCCCAGTTGGTCGGACCCTGCAAATGTTTCAGCTGCTCCAACAGCTGGGTGAGCTTCTGCAGGTGCTACTGCAGGACCTACTACTTGGAGCACAGCTGCTCATTTGAAGTGATGTGATGCTCACAGGTGGCTCTGAGCTCCTGCATCTAGGCCAGAGACTGCTCCTGCTGCTCCTGCATTTCCCGAATTGCTTGGCTCTCTCTCATCCACCTCTTTCCATTCCTCTATCTTCTCCTCTGAGCAGTCCAGCTGTTCCGGCAGATGTTTCTTCACCTGCTGCTCTGAGTCCAACGATGCTAGAGAGAGCCTCCTTCTCACTGCTCACCCTGTGGAGAGCGTCCCGCAGCAAGACCAGCTGTTCCTCCAGCTGTGGGTTGCACACACATGCACATCGTGGGGTCTCGGGGATCTCCTGCAGATCCTTGGTTTGCTTCTCTAGTCTTCCCAGTTGCTCCTGCTGCTCCCCAATCTGGAGATGGAGTCTCTGGTTTTCCTGGACCTAGATATGAAGTTGTTCCTCCAGGTATTTCAACCCCATCTGCATGCGGTAGGTGTGGGCCTGCAGTTCATGCTCCTCCTGAGATGGACCCTCGGGGGGCCATGGCTCTGCCAGGTTCCTTCTCTGTCCCCCAAGTTATTCTCTAGGTGCAACACCTACCTCGATCCTCACTCCTTCTCCTCTGTCAGTTGGTTTACCTGCTCGGTCAGCCAACAGGCCTCCTCCTTCTGCGCGGACCTCTCAATGCTCAGGTTCTGCGAGAAGGTGTCTGTCTCCAGATTTGCTGCGGTCACCATTCAGCTCAGGTTGTCCTGAAGTCTCTTTAGTACCTCACACCCATCCAGCACTTGTTGGAATTTGCAGATTCTGTTCTTCTTGTTGCTCCTCTATGTCCAGAGTGCTTCCAGCTTCTCCTAAATCTCTGTGTTCACTTGCTCCAGGTCATAGAAGCTACTGCCTTTTTCCTTGAGCTGAAGTGTTACATCATTCAGCTGTTCAAACATTTCAGTCTCCTTCTGTAAGTAGTAACCACAGAAGCCTCCATCTCCGGCTCCCCCATATGCTGCTCTGCAGCCTGTAGGCAGCTGGTTAGAGCTTCATGCTCCATTTCTCTGTCATATGCCATGAGCTTTATGTGGGCTTGTGCCGATTGTAAATCACTTTCTGCTGAAACCAACCTCTGTATGGGTAGCTTGTGGATGTCTAGCTCTGTTTTTGGTGCTTTGTGCACTTGGGCTACCTTCTCCTTCTCTTTCTCTTGTCAGTCCTGCAGGTCTGTCTTTTCCTGCTTCAGTGGTTGGATCTTGGCACAGAGCACCTGTTTTTCTTCTTTTGCTGCAGTACAGGGAAGGCACCACATGTTGGTAGCACCTCTGCAGATTCTTGGTGGTATCGGGACCCTTGACACTCTGGACAGTGATGGCTGTGACTGTGTCCAAAGGCAGGGGAGGCCTGTAGTAGGCATCACCTTTGGCCAGACCCTGCATTGAATCACCCTCCCAGTAGTGTTTGTCTTTGGGATCCTTCTCTTTTTTGTATTCTTTGTTTTCTTGAATGTTGAAGGTCTGACAGGAGGATTCTTCTGCTGGTGTTCTGGCAGTAGTTTGTTGCCCGCAGCTCTGTCTCAGAGTCTTGTTGTTTCAGACATCTGAACGCTGGGATGGGAAAGATGGGCTGGCCACATCCCCAGGCTCTGGGAAATCCTGTAATCTCCCACTCACTGACTAGGTCATCAATTTCTGATTGTACTCCAAATTCGCCTTGAGATTCTTGCTTACCACTCAAATGCTACTAGTGGTGTCAACCAACAGACAGTCAGATGGCTGCACAGATTGTTGTGTATGTCTGTTTGTTGCCAGTCAGTCCTGGACATTGAACTCAGGATCTAGGCACAGTCCATGAGCTGCTTTTCCTCAAAGCTACCCCTCTACCACTGGAGTCACATGGCTCTACTTCTGGCTTTGTTGACACTGAAGTTGGACAGGGGTCTCAGGTACTTTCCAGACTAGGGTGACTTTAAATATGAATCTCCTTTCACAGCTTTGTCAGTATCATGGAGTACTTCTGAGAGCCACTGGTGCCTGCTTAATCATTGGTCTTGCTGATTTTCTTGGACAGACTGGTGAGTTCCCTATCTTCGGGTTCAAGTGGTGGATGCTGGAGCCCACAATTTGAATCCTGGTCCCGCCACCTCCAAATGGCAGGAGATCCTAACTCATTTTATCCATATAAATACCAATAGAATGTGATGTATGTCATGATTGAATGGGCAGTTCTTGAATGATTCTAGGATAAAATTATATACAATTATATTCTACGATACTGATTAATCTTAATCAATACTTTATGAAGCGTTTAAAAAATTACATTCATTAAAGGGAGAAATAATGAAATACCTAAGAATTGGTTGTCATATAGCATAGAGATGCCATTTTTTTCTGCCAAGACTGGGATTGCAACTCATGGTGTGGGTAACTCTGTTGCACTGTGTAGGAAGGGGAAGCTTGCTTTTTTGAAGTCAAGAAATTCAAGTCTGTTCCTTAGGCCTAAAATCGATCCCCACCACTAGAAAACATCCTATTTGTGGGTGAAGGGGAAGCTCACTGTCCTTGAAGACAAGAAATTCAGACCAATTCCCAGGGCCTGAATTGAAGCCCCAGCACTATAAAAATTACACACATGAGTTTAGTGAGTATGACGTTTATTACCCTTATTCATTTAGTATTATTACGCATATAACATTTCATTTATTACATCCTATCATACAGGATAATTTGCATATGAATTATACATCATACTGAGACCCAGGACTTTCTTTTCAGGAAAAAATGTGTGAAAAGTGGCTGCTTACTACATGAATAAATTTTTGGCAATGCTGGGATTTCAATTTACAGTATAAAATGTCCAATCCATAAATGGGGTCAAAGTCTTAGCACACCAACCTCTGGCAAACTGAGCTGCCAGGAAGTTCTGACGACCTGTTACTTGTTATCAAGCCACAGTAGTGCCCTATATACATGTGTGTGTGTGTGTGTGTAGATTGATGTGTATATATATATATATTTAGAAAGAGAGAATGTGAGGATATTATTAAATTATATATATAGTTACCAATAATTAGTTATTAAGTTATGTCTCCATTTAATGAAGTATCGTGGTTGAATACTTATAAAAGCATTAATTAAAAATTAATCAATATCCTTCCATTACGGGAATCATAACATAGTGCTAGAAGAGAAGATATAAATCCAATGATTTTTGTGTGGCTTTCTAAAAAGGAATCATGAATTAACTGCAAATTTAATTACTTTTATAACATTCTATTAGCATTCATGTAAATAGGAATGAGTTTGTCAGGATCTCCCTCCATTTGTGTGTGGCAGTCCTGGGATTCGAGCTCCAGGCCTCAGAAGTTTACTCTAATGCAAACAATTGGAATGACATTGAAGATTTCAGATTGTCACAATTAAAAAAAAGAACAACAAGAAGAAAAGAAAGCCAGGTGTCAGTGGCTCCTGTATGTAATCCTTGCTCCTCAGGAGGCTGAGATGGAGAGAATGCCAATTTGAATTCAGACAGGGCAGGAAAGTCTGCAACACTCTTATTTCTAAGAAATCACAGGAAAATATCCCCATGGGTTGGGGCTGTGGGTCAAAGGCAGAGTGCTACTCTTGAGAAAGGAAGAGGTGATCAGGGATAGGGCCTAGTCTCATATTTCAACCTGAGACCTGCCAAAGAAAATAAGAAGGCAGTAACCCCATGTGTCTGTCTATATATGGATGATGTACGGATGATATGCATTCAGCAGGTTGCCCATGACCAGACCCTCAACCTGGGAAATCTGGGACAAGCCCTCAGAGAGTACTAAGTCTGAGCAGTAGCTTGAACAAAGCATCCTTCTCTGCCATTTAATAACTGAAGCCCAGAAGGCTTGCCTTGGCTGGTGTATGCAACGGGTTCATTAAGTTCTGGCTGAGATGTCCAATTGGGACATCTTCCTAGGCTGTAGGAGTTGTGGAAGGTTCTGGCTCCATATTACATATCCCTCTGTAGGACTTGAGCCTAGATCTCTGGGGTCTGGTGGCTATCACTCATTCATCATTCCTCCTTGCCGAGTCTCAATCTGCTCCCAAATCCTGGCAAAGATATTAAATGGCCAGCGATTTCTGTGCTGAAAAGAGTATGCCAATAAATCTCACCCTCATAGTTCCTGTTAGAAATAAGCCTTGGGCTGTGAATGTGGCTAAGTGGTAGAGTGCTTACCAAGCAAGCATGAAGCCCTGGGTTGGATTCCTCAGTACCACATAAACAGAAAAAACCAAAAGTGTCACTGTGGCTTAAGTGATAGAATGTAGCCTCGAGAAAAAGCTTCTCAGGTACATGCCTAGACCCTGAGTTCAAGCCACAACACTGGCAAAAAAAAATGTGAGCTTGGTGAGACATTCTCTTCTGGGATTCAGAGGAGGGCCGAGGTTATAGGTAAGAGGTAGAGGGCAGGTGCTGGTGGCTCACCCCTGTAATAATAGCACTGAGGAAGTTGAGATCTGAAGATAATAACTGTAAGCTTGTGCAGGCAGGAAAGTCTATATGAGACTCTTATCCAATTAAACACCAAAAAAAAAAAAAAAAAAAACCAGAGCTGTAGTACAAGTAGTAGAATGCTAACCTTGAGCATAACAACTGAGGCATAACATCCAGGCCATGAATTCAAACCCCAGGACTGGCACAAACACACACACACAAACACACAGACACACAGACACACACACACACACACACACACACACACACACACACACACACACACACACACACCAAGATAGAGCATTTGACAGTCAGCCTACAAAAGTTCAATCTCTAGCAACTCAGTATTAAAAAAAAAGTGAGAGAAGGGAAGGAAAGACTTGCTCCAGGAGGTGATATGACCAGTGCCAAAATTCCACAGGAGTTCTAAGATGTGGAACAGAGGGCCTCAGGCAGAAGGTACAGAGCATGCGCAAAGGTCCTGAGGGGTGGTGTAGAGCAGGTGGTGTGGGTGGAATGAAGGTTCTGTGGCCTCAGACAAGTCTAGCAGAACACTGAAGGCTGGGTCAAGGTTTGTACTTGAGTCACAGGTAGGGTAGAGTGTGGGGTCCCAGAATGGGGCTCAGGGGAAGATTAGTTTGACTTTTTACCAAAGACCCCGGCCAATTTTGTGGCTGGAAGCCTATTTTTCACAGCTCCTGACCCTCAGGCCCCCTTACCATGGAGGAGTCAGGGCAAATGCAAGGAAGAACTTTTGCTTAAGAAAAGCTTCTACCCAATCCCTCCAGTGGCTCAACCCCCGTAAATCCTAGCTATTCAGAAGTCTGAGATCAAAGATCGTTGGTCAAAGCCAGTTCAGCGGAGGAAAGTTAGTGACACTCTTCTGGCCAATAAACTAACAAAATCCAGAAATGGAGCTGTGGCACAAGTGGTAGAGTACCAGCCTTGAGGGAAAAATTAAGAGACCAGAGCCCAGACCTGTTGGGTCTTCGTCCGCCCCACGAAAGACAGACTGGGTCCAAGGAAAGGTAAGTGTGGTGCTCGCCCATTCCCCAGCCTCCCTCAGCCCAGGAGACAATGAGACACAGCGGTGAGCCAAATCCAGCAGGTAGAAAACTCCTTTATTAACAGAGAGCAGCCCTTTTTAAAGCAAAAAAGGGTGGGTGGCATGGCAAGGGAGGAAGAGGAACCAATCACTGTCAAGGTCACACCCTATCATGCACATGAGCCTTCACGGGCTGGTTACGCACTGATCGGAAGATCAATTGGGCTCTGCCCACTCTACTCTCTCCCAGCGCCATCTTGGCTGCCCATGTGCCCTACAGTAAGTTAGGCTCTGCCCACTCAACCCCCTCCCAGTGCCATCTTTGCTGCCCATGTGCTCCACACAGACCCTGAGTTCAAGCCCCGGTACTGGCACAGAACAAATAAGGAAAGTTTTCAGGAAATCCCAGTCCACTGTGGAGAAAGGCCATTATCAACTGGGCGCCGGTGGCTAATGCCTGTCATCCTAGCTACTCAAGCCTGAGACCTGAGGATCAGTCAAAATTAAAAGCTAGCCTGGGCACACTCTTATGTCCAATGAATCACCAAAAAGCTAGGAAGCAGAGCTACTGTAGTTCAAGTGGTACAGCACCAACCTTGTGAAAACATGGTAAAGGGTAGCACCTAGGCTCTGAATTCATGTCCTGGTAAACACACACACACACACACACACACACACACACACACACACTAATATCCTTAACAGATGCCAGTGGCTTATACCAGCAATCCTAGCTACTCAAGAAGCTGAGATCTTAGGATGGCAGCTTGAAGCCAGAACAGGCAAGAAAGTCCACGAGACTCTTATCTCCACTAAACTACTAAAAAAAGTTGAAAGGTGAGCTCTGGTTCAAGTGGTAGAATGTTAGCTTTGACCAAAGGAAGTTCAGGGACATTCCCTAGGCCCTCAGTTCCAGCTCTAAGATCTTTTTAAAAGATATCCTTTGCCCCCCCCAAAGGCCATAAATACTGATTTTGTGATCCTAGACCTCACTTCCACTCCTGCCACTTCCACAGTACTACCACAAGTGGCTGGTGTGTGGCCAACACTGGGTTAAGAAGTGAAAGTACACAAGGGGGTGCATAGCCAGGTAAACACTAATACCACAAAATAATTAGGTATTGGCCATACCAGTCTCTCATCCCCCAGTTCCCTTGCCCTGGAATCTAAAGTCTGTGCCTCTGTATTCTGAGCATCTGGAATAGTCTAGAAGGACCTGAGAGGCCAGCTGGGGCCGTAAGATAGGCTGTCCTGTGATAAAGTACATTTACATTTCCTAGACACTGATCTATACTTCCAAGCCACCTTGGCCTCACCTCCCATGTAGCCTTATCCTCCTTGCTTGGGCAGCTTTCAGTGAGCTGTCAAGCTTGAGGTGTCCAGAGCCACCAGCAATCCCCCATTCCCCACTCCACTGCCAGCCTGCTGAGAGGGATGTGCAGTCAGAGGCCCAGCTGAGGAAAAAGATAAGACATCACATGACTGAGGCCCTCCCTCTCAGGCAGAGGAGACCGTATGCCAGCTAGCATCGCTGACCCAGAATCCCCTGGAGGCGGCCAAATATTGGGACAGCCAGACTTGTGCCCCAGAGAAAAGTTGGAAAACAGGCCTGTGGCAATTTAGGACTCATTGTAGACCCTGATAGGGGGCTAAAGGCAAGGTCTGTGTGAAGGAGGGGCACCATCTGAGGTCAGAAATAGGCAGACCAGCAACCAGGAAGGGGACAAAAAAAGACGAGGAAAAATTACACACACACACACACACACACACACACACACACACACATGGATATTCCAAGCCCTTGCAGTCCCTGAGAACAAACCCTGAACTCACTCTATTAGGATCACATCAAACCCGTGAGAAGATGGCACTATCATACTCAGACTAACTGTAGACACAATATTGAGCCTCTCATATCTAGAATGTCTCATAACCCAGCATGGAATTTCCTACCGTACACATTGCAATGTGAAAAACTCAGCCAACCTCTTCGTTTATTATTGGTCATGGGGTTAGAACTCTGGGTCAGGGCGCTGTGCTTCAGCTCTTCAGCTGAAGATGAGCATTGTACAATTTGAGCCACAGTTCCCTTTCCTGTTTTCTAGTGGCTCATTGGATATCAAGACCCACAAACTTTCCTACCCAAGCTGGCTTTGAACCTTGGTCTTTATATCTCAGCTTTATGAGTCGCTAGGATGACAGTTGTGAGCCACCGAAGGCGCCAGACTTCATCCATCTCATATACCCAGAGGAAACCCAATTCATTAGGCCACAAATTTCTTTTTATTTTATTTTATTTTATTTTATTTGTGAACATACTGTAGAGAGGGGTTACAATTACATGGGCAAGATAATGCGTACATTTCTTACCAAGAATTGCAGCCTCCTAATTGTTTACCCTTCACATCCCTTCCCAGCCTCCCCCATTCCCCCGCAGTCCCAATCCTTCTCCCCACCTCCCCCCCACCGCCCACACTGACATTGTAAAGTTCGTTATGGACATGACAACTTGTACTTCTCATTGTTGCAACAGGTCCACCTGGATCCTTAAACGACATTTTTTCCCCATCTCCTCCACAAGTTATACTGACATCAAATATAGTGAAAGCAGGGGTTATACTGTGGGGGAGGGACATACAAAGCAACAAAGAAATAATCTTATAAATGCGTTAGAAACACATGCATGAAAGAAAAAAAAACATTAAAATACATATCTAATGGTTCATTTTCCTAACATCACATTATCTGACCTTTTCCGCTTGGCTCATACATATACTAGATATTGAAAATAAGGGAAACCATGGGGCCTATGTTTCTTAGGCCACAAATTTCTTTTCATACTTTAACACCAAGCATCCAAATCCATCCTTCATTAGGGAAAATACAGACACAACAATCCCACCCCTGCACCCATTTGCCCACTCCTTGCCTGCCATATGCCTCGACCACTTGAGTTCTTGGTAAGGCACCATCCATTCTACTGTGGCTTCAAACTGGCGCAAACTTGGGGAGTTCTTTGAAATGTCTATAAAGTGAGGCCAGCACCTGGTCTCTCAATCACAGCACCCTCCCACACAGAACTCCATATTTTTGCAGCGAAAATGTTTTACTTTCTTTCTTTTTTTCGATTGTGGGCTTGAATGCTGGGCCTGAGTGCTGTCCCTGAGCTCTTCAGCTCAAGGCAAGTACTCTACTACTCGAGCCACAGCACCCCTTCCAGTTTTCTGGTGGTTTGTTGGAGATAAGAGTCTTAGGGTCTTTCCTGCCCAGTCTGGCTTTGAACCATGATCCTCAGATCTCACCTCCTGAGTACCTAGGATGACAGCCATGAGCTACTGGCACCCAGCAAAACATACTTTTCAATGCCTGTCATTTTATCCTCTCAGGAGACTAAGATATGAGGACTGTAGTTGGATGCCACCCTTGGCAGCAAAGTGTTTAATCTCCAATTAAACACCCCCAAACCTGGAAGTGGAGCTGTGGCTCAAGCAGTAGAAGGCTCGCCTTGAGCTGAAGAGCAGAGGGATAGCGCCCAAGCCCAGAGTTCAAGCCCCATGACTTACCAAAAAACATTTCAGTTTTCACTAACTACTAGGAGCAAAAATGTGAGATTGAATTGTAACTAGGGCATTATCATTATATTTATTTCTCAGTGAACATTCTTGTAATGATTAATGAGGGTTTTCCAGCCAGGTTTAGCTTGAGAGTTAGTGTTAAGTAATGGATTAGATGGTAAGTAAATCTGAAATTGTTCAGGGTACAGGGGTTCAGGAAAAGGTAGGATCATTGGAAACTACAGTATTTTTCCTGATAAGAGAATTTGAGGACAAATATTATAATACTTCATGTTTGGAAACATGATAACTTCTGAGGTAGAGTCAGAAAATTTGTGGGAATTAGGACAAATTGAAGCGCATTTCAGATTGCAAACTGGAGTATCCATTAGAATGATTAAAAACTAGTCTTTTTCTTAAACATTAGAATTGGACTATCATTAAAGTGAAAGTTAGGTTTCAGTTCCAGCTGGAGTTAGAGTTAGCCTTAGGGAAATGGAAAATTTAGGGTCAAACTGAAAGTAAATCTTCGAATAACAAGTCTAGTTAGAATTAGGATGAATGTGAAATAAGAAACTGCTAATAATATTAAGATTAGGGTATGATTAGTGTGAGGGTTAGCCTGAATATTCCAGTTAGGGTTCGGGTTACAAAAATGGCAAGATACTGTGTAAAACTACAAACTATTTTTAGAAAGATGAGTTGAATCAAAGTTAGGATGAATAAAAACTAATGTATTTGTATGGCTTTTAGAATCCAAAGGCTATTAGTTCTAGGGTTAGGGTTACTGTTCTAGTTCAGGTTAGACTTAGGCTAAGGGAAGGGTACGCTTTATGGTAAAAGTTCTCTACTAACATTTTCAAGTAAAATAAGTTTGAAATTTAACAAAAACTACAGAGTTTTCCTAAGTTTTCTATTCACTTTTGAATAGGGTTAAATTTAGAGTTAGGTTACTAGTAAGGTTTATATATAGTTAAAGTTAGGTACTAAACTAGATTTAAAAAAAAACCTGCAACTTCTTTTTGGAGATATAGGAGTTCAGTAACCGTTAAGATCAGTGGAAACTGTGATCGTTTTCATGATATGAAGATTTAAGGTTAATGATTCATAATAGGGAATGATTTCAGGTTCCAAGTCAGGGAATCTGTAGGATTTGGAAGCAAACTGCAAATTATTTCAAAGAAAATTAGTATCTGTTAGAATGTGTGTAAACTCGAGTATTTTCCATTAATTTTAGGATTGGGTTACTATTATCATCAAGATTACTCTTAGGGTTCTGTCCAAGATTAGAGTTAGAATTAGGGAAATGGAAGGTTGAGAAATTGAGTGACTTACTTTCTTTGTGTATGTATATGCACTATTCTAAGGCTTGAACTCAAGGCTTGGGTTTTGCCCCTGAGCTTTTAGCTGTAGGCTAGCATTCTACCACTGGAGCCATGAGTGCACTTCTAGCTTTCCTTGACAGTGAATTGGAGATGAGAGTCTCACAGACATTCCTATCTAAGCTGACATTGAACTGAAATCCCCAGATCTCTGCCTTCTGATTTAAGGTAGGATTAATGCATGAGCTACTAGTGCCCAGGAAATTGCCTGAATTATACTGATTGTTTTTACTTTTGTTCAAGATTGAGACTTGAATTCATTATCTGACAGCTTTGCTCACTAAGTAGCACTCTGCCACTTGCGCCATATCTTCAAAAATGATTATTTTAAATAGCTGGAAATCATTTAATTTTCTTCAGATGATATGTATCATTAGTGTTGTTCTAAAACTTACCCTAACCAAAAACGATTTATTGACCCTAGAGATTATCTGAGCAGATTCTCATGCTTTGCTTCTAATTGCATAACATTCTAGGGACATGATTTTTTAATTATTATTTTAAGCAGCATGCAGTTATCATTAAATAAAGCAGTTTATGCATACAATATACCTTGATCAATGCCAACCCTTTCAAAATTCTCATCCATCCCTCCCCTATATACCTCTTCCTTCACTCTTCTTAATTTTGTAGGATATTTACTGGATTCCTCTCTGCATTTTCCCTCTTTTCTTCTATTCAATCTTCTACCTTTTCCCACTTCACTCCTCTTTTGACTACCCACTTCCAGCAACTCTACTCCTGGGCATTTACCCGAAAGATTATAAACCAGGATATAGTAACGGTATCAGCACAACCATGCTTACTGAATCAGCCCAGATACTCCTCAACAGAGAAATGTATCAAGTAAATGTAATACACACACACACACACACACACACACACACACACACACACTGGAAATTCTACTTACCCATCAGAAAGAACATTGTACCATTTGTGTCTCTCATTTCTCATTTCATCTGCCTGGTATCTCATTGCCATCGTATTGTCCCTGTACTGCAGTAACTGATACATGCACACTGATGTAAAAGATTTTCAAGGTTATGTACTAACCATAGATTCCTGGGTATGAGTTCTCTGCTCATTCTCTTTGTCTATTCTTGCCTTTGACTAGTGATTGTACAGATTTATTTGTACCATTTGCTACACAGAAAAGGGATGAACCATATATATATGTATCTCTCTCTCTATATGATTATATACATACACACACACACACACACACACACATATATATATATATATATATATATACACATACATGGATATATGCACACATATGGATATATATTAAACACTTGAGTACATTTTATGTTTTCAAGAATTATGGAGCTAACAAAAATCACATGCATTTTCCTACTTTTTCTATTTTTTCAAAACCTAAAGAACTTTGTCTCTTTTGAATACCTAATTTTTAAGATAATATCACCATCTCTCATATGTCAGTGGCCTTGAAATTAGATGTTCAAATACGACAAAGTTATTTAGTCTTTTTGGTGGAAGAAAGGCATATTACTAGGGTTCTATTCAGGGGTTCTCTGCTTGCTAGACAGGACTTTGTCTGTATAGCACCAAGCATATCAACTACTTTTGCCATAATTCTAGTCCATTTTATTTACTTGAGGTCTTGAACTTTTGCCTTGGTCGGATCTTAGATTGACTGAGACTTTGCTACCTATGCCTCAAAACATAATTAGCTAGGATTACAGATGTGAAACACTATGGGCAACTCATTTGTTGAGATGGCTGTCTTGGCAATTATTTCTTTGGCCTGGCCTCAGACCAAGATCCTTGTCATTTCTGCTTCCCAATCAGCTGGGTTACAGATGGGGCTACTATACTTGGTGTACATGACACCTTCTGTTTTTTGTTTTTGTTTTTTTGTCGGTCGTGGGGCTTGGACTATGGGCTTAGGCGCTGTCCCTGCACTCTTCAGCTCAAGGGGAGTGCTCTACCGCTTGAGCCACAGTACCAGTATCGGTTTTCTAGTGGTTTTATTGGACATAAGAGTCTCATGGATTTTCTTTCTCTGGCTGTCTTTGAACCCTGATCCTCAGATCTCAGCATCCTGAGTAGCTAGGATTACAGGCGTGAGCCACCAATGCCGGGCACACATTCTGATTTTAAAAGAGTTTTTCATTGTAAAAATACTGTGTAGAGGGGTTATAGTTACATGAGCAAGTTATTGAGTACATTTTCTATCAAACATTGTTACCTCCTCCTTTGTTTTTCCCTTCCCCTCCCCTCCAACCTCCACAACTACATTCCCCTCTATTCCCTTCCCCCATTTCCCAGCCTATATTGCAATTATCCTTTTACAACACAGTGTCTTGTGCATCTCATTGATACGATGGGTCAGCCTATATCACTATTTATCTATTTTGTTTTTTCCCTTCCCCTCCCCAAGCTAGAGAAGGGTGTATACAAGATGCAGGACACCGACCCTAAATACAGTGAAAACAAGTGTTAAACAATGAGGGAGGAACATAAAAAAAAAACAAAAACACATGGTAGATTATAAACCCTATCTTGGGGTTCATTTCGCTTAACAGCATCGTTTCTTGTCCTATGTACATAGCTTTTGAACTTTTATGCTTGTCCCAGACATATAATAGTTATTGCAAATAAGGGAAACCATAGGACCAATTTTTCTTTGCTTTTGGCTTACTTCACTTGATATAATGTTTTCTAAGACCTCACTTAGTGCTCCCCTATTATCCAGCAGTCACCATTTTGGGGCATTTACCCTAATGATCACACACAAGACCATACTAAGCTATGGTTACACACACAATGGAATTCTATGCCTCCATCAGAGAGAATGACATCGCCCCATTTGCTAGGAAAGACGCAGAAACAATTGTATTAAGTGAAATAAGCCAGGCTCATATAACCATAAGTCCCATGGTTAGTCTTACTTGGAGTAACTAGTACATGGTACCATATAACCACATAAGAGGATGTTATGTGAAATTAACCCCAAGGTAGGGCACAAATGATTTTTATTCCATGAGATTCTTATCTCTATATAATCCCCCAAATAAAGTTGGAAGGGGAGCTGTCGTTCAAATACAGAGCACCACCTTCAAGGGAAAAAGCCTAAGTGACAAGGTAAGATCCTAAATTTAAACCATATTATCAGCACTCAAAAAAGTTGATTTCTTTTCCTTGAGGTTTTTATTAAATTGCTCGGGAAAATAATCGACATTGTATTTATGTTTAGCATTACTATTAAAATCATGTTATATTTATTTATGTTATTCTTTATTTTCTTTTTTTTAATTTAATTTTATTTTATTTGTGAACATACTGTACAGAGGGGTTACAATTACACGGGCAGGATAATGCGTACATTTCTTACCAAGCATTGCAGCCTCCTCCTTTGGTTTACCCTTCACATCCCATCCCAGCCTCCCCCCTCCCCCCCAATCCCAATACTTCTCCTTCCCCCCCTTTCCTTCCCCCCCCCCGCACCGACTTTGTAAAGCTCATTTTGGACATGACAACTTGTACTTCTCATTGTTGCAACAGGTCCACCTGGATCCTTAAACAACTGGTATTTCCCCATCTCCTCCACAAGTTATACTGACATCAAATATAGTGAAAGCAGGGGTTATACTGTGGGGGAGGGACATACAAAGCAACAAAGAGATAATCTTATAAATGCGTTAGAAACACATGCATGAAAGAAAAAAAACATTAAAATACATATCTAAGGGTTCATTTTCCTGACATCACATTATCTGACCTTTTCAGCTTGACTCATACATATACTAGTTATTGCAAATAAGGGAAACCATGGAAACTATGTTTCTTTGTGTCTGGCTTACTTCACTTAATATAATTTTTTCCAATTCTTTCGATTTCCTCACAAATTGGGCAATGTCATTCTTTCTGATGGAGGCCTAGAATTCCATTGTGTATATATACCACATTTTGTTGATCCATTCATCTACTGAAGGGCATCTGGGTTGGTTCCATACCATAGCTATGGTAAATATTTCTGCAATAAACATAGGTGTGCTTTAGTATGGTCTTGTTTGTGATCATGTGGGTAAATGCCCAAAAGTGGGATTACTGGGTCATAGGGGAGCTCTATGTGGAGCCTTTGAGGAACCTCCATACTGCTTTCCACAGTGGTTGAACAAGTTTATACTCCCACCAAAAATGTAGTAAGGTTGCCTTCTGTCCACATTCCCTCAAGCATCTGTGGTTATTAGAGTTCTTGATTATAGCCATTCTAACTGGTGTGAGGTGGTACCTCAATGTTGTTTTTATTTGCAATTCTTTTATGGCTAGATAGGTTGAGCATTCCTTCATGTGTTTATTGGTCATCCTTCTTTCCTCTTCTGAGAAGTTTCTCTTTAAGTCTTTAGCCCACTTATTTAATGGGCATTTGTACCTTTGAAGATATGTTGTTGAGGGAATTCATTTTTTGATTTCCAGGTATATTTTAGATATGAGACACTTGTCCATTTTATGGCTAGGGCAGATCTTCTCACAATCCATGGGCTTTCTAGTGATCTTGCTAGCTATGTAATTTGCCATGCAGAAGCTCTGCAATTTTATGCAATCCCATTTGTCCCATTTGTCTTTGATTATATTTGTATTTCTGGGTCTCTATTAAGAAAATTTCGGCCTGGGCCAAGGAGAACTACGGATTCTCCTATTCCATCCTGTAATGTTTTCAGAGTAAAACTTCAAACTTTTAAAGTTTCAAATATTACAGGAAGATCTTTGATTCATGTTGAATGGATGTGAGTAGATTGAGCTGTTGCATACATTCGTGTGTGTGTGTGTGTGTGTGTGTGTGTGTGTGTGTGTGTATGTGTCTAAGTGGGGTAATGTGTATCATTGAAATCAAGGATAAGGAACTTGGTTCCTTTTTCTGAGATATATATTATGGTGTTTCTTTGTTGGTGGTAGGCTCTGATTGCTTGCCTTTGCTGATGTGCACATTCCAACTCAATTTTTCAATAAAATTTCTTAATTATTATTATTATTTTTTGGGGGGTCCAGTTGTGGGGCCTGAACTCTGGGCCTGGGCGCTGTCCCTCAGCTCTTCAGCTCAAGGCTAGCACTCTACCACTTGAGCCACAGCGCCACTTCCGGCTTTTATTCTTTTTGCTTATCTGGTGCTGAGGAATCGAACCCAGGTCCTCATGCATGCAAGGCAAGTGCTCTACCACTGAGCCAACTTCCCAGCCCTCTCAATTATTATTGAACATATAATGCTCTGATACTGTTTTGTCTTTAGTCTGCCATCTAGGATCTTCTTTTCCACTTAAATATTAACTTTCAATATGAATTTTATCTCCTGACTAATTTTCCCCTTTAATTTGCATTTTGAAATAAGAATTATAATACCTTTGATCTCTGTATTCCTGACGAAAAACCATTTTGAATTTTCTGTGTGATGTAAGAACACCTGGACAGATTTGTTAGCACCAAGACCTTAAATTTTCTTTTGTAGTTTTAGTTTCAAATAACCCTCCTCCATGTTTTTAGAATGGTTAGACAAATAATTCCCACAATGCCTCACAACTTTTATCTTTCACTTTGTCTATGTTTCCTTGTCACTACTAAATTGTTCTGGAAGCCTGTATTATCTACCCCAACCCCTGCAAAGCTGTTGCTGCTACCCAATTTCCTGTCACTGCAACTCAGCAATTACAGTCACAATTATCCTTTCCCTGGTACTGCCTTTCTCTGCTACTCATTTTGCTACCCATAATTCTTAACACCATGGTTCCAGCCACCTGATCCCTGACACTCCTGTCTCTGCTACCACATTCCCAAACAAAGCAAGGCACTAGTAGACACAGACAATCGACTTGGGTACTCCTCTTGCAGGCATAATAGGACGTTATTCCTCAGGTATTTATCATGAGGGACTAACTGGTGGTGGAAAGAAAAGAGGTTACTCATAGGGGACTAAAATTCAAGGATATCAACTTTTAACTTATTACTAGGAAAATCAGGCCCTAAGGTGAAAGGTAATGAGAAAAGAAAATTTGACAAAAATATTGGGGATGATATAAATAAAAGTTTTAGCTTAATCTCTTCTACCAGTGATCTGAATGATTTATGACATAGATATGCAACTACTTTGCATTTTAAAAAGTACATGAAGATGCACATTTATGTGGTACTTATATTAATTTATGGAATTGTTGCATATGATCATGTTAATGACACTCAATAGTTTATGCTTTATCATATGCTCATGAGTCTGCCTTTGGCAATATGAATTGAGCTCTCTAACAATAAATGGAATTTCATTGCAAATACTACAAGGATATTACTGAGGCTAATACCAAAATGAAAGCTGGAACAAGAAAACTGAACAAAGCTACAAGTTTGAAGGGAAGGGGTCAGTGGTAAGGGGAATGATAAAAGAAATTCTTCACCATGGAATCTTGGAAGAATAAAATGTGTCTTGTTGAATTACTAGCTTTTCAAACATTCTTAGAAAGCAGAACATGATTTTTGATTCTTGCTTTTTGGAACCTCTTTAATGAGTGGTGACACAAAAAATTATCGAAATGAGTGAAAATCCACTGACATGAATTATTAGATTAACATTATACTCAAAGTTGCCTTGAGATGCAGGCAGGCTGGATTCCTTTCCTATTAAATTAATGGAATAAGCTTCCTTTTGAATGGTTGGACAGTCTAAGACACTTGTTCCAAAATAAGAAAAGATACTGGAGAGAAAAAAAGAGGAAGGAGAGTCAAGGCTGCTGAAATTAGCATATTTCCCATTTGGACTTTAATGGGTTGTTTCTACAAAGAATTAGAATTTTATCTTAAGATAATAATTTCAAAATGGATATGCTAAAGGATAGCTTTGAAATGTAATATTTAATGCTGCTGGATTACTTGAAGACAAAGGTTTACAGAAAACTTTAAATTCCAGAAAAACTGTAATGTACCAATAAATACCTAGAAGAAATATAATTTAAAAATTCACCTGCTCAAAGCAAATCCTGGCATGAAAGTCTGTGAATCACTTATCTCCAAACAGGAAGAACAACTGCGGCTCAATTGGGAAAGGGCTCCCCTTGAGCTGAAGAACTCTGGGATATATTAATTCCAAAGCCCTGAATTCAAGGCCCTTGACTGACAAAAAGAAATTTTAAAGAATTAAATCATTAGGGCTGGAAGAAGACACAGTGTTAGAGTGCTTGTCTTGCATGCATTAGGTCCTGGGTTCAATTCCTCAGCACCACATAAGCAGAAAAAAACTGGAAGTGACACTGTGGCTAAAGTGGTAATACGCTAGCCTTGAGCTGAACAGCTCAAGGACAGCACCCAGACCCAGAGTTCAGGCCCCCCTAACAACGTCAACAACAACAAAAAAAATTAAAGCATCAAACAACCTGAAGATGTTGTCCAGAATAATGAATGCAGCGTTATCCGTTGACATGACTTAGTGACTTGAAACCGTTTACCAGGGGAGATGGTGGGCATTTTGTGTGTGTATCAAGACCTGCAAAATTATTTTATACTTTCCCAGGGAGGGAGAAAGGAGGAAATGGGGGGGGGGGAAGAGTGAGGTGTTCGGTGGACTTGCCTTTTGGTTCACTGACGGTTTTCTGGAGTCAAATTCAGATAAATTCTGCTTGCAATCCTAGTTGCATGGGTAATGACGAAGCCATGTCCTGAAAGTGGTTTTGTCCTGTCCTTGGCCTGGTTCCAACCACCACTGGATAATTCAAGTCCCACTGCAGGACCAAGATGCCTTGAAGATTATTGATCCATTGGGCAGGTGGACCTAACCACAGCCAGAATAGGCAGATAATGCAATTTTGAGACTAGCACTGGAAATCTACAGCAGGCAGAGATTTTTTAAATATATTTTTATTGTAAAAATACTGTACAGAGGGCTAAGAGTTACAGGATTAGGTAATGAATACATTTCCTATACAGCATTGTTACCTCCTACTTTGTTTTACCCCTACCGTCCTTTCCCTCCCCACCTCTCCAACTCTTCTCTCCTCGACCCCTGCCTGATATTGTAAATTCATTTTCAACACAATAACCTGTACATCTCATTGTGACAATGGTCAACCTGCATCCCCATTATAGCATTCTGCTATATCCCTTCTACTCCCCAAATCAATATATATGTATGTATGATACAGAACACTGGAATCAAATACAGTGAAAACAGGGGTTTACCGTGGAAGAATAATGTACAAAAGAATCACATAGAGAATTATAAGCATATTAAAAACAAAAGAAAGAAAGAAAAAACCACTTGTGTACATTTCGCTTAACATCATCTTGTATGGTCATATGTACCAAGCCTTTGATCTTCTCTGCTTGTCCTAAACATGTGCTAATCCTTGCAAACAAAGGTAAAACAAGGTAAACGATGGGACCTATGTTTCTTTGGGTCTGGCTTACTTCAGTTAATATAATTTTTACAAAGTCTTTCAATTTCCTACAAATGGGGCAATGTCATTCTTTCTGATGGAAGCATAGAATTCTAGTGTGTGTTTGTGTGTGTGTGTGTGTGTGTGTGTGTGTGTTTGTGTGTATGTGTGTGTATGTGTACCACATTTTCTTGAACCATTCATTTATTGAGGTGCATCGGGGTTGGTTCCATATCATAGCTATGGTGAATAATACTGCAATAAACATGGTTGTGCTGGTACGTTTGTGATCATTTGGGTAAGTGCGCAAATGTGGGGTTGCTGGGTCACTGGGGAGCTCTACATGGAATCTTTTGAAAAATTTCCATACTGCTTTCCAAAGTGGTTAAACAAGTTTACACTCCTACAAGTAATGCAGTAAGGTTCCTTTTAGCCACATCCCCACCAGCACATGTCATTATTACATTTCTTGTTTATAGCCTTTCTAACTGGAGTGAGGTGTAATCTCAATGTTTTGATTTGCATTTCTTTTATGACTAGAAAAATTGAGCATTTCTTCATGTGTCTAATGGACAATTTTATTTCCTCTTCAAAGAAGTCTCTCTTTAAGTCTTCAGCTGACTTAGTTATTGGGCAGTTGTTTCTTTGAGGATTTGTTGGAGGGGGATTTATGATTTTGAGTCCTAAGTATATATTAGATATAAGACTTTTTCTGTTTTATGACTCATGAAGAACTTCTCCGAGTAAGTGGGCTTTTTATTGATCTTGCAATCTATGAACTTTACCTTGCAGAAGCTCTGCTGTTTCATACAATCCCATTTGTCCAACCTCTCTTTGATTTGTTTTGTTTCTGATTCACTATTAAGAATATTTTGGCCTGTGCTAAAGAGCCCTAGAGTTTCTCTTATCCTTCATGTAATGTTTTCACGGTGTCTGCTTTTATGTTGAGGTCTTTGATTCATTTCGACTTGATCCTCATGCAGGGTGATATATATATATATATATGTATGTATATATATATATATATATATGTATGTATGTATGTATATATGTGATATATGTATATCATATATATATATATATATATATATATTTATGGATCTAGCCTTAGTTTTCTACAGGTGTTTAACCAATTTTACCAGCACCATATACTAATAAGTCTGTCTGTCTTCCTTTCTATTCTTTTAGCTCCCTTGTCAAAGATTAGGTGGCTATAGGTCAGTGGGTTTATTTCTGAGTCCTCAGTACTATATCATTGGTCCTCAGGCATGTTCTTGTGCCAATACCAAGCTGGTTTTATTACTATGGCTTTTTAGTATAGTTTGAAATTTGGAAGTGATATTGCTCCAGTTTTGTTCTTTCTGCTAAGAGTTGACGAACCTACAGCCAGCATTATACTTAATGGTGAAAAGATAAAGCCATTTCTTATTATTCAGGTAAGAGATAAGGATGTCTGCTCTCTCCACTCCTCTCCAACTTAGTATTAGAATGCTAACTAGGGCAATAAGACAAGATGCAAACTTAAAGGGAATCCAAAGAGGGAAAGATGAAGTAAAACATACAAGATGACCAATAGAATAGAATTGAAAACCCAGAAATGAACCTACAGTCCCATAACCATCTAATTTTCAATAAGGGAGTTAAAAAAATAGAATGGAAGAAAGACAGCCTCTTCAGTAAATGATGCTAGCAATATTCGTTAACTACTTGTAGAAAACTAAAGCTGGATCATTATCACCCTGCACCAGAATCAATTCCAAATGGATTAAAGACCTCGGAGTCAAAGCAGACACTCTGAAAATATTACAGGATGGAATAAGAGAAACCCTAGGTCTCCTTGGGGCAGGCCAGAATTTTCTTAATAGAGACCCAGAAGCACAAAAAAAATTAAAAAAAGGTTGGAAAAATGGGATTGCATGCAATTTCAGAGCTTCTGCCTGGCAAAGGACATAGCTAACAAGATCAATAGAAAGCCCACGGATTGGGAGATCTTCACTAGCCATACAATGGACAAGGGTCTCATATCTAAAATATACTTAGAAATTAAAAAATTAAATCCCCAAACCACAAATCTTCAAAGAATCAACAGTCCAATAAATAAGTGTACTAAAGACTTAAAGAGAAATTTCTCTAAAGAAGACAGAAGGATGGCCAATAAACACATAAATAAATGCTCAAACTCTCTAGCCATGAAAGAAATGCAAATCCAAACAGCATTGAAATAACACCTCACCACAGTTATAATGGCTATAATCAAGATCTCTAATAAAAACAGATGCTGAAGGAGATGCGGACAGAAGAGAACCTTACTGCACTGTTGGTGGCAGTGTAAACTTGTTCAACCACTTTGGAAAGCAATATGGAGGTTCCTCAAAAGACTCCACATAGACCTCCCCTATGACCCAGCAATCCCACTTTTGGGCATTGACCCAAAAGTTCACAAACTAAAGCTTCCAGCACGACTATGTTTATTGCATCATTATTTACCATAGGTAAGATATGGATCCAACCCAGATGACCCTCAATAAATGAATGGATCAAGAAAATGGAGTATATATACACAATGGAATTCTATGCCTCCCTCAGAAAGAATGACATTGCCCCATTTGTTAGGAAATAGAAAGACTTACAAAGAATTATATTAAGTGAAGTATGCCAGGTACAAAGAAACATAGGTCCCCTGGTCTCCCTTATTTACAGTAACTAGTATAAGTCTGAGTCAAGCAGAATTGGTCAGATAAGTTGATGTTAGGGAAATGAACCCTAAAATATGTATTCAAATGTTTTTTTTCTTTTGTGGGATTATTTCTAACACATTTATAAATTTATTTCTTTGTTGCTTTGTATTTCTTCCCCCACGGTATAACCCATGCTTTCACTGTATTTGATGTTGGTATAATTTGTGGAGGGGAAAGGAAAAAACAAATAGTTTAAATGGGGATAGATACAGGTGGACCCCTTGCAACAATGAGATGTACAAGTCATTATATCGAAAACGAACTTTACACCTTTGGTTGTGGGGGCAAGGGGGGAGGATGGGAAGGGATGGGAAGGGGAAACAAACTAGGAAGCTACAATGCTTCAGAAGAAATGTACATATTTTCTTGCCCAGGTAATTTTAATCGCTCTGTACAATTTTTTCACAATAAAAAATAATAAATTTAAAAATAGAAAAAAGAAGAAAAAAATGAAAATGACATGATGTTTTATTTAATGGACCTCATGGACTCCACTCCCAAGTTACATGAGCTGATCAGAAACTTTGACCAACTAGAACAATAAAATATTGTCTCAATAAAACCAAACAAGAAAGGAATATAAAATAAACCAGAAAGTAATACACAGGTGGAAATTTGGGCTAATTTTATTATTATGTTTTGAGAAGTCAAGTTTCCTATAGAAATGCAACTCATATATAATCCTCAGTTGTGTTTTAAATGTTGTCTTAATTATAGAACATTTCTAGATGCAAAAGAGCTCATGGTTCCCAACCAAAAATTTGAAAAAGTAAGTATCATTCTGTTAGAGTCCCAAGAAATGATGAAGGATTACAAAAGTTTAAACCTGATGAAATGAGAAAGTTCATTTAATGTAGGACTTTGTAGACCTGGCTAAATTAGAATTTAGATTTAAAATAGATATTTTTTGTTTATAATTTAATATTCTATAGGATACTACAAAATTCTTTTCAAGTAAAAGATTTAATTTACAAATTCCCTAATGAATCTGGTATTCTAATTGACTAGAATATTCTTTCAAGTGAGGTATAATAAAAACTTAGTTAATAGATAATTCCACCAGTTCATGTGTAAGATGATAATGTGAATAATCTAGACAAATTGTCAACAAATTGATGATGATTATTTATAAATATAGAAAAGGAGCCATCTTTTGAGACTTTGGTGTAACGTGGTATGAAGAGTAATTGTGTGACATCTTTTTTTTTTCTACCTATACATAGCACAGGAAGAAATTTCCTTAATTATGTACCTATGTATACAATGAGAAAAATGGTACATTTGAGGTTTGTTTTTATTTTGTTTTTGTTGTTTGGTTTGTCCTAGGCTTAACCTCAGGGCTTGGGCACTGTCCCTGATCCTGTTTTTGCTCAAGGCTACTGCACTAAAACTTGAACCTCAGTGCCACTTGGGTCTGGCTTTTCATTATGAGTTTATTGGAGATAAGAATATAAGGAACCTTCCTGTCTGGGTGGGCTTTCAACCATATTCTTCAAATCTTAATATGAAGATATACAGATCTCCTGATTATCTATGATAGATAAAATATATAATAAAATATATATAATAAAAATAAATAATATTTGTAAGTGCTCTGATCTCAAGAACACCACTGCGGGGAAAATGATGTAGCAAAGTTTAGTGTAGTATTCTTTCCACAATAAGAATGGCATCACATTAGCAGAAGTGTAATATTTTTTGACAATAGTCATAAAGTTGTCATGATGTGAATTTAGGGAATTTTAACATGCACTTTACCAGTTGGAAATTGTTGGGCTAGGATGACTTTACGGCATAAAACCTTGGGATTGATTGTCATAGAAATAATAGCTTACTCTGATAAAATAATGTTTACTCTTAAGGAATTAATTATTATAGATTTCATAGTTTTAACCTCAACCAGAACGTGTCTTTTTTTTCTGTTGCCTTTTAAGTATGTAGCACCTCATTGGAAACTGCATCAATTGCTGAATTAATTAAAATGCAAACAGGTACTGTTTTGAATGTCTCTGGTATGGCATGTTCAGAATTTGAATATGAGTAGTTAGTAGTCATAGAATGTTGAGGAACAGATATATTCTGTCCTCTTAACAATTAGTCAGTTTTCAAAGTTAGGAGTTTCCATAGAATTGAACTGTTTTCTGTTTTAGTATAAGACAATACTAAAATAATATTTTTTTCAAAATAATGGCAACTACATTCTGAAAATAGTGTATAGTTTGTAACATTCCAGTTGATGTCCCTCTGATAAAGAAAGAGGTCATTCAAATTAGCACGCAAAATGTTCATTTTTTTAAAAGGTAATACACATCGAATAATATTTACTGTACCAGTACAGTGAAATTATATTATATGCAGCTCATTTTAACTTAATTTTATTGTCAAGCTGATATATAGAAGGGGTTGCAGTAATTGTTAGGTAGTGGATACATAACGTCATAATTTTTACCCCCTCCTTCATTTTTCTCACACTTTTCCTTCACCCCAATATTCCTCACAAGTTGTAATGTAAATTTCTAACATATTGTCTTGTGAATATTGCTATTGCATTGGTTTGCCTTTTGTCCGTTGTCTTGTCATTTTATTGTTCTGCTTCCCTTGTCAAATGAAGATAAATGTATATACAATACACAGGATACTGAAATTAAATACAACAGTGGACAAACCATAGAGGAAAACACAAAAGAAAAAAGAAATCACATAGTACATTAAAAACAACAACCACAAAAAAAACCTCTCTTTCCATAGCTAGGAGTTTATTTTGCTCAACATCATTTTATATGGTCATTTATAGATAGCTATTGAGCCATTTTGCTTATCTGCTAGGACTATCCTAGATATTTCCTAGTTATTACAAATGGGGGAAACCATGGAATCTGTTTCTTTTTTCTTGCTTATTTTTCTTAGTAGGATTTTTCCAAGTCTTTCCATTTCCTTATGAATTGGAAGCATAGAATTCCTCTGTACATATATAAACCACATTTTGTTAATTCGTTCATCTACTGAGTGGTATTTTGTTTTAAAACATGATTGTATGTAAGTATCTCTTAAGGCCATTCAAAAATGAGAGATGCCAACTCACCAGACATACTAATATGATTTCCAAGTAAGATAGTATTTTATGTTGCTACAAGTGTTGAGATATCTGGATGAGTCTAATGTATATCTTGCACTAAATTAGGCAGGAAGATATCCTATAGGATTAAAATGATAGTGACAAAGTATTTCCCTTGAGAAAGATATAAGAGGCTGCCAAAAGTATGAAGTAGTTCAGATAATTTTGAAGAATTTAGAAATGCAAGCTCAATTATATCTCTTTAAATAATAATTATGTAAGTGGAAGGGGAAAAGAAAGGTAAGAGAAGAAAATAACTGACAGCAGATCATTGTCCCAAGTTAGAGTAGGAAAAGACATAATCTATAACTTCCAAATTAAAGAGAGACAATATAATACGTCCCACTTAATTTAGGTACATGCAAAGTATTTACTTGCCTTTTCCCTACTTAAATGCCCCAAAATAAATGAAAACTTAAAAGAAAATTTATGTGATTGCCATTGCTTCAACTTGAACACTAACTGTGATCAGCCCTCTTTTTCTTACTTTGCACTTGGAAAATAGTCCCTAAGTTGATGATGTTGTGGCTGATTAGAGTCAGAGTTAGGGGCTTATACTTGTACAATTATCCCAAAATAGTTTAAAACAGTTTTCTCCCAAGATATCCAAGTACATTTTCTGGAACTGTACTTTGAACACACCCTCACACCTGAGCACATTATTTGAAATTATACTTCAGCTTTTCTTGGCACATTCTCCTTTGTGTCTTTGTCTTCTTTGCACATTCCTTTTGAGTTCATAGTTGCTCTATTTCCATTTCATCTGTACAAACTGCTAAGAACATTGTTCAACTACCACTTCTTGTTTGCACACGCCCAGTCTATGTATGAAAGTACTTTGTCCATGTTAAGCAATAGGGTAATACTCACTCTCTGAGGAGAAAAGTTCCACAATATAACCCTATGCCCACATTAGAGCATGTAGAATTTAAAGCATTTTGAGAGAACAGTGATATTAGAATTGAAAGGCTCCTTAGGGACATTTTCTTGGAGCTCATTAGTTTACGCAGGAGAAATATAAATATACACAAAATTTGGAGCTAATTAGTAAGTATCCAAATTAACATTAGATTCTAGATGTTGTGTTAATACAAGTCACGATTGTATTACTGTTACATCTGAAAACTTCCCAACTTGACAATGTGTGTGTGAAAATGAAAGAAAGGCATTAAAGCAAAATGTCTTATCTTTTTAGGCATTTAATCCTAGTGGTGAGTGTAATGTCTGAATTTTTCCATTCAATAAAAGCTTGAAGTTTATAAGAACATTTTTCTACATATAACAATTTGTGTCAGGTTGACTGACAGGGTTATTTCAGCATGGAGATATACCTAAGAAGAATTAGATTTCAATAGAGTATTTGGCGGTTATGATTTGTTAAAGTCTATTGAGGCATTTTCTGTTCTAAAGAAGAATCAATTCAAGGAGTCTTCAGTCACATCAGTAAAACTGTATGTTTAATCTAATACTTGGTGTTACTTGTCCTACATTTATAATGAGTAGGCTGATAAATATATTTCAATAAAATCCCAAACTGATATGGATAGATGGGTCACTAATTGGAACTGTAGGACAAATTAGGCTTGTCTGTGCTGTAGTTCAATCTATAATCTCCTGGCTAAATAAAGTTTTCAAAATTGTTCACAGAATACCTCTAAGAAAAGTTCATGACAGTTATATCTGTATAATATTTTTAAGGTCAGTGTTAAAACATTTGTTCCCAACATTTAAAATCAATAGGATCTGTTGAATTAATGGATCCAGAATTTTATGTCTTCACATTCATATCTCAACATTTTATCAATATGACTTTCACCAAAACACTGTTCTTATTGAACTTGTCTATGTCCGCTTACTTTTCAAATCCAAATAGATTTCCTTCAATATCTTCCTGAAAATTCTTTCGTTCCTTTTCTTCTGTAAATCTGTGTTTATTAATTTTTTGTTACCTTATTTATCTCTTTCCTCCAATCTTATCCACACTCGTACTGACATTATTCACACTTTCGTCAGAACTTTCCTTTTCCTCTTCCCTTTAATAATTTCCCTGATTTAATTATTATTATTTATATTCATGTTCGTGGATATTTTGATGATGTTCAAACAGAACTATCTTTGCATCTGTTTAACATAAACCTTAGACCTAGCAGAGAGTTTTTTCCTTCTAAATCCATCTTTTCCACCTGAAGTCCTTATCACCAAGAATTTAACTAACACAGTTAGGAGACCGAGATGAGGAAACATTTTAGATTTCCTTTTACCCTACCTCCATCCATTAGATAAGATGAATGATCAAGATTTTCTCAGATTCTGTCACTAATGTAATATCTATGTACTCCTTTTTGTGCCCCTGAAACCAACCTATTGCAAATACTCATCACCAGTCATTCAGTCCTAAAACAACTGTTTACAAAATATGCATTTTTCCCCATGGTCTTTTCATATTGGTCCTCTCCATCAACCAATGACTCTCCTTGTAAGCACACAGGGTGAAGAACTCAGACAAAAATTCTAGTACCATTATTTACTCACAACATTGACTTTTGGTCTTGCATTGCTCATCTGTAAATAGATGTAATCTACCAGAAATATTGAAGAATATATTTGTTGATTTCCAGAGCAAGGAAAAAGAAAGCAAACAGTCCTTACATTTTCTAACTTAGCTTACAAATAAGGAAAGTGTCAAATTCAGTTTGTTGGTATAAAGTCAGAAATAGTTTCATGCAGAAATAAAAATAAATTTTAACTCCTGGCTCTACAGCTTGTGTCATTTTATGGTAACTGGATATATGTAAGTGTTATTATGTAAATTGTGTCATGTATTTACAGCTGTAATGAAGAACATACTCTTAATATATCATTGTAAAACATTAGTTATTGAATAGTATCTATATGAGAATGTTATTTGAACTAATCACACTAAGTTGAAACCTACATCTTAGTCCATCAAAATATGGAAATAAATGATTTTATTTATAAGAAAATAATAACACCAATTACAGTGAGTATACATTAGAAAGACTACCTGTTTATGTGATTGTATTTCTTGATATTGAAACACTCCTGTTTGTATTCTGGTTTTTTTTTTTTTTTTTTGGTTCGTCATGGGGACTGGACTCTTGGCCTGGCACTATCCCTCAGCTCTTCAGCTCAATGCACTCTACCACTTGAGCCACGGGGCCACTTCCCGCTTTTTCTGCTTATTTGGTGCTGAGGAATGAAACCCAGAGCCTCATGTAGGCAAGACCAGCACTCTGCCACTGAGCCACCTTCCCAGCCTTCCTCTTGTTATTATTATTGTATGTAATCCAACGATGTTTATAACTATGTATTCAATGTTGGAAATTTAGCTTCAAAGTTATCTAAGGTTTTTATTTTTCCTTTTCAATCACAACATCGTCATTATCAGGTTACACTGTGGTCATCATCCTCTCCACCCAAATTATTATTAGCATCATAAGTGCTAATTATTGAATGTCGGATATCTGTCTATGATTTTACTATTATTTTGTCTTTTGATTAATAATTTTAATGTTACCGCTGTGCATGCATCCATATTGAAATTTAGAACAAATAAACAAAAAAACTAAACCATATAAGGTAGCTTGACTATGTGCTTATAACAAAATATAGAATAGAGTTTTTGAAGCATTGCAAATTCCTAATGAGTATGAATTAACTTCCTCTCTCTCCTTAACACCAAACAAATATTAAAGAGTTTGGGCAGAACCTTTTAAAGTAATATACTGTAAATATTCCTACAATATCATGTGTATATCTAAAATTCCCTTGAAAGTAATAAACTCTACTTTCTATTGAAATATAGTTATTTTATTCTAGGAAACTTTTAGCAAAATAGACTGTATATCTTTGAAATGAAAAAGGTCAGAAATAGTAACATAAATTTTTAGAAAGTGTCTGTCATATATATATATATATATTATATATGTATATATATAAATATTATGAGTAGAATAGAACATTTTTAGACATTATTTGTCCTCAGAAATATATACATATATCTAAATTTATTTGCAGAGTGATATACATCATAGTGAAACAAACATCTTAAAACATATTTAAAATTAAAAAAACAAAACTTCGTGAAACCAAGTGCTGGTAACTCACCCTTATAATACGAACTATTCTGGGTGCTGAGATCTTAGAATTGTTTTTGAAACTAGCCCAGACAGAAAAGTACTTCTTAGATTATCTCCAATTAACCAATAAAAACAGGAATTAGTTCTTTTCTTCAAGTTGTAGAGTGCTGTCTTTGAGCATAAAAAGGCTTGGGACAATGCCCAGGCCTTGCAAAAAAACACCCACAACAACAAATTGTATCACATTAATTTGACAAAAGCATCTTTTAACTGCTGTGAACATTTCTTAGAAACATGAATACATACCCCTGGAAAATATTAAGTAAAAAAGTATAGAACATTTATGTCTATGTTAAAGACATGAATATTTAGATTGTTTAAGAAATTTAGGTAATGATTAGAAGTTAAGAATAATGACAGGTAGATCATATATTGGGACTGGTTTTTTTATTCTATTTTACAATAGAAATAAAATGATATTTATAATGATTATATAAAATTACTCTTGGTTGGTATTTGAATTATCATAAGTGATAAATATTTTTAAATGATATCCAAAGCAAAGGAGTATCAATTCTTTTGTAATTTCAAAACAATTAAGAAAATGATTTCAAGGCTGGTTCACTCTAAGTCTATATTTGTTTTCTTGTTCTAGTTTTCATATGTTAGTAGACTTTAAAATTCCAAAAATTTAATGGATATTGGCATTCAGGAACATCTTCACATACACTAATATAAGAGTCCCTTAAGTGGAATTGTTTTATTTCATTTGTTACTTTCACAAATGAATCAAGATGATTGTGTATTTTGTTCTTTTCACTGCTTTTAGCTCTTATCTTGAGAATACGTTTTTCCTAGCAAAGTAAAGATAAGCAATTGGATTGAGCAAGTAACATATAACTTTCATAAAATGCAGATGCATAGATTTGTGTCTTCTGTCATTTGCTAAAAGTTTCTTCCAGAAAAGTTTCTCAACTATTAGAAGTTTTTCCCCTTCCCCTCCAAAAATTATACCGACATCAAATACAGTGAAAGCAGGGGTTATACTGAGGGGGAGGGAAATACAAAGAAACAAAGAAATAATCTTATAAATGTGTTAGAAACAATCACATGAAAGAAAAAAAAAACATTTGAATACATACCTTAGGCTTCATTTCCCGACCATCCCTTTTCTGCTTGACTCAGATATATACTTGATATTGCAAATAAGGGAAACCATGGGAAAAAATAGGGATACAGGTGGACTCATTGCAACAATGAGATGTACAAGTCGTTACGTCAAAAAATGAACTTTACAACTTTGGTTAGGGGGGTTAGCGGGGAGGATTGGGTGGGACGGCGGAGGAGGATGGGAAGGGATGGGAAGGAGAAACAAAGGAGTAGGCTACATGCTTGATATGAAATGTACTCATTTTCTTCCCCATGTAATTGTAACCCCTCTGTACAGTATTTTCACAATAAAAAAATAAAAATAATAAAAAAATTACTTAGAAATGATGCATAATTCCTAGGTATTCCAGTTTTCACATGTAGTTTTGCCTTGAGTTATCTCTGTATAAACTCAAACGGACAAAATACCCTCAAAATAAACAGAAATCACATCTTTGTTTTAAATGCAGTAGTTTACAAAGAGTTTTACCCAGCACCAAAAACATCTTTTTAGCTATTCTGCATTTTGGGTGAAGAAGTTTTAATAATAGTTTTTTTTTTTTCTGACATGCAATTCACTTACAATATATTATCTCCTTTTATTGTATATATTTTAGTGCTTTGGAAGTGAATTGTACCTTCATAGGTTTTCAAAGCCAAATTTTCACAAACTTGCATTTCTTCAAAGAGAAATGCTGTAAATTTAAGAAGAGACATTAAAATAGATATAAAATTCAGTTACAGGAATTTGCCCAGCATACATCCTGTATAGTGTGTCTTTTCAAAATTTGTTATTGGGGATCGTTTCCCGGGACTCACACATAATATTCAAGTTCACTGTCAATTAACTACATTCTCTGTCCAAAAAATTTTTTTAACTTCTGATTAATACAGTAATGGAAGTGTAATGCCGGGATCCTATACAATTCTCTTTCACCTTTTGAAGACTTGAAAATTGTTTGCTAAAATGATTGCAGTATTATACAAATCGATCACTACAGGAAGTATATGAATTTCTCCACAAGTGTATTACTATATTTTGCATCCACTTTTTATATCATGGTCATACTAGTGAGTTTTCTTTTTATCATTTCTTAGACACTAAAGAGGAGCTTATTTCATATGCTCCTCCTATTGACTATTAATTTACAAAATTGTTTAAAGAAATATCCTATTCAGGAAAAAATTTATATAGTAGAAGATATAAAAATACTTAAGGTTCAGAGTCATTGTAGCATTAACATTGTAGCATTAACAAATATGTGCCCTCTGTTGGATATATTTTTATTTCTGTTATAGTGTCCCTTGAATTATGAAAGGTTATCACTTGATATAATCCAGTTCTTGCTTTTCTTTAGCTACTAATAATTTCCATGTCAAAATTTTAGAAACCTTTACTGATTAATGTCGTGAATTTTTACATTTATGTTTTATAGGGTTTTACACCTCAGATTTAGTTTGATAATCATTCTTTATAAGGTTTGAGGTAGGCCAGGTGCTGGTGGCTCACGCCTGTAATCCTAGCTACACAGGAGGCTGAGACCTAAGGATCGTGGTTTAAAGCCAGCCAAGGCAGGAAAGTCCATAACACTCATATCTCCAATAAACCACTAGAAAACCGGGAGTTTTGCTGTTGCTCAAACGGTATAGTGTTCACTTTGAGCCGAAGAGCACATGGACAGTGCCTAAGCCCAGAGTTCAAACTCCATGACTGACATACAAACAAAAAAACAAAGGATTGAGGTAGTAGTCTAAGATCATTCTTTAAATCTAGAGAGGCAATAGTGCCATTACAACCATTTAAGATTCTGTTTTTATTTCATAAAGTCATAGCATCCTTTTCAAAATCTGTGGACCATAAAACTAAGAATTTATTTTTGACAAATCTGTTATCTTCTTCTATGTGTCTGTTCTTATAGTAGAACTATGTTGTCTTCACTACTAAACATGGTAATACTATTCAAAGCTAGTATGAAGCTCAAGCTACACCATTTTACAAGATTGCCCTGACTGACCTGTATTCCTTGAATTTACATAGGAGATTATTGAGCAGGTGGACCAATATTCTACAGAGATATCTAAATATTTGATATTCACTCATATTTCGCCCCTTGTGAAAATACAAACCCCTGATTTTATATATAGAAAATGTATTTAGAGACTGTTCAATGCAACTAAAATTAACTTAGGAATGAGTTAAGATTTAGATAACAGTACAGCATAATAAAGCTGAATTATAACGACTTGATCTGTACTGCCGAAGAGAATGGGAGGGGGAAGAATGGTGGACCACATAGGAGCTGTAGGTCTTTGGTATTGTTTCAAAAAAACAGAAAGACTTCAGAGAAGAGAAGGAGAAAAATAAAGTGTCCTGAATCTAGTTTCTTTGTAATCCACCTGATAGATTGGACTGAAAGTCAGATAACATGGGAAAAATAAAATTAAAAAAAAAAAGCATTGTATAGAGCTGTTACAATTTAAAGAAGTAATAGGAATATAATTAATTTCCAAAGAAATAAGAGAAAGAATAACAATAACAATTGCTAACGTGGATAGAAGATGGATCACATTTTATCATATATAATTTTGAAAAAACATACTAGAAATGAAAACTTAAAAGCTCAGTGGTAAATCTTTGGCCTAACATATGTGAGCAATTGTGTGATCACCCAAGCATTACAAAGTACACACAAATACACACACACACAAAACCCACATAAATATACACACAGACACACCACATATACACATTTGTTATTATCATATTAAACAGAGGAAATTATCACAAATAGTAAAAGTATTTTAATATATGAAATCATAATATTGCTCATACTATTCAAACGTTTAGTAGAAATAAAATAGTCACAAGATACTTGGATTGATATAGATTAATTAAATTGAAAATTAAAAAATAAAAGACATGAGAACTTTGCAAACAAGTTTTAAATAATGAACATTTTGAATTATGTGTCCTTTTATTTTGACAAAAGAATGATCTTACTGGTGTTTTAACTCAAGATTTAGAATATGATAACCATGTGCTCTATATCTTGCTAGGGATGGCTATATCTCTAATCATTTCACTCTGGTAATTTTATGATAAGGTCTCATATTTTTTCAGTCTCTCCCGAATCACAAACCCTATTTACACTTCCCACCATAGTTAGAAAATGGAAACTACAAACACTATGCCCAGCTCAAACAGTGTTTTTTAAAATTCAAGTACAAATATTTCCAAAAACTGAACATGTAATGAAGCCTTTTTTAATAAAGTATGTGCTTCTTGAAAATACAGTATTTGTTACCTTGACAAATATGTTTAGAACTATAATAAAATAAATTTATTTAAATTCACCAATCATATAAAATTTAAGAAAATAATTTTTAAATATTCACATGTTAACTATTTTGAAAGCAAAAATATATGTCTGAATAATTTACATGTGTTAAAATTATGCAAAACTAATTTAACTAATCCTACAACTCTGAAAAAAGAATTACCCTAAAGAAACAAGACAAAATAAGTTCAAAATTTGAAATTTGGAAAATAAAATGAAGTGTACTCTTTAGTTGACTTAAATAACTGTAAACCCTCTGTATATCAATTTTATAATAAGAAATGCATGAACAAAGTAAGAAAATTACACATTGGTCAATAGCGACAGGAAAAATATCAGTAGTTTTTTTTGAGTGTGCAAAAAATCAATGGAAGAGATAACAATGTTCCTCCCATAATAAATGTACTCATTTCCTTACTTATGTAACTATCCCTTCTGTACATTACTTTTACAATAAAATTAAATTGAAATTAAAAATAAACTAAATAATATACCAATAAAGAATTCGTAGAGAGTTAGGAAGGTGGCTCAGTGGCAGAGCTCTTGCTTTGCATGCTTGAGGCGCTGGGTTCACTTCCTCAGCATCACATAAACAGAAAAAAAAAGCCGGAAGTGGCGCTGTGGCTCAAGTGGTCGAGTGCTAGCCTTGAACTACCCTTGAGGAACAGCGCCCAGGCCCGGAGTTCAGGTTCCACGACTGGACCCCCCCCCCAAAAAATACAAAAAAAACAGAATTACTAGAAGCCATTGGTTTAAAAACTTTTTAGAAAATTGCCCTATGTACCCAAGTAATATAATATGATGATACTATTTAAATAATTCAACTTCAGCAGAGAAGCCAAAAGTTTAAAAACTGGTACAAAGTAAAGTAATAAATCAGAATATATTACTATTAATAATAATCATAAGATGAATTTATAGTGGTAGTCAAATATGTAAGAAATGAGGCAATTTGCCATTCGTTTGCACTTAATAAGTGAGAAAGAATTTTTTAGGTCTTTTTAAATATATAATATGTTTAATGAAGAAACTATTCTGTCACATATAATAATCAGATGAAGGTGATATTAGAACAAAGAGCAGATTGTACTAAGTTTTGGATGTTAATGTATATACTTATTTTTGTTGTGAGAAATTGTGTTCAACTTGGTGTATTGTTTTTGTTAGACTGGTGTCATATCAGTGGTTAATTTTAGGATAGGGGTTCCCTTTCCACAAGAACATGCACCTGATCTGTCTTTTTAGCCTTCCGATTATCAATGGCATAACAGTTGCACACCAACTTGTCTAAATTCCTACCTTGGCTGGCCCGGGTTCTGCAGTCCTTCCAATCTTAACCTGTAGATAGTGCAGGATGGTGGAAATAATCAAATGCACCTAGCTATAGATTGAGAAGGAAGTACACTAAATTTTGGCCTGGGTTCTGTTCTCAAGCCTCCCCAATAGTTAAGAGTTCAGATGGGAGCCCCTGGTGCCAAGCAGTAAGAGTATTTTTTAAAGCAACTAGACATATATATGACTTAGCCATGTGAACACTTCAGGACAAGAATAAAAGAGCAGTGAAGCATAGTGGACAGGCCCAATTTTAACTAGCTACTTAGAGGCTGAAGAAGCTTAGCTAGCTATTCAGGAGTCTGAGATCTGAAGATCACTATTCCAAGCCAGTCCAATCATGAAAATACATGCGATTATCTCCAAAAAAACAGAAGTGAAACAATGGCTCAAGTGGTAAACCACTATCCTTGGTCACAGAAGCTTAGGGAGAGTGCCCAGGCACTATCAAGCCTCAGGAATGATGAATGAATGAATGAGCATTTGCACATGCGAGTGCGTTTATATGCGTGCATGTGTACACACACATTCTCTCTCTCACACACACACACATACACAGAAATGAGTATTTCAATGCGAAGTTCTTTTTTCATTACCTTGCTGTAATCTATTTCCCTGTATTAGTTTACAAATTAACAAAATCAGCTAAGCACCTATTTACATACAACTCATCATGTTTCTCTAAATTCAACTCTCATTTTGGAAGCATGCTGGTCCCAAACTATTTTTCCCCATATTTCTGTAGCATTCCTACTGATTATACACAAATTGTGCTGATATGATGTCTAAAAGTTATTATTCTTCTACAGGATCCACGGGTCCTAGGATCCCAGGTCCCATTTATCTGCATCATCAGAAAACTAGGGCAAGAGTTCTCACCTAGGCCCATGCAACATGCCAACAGAAAGTAATTGAAGACCCATCTCAATTTCTCATTTCTTATATTTCAGGGCCCCAATTCCTTCTAATGCAGGAATTAGCAGTAAGCAATTGTGAAATTCCAGGCAACTTAAAATACAGAATGAGATCCAAAATGTTAAAGTACAGTAATGCAAACTTTCAATTTTCAGATGACCATCCCATATGAGTGAACATGACCAAAAATGTCACAAGATTTATTATTTGTAATACCCCTCTCCTAATGATTAATGAATGATTCAGTCCAGCATCAGCAGGCCAAAACATAGTTCCTAGAATGATAGATCCATAATTGGTCTACCAATGCTAGGAATCCTTGACATAGAGGTCAAATATAATTCAGAAAAAACATTAATTGAGAAGATCCTTAGTACTTCAAAACACTGGTACTTCAATAAAACTTGGTTCTGTAGTATAAAAATGTTGTCATTCTCAAAGAAATAATAACCTACATTTAATCTCCTGAAAGTATATTCCTTTTCAAATAAACTTTTTAAAATCACATTTGAAAAAATAACACTTTACACGTAGATGATATTTAATGACGTAACTAGATTTTCAAGTGTAGGGAGCAAGTTACAATAGACTTGATTTATTTACCCAGCACTGATGCCAAACAGGTTCAACAATTCATTAAAGTGTAGAAATAGTTCTCCCCACCATTTGTGTTTTTCAGTAGGTGCCTTCGAAAATTTGTTAAATAGATCAGCCTCCCATATTTCAAACCAAAACATTAGCTAATAAAGTAAATTTCATCACATAATAAGTACATTTTAAAAAGTCATGAATAGTTGCCTTATCATATGGTGTTTTATTTTTTTCTATCGTTCTAACATACTAAGAAATATGACTTTAATTCTTGAATATGGGTACTCACCAGATATTTGACAAACATAAAATCTGTCTTCATTATCTATCATATTCCTCTACAGTAGTAAATTTTAGTTTTCTTCTTTTTCCAAAACTTATAGGTAGTAGAAAATATTATCCCATGTAAAATAAAATAATCACAAACCATTGTACAAAGACATTTATAAAACTGGTAGTTAGGAATCCATTCTAAGCCTTTTTTAAACTTTCTTGTTGACTACAGATTAATCTTCCAAATGGAGGTGAATAAAATCATGTCTAGGTGCTTCATGTCTGCAATCTTGCAAAATGTTAATTCAGATGAATGAATTATGGAAATATAAGCTGACATCAGTTCAAGTATATGCAGGATATAAACTACATGGAATGTATATAAACCATTCAAAGTAGTAGCAGACAGTTTAACAGAATGACTATCAGGAAGTTGAAACCAGAGAGAAATAATAGTAAAGACATAGAATTAATGAAAATGGAACAAGGAGCAAGCACAGCTAGAATACTCAATGTACACATGTGAGAAAGGACGTGGTAAATCGGAAATTAATCTTGTCGAGGGGTTGGTTGAGAATGATAGAAGGAGTGACTCTGATCCCGGAACATTGGACAATTAAATGGACATATTTAATTGTAACACACTTGCACAACCTTTTTAAATTCAGTGAAAAAACACAACTAAAAAACAAAAACACACAAAAAGCACAACGAAACAGCGATCTCTATAGAGTATGATTATGACCTCTCAAAATTTTAAATAGTTAATGAAGGACAATCTTGGGAAAAGCATACAAATTTGTTTTAAGTGGGCAGTTTGGGGTAGAGGAGAATTTTTAATAGATTTAAATAGATTGTCTAAGGTTATAAATCACCTACATCTGCTGCAAATATTTTCTTCTGGGAATTCTCTTGGTCTGAACTGGATACTCCAGTCCTCACCACCCTTGATAGCTTGTGAAGATAGAATGGAAGAAACAAGATCAAGAACCCATTACTCCACTGGAAAGAAAACAGTCCTTTATGTTTTCTCTCATTTCTCTTGACTACTTTTATTCATAATTTTAAGTCAAGTGATTTTGAATTATATTTTTCCTTCTTTGTTCAAAGTAATTTACTAAATATTATTTACCATTTGTTTCTTTTTTAAAATTTGTTATTGCGAACATACTGTACAGAGGGGTTACAATTACATGGGCAAGATAATGAGTACATTTCTTATCAAGCATTGCAGCCTCCTCCTTTGTTTACCCTTCAGGTCCCTTCTCAGCCTCCCCCCGTCCCTCCACCCCATCCTTGCCCCCCACAGGAGCTGTAGAGTTCGTTTTCGACATGACAACTTGTACTTCTCATTGTTGCAACGGGTCCACCTGTATCCTTAAACAACTTATTTTTCCCCTTCTCCTCCAGAAATTATACCGACATCAAATATAGTGAAAGCAGAGGTTATACTGTGGGGGAGGGACATACAAAGCAACAAAGAGATAATCTTATAAATGAGTTTAAAAAAATGAATGAAAGAAAAAAAAACATTTAAACATATCTAAGGGTTTATTTTCCTAACATCACATGATCTGACCTTTTCTGCTTGACTCATACATACACTAGATATTGCAAATAAGGGAAACCATGGGACCTATGTTTCTTTGGGCTTGTCTTACTTCAATTAATATAATTTTTTCCAAGCCTTTCCATTTCCTAACAATTGGGTCACGGTCATTCTTTCTGATGGAGGCATAGAATTCCATTGTGTATATATACCACATTTTCTTGATCCATTCATCTACTGAGGGGCATCTGGGTTGGTTCCATATCTTAGCTATGGTAGATAATGCTGCAATAAACATAGTTGTACTGGTAGCTTTAGTGTGATCTTGTTTGTAAACATTTGGGTAAATGCCCAAAAGTGGGATTGCTGGGTCATAGGGGAGCTCTATGTGTAGTCTTTTGAGGAACCTCCATACTGCTTTCCAAAGTTGTTGAAAAAGTTTACACTCCCACCAACAATGAAGTGAGTTTCCCTTCTGTCCACATCCCTTCCAGCATCTTTTGTTTTTAGAGTTCTTAATTTTTGACCTTCTAACTGGTGTGAGGTGATATCTCAATGTTGTTTTGATTTGCATTTCTTTTATGGCTAGGGAGGTTGAGCATTTCTTCATGTGTCTATTGGCCATCCTTCTTTCTTCTTCAGAGAAGTTTCTCTTTAAGTCATTAGCCCACTTATTTATTGGGCAGTTGTTTCTTTGAGGATTTGTTGTTGGGGGATTTAATTTTTTGAGTTCCAAGTATATTTTAGATATGAGACCCTTGTCCGTTGAATGGCTAGTGAAGATCTTCTCCCAATCCGTGGGCTTTCTATTTATCTTGCTAGCTATGTCCTTTGCCATGCAAAAGCTTTGCAACTTCATGCAGTCCCATTTGTCCAACCTTTCTTTGATTTGTTGTGTTTCTGAGTCTCTATTAAGAAAATTTTGGTCTACGCCAAGGAGACCTAGGGTTTCTCCTATTCCATCCTATAGTGTTTTCAGAGTGTCTCCTTCGACTCCGAGGTCTTTGATCCATTTGGAGTTGATTCTGGTGCAGGGTGATATACAAGGATCTAGCTTTAGTTTTCTACATGTAGTTAACCAATTTTGCCAGCACCATTTACTGAAGAGGCTGTCTTTCTTCCATTCTATTTTTTTAGCTCCCTTATCGAAGATTACATGGCTATAGTACTGTAGGTTCATTTCTGAGTTTCCAATTCTATTCCATTGGTCCTGAGGTCTGTTCTTGTGCCAGTACCAAGCTGTTTTGACTACTATTATTTGCCATTTTTTTCTACCATGCTGGTTACTTGTCCAACTGAGCCCATTAAACTTCCCCCTTTCAGTTGGTAGGCATGGAAACCCAGCATCAATGTTAATGAGGACAATCTCTAATGTAAAACTTTGTCTCCAAAATACGAGTCCAGGAAGCTGTGATCACAAATATATAGCTATCGTTTTTTCTTTTTTCTTTTACCTTGAAATTCTTCTTGTGTCTAAAGTGACCTCAAAAATAAGTACTCCACCACTTTTTGTCACAATCACTTCTAACCTCAAAGATATATTTTGCTAACAAGATGCTTAGAGGAAACAGAAGAATACTCCACTTTTATCTTCTCTCTTAAGACTCTCCTTAGATACCATATCAGGATCAGTGAAGTTATTCTTTCCAAAACTATTTCAATAGATTATCTTTCTCTTTGTCTTGCATTTGCTCCGCAAGATGTATGGAAAAGAACATAGTTAAATCATCCATACCTTGGATGGCAGTGTCTGTTACAAAAGGACAATGCTCCTATGTCCCATTTCTCTGTCCTCCTCTTAGCTCTTGCCTGATTTCCAACTAATCACAGATCCTTGGCTTCAAGTCTAGTGAAGGTGAAGGACTATAAGGCCTTCTCCACTGCTACATCTTCATGGTTTCTCTTTTACAACTCTTTTATTTGGATGTGGAATTTATTTTCACGTCTTCATTCAATCCCTTCTAAATTGTAGTGAGATAAATAGGCTTTGTAAAATCCCTTTAGGTAGCAAAAATATTATGGCAATGTATATCAAAAACTTTGGCCTTCCTCCACTGCTAAAGCCAATATGCTTAGCTTGGACTTCTAAGAACGCGTTTTCTTGCCTTTTCAATTTGCTCAATTCTTTTCCGATCTCAAAACTTTTTGGCTTATGTAATAAGAGAAATCTTCACTATTTCATGTTTATAAGGATATTATATTGTGTGAGCTACTAAGAAATGTGAAATCATTGGTTTCAAGTATCTAATCAGATTTTTTTCTGTGTTTCAGTGCTTCACGTGCAAAGACCTTGTAGAAAGTATTACAAACAGAAAAGTGTAAACCCAATATCTTCTTTCATTGTTGAGGGCACTTTCTCCCTAAATATTTAGACCCAAATTATCTTTTTCAGAGAATTACTGTTTGGTAATTAAAGTCAATTCACAAATTTTGATGTCTTTTTTTTAAAGAACTTTTAATTTAAATTCCACTACAACCTTGTTTCACACAGTAAGAGTAGATTTCCTGGGTAAGGACAATTCTCAAGGGAACCTACAGGATTTATAGCAAGGTGTCTGAGGTTTGTTTAGTGTGAAAATGAGCCATCTTCACCCACATTGCTCCCTTTCAGGTAAGACTTCATGGATTACTTTGCATGAAAGCCTATTTTCCCAAGCAATTTTAAATTTTCATAATAGGCTAAGTTGTTAAAAAGTTTGAACAAATTAAAATTTACCTGTCATAATTTTAAAACACTTTTGAAATTCATTTATTAGAACCGCGAATTCACCAATCCTAACTCCACCTTTACCATCAAAAAAAGTTAACATGTTGTTTTCATGATATAGTGTGCATGAAATTATTATTTTCCAGTGGCTTTGTTATGCATATATATAACCTTATAAGATGATTCTGAGCAAAATGAACTCCAAGATATGGAAACAGAGAGTATTATTTGAGGTTTTTGTTTTTAATGTACTATGTGATTTCTATTTTCTTTTGGGGTTTTCCCCTATGCTTTATTTCCTGATGTATTTGATTTTGGTGCCTGTGTATTGTGTATATATTTACCTTAATTAGGAAAGGGAAGAGGAACAACAAAATGGTGAGACAAAGGACGAAGGCAAACCAATGCAATAGCAATACTCACAAGACAATATGTTGGAAATGTACATCACAACTTGTGAGGAGTATTGGGGTGAAGGAAAACTGTGGAGCAAATGAGTGAGGGGGTAACAAGTTTGAAAAGTTATGTATTCACTACCTTTAAATTACTGTAACAGCACTGTACATCACTTTGACAATAAAATTAAATTTAAAAAATAAGCTGCATGAAATAAAATTTCACTGTATTGGTATAGTAATTATTATTCTCTATGTAGTAACTTCTTAAAAATCAATACTGTTTGGCGTCTAATTTGAATTATTTACCCCTTTTTAATCAGAGGACCATCAACTTGAATGCTATCTGACTAGACAATATTTTCACAATATACTTACCAATATTTTGAAAAAGAATAAACATAGTATTTTCTCATACTAAAAGTGAAAACAGTTTAATTCTATGGAAACCTATAACATTTAAAAGTAAATAAGTTGTTAAGAAGACAGAATATATGTGTTCTTCAACATTCCAATGACTAGTAACTACTCATTTACAAATTCGGGAGATTCTATACCTGAGAGAATCAAAACAGTACCGGCTTGCATGATATGTAATTCTGCAGTAGATACAGTTTCCAATGGGGTTTTACAGATTGAGAAGTCAACAGAAAAATAGCCACATTCTTATAGAGGATAAGATTATGAAGCATCTGTAATAATTAATTCTTCAAGATTAAGCAATTGTTTATCACAGTAAGCTATTATTTTTATGACCATCAATACCAATATTTATGATATAGAGTAATCCTAGCCCAACAGTTTCCAACTTTTAGGATGCACCTCAATCTTCCCTTAAATCACATCATGAATAGCTTATCTCTATTGTGAAAAAATATAACTCTGCAAATGGGATGCCATACATGTTCTGGAAAGAACACCACAATAAACTTGGTTGCATCATTTCCCCCCCACTGGTATTCTTGAGATCAGAACACTTGTAAATATTACTTATATTTATACTTTTTAAACTAACATATAAATTCTAGATGCTAAGATCGGAAGATTACAGTTCAAAGCCCACCCAGGCAGAAAAGATTCCCTACATTGTAATCTCCAATAAACTTCTCAGCAAAAGCCAGATGCAAGTGGCACTGAGGTTGAAGTGGTAGGGCACGAGCCTTGAGCATAAACAGGCTCAGAGACAGTACCCAGGCCTAGAGTTCAAGACCTAGGACAAACCAATAAAACAAAAACGAAAATAAAAACAAACCTAACATTTTTCTCAGTGTATACAGTAGCAAATAATTAAGGAAATTCCTTTCTGTGTTACATACAGGTAGAAGAAAGAAGATGTCACACGATTATTCTCTTCATACCATGTTATATCAAAGACTCCAAACACTGTTCTTATTCTAAATTTATAAATTAATATCATTAATTTGTTGGCAACTCTGTCTATAGCATTCACATTATCATTTTATACATGAACTGTTGGAATTATCTATTAACTAATTTCTAATTATAGCTCTCTTGAAAGAATATTCTAGGCAAATAGGATGCAAAATCATTTGTGAATTTGTCAATTAAACCCTCTACTTAAAAAGAATTTTGTAGAATCCTATACAATATAAAATTAAAAACAAAACCAAAATATTTATTTTAAATCTAAATTCTAATTTAGCAAGGTCTTCAAAATCCTACATTAGACGAACTTTGCTATTTTTCCAGGCTTAAGCTTTCGTAATCCTTCATCATTTCATTGGGATACTACAGAATGATGATTACTTACTTTTTCAAATTTTGGATGGGAATCATGAGTCATTTTGCATCTAGGAATGATCTGTAATGAAGAGAGAATTTAAAACACAAGTGAGGATTAAGTATGAGTTGAATTTCAACAGGAAATTTGACTTCTCAAAACATAGTGACAAAATTAGCCCAAACGTCCAACTATGCATTCCTTTCTGCTTTGTTTTGTTTTTATTAAGACAAAATTATACTACCTGGTCCAGGGAAGGTTTCACTATGTAATTCCATTGTCTAATCTCCTGTTTTAATCTTAGTGCTAGAATTCTAGGATTGTATCACATTGCCCTGCCATAGTTTCTTGGTTTATTTAATCTAGATACAGACTACCAATTCTGAATTTCTCCCGTGATATTATACATACACCAGAGTGACTGCTCAGACTGTTCATGTACTATTTTCAAAGATGTTCTAACTTTGGCACAGGATATGGACATTTTCAGATGCACCTGCGGGATCTCTGATTCATTCCTCCATGGATCCGATCCCTTTAATAATGATTATTAACTCTCTTACTATCTCTGTTCCATACCAATGTAATATTCTCAAACTTATTTGAAGGAAGTTCATTTGAGGACTTTCTAATATTAAAAATTATCACTTGATTCTAGTCTTATTCAGGAAATATATTTATTGTTTTCTAAGTTTTCTACACATTCTGAGAGTTGTTTCATTTATGTATTTTTGTGTGCACATATAAGTGCCTCTGTGTGTATGTGTATGTTTGTATGTATGTATGCAAAAGCTTCACGCTCTTATTCAGCAGTCTTGCTCATGACTGGTATTCCATCACCTGAGCCATTCTTCCAATCAAGCTTTTGACTGCTAAATTTTATATACTGTTGCAAAGAGTGTTCTGCCCAGGCTGGATGCAAACTGAACTTCCCAGACTCCTTTACATTCTTAGGTTTTATTTCTCCAGGAGTATCAACTTTTAAACTGCAAACATTTTTTGAGGGTAATGTATAAGCTGTAATCCAGATTTTTAACTCAACAAATCTTTTTCTTTTGTTTTAGTGGGAGGTCCGGTCCTGGGGCCTGAACTCTGGACCTGGGCTCTGTCCCTCTGCTCTTCAGCTCAAGGCTAGCACCCTACCACACAGCGCCAATTTTGGCCTTTTTCATTTTTGCTTAACTGCTGCTGAGGAATCGAACCCAGGGTCTCATGCATGCAAGGCAAGCACTCTACTACTGAGCCGCCTTCCCAGCCCCTAACTCAAGAATTCTTATAAAGATATATGAAAACACACATTACATATCCTGAGTGTACACTGTTAGGAATGTGATCGTAAGCTGGATCATGGTGAGATATGAGGTTCAAAGCCAGCCCAGGTAGGAAAGTCCCAGAGACTCTTTCCTCTAATTAACTAAAAGAAAACTGGAAATAGCACTGTGGATTAAGTGGTAGAGCATTAACCTTGAGTTGAATAGCAGAGAGACAGCTCGTAGGCACAGAGATCAAGTGCCAAGACCACCGCCAACAAATATGTGTGTGTGTGTGTGTGTGTGTGTGTGTTTGTGTGTGTGTGTGTGTGTAAAGAAAAAAAGAAATGTGATTATAGCCACCAGTTCATTGCTAGCGTAATCGCTGATCTCACAAGATGGACATTTTTTCCAGTTAAATACATGCTCTTATATCTGACATGCATTAGAAAGAGAATTATTCTTCCATTCTACTTTCTACAAAGTTGCATGATTAGCAAGCACGATTTAGAATGGGAGTGGCCTCATACTTCATGTTCCAGGCAGGAGTCTTGCTTTCTGCATATCACTCCCAAAATTCTACATACTGGACTTGGTTTTATTGTTTCAATGTTGTCTTATTTGTAGTCTTCAATATTGTATTGAACCTTTATACTTAAATACAGAACTTCTTTTTCTCCTATTATTACTATTGTTTCCCTTACTGTTAGCTCATGTTCACTTGGGAAATAATGAACAGCACCTACACTCACAAAAAGAATGTTCTGAAAACCTTCTTCCCATTTAAAATTTGCCTTAATTTACAGAGAACTTACAAAATTTGAACTCAACGTACTCATGTATAAGGTATTTATAAGCAATATAATTTTCATATTTTCTCTTTACTAAATTGTCTCTGAAACACGTGTTACCTCAGGTCCAAAAGTGCCCTAGTGTTATTTCAGTGAAGCCAGAAAACCTTCATTATACCTCAAGCAGCGCCATCGATTGTTACTGGAAGTAACTGTTACTGGATGTGGAAACTGACCCCAGTAGAGGAATGGAACATAGAGGAATAACAAAGTTCAAGTAACCTTGTGCTTTCCTTTTTACTGTACAAGAAAAGTATCCCAAGACTTGAAGGAAACTCTGTCCCTGGCTTTTTTGAGTGTGTTCTTTACTCATATAAAATTTTTCTCTAAACTTCTAGTTCAGAGTGTTACAAAAAAAATAATGTACAATTTGAAGGCCAGCATAGAACAAAAGGAAATAACGTTGTTTTAAAAGTGTTCTCCTGCAAAGGAACAAAGACATGGAGGTTTTAAAGGGTCTTATGGATGGATATTTCACCCCTGAGATGATTCTGTTGATGCAGGCGTCAGTTATCAATTCCTATGGTCTGGTCTTGAGTTCTCCAGTAAGGATTCCAAAAAAGCAGGATCCAGTGAATATGATCAGCAAAAGGAGCCTCTTCTCTGACCCGTACTCCTTTAAGGAAGGTCCAAAGACATATCTGGGATTTTTGTTTGTTTGTTTATTTAATTTGTGCTGGTTCTGGGGCTTGAACCCTGAGGCTCGATCCTGTCCCTGAACAGTTGTCTTTCCTGCCCACCTGCCCCCAACGTAGTATTCTACTGCTTGAGCCAAAACTCCACTTCTGGTTTTTTGGTTATTAATTTGAGATAAGAATTTTACAGACCCTCCTGCCTGGTTTGGCTTTGAATTAATATAGTAAGAAAACTAAGTGACATCAATTGTATAGACTTCTCTTTTGAAACAAGAAATATTAGATGAAGTTTATTATAAAGCTAATATTTGACAATTTTTAAAGGAAGAGAATATGTCTAGCAAATAAGCCATAACAAATAACTCAGCAAAAGTAGGTGCACTGAATCATTTTGAAATTCTTTTTTCTTTGTTTTAAATTTATGAAAGCTCAGATTTATTTAATAGAAACATTTGATGAGAGACAATGTGTTGTTACATTCTTTACATATTTAGAAAAGTAGTTGCATTGTGACTTAACTATGTTAGGCTGAGTTGAATTTATTCACGGTGCAAAACTTGTAAAAATAGAAATCATTTTTGAATTTCAAACGGTCTTTCTTTTCTTCACCTTGAGATTCATGTCTCTCTTCTTTCTCTATATGAAATTATTTTTTCTACTTGAGAAGATTATTGATCTTGTCTTCCTTTTGGGGAAACTTAAGGTAATATTTGCACTTTTTGTTGGTTGTGGGGCTTGAACTCTGATCCTGGGGTCACTCCCTCAGCTCTTCAGCTCAAGTTGAGCACTCTACAGCTTAAGCTACAGCACCACTTCCGGGTTTATGGTGGTTAATTGAAGATAAGCGTCTCATGGTCATTCCTGACCAGGCTGGCTTTGAACCACAATCCTCTGGTCTCCTGAATACCTAGGATTACAGGCGTGAACCACCAGCACCCAGCTAACATTTGCGTTTATGTGCACTGAATGACACTATGTAGACAAATAATGGAAATTGCAGCTTTTCAGAAAATTTGCGGTAACAATAAATATGTCTTCCTTTTCCATGTCGTTTCATTAATGACTCATGAGATATGGGACCCTTAGATTAGCATTCTCTGCCATCTGTGCAGGTGTATTTACTATATGGAAATGTTCATAGAGAAATATAGAAAGACTGAGATTTTTAGAAAGCAAAGAAGATAAGGTAAGATAAAACAGCACAGAAGGAGATACATTTATTACACAGAGATTAAGAAGTAGCCTAAGAGATTTAGAATGATAAAGGTAATGAGGAATAAGACTAGTTGATAACTATTTTTTCAATAACAAAAAATGGTTCTCTAAAACAGTTTCTGCTTTACCTTAGTTAATATCATTTATTCATTAACTCTGGAGTTATTCCTTCCCTTCTGTCACAACTGTTAATTTGCCTCTGCCGTTTTGGTTCCATGACTAACCAAAAAGATTTCCAAATCTCACTTAGACTATTAGCAGTGACCATTCAAAAACCTGGAACCTTTGAATTTCCAGAACTAAACTTCACCTGACATCTAAGCACATTCAAGCCATTAATTGCTGTGACCTAATGAACAAAACTATTTTTTTTCAACACAATATCCTAATATAAGTAAAGTACATGAATTAGGGATCATTGTCAGGTGTCAGTATGGCAGGAGCAATTATATATTCAAAGTATGGGCTCTTTATTTTGTATTTACTAGCTAAATGTTTTTTGGTTTTGTTTTGGATTGCGTTTTTTCTTTTTTCTTTTTTTTTTTTTTTTTGCTTTTTTGCTCAAGGCTGTCACTGTACCACTTGAGGCACAGTACCACTTCCAGTGCTTTTCTATTTATGTGGTACTGAGGAAATGAACTCAGGGTTTCATGCATGCTAGGCAATCACCATATCATGAGGCCACATTCTCAGATCCCTACATGACTTTCTTAATTTGACATTATATTTTCATTCAGTAAATATGTACCATAATATTGGCCAGGTGCTAGAAAATAATGTAGAAAAGAATAAAATATAATAAATCCAGTAAGGTTAGATCTACAATGAATAACCCTCACAGCCTTGCAAGGACACAGAGGGCTTATCTCATGGAGATGTATCAACACTCTGAATGAGACAGCTCCTGACCCACAGCCCACCTCCAGAATGAGTGGGTCATCTTGGGTTCCAGCCACCTGGGGACGTTGGGCCACCTCCTACAGCACCCATTCTACCAGTTCCTGAGATCAAGTGTGTGTGTGTGTGTGTGTGTGAATGAGAGAGAGAGAGAGAGAGAGAGAGAGAGAGAGAGAGAGATAGAGAGAGAGAGAATCAGAATTAAACTTAAATCTGGTGCCAGTGGCATAAAACTAACCTAACTACACAGGAGGCTGAAATATGAGGATCATGGTTCATAGACAGCCCAGGCAGGAACGTCTGTGAGAATCTTAACTCCAAAGAACCACCAGAAAACTGGAAGCGGCACTGTGGATACAAGTGATAGAGTGCTAGCCTTGAGCTGAGGAGCTCGGGAACAGTGCCCAATCCTAGAGTTCAAGACCCATGACTGAAAAGAAGTGGACTTGCCACCACAAGAAGTGGACTGAATAGCACCCATTGTCCTAGGTAGCATGGTAGAGAAGTCAGGCCGAGCTTCAGGCCCCACCTGAGCCCTTCCTGGTATCTTCCAGTCATATGCTCACAGAATTGCCAAAACCTTATCTGAATGCCGCTCCCTCTATGCCTAGCCATTCTCCAGAGATCTCTCTGTATAAATCCCTTGTTTCCTCACAACTGTCCTGTGAGGAGACTGAGGTCCAATGGTTGAGGCCCTACCAAGAGGTTCACGTGTGGTCAAGAATCCGCTGCTGTGGACTGAGTTTGTGATAATCCATCTAAACCAACGACTGAGCATGGTACCACATGTTTACCATCCCAACTGGAGAGGACCAGGCCTGGTGGAGCATATCTTTCACAGGAGGACCGTGATTCAGCCCAGCCTGAGCATATATTTTGTTTCTATCTCAGAAATGCTCAAGACAGAAAGGTGACTCATCAGAGGCTTGGAGAGGAAAAAAGCAGGGGTGTTCATGGTGCCCCCAGAGGAGTGCTTGACCCAGGGTAGGTTGGTGTAGGGGCGGCCACTCACCTGTGCTGCTGGGAGAAGCTGTTGGCAGCTGCTCCAATTAGGGCAGCAGGGATGGTGGCAGCATTGCAGTCACTTGGTCCCAGAGCAGAAGACTAGGGGCAGGGACCAGGTTGGGGATTTAGGCCTGCTGGCAGCACGCCATTGCCTGAGGTTTGAAACCTGGCACCACGTGAAGGGAGGGAAGGGGCCAGGTGGGGGTGCAAACATCAATTTCGTACTATACTCCAAAGTCACCTTGAGTCTCTTCCTCACCACTCAACCACCACTACCTTCCTCAACTGCTGGTAGTGGTGTAAACTAACAGAGGGAATCCCAATGCTACCTGGCAGCATGGAATGTGAGCATGGCCACCATTCTTGTATCCCATTGGTCAGAAAGAAGCATGAAAGAATGGGGGTGTGGCCAGAATCTTGTGAAGCAAGCAGCATGGGCATAGTCAAGATGACAGCGGTTCTCCCAGCCCTTTTCCCAGGGAATGCTGTCCAGTTCAGTTGGGGACAAGAGGGTGACCTGCTTTAGCTGTATGGCTACACAGATTGTTGTGTATTTCTGTTTGTTGCCAGTCCCAGACCTTGAACTCAGTATCTGGGCACAGTCCATGACCTGCTTTTGCTCAAGGCTGGTCCTCTACACAAGGCTTCTGGCTTTGTTGGCACTGAAGTTGGACAGGGGTCTCAAGGATTTTCCTGCTTAAGGTGACGTTGACCATGATCCTCCTATCACAGCCTTGTAAGTATCAAGGGGACGGCTGAGAGCCACTGGTGCCTGCCTAATCACTGGTCATGTTGATGTTCTTGGACAGACTGATGAGTTCCCTATCCTCAGGTTGAGGTGGTGGGAGCTGGAGTCCACAATTCGAATCCTGGTCTTGCCACCTCCAAATGGTAGGAGATCCTAAAAAACTTGTTCCTATCCATATGATTACAAATGGAATGTGATTTAAGTCATGATTGAATGAACAATTCTTGAATGATTCTAGGATAAAATTATACACAATTATATTACACGACACTGATTGATTTTAGTTAATATTTTATTAAGCTTTTAAACAATCACATTCATCAAATGGAGGCATAATGAAATACCTAAGAATTAGGTCTCACATACTATAAAGGTGACGTTTTTTCTACCAGGACTGGGATTGGAATGGAACTCATAGTCTGGGTAACTCTGTTGCACTGTGTAGGAAGGGGAAGCTTGCCTCCTTGAAGTGAAGAAATTCAAGTCTGTTCCTTAGGCCTGAAATCGATCTCCAGTACTAGAAAACACCCTATTCATGTACAATTTACATATGTGTTTTATATTTATATACATATGTTGACTCCATATTGCATTCAGTGTAGTTATATTATTTTTTGTTTTATTCATGTATTGACCATTTATTTTATTGACTATTATACAGCACATAGAACATTGACTACATAGGCTATAGGTCTACATTTGTATTCCACTTCATACCTGACACCCAAAAGATTCACAGTAAAGGAAATCATGTGTCACTATCAGCTTCTAACTCCACGATTCATTGTTTGGGAGCGCTGGCATCTGAACTCATGGCCTACAAGGCCAAATTCATTAATGGGTGAGTGTAAAATGCCATCCTGGGGCAAATTGAGCAGACAGGTTGTTCCCAGGACCTGAGAACCAGCCTCAGGGGTTCCCCAAATAAGAACAGATTGACATGCAGATGGCAGTATGCTAAAAATATATATATCTTTATAGAGTGCCAGAGATGTGTATACATTATTCAGTTATATAGACTATATTCCTACCAATTCCTGAGTATTCATTATGCGTCCATGTAATTAATGTTATTGTTTTTATCCTTAAAATATTAATGAAAGCACTCAATGTCCTGAAATTATTGTGTTCCTGTAAGTAATAATATTCTTTTAATGATTCATAAATATTAAATAAAATCAACCAGCTTTCTGAAATGATGCTTTTTAATTTTATAGTATCATCATTCATGATCAACTCATTCAACTGTGACATTGACAAAATTCCAGTGTTATTCCTTTGGATGGGAAGGAGTTTCTTAGTACCTCCTGCCATTGATTGGTGTCAGGATGGGGATTCTAAATGAGGGCCTATGTTGCCCCATGGGCCTATGGCTTCCCTGATAATCTGCCAGCCTTCAGCAAAGCAAGGTGAAGTACCCATTGCAACAGTGACCTTCAGAAGGGTCACTGTGCAAAGGAAGAAAACATAAAAGGCCACATTTTTTCTGTGCATTTTTTTCCTTGCAACACGTGGCGGTCTAGGATCCCAGAAGCACCTGTGTGTCCTGTGGCTGCACTCCATCCTAGGGTGATAGAAGCTGAGGCAGAGTTGCCACAACCTGAGTTCAAGCCCCATGCTGAGAAAAAAATTAGCTCCGGGCTTGCAATTCGCACAGTTTATTCTTACAGGCTTTGGATTTCAACTCAGTATCTGGGTAAATCTGCAGCAATGTGGATAAAGGGGAAGATTACCTTACATGAAGATAAAAAAGTCAGGGCTGTTCACTAGTCCTGAATTCAAGACCCAGTCCTCGAAAACATACTATTTACATATATTGTAAAGATAGGATTTATACTTACCTATAGATTTTCAGTCCATACAGGTTTGGTATGGTCGTTCCTTGTATCCTTTGTTTTATTCAGTTATTTATCATTGATTTTACTATGATGAAACCCATTCTGTTTATTACATTGATGACAACCTATAACAAAACATCTAGATTTGTAGAAATGTTCTCCATCATGCCTGACCCCCAGAATTCACAGAGAAAAGGAAAAAATGTTTCACACACTCCTTCTTACTTACTCCACTATCCACTTGTTGGTAGTGCTGGGATCTGAACTCAAGGCAGAGCAAAACCAATTGGCCAATCAGTCAAGGTGATCATATGAACCTGTGAGCAACTAAGTAGTGTGGCCATTCCCAGAATCTGACATTAATAACCAGGATGGTCCACTATAGTCATAAATTCATAATTTAAACATAGGATCTATATTGACACACATGTATGGACAGCATCTTGTGTTCAGTGCAAATATTCTCGTTATTTTGTAACTAATTCATGGAGGTATTGTGTATTTTAATAAGTATGGTGACAGGTATAACTGTGCTGACATGGATGACAACCTGTTCTCTTGGTTACATTGTTGTTTATGCATTCTCCATCGTATTTGAGACCCAGGACTTTCATAGGAGAGGATAAAAGGCACAACGACTGGCTTGTGACATCAGGATGAATCTTTTGTCAGTGCTGGGATTTGAGCTCAGGACTGGGTAACTCTGTTGCACTGTGAGGGAAGGGGAAGCTCACCATCTTTGAAGACTAGAATGTCAGGCCTGGTTCAGGACATGATTTGAAGCCCCAACACTGGACAAAATAACAAGCCCACTGTTTTTAAACATAGGATTTCTATTTACCTACAGATATGGTATGCATCTTGCATTCAGTGTAGTTATTTGTTCTATTTTGTGTCTTATTCATGGATGTATTGTGTATTTTATTGCATATGGGGTGAGAGATATAACTGTGCTGACATGGATGACAACCTATTCCCATGGCTAAGAGTTGCCTATATAGCATTCTCCATCCTCAATGAGACCCAGGACATTCTCAAGACAGGAAAACATGTGCCAACATAGGCTTCTCACATCAGAATGAATCTTTTGGTAGTGCAGGAATTTGAACTCAAATCCTAGCAGGCCCAATTGGTGAATGGGTCATGGTGAGCACACCAGGCTGTGAGCCACTAAGGAACTAGGCCATTCCTGGGACCTGAGATGGAGCCCTGGTGGGGGCCAATATAGTCATAAATTCATAATTAAACAGTGGATACATATTTCCAAACATGGGTGGGTGGCATCTTGCTTTTGGTGTAGTCAATCTCTTTGCTTTGTGTCTTATTCATTGATGTATTGTGTATTTCCTTGAGTATAGGATGACAGATATAGCTGTGGTGAACTGGATGACAACCTGTTTCCATGAGTATAGAGTTGCATATACGTTCTCTTTCCTAGCCAAGGCCCAGAACTTGCACAGAACAGGAAAACAGGTGCAACAACTGGCTTCGCACATCAGGGTGAATTTTTGGCAGTGCTGGTATTCGAACTTTGGGCCTAGGAGGCCCAACTGCCCAATGGGTCCACATGATCACACCAGACTATGAGCCACTAAGGAGGTGGGCTGTTCCCAGGAACTGAGAAAGAGCCCCAGGGAGGCCAAAATAGTCCTCAATGATCATTTAAACATGGGATGTATATTCACATCCGTGTGTGGACTGCATCGTGCATTTAGTGTAGTTATTCTATTTGTATGCTATTCATGGGTGTATTGTGTATTTTCTTGAGTATATGATGACAGGTATAACTGGGCTGACATGGTTAACAACATATTCCCATGGCCACAGTGTGGCCCAAGCATTCTCCATCATAGCTGAGATCCAGGACTTGCAAAGGAAAGAAAACAGATGCAATGATTGACTTCTGACATAAAGATGAATCTTTTGGCAGAGCAGGGAATCTGAACTCGAGACCTAGCAGGACCAAGTGGTGAATGGGTCCACATGAGCACAGCAGGCTTTGGGATCTGCCATTGAGCCCCCTCCCCTGAATGGAAAGCGGGGAACACAACAGTCATCCATTCATAAGCTGAAGGTAGTAGGCAAATAAGTACACATTTATATAGATTAGGAGAGATGGTAACCTGAGATGGAATCCAATCTGTGTGTACTACCGATTCTTGGATCTTTCCTGATGCCTCCATTTCATGACTGTGTTGATTATTATCATGCTTCATCAATTTCTTTACAAATATTCGATACCCCATGAGTCTTGCCTATCATTTCCTACTTGCATGATGCACGAACTACTGATTCAAGGATGAGATTGATCACATTCCATGACTCTTCCCAGGTCCAGAAACGGGTATCTCAGGATCTGCCGCCATTCCCTCCGCATGGGGGGGGGGGGTGAATTCAAGCCTCAGGCCTGGAAAAGATATTCCTTATATACTTTTTTTTTTGTGGGTCCACTCGTGGGCCTGAACTCTGGGCCCAGGCACTGCCTCTCAGCACTTCACCTCAAGTCTAGTGCTCTAACTCTTGAGAAACAGCGCCACTGCCGGCTTTTTTTTCTGCTTATGTGGAGTTGAGAAATTGAGCCAACGGTCTCATGCATGCAAGGCAAGAGCTCTACCCCTGAGCCACCTTCCCAGTCCTCCTTATATATATTTTAAAGATAGGATTTATACTTCTGTACAGATGTTCAGTCCATATTGTGTTTGGTGTGGTTATTTATTTTATTTCTTGTGTCATTCATTTATTTAGAATTTATTTTATTGACTCTTATGACACCTATAGAATTTATTACATTTTTTACATCCTATCCCATAACATCTAGATGTTAGATGTGTTATCCATCATGCCTGGCAGTGCCAGGATCTGAACTTAGAGCCTAGCAGGCCCAATTCATGATTGGGTGAGTTTGAGCATGGCAACCTCTAGCCAATGAAGATGTCAGGTGGTTCCCAGGCTCTGAGATCAACCCCAGGTTTGGGCAAAACAGCGATACATGTATAGGCAGATGGAGATATACAAATATATATATATATACATATATATATATATATTTGTATATATATTTGTATATATATATATACATATATATATATGTATATATATATATATATATAGGAACATAGTAGGTGTCATTCTATCATAGATAGACAGCTTTGGAACTCTTTACCTATATATATCAACTCTTAGGTATTCATTATACCGCCATTGTAGGAATATTATTCTTTTCATGCTTAATAAACTATTAATTAAGCTCAATCAGCATTCTAGGGTTACTGTATCCAATTTTAGCATAGACCGATGTATAAACTAATTTTTCAATCAGTATTCCTGTACATAAGAATGAGTCTCTTGTGATCTTCTGCGATTGATGTCAGGACTGCGATTTGAACCCGGGGCCTATGTTAACAGGTTGGCCTATGGCTTCACGGATAGCCCACCAGCCACCAGCAATGGCAGGTCATGTCCACTTTGCAGCTTTGTCATTCAGACCCAGGATGGTCACTGTCCAAAGAAAAATATCATAAAACCCCAGCTGTGTGTAATTCACCACTTTTTGTGTTTTCCAAATTTTTTTCTTCCTGAAAGCACTCTGGGCCCCCGATCCCAGGATCGGTGGCTATGGGTCCAGAGACTGCACCCCAGCCAACGGAGATCCAAGCTGAAATAGAATTTCCACGACCTGTGTTCAAGCCCTATGCTTGGCCAAAAATAACAATATTTATTTTTTTATTATGATAAACAATTTATTAATTATTTAATTAAATTAAAAAAATAAAGCTCCCTGGTTTGGAATTTCTGTCAGTTTTCTTTTCTAGCCTGGGATTTGAACTCAGGGTCTTGGTAAATCTGTAGCAATGTGAGCGAAGAGTTGCCATTATTTGAGTTCAAACCCCATGCCAACCAAAAATGAAAAACTAAGTCACTGACCTTGGCAGGGGGAAATAGTTGTGGAGATGGGAGGGAAGGGATGGTAGCGGAAAAACACAGGAGGATTAAACAATGCTCAATAGGAAATGTACTCATTACCTTGCTCCTGGAACTGTAACCCCTCTGTAGTACACTTTTACAATAAAAAACATACAAAAAAAGAGAAACAATAAAGTTCTCAGAGAAACATTTTGCAGGTAAGGGAAGGATGTTTGAATAGCTGTACAAAAATCTACACTCCTTTTTTTAATGTTCAGTATGGAACTGAATAAACATAACTGCTTCCATTAAAAGATTTAAGTCACTGTCTTGGAACTAGGGCCAGAATTTCTGCCATTGCAAGTTTTTGAGCTCACCATCCAGGTAACTCTTTTGCACGATGGGTGAATACATAGCTTATTGTCCTTGAGGAAAAGAAATTCAGGATAGAGTTCCCAGTGCCCAATGAAGGCCCTGCAATGGAAAAAATATTTCTATATGTGTATTACATGATATATACTTATATATGTATGTTAATTCCATATTATGAATTTTATTATTGATTTTGTATTTTATTTTTCTTTGATTCATTTTTTGATTGTTGCATTTAGTATTATTATACACATAATATTATATTTTGCTCATCTATTATAAAATTATACACAATAATTTAGGACATTGACTAATTTTTCATTAACATTATATTCAGTATTGAAGCATGCTACATAATTAAATTGAAAGACATATTCTTCTGGGACTCAGAGGAGGGCCGAGGTTATAGGTAAGAGGTAGGGTAGCGGGCAGGGGCTGGTGGCTCACCCCTGTAAGCTACTCAGGAGGAAGCGATTGCAAGCAGGAAAGTCAATTTAAGACACTTTTCTCAAATTAAACACCCAAAAATCCAGAAGTAGAGCTGTGATTCAAGTAGTACAGTGCTAGCCTAGAGCACAAAAACTCAGAGATAGGATAGCATCCAGACCTTGAATTCAAACCCCAGGATTAGCGCGCGCGCACACACACACACACACACACACACACAAATACACACAAACACACATACACACACACAAACACACACACACCCCAATATAGAGCATTTGCCACTCAGCCTGCACAAATTCCATCTCTATCAACTCAATATTAAAAAAAAAAATAAAGATGGAGAAGGGAAGGAAAGACTTGCTTCAGGAAGTGATATAGGCAGTGCTAAAATTCCACAGTAGTTCTATTATGTGGGTACAAGACAGAGAGCCTCAGGCAGAAGGTATAGCATGGGCAAAGTTCCTGAGGTGTGCTGTAGAGCAGGTGGTGTGAGTTGTATGAATATTCTATGGCTTCAGAAAAGTCTGGGAGGAAATTCAAGGCTGGGTCAACTTTCACTTGAGCCACAGGTCAGAGGAAGTGGTCCCAGAATGGCGGCCAGGGGGAAGATTAGCTTGTTTTTTTGCCAGGGTACCAAAGCCATTTCCTGTGGCTGGAAAGCTGTTTTCACAGCTCCTGACTCTCAGGCCTCCGTTGCATGGAGGTGTCAGGGCAAACGCAGGGAAAAACTCTTGCTTTAGAAAAGCTTCTACCCCAGTGCCACCAGTGGCTCAACCCCTGTAAATCCTAGCTACTCGGGAGACTGAGATAGAGATCGTGGGTCAAGCCAGCTCAGGAGAGGAAAGTTAATGAGACTCTTCTTGCCGATTAGCTACCAAAATCCAGAAATGGAGCTGTGGCTAAAGTGGTAAAGTGGTAACCTTGAAGGAAAAACTTTAGAGACCAGAGACCAGACCCTGAGTTCAAGTCCCAATACTAGCACAGGAAAATTAAAGAAAAGATTTCAGGAGCTCCCAGTCCACTGTGGTGTAAGGCCAGGACATCCAGGCACAGGTCTCTCACGCCTGTCCTCCTAGCTCCTCAGGAGGCTGAGATGGAAGATCACGTTTCAAACCCAGCCCCGGCAGGAAAGTCTGGGACACTCTGATCTCCAAGGGACCTACAGAAAACCAGTTGCTCTGTGGCTCAAGTGGTAAGGTGAAGAGCTGGGGGACAGTGCCGAGGCCCAGAGTTCAAGCCCCATGACCAATACCTGGCCTGCTTGGACCTTACTCTTTGGCTCTAGGCAGAGGTTTTCCAGTGGGCCCCTAAGGGTCTCCTAATGTCTAGGTGTCCTGCAAGTCTTGATAGCAGCTTGTTTGAGGACATTACCTATAGAGCAAGCCACACTACCAGAGAATTATCAAGCCTGGGGGCATGAAGATCATCAGAATGGCATCTATCATGGGTGCAATGTGGATCTGAGTAGTAAATTACTATCTCAGATCACGGTTCTGGGCCAGGAGGGGCAGGAGCTGCAAGATATCACACCAGATAATACCCACTCATACAAGTATCACAAGAGTGCAAATTTGTCAGTCAGAACTTGGGCAGGTGTTGAGTTGGGCTCATGAAAGTTTTGTAGACTCAGGAATCCACAGCCAAGTGGCTGCTGCTTGTAGCAGGCACTATCCCAGGAGTCCTAGGGCATGGAGCCCTGCTTTCCTCACCAGTGCTTGGGGAAAGGGGGCAGATGAAGGTCTGCAATCATGGGCCGACTACAAAGGATCATCCTTAGTGTCCTTCCCTTGATCCTGTGGCTCCGTGTTGAAATCGAAGGGCAGGTTCCGTGGAACTTACTGCCATGGCCCAAACCCCTCAGCCCAAGAAGGACTTAGGGAGAAACCACTTGATTAGGCTTGAGAGTTTACTGTGACTGTGACTCAGGATTGCCCCCAGTCCTAGCTCAGCTCATCCAGGTCAAAACTAATGCCCTAAAACATTGAGGTACTGGCCATACCAATCTCTCATCCCCCAGTTCCCTGGCCCTGGAATCTAAAGCATATTCCTCTGTATTCTGGGCATCCAGAATTGTCTAGAAAGACCTGAGAGGCCCAGCTGGGGCCAGAAGATAGATTTGCCTATGATAAGATACGGTGACATTTCCTAGACATCGAACAATACATCTACATCCATGCCACCTTGGCCTCACCTCTCATGTAGCCCCAGATTATCCTTGTTTGGGGAGCCTTCAGTCAGCTATCAAGGTCGAGTTGGCCAGAGGCACTGGCAACCACCCTTCCTCCACTCCACTGCCAACCTGCTGGGAGTGTGACATGCAGCCAGGGGCCCAGCTGAGAAAAGGACAGGACCCAGCATGACTGACCCTGCCCCCCCCCAGAGGCAGGAAATAATATATGCTAGCCGGCACTGCTGACCCAGAATCGCCTGGATGAGGACAAAGATATGGACACGCGGACTTGGGTCCCAAGGAAAAGCTGGAATATGCAGGTCTCTGGTAATTTAGGACTCATTATAGACCATGATAGAGAGCTAAAGACAAGGTTGCAATTGAGGAAGGGCACCATCCAAGGTCAGGAAGAGGCAGACAAGCATCCAGGAAGTGGGCAGAGATAGATGAGGGAAAAATATACACACACAAGTACACACACACACACAAACACACACACACACACATACACACACACACACACACACACACACACACACACACACATGGTTAGCTTAAGGCCTCAGTAGTCCCTGACCAACTGAACATCCCAATCTCTGAGAAGATGGCACTACCATTCTCAGAGCAAACGTTGACAAAATTCAGAGCCTCTCACACATCTAGAATGGCTCATAAAACAGTATGACATTTCCTACTGTACACTCCGCTATGAAGAAAACTCAGCCAGATTATTTTTGATCGACGGTCATGGGGTTTGAACTTTGGGCCTGCGTGCCATCCCTCAGCTCTTCAGCTGAAGGTGTGCGCTCTACCACTGGAGCCACAGCACCACTTCCAGTTTTCTGTTGCTTCAATTGAGTTAAAATCATACAGACATTGCTGCCCAAGCTGGCTTTGAACCATGATCCTCAGATCTCAGCCTCCTGAGTAGCTAGGATGACAGTTGTGAGACACTGGCAGTGCCCGGTTTCAGCCACCTTCTTACAACCAGGGAAACCCAACTTGTCAGGTCATAAAGCACATCTAACCCTACACTTTCAGACTTTGACACCAGCATCCAAAAACATTCTTCCTTGGTTGGAGAGAATATAATTGACATTAATCTCCCACACCTGGTCCCATTCGCCCATTCCCTGCCTGACAGGCCACAACCTCTGCAGTTCTTGGTAAGACAATGCCCACCCTGCTGTAAATTCACACTCGGGCAAACTTGGGGAGTTCTTAGAAATGGCTATACACTGAGGCCAGAACCTGGTGGCCCAACCACAGCAACCCTACTCCTTCACCATCTCTGGCAAGCAAATGGCGACTTTCTTTCTTGTTTTTTTGGATGAGGTGCTTGAACTCAGGGCTTGGGTACTGTCCCTGATGATGATTTTTGCTCAAGGCCAGTGCTTTTCCACTTAAGCCATGGCACCAACATTGGAAATGAGACTCTCATTGGACTTTCCTCCCTGTGCTGGGACACAAGACCCTCTGGATCTCAGCCTCCCAAGTAGCCAGGATGACAGGCATGAGCCATCAATGCATGGCCTATGGTGTCTCACTCTTTACAATTTCCAACAAGTCCGCCTCTAGACACTACCACCTAGACACGCCTCTACATCCTTCAGAGAGAGCAAAGGGAGGCTCAGAATATGGGGAGCGCCATGAGCATTAAAGGGCCCCCTTCACAGCATTATCCTTTTCTAAGCTCCCATCTGCTTCCTCTGGATGGCCTGGATGTCTGGGACAGATCAGACCTACTAGGACTTCTGAGGCCTGCCCATGTATCCCCCCTCCACACCCAATCGATACCTGAGGATTTCTGGGGCCAGCTGCTACATGTCCCAGTGGAAGCCTTTGGGAGGGTTGCTGATAACTGGGTCCAGGGTGCCCAGGACAGAAGGAGTGTCCGGATCCCCTTTGTCAAAGAAGGAGACACAAAGCATGAATAGATCTACTAAGAGCTACAGGGCACACCATCCACCTGTCACCCAGGTCCCTTGGAGTGCAGTTTTACATTGGCAGTGCGGGGGCTCGAACTCGGGGTCCAGGCGCTGTCCCTGAGCTTCATTTGCTTGAGGTGAGACCTTTTCCACCCAAAGCCAAGGTACCACTTCTGTCATTTTCTGTGTATGTGGGACCTAAGAATCGAACCCTGGGTTTCCTGTGTGCTAGGTGAGCCCACTACTGCTAAGACAAAATCCCAATATTGGATAGCTGTTCTTCTGTGACCCCTTGGGCCTGTCTTGGGACAGTCTTGCCCAACTTTACCGAGTTTCTAACAAGCAGCCTTGGCTGGAAAAGAACACGCTCCTCTCTGTTGTCCTTCATCTATGGCATCTTTTCTCTTTGTGCTTCCTGTCACATCCTCCCTGTTAAGCAAGACCCCCTTTCAAGTGCTGCCTCTAAGAAGCCCACTCCAATCACCATGGCAGAGGGGGATCTTCTCCGCTCTGCAGGCTGTTGGCCTTGTCATGCTGTGCCTTCCAGCTGGTGTGGGTTGAAAGCGCACAAAGGCGAAGGCCTGGCTTTCACCACCCAATTTTTGAAGGCTCTGATACACTACCCAGGAACCAGTGAGGTATCACAATCTGTGAGAGGGCACTTGAAGGCCAGGCAGTCTGGGGGCAACAAATGAGGCCATTTCATGTGTGGGCTTGAACTGAGGATCTGGGAGCTGTCTTTCTGAGTTTTCATACTGAAGGCTTCTACTCTCCCACTTGAGCCACAGTTCCATGTCTGGATTTTTGGTGGGTCCAAGCAGAGAAGAGTCTTATCGGCTTTCCAGCTTATGGCTGGCTTTGATCTTTGATCCTCAGATCTCTGCCTACCATGGAGCCAGGATGTCAAGTGTGAACCTGAGCCAGACAGCCTCCAGAACCTTTCCTTTGAGCTTCTGTTTATCTCATGTCAACTGGCAAGCACTAGTTAAAATAATCATTTATAGGGGATCAAGTTCCTCTCATAGGTCAGTTAATCCAAGGAGATAAAATGTCTTTTGAAAAGGCTAGTCAGAGTTGGCCTACGTGTGTGTGTGTGTGTGTGTGTGTGTGTGTGTGTGTGTGTGTGTGTGTGTGTGTGTGAGTTTCAGGGATACCTACCCCCATCTCTTCCATGATTCATTCTCCCATTGGTAAGAACATCCATGATCTCCACCCCAAGGAAGGCAGGTAGGGGAGTGTTCACAAGGTCACATCAAGTGGGATGATCTGAATTCTATCCTACAACTGACGTTGGGAAAGATAATAGAGAGGAGAAGTTTAGAGGAACATCAAGGGAAGCCCCTTACCTTTGGCTACAAGAACCAGAGAGAATAATTAATCCATCCATTTTGGTAGTAAGATGACAAGTGCCCACTATTCATTTATTTTATTTTTTGTGTGTCACAAGTCTGGGATTCAGGGACTCGGTGTCATCCCTGAACTTCTTTTACTCAAGGCTGAAGCTTTATCACTTGAGCCCCAGCACCAAAACTAGCTTTTTTCAGGGGAGGAGGGAGGTATTTTGTGGGAGATAAGAATCTCAGACTTGAGGCTGGGAAGGTGGCTCAGTGGTAGAGTGCTTGCCTTGCATGCCTGAGGCCCTGGGTTCGATTCCTCAGCACCACATAAGCAAAAAGGAAAAAAAGCCAGAAGTGGCACTGTGGCTCAAGAGGCAGAGTGCTAGCCTTGAGCTGAAGAGCTGAGGGACAGTGCCTAGGCACAGAGTTCCGGACCCATAACTGGACCAAAAAAAAAAAAAAAGAATCTCACAGACTCTCCTGCCTGGGCTGCTCTGAGTGACGACAATCAGAACTCAGCCTCCCGAATAGCTAGAATGACAGGCGAGAACCACTGGCACCCGACCACCACCATCCACTTATAGTCCCCTAGGGCCAGTGCTGGGCTACCTGTATTGCACCGTCCTTGTTGTGAGTGGGAAGCAGACATGGGTGGGTTTGATACTTCAACAACCTACCTAGCTTTGAGCATTGTTGCAGATAAGTCTGATGCCGGCTTCCTCCTTATCAACAGCAATGACTTCGTGCTGTCACACAACAAATGTCCCCCAAGAGGTGTTGGATCTGGGTTCTTTCCTCTGCACACTGCTCCCACTCTCTGAAACGACACACAGAAGCAACGTGAAGTAGACATAGAGTGAATTCAGTTTCTTATAATCAGTGTCTGGCCAGATAGGTGGCAGTGAGGATCAAAGGCTAGGGATAGAGTTGTGCAGTTGGGCAATGCGATGCCTCCTCATCCATTTTCCTTCAACTGTCTTAGCAAAGGGTAGTAGGGAAGTACTCACCACACAGACTGACAATGAGTAATCATCACAGTCTACCCCTAGCACAGAGGGAATTACCTAAGGAAGCTAGTTCTACAGGCCGAGCAAGAAAGCTCCTGATCCACAGCCTACCTCCAGAATGAGAGGGTCCCAGCCACATGGGGATGCTGAGGCACCTCCACCAACACCCTTTCAATAAGTTACTGAGAGAGAGAGAGAGAGAAAGAGAGAGAGAGAGAATTACACGTAAGCTGGCTGCCGGTGGCACAGACCTAGAAAAGTAACTACAGAGGAGACTGAGATATTAGGATCATAGTTCATAGCCAGTCCAGGCAGGAATGCCTGTGAGATGCTTATCTCCAAAGAATCACCAGAAAACCGGAAGTGGTGTTGTGCCTCAAGTGGTAGAGTCCGAACCTTGTTCTGAGGAGCTTGGTGACAGTGCCCAGGCCCAGAGTTCAAAACCCACGACTGACAATAAGTGGACTTCCCACAACAAGAAGTGGACTGAATAGCACCCATTGTCCGAGGAAGCATGGCAGAGAAGTCAGGCCAAGCTTTCTGTCCTGGGGGTCATGAGTAGGTCATCCAGCTTTTCCGTGCCTCATTTTCTGATGCTGCAAAGCTGAACAATGAAGGATCCCCTTCCTCATGAGGATAGGGTAAGAATGAAAGAGAGCCATGTTTTGTTTCATAATCCTAGACCTGCAGCATGATAAATAACAAGCCCCTTCTGAGTCCTTTCCAGGTATCTTCTTGTTATATGCTCACAGAATTGCTAAGAAACTTATCCAATGACTGTTACCTCTATGCTTGGCTCTGCCCCAGAGTTCCCCTTGTATTGATCCCTTGATTCCTCACAATGTACTGTGAGGAGACTGAGGACCAATGGTTCCAGGATGAACCCAGAGCTTCAACTGTGGTCAAGAATCGGCTGCTGTGGATTATGAGTTTGGGACAGTCATCTAAACCGATGACTGAGCATGGCGCTACATATTTACCATCCAAACTACAGAGGACCAGGCATGGTGGTGCATGCCTGTCACAGGAGGACCATGATCTAGCCAAGCCTGAGCATATATGGAATCTCTATCTCAGAAATGCCCAAGACAGAGCCGGGCGCTGGGGGTGCACGCCTGTAATCCTAGCTACTCAGGAGGCTGAGATCTGAGGATCACAGTTCAAAGCCAGCATGGGCAGGAGAGACCATGAGACTCCTATCTCCAATAAACCACCAGAAAACCGGAAGTGGTGCTGTAGCTCAAGTGGTAGAGCGCTCACCTTGAGCTGAAGAGCTGAGGGACAGCGCCCAGGCCCAGAGTTCAAGCCCCACGACCGACAAAAAAAAAAAAAAAGAAATGCCCAAGACAGAAAGGCGTGGCTCCCATAGAAGAAGACCTGACTGGAAAGCCTAAGGCCTTGAGTTCAAACCATAATATACCAAAAAGAATCTGAGGCCCGGTGCCAGAAGCTCATGCCTATAAACCTACCTCCTCAGGAGGCTGAGATCTGAAGAACACAGGTCAAGATTTAAAGTAGGGTTGGCCTTGCCTATGAGACGTCATGATGAGAAGACCCATGCCAATACGTTCCATACTAACAGGACTCAAACCGTACTAAGTGCTGACCACGTTCTCTATCCCCCTGGGTAGCCAACCCCTGTGTGCCCCACCTCCAGATCCTCCCAAACTCCCTCTGCCACCAACCAGGCCAATGGGAATAGACAGTTCCAGGGCACAAAGTTCTCTTGCTCTTATAATTTAACGTTGCTGAGTCCCCTTCAAGGGTCTCACACTTCCAGGCCCCCAGACCTCAGACTCAAAGCCCATGCTGCCCCCAAAGACAGCATTTAGAAGTTACCAGAAGAGACCTCAGGACCAATGGAATAGAATTGAAAACCCAGAAATGAACCAACAGACCTATAGCCAACTAATCTTGGATAAGGGAGCCAAAATAATAGAATGGAAGAAAGACCAACTCTTCAGTAAATGCTGCTGGCAAATTGGTTAATTACTTGTAGAAAACTAAAACTAGATCCTTATATATCACCCTGCACCAGAATAAACTCCAAATGGATCAAAGACCTCAGAGTCAAAGCAGACACGCTGAAAAAAGTACAGGATGGAATAGGAGAAACTCTAGGCCTCCTTGGCTCAGGCCGAAATTTTCTTAATAGAAACCCGGAAACACAACAAATCAAAGAAAGGTTGGACAAATGGGATTGCAAGAAGTTGCAGAGCTTCTGCATGGCAAAGGACATAGCTAGCAAGATCAATAGAAAGCCCACGGAATGGGAAAAGATCTTCACTAGCCATTCAACGGACAAGGGTCTCATATCTAAAATATACTTGGAACTCAAAAAATTATATCCCCCAACAACAAATCCTCATAGAAACAACTGTCCAATAAATAAGTGGGCTAAAGACTTGAAGAGAAACTTCTCTGAAGAAGAAAGAAGGATGGCCAATAGACACATGAAGAAATGCTCAACCTCCCTAGCCATAAAAGAAATGCAAATCAAAACAACATTGAGATACAACCTCACTCCAGTTAGAATGGCTAGAATCAAGAACTCTAACAACAACAGATGCTGGAAGGGATGTGGACAGAAGGGAACCTTACTTCATTGTTGGTGGGAGTGTCAACTTGTTCAACCACTTTGGAAAGCAGTACGGAGGTTTCGTAAAAGACTTCACATACAGCTCCCCTATGACCCAGCAATCCCACTTTTGGGCATTTACCCAAATGTTTACAAACAAGACCAAACTAAATCTACCAGCACAACTATGTTTATTGCAGCATTATTTACCATAGCTAAGATATGGAACCAACCCAGATGCCCCTCAGTAGATGCATGGATCAAGAAAGTGTGGCATATATACACAAGGTAATTCTATGCCTCCATCAGAACGAATGTCATTTCCCCATTTGTTAGGATATGGAAAAGCTTGGAAAAATTTATATTAATGAAGTAAGCCAAGCCCAAGGAAACATAGGTCCCATGATTTCCCTTATTTGCAATATCTAGTATATGTTTGAGTCAAGCAGGAAAGTTCAGATAATGTGATGTTAGGAAAATGAACCCTTAGATATCTATTTAAATGTTTTTTTTTTCTTTCATGCGTTTGTTTCTAACTCATTTATAAGATTATTTCTTTCTAGATTTGTATGTCCCTCCCCCACACTATAGTTGATGTCGGTATAATTTGTGGAGGAGATGGGGAAAAACAAGTCGTTTAAGGATACAGGTGGACCCGATGCAACTAAGATTGTCAAGTTGTCATGTCAAAAACGAACTTTACAACTTTGGTGCGGGGGAGAGGATTGGATGGGGGGGTGAGGGGAGGCTGGGAAGTGATGTGAATGGTAAACAATGGAAGAGGCTGCAATGCTTGATAAGAAATGTACTCATTCTTGCCCATGTAATTGTAACCCATCTGTAATAAATAAATAAAACACACACACACACACAAACACACACACACACACACACACACACACACACACACACACAAAGCCATCACGGGTGGCTCCTGTCTGTCATCCTAGTTACTCAGGAGGCTGAGGTCTGAGTATCACTGTTCAAAGCCAGCCATGTAGGAAAGTTTGTGAAGCTCCTATCTACACTGAACCACCAAATAGCCACTGGTGGAGCTGTGGCTCAAGTGTCAGAGCTCTAGTTTTGAGCAAGAAATCTCCAGAACAACATTTAGGGCTTGAGTACTAGGCCCAGTTCTTCTACCTCCAAACACACACAGACACAGACACAGATAGACAGACTGACACACACAGACACACAGACACACAGACACAGACACAGACACAGACACACACACACACACACACACACACACACACACACACAAACGGAGAGCCCAAGGATTCAGCAGTCCCTGAGAAAAGAATCATGAACTCCCTCAATTAGGATCACATCCCACCCCTGAGAAGGTGGCAGTCCTGACATCAGACCCAGTGTAGACAAAACAGTGAGCCTCACACATATCTGGAATGCCTCATAGAAGAGCATGGCATTTCCTACCATACTCACTGCTATGCGGAAAACTTAATCACCTCTTTTTTTGTTGTTGTTGGTTAAGGTGCTTGAACTCTGGACTTTGTTGCTTGCCCTGAGCTCTTCAGCTTAAGGCAAGCACTCAATTGCTTTAGCCACAGCACTGCTTCTGATTTTCTGGCAATCCCTTAGAGATAAGAGTCCCAGGGTCTTTCCTGAGCAGGCTGACTTTCACCCATGATCCTCAGATCTCACCTCCTGAGTACCTAGGATAAAAGCCATGAGATACTGGCACCCAGCCAAACATACTTTTCCATTCCTCTTATGAGGACTGCAGTTGGATGCCACTTAGCAGCAAAGCCCATGAGAACCCTTTATCTCCAATTAAACACCCAAAAAAGCTAGAAGTGGAGCTGTGATTTAAATGGTAGAGTGCTATCTTGGAGCATAAAAAATAAGATCCACGCCCTAGTTTCAAGCTTTTTCTAGCATAGACCCAACCAAGGAAGGGAAGCAGGTGGGCATATGGGAGCTCAAAGCTAACACATAATACTCTGGACTCCCAGAACAGACCCCATCCAGCTCTTATTCTCTAGCTTCTATGTCCTACATCATGGCAGTCTTAGATGGGACTGACAATGCACCAAATTGGGACATTCAAGTACAATCTCATACTGAAAATCCTCTGACCTTATCAAAGACTCAGGCTCTTTCACTGTCCTGCCTCAGCACTGGGCAGTGAGGTAAGGTCTAGTTATTCAACCACTAAAGGGAACTAAAGGGTTTCCTGGTCAAGGGACGGAGACTGGGGAGATCTAAGTCCATCTTGGGGAGGTGAAAAGGGCTGCTCTATCCCAGAAATTTTCCTATGTTGTGAGTATTATCAAAGAAACCACCCTGCTCAGAGCCCAGTGGCTTTGGTTTTCCCACTAGCCTCTACACAGCTCTGCCCCACCTTCAGCCTACCCTCTCTGAATCCCAGATCTGCCATCTAGACTAAAGACTGAGCCAGACAAGAGACCCATTTCCTGCCCTCATTCCCACGCTGTCCTGTGGCAGTGGCATGCTTACCTCAGTCTTTGGTGGAGGAATGAATACCGGGGGTGCTATCCTCAGATTGAGCCCTGGAAAGTCCTTGTTCCCAAGGATGTACTGCACAGGCATCCTGCAGTGAAAGGCAGCCAGGTGGTCAATGATGAACCCAAGGTGCCAGGACTTTTAATAGCATTTTGGCTGGATCAAAGACTGGTAGTTTATGTTGTCAGGCGAGGTCATGGTTCCAATTTCCTGACACACCTGACCTGGGACCATCCTCCCTCTTCAAAGTCCTGCTTAACCCTTACCCCCGTTGAAACTTTCTCACCCCAATACCTCCCTAGCCCTTGGAAACTTTCTTCTTATCTGACCAGAAAATAAACTCGATGAGGCTGGGGATAATTTAAACCTGGTTACCCACCCTGAGCCCTAGGTTCTACCCGAGGCTGGTTCCCTCTACATCAGTGACCACACAGCTCCTTGCTGTCATGAAGTTGCTAAGGGATCAGTGGCTTGGTCCTACATACTGGCTTTAGGTTCTGAAACTGTCCCCACAGAGATTGTGAATAGTTGACTCCCTTGGTCCAGGGACTCCAAACCAAGGCTTCCATATTCTCCCTTCTTCCTTCCTTTCCTCTTTTTCTCCTTCTGTCCTTCCCTCCTCTCTCTCTTTACTTTCTTTGTGTCTGCCCTGGGCCTTGTACTTGGAGCCTAGGTGCTGTCCCTAAGCCTTTTTATTTAAGGCTAGCAGTCCACAGCTTGAGCCACACATCCACTTCTGGCGTTTTGTTTTTGGTAGTTAATTGAAGACAAGAGTCTTACAGGATTTCCTCCCCGGGCCAAAAGCCTCAATCCTCTGAACTCAGCCTCCTAAGTAGCTAGGATGACAGGCTTGAAGCACTGGCATCCAAATCAATCCAAGGTTTCTTCATGGGCTGTGGAACCAGTCCTGGAACTTTTGTCTGTGACCCCCCCCCCACAAGAGACTGTTGCACACTGTAATGGTTTGTTGAATAAATAAATGCATCTGTCTATGAAAATACTACAGAAAAGACCCATCTGATTCAGATAAGAATCATCTGTGGGGGAGGAGGTACGAAGCCTGATGTAGCTCTCCCTCAGTTCTCCCTCCTCCTTCTTCCCCCTTCCTGATGCCACCATACATAACTGTTTTGGCTCTGAGCATGTGAACCACTATGTACTCGCTGGACTCCAGAGCCTCTGGGATGCCTGTCTTCTCAAAGATCTCTGTCCAGTAGCTGACCAGCTCTGTGGCACTCAATTCCCCATGTAGGTGTGAATGAGGTTGCTGTGAGCTGAAAGCCTGGCTCAAGGGGCCTCCTCTCCTCCGCCTGGGGTCAGTCAGGATTACCACATCCGGCCCCCAAGTTTCCTGTTGCAGAGAAAGGATCCTCGAGGTATCCCTGGTTTCTGAATCTCCCAGAGTCTAGTTCAGGTGCTGGGAATCATCTCTGCTCACAGCTGGCAGGCTAGGGATGGTGAGGTCACAATCTCTGCTCCTCACGACATCCTTGACTGTGGTGGTCACCCTAGAGAGAGCCAGAGGAGAATCAACAGCTGCCGAAGAAAGTCAGTCAAGGCATGACGTTCTTTAAAGGAGACAATCTGGCTTGGGAACTCTTCCTGTGCTGCTTTGAACGTCATTGTTTGGAGGCTGAAATCGTCTGTCTAATTTGACCCATCATCCCAGGCGTTAGTGGAAATGGCCAGCTTCAAGGAAAACAAAAAACCTGCAAAATTTGAAGGGTTCTAAATTCAGTGGTCTGCATTTTCTTCCAGACAGCCTACAGTAGATTACCGAAAGTGGCATTCCGAGAGCCCTAGCTAACTGCCACAACAGTTAGCAAGCAGGTTCCAACAGGGGGAATGAACTTGCTTACCACTGCCCAGCTGGTAATGGCTCAGGCCAGACAGAGACTGGAGTCTGCAGGACTCCAGGGAGAACTGCCCACCAGTACATTGCCCCAAGAGGGAATCCGTGCCACCAGTGAGGGCCTGGAGTCCCCTGCCCAGATGCCCATGGACACAGTCAATGCCCTGGGTAAGTTTCCCCTCTCATTCTCGGTCGTGGTGAACCATCTACCATGTCACAACATTCACTACCCCCCATACCCTCCTAGTCTCACAGCCCCTGCCCTACTGCCCCCCCCAAACTCGTTCCCTAATTACGTTTGGTGGACACAATCCCAACCCTTGACTTTGCTCCAACTATACACACTAGAGTAGACTGTCTGGCAGGAAGAGTATGGCTGTGGTCACAGTTGCCTCAAGAGCCTTCTGGCTGAAGACAGATGGACAGGTGTCCACTCTGGTCTGGAGTTCACAGAAGCATAGTAGGGGAGACCCACGCAGCCCCAGCAGCTACTGTGGGCTACAGGAAAGGGAGAACAGAAAGGTGGAAAGGAACGTGTACTGAAACCTTCTCCAAAGGAACCATGAAACTGTAAAGGAGAAAACACAAATTATCGCTAGACTCATACTTGGCATTGATGAAAAATGAACAACACACACACACACACACACACACTCACACACAAATAAAATGCTTTTGCTCTTTGTAGACACGGTGCCTTAAATATGTTTTATTGCTCTCATCTCCCCGCTCTCCCAACACACACACACTAACACACACACACACACACACACACACACACACACACACACACACATACAGAAACAAATCACACAAACACACACAAATCCAGAACTCTGACACTAGATTAGTCCAGGCAGCACCTGCAATTTGCCAACGGATCACTCACCTGAGCACAGTCAGGCTGTATAAGGAGAAAGATGATCTGTCTGTCTATCTGTCTGTCTGTCTGTCTGTCTCTCTCCCTCCCTCCTTTCTCTCTCTCTCTCATGTTCTCTCTCTCTCTCATGCACACACACACACACACACACACACACACACACACAGAGTCAGAGCAGTGCCTCTCCTGAGTTTGTTGGTTCCTTCTTTGGGACAAGATACAAGCTGGAGCATAGGGGTTGCCTGGTCAGAACAGGGGATCCAACCAAAGGGAGCACCACTCTAATAACGCAGAACAACCCTACCTCTCCCTTTCTCCAGGGCCAGACACTTTCCCTTGGGAACAGCCAGCCTTGACTCCCCATTGAACAAAACCCTAGGCTAGGACACTTGGTGAAGGTGTCCCAAGATAGATGGCTCCTCAGAGCCGGGGCTGAAAACAAGCAGGGGGTCATGGTGCCCAGAGGGGTGTATGACCTGGGTTTGGGGCAGTGTTGGGGAAATGCATGGAGTCTTAAAGGCTACATACATGAATGGACTCCCTACTTCCAGCCTAGATGCTTCTGGGTGACTTGGTGGATTCTTGGGGAAGACGAGGAGACCAGATGGACAGGGAGCACCAGCAGATGCTGGGAGAGCTGGGAAATGTGATCACCCTGTGAGTACTGTTGACAGCTGGGATGGGGGGAGGGCGGACAGGCTGGGTGTATGTGGGTCGGAGTGGATATATTCTTCCCTATATTCACCTTCTGTCTGACTCCAAGTGCCCTCACATACCTAGTGGGCTCTTCGGGGACCCTCCTCAAGTGAAAGGGTGACTGAGCACAGACGACAAGGGCTCACACAGCAAGGAGGGCTTATCTTCTGCATCCAACACCCACCACCCCCAGCAAAAAGATAAAGACTCGAAAAGACAGGTGTGAAGGTGCTGCTCCCCACCTCTAATTAAAGCCACCAGGTTCCCACCAGAGAGAGGAAGGGTGCAGATGTGTGGCTGTGTAGCTCCCAATGCTCCAGGCCAGGAGCTCTTTGGCACACCTCCTCACCCATTCCTGCATCTTCCTGTTTCCTGGGACACTGGCCACTAGGGATGGGGGTGGGATCCCCAGGTCAACACACACCCCACCCCCTTACCCCTGGGGCACATTTGTGACAGGACCATGGCAGACTGGGGGGGGAGGGGGAGGATGGAATTGAGGAAGGCCAACTTGGGGTATCCATGGGCAAAGGCTCTTAGCTCGGCCTGGAGCTGACCTCTACCTTCCTTGTGCCTCTGGGAGCCTCTTGCCCTAGGGTGGAACAGACCTGCTCTGGCATCAGCACTCAGGGTGGGCAAAAGTCAGCTTGGCCTTGCTCACTTCCCCCATTTGAAATCTAGAGGACGATGACACGGGGCTGCATGTCCCGTGTCTAGCCTTGAGGAGGCAGGAGTCACCTAACATAGGGATTGTACCTGTGAGTTATGTTTACTCTTACTGCCCTGGGGCCCTGTCATGCTTTGAAGCCAACCTGGACAGGAAAGTCCTTGAGACTCTTACATAAAATTAACCATCAAAAAGCAAGTGGGGCTGTGGCTCAAGTGGCAGAGCACTAGGCTTGAGCAAGAAAACTCAGGGATAGAGCATAGGCCCTGAGTTCACACACACACACACACACACACACACACACACACACACACACACACACACACACACACACAGACACACACACACACACACCACATACATGCAAAATCAGAGATTTCTATATTGCAATCTTTAGGTATTCTCCACGTTTTCCCCACTAAGCCTCAAGGCTGTTGGCCTAGGTATTTGATGCATACAAAACCCTCTGGCACCTTTAATTTGGGGGAACAATATGGTTAGAAGGTCACCCTTCCCCCATCCCAGCTCCTTGATTGGGTTGTGGTCTATCCAGGCCCTTTGGGGCTCCTTATACAGACTCGCCAAGATGCCTTCAAAAGCCATCACATGCTGGGCACAAGTTGCTCATACCTGTCATCCTAGATATTCAGGAAGCTGAGATCTGGAGGATTATGGTGCCAAGCCAGCCTGGGTAGGAAAGTGTGTGAGACTCTTATCCTCGATGAATTATCAGAAAACAAGAAGTGTCCCTGTGGCTCAAGTGGTAGAGTGCCAGCCTTGAGAAAAAGAGTTCAGGGACAGTGCTCACAGACAATAACACCAAGGAGAGGCATTGCATGTTGGTTTTGAGATTGGTATGGGTCAAATATAATTGGAATTTTCAAGTGCTCCAAGACAAAGCAGTACCTCCTTTAGTCCTGTGTTCTTCCATATCATCTCACACTCTGGACTTGGCCATGCTTTGGTTAGCATGGCTCTGGCTTGACAGGAGGGCTCCAAGGAGGAAGATCTCAGAGCAATCACCCCCACCACATACTTCTGCCCTGCTCACTCTGTTGCTTCTGCTCTTTGCTAGAGACCATCTTACTGGAATCCATACATGAGGTCATTGCCACCAACATTGTAGTGAGTGGTGGGTCTGGCCTAACTCGGGGCAGTCAGAGATGGAAGTTGGTCTGGAACTAGGAGCTTCTACCCTGTGTGTGGGCTGGGGCCAGGGTGACATTTATTTCATGCTGAGCATTGAAGAGGTGAGGAGACAGTGTAGAATCCACATTGAGTCAGCTAAGTTTGGAATCTAGAGGACCACTTGTGTGAGGTAGGCTGTGGAGTCAAGGGGCCACTGTTCTTGGTACTCCTCTCTCAAGACTCCCCCCTCCCTTTTTCATCCCTCAATGTTAGAAGAGAAACTTCAACTAAGTGGGTCCAAGAGGGGGCAGGGGAGTATTTCTGTGTGAAGCAGACTTGTGCTTCATATTCATCCTAGCCCCTACTTCCTATTTAACTGAGGAATGGCCATATGGGTTTGGGCCGGGGGGCGGGGGAAATAATCCTAGCTGAGAATGTGGCTCAGTGGTAGAGTGGTTGCCTAGCATGCCTGACACCAGGGGTTTCATTCCACACAGAAAAAGCTGGAAGGACATGTGGGGCTCAACTGGTAGAGCACCAGCCTTGATCAAAAAGATCTCAGGGACAGTAGCCAGGTCCTGATCTCAAACACCAGGACTGGAAGAACAAATCTTTGGTGGAGGCTTTTCTTCCCTTTGAAAACAATATATTCTTTGCGATAAGTATAACATGGTTCTCTTCCCTGGCCACCAATGGGCCATTAGATGTCCCTTGAATTTGGGCCGCTTCCCGGCAGCCTCTGCCCTACCTGACCCACAGTTTACCCCCATCTTGTGGCAGATGGAAACCTGAGAGGCCACCTGCCTCCTACTTCTGGTGGCTGCCGAGGCTTTTGAGTGTCAGTATGTCACATAGAGAGTTATCATCCACATCAGTCTACAGAAGAAAGGGAGGGAGTGCTCCTTGCCTGAGCCCTCAAGCTGTCAGTGGCTCTGGATGTTGGGCATTTGCTGCAGGATGTGCTCCATGAGGGAGTCATCTACGGGGTTGGAACTACAACTCTGGCAGTTTCCAAGCTGTCTTGAAGTTGCAATTCTTCAAACCTTTCTGCTCCTCCCTCATTTCACCCACCCAAGAGCCTGAAGCGTCTGAAGCAGTGTGGGGGGGAGAGGCTCAGCCTGTGCTGGCATCTGGAGGCTGCTGTCCACGCCTTCCCATGCGAGGACCCACAGCTGCTCCTGCAGCCCTCTCTTCTTCTCCATCTTCTCCTGGTAGAGCCAGCACACACGCTCAGCATTCTCCTGACACTGCTTATCCAGGACAGACATCTGCTCTTTACATGCCATGAGGGACTCCTCGGTGGTGCGGATGTGTGCCAACAGGACATTGATGGTGTAGCTCATCCACTGGACTCTGGAAATCCACCTCATCAGATAGGTCGTGGATGAAGCAGATTTTCTTCTCAGATGCCCACGTGTCCCACTTGTCATCCCCACGCCAGCTGTGGTGGCGGCTCAAAGTGCAGGTGCCATGTGGCTCCAGCTCTGTCTGGCACTGCGCTGCAGGTAGGCTGGACACCTGCAGCAGGGCCGCTGCTCCTGCAGCAGGAGTTTTCCCCTGTGGATCTCAGCCTGAGAGGGCTCTCAGATCCACGTCCCTCTAGGTCTGGGGCATGTCTCCATCCTCTGGGGTGGTCATGGCGGGGGAAGTAACCTCCTCTCCTTTTCTTCCCCAGGGCTCACACTTTCCACTTCCCCAGGGAAAGCCAGGAAGCTCAGCTGGGCCTGCAGGCGGTCCTCTTATGGCCTGGTCACTTCCCGGCACTTGAGAGTGTCCTGCCACTTTGGGGGCACCACCTGGTCCCCCCAGGTGTTCGGGCCCTGCACTTGCTTCAGCAGCTCCAGCAGCTGGGTCTGCCTCTGCAGGTGCTGCTACAGGGCCTCTTTCTCACAGTTCAGCCTCTCATTAGAGGCAATGTGCTGCTCACAGTGGCTCTGAGCACCTGCAGCTGGGCCAGGGTCTGCTCTTGCTGCTCGTATAGCTCCCATGCTGCTTGGCTCTCTCTCTCTCTCTCTCTCTCTCTCTCTCTCTCTCTCTCTCTCTCTCTCTGCCATCTCTTTCCATTCCTCTATCTTCTCCTCTGAGTGGTCTAGGTGTTCCCGCAGTTCTTTCTTCACTTGTTGCTATGAGTCCAGGATGCTGGTGAGCTCCTCCTTCTCACCGCTCCCCCTGTGGTGAGTGTCCCACAGCAGGGCAGCTCTTCCTCTGGCTATGGATCACACAAACACACATGTACCTTGTGGGGTCTAGGGTATCTCTTGTAGATCCTTGGCCTTATCCTCCAGTCTGCAGTTGCTCCTGCTGCTCTGTGTTCTGGAGACAGAGCTTCTGGTTTTCCTGGACCTGGTTGTGAAGTTGTTACTCCAGGTTTTTCAACTCCATCTGTGTGCAGTAGGCCTAGGCCTGTAACTGCAGCTGCACCTGAGATGGTCCTGCGGGGGGCCATGGCTCTGTCAGCTTCTTTCTTAGTTACCCCAGCTCATTCTCCAGCACCTGCCTCGCCCTTTTCTCCTTCTCCTCTGTCAGTTGGTTCACCTGCTCGGGCAGCCACTGAGTCTCCTCTTTCCATGCAGACCTCTCAATGCTCAGGTCCTCTGTGAACGTGTCTCTCACCAGACTTGCTGAGGTCCCCATCCAGCTCAGGTTGTCCAGTAGTCTCTTCAGTAACTCATGCCCCGCCAGCACTAGTTGGAACTTGCAGATTCTGTTCTTCAGTGGTGTTCTGTGTCCAGAGCACTTCCAGCTTCTGAAACTCTGTGTTCACTTGCTTCAGGTCATTGAAGCTTCTGGTCTTTTCCTCAAGCTGAAAGGTCACATCATTCAGCCGTTCAAAGAACATTTCAGTCTCCTTCTATGCAGCAGTGACCGCAGAAGCCACCATATCCAGCTCTGCCACACACCGCTCTGTGGCCTGCAGGTGGCTGGTAAGAGCTTCGTGCTCCATTTATCTGTCATTAGCCACCTGCTTCACTTGGACCGGTGCAGATTGTAAATCTCTTTCTGCTGAAACCAACCTCTCTATGGGTGACTTGTGGATCTCTAGCTTTGTTTGTGGTACTTCAAGCAACTGGCCTATCTTCTCACTCTCTTTCTCTGGTCGATCCTGCAGGTCTGAATTCTCCTGCTTCAGTGGTGGAATTTTGGCATTGAGTGCCTTGTTTCTTCTTTTGCTGCAGTCCAGTGGGCACCACGTGTCACTAGCATCTCTGCAGATCCTTGATGGTATCAGGACCCTTGACACTCTGTCTCCTGGTGGCTGTGACTGTGTGCAAAGGCAGGGAAGGCCCATGGTCTGCATCACCTTTGGCCAGCGTTGAATCACTCTCCCCACTGGTGTTTGTCTTGGGGATCCCTCCTTTTTTGTGTTCTTTGTTTTCGTGAATGTTGTAGGTCTGATGGGAGGATACTTTTGCTGGTGTTCTGGAAGTAGTTTCTTGCCGGTAGCTCTTTCACGGAGTCCTGTTGTTTCAGACATCTGAGCGCTGGGATGGCAAAGATGGGCTGGCCATTTCCCAGGCTCTGGGAAATACTCTATTCTCTCGCTATCTGACTAGGACATCAATTTTCCACTCTACTCCAATGTCGCCTCATGTCTCATGCTCATCACTCAGCCACCTCTTCCTTCCTCAACTGCTGGTGGTAGTGTCAACCACCAAAGGGAATACTGGTGCTGGGCATCATGGAATGTGGGTGTGGCCACCATTCTTGTATCCCATTGTTCTGAAAGAAACATTAAAGAATGGGGGTGTGGCCGGAATCCTGTGATGTAAGCAGCATGGGTGGAGTCAAGATGACAGCGGCTCCCCCAGCCCCTTTCCCAGGGAACATTGTCCAATCCAGCTGGGGACAAGAGGGTGACATGCTTTAGCTGGATAGCTGCACATATTGTTGTGTATGTCTGTTTGTTGCCAGTCCCGAACCTTGAACTCAGGATCTGGGCACAGTCCATGAGCTGCTTTTGCTTAAAGCTAGCCATCTACCACTGTAGCAATATGGCTCTACTTCTGGCTTTGTTGGAACTGAAGGTGGACAGGAGTCTCAAGGACTTTCCTGCCTAGGGTGACTTTGACTATGATCCTCCTATCACAGCCTTGTAAGTATCAAGGAGGACTGCTGAGAGCCACTGGTGACTGCCTAATCACTGGTCTTGTTGATGTTCATGGACAGACCGGTGAGTTCCCTGTCCTCAGGTTTAAGTGGTAGGAGCTGGAGCCTATAGTTCGAATCCTGGTCCTGCCATCTCCAAATGGCAGAAGATCCTAAGAAACTCATTCCTATCCATATGAATACCAGTGGAATGTGATGTATGTCATGATTGAATGGGCCGTTCTTGAATGATCCTAGGATAAAATTATACACAATTATATTATAGGACACTGATCAATTTTAATTAATACTTCATGAATCATTTAAACAATCACATTCATTAAATTGAGGCATAATGAAATACCTAAGAATTGGGCATCACATAGTATAAAGATGCCATTTTTCCGTCAGGACGTTCATTAGTTAATTGGTATATACCATTTTTTGAATGTAGTTTGGTATATGAATCTAGGATATATTATACCTGACCTGAAAATGAATTATTCAAACAGGTTTTTTTTTATCAGAAATGCTTATATCCAAATGTAGAGGGTAATCCAAATTATGTATATTCGAAGACAATGCTTGGTTAGTCCTCTTTTCACATTACCCATTCCCTTCATGAGAACAATACACATTGTAAGGAAATGCTTAGAATGTTTTGGAGAAATTAGTTGACTTGAAACCAGTGAGTTAATCTATGCTGAATTTTGTTTACTTTATATCCAGAAAAACTAAATTCTTACTTTATCATTTTCCTTAGGCTTTACACTCAGATTTAATCTCTGATCGGTGACAAATAAAGATATAATTTTTTTTTTGTCAGTCATGGGGCTTGAACTCTGGGCCTGGGCGTTATCCCTCAGCTCTTCAGCTCAAGGCGAGCGCTCTACCACTTGAGCTACAGCGCCACTTCCAGTCTCTCTTGCCCGAGCTGGCTTTGAACCGTGATCCTCAGAACTCAGCCTCCTGAGTAGCTAGGATTACAGGCGTGAGCCACCAGTGCCTGGCTATAAATATTTTTTTAACAGTAGCAAAATTCAGGCTGAGGAATCTAGGTACAATGATACTCATGCAGATAGGCCTCATCAGTCGTGAGACCATGATATCAAAATGTTAACCAATGCTTACTAGTGTCATGCTTATGAGATTTTGTGTATTATAAACAGTGGTTATTAGAATTTATTTTTGTAATCAACATCATTTCATGGGTTAGGAACTGAAGTGAGACATTATACTCAGAACAAAATTTAACGAGGCATCCAAAATTAGTTACTAAGATATACATCATTTTACACAATGTTTAAAAATGCAAGCTAAAGGAAATAATTTGTGTAAAAAATCAACATTTACAATAAATACAGAATCAGTATGACTGATTTTTCTTTTACCTAAGTTGCAATATGGCTTACATGATGACTTTTCTGGTTATATGTTTAGTTAGTTCTTCATATTTACTTGGAGAAGTTCTTTCATATATTCATTTGTCAGAACGAAGAGGAAGTGAATTCCTTGCCAGAGTCAACTCCCATAATAATGTTACAGATGTATACTGATACTTTGCCAAAGTTTCAAATCTGCGTGAGTAACTTGGGTCTTTTTTGGATCTAAATAAATAGATATGCAATTTTGTCAGTACTAGAAAGATTTTGACCACCATTTATTAAACTATTATTTTCCAGAAACGACTTCTCTCTTTTCATGAGACATTTATTTTCATTCATATTATGTGTTGATGTTTTCCTTTAGATAAGCCACATTCAGTCTTCTACGAAGTGTAATTTGGAGTAGTTTAAAATTATGTACACTCATGTACAATGCTCAGATTCTACTATTTGCATATTTTTTCTTGTTAAATCAGTAGGAATTAGTTCTCAATATGGATACTATTGGAGTTATTCATTACATTTCTGAATTTCTTAAGTATGTCATGATTTTGTTATTTTATTCTTTTAAATATGTGCAGATCTCACTCCGCATACAGTCACATTTGTTTTAAACAATTTGATCCATTCAAGGGTTTTGCTATATTAGGTTCATCTAGATGAATTTAATTACAAATTAACACAACCGTATTTCTGAGACACAGTTAACTTTTTGGCTCTACGCCAAGTTAACGTGTATTTGAGGTTTTTGTGCTTCAAAAAAACTGGGCACAACATACTTTTGTTCCTGGGGGAGTTCTATTTTGTTGGTTGTTTTTTCAGTTGTGACTTCAACATATGTGTGCATTTTATTTCAGTTGTTTTGTGTCTATATTTTGTTTCCTATAACAGAAACTACAAAAAGAATCAAAGATTTAGAACTTTTCCAAATGGAATTCTAAGATACACACTTGAAATTTTGTGACAGCTGGGAATAGGCAGGTCTTCATACAAAGACATTGTTTGATATGATTTGAATTCTTCCTCCTTTTTGGGCACCAGTGGCTCACACTTGTAACCCTAGCTCCCTAGCTACTCAGGAGGATCACGGAGATCTGAGGATCACAGTTCAAAGCCAGCCCGGGCAGGAAACTCTGTGAGACTCTTGTCTCCAATAAACCACTAGAAAACCAGAAGTGGAGCTGGGGCTCAAGCGGTAGAGCACTCGCCTTGAGCTTCAGAGCACAGGGACAGGGCTCTAACCCAGGATACAAGCCTCACGACTGACAAAAAAAAAAAAAAAAGATTGAATTCTTCCTCCTCTTGCCTCACTATTTCCAATAGTATTACTGCAAAGTCATAAGTGGAAAGAAAATAATTTTGTCTGTATGAATTCAGAAGTTTTGTTTCAATTGGGACACACTACACATTCATACTTCATTTTAACTCAAAAATCTTTCCTTTTAAATCTTCGTTTAAAATCACAGATGTGAATTTATAATGCTGAAATAGCAGCTACTAATTTATCTTAAATGATCCAAACTATTTTCACTTCACATTATATGTAATATAGAGTGTAATAATAATAGTAAGTAATATAGTATGTAATAATTGACTTTGGGGAAAGTCAATAACTATGTATTTTTGTGAGATACTGAGTAATAGTAAAACATATATAATTCGATTAAAAAATTCACAGTTACATCTAAAAATAAATCATAGTTATAAACTAATGCTGAAAAAGAAAGGTGGTTTATTGGAAAAAGCCAGAAGTTTCAATAAGCTTACTTTTTAAAAATTTTCTTAGATCTGGGCTTTGTTGGCTCATGCCTGTAATCCTAGCTACCCAAAAGTCTGAGATCTGAGGATAGTGATTCAAAGTCAGCCTGGGCAGAAAAAGCTGTGAGACTCTTATCTCCAAGATATCTCTTGAAAACTAGAAACGGCACTGTAGCTGAAGAGATACAGTGGTATCCTTCAGCGGAAGAGAGGAGGGACAGTGCGCAGGCCCAGAGTTAGAGCCCTACGACCGACAAAACAAAATTGACATGAGTTTTAATTTATTATTTTTTGATTTTTTATGTTGAAAATACAGAGGGTTTACAATTACATGAACAAGGTAATGAGTACATTTCTTATCAAGCATTTTTGCCTCCTCCTTTGTTTCCCCTTCCCATCCCTTCATATCTCCCCTTCTACCACCCCACCACCCCCTCTGCACCAAAGTTGTAAAGTTCGTTTTTTGACATAATATTTGTACATGTCATTGTGGTAATTAGTCCACCTGTATAACAATTGGATTTTCCCTTGCCATCCCCAAATTATACGAACATCAAATACAGTGAAAACAGGGGTTATACCGTGAGGGAGGGACATAAAAAGCAACAAATAAATCACATCATAAATATGGCAGAAACAATAGCAAGAACGAAAAAAAATTTGAGTCCTTATCTTAGGGTTCATTTCTCCTACCATCAACTTTTCTAACAGTTTCTGTTTGTCTCAGACATATACTAGTTATTGCAAATAAGAGAAACAATGGCACTTATGTTTCTTTGGGCCTGGATTACTTCACTAAATATAATTTTTTCCAAGGCTTTCCATTTCCTAACAAATGGGGCAATGTCATTCTTTCTGATGGACGCATAGAATTCCATTGTGTATATAAACTACATATTCTTGATCCATTCATCTACTGAGGGGCATCTGGGTAGGTACCGTATCTTAGCTATGGTAAATAATGAGGCAAAATCATAGTTGTGCTGGTAGCTTTAGTATGGTATTGTTTGTAATCATTTGGTTAAATGCTCAAAAGTAGGAGTGCTGGGTCATCGGGGAGCTTTATGTAGAGCCTTTTGAGGAAGCTCCATACTGATTTCCAAAGTCGTTGAACAAGTATACAGTCCCACCAACATCCCCACCAGCTTCTGTTGTTATTAGAGTTATTGATTATAGCCATTCTAACTAGGGTGATGTGGTATCTCAATGCTGTTTTGATCTGCATTTCTTTTATGGCCAGGGAGTTGGAGCATTTCTTCATGTGTCTATTCGCTATCCTTATTTCCTCTTCAGAGAAGTTTCTCTGTAAGTCTTTAGCCCACTTTTTTTTATTGGAGAATTCTTTCTTTGAGGATTTGTTGTTGGGGGATATAATTTTTTGAGTTCCAGGTATATTTTAGATATGAGACCCTTGTCTGTTGTACGGTTAGTGAAGATCTTTTCCGAATCTGTGGGCTTTCAATTGATCTTGCTAGCTTTGTCCCTTGCCAGGCAGAAGCTCTGCAATTTCATGAAATCCATTTATCCAACCTTTCTTTGATTTTTCATATTTCTAGGTCTCTATTAAGAAAATTTAGGCCTTTGCCAAGGAGATGGAGGGTTTCTCCTATTCCATCCTGTAATGTTTTCAGGGTGTCTGCTTTGACTCCGAGTTCTTTGATCCATTTGGGGTTGATTCTGGTGCAGGGTGATATATAAGGATCTAGCTTTAGTTTTCTATAAGTGATTAACCAATTTTGCCAGCACCATTTACTGAAGAGGCTGTCTTTCTTCCATTTTATTTTTTTAAGCTCCCTTATCGAAATTTAGGTGGTTATAGTTCTGTAGGCTCATTTCTGGGTTTTCAATTCTATTCCATTTGTCCTGAGGTCTGTTCTTGTGCCAATACCAAGCTGTTTTGAATACTATGGCTTTGTAGTAGAGTTTGGAATTTGGTAGTGATATTCCTCCAGCACTGTTCTTTCTGTTAAGGAACATTTTTGCTATTCGGGGTCTTCTATTGTTCCATATGAATTTTTGAATTGCCTCTTCAATTTTCTTGAAGAATGATTTTGGAATATTTATAGGTATCACATTGAATTGGTAGATAGCCTTTGGAAGTATTTCAATTTTCTCGATGTTGAACCTTCCAATCCAGGACCATGGGAGGTTTTTCCATTTTCTAAGTTCTGTTTTGACATTGTTTTTCAGGTTTTTAAAGTTTTCATCATAAAGGTCCTTCACTTCTTTGATTAAGTTAATTCCTAGGTATTTTATTTCTTTGTGGGGCTATTATGAATGGAGTTGCTTTCCTGATTTCAGCCACACTTCTCATTGTTTGCATGCAGAAAAGCCATTTATTTTTGAAAGTTAATTTATACTATGCTTCTTTGCCAAAATTTTGAATCAGCATGAGTAATTTGGGAGTGGAGTCTCTGGGATTCTTTAAATACAAGACCATGTCATCTGCAAAGAGGGAGAGTTTTACATCATCTTTCCCTATTTGGATCCCTTTTATGTTTGCATCTTGTCTTATTGCTGTCGGTAGGCATTCTAATACTAAATTGGAGAGAAGTGGGGAGAGTGGACATCCTTGTCTTGTTCCTGAGTTAAGAGGAAATGGCTTTCGATTTTCACCATTAATCATAATGCTGGCTGTAGGTTTGTCATATACAGCCTTTATTGTATTGAGGTATATTCTCTGGGTTCATAGTTTTTCCAGAGTCTTCATCATAAAGGGTGCTGGATCTTATGAAATGCTTTTTCTGCATCTATTGATATATCCATGTGGTTCTCATCAATGCTCTTGTTGATGTGATGAAGTATATTAACTGATTTGCATATATTGAACCAGCTTTGTATCCCTGAAATAAATCCTGTTTGATCGTATGTATGATTTTTTGGATGAATTGTTGAAGTTGATTGGCCAAAATTTTGTTGAGGTGTTTAACATCCATGTTCATCAAAGGAATGGGTCTATAGTTCTCTTTCTTTGATGAGTCCCTGCCTGGTTTGGGATAACAGTTATGTTGGTATCATAGAATGAATTCGGTAGTGAACTTACTCGTTCAATTTTATTGAATAATTGGAGGAGGTTTGGTGTGAGCCCTGTTTTGAATGCCTTGTAGAATTCCACTGCAAATCCATCTGGTCCTGGGCTTTTCTTAGATGTGAAGTCTCTTATTGCTGTTTCTATTTCTATGCTTGATATGGGCATGTTAAGTTGTTAACTCTTGGTTGAGTTTCAACATGTCGATATTTGATAGGAAAAGGTCCATTTCTGCCATGTCTCAAACTTATTAGCATACAGTTTTGAGAAGTATTCCATTATAATGTTCTGATGGTGATGTTCCCATTCTCGTCCCTGAGTTTGTTTATTTGGGTGTGTTCACTTCTTTTTCTGATAAAATTTGCTAAGGGTCTGTCAATTTTGTTATTTTTTTGGGGGGGTGGTCCGGTTGTGGGGCCTGAACTCTGGGCCTGGGCGCTGTCCCTCGGCTCTTCAGCTCAAGGCTAGTGCTGTACCACTTGAGCCACCACACCACTTCTGGCTTTTTTATTTTTGCTTATTTGGTGCTGAGGAATTGAACTAAGGGCATCATGCATGCAAGGAAAGCACTCTACTTCTGAGGCACCTTCCCAGCCCTAATTTTGTTAATTTTTTCAAAGAACCAACTCTTTGTTTTTTTATTCTTTTTAGGGTGTTTTTGGATTCTAATTTACTTAATTCTAATTTAATTTTAATTATTTCTTTCTGTCTACTGCATCGGGGTTTATTTTGCTGATCTTTTTGAAGGAGGTTCAGATGTCTTATTAAATTGTGGTTTCAGATTTCTCTAATTTGTTGATGTAGGAATTCAGAGCTATAAACTTGCCTCGGAGTACTGTTTTTGTTGTGTCTGAGAAGAGCTGGTAATTTGTGTGTTCATTTTTGTTGAATATCATGAACATTTGCATTTCCTTTCTAATCTCTTCCATGACCCACTAGTGATTCAACAGTGTGTTGTTCAGCCTCCATGTGTTAGAGGACTGTCTTTGGTTGCTTTTCATGTGGAGTTCTAATTCTTTTCCCTTAGATGCCATTTCTTGGCCTTTGTCTTGTTAGTTTTCTATCTGTAGGATATCTTTAAGTACCTTTGTAGGGATGGTTTTGTGGAGATATATTGTTTCAATTTTTCTTTGCTATGGACAATTTTTATTTGATCTTCAGTTATGAAGGAGAGTTTAGCTGGGTACACTATTCTTTGTTGTGGTTTGTCTTTAGGGCATGGCATACATCATTCCAGGCTCTTCTTGGTTTAATCATCTTTGCTGAGCAATCTGATGGTATTCTAATTGGTTTCCCTGTATGGGTGATTGGTATTTTCTCCTTGACAGCTTTAAGGATCCTTTCCTTGGTCTGAGTTGATCCTGTGCGGATTATAATGTGACAGTGACATGTCCTGTGCTGTTCTGGTCTATTTGGGGTTCTGAAAGCTTCTTGTATCTGATTAGGCCATAGGCCTATCTTTTTGCATGTTTGGGAAGTTCTCTGCTAGGATTCTGTTAAATAAATTTCCTAGACCATTAACTTCTGTCTCTAGGTGCTCCTCTATGCCCATTATCCTCAGATTAAGCCTTCTGATGGTGTCTTCCAAATATTGGATAGATTGATCATATTTCTTGGATTTATACTGGATATTTGTATGTTATTTCTCTATAATATCTAGGCTGTCTTCAATCCCCGAGATTTGATCTTCTGCCTGGTCTAACCTACTGTCAAGACTTTCTATTTGTTTTTAATTTCTTTTCCTTCTAGTTGGTCAGCTTTGATGGCTTCAAATTCCTTGTTGGAGCTTTGGTTTAGATCTTGTATGAGCTTTACTTACTTAAATTTGTGTTCAGTGTTTATTCTCAGATCACTTAGCTGATTGGTTATGGTTTCCTTGGACTCCCATTCCTTTTGGCAGGCTCTATTCTGCATTCCCTTTGTGGTCTCCCTGAATTGTTTCAGCTGTTTCTTTATGAATTTTTTGAATTCCTCTATTTATCTCTGTCTATTATGATCACACTCTCGCAATTCCTGTATTTCTCTTTGATTAGTTTCCTCACATTAAAGCAATTCCTATAATTCTCTATAACTGTTCTCAGCCTGCTTATGCAATTCCTTTATTAATTTTTAAGTAGCTTCTTAATGCTCACAAGATTCCTGTACAACTCTTTGGATTGCCTCCTCTTGGTTCCTTTCACGCTCACACTGAGACTTTTGCAAATTTTCAATCATTTCATTCACCATGTTTACCAGTAGTGTTTGTAGAGCTTTTGGGGAAATATTAATTATTATTTTACTCATTAACTATTCTTCTTATTATTATCATTAATTATTCAGTCACCTGATTATCATTAGTGTGAGTTCAGATACCTGGACTTGCCATTTTTCTTGTGTTTTTCTGGCTTGTTCTGCCCATTTGGTATGAAAGTAACAACAATTTTGTGCTAGAACACTATTTTAAGGTAAGCATCAACCAGAGTCCTTCAGTTGCACAACCAAAATGGTTGCAGATACAATCTAGTTCAACAGATACAATCTATTCTAAATCAAACAACCATGGATTAATGGGTTAAGAACAACGAAGAAGGATTTGGCAGAAATTATTAGCTTCAGGGAGAAATGTGGGTCAAAATAGGACTAGAGGGATGTGGAGAGGTAAAATGAGAGTAAATATAACCAATTCCGGACAGAATCATAGGAGAGAATTTTTTTTTAAAAAATGGAGAAACAAAAATTTAAATTTAAGAAATGAAACACGTAAAAATTATGTAAGTTTAAAGAAATGATATTGAGAGAAGAAAAGGATAAGATGAGAGGAGGGGAGGGATAGAAAGGAAAAGTGAAAACTAAAAAATAATTTTTTTAAATTAGTTACTTGAAAATTATGTAAGTATAAAGAGATAATACTGCTATTAACGAAGTTAAGCCTAAGAGGTTGTGAACTGAGTAATAAATTTCTGGCTTAAGTAAGTACATAATGGGAGAGAAGGTCAAACAATTGACAACAGGTATGTATCTGGAGTTGAGCAGAACAGCAATTAAGTCATGCAAAAAATAAAGAAAGAGAGAAAAAAATGAAACCAATAAAAAGGACCACACACACACACACACCAAAAATAAAAATATGAGAAAATAAAGATCAACAGAAAACACTTTAAAAAATGAAAAATTAAAAAATATGTTCAAAAAAGAGTTCTTTGTTTGGGTTTTTTTTTTTTTTTTGGAGGGGGGATGGGAAGAGCCTGTATCTCCCCTGTGTCTATAACCAGTGTCTTGGTGGAGTCTCTGGTCTGCTTGTGATGTTTGGTTTTCCTATGGCTTGATTGGTTTCTTAAGTCAATTTGGTCAGGCAGAAAATGCCCGGTGTAAAGCAGGATTTTGTGATCCTCCTCCCAGGCTAGTTCAGTGGGAGGGAGATCTTTGAGTATCACAGAAGAGGGAGATGGTGGTTTCCTCTAGTTTGGAGATGCTGTGGTGAGGCTAGGTTCTGGGTTGGGTTGAAGCCTTTCAGCAAACAGTAGCTTTTCCCTGAGGGGCTAGCGCCTGAGACATTCACAGAACCCAGCTTAGAGCTATTCTCAGGGTTTATGTTTACTGAATTTCAATTGTTGTTTAGGCTTCTGTAGGATGGGGCAGCCTCTGGCTCTGTTTACCCAGTGAAGAAAGTCTTTTCTCCGAGGACAGTTTACTCTGCCTGGGCAGAGTGACTTTTCCCTAGGTGTAACTGAGCCTGGCAGGTCACTTCTAGTTCCTGTGACCTGCAAAATGACTCTTGTTTTTTTTCCAAGGCCTGACTCAGAGCTATCTGCTCAACCGGGCCTTTGTCAGTATCAAAGATGGAGACTTCCAGTGGTGGTGAGGGGAGGGGTGGCCTTTCCACCTGTGCTCCCTGATTAGTGAGGAAGTCAGGGTTCTACTCACACCAGAATCTTGGTTCCTGGACCCACTCTGGTCTGAAATCTGCAGGACGAAGATATTTGCTCCTTCTCAGTTCTTGCTGGTGTTGAGTAGAATCCACCAGTCTACTGTGTCTGGCTCCTTTGTCCTGGACTCTAGGTTGTAGGTATGGTGTCTATGGCCGCCACCGCTGCCACCACAGCCCTTGCAGCTGCGGCTACTGGAAAGTGCTCAGATCTCTTTCCTTGCCTGGATTTTCCCTCTCTGGCCATACTCCTTGTACTGTGATGGCGCACTTGGGTATGATTCTATAGCCTAAGACTGTTCACAGGAACACTAAAACTGCTTTCTATGCGAGCACTTGTTTCAAATCCTACCTCTCCTCAGCTATTTTCTTCTGAACTCCCTTAACACATTATTATGACATGATATTGTGACATCACATTGACATTGTGATATCACTGTGCCATTCTGTTTTCACAAACCTATTATGACATCTCATGTTAGAAAAGTCATGGGTTTTAGGACTTTTAGCTCCTTCCTTGAACTCTTGTCCTCATTGTAACCTAGTAGCAATTGAAATCAGACATGTGATTTTAATATTACAAACTAGAAGTGACATCACTATTCTATGGGTGACCTCATTACCAACCTGATATCACAAACCTATTGCAGCACCGCATTGCCATTGTGACATCACAATCACATTGTTTCATTTCAATAGGTTATGACCTCTTAGCTCTTTTGAAAAAGCATATGGCCTTTGCGACATCAAAGTTCACTTGTTTACCCATATAATCATTGTGGTCTAAAAAGATCATTTATACTATTGTAATATTACAAACCCTTGGAGGCAGGATCACCAGTGTGACATCATTAACCTGTCCTTTCCTCATAACTTTGACACGATACCCTTGTGATACATAGGCCTTTGTGATCTCATAATGTTTTTGACTTCATATTTCAGGTATGATGTGTGATATTAGAAACGCACTCTATCATAAAAATTGTGTCATCATTGTCAGATATCATGAGCATGTGTTACATTGTGATATCACATACCTGTTGGGAGTTCAGCACATTTGGGCCAATGCATGACTGTGTAGATCTCACAATCCCATTCTGAAATCATATTCTTATTGGGAGTTAATGAAAATTGAAGTCCAGCATGCCATTGTGACATCATCAACCCAATTGTGACATCATAAACCTATTGTGACCTCATCACCATTATGGAATCACCAACTAATTATTATATCAAAATATTATTATGAATTGATATTGTGACACCATATTGCCATCACTGTCCAATTAGGATTTGAAAAACCAATTATGACCTCATAACATTTTACAAATTTCGTGGCCTTTGAGATTACTAATGTGAACTATTATACTTATGATGCATAAAACACAAGACAATCCAATAAGGCACATTGAAAATAACTTTATTTACACTCAAAATGGGCCTGCATTTAACTTGTCCTGGTCTGTACACTCAGTGACAAGCCAGCACCAACCACGAAATCTCAGACCTCCAGTGAGTCGGCAGCCACACATAGTTAATTGGTCTACAAAGCACCAACTCCCCAAATTATCATCTCCAAAGCTCCAAACTTCAATAGGTAAGGCTTTGTCCATTTCCCTTACTCCCTCCTTCTTTATAGACTTTCCTTCATTTTCCTTGTCCCTTCCATCACTTCCTTTTTCTCCACAGGCCTACACTCCTCTGACCTGGTGGCCAATTGGCATACTTTCCCTCCTACTCTCCCTCAAATTCCTCTTCTCCCAAGTCTTTCCCCTCCTGCTGTCTCACCACTTCCTTCCCTTGATTTTCTCCAATTTCATTTCTCTGACCATGCAGCGTATACATAGTTTGAACACCTCCATCACTCCAGTGGTTCTCCTGACTAACAGTTTTCAACCATCACTTCACAAACTGCCTGTTCCCCAATCACTTCTTCACAGCTAATCAAGTGAGGATGACATCGTACCCCTTCCAACAACATACCCTGGCCCTTTGGTGGTATGTCCCATGCACTCCAGTGGGCCAGGACATGGGGCCACATTGATTAGTGGGCCCTGCTGATTATTAGGGCCCCGCTGCTTTATACACCCCCCACTGGTTTTCATGTCCAATCAAATCCTTGATTCCTTCTTACCAAATCCTAAAAATTCCCTTCTCTCCACCCAATGAACAGGCTTAAAATGTAAATTTAATAGAAAACAAGTAAATTATAGAAACACACTAGTTAGCAGTAATTAACACTTAGTAAGTCTTATCCTTAAAGGATCATCTGAGTTTCTCTGAACAGTTCATCTTGCAGCCTTCTCTGTATATTGGTTCCAGCACCACCAAATATGGTCCTTGTGACTTTGGTTCTAATTCAGGAGCATGATGAATTTTTACACCAGCTGTCCCGGCAAGAAAGAGTGGGTGAAGTTTTTTTTTTTTTTTTCATCTCCATTTCTTAGTTTATTTCACTTACTTAAGGTCTAGCTTTTGAATTTATTGTTGAAGGAGACTTGCTATAGAATAAACTACATCACTCTCCCCAAAGAAATTTGCCTTCCAATTGGATTTAATTTCTTATTTTATATTTGAACTTATCTGTTGCCATCATGATTATTTATTTTTTAAATACTTTGTATTATTATTATTTTTAAGTAGTTGTAGAAAGAAGGTCCCATTCTACAAAACAGTACATGAATACAAGCTGTCTGACAACATTGTCACCCATCCCTCATAACCCTTCCCTTCTCACACTTTTTTGTAAAAATTGCGATAGGTGATTACATATATTTCACAACATTGTGTAATTGTGATACTTAGTTAAAGTCACAAACACATTTTAAACTTGACAAGGCAAAGTATCGTTATCATGGTCTAAAGTTTGTTAATTCTATGAGCTTTGACAATCCAAATTATTTTTCCTACCTCAGGTGATGTTTACATTTTTTCCCTTTTGCTTAGTGTAAGCTATTCCCTCTTTCCCTCTCATTCCTCCCTTCCCATCAGTGTGTTTGGGTTACTTAGTTATTTTTCTTCTATGTCCAGTGCAGCTGATGGACACCTTTGTTGTATGTTGTTCCATTTCCCACTTATTCTGTTCCTCCTCCTGGCTTCCCTCCATTGTGTGCATATTTCTACCATCTACATAGTCAAGAACATGAAGTCATTAACAGTGATACAACAAAAAGAGTGGCTGTCCTTTTTTTCTCTAGTTCTGTTTACTTCGTCATACCTTCTTGCATTTTGGCTTTAGAATCCACAGGTAGATCCTGTGCCATTTGTCTCTTTGTTCTTGGCTTACCTCACTCAAATAATTTTTTCTAGTTCCATCCATTTCCTTACAAATGCCATCATTTTATCGTGTCTAATCGCTGCATAGTATTCCATTGTATATAGGTACTACAATTTTTGGATCCACTTATCAGTAGTGGCTCATCTGGGTTGTTTCCATATCTTAGCTATTGTGAACAGTGCTGCAATAATCATAAAGGTGTGTGTGTCTTTGTATACTGGTTCCTGTTTTTCTGAGTAGATGCCTAGGAGTGATATGGCGAGTTCATAGGACAGGTCGATATTTAGCTTTCTGAGGTACCTCCAGACTTCTTTCCAAGTGGTTGTATTAGTATACATTCTCACCAGCAATGAAGTAATGCATCTCTTTCTTTGCATCCCTTCCAGCATCTGTCATTGGCTGAATTTAGGATGTGGGCTATTCTGACTGGGGTAAGGTGGTATCTCAGAGTTGTATTTTATTTGCATTTCCTTCACGGCCAGGGATGATGAACATTTCCTCAATGTTTCTTTCCTGTTTTTACCTCTTCTTCTGAGAAGTCTCTCTTTAGCTCCCTTGACCATTTCAAAATTGGTTTGTTAGGTTTGTAAAGGGTTAGTTTCTTGAGTTTACCATATATAATGGATATTTGACCCTTGTCTGATATATTGCTGGTAAATATTTTTCCCAATTATTTGGCTTTCTTTCTAGTTAGTTGCTACTTTTTATCTGTGTAGAAACTTTTTATTTTAAGGTAGTCCCATTTATCGAGTAATTCTCCAATTTGTTGTGACCCTGGGAATCTGTTCTGGAAGTTCCTGCTTTTGCCTATAAGTCCAAGTCTCTCTCATTCTCGGTCCTGCAGTATTTTCAGAGTTTCAGGCTTGATGTTAAGGTCTTTAATCCATTTTGAGTTGATGTTAGTGTATGGTGATAGGCTAGGGTCCACTTTTAGTTTTCTACATGTGGCCAGTTTTCCCAGCACCAGTAGTTGAAGAGGTTATGGTTCTTCCACCGTATGTCTTTGGCTCCTTTGTCAAATATCAACTGACTGTACATGTTCAGCTATACTTCTGGGTCCTCTAACCTGTCTCACTGATTTTTGGGTCTCTTTTTGTGCCAGGACCAAGTTGTCTTTGTTATTATGGCTCTATAGTAGAGCTTGAAGTCCTGTATCATGATCCCTCCTGCATCCTTTCTTTTGCCTAAAATTTTTTGGCTATGTTAGGGCTTTTGTTGTTCCATATGAAATTTTGGACTATTTTCTCTATTTCAGTAAAGTAAGTGGTTGGAATTTTAATGGGAATTGCATTGAATGTGTTTATTATTTTTGGCAGTATGGCCATTTTCACCATATTAATTCTGCCTATCCAGGAACATGGAAAGTCTCTCCATTTCCTGGTATCCTCTAAGATTCCTTTTTTTAGGCTTTTATAGTTTTCATGAAATAGACCTTTTACATCGTTGAATAGGTTACTTCCTAAATACTTTTTTTTGAGGTTATTGTGAATGAGGTTGTTTCCTTGATGTCCATTTCTGTTTGTAATTTTTGGTTTACAGAAAGCCGACTGATTTTTGTGGGTTAATTTTGTATCCTGTTACTTTGCCAATTTGGTTTATAAGCTCTAAGTGTTTGGTGATGGAGCTTTAGGGATCGTTAATTTATAAAATAATGCCATCTGCAAAAAGAGAGAGTTTATATTCTTCCTCTCCTATGTGGATCCCTTCAATGTATATTTCTTGCCTTATTGCTCTGGCTAAAAATTCCAGAACTATATTGAAGAGGAATGTAGAGAGTGGGCATCCTTGCCTTGTTCCTGTTTTTTGGGGAATTGGTTGTAGTTGTTCCCTATCAAGCATAATACTGGCTTTTGATCTACTATGTAAGGCTTTTATTGTCTTATGAAATGTTCCTTCTATTCCTATTTTTTCCAGAGCTTTTAAGATGAATGAGTGATGAATTTTATCAAAATCCTTTTCCAAATCAATGGAGATAAGCATGTGGTTCTTGACCTTGGAACTGTTGATGTGATGGATTACATTTATTGACTTACATATGTTAAACCATCCCTGTATCTCTGGGATGAAGCCTACTTGGTTATAATGTATGATTTTTTGATATGTTTCTGGATTCTGTTGGTTGCAATTTTATTGAGCAGCTTTGCATCTGTCTTAATCAAAGACATCGGTGTGTAGTTCTTTTTTTGTTGGGTCTTTGCCTGGTTTGGGGATGAATGTGATATTGGGTTCATAGAATGAGTTTGGGATTACCTCCTCTGTTTCTATTTCTCTGAAGAGCTTGAGGAGTATGGGTATTAGTTCCTCTTTAAAGGTCTTATAGAATTCTGTAGTGAATCCATCAGAACCTGGGCTTTTCCTGTTGGAAGATTTCTTATTACTTCTATCTCATTGTAGGTTATTGACATTTGTAATTGATGTATTTTTTCTTGGTTCTGTTTGAGCAATTTGTATTTCTTTTTTTTTCATGCAGGAAAAGAAGTTTATTTACCAAAAGGCTGCCCCCACCATGCATGGTGGAAAAGCATGACTGAAAAGGAAGGAGGTAGACCCACCTATGATCAAGTCTTATCTAGGCCAAGGACAGGAAGAGGTGTGGCCAGGTGCTGGAAAATTGTGGCCACATTGGATCTGGATGAATAGTAGAGAGCAAAGAGATCCTGAAGGTAAAGAGACTTCTCACAATGTACCATTGCAGAGACATTAATTGTCTAAATCTGAGAACAGCAAAAAATATTAGGTTATATGGCTATCCAGGAAGTGCAGGAGGCTTGTCAGCGGGGTTTCACGGCTCGGGAATGACTCACAGGACCCCATTAAATGTGTTAGAGAGTCAGTTTGGTGAGTGAAGGAGAGCTGACTAGGAAGAAGCGGTGTCCCGGCTTGCGCCAGACCCCTATAGAGAGAAATGGCTAAGCCCCCCAAACCAGGCATTCTCCGCTTCAGAGATGACCATCCTTTCTGATAAAGGCCATAGGAGCTCTGTGGAATGGCGCCACATCTGAGCAGAGATTGAGCAACAGAGAGCTGTGGAGAGTAGTTTCATTCACCAGAGTAGAGAAGTGGTGTGCACATGGATGTGAAGGCCAGCAATGGTATTGACTTTTCACCAATTGCTGAAAAGTCTCACATGGTTTATCAAGGCAGTTTGGTTTGCAGAAAAGGGGTGGTTAGGAAATTCTAGCATTTCCAACTCAAAAACCTCATCCCAGTCATGGCACCATTTGTAAGGTATATGAAATAGGTAGATTTCATTAAGTAGCCCATGAAGAGAACACCACACGCTATTCAGGCATGAAAAGAAGTTTATTTACCGAACTGCTGCCCCCACCATACATGGTAGAGAAGAATGGCTGAAAAGGAAAGAGGAGGGGGATAGCAATTTGTACATCTGTAGAAATTCATCCATCTCTGCTAGGTTTTCCTTCCTTTGTGAGTAGAGTCTGGAATTATTTCTTTATGATTGTTTTGATGTCTTGGATGTTTGCTGTAATTTTTCCTGTCGTATCTCTGATATTATTGATTTGGGTCTCCTCTCTTATTTTGTTAGTTACTCTTGCCAGTGGTCCCTCAGTTTTAGTGTCTATTTTTTAAACAGCTTTTAAAAATTAATTTTATTTATAATTTTCATAGTCTGTCTCATTAATTTCAGCTATTATTTCGGTTCTCTTTCTCTCTAGCAACTTTAGGTTCAATTTTTTCTTGTTTCTCTAGTAGTTTTAGTTGCATCATAAGATCGTTTACTTGTTCTATGTTTTCTTGATGTGTGCACTGAGAGCAATGAATCTGCCCCTCAGGACTGCTTTCGCTGTGTCCCATTGGTTTCTTTGTGATGTTTCTTCATTTTCACTGAATTGTAGGAACTTTTAAATTTCTTCTTTAATTTCTTCTGTGATCCATGTATTGTTCAACAGAGTGCTGTTTCATTTCCATGTGTTTATTTTCTATTTATGCCTTGTTCTTGAGAACGAGTTAGATTACACTATGCTCAGATAGAATACAGAGTATTATGTCGATCCTCTTGTATTTGCTTAAATTCCATGTATGAACTAAGAAATGATCTATTTTAGAAAAAGTTAGGGGGGTTGCAAGAGGAAGACCCTACTGGTGTGAATACCTGTAATTCTAGCTACTCAGGAGGCTCAGATCTGTGTATTTAGGTTCAAAGCCAGCCCAGGTAGGAAAGGTCAAGAGGCTTTTCTGGGGTTGCTCAGCACCACAACCTGCCTCAAGTCTGGGGTTGTTCACCACTTTTGCCACTATGAGCTGCTTATGCATGCCAGTATGGAGAGGCAGAAACCACCACGGGTCTGGACTTGTTCACTGCAGCTGTCCCCACCTCAGCCACTGCTGCCACCGCTGGCTGGTCTGGGCAAGTGCCAAGAGGCATTGTGCCCCAATTCTGGGTGGTTTGCCACCACTGCCAGCTGCTGCTGCTGTTTCAGGTTAGGCAAGGCTATTTACACCAGCAGGACAGAGGTGCCACCCTGAGAGTTTAGGATCCTTTGCCACTGTTGACATCTGCTACTGCTCCTGACTGGGCTGGGCTACTTGTACCAGCCAGGCAGACGCGCTATTCCAGGGAGGTTGAGGGGAGTCTTTGTTCCAGCTCTGCATTCTGAGATTTCTGTTTGTATATTCTGGGTTGGCCCAGCTTTTGGGAGTTCCTGGGAGACTTGGGAAGCTTGTGGGTGTGTGGTCCTCAGAGGGTCCAGACCTGGGGCACTTAAGCAACTTGGCACAAAACCCTGTCACTTAAGCTCTGCAACGTGGAGCCCCATCACCAACAAAGAGTGAGGGAAGGGTCTTCCCACTTTACTGTCTGTGTAGGATTTTCCCTTTTCTTTTTGCACTTCCTTTATCTCTCTGAGTAATTGCCTTTTTTTTTGGGTCCCTTGGAGAAACAGAGCATTGAAATACAAACTCTGTATTTGGTTGGAGAGAGCTGTGGTGTTTCCCTGCTGTTCCATCACCTTCTTGGTCCCTCCCCTTCAGGTGGATTTTTTCTTAGCCAGCCAGTGGACCTTGGTTACCAAAAGAAAGGTACATAAAAGAATATGTTGTAAAGCCTGCAGATTGAAGTTAGACACTTCTGTTAATATAGCCTTCCTAATTTTAGGAAGCCAAGGGGGTGTTCTACACTAAAGTATTTTATAGGGATTGAGTCCTTTAACATAAGGGCTACATCTTGCTCGAAAGAGAGTGAAGTGGAGGAGGCTTACCTAGCTATGGCCAGTCCCTGTATTTAATTTAGTTAAAGTTTCCTTTAAGGTCATTTTCATTCTTTCTAATGCTTGAACTCTGAGGCTTATAAATGAGTTGTAACTTCCAATTTATTCCTAGGGCATTAGTTAATAATTGAGAACTTGGGCCATGAATGCTGGGCCATCTTTTGGACCCCACAGCTAAGGGTAAGCCAAATCAAAGTATTATTACATGCCTCAGCTCAGCCTGAAAAAATGTCCATTATTACTAACAGATACCAATAGCCATACTTTCCAGGCTTTACCTCTGTGGAGTCCACTTTCCCAAATTCACCATCTGAGGTTCCTCAAATATGAATTATTTTCATATGTTCCAGCATTTCAGCATTTACCTGTTGGAAATTACCTACACACATTACAAAGTATTGTCAGGCTGAGGCCCCACCTGTTTTCAGAACAGTTTTAGGCAGTGTCCTCGGGCAATTTACCAGGCTGCAAATATCTACATGTAAACTGACAGAAAGCTTGAGCCTGTATGCATTTTTCACAAGTTCAGTATCAACATTTGCACACTTACTACCACTGTTTATGCTTCTTCCTTTAATATTGATGACCAGTATTTCTAGAGAAACAACTAGTTTTAGAGTGGTCTCCCAAGCTACCTCATCAGCTCAGATGTTTCCCTGTATCTTAGGGTCTCTAGTTTCTTTAACTCCTGTAAAGTACTCTGAAACTTGGAGACTTCTTCCATTTTATTCTCCTCCTTTTATCTTAAACTTGCTTTCATGATCCCACTCTCCTTCTCAATGTGCTCCTTAACCTACATGTGTTTTGGCAGGGTCACCGGAGAGTTCCCTTGACTGGCCAAGTGCTGCTCCTTCTCATAACACCTTTGCTTGCTCTTCAGCTCCTCCCTTAAGTTCACAAAGGTGACATTGAGAGGTATTTTTCCCACCTCCACCTGTTCCACTGGGGCACGATGCTTCTGCATTACATTTTTGGTGAAGATCTCAGCAGTCTTTTGGGGCTTTTACTCTAGTAGTTTCTCTTTCTAGTTTCCACTTCATTGTATTTTTGTGACAGATTTTTCAACTGTTTGTTTAGCATTTCTGCTTTTCTTCCTAATGGTCTTTCCCTTTCCATGGCATTCTCTATCAAAGCAAGTGGTCTTTTAACTCTTTCTGAAGAGAAACAATCTCTTTCTTGAGCCTGATATTTTCCTGTTCTCTTTTCTTGGCCTCTTCTTCTATTACACAGCACTTTCCCGTCTTCTCTGCTAACTACTCTTTCCTACTTTCTCTGTTGCTTTGAATTTCTGGTGACACTTTTCAAAGCTTATAATCGACATGTACTTCAACTTAATATATTCTTATATCAGGTCCAGCTCTTTTCTTTTTTTTTTTTCTTTTTCTTTTGGGTCTGGTCGTGGGGCCTGAACTCTGTCCAGGACAATGTCCCTCAGCTCTTGAGCTCAAGGGTAGTGCTCTACCACTTGAGCCACATTGCCACTTCTGGCTTTTTTCTTTTTGCTTATGTGATGCTGAGGAATCAAACCCAGGGCCTCATGCATGCAAGGCAAGCACTCTACCACTGAGCCACATTCCCAGCCCCCCAGCTCCATTTTCATAGCCATAATTTCTTAATGGAATTCAGAGATCCTTTGCATGTTTCTCCAGAGCAATGAACACATTTTCCTTGTAATTAATGTGATTACTTAACCTGTCATTTACATTTTCCAGGTGGTGAATGTGTCCTCCTTGGACATTCCTTTTTCTAATGTCCATTTTGCTTGCATTAAGCTCACTGATCTAGTCCTAGAGGTTCCCTACTGTCATTTGCAAATGATCTGTACTGTATTTGCCAAAGGTTTCTTGATCCCTATTCTGGTGCTCCTACCAAAACTCAAACTCCCTTCTTAGACTCTTTTTTTTTTTTCAGGGTGTCTCTGTTATCAAACACCAAGTGGGCAACCACTTTACCTCAAAACCTTCTATCTTTTCAAGCTTTCTTCTAATATCTGTGGCTGACTGGGTAACAAAGGCCATATTTAGGGCTCTTTGATTCTCCAGGACTTAAAGATCTATAGCCTATAGGTTCCACAGACTTCTGGCAGAATTTCCAGAAAAAGCATTAGGGTACTCACTGGGGAACAGTACCATCTCACTCACCTTAGATTGAAGACTGGGCTTTCTAGCCACTGCGGTATCCCTGCTAGCTGAACCTGGAAATAATTGCTAAACACCTCCATATCTCGACTGCTGTAAGCCTCAGCTTGGGTAAGTCTGGAGAAAGACTTGTTCCAAATAGTCTGGGTCAATAGTGGGTCTACTGTCTGGTTCAAGGACCACCGTCAAGTCAACGACAGTATTCACTCCCTTTTCTACCAGGTGAAAAACACCTGTAAAATTTGCTGACAGTCATCCCAGATGTGCTTTTGTGTGAAAATTACTGTCTCTAATGAGGTAATGAGCCCCTGTTTTTTTTTTCTGAAAAGGATGGATTTTTCTGTTTCCAGTTACACAGGTCATTACTTGTAAAGGGAACATATATTAGAAAGGGGTCCTGCCCACCATCTCCTCCATGTTTCTGTCTCAAGGGTAATAAGGGTAACATACCACATTGTACCACCTCAGTCTGGTACAAGTAACCACTTTTAGTATGGGAGGACTCATTAAAGTTGCTGATGAAAAAAAGAATAGGAGAGAAAGTACATCAGTGCATCTTCCTCTGAGGGATTCTGTAAACCTGGGGAAGAATATTTTTTTGATATGACAACCTAAGGCCTTGTTCTCCCATCCTGAGAAAATGAGTAAACAGGTGCATACAGGACATAGATAGAACTATCAGCATATATACAAAGACCAAGATCCATAGACACTTAACCCACATGTCCCATACCCCTCAATGTTGACCTCTACAGGTGGTCCCAGATGACAGAGAGAACATCCCAGTTTGCCTCTTGAGGAGGCTACAGATGACATCTGGAGGATGTCACATATGTACTACCTAGGAGGCCCTAGATGACCTCTCATGGAGGTTCCAAATGGATTCCCAAGGAAGTGTCAGATGACCTCCAAAGGAGTTTCCAGATGTCTTTTCAATGAGACTGAGATTACCTCTCAAGTAGCTCCCAGATGGCCACTCAAGGAGGCCACATGAACTCCAGAGAAAGTTCCAGATATCCCTCTTGAGAAAGCGACAGATGACCTCCAGAGAAGGTCTTATATAGCTTCTCAAGGAAGTCCCAGATGATGTCCAAAGATGGTCATAGATTTCCCATCATGGTAGCCTGAGGTGACCTCCCAAAGAGGCTCCAGATGACCTCAGGAGGTGGTCCTAGACTGCCTCTTAAGAAAGCCCCAATGACTACTTTTGAAGAGGTCTCAGGTGGCCTCCTGAGGAAGCCCCAGGTGACCTCTGGAGATAATCCAAGATGGCCCCTGTAGAAGGACCCAGATGACCTCCAGTGTAGGTCTCAGAGGTCTTCTCAAGTAAGTCGCAGATGTACTCTTGATAAGGTTCCAGATGGCTTCCCACAGAAACCCTACATTATCTCTCAAGTAGGTTCTAGATGGCATCCCAAGGAAGCCACCAATAGCTTCCAGAGGGGTACAAAACAAGCTGGCAAGCTTGCGAAGATGCACCTCTAGAGGTACATTAATGACTTTTGTCCATGTTGGACCTCCGGAGACAACACTCGAGGTAGACTCTCAACCCTGAGGGCTGACACTCTCACCTATGGGTATTTTTCCGTGGGGCCAAGGCCTGATGCAATCCAAATGGATTATCTCGATAGTCTTCAAAAATAAGGACCTCTGTAGTTCAAGAAAATCCATCGAGACACGTTTTATATAATAAATGTTCTCCAAACCACCAACCCCCAAAATTATGATATCCAAAGCTCCAAACATCAAAGAGAAAGCCTCTTTTCCCCTTCTCTTTGTCTCTCCTTCGCTACAGACAATACTTCTTTTGAGGTCTTTTCCTTTTTCCCTTCTACCAGTTCTTTCTTCTCTTTAGGACTCTCCACTCTCCACAGACCTGAACTGCTTTGCAAGGCTCATCAGTTACCATCCTTCACCTTCTGCCCTCCCTCAACTTCCTCTCCACCCAGGTTTTTCCCCTTATGCTATCACACCACTTCCTTCCTTCCAGGACTTTTTCTTTTTCTCTCACCTTCTATTGCTCTGAACAAGCAGCCTACATAAAGTCTGTACCCCTTCTCCATTCCAACTGCCTGTTTTCAAACTACCCACAGCCAATCACTTCTTAACAGCTCAATTCGTGGTGATTAATGCACCAGTCCCTCCAACAGGATGCCTCACCTTCTTTGGTGGCATTTTTGTCCTCTCCAGCTGGCCAGGAAATGGGCCCATGCTGATTATCACACCCTATAGATTATCAGGCCCTGCTGATTATTACAGTATCCGACTTGTGAACAAGTAGCAATTGAAATTGGAAATTTGATTGTGGTATTACAAACTCATTGTGACATCACAAACCCATTTTGACATCATCACTACCACGACATAACAAACCCCTTGTAACAACATTGTCATTGTGACATCATGATTCCATTTTGACATCTCAAATCTATTATGACCTCTTAGCTCCTTGGAAAAATAACATGCCATTTTCAACATCACTGTCCCTTTGTGTACACATATCCTTGTTGTGAACTGACAGTTGAGATCAGACATGCCATTATAAAATCAAAAATTGTTTGTGACATCCTTAACAGTGTGACATAACATTTCATTATGAGAGCATCAGCTCATTGTGACATCACCAAACTTAATGACAGAATCGCATTATGACAACAATTCTTGTGAAATCACAGACACATTGGGAATGCCTATTCTGTGATTTCATTGTATTTCAAATGTGGCATGAGAGTTGATATCAGAAATGCATTTTTGTGCATACAAACCATTTTGACATCATACTAACTTTGTGACATCACAGTACCATTGTGATATCACTAACACAATGTGACATCAAAAACCTCTCCTGTCCTCCTAACTTTTGTGACATGCTGACATTGTGATATGTTAGACTTTTTGCCCTCATAATTTTCAACCTCATATCTCATTTATGACTTGAGATAACAGAAATCAACTCTGACATCATGACTATTGTGACATCACACTGACAGATGTCATGATCATCATGTCACATTGTGATATCACAAAAGGTTTTGATATCACAATTAATTGGTGATACCATACAGTAAGGGGGCTATGATGTAACAATTGGTTAGTGATATCCAAATGGCATAATGGATCTCAATTGTTATAAAATCACAGAGAATATGAGTTCACAACAGACTGTGGTATCTCCAAAGTCATGTGTTTTCACAAATGTTATGAAGTCATAGGAGGATTGTGATGTCACATTGTGACACAATGTTTATGATGTCTGTCAGTGTGATGTCACAATGGTCATGATGTGACAGTGGATTTCTGATATCATATATCATAACTGAAATATTATAAGGTTGAAAACAGATAATGAGCTCATAAAGGGCCTAAGACATCCGAATTGCTGCACATCACAAGACTTATGAGGTCTGGGCAGGTTTTGGATGTCACAGTGTGTTAGTGATATCACCATGGCACTGTGATGTCACAAAGTGATTGTGATGCCGTATATTTATGAGATCACAATATATTTCTGACATCAACACACATGCCACATATGAAATAGAATGAAATAAGAGAATAGGCATTTACAATGTGTCTATGACATCATAATGACAATATAATGTCATAATGCTATGAGATCATTGTAAATTGGTAATGTTGCAAGGAGGTAATTGTGTAATAATGAATATGTATTGTCCCACTGGCGATGGGATCACAAGGGGTTTGTGATGTTACAATGGCATATATGAATTCAATAGTCATGTGTTCACAATGAGGATATGTTTACACAAAGGGCCTATGATGTCACGTATGCCATGTGTTTTTACAAAGTTACTTGGGGTCATGATAGCTTTATGATACACAGTTGTGATGAAGTCACAATGGGCTTTTGATATTATAATGATTTGTAATATCTCAAACACAAGTCCATTTTCAATTGTAACTATTTCACAATGTGCATACAAGTTCACAGAATGAGCTCGAAGTCATAATGGACATGAATTTTTAAAAATGTTAGGAGGTCATTTTGGTTTGTGAATATACAATGGGACAGTGATATCACCATGACAATGTCAACTCATTATTATTGTTTTGCTGTCACAATTAGTTGATGATTCCACAGTTGTGGTGAGGTCACAAAATATTGTTGTGTTGGGCATGTCACAATGACATGATGATTCTCAATTGTCTTAACTTTCAATGTGTATATTAGTTCACAAAGGGACTGTGGTTTCTCCAAAAGTATGTGTTGTCACACATATACTGAAATCCTAAAAGGTTTGTGATGTCAGAATTTGACACAATGGATATTACATCTGGCAGTGTGATGCCACTATGGTCATGATGTCACTGGGAATTGTGATATAAAATATCATCTGTGAAATCTAATGAGGTCAAAAACAGATTCTGAGGACAAAAAGGCCTAAGGTATCAGAATTGCAGCATGTCACAAAAGTTATGATGAGAGGATAGGTTTGTGATATCATGGCGGGTTTGTAATATCACAATGGAAACATGATATACAAAGGGATTGTGATATCACAATGGTTATGAGTTCCTGATTTGTTTATGATATCAATGTACATGCCACATTTGAAATAGAATGAAATCACAGAAAAGGCATTCATAATGTGTCTTTGATGTCACCATGACAATGTAAAGTTTTAATTCTATCATATCATTTTAGTTTTGTGATTTCACAATGAGAAGATGGTATAAAAATGATAATGTGATGTCACAATTATGATGATCTCACAAATTGTTTTGGATGCCAAAATGTCATGTCTGATTCTCAATTGTCAGTATTTCACAGTGGGGCTTTGGGTACACAAAGAGACTCTGATATCATAAAGCTATGTATTTTTCAAATGTTATAAGAGGTTATAATAGATTTGGAATGTCACAATGTGATCCTGGTATCAAAACAACAATGTGAAGTCACAATGGGTTTGTGATGTCACAGTGGTGATGAGGTCACAATGGGTTAGTTATGTCAACAGTTTGTAATATCACAATTATTTGTGCAATTTCAATTGCTACTAGTTCACCATAAAGACACAGAATAACCAGAAGTGCCCCTATAATCCACGGGAACAGATGGTCATCATGGCACCCTAGTCTGGACCAATGGAGAGAGGGGTGCATGACACTAGAGGGGGCAGGGCATGCTCCTGAAGGAGATAGGATGTCAAGCCCCACATGGTGAGCTGCCAAGAAGTGATTGGGAATGGACATTTGGTAAGTGATAATTGAAAACTGGAAGACAAAAAACATATTGTAGTTGGGGAAGGGTACAGACTTTATATAAGCTGCATATTCAGAGCAAGAGAAGGGGAGAGAAAAAGGTTAAAGGCCTGGATGGGAAGAAGTGATGAGACTGCTGGAGGGCAAAGACCTGGGAGGAGAGGAAATTGAGAGAGAGCAGGAGGTGAAGGACGGCAATTGGCCACCTGGACAAGGCAGGACAGGCCTGTCAAGAGCAGAGCAGCCTGAAGAGAAGAATTGAATGGTGGAAGGAAAAGAAAAAGAACTGAAAGGTAGGACAGATCTGTAGAGAAGGATAATGAAGAGAAAGGAAAAAGCCTTGTCCTTTGAAGTGTGGAGCATTGGAGATCATTATTTTGGGGGTTGGTTGTTTGCAGACCAGTTAACAAGTGGCTGAACTGCTCTTTGGAGGGTTCATGGTTGAGACTGAATTTAGCTCTCAGCATCCAGCCCAGACCAAGGTAGTCGTTTGTTACAAAATTTATGAGGACAAGACAGGTTTGTGAGTTACATTGCATTAATGATATCACAATATCAATATGAGGTCACAAAAGGATTGTAATGTCACAATGATGATGTGGTCACAATGGGTTTCTGAAATCAACCTATATGTCCCATTTGTGATAGAATGAAATCACAGAATAGGCAATTGCATTGTCTCAAGGACCTCAAAATGAAAATTTGATGTCATAATGCCATGATGTCATTGTCTTTTTGGGATGTAACAATGGGCTGATGGTATTATAACAACAATGTGATCTCACACTGGAGATGATGTCACAACGCGTTTGTAATGGTACACTGGCATGTCTGATGTCAATTGTCTTTGTTCACAATGACGACATGATAACCCAAAGGGACCATAATATCACAAACACCATGTGCTTTTTCAAAGGTGCTAAGCAGTCACAACAGGTTTGGGATGTCACAAGGTTATGATGATATCAATGTGGCAATATGATGTCATAATGGGTTTGTGATGTCAAGTGGTGATAAGGTCACACTTGGATAGGGATGTCACAACGAATGTGTAATATCACCATTACATGTCCAATTTCATTCTACTAGATCACAATGAAGATAGGAGTTCACGTAAGGAGCTAGAAGACAGTAAGGCCATGAATTTTGTAAAATATGAGTATATAATAAGCTGGTGAAAATGCAATGAGACAGAAATAGATGCAGAAAAAGCATTCGACAAGATCCAACACCCATTTATGATGAAGGTTTTGGAAAAATTAGGAATCCATGGAACATTCCTCAATACAATAAAGGCTGTATATGACAAGCCTACAGCCAGCATTATACTAAATTGTGAAAAACTAAAGCCATTTCCTCTTAACTCAGGAACAAGAAAAGGATGTCCACTCTCTACACTTCTCTTCAATCTATTATTAGAATGCCTAGCTACAGCAAAAAGACAAGATGCAAACAAAAAGGGGATCCAAATAGGGAAAGAAGAAATAAAACACTCCCTCTTGGCAGATGACATGATCTTGTATTTAAAGAATTCCATAGACTCCACTCCCAAATTACTCAAGCTGATTCAAAACTTTGGCAAAGTAGCAGGGTATAAAATTAACCCCCCAAAATCAATGGCTTTTCTGTATGCCAACAATGAAAAAAGTGTGGCTGAAATTAGGAAATTAACTATATTTGTAATAGCCCCACAAAAAAAATTACCTAGGAATTAACTTAACCAAAGAATTGAAGGACCTCTATGATGAAAACATTAAAAACTTGAAAAAGGAAATCAAAACAGAACTTAGAAAATGGGAAAAACTCCCATGCTCCTGGATTGGAAAGATTAACATTGTGAAAATGGCAGTACTTCCAAGGCTATCTACAAATTCAATGTGATACCTATCAAAATTCCAACCTCATTCTTCAAGGAAATAGAGGAGGCAATCAAAATATTCATATGGAACAAGAAAAGACCCCGAATAGCAAAAACGCTCCTCAACGGAAACAACACTGCTGGAGGAACATCAATATCAAATTTCAAACTCTACTATAAAGCCATAGGAATCAAAACAACTTGGTACTGGCACAAGAACAGACCTCAGGACCAATGGAATAGAATTGAAAACCCAGAAATGAACCTACAGACCTATAGCCATCTAATATTCAATGAGGGAGCTAAAAAAATAGAATGGAAGAAAGACAGGCTTTTCAGTAAATGGTGCAGGCAAAATTAACTACTTGTAGAAAACTAAAGCTAGATAATTATATATCACCCTGCACCAGAATCAACCACAAATGGATCAAAGACCTCGGAGACAAAGCAGACACTCTGAAAACATTACAGGATGGAATAGGAGAAACCCTAGGTCTCCTTGGCGCAGGCTGAAATTTTCTTAATAGAGACTCGGAAACACAATAAATCAAAGAAAGGTTGGGCAAATGGTATTGCATGAAGTTGCACAGCTTCTGCATGGCAAAGGACACAGCTAGCAAGATCAATAGAAAGCCTACTGATTGGAAGATCTTCACGAGCCATACAACGGACAAGGTTCTCATATCTAAAATATACTTGGAACTCAAAAAATTAAATCTCTCCACCAAAAATCCTCAAAGAAACAACTGCCCTATAAATAAGTGGGCTAACGACTTAAAGAGAAACTTCTCTGAAGAAGATAGAAGGATGGCTAATAGACACATGAAGAAATGCTCAACCTCCCTAGCCATAAAAGAAATGCAAATCAAAACAACATTGAGATACCACCTCACCCCAGTTAGAATGGCAAAAATCAAGAACTCTAATAACAACAGATGCTGGAGGGGATGTGGACAGAAGGGAACCTTACTGCATTGTTGGTGTGAGTGTAAACTTGTTCAACCACTTTGGAAAGTAGTATGGAAGTTCCTCAAAAGCCTTCACATTGAGCTCCCCTATGATCCAGCAATCCCAGTTTTGGGCATTTACCCAAATGTTTACAAACAAGACCACACTAAAGCGACCAGCACAACTATATTTATTGCAGCATTATTTACTATAGCTAAGATATGGAACCAACCAGATGCCCCTCAGTAGATGAATGAATCAAGAAAATGTGGTATAGATACACAATGGAATTCTATGCCTCCATCAGAAAGAATGACATTGCCCCATTTGTTAAGAAATGGAAAGACTTGGAAAAAAATATATTAATTGAAGTAAGCCAAGCCCAAAGAAACATAGGTCCCATGGTATCCCTTATTTGCAATATCTAGTATATGTATGAGTCAGGCAGAAAAGGTCAGATAATGTGATGTTAGGAAAATGAACCCTCAGGTATGTATTTTAATGTTTTTTCTCTTATGCATATCTTTCTAACGCATTTATAAGATTATTTCTTTGTTGCTTTGTATGTCCCTCCCCCACAGTATAACCCTACTTTCACTGTATTTGATGTCAGTAAAATTTGTGGAGGGGAAGGGGAAAAACAGGTCGTTTAAATTAGGATACAGGTGGACCCATTGCAACAATGAGAATTACAAGTTGTCATGTCGAAAATGAACTTTACAAGTTTGGTGGGGGGGGGGAGCATTGGGGAGGGCAAGGGGAGGCTGGGAAGGGATGTGAAGGGTAAACAAAGGAGGAGGCTACAATGCTTGATAAGGTATGTACTCATTATTTTGCCCATGTAATTGTAACCCTTCTGTACAATATGTTCACAATACACAATAAAAATAAATAAAATTACATCATACTTAATTTTGGTATTAAAAAAAGAAAATACAATGAGACAGAGATATCCCATTGGCAATGTGATGCTACCATTACATGAGATAGTATTGTTTTGAAGTCACAAATGGTGATGCCCTACAGGTGATGAGGTCACTTAAGTTTGTGATTTCACAATGGATTGGTGATGTCACAATCTCATGCCAGATCTCTAATTGACAATGACTATATAAGTTCACAAGGGATAATAATGTATCCAAAGGCCTATGTTGGCACAAGTGTAATGAGTCTTAACATGTTTGCGATGTCCTCATGTGACTCAGTGGTCATGACATCTGGCAGTGTGATGTCACAGTGGTCATGATATCACAGTGGTTTTTTGATATCACATGTCATGACTTAAGTATTATGAGTTAAACAATTTATGTACTCAGAGAGGCCAAAGAGATCACACTGGCAGAATGTCAAAAAAATTATGAGGATAAGACTGTTTTGTGATGTCACAGTGGGTTAGTGATATCATAATGGTAATATGGTGTCATCAAGGTATTGTGATATTGTAATGATTATGTGGCCACAATGTTTTTCTGATATCAACCCACCTGCAACATTTGAAATAGAATGAAATCACCGAATAGGCATTCCAATGTATCTGTGACATCACAATTACACGTGATTTGATGTCATTGTTTTTTTTATGATGTCATGTTGGGCTGATGTTATCATAATGACAATGTGATGTTACACTGGTGATGATGTCACAAAGGTTTTGCTATGTTAAAATGGCATGCCTGATCTCAATTGTCATTAGCTCAACATGAGGATATGAGTACACAAAAGGCCTGTCATGTCACAAAGGCCATGCTTTCTTTCAAAGCTTCTGAGGTCATAATAGTTTTGGGAATTCACAATGTGATCATGTTGATACAATGGGAATGTGATAACACCATGAGTTTGTGATGCCTCTGAGGTGATGAGGTCACAAAGAGTTAAGGATGTCTCATCAAGTTTGTAATATAACAATGACATATACAATTTCAATTTCTTCTAAGTCACTATGAGGATACTATAATAACCAGTGGGGCCAGAATTATCTGTGGGAGCCGATATTCATTGTAAATTCTTGGCTTGGCCCACCGGAGATTGTGGGGAATGCCGCTAAAGGTGGAGGTGTCAAGCCTCACACGGTGAGCTGTCAAGAAGTGATTGAGCATTGGGCAGTTTTGGAAGTGATGGTTGAAAACTGTTAGGCAGGAGATCCGTTGGAAGGAGGAGGGATACAACCTATACATAAGTTGCATTTTCAGAGCATTGTAATGGAGATAAAAATGGGAGTTACCCGGATGGAAGAAAGTGGTGAGACAGCAGGAAAGGAAAAGCCTGAGAAGAGAGGAAGCTGAGGGAGAGCAGAAGGTTGGCAAGTGGTCACTGGGTCAGAGTAGGGCAGGCCTGTGGAGAGTGGAGAGGCCTGAAGAGAGGAAGGAAGTGGTGGAAGGGAAAAAGGGAAAGACCAGGAAGGAATGACATGTCTGTAGAGGAGGGAAGAATGGAAAAGAAAAAAAGCCTTGCCCATTGAGGTTTGGAGCTTTGGAGATCATAATTTTGTGATTGGTTGTTTGCAGAACAATTAAGAAAGGGCAGGGCTGCCCCTTGGAGGTCTGAGGTTTGGTGGTCAAGGCTGCTCTTGAACCTGGGTATCCAGTCCAGAATAAGGTAATCACAATCCACTTTCTAGTGAAAAATGGTTTATTATATTAAATGTGACTCGATGATTTGTCTCCTTTACTTAGAGGTCATATGTACATAAGTTCACAGAAAGAGCTTGAAGTTTCAAAGTCCATGAATTTTCTAAGATCTGATGAGGCAATAACAGGTTTGTAAAAACACAATGGGAGAGTGATATCACAAGAGCAATACTACAATATTATGAAAAATTATTATTTGATACAACAATTAGTTGTTGATGCCATTCTCATGATGAGGTCACAATAAGTTTGTGTTGTCACAATGGGTTCACGATGTCAGAGTGGCATGGGAGATCTCAACTGTCATTAATTGGCAATGAATATATCAGTTCAAAAAGGGACTGTAATGTCTACAAAGGCATGTTTTGTTACAAATGTGATGCCGTTCTAACAGTCTTGTGAGGTCAAAATGTGACACAATGGTCATGAAATCTGGCAGTTTGATGTCACAGGGGATTTCTGATATCACATGTCAAACCAGAAATATGAGATTGAAAACATATTATCAGCTCACAAAAGGCCTAATATATGGCAAAAAACTTATAAGTATGTCACAAAACTTATAAGGACAGGACTTGTTTGTGATGGCACAGCATGTTAATGATATGACAATGGCAATGTGAAGTCACAAAGGATTGTGATATGACAATGGTTATATGGTCAAAATGGGCTTCTGAAATAGATTGAATTCACAGAATAGGCCTTCACACTTTTAAGTCACAATGTCACTGTGATTTATAATGCTATGATGCCATTGTCGTTTGGTTACATCACAATGAGCTGATGATGTCATAATGACAATTTGATGTCATTGGTGATTTAAGGTGTTACAATGGTTATGAGGTCACAATATGTTTCTGATACTAACACACATGTTAACTTTGAAACAGAATGAAAAAGCCACGTGGCGGTGGCTCATGCCTGTAATCCTAGCTACACCAGAGGCTGAGATCTGAGGATCGTGGTTCAAAGCCAACTCAGGCTGGAAAGTCCATGAGAATCTTATTCCCAATAAAAAAAACCATTAGAAAATCAGAAGTGGCTCTGTGGCTCAAGCGATAGAGAGCTTGCCTAGAGCTGAAGAGCAGGGACAGTACCCAAGCCCAGAGTTCAAGCCCCATGACTGACAAAAAAAAATTAAAATTAGGCATTCACAATCTTTTTATAACATCACAATCACAATGGGATCACATAATGCTGTCTTGTCATTGTAGTTTTGTCATGTCAAAAGTAGTTGATGCTGTCATAATGACAATGTTATGTCACTGTGGTGATGTCACAAAGGGTTCATTATGTTAAATTGGCATGTCTGATATCAATTGTCAGTTCATAATGAGGGCATAGTTCCACAAAGGGACTGTGTTGTCACAAAGGTCATGTGTTTTTTCAAAGGTGCTAAGAGGTCTTAATAGGTTTGCGTTGTCACAATTTGAAAGTGAGGCCAAATGGCAATGAAAGCTCACAATGCTTTTGTGATGACACATTGGTGATGAAATCAAATAGTTTTGTGAAGTCACATCTCATAATCACATGTCCAATTTCAGTTGCTACAATTTCACAATAAGGTATGAGTTCACAGAAAAAGACAAGTATAAAAGGCCATGAATTTTCTAAAATGCTATGAAGACATACTAGGTTTTTGAAAACACAATGGTACAGTGATATCACAATGGCAATGTAATGTTGCAATACGATGACTTAATAATATTTTGATATCACAATTTGTGATGCCACACTGATGGGTTCACAAGAAGTGTGTGATGTCACAATGGGTTGGTGATATCAAAATGACACATGTGATCTCTATTGTCATTAACTCACAATGAGTACATGAGCTCAAAAAGGTACTCTGATGTCTCCAAAGGCATGCATTTTCACAAAAGTGATGAAGTCCTAACAGGTGTGTGTTGCCAGAATGTGACAAAATGCTCATAACATCTATCAGTGTGATGTCACCATGATCTAGATGTCACATTGGATTCTAGTATCACATTTCATACCTGGATTGGGTTTGAAAGCATTGCAATTTCACAGTGGGTTAGTGTTATCAATATGGAAATGTGGGGTCACAAAGGAATTGTGCTATCACAATGGCTATTAGATCACAATGTGTTTCTACTATAATAGGTTTGTGCTGTCACAATTGGTTGGAAATGTCACAATAGCATGCTAGATCTCAAATGTTATTAATTCACAATGAAGATATGAGTTCACAAAGGGACTGTGTTGTCTCTAAAGTCATGTGTTTCACAAATATGAAGTCCTAACAGATTTGTGAGTTCATAATGTGCCACCATGGTCTTGATATCTATCAATGTGATGTTACAATGTTCATGATGTCACAGTGTTCATGATGTCAGAGTCAATTTCTGATATCATATGTCATACTGAATTATTATGAGTTTCAAAACTGATTATAAGCTTACTAAAAGCCTAAAATATCCTAATGGCAGCACATCACACAAGTTATGACTAAGTTATGACCTCCACATCAGTATGGCATCACCAGTTGTGATATCAAACCGTTATTATAATATGATGTTGAAACATCACATTGTCATTGTGAAATCACTGTCCCGTTGGGTTTTCACATAGTATGACCTCACACTATGAAGCTTCTTCTATCAACTGGTATCCTCATATTGAATTATGGGTAACTGAAATTGGATATATCATTCTGATATTACAAAGAACCTGTGATATCACAAAGCCATTGTGACCTCATCACCACTTTGACATCAAAAACCCAATGGGACATCTCATTTCCATTGTGACATTATGGATTATATTGTGCCATTACAAAACTATTATGACTTATAACCACCTTTGAAAACACACATGGCCTCTGTAACATCACCGAACCTTTTTTGGATCCATAACCTCATGGGGAACTAATAACAACTGACATCAGACATACCAAGGAAACATAACAAATGCTTTCTGACATGATAATTGTGACATCATGTTGCCATTATGACACCAGCAGCTCATTTTGACATGTAAAATTACAATGGCATCATAGCAATTCAACATCACATTGTTATTCTGATGTCATAGACATGTTGTGTTTGCCTATTATGGTATTGATTCTATTTCTAATGTGGCATATTGGTTGATATCAGAAACCCACTGTGTGTTCATGACTATTTTGATATCACAATGCCTTAGTTCCATCACGTTGCCATTGTGATGTCACATTGCCAAATTGATATCACAAGGGATTTTGATGTGACAATGGTTGTGACATCACAATGAGTTTCTGATATCAACCCACATGCCACATTTCAAATACAATGAAATCACAGATTAGGCATTCATAATGTGACTATGATATCACAATGACATAATGGCAAATGTTATGTCATTGCCATTTTGTGATGTCACCATAAGCAAAAGATGTCATAACAACAATTTGATGTTACACCAGTTATGATGTCACACAGGGTTTATAATGTTACAATGGTTATGAGGTCAGAATGTGTTTCTGATATCAACTGATATGCCACATTTTAAACAAAATGAAATCACAGGATATACACTCACAATATGTCTACGACAGCAAAATGGCAATGCAATGTCATTCTATGTGGTCACTGTAGCTTGTTGATGTCACAATGTGCTGATTGTGTCATAATGATTGATATCAAACTGGTGATGATGTCACAAATGGTTTGTATGTCACAATGGTATGTCAGATCTTAATTGCTATTAGTTTACAGTGAGGACATGAGAATGAAGTCACCATGACATACACAAATTAACTGTGATGACACAAATGCCATGTTTTTTTGTCAAAAGTGCTAAAGTTCCTAACAGGTTTTGGTTGTCAAAGTTTTAATGATATAAAAATGGGTTAATGATGTCAAAACTATTTTGTAATATCACATATTATTTCAAATTTCAATTGCTACAAGTTCACAATGATACAAGTTCGCAGAAGGAGCTTGATGTCCCAAAGGCCATGCATTTTCTAAGATGTGATTAGGTCATAATAGGATTGTGAAAGCATGATGGTACAGTAATATCACAATTGCTATATGATGTCAAATTCTAATTAACTGGTGATACCATAATAGTGATGAGTTCAAAATTGTTTTGTGATGTCGCAGTAGATTGGTGATGTGACAATGGCATTCCAGACCTCAATTTTCATTAACTCACAATAAGTATATAAATTTAGAACGGGCTTGTGAGGATTCTAAAGCATTTGTCGGCACAAATGTGATGAAGTCAGAACAGATTTGTGATGTGACAATATGACACAATGGTCATTACATCTAGTAGTGTGATATCACTATCCTCATGATGTCAAAGTATATTTCTAATATTTCATGACATTCCTGAAATAATATGAGGTCAAAAATAGATTGAGCTATCAATGGGCCTAACATAACACAGTGGCAACATGTCACAAAACTTTTGAGGAGAGGACATGATTGAGTTGTTACAGTTGTTTAGATATCACAATTTCAATGGTACATCACAAAGGGATTGTGATGTCACAATGGTTATGAAGTCAAAATGTGTTTTTGATATAAACCCACATGCCACATTTGAAATATAATGAAATCACATAATAGGCATTCATAATGTATATATGATGTCACAATGACAATGTGATGTCATAGTGGTATGATGTCATTACAGATTTGTGATGACATAATGAGCTGATGTTGTCATAATGACAATGTGCTGTCACATCGATGATTATATTGTAAATACTTTGTGATATTTCTTTGGCATATATGATCTCAATTGACATTTCACATTAAGGATATGGATACACAAAGGGACTGTCATGTCACAAAGACCAAGTGTTTTTTCAAAGGTGCTAAACATGTCATAATGGGTTTGGGAGGTCTCTAGGTGATTGTAATGTCATAATAGCAACGTGATATCACAATGGCTTTGTGATGTCACATTGGTGATGAGGTCACAATGGACAGGACCAGTTTGTGATGTCACAACAGGTTACTATCACAATGGCACTGTGATGTCCCAAAGGGATTTTCATGTCACAATGGCTTTGAGGTCATAATGGATTTCTGATATCCACCAATATCGCTCACTTGAAATAGAATGAAATCACAGAATAGGCATTCACAATATGTCTATAATGTCACTATGACATATGATGTCATAATACTATGATATGTAAGTTTAGTGATGTCAAAATGGCATGTCTTATCTTATTTGTCATTAGATTACTATGAGGATCCCAAAGGTTGCTATGTGCTGAGTCCTTCAAAAGACTCATTGTGCTGAGTGCATTACACAGGGTTCTTTGTGCTATTTTTTAAAATTGTTCTGAGTCCTTGAGAGGTAGGTATCCCAACAATCACACACACACAAACACACACACACACACACACACACACACACACACACACACACACACACACATGGAGGGACACCGTGTACCTGCTTGGTGTATGGGGTGGATGGAGAAGAGTACCCCAGCGGTTGAGCTGAGGGGAGATTCGATGCACCCCCTGGACAGCTGCTGGGGTTGGGGGGAAGCCCTGACCTGAGGTGAGACTTCTTCTGCCATAGCCTGATAGCCTTAGGGCAGAGTCAGGACAGCACAAAACCAGGGATGGAGGCATGGCTGAGGGGGGAAGAGGTGCGACCCAGGGAGGACAGTGAATGGCTGAGGGGGCACATATCTGCTGAAACCAGTGGCACACAGGCGATGGAGCAATTGCAGAGATAAGAGCAGGCACATACATCAGGGGTGGCAGCCTCAATGCCTCTGCTGCTGTAGGAGCATGGGTCTGGGCCAGGAGCACAGAGCTGCTGTAGGAGCATGGGTCTGGGCCAGGAGCACAGAGCTGCTGTAGGAGCATGGGTCTGGGCCAGGAGCACAGAGCACACAAAGCCAGCACATCAGGCACATTCCTCGCACCACCCGAAGGAGGCTCAAAGGCTAGCTATGCCCTAAGTCTTAGGCCCCTGGCTGGGAGCTCAACTGAAGAAGGGGCATGCTCAGCCCAGCCATCCACCAGCCCCTGCCCCTGCCCCATCTCCTGCGCTCCCTGCAGCATTGCATTGCCTCTGGCTCAGACCTGCGGCACCTCTTGGCGTCATCCAGTGATGGTGCGCCCTGGAATGTAGTGAGTACATAGTGGCTCACACCCTCAGAGCCAAAAACCATTCAGTGTGGTGGCACCAGGACGGGGTAAGAGGGAGGAGGGAGAACTGTGGGAGAGCTTCATCAGGATTGGTCCCCCCCTCCCCCACAGAGGATTCTTACCTGAACCAGATGGGACTTATCTGTAGTGCTGACATAGAGAGATGCTCATTTATTTATCCAACAAACCATTACAGTGTGCAACAGACTCTGGGTGGTCATAGACAATGAAAAGTTCCAGGACTGGTTCCACAGCCCATGAAGAAACTTTGGATTGATTTGGATGCCAGTGCTTCAAGCTTGTCATCCTAGCTATTTAGGAGGCTGAGATCAGAGGATTGAGGCTTTTGGCCCAGGCAGGAAAGCCTGTAAGACTCTTGTCTTCAATTAACTACCAAAAACAAAACACCAGAAGTGGATGTGTGGCTCAAACCATAGACTCCTAGCCTTGAGTAAAAAGGCTTAGGGACAGCACCTAGGCTCTGAGTACAAGGCCCAGGACTGACACAAAGAAAGTGAAGAGAGAGAAGAGGGAAGGACAGAGGGAGAAAACGAGGAAAAGAAGGAAGAAGGGGAACATGCAAGCCTTGATTTGGAGTCCATGGATCAAGGGAGCCAACTATTCACAATCTATGTGGAGACAGTTTCAGAGCCTAAAGTCAGTATGTAGGACCAAGCCACTGACCCCTCAGCAACTTCATGACAGCCAGGAGCTGTGTGATCACCGACTATATAGGGAACTAGCCTCGGGTAGAACCTAGGGCTCAGGGTGGGTCACCAGGTTTCAATTAACCCCAGCCTCATCTGGTCAGATCAGAAGAAAGTTTCCAAGATCTAGGGAGGTATTGGAGTGAGAGAGTTTCAAGATGGGGGGGGGGGGGCAAAGCATAAGTAGGAATTTGAAGAGGGAGAAAGGTCAGGTGTGTAAGGACATTGGAGCCATGACCTCGCCTGACAACAAAGACTACCAGCCTTTGATCCAGCCACACTGCTATTAAAAGTCCTGGCACCTTGGGTTCATCATTGACAACCTGGCTGCCGTTCACTACAGGATGCCTGTGCAGTATATCCTTAGGGACTAGGACATTCCAGGGCTCAATCTGATGATACCACCCCCGGTGTTCTTTCCTTCTCCAAAGACTGAGGTAAGCATGCCACTGCCACAGGACAGCCTTGGAATTAGGGCAGGAAATGGGTCTCTTGGCTGGCTCAGTCTTTAGTCTAGATGGCAGATCTGGGATTCAGAGAGGGCAGGCTGAAGGTGGGGCAGAGCTGGGTAGAGGCTGGTGGGAAAACCAGAGTGACTGGGCTTTGAGCAAGGTTGTTTCTTTGATAAAACTCACAACGTAGGAACATTTCTGGGATAGAGCAGCCCTTTTCACCTCCCCAAGAGGACCTACATCCCCCCAGTCTCCGTCCCTTGACCAGGAATTCCTTTGGTTCCCATATCATATGGTTAGATAACTAGACCTTACCTCACTGCCCAGTGTTTAGGCAGGACAGTGAGAGATCCTGATTCTTTGATAAGGTCATGGGATCTTCAGTATGAGATTGTAATTGAATGTCCCAAATTGGTGCATGGTCAGTCCTATCTAAGACTGCCATGATGTGGGACATAATATCTAGGGAATCAGAGCTGGATGGGGTCTGTTCTGGGAGTTTTGAGTATTATGTGTTGGCTTTGAGCTCCCCTGTGCCCACTTGCTTCCCTTTCTTGGGTGGGTCCACGCTAGAAAAAGCTTGAAACTAGGGTGTGGATCTTGTCTTTTATGCTCCAAGATAGCACTCTACCATTTGAATCACAGCTCCACTTCCAGCTTTTTTGGGTGTTTAATTAGATAAAGAGTTCTCACGGGCTTTGCTGCTAAGTGGCATCCAACTGCAGTCCTCAGATTTCAGTCTCCTGAGGGGAAAGGATGACAGGAATGGAAAAAATTTTTTGGCTGGGTGCCAGTAGCTCATGGCTTTTATCCTAGGCACTCAGGAGCTGAGATCTGAGGATCACGAGTCAAAGCCAGCCTGGTCAGGAAAGACCCTAAGAGTCTTACCTAAAAGGAATTTCCAGAAAACCAGAAGTGGTGCTGTGGCTCAAGCAATTGAATGCTTGCGTTAAGCTAAAGAGCTCAGGGACAGCACCCAGGCCCAGAATTCAAGCCCCACAACATAAAAAAGAAAGAAATTAAGGCATCTTTGCCTGCAAATGATGGTGGAGGTGTGGGGGTGTGGGGAGGGTGCTGTGTTTGGGAGACCAAGTGCTGGCCTCGCTGTACAGACATTTTTAAGAACTCCCCAAGTTTGCCCCAGTTTAAAGCCACAGCTTCAAGAGGACATGTCCTGTGACAGGCAGGGAGTGGGCAAAGGGGTGCAGGTGTGAGATTTTTGTGTCTTTATTTCCTCCATTGAAGGATAGATTTAGATGCTGGGTATCAAAATCTGAAGTGAAGGGTTGCAAAAAGTTTGTGGCCTGACGAGATGGGTTTCCTCTGTTTATATGAAGGTGGCTGAAGCTGGAAGCCACCGGTGGCTCACAATTCTCATCCTAGCTACTCAGAAGACTGAGATGTGAGGACCGTGGTTACAAGTCAGCTTGGGCAGAATAGTCTGTGAAAATTGATGATAGACCACTCGAGAACAGGTATTGTTGCTTTGGCTCAACTGGGAGTATGCTCACCTTCAGCTGAATTGCTGAGGGACAGCACCTTGGCCCAGAATTCAAACCCCTGCACCCACAACAAAAAAAGAGGTGACTAAGTTTTCCACATAGCAGTGTGTATGATAGGAAATGCCATGCTGGTGTATGAGACATTCCAGATATGTGTGAGGCTCAATGTTTTGTCTACAGTGGGTCTGATGTCGGTACTGCCACCTTCTAGGGGTTGAGATCTGATGCTAATTGAGGGAGTTCATGTTTCTGTTCTCAGGGACTGCTGAATCCTTGGGCTATCCTGTGTGTGTGTGTGTGTGTGTGTGTGTGTGTGTTTGTCTGTCTGTCTGTCTGTCTGTCTGTCTGACTGTCTGTGTCTGTGTCTGGTGTGTTCGGAGGTAGAAGACCTGGGCCTTGAACTCATGGCCTAGTTGCTGTCCCTGAGATATCTTGCTCAAAGCTAGAGCTCTGACACTTGAGCCACAGGTCCACCTGTGGCTATTTGGTGGTTCAGTGTAGATAGGAGCCTCAAACTTTCCTGTGTGGATGGCTTTGAACAGTGATCCTCAAAACTCAGCCTCCTGAGTAACTAGGATGACAGAAAGGAGCCACCCGCTATGGCTCTGTGTGTGTGTGTGTGTGTGTGTGTGTGTGTGTGTGTGTGTGTGTGTGTGTGTGTAGATATTGGTTGAAACAAGGAGTGCTGGAGCCTTTGGTAACTTCTTATCACTGTCTTTGGGGGGTGCATGTGCTTTGTGGCTGAGTTCTAGGGGACTGGAAGGGTGAGACATTTGAAGGAGACTCAGCACCTATAAATTATAAGAGCAAGAGATTTTGTGACCTGGAACTGTCTACTCCCTTGGACCTGGTTGGTGGCAGAGGGAGCACGGGAGGACCAGGGGGTGGACCCCATAGGGGTTGACTCCCCAGGAGGACAGAGAGCATGGTCAGCACTTAGTAAGGCTGTGAACCCTGTTAGTATGGACCTTATTGGCATGGGTCAGCCTCTGGGTCATCTCATCATGATGTCTAATGGGCAAGGCCAAACCTACTTTAAATCTTGACCTGTGTTCTTCAGACCTCAGCCTCCTGAGTAGGTAGGGTTATAGGCATGAGACTCTGGCACCGGGCCTCAGATACTTTTTGGTATATTAGGGCTTGTACTCAAGAGCTTAGGCTTTACAGTCAGGTCTTCTTCCATGGGAGCCAAGCCTTTCTGTCTTGGGCATTTCTGAGATGGAGACTCCATTTATGCTCAGGCTTGGCTGGATCATGGTCCTCTTGTGACAGGCATGCGCCACCATTCCTGGTCCTCTGTATTTGGGATAGTAGATATGTAGCACCATGCTCAGGCATCGGTTTAGATGGTTGTCCTAAACTCAGTCCTCAGCAGCCGATTCTTGACCAGAGTTGAAGCTCTGGGTTCGGCCTCGAACCATTGGTCCTCAGTCTTCTCACAGGACAGTTGTGAGGAAACAAGGGATCAATACAAGGGGAAATCTATGGCAGGGCCAGGCATAGAGGGAACGGTCATCATATAAGTTTCTTGGCAATTCTGTGAGCATGTAACAGGAAGATACCTGGAAAGGACTAAGAAGGGGCCTGTTATTTATCATGCCACAGGTATGGGATTAGGAAACAAAACATGGCTCTCTTTCATCCTTACCCTATCCCCATGAGGAAGGGGATCATTCACTATTCAGCTTTGCAGCTGGGGAAAAAGCACAGAAAAGCTGGGTGACCTACTCATGACCCCCAGATGACAGGAAGCTCTGCCTGACTTGTCTGCCATGCTCCCTAGTACAATGGGTGCTATTCAGTCCATTTCTTGTGGTGGGAATTCCACTTATTGTCAGTCGTGAGTTTTGAACTCTGGGCCTGCACACTGTCCCCAAGCTGCTCAGATCAGGTTTAGGGCTCTACCACTTGAGCTACAACACCACTTCTGGGAGATAAGCGTCTTACAGATGTTCCTGCCTGGGCTGGCTATGAACCATGATCCTCATATCTCCGCCTCCTGTGTAGTTACCATTGTAGGCCTGTGCCACTGGCATCCGGCTTAAGTGTAATTCTCTCTCTCTCTCTTTCCCTTTCTCTCTCTCTCTCTCTCTCTCTCTCTTTCTCTCTCTCTCTCTCTCTCTCAGTAACATGTTGAATGTGTGCTGGAGGTTTTGGCTCAGCGTCCCCATATGGCTGGGACCCTAGGTGACCCTCTCATTCTGAGGGTAGGCTGTGGGTCAGGATCATTTTGGCTTGGACTGTGGAATTAGCTTCCTTAGGTAAGCCCCTCTGTGCCTGGGGTAGACCGTGATGGTTACTCATTGTCAGTCTGTCTGGTGAGTCCTTCCCCACTACCCTCTACTAAGTCACTTAAAGGAAAGTGGGAGGAGGCATCGCATTGTCCAACTGCACAGCACTATCCCGAGCCTCTGATTCTCACTGCCACTTATCTGGCCAGACCCTGATTATAAGAAACTGAATTCACTCTATGTCTACCTTACATTGCTGCAGTGTGTCGTTTCGGGGATAGGGGGCAGTGTGCAGAGGAAAGACCACAGATCCGACACTTCCTGGGGGACATTTGTTCTGTGACAGCACGAAGTCATTGCTGTGGAAAAGGAGGAAGCCAGCATCAGACTGAGCCGGAACAATGCTCAAAGGTAGGTAGGCTATTGAAGTATCAAACCGACCCATGTCTGCTTCCCAATCACAAAAAGGAGAATGCAGTGAAGGTAGCCCAGCACTGGCCCTAGGGGACTATAAATGGATGGTGGCGGTCAGGTGCCAGTGGCTCTTGCCTGTCATCCTGGCTATTCGGGAGGCTGAGTTCTGATGGTCGTGACTCAGAGCCAGCCTAGGCAGGAGAGTCTGTGAGATTCTTATCTCCCATAAACTACCTCCTCTTCCCACCCCCGAAAAAAGCCAGTTGTGGTGCTGTGGCACAAGTGATAGAGCCTCAGCTTTAAGTAAAAGAAGCTCAGGGATAACACCCAGTCCCTGAATCCAAGACCTGGGACTCACAAAATATAAAATAAATGAATAGTGGGCACATGTTATCTTACTACCAAAAAGGATGGATTCATTCTTCTCTCCGGTACTTGTAGCCAAAGGTAAGTGGCGTCCCTTGATTTTCCTCTAAACATCTCCTTCTGTCTATTATTTCTCCTGGATTCAGTTGCAGGATAGAATTCAGATCATCCCACTTGATATGACCTTAAGTACCCTCCCCTGCCCGATTTTCTTGGGGTGGGGATCCTGGATGTACTCACCACTGGGTGAAAGAAGCACTAGAGAGAGTGGAGTAGGTATCCCTGAAACTCATACACACACACACACACACACACACACACACACACACACACACACACACACACACACACACACTCACCTAGGCCAACTCTGACTAGCCTTTTCCAAAGATACTTTATCTCCTTGGGTTAACTGGCCTAGGAGAGGAACTTCATCCCCTATAAATGACTACTTTAAGTAGGGCTTGCTAGTTGATACAAGATAAACAGAAGCTTAAAGGAAAGGTTCTGGACCCTCTCTGGCTCAGGCTCACACTTGACATTCTGGCTCCTGGGTAGGCAGAGATCTGAAGATCAAAGATCGAAGCCAGCCATAAGCTGGAAAGCCGATAAGACTCTTCTGTGCATGGAACCACCAAAAATCCAAACGTGGAGTTTTGGCTCAAGTGGTAGAGCAGCAGCCTTGAGCATGAAAACACAGAGAGACAGCTCCCAGATCCTCAGTTCAAACCCACACAAGAAATGGCCCCATTTGTTGCCCCCAGACTGCCTGGGCCTCAAGTGCCCTCTCACAGAGTGAGATACTGCACTGGTCCTGGGTAGTGTATCAGAGTCTTCAGAAATTAGGTGGTGAAAGCCAGGCCTTCACCTTTGCACGCACTCAACCACACCAGCTTGAGGCAGAGCATGACAACGCTAGCAGCCTGCAGAGCCAAGAAGATCCCCCTCTACCAGGGTGATTGGAGCGGGCTTCTTAGAGGCAGCACTTGAAAGGGTGTCTTGCTTAACAAGGAGGATGTGACAGGAAGCACAGAGAGAAAAGGTGCCATAGATCATGGACAACATAGCAGACCGTGTTCTTTTCCAGCCAAGGCTGCTGGTTAGATACTCGGTAAATATGTGCAAGACTGTCCTGAAACAGGCCCAAGGGGTCACAGAACAGCTATCCAATGTTGGGATTTTATCTTAGCAGTAGTGGGCTCACCTAGCACACAGGAAACCCTGGGTTCGATTCCTAGGTCCCACATACACAGAAAAAGCCAGAAGTGGTACTGTGGCTCAGGTGGAAGAGTGCTCACATCAAGCAAAAGAAGCTCAGGGACAGCGCCTGTACCCCGATTTCGAGCCCTAGCACTGTCAACGTAAAACTTCACTCCAAGAGACCTGGGTGACAGATGGATGGTGTGCCCTCTAGCACTTAGTAAATCCATCCATGCTTCGTGTCTCCTACTATGACAGAGGGCATCTGGACACTCCTTCTGCCCTGGGCACACCTAGACACGGTTATCAGCAAACCTCCCAAAAGCTTCCACTGGGACATGGAGCAACTGGCCCCAGAAATTCTCAGGTACCGGTTGTGTGTGGCGGGGGGTTATAGGGCAGGCCTAAGAAGTCCTAGTGGGTCTGATATGCCCCAGACAACCAGGCCATCCCGAGGAAGTGGATGGGAGCTTAGAAAAGGGAAGTGATTTGAAGGGGACTCTTTAATGCCCATGGCCCTACCCTGATTCTGAGCCTCCCTTTGCTGTCCCTGAGGGAGGTAGAGGAGGGTCTAGGTGGTAGTGTCTAGAAGAGGACTAGTTGGAAATTGTAAAGAATAAGACACCATAGGCCATGCGCTGATGGCTCCTCCTGGCTACTCAGGAAGCTGAGATCCAGAAGGTCTTGTATCCTTGCACAGGGTGGAAAGTCCAATGAGAGTCTCATTTCTAATCTCCAACTGGATGTGGTGCCATGGTGCAAGTGGAAGAGCACTGGCCTTGAGCAAAGTTCATCATCAGGGACAGTACCCAAGCCCTGAGTTCAAGCCCCTCATCCAAAAACACAAGAAAGAAAGACAACCCTTGCTTGGCAGAGATGGTGAAGGAGTGGGGTTTCTGTGGTTGGGACACCAGGTTCTGGCCTCAGTGTACAGCCATTTTTAAGAACTTCCCAAGTTTGCCCAAGTGTGAAGTTAAAGCAGGCTGGGCATGTCTTACCAAGAACTCCAGAGGTTGTGGCCAAACATAGGCAGGGTTTGGGCAGGGTTGGAGGGTAGTGTTGATTATATTCTCTCCAACCAAGGAAGAATGGCTTTGGATACTGGTGTCACAGTCTGAAAGTGAAGGGTTGCATGTGCTTTATGGCCTGACAAGCTGGATTTCTCCTGGTTGTAAGAAGGTGGCTGAAACCTGGCATTGCCAGTATCTCACAACTGTCATCCTAGCTACTCAGGAGGCTGAGATCTGAGGATCACGGTTCAAAGCCAGCTTGGGTAGGAATGTCTGTGAGACTTTATCTCAAGTGAAGCACCAGAGAACTGGAAGTAGTGCTGTGGATCCAGTGGTAGGGCGCACACCTTCAGCTGAAGAGCTGAAGGATGGCACGCAGGCCCAAAGTTCAAACCCTATTACCGACAATCAAAATAATGTGGCTGAGTTTTCTTAATAGTGGTGTGTACAGTACGAAATGCCATGCTGTTTTATGAGCCATTCCAGATTTGTGAGAGGCTCTGAGTTTTGTCAACATTTGGTCTGAGGATGGTAGTGCCGTCTTCTCAGAGTTTGGGATGTTCAGTTGCTCAGGGACTGCTGAGGCCTTGGGCTACTTGTGTGTGTGTGTGTGTGTGTGTGTGTGTGTGTGTGTGTGTGTGTGTGTGTGTGTGTATTTTTCCCTCATCATTCTCTACCCACTTCCTGGATGCTTGTCTCCCTCTTCCTGACCATGGATGGTGCCCTTCCTCAATAGCAACCCTGTCTTTAGTCATGGTCTACCACGAGTCCTAAATTGCCAGAGACCTGAATGCATATTCCAGGTTTTCCTTATGATCTAAGTCCAGGTGTCCATAACTTTGTCCTCATCCAGGGGATTCTGCGTCCTCAGTTCTGGCTAGCATATGTTCTCTCCTGCCTCTGGGGGGGGGGCAGGGTCAGTCATGCTGTGTCCTGTCCTTTTCTCAACTGGACCCCTGGCTGCATGTCCCACTCCCAGCAGGCTGGTAGTGGTGTGGAGGAAGGGTGGATGCCAGTGGCTCTGGCCAGCTAGACATTGATAGCTGACTGAAGGCCCCCCAAACAAGGATAATCTGGGGCTACATGAGAGGTGAGGCCAAGGTGGCATGGATGTAGATGTATTGTTCAATGTCTAGGAAATGTCAACGTACCTTATTGTAGGCAAGTCTATCTTCTGGCCCCAGCTGGGCCTCTCAGGTCCTTCTAGACAATTCTGGATGCCCAGAATACAGAGGCATATACTTTAGATTCCAGGTCCAGGGAAACTGGGGGATGAGAGATTGGTATAGCCAGTACCTCATTGTGTTGGGGCATTAGTTTTGACCTGGATGACCCAGCCTTGAATTTCCTGCCTGCCTTTGCTGAAGCCATAGAACCTTCATACCACTCACTCCACCTGCTCTGCAGCACACCTCAGGACCTATGCCCATGCTTTACCTTCTGCCTGAGGTGCTCTGTCTTGTACCCACATATTAGAACTACTGTGGAATTTTGGCACTGGCTATATCATTTCCTGGAGCAAATCTTTCCTTCCCTTCTCCATCTTTATTTTTTTTTTAATATTGGTTTGTTAGAAATGGAACTTGTGCAGGCTGACTGGCAAATGCTCTATATTGGTGTGTGTGTGTGTGTGTGTGTGTGTGTGTGTGTGTGTGTGTGTGTGTGTGTGTGTGTGTGTATGTGTGTGTGTGCCAGTCCTGGGGTTTGAATTCAGGCCTAGATGCCATCCTATCCCTGAGGTTTTGTGCTCCAGGCTAGCACTCTACTACTTGAACCACAGCTCTACTTCCGGCTCTTTGGGTTTTTAATTGGAGAAAAGTGTCTCATATTGATTTTCCTGCTTGCAATTGGGATCCTCAGATCTCAACCTCCTGAGTAGATTACAGGGGTGAGCCACCAGCACCTGCCCTCTACCTCTTACCTATAACCTCGGCCCTCCTCTGAGTCCCAGAATAATATGTCTCACCAAGCTCAATTTTTTTTGCCAGACTTGGGGCTTGAACTCAAAGCTCATAATTGGGAGAGATTCTAAACATGTGAAGACTGTGACAAATGCTTCCATTTAATTATGTATCATGTTTCAACACTTAATAAAATGTTAATTAAAATGAGTCAATGCCCTAAATTATTGTGTATAATTTTATAATAGATGTGCAAAATATAATATGTGTATAACAATACTAAATACAATAATCAATACATGAATCAAAGAAAAATAAAATACAAAATCAATAATAAAAATCATAATAGGAAATTAACATGCATATATATGTCATGTATTACACATTTATAGAAATATTTCTTCCATTGCAGGGCCTTCATTCAGGCCTTGGGAACTCTATCCTGAATTTCTTTTCCTCATGGACAATGAGCTTCGCATTCAGCCATGGTGCAAAAGAGTTATCTGGACGGTGAGCTCAAAAACTAGCAATGGCAGAAATACTGGCCCCAGTTCCAAGAGAGTGACTTAATTTTTTAAATGGAAGCAGCTATGTTTATTCAGTTCCATACTGAACATTAAAAAAAGCAGTGTAGAGTTTTGTACAGCTATTCAAACATCCTTCCATTACCTGCAAAGTGCTTCTCTGTGAACTACATTGTTTCTCTTTTTTTGTACATTTTTTATTGTAAAAATGTTCTACAGAGGGGTTACAGTTCCAGGAGCAAGGTAATGAGTACATTTCCTATTGAGCATTGTTTACTCCTCCTGTGTTTTTCCCTTACCATCCCTTCCCTCCCATCTCCACAACTACCTCCCCGTGCCGAAGTCAGTGACTTAGTTTTTCATTTTTGGTTGGCATGGGGTTTGAACTCAAGTAATGGAACTCTTTTCTCACATTGCTACAGATTTACCAAGACCCTGAGTTCAAATCCCAGGCTAGGAAAGAAAACTGGCAAAAATTCCAAAACAGGGAGCTTCATTTTTTAAAATTTAGTTAAATAGTTAATTTTTATATGTTCTTTTTTCTTTTTTTGGCCAACCATGGGGCTTGAACTCAGGTCATGGAAACTCTGCTTCAGCTTGGATCTCGCTTGGGTGGGGTGCACTCATTGGACCCATAGCCAATCATGAGATCCTGGGCCAAGAGGACTTTCAGGAAGAAAAAAAAATTTGGAAAGCACAAAAAGTGGTGAGCTGCAGAGAGCTGGGGTTTTACGATTTTTTTTCTTTGCACAGTGACCATCCTGGGTCTGAATGGCAAACCTGCAAAGTGGACCTGTCCTGCCATTGCTGGTGTTTGGTGGGCTATCAATGAGGCCATAGGCCACCCTGTCAACATAGACCCTGGGTTCAAATCCCAGTCCTGACACCAATAGCAGGAGATCACAAGAGACTCATACCTATGCATAGGAATACCGATTGAAAAAGTAGTTTAAGCATCGGTCTACTCTAAAATTGGATGCAATAATCCTAGAATGCTGATTGATCTCAATTAATAATTTATTAATCGTGAAAAGAATAATAATCCTTCAATGGCGGTTTAATAAATACCTAAGAGTTGGTAGGAACATAGTAGGTGTCCTTCTATCATAGAGAAACGGCTATGGAATTCTTTACCAATATATATTTATTTGTATACCTCCGTCTGCCTATCCATGTATCGCTGTTTGGGCCAAACCTGGGGGTCGATCTCAGAGCCTGGGAACCACCTGACATCTTCATTGGCTAGAGGCTGCCATGTTCAATCTCACCCAATCATGAATTGGGCCTGCTAGGCACAAAGTTCAGATCCTGGCATTGCCAGGCATGATGGAGAACACATCTAACATCTGGATGTTATGTGATAGGATGTAAACAATATAATAAATGGTATAGGTGTCATCAGAGTCAATAAAATAAATTCTAAATAAATGAATGAAACAAGAAATTTAATAAATAACCACATCAAACACAATATGGACTGAACATCTTTGCAGAAGTATAAATCTTATCTTTTAAATATATATAAGGAGGGCTGGGGAGGTGGCTCAAATGGTAGAGCACTAGCCTTGAGGTGAAGAGCTGAGGGACAGGACCCAGGCCCAGAGTTCAGGCCCACGAGTGGACCAAAAAAAAAAGTATATAAGGAGTATCTTTTCCAGGCCTGAAGCTTGAATTCAGCCTCCCTACGAGGAGCGAATGGCGGGAGATCCTGAGATACTCGTTTGTGGACCTGGGATGAGTCATGGAATGTGATCGATCTCATCCTTGAATGAGTAGTTCGTGCATGATGCAAGTAGGAAATGATAGGCAAGACTCATGGGGTATCGATTATTTGTAAAGAACAGTTGATGAAGCACGACAATAATCATCACAATCATGAAATGGAGGCATTAGGAAAGATCCAAGAATCAGTAGTCCACAGATTGGATTCCACCACAGATTACCATCTCTCCTACTCTATTCAAATGTGTACTTATTTGCATACTACTTTCACCTTATGAATGGATGACTGTTGTGATCCCTGCTCTACCCGCCGGGTCGGGGGCTCAATATCAGGTCCTTGGAACGGCCTAGCTCTTTCGTGGGTCAAAGGCTGGTGTGCTCAATTGGACCCATTCGCCAAGTGGTTCTGCTAGGTCCCGAGTTCAGATTCCCCCGCCCTGCCAAAAGATTCATCTTGATGTCAGAAGTCAATTGTTGCACCTGTTTTTTTTTTCCTGTGCAAGACCTGGATCTCAGCTATGATGGAGAATGCTTGGGCCACCCTGTGGCCATGGGAATATGTTGTTAACCATGTCAGCCCAGTTATACCTGTCATCATATACTCAAGAAAATACACAATAAACCCATGAATAGCATACAAAATAAAGAGAATAACTACACTCAATGCACGATGCAGTCCAAACACGGATGTGAATATACATCCCATGGTTAAATGATCATTGAGGACTATTTTGGCCTCCCTGGGGCTCGTTCTCAGTTCCTGGGAATGGCCCAGCTCCTTAGTGGCTCACAGTCTGGTGCGATCACGTGGACTCATTGGGCAGTTGGGCCTTCTAGGCCCAAAGTTCGAATACCAGCACTGCCAAAAATTCACACTGATGTGAGAAGCCAGTCGTTGCACCTGTTTTCTTGTACTGTGCAAGTTCTGGGTCTCAACCAGGAATGAGAATGTATACGCAACTCTATACTCATGGGAATAAGTTGTCATCCAGTTGACCACAGTTATATCTGTCATCCTATACTCAAGGAAATACACAATACATCAATAAATAAGACACAAAACAAAGAGAATGACTACACCAAACCCAAGATGCCACCCACCCATGTTAGGTAATACAGATGCTCTATTTAATTATGAATTTATGTCTATATTGGCCCCCACCAGGGCTCCATCTCAGGTCCCAGGAATGGCCTAGTTCCTTAGTGGCTCACAGCCTGGTGTGCTCACCATGACCCATTCACCAATTGTGCCTGCTAGGCTTTGAGTTCAAATTCCTGCACTACCAAAAGATTCATTCTGATGTGAGAAGCCTACGTTGGCACATGTTTTCCTGTCCTGAGAATGTCCTGGGTCTCATTGAGGATGGAGAATGCTATATAGGCAACTCTTAGCTATGGGAATAGGTTGTCATCCATGTCAGCAGAGTTATATCTGTCACCCCATGTTCAATAAAATACACAATACATCCATGAATAAGACAAAATAGAACGAATAACTACACTGAATGCAAGATGCATACCACACCTCTAGGTAATGAGAAATTCTATGTTTAAAAATGGTGGGCTTGCTATTTTGTCCAGTGCTGGTGTTTCAAATCAAGCCCTGAACCTGGCCTGACATTCTAGTCTTCAAAGATGGTGAGCTTCCCTGTCCCCCACAGTGCAACAGAGTTACCCAGTCCTGAGCTCAAATCCCAAAACTGACAAAATTCCATCCTGATGTCAGAAGCCTTTCGTTGTGCCTTTTATCCTCTCCTATGAAAGTCCTGGGTCTCAAATACGATGGAGAATGCATAAACAACAATGTAACCATTAGAACATGTTGTCATTCATGTCAGCACAGGTATACCTGTCACCATACTTATTAAAATACACAATACCTCCATGATTTAGAGACAAAATAAGGAGAACAATTGCACTGAACACAAGATGCTGTCCACACATGTATGTCAATATAGATCCTATGTTTAAATTATGAATTTATGACTATAGTGGACCACCCTGGGGATCAATGTCAGATTATGGGAAAGGCCACACTCCTTAGTTGCTCATTGGTTCATATGATTATCTTGACTGATTGGCCAATTGGTTTTGTTCTGCCCTGAGTTCAGTTCCCAGCAGTACCAAGTGGATCGTGGAGTAAAAAGGACAGTGTGAAACTTTTTTTCCTTTTCTCTGTGAGTTCTGAGGGTTAGGCATGATGGAGAACATTTCTAAAAATCTAGATATTCTGTGATAAGTTGTCATCAATGTAATAAACAGAATGGGTTTCATCATAGTAAAATCAATGGTAAATAAATGAATAAAACAAAAAATACAAGGAACAACCACACCAAACATGTATGGACTGAACATCTATAGGTATGTATAAATCTTATGTTGACAATATATATAAATAGTATGTTTTCCAGGGCTGGGTCTTGAATTCAGGACTAGTGAACAGGCATCACTTTTTTATCTTCATGTAAGGTGATCTTCCCCTTTATCCACATTGCTGCAGATTTACCCAGATCCTGAGTTCAAATCCAAAGCCTATAAGAATAAACTGTGAATTGTAAGCCAGGGAGCTAATTTTTTTTCTCAGCATGGGGCTTGAACTCAGGTCATGGCAAGTCTGCCTCAGCTTCGATCACCCTAGGATGGGGTAAAGCCACTGGACACGCAGGTGCTCCTGTGATCCTAGAACCCTAGGTATTGCAGGGAAAACAATGCCTTTTATGTTTTCTTCCTTTGCAATGACCCTTCTCGGTCTGAATGACACTGTTGCAAAAGGTACTTCACCTTCCATTGCTGAAGGCTGACAGATTATCATGGAAGCCATAGGCCCATGTGGCAACATAGGTCCTCATTTCAAATCCTGGTCCTGACACCAACCAGTGGCATGAGATACTAAGAAACTGGTTCCCATCCAAAGCAATATTACTGGAATTTTGTCAATGTCACAGTTGAATGAGTTGATAGTGAATGATGATCCTATAAAATTAAACAGCATCATTTCAGAAGGCTGGTTGATTTTATTTAATATTTATGAAGCATTAAAAGAATATTATTACTTACAGGAACCCAATAATTTCAGGACACTGAGTGCTTTCATTAATAGTTTAAGGACTTAAACAATAACATTAATTACATGGACACATAATGAATATTCAGGAATTGGTAGGAATATAGTCTGTATAACTGAGTAATGTATAGACATCTCTGGAACTCTATAAAGATATATATTTAATAGCATACTGCCATCTGCATGTCAATCTGTTCTTATTTTGTTAAGCCCTAGGGCTCGTTCTCAGGTCTTGGGAACATCCTGTCAGCTCAAATTGCCCCAGGATGGCCTGTTGACACTCACCCATTCTACTTGCTTCACAGGATTCTGGCCACACCCCCATTCTTTCATGCTCCTTTCTGACCAATGGGATACAAGAATGCTGGCCACAACCACATTCCATGCTGCCAGGTAGCACTGGGATTCTCTCTGTTAGTTTACACCACTACCAGTAGTTGAGGAATGTAGAGGTGGCTGAGTGGTGAGGAAGAGACTTGAGGTGACTTTGGAGTATAGTAGGAAATTGATGCTCCCACCCCGACCTGGCCCCTTCCTTCTGTTCATGTGGTGTCAGGTTTCAAACCTCAGGCAATGGCATGCTGCCAGCAGGCCTAAATCCCCGAACTGGTCCCTGCCTCTAGTCTTCTGCTCTGGGCATCATGTGTCCGCAATGCTGCTGCCATCGCTGCTGCTGCACTTGGAGGAGCTGCCAACAGCTTCTCTCAGCAGGTGAGTGGCCGCCCCAACACCAATTCAACCTGGGTCAAACACCCCTCTGGGGGCACCATGACCCCAGTACTTGTTTCCTCTCCTCGCCTCTGAGGAGCCACCTTTCTGTCTTGAGCATTTCTGAGATAGAAACTAAATATATGCTCAGGCTGGGCTGGATCACAGTCCTCCTGTGAAAGATATGCTCAACCGGGCCTGGTCCTCTCTAGTTGGGATGGTAGACATGTGGCACCATGCTCAGTCATTGGTTTAGATGGATTATCCCAAACTCAGTCCACAGCACTGGATTCTTGACCACACGTGAAGTTCTTTGTAGAGCCTCAGACATTGAACCTCATTCTCCTCACAGGACAGTTGTGAGGAAACAAGGGATTTATACAGAGAGATCTCTGGAGAATGGCTAGGCAGAGAGGGAACGGCCTTCAGATAAGGTTTTGGCAATTCTGTGAGCATATGACTAGAAGATACCAGAAAGGGCTCAGGTGTGGCCTGTTATTAATAGTGTAACAGGTGTGGGATTATGAACCTAAACATGGCTCTCTTTCATTATTACCTGTTCAGTTTTGCAGCTGGGGAAACCGAGGCACAGAGAAGCCAGGTGACCTACTTATGACCTCAAGTTCACAGGAAGCTCGGCCTAACTTCTCTACCATGATCCCTAGGACAATGGGTGCTATTCAGTCTACTTCTTGTGGTGGGAAGTCCACTTCTTTTCAGTAGTGGATCTTGAACTCTAGGATTGGGCACTGTTCTTGAGCTCCTCAGCTCAAGGCTAGCACTCTATCACTTGAGCCCACAGTGCCCCTTCCAGTTTTCTGGTGGTTCTTTGGAGATAAGATTCTCACAGACGTTCCTGCCTGGGTTTTCTATGAACCATGATCCTCATATCTCAGCCTCCTGTTTAGTTAGAATTAGAGTAATTCTGTAATTCTGGTTCTCTCTCTCTCTCTCTCTCTCTCTCTCTCTCTCTCTCTCTCTCTCTCTCTCAGGAACTGGTTGAATCCGTGCTGTAGGAGGTGGCCCAACATCCCCAGGTGGCTGGAAGCCAAGATGGCCTACTCATTCTGGAGGTGGGCTGTGGGTCAGGAGCTGTCTCACTCAGCGTGTTGATACATCTCCATCAGGTAAGCCCTCTGTGACCTTGCTAGACTGTGAGGGTTATTCATTGTCCATCTAGCCATACTGCATTTATTTTATTGTATTCTTTCTACATCATTTTCTAGCATATGGCCAATATTATGGTACATAGTTATGGAATGAAAATGTAATGTCAACTTAAGAAAGTCATTTAGGGTTCTGGGAATGTGGCTTCATGGTATGGTGATTGCCTTGCATGCATGAAACCCTGAGTTCAATTCCTCAGTACCACATAAAAAGAAAAACACTGGAAATGGTGCTGTGCCTCAAGTGGTAGAGTGATAGACTTGAGCAAAAAAAAAATTCAGGAATTATTCCCTAGCCCTGAGTTTAAGCCCCTTGACTAGAAAAAAACAAACCAAACCAAAACAAAACAAACCCAAAAAACATTTAGTTAATAAATACAAAATAAGGAACCCATACTTGGAATATAAAATTGCTTCTCCATACTGACATGTCATGGCACATACATTTGGTTGAAACTTCTGGAATGAAAGGTTCTGGACAGGAGTGGAGCCTGGCATAGACTCAAGCCACAGGCATCCCCCAGGAGTTGGTGAAGAACCGCATTCCCTAGAGAAGACAATCTGGTTAGACTTAACCGGTTGTTCTCTGAGAAAGAGAAGTTCCAGTGTGACTGCTGCTCACCACAGTTACCCAGGGCCCAGTGGCAGGATGCCTGCCCTGTGCCCTGACAAGTCCCACCTGGGAGAGCGTCTGTCCTGCCTCCAGGCCAGTTCAGGCCTGCCAATGTACACAACAACCCTTGTTTCCTCCTCTAACAAGCAGCTCAATATCCAAACACCATGGGAACCCAGTCCGAGAGGCACAGGCACAATGGAGGAGAAGCTGCTGAAGCAAGCATTTGGAAAGGAGCAGAGATCACAGCAGGCAAAACAGCCATGAGGATGTGTCTGCAAAGAGTCCTTAGCTGGGTTCTGCAAAGAGAGGCTGGCGTAGGTGAGCGGGGCACTTCCATAACCAATTTGAACATGTAATAAAGCTGCCTGTGGTGGATAGATGGCTTCTTATTTGACATCGGCAACAGAATAAGGGGCTGCAAATTCAATGAATAGTCTCTGGCCAGAGAAACAAAGTCAAACGCTTAAGTTTCTGCACTTCCAGTGGTTTCTGGTATCTCCAGCTGAGTGTACATCTTTCTGTGGCAAGTTAGTGCCATGCCACCTTCTGCGGAGTCTGCATGAGAGATCACGTTAGACAAAGAACTTCAAGGAAGCATGCCTGCAGGGAGGGGGTGTTGGTTCAAGGCTTCCCATACACTTCGCTGCACCTTTATAGCCTCTACCTTTATTTTTACTATATTCTTCTTGGCTGTACATTCGTTGCCTTTATTCTTGTTTCGGCTATTTTTCTACTGATCCGTGAATGGAGCATGTTGTATCTTTCCAGTCCAATAGAGATGGCTTCTCTAAGTAATAAAGACTAAGACCAAAGTTTAAATGTGGGCAATGCCCCAATCAATCTATCATCTGATGTTAAGTTGCCTCCAGAAACTCCTACAACTTCACAAGCGGTTTTGCAGCTCACGCATAGTAAATATATAGACTTAAAATTTCCAGATATGTCCAACAGACAAAATCAATGAATTAAACTAAGTTAGAAAGAGTTATCCCAGTAGTTCAGAGAGTTCTAAAAAAAAGGGACCTCTGTTTATAAAAGAAAAAGAAAGATTCTCCCAACAGTTAATATTAAGTTTAGTCCAACTTACGTTATAGGGAATAGATGGTGGTTTCACACAAAATATAACCAACCGAAGAACCATTTCCTTATACAGGAGCTTATAAAGATGAAAATTGTTGGATAAAAATAAAAATAAAAAGAGTACAATATAAGTACATCCCTGCCTTAGGTTTCTTAATTATTAAACATAAAAAGGCTGAATAGATGACGCATTCTATTAAACAATATGCTAGACTTGTTTCACACCACTTAGCTTAAACTGTTGGTGGGATAGTCATCAATTTTCATGTAATTCATCAATGCTTTGCCTTTAAAAAAATTGATTACGTGCTTAAATAAACAAAGAATCTATGTCACAATCACACACTGTATAAAAATGTTAATTCTCCTCAATAAAGATACACTCAGATGCAACACTTTTGAGTCTGTGTCTGTTTGTCACTTCGCCTACTCCTTGCCCACCTATCCCGAGATCCCTGTCCCATCGGTCCCAGTGCTCTGGCCGAGCTGGTCTGTCACACTGACACCTGACTATAGTCCCTAATTCATGTACTTTACTTATATTAGGATATTGTGTTGAAAAAAAAGTTTTGTTCATTAGGTCACAGCAATTAATGGCTTGAATGTGCTTACAAGTCAGGTGAAGATTAATTCTGGAAATTCAGAGTTTCCAGGTTTTTGAATGGTCACTGCTAATCACAATGAGAGGGGTAGTTTAAGTGAGATTTGGAAATATTTTTGGTCATTCATGTCACCAAAACGGCAGAGACAAAATAACAGTAGTGACAGAAGAGAAGGAATAATTCCAGAGTTAATGAACAAATGACAGTAAATAAGGTATACCAGAAATTGTTTTAGAGAACCATATTTGGTTATTGAAGAAATAGTTATCAACTAGTCTTATTCCATATTGCCTTTAGCATTCTAAATCTCTTAGGCTACTTCTTAATTTCTGTGTAATAAATGTATCTCCTTCTGTGCTGTTCTTTCATACCTTATCTTTTTTGCTTTCTAAAAATCTCAGTCTTCTATATTCCTCTATGAACATTTCCTGATACTAAATACAACTACAAAGATGGCAGAGAATGCTAATGTAAGGGTCCAATAGCTCATGAGTCATTAATGAAACAACATGGAAAAGAGGACATAGTTATTGCTACCTCATATTTTCTGAAAAGCTGCAATGCCATCATTTGATTTAAATTTCCATTATTTGTCTACATAGTGTCATTCAGTGCACATAAGGGCAAATATGAGCTGGGTGCTGGTGGTTCACGCCTGTAATCCTAGCTACTCAGGAGGTTGAGACCAGAGGATTGTGGTTCAAAGCCAGCCTGGTCAGGAATGTCCATGAGACCATTATCTTCAATTAACCACCAGAAACCCGGAAGTGTTGCTGTAGCTTAAGCGGTAGAGCGCTCAACTTGAGCTGAAGAGCTGAGGGAGTGCCCCCAGGATCAGAGTTCAAGCCCCACAACCAACAAAAAGTGCAAATATTACTTTAAGTTTCCCAAAAGGATGGACAAGATCAGTAATCTTCCCAAGCAGAAAAAATAATTTCAAAATGATTCAGTGCACCTATTTTTACTGAGTTATTTAAGTTATGGCTTCTTTGCTAGACATATTCTCTTCCTTTTAAAATTGTCATATATTAGCTTTACTATAAACTTCATCTAACATTTCTTGTTCCAAAAGAGAAGTCTATACAGTTGATGTCACTTAGCTTTCTTATTATCTTAATTCAAAGCCAAACCAGGCAGGAGAGTCTGTCCAACTCTTATAGTAAATTGAACACCAAAAAACCAGAAGTGGAGTTTTGGCTCAAGCAGTAGAGTACTAGCTTTGGGGGCAGGTGGGCAGGAAAGACAACTGTTCAGGGACAGGATCCAGGCTCTGGATTCAAGCCCCAGAACCAGAACAAACTAAACAAACAAGCAAACAAAAATCCCAGATATTTCTTTGGGACCTTCCTTAAAAGAGTACTGGTCTGAAAAGAGGCTCCTTTTGCTGATAATACTCACTGGATCCTGCTTTTTTGGAATCCTTACTGCTCTGGAGAACTCAGGACCAGACCAAAGGAATTGATAACTGACTCCTGCATCAAGAGAATCATCTCAGGGGTGAAATGTCCATCCATATGACACTTTAAAACCTCTTTGTTCCTTTGCAGGAGAACACTTTTAAAACAACGTTATTTCCTTTTGTTCTATGCTGGTCGTCAAATGGTACATTATTTCCTTTTGTAATACTCTCATCTAGAAGTTTACAGAAAAATTTTATATGAGTAAAGAACACACTCGGAAAAGCCAGGAACAGAGTTTCCTTCAAGTCTTGGGATACTTTTCTTGTACAGTAAAAAGGAAAGCACAAGGTAACTTGAACTTTGTTAATCCTCTATGTTCCATTCCTCTCCTGGGGTCATTTTCCACATCCAGTAACAGTTACTTCCAGTAACAATCGATGGTGCTGCTTGAAATATAATGAATGCTTTCTGACTTCACTGAAATAACACTAGGACACCTTTGGACCTGAGGTAACATGTGTTTCAGAGACAACTCAGTAAATAGAAAATATGAAATTTATATTGCTTATAAATACATTATACATGAGTACATTGAGTTCAAACTTTGTAAGTTCTCTGTAAATTAAGGCGAATTTTAAATGGGAAGAAGGTTCTCAGAACATTCTTTTTGTGAGTGTATGTGCTGTTCATAATTTCCCAAATGTACATGAGCTAACAGTAAGGGAATCAATAGCAATAATAGGAGAAAGAGAAGTTCTGTGTTTAAGTATAAGGCTTCAATACAATATAGCAAACTACAAATAAGACAACATTGAAACAATAAAGCCAAGTCCAGTATGTAGATTTATGGGAGTGATATACAGAAAGCAAGATTCCTACATGGAACATGAATTATGAGGCCACTCTCATTCTAAATCATGCTTGCTAATCATGCAATTTTGTAGAAAGTAGAATGGAAGAATAATATTGTTCCCAAAGCAAGTCAGATATATGAGCATGGATTTAACTGAAAAAAAATGTCCATCTTGTGAGAGCAGGGATTATATTAGCAATGAACTGGTGGCTAAGATCACATTTCTTTTTTTTTTCTTCACTTGTATACGTATTTTTTTTGTGGGCGGTGGTCTTGGCACTTGAACTCTGGGCCTGCGAGCTGTCTCTCTTCTATTCAGCTCAAGGCTAATGCTCTACCATTTTATCCACAGTGCCATTTCCAGTTTACTTTTAGTTAATTGGAGAAAAGAGTCTCTGGGACTTTCATACCTGGGCTGGCTTTGAACCCCAATCCTCACATCTCACCACAACCCAGCTTAGATCACATTTCTAACAGTGTAACTGAGGATAAGTAATGTGTGTGTTCATCTATCTTTATAAGAATTCTTGAGTTAGGTGCTGGGAAAGTGGCTCAGGGGTAGAGCAGTTGCCTTGCATGCATGAGGCCCTGGGTTCGATTCCTCAGCACCACATAAGCAAAAAAGAAAAAAGCCAAAAGTGGCGCTGTGACTCAAGTGGTAGATTGCTAGCCTTGAGATGAAGAGCTGAGGGATAGCGCCCAAGCCCAGAGTTCAGGCCCATGACCGGACCACCCCCCCCCACCAAAACAAAACAAAAAAAGAATTCTTGAGTTAAAAATCTGGGCTACAGCTTAGACATTACCCTCACAAAAATGTTTGTAGTTTAAAAGTTGATACTCCTGGAGAAATAAAAACTTAGAATGAAAAGGAGTCTGGGAAGTTCAGTTTGCCTCCAGCTTGGGCAGAACAGACTTTCCAACAGTACATATAATAAAGCAGCCAAAAGCTGGATTGGAAGAATGGCTCAGGTGGTGGAATACCAGTTATGAGCAAGATTGCCGAATAAGAGGTTGAGGCTTTTGCATGCATACATAGAAACATACACAAACACACAGAGGCACTTATATGTGCACACACAAATACACAAATGAAACAACTCTCAGAATGTGTAGAAAAGTTAGAAAACAACAGAATATATATCCTGATTAAGACTCGAATCAAGGGAAAATTTTTAATATTAGAAAGTCCTCAAGTGAACTTCCTTCAAAAAAGTTTGAGAATATTACATAGGTACTGTCCAGACATAGTAAGAGAATCAATTAATCATTATTATAGGGATCACATCCATGGAGGAATGAATCAGAGACCCTGCAAGTGCATCTGAAAATATTCATATCCTGTGTCAAGTGTGAGAACATCTTTGAAAATAGTAGATAAGCAGTTTGAACAGTCACTATGGTGTATAATATCCCTGGAGAAGTTCAGAATTGGTAGTCTGTATCTAGATTAAATAAACCAAGAAACTATGGCAGGGCAATGTGATACAAGCCTAGAATTCTAGCACTGAGATTAAGACAGGAGACTAGAGAGTGGAATTACATAGTGATACCTTCCATGGACCAGGTAGTATAATTTTGTCTTAATAAAAAAAAACAAACCAGAAAGGAATACATAACTGGATATTTGGGCTAATTTTGTCACTATGTTTTGAGAAGTCAAATTTTCTGTTGAAATGCAACTCATACTTAATCCTCACTTGTGTTTTAAATTCTCTCTTCATTACAGATCATTCCTAGATGCAACATGACTCATGATTCCCATCCAAAATTTGAAAAAGTAAATAATCATCATTCTGTTGTATCTCAAAGAAATGATGTAGGATTACAACAACTTAAGCCTAGAAAAATAGAAAAGTTCGTCTAATGTAGGATTTTGAAGATCTTGCTAAATTAGAATTTAGATTTAAAATAAATATTTTGATTTTGTTTTTAATTTCATATTCTATCGGATGCTAAAATTTCTTTTTAAGTAGAGGGTTTAATTGACAAATTCACAAATGATTTTGCATTCTATTTGCCTAGAATATTCTTTCAAGAGAGTTATAATTAGAACTTAGTTAATAGATAATTCCAATAATTAATGTATAAAATGATAATGTGAATGGTGTAGACAGAGTTGCCAAAAATTGATGATATTAATTTATAAATTTAGAATAAGAGCAATTTTTGGAGTCTTTGTTATAACATGGTATGAAGAGAATAATCATGTGACATCTACTTTCTTCTACCTGTATGTAACACAGGAAGCAATTTCCTTAATTATTTGCCACTGTATACAATGAGAAAAATGTTAGTTTTGAGGTTTCTTTTTCTTTTTGTTTTTGTTTTATTTGTTTGTCCTAGGGATTGAACTCTGGGGCTGGACACTGTGTCTGAGCCTGTTTATGCTCAAGGCTCGTGCTCTCCCCCATCAACCTCAATGCCACTTGTGTCTGACTTTTGCTGATAAGTTTATACGATAAGAATCTAGAGAATCTTCCTGCCTGGATGGGCTTTGAACTGTAATCTTCTGACCTTAGCATCCAGAATTTATATGATAGTTAAAAATGTATAAATATAAATAATATTTGCAAGTGTTCCCATCTCAAGAATAACAGTGGGGGGGAAATGATGCAACCCAGTTTATTGTGGTGTTCTTTCCAAAACATGTATGGCATCACATTAGCAGAGTTGTATTTTTTTCACAATAGAGATAAGCTATTCATGATGTGAATTAAGGGAAGTTTGAGGTGCACTCTAAAATTTGAAAACTGTTGGGCTAGGATGACTCTATGTCATAAATATTGGGATTGGTGGTCATAAAAATAATAGCTTACTGTGATAAACAATTGCTTACTCTTGAAGAATTATTACCTATGGTACATAGTTTTACCCTCGACCAGAATGTGGTTATTTTTCTGTTGACTCTCAATCTGTAACACCCCATGGAAAAATGCATCTATTGCAGAATTACGTAACATGCAGGCCGGTACTGTTTTGAATCTCTCAGGTATGGAATCTTCTGAATTTGAAAATGAGTAGTTATTAGCCATTGGAATGTTGAAGAACACATATATTCTTTCTTCTTAACAACTTATTTACTTTTAAAAGTTATAGGATTCCATAGAATTAAATTGTTTTCGCTTTTAGTATGAGAAAGTACTATATTATTCTTTTTTAAAAATATTGGTAAGTATATTGTGAAAATATCGTCTAGTCAGATAGCATTCAAGTTGATGGTCCTCTGATTAAAAAGGATAGTTAATTCAAATGAGACGCCAAACAGTATTGATTTTGAAAAAGGTACTACATAAAGAATAATATTTACTATACCAATACAGTGAAATTTTATTTCATGCAACTTATTTTTTAAATTTAATTTTATTGTCAAAGTGATGTACAGTGGGGTTACAGCAATTTTAAGGTAATGAATAAATAACTTTGCAAACTTGATACCCCTTCCCTGATTTTCTTCAGTTTCCCTTCACCCCAATACTCCTCACAAGTTGTAATGTATATTTACAACATATTGTCTTGTGAGTATTGCTATTGCATTGGTTTGCCTTTGTCCTTTGTCTCACCATTTTTTTGTTCCTCTTCCCTTCTCTAATTAACGTAAATATATACACAATACACAGGCTACCAAAATCAAATACAGCAGGGAATAACGCATATGGGAAAAATCCAAAAGAAAATAGAAATCACATAGTACATTAAAAGCAACAACCGCAAATAATATTCTCGTTTTCATATCTTGGAGTTCATTTTGCTCAGAATCAGCTTATATGGTTTTATATACGCATAACAAAGCCACTGGAAAATAATAGTTTCATGGACATTATATCATGAAAACAACATGTTAACTGTTTTTCATGGTAAAGGTGGGGTTAGGATTGGTGAATTCGCAGTTCTAATAAAAGAATTTCAAAAGAGTTTTAAAATTATAACAGGTAAATTTTTATTTGTTCAAATTTTTTAACAACTTTGCCTATTATGAAAATTTAAATTTGCCTGGGAAAATAGGTGTTCATGCAAAGTAATCCATGGAGACTTTCCTGAGAGGGAGCAATGTGGGTGAAGGTTGCTCATTTTCACACTAAACAAACCTCAGAAACCTTTCTATAAATCCTGTAGGTCCCCTTGAGAATTGTCCTTACCCAGGAAATCTACTCTTACTGTGTGAAACAAGGTTGTAGTGGAATTTAAATTCAAAGTTCTTTAAAAAAAAAGACATCAAAATTTGTGAATTGACTTTAATTACCAAACTAATTCTCTGAAAAAGATAATTTGGGTCCAAATATTTAGGGAGAAAGTGCCCTCAACATTGAAAGAAGGTATTGGGTTTACACTTTTCTGTTTGTAATACTTTCCACAATGTCTTTGCACTTGAAGCACTGAACAACAGAAAAAAATCTGATTGGATACTTGAAACCAATGATTTCACAATTTTTAGTAGCTTACAATATGTAATATCCTTATTAACATGAAATATTGAGGACTTTACTTATTAAATAAGCCAAAAAGTTTTGGGATCAGAAAATAATTGAGCAAATTGAAAAGGCGAGAAAACTCATTCTTAGAAGCCCTAGCTAAGCATATTTACTTCAGGAGTGGAGGGAGGCCAAACTTTTTGATATTCATTGTCTTAATATTTTTGCTACCTAAAGTGATTTTATGGAGCCTATTTAGCTCACTACAATGCAGAACAGTTTGAATGAAGACATGAAAATAAATTCCACATCCAAATAAAAGAGTTTTAAAAGGAAAACCATGAAGATGTAGTGTGGGTAGAGCCGGTCAGATCTGGTTGAGTCAGCGAGAGTAGCAGTTGAAGCACACTTCCTGCTAATAGAGACGTGACCCACAGGCATGTCTGCCTAGCTTGCCAGCCATGAGCTGTCCATGCTCCCTACAAGCCCGGGAAGACCAATCAGTGCCTGTCACCAAGCAGTGCCCATCACAAGTGCCTTACATCAACTCCCCACTAAGTAATTGGCTGGGAAGGACTCAGGAGTTTGGGAAAGCTGGGGCTATATAATCTCCCCCTTGTGCAGAAATAAACAAGACCTGCATAAGCCTGTTCTCCCAACGTGTGTTCCTTGTGTGAGTCATTCATACTTACCTCCTGCTGGAGATCTAGCCCTACAAGTGGTGCCCAACGGGTGGCTCGATCGCTTTCTGCAGATGGACGGTCGAGGGTCTAGTGCAAAATTAGTGCCTCCATGGGCAACCTTCCCCCAGAAGCAGGAGAGCCTCAATCACAAGCATTTGTTGCCCTGCTCCGGAGTAGGCAGATAAAAGTATTACAAAAGGAAGCTAGATTAATATGGGAAATAGTGAATGAATTGTATCCCTGGATTGACTCCGGGGCCATTTGGGATCCAGACAGGTGGACCCTCGTCCTTCAGGCAGTTCATAAAAAGAAAGTCCGTGATGGCTCTGAGCTGCCCCTTATCTTTTACCCCATTGTAGTAGCTATTCAAGCCTGTCTATCAGGGAAAGAAGAAGGGGAAACTCTGCAAGCGTTTAACACCTCGCTGCAAGAAGAAACAGAACAAAAGGAAAATTGCGAAGCTGCTTTAGCACTCCCATCTTTCTTGTGACACAACAAACAATTCCAGCCAGAACACAGATAACCAACAACTTCCACTAACAGGTGACCCAGCGGGCCAGCCAGCTACGCTTGTACAACCGCCTCCCCCACACTATTAGTCACAGGAAGCCTGCCCAATCACTTCTTTTGGCTGTTTAGGCAAGCCTGGGAATTCTCCTCAGAAAATTTTGTATCCTTGGGCAGAGATATCCAACTTTGCCCAAGAACAAAAACTCGTTGTTCCCCCTGTAATACAACAGTTGTTCACAGGCCCCACATCTACCATGGCAACGACAGCCAAGCCTATAATTGAACCCCAGTTCATGTTCCCTGAAAACGTCCACCGAACATCTGCACGACCTAACCAATGGTACCCCCATGACCCAAAAATACCGGGCCGCTGTCAAGGAAGATGGGTTACACTCCCTGAATGCTCAACAGATGTTCGAAACCCTTAGCATTGATCTTAACTGCCCCCATGATTGGAAGAGCTTAATGATCTGTAGTCAACAAGAAAGTTTAAAAAAGGCTTAGAATGTATTCCTAAGTACCAGTTTTATAAATGGCTTTGCACTGTGGTTTGTGGTTATTTTATTTTACATGAGATAATATTTTCTACTACCAATAAGTTTTGGAAAAAGAAGAAAACTAAAATTTACTATTGTAGAGGAATATGATAGAAGTAGAAGAAAGATTTTATGTTTGTCAAATCTCTGATGAGTACCCGTATTCAAGACTTAAAGTCATATTTCTTACTGTGTTAGACAGATAGGGAAAACAAAACACCATATGATAAGGCAACTATTTGTGATTTTTTTAAAATGTACTTAGTATGTGATGAAATTTACTTTATTAGCTAATGTTTTGGTTTGAAATATGGGAGGCTGATCTATTTAACAAATTTTTGAAGTCACCTACTGAAAAAACAAATGATGGGGGGTATAATTTCTACACTTTAATGAATGGATGAACCTGTTTGGCATTACTGCTGGGTAAATAAATAAACTCTATTGTAACTTGCTCCCTACCCTTGAAAAACTATTTATGTCACTAAATATCATCTACTTGTAAAGTGTTATTTGGCAAATGTGATTTTTAAAAGTTTATTTGAAAAGGAATATACTTTCAGGAGATTAAATGTAGGTTATCATTTGTTTGACAGTGACAACATTTTTATACTACAGAACCAAGTTTTACTGAAGTACCAGTGTTTTGAAGCACTGAGGATCTTCTCAATTAATGTTTTTCTGAATTATATTTGACCTCTATGTCAAGTATTCCTAGCATTGGTAGACCAAATATGGATCTATTGTTCCAGGAACTATTTTCTGGCCTGCTGATGCTGGAATGAAATTATTCATTAATCATTAGGAGAGGGGTATTACAAATGATCTAGTGACATTTGTGGTCTTGTTCAATCATATATGATGGTCATCTGAAAATTAAAAGTTTGAATTACTGTACTTTCACATTTTGTGATTTCATCTTGCATTTTAAGTTGCCTTGCATTTCCCAATTGCTTACTGATAATTCCTGCATTTCAAGGAATTGGGGCCCTGAAATATAGAAAATGAGAAATTGAGATGGGTCTTCAATTACTTTCTGTTGGCATGTTGCATGGACGTAGGTGAGAACTCTTGCCTTAGTTATCTGATGATGCGGATAACTGGGACCTGGGATCCTAGGACCCGTGGATCCTGTAGAAGAATAATAGCTTTTAGACATCATATCAGAAAAATTTGAGTATAATCAGTAGGAATGCTTCAGAAACATGGAGAAAAACAGTTTGGGACCAGCGAGTTAAAACAATAAACAGAGCAGCAAAGTAAAATCCCTTATAGATTAGAAGCAAACAACATTGTTTTTTTTACCATGTGAATTCAGACGACCAAGAACACTTAGAAGTTATCACAAGTTTATACCGAAAACATTGCATTGATAATTTTTATATTCTAATATATATTCTAATCCTGATTATTTATATTCCTATCTATTTATTGGAATAAATATCAATTAATTTTTCAAATTATCAATTAATTCTAATAAGATTCACTGTGTGAAATATAAAATCAGCACATATAAATATAAAATATATAATAATATATAATATTAGAAAATGTTTGGCATTGTTCTGTTGTGGTAAGGGTATCAAAGGCAACAGTTTTTTTTTTCTTTCTGCTTATGTGGTGATGAGGAATCAAACCCAGGGCCTCAGGCATGCAAGGCAAGCACTCTACCACTGAGCCACAAGAGGCAACGGTTTTAAAGTATTATTCCATTACCTCTACCTCAGTATTTGGTAGAATTAGAGCTAAAGCTTTACCATTCCGAGATATACAGCCTAGAGGCAAGAGGAAACACTGTGATTAAAACATTACCAATTTAAGGCCTAATAACGAGGAGAAACATATGGACTTCTTTTGGAGCTATGGAATATATTTGGTGATAGAAAATCAGTGGTGTAAGTTCCTGCCTGCTTGGATGGTAGACAGGCCAAGACATTAGGTAATCATACATATGAACAATTTTTTCACCTTCTTGGCTTTAGCATCTTTTGAAATGTTAGGGTGTAATAAACAATTATATTTTGAAAAAATACCTTCTAGTCTGAACAATACTGTCTGAACTGTTTGTCTCTTTATGATCCCTTGTAACAGATTAGTTTTGCTCCAATAAGAAAATCTATGCTGTCAGGGTAAGATTCTGGTTGGTCTGTTCCTACATGGAGCAAGGATAAAGGGTCAGGAAGACATTTGTGCCAGTGAGACCTCATTTGGGAGATTTTAAGCTGCAGAAGTTTAGAAGTAGCTTTTAAGCAAGGCTTACTTTGACTCCATTATCTCCACAAAGCTAAATCAGTTAATAAATAAGTACTTGAAAATCCATCATCTTTGGACCTAGATATAAAGGCTGCAAAGTATGATCCAATTTCAAATGAAAAAGACTTAAAATAGTCATTGAAAAAATTGCAAATGTGAGCAATTGAACAAACAATATAAGTTTTTTCCACCATACACAGAACTTTACAGAAATAAGATGAACTGGGAACAATGTTTCCTTCTTACAAATAGGCAACCAAAGATATATGCCTGTCTTAAGATTGCATCATTAACTACTTAAATTTCCAGGATACTACATGCTTCAGCAGCACGTCTACCCAAATTACAATACAGAGATTTACATGGCTCTTGTACAAGGATGATATGAAAATTTGTGAAGTATTGCATATTTTTCATTCTTCTGATGCAAGAAATTAAAAACAGTTATGAAAAAGTTGATTACAAATATACAAATGTAAGAATACATGTAATTCATAGAAATAAAAGTTAGTTCGACATCATTCAATCTTCACTTTTTACAAATTCCTTTACATAGCATAACATTTATAAAACTTTTGAAATAAGATAACATTGTCATTTTATCCTAAAGAAATAAAATTCTTTAAGGACCTAGGAATTAAAGGAAACTTAAACTGTTTCTATATGGAATGCAATCTGAAAGGACACATTTATTAATGAACCTATATATTATAAAACAATGTCGAATTCAAAGGATTATATCTAGGAGAGAATGAAATAGGTTATGGACATTACACAAACAGAATACTAAATATTTTTAAATATACTTTTTTCAGACACGCACCAGAAATATCTTTACTTTCTGTATTACTCATTTCAACAGATAAGTTAAAATTATTTATGATTTAAAAAATCACAAACTCTATAGAAATCATTATAGATGTATACAAACAACTCGAATATATTTCGACATCAAAGTCAGGCAATTCACTTGGAAGAATACCATGGAATCCATGAATTTTTAAAGTAAGATATTGCTGTTGCTTTGTATTGTGAAAATATTTTGTATGGACACATAGGATGGACTGGCAATTTTGAAATTTAAGAAACTTAACTGAATCATTAGGACTTAGGAGAACAATTTGTACAGCTTTCCAAAACTTCAAAGAGGTAGTAATACATACTTATCCTTTTGGCAATATCAAATGCAGCTTCTTCCAAGTTGTGCTTCAGACATGGTTTGAAATAATGGTTCACCAGAAGGAGATCCAGCATATCTTTGCTATATCTATTCCCAGCAGCAAGATGCAAGGGGGTCAAGAGGCCTTTAGTTTGGGCTTTTTATCTGTATCATGATGAAATAAAGAAGCCACTGTGGTATTATTCCATGTATAAGTACTGTGCAGGGGTGTCCAGCCATTCACAATTATTCCAGGAATATCTACCTTGAGCCACCAACTCATGGACAATGTCTAAGTGTCCACTGTAGGCTTCTCGATGAAGAGGGGTATACTCATCGTCATCCCTAGTATTCACATGAGTGGCCTTTTTGGAAAGTCGTCTCTGCACTGTAGTAAGGCTGTTATTTTCAACAGAACAAAGAAGAAATTTGCTTGAATCCTTTGCCATTTTTTTCTTGCAACTGATACCATTTCTCACTTTTTCATCTTGTTCTTCAACTTCATAGCAATTGCCTAACCAGAGACTTTGAGTGCCAGTGAGAATGAGCTGTCCATGTATTTTCCCAATAGTTCACATTGGATGAAATGGTCAGAAAAATCCGGTGAATTTTCTGCATTTGTTTTTTTCACTATTATTTATTTTCTCTTTTTTCATTTTTACTATTCTAAATTATTCTAACTGGAGAGTAGGGAATTGGTAGGGAGCAGAGGAAAGATTTTCCTCCGTATTCAAAGGTACAGAATGAAAATGAGGACTAGTGGTGTCTTCATGAGCAGCTTATTCTAGGAATGAGAAAATAGGAAATAATGCTTTCTATGTAAATGACTTGGGAAATGACAGAGGAGAAAGTGAAATGATGCAACCAAAAATATAAAAGCCAAATAAATTAGGATAATTATGGTGCAATATTATTATCTATGAGAACCATGAAAGGGAAAGAGGAAGAGAGAGACAGATGTGCAATGATCTAGCTAGCCACAAAATCCATCCCTCTGATCAAATTATAGTGCAAATAATTTTATTTTTTAAAAGAGATGGAAATATAATTTAAGATCAAATGTCTCCATTGTTTTTAATTATATTTTTATTATCTTAAATACTTGTACAAAGGAATTTCCATTAAACAAATCAGTTTTTTAAGTATAATGGATCTTTATATAGCTTTTCAACACCCTTCCAAACCTCACCCCACTTTAATTTTTTTCTAGTTTCATACTATCTGAATTGAATATTATACCTTCACTCTCTTCCTCCATAACTCTCTTTATTCCTTTCTTTTGATTTCCCCTCATATCTTCCAAGTGATAGTTTCCTGGTATTCATTTTGTTGGAGTAAAGTTCAATTTCATAAGAAATTAAACCTTTGAAATAATCCTCTGCAAATGGCATGCTTTGGTTAATATTTTTGTGTAAACTTGTATAAATTTCTATCTTCCAAATATGAGACAGAGCATGGGACCTTTGTGTGTCTGGCTCTGACTTAGTTCACTTAATATATTTTTAGATCTATCCATTTCGTTGCAAATAATGTAACAGTCTTCAAATGGATGGGTGCAATCCAATTGTGTATATGTGCCACACTTTCTCCAACCATCACTCCACCAAAGGACATCTGGGCTGTTTCCGTAACTTGGCTACGGTGAATAGTGCAGCAGTGAACATGGTTGTGAAAGTGATTTTCTGTAACCCTTTGGAAGAATTCATCACTACCTAGCTAGTTTTCCAGAATAAGAATATCCCTCCCTTCATCTTGATCACAATGTATTGCAAGTTCTCAAAACCACATTTCCCCCTACAGGTCTCAATAAGCTAAAACCACACTGTGCCCATATTCTTTCAATACATTTTTTACATAATTGAACATATAATTAAGTGAGAACCTTCTATATACTTTCCTAATGTGGGAATGAGGGACATGACAGAGTAAAAGTAAAAAATATGTAATTTAATTAGCTATTATCATATTTAAAATCATTTTCAGCTCTAATTCATAGCCTCACATAATATTATTTTAATCTTTATTTGATTACTTCATCTAACCCATAAATTATAACAGGTGAGTTTAAAACAAAGGCAAAAAGTGTGGTTTGATTTTGACACTCATGTGTGAAGTTGCACAACATGGGCAAATAGATGGATTGGAATTAATAGCTCTTATCCATTTTGTTAACGTAGAGACGGTTTTCCCAAACTGATTCTCGCAATTCGCATTCCATTCAACAACAAGAAACATGTGATAATTTCCTTTGATTTGCTCCTTATTAACTTTTGTTTCCATTTAATTTTATAATGGATGATTTCATAAATCTACTGTAGATACAAAAATATGTTAAAATATCTCTATCCGTATGCGTTGATATATACATACACACATATATTACACAGGTTATAATGATAATGTATAACTTCAGTAACTGTACAATTTACTAAATTACTAAAACTATCGACGTCTCATGCCTGGAATCCTGATTACTCGGGAGGCTGAGATCTGACGATTATGGTTTGAACCCATACTGGGCAAGAATGTCCAGGAGCCTCTTATCACCAAACAACCAACAGAAAATCAGAATTGGAACTGTGGCTCAAAGTAGTAGAGTGGTAGCCTTGAGAGAAAAATCTCAGCCACATCATCCGGGCTCTTAGTTCAAGAAGAACAATCTACCCAAATAAACATCTATTTAATTTAAACATGTGTAAGTAAAGTATTTCCATCACCCAAATGCACAACCATGCTCATTTGCAAGGTAACTCTGTTTTTTCTGAAGTACCATAAAACATTTTCACTTAAGTTAAAAGGATTGCACTATGGGTTCATTCTCTCATTCATTTTTCCACTCAAATACTCAAATCTTACAATTTTTCCAATTATTTAAAATAATAGATTTTTACTTTAATACCCAAATATTAGAGTTTGAATTGAATGTCTTATGACCCTAAATGGGTGTTCTTACCATTTTGTCATGTCCCCAACCCTAAATTATCCTTATTATTTTTCAGATACTTGTGTATGACCTTGGGTTCAGTCCATGTTATGTTATTCTTCCTGGAATTTAGAATAACAGGTGCATGGCATTGTGTACAGATCTTAATGTCCAGTCTGGGCTTTAACCTCTATCCTCACAATAGTAGACTCCCAGGTAGTACGGATTTTCATAAGCTCGTCATAGCTGATGTTTTTTTTTAAGTCTTTGCATTTCCTGCAGGTTCATGAGTACTGAATTAATTTGTTTTCTTGGGTTATTTTTATTTTTTTATTGTGTTTCATTTCAATGTATGTGTTGAGTTGTTCCTCACTTTTCCTTTTGTTTCTTTCAATCAAGTTCTTACCTAAAGTGCTGAGAAACCAATTCTTCTTTTTCACGATAGTCAAGATGAACATGATTTATTCCCAAGCAATTTCAATAATATTTAAACACCTTCATATCTATGGATGGTATATAAATGATAAATGCTGCGAAGGGTCTTTTTATTTTCACCGCAGTCTTTGTCATATACAGACAGATCATGAAATATATGCAGATAATTAAACTACAGATGTAAGCAAAGAGAAGAAAAACCTATTATTAATTGTTTGTAAGAGGCTTTCATTCCAGTGAAAGAAATGCGTTGCTTGATGCAGGATTTCACATAATTATTTTGCTAGGAGGAAGCTAAACAATCATCTAATTCTATAGAATTGAGGGAGAAGACTCAAACTCCTGAATAGTTTATATTTGGGTCAGATAAAAGCATGCTTCCAAAAAGAGAGTTGACTTTAGAGAAACATGATGAGTTTATGTAAATAGGTGCTTAGCTGATTTTGTTCATTTGTAAACTAATACAGGGAAATAGAGTACAGCAAGGTAAAAAAAGAACTTCGCATTGCAATACTTATGTGTGTGTGTGTACACATGCACGTGTATACACGCACATGCATGTGCAAGTGCTCATTCATTCATCATCTCTAAGCTTCTGTGACCTAGGATAGTGGTTTACCACTTGAACCATCCTTCCACTCCTGTTTTTTTGGAGATAATCGCATGTATTTTCATGATTGGACTGGCTTTGAATAGTGGTCTTCATATCTCAGCCTCCAGAGAAGCTAGCTAAGCTTATTCATCCTCCAAGTAGCTAGTTTAAATTGGGCCTGTCCTCTATGCTTCACTGCTCTTTTATTCTTGTCCTGAGTTGTTCACATGCCTAAGTCATATATATGTCTAGTTGCCTTAAGAAATACTCTTACTGCTTGGCACCAGGGGCTCCTATCTGAACTCTTAACTACTGAGGAGGCTTGAGAACAGAACCCAGGCCAAAAGTTTTGTAGACTTCCTTCTCAATCTATAGCTGGGTGCATTGGATCATTTCCACCATCCTGCACTATCTACAGGTTAAGATTGGAAGGACTGCAGAATCCAGGCCAGCCAAGGTAGGAAGCTAGACAAGTTGGTGTGCAACTCTTATGCCATTGATAATGGGAAGGCTAAAACGACAGATCAGTTGCATGTTCTTGTGGAAAGGGAACCCCTATCCTAAAATTAACCACCTATACGACACCAGTCCAACAAAAACAAGACCCCAAGTTGAACACAATTTCCCACAACCAAAATAAGTATATACCTTAACATCCAGAAACTTAGTACAATCTGCTGTTTGCTCTAATATCAGCTTCATCTAATTATCATATGATGTAACAAAATAGTTTCTTCATTAAATTTATTATATATTTAAAAAGACCTAGAAAATTCTTTCTCACGTATTAAGTGCAAACGTATGGCAAATTGCCTCATTTCTTACATATTTGACTACCACTATAAATTCATCTTATGATTATTATTAATATTAATATATTCTGATTTATTACTTTATTTTGTAACAGTTTTTAAACATTTGGCTTCTCTGCTGAAGTTGAAGTATTTTAATAGTATCATCAAATAATATTACTTGGGTACTTAGAGCAGTATTTTAAAAAGTTTTTAACCAATGGTTTCTAGTAATTCTGTTTTTTTTGGGGGGGTCTGGTCCTGGGACCTAAACTCTGGGCCTGGATGCTGTTCCTCAATGCTAGTTCAAGGCTAGCACTCGACCATTTGAGCCACAGCACCACTTTTTCTGTTTATGTGATGCTGAGGAATCTAACCCAGGGCCTCAAGCATGTAAGGCAAGAGCTCTACCACTGAGCCACCTTCCTAGCTCTCTATGAATTCTTAATTTGTATATTATTTAGTTTATTTTTAATTTCAATTTAATTTTATTGTAAAGGTAATGTACAGAGGAGAGGGATACAGTTACATAAATAAGGTAATGAGTACATTTATTATGGAAGGAATATTGTTACCTCTTTCATTGATTTTTTTGCACACTCAAAAAAACCCCAAGAATTCTATGCTTCCATCGGAAAGAATGACATTGCCCCTTTTGTTAGGAAATGGAAAGATTTGGCAAAAATTATATTAAGCGAAGTGAGCTAGGCCCAAAGAAACATACGTCTCATGGTTTCCCTTATTTGCAATAACTAGTATAGGTCTGAGACAAGCAGAAAAAGTCAGATAAGTTGATGTTAGGTAAAATGAACCCTAAGAAATGTATTCAAATGTTTTTTTTTCTTTCATGCATTTGTTTCCAACACATTTGTAAGATTATTTCTTTGTTGCTTTGTATTTCCCCCCCACCCCCACAGTATAACCCCTTCTTTCACATTTGATGTCGGTATAGTTTGTGTAGGGGAAGGGGAAAAACAAGTCATTTAAATAAGGATACAGGTGGACCATTGAAACAATGAGAAGTACAAGTTGTCATGTCGAAAATGAACTTTAAAACTTTGGTGTGGGGGGGGGGAAGATTGTGTGGGGAAAATGGGGTAAGGCTGGGAAAGGATGGGAAGGGGAAACAAAGGAGGAGGCTACAATGCTTGTTAAGAAATGTACTCATAGCCGGGCGCTGGTGGCTCACGCCTGTAATCCTAGCTACTCAGGAGGCTGAGATCTGAGGATCGCGGTTCAAACCCAGCCCGGGCAGGAGAGACCGTGAGACTTCTATCTCCAATAAACCACCAGAAAACCGGAAGTGGCGCTGTAGCTCAAGTGGTAGAGCGCTCGCCTTGAGCTGAAGAGCTGAGGGACAGCGCCCAGGCCCAGAGTTCAAGCCCCACGACCGACAAAAAAAAAAAAAAAAAAGAAATGTACTCATTATCTTGCCATCTAATTGAAACCCAACTGCACAGTATTTTCACAATAAAAAATAAATAAAAATTAAAAAAAAACTACTGATGCTTTTCCTGTCGTCATTGATCAATAGGTACTTTGCTGTCTTTGTTCATGCATTTTTTATTATAAAATTGATATACAGAAGGCTTACAGTTACTTAAGTCAACCAAAGAGTACACTTCATTTTATTTTCTAAATTTCAAATTTTGAGCTTAATTATTTTCTTTTGTTTCTTTAGGGTAATTCTTTTATTCAGAGTTGTAGGATTAGTTAATTTAGTTTTGCATAATTTTAACACATGTAAATTATTCAGACATATATTTTGCTTTCAAAATAGTTAACATGTGAATATTTAAAAATTATTTTCTTAAATTTTATATGGTTGGTAAATTTAAATAAATTTATTATCTCATAGTTCTAAATATATTTGTCCAGGTTACAAATACTTTATTTTCAAGAAGCACATACTTTATTAAAAAAGCCTTCATTACATGGTCACTTTTTGACAATATTTGTACATAAATTAAAAAAAAAAGTCTCTTTGAGCTGGGCATAGTGATTTGTGGTTTCCATTTCCTAACTATGGTGGGAAGTGTAAATAGGGTTTGTAATTCGGGCGAGAATGGGAAACTATGAGACCTTATCATAAATTTCCAGAGTGAAATGATTAGAGATATAGCCATCCCTAGCAAGATATAGAGCACCTGGTTATCATATTATAAATCTTGAATTAAAACACCAGTAACAACAATTTTTTGTCAAAATAAAAGGATACATGTTTCAAAATGTTTATTATTTAAAACTTGTTTGCAAAGTTCTCATGTTTTTTATTTCTTAATTTTCAATTTACATAATCTATAAGAAGCCAAGTATCTTGTGACTATTTTATTTCTACTAAACTTTTAAATACTATGAGCAATATTATGATTTCATATATTAAAATACTTTTACTGTTTGTGATAATTTCCTCTGTTTCATATGATAATAACAATATTCCAAATGTGTGTATATGGTGTGTAAGTGTGTTTATGTGGGTTTTTTTGTGTGTGCTTTTTGTGTACTTTGTAATTCTTAGGAAATCACACAATTGCTTCCCATATGTTAGGCCAATGTTTTACCACTGAACTATACTGTTTAGTTATAATACAAATTGTGTTTTAAGTTATGACTTTTAAATTTTCATTCCTAGTAAGCTTTTTCAAAATTATATATGATAAAATGTGATCCAACTTCTTTTTTTTTTAATTTAATTTTATTTTATTTGTGAACATACTGTACAGAGGGGTTACAATTACATGGGCAGGATAATGGGTACATTTCTTACCAAGCATTGCAGCCTCCTCCTTTGTTTACCCTTCACCTCCCTTCCCAGCCTCCCCCCTCCCGCCTAATCCCAATCCTTCTCCTTCCCCCCCTTCTCCCCCCTCCCCCCCCGCACCGACGTTGTAAAGCTCGTTTTGGACAGGACAACTTGTACTTCTCATTGTTGCAACAGGTCCACCTGTATTCTTAAACAACTGGTTTTTCCCCATCTCCTCCACAAGTTATACTGACAATGGTTTCCCTTATTTGCAATATCTAGTATATGTATGAGTGAAGCCGAAAAGGTCAGATAATGTGATGTCAGGAAAATGAACCCTTAGATATGTATTTTAAGGTTTTTTCTTTCATGCATGTGATCCAACTTCTATCCACATTAACAATTGTTATTGTTATTTTTTCTCTTATTTCTTTGGAAATTAATTATATTCCTATTACAGCTTTTTTACATTATAACAGCTCTATACAATGCTTTATTTTCTATTTTATTTTTTCCATGTTATCTGACTTTCAGTCCAAACTATCAGGTGGATTAAAAAGAAACTTAATTCAGGACACTTTATTTTTCTCCTTCTCTTCTCCGAAGTCTTTCTGTTTTTTGAAACAATACCAATGACATACAGCTCCTATGTGGTCCACCATTCTTCCCCCCACCCCCCGTTTTGCAGTAAAGCTCAAGTCGTTATCATTCAGCTTTATTATGCTATAATGTTATCTAAACCTAACTCATTCCTAAATTAATTTTATTTGCTTTGAGCAATCACTGAAGACATTTTTCTAAATATAATATCGGGGGTTTGTGTTTTCACAAGGTGTGAAATATGAGTGACTATCCAACATCTAGATATCTCTGGAGAATATTGGTCCACATGCTCAACAATCACGTGTGTAAATTCAAGGAATACAGGTCAGTCAGAACAATGTTGTAAAATGGTGTTGCTGGAGCCTTCATACTAGCTTTGAATCGTATTACCATGTTTAGTGAAGATAACATAGTTCTACTATAAGAACAGACACATAGAAGAAGGTAACAGATTTTTCAAAAATAAATTCTTAGTTTTATGGACCACAGACTTTTGAAAAGGATGCTATGACTTTATGAAATAAAACAGAATCTTAAATGGTTGTATTGGCACAATTGCCTCTTTAGATTTAAAGAATGATCTTAGACTACTACCTCAATCCTTTGTTTGTTTGTTTGTATGTTGGTCATGTGGTTTGAACTCTGGGCTTGGGAACTGTCGATGTGCTCTTCAACTCAAGGTGAGCACTCTACTGCTTGAGCAACAGCAAAACTTCCGGTTTTCTAGTGGTTTATTGGAGATAAGAGTCTCATGGACTTTCCTGCTCGGGCTGGCTTTAAACCACGATCCTCAGATCTCAGCCTCCTGAGTAGATAGGGTACAGGCATGAGCCACCGGCACCTGGCCTACCTCAAACCTTGTAAAGAATGATTATCAACCTAAATGTGAGATGTAAAAACCTATAAAATATAAATATAAAAATTCATAACATTGGCTCAGTAAAGGTTTCTAAAAATTTGACATGGAAAACATTAGTAGCTAAAGAAAAGCAAGAACTGGATTATATCAAGTATTAACCTTTCATAATTCAAAGGACACTATAACAGAAATGAAAACATATCCAACAAATAGAGGGCACATATTTGTTAATGCTACAATGTTAATGCTACAATGATTCCAAAACAAGTATTTTATTTTATTTTTTTATTTTTTTTAAATTTAATTTAATTTTATTTGTGAACATACTGTACAGAGGAGTTACAGTTACATGGGCAGGATAATGCGAATATTTCTTACCAAGCATTGCAGCCTCCTCCTTTGTTTACCCTTCACATCCCTTCCCAGCCTCCCCCCTCCTCCCCAATCCCAATCCTTCTCCTTTCCCCCCTTTTCCCCCCTTTCCCCCCCCCCCCCGCACTAACGTTGTAAAGCTCGTTTTGGACATGACAACTTGTACTTCTCATTGTTGCAACAGGTCCACCTGTATCCTTAAACAACTGGTTTTTCCCCATCTCCTCGACAAGTTATACTGACATCAAATATAGTGAAAGCAGGGGTTATACTGTGGGGGAGGGACATACAAAGCAACAAAGAGATAATCTTATAAATGTGTTAGAAACACATGCATGAAAGAAAAAAACATTAAAATACACATCTAAGGGTTCATTTTCCTGACATCACATTATCTGACCTTTTCCGCTTGACTCATACATATACTAGTATTTTAATATCTTCTAATTCTATATAATTTTTTTCCTGAATAGGATATTTCTTTAAATTACACATGTAAATTAATAGTCAATAGGAGGAGCATATGAAATAAGCTCCTCTTTAGTGTCTGAGAAATAATAAAAAGAAAAAATCACTATTATGACCATAATATAAAAAGAGGACGCAAAATATAGTAATTCATTTGTGGAGAAATTGATATACTTCTTATAGTGATCGATTTGTATAATACTGCAATCATTTTAGCAAACAAGTTTTCAAGCCTTCAAAAGGTGAAAGAGAATTGTATAGGATTCAGGCATTACACTTCTATGAATGTATTTAACAGAAGTAAAAAACTTTTTTGACAGAGAATATAGTTAATTGACAGTGAACTTGAATAGTATGTGTGAGACCCTGGAAATGATCCCCAAAAACAAATTTTGAAAAGACACACTATAGAGGAGGTATGCTGGGCAAATTCCTGTAACTGAATTTTATATCTATTTTAATGTCGGTTCTAAAATTTACAGCATTTCTATTTGAAGAATTGCAAGTTTGTGAAAATTAGGCTTTGAAAACCTATGAAGGTAAAATTCACTTCCAAAGCACTAAAATGAATACAATAAAAGGAGATAATATTTTGTAAGTGAATTGCATGTCAGGAAAAAAAAAACTACTTTTAAACTTCTTCACACAAAATGCAGAATCGCTAAAAAGATGTTTTTGGAGTTGGTTAAAAACTCATTGTGAACTACTGCATTTAAAAAGCAGATATGACTTCTGTTTATTTTGAGAGTATTTTGTCCGTTTGAGTTTATACAGAGATAACTCAATCCAAAAGTATATGTGATAACTGGAGTACCTAGGAATTATACATCAATTCTAAGTATTTTTTTTTATTATTTTTTATTGTGAAAATCCTGTACAGAGGGGTTACAATTACATGGGCAAGATAGTGAGTACATTTCTTATCAAGCATTGTAGCCTCCTCCTTTGTTTCCCGTTCCTATCCCATTCCATCCTCCCCCGCCGCCCCACCCAATCCTCCCCGCTATTCCCCCCCACCAAAGTGTAAAGTTCATTTTTTGACTTAACGACTTGTACATCTCATTGTTGCAATGAGTCCACCTGTATCCCTATTTTTTCCCATGGTTTCCCTTATTTTTAATATCTAGTATATGTCTGAGTCAAGCAGAAAAGGTCAGATAAGGTGATGTTAAGGAAATGAACCCTAAGATAGGTATTCAGATTTTTTTTCTTTCATGTGATTGTTTCTAACAAATTTATAAGATCATTTCTTTGTTGCTTTGTATGTCTCTCCCCCACAGTATAACCCCTGCTTTCACTGTATTTGATGTCGTTATAATTTGTGGAGGGGAAGGGGAAAAACTTCTAAGTAATTGAGAAACTTTTCTGGAAGAAACTTATAGCAAATGACAGAAGACACAAATCTATGCATCTGCATTTTATGAAAGTCATATGTTATTTGCTAAATCCAATTGCTTATCTCTACTTTGCTAGGAAAAACGTGTTCTCAAGGTAAAGCCAAAAGCAGTGAAAAGAACAAAATACACAATCATCTTGATTTATTTGTGAAAGTAACAAATGAAATAAAACAATTCCACTTAAGGGACTCCAATATTAGTGTATGTGAAGATGTTCCTGACTGCCAAAATCCATTAAATTTTTGGAATTTTAATTTCTACTATCATATGAAAACTAGAACAAGAAAACAAATATAGACTTAGAGCGAACCATCCTAGAAATCATTTTCTTAATTGTTTTGAAATTACAAAAGAATTGATACTCCTTTGCTTTTGAAATCATTTAAAAATATTTATCATTTATGATAATTCAAATACCAAGGAAGAGTAATTTTATATAATCATTATAAATATCATTTTATTACTATTGTAAAATAGAATAAAAAACAGTCCCAATATATGACCTACCTATCATTATTCTTAAATTCTAATCATTACCTAAATATCTTAAACAATCTAAATAGTCATGTCTTTAACATAGACGTAAATATTCTATACTATTTTACTTAATATTTTCCAGGGGTATGTATTCATGTTTCTAAGACATGTTCACAGCAGTTAAAACATGCTTTTGTGAAATTAATGTGATACATTTTGTTGTTGTGGGTGTTGTTTTTAGTGGTTAATTGGAGATAAGAATCTAACAAGTACTTTTCTGTCTGGGCTAGTTTCGAAAACAATTCTAAGACCTCAGCACCCAGAATAGCTCTTATTATAAGGGTGAGTTATCGGCACTTGGTTTCAAGAAGTTTTTTTTTTTTATTTTAATTATATTTTAAGATGCTTTTTTCGCTATAATATATATAATTCTACACATAAATTTAGATATATGTATATATATCTGAGGACAAATTATCTCTAAAAATGTACTATTCTAAACATAATATTTATATATATATATATATATAGAAGACATATATATATATAGAGAGAGAGAGAGAGAAGACAGACTCCCTCTAAAACTTTTATGCTACAATTTTTGACCTTTTTCATTTCAAAGATATACAGTATATTTTTCTAAAAGTTTCCTAGAATAAAATAACTAATATTTCAATAGAAAGTAGAGTTTATTACTTTCAAGGTAATTTTAGATATAGAAATGATATTGTAGTTACATTTACAGCATATTACTCTGAAAGGTTCTGCCCAAACTCTTAAATATTTGATTGTAGTTAGGGGGAGAGAGGAAGTAAATTCATACTGATTAGGAATTTGCAACGCTTCCAAAAATCTATTCTGTAATTTGTTATAAGCACATTGTCATGCTACCTGATATGGTTAAGTTTTTATTTATTTGTTCAAAATTTCAATATGGATGCATCCACATTGGTAAGATTAAAATTATTAATCAAAAGACAAATAATAATAAAATCATAGACACATATCCGACGTTCAATGATTAGCACTTATGATGCTAATAATAATTTTGATGAAGAGGATGATGACCACAGTGTAATCTGATAATGACGATGTTGTGATTGAAAAGGAAAAAAAACTTAGACATACTTGAAAATGGATTTTCCACATTGAATGCCTAGTTATAAACAGCGTTGGATTAGAACAATAAGAATAACAGGAGGAGGGCTGGAAAGGTGGCTCAGTGGCAGAGTGCTGGCCTTGCCTACATGAGGTTCTGGGTTTGATTCGTCAGCACCCCATAAGCAGAAAAAGCGCGAAGTGGCACTGTGGCGCAAGTGGTAGAGTGCGTTGAGCTGAAGAGCTGGGGGATTGTGCTAGGCCCAGAGTCCAGGCCCCATGACGAACCAAAAAAAAAAAAAAAACCAGAATAACAAGAGGAGAGTTTGATTATCAAGAAATTCAATCACATAAACAGGTAGAGACAGTAAAAACCCTAATGTTATTCCAGCAGTCTTTCTAATGTATACTCACTTTTCTTGGTGGTATTATTTTCTTATAAATAAAATCGTTTATTTCCACATTTTGATGGACTAAGATGTAGGTTCCAACTTTGTGTGATTAGTTCAAATAACATTCTCATATAGATACCATTCAATAACCAATGTTTTCCAATGATATATTAAGAGTATGTTCTTCAGTACAGCTGTAAACACATAACACAATTTACATAATACTACTTACATATCTGCAGTTACCATAAAAGGAAACAGGCTATAGAGCCAGGAGTTAAAATTTATTTTTATTTCTGCATGAAAGTATTTCTGACTATATACCAACAGTCTGAATTTGACACTTTCCTTATTTGAAAGCTAAGGTAGACAATGTAAGGACTCTTCACTTTTCTTTTTCCTTGCTGTAGAATTCAAAAAATATATTCTTCAAAATTTCTGGTAGATTACATCCATTTACAGATGAGAAATGTAAGATCACCAGTCAATGTTGTGAGTAAATAATGATACTAGAATTTTTGTCTGAGTTCTTCACTCTGTGTGCTTACAAAGAGAGTCATTGGGTGATGGAGAGGAACAATATGAAAAGACTATGGGGAGAAATGCATACTTTGTAAACAGTTGTTTTAAGACTGAGTGACTGGTGATGAGTATTTTCAATAGGCTGGTGTCAGGGGCATAAAAAGGAGTACATAGAAATTACATTAGTGACAGAAACTGAGAAAATCATGATCATTCATCCTATCTAATGGATGGAGGTAGGGTAAGAGGAAATCTAAAGGTTTTCCACATCTCTGTCTTCTAACTGTGTTAGTTACATTCTTGGTGATAAGGACTACAGGTGGAAAAGATGGATTTAGAGGAAAAAACTCTCTGATAGTTCTAAGGTTTATGTTAAACAGATGCAAAGATAGGTCTGTTTGGACATCATCAAAATATTCACGACCATGAATATGAAAAATAATCATAAAATCAGTGACATTATTAAAGGGAAGAGGAAAAGGAAAGTTCTGATGAAAGTGTGAACAATGTAAGTACCAGTGTGGACAAGATTGGAGGAAAGAGATAAATAAGGAAACAAAAAATTAATAAACACAGATTTTCAGAAGAAAAGGAAGGAAAGAATTTTCAGGAAGATATTGAAGGAAATCTGCTATTTGGATTTGAAAGGTAAAATGACATAAACAAGTTCAATAAGAACAGTGTTTTGGTGAAAGTCATATTGATTAAACGTTGAGATATGAATATGAAGACATAAAAATCTGGATCCATTTATTCAACAGATCCTGTTGATTCTAAATGTTGGGAACAAATGCTTTAATCCTGACCTTGGAAATGTTATACAGATATACATGTCATGAACTTTTCTTAGTGATATTCTGTGAATATTTTTGAAAACTTTATTTAGCCAGGAGATTATAGATTGAACTACAGCGCAGACAAGCCTAATCTGCCCTACAGTTCCAATTAGTGACCCATCTATCCATATCAGTTTGGAATTTTATTGAAATATATTTAGATATGTTTGGATATCTTATCAGCCTACTCATTATTAATGTAGGACAAGTAACACCAAGTATTAGGTTGAACATACAGCTTTACTGATGTGACTGATGACTCCTGGAATTGATTCCACTTTAGAACAGAAAATGCCTCAATAGCCATTGACAAATCATAACTGCCATATACACTATTGAAATCTAATTCTTGTTAGGTATACCTCCATGCTGTGTCAACAAACCTGACACAAATTCTTATATGTAGGAAAATGTTCTTATAAATTCAAGCTTTTATTGAATGGAAAAGTTCAGACATTGCTCTCACCACTAGGATTAAATGCCTAAAAAGATAAGACATTTTGCTTTAATGTCTTTCTTTCATTTTCTCATACACATTGTCAAGGAGTGAAGGATACTGATTTAACAATACTACAATCGTGACTTGTATTAACACAACATCTAGGATCTAATGTTAATTCGGATACTTACTAATTAGCTCCAAATTTTGTGGATAGTTATATTTCTCCTGGGTAAACTAATGAACTCCAGGAAAAAGTCCATAAGGAGCCTTTCGATTCTAATATCACTGTTTGTTGCAAAGTGCTTTAAATTCTACATTCTCGAATGTGGGCATAGGGTTATATTGTGGAACTTTTCTACTCAGAGAGTTACTATTACCCTATTGCTTAGCATGGACAAAGTACCTTCATACTTAGACTGGGCGTGTACAAATAAGAAGTGGTAGTTGAACAATGTTCTTAGCAGTTTGTACAGACGAAATGGAAATAGAGCAACGATGAACTCAAAAGGAATGTGCAAAGAAGACAAAGGCACAAAGTAGAATGTGCCAAGAAAAGCTTAAGTATAATTTCAAATAATGTGCTCAGGTGTGAGGGTGTGTTCAAAGTACAGGTTCAGACAATGTAGTTGGATATCTTGGGCAGAAAACTGCTTTAAAATATTCTGAGATAACTGTACAAGTAGAAGCCCCTAACTCTGACTCTAATCAGCAACAACATCATCAACTTAGGAACTATTTTCCAAGTGCAAAGTGAGAAAAAGAGGGCTGATCACTATTAGTGTTCCCGTTGAAGCAATTGCAGTCACATAACTTTTCTTATAAGTGTTCATTTATTTTGGAATATTAAGTAGGGAAAAGCCAAGTAAATATTTTGCATGTACCTAAATTCAGTGTACGTATTATATTGGTCTCTCTTTTACTTGGAAGTTATAGATTATGTATTTTTATACTCTAACTTGGGACAATGATCTACTGCCAGTTATTTTCTTCTCTTACCCTTCTTTTGCCTTTCCACTTACATAATTTTTATTTAAAGAGACATAATTGAACTTGCACTTCTAAATGCTTCAAAATTATCTGAACTACTTCATACTTGTGGCAGGCTCCTATATCTTTCTAAAGGGAATATTTTGTCAGTACCATTTTGATCCTACATGATATTGGATATCTTCCTGCCTAATTCAGTTTAAGATATATATTAGACTCATCCTATATCTCAACACTTGGACCAGCATAAAATACTATCTTACTTAGAAATCATGATATTGTTATATCTGGTGAGGTGGAATCTCTCATTTTTGAATGGCCTTTAGTGATATTTACATGTAATCATGTTTTAAACCAATATGCAACTCAGTAGATGAACGAATTGACAAAATGTGGTTTATATATGTCCGGAGTAATTCTATGCTTCCTATTCATAAGGAAAAGGAAAGACTTGGAAAAATCCTACTAAGAAAAATAAGCAAGACACAAAGAAACAGATTCCATGGTTTCCTTCATTTGTAATAACTAGGAAATATCAAAGATAGTCCTAGCAGTTGAGCAGAATGGCTCAATAGCTATGTATAAGTGACCATATAAAATGATGCTGAGCAAAATAAACTCCTAGATATGGAAAGAGAGGTTTTACTTTTTGGTTGTTGTTTTTAATGTACTATGTGACTTCTTTTTTGTTTTGTGTTTTCCCGTATGGTTTGTCCACTGTTGTATTTTATTTCAGTCTCCTGTGTATTGTATATACATTTATCTTCATTTGGCAAGGGAAGCAGAACAATAAAGTGGTGAGACAAAGGACAAAAGGTAAACCAATGCAATACCCATACTCACAGGACAACATGTTGGAAATTTACATTACATCTTGTGAGGAGTATTGGGGTAAAGAAAAAGTGTGAGAAAAATGAGGGAGGGCGTAAAAATTTTGACTTATGTATTCAATACCTTACAATTACTGCAACCCCTTCTATATATCACCTTGACAATAAAATTAAGTTAAAAATGAGCTACATAAAATATAATTTCACTTTATTGCTATAGTAAATATTATTCTATGTGTATTACCTTTTAAAAAATGAACATTTTGGCTGCTAACTTGAGTTAGCTCTTTCTTTATCAGAGGGACATCAACTGGAATGTTATCAAACTATACAATATTTTCAGAATATACTTGCCATTATTTTGAAATAAAAAACATTATTTTAGTATTGGCTCATACTAAAACAGAAAACAGTTCAATTCTATAGAAACCCTAACTTTAAAAACTGAAAACTGACTAATTGTTAAGAGGACAGAATATATGTGTTCCTCAACATTCCTAAGACTACTAACTACTCATTTTCAATTACTGAATATGCCATACCAGACACATTCAAAATAGTACCTGTTTGCATTTTATTTAATTCTGCATAGATGCAGTTTTCAATGCTACATTACATATTTAAAAGTTAACAGAAAAAATAGACATGTTCTTGTAGAGGATAAAACTATGAAGTATCTATAATAATTAATTCTTTGTTGTTGTTTTTTTTTTTTTTTTTGGTCAGTCCTGGGGCTTAAACTATGGCTTGGGCGCTGTCCCTGCGCTCTGCAGCTCAAGGTGAGTGCTCTACCACTTGAGCCACAGTGCCACTTCCTGTAAATCATTCCATAAGAGTAAACATTTGTTCATCAGAGTAAGCTATTATTTCTATGACAATCAATCCCAAGTTTTTATGCTGTAAAGTCATCCTAGCGAAACAGTTTGCAACTCGTAAGGTGCACCTTAAAATTCCCTAAATTCACATCATGACTACTTTATCATTATTGTGAAAAAATACGACACTTCTGCTAATGTGATGCCCTTCCTATTGTGGAAAGAATACTACACTAACTTTGCTATATCATTTTCCCCGCAGTAGTTTTCTTGAGATTAAAACACTTGCAAATATTATTTATTATTATTTTTATTTTTATATATTTTTTATATATAATCTATCATAGATATTCAAGAGATCTGTATATCTTAATATTAAGATTTCAAGATTATAGTTGAAAGCCCACCCAAGCAGGAAAGTTCTTTGGATTCTTATCTCCAATAAACTCAAAAGGAAAAGCCAGACTGAAGTGGCATTAAGGTTCAAGTGGTAGAGCAATAGCCTTGAGAAAAAACAGGCTTAGGGACAGTACCCGAGCCCAGAGGTTAAGCCCTATGACAAACCAAACAACAAACACAAAATAAAAACAAACCTCAAACCTAGCATTTTTCTCGTTGTATACAGAGGTACATAAATAAGGAAATTTCTTCCTGTGTTATGTATAGGTAGAAAAAAAAAGATGTCACACAATTACTATCTTCAAACCATGTTACACCAAAGTCTCCAAAGATTGCTCTTTTTCTATATTTATAAATTAATATAATCAATTTGTTGGCAATTTGTCTAGATTATTGACATTATCATTTTACACATGAACTGTTAGAATTATCTATTAACTAAGTTCTTATTATACCTCACTTGAAAGACTAACTACTCTAGCCAATTAGAATGCTAGAATCATTTGTGAATTTGTAAATTAAAACTTTTACTTGAAAAGAATTTTGTAGTATCCTATCGAATATTAAAGTATAAACAAAAATATATATTTTAAATCTGAATTCTAATTTAGCCAGGTCTACAAAGTCCTACATTAAATGAACATTCCTATTTCTCCAATAAACTTTGGTAATCCTTCAGTTCTTTCGAAACTAAATGAATGTTGTTTACTTTTTCAAATTTTTAATTGGGAATCATGAGCTCTTTTGCATCTAAACATGTTCTGTAATTAAGACAACATTTACAACACAACTGAGGATTATACATGAGTTGCATTTCTATAGGATACTTGACTACCAAAACATAATGACAAAATTAGCCCAAAATTCCAACTGTGTAATCCTTTCTTGTTTATTTTTTATTCCTTTCTTGGTTGGTTTTATTGAGACAAAATTATATTCTGCTAGTTGGCCAAAGTTTCTGATCAACTCAAGTAACTTGAGAGTGGAATCCATGGAGTCCATTAAATACAAGATCATGTCTTCCTCATGTTTTTTCTTCTTCTTTTTCTTTCTTTTTAAAATTTATTATTTTTTCTTGTGAAAATACTGTACGGAAGGGTTAAAATTGCCTGGGCAAGATAATGAGTACATTTCTTGTCAAGCATTGTAGCATCCTACTTTGTTTCCCCTATCCATCCCTTCCCATTTACCCCCTGAGCCCCCACCCAATCTTCCTCCCCCTCACCAAAGTTGTAAAGTTCGATTTCAACAGAATGACTTGTACATTTTATTGTTGCAATGGTTCCACCTGTATCCCTAGTTAAACGATTTGTTTTTGCCATTCCCCCCCAGAAATTATACGGACATCAAATACAGTTAAAGCAGGGGTTATACCATGGGGGAGGAACATACAAAGCAAAAAAGAAATAATGTTATAAATGTGTTAGAAACAATCCCATGAAAGAAAAAAAAAAACATTTGAATACAAATCTTAGGGTTCATTTCCCTAACATCAACTTATCTGACCTATTCTCCTTGACTCAGTCGTATTCTAGTTACTGCAAATAAGGGAAACCATGGGAGATATATTTCTTTAGGTCTAGCATACTTCACTGAATATAATTTTTTCCAAGTCTTTCCATTTTCTAACAATTGGGGCAATGTCATTATTTCTGGTGGAGGCACCGAATTCCATTGTATATATATAACACATTTTCTTGATCCATTCATCTACTGAGGGACATCTGGGTTGGTTCCATATCTTAACTATGGTAAATAAGATGCAATAAACATAGTCCTGCTGGAATTTTTAGTGTGTGTGGTCTTGTTTGTGAACTTTTGGGTCAATGCCCAAAAGTGGGATATGCTGGCTCATAGGGAACCTCTATGTGGAGTCTTTTGAGGAACCTCCATATTGCTTTCCAAAGTGGTTGAACAAGTTTACACTGCCACCAATAGTGCAGTAAGGTTCCCTTCTGTCCACATCCCCTCCGTCGTCTGTTGTTATTAAAGTTTTGATTATAGCCATTCTAACTGGGGTGAGGTGTTATTTCAATGCTGTTTTGATTTGCATTTCTTTCATGACTAAAGACCATTTCTTCATGTGTTTATTGGCCATCCTTCATTCCTCGTCAGAGAAATTTCTTGTTAAATATTTAGGTCACTTATTTATTTGGCAGTTCTTTCTTTGAAGATTTGTTGTTGGGAGATTTAACTTTTTGAGTTCCAGGTATATTTTAGGTATGAGACCCTTGTCTGTTGTACGGCTAGTGAAGATGTTCTCCCAATCCGTGGGCTTTCTAGTAATCTTGCTATCTATGTCCTTTGCCGTGCAGAAGCTCTGCAATTGCATGCATTCCCATTTGTCCCATTTGTCTTTGATTTTGTTGTGTTTCTGGATCTCTATTAAGAAAATTTCGGCCTGTGCCAAGGAGACCTAGGGTTTCTCCTATTCCATCCTGTAATATTTTCAGAGTGTCTGCTTTGACTCTGAGGTCTTTGATCAATTGGTAGTTGATTCTGGTGCAGGGATATAAATAAGGGACTAGCTTTAGTTTTCTACAAGAAGTTAACCAATTTTGCCAACACCATTTACTGAAGAGGCTGTCTTTCTTTCATTCTGTATTTTTAGCTCCCTTATTGAAAATTAGATGCCTATGGGACTGTAGGTTCATTTCTGGGTTTTCAATTCTATTCCATTGGTCATCTTATATGTCTTACTTCATCTTTCCCTATTTGGATTCCCTTTAAGTTTGCATCTTGTCTTATTTTCCCAGCTAGCATTCTTATAATTATTTGAAGATGAGTGGAGAGAGCAGACATCCTTATCTCTTTCCGGAATTTATAAGAAATGACTTTAACTTTTCACCATTAAGTATAATGCTGGCTATAGGTTCGTCAATCCTTAGCCAAAAGAACAGCACTGGAGCAATATCAGTTCCAAATTTCAAAGTATAGTGCAAAGCCATAGTAATAAGTACATCTTGGTACTGGCACAAGAGCAGTCCTGAGGACCAATGGAATAGGATTGAAGACTCAGAAATCAATCAAGTGACCTATAGCCACCTAATCTTTGACATGGGAGATAAAAAATAGAATAGAAGAAAGACAGCCTTTTCAGTAAATAGTGTTGGCAAAATTGGTTAAACACCTGTAGAAAACTAAAGGTAGATCCGTATACATATATATCAGCCTGCATGAGAATCAAGTCCAAATGTATCAAAGACCTCAAAATAAAAGCAGACACCGTGAAAACATTACATGAAGGATAAGAGAAACTCTAGGCCTCTTTAGCACAGGCCAAAATGTTCTTAATAGAGAACCAGAAACAAAACAAATCAAAGAAAGGTTGGAGAAATGCGATTGCATGAAACAGCAGAGCTTCTGATCAATAGAAAGCACACTTACTGGGAGAAGTTCTTCATGAGTCATAAAACAGACAAAGTCTTATATCTAAAATATACTTAGGACTCAAAATCTTAAATCCCCCAACAACAAATCCTCAAAGGAACAACTGCCCAATAAATAAGTGGGCTGAAGACTTAAGGAGAGTTCTTTGAAGATGAAATAAAAAATATCCGTTAGACACATGAAGAAATGCTCAACTTTTCTAGTCATAAAAGAAATGCAAATCAACCATTGATATTTCACCTCACTCCAGTTAGAATGGCTACAATCAAGAACTGTAATAAAGACAGATGCTGGTGGGGATGTGGCTAAAAGGGAACCCTACTGCATTATTGGTAGGAGTGTAAACTTGTTTAATCACTTTGGAAAGCAGTATGGAATTTCTTCTAAAGACTCCATGTAGAGCTCCCCAATGACCCAGCAACCCCACTTTTGGACACTTACTCAAATGATCACAAAGCTTCCAACACAACCATATTTTTGCAGTAATATTCACCATAGCTATGATATGGAACCAATCCCGATGCACCTCAGCAGATGAATGGATCAAGAAAATGTGGTACACACACACACACACACACACACACACACACACACACACACACACACACACTGGGATTCTATGCTTCCATCAGAAAGAATAGCATTGCTCCATATGTTAGGAGATGGAATGTCTTGGCAAAAATTATATTGAGTGAAATAAGCCAGACCGAAAGAAAATATAGGGCCCATAGTTTACCTTGTTTTGCCTTCAAAGGATTAGAACATGTCTAGGACAAGGAAAGAAGATCATATGCTAAGAACATATGACCATACATGATAATGTTAAGCAAAATATACCCCAAGTCAGAGACACAAGTGGTTTTTCCTTCCTTTCTTTTGTTTTTAATATGTTTATAATGCACTACGTAATTCTTTTGTAGGTTCATCCCCCCAGTGTATACCCCTGTTTTCACTGCATTTGATTCAAGTGTTCTGCATCATATATATATATATATATATATATATGATATAATATATATCTTATACCATATCATACATATTTTTAATTTGGGGAGTGGAAGGGATATAGCAGAATGCTTAAATGGGGATTCAGGTTGACCATTGTGACAATGAGATGTACAGGACACTGTGTTGAAAATGAATTTACAATGTCAGGCAGGGGTCGAGGAGGGAGGAGTTGGAGATGTGAGGAGGGAAAAGATGGCAGGGGAAAAACAAAGGAGGAGGTAACAATGATGTATAAGAAATGCCCTCTGTACAGTATTTTTACAATTAAAATATATTAAAAAAATCTCTGCCTAGTGTAGATTTCTAGCGCTGCCCTCGGAATTGCATTTTCTGCCTATTCTGGCTGCAGTGAGGTCCACCTGCCCAATTGATCAGTAGTCTTCAAGGCATCTTGGTCCTGAAGTGGGACTTGGATTATCCAGTGGTGGTTAGAACCAGGCCAAGGACAGGACAAAACCACTTCCAGGACATGGCTTCTTCATTCCCCATGCAACTAAGATTGCAAGCAGAATTTCTCTGAATTTGACTCCAGAAAACAATCAGTGAATCAAAAGGAAAGTCCACCAAACACTTCACTCCTCCCCCCACATTTCCTCCTTTCTCCCTGCAGGAAAAGTACAAAATAATTTTGCAGGCTTTGGCACACACACAAAATGCCCACCATCTCCCCTGGTAAACTAGGTTTCAATTCACTGTCATGTAAGCGGATAGTGCTGCATTCATTATTCTGGACAACATCTTCAGGCTGTTTGATGCTTTAATTTTAGTTGTTGTTGGTGGTGGTGGTGGGGAGGCCTGACATTTGGGTCTGGGTGCTGTCCCTGAACTGCTCAGCTCAAGGCTAGCGCACTGCCACTTTAGCCACAGTGCCCCTTCCTGTTATTTCTGCTTATGTGGTGCTGAGGAATTGAACGCTGGACCTCATTCATGCAAGACAAACATTCTACCACTGAGTCTCCTTCCGACCCTAATGGTTTAATAATTTAAAATTTCTTCTTGTCACTCATGGGGCTTCAACTGAGGGCCTGGGTATTAATATATCCCTGAAATCTTGAGCTCAAGAGGAGCCCTCTCCCACTTGAGCCACAGTGCCACTTCCTATTTGGAGATAAGTGACTCACAGACTTTCCTGCCAGGGTTTGCCTTGAACAGGTGAATTTTTAAATTATATTTCTTCTAGGTGTTTATTGGTACCTTACAGTTTTCTGGAATTTAAAGTTTTCTGTAAACTTTTGTCTTCAAGTAATCCAACAGCATTAAATATTACATTGTGAAGCTATCCTTTAGCACATCCATTTTGAAATTATTATCTTAAGATGAAATTCTAATTCTTTGTAGTAACAACCCATTAAAGTTCAAATGAGAAATATGCTAATTTTTCAGCAGCCTTGACTCTCCTTCCTTTTTTCTCTCTCCAGTATCTTTTCTTGTTTTGGAACAAGTGTCATGGACTGTCCAACCATTCAAAAGGAAGCTTATTCCATTAATTTAAGAGGAAAAGAATCCAGCCTGCCTGCATCTCAAGGCAACTTTGAGTATAATGTTAATCTAATAATTCATGTCAGTGGATTTTCAGTCATTTCGATTTTTTTTGTTTAACCACTCATTAAAGAGGTTCCATGAAGCAAGAATCAAAAATCATGTTCTGCTTTCTAAGAATTTTTAAAAAGCTAGTGATTCAACAAGACACATTCTCTTCTTCCAATATTCCACGGTGAAGAATTTCTCTTTTATCATAGCCCTTACCATTGACCCCTTCCCTTCAAATTTGTAGCTTTGTTCAATTTTCTTGTACCAGCTTGCGTTTTGGTATTAGCCTCAGTAATCTCCTTGTAGTATTTGACAATGAAATTCTATTTATTTTTAGAGAGCTCAATTCATGTTGCCAAAGGCAGCGTAATGAGCATATCATAATGCATAAAGCATTGAATATCATTCACATGATCATATGCAACTAATTCATAAATTAATATAAGTACCACATAAATGTGCATCTTCATGTACTTTTTAAAATGCCAAGTAGTTACATATCTATGTCATAAAATAATTCAGATCACTGGTACATGAGACTAAGCTAAACCTTTTATATCATCCCCAATAATTTTTCAAATTTTCTTTTCTCATTAAGTTTCACCTTAGGGTCTGCTTTTCCTAGCAACAAGTTATAAGTTGATATCCCTGGATATTAGTCCCCTCTAAGTAAGCTTTTTTCTTTCCACTACTAGTTGGTTCCTCATGATAAATACCTGAGGAAAACGTCCCATTGTGCCTGCAAGAGGAATACCCAAGTCGACTGTCTGTGCCTACTCTTGCCTTGCTTTTTTTGGGAATGTGGTAGCAGAGTCAGGCGTGTCAGCGATCAGGTGGCTGGAACCATGGTGTTAAGAATTATGGGTAGCAAAATGAGTAGCAGAGAAAGGGAGTACCAGGGATAGGGTAATTGCTGAGTTGCAGTGGCAGGAAATTGGGTAGCAGCAACAGCTTTGTAGGGGTAGGGGTAGCTAATACAGGAATCCAGAAAAATTTAGCAGGGACAAAGAAGCATAGACAAATTGAAAGATAAAGGTTGTGAGGCATTGTGGGAATTCTTTGTCTACCAATGCTATAAAAACGGAGGAGGGTTATTTTAAACTAAAACTACAAAAGAAAATGTAAGGTCTTGGTGCTAACAAATATACCCAGGTGTTATTACATTAAACAAAGAATTCAAAATGGTTTTTCTTCATGAATACAGAGATCAAAGGTATTATAATACTTATTACAAAATGCAAATTAAAGGGAAAAATCAGTCAGGAGTTAAATTTACATCGAATGTTAACATTTAAGAGGAAAAGAAGATCCTAGATGGCAAACTAAAGAAAAAGCAATATCAGAGCACTATATGTTCAATAATAAAGAAACATTAATTGAAAAATTGAGCTGGAATGTACATATCAGGCAAAGACAAGCAATCTGAGCCTACCACCAACAAAGAAACACCATAATGTATATCTTAGAAAAAGGAACCAAGTTCCTTATCCTTGATTTCAATAATAAACATACCCCCACACACACGCATGTATGCAACAGCTTAATCTAATCACATCCATTCAACATGAATCAAAGATCTTCCTGTAATATTTGAAACTCTAAAATTTTCAAGTCTTACTCTGAAAAAATTACAGGATGGAATAGGAGAAACCCTAGGTCTTCTTGGCACAGGCCGAAATTTTCTTAATAGAGACCCAGAAATACAAAAATAATCAAAGACAAATGGGACAAATGGGATTGCATTAAATTGCAGAGCTTCTGCATGGCAAAGGACATATATAGCAAGATCACTAGAAAGCTCACGGATTGGGAGAAGATCTGCACAAGCCATACGACGGACAAGGGTCTCATATCTAAAATATACCTGGAACTCAATAAATTAAATCTCCCAACAACAAATCCTCAAAGAAACATATGCCCAAATAATAAGTGGGCTAAAGTCTTAAAGAGAAATTTCTCTGAAGAGGAAAGAAGGATGGCCAATAAACACATGAAGAAATGCACAAACTCTCTTGCCATAAAAGAATTGCAAATAAGAACAACATTGGGGTACCACCTCACCCCAGTTAGAATGGCTATAATCAAGAACTCTAATAACATCAGATGCTGGAGGGGATGTGGACAGAAGAGAACCTTACTACATTGTTGGTGGGAGTGAAAACTTGTTCAAACACTGTGGAAAGCAGTATGGAGGTTCCTCAAAAGACTCCATATAGAGCTCCCCTATGACCCAGCAATCCCACTTTTGGGCATTTACCCACATGATCACAAACAAGACCACACACACTAAAAATTCCAGCATGACTATGTTTATTGCATCATTATTTACCATAGCTATGATATGGAACCAACCCAAATACCCCTCAGTAGATTAACGGATCAAGAAAATGTGGTATATATACACAATGGAATTCGGTGCCCCCATCAGAAAGAATGACATTGCCCCATTTGTTAGGAAATGGAAAGGCTTGGAAAAAATTATATTAAGTGAAGTAAGCTAGACCCAAATATACATAGGTCCCATGGCTGCTTTATTGCAATAAGTAGTATATGTCTGAGTCAAGCAGAAAAGGTCAGATGAAGTAGACGTTAGGTGAATGAACCCCAAGATAAGTATTCAATTTTTCTCTTTCATGCAGTTGTTTCTAACATATTTATAAGATGATTTCTATATTGCTTTGAATGTCCCTCCCCCACGGTATAACCCCGGATTTCACTGTATTTGATGTTGTTATAATTTGTGGAGGGGAAGGGCAAAAACAAATCGTTTAACTAAGAATACAGGTGGACTCGTTGCATCAATGAGATATACAAATCATTATGTCGAAAAATGAACTTTACTACTTTGGTAGGGGTAAGAGGGGTTTGGCCATCTACTTTCCAGCTGATCTCTTGGTGTAGAAGCAATATGTAATACAAAGCAATACAAACCAGTTCTTACTATAAAGAATTTTTCTATAACATCTTAAAAATAAATTCTGACAACATGAAATAAAAATCTCTAAGCTTAAAACATTCTTCTAGACAAGTTAAAGAATTACTGAGAACAAGTATTTTAAGAATAATTTCAGAGAGCTTGAACCCAGGGCCTGGGTTCTGTCTCTGAGATTTACTACTCAAGATTAGTGTTGCCACTTTGAGCCACAGTGCCACTTCCAATTTTCCCTTGATTAATTGAACAGAAAAGTCTCACCAATTTTCCTCTCCAGAATGGCTTTATACTAGGATCTAGAGGTCTAAGCTCTCTGAATAACTATGATGATAGGCATGAACCCCTGGCACCTGGCTAGAAAAATTGCTTACCTGAGACAGAGGCCAGTTAGTATTAAATGTCAATCATGTTTAACTTTGTAATATAAAGTTAACTGAAATGTCTTCTGCTAGAAATAAGGAATCAAATGTGTAGGTGGTTTACAAAGTTTTTATCAAAAGCCACATATTTTCCTTGTTTTATTTTTTCTTCCAAAATTGTGTGCTTTCCAGAATCACACCTTATCTTTCCTTGCTGGTTTCTTTAGTTTATCTCATACATGCCCACAGCTCCTTCATTTATAAATTCTTTATGTGAAGACCTTGCAAATATCTATTTTCAGTCCAACCCCCTTATATGCACCTCTCATCCATATATTCTACTGACATAAAAACTTGTGAAACAGTAATCATCTCTTATCATTACTGGATATTAATGTGTAAATAAAATTTAAGAAAATAAAGAATAACATAAATAAATATAACATGATTTTAATAGTAATGCTAAACATAAATACAACATCGATTATTTTCTGAGCAATTTAATAAAAACCTCAAGGAAAAGAAATCAACTTTTTTGAGTGCTGATATTATGGTTTAAACTCAGGACCTTACCTTGTCACTTAGGCTTTTTCCCTTAAGGGTGGTGTTCTGTATTTGAAGGACAGCTCCCCTTCCAACTTTATTTGGGGGATTATATAGAGATAAGAATCTCACGGAATAAAAATCATTTGTGTCCCTATCTTGGGGTTCATTTCACATAACATCCTCTTATATGGTTATATGGTACCAAATGCTAGTTACTGCAAGTAAGATTAACCATGGGATCTATGGTTATTTTAGCCTGGCTTATTTCACTTAATACAATTGTTTCTGTGTCTTTCCATTTCCTAGCAAATGGGGCGATGTCATTCTCTCTGATGGAGGCATAGAATTCCATTGTGTGTGTGTGTGTGTGTGTGTGGTGTGTGTGTGTGTGTGTGTGAGTGTGTGTGTGTGTGTGTGTGTGTGTGTGTATAACATTTTCTTGATCTACTCATCTACTGAGGGGCATCTTGGTTGGTTCCATATCTTAGCTATGGCAAATAATGCTGCAATAACCATAGTTCTGCCGGTAGCTTAGTAGGGTCTTGTTTGTGAACATTTGGACAAATGCCAAAAATGGGATTGCTGGATCATAGGGGAGCTCTCAGTGGAGTCCTGGAAAAAATTATAAAAAGTGAAGTAGGCCAAACCCAAAGAAACATAGGTCTTATGGTTTCCTTTATTTGCAATAACTATTATATGTCTCAGACAAGCATAAAAGTTCAAAAGCTAAGTACATACGACCAGATAAGATGATGTTAAGCGAAATGAACCCCAAGATAGGGTTTATAATCTACCATGTGTTTTTTTTTTCTTTTTATGTTCCTCCCCCATGGTGTAACACCTGTTTTCACTGTATTTAATGTCAGTGCCCTGCGTCTTGTATACACCCTTCTCTAGCTTGGGGAGGGGAAGGGATAAAATAGTTAAATAGTGATACAGGCTGATCCATTGCAACAATGAGATGCACAAGACACTATGTTGAAAAAGGATCTTTACAATATAGGCAGGGAAGAGGGGAAGCGAAGAGGGGGGAGTATAGTTGTGGAGGTAGGAGGGGAAGGTTAGGGAAAAACTAAGGAGGAGGTAACAATGCTTGATAGAAAATATACTCATTAACTTGCTCATGTAAATATAACCTATCTATACAGCATTTTTACTATTAAAACTTCTACTGAAAAACAGAAGGTGTGCCGGGCACCGGTGACTCAAACCTGCAATCCTAGGTATTAGGAGGTTAAGATCTGAGGATCACGGTACAAAGCCAGCCTGAGACTCTTATCTCCAATAAAACCACTAGAATAACGATACTGGTGCTATGGCTCAAGCCGTAGATTGCTCCCATTGATCTGAAGAGTGCAGGGACAGCGCCCAAGCCCAGAGTTCAAGCCCCACGACCGACAAAAAAAAACACACACACACACACAAAACAGAAGTTGTCATGTACACCATATATAGTAGCCCACATCTGAAATCCCAGCTGATTCGGAAGCAGAAATGATATGCATCATGTTCTGAGGCCAGTCCAGAGAAATAACTGCCAAGACAACCATCTCCACAAATGAACTGGCCATAGTGGTTCATATCTGTAATCTTAGTTAATTATGTTATGAGGCATTGGTAGCAAAGTCTGTCAGTCTAAGATCAGACCAGGGCAAAAAGTCCAAGACCTCAAGTAAATAAAATGGACTAGAAGTATGGCGAAAGTAGTTGAGCTGCTTGGTGCTATACAGACAAATTCCTGTCTAGCAAGCAGAGAACCCATGAATAGAACCCTAGTAATATTCCTTTCTTCCACAAAAAGCCTAAATAATTTTGTCCTATTTGAACATCTAATTTCAAGGCCACTGACAAATCAGAGATGGTGACATTCTCTTAAAAATTAGGTATTCAAAAGAGACAAAGTTCTTTATGTTTTGAAAAAATTAAAAAGGAAGGAAAATGCATGTGATTTTTGTTAGCTACATAATTCTTGAAAACATAAAATGTACTCAAGTATTTAATATATATCAATATGTGTGCTTATATCCATGTATGTATAAATGTGTGTATGTATATAATCATATATATATACATACATATATATGTATGGTTAATCTCTTTTCTTTGTAGCAAATGGTACAAATGAATCTGTACAATCACTACTCATAGGCATGAATAGACAAAGAGAATGAGCAGAGAACTCATACTCAGGAATCTATGGTTAGCCCATAACCCTGAAAATCTTTTACATCAGTTTGCATGTGTCAGTTAGTGCAGTACAGGGACAATACGATGGCAGTGAGATACCAGGCAGATGACATGAGAAATGAGAGCCACAAATGGTACAATATTCTTTTTGATGGGTAAGTAGAATTTCCAGTGTGTTTGTGTGTGTGTGTGTGTATGTCTAAGTGTGTCAGTCCTGGGGTTTGAATTCATGGCCTGGATGCTATCCCTAAGTTTTTATGCTCAAGGCTAGCATTCTACTACTTGAACCACAGCTCTGGTTTTTTTGGTGCTTAATTGGAGAAAGGTCTCATAAAGACTCCTGCCTGAACTTGCTTTCACATATAATCTTCATATCTCAACTTCCTGAGTGCTAATATTACAAGGGTGAGCCACCACCATTGTGGTGAGCTCACAAGTGTGAGCCCTCTACCTCTTACCTATAACCTCGGCCGTCCTCTGAGTTCCAGAACTGTTTGTCTCACCAAGCTCACATTTTTTGACAGTGTTGTGGCTTGAACTCAGGGTCTGGGTATGTTCCTGATCTGCTTTTGCTCAAGGCTACATTCTATCACTTAAGCCACAGTGACACTTTTGGCTTTTTCTGTTTATGTGGTACTGAGGAATCCAACCCAGGGCTTCAAGCTTGCTTGGTAAGCACTCTACCACTTAGCCACATTCACAGCCCAAGGCTTACCTCTAACAGGAAGTATGAGGGTGGAATTTATTGGCATATTCTTTTCAGCATAGAAATCGCTGGCCATTTCATATCTTTGCCAGGATTTGGGACCAGTGTGAGACTCGGCAATGCGGAATGATGAATGAGTGATAGCCACCAGGCCTCAGAGGTCTAGGCTCACAACTTACAGAGGGATAGGGAATATGGAGCCAGAACGTTCTACTACTCCTACAGCCTAGGAAGAGTGGTCTCCCTGGCTGCTAGATGTCCCAATGGGACACCTCAGCCAGAACATAATGCACCCGTTGCATACCCCAGCCAAGGCAAGCCTTCTGGGCTTCAGTTATTAAATGGCACAGAAGGATGCTTTGTTCAATCTTCTGGCTCAGGCTTAGTACTTTCTGAGGGTTTGTCCCAGCTTGCCAGGTTGGGGGTCTGGTCATGGGCAACCTGATGAATGCTCATCATTCATACATCATTCATAAATACACAGAGACATGGAGTTATTGCCTTCTTTTTTTTTCTTTGGCAGGACTGAGGTTGAAATATGAGCGTAGGCACTATCCCTGATCTCCTCTTTCTCTAGGGTAGCTCTCAGCCCTTGAGCCACAGCCACAACCCTTGGGGATATTTTCCTGTGATCTCTTAGAAATAAGAGTGTTGTGGGCTTTCCTGCCCTGGCTGTATTCAAATTGGCATTCTCTACATCTCAGTCTCCTGAGGAGCTAGGATTACATACAGGAGCCAATGACACCTGGGTTTCTTTTCTTCTTGTTGTTCTTTTTTGAATCGTGACAATCTGAAATCTTCAGTGTCATTCCAATGATTTGCATTCGAAGTAAACTTCCCAGGCCTGGAGTATGAATGCCAGGACTGCCACACACAAATGGAGGGAGATCCTGACAAACTCATTCCTATTTATGTGAATGGTAGTGGAATGTTATAAAAGTAATTAAATTTGAAGTTACTTCATGATTCTATTTTAGAAAGCCACACAAAAATTATTACATTTTCATTTTCCTTTCTAGCACCATGTTATGATTCCCCCAATGGAAGGATATTGATTAATTTTTAATTAATGGTTTTATAAGTATTCAACTATGATACTTCATTAAAGGGAGACATAACTTAATAACTAATTATTGGTAACTATATATATAATCTAATGATATCCTCACATTCTCTCTCTCTCCATATATATATGCATATATATACAGCAATCTATACCCCCCTCTCTTTCTCTTTCTCTCTCTCTCTCTCTATATATATATGTATATATATATTTGGCACTACTGTGGATTGATAACAGGTCGTCAGAACTTCCTGGCACCTCAGTTTGTCAGAAGTTGGTGTGCTAAGACTGTGACTCCATTTATGGATTGGGCATTGTAGGCTGTGAGTTGAAATCCTAGCATTCTCAAAAATTTATTCATGGATTACGAAGCCACTTTTGACACATTTTTTTTTTCCTGAAAAACTGTCCTGGGTCTCATAATGATGTATACTTCATATGCAAATATATCCTGTGTGATAGGATATAATAAATGAAATGTTATATGTGTAATAATACTAAATGAATAAGGGTAATAAACCTCATACTCACTAAACTCATGTATGTATTTTTCCAGTGCTGGGGCTTCAATTCAGGCCCTGGGAACTGGTCTGAATTTCTTGTCTTCAAGGACGGTGAGCTTACCATTCACCCACAGTTCCACAGAGATACCTAGATACTGAGTTCAAATCCCAGGCCTTCCAGAAAAATGGTGCAAATTTCAAGCCAGAGCCTTATTTTATTTTATTTTTGCCAAGCATGGGGCTTGATCTCAGGTCTTGGCATCTCTGCCACAGCTACCTTGGGATCCTAGGACCCAAATTCAAATCTCGGCGTTGGTAAGAAATAAAATAAAAAGGAGAAGGATAAAATGGAGAAATTCAAGAAGGTGGTTTTGCATTTTTTCCCTTTGCATTGTGACCATCCTTCATGTAAATGACAAGGCCCAGAAAGTGTACATGATATAGCATACTGATGTTTGGCTGGCTATTAGGGAAGCCATAGCCAAAAACCTCAAATTAGGCCTGGAGGTCAAATCCCCGGACTGCCACTAAGTATTGGCATGAGATTCTAAGAAACCCATTCCCATATACATCCATACGAATGGAATTTTATAAAAGTAACAAATTAGTAATTAGTGTATGAGTGTACTATAAAATTATACACAACAATTATACTACATTGACTAATTTTCAATTAATACTTTATTATGTATTCAACCATAACCATGATACTTAAAAGTGGAAGGAATAATTTGATTGTCAATAATAGGTAGTAATATATGTAATTTCATACTCTACAGACACCTTTCTCTTGTTTTATACATATATATATACATATATGCCAATCTACACATTTATCTCTTCATACACTTGTCACTCCTGGGGCTCAGTGGTATAATGATGGCTAGTACATACAAAGCCCTGGATTTGATTCCTCACTACCACATGCACATAAAAATCCAGAAGTTGTGCTCTCGCTCAAGCAGTTGAGCATTAGCTTTGAGCAAAAAACTTAGGGACTGTGTCTAGACTCTTACTCAAGGTCCAGGATGGGCATGAAAAAAAGATTGAATGTGACTGCAACTCTATAAGGAAAGGACTTCAAATACCTTATCACAGAGCAAGCCAGGAGACTGATACTGACAGCTGCCATCTAACCTGACTTAGTCAGAGGTATACTTCTGCAACTCAGCCACACAGAACAAGATGCTGCTGGCTTGCTCACCCCTGTCATCCAAGATTCTCGGGGGCTGAGATCTAACACTGGTGGGTTTAAAATCCTGCCCTGGCAGGGGTGTGGATCAAAGTGATACATCTCTACCCTTGAGCAAAAGATCTTAGGACAGTACCCCCAACATTTTAGTGCAATCCCTGTGGCTGACTCCCCCACCAAAAAAAAATACCCCTCTGAATCATTAGATGTGAACTTTGTGCAGTTTGTGATGTGTTTGTGAAAGAATGGTGATACTGACGAAAGCAACTGAATACTAATGACAACTTGTGGGATACATCTATGTGATAAGTCCTTCCTGGTGTGCTGGGGCCCTCACGGGGTGCTGTGTGCTGAGTCCTGCATAGGATGCTATGTGCTGAGTCCTTCACGGGGTGCAGTGTGCTGAGTCCTGCATTCGGTTCTGGGTGCTCAGTCTTTCACAGGATGCTGTGTATTGAGTCCTGTAAAGAGGGTTATTTGGAGCCCAGCACCAGTGGCTCACACCTGTAATCCTGACTACTCTGGAGGCGGAGATTTGAGGATGGTGGTTCAAAGCCAGCCCAGCCAGGAAAGTCGCTGAAAATCTGATCTCCAATAAACCACCACACAACTGGAAGTGTCGCTATAGCTCCAGTGCTAGAGCACTAGCCTTGATCTGAAGCGCTGAAGGACAGAGTGCAGGCCCAGATTTCAAGCCCCATGACCGACAAAAAAAAGAGTGTTATGTATTTTGTCCTTCAAAGGGTGCATTCTTTCATCTTGTTCTTGTAAGAACTCCACAACTGACATGACTATTCAGAAAAGAATATTGAGGCAAAGATCTGTCCCCAGGGCAGGGACAAAATTATGTATTACTGAAGACTAGTGAGTTGTCTACAGGAGACAATTGTTATGTCTTGTTTTTTCTAAGTCATGAACCTTGAACTCAGGGCATAGGCTCTGACCCATAGCTCCTGGGCTCATGGCTAGCACTCCACCACATGGAGCCAAGGACCCCTTGCAGTAGAGTGCCACGGCTTAGGGTTCTATAACTGAGGTCAGTCATCTTGCCTTCTCAAGAAGCTGAGATCTGGTTTCCAAACTATCCCTGACACAAAAGGTACCATCAGACTATTATCTCCAATTCACATCTAAGAAAACTCAAGTGGAAGCAAGGTGCTTGTGGCTCATGCTGGTCATCCTAACTACTAAGGAGAATGAGATCTGAGGATCATGGTTCAGAGCTAGCCTGGACAGGAAAGTCCTTGAGACACTCAGCTCCAATGAACCACCAGAAAACCAGAAGTGGTTCTGTGGCTCAAGTGATAGAGCAGAAGATTTGAGCTGAAGAGCTCAGGGACAGCACCCAGGCCCAGATTTCCACTCCTACAATGACAACAACAACAAAAAAGACAGAAATACACTAACAAACTTGAAGTAGAGGGCTGGGAATGTGCCTTAGGGGTAGAGTGCTTTGCATATATGAAAACCTGGGCTTGATTTCTCAGAACCACATCAGTAGGAAAAAGCCTGAAGCGGCTCTGTGGTTCAAGTGGGAGAGGGCAAACCTTACACAAGAGAAACTAGGTACAGTGCTCTTGTCTTGAGTTCAAGCTCCAGGGCTTGTGTATGTATACACACATGCATGTACACACACTCACACACAGAGAGAAAGCAGAAGTTAAGGTGTGACAAAGTGGTAAAGCACTAGATTTCATCTCTGAGCTCATGGTCAGCACGTCAGGCCCTGTGTACAACCCCAAAACCTAGCCACTCAGGGCCCAACTAGGAGAAGTCAAAGGGTTCAAAACTTCATGAGCTTCACCAGTCCTAGATGATAGGAAGCTTTGTGCTACCAACATGTGCTTGGATTTCCAAGCTTCTGGAAATCTAGGAGAGACATTATAGGCCCATCATTGCTGGCAATGAAATGTTTCATTAGGTTCAGTGCCCTAGTTGTCTGCCTGAAGGACTCCTGAATTATATTGAGCACTGTATCTGAACACCGGAATATAGTCTCATAAAGGCAGGATAAGAGCACAGAACTTGACCTGTCATGGGAGGTGGCAAAAATGAAGGTCTCCTGTTAAAACAGAGCACTGGGAAGAGAGATAGCGAAGGGTTAAAAGAATCCTTTTTCTCCTGACCTTCAGAGCCCGCCCACACATCATCACTAATTGGCCCAGATGGAGTTATTTGGTACACAGCTGTACAGGAGTGAGGTCTTTTGTGTTCCTGTCCAGACAATGAGGGAGACTTCCTCCAGCAGGCCTGGGATGCAGAGAAACCCTCAGGCTACATTGGGAGCAGTGAAGGGAGCCTTGAAACATGCAATATCATAAAACCACTCTCTGTGTTATGAACTCATTGTATTGAATATAATTTTCCTTGCTTGGTGCCATTCATCATAGCTACTCTGGTGTTTCACCTATGGAATACATCTATACATACCCAAAGAAATTGAGGTACAGGTTTTTTTTTGAGGGGGCAGGTACTGTGGTTGAACTATAAGCCTAGGCCTGGTCCAAGAGCTCCTTTTGCTCAAGAGTACTGCATTAAGCTTGAGTCATAATCCCACTTCTGGGTTTTTCTGTGATCTCTTAGAAATAACATTGACAAAGACTTTCTTACACTGGCTGGTTTCAAACTCAAATTCTCTACATCTCAGCCTCCTGAGGAGCTTGGATTACACTCAGCAGGCACTTTCACCTTCTTTCTTTTCTTCTTTGTTTTATAATCTCGACTGACTTCTTAATAGGGTCATTTCTATGGTTGGGATTTATAAGTAAACTACCCAATGGTCTTTACATCTGCATTCTCTGAGAGTATTTTCCCTCTTCATTTTACCCTCTGGTCACAGGTTTGACGCCAAAAGTGAGAAATGAGTGTTACAAGATTTAGGAGCAAATGTCCACAGGACATGCCAGTTCTGTCACTTAGCAGTGAGCTGCAGTGAATTTACTGTCTCAGGATATGAGGACCAAAACCTGGAGTGATCCTCATACTATCTGCATTGCTCCTTTTGCCTATAAAATGATCTAATAATTATGAGTGTTTTGTATCTCCAACCTTAATTATCTAGGACACACTAGAAGCATGTTCCTGTTTCCGTTTTTCTCTAGTACCTCTCGAGATTTAGACTAAAGGCTTTGTGGAGAGGCTCCTAGGTGAATCCCTGAGGAAATCCACTTGAAGCCTCGACAGGATATCTCCATTCAAAGCCAGCCCTAGGAGGAAAGGGTTATTGTCTCCAATAAACCACCAGAAAACCAGAAGGGGAGCAGTGGCCTAGAGGGTAGAGCTCCAGCTTTGAGAGAAAGCTAAGCAGGAGATACAGGCCAGACCAGGCAGGAAAGCCTGGGAGGCACTTTTGTTCATTGAACAACCAGATGGCTGGAAGTGGAGCTGTGGCAGTGGTAGAACCTCAGCCTTGTGAAAAACAGCTGAGGAATGCATTGCATCCTCAGTTTAAGCCACGGGATGGCCACAAAAGAAAATTCAAAAAGAGAAGCCAAGTTTATGTATCAGTGTCTTACTTACTTACGTGTGTATATTACTTCCCTAAGTGCAAAGTGGCTGTATGCAAAACTTCTGCTTTTATTTACTGATTTATGTTTTAGATATGCTCATTGCACGTACTGCATCATTCTCTTCATTTCAGCCCCATTGCTTTTCTCTTCCAGGTTTCTAGGCCTGTTTGCTTATATGATGCACACTGAAGATCTCAGGAGCCTTTATTTACATTTTATTATGAGGCCAATGCAGGAGCAGTCACAAATCAGGCAGGGGAAGAAAAGATCATAGTTCATAGAAATAAGCGGTATTCAGAAAATTATACTTGGGTACTCAAAATGGTACCATATATATGTAAAAACTATCATTAAGAAAAAAGAGGAGGGGGCTGGGAATGTGGATTAGTGGGAGAGTGCTTGCCTAGCATGCAAGAGGCCCTGGGTTCGATTCCTTAGTAACATATACACAGAAAAATCCAGAATTGGTGCTGTGGTTCAAGTAGCAGAGTGCTAGAGACAGTGTCCAGGCCTTGGGTTCAGCCCAAGAAATGTGAAAGAGATAACTATGTAGGTGGGTAGGTAGGTAGGGAGGTAGGTAGATAGGTAGGCAGGTAGGTAGGTTGGTACATAGATAGATACATAGATACATAAAAAGAAAGAAAGAAAAAAGATAGATAGAAAGAAAGACAGACAGAAAGAAAGAAAGAGAGAGAGAGAAAGAAAGAGAGAGAGAGAGAAAGAAAGAAGGAAGGAAAGAATGAAAGAAGGAAAGAAAGAAAGAAGAAGGAAGGAAAGAATGGAAGAAGGAAAGAAAGAAAGAAAGAAGGAAAGAAAGAAAGAAAGAAAGGAAGAAAGAAAGAAGGAAAGAAAGAAAGAAAGAAAGAAAGAAAGAAAGAAAGAAAGAAAGAAAGAAAGAAAGAAAGAGAAGGAAGGAAGGAAGGAAGGAAGGAAGGAAGGAAGGAAGGAAGGAAGGAAGGAAGGAAGGAAGGAAGGAAGGAAGAAAGAAGGAAGGAAGGAAGGAAGGAAAGTCAATAGACTAGATAGATAGATAGATAGATAGATAGATAGATAGATAGATAGATAGATAGATAGATAGGTAGATAGGTAGATAGATAGATAGAAAAATGATAGATGAATCTGATCTTGGACTTCAAGAGAAAAGAAGAGAACAATTCCCAGTCATGTGGCCTTCTGCAGTGTGCCAGGACACCAGCATCATCTTCACACAACCACAGAGCAGGAAGAATGTCTCTTTCACACTTCTCATGCAGCTGAAGGCCCCAGAGCCAAGAGGGCAGAGCCAGGGTGTAACTCAGCTGCTTGGAGCCAAAAGAGAAATGACCCTGCCTCACCTTGGACTGGGGATTAGCATAAATGATGTGGAGAATGAAGGAAGGAGAAAAGACTGGCAGAGGTAGAAGGAGGGCCTTCAAATCTGATAGATGGAGAGTAAAAAACCCACTCCCTAAGACCAGAGAGGGCCTTTCTACTCTGTTCCTCCCCTCTCCCTAACTAAACTGGCTCTCTATTGGTAACCTAAAGATAGCCTGAGGCTCCCTTCACCTGAGGGAGGAAGGTTAGTCATTATTTGAGGAAGCTGAGAAAAGCCTGACCCTGGTGTAACTCTAACAAATGTTTCAGGTTTCCCTCCATTGCTGGCTGTGCCTGAAATGAATGAAGTGGTTTTGCAGCTCGCTTCCCTGTTGAGTGTGTATATTCTGCCTCCTTGTTCTCTTCACCTAGCTTGGCTTTTGAAACTGTTTTCTGTCCTTCAAATGCAGTGTTACACTGGAGTTCTTCCGGCTAACTGTGCCAGGGCTTGGATCCTGAGAACTTCATTTGAACCCAGGATGGGTCAATGGGTCAAGAACACTAAGAACATTTAGAGTAACTTCACATCATCAAAGAAAAAACAAGAAGCTCTTGAACATCTGACCTTTCAGACGTGGAAGTCAGAGTGTCATAGACTTTCCTGCCCTGGCTGGGTTTGGTGTGATCCTGAGACCTCAGCTTCCTGAGCTAGGGTGATTGGCAAGAGCTACTGGTGCTCTGCTAGGTTCAGACGTGTAATGAGATTGACAATACAAGCCAACTGCTTATCACAAAAGGCTTTGGGAGCATATTAAGCCTTTCAACATTGGACCTTTCAGAACTCTGTGGACACAAGGTTACAATGCTAGAGTCTATGAGGCTGGGCATGTGGATCTGCTACACTTAAGCCTGGAGGTCTGACTTCAATTCTGGTGTATATGAGCGTTGATTTTCCAGAGAATGTTCTCATAATTAGCAAATAGAAAAGTACTTTGATTAACCCTCAATTTTTTTCCAGTTGTGTGTCTTGTAACAACCCTGGGCACTGTCCCTGAGCAATTGAGTCAATGCTAACTCTCTACCACTTGAGCCACAGCTCCACATGGGATTTTTTAGTGGTTCATTGGAGATAAGAATCTAGCAGGCTTTTGTTGCCTAGGCTGTTTTTGAACGGTGGTCTTCAAATCTAAGCATAATGAGAAGGTAGTTTTCCAGGTGTGAGCCACCGGCATCTGGCCTATTGTTTTTGACAGTCCTGGGGATTGTTTTTCTCAAGGCTGGTACTCTACCATCTGAGCCACTCCACTGCGTCTAGCTTTTTCTGAGCATGTGGCACTGAGGATTCAAACCCTGGTATTCATGCATGTTGAGTGAGCTCTTTACCACTAAGCCACATTTCTAGCCTCCCCCTTACAATTTTATCCAACAACTTGCCTGTCCTCAAGAAAAGGCTTCTCAGTATAAATTATCTAAAGACATCCCTATAGGAAGGTGTCCAAAGATAAGTAAGACAAAGCTCATTCTTGGGAGAGATGCTAAACGTGAGAAGACTGTGACAAATGCCTCCATTTAATTATGTATCATGTTTCAATATAAAAAATTGTAATGATAAATGAGTCAATGTCTTAAATTATTGTGTATAATTTTATAATAGATGTGCAAAATGTAAATGGAATGATAATATAAGTAAAATAAAAAATAAAAAAATGAATCAAATAAATAAAATAAATACAAAATCAATAATGAAAAACATAACATGTAAAAAACATACATATGTAAGGATATATCATATATTACACATGTATAGAAATATCTTTTCCATTGTAGGGCCTTCATTCAGGCCATGGGAACTCTAGCCTGAATTTCTTTTCCTCAAGGACAGTAAATTTTTCCTTCACCCATGGTATAAAAGAGTTACCAGGATGGTGAGATCAAATCCCAACAATGGTATAAATACTGGCCCCAGTTCCAAGACAGTGACTTAATTTTTTAATGGAATCAGTTTATTCAGTTCCATACTGAACATTAAATAAAAAGTAGTGTAGAATTTTGTACATTTATTCAGACATCCTTTTCTTAACCCCAAAGTGCTTCTCGGAATACTACATTGTTTCTTTTTTTGTATGTTTTTTATTGTAAAAATGTTGTACAGAACGTTCACAGTTACATGAGCAAGGTCATGAGTATATTTCCTATTGAGCATTGTTACCTCCTCCTTTGTTTTCCCCCTACCATCCCTTACCTCCCATCTCCACAACTAATCCCCGTGCCAAGTTCAGTGACTTAATTTTTTAGTTTTGTCTTGGCACGGGGTTTGAACTCAAGTAGTAGCAAATCTGCACTTTCCTTCACATTGCTACAAGTTCCTGAGTTTAATTCCCAGTCTAGAAAAGAAAACTGGCAGAAATTCAAAACCAGGGAGCTCTATTAATTTTAAATTTTGTTAACTAATCAATTAATTTTTGTCTTTTGTCTTTTTCCTTTTTTATTTTTTTTTTGGCCGATCATGGAGCTTGAACTCAGGTCGTGGCAACTCTGCCCCAGTTTAGACCACCCTAGGCTGGGTGCAGCCTCAGGACCCTTACCCAATCCCGGAATCCTAGGCCCAGAGGGCTTGCAGAAAGAAAAAAGTGAGATAGCACAAAAAGTGCCAAGCTGCAGAGGGATGGGTGTTTTTTTTTTCTTTGCGTGGTGACCATCCTGTGTCTGAATGTCACGGGTGCAAAGTACACCTCACCTGCCATTGCTGAAGGCTGGCGGGCTAGCAGGGAAGCCATATGCCAACCTGTCAACATAGGCCTTGGGTTCAAATCCAGGTAAGGACAACTACCAATGGCAGGAGATCACAGCATACTCATTACTATGCATAGGAATACCAATTGAAAGAGAAGTTTGTGCATTGGTTGAGCCTAAAATTGGATACAAAAATCCTAGGACAATGATTGGTCTTAATTTCATGCTTTTTCAAGCATGAAAAGAATAGTATTCGTTTAATTATGGTACAATAAATACCTAAGAGTTGGTAGGAATATAGTATATGTCATTCAATCATAGATAGGCGGCTATGGTGCTTTTTACCAACACATATTTATTTGTATACTACTGTCTGCCTATCCTTGTATCGCTGTTTTGGCCAATCCTGGGTCACGATCTCAGCACCTGGGAATCAACTAACAGCTTCATTAGCTAGAGGCTGCTGTGCTCACACTCACTCATTCATGAATTGGACCTGCTAGGCACTGAGTTCAGATCCTGGCAGTGCTAAAAATTTAATCTTGGAGTATGAAGCCAAGTGCGACACCTGTTTTCCTTTTCTGGGAGAGTCCTGGGTGTCAGACATGATGGAGAACACATCTACAAATCTAGATGGTATGTGATAGGATGTAAACAATATAATACATAGTTAGGTGTCATCACAATCAATAAAATAAATGGTAAATAAATGAAAAAAATAAAAAAATACAGTGAATAACTACACCAAACATAATATAGACTGAACATCTGTATGGAAGTTCAATCCTATCTTTAAAATGTATATAAGGAGTACATTTTCCAGGTCTGGGGCTTGAATTCAGGCCTAGGGAACAGGCCTGATTTCCTGGTCTTCAAGCATGGCGAGCTTCCCCTTTCCCCACAGTGCAACAGTGTTACCCAGACCCCGGGTTCAAATTCCAAGACTTGCAGACAAAAAAATGGCACACATAGCCGGGCGCTGGTGGCTCACTCCTGTAATCCTAGTTACTCAGGAGGCTGAGATCTGAGGATCGCAGTTCAAAGCCAGCCTGGGCAGGAGAGACTGTGAGACTCTTCTCTCCAATAAACCACCAGAAAACCGGAAGTGGCACTATAGCTCAAGTGGTAGAGCACTCGCCTTGAGCTGAAGAGCTGAGGGACAGCGCCCAGGCCCAGAGTTCAAGCCCAGAGTTCACGACTGACAAAAAAAAAAAAAAATGGCACACATTCCAAGCCAGGGAGCTTCATTAGAATTTTTAATATTTTTTTAAGTTCACTTTGCCTTTATTTGATACATATTGATTTTATAACATGAGAATTTTTCAAAAAAGAGTTTAAACTTTTACATTTCAGTATAGCACATTGGTGTTTCTATTTTAACCATCTGCCTTGAAGAATGAGAATGAAAATAAGGACATCATTTCTCCCTAGAATGTCCAGACTGTTGAATTTATTTCTATTTACAGTTATTTCTACTATTATAAACTCTCTGCATTTGTGTCATATGAGTTTTCCTCAGTGCCTACCAAGAAATACACTAGGGGAGTCCTCATAGCACAAAAGGTTGGGTTTCAGAATAAAACCTCACTTCTGTGAGGACAGTAGGTACTTCTAAGCATTTTGGGAATAAACTGGATTGTAACATGAAAAACAAAACAATGGGACTGTGATGTATCTCAGTAGTGGAGTACTTGCCTAAAGAGCATAAGACCCTGGCAGAAAAGTTTCCTAAAGCTCAGAATGTTAGAATTTTATGATCTGCATGAACAAACTTCGTTTTTTATTTATTTTTTGGTCCTGGGGCTTGAACTCAGGGGTTATGCCTGTGCTCTTCAGCTCAAGGCGAGTGATCTACTACTTGAGTCACAGTGCCACCTCGGTTGTCTAGTGGTTTATTGAAGATAAGAGTCTCTCGGACTTTCCTGCCTGGGCTGACTTTGAACCAGCAACCTCAGATCACAGCTTCTTGAGTAGCTAGGATTATAGGCTTGAGTCATCGGTGCCAGGAACATGAACAAACTTCTTAAAGATTGATTCTGAGAAAAGAAACTTGGAATACATTTTTAGTATAAATAATTTATAATGCCATGGTTAAGGTACTAATTCAGAAGTATTTATTCATTGGTTGGTTTCTTAGTTTATTTAAAGATATATATATATAGATATATAGATATATAGATATATAGATACATGCATTATAAATATATATACATATATATTATTAAAAACATAGCTTTGAAGTGCACCTAAGAGCTTATGTGCTCATGTACAGTTATACAACTGCACAAGCTTCATTTTTTTTCAGTTTGGTTGGTACCTTAAATTAGGTGGGATTTATTTATGTATTGTCGTTTTGTTCTCTGTTTTTGGAGGATTTCTCTGCCTTTTATTCCCCTACCTCCTCTCCTCACATTTGAAGTCAGCTTGCTCTTTTTGGCTTTGTTATTCATAGCTGATTTTCTACCACTTCAGCTATGCCTGTAGCCTGGCATTTGCCAGTTAATAGGAGATGATATCTCTCAGGCTTTTCTGCATTCATTGGCTTTGAAATTTCATCTTCCAGTTCTCAGCCTCCTGAGTAGCTTACAGATGAGAGCCACTGTGGTGCCTAGGGAGAAATTAGACTTCAGTAAATTAGACTTCAGTTGGTGTATTCTTTCTGCTTTTCTAAGCATGGCATCATCTACTATAGTATTTCTGTGAATGTCCTGGGTCTGAAGTAAGATATATAATATATATGCAAATCTGTATAATTTTCATAAGATGTAGTAAATTAAAATGTGTTATAAGTGTAATAATAGTCAATAAATATAATGAATGAATAATACAAAAAAGCAATATGCAGTAAATATAAGTATGTAGATATTAATAATTTCAAATGTGGATGAAAATTAATTTACAGGGCTGGGGATTGAATTCAGTCCTAGGGAACAGACCTGAATTGCATGTATTCAAAGAGGGTGAGTTTCCCCATTCCCCACAGTGCATTAGAGTTTCCCAGACTCCAAGTTCAAATCCCAGGCCTGGCAGAAAATAAAATGAGCACGCATTCCAAGCCATATTTTTAAATTTTTAAAATTTATTTTATTCTATTTTCTATATTTCATTTATTTATTTATTTATTTAGCCAAGCACGGAGCTTGAAGTTAGGTCGTGGCAACTCTGCCTCAGCTTCCATCACCCTAGTCTGGGTTGGTGCAGCCTCTAGACACACAGCCCATCCTGGGATCCTATGCTTCGGGGGCTGACAGGAAAAAAAAGTGAAAATGGCAAGGAAAAATAACCATGAATTGCGAACTGTTAGAGGTTTCTCGGTTTTCCTTCCATGCATGGTGACCATCCCGGTTCCAAATGACACAACTACAACCTGTAGGTCACCTGGAATTGCTGTCAGCAGGCTGTCAGTGAAGCCATAGGCCACTCTGCACACCTGGGCCCTGAGTTTGAATTCCGGCCATGACATTTACAAAGGGCTGGAGAGCGTAAGAAACTATTGCCTGTCCATAGGAACACCAGAGGAATGTCGTCAATGTCATGGTTGGAAGAATAGTTTGTCAATTAGTCTAGCATAAAATTAAACCCAGAATTCACAAGATGTGGATTGATTTTATTTATAGTTTATTATGCATTAAAATAATAATCTGTGTGTGTGTGTGTGTGTGTGTGTGTGTGTGTGTGTGTGTGTGTGTGTATGTGTGTGTGTTTTCAGTAGTGGGGCCTGAACTCTGGGCCTGGGCATTGTCCCTCAGCATTTCAGCTCTGGTTTAGCGCGGTACCATGCGAGACACAGCGCCATTCCCGGCTTTTTCTGATCGTGTGTTGCAGAGGAATCGAACCAGGGACTCATGCATGCAAGGCAAGCACTATCAAAATGAGCCGCATTCCCAGCCCCTAAAAGAATACTATTGATTAAACGGAGTCCTCACTAAATATCTGAGAATCACTAGGCAGGTAGTATATGTCATTGAATATTAGATAGACATCACTGGCAATATCTAAATATCTAAATATATGTTTATTTTTATACCACCATCTGCATAGAGAAGTATTGCTACTTTGGCCAAACCTGTGTCTTCATCCTAGGTCCTGGGATCCACCTGGTACCTGAATGTGCTAGAGGCTGCCGTGCTAACACTCACACATTTGTGAATTGGGCCTCTAGGCCCTCAGTTCAGGTCCCAGCATTGTTAAAAATGTCTTCTTGGAGTAAGATTGCAAGTGTGATACCTGTTTTCCTTTTCTGTGCAAGTGCTGGGTGTCAGGTATGATGTTTATAATTTGTCTGCAAAACTACATGCTATGGAATAGATTTGAATGAATGTAATAAATGTTATAGGTGCACTCACAATCCATAAAACAAATAAATATATAATAAAATATAAAGAATCATTCCACAAACAAGATATAGACTGAATGTATGGATGTAAGTATAAATGATATAATAAAAACGTCTATAAATGTTATGTTCTCCAAGGCTGGGGCTTGAATTCAGGCTTAGGGAACAAGCCTGAATTCCTTGTCTTCAAGGGAGGAGAGCTTCCCTTTTCTTCCACCCCCTGCCCTAAGTGCATCAGAGTTACTCAGATCCCAAGGTGACATCCCTGGCCTGGTAGACAACAAAATGGTACAAAATCCAAGACAGGGAGATTCAATAGTGTTGTTAATGAATTAATTAATTTTTTGCCAAGCACGGGGCTTGAACTCAGGTTGTGGCAACTCTGCCTCAGTTTCCATCACCCTAGGCTGGAATGGTGCAGCTTCTGGACTCACAGCACATCCTGGGGTCCTAGGCCTCAGGGGCTCACAGGAAAACAAAATGAAAACAGAATAGAAAAAAAGCCACAAACCGCGGAAGGTCAGCAGTTTCTGTTCTCCTTCCATGCAGGTTGACCATCCGGGGTGTGAATGACATGGCTGCAACCTGTAGGTCACCTGGCATTTCTGAAGGCTGGCGCTGTCAGTGAAGCCATAGGCCAACGTGGACACTAAGCCCTGAGTTCGAACCGCGGTCATGCCACTTACAAGGGGTTGAAGAGCCTAAGAAACTATTGCTTGTCCATAAGAACACAAGAGGAATGTGATTAATATCATGGTTGAAAGGGTAGTCCATCAATCAGTCTTGCATAAAATTAGACCCAATAATCACTGGACAGGGTTTGATTTTAATTCGTAGTTTATTATGCATTGAAAGAATACTATTGATTAAATGGAGTCCTAACTAAATACATGAGAATCAGTAGGAAGATAATATATGTCATTGAATACTAGATAGACACCTCTGGCAGTACCTCAATATCTAAATTTATATTTGGGCTGGGAAAGTGGCTCAGTGGTAGAGTGCTTGCCTTGCTTGCCTGAGGCCATGGGTTCAATTCTTCAGTACCATATAAGCAAAAAGTAAAAACCCAGAAGTGGCACTGTGGCTCAAATGGTAGAGTGCTATTCTTAAGCTGAAGAGCTGAGAGACAGCGCCCAGTCCCAGAGTTCAGGCCCCACGATGCAACCTCAAAATAAATAAATAGATAAATAAATTTATATTTATTTATTTACCACCATAGTCATACAAAGTTACTGCTATTTTGGCCAAACCTGAGTCTTGATCCCAGGTCCTGAGATCCACTTGGAAGCTGAATGGGCTAGAGGCTGTGGAGTTGACACTCACTCATTCATGAATTGGGCCTCTCAGGCCTTCACATCAGGTCTCATCATTACCAAAAATTTCTTCCTGGTGTAAGATTTCAACGGTGACACCTGTTTTCCTTTTCTGTACAAGTTCATAATATGTCTGCAAAGCTACATGCTATGGAATAGATGGGAATAAATGCAATAAATGTTATAGGTGTACTCACAGTCCATAAAATAAATGCTAACTAACTAAATAAATGATAAAATATAATGTATCACTCCAAAAAACATGATATAGACTGAATATATTGATGTAAGTATAAATCATATATTTAACATGTCTATAAATGTTATTAGGTGCTTGAATTCAGGCCTAGGGAAGAATTTAGTTCATGCATGATTCTCATAGGAAATGATAGGCAAGATGTATGGCACAACAATTAGTTTTAATTAAGAGTTCATGAAGTGTGACAATAAGAATCACATTCAGGAATTGGAGGCATTGGGAAAGATCCAAGAATCAGTACTCAAATGGTAGATTGGATAGGAACACAGCTCACTATATCTCCTACTCTATCCAAATAGGTAATTAGCATACTAGCTTCAGCTTATGAATGGATGAATATTTTGCCCCATTCCCACCCTGGGGCTGGATCTCAGGTCCTGGGTATGGCCTAGATCCTTAGTGGCTCACAAGCTGATTGGCTCATGTGGACCTATTTGGCTGTTGGTCTTCCTAGACCCCAAGTTCAAATTCCAGCACTACCAAAAGGTTTATCCTGATTTGAGGAGCCAATCCTTGCAACAGTTTCCCTGTACTGTGCAAGTGCTGGGTCTCAGCAAGAATCAAGAAAGCATAAGCAACTCTACACCTGTGGGAATAGATTGTCATCCATGTCAGCACAGTTTTATATGTCATTCTATGCTCACTAAAATACACAATACATCCTTGAAAAAGACACAAAATAAAAAGAATAACTACACTGAATACAAGACGCATACCACACCTGTATGTAAATAGAGATGCTATGCATAAAAGAGCTGGGCTTCTTATTTTGTCCAGTGCTAGGGCATCAAATAAGGCCCTGGACCAGGCCTGACATTCTTGTTTTCAAGGATGGTGAGCCTTCCCTTCCCCACAGTGCAACAGAGTTACCCAGACCTGAGTTCAAATCCCAGCACTGACAAAAGATTCATCCTGATGTCAGAAGCCAGTCGTTGCACCAATTTTCCTCTCCTGTGAAAGTCCTGGGTCTCACCTAGGATGGAGAATGAATACATAGGCAACCGTATAACCATGGGAACAGGTTGTCATCCATGTCAGCACAGTTATAGCTGTCACCATACTCAGTAAAATACACAATATCTCCATGAATTAGACACAAATTTAGGAGAAGAAATGCACTGAATGCAGGTTGCTATCTGCACATGTATGTCAATATAGATCCTATGTTTAAATTATGAATTTAGGAATATAATGGCCTCAGCTTCAGTAACCTCAGGGTGGCGGGCTGCCATGGGCCCATAGCCAACCCTGGGATCTTAGGCCGTGAAGTCTTGCAGGAAAATACACACACACACACACACACACACACACACACACACACACACACACACACACACACACACAGAAAAAAAGCTGCGGGATGGATTTTTGACATTGGTTTCCTTTCCACGGTGATCATCCTGGCTCTGAATGACTCGCCTACAAAGGGTACTTCACCTTGCATTGGCGAAGGCTAGTGGGCTATCAGAGAAGCCATAGTCCCATGCAGCAATGTTGGCCCTGAGTTCAAGTTGGTCCTGACACCAACCAATCGGGGGATTTCCCAAGAGACTCATTCCTATGCATCGGAATACCGATGGAATGTGAGCAAACTCTTGATTGAGAAGTTTCCCCATGGATGGGTCTAGTCTAAAATTAGACACAATGATCCTAGGATGCTGACTGATCTTATTGAATAGTTTATTAAGAATGAAAAGAATCCTATTCCTTCAATGGTGGCATAGTAACTACCTAAGAGTTGGTAGGAATGTAGTTGATGTCATTGAATCCTAGGTAGATGTCTCTGGCACTCTATACAAATATATATTTATTGGTGTACTACCACCTGCCTATCCATGTATGTCTATTTTGTCCACCCCTGTGGCTCAATGTCAGGGTCTGGGAACTGCCTGGCAGTTTCCTGGGCTAGAGGTTGCCTTTTTGACACACCCATTCATGAATTGGGTCTGCTAGTCCCTGAGTTCAGATCCCAGCACTGTCAACAATTGGATCATGGAGTAAGAAGCAGAGTGTGACACCTGTTTTCCTTTGCTCTGAGCATTCTGGGTGTCAGACATGTTGGAGAACATGTCTACAACTCTAGATATTATGTGACTATGTGATAGGATGTCATCAAAATAATAAATGGAATATGTGTTACCATGGTCAATAAAATAAATTGTAAATAAATGAATAAAACAGAAATACAATAAATAATCACAACAAACAGGATATGTACTGAACATCTATGAGTAAGTACAAATCCTATCATTACAATGTATATAAATAGTATGTTTCCCAGGGGTGGGGCTTGAATTCAAGCCTAGGGCCTAGGTCTGACTTTCTTGTCTTCAAGCACGGTGAGCTACCCCTTTGTCCACAGTGCTGCAGAGTTACTCAGACCCTGAGTTCAAATCCAAACCCTGGCAGAAAAAACAGCACCAATTGCAAGCCAGGGAGATAATTTTTTTTTTTTTTTTTTTTGCGAAACAAGGTCTTGAACTCATGTAAGGCAACTCTATTTAACTTCCATGACCATAGTCTGGGGTGCAACCACTGGAACCACATGTGATCCTGGGATCCTAGACGTCCAGGCCTTATGGGGGGGGGGGAACGCACAGAGAAGAAGTGGTGGGATGGAGTTTTAACATTTTGCACCATGATCATTTGGGTCTGAAGGACACGGCTACAAAGGGTACTTCACCTTGCAGTACTGAAGGCTTCCAGGGCACTGGGGAAGACAGTCCTGCAGGACAATATAAACCTAGAGTCCAATCTCAGTCATGTCACTTCTGAATGGCAGGGGATCCTAAGAGAGGGAAGAATGATTGAATGTTGTAAGTGTCACAGTTGAGTGAGTTGCTCATGAATGATACTTGTATAAATTTAGACATCATGATTTCAGTAGGCTGATTGATTTTATTTAATATGAAGCATTAAAAGACAACTATTTCTTACAGGGACACAACAATTTCAGGACACTGATTTACTTAATAGTTTATTAAGGATTAAAACAATAATATTAATTATATGGAAGCATAACAAATACCCAATAATTGTTAGGAATGTAGTCTATATAACTGAATAATGGATAAGCATCTCTGGCACACTATAAAGATATATATTTATTAGCACACTACTATGTGCATGCCAGTCTGTTCTTATTTGGTCAACACCAGAGGCTCAATCTCAGGTCCTGAGAAATGCCTATCAGCTCAGTTTGCCCAAGGATGGCAGGTTGACACTCAATCATTCATGAATTTGGCCCTGTAGGCCATGAGTTCAGATGCCAGCACTCCCAAACAATCGTGGAGTAAGAAGCAGATGGTTACATATGTTTTCCTTTTCTGTGAAAGTCCTGTGTGTCAAGTATGAAGTGGAATACATATGCAGACCTATATCCTATATAATCAATGTAATCAATATTCTATGTGCCATAATAGTCAATAAAATAAATGGTTACTACATGAACAAAACAGAAGGTAAAATGAATAACTACACTGAATGCAATATCGAGTAAATATATGTATGTAACTTTAAATCATATATTTAAAATGTACACAAATAGGATGTTTTCTAGTGGTGGGGATCTATTTCAGGCCTAAGGAACAGACTTGAATTTCTTGACTTCAAGAAAGCAAGCTTCCCCTTCCTACACAATACAACACAGTTACCCAGACCATGAGTTGCAATCCCAGTCCTGGCAGAAAAAAATGGCATCTCTATGCTATGTGACAATCAATTCTTAGGTATTTCATTATTTCTCCTTTAATGAATGTAATTTTTTAAACGCTTCATAAAGTATTGATTAAAATCAATCAGTATCGTAGAATATAATTGTATATAATTTTATCCTAGAATTATTCAAGAACTGCCCATTCAAGCATGACATATATCACATTCCATTGGTATTCATATGGATAAAAATGAGTTTCTTAGGATTTCCTGCCATTTGGAGGTGGCAGGACCAGGATTAGAATTGTAGGCTCCAGCTCCCAACACTTAAACCCGAAGTTAGGGAACTCACTGGTCTGTCCAAGAACATCAGCAAGACCAATGATTAAGCAGGCACCAGTGGCTCTCAGCAGTCCTCCATGATACTTCCAAGGCTGTGAAAGGTGATTCATGGTCAAAGTCACCCTAGACTGGAAAGTACTTGAGACCCCTGTCCAACTTCAGTATCAACAAAGCCAGAAGTAGAGCCGTGTGGCTCCAGTGGTAGAGGTGTAGCTTTGAGCAAAAGCAGCTCATGGACTGTGCCTAGATCCTGAGTTCAATGTCCAGGACAGGCAAAAACAGACATACACAACAATCTGTGCAACCATCCGGCCGTCTGTTGGTTGACACCACTACCAGCAGTTGAGGAAGGTAGAGGTAACTGAGTGGTAAGCAAGAGTATCGAGGTGAATTTGGAGTACAATAGGAAATTGAGGACCTAGTCAGTGAGTGGGAGAATAGAGGATTTCCCAGAGCTTGGGAATGTGACCAGCCCATCTTTCCCATCCCAGGACTTAGATGTCTCAAACAACAAGAATCTGAGACAGAGCTGTGGGCAACAAACTACTGCCAGAACACCAGCAGAAAAATCCCATCGTCAGACCTTCAACATTCAAGAAAACAAAGAATACAAAAAAGGGAAGGATCCCAAAGACAAACTACACTGGGGAGGGTGATTCAATGGAGGGTCTGGCCAAAGGCCTCCCCTGCTTTTGGACATAGTCACAGCCACCAGGGTCCAGAGTTCAAGGGTCCTGATACCACCAAGAATCTGCAGAGGTGCTACAGACATGTGGTGCCTGCCCTGCACTACAGCAAAAGAAGAAACCAGGTGCTCTGTGACAAGATCCAATCACTAAAGAAGGAAAAGACAGACGTGCAGGATTGACAAGAGAAAGAGAAGGAGAAGGTAGCCCAAGTGCACAAAGCACCAAACTGAGCTAGACATCCACAAGCTACCCATACAGAGGCTGGTTTCAGCAGAAAGTGATTTAGAATTGGCACCAGCCCACATGCTGCTTACAGGCGATGACAGAAATGGAGCACGAAGCCCTCACCAGCTGCCTACAGGCCATAGAGCAGGACATGGGGGAGCTCGAGATGGTAGCTTCTGTGGTTACTACTTCAGAAGGAGACTGAAATGTTGTTCCAACAGCTGAATGACGTAACACTTCAGCTCAAGGAAAAGACCAGAAGTTTCTATGACATGGAGCAAGTGAACACAGAGTTTTAGGAGAAGCTGGAAGCACTCTGGACATAGAGGAGCATCAGGAAGAACAGAATCTGCAAGTTCCAACAAGTGCTGCAGAGGCATGATGTACTAAAGAGACTACAGGACAACCTGAGCTGAATGGTGACCACAGGAAATCTGGAGACAGACACGTTCTCGCAGAACCTGAGCGTTGAGAGGACCCTGCAGAAGGAGGAAGACTGGTGGCTGACCGACCAGGTAAACCAACTGACAGAGGAGAAGGAGTGGGGATTGAGATAGGTGATGCACCTAGAGAATAGCTGGGGGAACTGAGAACGAAGCTGGCAGACCCATTGCCCCCTGAGGGTCCATCTCAGGAGGAGCAGCAACTGCAGGCCCACATCTACCGCACGCAGATGGGGTTGAAAAACCTGGAGGAACAACTTCACATCTAGGTCCAGGAAAACCAGAGACTCCGTCTCCAGATTCCGGAGCAACGGGAGCTACTGGGAAGACTAGAGGAGAAAACCAAGGATCGGCAGGAGATCCCCGAGACCCCACGATGTGCATGTGTGTGCAACCCACAGATGGAGGAACAGCTGGCCTTGCTGCGGGACGCTCTCCCCATGGTGAGCAGTGAGAAGGAGGATCTCACCAGCATCCTGGACTCAGAACAGCAGCTGACGAAATATCTGCGGGAACAGCTGGACTGCTCAGATTAGAAGATAGAGGAATGGAAAGAGGTGGCTGAGAGAGAGCCAAATGGCTCGGGGGCTGCAGGAGCAGCAAGAGAAGTCCCTGGCCTAGCTGAAGGAGCTCAGAGCCACCTGTGAGCAGCACATCACTTCCAATGAGCAGCTGTGCTCCAAGTAGTAGGTCCTGCAGTAGCAACTGCAGAGGTAGACCCAGCTGTTGGAGCAGCTGAAACAAGTGCAGTGTCCGACCAAATGGGGGGACTAGGTGGTGTCCCCAAAGTGGCAGGACAGTTTCAAGTGCTTGGAAGTGACAAGTACACCTGCAGGCCCAGCTGAGCTTCCTGGCTTTCCCTGGGGAAGGGGAAGATGTGAACCCTGGAGAAGCAAAAGATGAGGAAGCGACTCTCCTCGATGTGCCCATGGCAGAGGATGGAGATGTCTCCCAAACTGAGGGGCACTTGGCTCTGTGAGCAATCTCAGAGGCTGAGATCCACAGGGGGCAACTCCTTCAGGACTGCTGCAGGCACTCCTCCTCCCTGGGACAGCTCAGTGCCAGATAGAGCCAGAACCACAGGTCCCCTGCCCCGTGATCTGCCACCACAACATGTGAGAGAATGGGAAGTGGGACATGTGGGCATCCGAGAAGAAAATCTGCTTCATCCACAACATGTCTGATGAGGTGGACCTCCAAAGTACTGCAGATGAGCTCCAGCATCGATGCAACCAGCTGTCAGCACATATCCGCACCATCCAGGAATCCCTCCTGGCATTTAAAGGACAGATGTTCATTCTGGATCAGCTGTGTCAGGAGAAAGCAGAGTGCAGGTGCCGGCTGTCTCAAGAGAAGATGAAGAGTAGATAACTGCAAGTGCTGCGGTCTCTCTTACACAGGGTTCCAAATGCTGACACAGGCTGAGCTCCTCACAAGTGCAGTTGCTTCAGAGGGCTCAGGCTCCTGGGTGGTCAAAATGAGGGAGAAGCAGAAAGGTTTTGAAGAATTGCAAATTCAGGATAGTGTGGAAACTGCAAGAGGAGAGGTCAGGGTTCCCTTCCCCGGACACCCCCACAGAGCATGTCCTGCTGCAGATCCCCACATCCAGAACTGCCCACAGCTGGTGCGCTCAGGCTTGCAGTGCTCTGTCCCTTTTTCTGTAGACTGATGGGGATGATGACTCCCTGTGTGACATGCTGAGTCCCAAAATCCTCAGCAGCCACCAGAACTAGGTGGCCAGGTGGGCTTCTCTAGGCCTCCATCTGCCTGGTGATAGGAAGCGTAAACTCTGGGCCGAGTAGAGCAGAGGCTGCTGGGAGGAGGCCCAAATTCCAGGGACATCTAATGGCCCATTGGTGGTCAGGAAAGAGGCCTATGGTATGCTTATCACAAAGAATAAATTGTTTCCAAAGGGAAAATAAAGCCTCCACAAAGATTTGTTCTTCCAGTTATGGGGCTTGAACACAGGGCCTGACCACTCTCCTTGATCTCTAATTGTCTACAAGTTGAGCCCCAACTCCCCTTCCAGCTTTTTCATTTTTGGAATCAAACACAGGGCTTCAGGCTTGCTAGGCTACCACTCTATCACTGAGCCACATTCTCAGCTAGGATGATTCCCTGCCCCCAAACCCATATGGCCAATCCTCAAATAAATAGGAATTAGGGGCTAGGATGAATATGAAGCACAAGTCTGGTTCACATGGAAATACTCCTCTGCCCCCTCTTCGACACCCTTATTTAAAGTTTCTCTTTTACTATTGAGGGATGAGAGAGGGAGAGGGACGTCCGAGAGAGGAGTACCAAGAACAGTGGCCCCCTGAGTCCCACAGCCTCCCACACACAAGTGGTCCTACAGATTCCCGTCTTACCTGACTCAATGTCGTGTCTACACTGTCTCCCTAACCATGCAAGGCTCAGAATGAAATAAATGTCAGCCCTGGCCTCAACCCACACCCAGAGTAGAAGCTCCTAGTCCCAGGCTGACTTCCACTTCTGACTTCCCCGAGTTAGGCTGGACCCACCACTCATCACTGTGTTGGTGTCAATGATCTCATGGATGGATTTCAGGAAGAAGGTCTATGTCAAATAGCAGAAGCAGCAGTGTGAGCAGGGAGGAAGGAGCCGGGGCAATTGGTCTGGGATCTTCCTCCTTGGAGCCATCCTTTCAATCCAGAGCCATCCTGACCTGAAGCATGGCCAAGGCCACGAGGTGGACAAGATAGTGGGACGGGACTAAAGGAGGTACGGGACTAAAGGAGGTACTGCTTTATCTTGGCGCACTTGAAATTTCTAATATTTGGCCCATGCCAATCCCAAAGCCAACATGCAATCCTCTCCTTGTTGTTGTTGTCCATGAGCTGTTGCCCCTGACCTCTTTTTCTCAGGGCTTGCACTCTACCACTTGAGCCAAAGGGACACTTCTTGTTTTCTGATGGTGCATCGAGGATAAGAGTCTCACACACTTTCCTGCCCAAGCTGGCTTGGAAGCCAGATCTCACCTTCCTAAGTAGCTAGGATGACAGGCGTTGGCCACCAGTGCCCAGAATGTGATGCCTTTTTAAAGGATCTTGGCAAGTCTGTAAAAGGAACCCCAAAGGGTCTGGATAGACCATGATCCAATCAAGGAGCTGGGATTGGGAAAGGCTGATCGGGGAAGCCATTCTGTTCCCCAAAATTATAGATGTCAGGTGGTGTTGGATGCATCAAACTCCTAGGCCAACAACCACCAGACTTAGTGGGGAAAAAGGTAGAGAATACCCAAAGGTTACAGTGTAGAAATCTCTGATTTTGCATGCATATGGGTTGTGTGTGTGTGTATGTGTGTGTCTTCAATGTTGGTGGGTTTCCCCTCCCCCACAGTGCCAGAGAGTTAATCAGACCCTGAGTTGAAATCCCAGTCCTGTCAGAAAAATGGTTCAAATTCCAAGGACGGTCTTAAATTTTTTTTGACCAGGAACGTGCCCTATCTTGAAAGCACTCTCTGTGCTATGACATCATTCTATTCAAAGCAAATTTGTTAGCTGGGTGCTATTCTTTGATAACAACTATGGATGTTCACTGATAGAAATACATGTATATATACACAAACACATGCCGTTACTGGCTCTTTTTTTTTTTTTAGTGCAGACCCTGAGGCTTAAACTATGAGCCTAGAAATTGTCCCTGAGCTCCATTTACACAAAGAGCACTTTATTGTGCCTTAATCCATGATACTTCATTAAATGGAGGCATAATTTAATATCTAATAATTATTAGTAATATATTACATGTAATTTAATAATATATAGACATCTAATATTCTATAAATATATTTATATTTAAATGTACAGTAGAATATACATATACATCTCTCTCTCTTTCTCTCTCTCTCTACATTTATATACACGTATTTGCAACAATTTACACATCTATCTCTTTATATATTGGCCACTCCTCGGGCTAGAACTCTGGTCCTGGGAACTGCCTGGCATTGAATTTGTTTGAGGTTGCTGTGCTTAAACTGACCCCTTGATGAATTAGACATTCCAGGCCCTGAGTTCAAATCCCAGCAGTGCCGAAGTCAATAGGTGGAGAAAGAAGCCAATGTTGACTTGATTTCCTTTCTGTGGAAATATTGTGCCCTAGGTACAACATGTAATATCTATGCAAATACATACATATGACATATATTATACTTGTATGCAAATATTATTTTTGCCAGTTATAGGGCTGGAATTCACACACTGGGAAATGCTCCAGATTTTTTTCTTCTAGGAGGTTAGCTTTTACTTCACCCAAAGCACAATAGTGTTACCCAGTCCCTGAGTTCAAATTCCAGGTGTGGCACATAAAATGGCCCAAACTGCTAGCCAGGACCTTAACTGTTTTTGGGTGCAGGCACGGGGCTTGAACTCAGGTCGCCACAACTCTGCCTCAGCCTTGATTACCCTAGGCTGCGGTGCAGCGTTTACACCCACAGATGATCCAGGGATCCTACAACCCGAGTTCAACTCCAGCTCTGGCAAAAATAATAAACCAACAAAGATGGAGGAAGAAAAACCTGGAAGTTTTAGACAACAGTTTTACCTTTGTTTCCTTTGCACTGTGACCATCCTGGCTCTCAATGACTCGGCTTGAAAATTGCACATGTCCTTGCATGGCTGAAGGCTGGCTGGCTGTCAGGGAAGCCTGAGCCCAACCAAGACACCTAGGCCCTGAGTTTGATCCTAGGACTTCCACCTACTCGTTCCTATCTATAGGAACAATAATAGAATCTTTGCAATGTACCAATTGAACTACTGATTAGCTAGTCATTGTAGTATAAGATTGTACGCAACAAATACAGGTCATTGATTAATTTAATTAATACTTTATTAAGTCTCCTACCGTGATTAATTAATGAAGGCATAATTTTAGACCAAATAATTCATGGTAATAGAATATATAAAAATAAGATATGTCATCATTCTTTATATAGAGTTATAAACTAGCATCTACATAAATGTCTGGTTCTCTCTATAACTTTATTTATAGATTCATATACATATGTAAATATGCACACATACTGCAATCTACATATCTATCTGTTTATATATTGGCCACTCCTAGGGCTTCATCTCAGGTCCTCAAATTTGCCTGACAACTTCACTTACATCAGACTGGTGTGCTTACACTGACCCATTCATGAAGTGAGCCTTCTAGGCCCAGAGTTCAAATCACAGAACTGCCAAAAACATAATCCTGGTGGAAGTAGGCAATTGTCCCACTTGTTTTCTTTATTAGTGAAAGTCCTGGGTCTCAGGAATGATTTACATAGGCAAATCTATGTTCAATGTAATAGGATGTAAAAAATGTTATACATGTAATCATACTCTCTAAAATATATAATAAATTAATAAAAAATGAATACACTAACTGCAATATGCAGTAAACATGTGTATGTAAGTATAAATCATGTATTTAAAATATTTACGAATATTATTTTTGCGAGTGCTAGGAACAGGCCTGTCTTTCTTGTCTTCCAGCCTTGTGAGCTTTCCCTTCCCCCACAGTACTGCAGATTTACCCAGACCCTGAGTTCAAATCTCAGACCCCGCAGAAAAAATGATGTGAATACAACACCAAGTAGCCTAATAATTGTTTAAATTTTTTTGATGTATATATGTACGTATGCATGTATGTATTAAGTATTTTTATTTTGTCAAGCACAGGGTTTGAACCCAGGGCATTGCAACTCTGCCTCAGCTTTGATCACTCTAGTCTGGGTTGCAGCCAGTGGACCCACAGCCGAGCTTAGGTTCCTGGGCCTCAAACTCTGACAGGAAAAAAAAATAAATAAAATGACACAGAAAAAAAAAACAGTAACTTGCTGATGGCTGCCAGTTTTACATTTGTTTTCTTTTCAAGGTGACCATCCTGGGTATAAATGACAGGGCTCAAAAGTGATGGTAACCTGGCATTGCTGAAGGCTGTTGGGCTTCCAGAGAAGCCATGGGCCAAAATGATAACATAGGCCCTGTGTTCAAAGCCAGGTCCTGACCCTTACCAATGGAGGGAGATCCTAAGAGTCTTGTTCCTATTCATAGGAATACCGATGGAAAGTTATGAATGTCAAGGTTGAATTACTTGTTTCTGAATGATACTAGCATAAAATTAGAGAGTAATTTTAGGAGGCTGGTGGATTTTAATGAATATTTTTGACACATTAACAGAATTCTATTAATTACATGGACACTATAGTTTCGTGACAGTGGTCGATATAATTAATAATTCATTAAGGATGAAAACAGTAATATTAATTACATGGAGGCATAATAAATATCCAAGAATTGGTAGGAACATAGCCTATATAACTAAATAATGTATAGACATGTATGGCACTCTATAAAGATCTATATTTATTTGTGTACTAACATCTGCATGTCCATATGTTCTTGTTTTGTCAACACCTGGAGCTCAATCTCAGGTGCTGGGAACTGCTTGTCGGCTCCATATGCCCCAGGCTGGTGTGCTGACACTCACCCATTCATGAATTGGGCCATGTAGTCTGTGAGTTCAGATGCCAGCACTGACAAAAATTGAATCATGCAGTAAGACACAGGGTGACACATGTTTTTTTTTTTTTTTTTTTTTCCTGTGAAAGTCCTGGGTGTGAAGTTTCATACATAGGCAATTCTATATCCTATGTAATAAATGTACTAAATATTCCATGTGTTATAGCAGTCAATAAAATAAATGGTAAATGAATAAAATAATAAAATGAATAACTACACTAAGCACAATATGGAGTCAACATACGTGGCTCAATCTCAGGGCCCGGTCACTGTCTGGCAGCTGAATTGGCTAGTGGCTGCTGTGCTGGCAGTCACCCATTCATGAACAGAGCATTCTTTGCCCTGAGTTTAGATCCCATAACTCCCAAAAATGTAATCTTGGAGTGAGAAGCCAATCATGACACATGTTTTCCTTTTCTGTGAAAGTGCTCAGTGTCAGGTAGGATGTATAATTTGGATGCAAATCTATATGCTATGTAATAGGATGTAATAAAGGTTAAAAACATCATAGGCAGAAGAATTGCCACTACAGTAAATGATAAACAGATTGAATCAGTAGTGAATCATTCTAGGATAAAATTAGATGCAATAAGTATAGTTTGTGCACTAAGTTTAATTAATATTTTATTAAGCATTAACAGAATAAAAATTACATGGAGACATAATTAAATAACTAATAATTTGGAGTAGCACATGATGCATAATTTAATAATATATAGACATTGGTCTCATTCTATGAAATATCTAATTATATGTATAGATATATGTATATATATGATAAACAATTATAAGATATTGAGTAATTATTAATAAATGCTTTATTAGTTGTTAACTGGGAGACATCATTAAATGGAAACATAATTTAATACCTAAGAATTGGTAGCAATATTATCTATAATTTAATGATATGCAGAAATCTCTTTTTGTGTACAAAATATTTATATACAGCAATCGCTATCTATTTATACCTTGTTCACTCCTGAGGCTCGGTGGTTGAGTGCTCTCATAGTAAGCATGGAGCCACGGGTTCGATTCCTCAGTGCCACAAAACAGAAAACTCAGAAGTTCTGCTATTTTTCAATCAATTGAGTGCTAGCCTTGAGCACAAGCGTTTAGTGACAGTGTCTAAGCTCTTAATCAAGCCCCAGGTCTGATGCCAAAAAAAGGTAGGATCCTCTAACTGTAATTATAGAAGAACAGAACTTCAAAAACCTCATTAAAGAGCATGCTAGTAATCTGGTGCTGACAGCTGCCACCTAACCTGACTTAGCCACAGGTAAATCGCTGCAACCCAGCTCCACGGGTTACCCATGTCATCCTGGCTCATGCCCGTCGTCCTAGCTGCTCAGGGGCTTTAAAACACAGTCCTGGCAGGACTGTTGCTCCAAGTGGTAGAGCTTTGAGTTCAAGCCCCATGGCTAAAAACCCCTCCCAAGAAAAACACCCGACTAAACCTTTAGATGTGAGCTTGTATGGTTTGTAAATTTTTCCTCCAAGAATGGTGATACTGATGAAAGCACCCTAATTCTAGTGACAGCTTGTGGAATGGAGCTATGTGCTGAGTCGTCCATAGGGTGCTCCGTTCTGAAGCCTGCACATGGTGCTATGTGCTGGGTCTTTCACAGGATGCAGTGTACTAAGTCCTGCATTGGGAGCTGGGTGCTGAACATTTCACAGGATGTAGTGTGCTGAGTGGTGCAAAGACTGCCATGTGCTATGTCCATAACAGAGTGCATTCTCACATGTTGTCTACGTAAGAGCTCCACAACTTTGATGATTATACAGACATGAATATTGAGGCTCAGATAGGTCCCCATGTCAGGAACAAAATTATGTATTACTGAAGACTCATGAGTTGTCTATAGCAGACAATGGTTTGGTTTATTTTTTTCTTGGTCATGACCTTGAACTCGGGACTGAGGCACTGACTCTTACCTCTTGGACTCATGGCTAGCACTCCACCACGTGGAGCCATGGACCCCCTTGCAGCAGAGGCCATTGCCAAGGGGGCAGTAGCTGAAGTCTGTCATCCTGCCTTCTCGGGAAGCTGAGTTTTAAAGATCTGGGTTCCAAACTATCCCAGACACAAAAGGTACCATGAGACTATTATCTCTAATTCACTACTAACAACCTGAAGGGGAAGCTGGATGCTTGAGCTCATGTAGGATATCCTACCTACTCAGGAGGATGAAATCTGAAGAGCATGATTCAAATCTTGCCTAGGCAGGAAAGTCCTTGAGAAACTTAGCTCCAATGAACCACCAGAAAACCGGAAGTAGCTCTGTGGCTCAAGTGGTAGAGCACAAGAATGGACTTGAAGAGGTCAGGGACAGCACCCATGCCAAGACTTCAACTCCTTCAATAGACAACAACAACAAGAACAAAAGGCAGAAATAAACTAACATAGCTGAAGTAGAGGGCTGGGAATGTGCCTTAGTGGTAGAATAATTTGCATATATGAAATCATGGGCTTCATTTCTCAGGACCACGTCACTAGGACAAAGCCTGAAGTGACTCTGTGGCTCAAGTGGGAGAGTGATATCATTCTACAAGAGAAAATAGGTACAGTACTCATGTTCTAAGGTCAAGCTACAGGACTCATGTATATGTGTGTATGCACACACACCTGTGCACACACACACTGTGGTGTGCACACATACACACTCACACACACATACACTCACAGACCTGAGGAAATGTTGTTACACAAAATGATAAAGCACTGGGATTCTGCAACTGAGCTCATGGTCAGCACCCAGGCCCTGTGTTCAAACCAAAACCTAGGCACCCAGAGCCAAACTGGGAGAAGTCAAAGGTTTCAAAACCTGATGAGCTTCACCAATCATAGATGTCAGGGAGCTTTGTGATATCCAACATGTGCTTGAATTTCCCAAGCCTCCGCAAACATAGGAGAGGCATCATAGGCCCAACATTGCCTGCAATGTATCGTTTCATTATGTTCAGTGCCCTAGTTGTCTGCCTGAAGGACTCCTGAATTATATTGAACACTGTAAATGAACACCAGAATATAGTCTCACAAAGGGAGGATAAGCACACAGAACTTGGTCTGCCATCGGAGGTGGCACAAATGAAGGTCTTCTATTAAAACAGAGCACTGGGGATAGAGATAGGTAGGGGTACAAAGAGGTCTTATTCTCCTGACCTTCACTCATCCTCACTAACTGGCACAGATGGAGTTGTTACCGAACTGTACAGGAGTGAGGGCTTTTGTGTGCCTGTTCAGGCAATGAGAAAGTTTTCCTCCAGCAGGACTGTGATGCAGAGAAACCCTCAGGTTACACTGTGAACAGTGAGGGGACCCCCGGAACATGCACTATCTTGAAAGAAGTCTCTCTGTTATGAACTCATTGTACTGAATACAAATTTATTAGGTTGGTACTATTCATCATAGCTACTCGGGAATTTCACCTATAAGAATACAATACATAGACAAAGACATGGAAGTACAGGCTCTTTTTGAGGGGGCAGGTCCTGGGGTGGAAATATGAGCCTATGCATGTTCCCTGAGCTCCTTTTGCTCAAGGGTATTGCATTAAACTTGAGTCCAGCCCCACTTCTGGGTATTTCTGTGATCTCTTAGAAATAACTGTCTCATGGACTTTCCTACACTGGCTGCATTCAAACTAAGTTTCTCTAAATCTCAGCCTCCTGAGGACCTGGGATTGCAGACAGCAGCCACTGGCACCTTGTTTCTTCTCTTCTTCATTTCTTAATCTGGACAATCTGACTTCTTAACAGGGTCATTCCCAAGGTTTTAATTTATAAGTAAACTACCAAATGTTCTTTATAACTGCTTTCCTTTAGAAGGATTTTCTCTCCTCATCTTCCACTCTGGTCACAGGTTTGAGGCCAAAAGTGAGAAATGAGTGTCACCAGATTTGGGAGAAAATATCCACAGTACATGCCAGTTCTGTCACTTAGCATTGAGCTGCTGTGAATTTACTGTCTCAGTATATGAGGGCCGAAAGCTGGAGTGATCCTCATACAGTCTGCATTGCTCCTTTTGCCTATAAAATGATCTAATAATTATGAGTGTTTTGTGTCTCCAACATTAAGTGTCTAGAACCCACTAGGAGCATCTTCATGTGAAGGGTGAAAGTTTTGAGGCAGTGATCGCTTGTTGCTTGTTTCCAGCAGAGCAACACGTGCTGGTAATCCAAACACCTGGTTGGTTGTGTTCCTTTATAAACCCTGCAAATCTTAGCTTGAGGTTCTCCTCCAAGGCTCCGCTGTGTGAGAGTATAGGATGAGTCCCAAGCAATAGTCCGTTTAAATAAAACATTAAAACAGCTGTAAAGTCTGACTGTGGATGTTCTTCGTGGTGGGGATCCTGCAACCTGGGTATAACATATTAGTGGGGGCTCGTCCATGATCCCCTCCAAAAACCCCCCAGATCTCAGACTCCAAAAGTAAAACAGAGCTGTCTTTGTTAATTTGTCTTGTCCTATCATTTGTCTGTTTTACTTTCATTTTCCTTTGTGAGGATGGCCACTCCGATTCATAAGGGGTTGTTGAAGCAGAAGTGCTTGCACCACAACCCTGGAGCAACTGGGAGATGTCCAAGATCATCTTCTGGGGCGGAACCCCTCCATGTGAGGCAGGAGTCCTTGGAACCCCGCTGTCTGTGGCGGCGGGGGCGGTCCTTGGAACACTGCTGTGTGTATTGTAGGTCGGGGGTCCGTTCAGTTTTGGGCTGGAACTGACCAAGAGGGCCTCTGTTAGGAGGCCCACTGTGGCTCTGCTCCTTCTGCTGTGTGGCGTGGGTGTGAAACCCCATCGTGACTTTAGTCAGTGGACCAATTTGGGAGATCTCTACTTTGTAAGGCTTTTTTTTTTTTGTAACTGTAGGGCATGAGTGTGTTTTGTTTGTACTGTTTATTGTTTTTTGGACTGTATGTCTGACGGGACTGGAAACCATAGGCACCACTCCATCTAGCCCCCTAGACTTACAAAAAGAAACTGACACAGAGGGAAAGAAAATTACCCCCTGGTTTTTCAGGGAGATAACTTGGATGAAGAAATGTTTCCTCCCCCATACTCTCCTTTCCAGGTTCATTTTGCAGAACCTGTGAATGATCAAGAGGAGGAGGGAGCTATAGAACACTCGGCACCTGCCCTTAAAGTTTCTGAGGGGCCAGTCACTCGACAATGCCATCATATCAATCCTACTTCTAATGCACCTGTTTTTCCCTTATGCCCCATAGGTCCTGTGGATGCGGATGGTCAACAGCAACTCCAATATTGGCCATTTTCTACCAGTGATCTATACAATTGGCATACCCAAAATGCCCCCTTTTCTGAGAAACCCCAGGATTTAATTCGTTTGCTTGAAATTATTCTCTTTACTCATCAGCCCACTTGGGATGATTTTAGTCAGCTTTTACAGGTCCTTTTTACCACCGAAGAGAGAGACTGTATCCAAGAGGCTGCCCAGAAATATATCCCTGGCCCCACAGGAGCACCTATCAGAGATCCTGCCCTAATCACTACCTATTTTCCTGAGATGCGACCAACATGGGACTACAATACAGTTGAAAGTAGGGAGCAACTCCTCATTTAGGGGTGGTGGATTGCCAAAGTACTAATATGGCCAAAGTTTATGATGTTAGACAGGAAGGAAGTGAAAGTCCAACAGCATATCTTGAGCGGCTCATGGAAGCTTTTAGTCAATATACCCGTATGATCTTGAGACCCAGGAGTCGGCTCAAATGATTATGTTTGCCTATATAAATCAAGCTGCACCAGACATAAAGTGAAAGTTGCAGGCTCTAGACAGACTTGGTGAAAAGTCTATTAGGGATCTTGAAGCTGCGGTGAAAAGGTTTACAATGAGAGAAAGAGATAGAGTAGCAAATACAGGAAAGGAAAGACAGAGAACGTGAAATTGAGTGTGAAAAGAGTGACCAGGCGAAAGAAAAGAGGCCAGACTTGTGGCACTCGCCACTATCGCATGCCGATCATACCTTGTTCACAAAAGGCAGCAGTTTCATTTGAGATGGTAAAGGGTACACCAGTGCAGCATTCACAACGGACACTGAGATAGTGTGGGCAGAAGCACTCCCCCAGGGAACGTCTGCACAAAGAGCAGAACTAGTGGCACTAACAAAAGCCCTAGAGAAGGGAAAAGGGAAGAGACTAAACATTTACACGGACAGTTGGTATGCTTTTGCCACTGTGCATATCCATGGAGCCATTTACCCAGAGAGAGGGCTATTGACAGCTGATGGAAAGGCTATTAAAAACGAACAAGAAATTTTAAGCCTCATCCGTGCCTCATGGGAACCAGTAAATATTGCCACTGTCCTGGACATCAAAAGGTAACTGATTCAATAACTGAGGAAATAACTTGACCGATCAGGCAGCTAAGGATGTGGATCTCCAGCCCAGAGCGGAAGTAGACCCAGGGCCATAAGCTTTGCCTCCTGAGCCTCAGTACTCCCAAGAAGACTTGGGGTAGATAAAGAAAATTTCCATGGACAGAGAAAGAAATGAAGACTGGAAGAAAACTGGTGAGGGGAAACTTATCTTGCCACAAAGATTGGGCAAGAGGATTCTTAGGAGAATCCATCTGGTCTCTCACATGGGAACCCGAAGAATGGAGGACTTGCTCCTAAACTCAGAAGTAAAAATCAGGCAAGGAAATCAACTCATTGAGGATATTGTTAAAAATTTTAAAGGCTGTCAGCTCACCAATGCCCCTAATCAACTGGTTACAAAAGGAGCTTGCCTCCATGGAGATAGGCCAGGTGTGTATTGGGAAGTAGACCTCACAGAAATTGAAACTGGAAAATTTGGATATAAATTTTGCTAATTTTTGTAGACACCTTTTCAGGATGGGTTAAAGCCTACCCAACAATGCATGAGACTGCGAACATCATGGCTAAGAAGATCCTGGAAAAAATCCAACCCAGGTATGGCTTCCCATCCACCATCAGGTAGGACAATGGACCGGCTTTGTTCTCAAAAGTAATTCAGGGAATAGCCACGGCACTGGGGACGGATTGGAAATTGCACTGTGCTTATAGACCCCAGAGTTCAGGGCAGGTAGAAAGAATGAATCGGATTCTAAAAGAGACCTTAACTAAATTGGCCTTAGAGACTGGCCCAGACTGGGTATCGCTGCTTACTTTTGCCCTGTTTAGAGTAAGAAATTCACCCATTTAGCTTGGCTTTACTCCTTTTGAAATAATGTATGTACACCCCCCACCCATTATCCCTAGCCTTCAGACTGAATTGCTTGCTGATTTGGATGATATTGAATTTCTGTGTAAGCTTGACTATTTACAGCTGGTGCATAAGAGGATGTGGCCCCAGCTTAGAGCATTATATGATTCTGCTTCTATTCCTACCCCCCCTCCATTTGTATAAACAAAGGGACTGGGTGTTTGTTCGAAGGCACAACCTAATATCTCTGGAACCACGGTGGAAGGGACCTTACATGGTGCTAATGGCTACACCTACTGCCCTTAAGGTGGATGGCAATGTTGCTTGGACCCACTGCTCCCACACCAGAACGGCTGATCCCTTTGCCCTGGACAACCATGAGGAAACATGGGAATTCTCCAAGCATCCTACCCAACCACTCTGCATACACCTCAAGAAAAGAAAAATGAACTGATTGTTATTGGTATTGTTGTTTAATAGTATGGTTAGGTCAGTTAAGGACCATACCCATTCAAGATCAAGAGCAGTTGGAGTTTATTTTGGGGTTGGAGAAACAAAATTGTGTCTCAGGACCATAAGTCAATGGGGGGAATGAAGGGTTAAAGTTGTGAGGCAGTGACCACTTGTTCCTTGTTTGTAGCTGAGCATCACATGGTGGTAATCCATCCACCTGGTTAGTTGTGTGCCTTTATAAACAATGCAAATCTTTACCTTGGGGCTCTCCTCCTAGGTGCTGCTGTTTAGAGTGTAGGACAAGGCCCTAGCTGCAGCCCGTTTATATAAAACCTTAAAACAGCTGTAAAGTCTGACTCTCAGTGGTCTTTTTGGTGGGGGTTCTGCAACTGGGGTATAACAATGTTTCCATTTTTCTCTAGTACTCCTAGAGATTTAGACTAAGGGTTTGTGTGGAGCGGATCCTCGGTGAATCCCTGAGGAAACCACTTGAAGCCTCCTCAGGAGAATGCCATTTAAGCCAGCTGAGCAGGAAAGTCTCTGAGACTATTTTCTCCAATAAACCACGAGAGAACCAGAAGTGGAGAAGTGGCCCAGAGGGTAGAGCTCCAGCTTTGAGAGAGAAAACTGAGCAGGAGATACAATCCAGACCAGACAGGAAAGCCTGGGAATTGCTTATGTCCAATTAACTACCAGCTGGCAGGAAGTGTAGCTGTGGTCGAGGTAGAGCTTCAGCCTTTAGCAAAGCAGCTCAGGAACACATCAGTCCCTTAGTTTAAGTCCTGGATGGCCACAAGAAAATTCAAAAAGGGAAGGTCAAGTTTATATATCAGTACCCTACCTACTTATGTGTGTATGTATATTACCTCCCATAGTGCAAACTCTGCTTTTATTTACTGGTTTATTTTTCAGATATGCTAGTTGTGCATACTGCATCATTCTCTTCATTTCAGGCCCATTGCTTTTTCTCTTCCAGGGTTCTAGGCCTGTGTCTTTATATGATGCATACTGAAGCTCTCAGCAGCCTTTATTTACATTTTATTATGAGGGCAATTCAGGAACAATCACAAATCAGGCAGGGGAAGAGAAGATCAGGTTTCTTAGAAGTAATCGGTATTCAGAAAAATAAACTTGAGAACATAAAATGCTAGCATACTTATGTAAAAATTGCTATTAAGGAAAAATTGAAGGGGCTGGGAATATAGATTAATGAGAGAATGCTTGCCTAGCATGCAAGAAGCCCTGGGTGGGATTCCGCAGGCACCAGTACACAGACAAAGCCACAATATGTGGTGTTGCTCAAGTAGCAGAGTGGTAGAGACAGTGCCCAAGCCTTGAGTTCAACCCAACAACTGTCAAAGAGATAGCTACCTAGGTAGGAAGGTAGGTAGAGAGATAGAAAGAAATAAAGAGAGAGAGAGAGAGAGAGAGAGAGAGAGAGAGAGAGAGAAAGAGAAAGAAAGAAAGAAAGAAAGAAAAAAGAAAGAAAGAAAAGAGAAAGAAAAAAAAAGAAAGAAAGAAAGAAAGGAAGGAAGGAAGAAAGAAAGAAAGAAAGAAAGAAAGAAAGAAAGAAAGAAAGAAAGAAAGAAAGAAAGAAAGAAAGAAAGATAGAAAGAAAGAAAGAAAGAAAGAAAGAAAGAAAGAAACAAAGAAAGAAAGAAACAAAGAAAGAAAGGAAGAAAGGAAGAAAAAAGAAAGAAGAAAGAAAGAAAGAAAGAAAGAAAGAAAGAAAGAAAGAAAGAAAGAAAGAAAGAAAGAAAGAAAGAAAGAAAGAAAGAAAGGAAAGAAGGAAGGAAGGAAGGAAGGTAGGAAGGAAGGAAGGAAAGAAGGAAGAAAAGAAAGAAAGAAAGAATATTGATAGATGAATCTGATTTTGAAGTCAGAAGGAAAGAAGGGAACACTTCCCAGTCATGAAGCTTTCTGCAGTGTGCCAGGACACCAGCATCGCCTTCACACAACGCAGAGCAGGATGACTGTCTCTGTCCCACTTCTCAGGCAGCCAAGAACCCTAGAGTCAAGATGGCAGAGCCAGGTTCTAACTCAGGTGCTTGGAGACAGAAGAGCAATGGCCCTGCCCCTCCTTGGACTGGGGATTTGCATTAATGATGTGGAGCATGAAATAAGGATAATGGATTGGTAGAGATTGAAGGACCTTCAAATGTGACAAATGGAGAGTCAAAAACCCGCTCCCTAAGACCAGAGAGCAGGGTTTTTTTTACTCTGTTCCTCCCCTCTCCCCCAGTAAACTGGCTCTCTATGGGTAACTTAAAGATAGCCTGAAGCTCCCTTCACCTGAGGGAGGAAGGTTAATTAGTCATCGTTTGAAGAGGCTGAGAAAAGCCGGACCCTGCTGTAACTCTATCAAATGTTTCAGGTTTCCCCCATTGCTGGCTGTGCCTGGAATGAATGAAATGGTTTCGCAGCTCACTTCCTTGTTGAATGTGTATATTCTGCTTCCTAATCCTGCAGGCCTAGTTCTCTGCACCTAGCCTGGCATTTGAAACTGTTTTCTGTCCTTCAAATACAGTGTTACACTGGAGTTCTTCCTGCTAACAGAGCTAGGGCTTGGATTCTGAGAACTTCATTTGAATCCCAGATGGGTCAATAATATTTCTTTCCTTCTTCTGTAGCTCAAGAACTCCAAGAACATTTAGAGTGCAAGTAACTTCTCATCACCAAGGGAAGCACAGGAATTTCTTGAGCATCTGACCTTTCAGAACAGGAAGTCAGAGTTTCCTAGACTTCCCTGTCTTTGCTGGTTTCAGGCAGTGATAGAGACCTCAGCCTCCTGAGCTAGCGTGATGGGCATGAGCTATTGGTTCTCTGCTATGGTCAGAACTGTAATGACATTGACAAGACAAGTTAACTACTTATCACAAATGGCTTGGGGAACATATTAAGACTTTCAACAGTGTGCCTTTCAGAACCCTGTAGGACACAAGTTTATAATGCTAGAGTCTGAGAGGCTGGGCTTATGGATGTGCTACAATTGAATCTTGAGGTCTGACTCCAATTCTTTGTACATCAGCATACATTTTCAAAAAAATATTCTCATAAATAGCAAATAGGAAAATTACTTTGATTATCCCTCACTCTTTTTTCCAGTTGTGTGTCTCAAACTGAAGCCTGGGTGCTGTCCCTGAACCCTTCAGCTCAAGGCAAACACTCTACCACTTGATCCACAGTGCCACATGTGGTTTTTTTTGATGGTTCATTGGAGGTAAGAGTCTAACAGGCTTTCCTTCCCTAGGCTGTCTTCAAACTGTGATCTTCAGATCTCAGCCTCCTGAGAAAGTAGGTTTCCAGAGCCACTGGAATCTGGCGTATTGTTTTGCCAGACCTGGGGCTTGAAATTAGGGCCTGGGTACTGTCTGTGAGCTTCTTTTTTCTCAAGGCTAGCACTCTACCACTTAAGCCACACCACACTTTCTGGCTTTTTCTGAGTATATGGCACTGAGGATTCAAATCCTTGCATTCATTCATGCTGAGCAAGCTCTCTACCACTAAGCCACATTCCCAGCCCAACCTTACAATTTTATCCCTGAACTTGCCTATCCACAAGAAAAGGCTTCTGAGTATAAATCATCTAAACAAATCCCTATAGGAAGTTGTCCAAAGATAAATAAGACGAAGCTCATACTGGGGACAGACTCTAACCATGTGATGACTTGACAAATGCCTCCATTTAATTATATATCATGTTTCAACACTTAATAAACTATTAATGAAAATGAGTCAATGTACTGAATTATTGTGTATAATTTTATAATATATGTACACAACATAATAAATATTATGTGTATAACAATACTAAATACAATAAACAATAAAATGAATAAAATAAAAATAAAATACAAAATCAATAATAATAATCATAATATGAAATAAACATACATATGTACCTATATAGCTTATATTACACATGTATACAAATATTTTTCCTATTGCAGGGCCTTAATTCAGGCCCTGGGAAATCTAGCTTGAAAATCTTTTCCTCAAGGACAGGGAGGGTAGCCTTCACCCAAGGTGCAAAAGAGTAACTTGGACAGTGAGCTCAAATCCCAGCAATGGCAGAAATACTGGCCCCAGTTCCAAGAAAGTGACTTAATATTTGTAACAGAAACAGTTTTGTTTATTAAGTTCCATAATGAACACTGAAAAAAATCAGTGTAGAATTTTGTACAGCTATTCAGACATCCATCCCTTACCTCCAAAGTGCTTCTTGAGCACTACATAATATTGTTTTACGTTTTTTATTTTAAAAATTTGTACAGAGGGGCTGGGAAAGTGGCTCAGTGGTAGAGCACTTGCCTTGCATGCTTGAAGCCCTGGGTTCGATTCCTCAGCACCACATAAGAACAAAAAAGCCGGAAGTGGCGCTGTGGCTCATGGTAGAGTGCTAGCCTTGAGCTAAAGAGCTGAGGGACAGCGCCCAGGCCCAGTGTTCAGGCCCCACGACTGGACCAAAAAAAAATTTGTACAGAGGGGTCACAGTTACATGACCAAGGTAATGAGTACATTTGAGCATTGTTGCCTCCTCGTTTGTTTTTCCCCTACCATCCCTTACCTCCCATCTTCACAACTAACTTCCCTGCTGAGGTCAGTGACTTATTTATTTTTGGCTTGGCATGGGCTTTGAACTCAAGTAATGGCAACTCTGCGCTTTCCGTCACATTTCTATGGATTCATCAAGACTCTGAGTTCTAATCCCAGACTGGGAAAGAAAACTGACAGAAATACCAAACCAAAGAGCTTTATTAATTCAATTTCGTTAGTTAGTTAGTTAATGAATTAATTAGTTAAGCAATTTTGCAACCACGGGGCTTGAACTCAGGTCATGGCAACTCTGACTCAGCTTCACTCTCCCTAGGATGGGGTGCAGCCTCGGGACCCAAAGTTGATCCTGGGACCGTAGGCCCAGATGGCTTGCTGGAAGGAAAAAAAAGCAGAACAGCACAAAATGTGGGGAGCTGTAGAGGGCTCAGGGTTTTAAATTTTTTTCTTTGCTTGCTGACCACCCTGGGTCTGAATGATATGGTTTCAAAGTAGACCTGGCCTGCCATTGCTGATGGCTGGCAGGCTATCAGGGAAGCCATAAACCAACATGTCAACATAGGCCCTGGGTTCAAATCCTAATCCTTACACTTACCAATGGCAGGAGATCACAAGAGACTCATTCCTATGCACAAGAATACAGATTGAAAGAGTAGTTCATGCATTTGTCAACTCTAAAATTGGATGCAATAATCCTAGGATGCTGATTGACCTTAATTGTTTATTAAGCATGAAAACAATAATATTGTTTCAATGGAGTTATAATAAATACCTAAGAGTTGGTAGAAACGTAGTAGATGCCATTCAGTCATAGATAGACAGCTCTGGAAGTCTTTAACAATATTTATTTATTTGTATGCCACCCTCTGCCTATCTATGTTTTGCTGTTTTGGCCAAACTTGGGGCTTGATCTCAGTGACTGGGAACCAACTTGGCTAGAGGCTTCCGTGATCACACTCACCCAATCATGATTTGGGCCTGCTAGGCCTTGAGTTCAGCTCTCAGCACAGCCAAAAATTTAATCTTTGAGTAAGAAGCCGAGTGTTACACACGTTTTCCTTTTCTGGGAGAGTCCGGGGTGTCAGGCATGATGGAGAACACATCTACAAATCTAGATGGTATGTGATATGATGTAAACAATGTAATAAATGTTATAGGTGTCATCAAAGTCAATAAAATAAATCATAAATAAATGAATAAAAAAAGAAATAAGCCGAATAACCACACTAAACATGATATGGACTGAACATCTGTATGGAAGTATAAATCCTAACACACTAAACACGGTATCTACTGAATATCGGTATGGAAGTATAAATCCTATCTTTAAAATCTATACAAGGAGTATGTTTTCCCCGCCTGAAGATTGAATTCAGCCCACCCCCATGAGAAAGCAATGGCGGGAAATCCTGAGATACTCATTTCTCGACCAGGAAAAGTCATGAAATTCGATCGATCTCATCGAAAGAGTAGTTCATGCATGATGTGACTAGGAAATGATAGGCAAGACTCATGGAGTTTCACTTATTTGTAAAGCAGTGTTGATTAAGCATGACAATAATCATCACAGTCATGAAATGAAGGCATCTGGAAAGATCCAAGAATCAGTAGACACATGGTAGATAGGATTCCATCACAGATTATCATCTCTCCTACTCTATACAAATGTGTACTTATTTGCATACTACCTTCAACTTATGAATAGATGACTGTTGTGTGCCCTCCCCTGACATCCCCACCTGGGGGTCTATCTCAGGTCCTGGGAACGACCTTACTCCTTAGTGACTCACAGGCTGGTGTGCTCACATAAACCCATTCGTCAATTGGGTCTGCTCGTCCCCGAGTTCAAATCCCAGCAGTGCCAAAATATGCATCCTGATGTCAGAAGCCAATTATTGCACCTGTGTTCATTTCCTCTGCAAGTCCTGGGTCTCAGATAGGATTAAGAATGCATGGGCCAACCTGTGGCCATGGGAATCGGTTGTTATCATGTGAGCCCAGTTATACCTGTCATCATACACTGATGAAAATACACAATACATCCATGGATAGAATACAAATTAGAATAACTACACTAAATGCACAATACAGTCCACACACGGATTTGAATATACATCCCATGTTTAAATGATGCATTCTGGACAATTGTGGCCCCCCTGGTGCTCGATATCTGTTCCTGGGAACCGACCAGCTCCTTAGTGGCTCACAGTCTGGTGTGATCATGTGGACCCATTGGGCAGTTGGGCCTCCTAGGCCCAAAGTTCAAATCCCAGCACTGCCACAATTCACCCTGATGTGAGAAGCAAGTCATTGCACCAGTTTTCCTGTGTCGTGCAAGTCCTGGGTCTCAGCTAGGATGGAGAATGCATAGGCAACTCTATACTCAAGGGAATAGGTTGTCATCCAGGTCACCACAGTTATATCTATTATCCTATACTCAAGAAAATACACAGTACATCAATGAATATGACACAAAATAAAGAGAATGACTACACCGAATGCAAGATGCTGCCCATCCATGTATGGAAATATAGATCTTCGGTTTAAATGATGAATTTATGACTATATTGGTGCCCACCAGGGCTTCATCTCAGGTCCTGGGAACGGCCTACCTCCTTAGTGCCTCACAGTCTGGTGTGTTCACTATGACCCATTACCATTTGGGCCTGCTAGACCTTGAGTTCAAATCCCAGCACTGACAAAAGATTCACATTGATTTGAGAAGCCAATCGATCCACCTGTTTTCCTCTCCTGTGAAAGTCCTGGGTATCAGCGAGGATGGAGAATTCTATATAGACAACTCTATATCCATTGGAATAGGTTGTTATCCATGTCAGCTTAGTTAGAAGCCAAGTATGAAACTTTTTTCCTTTTCTCTGAGAGTCCTAGGTGTCAGGCATGATGGAGAACACGTCTACAAATTTAGATTCCATGCGATAGGATGTCATCAATGTAATAAAGGGAATGAGTGTCATCATAGTAAAATCAATGGTAAATAAATAAATAAAACAAAAATACAAGGAACAGCCACACCAAACGTGTATGGACTGAACATCCATAGGTAAGTACAAATCATGTATTTACAAAGTATATAAATAGTATGTTTTCCAACCCTAGGGCTTGAATTTTGGCTTACAGTACAGGCCTGACTTTCTTATCTTCAAATACAGTGAGCTTCCCCCTTCTTCCGCAGTGCTGCAGATTTACCCAGATTCTGAGTTCAAATCCAAAGCCTTGCAGAATAAACGGGGTGAATTGCAAGCCAGGGAGCTAACCTCTTTTAATTATTTTTTGGTCAGCAGGGGGCTTAAACTCAGGTTGTGGTAACTGCCTCAGCTTTGATCACTCTATGCTGGGGTACAGCCATTGGACCCACAGTAGATCCTGGAATCCTAGACCCCCAGGCCTTGTGTGGCAAAAATGTACAGAAAAAATGCAGCGAGATGGCCTTTTTATGTTTTCTTCCTTTGTACGGTGACCCTCCTGTTTCTGATTGACACTGTTGCAAAGGGTACTTCACCTTGCATTGCTGAAGATTGTCAGACCATTGAGGAAGTCATAGGTCAACATGGCAATGTAGGCCCCGATTTCGAATCCCAGTCCTGACACCAATCAATGGCAGGAGATACTAAGAGATTCGTTCCCATCCATGGGAATAACAAGGTAATATTATCAATGTCACAGTTGAATGAGTTGATGGTGAATGATGCTCTTATAAAATTAGACAGCATCATTTCAGGAGACTGATTTTACTTAATATTTATGAAGCATTAAAAGAATACTATTACTTACAGAATGCAATAATTTCAGGATATTGATTGATTTACTTAATTGTTTGATAAGAATGAAAACAATAGCATTAATTACATGTAGCATTATAAATACCCATGAATTGGTAGGAATGTAGTCTATATAACTGAATAATGTATAGACATCTCTGGCACTCTATAAAGATATATATTTATTAGTGTACTAGCATCTGCATGTCAATCTGTTCTTATTTTGTCAACCGCTGGGGCTCAATCTCAGGTACTCGTAACTGCCTGTCAGCTCAATTTGCCACATGATGGCAGGCTGACACTCACTCATTCATGAATTGGGCCTTGTAGTTCAGATGCCACTACTCCCAAAAAATGAATCGTGTAGTAAGAAGCTGATGGTGACACATGTTTTCCTTCTCTGTGAAAGTCCTTAGTGTCAGGAAGGACGTGCAATACATATGCAAACCTATATCCTATGTAATCAATGTAATCACTGTTCTACGTGTCATAATAGTCAATAAAATGAGTAGTCAATACATGAATAAAACAAAAAAAAATTAATAACTACACTGAATGCATTATGGAATCAACATATGTATATAAATATAAATCATATTTTTAAAATGTACACAAAAAGGATGTTTTCTAGTGGTGGACATCGATTTCAGGCCAAAGGAACAGACTTGAATTTCTTGTATTCAAGGAGGCAAGCTTCCCCTTCCCAGATAGTGAAACAGCAGGGTTACCTAGACCATGAGTTCAAATCCCAGTCCAGGCAGAAAAAACATGGCACCTCCATGATATGTGATGCCCAATTCGTACGTATTTCATTTGGCCTCCATTTAATGAATGTGATTGTTTAAATGCTTCATAAAGTATTAATTAATATCAACCAGTGTCCTATAATGTAATTGTGTATAATTTTATCATTGAATCATTCAAGTAGTGCCCATTTAATCATGACAAACATCATATTCCTTTGGTAATCATATGAATAGAAATGAGTTTCATAGGATCTCCTGCCATTTGTTGGTGGCAGACCAGGATTCAAACTGTGGGCTCCAGCTCCTACCACTTAAACCTGAGGATATGTAACTCACAGGTCTGTCCAAGAACATCAGCAAAACCAATGATTAGCCAGGCATCAGTGGCTCTCAGCAGTCCTCCTTAAAACTTACAAGGCTGTGAAAGGAGGATCATGGTCAAAGTCACCCTAGGCAGGAAAGTCCTTGAGACTCCTGTCCAACTTGTGCCAAGAAAGCCAGAAGTAAAGCCGTGTGACTCTAGTGGTGGAGAGCTAGCCTTGATCAAAAGCAACTCACAGATTGTGCCCAGATCCTAAGTTCAAGGTCTGGGAACAAACAGACATACACAATAATCTGTGCAGCCATCCTGCTAAAGCAGGTCACTCTCTTGTCCCCAACTGGCTTGGACAGAGTTCTGGGGAAAGGGGGTGCTGTCATATTGACTCCGCCCATTCTGCCTGCATCACAGGATTCAGCCACACCCCCATTGTTTCATTGTTCTTTCTGACCAATGGGATACAACAATGGTGGCCATGCCCACATTCCATGCTGCCCAGTAGCACTGTGATTCCCCCTGTTTGTTGACAACACTACCAGCAGTTAAGGAAGGTAGAGATGGCTGAGTGGTGAGCAAGAGACTCCAGACCTAGGAGGAGAGGCCTTCCTCAGGCCCATCATGTGCCTGCCTGAGCACCTGCCCCTCCCCCCTTCCCCATGGAGCAGCATTTCAAACCTGGTGCTTATGGGTTCAGACACATGGATTCCTCAGGCAATGGTGTAATGGTGTGCCACGAGCTAGCTTGTGGCTCTGACCTGGTCCTGGCTGCCCTGTTCTCTGCTCAGGGCCTGAGTGTCTGTCATGCCTCTGCCATTGCTGCTTGCCCCACCTTGAGCAGTTGCCAACAACTTCTGCCAGCAACACATGTGAGCCCCGCACCCTGCTACTCCATATCCCCCTCACCTCCGACCTGGAACCACGCCTCCCCTGTGCCCCACAGTCTGGCCCACACACTGACACAAATGTGCCCCAGGTGTGGGGGTAGGTGTTGACCCGAGTATCCCACCACCATTCCCAGCGGCTAGTGTCTCAGGAAACGGGGAGATGCAGGGTTGGGTGAAGAGTGGGTGCCACAGATCCTCTGGCCTGGAGCAGTGGGAACCACACAGCCTCACATCAGCGCCCTTCCTCTCCCTGGTGGGAACCCAGTGGCTTTAATCAGAGGTGGGGAGCAGCATGTCTACCCCTGCCTTCTGGGGTCTATTCCTTTTTTTTCTGGAGATGGGAGATGTTGGATACAGAAGATAGACACCCTTGCTGTGTGAGCCCTTGTCTTCTGTGCTCGGTCAATCTTTCACCTGAAGACAAAGAGACACAGAGAGACAGAGAGAGGGACAGAGAGAGAGAGAGATCATCTTTTTCCTTGTACAGCCTGACTGTGCTCAGGTGAGTAATGAGTTGGCAAATTGCAGGTGCTGCATGGATGAGACTTCTGTCACCGGTCTGGATGTGTGTGTGTGTGTGTGTGTGTGTGTGTGTGTGTGTGTGTGTGTGCGGGTGTGTGTATGTGTGTGTGTGTGTGTAGAAGTGGGTTGTAAAAAGGAGGCTGAATGTTTTGGTAACTTCTACCTGCTATCTTTGGGGCATGTATGGGCTTCACAGCTGAGGTCTGGGGGCCTGGAATGGTGAGAGGCGTGAAGGGGACACAGCACACTTAAATTTCAAGAACAAGGGATCTGTGTGCAATGGAGCTGTGTACTCCCTTGGGCCTGGTTGGTGGCAGTGCGAGCTTGGGAGGACCTGGGAGTGCGGCCTGCAGGGGATAGCTTCCTAGGGGGACAGAGAGCAAGGCCAACACTTAGTGAGGATATGAGCTATGCTAGTATGGAGCGCAACAGCATAGGTCAGACTCTGGGTCTTCTCATCATGATGTCTGATAGGCGAGGCCAGCCCTATTTTATATCTTGAGCTATGATCTTCAGATCTCAGCCTCCTGAGTACCTAGGATTATAGGCATGAGCATCTGGCACTGGGACTCTGGTTCTTTATGGTATATTAGGGTTTGAGCTCAAGGCCTTAGGCTTGCCAGTCAGGTCTTCTACCATGCGAGTCAAGCTTTTCTGTCTTGGGCATTTCTGAGATGGAGAATTAATATATGCTCAGGCTAGGCCAGATCATTTTCCTCCTATCTGTGACAGGCATGAACCACTAGACCCGGTCTTCTGTAGTTGGGATGGTAGACATATAGCGCCACGCACAGTCATTGGTTTAGATGGATTTTCCCAAACTCAGTCCATGGCAGCCGATTCTTGACCAGAGGTGAAGCTCTGGGTTGGACCTCGACCATTCGACTTCAATCTCCTCATGTGACAGTTGTGAGGAAACAAGGGATTAATACAGAGGGATCTCTGGAACAGGGACAGGCACAGAGGGAGGGACCATCTGATACTGTTCTTGGCAATTCTGTGAGCATATGTTAGGAAGATACCTGGAAAGATATCCGATGATGTGTGTTATTAATGGTGCAACAGGTAAGGGATTATGAAACAAAACATGGCTCTCTTTCTTTATTACCCTATCCCCATGAGTAACGGGATCCTTCACTTTGTTCAGTTATGAAGTTGGGGAAACTGATGCACAGAGAAGCCGGGTGACCTACTAATAACTTCCAGCTGACAGGAAGCTCGGCCTGACTTCTCTGCCATCCTTCCCAGGACAATGAGTGCTATTCAGTCCACTTCTTGTGGTGGGAAGTCCACTTCTTTTCAGTCACTGGGCTTGAACTTTGGGCCCGGGGCAGCTCCCTGAGCTCCTCAGCTCAAAGCTAGCACTCTACCACGTGAGTCACGGCACCTCTTCCAATTTTCTGGTGGTTCTTTGGAGATAAATGTCTCACAGGTGTTCCTTCCTGGGCTGGCTATAAACCACGATCTTCATATCTCAGCCTCAATTGTACTTCAGCTTATAGGCCTGAGCCACCAGCACCTGGCTTAAGTGTAATTCTGACCTTCTTTCTTTCTCTTTCACTCTCAGGAACTGATTCAATGCGTGCTGGAGGAGGTGAACCAGCATCCCCATGTGGTTGGAACCAAGGTGGCCCTCTCATTCTGGAGGTAGGCTGTGGGTCAGGAGCTGTCTCACTCAGTCTATTGTACCAGCTCCATGAGGTAAGTCCCTCTGTGCCCTGTCTACAAGGTGACAGTTATCCATTGTCCATCTAGCCTTCCTGGACTCCGTTCTGTGGTCAATGCTCTTTTCTAGAAAAAATTTTCTGGTTAAAATTATGATACATAGTTACAGAATGAAAAGGTAATTCATCTTAAGAAAGTCATTTAGGGTTCTGGGAATGTGGCTTCATGGTATGGTGATTGCCTCGCATGCATGAAACCCTGGGTTCAATTCCTCATAAATAGCAAAGGAAACACTGGAAGTGGTCCTGTGCCTCAAATGGTGGAGGGTTAGCCTTGAGATAAAAAAGAAAAGCTGAGGAATAATTCCCAAGCGCTGAGTGTCAGCTCCAGGACTGCAAAAACAACAACAGCAACAACAACAACAATGAACATTTAATTAGTAAATGAAAAATAAAGAACCCATACTTGGAATGTATAATTGCTCCTTCCATACTGATACCTGACAATAGTCCCTAATTAATGTACTTTACCTGTGTTAGGATTCTGTGTTGAAAAAATATTTTGTTCATTAGGTCATATCAATTAATGCCAGGAATGTGCTTAGATGTTAGGTGATTATTTCTGGAAATTCAAAGATTCCAGGCTTTTGAGTGTGGTCACTGCTAATCACAATGAGAAGGGTAGTCTAAGTGAGATTTGGAAACTCTTTTGGCAAGTCATCGCACCAAAAAGGCAGAGGCTAATTAACAGTTGTGAAGGAAGATAAGGAATAATTCCAGATGGAAAGAAAAAATAATAGTATCTAAGGTATAGCAGAAAGCATTCTAGGGAATTATTTTTGGTTATTGAAAAACTAGTTATCAACTAGGTTTATTCCTCGTTGCCTTTAGCATTCAAAATATCCTAGGTTAGTTCTTAATCTCTGTGTGATAAATGTATCTCCTTCTCTGATGTTCTTTCATACCTGATCTCGTTTGCTTTCTAAAAATCTGTCTTTCTATATTTCTCTATGAACATTTTCTGATACTAAATACACCTACAAAGATGAAAGGGGATGCTAATATAAGAGTCCCATAGCTCATGAGTCATGTAACAAAATGGGAAAGGAGGACATATTTATTGCTAACTCAATTATTCTGAAAAGCTGCAATGTCACATCATTTGGTTCAGATTTCCATTCTTTGTCTACATAGTGACATTAAGTGTACATAAATGCAAATATGAGCCGGGTGCTAGTGGCTCATGCCTCTAATCCTAGCTACTCAGGAGGTTGAGACCAGAGGATTTTGGTTCAAAGCCAGCCTGTTCAGGAAAGTCCATGAAACACTTATCTTCAATTAACCCCCAAAACCCGGAAATTGTGTTATAGCTAAAGTGGTAGAGTGCTCAGTTGAGCTGAAGAGCTGAGAGACAGTGCCCAGGATCAATGTTCAATCCCCACAACCAACAAAAAAGTGCAAATATGGCTTTAAGTTTCCCCCAAAGGAAAGTGAAGTCAATAGTAATCTTCCCAAATGATTTAGTAGTGCACCTACTTTGGCTGAGTTTTTTGTTATGGCTTCTTTGCTAAACATTTCTCTTCTTTAAAAATGGTCAGATATTAGCTATATAATAAACTTCATCTCATATTTCTTGGTTCAAAAGAGAAGTCCATACAGTTGATGTCACTTAGCTTTCTTACTGTCTTAGTTCAAAGCCAACCCAGGCAAGAGAGTCTGTCAAACTCTTATCTGTAATTAAATACCAAAAAAGCCAGAAGTGGAGTTTTGGCTCAAGCAGTAGAGTAATAGCTTTGGGCCAGGTGGGAAAGAAAGACAACTGGTCAGGGACAGGGGCCAGTCTCTGAGTTCAAGCCCCAGAACCAGCACAAACTAAACAAACAAGCAAACAAAACAAACCCTGGGTGTTTCTTTGGGACTCTCCTTAAAATAATGGTGATCTGAGAAGAGGCTGCTTTTGCTGATCATACTCACTGGATCCTGCTTTTCTGGAATCCTTATTGTTATGGAAAACACAGGACCAGAATAAAGGAATTGATAACTGATTCCTGCAACAAGAGAATCATCTCAGGAGTGAAACATCCATCCATAAGACACTTTAAAACCTCCATATCTTTGCTTCTTTGCAATAGAACACTTTTAAAACAAAGTTACTTTCTTTTGTTCTATGCTGGCCTTTAAATGGTATATTGTTTCCTTTTATAATACTCTCAACCGGAATTTTACAGACAAGTTTTACATGAGTAAAGGACACACTCAAAAAAGTCAGAGACATAGTTTCCTTCAAGCCTTGGATTCTTTTCTTGTACAGTAAAAAGGAAAGCAATAGATAACTTCAACTTTGTCATTTCTCTATGTTCAATTTCTCTCCTGGGATCAGTTTCCACATCCATTAAAAGTTACTTCCATTTTCTTCCAGTAACAAACTATGGTGCTGCTCCAGGAAAAATATGAATGTTTTCTTGTTTCATTGAAATAGCACAAGGACACTTTTGGACATGAGGTAACACGTGTTTCAGAGCCAACTTAGTGAAGAGAAATGAAATTTAAATTGCTTATAAATACTTTATCCATGAGAACATTTTGTTCAAACTTCTTATGTGCTCTGTAAATTAATGTGAATTTTAAATGGGAAGAAGGTCCTCAGATCATTTTTTGTGAGTCTATGTGCTGTGCATTAATTTCCCAAGTGTACATGAGTTAACCGTAAGAGAAACAATAGCAATTATAGGAGAAAAAGAAGTTCTGTGTTTATGTATAAGTGTTCACTACAATATAGAAGAATCTACAAATAAGATAACGATAACATTGAAACAATAAAGCCAAGTCCAGTATGTAGATTTGTGGAAGTGATATAGAGAAAGCATTATTGCTAAGTGGAACATGAAGCATGAGGCCACTCCTTTTCTAAATCACGCTTGCTATTCACCTAAATGTGCAAAAATGAAAATGGAAGAATGATTCGGTTTCCAACGCAAGTCAGATATGGGAAAATAGATTTAACTGGAAAAAAAGAGTCCATCTTAGGAGAACAGGAATTATACTAGCAATGAAACTGGTGGCTATGATCACATTTCTTTTTTTCCTTTTCTTATATTCTTTTTTTTTTTTGTTCGTGGCACTTGAAATATGGGACAGGTTGCTGTCCCTCCGAAATGCAGCTCAAAGCTAGTGCTCTTCCACTTGAGCCACAGTACCACTTCCAGTTTTCTGGTAATTATTGGAGAAATGAGTCTCCAGGACTTTCCTACCCATGCTGGCTTTAAACCCAGTCCTCAGATCTCAAAACAACTGAGTTTATGATCACATTTCTAACAGTTTACACTCAGGATATGTAATGTATAATGTTCATCTATCTTTACATGAATTCTCAAGTTAAAAATCTGGGCTACAGGTTAGACTTTACACTCACAAAAGTGTTTGAAGTTTAAAAGTTGATACTCCTGGAAAAATAAAACCTAAGAATGTAAAGGAGTCTGGGAAGTTCAATTTGCATCCAGCTTGGACAGTATAGGCTTTGCGACACTACCTATAATTAACCAGGCAAAAGCTGGAATACCACTCACGAGCAAGATTGCTGAATAACAGCTTTAGGTTTTTGTATACATACGTACAAACATACACGTACACACAGAGGCACTTATAGGTGCACACAAAAATACACAAATGAAACAACGCTCAGAATACGTAGAAAACAATAGATAGTAGGTCTTGAGTAAGATTAGAATCAAGTGATAATTTTTATTATTAGCAAGCCCTCACCTGAACTTTCCCCCAGAAGTTGAGAATATTACATTGGTACGGACCAGAGATTGTAAGAGAGTCAAACAATCATTATTAATGGGATAGGATCCATGGAGGAATGAATCAGGGAACCCTGCAGATGCATCTGAAAATGTTCATATCCTGTGTCAAATGTTAAAACATCTTTGAAAATAGTACATAAACAGTCTGAGCAGTCAGTCTAATGGATAAGATCAGAGGAGAAGTTCAGAATTGCTAGTCTGTTATAGATTATATAAACAAACTATGGCAGGGCAATGTGCTACAAGCCTGGAATTCTTGCACTCAGACAGGAGATTAGAGAGTGGAATTACATAAGGATACCTTCCCTGGACCACGTGAATAATTTTGTCTCAGTAAAACAAACCAAACAACAAGAAAGGAATATACAGTTGGAAGTCATTATGTTTTGAGAAGTCAAGGTTCCTAATGAATGCAAATCATATACATCCTCACTTGTGTTTTAAATGCTCTCATCATTACAGAACATTCCTAGATGCAAAATAGCTCATGACTCCCATCCAAAAATTGGCAAAAGTAAGAAAGCCTCATTCTGTTGGATTCCAAATAAATGTTGAAGGATTACAAAAGCTTAAGTCTGGAGAAATAGTAAAGTTTGCCTAATGTAGGACTTTGTAGACCTTGTTAAATTAGAATTTACATTTAAAATATATTTTTTGGTTTTGTTTGTAATTTCATATTCTATAGGATACTACAAAATTCTTTTTAAGTAGAGGGATTAAGTGAAAAATTCACAAATGATTCTGGCATTCTATTTGCCTAGATATTCTTTCAAGAGAGTTATAATTAGAACATAGTTAATAGATAATTCACCCAGTTCATGTATACCATGTTAATGTGAATAATCCAGCAGAGTTGCCAACAAATGGATGACATGAATTTATAAATTTAGAAAAACCAATATTTTAAGGGTTTGCTTTAATATGGTATGAAGAGAGTAATTGTGTGACATCTACTTTCTTCTACCTATATGTAATACAGGAAGCCATTTCCTTATTTACGTGCCTCTGTATACATGAAGAAAAATGCTAGGTTTGGGGTTTGTTTTCAGTTTTGTTTTTGTTTTATTGGTTCGTCCTAGAGCTTGAACTCTTGGCCTGGGCAGTGTCTCAGAGCCTGTTTATACTCAAGGCTCGTGCCCTACCACTTCACCCTCAGTGCCACTTGAGTCTGGCTTTTGTGGAGAAGTTTTTTGGAGATAAGATTCTAAGAAACCTTCCTGCCTGGGTGGGCTTTGAACCATAATTTTCCTATCTTTGCATCCTGAATACCTATGATAGTTAAAAAAGTATAAATATAAATAATATTTGCATGTGTTCTGATCTCAAGAATACCAGTGGAGGAAAAATGATGCAGTTCATTTTATTGTGGTGTTCTTTTCAGAACAAGGAGGGCCTCACATTAGCAGAGGTGTAGTAATTTTTCAAAATAGAGATAAGGTATTCATGATGTGAATTAAGGAATTTAAAGTTGCCCCTTACAAGTTGGGAACTGTTGGGCTAGGATGACTTTATGGCTAAAATCTTGGGATTGATGGTCATAGAAATAATAGCTTACTCTGATGAACAATTGTTTACTCTTGAATTAATTATTACACATGCTTCATAGTCTTATCCTCTACCAGAATGTGGCTATTTTTCTGTTGACTTCTCAATCTGTAACACCCCATTAGAAAATGCATCTATTGCAGAATTACATAACATGCAAACAGGTACTCTTTTGAATCTCTCAGGAATGTTGCGAATTTAAAAATGAGTAGTTATTAGTCATACGAATTTTGAAGAACACATATATTCTGTCCTCTTAACAACTTACTTACTTTTAAAAGTTATGGGTTTCCATAGCATTAAACTGTTTTCTGTTTTAGAATGAGAAAGTACTAAATTTATTCTTTTTTGAAAAATTTGGCAATTATATTGTGAAAATATTTTCTAGTTGGATAACATTCAAGTTGATGACCCGCTGATTAAGAAGGGGTAATTAATTCAAATTAGATGCCAAATAGTATTGATTTTTAAAATATTACTACATAAAGAATATTATTTACTGTGCCAATACAGTGAAAGTATATTTTACGCAGCTTATTTTTTTCAATTTTATTATCAAAGTGATGTACAGTGGTGTTACAGTAATTGTAATGAATTAAATCATAACTTTTCAAACTTGTTAACACTCCCTCATTTTTCTCACAGTTTTACTTCACCCATTCACCCCTCACAACTTTCAATGTACGTTTCCAACATATTGTCTTGTGAGTATTGCTATTGCATTGGTTTTCTTTTGTCCTTTGTCTCACCATTATGCTTTTCCTCTTCCCTTTGCTAATTAAGGTAAATATATACACAATACAAAATGAAATACAGCAGGGATAAACCATAGGGGAAAAACCCAAAGAAATCAGAAATCACATAGTTCATCAAAAACAACAACCACAAATGAAAAAAATCTGGTTCCATATATTTGAATTCATTTTGCTTAGCATCAGCTAATATGGTTATATATACGCATAACAAAGCCACTGGAAAATAATAGCTGCATGGATACTATATCATGAAACAGCATGTTAACTTTTTGATGGTAAGGGTGGAATTAAGATTGATGAATTCGTGGTTCTGATAAAGGATTTTCAAGAGTTTTAAAGTTATGACAGGTACATTTTAATTGTTCAAAATTTTAACAACTTAGCCTATTAAGAAAATTTAAAATTGCCTGGAAGAATAGGCTTTCATGCAAAGAAATCCAAGGAGACTTAGTAGAGAGGGAGCAATGTGGATGAAGATGGCTCTTTTTCACACTAAACAATCTGACCTCAGAAACCTTGCTGTAAGTCCTGTAGGTTCCCTTGGAATTGTCTTTACCCAGGAACTATATTCTCACTGTTTGAAACAAGGTTGTATTGCAATTTAAATTCAAAGTTCTTAAAAAAATGAGGCTTCAAAATTTGTGAATTTACCTTTAATTTCCAAGCAGTTATTCTCTGAAAAAATAATTTGAGTCAAAATATTTAAGGAGAAAGTGCCCTTCACAATGGAAGAAGGTGTTGGGATTACACATTTCTGTTTGTAACACTTTCCACAATGTCTTTGGACGTAAAGCAGTGAAACACAGAAAAAAATCTGATTGTATACTTCAAACCAATGATTTCACATTTCTAAGTGACTCACAAAAAATAATATCCTTATTAATATCAGATAGTGAAGACTTCTGTTATTACATATGCTAAAAAGTTCAAAAAAGAATTGAGCAAATGAAAATGTTAATTAAAAAAAGTTTTCTTAGAAGCCTTAGCTAAGTGTATTGTCTTCAGCAGTGAAGGGAGGTCAAAACTTTTTTATATAAATTGTGTTAGTATTTTTACTCCCTAAAGTGATTTTACAGAGCCCATTTAGCTCACTACAATGCAGAACTGATTGAATGAAGACATGAAAATAAATTCCACATCCAAATGAGGCAACTTAAAGAGTTTTAAAAGAGAAATAATGAAGATGTAGCAGTGGTGGAGCCCATATAGTCCTTCAGGTTCACTAGACCTGAAGCCAAGAAGCTGTGATTAATTGGAAATCCGGCAAGAGCTAAGATGAGGACATAGAAGTAGGACATAGAAGCATTGTCCTTTTGTAACAGACACTGTCTTCCAAGTTATGGGTGATTTAACTGTATTCTCCTCCATACATCTTGGTGAAGAAATGCAAGACCAAGAAAAAAATAATCTATAGAAATAATTTTGCATGGAATAACTTCACTGTTCCTGATATGGTATCTCAGGAGAATCTTAAGAGAGAAGATAAAAGTGCAGTATTTTTTGGTTTCCTCTAAACATCTTGTTAGCAAAATATATCTTTGAGGTTAGACAATTCTGATTGAACCAACATGTGATGGAGTTCTTAATTTTGACTTTAGACACAAGAAGTCTTTCAAGGTAAAAGAAAAAATATAGCCAAATATTTGTGATCACAGCTTCTTGGACAGTTTTCTGGAGACATTGGTTTACATTAGATTTCTCCTCATTAACATATATGTTGTTTCATGGCAACCAAATGCAAGAGGGAAGTTAAATGGAATCACTTGGCCAATTAAACAGCATGAAAGAAGCAAAGGGCAAATAATATTTAATGAATTACTTTGACGACCAATTACTTTGCCAGAAGAAAGAAGGAAAAATATAATTCAAAATCAATTGACTTAAAATATGAAGAAAGAGTAGTGAAGAGAGATTAGAGAAAATATAGAGGATTGTTTTCTCTCCAGTGGAGTAATGGGTTCTTGATCTTGTTTCTTCTATTCTATCCTCACAAGCTACCAAGTGAGTCTCAGGATTGGATTATCCAGTTTAGACAGAAAACTCTTAGAAGAAAGATACTATTTGCAGCAGATGTAGGTGATTTATAACCTTAGATAATCTATTTAATTCTGTTCAAATTTCTCCCCTCTCCCAAACTTCCCATTTTGAACAGCTTTGTTTGCTTTTCCCAATACTGCCCTACTTTAACTGATTAAAATTTTGAGATGTCATATTCATACTCTTCAGAGATTGTTGTTAGGTTGTAATTTTTGTGTGCTTTTGTTTCTTGTTGTGTTTTTTAACTGAATTTTAAAAGGTTGTGCAATTGTGTTACAATTAAATATATCCATCTAATTGTCTAATGCTCCTAGATTAGAGTCACTCTTTCCATCATTCCTCACCAACCCGTTCTCCAAGATTTATTTCCAATTTACCACTTTCTTTATCATATGTGCACATTGAATATTCTAACTGTACTTGCCACTTGTTCATTATTCATTCATTCTATGTCTTTACTATAATTCCTCTCTGGTTTCAACTTCCTGATTGTCATTCTGTTAAACTGTGTATTAATATTTTGAAAGGTTTATATACATTCCATGGACTTTCAATCCTGCATATTCTTGAACTGATGTCAGCCTATATTTCCATAATTGATTCATCTGCAGCAACAATTTGCAAGACTGGAGACGTGAAGCACCTAAACATGACTTTATTCTCATTCATTTAGAAGATTAATCTTTAGTCGAAAAGAAAGTTAAAAATGGCTTATAATGTATTCTTAACTACGAATTTTTATAAATGGCTTTGTACAATGGTGAGATTCTTTTATTTTACACGGAATAATATTTTCTTCTACCTATAAGTTTTGGAAAAAGAAGAAAATATAATTTATTCCTAGAGAGGAATATGATAGAAATAGAAGACAGATATTATGTTTGTCATATCTCAGAAGAGTACCGATATTCAAGACTTAAAGTCATATTTCTTACTATGTTAGACAGAGGGAAAACATAAAATAACATATGATAAGGCAACTATTTTTGACTTTTTAAAATGTAACTTATTAAATGATGTAATTTATTAGCTAATGTTTGGGTTTGAAATTTAGGAGGCTGATCTATTTACCACATTTCTGGAAGGCCCTTACTGAAAAACACAAATTGTGGGAGGTACTATTTCTACACTTTAATGAAAGGTTGAACGTGTTTTGCATTAGTGTTGTGTAAATAATTCAACTCTATTGTAACTTGTTCCCTACACTTGAAAAACTTGTAATGTCACTAAGTATCATCAACTTGTCAAATGTTATTTTGGCGAATGTGATTTTGAAAAGATTATTTGAAAAGGAATACACTTTTAGGAGATTCAATGTAGATTATCATTGGTTTGAGAGTGACATTTTTATACCACAGAACCATGTTGTACTGAAGTCCCAGTGTTTTGAAGCACTTCTTAGTGCTTCAAATGTTTTTTCTGAATTACATTTGACCTCTAAGTCAAGTTTTCTGGGCTTTGGTAGATCAATTATGGATCTATCCTTCCAGGAACTATTTTTTGGCCAATTTATGTTGGAATAAAATCTTTCATTAATCATAGGGGTGGCGTATTAAAAATAATCTTATGACACTTTGTGAACTTGTTCACTCATATGGGCTGGTCATCTGTAAGTTGAATGTTTGAATTACAGTACTTTCTCTCAAATTTTGTGATCTCATCCTTCATTTTAAATTGCCTTGCGTTTCACAATTGCTTACTGCTAATTCCTGCATCTCAAGGAATTGGGGCCCTGAAATGTAGGAAATGAGAATTTGAGATGGGTATTCAATTATTTGTGTTGACATGTTGCATGGGCCTTGGTGGGAAGACTTGCCCCTATTATCTGATGATGCAGGCAACTGGGACCTGGGATCCTAGGACCCATGGTTACTGCAGAAGAATAATATTTTTTAGACATCTTAGCAAAATTTGGACATAATCAGTAGGAATGCTTCAGAAATATGGAGAAAATCATCCTGGGACAAGAGAGTTAAAACAGTAAACAGAGCAGCAGAGTAAAATCCATTATCGATTAGAGGAAAACACTGTTTTTTACCATGTGGATTCAGAAGACCAAGAAGAGTTACAATGTATCACAAGTTTATACTAAAAACATTGCATTGATACTTTTTATAGTCTAATATATATTTTAAACCTAATTATTTATATTCCAAAGCTATTTATTGGAATAAATAAGTATCAATTTATTTGTCCAATTATCAACTAATTCCAGTAAGTTTCACTGTGTGAAATATAAAATAAGCACATATAAATATAAAATATATAACTATATCTAATATAATTAAAAGACACATGTTTTGCATTGTTCTGTTGTAGTTACTGTATCAAAGGCAACTTTGTTTTAAAGTATTATTCCATTATCTCTACCTCAGTGTTTGATAGAGTTAGACCTAAAACTTTACCATTTGTAGATTTACAGCATGGAGGCAATAGAAAACACTGTGATTAAAACATTATCAATTTAATGCCTAATAATGAGGAGAAATATATGGACTTCTGAAAATGTTTGGTGATAAAAAGGCAGTACTGTAAGTTCCTGCCTGGTTGGATGGTAGACAGGCCAGGACATTAAGTAATCATGCATACCAACAAATTTTTCACCTTCTTGGCTTTAGCTACTTTTGAAATGGAAGGTATAATAAACAATTATATTTTGATAAAATACCTTCTAGTATGAACAGTTCTGTTTGAACTGTTCATCTCTCCATGATCCCTTGTAACCAAGATTAGTTTTGTTCCAGTAAGACAATCTATGCTGTCAGGGTAAGATGTTCTGGTTGGTCTGTTCCCACATGGAAATAGCGTAAAGACTCAGACATTTGTGCCAGTAACACTTCATTTGGGAAAATGTCAGCTGAAGAAGTGTAGAAGTAGCTCTCAAGCAACGCTTACTTTGAATCCATTAGGTCCACAAAGCTAATTCAGTTGGATAAATAAATACTTGAAAAAGCCATCACTTTTGGACTTATCTATAAATAATTGAGAATACGATCAAATTCCAAATCAAAAGATTTAAGATAGTCATTCACAAAAAATTTGCAAATGTGAGTAATCAACTGATCAATATAATTTTTTCCACTATTCACAGAATTTTAGGGAAATAAGACCGATAGCATTGTTAGGAACAATAAGGCTTCCTTGTTACAAGTAGGCACCCATAGGTATAGGCCTGTATAAAGATTGCTTCATTAACTACATAATTTAGAAGATACTACATGCTTCAGCAGCATGTATACTCAAATTACAATACAGATATTAACATGGCACTTGCACAAGGATAATATGAAAATTTGAGAAGTATTCCATATTTTTCATTCTTCAGAAGCAAGAAATGAAAAACAGTTATTAAAAAGTTGATTACAAAATTACAAGTATAACAATACACACAATTCATATAATTAAATTTAGTTTGACATCAGTGTATTAAATCTTCACCTCAGATAGGCGTTTACATAACATAAACTTTACAAAAATTTTCAAATTAGACAACATTGTCATTTTATCCCAAAGAAAAATAATATTAAGACCTAGAAAAAAAAGGAATAAAACTGTTTCTATATGGAATGCAATCGGAAAGGACATGTTAATGAACCTATATATTATAAAATAATGTAGAATTCAAAGTATATCTAGGAGAAAATAAAATAAATTATGAACATTATGCAAACATAGAATATAGAATATTTTAAAATATACATTTTCATGCAAGCACCAGAAATATTTTATCTTCTGTACTACTCATTTCAACAGGTAAGTTAAAATTATTTCTGATTAAAAAATCACAAACCCTGAAGAAATCATTGTACATGTATACAAAAACTATTGAATACATTTTGACATCCAATGCAGGCAATTCACTTGGAAGAATTCTGCGGAATCCATGAATTTTTACAGTAAAATATTGGTGTTGCCAGGCACTGGTGGCTCATGCCTATAAACCCTTGCTACATAGGAGGCTGAGATCTGAGGATCATGGTTCAAAGCCAGCCTGGGAAGGAAAGTCTGTGGTACTCTTATCTCCAATAATCCACTAGAAAACTGGAAGTGGAGCTCTGGCTCAAGTGGTAGAGCACTCATCTTGAGCTGAAAAGCATAGGGATAGCTCCCAGGCCCAGGGTTCAAGCCCCATGACCGACCAAAAAATAAAAAAAAGATATTGCTCTTAGGACTTAGGTGAACAATTTGTGCAGCCTTCCAAAACTTCATAGAGGTAATGATACATACTTATCCTTTTGGCAATATCAAATGCAGTTTCTTCTATGTTGTTCTTCAGGCCTGGTTTTATATAATGGTTCAAAAGAAGGAGATCCAGTGTATCTTTGCTATCTCAATTCTCAACAGCAAGATGTCAGGGTGTCAAGACGCCTTCAGTTTGGGCATTGGTATCTGTATCATGATGAAGTAGGAAAGAAGCCACTCTGGTATTATTCCACGTATATGCACTATGCAGGGGTGTCCAGTCATCTACAGTTATTGCATGTGCCGCTTGAGACACCAACTCACTGACAATGTCTAAGTGTCCACTGTAGGCTTCTCGATGAAGAGGGGTACACTCATCGTCATCCCTACTATTCACATGAGTGGCCTTTTGGGAAAGGAGTCTCCCCACTGTAGTAAGCCGAATATTTTTGGCAGCCCAATGAAGAATCTTGCTTGGATCCTTCTCCATTTTTTTCTTGCAGTTGATACCATTCCTTACTTTTTCATGTTGTTCCTCATATTCCTAAGAATTTTCTAACCAGAGACTTTGAGTGCCAGTGGGAATGAGGTGTCCATGTATTTCCCTAATAGTTCATATTGTTTGAACTGGTCAGAAATATTCGTTGAATTTTCTGCATCTGTTAATTCACCATTATTTGTTTTCTCTTTTTCCAATTTTACTATTCGAAATTATTCTAACTGGAGAGTAGGGAATTTATGGAGAGCAGAGGAAAGATGTTCCTCCGTATTCAAACATACACACTGAAAATGAGGACCAGTGATGTCTTCATGTGCAACTTATTATAGGAATGAGAAAATAGGATCTAATGCCTTCTATATAAATGATTTGGGAAATGGCAAAGCAAAAAGTGAAATGATGCAACCAAAAATATAAAAGCAAAATAAATTAGGATAATTATGGAACAATCATATTATCCATGAGAACCAAGAAAGGGAGAGAGAGAGAGACAGATGTGCAGTGACCTAGCTAGCCTCAAAATCTATGCCTCTGATCAATTTATAGAGCAAACAAAATTTTATTTTTTAAAAAAGATGGAAATAGAATTCATGTAATTACTTGAAGTTAGTGAATACATTTTTAGTAGCCTACATAAAGAGACATAACTTTGATCAAATTACAGAAAATCAACTAAATCCTTGATAATTCTAGTAACAGATCTGACTGAAATCAGTTGAATCATGCTTTTCCTGTACAATGAAGGAATAGGAAGGTAGTAAAGCAGCTAGAGAAGTCAGGGAGATGGTATCTGTGACAAAACTTTGTGGAAATTGGCATTGAGGATTTCTTACTCATGATCCACTTGCACTGGAAGCATGATTCTGAACTATTGCTTGCTGATTCTGAACTACTGATTTGATCATTATATTCTCCAAGGAAAAAATGTGAATTGATAGTTAAGGACTACTAATACATTTTGACCTCCTCACTTTCAATCATCAACATCACATGAAGACTATAGACAGGCCTACTTTTTAGATGAAAGCAAATGTCTTTTAAAAAAACAAGGAATGTATGTAGTCATGCAAAGGACTTCTATTTTACTAATGCCTCATGCATTTTTCTAATGTTGGGTACCAATATATAATGGATCTATTAGAAAACTCTTAACGCTCATATGTTCAATAGTGAGTTCTCATACACTATATCATGGTATTTTTTGTGTATGGTCTTAAGAATAAATTTACATTACTAACTTGTATTTCTGGCAGGACAGTATCATCACTGTACACCTTGCTTCTATACACTCATTTTTAAATTAATATCTAAGTATGTGCATTAGATACCTATAGAGGAAAAAGTAGAAGCCACATTCATGGCTTATTTCTTTAGTAGTAGTTAATCAGAAAGATGAAGTGTGTGGATTGTGGTTTGAAAGCAGACCAAGGAATAAAAAGTCCATTAGATTCTGATTTGAAGGTAACCAGCAAAAGCTAGAAATGGAGCTGTGGTACAAGCAGTAAAATGCTAGCCTTGAGAAAACTGAAACAAAAATAAATACTGGGACAAAGCCAGGTCCTGAGTTCAAGCCCTAGTATTTGCACCAAACAAACGAATTAATTAATAAGGCAATTAATTAATTAAAAATAAATTAAGTGTTCACATGTGGAGAGGCAGATAAAATGTAACATGCGTGGTGATGGTTTATGTATTATTTTGTAATAAGGCATATTATCATTTGTCCTAATCACTAATATTTTATTTGAACTTTTTTGTACAATAAACCCTGAATTTAGCATGCATGTATATGTGTGTATACATGTGCGAACATGTGTGTATGTGTATATGTGTGCGTGTGCTGTTGCAATGTTGCTTGCCAATGTGGACAGGGTGAGGCTGAAAAGAGCTAACTGTGTTGCAATGTTTTTATTTATCAGTCTTCTGTCATGTCATTTCAGTGGAACCACCCGTCTGTACATATTATTTGTCTAATAATAACGTCATCATAATCAAAGCATTTACAACATTAAGTTAGATAAAGAGACTGCTTTCAGCTCTTATTGTACGTTAGGTAAGAAGATACAGACATAATTAGGTAGTAAGTTATTGCTGTAAAATCATTGTCAGTACAAAATATATATTTGACCTCTTAAATTGGTTAAACTTTTAAGATACACTCATGGAGTGATTTGGACCGACTTTACCAAACAGATATTACTCTCTCGTTATTCCTGTAAAACACAAATTGGATAAACTCTTTCTGGATTTCTGTTGAAAATCACTTTCTTTGCAAGATCATATCTATTCTCACTAAGAGATAATCAAACCCATATTACGTTTGAATATCCCATCTTATTGATTGAAAGTAAGTATTGTGGATATGCTTGTTAGATATTCCTTTAAAAAATGAACAAACAAAAAGCATGTGTCATGTCCAGATTGTGGACGTATTTGAAAGTGTTTTGTACATGCACAGGGATCTTTACTAATGGCTCTTTTGTGGGAGTAACTATGGCAATTTTAACAAATAAGGCTTACATAACATCCCAGAGCAAGTCTTGCAATTTCTGAAAATCCTTTGAATATTTTAGTTTTATTTCAGTTCATTGACTATAGAGATAAAATTTCTGAAATAAAAGTTGTTAAGATCTGTAAATGTAAGTGGGTATATAGGCTTTTTTATGCATCATTTTATGAAAACCCAGTTTTTATGAAAGTAAATGGAATAGAATAAAAGAACGTAAGTGAATTGGGTAAGCTAATTATTAGTATAACTTTGTTTTCTATTAACAGTCCATTGGATGTACATGATGCACTTAAATTATTTCCTTTGTGTCTCTGTACTTCAGTTAGTTTTAGACTGTCTTTAGTTATGAGTGAACTTTTAGTATAAATAATGTTCTTTTAAAATGATTAGGATTAACCTTTTGTTTTGTGTCCTACTCCCAAGAAAATGAGTTATTTTTAAGTGTTAATAGTTTATCATTATCATTATCATTATCATAGGGAATCATTATCATGATCATAGGGAATTTAAAAATGCAGTAGTATTGATGTCTTTTTAAAGCAATTGTATTCACAAGTTGGAGAGTCTTAAATTCATACTTAGGTCTTGGTGTCTATGATTTTTACCCTCTCGTTCCTAACATTAATGATAGGTCAGACTGCATTTTTGGGTATATGAAGGGTAAAATATTTATCTGGGGTCAAAAGTGATTTTTATATCAGTCTTATTTTAATAACATTTTAAAGTAGTACATTTCTCTCAAAATGTTGGGTATAAAAAACAATGAAAATACTTCTAATGGTAAACAATTTAGGTGAGCTACAATGTGGAAACGATTGCTCCAAAAGACCTGCAGTCTGTTTCCATCAGGAATTGGGCAGGTCATTCTTTCAGTAAGAATGGGGTAAGAGATGGGGTCCCCAGGCAGTACAGTGTTGAGTGAAGGAATAAAATATGATTTCTACTATTTTGAGCTAGAAACCAAGAATGTTATAGTTTAGCAGTTCCTTTCACCAGAGAGGTACAAATTGATTATGAACTTGGAATTTTCATATTACAGTTACTTATTTTCTTTTTTGTTGTTGTTGTTGGTCATGGGGTTTGAACTCTCGGCTTGGGTACTGTCCCTGCACTCTTCCACTCAAGGCAAGCACTCTACCACTTGGACCACAGTGCCACTTCCAGCTTACTAGTGGTTTATTAGAGATAAGAGTCGCACAGTCTGTCCTGCCCGAGCCGGCTTTGAACCTCAATCCTCAGATCTCAGCCTCCGGAGTAGCTAGCATTATAGGTATGAGCCACTGGTGTCCGGCTTAATTACCTATTTTCTAAGAAAGATGAAGTGAAATATTATTAGAGTGTGCACAATAATTTTGGGAAATTTTCCTAGAATTACTAGCCTGAGTGCTGGTATTTAGTTATAAAATAGAATGAGGTTATTTGATATGGTGGGAATGGACCGCAGGCTAACACTTACTATGTGTGCAAAGTTGTACTAGTAATTCCAACTCTGAAGACTTAAACATCATCATCTTAGAATTAAAAATAGAAGTAGTTCCACTTTATGGGATTATTGTAAGGATTAAATTAGATACCAAAGGTAAAGCACTTGGAAAAACAATCAGAGTTTGATACTTTGTACCTGTTATTTTATCATGTGATATATTCTAATATTTTTACTGTGATTTTTATATTGTGTCTATTTAGGATACGCAAAGAGATGTATTGACATTCATTGCGTTGTTCACTTTTTTGTCATTATGAGGATAATACCTGCAAAGAAAATTTCTGAGAAGTAAATTATCATATTGACTCATGGTTTAAGATCAGATGTCTCCATTGTTTTTAATTATATTTTTATTAAATAGTTTTACGAAAGGTTTTCCATTCAATGAATCAGTTTATAAGAACAATGGATCTTTACATAACTTTCTCACATCCTTCCAAACCTCACCCCACTTTCATTTTTTCTAGTTTCATACTATCTGCATTGAATATTATGGCTTCACTCTCTACTTCCAGAAGTCCCTTTATTCCTTCCCTTTGACTTCTCCTCACATTTTCCAAGTGATATTTTCCTGGTATTCATTTTGTTGGATTAAAAGTTCAATTTTATAAGAAATTATGCCTTTCAAATACTCCTCTGCAAATATCAGGCTTTGATTAATATTGTTGTTTAACTTGCATAAAATTCTGGCTTCCAAATAAGCGTCCTTTGTGTGTCTGGCTCTGACCTCGTTTATTTAACATAATTTTAGATCTATCCATTTCTTTGCAACTGCTGTAACAGTCTTTATAATGGATGGGTGCAATCCAATTGTGTATATGTGCAACACTTTCTCCAATCATCCCTCTGCTAAAGGGTTTCTGGGCTGTTTCCATAAGTTCTCTACGGTTAATAGTGCAGTAGAGAACATGATTGTGAGAGTGATTTTACCGTAACCTTTTGGAAGAATTCACCACTATTTTTCTGGGAGCAATCCTCTAGCCAATTTTCCAGAATAAGCACATCCCTTCCATCATCTCCATCACAATGTTTTTCAAGACCTCAAAAACACACTACCCCCTACAGTTCTCAATCAGCTAAAACCACACTGTGCCCATATTCTTTGTTGTTGTTTTTTTTGTCCAGTCAAGGGGCCTGAACTCTGTTCCTGGGCTATGTACCTCAGCTTTTCTGCTCAAGGCTAATGATCTACCACTGGAACCACAGAGCCACATCCGGTTTCTTCTTTTTGCTTATGTGGTGCTGAGGAATCAAACCCAGGGCCTAATGCATGCAAGGCAAGAGCTCTACTACTGAGCCACTTTCACAGCCCTGATGTGCCCATATTCTTTTAATACATTTTTTCATAATTTTACACATGATTTAGTAAGAACCTTCTATGTACTTTCCTAATGTGGGAATGAGGGATATGATAATAGAGTAAAAGTAAGAGATATGGAAATAATTAGCTATTATCATATTTAAAATAATTTTCAGCTCTAACTCATAGCCTCACTTACTATTATTTTAATCTTTATTTGATTACTTCACACCAATCCACTAAATTATAACATGTGATTTAAATACAAAGGCAAAAAATGTGGTTTGACTTTGACACTCATGTGTGAGGATGTACAATATGGGCAAATAAAGGGATTGGAATTAAAGCCATTAGCCATTTTGTTAAATTGTTTTCTGAAACTGATTCTCACAATTCATATTTCATTCAACAACAAGAAACGTGACAATTCCCTTTTCTTTGCTCCTCATTAAACTTGTTTCCATGTTATTTTATAATGAAGGATGATTTCATAAATGTACTGTAGATACAAAAATATGTTAAAATATTCCTATATGTATGCATTGATATAAATATACACACATATAAAGGTTATATTGATAAATTATAACTTCCGTAACTGTAGAATTTACTAAATTATTAAAAACATGGACGACTCAGGCGTCGAATCCTGGCTAATCAGGAGGCTGAGATCTGACGATCATGGTTTGAAGCTATCCTGGGCAGGAAAGTCCATGAACCTCTTATCTCCAAACAACCAAAAGAAAATCAGAATTGGAACTGTGGCTCAAAGTAGTAGAGTGATAGCCTTGAGAGAAAAGACTCAGAGATATCACCCAGGCTCTTAGTTCAAGAACTAAAATCTACCCCAAAAAAGTATTTAATTTACACTTGTGAAGAGTATTTCCTTCACCCAAATGCACATCCATGCTCATTTGCAGGGTAACTTTGTTATGTCTGGAGTACCACATAATATTATCACTTAAGTAGAAAACATTGCAACATGGGTAAACTATCTCTCATGGATTTTTCTCCACTCAAATATTCAAATCTTGCAATTATTCCCATTATTTAAAGTCATAGCTTTTTTTCTTTAATACCCATAATATTAGAATTTGAATTGAGTGTCTTGTGTCTCGTAAATGGATGTTCTTACCACTTGGGCATGCCCCCAACCCTAAATTATCCTGATTAAGTTTCAGAAAGGATCTCGCTTCCTACTTGTGTATGATCATGGGCTCAGTCTACTTCATGTTATTCTTCCTGGAATTTAGAATAATAGGTGCCCGGCATTGTGAACAGATCATTCTGACCAGTCTGAGCTTTAACCACTATCCTCACAACAGTAGACTCCCATGTAGTCAGGATTTTCAGAAGCTTATCATAGCTATTTTTTTTAAAAAAAATCTTTGCATTTCCTGCAGGTTCTTGAATACTGATATAATTTTTGTTCTCTTTGGTTGTTTTGTTTCTTTTGAATGTATGTGTTGAGTTGTTCCTGATTTTGCCTTTTGTTTCTTTAATCTTTTTTTCTTACTCTTATAACTGTTATTTTAGGTGAAAATGTGTGTGTGTGGTTTTTTTTTAAAAAGTATCTACTGACGTTTTGGTTTTTTTGTTCCTTCTTTGTCATTCTTTTTACTTTGTCATCTTTTGTTGTTTTTGCATGAATTATTTGCCGGGCGTGGTGGTGCTACTCAGAAGGCTGAGCCCGGAGGAACGCTTGAGTCCAGGAGTTCTTGGCTGCAGTGCGCTATGCCAATTGGGTGTGCGCACTAAGTTTGGCATCAATATGGTGCCCTCCTGGGAGCGGGGGAACACCAGGTTGCCTAAGGAATGGTGAACCGGCCCAGGTTGGAAACGGAGAAGGTAAAAACTCCCGTGCTGTTCTGCTTGAATTATTTGTTGTTCTGTTCATCCTCATATATACCTGTCATTGATTATAAGACTTTATCCCCCATTGTGTACATACTTAATCCAAAAATGTATTACTCAATTCAAAACCTGTTAGGATTAAATTCCTTAATAGCAGTATTATTTATTTATACCTATAGAATATTGGAAGTATTTTTATTTTTTAGTTTTTCAGGTCTCCTTTCTATCCCTCCCCTCCTCTCATCCTATCCCCGTTCATCTCTCAATATTACTTCTTTAAATTTTCATTACTTTTAAGAGTTTCACTTTTTACATTTAAATATTTGTCTTTTCATTTTTTTGTCTCTTTTTAAATTCTTTTTCTCTCTTTCCTATCATTCTTTCCAATCCATTTCTCTCTGTGAGATTAGGACTTGGTTAATTTCACTCTCCTTTTACCTTTCCACATCCCTCTAAACCTATTTTTCCCCACCTTTCTCCCTAAACATAATAATTTCTGGTTTGTCAAATTCTTCTTTGCTATTCTTGGCCCCTTAATACATAGTTGTTTAATGTTGAATAGACTGTATCTCTTGAACTAGATTGTATCTGCAGACTTTTGACTATGCAATTACAGGACTTTGGTTGATGCTTGCCTTAAAATGGTGTTCTAGCACAAAACTGGCATTACTTTCATCCGAAATGGGAAGAAAAAGCAAGAAAAACACAAGGAAAATGGCAAGTCCGGGTATCTCAATGCCCACTCAAGATAATCAGGTGACAGAACAGATAATGAATAATCCAGAAGAGAGTTCCCAAAAAGCTCTACAAACACTCCTGTAAACATGGTGAATGAAAAGATTCAAACACTGCAAAGGACTCAGTGTGAGCGTGATAGGGAGAGAGAGGAGACAAACCAAAGATCAAAACAGGAAGCTCATGGGCTTCAGGAATCTACTCAAAGATTGATACTGGAATTGTGTGAGCAAGATGGGAACACTCAAAGAGAAATGAAAGTATTGTGTGAGCAGGCTGAGATCAAAGAGAACTACAAAAGTTGCATGAACGTGAGAAATCTAATCAAAGAGTAATACAAGAATTGCAAGAGCAGGATGAACATAGACAACGATCAATAGAGGCATTCATGGAATCAATAAACAGACACCTGAAAGGAGTCAGGGAGCCCACAAAGGGAATGCTGAATGGAGCCCAATAGAAGGAATGGGAGTCCAAGGAAACCATAACCCATCAACTAAGTGCTTTGGGAATAAACACTGAACACCAAATTAAGGAAGTAAAGAATTTCATACAAGATCTAAAACAAATCTCCAACAAAGAATTTGAAGCCATAAAAGCTGACCAATTAGAAGGAAAAGAAATGAAAAAAAGTAGAAAGTCTTGACAGTAGGTTAGACCATGCAGAAGATTCAATCTCCGGCATTGAAGACAGCCTAGGCATTATAGAGAAAGAACATATAACTATCAAAGACAAATTCAAGAAATATGATAGATCTATTCAACACTTGGAAGACACCATCAGAAGGCCTTATCTGAGGGAAATGGGTGTATAGGAGCACATAGAGACAGAAATTAATGGTCTAGAAAATTTGTTTAAAAGGATCCCAACAGAGAACTTCCCAACACGCAAGAAGATAGGCATATTCAGATACATGAAGCTTTTAGAATTCCAAATAGACCAGACAAGAACAGGACATCCGATCGTCACATTATAATCCACACAGGATCAATTCAGACCAAGGAAAAGATCCTTAAAGCTGTGAAGGAGAAAAGATCAGTCACCTATAAAGGAAAAACAATTAGAATCACCACAGATTTCTCAACAGAGACAATTAAAGCAAGAAGAGCCTGGAATGATGTATGCCATGCCCTAAAGACAAACAACTATCAACCAAGAATAGTGTACCCAGGTAAACTCTCCTTCATAATTGAAAGTAAAATAAAAATCTTCCATAGTAAAGAAAAACAAACAATATATCTCCACCAAATCAGCTCTACAAAAGATACTTAAATATGTCCTACACATAGAAAACCAACAAGACCACAATAAAGGCCAAGAAACCACACGCAAACCAAATCCAAGTACCATAGGCGTAGCTCCCAAGAAGGTGGATAAAATGGCAGGAACACCCAAATACCTTTCAGTCCTATCTCTCAATATTAATGGATGTAACTCTCCAATTAAGCGACATAGACTGTCTAGTGTGTTTAAAATGCAAGAATGTTCTATCTGCTACCTTCAGGAATCACAACTTGCCCCCCAAAAAAACACATTTTGAAAGTGAAAGGCTGGAACAAAAACTACCAAGCAAACGGACCCCATGAACAGGCATGAGTTGCAATCCTAATATCAGATAAAAAGACTTCAAATAAAAATTATTGAGAAGAGATAAAGAAGATTACTATACACTAATTAAGGGATCTCTCCTACAGGAGCATATTAAAATTCTAAATATTTGCCAAACAATAGTGCACCCAAATTTATCCAAGAAATACTACTTTAAATCTCACATAGATCCAAAGAAATTAATTGTTGGGGACTTTAACACACCACTCTCCCCACTAAATAGATCAACTCGACAAAAACTCAACATAGAAACCGCCGATCTAAACAAGTGCATACATCAACTGATTAGCAGACATCTAGCGAATATTCATCCAGCAGCATCAGAGTACACTTTTTACTCAGCAGCACATGGAACATTTTCCAAAATACACCACATTTTAGGTCACAAACAAACTTGTCAAAATTCAGAAACATTGAATTCATATCTTGCATTGTCTCAGACCAAAAGGGAATAAAATTAGATCTCAACACAAAAAGTCACCAAAGAAAGTCCAGTAATACATGGAGGTTGAAAAACACACTTTTGAAACCTCAGTGGGTCATGGAAGAGCTGAGAAACGAAGTTCAAATGTTCATGATATTCAACAAAAATTGTCACAGAGATTATCTGCTCCTCTGGGACACAGCAAAGGCATGATTCAGAGGCAACTTTATAGACCTGAGTTCCTACATCAAAAAATTGGAGAGATCTGAAACCAACAATTTAATGAGATCTGACACTCCTTGAAAAAGAGCATTAAGATAAACCCCGATCCAGTAGATGGAAAGAAACTACAGAAAGCATTATACTCAATGGTGAAAAACTAAAGCTATTTCCGATAAACTCAGGAACGAGACAAGGATGCCCACTCTCTCTATTGCTCTTCAATCTAGTATTAGAATGCCTATCTACAGCAATAAGACAAGATGCAAACATAAAGGGGATTCAAATAGGGAAAGAAAAAGTAAAACTCTCCCTCTTTGCAGATGACATGATCTTGTATTTAAAGACTCCACTCCCAAGTTACTCAAGGTGACTCAAAACTTGGGCAAAGTAGCAGGGTATGAAATTAACCATCAAAAATCAATGGCTTTTCTGTATGCCAACATTGAGAAAATTGTGTCTGAAATTAGGAAAGCATCTCCATTCGTAATAGCCCCATAAATAAAAATACCTAAGAATTAACTTAACCAAAGGCGAGAAGGACCTCTATGATGAAAACTTTAAATACCTGGAAAAGAAAATCAAAACAGATTTAGAAAGTGGCAAAAACTCCCATGTTCCTAGATTGGAAAGATCAACATCGTGAAAATGGCAATACTTCCCAACGCTATCTACAAATTGAATGTGATACTTATCAATATTCCAACCTTATTCTTCAAGGAAATAGAAAAGGCAATCCAAAAATTCACATGGAACAATAAAAGACCCCGAATAGCAAAAACGATCCTTAACAGAAAGAACAGTGCTGGAGGAAAATCAATACCAAATTTCAAACTCTTCTAAACAGTTTTTAAACATTTTGCTTTTCTGCTGAAGTTTAAGTATTTCAATGGTATCATCAAAATATATTCCTTGGGTACTTGGGGCAGTTTTTTATAAAGTTTTTAACTAATGGCTTCTAAGAATTCTTAATTGCTATAATATTTGTTTTATTTTAATTTCAGTATAATTTTATTGTAAAGGTAATGTACAGAGGGGTTACAGTTACGTAAATAATGTAATGAGTACATTTCCTTTGGAAGGAACATTGTTATCCCCTCCATCGATTTTTTTGTACACTGAAAAAATTACTGATGCTTTTGTTGTTGCTATTGATCAAATGTACTTTTGCTTTCTTTGTTCACGCATTTTTTATTATAAAATTGATGTAAAAAGGGATTACAGTTACTTAAGTCAACTAAAGAGTACACTTCATTTTATTTTCTATATTTCAAATTTTGATCTTAATTACTCATTTTCTTGTTTCTTTAGGATAATTCTTTTTTCAGAGGTGTAGGGTTAGTTAATTTAATTTTGCATGATTTTTACACATGTAAATTATTCAGACACATATATGTTGCTTTTAAAATATTTAACATGTGAATATTTAAAATTATTTTCTTAATTTTTATATGGTTAGTGAAGTTAAATAAATTGATTTTCTTATAGTTCTAAACATATTTTTCCAGGTAACAAATAATTACTGTATTTTCAAGAAGCACATACTATATTAAGAAAGCCTTCATTTCCTGGTCACTTTTTTGGAAATATTTGTACTTGAATTAAAGAAAAGTTTGAGCTGGGCATGGTGATTTGTGGCTTCAATTTTCTACCTATGGTAGGAACTGCGAATAGGGTTTGTAATTCGGGAGAGCCTGAGAAACTAGGAGACCTTATCATAAAAATATCCAGAGTGAAATGATTAGAGATATAGCCACCCATAGTGAGATATAGAGCACCTGGTTATCATACTCTAAATCTTGAGGTTAAAACACCAGTAACAGTAATCGTTTGTCAAAATTAAAGGATACATGTTTCAACATGTTTATTATTTAAAACTTATTTGCAAAGGTTCTCATGTCTTCTTTTTCTTAATTTTCAATTTACTTAATCTATAAGAATCCAAGTACACTGTGACTATTTGATTTCTAGTAAACGTTTAAATAGTATGAGCAATATTATGATTACATATATTAACCTATTTTTATTATTTGTGATAATTTCCAATATTTAATATTATAATATCAATATTCCAAATGTGTGTATGTGGTGTGTGTGTATGTGTGTGTGTATGTTTTTGTGGTTTTTGTGTGGGTATGCTTTGTGTGTACTTTGTAATGCTGGGGAGATCACACCATTATTTCACATATGCTATGTCAAGATTTCACCACTGAACTATACTGTGTAGTTATAATGCAAATAGTGTTTTAAATTATGACTTTTAAATTTTCATTCCTAGTATGTTTTTCAAAATTATATATGATAAAATGTGATCCATTTTCTATCCAAGTTAGCAATTTTTATTGTTGTTTCATTGGTATTTAGAATATTTCCACTGCTTTTTCACTTCCAAATTCTTGTGTTTGTTATTGATAAAGGTTTTACTTTGCTTCTTTTCTCTCTTCATTCTGTTTGCCTTTAGAGTTTACCTATTGTTTCCTTTATTTCTTTGGAAATTAATTATCATATTCCTATTACAGTTTATTTACATTGTAAGAGGTCTATACAATGCTTTACTTTCTATTTTATTTTTCCCATCTTCTCTGACTCTCAGTCCACACTATTAGGTGGATTAAAAAGAAACTTGATTAAGGACACTGATTATTTTCCTCCTTCTCTTCTCTGAAGTCTTTCTGTTTTTGAAAAACAATAACAATGACATACAGCTCCTAGGTGGACCCTCATTCTATCCCCTCTCACTCTCCTCTGTAGTACAGCTCAAGTCGTTATCATTCAACTTTATTATGCTATAGTGTTAACTAAATCTTAACTCATTCCTAAATTAATTTTAGTTGTTTTAAGCATTTTCTAAAGACATATTTTCCCTATATAATATCTTGGGTCTTGTGTTTTCACAAGGTGCAAAATATAAGTGACTATCAAACGTCTAGATATCTGTAGAATGTTGGTCCACCTGCTCAATAAACTTGTATATAAATTCAAGGAAGACAGGTCAGTCAGAACAATCTTGTAAAATGGTGTAGCTTGAGCACTCATACTAGATTTGAATCTTATTACCATGTTTTTTAGTGAAAGAACCGACACATAGAAGAATGTAACAGATTTATCAAAAATAAATTCTTAGTTTTATTGTCAATAGATTTTGAAAAGGATGCCATAACTTAATGAAATAAAAATAGAATCTTAAATGGGTGTATTGGTACTACTGCCTCTCTAGTTTTAAAGAATGAACTTAGACTACTACCTCAAAACTTATACAAAAATTTAAAATAAAAAAATGATTATCAAACTAAATGTTAGTTGTAAAAACCTACAATGCATAAATGTAAAAATTCATGACAATGGATCAGTAAAGGTTTCCAAAAATTTGACAGGAAAGCACTAGTGGTTAAAGAAAAGCAAGAATAAACTAATATCAAGGGATAACCTTTCTTAATTCCATGAAAGTAGTGAGAACATATCCAACAGATAGAGGGCACATAATTGTTAATGCTACAATGTTAATGCTACAATGATCCTGAATCTTAAGTACTTTTATATCTTCTCATTCTGTATAAATTTTTCCTGAACAGGATATTCCTATAAAGAACATATGTAAATTAATAGTCAATAGGAGGTGCATATGAATTAAGCTCCTATTTAGTATCTAAGAAAAAAGAAAAAGAAAACTCACTAGTATGACCATAATATAAAAAGATGACACAAAATATAGTAATGCATTTGTGGAGAAATCGATATGCTCCGCATAGCAGAATGGTTTGTGTAATACTGCAGTCATTTTAGCAAGCACATTTTCAAGTCTTCAAAAGGTCAAAGAGAATTGTGTATGTTCTAGCCATTACAATTCTATGTATGTATTAAAGAGAAGTAAAAAAATTGTATGGATCAGGTATGTAGTTCATTGACAGTGCACTTCAAGAGTATGAGTGAGAACCTGGAAATAATTCCCCAAAACAAATTTTGAAAAGACACCCTATAGAAGATGTATGCAGGACAAATTCCGGTAACTCAATTTTATATCTATTTTAATATCTGTTCTAAAATTTATAGCATTTCTATTTGTAAAAATTAGGCTTGGAAAAGCTATGATTGTACAATTCACTTCCAAAGCACTAAAATGTATACAATGAAAGGAGATAATATAATGCATGCGAATTTCATATCAGCAAAAAAATAAAACTATAGTTAAAAGCTCTTCACACAAAATCCAAAATACTTAAAAAGATGTTTTTGGTGTTGGCTAAAAATTCTTTGTAAACTACGGCTTCTAAAACAAAGATGTGATTTCTGGTTTTGTTTTTTTTTTATTTTTTTTGTCTGTTTTTTGAGTTTATGCAGAGATAACCCAATCAAAAAATGTATGTGATAACTGGAATATCTAGGAATTATACATCACTTGTATGTAATTGATAACCTTTTCTGGAAGAAACTTTTAGCAAATGATAGAAAACACAAATCTGTGCATCTGCATTTTATGATAGCCATATGTTACTTGCTCAATACATTTGCTTTTCTCTACTTTGCTAGAAAAAAGTATTCTCAGGATAAGAGCCAATAAAGTGAAAAGACATAATCATCTTGATTTATTTGTGACAAAAACAAATGAAATAAAACAATTCCACTTATTATTATTAGTAGTATCTATGAGGATTATCCTGAATGCCAACATCCATTGAATTTTTGGAATTTTAATTTCTACGAACATATGAAAATTAGAATAAGAAAACAAATATAGTCTTAGAGCAAACCAGCCTTGGAATAATTTTCCTAATTGTTTGAAATTACAAAAGAATTAATACCATTAAAATTATCCTTTCCTATGGAAATCATTTAAAATTTTATCATTTATTATAATTAAAATACCAAGCAAGAGTAATTTTACAGAATAATTACAAATATCATTTTATTACTATCATAAAATAGAATAAAAGACCAGTCCCAATATATTATCATTATTTTTAATTTCGAGTCATTACCTAAATATCTTAAATAATCTAAATAGTCATGTCTTTAACCTAGACATAAATATTCTATACTTTTTTACCTAACATTTTTCATGGGCATGTGTTCGTGTTTCTAAGAAATGCTCACAGCAGGTAAAACATACTTCTGTGAAATTAATGTGATATATTTTGTTGTTGTTCTTGATGTTGATTGCAAGGTTAGGCATTGTCCCTAAGCCATTTTGTGCTCAAAGCCAGCACTCTACATCTTGAGGCATAGAGCTAATTCCTGTTTTTAGTGGTTAATTGGAGATAAGGATCTAACAAGTACTTTTGTGTCTGGGCTAGATTCGAACACAATTCTAAAACCTCATATCCCATAATAGCTCGAATTATAGGTGTGAGTCACTGGCACTTGGTTTAATGTATTTTTTAATTTTAATTATGCTTCAAGATTTTTGTTTCTCTATAATGTGCATCGTTCTACACATACATATAGATATATATACATATTTCTGATGACAAATATTCTCTAAAAATGTATGTCTTTCTACACATAATCTATCTATCTATCTATCTATATATATATATATATACAAATATATTTCTGAAGACAGACTCCCTCTAAAACTTTATATGCTACTATTTTTTTACCTTTTAATTTCAAAGATATACAGTGTATTTTTCCAAAAGTTTCCTAGAATAAAATAAGTAATATTTGAATGGAATGTAGCGTTTATTACTTTTAAGGGAATTTTAGATATACACATAATATTGTAGTAATATTTATAGTATATTACTTGAAATAATTCTGTTCAAACTTTTAAATATTTGTGTGTAGTGGTGGGGAGAGAGGAAGTTAATTCATACTGCTTAGGAAATTGCAAAACATCAAAAATCTATTCTATAATTTGTTATAAGCACATAGTCAAGCTACCTGTTATGGTTTAGTTATTTTTTGTTTCTTTGTTCAAAATTTTAATATGGATGCATGCACAGTGGTAACATTAAAATTATTAATCAAAAGACAAATAATCGGAAAATCACAGATACATATCAGAGTTTCAATAGTTATCACTTATGTTGCTAATAATTTTGATGAGGATAATGATGACCACAGTATACCCTGATAATGACAATATTGTGATTGAAAAGGAAAAAAAAACTTTACACATTTTGAAGCTGTATTTCCCACATTGAATATATAGTAATACATAGCGTTGGATTACATACAATAAGAATAACAAGAGGAGAGTTTAAATATCAAGAAATACTATCACATAAACAGGTAGAGACAGTAAAAACCCTAATGCTATTCCTGCAAGTCTCTCTAATGTATACACACTTTTCTTGGTGGTATTAATTTCTTATAAACAAACTTAATTATTTCCACATTTTGATGGGCTAAGATGTAGTTTTCAGCTTAGTGTGATTAGTTAAAAAATATTCTCATATAGATACTATTCAATAATCAATGTTTCCAATGATATATTAAGGGTATGTTTTCAATACATCTGAAAAAATATGACACTCTTTACACAGTACTACTTACATATCTGTAGTTACCTTAAAAGGAAATAGACCTTAGAGACAGGAGGTGAAATTTATTTTTATTTCTGCAGGAAACAATTTGTGACTTTATACCAACAAACTGAATTTGACTCTTTCCTTATTTGTAAGGTAAGCTGGAAAATGTAAGGACTCTTCGCTTTTCTTTTTTCTTGCTCTAGAAATCAACACATATATTGTTCATTATTTCTGGTATATTATATCCATTTATAGATGAGAAATGTAAGGCCAACAGTCAATGTAGTGAGTAAATGATACTAGCATTTGTATCTCTGTTCTTCACTCTCTGTGCTTACAAAGAGAGTAATTTGGTGATGGAGAGGACCAATATGAAAAGACTATGGGGAAAAAGCATAATTTGGAAATGGTTGTTTTAGGACTAGTTGATTAAATGAAACAGGATGGTGTCAGGTGCATAAAAAGGAGTATATAGAAATCATTTGAGTAGGGGCTGGGAAGGTGGCTCAGTGGTAGAGCGCTTGCCTTGCATGCATGAGGCCCTGGGTTCGAATTCTCAGAACCACATAAGCAGAGAAAAAAAAGCCGGAAGTAGTGATGTGGCTCAAGTGGTAGAGTGCTAGTCTTGAGATGAAGAACTGAGGGAAAGCGCCCAGGCCCAGAGTTCAGGCCCCACCACCCGACCCACCCAAAAAATAGAAATCATTTGTGTTACAGAAAGAGAAAATCTTGATCAAATTATCTAATGGGAAGGAGTAGAAGGGTAAGAAGAAATCTAAAAATCTAATGTGCTTCCACACGTTTGGCTGGCAACTGTGTTAGTGCTACTCTTAGTTATAAGGACCACAGGTGGAAATGATAGATTTAGGGGAAAAAATCTGATAGTTCTAAAGTTTAGATGCCAAGATGGGTCTGTTTAGACATCATCAAAATATCCATGACCATGAATATGAAAAAGAATAATAAAATTGGGGATACTATTGAAGGGAAAAGGAAAAGGAAATTCTGACACAACTGTGAGCAATGTGGGCACCACTGTAGACAAGATTGGGAGAAAGAGATAAATAAGGAAATAAAAAACTAATAAACACAAATTTACAGAAGTAAAGGAAGGAATTTGCAAGAAGATATTGAAAGAAATATGCTATTTGGATTTGAAAAGTAAAAGGACATAGACAAGTTCAATAAGAACATTGTTTTGGTCAAAGTCATATTGATAAAATTTTGGGATAGGAATATGAAGACATATTATTATGGATCCATAAATTCAACAGATCCTGTTGATTTTAAATGTTGGGAACCAATGCTTTTATCCTGACCTTAGAAGAATTATACATATATAACTTTCATGAACTTTACTTATACGTATTGTGTGAATATTTTTGAAGACTTTGTTTATTCAGGAGTTTATACATTGAACTACTCACAGAACCTAATTTGTCCTACAGTTCCAATGTGTGGCCCATCTATCCACATCAGTTTGGGATTTTATTGAAATATCTTTAGATATGTTTGGATGTCTTATCAGCCTATTCATTATAAATGTAGGGCAAGTAACACCAAGTATTAGGTTGAGCATACATCATTACTGATGTGACTGAATGCCGCGGACCGGCTTTGTCGGGACAACGGAGGACACCTAGTGGAGGAACTGGAATAGGTGGGGAGATGGCAAACAGACAACTCACACACAAGAGGAGTGGATGCTGAGTGCGATTTAATGCAGAGGATAACAAACTTTTATAGCAAAAGTCTCCATGAGAAAGGGCAAAAGGTTACACAATCTTCATTCTTGGGTGGTCACCAGCTGGTCGCCTGATAGGCACTTGTTTCCAGCTTATATCTATTTTTAAGAAATACAATGGGTTTCGATGTTTATCATCAATTAACCATTACTTTTTTCTATAGAGGCCTTAACTATCCCATAAGATCTTTCCTGTTCCTTCTTTAATAGTAAGCACCACAGAGGCCTAGATCTAGCAAGTCTCTTAGTAAATGAAAGAGAGTAGCAGGAAGTTCTTTCTCCTAAGAAGTTATCCCAGCAATTGCCATACATTCTTCCTGTTCTAGCCGTGCCTAAAGCTTCTTGTAAATCTCTTACAAACAATTCCTTCTGCTGAAATGGCATCATGAAACCCCAATACTTTTATATTTACTTATGACTTGTCTATTAGCCTCCATAAGAGGGGCTTTCAGGGTAGCATTTAACTCTGGTGAGTTAGTCATATTTTTAAGACACTCATCAGATGTTGGAGTTGTCAACACTCTTAAGAAAGAGCCTTGAATAAGGGAACGTTGAGCATGAGTAAGTACAATGAGCACCAGGAAGAGTAAAAGATTAATAGGCACTCCTATACAGTGAAGAAAAGAAAAACAAGAACAGAAACACATCTTTCCCAGGGGCTTGCCAGCCATTCCAGGAGGTCGGCCTCTTTGAAGCCCCATTCTCTGAGGTAGACTTCGGTGAAGACCCATTCTCAGAGATAGGTCTCTGTGAAGCCCCATTCTCTGAGGTAGACTTCAGTGAAGTCCCATTCTCAGAGATAGGTCTCTGTGAAGCCCCTTTCTCAGGTCTGAAAGCAGGTTTCCCATGCTAAGCAGACTCCACCGGAGTAGGCGTGGCAACTGAAGACTCCTCGAATTGATTCTTCTTTAGAATAGAAAATGCCTCACTAGCCATTGACACATCATAACTGCCATATACTCTATTTCACTCTAATTCTTGTTAGGGATATCTCCATGGTGAAATAACCCTGTCAATCAACCTGCCACAAATTCTTATATGTAGAGAATGCTTTTATAAACTTCAATCTTTTATTGAATGGACGAGTTCAGACTTTACCCTCAGCAGTATGACTGAATGCCTAAAAAGATAAGACATTTTGTTTTAATGCCTTTCTTTCATTTTCTCATACCCATTGGCAAGTAGGGAAGAATTCTGATGTAACAATAATACAATGGTGACTTGTACTAACACAACATCTAGGATCTAGTGTTAATTCAGATACTTACTAATTAGCTCTAGATTTTGTGTCTATTTATATTTCTCATGGGAAAACTAATGAGTTCCAAGGAAATTGACCTAAGGAGACTATCAATTCTAATATCAGTTTGTCTCAAAATGCTTTAAATTCTACATCCTCTAATGTGGGCATAGGTTTACAAATTGGAACTTTTCTCCTTAAAGAGTAAGAACTACCCTATTGCTTATTTGGGACAAAGTACTTTCATACATAGACTGGTCTTGTGCAAGCAAGAAGTGGTAGTTGAACAATGTTCTTAGCAGTTTATATAGACGAAATGGAAATAGAGCAACTATGAACTCAAAAGGAATGTGCAAAAAAGCGAGAGGTACAAAGTAGAAGGTGCCAAGGAAATGCTGAAGTATAATTTCAGCTTAAGAAAAAGTAGTTGTATACCTTGGGGAAAACCTGCTTTAAACTCTTCTGGGATAATTGTACAAGTAGAAGTCCCTAACTCTGACTCTAATCAGCCACGTCATCATCAACTTAGGGACTATTTTCAAAGTGCAAAGTGAGAAAAAGAGGGCTCATCACAGTTAGTGTTCAGGTTGAAGTAATGGAAATAACATAATTTTTCTTATAAGACTTCACTTATTTTAGAGGGTTAAAGTAGGAAAAACCCAAGTAAATATTTTGCATGTACCTAAATTAAGTGGGACATAGTATATTACTCTCTTTTTAACTGGGAAGTTGTACATTATGGCATTTTATACTCTAACTTGGGACAATGATCTGCTGTCAGTCATTTTCTTCCCACTCCCATCTTTTGCCCTTCCAATTATATAATTTTTATTTAAAGAGACATACTTGAGCTTGCATTTCTAAATCCTTCAAAATTATCTGAACTAATTCATACTTCTGGCAGCCTCCTATATCTTTCTCAAAGGAATATTTTGTCACTACCATTTTAACCCATTCGATATTGGATATCTTCCTGCCTAATTCAGTGCAAGATATACATTAGACTCATCCAGATATCCCAACACCTGTACCAACATGAAATCCTATCTTCATAAAAACCATGATTTTATAATATCTGGGGAGGTGGCATCTGTCATGTTTTAAATCAATATGCCTTTCAGTAGATGAACGAATTGACAAAATGTGATATATATATATATACACTGTGCAATTCTATGCTTCCAATTCATACGGAAATGGAAAAATCTTACTAAGTAAAATAATCAAGACACAAACAAAGAGATTCCATGGTTTCCCTAATTTGTAACAAGTAGGAAATATCTAGGATAGTCCTAGCAGATGAGCAGAATGGCTCAGTAGCTATGTGTAAGATGATGATGAGCAAAATGAACTCCTACATATGGAAACAAAGGTGTTCTTTGTGGTTGTTGTTTTTAATGTACTCTGTGATTCTTTTTTCTTTTGTGTTTTCCCATATGGTTTGTTCCCTGCTGTATTTGATTTCAGTATCATGTGTCATTGTTTATATATTTATCTTAATTAGGGAAGGGAAGAGGAACAACATGTTGTGACAAAGTACAAAGAACAAACCAATGTAATAGCAATGCTCACAAGACAACATTATGGAAATTTACATTACAACTTGTGAAGGGTATTGGGGTGAAGGAAAACTGTGAGAAAAGTGAGGTAGTGTGTAAAAAGTTCGACATGTTATATATTCACCATCTTATAATTACGGCAACCCCTTCTATATATCACCTTGACAATAAAATTAAATAAAAAAATAACTTACATAAAATATAATTTCATTGTATTGATATAGTAAATACCATTCTATTCCCCCTTTCTTTATCAGAGGGTCATCAACTTGAATGTTATCAAACTATACAATATCTTCACAATATACGTGCTTTTATGTTGAAAAAACATTATATCATACTAATTATAGTTTAATTCTATGGAAACTCCTAATTTTTAAAACTGAATAATTGTTCAGTCGACAGAATATATGTATTCATCAAGATTAAGATGACTACTAACTAATCGTTTTCAAATTCTGATCATGTCATACCAGAGACATTTAAAACAGTATCTGTTTGCAATTTAATTAATTCTGCAGTAGATGAAATTTCGAATGTGAGGTTACATATTTAAAAATCAATAGAAAAAATAGCCACATTCTGGTAGAAGATAAAACTATGACCTATCAATAATAATTCCTGAAGAGTAAACATTTGTTCATCAGAGTAATCTATTATTTCTATGACAATCAATCCCAAGTTTTATGCTGTAAAGTCATCCTAGCCCAACAGTTTGCAACTTGTAAGGTGCACATAAAAATTGCCTGAATTCTCATCATGACTATCTTATCAGTATTGTGAAAAAAACATACTACACTTCTGCTGTGATGCCCTCCCAATTGTGCGAAGAACACTACACTAAACTTTTCTGCATCATTTTCCCTCCAGTGGTATTCTTGAGATCAGAACACTTGCAAATAGTATTTATATTATTATTTTATATTAATTTTATTATATATTTTTATCTAATCATAGATATTCAGGAGATCTGAATATCTGAATATTAAGATCTGAAGATTATGGTTCAAACCCACCCAGGTAGCAAGGTTCCTTAGATTCTTATTTCCAATAAACTCATAAGGAATAGCCAGACAAAAGTGGCACTGAGGTTCAAGTGGTAGAGCACTAGCCTTGAGCAAAAACAGGCTCAGGGACAGTACCCAGACGCAGAGGTCAAGCCCTAGCATAAACTAAACAACAAAAATAAAATAAAAACAAACATTAAACCTAGCTTTTTTTTCCCTCATTGTATGAGTAATTAAGAGGTACGTAAGGAAATTTCTTCTTGTGTTATGTATACGTAGAAGAAAAAAGATGTCAAACAATTACTCTCTTCATACCATATTACACCAAAGTCTCAAAAATTGCTCTTTTTCTAAATTTATAAATTAATAGCATCCATTTGTTGGCAACTTTGTCTAGATTATTCAGATTATCATGTTATACATGAACTGTTGCAATAATCTATTAACGAATTTCTAATTATACCTCATTGGAAAGAATATTCTAGGCAAATAGAATGCCAGAATCATTTGTGAATTTCTAAATTAAATCTTCTACTTGAAAACAATTTTGTAGTATCCTAGAGAATATGAAATTATAAACAAAGAACATTCATTCCAAATCTAAATTCTAATTTAGGCAAGTCTCCAAAGTCCTACATTAGATGAACTTTGTTATTTCTCCAGGCTTAAGCTTTTGTAATTCTTCATCATTTCTTTGGAATCCAACAGAATGATGCTTACTTTTTCAAATTTTTGATTGGTAATCATGAGCTATTTTGCATCTAGCAATGTTCTGTAATGAAGGGAGCATGTAAAACACAAGTGAGGATTCTATATGAGTTGCATTTCAATAGGAAACTTGACGTATCAAAATACAGTGAAAAAATTAGCCCAAACTTCCAACTGTGTATTGCTTTCTTGTTGTTTGGCTTGTTTTATTGAGACAAAATTATACTACCTGGTCCAGGGAAGGTATCGCTATGTAATTCCACTCTCTAATCTCCTATCTTAGTCTGAGTGCTAGAATTCCAGGCTTGTATCACATTGCCCTGCCATAGTTTGTTGGTTTATTTAATCTAGAAACAGACTAGCAATTCTGAACTTCTCTAATGATCTTATACACTAGACTGACAGCTACATAAACAGCTCTGACTGTTTATGTACAATATTCAAAGACGTTCTAACATTTGACACAGGATATGAACATTTTTAGATGTACCTGCAGGGTTCTCTGATTCATTCCTCCATTGATATGATCCCTCTATTAATGATTACTTGACTTTCTTAATGTCTCCGGTCCTTTCCTTTGTAATATTCTCAAGCTCTTTTTAGGAAAGTTCACTTGAGGATTTTCTAATATTAAAAATTATCATTGTTCTATTCTTACTCAGGACATATGTTCTATTATTTTCCAACTTTTTCTACACATTCTGAGAGTTGTTTCATATGTGTGTTTACACATCTAAGTGCCTCTGTGTATGTGCACGCTTGCATGTATATATGCCAAAACCTCAAGCTCTTATTCAGCAGTCTTGCTTGTACCTAATATTCCATCACTTCAGCCATTCTTACAATGCAGGTTTAGGCTGGTTAATTATAGGTATTGTCGCAAATACTTTTTTTCCCCCAGGCTGAATGCAAACTGAACTTCCCAGAATCCTTTACATTCTTAGGTTTTATCTTTCCAGGAGTATCAACTTTTAAAATTGAAACAGTTTTGTGAATGTAAAGTCTAACCCAGATTTTTAACTTAAGAATTCATAAAAAGATAGATGAACATACACATTACATATATTGAGTGTACACTGTTAGAAATGTGATCTTAAGCCTGGTGACAGTGGCTCACATCTATAATCCTAGCTACTCAGGTGGCTGAGATCTGAGGATTGCAGTTCAAATCCAGCACAAGTAGGAAAGTTTCTGAAGCAATTTTCTCCAATTAACAACCAGAAAACTGGAAGTGGCACTGTGGATCAAGTGGTAGACTGCTAGCCTTGAGCTGAAGAGTAGAGGAAGAGTGCCCAGGCCCAGACTTCAAGCCCCACAAATACCAAAGAAAAAAGAAAAGAAAAGGAAAGAAATAAAAAGATATATGAACTTAGCAAACAGTTCATTGCTAATATAATTCCTTGTCTCTCAACATGGCTTTTTTCCAGTTAACTCCATGCTCTTATATCTGACTTGCTTTGAAACTAGAATTGTTCTTCCATTCTACTTTTTACAAATTTGTATGATTAGTTGCCATGATTTAGTGCTAGTAGAAGAAACAGAGTGGCCTCATCCTTCATGTTCCACTTAGTAGTAATGCTTTCTCTATATCACTCCCGTAGATTTACATACTGGCCTTGGCTTTATTGTTTCAAATTTGTCTTATTTGCAGAGTCTTCTGTATTGTATTGAACAACCATACTTAAACACAGAACTTCTTTTTCTCCTATTATTCATATTGTTTCTTCTACTGTTAACTTATGTACACTTGTGAAATAATGCACAACACATACACAAATATTTCTGAGATCCTTCTTCTCACTTAAAATTGGTCTTAATTTATAGAGCATTTAGGAAATTTGAACTTAATGTACTCCAAGGTAATGGATTTTTCATGTTTTTCTTATTGTAAAAATGTTGTACAGAGGGGTTAGAGTTATATATGTAAGTTAATTAGTACATAATCTATCAAGCATTGTTACCTCTTCTTTTGTTTTTCCCCTGCCTTCCTTTCCCTCCTCGTCGCCCCAAATCCCCACTGCCCTCCTCAAGTTGTAGAGTTCATTTTCTACATAGTGTCTTGTAGAACTCATTGTTACAATGGGTCATACTGTATCCTTGTTTCAGCATTTTGTTATTTCCCTTCCCTTCCCCACATTAGAAAAAGGTATATGCAAGATGCAGATCACCGACATCAAATACAGTAAAAACAGGGGTTATACCGTGGAGGTAGAAAATAGAAGAGAAACAAAAATATCACATAGTACCTGTTAGGTGACAATAAAGAAAAATCAAGTTGTGTCCTATCTTGGAGTCCATTTCACGTAACACCATTTTATATGGCCATATGTACATTTATAATGTTTTATAAACGATTTAAATTCCATATTTTCTCATTACTACGTTGTTTCTGAAACACATGTTACCTCATGTACAACGATTTACTTGTGCTATTTCAATGAAGCCACAAAATGTTCATTTTACCTGGAGCAGCACCATAGATTGTTACTTGAAGTAATTGGAAGGAACTGTTACTGGAAGTGGAAACTGATTCCAAGAGAGGAATTGAACATAGAGAAATGACAAGTTCAACTTAATTTGTGCTCTAGTTTTACTGTACAAGAAAAGAATTCAAAGCTGGAAGGAAACTCTGTCCCTGACTTTTTCGAGTGTGTTCTTTACTCACATAAAACTTGTCCATAAATTTCTAGTTGAGAGTATTACAAAAGGAAACAATATGCCATTTGAAGGCCAAAATAGATAAAATGGAAATAACGTTGTTTTAAAAGTGTTCTACTGCAAAGAAGCAAAGATATGTAGGTTTAAATGTACCTTATGCCTAGATATTTCACTCCTGACATGATTGTCTTGTTGCAGGAGTCAGTTATCCATTTCTTTAATCGGGTCCTGAGTTCACCATAGCAATAAGCATTCCAAAAAGCAGGATCCGTGAGTATGATTAGCAAAAGGAGCCTCTTTTCAAACCAGTGCTTTAAGGATGGTCCCAAAGAAATATGGGTTTTTTTTTTTCCCGTGCTTGTTTGTTTAGTTTGTGCTGCTTCTGGGGCTTGAACTCAGTCTGGACCCTGTCCCTAAACAGTTGTCTTTCCTGTCCTCCTGCCACCATAGCTAGTACTCCACTGCTTGAGCAACAACTCCACTTCTTGCTTTTTTGGTATTTAATTACAGATAAGAGTTTGACAGACTCTCCTGCCTGTTGGCTTTGAGATTGTAATAAATCCAAGAGACATCAACTGTATGGACTTCTCTTTTGAACCAAGACATGTTAGATGAAGTTTATTATAAATCTAGTATTCAACAATTTTTTAAATGAAGAGAATATGTTCAGCAAAGAAACCATAATTTAACTCAGCAAACATAGGTTCACTGAATTATTTTGGAATTATGTTCTCTGCTTGGGAAGATTACTATTGACTTCCTCGTTCTTTTTGAGGAACTTTTTCTGTTGGTCGTGGGGCTTGAACTCTGATCTTGGGTGCAGTCCCTCAGCACTTCAGCTGAAGATGAGTGCTCTACCACTTTAGCTACAGCACTACTTCCGGATTTCTGATGGTAATTTAAGATAAGCTTCTCATGGATTTTCCTGACCAGGCTGGCTTTGAACCACAAACCTCTGGTTTCAACCTACTGAGTAGCTAGTGTTACAAGTATGAGTCACCAGCACCCAGCTCGTATTTGCATTTATGTGCACTTAATGACACTATGTTAACAAAGAATGGAAATTTGAATCAAATTGTGTGACATTGCAGCTTTCAATAAAATGGAGGTAGCAATAAATATGTCCTCCTTTTCCATGTTCTTACATTAATGACTCATGAGCTATGGGACTCTTACATTAGCATCCTCTGTTGTTTGCGTAAGTGGACTTAGTATCACAAATTGTTCATAGAGAAATAGAGAAAGACAGATTTGTAGAAAGCAAAGGAGATCAGGTATGAAAGAGCAGCATAGAAGGATATACAACTTATCACACAGAGATTACGAACTAGTCTAAGTTGTTAGAATGCTAAAGGCAATGAGGAATAAGCCTAGTTGATAACTTGTTCTTCAATAACCAAAAATGGTTCTCTACAATAGTTTATGGTATAACTTAGTTATTATTATCATTTATTCCTTCCATCTGGAGTTATTCCTTCTGTCAAAACTATTAATTAACCTCTGCCTTTTTGGTGCCTTAGCTTACCAAAAAGATTTTCAAATCTCACTTATACTACCCTTCTGATTGTGATTTTCAGTGGCCACTCAGGAGCCTGGAATCTTTGAATTTCCAGGATTAATCTTCACTGATATCTAAGCACAGTCCTGGTATTAATTGCCATGACCTATTAACACAACGTTTTTTTTTGTTCAGCACAGTATTCTAATATAGGTAAAGTACATGAATTAAGGACTATTGATAGGTATCATTTGGAAGGAGCAATTATATATTCCAAGCATGGGTTCTTTATTTTGCTTTTCCTAGTTAAATGACTCTTTTGCCAGTACTAGGGCTTGAACTCAGGGCCAGGGAACTGTTCCTGAGCTTCTTTTTTTGTTTTTGTTTTTGTTTTTGATCAAGGCTAGAACTCTACCACCTGAGGCAAAACACCACTTCCAGTGTTTCTTTTTTTCTTTATGTGGTACTGAGTAATTGAACCCAGGGTTTCATGTATGCTAAGCAATAACGGTTCCATGAAACTACATTCCCAGAGCCCTAAATGGCTTTCTTTTATTGTATTAATAATTTTTTGTGTTAAAATACAATACAGAGGGGTTATAATTACATGAGCAAGGTAATGACTACATTTCTTATCAAACATTTTTGCCTCCTTCTTTGTTTCCCCTTACCATCCCTGCCCACTGATCCCCTCATACTGCCAAAGTTGTAAAGTTCTTTTTTTTGACATAATGTTTTGTTGCAATGGAAATTTCTTAAGATGGCATTGCTTTTTCATTCCGTTAATATGTATTACAATTTAGGCCAGGTGGTAGAAAAGGAAGTGGAAAACAATACTAAGTCCAGTAAGGCTGACATACCTATCACATCACTAAGGAAGTAGTGTCAAGACCTGCAGGACTCTTAGGGCTGTTGTATGTGATATTATTATGTAGAACACTATTAACTGTCATCCCCGACATCCATAACATTCTGCTTCCACTTTCCTTGTGAAGAACCAATTATCTATGCCTCTTTATTGATTGGGTCTGTTTCCTAGGAAGGAAGAAGGAGGATGTAGTATGTGATGGTGGGAAAATATGTATATTGGCTCTCTGTCCACATTTTTTGCATTTTTAAAAAGTGCTACTGATGAACTCCCACTTACATCTAATTGACTTGCTGTTTGCACAAGATGCAGATAATGAAGACATTTATTCTGGTGGATAGTCACATATATTAACAAAATCCATTTCTGGAAAAATAAGATACTAGGTAAGAAATTATAAATTATTGTCTATAAAAAGGTGTCTTTTCTTGGAGTACAAAAGGTAGTATTGAAATGATTACTCCAACTTTCTTTGAGATTTTATGCTGTCTCAGTATCAAAATGTTCTCTAATTTCTGTAACATCCAAACATAAAAGACATGATTTGAAGATCTCAGTAGTTTCAGAAAATAAGGAACGTAATAGCATCCTTCCTGCAGACACATGTGATGGCAAGTATGATTGATTGTATTATGGTTCTCTTTTTTTTCCTGTTTATCTCAAGTTTTACATATCTTGGCATATGACTCTATGTCCTGAATCAGCTTCCTGTAGGTGAAATTTACCTCTACTCTGCAATGTCAAGGTTGGTCATGTGACTTACTTCAGCTTACAGAAGTGAACCAGAAGTGGTGAAAGGCTATTTCTAGGGGAAGATATCTATCTCATTATCTGTGTCTTTTTTCCCCTTAGCTATCAAAGTAGCATATTTGCAGAGGGAGTCTTCTTTCAACTTATATGTTGGAAGAGTATAGCATGTGAAATTGAGGCAAAACTCAAATACAACCTCATACATATAACACAGGCAGAACTAAGCTAATATTAGAATATGATAATAAGATGCTAATTTCTTACCATTCTTTTATACCTTTATGATAGTTGACTATAGTACACTAGAATTTGACAAATCCTAAACAAGAACTAAACAAATTGATAGCATTTCTTATTGGATGATATTACAATTTTTAATAAATAAGCATTCTCCATGTGATAACTTGTGGGATTATCTATTTCTATAGATGTGTTTAATCACTCTAGAGCACAGTATCTAATATCCACAATCATTATCTAGACCTTGTGATTGAGATGAGGAAGAAAATAATATCTAGATTTCTCTTTCTCTTTTCCTCTTCTCCTTTTTCTAGTGTGGATTCTCATCTTTTCTCCAAATTCTCCTTTTAATGAAGAATGACGCATTTTGGATATGAAGCAAAAGACTTCAAAACCAGAATTTTATTCTTTCAGAAATAGATGAAGTAAATCAGAGTGGCTCAAGGAAGAATAAAAACATGATTATTTTTCCCTTTCTGGATTTCACCATATACTCTGAACATGACTCTAAACAGCTAGTGAACCATTTGCCTTGGCTAACTTTATAAAAATATAGTTTCTAAAATAAATGATAACTAAAAAATTAAAAATAATTTAAAAATAAATAGTAATTTGTTGTTTGCTTTGGGGAGGCATGAAATAAGACTGCATTAACATTATTTGAGTTGAGAGGCTAAATTTTATCAGAATGTAAACATAATGAAAAATAGATGATTTTAAGATAAATAGCTAGTAGATACATTTTTACTTTGACATACCCACAGAGATATATTTTTTTTCTTCTTTTCCTCTCCATGCTGATTCAACTTCAATAAGCAGTCAATGTAATGCAAATGGCTGTGTTTCTTTCAGAAATAGAATAGATCCAAAAAAGTTAGAAAAAGAGAACCAGTATTGGGTAATGCATTCTTTAAAAATAGCAGTCAAATAAATATTAACCATAATTCCAAAATAATAACAATCCAATGCTCTTCAAACGAGAAGACTGTAAGCAGAATATACAAAAAGTGATAGTGCCACAACTACTTCAGGTGTTGCTCTCTGGCATTTAAGATTTCTAGTACATGACAATGTTTTAATCAGGATTAATTGCTTTCCAGGACTAATTTTTTTTTGCTTAGTTATATTTCATTGAAGAAATATATTGTTCAAAATTAATGAAAGGGTAACAGTTTATAGTAGAAAGAATGCTACACACTCATTTTACATATCAAAATACCTTTCCATAATATCTGTCTTCCCCAAATAACTAATCTCTCAAATGTACATTTGCATTATATGTATATTAGTTTGTAAAATAATCACCTTTCATAATCCAAGGAACACAAATATGAAGAATTATCAGATGGGGGAAATATATTCAAATGTGTACTTTAAAGTCCCAGGTGTAGTTCGAAAGGACATAATGAGGTTAGAACCATCAAAGACATGTAAAGATGCTACATTAGAAAATAAAACAATAACAACCCAGATTCTGAATTTCTGGAAAGAAGAACAGCAAGTAAATGCTCTTTCCACTAAAATTATTTGAAAAATATTTTAGTTCTGTAGGTGGCTCGATTTTAATCTAGTGAGACTTCTTTTAAATTTCTGTCCTTTAGAACTGAAAAATGATAAATACAGATTATTCAAGCCAACTAACGTGTAGAAATATTTTACAGCAGATTTAGCTTAGTAAACTAATTCAACTACAGCCTTTTCCTGAAGAAACTACAGGGACACAACATTTCCTAGTTTTTGAGAATAAGAAAATGTTGCCACTGTCTATGTACACATGTATGATGTGCATAATACTTACGGGCCTTACATAGAGAAGTCTTGAAATTCTAAATAATATTTAAATAAGAAGTTTCCTATCTTTATTTTCTCATTTGGAGATCACTAAATACCAAAATTATGTAGAAGGCTAGGATAAGAATGTGGAAATGAAATGTCTCCTAATATTATAGAGATAATATTTGTCATTTTGAGTTACAGTTTCTAAAGTAATAAAAATAAGAAAAAACAGATTCAAAACTCACTTTTCTATCCTTCCTAACTTTCCAACAGCAATTAGAGAATCCAGTAAATGTCCAGCCATCCCAGGATGGTATAGGATGGTATAGGATCACTAGACGGTGAAAAGGAAGATAACAAAAATGGTTCCCCTGAAACAATGGGAAACAAAATCTACATCTACAGAGTGTGATATAGCTAGAAAATGGTTTCCACTATTCTATGTCTTTGATATTTTAGGTTTTTTACACAGCATCTTTCTACTCTTAGGAAATGACCCATTATTAATACTCAAGTGTTTGCAGCTTATAACCCAGAAACAAATAATGCTTCTAAATGTAAAGAAGAATGATATTAAGAGTAATCAAGGCTACTTCCATAGCTATAACTGATAAATAAGAATGATATTGGGGAATAGTCCAATAATCTTGAACTTTTTCATACCATTCTCTTCTCCAACACGAGAAGTCCTAGTCAAAATATGATAAACATTAATAGAGGATTTTTATATTTTTTATTGTTCACACCAAAGCAAATACAGTTTCCTCTTTGCAAGCCTGACTTTAAAAGAGTCAGCCCCTCAAAATTATTTTATAGACAAAAGTTTACTGCTTTGACTTAGGTGTTTTCCTGCCTTTGGGTGTTGTTCTCTATTATTTTGACAACTGCATAGAAAAACAAGATAATTCCATTATGCTTGTGTTGAATTGTTCAAAGTCAAGCTGTCTTCAAACAAAGTTTTCTGTTCCCTTCTTCACTGCTAATTAAAGTTTAATTATTGCTCTTTAAATGCAACAAAAAGTGATACTTTAACGTACGTTCTCATCGAAATTGATGAAAACAGGAGTGTCTGTGATTGCTTTTTTAATAGTTTTCAAGTATTTTCCTTGGCTGTTTTCATTATTGCCTTTGTTTCAGTCTTCTAATCAGGAACAGAAAGTTACCCAAAAATATCTTCTAAGATATAGGATGTTAGGTAGAAAAAATTAGATGTATAATTAAAGATTTTCATCTTCTTAAAGACTGAAAAGCTCAGAAGACATTTTGCTATTACTGGCATTGTTAAGGTGATTTGAATAATTTGGTTCTTAAACTAAGTGAAACGTTACTTGTTCCAACAATGATTATGGCTTATACTTTTCTGCTCCAATGAGATGAAACGTCTGACTATGTTGGAGGGCATATTGATTTTAGGGTAGGAGGGTTAAATATAGAAAGCCAAGGAAGATTCCTAAAACAGTATTGGCTTTCATGTATCACTTAATTATACTTAAGGTATATAAGTATAGAAATATACAAAAACGAATTGAGTGACAAATGTGTGATTTACAAAATTCATTCAATGACAACTAATCCAGAAAGCAATTCTCTATATTTATATAAACTAGTATACCAAGTAAGGATTTAAAAATTTTTAGAGTATAGTTTTTAACATTTATGTCAAAATATTTGTTTATTTCTAACTGTTTATTTTTTAATTTTTGTTGGTCGTGGGGCTTGAAATCTGGGCCTGAGCACTGTCACTCAGCTCTTCAGCTCAAGACTAGTGCTCTACCACTTGAGCCATTGCCAGTTTTCTGGTGGCTCATTGGAAATAAGAGTCTCATGGACTTTCCTGCCTAGGCTGGCTTTGAACCATGAGTCTCAGCTCTCAGCCTTCTTAGTAGCTAGGGTTATAAGCATGAGCCACTGGCTCCTAGCTACACAATTATTTTTTACATAGCTATGAGATATTGATTGATAATCGCATTCATTTATATGTTGTGTAATGATAAAGCTACATCATATCCAATAATTTCTACATGTAACATTTCTTTTTAGTGAGAATGCTCAAAAACATCTTCTGGCTAGGATGAAATATCTATTTTTAACTATAATCACTTTGCTTCTTGTAGTATACAATTAATATATTTAGTTTTAGTCCTGGGAGTCTGCTAATTAAAGTTACATAAAACATGAATTGTAAAGTGAAAGAAATTCATGACTCCATTACTTGTTTTAAGAAAACAATCATGCCTTTTGTTACCAATTGTATTTTTGTGGGAATGTGGAATATTAATTGATTTACTGGTTAAAATTTATAACAGTTACATTATATCAAGTTGATTCCAACTTGTTTGGTCCCCGGGGCTTGAACTCAGGGTCCCTGAGATTTGTTGCAATTTTTTAACAATTTACCATTTCAGTCATGCCTCACTTCTGGCTTTTTTGCTGATTAATCAGAGATAAGATTATCAGGGAGTTTATTTTGTGGGCTGCCTTCAAACAGCAATACTCAAATCACAGCCTCCCAAGTAGCTAGGATGAGATACATGAGCCACCTGCTCCCAACTTCTATTCACCACTTATATATGAGCTTTCATAGACTAAATTGTTTTACATTTTTATTGAGTTCAACACTTTCATTTTCCTTTCCTATAGTTTTAATGCCAAATTTGACTGCTTCATCTCAAAATTGTCAAAACATCTTCCTTTGCTTTACATTTACATCTCTTTTTTGTTTTATATGCCACGTTTTAATCCTGCTTGAAGTTAACATTTGAATAAATTGCTATGTTTAAGTCAATGTTCACTTTTTAATTTTCCCAAATACTGCCTATACTATCACCTCTTATTAAGCAGAACGTCATTCCACAAATGTTTGGATTTACCCCTTATTAAATATTCCTTGATAATATATATGTGGATCTAATCTGGTACCCTACAGACCCATTGAGGTGTATAATATATCCTCTACAAATATAACAATTTTACACTAATAACTTTAATATTTTACAGAGAAATATATTCCAGTTTATTTTTCTTTGTCAATGACTCAAAGAGTGCTAGTCAGGTGTTTTTAGAAATTGTCATAAACATAAATAAAACTGTGAAGCCGAGCGCTGTTGGCTCATGCTTGTAATCCTAGCTGCATAGAGGCTGAGATCTGAGGAGTGTGGTTAAAATCTAGCTGGAATGGGAATGTCCCTAAGACACTTATGTCTAATTAACCACCCGAAAACAGAAAGTTGCACAGTTGCTCAATGAGTAGAGCATTCACTTTGAACTGAAGAACAGAAGGACAGCACTAGGACTAGAGATTTCAAAAAAAAGGGGAAGAGACAATTTATATCTTTTCTCAATTGTATCCTCCAATCAACAAAAATTATGACTCCATTTATTTAGATTTTTGCTTTTATATTCAACATTGTATAATTTTCAATGATGGTGAGTAAATAGCACTTTAATACATTTTGACAATGTGTGAAGGTAGCACAAAGAAATTCACAGAAAACAGTTGAAATATAAAGGACAATATGCCTCGGACCGGCTCTGTAGGGACGAGGGAGGACACCTAGTGGAGGTAAATAGAACAGGTGGGGAGATGGCAAACAGACAACTCACACACAAGGGGAGTGAATGCTGAGTGTGATTATTGCAGAAGATAACAAGCATTTATAGAAAAAGTCTCCAAGAGAAAGGGCAAAAGGTTACACAATCTTGGTGCAAGGCTTCGTTTTGGGTGGTCACCAGCTGGTCGCCTGATCTTGTTTTTTGGATGACAAGCTAGGATGATAGGCGCTTGTTTTCGGCTTTACCTCTATTTTTAAGAAATACAATTGGTTTAGATATTTATCACCTAATAACCATTAACCAGAGCATATGGGCAAGGTGCTGGACAGGAAGGCATGAACTCTAGTACATTATTGTTACTTTTGTTTAGTTTTGTACTTTATGCGTTTCAAATCTTTTCTAAGCAATTGTGCTTCTTTGCCACTCTTTCAAGGGTCCCCAATTTGTGGCCAAAAATCATGATATTCAGTATACTTAGTTAAATCTGGCCATATATCAAATTCAAGCTCATAGTGTCTTCTCTGTAACCCTTTCACAATCGATTACTCTTCTCCATAGAGGCCTTAACTCTCTCATAAGATCTTTCTTGTTCCTTCTTTGATAGTAAGCACCAAGGAGACCTAGATCTAGCAAGTCTCTCAGTAAATGGAAGAGAGTAATAGGAAGTTCTTTTTCATAAGTAGTTTTCCCAATGGTTGCCCTCCTTATCATACACACCTGTAAAAGGCTATGGATCTGGGGGAAGTCTTTGGGGTCCTCTAGATATTGGAGTATCCCACCATTTTCCTCTGATAAGCAATTGCCACGTTCCATCTACCAACCTTTAGGAATCTTATTTAGCTTTTGGTCTAAATATCCCTCTACATCTTTCTTATCTACAGGATATCTATATGAGTCTATTGTATATTCTTCAGGATTAAAGGGAAATCTCCAATAACCATACACTCTTTCTCCTCTAGCCGTGCCTACAGCTTCTTGTAAATCTCTTACAAACAATTCCTTCTGCTGAAGTGACGTCATGAAACTCCCAATACTTTTTTTTTTTTTTTTTTTTTTTGTAGGTCGTGGGGCTTGAACTCTGGGCCTGGGCGCTGTCCCTCAGCTCTTCAGCTCAAGGCAAGCGCTCTACCACTTGAGCTACATCGCCACTTCCGGTTTTCTGGTGGTTTATTGGAGATAGGAGTCTCACGGTCTCTCCTGCCCGGGCTGGCTTTGAACCGCGATCCTCAGATCTCAGCCTCCTGAGTAGCTAGGATTACAGGCGTGAGCCACCAGCGCCCGGCTCCCAATACTTTTATATTTACTTATGACTTGTCTCATGGCCTCCATAAGAGGGACTTTTAGGGTAGCACTTAACTCTGGTGAGTTAGTCATATTCTCAGGACACTCATCGGATGTTGGAGTCGTCAACACTTCCAAGAAAGAGCCCTGAATAAGGGAACGTTGAGCATGAGTAAGTAGAACAAGCAGCAGGAACAGTAAAAGATTAATAGGCACTCCTATACAGCGAAGAAAAGAAAAACGGGAACACATCTTTCCCAGGGGCTTGCCAGCCTTTCCAAGAGGTAGGCCTCTTTGAAGCCCCATTCTCAGATCTGAAAGCAGGTGTCCCATGCTAAGCAGACTCCACCAGAGTAGGCGTGGCAGCAATGGGAATGGAGAAAGCAAGAAACAGGTTAATCAGGCCCTTCATCCATATGTGAGAGTGTAAGATATTTCAATAAGCTATCTTCATATAATTAATATACACCAATTAATAACTATCTTCCATAGGCTTTGGTATTCAAGTATGACATAAAGGATATAAAAATACACATTCTGTGGTGAAATGAAAATAAAGATGAATGAAAAAATGCATACTTATAATGATTGTGTAAATAAACTAAGAAATTCAGTCAACATTCTGAGGGCTCATGGCTCATTTGACTCGAAGATTGTTGGTATCTAAGATAATTCTAAAATGTTAGACTTGATCCTATCTTTAAGACTGCTTAATACTATTGCTTTTTGAGTCAGTATTCTTTTTCTTGTTGCTGGTTTTGGTGGTGGTTCTGGGCCTTGAACCTTGGACCCGCGCTCTGTCCCTCAGCTCTTCAACTCAAGGCGAGCTCTACCACTTGAGCCATAGTACCACCTCAGGCATTCTGGTGGTTTATTGGAGATAAGAATTTCATGGACTTTTCCTGCACACGATGGCTTTGAACTATGATACTCAGATCTCAGGCTCCTGACTTCCTAAGATTACAGGTGTGAACCACCTGCGCCTGGCTCCTCTTTACAGCATTTTAAACGTAAAATAAAGTAAAATCAATAAAGAGCATGTTTGGCAAATAAAGTAAAACAATAACTTACAGTCAAATGAAAATAATAATATATGTATATGTATATTTACATGTATGTACACATATTATATTTTATATATGTATACATATATAAGAATATATACACATATAAGAATGAATATATGCATTTGCACATGTAGTGTGTACACATATACATTTATTTAAATAGACTTGAACCAGAAATATATTAATAGCATATAAATGCCAATGAAATACTATGATCATCCTGAATAACTTATCCAAAAATCCAAATATATATCTCTATAGTAATATAAAAGCAATCAAGAAACATATGGAAAAATCATAACATACCTAGACATTGCATACATATAGAGATTAGTCAAAATAGAAACAATAAGATAGCCCTGCACAACCATTATGTAGAAATTGCAATCCTTATACATTGGTTCTTGGCACTTAAAATGATATAGTCAGTTTCTTAAACATACTGGAAATCTTTAAGACATTACACATAGAATTGTGTCTATGATCCAGCATTTTGAATTATAATTTTATATACAAAATAGATTTCAACATATGTCCAATGAGACACATGTACAAGATTATACATTGCAAAACCCTTCATAATAACACATAATAAAATATTGAAATGCCCACTGAGGATGTTATTCCAATATATGCATGCAAATAAAACAATATGCTCTATCCATGAAGAAAATGTACATGGACTTACTTTGGAAACAGTGATATTACAAGGGAGAAATGGATAAAATAGACTACATTTTCTAATTATATGAGGTTTTTAAAATTGACACATCTGTAGAGGTAGAATATGAAATAATAGCTGCTTAAGGGGAGAGTAGGTGGAAATGATGACAGGAAATGACTATTAATAAATATTTGAGTATTTTGAGAGGGTAGTAATGATACAATATTCCTGATCTGAAGGTGATGTTCTTACTCCAACAATTTAACATTCTAGGAATCATTGTACTTTATCGAAGAATTACAGATTGCATTTGCATTAACCTTAGGAAAATTTTTATAATAGTAGTGGGTGAATCTGAGTGATAATTTAGAATTTAAAATCACAGAATTCTATAATGCACAACTTTAGTATGTTGATGAATAAGACTTTCAAGAAAATATAATCTGTGATATATCCTCTGAGTGACTATAAATAACATTAAGAGCCAGTGAATATTCTACAAATTCATGTAAATTGAGCTATTAAATAGGATTGAGAAGGATGAGGGATAATGATCATCAAGGTGCATTGTATTGCCCATGGAATGTGGCTAAGTGGTAGATGCTTGCCTTGCATGTGTGGAGCCCTGGGTTTGATTTCTCAGTACTACATAAAGAAAAAAGCAGGAATTGGCACTATGACACAAGTCACAGAGTACTAGCATGAGGAAAAGAAGCTCAAGGACATTGCCAAGGCATGAATTCAATCCCCAGGACTAGGCAAAAAAAGGTGCATTTTATTAAGCTGTGCACTAGCGGCTCACGGTTGTATTCCTTGATAATCAGGAGGCAGACAATTGACGTTTGAAGCCAGACAAGGCAAGAAAGTTTGTCATATTCTTATCTCCAATTAAATCTCAGAAAAATCAGAAAATGCTGCTGTGCCTCAAGTGATAGAGTTCTAGAATTCATCCAAAGGAGCTCAGGGACAGCCCCTAGATCCAGAGTTCAAACCTCAGGAGAGGAAAAAGAAAAAAGAAACTCTCTATACACTGTTAATATCCTGCTTTGTCAAACAGCAAGTCCCACACAAGTACCTAAAATTATTTAAAAATATGATAAAATACAAGTCATTTTGGGAACCAGACAAAGATGGTATACACGGGACAAAGTAAATGTTATATCAAGCAGTTTGAGTTAAAATTTGTTCTATAGTCTTATTACATCATTTATGAAATTGACAATACTGCCAATTATAGGTCAATTTCCTTGAGGAACAGATTGTATTCTGTTGTCTTTTATATGAAACCATAGCGGTGATTTTTTGCCAGGTATTGAACTATATCTGATATTTTAAAGTAGATTTGTCCTAATATAATATTAATTTAATCAATCATTTCATTAGTGTGATGTTGGTTAGATTTTTTCCAGTAAATCTTATCCCCTATAATAAATGAGAGCATGCTGTGACAGTCTCCTATTAATATGAAAAAATACTTTATAAAATTAACTTAAAAGGGGGAAAGACTAAACTTGACTTCTGATTTTATGTTTCTTATCCTCATTGACTTGGGTGGCACAGTACCCGATGTCAAGAATATGTGTTGGAATATGTGTATTCATGGAAGCCAGGAAGTAAAGAAGAAGAGGCATAAGAGTGGGAGAGGGAGAAGGAGGAGGAGGGAAGAGAGAGAGGGAGAAGGAAAAGAAGAAGGAGAAGGAGACAAAGAAGAAAAAGAAGGAAGAAGAGGAAAGGACTTTGAACTTAAAACCTTTGATCACAAGTTCTCAGTGACCAAATCTCTACAACTATGCCCACATGAAAGGATTCACCTCTTTATCGCAACTTAGTGAAAGCTAATTATTAATCTCAATCATTTATGTTTTGAGGTTTAATTTCTAGAGTGGTGGGTAGATATTTCTATACATTGTGATAACTTCTGTTCCTAAATATTTACTTGAATTAATCAGAGAAGCTATTTGGCATGGAGGTGGTTTGGTTATACCATTGCTGGAGAAATATTTTGAGTGCAAATACATTTTATTTAACAGATAAGGAAGCTTCAGAGATTTCATCTTGTGACCTTCAAAAATGACTATTTCATCTAACTCATAATGACTTTAATTTTTCATAATTTTATGACATTTCTATTCAAGTTTTTGTCATCTATAGTTAGGTTCTTGCTTTCTAGTTGAAGGAAAAATAAATACTATCACAAACATTTCTTTCTTAATTATTCTATAGAGTAGGAATAATATGAATTTCCTATCATTCAAAAATAAGGTATTTTCAAGTCTATAAGAATAATTGATTCCATTATTGATTGATTCAATTTCTAAAAATCACTGTTGACATAAAATACATGAAATTCAGTGTTTCTCTGAAAAGTCTCGGTACTCAAACATCAGAAATAAATGACCAGTATTTAGACTTTTATATACTCAAAAAATGTATAAATCTATATTTTATGTCAAAAAAGTTTAGGTTTAAAAGAAGAGAAAATCATGTGACCAGAGTAGATAATATAATTTAATGAAAAATTACTTCATTCACCCTGACACAGCCTATTGCTTATAGCTTACATGAGAAATTTGATTAATGGTCCCTTCATCGCTTTTGAATATTATAGTATATCAATTTGTGCAAAGATTCTGTCATTTAAACTTTTGAGTGTATATTTTTTCATAAAAATGAAAACTTTTTTTCACCCTGCAGGTTCAGATTCAATAACTAAATAAATATCTAAATGTTAATTTGTTAAATTCAGCCTCTAGAATTCAAATAACAAGAAATGTATTTTATTCTTACATATATTATATCATTGCTGAATATGGGTATCTCAAGCTTGTAATCCTCACTACTCAGGAAGCTGCGGTTCAAAGCCAGCCTTGACAACAAAGAAATCATCTTATAAATATGTTAGAAACAATTACAAGAAAAAAACATTTGAATATTTATTTTGGGGTCCATTTCACCTAACATCAACTTATCTGACCTTTGCTGCTTGTCTCAGACATGCCCCTTCCCCTCTGCTTTCATTGTATTTGATGTTGGTATAATTTGTGGAGGGGAAGGGAAAAAACAAATGGTTTAAATAAGGATAGAGGTTGACCCACTGCAAGTATGAGGTGTAAAAGTCGTTATGTTGAAAAAAGAGCTTCACAACTTTGGCCGGGTGAGGGGCGGAGGGGGGGTATATGTGAAGGGTTGGGAAGGGGAAACAAAGGAGGAGGCAACAATGCTTGATAAGAAATGTACTAATTACCTTGCCCATGTAATTATAACCCCTCTGCACGGTATTTTCACAATAAAAAATAAAAATAAATTTAAAAAGCCAGACTTGGCAAGAGTTTGTGAGTCGCACCTCAATTAATCAAACACACATCACAACACACGCAAACACACACAAAGCCAGAAGTTGAGTTGCGGCTCAAATGTTAGAGCAATGTCCTTGCTAGGAAAAAAATCAAGGGATAGGTCTGGAGTTCAAATCACAAGAACAACACAAACAAAATATTATGTATAAATTCTTATTTTAGTTTGAAGAAATAAACAATATTATGGAAAGTAATATTTGTTACATATCCTGAAATTTTGTGAAGTTGTTTTTATTACAATTTGTCTTAAGATATAACTTATGTTATTAAGATTAATATCAATATAGTATATTTATAATTACTCATAACACCTTGGAGTATAACAGTTGCTATTTTTTCTATAGCCATAAGAAATAGTCTGAGTAAAAGAAAAAAAGGAAGAAAGCAAGTAAATGAAGGAAAGAAAGAAGGAAAGAAAAGGAAGGAAGAGAGAAAGAGAGAGAGGTGTAGGGATGGAGGGAAGGAAGGAAGAGAGAAAGAGAGAGGTGTAGGGATGGAGGGAAGGGGGAAGGAAGGAAAGAAAAGAAGGAAGGAAGGAAAAAAGGAAGGAATTAAGGAATGAAGGAACGAAGAAACGAAAGAAGGGAGGGAGGAAGGAAGGGACAAAACCAATTTAATTCATAAAATGTGCTATTTAGCCCAACATAAACTTGTAATTAACACTTTAGTAAATGCAAGTTTGCAATTTTCATTTCTCTACATGTTCCCCATAAATGAATGAAACCAACAAATGAAGGTTCAGAAATAACCAGGTGAATCTGTTTGCATCTGTAGAAAATATGTATGCAAATCTTTTTCTCATTTTCCATACATCATCAAATAATTATTTGCAAACAATTTACATTTATTTAGGTAACCAAGGGATGTCAATATATTATATAATGTGAATACTAGTAATTATAATGCTATTATTATTAGTCTTTATGTTATATTAATTGTAACATTTTTATTATATATTTTATCAGAGAAATTAGCATATTCTGATTTTGGTGTTTGTGGGAGTCCTAATAGCGGACAGTAATTAAAATGAAAGGAGATCTGAATTTGTTGGCACAAACGCATATTTCTGAAAGCAATTAACCCATTGGAGTTTGTTCAAATACATCAGAAGGGCCTTAGAAATGCTGTACCATGTTAACATGGTTACCTATGATGTGATTCAAGAGCCACTAAACAATCATACTTCACTTTGCCATCACTATAATTATTCCCATTGTAAGAAGAATCATTCACATAATTTACATGATATAATCTTGTCCTTAATTTATTATGTTCTATGAAATAATATCCAAATGTACACCACACTGAGTTAAAGCAAAAGTAGAAAAGTGTTTTGGGTGATGTAACTCCTTCTAGATACACCTGTTAAAATTCTATTCTCTTGTCTGGTGACATTAGAATCAGCCTTTCAGAGATGACCCTGCAATAATGATCCTGACGAAAGAAGCCCAATATAATTACTCTGCCATGTGAACGTCCAGCAAATAGATTATAATGAATCAGAAAGTAGACCCCCCCAGAAGAAAATGAATTGCTTTGAATAACCATTTTTAAAATCAATGTTTAAGCTTCTACAATATGGATAATATACTCCTGATGTTTTTAAGCCCCTTACTTTGAAATATTTTAACAGTCCAATGGCTGACCAAAAGCAAAGTTTTGATTTAAATTTCACAAATTCTGATAAAAAAGGTTCATAAGGTTTTATTATTTGAATTTTATTCTCCAAGTCTCCGGTTTAAACATATTTTTAAATAGGAATTGAGGTGCAACATTCTATTAACTATCATAATTAATTTTTTGAATATTTTTATTTTCTTTAGTTGTACAAAGGAGTTGCCATTCACTGAAACAGTGTATGGATACAGTGCATCTTGATCAATGTCACCTCTTTCAACACTCTCATCCTCCCCTACCAATTAACCCCAATCCTTATGTATCTCAATATTATGTTATGGAATTTTTTGCCATTTAACAAAGCAGTTTATGTGTACAATGCACCTGGATTTGTGTTACCACTTCAACATCTTGAACCCCATTTCACACTACCCCTTGCTTTGTATATTTCAATGCTGGGAAGTATACAATGGATTCTTGCCTGTATTCTATCCTTTTCCCCTTCAATTTCCTACCCCTCGCACATTGCCCCCCACTGTCCTCTCTTGCACTACACATTTACTGGTATTTATTTTGTTGGGCTTTGACTTAGCCTTTTAAGAGAATTATAGTATTTTCACTCTCCATGGACCCTGACACTTCAGTTACTTCCTTGCATACCATCCAGTGTGTTTACTTTTACATTTATAGACACTCCTATCTACCAAAAGTGAGGAAAGTCATGCAAACTAAGTTTCTCTGGGTCCCCTTTATTTCACTTAATATTATTTCTAAGTGTTTCATTTTTCCTTAAGAATGGTGCAATATTATTATTACTGATGGATGAACAGAATTCCATTATGTATGTATTTATATGTTTGTATACATATATGTATATATGTTTGTATACGTACATTTATATACGTACATATATACTTGTAAATTGGGATCAATAATATTAGATATATATGTATAAATATAACTTATATATACATATATAATTCTTGATCTCTTTTTAAAATGAGAGGCATCTGGGCTGATTCCATATTTTGGCTACAGAAAATAATGCAGTAATGAAGTTAATTATGCTGGTAGCTTCAGTGTGGCCTTGTTTCTGCTCTATTGGATAAACGACCATAAGTGGAATTGCTGGATAATAGGTAGGTAGCTCTCTATTCAGTTCTGTGAGCAATTTCCATAGTGTTTTCCAAAGTGATTGAACAAGATTACATTCCCACCAACAGTTTCCTTTGGGCCACATCCCTATCAGTATCTGTGATTGTTCGTTTTTTCATAATGACATTGTAAGAGGGGTGAGATGAATCTCAGTGTTGTTTGGATTTGCATTTCTTTTAAGGAGAGAGATGCATCTATTTGTCATTCTTACTTCTTCTTCTAAGAAGTTATCTTTAAGACTTTATCCCATATATTAATTGGGTTCTTGTTTATTTGAGGGGTTATTTTTGTTGGTTTTAACGTTTTGACCTCTAAATATGGGTTAGTTATTAAAACACTTGTCTAATGCTTAGCTAGTAAAAATCTTCTTCCATTCTGTTCTCTTTCTATATATCCTACTAACTTTTTCCATTGCCATGTAGAAACTCTTCAGTATGATGCGATTCCATTGGTCCAGAAAGAATGATATTACACCATTCATAAGGAAATGGAAAGACTTGGGGCAAACTTATATTAAGTGAAGAAAGACAGACTCAAATAAATATAGGTTGCCTAATTTCCCTCATTTGTTGTAGTAGAATGTGCCTCTAATTGTACATATAAACACAGTTGGATGGTAAAAGAGAAAGCATTACACTTGGACATGATAAATTTTATGGGATTCTAAACATTTATACAGTTATATCAAAGGAGGATGCCCTTTGGAAGGGATCACAAAGGATCAATAGCTGTACGAATATTTTCATATAAAATAATGTTCATTAAAATGATCTCCAAGAAATGATTATGAGTGTTTGTTTATTATTTTGCTTTTTCCTTCAGTGTTCTGATGCCATTTTTTTTAAATTTCTGCACCTTTGGTCTTATATGTACGTTTGGATAGGGCAAGAGGGAAAAGAGAAATGGTGGCACAAATGCTTAAATGCAGCAGTGCTACTCAATAGACACTACATTGTTAATGAACTATACAACTTACGCGAGAGGGAGGGTGAAAGGGAAAAACTGTGAGAACATGAGTGAAGAGGTGACACTGTTCAAAAAGAAATGTGCTCATTAACTCACTTATGTAATGGTAACCCCTCTGTACATCTTTACAAATTAAAAATGGAACTCATAATCAGACTAGAGGAACTATACTAATATTAGATAAAATTGGCTTTAAAATAAAAGTGGTATGAAAGTAAAAAGAGACAAAGAAGGACATTAAATATTGAGGAAGAAAACTCTCCATCAGAGTTTTATAACAATTCTAAATATCAGTATCCTGAATCCTAGAGCTCTCAAATTAATCAGAGAAATACTAATTACCCTAAAAAAACGCATACATCCAAATAAATTGTTGTTTGCTTGAACAAAACATTCTTACCTCTAGACAGGCCATCAAGGTAAAAACTTAGCAAAAATCTTTAGAGCTAAATAACTGTATTGACAAGCTATACCTAACAGATATCTACAGAGTATTTCAACTACTATTGTCACAATATATATTCCACTCAGAAACCCATGGAATGTTCTCCAAAGTAGATCATATCTTAGATCACAAGGGAAATCTTTCAAAATTCAAAAATAAAAATGAAATTACTCTTTGTATCCTGTCAGACCATGATGGGACCAAATTAGATCTAGACATCAAAAGGCATCACATAACATTCTGTAACTCACAGAGACTGAATAACACATTGCTAAATCATCAGTCAGTCACTGAAGAGATATGCAGGGAAGTTCCAACGTTTATGGAATTCAGTGGAAGTGAACACACAAAATACTACCTCCTCTGGGACACAGCAGCAGCACAGACAATACTCAGAGGAATATTTATAGCTTTGAGTATGTACATCAACAAATTAGATCAATCTTAAATCAGCACTAATGGTGCACCACTAAGTATTTGACAAAACAGGAAAAACAAAACCAAAAATCAGTAGACAGAAATAATACAAATTAGATTAAAGAAATAAATTAATCAGTCTCAAAAACATACAATCATAATTGACTTTTATCTACTAGTTGCTCAAAAATTCGCCCAATGAATGTCAATGTCGCTATTTTCAGAGATAGACTCAACCAGCTCAAACCAGTGAAAAAAACAAACTTCTAGGATTCTAAGAAACAACATTTTGTTTACCTTTTTAGCAGAAATTTACTCTGTTGTTCTTATTAAGGAGATTTATAGATGGATTACAATTACAAGTGTCAGATTATGAGTACATTTCCTTTTGTGAAATGTCTTCAGTACCCACACTTGTTCCCAATCCCACCCTCCTGTCCCTACCCATGTGTTAAATAGTTCACTTTCATCAATGTTCAATGAACTCCACTGTTGCAATTTTTCATTCTTTTCCCTAAAACTCTGTGCCCACCCCTCACATTCCTGAAGACATACAATGAATATACCAGGCATAAGGTAAAAAAGACAGAATTATCACAAACTTTAAACAACAACAAACACAAAACACAAAAGAAGTTTTCTGTTTCCATAACTCATAGTTAGTTTGAGAATGTATATCTTGTTATATTAATCTAATTATTTTTTATCATTAAGTCAATTCAGGGGTTAATGTGTGATAACATAATTTTGCTTTCTATTTAATGATGCTTTTTATTTTAATATTAAATATGTAAGTAACACAATTCAAGTCCTAGTGAAATTTAAAAGTTCAGATTTAAATGTTCCAAATGTCTAATAATTCAATTTTGGCAACCAAAATGAAAAACGGGCATGATTTATCCTCAAGAATGTCATTATTTCATGTGTAAAAAATAAAATAAATATAATGTTAATTCAGTGGACATAAGGAATCAAATATTTATGCAATTCATCAGTACCATAGATTATGACATCTATTAATAAAATTAATAGAACTTGTTTTAAGTAGATTACTTAAGACACGAAGAAAGTGATAATTTTCTTTTCTAAGTGAAGTTATATAGAAATCACAGTCCAAAGATTCCAGAATTCTGTGTGCTTTATACATGTCAATTTACACATATTCTAGGCTCATCTCAACATTATTTGAAGATAACTGAGAACAGAATTAGAATTAAAAAATCATGCAAACGGTTAGCTGTATTTTGTGACTAAATAGTTCTCTTTTATATCTCTTTATTTTATTTCAAAAGTCTGAAAAATTTATTTAAGTCACATCAAAAATAATGAGAAATAAACACCCTTAGCTCCTTAAAAGACAATCAATAAAAATAGGAAACAACAGGGCTGGGAAGGTAGCTCAGCGGTAGAGTGCATGCCTTGCAAGCATAAGGCCCTAGGTTCGATTCCTCAGCACCCCATAAACAGAAAAAGCCGGAAGTGGTGCTGTGGCTCCAGTGGTAGAGCGCTAGCCTTGAGCTGAAGAGCTGAGGGACAGCGCCCAGACCCAGAGTTCAGGTCCCATGACCGGCAAAAAAAAAAAAAATAGGAAGCAACAAAGAAAAAATTGAATCTCATTTTGCATGTGGTCTTTGTATATTGTGGTGCTTTGTTTTTGTGGATTATGTGACTATCCCATGAATCTGGGATCAAATCACAAGGGCTACAGGAAGAAAATTTCAAAATCTAGAGCAGCTAATATAACTGTGCAGTTGTTTGTTGGTTTCACTAAAGTCGCAGCTGGACATGAACATTACAAAGGAAAGAATTCTACTGCTTTGCAGGCAAGAATGTGATGAAAAACATACTGTTATCTTCTTAGATGAAATAAGAAGTCCACACTTTAAAAGCTGACTAAATGATCAGCCCTTTGAATAACAGTGCCATTTTTAATGCACTCTAGATAATTCAAATCCTTCATCCCTCCACAAACATTAATGACATTCACAAATCATTGCCGAGGGGAATTTCTGCTAATCAGAGACAAAATATTTTTAATTATGATATGAAAAATGCATTATCATGAATGAATGAAATCAGGGTGTAGATGGCTCAAGTGCTGGTTGGTTCTGTTAAATATTCTCATTATTTTGAATGATCTGGTGTTTTTGTCTGTGTGGAATTATGAATGTATTTTACGTCTGGGCAGGAAAATTTGATTATTAGATCACTGCTGACACCCAATGTCAGGAATCTAACCTGAGTCAGAGTGGTAAATATGTATGTGTGCGTGTGTGATTGTGTGGGTGCCTGCAAGTCTGTAGTTAGAAAGAAGTATCTCATTTTCCTCAGGGTATAAACTTAATTCTATTAGTTATACTTCATTAATGACAGCAGATAAACGTAACTAACATTTTGAGACATATGTTTATGTTCCTATGTTTGCATGAACAAAATAAAAAGTTATATTTTGGGTATGAGTTTTGTGAAACGTCAGTTGAAAGTATAAATATCATGACAAAGATGTCAATGGCAATTATTTCAGTGTAGATCAATTTCAGACAACACTTGGAAGAATATGTAATCATTTATGAAAATGCAACATTTATTGATTTTCAAAAGCTACACAATTAGAGAAATATTTTGGAAAACAATTAAATTATGGAAACATAAAAGTAATGTGATTATTTATTGCATACAGTTTTATATTTTAGTTTTGTCAAGTAAAAATGCCATTTATTTCTACTGTATAGGAAGGAAAATCCTAAATATTACAGTTTGTGCAATATTTCACATTGAGAAGCTTTGTCTATATCTTTGTCTATTTCTTTTGTTTCTGCTTTCCTATTCATAATTCTGTGTCTCATAGTCATCTTCTAAGGACTTTTTCTTTCTGCCAGTTTGAAGCTTGAACATACATTATGCTCTCAGTTTTGTTTTTTTTTTGTTTTTTGTTTTTGCAAACTGTAGTCAGTCTACTACTTGAACCATGCCCCAGCCCAGAATTTTTTTTTTTTAATTTTATTTTATTTTGTTTGAGAACATACTGTACAGAGGGGTTACAATTACATGGGCAGGAAAATGCATACATTTCTTACCAAGCATTGCAGCCTCCTCCTTTGTTTACCCTTCACCTCCCTTCCCAGCCTCCCCCTCCCCCCCACCCAATCAAACCCCCCCCTCCCCCCCACCGACATTGTAAAGCTGGTTTTGATATGACATTTTGTATTTCTCATTGTTGCAACAGGTCCACCTGAATCCTTAAACGACTTGTTTGTCCCCATCTCCTCCACATGTTATACTGACATCAAATATAGTGAAAGCGGGGGTTACACTGTGGGGGAGGGACATACAAAGCAACAAAGAAATAATATTATAAATGCGTTAGAAACACATGCATGAAAGAAACAAAAACATTAAAATACATATTTGAGGGTTCGTTTTCCTAACATCACATTCTCTGACTTTTTCCACTTGACTCATACCTATACTAGATATTGCAAATAAGGGAAACCATGGGACCTATGTTTCTTTGGGCCTGGCTTACTTCACTTAATATAATTTTTTCCAAGCCTTTCCATTTCCTAACAAATGGGGAAATGTCATTCTTTCTGATGGAGGCATAGAATTCCAGTGTGTATATATACCACATCTTCTTGATCCATTCATCTACTGAGGGGCATCTGGGTTGGTTCCATATCTTAGCTATGGTAAATAATGCTGCAATAAACATAGTTGTGCTGGTAGCTTTAGTGTGGCCTTGTTTGTGATCATTTGGGTAAATGCCCAAAAGTGGGATTGCTGGGTCATTGGGGAGCTCTATGTGGAGTCTTTTGAGGAACCTCCATACTGCTTTCCAAAGTGTTTGAACACGTTTACATTCCCACCAACAACGAAGTAAGGTTCCTTTCTGTCCACATCCCCTCCAGCATCTGTTGTTGTTAGAGTTCTTGATTTTGCTGTTCTAACTGGAGTGAGGTGATATCTCAATGTTGTTTTGATTTGCATTTCTTTTATGGCTAGGGATGTTGAACATTTCTTCATGTGTCTATTGGCCATCCTTCTTTCTTCTTCAGAGAAGCTTCTCTTTAAGTCTTTCGCCCACTTACTTATTGGGCAGTTGTTTCTTTGAGGATTTGTTGTTGGGTGGTTTAATTTTTTGAGTTCCAAGTATATTTTAGATATAAGACCCTTGTCCGTTGTATGGCTAGTAAAGATCTTCTCCCAATCCGTGGGCTTTCTATTGATCTTGCTAGCTATGTCATTTGCCCTGCAGAAGCTCTGCAACCTTATACAATCCCATTTGTCCAACCTTTCTTTGATTTGTTGTGTTTTCGGGTCTCTATTCAGAAAATTTCGGCCTGAGCCGAGGAGACCCAGGGTTTCTCCTATTCCATCCTGTAATGTTTTCAGAGTGTCTGCTTTGAGTTCAAGGTCTTTGATCCATTTGGAGTTGATTCTGGTGCAGGGTGATATATAAGGATCTAGCTTTAGTTTTCTACATGTAGTTAACCAGTTTTGCCAGCACCATTTACTGAAGACCAGCCCAGAAATTTTTGTAGTTAATTAGAGATAGAACCTCATGAACTTTCCTACCAGCCTGAAAACCATTATCCCCCAAGTCTCGTACTTAATAATTGGGAATATAGAGATGAGTCTTGGATCTGAAGAGTCAATGACTTTTCGTGTCTTATAGCTTGTACATGTTTGCTAGTAATTGCAATAATAAATTAGCACAGATTGGGTAGCATTAACATTGTAAATACATTGTCTCTGAGTTGGTGGAATTAGAACTCCAGATTAGAGTTGGCTTCTGATTCCTCTTTCCTTGGCATATTCAAGACATTCTGCTTCTCTTGGAGTAGACTTCAACTTAAATGCTACCTTTGAGATTCTGTTTCCATATGCAGTCACTTTGTAAGACAATGGGTTTTTTTAACTTTAGTCTGATTTCAGTGGGACATAACATATTACTTAATAGAAGAAAATCTCTAATATGAAATTATTTGTTTGGGGCAGGGAAGTTATGGTTATACTTTTTAAAAATAGCAAAAGAGGTAAAGGTTTTATTAGAACTTGTAAGACAAGTATGAAGTCTTGATCTTAGATATGCCACATTTAAATTCCCAACGCTACTGGATATTGAACTCAAAGCCTATACTTGTGAACCAGCATCTCTACTACTACCATACCTGCAGATTATAATTTGATTGCTTATTTTGAGGTAGTATCACTATGCCTGGGCCTGCTTGGACTGAGGTCCTCCTAACACAAGCATAAAACATTTTGCCTGGAACGGGAACTCTCTAAGCTCTGTTTTCCAAGTAAATAATATTATAGTTTTGAGCCACTTTATCCAGTAAAGGTATTCAATTTCAAAGTATCTTGACATTGCCTATATTTGTGCTTAACATATATAGCTAACCTTAATTTTCTCCCTCTTTTGTTTAGTACTCTGAGTTGAAAACATTGGCTTTCTTGATATACATGGCTTTCTTTTGGATGGAATCACATCACAATCAAAAAAGTCTCACAAAAGTTTATGTCAAAAATCATGGATAACACAGCTTCAGGTTGGAAAAATCACTGATCTTTAAGTTATAATTGCAGTATTATTTATAGTGTTAGTCAATGCTTGCTTAAGTATCAGGAGGAAGCAGAAATGTGAAAGATGTCAGGTCTCTGTAGAAATTTTGTAGTTGTCACTTCATGTTGTCTTCCTTCCTTTAAGCTTGTTTCATTAAAACCCTCTGGGTGTATATTGGTTGGACTGATTGTTAATCATCTCTGGAAATAAAGCTGATTTTAAAAGGCTGATGGTGTTGTAAATAAAGGAATGATCAGAATGAGCAGAGATATTGTCACAGATTGAGCCGACCAGGTTAACTGCTGAACAGCAAAAAAAAAGCAAAGTTTCAAGTTTGATGATCCACATTGGAACATATACAGGTATATATATATATACATATACATATATACATATACATATACATACATACATGAAAAAATAAATCTCCAGTAGATTATAGAGAAACTTGGTGTGACAGGTATTAAACTATATCAAACTGGTTGCAGGAAAGGTACAGTAAAATATAGATGGTTTAGCATAGATTTTGCACACATTTTGTAGAGGATGAAAATTCTTCCTTCATTATATACTTTACAAATATCCTTATTATGTTTTAAGTTTTTTTCTGAAAATACCATACAGAGGGGTTACAATTACAGGGACAATGTAATAAGTACATTTCTTATCAAGCACTGTTACCCTTTCCATCTCCCTTTCCATCTCCCTTTCCTGACCCTCTCTCCCATCTTGATCCAAAGTTGTAAATTTCATTTTTCTACATAACATCTTGTACATCTCATTGTTGCACTGGGTCCACCTGTATCCCTATTTAAACAATTTGGTTTTTTCTTCCCCTCCACAAATTATACCAACATCAAATACAATAAAATCTAGGTTAAGATTTTTCTTATATTGTAGTAGGAGCATCTTTAAAATGCTGAAAACTTGAATTACACAAAACATTCAACATGGGTAGGCACTGGTGGCTCAAGGATGTAATCTTCGCTAGTTAAGTGGCTAAGATGTGAAGATCACAGTTCAAATCCAGCCTGCATAGGAAAGTTCATTAGATTCTTATCTCCAATTAACCACCAGGGCAAATGGAGTTCCAGTTCAGATTGTATGTGGAGCACTGGCTTAGGACACAAAAACATCATCCAGGCCCTGAGTTTAAGCCCTGGGATCAACAGAAACAAAAATATAAAATAAAACATGGAGTTAGATATTTTATAATGAAGCATAATTTAATATACTCTACATTGTTAGAAAGACTAGGTTTCTGGATTAGCTTTATAACCTACCATAATAAGTGATGTTGTCGACTTATTGAACAGAAATGTTGATTCAGATTTACAAGTTTGAATGTTTCAGTGTATGTTCAGTTGGTTTTATTGCTTTGGGAGCCTGTGACAAGACAATGGCAAGGTGGCGAGTATGTCAAAGAGAAAAGCTTTTGACCTAGACTGATTAAAAGATAAAATAAGAAAGTAGTTGAGAGTCTATGTTCTCATAGCTTACACGCTGAAGAACTTAATATCCAGAACTATTCAGATATTCTCCACAGTCTGGGAGGAAATAGAAAATCATTTTTCTTTAACACATAGATCTTTCTGGGGCATTCTAAAACCAATTGGCAGCACCTTCACAAATATTTCTGTAAATTCTAATCAGAACTCAGCAGACTAAATATTTTATGGAATTCCTATTAAAATATTTTCTTGCAGACGAGGTGGGTCTTTATACTACAAATGTGTGTATCTGTGTGTTTGTATGTGTGTTGTGTGTGTTTGAATAAACTAATAAAACAATGTAGCAGAGAAAAGTATTAATGGGGCTGGGAAGGTGGCTTAGTTGTGGAGCCCTTGCCTTGCATGCATGAGGCCCTTGGTTAGATTCCTCAGCACTACATAAACAAAAAGAAAAAAGCCAGAAGTGGCGCTGTGGCTCAAGTGGTAGAGCGCTAACCTTGAGCTGAATAGCTGAGCGACAACGCCCAGGCCCAGAGTTCAGGCCCCACAACCGTACCCCCCAAAAAATATTAGTATGGCCTTTCGTTTTTCTTCTTATACTATGAAAGTGTGCCACAATTCCCAATCAAATCCTATCCAAGATTCAAACATTAATACTGTCCCAAAAGTTTTGCATGCATGAAGGGCAGGGAAGGTGGCTCAGTGGTAGAGCACTTACCTTACATACCAAAAGTTTTGCATGCCAATCCAAGTATATCTACCTCATTTAAGATGGCCATGGTATATAAAATTTTAAGTCCTCCAATTACGTTTCACCAAGGAAACAACATATAATATTTCTTTAAAAATACCTAGATTGTAGAACACTTTACCCAGAAAATTGAAGGAATATACTTTATGGAATTTAATTTAAATATTAATCACTGAAATGGATGTTCTATATCCACAACTCAGAGCCCTATTAAACTACATAATTGCAAAACTCATCTATTACCATCTTCCATGAACACAGTCCCTCATGAAAACAAACCAGATGTGATAAACAAATTAACATGTACACCATTGTCAAATGCAGCTGTTCTAAAGCATGGAACTGACAGAGCAATTAATGCCTGTAAACAGTTGTTTCTAAGGAGTACGGAAAGTGATTTTCCACTATAAGTGGAAAAGTCCACAGCTGTTTCAGATTGTGTTTCATTGTTGGCATTTGTGAGATATATTTTGGAAAACACAATGAATTAAAACACACTGTTTTGTAAAACTTTGCTGGCTGACACAGCAGGGAAGGAAAACTTTTGACATGTTTCAAATGAAAAGCCAGACAATAGGGTGGGTAAGTTGTGGTATGCAGTTTAAATACAGACTGAAGCAAACCAAAGAATGGGAAAAATTCTTTTTCCTTTAGAAATGCTCTCTGGGTATATTGTGCTATACATTATAATGGTGAAATAATCATTTCTTTGGAAAACTAAGGAAAAAACACTCACCTGTTGAACTTCTTTTTAAAGTGAATCTTAAATGACAAGGATGAAGAAATTTAAATGGGTTCATATTATCCAGTATTACTTTAATTTTTGATTAAAAGTTTAAAACAAACTGACAAACTATTAGTCCATGAAGATTTACAGAGTAAGTTTCTGGCATATATTTTATTTTGTTCCTCTTCTTTGGGGGGTGATATAAATATTTTATTTCAAAAAGGCAACTGGTTTTAACCATTACCCACAAAATTTGTGCAGTCATAGAATAAGATTTTTTTTGATTAATTTAAGACAATAGTAGGCTCATTTTATGCCATCAGAAATATAAAAACCAATGACATTTTCACTGAACAACCACTAATAAAAAATCATGAAATAATATAGTAAAACTCCGTGTCAATTTTTTTTTGTTGGTTGTGGGCCTTGATCTCTGGGCCTGGGCACTGTCCCTCAGCTCTTCAGCTCAAGGCTACCACTGTACCATTTGAGCCACAGTGCCATTTCTGGTTTTAAGGCAGATTATTGGAGATAAGAGTCTCACAGACTTTTCTGCCCAGGCTGGCTTTCAACAACGATGCTCAGATCTCATACTCCTGTCTAGCGCGGATTACAGGCATGAACCACCAAAGTCCAGATCCAGGTGAATTTTTAAAAAACAAGCTTATTGAAACTTCTAGCTTTTTCCAGTAAACAATCTTATTTTTTTTCAGAATTAGCTTATAACTGAGTAATTTTTAGATGTAACCGTGAATTTTTTGTTTGTTTGTTTTTGGTCCGGTCATGGGGCCTAAACTCTGGGACTGAGCACTGTCCCTCAGCTCTTCAGCTCAAGGCTAGTGCCATACCACTTGAGCCACCTTCGCCATTTCCAGCTTTTTACTTTTTGCTTATGTGGTGCTGAGGAGTCGAACCCAGGGCCTCAGGCATGCAAGGCAAGCGCTCTACCACTGAGCCAACTTCCCAGCCCATAACGCTGAATTTTTTTATAGAATCAAATATAATTCTATTACTCAGTATTTCACAAAAATCCACTGTAATTGACTTTCCCCAAAAGAAATTATTACATACTATCTCACATACTATAATCATTACATTCTAAATAGTTTGGACCATTTCATATAAATTCTAGGTGCTATTTTACATTATAAATTCACATCTGTGGTTTTAAACTAAGGAGAAAAGATTTTAGAGGTAAAATGACATATGAATATGTAGTGTGGCTCAATTGAACCAAAAATTGTGAATTCATACAGACAAAATTATTTTCTTTCCACTAAATACGTTGAAGTAATACCATTGGAAATATTGAGGCAGGAAGTGGCAGAATTCAAATCTCATCAAACAATGTCTCTCTTATTCTGCTAACCCCTGCACTAAGAAGATGTCCCTTTTCCCAGTTGTCACAAAACTTGCAGTGTCTCTCTGAGAATTCTATTTGGAAAAGTTCTAAATCACTGATTCTTTTTTTTTGTATTTTCTGTTATATAAAACAAAATATAGGCACAAAACAATTGAAATAAAATGCACACATATGTTGAAGTCATCACAGCTGGAAAAACAAACAACAAATTGGAACTTCCCCAGAACAAAAACATGTTGTGCCCAGTTTATTTTTTAAATTACAAAACCTTCAAACATACGTTAATTTAAGTAGAGCTATAACTGTCTCTCAGAAATAAGGTTGTGTTAATTTGTAATTAAATTCATCTGGATCAACCTAATATAGAAAATCCCTTGAATGGATCAAATTGTTTAAAACAAATGAAGGGGTATATAAAGTAAGATCTGCACATATTTAAAAGAAAAAATGCTACAGTATTAAATCCCCAAAATCATAACATTCTTAAAAATTCGGAAATGCAATTAGTAATTCCAAAATATCCATAATGAGAGCTAAATACTACTGACTTAACAAGAACAAAATGTGCAAATAATAGAATCTGAGCAGTGTACATGAGTGTACATAATTTAAAAATACTCCAAATTATACTGTTTTTAGAAGATTGAATGTGGATTATCTAAAGGAAAACAGTAGCACATTATATAAATGAAATTAAAAATCTCATGAAAAGAGAGAAGAGTAGTAGTTTCTGGAAAATAATATTTTAATAAATGGTGGTCAAAATCTAGTACTGACTAAATTGTATACCTAATTAATTAGATCCAAAGAAGACCCAAGTTACTCGAGCTGATTTGAAACTGTGGCAAAGTAGTAGAATACAACTGTAACATTATTATGGATGTTGACTCTGGCATGGAATTCAGTTCCTCTTTGAGCTGACAAATGAATATATGAAAGAACATAACTTCTCCAACTAAATATCAAGACCTAACTATACATATAACTAGAAAAGTCATCATGCAATCCGTATTGCAACTGGAATAAAAAGAAAAATCAGTCATACTGATTTTGTATTTATTTTATAAGTTGGCTTTTTTCAAAAATTATATCCTTTGTCTTACATTTTTTAAACATTGTGTTAAATGATTTATATCTTGGTAACTAATTTTGGATGCCTCCTTAATATTTGTTCTGGGTTTAATATCTCACTTCAGTTCCTAACCCATGAAATCTTGTTGTTTACAAAACAAATGCTAATAACCACTGTTTTTAATACACAAAATCTCATAAGCATGATTTCAGGAAGCATAGGTTAACATTTTGATATCATGGTCTCATGACTGATGAGGCCTATTGCATGAGTAAAGTTGTACCTACATTCCTCAGCCTAAATTTAGCCACTTTTAAAAAATGTTTATACCTTTATCTGTCACCCATCAGAGGTTAAACCAGAATATAGACTCTAAGGAAAATCATAAGGTAAGAATTGAGCTCTTCTGGATATAAAGTAAACCAAAATGCAGGATAGAGTAACTCATTCGACTAAAGTCAACTTATTTCTCTAAAACATGTTAAGCATTCCCTTACAATGTGTATTATTCTCAAGAAGGGACTGAAGAATGTGAGAAGAGGACTAAGCAAGTATTGTCTTCAAATATACATAATTTAGATTTACCTCTTTATTTCGTTACAGAAATTTTTGATAAAAACGGTTTGAATAATTGATTTCCTGGTCAGGTATAATATACTCTAGTTACATATACCAAACAGCATTCAGAAAATGGTATATAGTAATTGAGTAGAAAAATATTCTATAAATAACAAAAAGTATATACCTATAGGATAATATTTTGAAGAGTCAATTGGAAATATTCTAATATAATAATTTGAACAATTTCACATTGACAGTAATTATCTAGAATACTTTAATGCTAATTGGACAAGATTGTCCTTCTAAATGAGCAAAACCTATTTCTCCTTTCACTTTATCAGGGAAATATCTAAGCTAAAAATGGAAAATAACATGAATCTATAACAACTGGAATGAATTTTACTTTTTATTAGCAAATATTAATTTCACAAAAGTATTTTATTGTGTTATACACATATGTCAACATAATGTAGCTTGTTAAATTTTATTCCTTTTATTAATTTTATTATCCTATTTTTACACTTGTATTTTATTATGTCATCATACTAATTTATGAAATATTTGAACATATTTACTCCACAATATTTCTCTTCATCTCATCTCTTACTTTTTTCCAAACTTAATCAGTTCCATCTTTACACGTGGGTCATTCATTTTATTTTCTGGATCTAGAGTCTGCATATGAGAAATCTAATATTTGTTTTTCACAGTATCACTAATTGCTTTAATATGAAGGTTTCCAATTCTATTTTCTTGAAGATGATATGATTTCATAATTATTTGTGGCTAAATAGTATATCATTGTGTGTGTGTGTGTATATATATATATATATATATATACATATATATATATATATATGTATATATATATATATATACATATATATATATATATATATGTTACAGTTTCTCTCTTCAATGAGTGATTAAGAAACATGTAGTTAATTCTGTAGTTATTTATGCTTTTTTATGTGGGAGAAGGAAGGATGGAAATAATGATGTTTGGAATAAGAAACATGCTCTTTAGACAGGCACTCTACTATAAGGATACAGGTGGACCCGTTGCAACAATGAGAAGTACAAGTTGTCATGTTGAAAACGAACTTTACAACATTGGTGCAGGGTGGAGAGGACTGGGTGAGGGGTGGGGAGAGGTGGGAAGGGATGAGAAGGGGAAACAAAGGAGGAGGCTACAATGCTTGATAAATATATTCATTATCTTGCCCATCTAAGTGTAACCCCTCTATACAGCATTTTCACAATAAAAAATAAATAAAAATTTTAAAAAAAAGAAACATCTCTCATCTGCTCTTTCATCAGTATTTCAATAATGCATTGTATTTAAAAATAAAATATAATTACATTTGCAAAGGTTTTCTTTTTCAGTATATATATATATATATTATTTTTATTACAATGTTACCTTTAGTATGTCATTTGAGTATGGGGATGTATGTGAGCATAAAAATCTAGGCATGTTTGTACATGCAGCTGACTCAAAGGAAACTGAGTGTATGTGAGATACAGGATTCAAATGAAAGTTTGAGACCTGTAAGTTGCTAAATTGATGTATATGTCCAGTTTGTGGAGTGTGATTTCAAGATCACATTTGGGTAGGTTTTATACCAACTAAGTAGATGTTTCTAATCCAAAATTGTAAGGAATAAAACAACAACTCTGTTTCATAATCATTCAGTCTTAGTACTCCAGACATTGTAATAAGTTGATAAAATGATTGAAAGTATGGTGGGTCAGCAGTAAGCCTTTAGACACTCTACATTTTCCCCAAAATCTTCAGATGTACTCTTTGGATATAAATTAAAAGTATATTTATCAACATACAGATATAATATGATCTTATATATGTAAATATATGTATATATTATAAATACATCATATATTTACTTATATTTTAAATGTTTATCACAAATATTGATTTATATTTAAATGTAATTCATCTCATCATAGACACATAGACAGACAGACAGACAGACTGACAGGCAGACAGACATACAGACAGATAGACAGATAGATAGATAGATAGATTGATAGATAGATAGACAGACAGACAGACAGACAGACACACAGACAGACAGACAGACAGACAGACAGACAGACAACAGACAGACAGACAGACAGATAGATAGATAGATAGATAGATAGATAGATAGATAGATAGATAGATAGATAGATAGATAGATAGATAGATAGATAGATAGATACTTTTTTTTGGTCAGTCGTGGGGCTTGAACTCTGGGCTTAGGTGCTGTCCAAGTACTCTTCAGATCAAGGCAAGAGCTCTACTGCTTGAGACATAGCGCTATTTCCAGTTTTCTGGTAGTTTATTGGCGATAAGAATCTCATGGATTTTCCTGCCTGAGCTGGCATTGAACTATGATCCTCAGATCTCAGCCTCCTGAAGAGCTAGGATTATAGACATGAGCCACGGGCACCCGACTACATTTATATCTGAGATTTGTTAGTGGAACAAAAGGTACAGAAACTATTATTCTTATCATGAAAGGACTTCACACTGACAGGTATAATTACAAGAAGAAAAACAATAACTATTCACAGTTGCACAAAAATACCTTAGGTGCCTAGCAAGACAGCATGCGTTTCCAGAAAATGCATGTGGTGTGAGCAGTTTGCAACCCAAGCGACAGTGGACCCTAAACAACCCTGACAATTGCATAAACACAACCCTCTATGACAGATTTAGCAAGGCCTATCTTAGAGATTCTTTTTAGGGACATGATGAAAAAATTTATATTTTAGTTGTGATTACAGAACTCTTTTACACATATCACTCAACCATTAACTATATTTAACATAGTTCCTATTGCTCTAACTTATATTTTCTTGGCTCAGTAAATTGTTTTTTGTTTGTGACAAATTAGCTGTTCAAAAACATAGACATGGGTTTTTAATATTTTTGAAATTACTGTCTGTATAGTGTTGTATGAGATGAGCTTCTCTTTACCATATCAGGAATAAACTTAATCTGATTCAAACTTGGAAAAAGGTAGCTTGTTCTCTCTCCTAGAAAACCATCTATATAAACTTCTTTACATGTAAACAGACCCTCATTTACTTGCAAAAGTCTGTCAGTGAGTCAAACCTAACTCACCCAAGTGAGGTGAATTCTTCTCTCATGCTTCCTTTACATTAAAAATGGTAAGAACTGTTCAGTAATGTGCATACTTTTTAGTATGAAGTGTGACTCCCATTTTAAATAATATAAATCAATTAGAGGAATTAGTTTAAGATGTGAAAGAGCCTTAAAAAGAGTCTTGGACCTTGAAAATTTTCCTGGGTATGAATTTTTGGAGAAATATCCCTTTTCAAAGACAAAGGACCCATTTAAAAAAAATATTGTTCTGGTACTGGGGTTTGAACTCCTGGCCTTGACCTCTATCTGGGCTTTAATTCTCAATGTTTGCTCTACACCACCTGAGCCACACCTTCACTTCTTCCATTTACCACAAGTGGAGAAAAGAATCTCTTAGGTTTATCTACTTGGAATAGCTTCGAATTGCAATTGTCAAATTTGAACCTACCAACTATCTAGGTGTAAGCTCCTGGTGCTGTGCTAGAACTCACTTCTTAAGAATAAAAAAAAATCACAAAAAGAGGAGAAAAAAACATTTGTTCAATTATTTATGTGTTGTCTGATAAACCTAATCACTTGCTACTGGAAGACAAAAAGAGAAAAGTTAGAGATGAATATGCAGGAGAGAGACACAAAGAAAGAAGAAAGGAAGGGAGGTTAAATGAGGGGAGGGGAGTGGAGGGGAGGATACGAGAGGACCAGGTAGCTGAGTAGAATTGTCTACTCCTCACTTAGGTTTTGTTGGACAATCAGTACCTTTGCTTTTATGTAGCCAAAGCTTTTTATTTTTGGTATTAGTAAGCTGGGATATAAAATACCAATTTATGGGTAATAACCTGTAAGTGTGCTTCCTTCTGCACCAAGGAAGCCACAGTTAGGTTACTGTCAGAGAGAAGGCAAGAGGAAGCAATTTAAGTGATTCTGAGAAACAATAATTGACATGCCAGGAATGCTCCCTTGTATGGTGTAGTCAAGCATCAATCTCGTTCCCTGCTCCAGTCTTCCTCTCAACAAGAAAAGCAGAAACAGAAGAAGAAGGAGATATCTGAGTAATGATCATCACTCTGTTTACCCTCATCCCTTGGTTTCAAAAAATATAAAGTGAAAGGAGACTTAACCTGAACTAGTGGGGAACATGGGAGGAAAAATTTCAGTCTAACTTATTGTGAAACTTTTAAAATAATTGTAGCAGCATTTCAAACACTGAAATAAAACTTTTTAAATTATTAACAGAAAGTAATTTGAAATTTATCGAAAATTTAGAAGACTACATGGCTCACTACATAGTGTAAACTGAAAATTAAAACTGATTACTGCTTCTATCATCAGAAATTGAAGATCGTCCCTAAACTTCCAATACTAGGTAAATTACCCTTGATATTCACTTATACTGTGTGAATATAATTCAGAAAATATGACTTTAAATTTAGACTTCTGAAATGATAAGCGATGGGAATTCAGGATAGATAACATAATGCTAAGAGCATGGAAATTATTTCCCTTCCAACTTCAGTGTGTAGAGAATAAAAATGCTCTATTGGATGGCCCTGAAAGTCCAATTCTAAATTTAGGACAGAAGGTGAATAGTAAAGGAGATCTATCTTAGCCATTCTGAGATTAGTTTTGTGGAGAAATATACTCATTTATGTTGGTCAAACCTGGAAGAGAGGATGTGGCAAGCCCATAGCCAAATGCCAAAGTAGAGATATCTAACAAAATACCATGAATTTGAAACAAGTCTTAAAAGGGGATCTGGGCTAAAAGGGAGTAGAGTAGAAGAATGGAGAGGCAAATGGTGGACTAATACATTCATAACATTCAATGTACACGTCAGAATCTAAGTAGGAAACATGAAGGGATAGGTGGGGTTGTGGTAAGGGAAGGAAGAAAAATGTGAAGTTTGACAATAATCCAGATGCACTGTATATTGAAATGCACATACACTCTATTCAACACTGACATGATGAAGCAAAACCCCTCTGCACAACTAGCTAAACATAAATTTTTTGAAGTTTTAATATTCAGAGACCAGAGCATAAACCTTTAGAGATTAATAAGAAGAGAATTGGCATATTGTTGAGGCTTGTTTCCCTTTCAATATACAAAATTTAGCGTGTCAAGTCTGCTGAAAATGTAAATTTTATTTTGCCTATTCTTTTATGCAAATTGCTTAAAATGTAGAGAACCAAATTCCAATATCCCTTCATTTCCAATAAAAAAAACTTATGCAGCTTTAAGTTTCTCAGTTATTTCTAAATACCTTAATGCAATGCATTATTGGAACTAATTTGATTCCATATTTAAATTTATTGTTTTGCTGTTGTGAAAGTACTGTACAAAGGGGTTTCAATTACATGGGCAAGATAATGACTACATTTCTTATCAAGCATGGTAGCTTCCTCCTTTGTTTCCCCTTCCCATAACTTCCTGTCCTCTCCCCACTCCCCAACCAATCCTCCCCCCCCACCAAAATTTTAAAGTTTGTTTTCTACATAATGACTTGTACATCTCATTGTTGTAATGGTCAAACTGTATCCCTATTATTTAAACGATTTGCTTTTTCCCTTCCCCTCCACAAATTATAACAACATCAAGTACAGTGAAAGCAGGGTTTTTTACAGTGGAGGTGGGACATACAAAGCAATAAAGAAATAATCTTATAAATGTGTTAGAAACAATCGCATTACAGGAAAAATAAACAATTGAATATATATCTTAGGTTTCATTTCCCTAACATCAACTTGTCTGACAGTTTCTGTTTGTCTCAGACATATACTAGTTATTGCAAATAAGGGAAAACATGGTACTTAATGTTTCTTTGGGCCTGGCTTACATCACTTAATATATTTTTTTTCCTAATCTTTCCATTTCTTAACAAATGGAGCAATGTCATTCTTTCTGATGGAGACATAGAATTCCAGTGTGTATATTTACAACATTTTCGTGATCTACTCATCTACTAAGGGTCATCTGGGTTGATTCCATATATTAGCTATGGTAAATAATGATGCAATAAACATAGTTGTGCTAGAAGCTCTAGTGTGGTCTTGTTTGTGAACATTTGGGTAAATACCCAAAGTGGGATTGGTGGGTCATAGGGGAGCTCTATGTGAAGACTTTTGAGGAACCTCAATAATTAATTCCAAACTGGCTGAACAAGTTTAGACTCCCATCAACAATACATTCATGTTCCTTTCTTTCCACATCCCATCCAGCATCTGTTGTTATTAGAGTTCTTGAATTTTGCTATTCTAACTGGCATGACGTGGTGTCTCAATGTTGTTTTGATTTATATTTCTTGTATGACTAGGGAGGTTGAGCATTTCTTCATTTGTCTACTGGCCATCCTTCTTTCTTCTTTAGAGAACATTCTCTTTAAGTCTTTAGCCCACTTATTTATCTTCTTTGAAGATTTTTTTGGGGGGGATTTAATTTTTGAGTTACAGGTATATTTTAGATAAGAGACCCTTGTCCATTTTATGGCTAGTGAAGACCTTCTCCCAATCCGTAGGCTTTCTATTAATCTTGGTAGCTATGTCCTTTGACATGCAGAAACTCTGCAATTTTATGCATTCCCATTTGTCCAACTTTTCTTTGATTTGTTGTGTTTCCAGGTCTCTACTAAGAAAATTTCAGCCTGTGCCAACAAGACCTAGGGTTTCTCCTATTCCATCCTGTAATGTTTTCAGAGTGTCTGCTTTGACTCTGAGGTCTTTGATCCATTTGGAGTTGATTCTGGTTCAGGGTGATACATATGTATCTTGCTTTAGTGTTCTACAAGTTGTTTACCAATTTTGCCAGCACCAATTACTGAAGAAGCTGTCTTTCTTCCATTCTATTTTTTAGCTCCCTTATCGAAGATTAGATGGCTATAGTTCTGTAGGTTCATTTCTGGGTTTTCAATTCTATTCCATTGGTCCTGAGGTCTTTCTTGTGCCAGTACCAAGCTGTTTTGGTTACTATGGCTATGTAGTTGAATTTGAATTTGTATTGATATTCTTCCAGCACTGTTCTTTCTGTTAAGGATCATTTTTTGCTATTCAGGGTCTTTTATTGTTCCATATGAATTTTTTGATTGCCTGTTCTATTTCCTTGAAGAATGAGGTTGGAATATTGATAGGAACCACCTTGAATTTGTAGATAGTCTTCGGAAATACTGCCATTTTCACGATGTTGATCTTTCCAATCCAGAAGCATGGGAGTTTTTGCCACTCTCTAAGTTCAGTTTTGATTTCTTTTTTCAGTTTTTTAAACTTTTCATCATAGATACCCTTCACTTCTTTGGCTAATTCCTAGGTATTTTACTTTTTGTGGAGCTATTACGAATGGAGTTGCTTTCCTAATTTCAGCCACACTTTTCTTATTGTTGGCATACAGAAAAGCTATTGATTTTTGAGGATTAATTTTACACCCTGCTACTTTGCCAAAGTTTTGAATCAGCTTGAGTAATTTTGGAGTGGACTCTGTGCGATTCTTTAATTACAAGAACATTTCATCTGCAAAGAGGGAGAGTTTTACTTCTTCTTAACCTATTTGGATCCCTTTTATATTTTCACCTTGTCTTATTGTTGTAGTTAGTCATTCAAATACTAGATTGAAGAGAAGTGGAGAGAGTGGGCATCCTTGGCTCATTCCTGAGTAAGAGGAAATAGCTTTAGAATTTCACCATTAAGTAAAATGATGGCTATAGGTTTGTCATATACAGCCTTTATTGTATTGAGGAATGTTCCATGGATTCCTAATTTTTCCAGAACCTTCATAATAAAGGGGTGTTGGATCGTGTCGAATGCTTTTTCTGCATCTATTGAGAAAACCGTGTGGTTCTTATCCTTGCTGCTGTTGATGTGATGAATTATATTAATTGATTTGCATATATTAAACCAGCTTTGCATCCCTGAAAGGAATCCTGTTTGACCCTGATGTATGATTTTTTGGATGAATTGTTGAAGTCAAGTGGCCAAAATTTTGTTGAGAAACTTTGCATCAATGTTCATAAACGAAATGGGTCTATAGTTCTCTTTCCTTGATGAGGCCCTTCATGGTTTTGGGATGTGTGTTATGATGGCCTCATAGAATGAGTTCATTAGTGAACTTACTCTTTCAGTATCATTGAAGAGTTGGAGGAGTATTGGTGTGATCTCTGCTTTGAAGGCCTTATAGAATTCTGCTGTAAAACCATTTGGTCCTGGGCTTTTCTTACATGGGAGGTCTCTTATTGCTGGTTCTATTTCAATGCTTGACCCACTCGTGATTCAGTAGTGTGTTGTTCAGGATCCATGTACTACATGACTTTTTTTGGTGGCTTTTGGTGTTGAGCTCTAATTTTATTCCCTTGCGGTCTGAGAGAATGCAAGGTATAACTTCAATGTTTCTGAATTTGGACAAGTTTGCTTTGTGGCCTAAAATGTGGTCTATTTTGGAAAATGTTCCATGTGCTGTGGAGAAAAACGTATTGTCTAATGCTGCTGAATGAAATATTCAGTAGATGTTTGTTAAATCTACTTGGTTTATGCAGTTTTTTTATATCTGTGGTTTCTCTATTGAGGTTTTGCGAAATTCAGCTATCTAGTGGGGAAAGTTCTGTGTTAAAGTCCCCAACAATTAATGTCTTTGGATCTATGTGGGATTTGAGGGAAAATAGTGTTTCTTGGATAAATTTGGGTGCTCCGTTGTTTGGCAAATAGATATTTAGAATTGTAATATCCTCCTGAAGGGGTAATCCCTTAATTAGTATGTACCGAACTTTTCACTAATTTTAATTAAAAGTCTATTTTATCTGATATTAGGATTGCAACTCCTTCTTGTTTATGGGGACCATTTGCTTGGTAGATCTTGTTGAGCCTTTATAATTGAAAATGTTTGTATTTGTGGCCAAGAAGTGAATCCTGAAGGCAGTAGATAGAAGGATCTTGCTTTTTAATCCAAGTAGACACACTTTGTTGCTTAATTGGAGAATTAAGTCCGTTAATGTTGAGAGATAGAACTCAGAGGTATTTGGGAGTTCCTGCCATTTTATCCAACTTGTTAGGGGCTGCCGCAACGGTATTGTTCTTATGGTTCTTGGATTCTCAGTTTGGGTGCTGTTTCTTGGCCTTTATTGTGGTCTTGTTGGTTTTCTCTGTGTAGGACATCTTTAAGATTCTTTTGTAGGGCTGATTTGGTAGAGATATATAGTTTCAATTTTTCTTTGCCATGGAAGTGTTTTATTTGACCTCCGATTATTAAGGAGAGTATAGCTGGGTAAATTATTCTTGGTTGACTCGTGTTTGTCTTTACGGCATGGCTTACATCATTCTAGGCTCTTCTTGCTTTGATTGTCTCTGCTGAGAAATCTGAGGTGATTCTAATTGGTTTCCCTTTACAGGTGATTGATCTTTTCTCCATGACAACTTTAAGGATCTTTTCCTGGGTCTGAATTGATCCTGTGCATATTATAATGTGACAATGGGATATCCTGTTCTGGTCTGGTCTATTGGGAGTTCTAAAAGCTTCTTGTATCTGAATAGTCCTATCTTTTTGCATGTTTGGGATGTTCTCTCCTAGGATCTTGTTAAACAAATTTCCTACACCATTGACTTCTGGCTCTAGGTGCTCCTCTACACACATTTTCCTCAGATTAGGCCTTGTAATGGTGTCTTCCAAGGGTTGAATGTTGAATAGATCTACCATATTTCTTGGATTTGTCTTGGATGGTTGTATGTTCTTTCTCTATAATATCTAGGCTGTCTTCTATCCTCAGGATTCAGTCTTCTGCATGGTCTATCCCACTATCCAGACTTTCTACTTTTTTTTATTTCCTTATAGTTGTTGGGCTTTTATGGCTTCAAATTCTTTGTTGGATCTTTGTTTTAGATCTTGTATGAAATTCTTTACTTCCTTAATTTAGTGTTCAGTGTTTATTCTCAAATCACTTAGTTGATTAGTTATGGTTTCCTTGGACTCCCATTTCTTCTGTTGGGATCCATTCAGCATTCCCTTGGTGGACTCCCTGACTTCTTTCAGCTCTCTGTTTATGGATTGCATGAATGCCTCTAGTGATCTCTGTCTATTCTCATCCCGCTCTCTCATTTTCTGTATTACTCTTTGATTAGCTTCCTCACGTCCATGCAATTCTTGTAGTTCTCTTTGTTTGATCTCAGCCTGCTCATACAATTCCTTTATTTCTTTTTGAGTGTAGTCAAACTGCTCAGGCAATTCCTTTATGTATCTTTGAGTAGCTTCCTCACGCCCATGAGCTTCCTGTTTTGATCTTTGGTTTGCCTCCTCTCTCTCCCTATCATGATCACACAGAGTCCATTGCAGGTTTTCAATCTTTTCATTTACCATAATTACCATTAGTGTTTGTAGAGCTTTTTGGGAGCTCTCTTCTGGATTATTCATTATCTGTTCTGTCCACTGATTATCATGAGTGGAGTTGAGATACCCGGACTTGCCAGTTTTCTTGTGATTTTCCAGCTTATACTGCCCATTTGGGATGAGAGTAACACCAGTTTGGTCCTAGAAAACTATCTTAAGGCAAGCATCAACAAAGTCTTTAGTTGCACAGTCCAAAGCCTGCAGATATAATCTAGTTCAACAGATATACTTTTCAACATCAAACAACTATGTATTAATAGGCTACGAACCACAAAGAAGAATTTGGCAAACAAGAAGTTATTAGGTTTAGTGAGAGATATGGGTATAAATAGGAATAGGTGGATGTGGAAAGGTAGAGGGAGAGCTAACTTAGTCCTAATCTCAAAGCAGGAAATAGGTTGGATAGATTGATAGTAGAGACGAGGGAAAAAAGAAAGAGAAAAAAAGACAAGGAAAAATAGTAAAAAAAATTAAAAATTAAAAAGTGAAACACTTAAAAATTATGCAAATTAAAAACGTAATGTTCAGCGAAGGACGGGAATAGGATAAGAGAAGGGGAGGAATAGAAAGGAGACGTGAAAAATTAAAAAGTAAAAATGTGTAAAATTTTATATATGTAATATACGTAATATATGTAATATATGTAATATAGGTAATACGGCTATTAAGGAATTTAAGTCTAAAAGGTTTTGAATTCAGTAATAATTTTCTGGATTAAGTGTGTATACAATGGGGGATAAGGTCTAATAATTGACTACAGGTATATCTGAGAATGAGCAGAAAAGCGATTAAATCATGCAAAGAAGAACGAAAGAGAAGAAAAAGTGAAAAGAATGAGAAAGAAAGGAAAAAACGATCAAAAGGTCAGTAGAGCTAAACAAATATGAAAAAAAGCACACACACACACACATACCCCTAAAATAAAAATTATAAGAAGAAGAAAAAAAAGTTAATAGAAAACAATTTTTTAAAGTTAAAAATTAAAAATGTTAAAAAATTTTTAAATAAAATGTACCAAAAAAAGAGTTCTTTCCTTTTTGGGGGTGAGATGGGAAGATCCTGTATCTCCCTTGTGTCCATTACCAGTCTCTTGTTGGAGTCTCTGGTCTGATTGTGGTGTTTGATTTTCCTGTAGCTTGGTTGTTTTCTTAAGTCAGTTTGTTTGAGCAGGCAGAAAAATGCTTTGCTTTACCTAGGATTTTGTCATCCGCCTCCCAGGCTACTTCAATGGGAGGGAGATCTGCTTTGAATATCACAAAAGAGGGTGATGGCTGTTTCTTCTAGGTTGGAGATTCTGTGGTGGGGCTAGGTTCTGGGTAGAGTTGAGGTCTTTTAGCAAACAGTAGCTTTTCCCTGAGGGGCTAGCATCTGAGGCAGTCACAGAGCCCAGTCCAGGAGCCATCCTCAATGTTTAATGTTACTGAATTTCAATTGATTATCTAGGCTGCTGTATGGAGGGGCAGCCTCTGGCTCTGTTTACCCAGTGATGAAAGCCACTCCTGGGGCTGGCACAGGCCCAGGCTGGGTGACTTTCTTCTGGGTGGAGCTGAGCCTGGCAGGTCAGGTTAGTTTCCTGTGACCTGCTAAATGACTTTTTGTTTTCATCCAAGGACTGATTTGGAGGTAGATTCTCAGCCACGCCTTTGCCAGTATCAAAGATGGAGATCTCCAGTAGTGGGCAGGGAGGGGTGGCCTTCCCTTCTCTGCTCTCTGAGAAGGAATGAGGAAGTCAGGCTTCTACTCAAACAGGAGTCTGATTCCTGGGTCATCTCTGGTCGGCGATCTGAAGGATGAAGATATCTGCTCCTTGTCAGTTCTTGCTGGTGTTGAGTAGAATCCTCTCTCCTGCTGCATCTGGTGCCTTTGTCCTAGACTCTCTGTGTTGCAGGTATGGTGGCTACGGACACCACCGCCCCCACCGCAGCAGCTCCGGCTACTGGCAAGTGCTCAGATTTGTCTCCTTGACTGGATTTTCCCTCTCTGGCCTAACTCTCTGTACTGTGTTGGCACACTTGGTGTGATTCTCTGGCTTAGGACTCTTCACTGGAGCACTAATACTGCTTTCTATATGAGAGCTTGTTTAGCTTCCAGCTTCTCCTCTGCTTTCTTCCCGGAACCCTAAATTTAAATTTAAATGATAAATTCTTTTAAAATCGTTTCACTAGGGCACACGTATGGATAGATAAGTGATGTGGGCAGAATCAGAATTATTCAGAAGGTTGTAAATGGATGCTTACGTAGTTTTCTCTCGGCTGGATCATAGAATAGAGACTGTCCTAATTGGAACAAGTTAGCCTTCCGAGGTTTTCTGCATATAAACACGGCATCAACATTTTATTAGAGGATTATTCAAGATTAGCTATATGTTGATTGATAATGACTGATCATGACAGAAAGTTGAGGGAAAACCATCTACACTTCAGTGAGGTTCTGATTTGTGCTTCACAAACTGTTATGAAAGCTCTACATGAGAAATCTAGCAGCCACATTTCTAAAAAGTCCTTGGGTTGTTACACTTTCTGATATTGTCTCAATCCAAGTACTTCTCCTTGGAGTTCCATACTGTTCAATGATGCTGTATTAGCTCCTTGTTACAATTTGCAGGCTGGGGGCTGGCAAGGTGGCTCAGTGGTGGAGTGCTTGCCTTGCATGCATGAGGCCCTGGGTTCGATTCCTCAGCATCACATAAGCAAAAATAAAAAAGCCGGAAGTGGCACTGTGGCTCAAGTGGTAGAGCACTTCCCTTGAGCTGAAGAGCTGGAGGACAGCGCCCATGCCCAGAGTTCAGGCCCCACGACCAGACCTCCCCCCAAAAAATAAATAATTTGCAGACTGGTCTTTTTAATGAAATTTGTGCTTATCAAAATTGCTCTCCAAATTCCATCCACAAACTGCATACAAAATTTATCTGAAAAAATTTGTATCTGTTGATAGTGCATATACTTTTAGTTTCATTACAAATATAGAATGTAGTAAAAATTCTCATAGCAATTATACTGCACTAGCTTGTGGGCAGGCTCTAATGTAAATAATATACTGTGTTCATGTAGAGATTTTGAGTATCCAAAGTAATAAGCCTGTGGTCCTAAAACCTATACCTTACTTATATTGAGTGACAAATACCACTTCATATATGGACACAAGTTTTCCTTGTATCTTTTTAATATATATTTTTATTATAAATACTGTACAAAGGGGTTACAGTTACATAAGTAAGGTAATGAGTACATTTCTTATTGAGCATTGTTACCCCCTCCTTTGTTTTTACCCTACCATCCCTTCCCTTCACTCCTCCCCACCTTCCGCCTTCACCCATCCTCTGATAGAGTGTCTTGTATATCTCATTGTTACAATGGGTCAACCAGTATCCTTTCCTCATATCTTAAATGAAGAAATGCTGGCTTGATTTATGCTGATTCTACTTTTGTAGACACATCTAAAATCACTGGCCAAGTCCAAGAGCACATAAATGAAATGCCATCATTTTTTTGTCAGTTGGTATAATTGTGTTCTACACATTTATTGACAGGTTACAAATTACTCTCAAACTTTAAAACATTAAAAATACTTTCTTTTTTTTTCTTATTTTCTTGGCCAGGAAATCAGCAAGACCTCAGTCAGCATTTCTCTCATAGGAATTTTCACATAGGTTAGTTAAATGTATATGTAGAGTCCAGTTTTCTGAGGATTCTCTCATATGCCTAGGAATTCATGCTGGCTGTTGGAAAAAGAGCTCAAGTAAAGATGCCATTTAAAGCCTTATAACTTTACTCTTTACCAGGGTATTCTCTTGCTACTTTGGTTGAGAGTGTCTAAAAGACTAAGAATTCCGTGAGAAGAAGGGAGACACCATATGACTTATACCCAATTGACTTGCTATCACTTGTACAGCATTTTGTAAGTCAAATCTCTCTAAAACTACCAGTTTTAAGAGATAAGACGAGTGGTAAAAGAACTCTTAGAGACAAATACATCTTCAACACATATTGTTCCAAGTATTCCGTTTAGGCATATTTAACAAATGGTGAAACTTATGTTGGCTGTAATTATGTGTTTTTCTCCATGTGTGCATGTATACATGTGTATATGTATGTGTGTGAATAGTAACATACATGTGTACATTATGGCTTATATCATCATTTATTCCTTGCTAACAAATAAAGTAAGGAATCCCTAAAGTTTTAACAAAAACTGTGTAGTTAAAGTCTTAACTCTTCACTCTGCTTCTTTACACAAAGACTTTGCAACTCCTCATTAATAAAGTTTCCATAAACTCTGAAATGTACATACTTAATGCTTAATGTCTGCTACCATAAATCTTAAATACTTTATAGAAAAGTTTTATACTTGCCAAATAGTCCTTTTTTTTGGCATATTTAAGCAAAATCCCCAAAGTAAGCATATTTAAAACATTAAAACTTTTAACAAACCTTAACACTTTCTGCAATGTTCATTTTGACAGGTGCCTTGTATAGAATAATTGAATTCCTCCTCATACACATCTCTTGAACAATAAATATCCAGAATTATTTTGTTTTTGGTATGTCTATCTTGATTTTATTCTTAAATGGGTGCTTATGTAAGAAATAAATGATTCTAAAATTTCACAACAATTCTTTTGAACTTACTTTTTGTTGAATTGTCTAGTTTAATAAAATCAATAAAAATTATACTTTATATAAAAAAATGTTTTATGCTCAATTTAGCATCACATACACTAACATTGGAACAATACAGAGAAGATTAGCACACCCCAGGCGCAAGGATGACATGAAAATTCGTGGAGTGTTCCATATTTTTTACAACAGATGCTGAAAGGTATGTGGCCACAAGGGAACCGTACTGCATTCTTGGTGGGAGTGTAAACTTGTTCAACTACTTTGGAAAGTAGTATGGAGTTTCCTCAAAAGACTCCACATAAACTCCTCTATGACACAGTAATCCCACTTCTGGGGATTTACCCAAATGATCATAAACAAGACCATACTAAAACTACCAGCACAACTATGGTTATTGCAACATTATTTACGATAGCTAAGATATGGAATCAACCCAGATGCCCCATTAGATGAATGGATCAAGAAAATGTGGTATATATACACAATGGAATTCTATGTCTCCATCAGAAAGAATGACATCTCCCAATTTGATAGGAAATGGAAAGACTTGGAAAAAAATTATTGTGTAAAGTAAGCCAAGTCCAAATAAATATAGGTCCCATGATTTCCCTTATTTTCAATAACGAATATATGTCTTGGATAAGCAGAAAAGTTCAAAAGATATGTGCATATATCCAGATAAGATGATGTTAAAGAAATTGAACCCCAAGGTAGGGACACAAGTGGTTTTTTTTGTTTCTTGCTATTGTTTCTAATGTACTTATAATGTTCGATGTAATTTTTTTTTGTTTCTTTGTGTGTTTCTCCCCATGCTATAACCCCTGTTTTCTCTGTATTTGAAGTTGGTGCACTTACATCTTGTATGTATGCTTCTCTAATTTGGGGAGGGGAAGGGAAAAAATGCTCAAATAGGGATACAGGTTGGCCCATTGTAACAATGAGATGCACAAGACACTATGTTGAAAAATGAACTTTACAATTTAGGCGTAGGAAGGAAGGGTGAGGGGACTGTACTTGTGGAGGTGGGAGGGAAGGGATGGTAGGGGAAATACAAAGGAGGAGTTAACAATGATTGTTAGGAAATATACTAGTTTCCTTGTTCATGTAAATGTGACCCCTCTTCACAGTATTATTACAATAAAAAACATATAAAATGCTCTGAGATGGAAGAGTTTATTTCCTCTATTTTACCCATATAATATCGTTAACAAAGAAATTAATGCAGAACACTGATATGAAGGTAATTTGAATAAATGTGTGTGTGTGTGTGTGTGTGTGTGTGTGTGTGTGAGTGAGTGCGGCACCGCACAATCAAACACATGCGTGCGTGCAAACACACGCCATGCATGTATATTGTCGTGCTGAGAGTTTAAAATCAGGTCTTCAAGGTCTTGCTAGGCTTTTACTATCTAGCTACAATATAAGCTACATTTCAATTCCTGGCTCTTTGCTAATTCATTAAACTTTTTGAAAAATAATTTCATGACGTGTTTTTTTTGGCCCTGATTGGCGCCCAAGTGTTATCCACAGATCTCAGTCTCCTGAGCAAATATTCAGAGTAGATAGGATTATAGGTGTGACCAGCCAGAACAAGGCTTTTAGAATAATTTTTAAAATAAAAGAAAATTTACTTCAAGGGAGCCTGTTTTATCATCTCCTAATTTGAAAGCCTTTTGGAGTGATTTTATGATAATTTAATTTGTTTGGGGATTGTTAAAAGATAGAAAGTGATGATATTTAAAAGTTTTAGTACTTTTTAAAAAGAAACTGGAACTGTGGGACAGAAGAAATTTGGCTGTCTTCGGACATCAATTTATAAGCTCAGTTCTGTGCATGACATCCCAATGTCACCAACGCAGTCTGTGTTGAAGAAAAAATGTGACAGAAAACAATCACCATGGGCAATATTTGCTACGCTCTTATTTCTTGGGCAATATGAATATTGAATTGAGAGTATAAAGAATGGAGAGATTTTACCCACCTTTTTGGTATTGCTGAAAGACTTTTGGAAACTTTGACTCATTTCCTTCCTCACTGTGTGTGTCTTTGGGCCATGCACTTACTGTCTTTAACTACAATTTTTCCCAACACTACAATGGTAATAACATTAGCATTATAGCAAATGTTATCTTAAGAATTAAGAGAATAAAACTTGTGAAACACTTAACATAAACCTATGAATGATCTTTGAGTTTAGCCACCATTCTTTTTAAAATACTAAAAAGAATGTGATAAGTAGTACAGAAACCATTACATGTAGTGTGAGCAACCAGAAGTAATATCTACTGACCATGCTCTGTGTCCAAGGAAGCCAGGTGTATAACTTCTTATGCTGTAAATCAAACTGGTTATCTTATGTCATGATAGTGTAAAAATATCAGGGACAGAACGATGAGGGAATGTTGTAGACTGAGGTGAAATCCATATGAAAATGTGCAAAACTGATAAAACATGGAAGTATCTGAGCAGTATGTTGTGTTTTCCATCATTTAAGTTACATCGCAAAGATAAGGAAGACCTAGAAGAATAAAATATCTTTTTGATAGTCTATCATAGGTCCTTAGAAGGATGAATACTTTCCTCATTCTTGTAGAGGCATCGTCAGATGAGGGGAACTATATTTTTTGTTTGCTTCCTTCCATTTATTCTTCAGTTTGAAATCTGAAGAACATGAGACTGAAAGAAACCAAGTGAAATTAGCCATGTAGCCTTTAGAAAGAACAATCAAAGAAAAATAAATAAAATATATATAGCCTTGTAAAAGGTCTAACTACATTGAGTTATATAGTCTCAAGCGTTAACAGAAAATGATTTAAAAAATATCATGTTAATAAAAATTTAAAAATGTTTGGAGCTGCTTAATCTTTTTCCTTTCTACTACTATGAATTAATTATTGATTTTCTATAGAGAGATTAAAGATCAGATTAATAAGAAACTTGATTAAAAATGGACAAAAGTTCTGAATAGACATGTTTTCCAAAAAGCCCTGAAAATCGCCTGTGGATTTACAAATTTGTATTTAATACAACTTCTATGCTGGCTTAATGCTTTGTGAGCAGAAGTCATTAGAGAAATGCAATTCAAAATTGTTATGATATTACTTCTTAACTATTATAACTCTCATCAAAAATATCCAAGGAACCAGGTGTGGTGGTAAAGGCTCATAATTCCAAGTGATTGGAGGATGGAGTAAAAGGATTTGAGTGTAAGGCCAGTCTTGGGTACTGCACACAGTAAAACCTGCCATTTAAATAAACTCAAAAGGTAATAATGGCTGGCGACACTGTGGAGAAAAGGAAATTTTCTTCACTCTTGGTCAAAATGCAGGTTAGTGTTCTCATTGTAGAAAGTAGTATGCAGTTTTCTAAAGACATCCAAAGTTGAAATATCATCTGACCCACCAATCGTGTGATTATTTCTCTCTGGGTAACTCATAAATATATCTGTAGTTCATTGTTATTCACATTATTCACAACAACAGCCAAGATATAAATCGAAGTCCAGTGTTCAACTACAAACTAATAAAGCAACTGTGGTACATGCACAAATATCTTTTTCTATTGATCCCATATTCCTGTTTCCATTTGATTAACCTCCAAATTGGAAATCCAGATATATGATTTAAACAAAACTACTTATTGAGTATAAGGACCTTCTACTCTCTACATTCTTCCCCCTAAGATCACCAAATATGATGAGTCTGAAATAGTCTCTTTTTGATCTATGTTAATATTCTTTACAATATGAGTGAAATGTTTAAAAAGTAGTATTTGTTTTAGCTTAATTGATCTGAAGAGACAATAAATGATATTATCAAAGCTTAAAAATGATTTGATTTAAAATTTAGAATTCCGGAAATGGTTTTGACCACTCTGGTTACTGGATCTTTCATTACAACCTCATGAGACAATTTATACTGATAAAGCAAAAATCTGAGGTTAGACATTTATGAATAAAAAAATCATGTCATTCTGAATATGTAGAGCTACATATAAAACATAAAAAATTTAGCTTTTAATTACCTGAATATGCTAGTACATTTAATTGCAGGGTAAGTACTAGTTCTGAAATGAGATAAAATTGCACTTATTTTGAAATATAAACCTAAGTATTTATTTGAATAAAAGAAAATGTTTAAAATATCACTCATTCAAGAAATAAGATGTAGAGTTAGTTGTTTTTCATGCCAATTAAGTTCTCTAAACTTACCACAAATATAGATTAGTAAAACTAATTCATTGCTTTGTAGGGAAATAGCAATCCTGTTTCCTAAAACTCATGAAAATAACTTTTTCTGAAACAATTGCTAAGTAACTGTTTTATATTATATTGTCATGGAATCTTATTCGATAAATTTTTATTCATTAAGTTAAATAATTGGACAAAAATATAAATTATGCATAAAAAATGTTTATAGAGTTTATTTTTTCAGAAGACAGATCATGGCTCTCTTAAAGAACACTAGAAGGCAGTGTTCTTTATTAATTTTTAGTTATTTTGTTAATGGATATTAATTGTCAGAAGTGACAATTCCATAATATATTTAACATATTTGATTATACTCCCTCTATTTCCTTCTCATTACTCATTCCTCCAAAGATCTTCTGTTATTCACATAAAATTACATCTTCATATATGCACATATAAACTAACTTGGAAGATTTAAGCTAAACTGCAAGTTAATTCAAGATGTACAGTGAATTAATAGGATTAACAAAAACCTGAATATCTTTTGTTAACTTTTGAATTGAGCTATTATTATTATTATGGTTAAGGTTAGGATCCCAGACAGAATTAGAATTAGGATTAGAGAAATAGAAAATTTAGGTTCATCAAATGATGACCCATTGCAACAATGATACTCACAAGACACTATGTTTAAAATGAAGTTTACACCAAGGGGAGGGAGGAGTAAAGGAATTGGGGAGGGATGGGGTAGTGGGAGAACAAGAAAGAAGTGGGTTACAATGCTCAACAAGAAACGTAATCCTTACCTTATACATGTAACTAATCCCTCTTTAAAGCATCTTTGCAACAAAATAAAATTTTTAAAAAATAATAAAAAAATAAAACCTGACAGAAAATAAAAAAACATTTAAAAATTTATGTTCAAAATGCAAGTAAAATTTAGACCTACACGCTGAGCAAGAGTTAGGATAAATATGAAAAAAGTGGCTTGCTATTAACACGATGATTCGGTTATATGTAGGCTTAGGATTAGTCAAGGTGTGCCAGTTAGAGCGGGGTTAGGATGAGAAAAACATGTAAGACATTGTGTAAAACTGCCACATATTTTAAGAAGAATGAATGGCAAGAATGAATGAAAACCAGTCTCTGTTAATTTAAACGTTCAGATATAATTTGGTTTAAAGTGTGAGATACTTTTTTGTTCCAGTTAGGGTTAGGGAAGGATAAGCTTTAAGGTAAATTTTAGTTTTCCAATTAGAAGTAGAAGACAAAAAAATGTGCAATTGAATAGAATCTAAACAATTTTCCTTACATTAACCATTTGGTGTTAAATTCCGAATGTGATTTGGATTAGGTTTCTGGTTAACCGGTGTTGAGGATAGAGAAATGGGTTAAACTAGTGGCTCGCACCTATTATCCTAGCCACTCAGGAAGCTGTTTTCTGAGGACCGCAGCTCAAAGGTAGCCCAGGCAGGAAAGTCCATGAGACTTTTATGTGAAATTAACCACCATAAAACACAAAAGCGGTGCTGTGGCTCAATTGGTTGAATGCAGACCTTGAGCTAAAGTACTCAGGAATCATGCCCTGGCCCAGAGTGCAAGCCCCATGACCGACAAAAAGAAAAAAAAAGAAATGTTAAATATTAAGTAAAGCTGAACCCATTTTTCAGATTTCAGGAATTCAGGAAAAGCTGGGATAATGGACGTACAATGTATTTCTTAATATCAGGATTTGAGATCAATGGGTATAATGATTCCTGTTATGGAACAAAATGCATTCAGAATTAAGAGTGAAAAAATCCGTAGGGTTTACCAAAAACCTGCAATTTATTTCAAGAATTACCAGTGGAATTTCAGTTAGGCTTGCACAAAACGAGCATTTTTCATACATTTTAGAATTGGGATAAGATTAGTGTCAAGGTTATGGTTAGGATTCCAGCCATGGTTAGGCTTGGAGTGAAGGAGAAAATAAGTGAGGGTCAAATTGAAGGTAAATTTTAATATAAGCCTGATAAGAATTAGAATGAATGTAAACTAAAGTATTGCTTTTAATATTAGAATCTACTTACAATTAGGCTGATGGTTATTCTCAATGTTCCAGTTAAGAAAAATTAAGTTTAGGGTTAGAAAATGACTAAGATATTGGAAAAATTGTAATCTATATTTGGAAGGATGAGTGAAAACTAGTGTACTTGTGTGTTAGTATTGTCATATAATTTGGATTCTGATAAGGGTCAGTATTTTCTTTTGATTATATTTACTGTTATGAATAAGAAAGCTTTTAGTATAAAATTGTGTTCACTAACAAGTAAAAGCAAATATGTGAGGCTGAATAGTAACTAGAACATTATCATTATATTTATTCCTCAGTGATCATTCTTGTAGTGATTAATGAGAGTTTTCCAGTCAGGTTTATGTTGAGAGTTAGCATTAAGTAATGGACTAGATGGTAAGAAAATCTGAAACTGTTTTCAGATACAGTGGTTCAGGAAAAGGTAGAATCAATGGAAACTACAGTATTTTCCTGGTAAGAGAATTTGAAGACAAGTAATATAATGGCTCATGTTAGGGAACAACATAACTTTAGAGGTAGAGTCAGAAATTTTGCGGGAATTAGGGCAAACTGAAACTCATTTCCAGAGTTAAAACTGGAATATTCATTAGAATCATTAAAACCTAGAGTATTTTTCTTAAACATTAGAATTGGATTATCATTAGGGTGAAAATTAGGTTTTTAATTCCAGCTAGGCTTACTGTAAACATTAGGGAAATGGAAAATTTAGGGTAAAAGTGAAAGTAAATCTTAGAATAACAAGTAGAGTTAGAATTAGGATGAATGTGAAATAGAAAACTGCTAATAATATTACTATTAGAGTATGATTTGGGTGAGGGTTAACATCAATATTCCAGTTAGGGTTAGGGTTACAATAAAGACAAGATAATGAGTGAAAATACAAACTATTTTTAGAAAGATGAGTTGAAGTTAGGATGAATAAAAACAAATGTATTTGTGTGGCTTTTAGACTCCAAAGGCCATTAGTTCTAGGTTTAGGTTTACTTTCCTAATTCCGTTTAGGCTTAGGGTTAGGGAACGGTAAGCTTTAAGGTAAAACTGAGTTTCTACTAACACTTTCAAGTAAATTAAGTGTGAAATTTAACAAAAACTACAGAGTTTCCCTAATTTTCCTATTCAGGGTTCAATAGGGTTAAATTTAGAGTTAGGTTTCTAGTAAGGTTTAGATATATCATTAGGGTTTGGAAGGAGCATAGATTTTAAGTAAACCCGCAACTTCTTTTTTGATATACTAGAGTTCAGTAAAAGTTAAGATCAATGGAAACTATGGTATTTTTCATGATATGAGAATTTGAGGTTAATGATTCCTAATAGGGAACAAGATAGATTTCAGAGTCCAGGTTAGGAAATCTGTAGGATTTGGAGCAAATTGCAAATCATTTCAAAGACAATGGGTATCTGTAAGGATGTATCTAAACTGGAGTAATTTCCATTAATTTTAGGATTGGGTTACTATTATCATCACGGTAACTCTTAGGGTTTTGACCAGGATTAGAGTTAAGATTAGGGAAATTGAAGGTTGAGAACTTGAGAGACTTACTTCATTTGTGTATATATATGAACTATTCTAAGGCTTTAACTCAAGGCTTGGGTTCTGTTCTTGAGCTATATTCTGTAGGCTACGAGCCATGAATCCACTTCCAGCTTTCTTTGGCAGTGAATTGGAGACCAGAATTGCACAGACTTTCCTATCCAAGCTGATACTGAACTGAGATCCCAAGATCTCTGACTTCTGATTAAAGTTAGAATTAAAGGCATGAGCTACTAGTGCCCGGGAAAGTGCTTGACTTTTATTGATTGTTTTTACTTATGTTCAAGATCAAGTCTTGAATTCAATATCTGAGAGCGTTGGTCACGAGGTAGCCAATGCCACTTTTACCATATCAACTAAAATGATTATGTTAAATAGCTGGAAATCATTAAATTTTCTTCAGATGATAGGCATCATTACTGTTGTTCTAAAACTCATCCTAACGAAAAAATATTTATAGACCCTAGAGATGATCTGTGCACATTCTCATGCTTTGCCTCTAATTACATAACATTTTAGGGACATGATTTTTAATCATTATTTTGAGTTATCATTAAATAAAGCAGTTAATGCGTACAGTATACTTTGATCAATGCCAACCCTTTCAACATTCTCATCCATCACTCCTCTATGAAAATCTTCCTTCATTTTTCTTAATTTTGTAGGAAATTTACTGGATTCCTCTCTACTGTTCCTCCAATTCCTCTTCTTCATTCTATCTTTTCTCCCTTTACCTCTCTTTTGACTACCCACTTCCATATTTTCCATCAACTGTACTCCTAGGTATTTACCTGAAAGTTTACAAACCAGGATATAGTTAAAGTTTCAGCACAACCATGCTTACTGAATCAGCCCAGATACCCTTCAAGTGAGAAATGATTGAAGAAAATGTAATACACACACACACACACACACACACACACACACACACACACACACACACACACACACATTGGAAATTCTACTTACCCATCAGAAAGAATATTGTACCATTTGTATCTCTCATCTCTCATTTCTCTTATTTCTTCTGCCTGATATCACATTGTCGCCTTACTGTCCCTGTACTGCAGTAACTGACAAATGCAAACTGATGTAAAAGATTTTCAGGGTTATTGTCTAGCCATAGATTTCTGAATACAAGTTCTTTGCTCCTTCTCTTTGTATATTCATGCCTTTGAGTAGTGATTGTGCAGATTCATTTGTACCATTTGCTACACAGAAAAGAGATGAACTACTTGCATATATATTTACATACATGTATATACATACATACATGGATATATGCATTTTATGTTTTCAAGAATTATGGAGCTAACAAAAATCACATGCATTTTCCTTTCTGTTCAATTCTTTCAAGCCTAAATAACTTTGTCTCTTTTGAATACCTGATTTTAAAGAAATGTCACCATCTCTGATCTGTCAGTGGCCTTGAAATTAGATGTTTAAATAGAACAAACTTATTTAGGCTTTTTGGTGCAAGAGAGGAGGATGACTAGGGTTCTATCCAGGAGTTCTCTGCTTGGTAGACAGGCATTTTTTTGTATAGCACCAAGCAGCTCAACCACTGTTGCCATACTTCTAGTCCATATTATTTGCTTGAGTTCTTGAATTTTTGCATTGTCAGGACTAGCTGAAAAATCAAAAACAGGCACAAATCCTTCTCTGTGACTGAGCCCAGCTGGAGGCAGGAACTTTTATTTCCACAGATATGTTCAAAATCACATTTGTTATAAAAATTACTAGATGAGACCTTCATGGGTGAGGTGATAATGGGTTTCTGGTGGAGCTCTGTCTGGTTTAAGGGAGGAGTTGGTATTGGTACAGCCTGTATGTTGGAACAGGACAGGGTGAAGGCCAGTGTGTGTAGGGCTTTGAGACATCAGGGAGGGAACAGGAAGGACTAGACTTGTTAGGAGAGGGGTCTCTTGTGGAGTAGGTGGGACTTAGGACGGACGCTGGCAGGTGGACAGGTTTTCACTGGAAGTAGGTTGGGTCACCGGGGAGGAGGCTGTTTGGGGCGGGGCTTTGAGAAGGAAGAATGAGGCTACAAAGGAGGAGGTTACTTAGACGAGGGGATTTGGTGGAACACTGTGAGCCCTTGTGGGATATGTAGGGTGAGGTTTCCCATAAGGCAGGGCAGGGAATGGAGGCAAGAGGTTGACAGAAAGTGGGGATACTGGAGCAGGAATGTGGAGCTATGAGGGAGTGGCTTTTCATGGTGTGGCTTTGAGAGGGCAGGGTGGTACTCAGAAGACATAGGTTAGCAAGGGGCGGGGTTTCTCATGGAGAATGGCAGGCCTTTGGGAAAGTGTGTTAGGGTGGTTGTGGGGTTTCCAGCAGAGCAGGATGTAGTCACAATGTATGGAGGCATTATTAAGGACCAGGGCTTTGTGAGAGCAGTGATAAGATCCAGTGCACTAGACTAGGTAGGATGGGGTTTCTGGTGTAGCCAGTCACCACTTCGTAAAGAAGAGTAAGATTGGATGAGTATTTCAGTGTTGTAAGGCAGGACATGGATTATGGACAGGATTTCCAGCAGGGCAAAACAACCTTCCAAAAGGGACTATGGAGGGACTGGGATTTACAGTTGAGTCTAGTGAGCCTTTCAGAGGGAGGCCAACTGGTGCAGTGGTTTCCAGTGGAGCAATGTGGGTGTCCAGAAATGGCATTGTGTGGTGGGGGTTTTCTAGTGGGGTTTTTCAGGAGCAGGGCAGGGTTTGGAGCCATGGGGCTAGTTGGAGGAGGGGCTTTAAGAAAGAGTGGAAGAGCTACAATTGTGTAGGGTAATTTTGGGCAGTGTATCTGGTGGAGTAAGATGTGTAACTGAGGGAGGAGCCAATGGGGGCAGGATTATCTGGAGAGCAAGGCAGGGCATTGAGAGAGTAGATGTGGGAGGTAGAGAGGCTTGTGGTGGAGCAGGGCTGTCTTTTTTTAAATTTAATTTAATTTTATTTGAGAACATATCGTACAGAGGGGTTACAATTACATAGGCAGGATAATGCATACATTTCTTACCAAGCATTGCATCCTCCTCCTTTGTTTACCCTTCACCTCCCTTCCCAGCCCTCCTCTCTCCCCCACCCAATCCTTCCCCGCCTCCCCTGCCCCACACTGACATTGTAAAGCTCGTTTTTGACATGACATTTTGTACTTTCAAGGCAGGAAATGGGCTGTGTGAGAAGCTTCTGGCCAAGCAAGGCAGGGTTTCAAGGGCAGTTATAGGGAGCTGAAGGGTTTTTGGTATAGCATGATGGACTTTGTGGGAAGAGGTAGGTTCAGGTCTGTGTCTGAGGAATTAGGTCTCTTACAAGTAGGCTAGTTATAGGCTGAGTATCTGATGAAACGGGGTGGGGGGGCGCTGGAAAATACCACAAATATTCGTTCTTTGAACTTATTTTTAATTCAAATATAATAGAGGTGGTTTTAGTGGTGCACGCGTTTAAATCTAGGTATTTATAAGGTTGAAAACAGAAGATCGTAGTTTCATGCTAGAGCAGGTAAATGGACCATGAGACACTTATCTTTAACTAAGAACCAAAAAGCTAAAAGTGGACCTGTGGCTCAAATGGAAGACTTGGCAGCCTGAGCACAAAAGAAAAGTAAAAAAAAAAAAACCAAGGCCACAAATTTAAGGCATAATATTAGTACTCATATACTATATATTTATGGTTCCTAAAATATTCTGTGAGTTAATTTGTCAAAACCTGTTCATACATTACATATGAGGTGTGAAATAGTAGGTCAGTCTGAAATGACTCCAAGATATTTTGACAAGGCAACTAGAAGAATTATCAATTAAACAAATCGTAATGAGGGATAGAATCAAAGCTCACTTTGGGTTCTTTTGAATTTGTTAAAATCAATAGCTAGGAGTTGTCAGTAGACATGATGCTATTAAGGACTTGAATTAAAGAAAGAACAGAGCTGAAGATAAAAAAAAACGAAATAATTACATGTACTCAGTGGTAACACTCATGAGAAAGAAGATTACAGAACTAAGCCCTGGGATACACAAATATGTATAACATGACAAATGAAGAAAAACCATCATAAGTATGTAATACAGACTAATATGGATATGTATTTTTAATGTTTAAGGGCTATGAAGTGATTGTGTGATGACCTAAAATTTTAGAAATTGTTAAGGTCAACTATCTCTTGGGCATACCAGAGCAGATAGTTTAAGTAAAACAGGGCCACAATACAGTGTCTGGATTTGCTAACATGAAAACAGGTCAATATTTGGAAAGCTATTTTTTGGACATGTGGTTGGAGTGACAATTGCTGCAGTTTGTTCAAGTGTAAGTAGAAGGGACAGTTTTAGCACAATAATAGAAATCTTTCCAGGATCTGGTAGAATTTCCCACTGTCTTCAATTTCCATTTTATTCTGAGAACTAAAATGTCATTACTGGAAGCCATTCCCAAATTGTGTCTTTGGCAAGTTATCAGATATTCATTCTATCACATGTCTGAATAATAGAGAATGGGACCAGGTCTCCATTGAGTACTCACAGTAGACAGGTTTCTGGACATTCTCAGGAAAAGCCTTCTGCAATTCTGGGATGGATAAGGCTGGATAATTTGCAAAACAACCATCATAGATGGAAATTATTCTGCTAATTTGACCCCTGAGATATTGGATGTTTTATCTGCATTGTATTGATTTTTATGAATCAGTTAATCAGATTCTTCATACTATATGATGTTACTAAATTGTGAAATGCATGTTTATTGCATTTCCTTTGTATAACATATAGTATGTTTTGAAATTTGGTATAAATCATTCATGTTTTTATTTTTTTCAATATGGATTATTCCTAGTTCTCAAGAGTGAGGAAATGCTTTGGAACTTTGTAACTTGAAGTCATATTTTGCCATGTGTCATATATTTTCCTTATACAGTGTTGGTAATAAATTATATGTAATTTATTTTTTATTTTTATTTATTTTCTATTGCAGAGTTTGAACTTGGGTCCTGGGCACTGTTCCTGAGGTCTTTGGCTCAAGGTTATCTCTGTACAACATTGAGCCACAGTATCAAATTTAGTCTTGATTGATTAATTGGAGATAAGTATCTCATGGCAACTTTTCTGCCCAAGATGGCTTTGAACTGTGATTCTCAGATATCCGCCTCCATATTAGCCAAGATTACAGGCATGAGCTACCAGCACCTAGCTATATGTAATTTCAACTGTAGTTTTCTTCAAGTGTTTCATCCTGCACTGAAGTTTATTTTTCTGACAAACTTTCTAATAAATATGCAATCTATTTAATTTTGAAAAGTACTGCTGCAACCCCCACTTATTTGTGGCATTTCTGAAATCCAAGTTCCTCTGTGTGTCAGGGTGGATACTTTTTCCTGTAACAAGTATTGTTGTTGAACACATGACATCTGGCTACTAAGAGAACAAAGGATGTGAAGCTACAGTAGCCAGATAAAGAACTCCCAGGACAATTCATGGGCAACTCATGTACTCCCTGTGTAGGTGCATAGGGAACATAGAAAAGACATTATTTTTGGGGGGGGGGCCCGGAGGTGGGGCCTGAACTCTGGGCCTGGGTGCTGTCCCTCAGCTCTTCAGCTCAAGGCTAGCGCTCTACCACTTGAGCCACTGTGCCACTTCCGGCTTTTTTCCTTTTGCTTATGTAGTGCTGAGGAATCGAACCCAGGACCTCATGCATGCAAGGCAAGAGCTCTACCACTGAACCATTTTCCCAGCCTGAAAAGAAATTATTATACTTGAAATTTGATTGAGTGTGTGTGCACATAGATGTTGACTTAATTATCTGCTGTTATAGTTTTACACATTCACTAGTATAAAACAATATTTCATATATATATATATATATACATATATATATATATATGTGTGTGTGTGTGTGTGTGTGTGTGTGTGTGCTGATCACAGTTTCCAGAATCCAGAGGTCCACCTCCATGGGCACTGCTTGCCTATGTTGCTCTTTGGGTAATAAGAATGAAACCTGGAATTGTCCAGTGGTAGAGAAATTACTCAGAGATTCAAGCATTCGTCTTTCAATATGTTGCTTGTTCCTAACTCTAAAATTAGGAAATCTGTTCATATATAATACATGTTACATTATAATATATTTATTATACTATAAAATGTATAATATATTGTACAATATACATTATATATAATACCTGACAGAATTATATATTTATAAGGAAAAAAATAATAAACACATCAATGTCCATACTTTCCTAGTCATGATTAAGTTCAGCAGAGTTAGGTGCATTATATCTCAACAGGAAAACTCTACTGAAGTTCTGATGACCTTGAACTAGATAAGAATCCCTGTTAAAATAAAAACTCTTTCCTCAATTATGAGAAAAGATAAGTTTGGAAGGTTTTTTGTGTTTTTTGGTTTTTTTTTTGGCAGGTCATGGGGCCTGAACTCTGGGCCTGGGTCCTGTCCCTCACCTCTTCATCTCAAGGCTAGTGCTCTACCACTCGAGCCATAGCACCACTTCTGGGTGAGGAATTGAACCCAGGGCGTCAAGCCTGCAAGGCAATCACTCAACCAAGGAGCCCAGGTTTGGAAGTTTTTGAGAAGAGGAATTTGGAATTTGCTTTGCATCCTTGATTAGTAATGAATAGGTATCATTTTGCTCCAAATTTTGTCTCCTTTTATGTTACCTAGACAGTTACACAGGATCATCATTCCATCGCATATCTTTAAGTCCTTCTTTTATTTCTTTTTATCATTATTGTTTTTTGTTGTTGTTTTGATGATCCTGAAGCTTGAACTCAGGGCCTAGGTAGTGTCCCTGAGCTCCAGACTAGCGCTCTACCACTTGAGCCACAGCATTACTTCTGGCTTTTTCTGCCTGGGCTTGCTTTGAATCATAACATTCAGATCTCACCTTCCTGGGTAGCTAGGATTACAGGTGTGAGCCACTAGTGCCCAGCAAGTCCCTCTCTTTTAGATATTATTCTAAAAGCCTCCTATCCAAGGTCACTCCTCAGATAGTAAATAGACCTCTGCCAACAGTTCCTTCACACTCTCATCTCCTGTTCTGGCTGTTATGTGTCTTTTCCATGTTATCATGAACCTACTTCACTGTTTTCTTCCTAATCCATGATTGTACATGCGTTACTAATAATTACCTAAATTTAGTGGCTATACACCCTAAATTACTCAACCATTAATTTCATTTATTTTTTTTTTCAATATGATTGTTCTTCCGTACCAATCTGTGCTTATACTCACCTTCTCTACCTCTTGGCATGTGCAGAGCCTTGGTCTTTTCTACCTCCAAAACAAGAGGTTTGCCAAAGAATAGCCTACAATATTCCTGCTTAGGATTCAGGACAAGTAGTTGAGTGTCTGAAAGAAGCAATGCATTCTTGGCATGGGAAGGGGTGGGAGAGACAACAGCCTAGAGGGCGAACTGGTAGACACAACATTTAACAACTTCTTTGGGGAAACTGACCTCCCACACGGTGGCAGTGAGAAAACTCACCTATTGAATTTTCATATATAAAGGAAGTTGTCATGTCTCACTGCACAACTCACTTTTATTCAAAGAGAGAATCATTCTTTTGTGTACTCCTTAGGCCCAGTCTCACTTTATCTCCATCGTAGACTTTGCCCAGACTCTGTTCCTACTAGAAGGTGCCTGATGAGGAGGAAAATATGATCTTTTGGCTTCTGACTGGCCCTGTGAGGACTGAGATCACTTTTAGTATTGAACCTATTCCTCCTGACAAAGCTGTGGTGAGTGGTGGGAAAGTTCATTCTCTGAATTATGCCCTAGGACCAAATCTCTTCAGAGAAAGTCAAGGAAGGATGAATCCTGCCTGAGGGATTGAGATTCCTTATTTCCAAAGAGGTCAATTAATATCTGATTCTGAGTCCCAGGTGGAGGTTTTTTACCAGATCCTCCAAGCTAGAGTGGATGTTCCTCAGATTCCAGACAATCCTCATATTTCTCTAGCTCTTTCTCATAAACCAAAAGGACACAGGAGTTGAGTTCAGAAACAAGGTGAAATGAGAGTAGCAGAAGAATTATTGGCAGGGAAAAGAATTAGTAATTTTTGGTGAAAAAAAGGGCTCAGAAAATCTAGGATCACTCACATCATTTGGGAATCACATCATAAGATTAGGGAATAAAAGTAATAAATTACTGCCTAAATTAGTAACTCCACTGCTCTAACTACATTACGAGTACTCTGTCAAAAGGTAGCTGTCCTAGCTCAATGTTGATGAGCAAAATGGAGCACATTTTTTCCTCACAATGTTCTACTGAGTATCTTCATCCATGCCCCAGGTTGTTCTTACTCTCTACTTCTCTGTTACTTTCTTTTGCTGGATTCAATCAATGATACTTGAATGTGTTATCATCTTCAGACATGTAATCACATTTTCGTTTAATCCATTTGTTATATATTAAAACAAATTATGGGGAAATATATGTCTATTGTACATTTTCTTCCATGGCATACTTATTTGATGTTATTAAGTATTATTTTAATTGTTTCATTTTTAAAACTTGACTAAAATATTTTGTTAGTATTAAAACTAATCAGTTGCACATTTCTAAAATTTTTCCATGTCTGTTTTTTTTGTTATTAAGCTTCTAACATTGTCTTGTCCCCCAATTGTTGCCTTCTTAAAATTGGATCAAATTTCAAACTGTATATGATGGTCCTTTATGTGTTCATTGATATATTTAAATTTCTTCTAATATCCACATACTATAGGATATCTTCAACATCTAAAAATCAATATGGAGGTCCCTTTTAAAGAAAAACAAGAAGCCACGAAACCTGTGAAATTAGGATTAGGTATACATCCAAAAATATATAGCAGTGATATTGGAAAAATTCACTTTTCTTATATACCAGAACATGTTTATAGTTATGAATAGCATATTTCCTTTATTCCCTCTTTTTTGTGCATCTTGGTTGAATGCACAGCTTTCTTTCTTGCTGCCATGCACATGGATATTGATGTTGATATATATTCCTTCTTTATATATCAAGGTTGCAGTAAAGGTCATCAACACATGTGTCTTTTTGGTATTGTCTAAACTTCCATTATGATCATTATAGGTTGCACTAGTTTACAATACCACAAAACCAAATACAGTTCCTAATTTATTTCTACCTCTCCAGATGTTTATTTATTCGAGTCGTGATAGCTATTCTGGTGTATAGGATGGGATTTCAGAGACTTTCCTATTTATTTTCCTTTGTATTTACTATGTGGATAAGAATCCCAAACATTTCATTTATTTATTAAGCACTTACATTTGTACTGCATTCCTGATCAGTGTCTTTCTTTTTCTTTTGTTATTTGATCAGTTTTTAAGTTCTATAATATTTGATTTTTTTCCACATTCTAAATAATCACTTCAGTAAGAAGATTTTTTTCATTGCTGTGGTTCACAATTAACTAAAATGAACAGATTGTACATTTATACCACTGGAATTTTTTGTTGGTTTTACAGCCAGGAAAATGTTTCAATAAAGATTCTGAACTTTTTTCACTAGACAGACTGAAATGATAGTATCTCATATTAGCCTAAACTAATCTCAGAACTAACAGTCACAGCCTGGGCCACAACAGTCTGGGCTAAGTAAATCCACTAACACAGCACATGCTGCATTTAAAAAGAGCAAAGGGCTTCATAAAAGTTAGAAGAAAAGCACCCCATTTATGAAGCAAATTCTGAAGTTCACAAGCAGATATTAGGAATCTGAATATTAAGATCTAAAGATAAAAGTGTATAGAAGAACAAATTTAGAGTTCAGAATCCGGGAGAGGGAACAACCACTAGATACCAAACTCAATGCTGAAGGGAAGAAGTGTTTTGCACCAAAGCTCAGCTGTGTCTGACTTTCTCACACCAAACACACACACACACACACACACACACACACACACACACACACACACACACACACCAAGTGGGAGACCTTAGCCAAAGTATAGCCATTTTGGACTTAGTCCATTATGAAGGCCTATACTGAAAGTATACATTGTGAAGGCATTTACTGAAAGTACCCATTGTAAAGACTTTTACCGAAAGTTAGGACTCAGGTTCCTGGAAACACCATGAAATGTCCCAATAACATTCTTCCCATAACTCCCCTAGCAATAGCCATCAGCAGATGACAGGAAGGTACCTAAAGCTACACATGTTTCTTAAGATTCCATATTTAACATAATTTGTTTTTTACTGCTAAGCTTACACATATTAGTCAAAAATATTGTTAAAATATTAACTCATTAAATGTCAACCAATCATGTAACTGACAAGCTATGAACCCACTTACCTCAGCCCTATGCCCTATAAAAAACCTAACTGAAGATTCGGAGTTCTCAACTCTGACCCACTGTGATGCTGACAGTTGTGAGTCCATGCTCGAGCTTGCAATAAATGACCCTCCTGTGCTCACATCGGAAATGGCTCCTTGGTGGTCTTTGGGGATCGTTATCTCAGCACAAGTCTAGTGTACACAGAGAACCCCAAGGGCAGCTGTATCTGGGACAATGAAGCTTTTCCCTCTTCTAAGCTGAAATTGGGGTACGCTTTGCCTGGAGGATAGCACCCTGTGAGCCCTGCATGCATGGTGAACCAGACGTGGGAAGCCCTGTGAGCATCTCCGGGATGGCCTCTTAGAGGCCTGGAGAAGTTTACTCCTGTAGTTGGACATGGCACGAGGCAGGAGGACAGTGGGAATCCAGAAGATGGGAGAGGCACAGGAGCAAATGTGCCTAGCTGTGGAGACTCCTTGGCCATATTAAGGTATTTCCCAGCCCACACATAGCAGCCAACACGCAAATCCCCAGAGGCCACTTCTCTGGGGGACAGTCCCTGGTCCTGATCCAGAGCCAGAACTTCCCCAGTGGATCTGTACCTGGCTAGGGTGGAGCAGTACCCACCAGCCATTCTCCTCTTTTCTGCTGCACCTAACCTCCCAGCAGCTGCCCAGTCCCCAGCACTCATGGCAGGCCAGCTCTGTGAGGCAGGGTGAAGCTGTGCCTGTGATTCCTGGTGCCTGCTTCAAGGCGAGAGTGAGGCCCAGTGGACAGCAGCGCTGGCCCTCACTCACTTCAAGTGCCTCCAGAGAGGCATGACCATCACTGGTTCAGCACTGCTGCCCTCCCCACCCCCAGAGTTTACCTACAAGTCCCTGCCTTTTTTCTTGAAATTCTTCAGCCACTGGTTGTCTCATTTCTCATTGCCTATTTGGGTGGGATTTGAGACTCCTTCCTCTCCTCACCCAGCCACGAGGCCCCAGGGGCCAGACTCCACACCTCACAGACAATCTCCAGAACCCAGGTGCCTTTGGGGCTGCTGCTTCCTGAGTCATTGGCCTATTGCCTCCTTCTTCCCTTCACCAGCCTCTGCCAGGGCCTCCCATACTCTCCCTACCACCCCCATCCCCAATCCCAGCTTGGCCGCCTCCAAGACCTCCCCTCTTCTCCACACAGCTCCCAGTGCCAACCCCAGCAGGGCCACTGCTCTGGGGAAGACAACTGTGGGCCTGGCCCAGTAGAATCAAAGGTTCCACAATGTGCATCCGGCTTAGAAATGGAGGCAGCATAGGTCACTGATCAGTGTCTTTCACTTCGCTTACACAAATATTAGTTGTATTAATTTGATATTTAATTTTGGATTTTGCAACCTCTTATTAAGCCTTTGAAGAATAGCTGGTAGAAATATAGTCCCAAAATTCGGATTGTCTCTTGTTTAATTCTTTTGAGATTCAAAGATGTTTAAGTAGTTATAACCATCTTGAACTCTCATTTCTATAGCAGAGTCTGTTCAGAAAATAATTGCTTAAGCATCTGTTATCAATTACTTAAAAGACTTGAAACTTTTAAAGTTTCAAATATTACAGGAAGATCTTTGATTCATGTTGAATGGAAGTGAGTAGGTTGAGCTGTTGCATACATTCTTGTGTGTTCGTGTGTGTGTTTGTGTGTGTGTGTGTGTGTTTATGTGTGTGATTGTGCGTCTGTGTGTAGGGGGGTATATGTGTATCATTGAAATAAAGGATAAGGATGTTGAGCCCTGGTCTGCACTTGTTTCCTTCTTCTGAGGTATACATTATGGCGTTTTTGTTGGTGGTATGCTCTGATTGCTTGCCTTTGCCTGATGTGCACATTCCAGCTCAATTTTTCAATTAAAGCTTCTTTTTTTATAATTCAGCATAAAGGGCTCTGATAGTGTTTTGTCTTTAGTCTGCCATCTAATATCTTCCTTTCCTCTTCAAAAATTAACATTCAATATAAATTTTATCTCCTGACTGATTTTCCCTTTAATTTGCGTTTTGAAATAAGTATTATAAGTCCTTTAATCTCTGTATTTATGAAGAAAAGTCATTTTGAATTCTCTGTTTAGTGTAATAACACCTGGACACATTTGTTAGCATCAAGACCTTAAAATTACTTTTTTAGTTTTAGTTTAAAATACATCCTCCATGTTTACAGCATGGGGAGACAAACAATTCCTAGTAACAATGATAACAGTTTTATTCATTAAAATATCAGATAATTCATAATTTTGATTATGTCTAGTGCTCAGTGATTTGCTTGATAGACCTTAGCACAAAAATACCGCTTATGGGAGCTGAGAAGGTGGATAAGTGGTAGACAGCTTATCTTGAATGTACGAGACCCTGGGTTTGATTCCATAGCACCACCTAAGCAGAAACAGCTAGAAGAGGTACTTTGGCTCAAGTGCTAGAGCAGTCTTGAGCTGAGGAGCTGAAGGACAGCGACAGTTCACCATCATCAGCAAATTAAATAAATAAAACTCATACTTAAGTACATGAATTTCAAAAGTTGATTACCATTTTAGTTAGGGGCAGGGTGCCAAGACACAGCAGAACTCTGTTGCAAATCTTTAAGAAGGATTTCAACACCTAACAAATATTAAAACCAGAAAGTAAAACATTATCTCTGCCAACAACATATAGAATTTCTACTCAAAGAGAAACCAGTACTAAGAATGAAATACTTGTTATAACATTTTTTAAGAGATTATGGCTTTATATTAATTATCATATATATTGACTTTCAAAAACTCCATTGGTGGGCCTGAGTCTTAAGGGCACCTACAATAACTGGAGGAGAGAATCATCAACCTCGATTTTTATAATTGTTATTATATTTTTAAAATTGTTATATGGATAACCATTTTGTAAGTCAGGTAATGAGTTAATTTCTTGTTTGACAATCCCATCCCTCCTGTCCCTGTCCACAGTGGTATAGCTCATTGTGAACACAATAGCTACAGTGTACAAGTGCTGCATTTGTTTCCCTGTTCTCCTTGACTATCTCTGGTTCCCTCAATGCCATAAAAGAGTAAACTAGAACAGAAAAATCCCTCTTGTTTCCAATTCCTGGAATACATTTCAATATAAACATCAATAGTTTTATGAGAGTGTCTGGCTCTGTACACACATCCCAAACACGTATACTTCCTACACCCAGTCATAACCCCCACCTGATTCTAAGGTCCAAACAGTAATTCTTTTCACTTTCCACACAGGAAGAAACTGAGATTCAGAAAGATTATGTAAGTCACTGGAAATACTGGGCTGACCATACTGGCTCACTCTTATACATTACCTATTCCAGAGAGTAAGATCTGAATATCATCATTTGAAACCAACCCAGGTTGACATATCCATTACATGTTTATCTCCATTTAACCAGAAGAAAGCGAGAATTGTGTTTCATGTGGTAGAGCTAGAATGCCACCAGACATGAATGGGAAATCTAAAGAATATTGACAGTATGATGATTTTAAGAACTAATGCTCACCCATACATAATCTCAGACACCACACACACACACACACACACACACACACACACACACACACACACACACACACACCAAAATCACACTCCTTAAAACAGATGTTAGTACTGAAATCCAAATAGTTTTTTGTTAATTGTATAAGTTTTATTTTTAGCTTTAGTGAGTTTTGACTTGATAGTTTCTACTAATGAGCCATAACCTAGAACTTTGTTATAATTATACCCATATCTGTATTCAGAGGGACATTCTCCTAGTTAATTCTTCCTCCTTTTTCAGCAATGATAAGTTTTCTCTTCTTGGTCCAGTTTCTTTTTGGGATCTAAATCTCTTAGATTTTTCTGTCTTGCATGGTCTGTAAGTTCATTGATCCAGTAGATCTCAGCCATCCCAATAACCTGGACAGAACCTGCCTTGGGAAAAGTGTTCTAAGTTCACCATTCAGTGGAGGTTGTTAGTACTCACACATAATCACGTTCTCTTCAGAATTTGGAACTTGTTAGGTCCAGGAATTCAGGGAAAGCACTCATTGTGTGCTATTTCATGCTTTTTAAATTTAATGGCAGCTTCCCACCTATTGTCTACTTTAAGCATTGTGTGAAGAGAAGGATTGCCCTAAGAGACAGAAGCACTACTAACTGTTGCTCTCAAAACACAGAAGGAAGGAAAGAAGTTCTGAAGGAACAATAGAGCCTAGAAACTGATTTCATAGAAACTCAAACTGCCTTTCATCTTACCTTCAAAATAGAAAGTCAGAGATTGCAGTTACTTTTAAGCTCCATTTATATTCCTGAGAAGGGGTCACCCTTCCCCTTTGCCCTTCTGACAATTTACATCAGGAGCTGGTGGGACGATGTAACAAGAACACATAGAGTTTGTGCCCGGGATTAAAAACTCTTTTTTGTGATCATAAACATTCCACCACTTCTTGAATTGGGTCTGAGTGGCAGAAGGAAATAAGGTTAGACATTCAGAAACTTATAATTACTTCTAGGTTTCCTATCTAAACTCATCCTTTCCCACCCCTCAGAATCCTAATTCCCAACTGTGTAGACACCCTTACACTCTGTTTTCCTGGAGCATTTGAGTGTGGGGCATCATCTCCTTCTTATGTGTACTGCTTTACAAATGGAGATTTTCTCCTAGGCTCAAAATTATTTCATTGATTGGGGCATTGTGCAATATGCTAAACAGAGAGTTACCTGGAAGGAAGGTCCTAGAAGACAAAACATCTACTAGGACAATGGAAACCCCTGGTTTGGCATGCTTAATGTTTTAACTTGTAAACTGAAGTAACAGGAGAAAACGACACACTAAGAAATCTGCCAATTATGCCAAATAAAGAGATATGATGAAGGTCAGAGAAAGGACATTGATTTCATGGTGGTCATGACAAGAGAAAACCTTACCACACCTTCAAAATACTAATCCATACTCCCTTAGTTTTTTGTTCACCCATGTCATTAGGTCTGAGTTGTATGTTGGAGACCTCAGGACTTGCAGAACAGGAAGATCTCGGGGAGAGCCTAACCTTGGTCTGCCATTTTGGACATAAAATAACTAGTTTGATGAAAGCCCTTAGTAATATACACAAATATGTGCATTTGTCCTACTACTCTTGATAAGTACCCCTCACTCTATTGTCTTTAGTTTGGTCACTTGCTGACATAGCAGCTGTCTGGTAGGTCCATTGTGACTTCACTTTATTCACCAGAAATGGAGAAGGAGAGACTGACCAGAACACATTTGCATCTTTCTCAATGAGCAGTGAATGGCAGGGGAGTATTTAGGAAGCTCCCCATGTTCTCAGTTAGCTAGTATCTCCTAGATTCCAGCTCAAATCTTGATAAACAGATACAGAAGTTACTTGTTGTACCAGATTCACAGCTAGAGAGGTAGATGAGAAAGTGGAAAGGCTTGGTGTTAAAGCCACAGGTTGATATAAAGCAGAATTCAAAGGATGTGGAGATGAAGCGAGCTACGTGGAAGGGAAAGGAGAGGCAGCTGAAGCAGAAGAGCATCTAGAGAGAGAAGATAGAGCACATTTGAGGACACCTGAACATCAAAGTATCCCATCTGAGGTACAACAGTCTGGTTGTGCTGAGCCACAGAAAAAAGTTGGAAGAACATCAACAAGTGCTCTTGCCCATTTCTAGGGAGTTCCCAGAAAGACAGGGCTAATTGGTAGCTTCCCAGAGCACTGCAGCTGAGCACATCTCAGATTCCTTGCTACCATGATCATTGACATTGGAGAGTAGAAGCAAGAGTTGTATGAGGTGATTGCAACTCATTATTTGGAGGCTGTTCTGCAGCATTGTGGAGTGTGGTCTCTCAGGATGCTTAGGGCAAAGATCCTATAGCTGGTGTCAAAGAATGCAATCTACTTGGAGTAGACATTTATAGATGGCACATGCCTGAACACAACAAGCTGATAATGAGCTGCTAGAGGTAGTTTCCCTAAAGATCTAACAGCCAAAACTGGACAAGCACACCCAGAGCTCTGCACCACATCAGGACACCATGCCAATTGCTTCTACATAGTACTGGCTACCCAGTTTGCACACCCATGACCTTGTTACCCTGGTCGTGCCCCACAATCCCTCACAACTTTTACTCTTTCACTTTGTCTATGCTTCCTAGTCCCTGCTAAACAGTTCTGGATACCTGTGTTAGCTACCCCAACCCCTGCTAAACAATTTCCTGACACTGGACCTCAGCAATTACAGTCACGGTTAACCTTTACCTGGTATCCTAGTTTCTCCTACTCTTTTCTGCTACCCATAATTCATAACACCAGGGTTCCAGCCACCTGAACCCTGAAACCCGTTTCTCCCCTGTCTATGATACTGCATTCCCAAACAAAGTAAGGGAAGAGTGGGCACAGACAGTTGCCTTGGGTACTCCTCTTGCAGGCATATTGGAACAAGTTATTCCTCAGGTATTTAACGTGAGGGACTAACTAGTTGTGGAAAGAAAACAGCTTACTCAAAGTTGACTAAAATCCAAGGACATAACTTATAACTTATTGCTAGGGAAAGAAGGCCCTGCAGTGAAAGTTAATGAGAACGAAAATTTTGCAAATAGTATTGGGAACAATGCAAAAGGTTGAGCTTAGTCTCTTCTATCAGTGGTCTGTATTATTTTATGACATATGATATGTAACTATATTGTATTTTAAAAATTATATGAAGATTAACACTTTGTGGTATTTATATTAATTGATGGAATAGTTGCATAGGATCACGTTAATGATATTCAATAGTTTATGCTCTATTATTTGCCTATGGGTCTGCCTTTGGCAATATGTATTGAGCTCTCTAACAACAAATGGAATTTCATTGTCAAATACTACAAGGAGATTATTCGTGCTAGTACCAAAATGAAAGTGGGAACAAGAAAACTGAATAAAGCTACAAGTTTGAAGGGAGGGGATCAGTGTAAGGGCTATGATAAAAGACAAATTTTTCACTATGGAATCTTGGAAGAATAGAATGTGTTTTCTTGAATTACTAGCTTTTAAAACATTTAAAACATTAATGAATAGTTTAACAAAAATTATAAATACGACTTTGATAATTCAATGATGTGAATTATGAGATTAACATTATACTCAAAGTGTCCTTGAGATGAAGGCAGGCTGCATTCCTTTTCTATTAAATTAATGGAATACGCTTCCTTTTGAATGGTTAAACAGTCCATGACATTTGTTTCAAAACAAGAAAATATACTGGAGAGAAAAAAAAGAGGAGTAGTTCCAGGAAGATGGCAGAGCAGAACCTGGAGGCTAAACAAGCTCTCACCTAGAAAGCAGTATTAGTGTTTCAGTGAACAGTCCTAGGCGGGAGAATAACACCAAGTGTGCCATCCCAGTACAAAGAGTTTTGCCAGAAAGGGGAAATCCAGGCAAGGAAACAGATTTGAGCACTTGCCGTTAGCAGTGGCGGTGGTAGCAGTGGCCATTGCTTCCACACCTACAACACAGAGAGTCCTGGACAAATGTGCCAGACACAGCAAATGATCAGATTCTACCCAACACCAGCAAGAACTCACAAGGAGCAGGTATCTTCATCCTGCAGATCACAGACCAGAGACGACCCAGGAACCAAGACACTGGCATGAGTAGAAGCCTTACATAATAACACCTTCTCAGGGAGCAGAGGAGGCATGGCTCCCCTCCCCCTTCCTCTCCCCACTGTGCGACTACCTGAGATCTCCATCTTTGATACTGTCAAAGGCCCAGCTGAGAATATAACTCCAACCCAGGCCTTGGAGGAAAACAAAAGAGTCATTTAGCAGGTCAGAGGAAACTGACATGACCTGCCAGGCTCAGCTCCACCCAGGAGAAAGTCACCCAGCCCAAGCAGTGAAAACTCTGCCCCCAGAGGAATGTCTTTCTTCACTGGGTAAACAGAGCCAGAGGCTTCCCCTCCCTATAGCAGCCTAGACAATCAATTGAATTTCAGTAAACATAAACCCTGAGAATGGCTCCATGCTGGACTCTGTGAGTGTCTCAGAAGCTAGCCCCTCAGGGAAAAGCTACTGTTTGCTGAAAGGCCTCAACTCTACCCAGAACCTAGCCTCATCACAGCATCTCCAATCAAGAGGAAACAGCCAACTCCCTCTTTTGTGAGAAACAAAGCAGATCTCCCTCCCACTGAACTAGCCTGGGAGGGGGATCACAAAATTCTGGGTAAAGCAGACCATTTTTCTGCCTGCCAAATAAACTAACTTAAGAAACCAATCAAGCCACAGGAAAACCAAACACCAAAAAGCAGATCAGAAACTCCACCAAGAGACTAGTTATGGACACAAGAGGGATACAGGATTTTCCCTTTCAACCCCCCCCAAAGAATACTTTCTTTGTACCTTTTTATTAACTTGTTATTTTTTTAAAAAATTGTTTTCTATTAATCATGTTTTGCTTTTAGAAATTTTATTTTTGGTGTATATGTGTGTGCACTTTTGTATTTTTATTTTATCTCTATTGAACTTTTGATCCTTTTCCTTTCTTTCTTTCTCATTCTTTTCACTTTTTCTTCTCTTCATTCTTTTTTGGGTAACTTAATTGCTGTTCTGCTCATCCTCAGATATACCCTTCATTGATTATTAGACCTTATTCCACATTGTTTACACGATGAATCCAGAAATTTATTACTTATTTCAAAAAATCTCTGGCTTAAATTCCTTAATTACAGTATTATCTCATAATACCATATATATATATAATATTAAAATGATTTTTTATTTTTTATTTTTATTATAAGTATTTTTAGTTCTTCATATCTCCTTTCTACTCTTCCCCTCCTCTCATCGTATTCCCATTCTTCTCTCAATATTTCTTCTTTAAAATTGCATCATTTTTGTGTTTTACTTTTTAAATTTAAATTTTTGTTTTTCCATTTTTTCTTGCCTCTTTTACTTTCACTTCTCTTTCTCCTATCATTTTGTCCAATCGATTTTCTTCTTTGAGATTAGGACTTGGTTAATTTCACTCTCCTTTTACATTTCCACATCTCTCTAATCATATTTTTCCACACTTTTCTCCCTAAAACTAATTTCTGGGATGCCAAATTCTACTTTGCTGTTCTTACCCCATTAATACATTGTTGTTTTACGTTGAATAGATTGTACCTGTTGAAATAGATTGTTTGTATCTGTCGACTTTTGATTGTACAACTAAAGGAATTTGGTTGATGCTTGCCATAAAATAGTGTTCTAGCACAAAACTTGTGTTACTTTCATACCAAATAGAGGCATTCGTGGAAGCCATTAAAAGACAGCTGAAAGAAGTCAGGGAGACCTGAAAGGGAATGTTGAATGGAGCCTAAAAGATGGTTACCTCAATAGATGCAGAAAAAGGATTTGACAAGATCCAACACCCCTTTATGATGAAGGTTCTGGGAAAATTAGGAATTCAGTGAACATTCCTCAATACAATAAAGGATGTATATGACAAACCTACTTCAAACATTTTACTTAATGGTGAAAAAATAAAGGTATTTCCTCTTAACTAAGGAATGAGATAAGGATGTCCACTCACTCCACTTCTCTTCAAACTAGTATTAGAATACCTAGCTACAGCTATAAGATAAGATTCAAATATAAAAGGGAATCCAAATAGGGAAAGAAGAAGCTCTACCTCTTTGCAGATGACATGAACTTGGATTTAAAGAATCCCACGGACTCCATTCCCAAATTATTCAAGCTTATTCAAAACTTTGACAAAGTAGCAGGGTATAAAATTAACCCTCAAAAAACAATGGCTTTTCTGTATGCCAAAAATGAGAAAAGTGTGGCTGAAATCAGGAAAGCAACTCCATTCGTAATAGCCCCACAAAAAATAAAATACCTAGGACTTAACAAAGAAAAGAAGGGAGGGACCTCTATGATGACAACTTTGAAAACCTTAAAAAGGAAATCAGCACCGAACTTAGAAAGTGGAAAAAACCCCCATGCTCCTGGATTGGAAAGATCAACATCGTGAAAATGGCAATATTTCCCAAGGCTATCTACAAATTCAATATGATACCTATCAATATTCCAGCCTCATTCTTTTAGTAAAAAGAAGAGGCGATCCAAAAATTCATATAGAACTATAAAATACCTCGAATAGCAAAAACGGTACTTAACGGAAACAACAGTGCTGGAGGAATATCAATACCAAATTTCAAACTCTTCTACAAAACCATAGTAATTAAAACAGCTTGGTCCTCTCACAAGAACAACCCATAGGACCAATAGACTAGAAATGAAAACCCAGAAATGAACCTATAGACCTATAGACATCTAATGTTCAATAAGGGAGCTAAGAAATTAGAATGGAAGAAACACAATCTCTTCAGTAAATGGTGCTGGCAAAATTGGTTAACAACTTGTAGGAAACTAAAGCTAGAACTTTATACATCATCCTGGACCAGAATGAACTTCAAATGGATCAAAGACCTCGGAGTCAAACAGACACTCTGAAAACATTAAAGAATGGAATAGGAGAAACAGTAGGTCTCCTTTGCACAGGCTGAAATTTTCTTAATAGAGACCCAGAATTACACAAATCAAAGAAATGTTGGACAAATGGGATTGCATGAAATTGCAGAGCTTCTGCATGTCAAAGGACATAGCTAGCAAGATCAATTGAAAGCCTATTGATTGGGAGAAGCTCTTCACTACAACAGACAAGGATCTCATATCTAAAATATACCTGGAACTCAAAAAAATTAAATCCCCCAACAACAAATCCTCAAAGAAACAACTGACAAATAAATAAGTGGGCTAAAGACATAAAGAGAAACTTCTCTGAATATGAAAGAAGGATGGCCAATAGACCCAGGAAGAAATGCTCAATCTGTCTAGCCATAACAGAAATGCAAATCAAAACAACATTGAGATACCACCTCACCCTAGTTAGAATGGCTATAATGAAGAACTCTAATAACAACAGATGCTAGAGAGGATGTGGGCATAAGGGAAATTTATTGCAATGTTGGTGGGCATGTAAACATGTTCAACCACTTTGGAAAGTAGTATGGAGGTTCCTCAAAAGATTCCACATAGAGCTCCCCAATGACCCAGCAATCCCACTTTTGGGCATTTACCCAAATGATCACAAACAAGGCCACACTAAAGCTACCAGCACAACTATGTTTATTGCAGCATTATTTACCATAGCTAAGATATGGAACCAAACCAGATGCGCCTCAGTAGATGCATGGATCAATATAATGTGGTATATATATATACATAATAGAATTCTATGCCTCCATCAGAAAAAATGACATTGCCCCACTTGTTAGGAAATGGAAAGACTTGGAAAAATTTATATTAAGTGAAGTAAACCAGTCCCAAAGAAACATAGGTCCCATGGTTTCCTTTATTTTCAATAACCAGTATATGTCTGAGACAAGCAGAAAAGGTCGGACAAGTTGGTGTTGGGTGAAATGAACCACAAGATAAGGATTCAATATTTTTTTTTCTTGCGATTGTTTCTAACATATTTATAAGATGATTTCTATATTGCTTTGTATGTCCCTCCCCTACAGTATAGCCCCTGCTTTCACGGTATTTGATGGTATAATATGTGGAGGGAAAGGGAAAAATCTAATCTTTTAACTAGAGATACAGGTGGACCCATTGCAACAATGAGATTTACAAGTCGTTAGGCCGAAAAACAAACTTTACAGCTTTGATGGGGGGTGTGGGGAGGATCGGGTGGGGAGAGGGGGGTAGCATGGAAAAGGATGGGAAGGGGAAACAAAGAGGCAGAGGCGGCAACAATGCTTGATAAGAAATGTACTCATTATCTTGCCCATGTAATTGTAACTCATCTGTTGGTATTCTCAATATAAAAAAATAAACAAATAAAAAAGAAAAGAAAAACGAACTTTACAACTTGCCCGGCGAGGGTGGGGGCAGGCAAAGGGGTGTCTGGAGAGCCCGGGGAGGGGGGGGTGGCGCAGATGAGAACAGATGGAAAGGGGAAACAAAGGAGGAGGCAACAATGCTTGATGAATAATGTGCTCATTATCTTGCCCATGTAATTGTTACCCCTCTGTATGGTATTTTCACAAATAAATAGATAAATAAATAAATACGAAGGAGACTCAAGGCTGCTGAAATGAGCATATTTCCCATTTGGACTTTAATAGGATTTTTCTACAATCAACAAGATTTTCATCTTAACATAAAAATTTCTAAATGTATTGCTACAGAATAGATTGTAAATGTAATATTTAATACTATTGCATACTTGAAGACAAAGTTTTACAGAAAACTTTAAATTTCAGATAAAGTGCAATATTCCAATAAATACATAGAAGAAATATAATTTAAAAATTCACTGATCAAAGCAAACCCTGGCAGGAATGTTTGAAAGACACTTATCTGAAAACAGGAATTGGCATTGTGGCTCAAGTAGTAGAGGGCTCCACTTGAGCTGAAGAACTCAGGGATATGTTAACTCCCTGAGATTAAACCCCAGGACTGACAAAAATAAAATTTAAAGAATTGAAGCATTAAGGTACAGCAACCAGACCCAGAGTTCAGGACCTCCTACTACCACCACCACCAACAACCAATTAAAGCATCAAACAACCTGAAGTTGTTGTCCAGAATAATGAGTGCGGCATTATCAGTTTACGTGACTTAGTGACTTTAAACCTAGTTTAAAAGGGGAGGTGGTAGGCAATTTGTGTGTTTGCCAAAACCTGTAAAATTATTTTGTACTTTACCAAGGAGGAAGAAAAGCGGGAATGGGGGGAGGAGAGGAGGTGTTTTGTGACCTTGTCTTTTGGTTCAGTGATTGTTTTCTGGAGTCAAATTCAGAGACATTCTGCTTGCAATCCTAGTTTCATAGCGGCGGGGAATGAAAAAGCCATGCCCTGGAAATGGTTTTGTCATGTCTTTGGCCTAGTTCCAACCATCACTGGATAATCCAAGTCCCACTTCAGGACCAAGACTACTGATCCACTAGGCAGATGGACCTAACCACAGCCAGAAAAGACAAAAAATGCAATGCCGAGGGCAGCACTGGAATTATACCAAGAAGAGAGTTTTATATTATTTATTGTAAAAATAATATACAGAGGGTATATAGTTACATGAGTAGGGTAATGAGTACATTTCCTATTGAGTATTGTTACCTCCTCCTTTGTTTTTCCCCTACTACCCCTTCCCTCCACAACTCTCCAACTCCTCCCTCCTTCACCCCTACCCGACATTGTAAATTCATTTTCGACACAGTGTCCTGTACATCTCATCATCACAATGGGTCAACCTGCATCCCCATTTCAGCATTCTGCTATAACCTTTCCACTCCCCAAATTACAAAAATGTATATAAAAATGCAGAACACTTGAATCAAATACAATGAAAAGAGGGATTATACCATGGAGGGATGAATTTACAAAAGAATCACATAGCGCATTATAAGTATATTAAAAACAAAAACAAGAAAGAAAAAATCACTTGTGTGTCTGACTTGGGATTCCTTTCACTTAATGTCATCTTATGTGGTTATACGTCCATAGCCTTTGATCTTCTATGCCTGTCCTAGACATGTACTAGTCCTTGCAAACAAGGGAAAACATGGGATGTATGTTTCTTTGGGCCTGGCTTACTTCACTTAATATAATATTTACCAAGTCTTTCAATTTCCTAACAAATGTGACAATTTCATTCATTCTTTCTAATGGAGGCATAGAATTCCATTGTGTGTGTGTGTGTGTGTGTGTGTGTGTGTGTGTATGTGTGTGTGATTGTATCACATTTTCTTGATCCATTCATGAAATGAGGAGCATTTAGGTTGGTTCCATATCTTAGCTATGGTGAATAATACTGCAATAAACATGGTTGCACAGGCAACTTTGGTATGACCTTGTTTGTGATGATTTGGGTAAATGCCTAAGTGCCCAAAAGTGGGATTGCTGGGACACAGGAGAACTTTACATGGAGTCTTTTGAAGAACTTCCATACTGCATTCCAAAGTGGTTAAACAAGTTTACACTCCCACCATCAATGAAATAGGCTTCCTATTTAGCCACATCCCCTCCAACATGTTGTTATTAAATTTCTTGATTAGGGACCAGGAAGGTGGCTCAATAGTAGAGTGCTTTGCCTTGCATGAATGAGGCCCTCGGTTCGATTCCTCAGCACCACATCAACAGAAAAAAAAAAAATTTCTTGATTATAGCCATTCTAACTAGAGTAAGGTGCAAACGCAATGTTGTCTTGATTTGCATTTCTTTTGTGGCTAGAATAGTTGAGCATTTCTTCATGTGTCTAATCGCCATTTTTATTTCCTCTTCAGAGAAGTCTCTCTTTAAGTTAATAGCCCACTTAATTATCGAGCAGTTTTTTCTTTGGGGATTTGCTTTTGGGGATTTAATTTTTTGAGTCCTAAGTACATTTTAGATATAAGACCTTGTCCGTTTTATACCTCGTGAAGATCTTCTCCCAGAATGTGTGCTTTCTATTGATATTGTTAGCTATGACCTTTGCCTTGCAGAAGCTCTCATGATTCATGCAATCCCATTTGTTCAACTTTTCTTTGATTTCTTTTTTTTGACATTTGTAATATGTTTATTACAAACAGACTGTATCAGCACTTGGAATTTATAATTCCATCTCATCTTGTAATAGTAAATTACTTGTTTCATAAAGAGATGAATTAAAGAATGAATTTCTTATCTTATTTTTCTTTACTCTTTGTTTCTGGCTCTCTATTAAGAAAATTTCGGTATGTGCTAATAAGCTCTAGAGTTTATCCTATTTCTTCATGTAATGTTTTCATTGTGTCCTCTTTTATTTTGAGGTCTTTGATCCACTTGGAGTTGATTCTTGTGCAGGATAATATACACGGATGCAGGTTTAGTTTAACAGGTGTTTAACCAATTTTGCCCACACCATTTACTCAAAAGGCTGTCTTTCTTCCATTCTCTTTTTTTAGCTCCCTTGTCAAAGATTAGGTAGCTATCGGTCAGGGGGTTCATTTCTGAGTCTTCAGTCCTACTCCACTGGTCCTCAGGTCTGTTCTTGCGCCAGAACCAAGCTGTTCTTATTACTATGGCTTTTTAGTAGCATTTGAAATTTGGAACTGATATTGCTCTAGTGCTGTTCTTTCTGCTAAGAATTGACAAACCTACAGCCAGCATTATACTAATGGTGAGAAGTTAAACCCATTTCTTATAAATTCAGCAATAAGATAAGGATGTCTGCTCTCTACACTCCTTTTCAACTTAGTATTAGAATGCTAGCTGGGCCAATAAGATAAGATGCAATCTTAAAGGGGTTCCAAATAGCAAAAATGAAGTAAAACTCTCCCTCTTTGAAGATGACATGGTCTTGTATTTAATGAAACCCATGGACTCCATTCCCAAGTTACTTGAGCTGATCAGAATCTTTGGCAAACTAGCAGAGTATACAATTAACCCTCAGAAAATAAAGGTTTTCCTGTATTCCAATAATGATAGAGTGCAGCTGAAATTAGGAAAGCAACCCCTTTTTACTAGCCGCACAAAAAATAAAATACCTAGGAGTAAACTTAAGAGGTGAAGGACCTCTATGATGGGAACTTTAAAAACCTGAAAAAGAAAAGTAAAGCAGAGCTATGGATGTGGGAAACTTCCCATTCTCCTGGATTGGGAGGATTAACATCATGAAAATGGCAATACTGCGAAAGGCTATATCCAAATTCAATGTGATACCTACCAATATCTCAATTTCACTCTTCAATGAAATAGAAGAAGCAATCCAAAAATTCATATGGAACAATAAAAGACCCCGAATAGCAAAGAAATTTATTGTGATTCTCATTTTGATTTGCCACCTTGATTCTACAAAGTCAATTATGAATTTTAACTTTCTTCCCTCCCTTTGGATAAAGCTCACAAACACCCTGCTTCTAGCTCCCAGACACTTAACTCTTAGCTCTGGACAATTGTTCCTAGATAGTGAGTTACTTAATTGTATTTTGAGTGCATAAAACATGCATATAAAACTAGCAAATTTTGATCTTATGAGAAAACAGCCTTTTTTTCCCCTCTCAAATTTACTTCCTGATAGGCATTTTTATAGAGAATCTGTTTTCGTTTTTAAATGAAAGACTGGTAGGAAACTATGTTCATAATCTGGTCCTTCTCTCACACCACAACACCTAAAACACAAATTTCACAAAGCATTTACAAGAAATAATGCAAAAACCAAACATTGGGAATGCTCAGATGCAGAACGTTTTACAAAACCCAGAATAACTCTGCTGTCTGAGGGAGGGGCTGTCTGTATAAATTAACAAACAAATCCAAAAGAGCAACCAGGAGTACCAGACATGAGTGTCCCTGGCTGCTACTTCATGGACAAGGTGCATGGAACGACTTCATGAGTCTGCTGGAGAGAGCATGGAGGAAAGTTTCCTTGCCAGCCTGAGTACAAAAGTTGGCTTCACCCTCCTGGGTCTGTCTTTCTTGTTTTCTCCACACAGCAGAGCAGAATTGTCCCTTGCTCTAAGGAGAATAAATACTGTACCAGCCAATCTGCAGAGTAGCTTCTGTTTGGTCTGCACACCTTCCTAGGTAGGCGCCCCTTGCCCCCGGTGTGTGTGTGCTCCCAGGGGCTGATCCTCAGGGCCCAAGCCCATGGGGCAAGCATGTGTTAGATGTGAGTTAGTGACACTGTGTCATTCACACAGCAGCTGCCGGGTTGCTGCCCTAGCTGAACAGCAGGTGTACCCTGATCTTCTCCCATAGTCCCAGGAAAGTGGCCGCAATGGTCTGATATGGGCAGGCTGCCACTAGGATCCTACTTCACCAGACAGACGAGCATGCCAGATGAAGTGGCTGCCACCTGAATTATTAATTATTTTATGGAGCAGTAAGAAACAAAGTGATACACATTACTGTATGATATGTAATACTATATCCTCGATTCTCTAGTCCAAAATCATTGAACTTTATATTAGCAAGAATGGATCTTATTGTTTGTATTCATAAGGCCATAATGGAAAACTGAAATAAAAGTACAACAAAACACTTATCCATAAACACGTGATTGAATCTCAGAATTTGAAAAAAATTGTATGTAAGTAGTGCAAATGAAATTATACTAGAATAGTAAAATACACACAAAATACATTACATTAGTTACATTCAAATGTAAAATAAATAATTACGGACAGAATTCCTATTGGATTAAAATTATAATGATTTAGAAGGTTGAAGTGATATAGGTTATATATTTTGTTTTTATAAAACTTATTTATATCTCCAAGTTCTGTTTATCTCAGTGAAGGAAAATGTTAGAAAGTAGATATTATATGTGGCACCTCTTGCTTGCAGTACCACGAAGGGGAGTGGCAATTCTTAATTGGAGTCCTGAGATGAAACCCACACCCAGCCCAAGTATACCCATCAGAGTTCCATGTGGTGACCCTAAGGGGATCCAGGACACCGCATTGCTGCTGCAGCAGGTGCAGGACCTTTCCGGTGGGCTGTAGCCAACAAGGTTCCATTAGTGACCAAACCAAGCAACCCAGACTCAAGTGCCAAAGCCAGGGGGGAAAGCAGGGCAGACGCCAAGTCCTGCCTTCCATCTGTGTAGCCTACATTGCCAAGGCCAAGCCCTTTCCCCTGCTTTGGAGAACAACGAGGGTAGAGGGTGACCCCATTGCCTCCAAATGGAGTGTCCCTGGAATGGCACCCAGAGCTGGGCCCATGTGGACCAGAAGGGCGACAGAGGAGGCTACACAGCAAAGCAAGAGGGGCTTCATTCCCTCTGTGCTGCAGCTGGTGTGCTGCAAGTCCAGGCTTCTCTGGCACTGATTGGCATATGTACAGTTGGTCCTGTACCAGAGCCCACAAGGACCAGAAAATGGAAGTCCACAGAGATGCTGAAGGGGCTCCAAGTTGCTGAGCTGTTGCAGCTGTCACAAGCCAGCTGGCAGAGGTGTCAACACATGGCTCCAGTACCCAGACCCCCTTAAAGACTGATGAGGTGAACCACGGCTGGGCTGCCTGGCCCCAAGAGGGCAGACAGCATCCCCAGCCTTCCTTTAACCATGGACTGTGCAGTGTACAAACATGGTGTCCCCCAACCCGCACTCACGGGGGCAGGCAGTGACCCCAGAATAGAGTCTCCTTAGGATGGGCCACTCGCTCAGGAGTACAGAAGACCAGTACCAGCACAGCTGGAGGAGGAGAAGGCAGCAGTGGCCTCAACTCTAGACCCATGGCTGCCAGTTCCTGGGTGAAATGGAGCAACTGAGACTGGGAATTTAGGTGGGAAGTGTGGGCATGACTCATCTGGCAATGCTGGGGAGCATGCACACACATCCACTCACTGCATATCCACTGTAAAGGAGTTGGCCACACATCTCAACGGGTGACCTGAGAAGTCACCCACACCCACAGGGACTACAGAAATGGAGTTTCACGTGGTGACTTGGAGCAATGAACAACTGGCAAAAAAAAAAAAAAGAAAAAAAAAGAAAAACGAAAAATGTCCAGTAAACCTTTTCATCAATGATAACCTATTATACATTAAAAGCAGTTTTACTTTCCTCTTGTATTATATTTTTGCATGGGGCCCTCTGAATTAACCAGAAATCTCCAGGATTTCTTCATGCATTGTAATACAAATAAATATAGCTTCTATTCTTTTTTAATTAAGGGAAGTTGCAATTATTTCCTTCCATTGTTTGATTCATGAAAAAGAAATCCTGAAGTAAACACCGAACCAAACTCAGCATATCTTCTGAACTCCTCACAGAAGAAAGAGAATAAAATGACTGAGCAACAGGTATCACCCATATTGTCACTGTGCTAGCTGTCTCTGATTAGAAAATAATCCTGCCATGCACATGCAAATCCCTTATGCAAAATATTTTCCAACAATTCTTGCTGTTATATTGCATTTATCTTCCTCCTCCTGTCTCCTCTCCTGCTCCTCTTCCCCAGGGTCCTGTTTCCCTCTTCCTTCTCTCCTACCTGTACTTTCTCCCTGTCCCCTTCTCTTCTCCCTCCTGCTATGCCCTTCCTCCTCTCTTACCCCTTCCTCCTCCTTTCCTTTCCTCTTTCTCTTACACTTTCCCTTCTACTTTTTTATGGTCCTGGGGGTTGGACACACACTAAGCAGATGCTCTCCTGCTCGCTACAGGCCTCCAGTCTGGACTTCATTTCAATGCTGACCCTGATTTTAGTCCAAATTATATGTCAATACTAACACTAACTAGTGTTACACTAGTTTTCATTCATCCTAACTTGATTCAAATAAGCCTTCCATACATAGGTTTCAATTTTTTCCTATACCTTAGTCATTTTCTAACCCTAAACTTAATCTTAACTGGAATATTGAGAATAAATATAAGCCTAATTGCAAGTAGATTCTAATATTAATAGCAATACTCTAGTTCACATTCATTCTATTTCTTACCAGGCTTATATTACAATGTACCTTCAATTTGACCCTCAATTTTTTTTCTCCTTCACTCTAACCCTAACCATGGCTGGAATCCTAGCCATAACCTTAATACTAAAGGTATCCCAATTCTAAAATATATGAAAAATGCTCATTTTGTGCAATCCTAACTGAAATTCCACAGTAATCCTCGAAATAAATTGCAGGTTTTCCTAAACCCTACAGATTTTCTCACTCTTATCTGTGAACCTATCTTGTTCCATAAGAGGAATCATTATACCCATTGATCTCAAATCCTGATATTATGAAATACATTGTACTTCCATTATCCCAGATTTTCCTGAATTCCTAGAACCTAAAAAGTTCTGCTTTACTTAACATTTAACACATTTTTTTTTTTTTCTTTTTGTCAATCGTAGGGCTTGAACTCTGGGCCAGGGCACAATCCTTGAGTTCTTTAGCTCAAGGTGTGTGCTTGTACCACTTGAGCCACAGTACCACTTTCTGGTTTCCTGGTAGTTAATTGGAGATAAAATTCTCACAGACTTTCCTGACTGGGCTGGCTTTGAACTGCGGTCCTCAGAAATCAGCTTCCTGAGTAGGTAATGAGGCTGACAGAGGGATTACAGTTAAATGTGTAAGGTAATGAGTACATTTCTTGTTGACCATTGTTACTCACTTCTTTGTTGTTGTCCAACTACCCCTTCCCTCTCCAATCTCCATTACTCTTCTCTCTGCATGGTGTAAAGTTCATTTTTAGTACAGTGTGCTGTGACTATTATTGTTGCAATCGGTCATCCTGTGTTGAACCTAAATTTGCTATCTCTGTAACCCTAAATCTAATTCTGTCTGGTATCCTAACCCTAACCCTAATAATAATGATAGTTCATTTCCGAAGTTAACAAAAAATACTCGTTTTTGTTCATCCTGTTAATCCTCTGTACATCTTGAATTAAGTTGCAATTTAGCTTAAATCTTCCAAATGAGTTTATATGTGCCTATATAACGATATAATTTTATGTAAAAAACAAGATCTTTGAAGGAAGGTGTAACAAAAAGGAAATAGAGGGAGTATAATCAACCGTTTTAAATATATTATGGAAAGAGAATAACGAAACTGCCACTTCTTAAAATTAATAACCATTAATAAAATAAATAAATAAATAAATAACACACAGCCTTCCAGTGTTCTTGAAGAGAACCATGATATGTCTTGTGAAAGAAATACTTGTTCTAAACTTTGTTCATGCATAATTTATATTGTTATTGGCCAATTATTTAACTTAATGAGTAAAAATTTATCAAATAGGAATCCATGACAAAAAATATAAAACAGTTACCAAGTAATTGTTTGAGAAAAAGTTATAGTCATGAGTTTTAAGAATCTTTCTATTTCCCTACAAAGCAATGATTTAGATTTACTAATCTAGTATTTGTAGTAAGTTTAGAGAACATAATAGGCATGAAAAACACTGAACTGTACATCTTGTGTCTTGGATGAGTGATATTTTAAACATTGTCTTTTATTCAAATGAATACTTAGGTTTACTTTTCAAAATAAATGAAATTTTATCTCCTTTCAGAACAAGAACTTACCCTGAAATTAAATGTATTAGTATATTCAGATATTTAAAGATAAATATTCTATGTAGCTCTACATATTTAGAATGACATGATTTTTCTATTGGTAAATGTCTAAACTCTGGGATTTTTGCTTCATCAATATAAATTATCACATCAGGTTTGTGTGAAGTCTCCAGTAACCAATGTGATCAAAAACATTTCCTGAATTCTAAATTTTAAATCCAATCATTTTAAGGCTTTGATTATATAAGTTATTGTCTCTTCAGAGCAACTAAAATAAATACTACTTTTTAAACATTTCACTCACATTTTAAATAATATTAACATGGGTCAAACAGAGACTAATCATTTCAAACTCACCATATTTGATGATCTCAGTGTGAAGAATGTAGAGAGTATAAGAATCTTATACTCAATAATGTTTTTGGTTTAATTAAATTAAATTATATAACTAGATTTCTAAATTGCAGGTAAATCACATGGAAATAGGAAAATAATAAAAATGATTACTTTGAGATCCTTTTCTTCTTAATTTTTTTTGTGAAAATATCGTACAGAGGGGTTAAAATTATATGGGCAAAGTAATTAGTTCATTTCTTATCAAGCATTGTTTCCTCTTCCTGTGTTTCCCCTTTCCATGCTTACCCATCTCCACACCCTTGCCAGCCAAAGTTGTAAAGTTCGTCTTTTGACATAACGTCTTGTCCATCTCATTATTACAATGAGCCCAACGGTATCCCTAAAATTATGAAGCAAAAATATCTCCAGGAAATATATTTTTCAATAAAATGTTTCAATCCTTAGGTAAAGTGCATTATACTTCAATATATACTTTATCTCAAAATAGAAATTCTGCAACTAATCTAATGTATGTTTTCATGCAGAAAATTCTGACTTCTAGTCTTATTAAGTGATTTTAATTATATTTTTATTGTGAAATGATCCCTACTTATATTTATTACAAAGTTCTAAAATTATACAAATCATGCCTGTACATGGTAATTTACATAATTTAATACACAAACAAAATTATCTTTTTTCTTGTCTCCCACAGGGAAGGATGAGGTGCTGAAGTATATTAAATTAAACCACTCTAACAGAGAGTCTATATGGAATGGAAATTTGCAACGTGCAGATGAGAACATGAGCACTTTCTACTTGGCTGAACAAGAATTCTTATTTCTACAGTACTTTCTTGCCATTTAATCACACAGGGAAAGCCAGAAAATTTGAAGTTCATATGAAAGAATTACATTCCTAAAAGTTGTGGCAACCCTGCTCAAAAGCTCAATCTTATCACAAATTCTTTGTGCTTGCTGGCAGATCTATTTCTCTATCACATATTTCATATTATTAAGCATAATTGTAATTCAACTGGAAGTACATGGCAGGAGATGCCTGAAATCACATCTATTACAGTGTAATATTTAGAAGAGAGGAAAAAGATTATATTGATCTCCAATTCCTCCCTTTGGCCTTCAATATACTAATCAATTGTCAAACAATCGTGTAAGATGTTAGTTTATTTTCCCTATTTAATTAGAGATTAAGCAAGTGTTTGTTTTGTAGTAAAGAGATGACAGTAGTATCACAGCTTTGATATGAGCACCTCCTCCCTAACAAATAATGCTCTATGGACTGTAAATATGTAAGCCACACAAAATTCTCCCTTTGTCTGTCTCTCTTTCTCTCTTTCTACTGACACACACACACACACACACACACACACACACACACACACACACACACAAACACATAGAGCTGCCACCCAGACACATCAGAGATCAGTTCCATTCCTTTGTAATTATAGTTGATTGAGGTTTGCGCTTCCTTGCTTTTCTTTGCTTCAGGATCTTGCCTGGACCTGTATGTTTCCCTGAGATAAAGTCCCTTGTTCTTAGTATACTGTGTATCTTTGTGTGCTTCAGGCCAATTAAGAGTACCCTGAATACAAAATCTTCATACTTGACATTCAAGTCAAACTCCATGAATTCATACTACTCTTCCAAGATTCTAGAATGTATTGGATCTAGAGCCAAAAAAACGCCCATCTTGTTATTTTAGAAGGAATTGAAATCATGAAATAGAAGAATATCGATCAGGAACTGAGCTAAGAGAACGGAAGTATGTGGGAAAATGAAGAATGCTGTATGTGTGTTAGAGATACAGAATAATAGTCTCATTTATTGAAAACTTGTCATCCTATATTGAAAGCTCAATTTAAGCATACAGTTTTCCAGTTACTTTGCTTACCTATCACTTCTGATCACAAATTCTCTTATGAGTGTGTATAGTATCTTTGAATAAATCACACGATTTGCAGGTACTTAACATCTTAAGGAAAGACAGTCTGCCTCTACATTTTTCATTCTATGTGAAAAACCCTTATTTTTTGTTTTCCTGTTTGCGGAATAAATGCATTCCTGGAAACAGGATATTGACAGCAAATTTGAGTGTAATTTTCATTTTGTAGATTTCAAATATAATATAAACTTTGTATTGACTAGTCATTTTTTAAAAATGAGTGATATTCATGAACACAATATTTTGATGCCTTTATGTTAATTGAAAATTGCTATGTTAGTTCATGTGTCTAATTGATTTAACCATTATATTATTCATGTATAAACATTGCATTGCACTTTTTTATTTTTATATATGAAATAATCACCAAAGGTTTAATTTAAAGTGATAATAGGGGAGTTGTCTTCATGTTCCAAACTTTATATTTACTTCAGTAAAAGTACTAGAAACACATGATGTTTACTGGAGCAATATAAATGCTGAGAATGCATTTCTAAAAAGAAAGGATTTATTGATTACAACATAGAATAGAGTAAAAAAAGGCAAGTTTCTTGCTTGAGACTGCATAAATTTCATATGAATGTAGCTCAAGATGAGACGCAAAGATAAATTCATATTTATATTACTGAGATTTATATCACAATACAAGCAATATAGATATTTTAAGGAATTGGTCATTCAAAGCCCTAGATAATTAATGGATGAAGAACGGAATTGAAAATAGCAAAGTGAAAACTATTCAACATGAAGCTATAATGATTTTATAGTACTAATATGGAAGTAATGGAGCTTTTCCCTTTCTGAAGAAGAACCTTTATCCAGTAATTTCAATGTAAGTCATCAATTGTAATGAGTCTAATGTCTTTCCCCCGAGATACCCAAGAGTACTATACTCATCCTCTGAAGTGTAAATAAGTAATTATTTTCATTAGCTTTGCTTAATATTAATTTACTTGTAGTAAATAGGTTTAAATGTCTTCTCTTTCTCTCAATTTAATAACATATATTTCTGTCTCTTTCTGTTTCTTCTCACAAGCCTGAAATCAATATTTCAATGTAGCATAAGCAGGAAAACAAAATAAACTGATACAACAATCACAAATCCTGAATTATGTGAAAAAATCCACAATATAAAAAGTAAATCTGAGGAAGAGGAAAAACAATGACATAATAACTAATAACAACAGAAAATTATCCTAGCAATCTCTAATGAAACAGAGATTTAGAGTCCTAGCAGGTCCTCCACATCTAGAGGGTAACATCAAATCAGCTATAATTATAGATATGGAGCTATAAATATAGACATAATTATAGACATAGAATTCATAAGAAGATTTTATACCGTCTTCACAAGAAAACAGAAATCTATGAAAAGGTGCCAGCCAGGAATACATTGGGCAACACATTCAAAAGCACATGTGCAATGTGGAAATAAAAGGACAACATTGAAAATAGCAGGAACAGAGGTGTACATCAGAGAAAGCCACACCCATACACATAGAAAATTCACCATACCACTGGACAGTCCAAATGGTCACTGGAAACACAAATATTAACATCACAACATCTCACCACAACTGATTTCTATTCCTACACTTAATGGACTCGACAAAAATGCAATTCCAGAAAACACATCACAACAGGAAACCAAACCAAGACCCAGCAAATCAACCAAGAATATAGAGTCACCTATTAATATCATAGATCCCCCAAAAGAAAAACTCCAAATGGACAGAACAAATCAGAAAAATACAAGAAAAGTGATGACAAAGTAGTAAAATTCACACAGTAAATAACCAGGAATTAGAACAGACAATCAAGGATGTAGAAGATAGTTATTAAAATGTATTACGGATACTGCTGAAAAATGTGATTAATGGAAAGATAGAAAACCTCTACAAGGAAATTTGTGAACTGTGGAGAGCTGCGGGAGCTGCGCCCAAAGACGGCGCAGCAGTAAGGCGTAGCCATGAAAGCAACATTGTAGCTGGCACGGCTGCGACCAAAGATGGCTCTGGCTCCTGCCTTCCATCTTCCTGGTGACGAGTGCTCTCTGTAAAAAACAACTCCTTATATAGCTATGACTTGGCTCCTAGTTTGCTTCCGTGTTTGCAGCCCTATCGGTATATGCCACGTGGCGCTTCGGGATTGGCCATCCAGGAGGCTTATAACCGGAGCGCGGGGGCGGAGGGACAGAGAAGCAGGAAGAAGCAGGCAAGAGAAGCAGGAAAAAGCAGGCAGAAGAAGCAGGAGAGAAGATGTTGTAAAAGGTCCTGAATAAACCACCTGAAAGAAGAACCTGTTGTCGCGTCATCCTTGCCGGTCGAGGCGGTCGCAACAGTGAACAAGATGAGACCAACCAGTCATTAGCAAAATAATTCATGGAGATTTCAAACAGAAATATAAATAAATTCTGAGAAGTCAAGGGAGTCCAAGAAAAAATGGATGCCTAGTTAAAAGATTTGAGAGAAGACACAGCTAAGAAAACAACCCTTATATTTCCCCCAACCAAGCAAAAACTGTACAGAAAGTCCATACAAGTCCTAAAACAAAGCTTTAATAAAGAGACAGAACCCCTAAAAAATGACCAATTAGAAGACAGGGAAATCAAAAACAAAGTAGAAAGTCTCCACAGCAAATAGATGACATAGAAGATAATCTCAGGGTCAAAGACAGAATATATCTAACAGAAAAGAGGAACTAATCATTTAGAAAAAATCCAAGAAATAAGAAATGATCTTGCCAGAACTTCAAGACTCAGAATATCAAATTTCAGGGAGATAGGTATCAGGAAGGAGAAGAGCAAGAAACTAAATGGATGGGAAGCATATTACAGAATTCTAGCAGAGAACATGCCAAACATCCAAAGAGATAGGCTCATTCAAGGAAGAGAAGCCTTTAGAAACCAATCAGAATTCTAGAACTGAACAATCCACCATGATATCATAATCCATTAGAGGATTATTAAAGATCAAGGAAAGGATTCTTAAAGATGCCATAGAGAAAAGATTGATTATTTATAAAGGATATGCAGTCAGAATAAATACAGATTTCTTAGCTGATATGGTAAAAAGGAAAGCCTGGCATTATATATGACAAACATTAAAGGTAAACAACTACCAACCATGAATACGGTCCCAAGCCAAACTCTCCTTTACATTTAAAGGATATATAAACATATTTCATGAAAAAGAAAACTTGAAACAACCTATGTCCACCATATTATCAGAATAGAATATAATCAAAAATATCCTACATAGAGAAGATCAAGAAGAAGAGGAACTGGTTACATAAAATGCTCCCTACCAGAGAACAAGGTAAATATGTTAACAGTAGATGAGGCACAGCTCCTAACAACAGGTGTATAACATAGCAGGACTTATTTCAGATATTTCTGTCTTAACTCTCAATATCAATGGACTTAAATTTCCAAATAGAAGACATAGATTAGATAGTAGTATGAAAAACCAAGATGCATCTATCTAGTATCTATGAGAGACACGTTATCAAATACATTCTATGAAGCTAGAATAAGACTCCTCCCCAAATCACATAGGGACTCACCAAAGAAAGAGAACTATGAACCAAACTCTTTGATAAGCATTAATGCAGAACTTCTTAATAAAATTCTAACAAACCAATTTCAGCAACTAACAAAAAAATCATATGGTATGATCAAATAAGATTCATCTTGGATATGATATGATTCAATATTCTTGTCAATAAGCCTAATACAAACCATCAGCAGAAGCAGGGACCAGAAACACATGATCATCAATAGGGATGTAGAAATAGCTTTTAACAAGTTCCAATACACCTTTATGATTAAAAAGTCTGAGAACCTAGGAATGCATGGAATATTCTTCAATATTAAACTGAGTATGTATATGACAGAGATAATTAGCATTTACCTAAGAGTGGAAGCATGAAGACATTAACATGAGGAATGAGAAAAGGATGTCCACTGTCTACTACTCTTCAATATGGTAGTGGACTTTCTTGCAAGAGCAATAGACAGGAGAAAAACATAAAGCAGATCCAAATAGGGAAGAAGCAAAACTATCCCTTTTTACAGATTAAATGACCCTGTATTTAAAGGACACTGTGGATTCCTCCCTCAAGTTAGTAAAGGTGATGCTAACCTCCAGCAATGTAGCAGGATATAAAAACCACAAGAATCAGTAGTTTTTCTCTGACCAACAATGGGAAGATCCATGCTGAAATCCAAAAAATAGCCTCATATACTAGCCTCAAAATCAAATCAAACCTAAACAAAACAAAACAACAACAACAAAACTAGGAATTAATTAATTTAACTAAAATTGTGAAGGACGTATATGTGAAAACTTTAAAAATATAAAAAGGGAAATTGAAGGAGATTCAAGAAAATAGAAAGTCTTTCAATGTTCCTTGTTGGAAGAATTAACATTTTGAAAACTGCAATACTTCCCTTAAACAATTGGCAATGCAATACTCATCAAAATCCCAACAACTTTCTTCAATGTAGAAGAGAAAGCAATGCAACTATAATATGGAATTACAAAATTACAGATGAAACAGAATGCTTAGAAATGAATTCATGGCCCTATAGTCATCTTACACACACAAACACTCACACACACACACACACAAACACACACACACACACACACACACACACAATGGAATTATATCACCCATCAGAAAGATGAATTTTCACCAGTCTAAGGAAAATGAAAGGTTTGGGAAATTATATTAAGAGCAAAGAGAAAGGAATGCCGACTCAGAGCAATATAGGTTTCATGGATTCATTTCTTTATTGTAGCTAGAAGATGCATACAAAGCTATAAGTAAACAAGACAGATTCTACCTCGTCCATTAGAATGGCCATTACTAAGAAAACTAACAATAGCAAACACTGGCATGGATGTAGCCAATTGGGAACTCTATTACACTGGTGGTGGGAAATTAAACATGTTCAACCACTGTGGAATGCAGTATGGAGTTTCCTGAAAGAGTAAATATAGATCTCCCTTAAGACCCAGTAATTCCCCTCATTGGCAGTAATGCAATAAATAACAAACAAGCTCACATAAAAGCTACCAGCATAACCATGTTCAGGGCTCAGGCCCAGAGTTCAAGGACTGGAAAAAAGTTACCACTTCTGGTATTTGTTTCCGCAAATATGAACTGTTTTATATAAGATACCAAATCAATCTATTTGCAGTAGCTAGATTAGGACTTAAATGTAGTGGGTGATAAAATGGCTCCTTTGTTGAATGTTAGAAAGAGATGTAGGTAATCCATGAAATGGAGATTTTGTTGTCGTTGCTGTGTGAAGGGCTTGTAGTCTGGACTTGGGCACTGTCCCTGAACTCTTCAACTCAAGATGAGTGCTCTACTACTTGAGCAACAGTGCCACTTTTGGTTTTCTGATGGCTAAATGGAAATAATAGTCTCAGGGTCTTTCTTGCCCAGACTGGCTTTGAACCATAGTCCTTAGATCTCAGAGTAGCTAGGATACAGCTGTGAGCCACTGGCACAAGGTAAAAATGGGGGATTTTTAGAAAAGAAAATCCACCTCTTCACATGTGTCTAAACCTCAGATATTACTATTAGAACACTTCACATTTACCTCATTTCATCAGACATTTGTAAATTTTCTCTTTTCCTTCATGTGATAATACTGCAGTCAGTATCAACTCAGCTGGGGGACTGGATCAATTGTATGGTAATTGCTAGCACCTAATTTAAGAACTTTTACATCAAAGGAAATGAAACCATCATTTGGAATAATTGTTTTCTCTTTTTATTACAAATCTGTGCTTGATTACTTTCTAAGGTGATATTAGACTTCCTAATAAAGTGATGAAATTTTCTTTCTTTTCAACCTTCTCCCACATGTGGTCAAATACTTTAGAATTTAAAGATTTGTGCTGATAATTCATTAAGCTGACTTTTAAGAAAATGTGCATTTCTGGAATTTGGTATTCTATCTTGTTCTTACATGCACAAGCTTTCTATGATTTATTTGTTCTACAAGGAATTCTACTTTCCAATCTTTCAGTGACCAATTTTTGTCTCTCTGATCAGTCTTTCTGATCCTCTCTCTGGAGTCTCATGTGAGTCTGCCTCATAAAAAATATATTAGTTATCAACTAAATGACTCTCAGCTTCTGTTTTTTGCCTGACTTCATGTAGGCTGTGATAGCAACCCTGCCTGGCTGTGCTTACTGGAGTGTGTGTGTGTGTGTGTGTGTGTGTGTGTGTGTGTGTGTTTTGTTTTAGATATCTAGGATTACTATTCAAGTTAGAAGTTTCTCTGGACCCCTGTGATCCGCTGGCCTAGAGTCAATGGGTTTTTCTCCTAAAGATACAAAGAACAACTGATTAAATTCCTGTTAATTGTCTCAAAATGAGGCAATCAGGCATCCTTGCAAAGTCATCAATAATGTTTTCTAACCACTTACAGAAGTCGTCTATCAAGATGGCTTTTCAAGGTTGACTCTGAAAAAAGTTCATTTCCAAGTAGGCACCATAAAGCAGATCACATTCCTGGGATCAGACATTTGGAAGGAAGGGGAACGAACCTTCTTTCCTTCTTTTATGATCGATCAAACCATAATATTCTTCAGTTGTGGCCAGCCTGGGACACATATTCTCAAGAACATTCTGTTGTGTAAAAGAGGACCAACTTTCAAAAAGAGGACCAACTTTCAAAATAACGGTGTAAATACTTGTCTACTACAGACTCATTTATCTTGCTTTTATCTGTTGTTATTTTCATTACTTCAAACAGATGGATAATTTATATTGGGATTACACAAAGTATTAATGGACTAAACATTCACTTTACTTTCATATATCCAATATAATACACTTAACCCGTAATGGACAAATAAATCCAACTCTAGAAACAATGTCAGGAATATAAAATAAACCTTAATACGTATAATCTGGCACACATACAACATCATCTACTCAAAAATTCAGTCTCTCTGTAAATATTTGGTATGAAGTAATAAAAATTCAATTAATGAATATGACTTTTAAGAATCATCTGAAATAGTCCTCGTGTATATAATTTTATAGATGTCACCTAGGCAAGAATTTAACATGCATGTAGAAATCAAATTTCCACAATTTAAGCTATATGAGAGGGGTCATACCCTCGTGTACTATGCGGTGTGAATTTTACCACAGTACTGAACCCTTCCAACTAATACCAAGTGTCATGTGCAATAATTTATTATTTGATGTTAAGATGAGTGCTAAGTGTAGAACACACTTTGAATTATTACATTAAATCACAGAAATGAAGCAATAATGATATGTTATTTGTTTAAATTCTTATGCTTCTCAATTTTACAATTCAAAAATATATTATTAAAATTATTTTCACTTTCTTTTCTATAGCTGCTGAAATTAAAATTATAAATTAAACATTCAATATTAAGAAATCAATAATAAATAAACTATTATTAAAATGATATGCTATTAAACTGTGATTTGAATTATACTTCTAAAAAATTGTGATGTAAACAAGTCAATAGAATTAAGGGTGATCATTTTAAAACTTAGCAGCTTGTTATTTTTTTTATTTTATTTTTTGGGTCCGATTGTGGGTCCTGAACTATGGGCCTTGGCGCTGTGCCTCAGCACTTCAGCTCAAGGCTAGTGCTCTACCACTTGAAATAGAGCACCACTTCTGGTTTTTTTCTTTTTGATTATGTGGTGCTGAGAATCAAACCCAGGGCCTCAGGTATGCAAGGCAACCACTCTACCACTGAGCCACCTTCCCAGCCCAGCAGCTTGTTATTTGTTTCCTAATTGTTTCATTTGTTATTCTTGGTCCAAGTCATCTCTTCATCTTAATTATTTAGTTTTCTATTTTATCTCTATTTGTTTGCTGATTGTGTATTTTGTTTTCCCTTTTTAATGACTGACATGAGGCTGAAAATCTGTATGTTAGTTTATTACTTGCTATGTTAATGTAAAATTACTGCTTTCCACAGCTGTTCTGCTCTATGATACTACAGTGTTTTCCCCACTCCCATCTCCTGTATTGCTGCTCTCTTATATTTTATTTTTTATTTAAATTTTATTGTCAAGGTAATGTAGAGATGGGATATAGTTACATAAGTAAGGTAATTAATTTCTTTTTTTCTAACTTGTTACATTTTCCCCTATTTTTCTCCCTCTTCATTCCTAACGCCCCCCCCCCAAGATTATTTACAACATATTGTCTTGTGAGTACTACTGTTGCATAGGTTCCCCCTGTGTCCTTTGTCTCACCATTTTGTTTTATTTTCCTTTCCCTTCCCTAGTTCAGATCAACATATTTAAAATACCCAGGGTATCAAAATCAAATACAGTGACTACAGGGGATAAACCATAGGTGGGGAAAACACAAAAGGATAAAAAGAAATCACATAGTACATTAAGAACAACAACAACAAGCCGGGCGCTGGTGGCTCACGCCTGTAATCTTAGCTACTCAGGAGGCTGAGATCTGAGGAACGTGGTTCAAAGCCAGCCCGGGCAGGAAAGACCGTGAGACTCCTATCTCCAATAAACCACCAGAAAACCGGAAGTGGCGCTGTAGCTCAAGTGGTAGAGTGCTCACCTTGAGCTGAATAGCTGAGGGACAGCGCCCAGGCCCAGAGCTCAAGCCCCACGACCGACAAAAAAAAAAAAAAGAACAACAACAACAACAAAGAACATGTCTTGGAGTTCATTTCACTTGGAATCACCTTATACGATCATATGTACATAGCTAATACATCTACTAATATTATCCTTGATGTACACAATAATGCTCCCCTATTACCCAGTTATCCCACTTCTGGGCATATAACCAGGTGATCAAAAACAAGGCCACAGTAAAGCTACTACTGTGTATCACAGTAATATTTACCAAAAACAACACACACACACACACACATACACACGCACACACACACACACACACACACAAACACAGATATACACACATGGAAAAATATGCTTCCATCATAAAGAATGTGACCACCACATTTATAAGGAAATGGAAGATCTTGGAAAAATCATATTAAGTGAAGTATCCCAGACTTAAAGAAACATAGGTCACATGGTTTCCCTAATTTGTAATAATTAGTTTACATCAAGGATAATCTCATGTATTTTAATTTGACATTTTGTTCTATGTTGAGCGTGCAACATTATTGCTATATTGTTTGTTATTATTTCTGAAAATCGGCAGGTATACTTAAAGAATTACATTCATATTATCCATTATAGAAGGAAGAACAACTAAAAGAGTAACCACTACTAGGAAGAACAACTCCTACTTACTTAGATATATTCGTATGTAAGGCCAATGTTGTCCGCTGTATCCTCATGTTGTACATTACAACTCTATACCTGGTCATAATGCATATCTAGTATCTTATGCATTGTGAACTAAATGCCCCAGAAGTTCCACTTCGCTTTACTTTTTTAAAAAAAATTCTGTCTTACTATTTGAGGATGGTGTGTGTGTGTGTGTGTGTGTGTGTGTGTGTGTGTGTGTGTGTGTGTGTGTGTGTGTGTGTGTTTACAAAGATCAGAACATGACATTTTTCTTCATTTCGAATACATCTTTCAGGTCATTGTAAGTTGTGGCTAATGGGAGAAGTCTCTTGTTATTTTAAAGATGAAACAAAAAGATATTTGTGCATGTACCACAGTTGTTTATTAGTATATTTGAACACTGAACTTTGATTTATATCTTGGCTGTTGATGTGAATAATGTGAATAACAATGAACTACAGATATATTTTTGAGTTACCCAGAGAGAAATAATCACATGATTGGTGGTTCAGATGATATTTCAATTATGATTTCTTTAGAAAACTGCATACTACTTTCTACAAGGAGAATACTAACCTGTATTTTGACCAAGAGTGTAGAAAATTTCCTTTTTTTCACACTCTCACCAACACTATTATCTTTTACTTAAAAGGTAATAAAGGCCAAGTTTTACTATCTTCAGTACCCCAGACTGTCTTAAGACTGAAATCCAACCTCCTAAATGCTTGGAATTACAAACCTTTACCACCACACCTGGTTCCTTTGATTTTTTTTGATAAGAGTTATAATAGATATAAAGTAGTATCATAGTAATTTTGAATTACATTTCTCTAATGACTTCTGCTCACAAAGCATTAAGCCAGCACAGAAGTTGTATTAAACACAACTGGTAAACCCACTGGTGATATAGTGGGGTTTATGGAAAACATGTCTATTCAAACTTTTGTCCATTTTAAATCAAGTTTCTTGTTAATCTCATCTTTAATCTCTGTATACAAAAATAATTAATTTAAGGTAGTAAAAAAGAAAAAATTAAGCAACTCCTAACATTTTTCAATTTTCAATAACATGATATTGCTTAAATCATTTTCTGTTTATAATTGAGACTATATAACAATTTAGTTAGACCTGTTACATAGCTATATGTATTTTATTTATTTTACATTGATTGCTCTTTCCAAAGCCTGCATGTCTAATTTTGGTTTCTTTCAGTCTTAAGTAGTTCAGATTTCAATCTGAAGAATAAATGGAATTAAGCAAACAAAAAAATACAGTTCTTCTCATCTGATAATGCCTCTACAAGAATGAGAAAGAGTTCACCATTCTAAGAACCCTTAATTCTTAAGATAAAATTTGTTATAATGCTAATGTTATTACCATTTCAGTGTTGGGAAAAATTGTAATTAAAGGAAGTAAGTGCATGGCCCAAGACACACAGTGTTGGAGGAGATGAGTCAAATTTTCCAGAAGTCTTTCAGCAATACACAAAAGGTAGATAAATTCTCTCCATTCTCTGATACTCTCAATTCAATATTCATATTGTCCAAGGAATAATAGCATAGCAATTATTGCGAATGGTGATTGTTTTCTGTTACATTTTGTCTTCAACACAGACTGTGTTGGTGACATTGGGTGATCATGCACAGAGCTGATCTTATAAATTATGGTCCAAAGACATGCAAATTTTTTCTGTCCCATAGTTCCAGTATCGGTTTTAAAAAGTACTAAATATTTTAAATATCATCACTTACTGTATTTTAAGAATTGAAGAATGAAAAAATTCACATATAATCAATCCAAAATGCTTTAAAACTAGGAGATGTTAAAACAGGCCCCTGTGAAGTAAATTTTCTTCTACTTTTAAAATTATTCTGAAAGCCTTGTGCTGGTTTGTTACACCTGTAATCCTAACTACTTGGGATACCTACTCAGGAGACTGAGATCTTTGGAAGCCAATCAGGGCAAAATAAATTCATGAGATTATTTTTCAAAAATTTTAATGAACCAGCAAATGGCCAGGAATGGAGATGTAGCTCATATAGTAGCTCACCAATCTAGAGAGAAAGATGTAGCGAGACCTTGAAGCCCTGATTTCAAACTCTGAGCATGCCAACATGCAGGAATGCACACACACTCACTTTTTCAAAATATCTTCATATCAGTATTTTGCATTAATTTCTTTGTTAACGATATTATATGGGTAAAATAGGCAAAATAAACTTCCATCTCAAAACATTTTTATACATTTTTGTTGTAAAAATACTGTACAGAGGGGTTATAGTTACATGATCAAAGTAATAAGTACATTTCCTATCAAGCATTGTTACCTCCTCCTTTGTTTTCCCCCCACCATTGCTTCCCTTCCACCTCCACAAGTACACTCCTCACACCCACAAGCCCCACCCAATGTCCCCAACCTAAATTATAAAGTTCGTTTTTCAAAATAATGTCTTGTGCATCTATTGTTATACAATGGGTCAAACTCTATTCCTATTTAAGCATGTTGTTTTTTCCATTTCCCTCCCCAAATTAGAGAAGTGTATATACAAGATGCAGATGCACCAACATCAAATAAATTGAAAACGGGGGTTATACTGTTGGGGAGGAACATATAAAAAATCACATCTTACATTATAAATATGTGAGAAACAACAGCAAAAAAGAAAAACCACTTCTGTCTCTATCTTGGGGGTCATTTAGCTTAACATCAACTTATCTATCATATACACATAGCTTTTTCAACTTTTCTGCTTATCCCAGACATATACTAGTTATTGCAAATAAGGGATACCATGGGACCTATGTTTCTTTGGACTTGGCTTACATCAGTTAATATAATTTTTTTCCAAGTCTTTCCATTTCCTAACATATTGGGCAATGTCATTCTTTCTGACGGAGGCATAGAATTAATATATATACATATATATATATTTATATATATGTAATATGTGAGTGTGTGTGTGTGTACACATATACACACAGAACATTTTCCTTTTTTGTTTTTTAGAGCAACTTAGTTTTCCACCTTCATCATTTTTTCAAATGTTTTTCTTGTGATTAAGTGGTTACATAATTTCCCAAATTTCACAATATTGTGGGATAGTGATGCTTAGTTAAAGTCACAAACACATTCTAACTTTGATGGAGTAAATTGTCTATCATGGTCTACAACATTTATGAGTTCTCTGAGCTTTGCAATAGAGTTATTTCTTCCATATGTATACTTCTTTTGTTTTGAAATATTTACATTTCTTTTGTTTTGCAGAGCGTCAGCTGTTCCCTCTTTCCCACTTGTTCCCTCCTTCCCTTCAGTGACAGTGAAGGGAATGGACATTTTGGTCAATGTCCATTGCAGCTGATGGATCCAGCTGTTGTATGTTTTTCCCTGATTCCCTCTAGTTCTGTGTCATCTTCCTGGTTTCACTTCAGTGTGCACATTTGATCAGCAGAATGGGGTTATTTAGTAGTGATTCAATCAGATGAGTGGAAGTCCTTGGTTTCTTAAGTGTTGTTAATTTTGTCATATCACCTTACATTTTGGATTTAAAATCCACTTATCACGGAGACCATGTGCTGTTTGTCTCTTTGTTTTTGGCTTACCTCACTCAACATGATTTCTTGTAGGTTGATTGATTTCCCTGCTAATGCCATTATTTTGTCCTTTCTAATGACTGGAAAATATTCCGTTGTGTATAGTTACCACAGTTTTTGGATCCATTCATCTCTGGTGGGACATATGGGTTGTTTTCATATCCTGGCTACTGTGAACAGTGCTGTGATAAACATGGAGGTGCATGTGTCCTTGAATATTGGTACCTGTTTTTCAGGATAGATGCCTAGAAGTGGTATGAGTGGGCAATAAGGAGCGTCAATATTTAGCTTTCTGAGGACTCACCAGACTGCTTTCCAAAGTGGTTGTGTAAGTGTACATTCACACACACACACACACACACACACACACACACACACACACACACAGAATGTTTTCTTGATCCATTCTTCTACTGAGGGGCATCGGGGTTGGTTCCATATCTTAGCTATGGCAAATAATGATACAATAAACATTGCTGTGGTGGTTGTTTTAGTATGGACTTGTTTGTGATCATTTGGATAAATGCCCAAAAGTGGGATTGCTGTGTAATAGGGGAGCTCTATGTGGAGTATTTTGAGGAACCTCCAAACTGCTTTCCAAAGTGGATGAACAAGTGTACACTCACACCAAGAATGCAATAGGCTTCCCTTCTGGCCACATCCCTTCCAGCATCTGTTGTTTTAAAAATATGGAACGATTCACTAAGTTGCATGTCATCTTTGTGCAGGGACCATGCTAATCTCTGTATGTTCCAATTTTAGTGTATGTGCAGCCAAATTGAGCACAGAACATTTTTTTATATGTAAAGTGTAATTGATTTTCTTAAACTAGACAATTCAACACAAATAAGTTAAAAAGAATTGTGAAATTTTAGAACCATGTATTTCTTACATAAGCACACATTTAAGAATAAAGTCAAGATTGACATGCCAAAAACAAAATAATTCCAGATATTTGTTGTTCATGAGATGTGTAGGAAGAAGAATTCAATTATTCCACACAAGGCACCTGTCATAATGATCATTGCAGCAAATGTTAAGGTTTGTTAAAAGTTTTAATGTTTTAAATATGTTTCATTTTGGGATTTGCTTATATATGGCAAAATCAAGACTGTTCGCAGGTCATAAAATTTTTCGATAAAGTATATAATTTTTCTGGTAGCATGTACTAGTAAGTATGTACATTTCATAGTTTATAGAAACTTTACTAGTGATAAGTTGCAAAGACTGTGTAAAGAAGAAGAGTGAAGAGGTAAAATTTTAATTACACAGTTTCTGTTAAACTTTAGGGCTCCCTTATGTTATATGTTTGTGATGAACAAATAATGATATAAGCCACATACAAATGGTGAGATGAACTATAAATAGTAATCTTAGTGGGTAAATTTAAAAGCTACTCATAGCTTTAACCAGAATATGTACAAGAATATGAGAAAATAGTAAAATCAACTGTGTACACTTCAAATACTGAAAACCCTGGTAATTGTTTTCTTTTTTATTTTAGTAATCATTAATATTTAATTATTGTTTTCTTTATTTATAGCATTTTTCCTTGTTGTAATGTAATACAATTTTTTGTGAGTAGTGATTGAGAGGTACTTTGAGAATATTATTGGGATGGCCATACCATATTTCATAGGTGCATGTGAATGTACAAAGAGCAAAACTAAAAACAAAATATTGATTAAAAATTTTATCAAGTGGAGTCTGAATCAGGAGTGTTAATAAATGTCCACACCTAAATCTGAACCCTAAGCTGAAGTAGTGTTATTACAGAATTGAGGCTACAAAATTGTTTTGTTTTGTTATGTTTTGTTTTTTTTTGCTTTGGTTTTGTTGGTTGTGGGGCTTGAACTCTGGGTCTTGGGTACTGTCCCTCAGCTCTTCAGCTCAAGGCTAGCGCTATCACTTGATCCACAACACCACTTTCACATTTTTCTGCTTACGTCGTGCTGAGGCATGAAATCCAGGACCTCATGCATGCGAGGCAAGCACTCTACCACTGAGCCACCTTCACAGCACCTGAGAAACTGTGATTTAAAAAATCATCTGAACAATATTTGCTTTCTGCTTTGGGTTATATAATGAAATATGTGAACACATTTTTATATTTTTGTGAATTGTCATACTTCTAAATTTATACTAACTACAGCCAATTTATCCTTTTCAAAGTCAAGAAATATTTCTGAGAGTTTGCTTCTGTGAAGAATGTTTTTGCATTTAAAATTTCTTCTGAGTCTTTTTATTTTTTATCAAAATCATTTTATATTTTATGTTGATGAGTTATCATACATCAAATACCTTCAAATGTATATGTAGAGTCTCAAGATAGCAGTATGAATATTCTCATAAACCTCTTGTTTATCTGTTACGCACTGTAAGTATTATGATATTTTTCTCTCTCTTTCACTCTCTCTCATTTCTGCTCTTTCTCTTTCATGCTCCTTGTCTGCTACTTAGAATTTCTTCTGGTCTACTATTATCCTTCAGGGTCCACTGGTTTTGTGGGAACATGATAAGGACCATCAGTTACCCTTGCATTCTTTAAGAGTTATAACAGTGACATGAAATTATTCTTTGCCATTCTAAATGGCAAAACAACAGATCTAGGAATTCCTTTTCACTTTTAGTACTATTATAAATTTTATCTCATACGAATCATTGAGACTGATAAGATACTTTTAGCCTGGGTCCTAAAAATTCTTTTTCTTTTACAAACAACCTTTTTCTTTTATTATCAGTAAGTAACAAAAACAACGCTATCCTATGGAAAGTAGGCTGAAGTTGTTCACAGGGATGAAAAACAAGGTAATGGGGGAAGTGAGTACAAAGGATACACCTCATATAGCACAGATACTTAGAGCAGTTTATCATGTACACTTTGTGATAAGGACAATGCGCTGGGAATTCTAGATTAAATCAATGAACACCTGATATATATGAACATATATTTATGTTTGTATATTTATTTATATATGCATATATGTGTATATCGGCCCATATATGTAAACATGAATGTTACTATACACACAAATACACACATACGTACACACATGTACATGCAGAAATGGAAAAAGACACATATATAGCAAACATAAGTTGTACTAGTTGTTCAATATGCCTTAGACAGACTGCTTGGAAATAAATGTGTTGAAGATGTATTTGTCTCTAAGAGTTCTTTTACCACTCCTCTTATCTCTTCCAACTTGTAGGTATAGAGATATTCGACTTGAAAAATGCAGTACAAGTGATAGCAAGTGGCTCAGAAATCTCAATAAGTATAGGTCATATGATGTCTCCCTGCTCCCCATGGAATCCTTGCTCTTGTAGACACTCTCAACAGCCAAATTAGTAGGACAATATCCTTGTTAAGAATAAAGTTATAAGGCTTTAAAAGGCATCGTTCCTTGGGCTCTTTTCCAACAGCCAGCATCAATTCTTAAGCAGATGAGTGGCTCCTCAGAAGACTGGAGCGCAGGTCAAAATTTAACCAAACCATATGAAATGTCTAAAGTGAGAAATGCTGACTGAGGTTGTGCCGATGTCCTGGCAACGAAAATAAGAAAAAAGAAAGTTTTTTATGTATTGAAATTTGAGAATAATTTGTAACCTGTCAATAAATGTGTAGAACACAATTATACCAGCTCACAAAATATGATGTGCATTTCATTTATTTGCTTTTGGACTTGGAAAGTGTTTTTAAGTGTGTCTACACAAGTAGAATCAGCATGAAACAAGCCAGCATTTCTTCATTTAAGACACAAGGAAAGTATACAGGTTGACCCATTGTAACAATGAGATTTGCAAGATAATATTAGAGGGGGATGTACGGAGGTGTTGGGGATGTGTGAAGGTAAGGAATAGTAGGGGAAAAACAAAGGAGGTTGTAACAATGCTCAATAAAAATGTACTCATTACCTTACTTATGTAACTGTAACCTCTGTGTACAGTTTCTTTACAATAAAATATGTATTAAAAACGTACAAGGAAAACTTACTTATAACAAGTTGTATTTGTAACTCAATATAAGTAAGGTATTGGTTTTAGGAGCACAGGCATATTAAAATTTTGCAAGCTCAAATTCTCTACATAAACACAGTTTATTATGTTCATTAGAATCTGCCCACAACCTAGTGCAGTGTAATTTCTGTGAAAAATTTTACTACATTCTATGTTTGTAATGGAAAATAAAATATTTTCACTATCAACAGATACAAATTTAGTTTAGATAATTTTTGTCTGCATTTTGTGGATGGAATTGCGAGAGCTAATTTGAAAAGCACAAATTTAATCACCAAGAGCTGTCCTCAAGATGTAACAAAGATCTAATACAGCATCATTGAATGGTATGGGACTCTAAGGAGAAGTACTTGAATTGAAACATTATCAGAAAGTGTAAGTACACAAAGACTATTTAGAAATGCAGCTGCTAGATTTCTCATGGAGAGCTTTTATAACATTTTGTGAAACACAGGTCAGAACCTCATGGAAGTGTAGACAATTTTCCTTCACCTTTCTGTCAATCTTGGTCATTATCTATCATAATATAGCTAATCTAGAATAATCTATAATAAGAAAATGCTTATAAGAAGTGGGGGAAGACGGTGGAGAAGAAGCTGGAGGCTAAACAATCTCTCGCATAGAAAGCTATTTTAGTGTTCCAGTGAACAGTACTAGGCTAGAGTATCACACCCAGTGTGCAATCACAGTACAGAGTTTGGCTAGAGAGGGAAAATCCAGGGAAGGAGACAGATCTGAACAGTTGCTGTAGCCATGGCTGAGGCAGCTTTGGTGGTGGCCATAGCCAACCCGCCATGCCTACAACAGAGAGGGTCCAGGACAAAGGCAGCAGACACATTGGATGAGCAGATTCAACTCAACAACAGCAACAACTGAAAAGGAGCAAATGAATTAAGCCATCTTAACAGGCCCATATCAAGCATTGAAATAGAAAAAGCAGTAAGAGACCTCATGTCTAAGAAAAGCCCAGGACCATATGGATTTACAGCAGAATTCTACAAGGCTTTCAAAACAGAGCTCATACAAATACTCCTACAACACTTCGATGAAATTGAAAGAGAAATCTCAGGACCAAACTAATTCTATGAAGCCATCAAAACCGTCATCCCAAAACCATGCAGGAACTCATCAAAGAAAGAGAATTATACACCCATTACTTTGATGAACATTGATGCCAAACTTCTCAACAAAATTTTGGCCAAACAATTCAACAATTCATCCAAAACATTACATACCATGATAAAACAGGATTCAGTTCAGGGATCCAAAGATGGTTCAATATACACAAATCAATTAAATAACACCACTTTATGATGAAGTTTCTGGATAAACTAGGAATCCAGGGAACATTCCTCAATAAAATAAAGGCTGTATATGACAAACCTGCTGCCAGCATTATACTTAATTGTCAAAAAGTAAAGACATTTCTTCATAACTCAGGAACGAGACAAGGATGTCCACTCTCTCCACTTCTCTTCAATTTACTATTAGCATGCCTAGCTACAGCAATAAGAAAAGATGAAAACAGAAAAGGGATCCAAACAGGGAAAGATGAAGTAAGACACTCCCTCTTTGCAGATGACATGATCTTGTATTTAAAGAATCCCATGGATTCCACTCCCCAATTACTCATGCTGATTCAAAACTATGGCTATGTATCAGGGTATAAAATTAACCCTCAAAAATCAGTGGCTTTTCTGTATGCCAACAATAAGAAAAGCGTGGCTGCAATCAGAAAAGCAACTCCATTCTTAATAACCCCACATAAAATAGAATAACATCGAATTAACTTAACCAAAGAAGTAAAGGATCTCCATGATGAAAACTTTGAAAACCTGAAAAAGGAAATCAAAACAGAACTTAGAAAGTGAAAAACTCCCTTGATCCTGGATTGGAAGGATTAACATCGTGAAAATGACAATACTTCCCAAGGCTATCTACAAATTCAATGCAATACCTATCAATATTTCAATCTCATTCTTCAAGGAAATAGAAGAGGCAATCCAAAAAGTCATATGGAATGATAAAAGGCAGTGAGTAGCATAAGCAATCCTTAACAGAAAGAACAGTGCTGGAGTAATATCAATACCAAATTTCAAACTCTACTACAAAGCCTTAGCAAACAAAACAGCTTGTACTGGCACAAGAACAGACCTCAGGACCAATGGAATAGAATTGAAAACCCAGAAATGAGCCTACAGACCAATAGGTACCTAATCTTTGATAAAGGACATAAAAAATAGAATGGAAGAAAGACAGCCTATTCAGTAAAAGTGCTGGCAAAATTGGTTAATCACTCATAGAAAACTAAAGCTATATCCTTATATATCATCCTGTACCAAATCAACTCCAAATGTATCAAAGACCTCGGAGTCAAAGCAGACACCCTGAAAACATTACAGGATGGAGTAAGACATACCGTAAATCTCCTGTGTAGAGGCGGAAATTTTCTTAATAGAGACCCAGAAGCACAACAAATCAAAGAAATGTTGGGTAAATGGGATTGTATGAAATTGCAGAGCTTCTGCATGGCAAAGGACATAGCTAGCAAGATCAATAGAAAGCCCATTGATTGGGAGAAGATCTTCGCTAACCATACAATATACAAGGGTCTCATATAAAATATATGTGGAACTCAAAACATTAAATCCCCCAACAACAAATCCTAAAAGAAACAACTTCCCAATAAATAAGTGGACTAAAGACTTCAAGAGAAACTTCTCTGAAAAGGAAAGAAGGAAGGCCAACAGACACATGAAGAATTGCTCAACCTCCCAAGCCATAAAAGAAAAGCAAATCAAAACAACATTGAGATAACACCTCAAGCCATTTAGAATGGCTATAATAGAGAAGTCTAATAACAACAGATCCTTGAGGGGATGTGGCCAGAAGGGAACCTTACTCCATTGTTGGTGGGAGCGAAACTTGTTCAACCACTTTGGAGTAGTATGGAGGTTCCTCAAAAGATTCCACCTAGAACTTCCCTATGACCCACCAATCTACCTTTTGGGCATTTACCCAAATGATCACAAACAAGACCATACTAACGCTACCAACACAACTATATTTATTGCAACATTATTTACCATAGCTAAGATATGGAATCAACCCAGAAGCCCCTCAGTAGAGGGATGGATCGAGAAACTGTGGTATTTTACTAAGTCCTAATCTTAAAGAGGGAAATGGTTTGGATAGAATGATAGGAGAGAGATTACAAAAAAAAGAACAAGAAAAAATGGAAAAACCAAAATTTAAATTTAAGTAGTGAAACACTTAAAAATTATGTAAGTTTAAACAAATGATATTGAGAGAAGAAAAGGATAAGATGAGAAGAAGGGATGGATTGAAAGGAGAAATGAAAACTAAAAAATAAAAATTCTTAAAATTAGTTACTTGAAAATTATATACATATAAAGAGATAATACTGCTATTAAAAATTTAAGTCTAAGAGGTTGTGAATTGAGTAATAAATTTCTGGATTAAATGTGTACACAATGGGGTATAAGGTCTAATAATCAACGACAGGTATATATCTGGGAATGAGCCAAACAGCAATTTTGTCACGCAAAAAAAGAAAAAGAAAAAAATGAAAAGAAAACGTAAAAAGGACCAAAAATTCAGAGGAGATAAAAAACGCATGTGCACACACACACACACACACACACACACACACACACACACACACACACACACACGTATACACCTACAATAAACATTATGGGAGGAAAATAAGATTAATAGAAAACAATTTTTAAAATTAAAAATTTTTTAAATGGTTCAAATAAGAGTTCTTTGATTGCAACAATGAGATGTACAATTCACTATGTAGAAAAACGAAATTAACAACTTTGGTGGGGGGTGGGGGAGGAGCCGTTGTGGGGAGGGGAGAAGTATGGGAAGGGATGGGAAGGGGAAACAACAAGGAGGCAAAAACGCTTGATAAGAAATATACTCGTTATCTTGCCCATGTAATTGTAACTCCTCTGTACTGTATTCTCACAATAAAAAAATAAAATTGAATTTAAAAAAGAGTTCTTTGATTTTTTTTGGGGGGGGGGGAATGAGGGCATTGGGATGATTGTGTATCTCCCATGTCCATAACCAGTCTCTTGGTGGAGTCTCTGGTCTGCTTGTGGTATTCCTGTGGCTTGATTGTTCTCTTAAGTCAGTTTGTTTGAGCAGGCAGAAAAATGCTTTGCCAATCCCATTGTCTTGTGATCCTCCTCCCAGGCTAGTTCAGTGGGAGGTAGATTTGCTTTGAGTATCCCAAAAGAGGGAGATGGGAGTTTCCTCTAGTTTGGAGATGCTGTCATGAGACTAGGTTATGGGTAGAGTTAAGGCCTTTCAGCAATCAGTAGCTTTTCCTTGCTGGGCTAGCTCCTGAGACTCTCAGAGAGCCCAGCTTGGAGCCATTCTCAGGGTTTATGTTTACTGAGTTTTGTTTGTCTAGGCTGCTGTAGGGAGGGGCAGCCTCTGGCTATGTTTACCCAGTGATGAAAGTCACTCTTCAGGGGGCAGATTTTTCTCTGTCAGGGTTGGTTGACTTTCCCCTGGGTGGAGCTGAGCCTGGCAGGTCAGGGCAGATTCCTGTGACCTGCTAAATGACTCTTTTGTTTTCTTCCAAGGCCTGAATTGGAGCTAGTTGCTCAGCTGGGACTTTGTTAGTATCAAAGACACAGATCTCCAGTGGTAAGGGACCTTCCTTCCCTCCTCTGCTTCCTGAGAAGGAATGAGGAGATCAGGGTTCTACTGATGCCAGAGTCTTGTTCCTGGGCAGTTTCTGGTCTGTGATCTGCAGGATGAAGATATCTGCTCCTTGTCAGTTCTTGCTTGTGTTGGGTAGAATCCGCTTGCCTGCCACATCTGGCACCTTTGTCCCAGATTCTATCTGTAGTTATGGCTGCTAAGACTGTCTCTGCTACCAAATCTGCCACTGCAGCCATAGCTAGCTGCATGTGTTCAGATCTCTTTCCTTGCTTGGATTTTCCCTCTCTGTCCAAACTCTCTGTATTGAGATGATACACTTGGTGTGACTCTGTAGCCTAAGACTGTTCACTGGAATACTAAAATGCTTTCTATGGGAGAGCTTGTTTAGCCTTCAGCTTCTCCTCTCCCATCTTCCCCCAAATCTCATGAATTTTTTATGAGTGTTTTTTTTTTTTTAGGGAAAAATGTCATTGGTGTTTATATTTTGTGTTGGCATAAAATGAGCCTACTATTGTCTTAATTTAATAAAATAAAATTCTCTGGCTGGGCACCGGAGGCTCAGGCTTGTAATCCCAGCTACTCAGGAGGCTGAGATATGAGGATCTCAGTTCAAAGACAGCCCGGGTAGGAAAGTCTGTGAGACTCGTATCTACAATAAGCCACTAGAAAATCAGAAATGGCACTGTGGCTCAAGCGGTAGAGTACTCACCTTGAGCTGAAGAGTGTAGGACCATCGCCGAGGCAGAGAGTTCAAGCCCCACAACCAACCAATTAAACAAAACAAACAACAACAACAAAAACAAAAACTCTCTGATTCTATGACAGCATATATTTTGTGGGGAATGGTTAAGACAAGGTAGTCATTCTAAAAAAAATATATATATCACCCCCCAAATAAAGGAACAATAGGAAATACATAGCAGGAAACTTATAAATCTTAATGGACTAATAGTCTGTCAGTTTGTTTTAAGTTTTTATCAAAAATGAAAGTAATACTGGATAATATTTTATTAAGACATTTAAATTTCTTTAACCCTGACATTTAAGGTTCAGTTTAAAAAGAAATTCAACAGGTGACAGTGTTTTCTCCTTACTTTTCCAAAGAAATGATTATTTCAACAGTATAGTGTATAGGGCAATATAACCAGAAAGCATTTTTAAGGAAAAAAAATTCCCATTCTTTTTTTGCTTGTCTGTATTTAAAGCTGCATACCACATCTTAACCACCCTATTGTCTGTCTTCTCATTTGAAACATTTCAGTAAATGTGTCAGCCTGCAAAGTTTTACAAAATAGCATGCTTTCATTCATTGTGCTTTCCAAAATATATCTCACAAATGCCAACAACAAAACACAACTTGAAACATCTGTGGATTTTTCTATTTATGGTGCAAAGTAATCACTTTCCATAATCCTTAGAACCAGCTCTTCACAGGCATTAAAAGCTCTTTCACTTCCATGCTTTAGAACAGCAGCATGTAACAATGGTGTACTTGTAAATTTGTTCACCACATCTGGTTTGTTTACAGCAAGGACTGTCTTCATGGAAGATGGTAATAGATGAGTTGTGCAATTATGTAGTTTAAAAGGGCTCTGAGTTGGGGATGAAGAATATCCATTTATGTGGCTAAATATTTAAATTAAATCCTATAATGTATACTCCATCAATTTTCTGGCTAACATGTTCTACAATCTAGGTATTTTTAAAAGAAATATTGTACGTTGTTTCCTTGGTGACAACGTAATTGGAAGACTTAAAATTTTCCTATACCATGGCCATCTGAAATGAGATGGATGTACTTAGGTTAACATAATGAAATGTTGGGACAGCATTAATGTTTGAATCTTGGATGGGATTTGGTTGGAATTGTGACAGGCTTTCATAGTATGAGAAGAAAAACAAAAGACCATACTAATACTTTTATCTGCCACATTGTTTTATTAGTTTATTCAAACACACACATATAAACAGATACACATTATGAAGACCCAGTCAGTCTGCAAGAAAATATTTTTATAGGAATTCCATAAAATATTTAGTCTGCTGAGATCTGATTAGAATTTTAAGAAATATCTAGTGGCTTCCACCCCTGGACAAGTTATTATCATTGGTGAAGATGTTGCCATTGGATTTTAGAATGCCCCAGGAAGACCTATGTGTTTAAGAGAAATGACATTCCAATTCCTCCCAGACTGTGGAGTTCTTCTGGTGATTAAGTTCTTCAGAGTGAAACATTTGAGAAAATAGACTCTCATCTTCTTTCTTCTTTTATCTTTTAATCATTCTAGGTAAAAACTTTTCTCTTTGACATACTCCCCTCCTTGATATTGTCTTGGCACTGGCCCCAAAAGCAATAAAACCAGCTGAACATACACTGAAACATTCAATCTTGTAAATCTGAGTAAGCCTTTCTGCTTAAAAAATAGACAATATCACTTATTTTGGTAGGTTATAAAGCTAACCCAAAGTTCTAGTCTTTCTAAAAATGTAGAGTATATTAAAATATGCCTCATTATAAAATATCTAACTCCATGTTGTATATTGTGCTTTTTATTCTGTTGATCCTAGCGCTTACAATCAGGACCTAATTGTAAAACTGTTTGCAATAAATAATCACATTACTTTTATGATTCCATAATTTAACTTGTTTTCCTACATATTTATAGAATATTGTAGCTATAGAAAATCAATAAATATTGAATTTTGATATAGGATTACCTATCACTGCAAGTGTTGTCAAAATTTATCTAAACTGAAATGATTGTCATTGATATCTTTCTCAAGATTCCACATGTTTATACTTTCAGCTGACCTTTTACAAAATTCATACCCCAAACATAATTTTTAGTTTGTTCATGCCATCATAGGAACATAAATATATGGCACAAAATGTTAATTAACTTTATCTGCTGTCATTAATGGAGTATACCTAATAGAATTAAGTATATACCCTCAGGGAAATAAGATACTTCCTTCTACATCCAGACTTGCAGGCAGACAGAGAGACACCCACACACACACACATACACACACACTCACACACACACACACACATACTTACTACTCTGACTCAGGTTAGGTTCCAGACATTGGGTATCAGACAATGATCTATTAATCAAACTTGCTTGTCCAGATATAAAATACATTCATAGTTCCACACATACAAAAACACCAGATCATTCAAAATAATGAAAATATAAAACATAACCTCCCCGCTATGGGCCATCTACTCGCTGATTTCATTCATTTATGTCGATGCATTTTTCATAACATAATTAAAAGTCTTTTTGTATTTCTCTGATTAGCAGATAATATGTTAACATATGAGAGAAAATGTAGGTAAAATTACTTTTTGCATATGAAATAATGACATTTCTGAGGATAAAACATGCCTGATTTTCAGTTTGGTTGCCAAAATGGAACTATTAGACCTTTTGAATATTTAACTTTGAATCTGAACCTTCTAATTTCACTGGGATTTGAATTGTGTTACTTACAACATTAATGTAACATAAAAGCATTACTAAATAGAAAGAAAATTGTAAGTTTATCACACCTTAATCCCTGAATTGACTTTATTATAAAAACAATTACATTTATGTAACATCATAAGCATCCTGAAACAAAATATGAGGTATGGAAACAGAAGACTCCATTTTTTGTTCAGTGTATGTACTCGTTATTTATAGTTTGAGATGATTCTGTCTTCTTTACCTTATGCATGGTATATTCATTCTCGTCTTCAGGAAGGTGGGGGTGGGCACAGAGCTTTAGGGAAAGGGTGAAAAAATGAAGCAGTGGAGTTCCTTGAACATTGATGAAAGTGAACTATTTAACATATGGGTTGGGAAAGAAGGGAGGGAATGGGAAAATATGAGGGAACACAAGACATTTCATAAAAGGAAATGTACTCATTATCTGATTCATGTAATTGTAATCCCTCTATAAATCAACTTAATGAAAGAGTAAATTTATTTTAAAAAGGCAAACAAAATATTGTTTCTTAGAATCATACGAGTATGTTTTGTTCACTGGTTTGAGCTGGTTGAGTCTATCTCTGAAAATAGGTAAATTTACATTCATTGGGCAAATTTTTGAGCTACTAGTAATTAGAAGTCAATTATGATTGGATGTTTTTCTGAGACTCTAATTCATTTATTTCTTTAATCTAATTTGTATGATTTCTATTTACCAGTTTTTGAATTGGCTTGTTCCAGTTTTTCAAGGACCTAGTGGTGCATTATTAGTGCTGATTTAAGATTGTTCTAATTTGTTGATGTACATAGTCAAAGCTATAAATTTTCCTGAGTATTGCCTGTGTTCTTGTGTCCAAGAGGAGGTAGTATTTTGTCTGTTCACTTCTACTGAATTCCATAAAGGTTGGAACTTCCTTCCATATGTCTTCAGTGACTCACTGATGATTTAGCAATGTGTTATTCAGTCTCTGTGAGTTTCAGAATTTTTTGTGATGTCTTTTGATGTTGAGATCTAATTTGGTCTCATTGTGGTCTGACATGATACGAGGAGTAATTTCATTTTTATTTTTGAATTTTCAAAGATTTTCTTTGTGATCTAAGATATAATCTATTTTGGAGAACGTTCCATGAGCTGTTAAGTATAGCTTGTCAAACCAGGTATTTGGTTTTGATTTTTTGCTAGATTATGACCTGGATGGCCTGTCCAGAGGTAAGAATGACGTGTTCAAGCAACCAACAATGCGTTTGGATGTATGCATATTTTTAGGACAAGTAGTATTTGTCTGATGAATTTGAGAGATCTAGGATTCAGGGCATTGATATTTAGCATTGTCATATCCCCCTGATGGAGACTTTCCTTCATCAACATTTAATGTCCTTTTTAGTCTCTTTTTACTTTTATACCAATTTTAATTTAAAGCCAATCTTATCTAATTAATATAACTACTCTGGCCTGTTTATGAGGTCCATTTTTAATTTGTAAAGATGATGTACAGAAGGGATCCAATTACATAAGTCAAATGATGAGCGTATTTCTTTTTCAACAGTGTCACCTCTTCCCTCATATTCTCCTAGTTTTTCCCTTTCAACCTCCCTCCCCCCTAAGTTGTATAGTTAATTTACAAGGTAGTGTCTATTGAGTGGCACTGCTACATTTATTCACCCTTTGTCCCACCATTTCTGTGTTTCCCCTTCCCCTTTACAAACTTGCATATAAGACCAAAGGTGCAGAAATTGAACAAAAAAAACAGCATCCAAATTCAGATGGAAAAAGCAAAATAATAAAAACCTCTCATTATCAATTCTTGGAGATCAATTTGATGAACATTATTTCATATGATAATATTCATATAGCTATTGAGCCTTTGTGATCCTCTCCAAAGGGCATCCTCCTTTGATCTCACTGTATAAATGTTTAGAATCCCATGTAATTTATCATGTCCTAATGTAATGTTTTCTCTTTTAACATCCAACTCTGTTTTAAGTTGTAGAATTAAAGGCACATTCTAATACAACAAATGAGGGAAATGGGCAACTTATATTTTTTGAGTCTGATTTTCTTCACTTAATATAGGTTTTTTCCCCATTACAGGATGGAATAGGAGAAACCCTAGGTCTCCTTGGCTCAGGCCGAAATTTTCTGAATAGAGACCCGGAAACACAACAAATCAAAGAAAGGTTGGACAAATGGGATTGCATAAAGTTGCAGAGCTTCTGCAGGGCAAATGACATAGCTAGCAAGATCAATAGAAAGCCCACGGATTGGGAGAAGATCTTTACTAGCCATACAACGGACAAGGGTCTCATATCTAAAATATACTTGGAATTCAAAAAATTAAACCCCCCAACAACAAATCCTCAAAGAAACAACTGCCCAATAAATAAGTGGGCGAAAGACTTAAAGAGAAACTTCTCTGAAGAAGAAAGAAGGATGGCCAATAGACACATGAAGAAATGTTCAACATCCCTAGCAATAAAAGAAATGCAAATCAAAACAACATTGAGATATCACCTCACTCCAGTTAGAATGGCAAGAATCAAGAACTCTAAGAACAACAGATGCTGGAGGGGATGTGGACAGAAAGGAACCTTACTTCATTGTTGGTGGGAATGTAAACTTGTTCAACCACTTTGGAAAGCAGTATGGAGGTTCCTCAAAAGACTTCACATAGAGCTCCCCTATGACCCAGCAATCCCACTTTTGGGCATTTACCCTAATGTTTACAAACAAGACCACACTAAAGCTACCAGCAAAACTATGTTTATTGCAGCATTATTTACCATAGCTAAGATATGGAACCAACCCAGATGCCCCTCAGTAGATGAATGGATCAAGAAAATGTGGTATATATACACAATGGAATTCTATGCCTCCATCAGAAAGAATGACATTGCCCCATTTGTTAGGAAATGGAAAAACTTGGAAAAAATTATATTAAGAAACGTAGGTCCCATGGTTTCCCTTATTTGTAATATCTAGTATATGTATGAGTCAAGCGGAAAAGGTCAGATAATGTGATGTCAGGAAAATGAACCCTTAGATGTGTATTTTAATGTTTTTTTCTTTCATGTATGTGTTTCTAACACATTTATAAGATTATCTCTTTGTTGCTTTGTATGTCCCTCCCCCACAGTATAACCCCTGCTTTCACTATATTTGATGTCAGTATAACTTGTGGAGGAGATGGGGAAAAACCAGTTGTTTAAGGATACAGGTGGACCTGTTGCAACAATGAGAAGTACAAGTTGTCATGTCCAAAATGAGCTTTACAACGTTGGTGCGGGGGGGGGGGGGCGGGGGGGGAAGGAGAAGGATTGGGATTAGGGGGGGAGGGGGGAGGCTGGGAAGGGATGTGAAGGGTAAACAAAAGAGGAGGCTGCAGTGCTTGGTAAGAATTGTACGCATTATCCTGCCCATGTAACTGTAACTCCTCTGTACAGTATGTTCACAAATAAAATTAAATTAAATTTTAAAAAAAATATAGGTTTTTTCCAAGTATTTCCATTTCCTTATGAATGGTATAATATCATTTTTTCTGGGTGAATAGAGTTGCATCATACTGAAGAGTTTCTTCATGGCAAAGAAAAAAGTTAGCAGGGTATATAGAAAGAGAACAGAATGGAAGAAGATTTTTACTAACTAAGCATTAGACAAGGGTTTACATAACTAACCCATATTTACAGATCAAATAAACCCTCAAATAAACAAGAGCCCAATTAATGTATGGGATAATGACTTAAGGAGAACTTCATAGAAGAAAAGTGACAATGACAAATAGACATATCTCTCTCCATGAAAGAAATGCAAATCCAAACAACACTGAGATTCTTCTCATCCCTGTTACAATGTCATTATGAAAAAATGAAAATCCCAGATACTGATAGGGATGTGGTCCAAAGGAAACTCTATTATATTGGTGGAAATGTAATCTTGTTCAACGGCTTTGGAAAACACTAGGGAGGTTGCTCACAAAAAAGAATAGAAAGCTCCTTATGATACAGCAATTCCACTTATTGGCATTTATACAATAGAGCAGAAACACGACCACACTGAAGCTGCCAGCACAATCATGTTCATTGTTGCATTACTTTCTGTAGCCAACATATGGAATCAGCCCAGATGCCTCTCATTGCAATAAGGGATCAAGAATTGTGTTCCTGTGTGTATATGAATTATATATATATATATATATATATATATATATATATATATATATATAATTTTATTGATTCCTATTTACAAGTATTTATGTATATATACATACATAATCAAATTTTATTCATCAATCATTAAGAATAATATTGCACCAATTTTTGGGGGGGGTCCAGGCGTGGGGCCTGAGCTCTGGGGCCTGGGCGGTGCCCCTCAGCTCTTCAGCTCAAGGCTAGCGCTCTACCACTTGAGCCACAGTGCCACTTCCGGCTTTTTTCTTTTTGCTTATGTGGTGCTGAGAAATTGAACTCAGGGCCTCATGCATGCAAGGCAAGCTCTCTACCACAATTTTGAGTATACAGAAATCATAGTTACTGGTCATGTATTTCTCAGGTTTGAGTATCAAGTCATTTCAGACAAAAATTGAATTTCATATATTTTATGTCAACAGTGATTTTTTAGAAATTGAATCAATCTTAATATGAGATAACTAAAGCAAGATTTTCCATGACTTTTCCAATAATTCCTATAGACTTTAATATAACTTATTTTTGAATGGTAGGAAATTCATATTATACCTACTTTCTATAGAATAATTAAGAAATAAATGATCGTGATAGCATTCATTTTTCCTTCACTAGAAAGAATGAACCTCGCTATAGACGACAAAAAACTTCAATGAAAATGCCATAAAATTATGAAAAGTTCGAGTGACTATAAGTTGAATGAAATAGTCATTTTTGCAGGTCACAAAATGAAATCTCTTGAAGCTTCTTTATCTGTTAAATAAACTGTATTTGCATTCGAAATATTTCATTCATCTCTCCAACAATGGTATAACCAAACCAACTCCATGCCAAATAGCTTATCTGTTTAATTCAAGTAAATATTTAGGAACAGAAGTTATCACACTTGTATAGAAATATCTACCCACCATTCTAGAAATTAAATCTGAAATCATAAAGGATTGGGATTAATAATTAGCTTTCACTATGTTGCCATAAATAGGTTGTGAACCTTTTCAAGTGCGCACAGTTGTAGAGGTATGGTCACTGAGAACTTGTGATCAAAGACGATGTCAAGATCAAAGTCTTTCCTCCTCTTCCTTCTTTTCCTTCTCTGTCTCCTTCTCCTTTTCCTTCTCCTTCTCCTTCTTCCCCTCCTCCTCTTTCTCTCTCTCCCACTCCTATTCCTCCTCTTCTTTACTTTCTGTCTTCCATGAATACACATACTCCATCACATGTTCCTGACATTGTGTTCTGTGCCACCACCAACCCAAAGCAATGAGGATAAGAAACATAAACTGAACTGTATAAAATCAGATGCCAAGGTTAATCTTTCCCCCTTATTAATTAATTTTATAAACTATTTTGTCATATTAATAGGAGACTGACACAGCATGCTCTCATTTATTATAAGGGATAGGATTTACTGGAAAAAAATCTAACATCACCCTAATTAAATGATTTATTAAATCAATATTATATTAGGACAAATCTACTTTTAAATAACAGATATACTTCAACAAGAGGCAAAAAATTCACCTCTATGGTTTGCTATGAAAAGACAGCAGAATTCAAACTGTTCCTCATGGAAATTGACCTATAATTGGCAATATTGTCAATTTCATAAATGATTTAAGAAGACTGAAGAACAAATTTCAACTCTAAATAAGAGATAAAATTTACTTTGTCCCTGTAAACAACCTTTGTATTCTATCTATGTTTGGTCCACAAAATGACTTGTATTCTATTTTAATCATATTCTTAATTGACTTTAAGTGGTTGCATGGGAGTTTCTGATTGACCATGCAGTTTATGAATAGTGTATAGTGAGTTATTTTGTTTTCTTTCTTCTCTTCTGAGGTTTGAACTCTGGGTCTGGGCGCTGTGCATGACCTCCATTCGATGAACACTAGAAATCTATCACTTGAGGCAAAGCAGTACTTTCAGATTTTTCTGACATTTAATTGGGGATAAGAATCTCACAGACTTTCCTACCTGGGCTGGCTTAAACCTCAATCCTCAGCCTCCTGAGTATCTAGGATTACAGGCATGAGCCGTTAGTGCTATCTTAATACAATGCATCGTTTTCTTTTTGACCCGTCCTGGGGCTTGAACTCAGGGCCTTGGCAATGTCCACGAACTTCTTTTCCTCACACTGGCACTTTACGACTTCTGTCACAGTGCCAATTCCAGCTTTATTTTGTTAATGTAGAAGTGAGGAATCAAACCCAGGGCTTCACAGTATTCCCCTAAGACTACCACTAAGCCACATTCCCAGCTCAATACAAAGCTGGATGATCATTATCCCTCATTCTTTTCAATCCTATCTCATTCCTCAATTTACATAATTTTGTAGTGTATTCATTGACTTGCAGTGTCATATACAGTCACTCAGAGGATATATCACAGATCATATTTTATTGAAAGTCTTATTCATCAACATATTAAACGTGTGCATTATAGAATTCTGTGACTTTAAATTCTAAATTATCACTCAGATTCACCCATTACTATTCTAAAATTTTTCTTATGGTTAATGCAAATGCAATCTGTAATTCTTTGATAAAGTACAATGATTAATAGAATGTTAAATTGTTGGACTATGAATATCACCTTCAGTTCTAGAACATTTTTTCATCACTACCCTCTCAAAGTACTCCAATATCTATTATTAGTCACTTCCTGTGATCATTTCAACCTACGCTCCACTTTACCAACCATTACTTCATAGTCTACCACTACGGCTGTGTCCATTTTAAAAAGCTCATATAATTAGAAATTGAAGTTTATTTTATCCATTCCTCCCAAGTAAAATTAGTTTCCGAACCAAGTCCATATAAATTTTTCCCAGGGATATACCATATTGATTTGTATGTGTGTGTATAATTCTATAATACCCTCAATGGGAATTTCAATATTTTATTATATGTTATTATAAAAGTTTTCTTTTTTGGGGGGGAGGGGTATGGTCGTGGGGCCTGAACTCTGGGCCTGGGTGCTGTCCCTCAGCTCTTCAGCTCAAGTCTAGCGCTCTACCACTTGAGCCACAGCTCCACTTCCAACTTTTTTCTTTTGCTTATGTGGTACTAAGGAATCGAACACAGGGCCTCATGAATGCAAGGCAAGCACTCTACCACTGAGCCACCTTCCCAGCCCTATAAAAGGTTTTCTTATGTATATAATTGTACATGTGTTTTGTTGGACATATGTTGAAATATATTTTGTATATGAAATTATGATTCAAAATGCTGGATCATAGAGGCAACTCTATGTGTAATATCTTAGATTGCCAGTATGTTTAACAAACTGACTATATCACTTTAACTGTCAAGCACCAATATATAAGGATTCCAATTTCTACATATTGGTTATGCACTGCTATTCTATTGTTTTTTCTATTTCCACTAATCTCTATATGTATGCAATGTATAGGTATGGTATGATTTTGACATATATTTTTTGGATTTTGGTATATTATTATAAAGATATGTATTTGGATTTTTTTTAGACATATTTAGGATAGTTAAAGCTTTTCATAGGCAGGATGGTTAAAGTTTTTCATAGACATTAATATATTTCTTATTCAAGTCTCTTTAAATAAATGTATATGTATGCACACTATGTGCATATTCATATATTCATACTTACATGTTTTCATACACAAATACCTATATATGTATGCATTTATATGAATATACATATATATATGTTTATTATTATTTTCATTTTTCTTTTAAGTTAACATTTTACTTTATTTGCCAAACGTGTCCTTTATTGATTTTACTTTATTTTATTTTATTGTTAAAATGTTGTACAGAGGGGTTACAGTTACATGAGTAAGGCAATGAGCACATTGCCTGTTGATCATTATTACCTCTTTCCTTCCTTGTTGTTGTGCCACTAACCCTTCCCTCCCCCAGTTCCCACCTTCCTTTCTCCCCATTCTTTGCAGCATGAAGTTGTAAGGTTCATTTCCAACAAAGTCTTATTGGTATCTGTGTTGCAATGGGTCATCCTGTGTCCTTGTTTCAGCGTTTTGTAATTCCCTTTACCCTCCCCAGATTAGACATGTATATACAAGATGCAGGGTATCAAAATCAAGTACAGTGACAAAAGAGGATATTCCATAGGGGAAAGAACATACTAAGGAGGGCTGGGAAGGTGGCTCAGTGGTAGAGCACTTGCCTTGCATGTTCGAGGCCCTGGGTTCGATTCCTCAGCCAGAAGTGGCACTGTGGCTCAAGTGGTAGACTGCTAGCCTTGAGCTGAAGAGCTGAGGGACAGTGCCCCCGCCCAGAGTTCAGACCCCACGAATGGACCGCCCCCCCCCAAAAAAAAGAACATACTGGGGAAACAACAACAACAAAAATGAATAAAATGACATTGTACATTTATAACAGTAACAATAGAGACCGAACTCCCAAACATGTCCCTTATTACCAAGCTAGTTATTGCAATTCATGTCCTTATCATTTTTGGAACTTCACTAAAATGTTTTTTGGCCTTCCATGTGGACTTATATGTTCAATTTTTCCTAAATCTATCTATTCCTAAGATACCAGCCAGCTCTCTTCTGAAGCCAAAAAGCAGCCTTCTACAGCTTGGTTCCAAATCACTTGTATTTTTTCTTTGTACTAAGAATACTTATTCAAGCCCAGTGCTGTTGGCACATTTTATAATTGTAGCTACTCAGGAAGCTGAAATGAGGATCGTGGTTCAAAGCCAGCCTGGGCAGAAAAAGTCCATGTGACTCTTATCTCCAATAAACCACCAGAAAACCAGAAGTGGTGCCATGGCTCAAGTGGTAGAGATCTAGCCTTGAGCTGAATAGATGAGTGACAGCGCCCAGGTCCAGAGTTCAAGGCCCACGACCACCACCAGCAACAACAACAACATGGACCAAAGGGTCCTACCCATAATACCTTCCTTCTACAGCAAATCACACAACCTCCAAAATCCACATAATTGAATCATTTAAAGACAAATGATGAAGCAACGTCTTCATTTGTAGAAATACATACTTGCGACAAGGATGGAAAAGGCACTGAGACCCAAAGGAAGATTCCATAGATAAAGGAATGTGTCCCACACACTTCCAACTATAAATCTGGGAAATCAGTCATCTTTGTCATACTAATAAAAACCACATAAAAGCTAACTGTGGAATTCAAAAGGATTGCATGAGAACAAGTGTTCATTGTGACAGCACAGTAACTTCAGTTCAAATTATTATGTTTCTCTTTCCTTGTCTTTTCCCACCTCATTCTTGAATTCTGAAGGTGAGATTCTGGGGAGCCAGTTCCCTTTGGTCCAGTAATTAATGAAAGTGAACAGGTGATTGGAGATTCAATTTCTTCACATATTTATTGGATTCTCATTTTTTATTAAGATTATGGAGAAATAATGTGATTGCAAAACACAAGAAAGTCTTAACTTTTCCACTAATTTCTAAAATGCCTGCTGTAAGAACAACAAAATTAATGAAAGAAACAACAATATAAAGCTATTTGTGGTGTGTTGATACCAGGAGAAATTGAAATGTCACATATAAATACCAAATTACATTTACAAAGCACAAACCCTAATTCTTCACTGAGCTAATGTGATAATTAAACATTTATATTTTCTAACAAAATCACCATTGAGAATACCACAGTCAATTTCATTCAAAGAAGCAAAGCTGCAAAGAACTGCTAAAATTTTTACCTATTCTTTCCTGGAGTTGAGAAGGTTGACTCTGCTGACGTTGACTGTTTGATCCTCTTCCTCTTCACAAATAAGTGTGCCTATGTAGAACAATTTATACCTATACCTTAACTTTATAGGTGTCTAGCCTTTCTGGTTGGATCTTCAGTCTGAGTACCACCTACAGAGCATATATAGTTTATGAACATGGACCATGCCTTAACAAGCAAAAACATGCTCTAAAACAGTTCTAACAGAAACATCTGTGATAATGGAAATATTCTATATATGCATTGTCTAACACACTAGCCACTGGCAATATGCGATTAATGAATCTCAAATGTGAATAGTTTCTGAAAAATTAATTCTTCCAATTTCAGTTAAATGAAATTTTAAATCATAAGATTCATCTACTCACTGTTATCTGAACAGCTCAGGTTCCAAATAAGGAAGCTGAAGTTCTCACAAAGATGATGATAAAATATAATCCAAGTGAAGAAGTTTCCATTAGATACTAACTGAATGCCAATGAATTATCTGAGCTTTCCTGTCTTATAGAATTGAGCCATCACTCACCTAGATTGACAGCTGGGAGGAAAGGGGTGGGAGATAAACATAAGCTACTTGGGATACTGAGAATTGCTCCTTGAAGATGAGGGTTATGCATGAATATTTTCTATATTTAGTAGACAGCAAAGTGTGTGGAATCCTGTAGGTAGAAAAATAATGATTGTATTTCAATCAAACAGGTGATCTGTTTATCAAAATGGGAGAGAAGTCAGACAGGTGAATTCTATAAATATGCAAACTATATAGAGAAATTTTGCTATGTTCTATTCCATGATAGGCCCTGGCATAAACGTTGGCACTTTGTACATACTCTGTAAATACTCACACACTAAAAAACAGAAATGTAATCCTTTATTACTGCTAAAATACATAGAATATCTTCATAATATATATTCGTGGGCCTATTTTTTTCTCTTAATTTCTTCCACACCTACATTAAGAAATGGCTCTAAGAGAAAAGCTTCTAAATGTGTTAAATTTGAATTCCATCAATTTCTTTTGTTAAATTGTACTCTAGATAGGATTGAAGCCTTCGGGTTAGAAAAATAGTAAGTATTCTCAACAAATTGTCATGCCTCATTTTTAAGGGGAGCTATGCCTTTATTAGGAAAAATATGTATTGGTCTTGGTAGCCAGGAACATTCAAGAAACAAAAGAAAAAGAACAATTCCATGGCAGTCTCAAGTGTTTGCATATCTTCAAGGGAACACTAGCTGCTCTATATTCCGTAGTATATTTGCAAGCTTTTTCTAAGCTATTGTCATCCTCCAGAGTAAAGTTCAGGCATGCCTATTGCTCATTATAAAGATCGCAGTTGCTCAAACTCAGAACCCATTGTTTGTATAAGCTTCACATGGCTATCTTTACTTCACTCAGTGGCACTGAGGGATGAGAGATACACTTGAAATTTGTAAATATACACATACACACATATCTCACTGGCTTTCACTATTACTGTAAAAATTAAGACCTTTTTTCTCTGACCCAAGAGCATCATAAATCGTCTAGCATCCATTAAAGTGTGACAAGTTCATTATTAACTTGTAAGTAGGTTAAATCTCTAGCTTCACACAATTCTAAATACTCATATGAAGAAAAATACATACCAAGAGTTTTGGTGTGCTTCTATATTACGAAGCTCTCAATATTCATCTTATTTGCCTGGAGGAGGCAAAAAATGCTTGATAGGAAATGTACTCATTACCTTGACATGTAACTGTAACCCCTTTGTACAGTATTCTTACAATCAAATATGTACAAAAAGGAAAAAAAAGAAATTGGAAGTCACGTATTTCCATTAAAACTAACTAAATTTAAGGCCTGTAACTTTCTACAGGTTTTTAAGGACCAAATAAGATGTGGATATGCCCCAAGGCCTTTACGAAAAGCTAAGGGAGAGATATTCAAAAGTGGCAGTAGATAGGTGACCAGAGCGTAATTATGTAGCTTTACTTCACTGTTACCATAGCAGGAGTTCAAATCAATATGATGGTTCGTAGTTACAGGACCAGAAGACATACTGGAAATTGACATCAATGAAGGGTCATTCATTGTTGGAAAACATAAATCAGGATGCACCAAAGGTTGCAATCAACAGTGTCCAAAAAAGCAACACAGAAAGGGATAAAGTTATTGCAAGTATATATTTGATAAGTGGTTCACATCAAGAATATATAAAAAACGGGGCTGAGAAGGTGGCTCAGTGGTAAAGCGCTTGCCTCGCATGCATGAGGCCCTGGGTTCAATTTCTCAGCACCACATAAGCAAAAAGGAAAAAAAGCAGGAAGTGGCACTGTGGCTCAAGTGGTAGAGCGCTAGCCTTGAGCTGAAGAGCTGAGGGACAGCGCCCAGGCCCAGAGTTCAGGCCCCATGACCGGAACCAAAAAAAGAAAAATAAAGAATATATAAAAAACATCATTGCAATGACACACAACCTGATTTTACAATGTGCAAAGAACTCAGATGTTTCTCCAGAGAAGACAAACTGTTAACAAGCCCACGAAGAAGGTGTTTAACATCATTAATCACCACTAAAGTGTAAGTCAAAATAATGAAGAAAATAACTACTTCATATGAATTAGGTAGGATAACTACAAAAAAATAAAGTAACAATATTGACAAAAGTGTGGTAAAATTGGAACAGTTCTATGGGAAACAGAATGGCATCTTTTCAAACAATTAAAAACAGGATTATTCATACCTATAATCCTAACCACTCAGGACAGGAGGCTGAAATGCAAGGATCACGGTTCATAGACAGCCTGGGCAGAAAACTAAAAGAGGATCTGTCGTTTAAAGTGGTAGAACTCTAGCCTTGAGGAAAAGTTCAGGGACAGTGAGTTGGCCCTGAGGTCAAGCCCCATGACACAAAAATTTAAAAGAAAAGAAAAAAAAGAGAGTTTTCATGTGATCCAGTGACTACAATTCTGGGCATACACTCTAAACATCTAAAAGCAAGGACTGGAAGAGGTCTTGTACACTCATATTCATTTTGTATAATACTCAAAACATGGAGGCAATCCAGTGGCCATCAACAAATGAATAGTTAAAGCAAATGTGGTTTATACATACAGTGGTATATTATTTCAACTTCAAAAAGAATTATGGGGCTGGGAAGGTGGCTCAGTGGTAGAGCGCTTGCCTTTCATTCATGAGGCTCTGGGTTCGATTCTTTAGGACCACATAAGCAAAAAGAAAAAAGCCAGAAGTGGCGTTGTGGCTCAAGTGGTAGAGTGCTAACCTTGAGCTGAAGAGCTGAGGGACAGGGACCAGGCCCAGAATTCAGGCCCCACGACTGGACCCCCCCCCCAAAAAAAAGAATTATGTGACATATACTATATTATGGATGACTCTTTGGAACACTGCTAAGTGAAATAAGCCAGTCATAAAAAGATCAAATATTACATGATTATACTTATATCAGTAGTTACATAGAACAGTCTAATTGATAGAGAAAGGAAACAAAATCATACTTGATGTATACCTTGAAGCAGAGGAGAGTGGAAAATTGTTTTAATAAATAAAGAATTTGAATCTTAGAGGATGTAAAGAGTGTGGACATTGAGATTGTACAATATTGTAAATGCACTTATTACTACTATGTTATATTCTTAAAATGATTTAAAAAACCTGGGAGAGAATTATGAAGGGGTTAAGCATAATCATGGTACATTGTATGCCTATGTGGATATATCAAAATGAAAAAATCCACTTATTTAAGTAGGTAATGCTAATAGAATTGAAAAAAGAAAATAAATTTTAAGTTAAGTGTGCAAGTTTATGTCAGAGGGCTTTGCTTCTTCAAAACAGCAATTTAGATATCCAATTTATCTGTTCACATATTGTTGATGGGACATCACAATGTACAGTGCCCTGTGAGTAACAAGTGCTTATGTGCCACTCAGAGGGAGTTAAACCACTTCATCTGGGTAGTTATGGATAAAAGGTAATGGTTGGAACTGGCTCCAACATGGTGGGGATGAATGATGCAGCAAAAAATACACACCCTTTTCCCATGAAGCTTTAGGTGCTAACACACTTTTTCTGAATATGGTCTGGGGAGTGCCCCTATACTTCCCATCCAATCAAAAGTGCTTTCTGTGCTTGTGCTCTGAGATGGGGCATCCAATAAGGAAAAATTCCATACTTATGTTCTGAGACTAGGAAACCAATTATGAGACAATATGTCCCTCTTTACTCTGGGGAGTCTGTTTCACTGCTCTGTTTTTGCTTTGAGGTAGAGACTGTTGCACTGCTCTTTTTTCACTTTGAAGAAAAACTGCTTTAAAACCTGTTCTGCTCTCTAATTCTTTAAAGAAAACAAACCCGAGACATAGACAATACTGTTATTCTGAAGATGTTGAGGGCAGGGAAGCATTGACCTTCAGCTTTGAGACTATATTTAGATTAGAATTTGATAAGTTAGGTGCTGTGGTTTCAGATTAATCTGAACCAGGCTAATGTCTGCATTTTCTCAATTTTTCAACTAGAATCTCTAAAGTATTAGGAAAAAAAGGAAACAAACAAATAAAAAACAACAAGAACCTGATATTAGGCAAGCAAAGGCTCCAGAAATTCTCAGATTTCTTCCTTTTTTCTTGTATGAATCTAATAAATGAAAATTAATGCAGCAAACTAGCATGTTTAAGGTGTTAAAGTCTGTAGAATGAGGTTTCTTTTCTTCCTCTTATTCAGAGATAGAAATTGATCTATTCTAAAGCCAGAGGATATGTTTTCTTCACAAGCTAGATCAGGTTCGCTGAATTTTGCTTTCTTAAAAATTGCCTAACTCCTATAAGAGAGAATTGAAGACTGCTAGGCAGGTGGGATTGAGTGTGAGATGTGGGAAGTGTTCTCATACTCTGCATCTAGAGGGCTAGAAAATATGATGATCTGCTCGCTGCCTCAAGCAATTCAGAAAGTGGCTCACAGTTTCTAAAACTTACTTCCAAACTTTCACCTTCTCCTTCCCACCAAGAATTCCCCCTCAGGCTTCTTGCCATAGTGTCTTCACAGCTTAGAACTGCTTCGCCTCAGAAATGTGGCATCAGAAGTGTGCCCTGTGGTCAGCCAAGCAGCTGGTATCTGACTGATTCATCTATGGCTCTGAAAATGCTGCAGCTCAATCTGTGCTCTGTGCTCAGGGTTCAGTAAGCATGCTTAAGTCCATAGTTACATGCTTTCAGAGAGCAGTCTTTCCTCTTTCTTTAGCGGTAGGAGCACAAGTATAATGAAGCAGCCACACATAACTTTTGGTTTCATAACCACTTGCAGAGGTGAGTTGCCAAAGGGAACCAAGGCAATATGCGAATAAGGTGTTTTCACCTGGAAGCTCATAAGGCTCCATTCCAAAAAGGGAGCTGCTTATAATAAATTCTGTCTGGGAATGGACTGTGTAAGAGTTAGAATAATATTTTTCTCTGAAAATGATGGATTGAGGGAAAGCATTGACTAAGCCTAATCATCTTCCAAAAAGCTATATAACGAAAGTATATCCTGTTACCAAAATCATTCTAGGGACTTGAAGAATAGTTTAACTCATAAAGCACAAGCTGAGTAAGAATTTTCTAACAATTTCTGGCCTGGTTGTCCTGGTTTAGTGGATTGCTCTGAAATTGTTAACCCCTTTCAAAATAACCAGCTGAGCTGCAAAAGAGCCAATAGAGCAAGATTGTGAACACAACTTGTGATCAATACCAGAAGTAGTAACTCATTAGGGGTATAACCTGGGCAGACTTCCCACTCAGAGTGGTTGCTTCCTGTCAATAACATGCCCTTTAACAGAACTAAACTTTGCCATGCTAAGTTCCTTTCGACCTGGTGGTCTTTCTTGGGATATTGGGTTACAGTAGGGGAGTATTCCCAACAATGGGGGACTAGTCCAGGATCCATGTTATGCAAGGGGGATGTAGGGAGACCCTCAGGAGGAGACACATCCTGACTTGTTGAGATAGCTCAAGGTTGGGTTAAACACCATCCGTTGTGGTAAAGGATGCAAAGTGTACCAGCAATTTCAGGAAAGGGCCAAGGAAGCACCTCAATAAAAAGTAATCTCATACATCAGCCATGAGAGGAAAAATTGGAGTAGAGCATACTACCTGGTTGGTTGGGGATTTTAAGGGGCTGAGTGTGTCTTAGGCACAAAGAGAACTTGAGTCTCGATGTGTGTTTTCATTCCCTGGCCCAAGAATAAAAATGTGGGAGCTGGAGAAATCTTCAGTAACGGGAGAGTTAAATATGAGAAGGGTGCACAAGAAACTTACAATAGGGAGTTTTACATGCGTCAAAAACTGAAATCACAAGAGACCTGCTAAAATGGGGAAATAAGAATTCTAGGCCTAAGGAACCTAAGAAAAATGATCTAAGGACCTGCTTCTGATAATCCATAGGGAGAATGTTGACCAAGTTCTGAGAACACTATTATATAAAGGATGATTTTCATTATGGAGCTCCACAATGTGCACGTGTCCAAACAAAAACGTGTTATGAATATGTGCTTGCATTTGTGTGTTTTAAATCTTAAATCCTGAAAGGGGATCTCAAAAAAGTCCTACTCACTAAACTCCCTCAGCTGCCCACTTTGACTCTGAAGCCTGGATTGATCCTCCAGCTGATCCAAGGATGTATGGAATTGAACCTTAGTTTCAGAAGCAGACTCTCTGGGTAGACTTAAAATTCAAGTAAAAAACCAGGTGCCAGTGGCTTGCACTACTCAGGATATGAGAATTAGAGTTCAAAGCCAGCCCAGGCAGGAGAGTCCTTGAGACTCTTACCTCCAGTTAACTACCAACAGTTAGAAGTGGTGCTGTGGCTCAAGTCGTAGGGCTTTTGCCTTGAACTCTGGGCCTGGGTGCTATCCCTGAGCCCTTCAGCTCAAGTCCTATGACAAAGAAAATAATGCTTTGGTGAAATGGGTTAAATGTTCTGCCCACCATTACTCTTAAGATTCTGTGGCACAGAAACCAGAAAAACAAGTGGTCCACTTCCTACTATGATGAATCTCAGATCCTCAAGGGCATGGAGTGCATGATATGTCATTCAAACACGGCCTGGGGAAACTTGTAAGACCCTGCTGATGCTGTTCACAAGAGTATGGATCTAAGACAAAAACCCTATCTTCCCAAGCCAACTATACCCCTTGCTTCTCTAGGTACGGGGAGGGGTAATTGGCATTTCTGGGAAACTTATCAAGATGCAGTGGAATCAAAACCTTGAAGAGATGAGCAGTAATCACTAAATATAGTCAGGGGAGATATCTAATGGTATTGTGGAGGACCAGTGTTGTAGACCTTCCTGGCCAACTAGAGTAGAACCCGTACTTTGGTTCAATTGGCCATCCCTTTCACCCTAGCATTTCATGCAGCTGTCCATTCTCAAACATTTTATACTAGTTAGGAGAGACTCCTTCCCTAGAGGGTCATTCGTATTTCCTAATTACTTAGGTGCTTTTCAGGATCCCCCCTGACAAAGTTTCCAAAAAGTTCAAAGCTTGAAACCTGAAAGCACCTTATGAATCAGTTTTATTCTTATGATTAGTATAAATAAAATATTTTGGGGGTTGGGAATATGGCTTTGTGGAAAATTGTTTTTCCAGCATGCAGGAAGCCCTGGGTTTTATTCCTCGGAACCACATAAACAGAAAAGGCTGGAAGTGGCACTGTAGTTCAACTGGTAGAGTGCTAGCCTTGAGCAGAAGAAGCTCAGGGAGCCCCAGGACTGGCAAAAATAAAATATAGAGTAGAATAAAATCAAAAGAGGTTTGTTATTTATACTAAAAATTTTTTTAATCCATAAACTAAATGCTCTAGTAGGATGGCATGGGAAAACTAGCTGTAGAAACATTATCTGAAAAGGTAAGAGCTTCTGTGGTGATTGGAGACAAAAGTTGCACAAAGAACATTTTTTTCGGGGGGGGGGGTTCCGGTCGTGGGGCCTAAACTCTGGGCTTGGGCACTGTCCCTCAACCCTTCAGCTCAAGGCTAGCGCTCTACCACTTGAGCCACCAGCCACTTCCGGCTTTTTTTCTTTTTAGCTTATGTGGTGCTGAGGAATCAAACCCAGGGCCTCAGGCATGCAAGGCACACACTCTACCACTGAACCACCTTCCCAGCCACTGCACAAAGACCTTAGAAGGTTTGAACATTGGCAAGTGAGTTAACTAAAAACTCAGACGAAGAGCTGGGAAGGTGGTTTAGCGGTAGAGAGCTTGCCTTACATGCATGAACCCCTGGCTTCGATACCTCAGCACCATGTAAGCAGAAAAAGCACTGTGGCTCAAGTGGTAGAAAGCTATCCTCGAGCTGAAGAGCTGAGGGACAGTGTCCAGGCCCAGATTTCAGGCCTCACAACCAACAAATCCAAGAACAAAGAAAAGAAAAAAAGAAAAAAAAATATGGGCACTGGTGGCTCACGCCTGTAATCCTAGCTACTCTGAAGACTAAGATCTGAGGACGGTCATTCAAAGCTAGGCAAGGCAGGTAAATTCTGTGATACTCTTATCACCAAGAAACCACTCAGAAAACTGGAAGTGGTGTTGTGGCTCAAGTGGTAGAGGACTTGCTTTGAGTTGAAGAGCTGAGGGACAGCACCCAGGCAAAGTGTTCAGTTGCAAGACCGACCAAAAAAAAAAAGGCAAGCTACACCTAAAGGGTTTCCTACCAAGAGGGATATGATGCAAATTCATTCTTGGAGCAGACACTCTGTGTATGTATTCCAATTTTGAGTCTACCCAGATACAAATTGAAACTGAATAAGTGAGGTAAATACTGTGGTGATTGTGTCCACAAAAGGACTACTGCTATGACTGTGTGGCAGGGAAGCCACACAAGAGGTCCTATTTGTGCTGTCATGGAGCTCAGACCCCATGTGCATGAAATTCATGATAGATCAGCAAAATGTGATCTGAGACAACTTGGAACACCTTGTTACTCTTCTCAGAAACAAGAGTCTATTTCAAAAATCCCTGAAACTGATCAGCTCTATTCTTTCCAGGTCAACTACCTGGGGAAAATTGGACATTTCTGGGAAACTTACCTGGATGTAGTGAAGGCCAACCCTTTGAGATGAGCAGTAAGTACAAATCATAGCCAGGGGAAATGTCTGGTGGTATTCCAGGAGACTACTATTGGAGATGTTACGGGCCAACTGGAGTGGAATCTGTGCTTTGGTTCCATTGGCCAATCCACACCTGACCATTCTCAAACACCTTAAATTAAGTAAGGAAAGACTTCTTAGTTAGAGGGTCATTCAAACTTCATATTTGCAAAAATAAACTACATATTTACAAATTTCATATTTACTTAGGAGCCCCTGAAAAGTTCCCAAGGAGCTTAAAGCTAGAAACCAGAAACAGCAGCTTAAATTAATTTTATTCTGTTGATCTCCATAACCTATGATCTTCATAATCGAATTATTCCAATATGTGCTTTTATTTATCAGCAGGATTTGTTTATTGGAAATGCCACCATGTAAAAGTAACTAGAAGCCCCTGGTAGGATTGAATGGGAAAAGTTTGGTCTAAATATAATACTTGATCAGATAAGATGGTGATAAGTGAAATGAACCCCAACATAGGGGCACAAGTGCTTTTCTCATTTCTTGCTATTATTTCGAACATAGTTATAATGTTCCATGTAATTTTTGTTTCTTTGTATTCTGTCCCCCCACCCACCCAAAACGGCATAACCACTGTTTCCAATGTTTTTGATGTTGGTGCCCTCCATCTTGTATATAGAGTTCACTAGATTGAGGAGGAAAAGGGGAAAAAACTTAAAGGGGAATACAGGTTGACCCATTATAACAATGAGATGCACAAGACACTGTTGAAAAACAAACTTTACAATTTAGGCAGGGGTCAGGGAGAGTGTATGGAGTAGTTTTGGAGCTAGGAGGTTAGGGATGGTAGGGGACATATAAAGGAGGAGGTAACAATGCTTGATAGGAAATGTATGCTTTACCTTGCTCATGTAACTAACCCCTCTGTACAGTATTTTTACAATAAATATACAAAAATAAAAGAATAAATGTGCTTCAAAGGTAATCTGTGTGGTGGTTGGAGGCCAATGATACAGAAAGACTTACAAGGATTGAATACTGGAAACAAATTACCTAAAAACTGAGATGATGCTGAGTATAATCCTAAATGCTCAGGTGGCTGAATTCTGAGGATCTTTGTTTGAAGCCAACCCAGACAGGAAAGATGAGACTTTTATTTCCAATGAAGGTGCAAAAAAAGATACTACTGGAGTTGTGGCTAAAGTGGTAGCCTTGAGTAAAACTGCTCTGGCACAATGCCCAGAGCATGAAATCAAACCCAAGACTAATCCCCCAGTCACTTATAAAAAAGGTTGTGTGTCTGTGTGTGGTGGCAGATCCCTTTACTAGTTTGATGACAGAATGAGCATTTTAACAATGAGTCATGGTGGCAATATTTACCTCTTTAGTAATTGTTTCCTTAGTAATGTGTGCACAGGTGCTTTATCTCTTCTATAACAGGTTTGGTTCAGTGACTGACTGAAAAACTGCTTTAATCAAACCCTTTTTTAAATCAAAATATCTTATTGGATACTGTTGAATAGGAAAGTCAATGATTATTGTTTGGAAGAAAAGAAAGCAAAATCAGATGAGAGAATTGCAGAAGTTAAATCTTGAAGTGCTTGACTGATATAAGCACTGCCCTTGTAAAGGTAGTCAAAACCTTACTAATGCTATTTTAGAGAAGTGCTAGGGGCTAGAGACATGGCACTAGTAGTAGAACACCAGCTGAGTAAAAGTTGGTTATTTTTCATATGGCCAGGTGTTCGGATTTGGTTGATTATTAAAGCTTTTGACTAGTTTGAAAGGGGTCAAAATTTTGATCCATCATGAAAGATGATCCCAAAGCTCAAATTCATGGGAGCCAGTGGTGGGCTGCCTAGGCAGTGTGCTTATTCAACTTGGACATGCAACAGGATGCCTTCTGCAGGAGTAAACTTTGCCTTGCTGAGATGGTGTTTGTAGGATACCTTAATTGCCCCCGGTATTTCCAACACAGATCTTCTGTGCCATTCATGAGGCATCCTACACATCCAGCCGCCCTGTTGAGCCAACCTCCTGGATGGTCTAAACATGCCATTCCTGGTAGCTGATAATGGAACTAGGTATAAAGTTAATCTGCAACATCAGGAAGAGCTACAAACAGACACACTCAGAAGCAAGCAACTTCATGCATTGGCCTTGCTAGAAAAAAATGAAACTATGTATCCTGCTTTGGTACTTGTGTCTTTGTAGGGATGGTGTATGAGAGAAGTGTCTTAGATTCAGGCTCTTAAATTCTTTCTGTCTAAGAGTCTTGATCTGCAAATTCATTTGTCCAGCTAGGAAGAGTGAAAAGTTGGAGATGGAGTCATCTCTGAGAAAAATCTCTAATAATGGAGTTGAGAAAAGGGAAGAACGAGAAACACAGTCTGAAGTGAAAAGTGTACCAAAAAATCTTACTCCCATTACAGCATGTCTCTGTGATTTAAGAATTCTAAACCTACAAGGCCACACTAAAGCTACCAGCACAACTATGTTTATTGCAGCATTATTTACCATAGCTAAGACATGGAACCAACCCAGATGCCCCTCAGTAGATGAATGGATCAAGAAGATGTGGTATATATACACAATGGAATTCTATGCCTCCATCAGAAAGAATGACATTTCCCCATTTGTTAGGAAATGGAAAGGCTTGGAAAAAATTATATTAAGTGAAGTAAGCCAGGCCCAAAGAAACATAGGTCCCATGGTTTCCCTTATTTGCAATATCTAGTATAGGTATGAGTCAAGCGGAAAAAGTCAGATAATGTGATGTTAGGAAAACGAAACCTCAAATATGTATTTTAATGTTTTTGTTTCTTTCATGCATGTGTTTCTAACGCATTTATAAGATTATTTCTTTGTTGCTTTGTATGTCCCTCCCCCACAGTGTAACCCCCGCTTTCACTATATTTGATGTCAGTATAACATGTGGAGGAGATGGGGACAAACAAGTCGTTTAAGGATTCAGGTGGACCTGTTGCAACAATGAGAAGTACAAAATGTCATGTCAAAACCAGCTTTACAATGTCGGTGGGGGGGGGTATGATTGGGTGGGAGGGAGGGGGGAGGCTGGGAAGGGAGGTGAAGGGTAAACAAAGGAGGAGGCTGCAATGCTTGGTAAGAAATGTATGCATTATCCTGCCCATGTAATTGTAACCCCTCTGTACAGTATGTTCTCAAATAAAATAAAATAAAATTAAAAAAAAAAAATTCTAAACCTAGGAAGCTCAAGAAAATTGGAGCTAAAAAGCCTCCCTCAGACATTCTTAATATTGTCTTCTTTTAGGGAGAATGTGGGGAAAGCTATGAAAATATGTGTTAAGGCTCATTTTTATTTTTGAGCTCTAATTTTCATGTTCACTTGTTAAACTAAATCCTCTATATGCCTGTCTCTGTGTAAATACTCATCAACATGAAATATAAAGTGATTTTGATAAAAAATAAAAATGACTCAGAAGAAATTATAAATACAAAACAATCTTCTCAGAAGCAAACTCTCAGAGATATTTCATGACTTTGACAAGGATAAAGTGGGTGAAGTTAGTATAAATTTAGAAGTATGACAATGCACAAAAACATAACAAGATACTCATATATTTCATTATATAACCCAAAGCAGAAAGCAAATGTTGTTTAGATGATTTTTAAAATCCAGTCTCTCAGGTACTGGGAAGGTGGCTCAATGGTAGAGTGCCTGCCTTGCATGCATGAGACCTTGGGTTTTTTTTCGCAGCATCACATAAGCAGAAAAAGTTGGAAGTGCTGCTGTGGCTCAAGTGGTATCACTAGCCTTGAGCTGAGGGACAACACCCAGGCCCCAGAGTTCAAGCCCCATGTCCAACAAAATAAAAATAAAAACAAAACAAAACAAAGTCTCTCACTTTTCTGGCTTCAACATTGTAATAACTCCGCTTCAGCCTAGGGCTAATATTTTAGGTGTGGACATGTATCAACACTCCTGAATCAGACTCTACTTGATCATTTTTTAAATACATATTTTGTTCTTAATTTCCCTCTTTATAAATTCACATGCACCTATAAAAAATGGTGTGGCCATCCCAATACCCTTCTCAAAGTACCTCCTAATGACAACTTACAAAAAGTTGTATTATATTACAAGGAAAACAATGCTACAAATAAAGAAAACCAATAATTAAATAATAATGATTAATAAAATAAAAAACAAAACAATTATCATTTTTTCAGTTTTTGAAGTGTACTACAAATTAGATTTTATTATTGTCATATTTCTTTACATTTAACACTGGCTAAGATTATGACGTTCAACAAGAATTTTATAGGCTATGAGTAGTGTTTAAATCACCCACTAAGATGACCATTTATAGTTCATCTCATAATTTGTATATGGCTTATATCATCATTTGTTCCTCACTAACATATAAAGTAAGGAAGGCCTACAGTTTTAACAGAAACTGTGTAGATAACATAGTCAACTCTTTATTCTGCTCCTTTACACAAAGACTTTGCAACTTCTCATTAGTAAGGTTTCAATAAACTCTGAAATGTACATACTTAGTAGTAGTTATGTTGCTACCATAAATCTTAAATACTTTATAGAAAAGTATTATGACCTGCCAAACAGTCCCAGTTTTGGCATATATAAGCAAATTCCCAAAATTAAATATATTTAAAACATTAAATATTTTAACAAAGCTTAACACTTGCTGCAGTGTTCGTTATGACAGGTCCCTTGTATAGAATAATTGAATTCCTCCTCCTACACATCTCTTGAACAACAAATATCTGGAATTATTTTGTTTTTGACATGTCAATCTTGATTTTTTCTTAAATGTGTACTTATGTAAGAAGTACATGGTTCTAAAATTTCATGACAATTCTTTTAAACTTACGTTTTGTTGTATTGTCTAGTTTAAGAAAATCAATTACAATTTATATATAAAAAATGTTCTTTGCTCAATTCAGCATCACATACACTAACATTGGAATGATACAGAGATTAGCTGGCCCCTGTGCAAGGATGACAGGCAAATTTCTGAAGCATTCCATCGCCCAATTTGTTAGGAAATGGAAAGACTTGGAAAAAAATTATTAAGTGAAGTAAGCCAAGTCCAAAGAAACGTAGGTCCCATGGTTTCTCTAATTTTCAACAACTAATATATGTCTGGGATAAGCAGAAAAGGTCAAAAGTTATGTGTATATGACCAGATAAGATTGTGTTAAGGGAAATGAACCCCAAGTTAGGGACACAAGTGGTTTTTTTTTTCTTGCTATTTTTTCTTACATACTTATGACGTGCAGTGTGTTTTTTTTTGTTTCTTTATATGTTCCTCCCCCATGCTATAACACCTGTTTCACTGTATTTGAAGTTGGTTTGCCTACATCTTGTTTATACTCCCCTCTAATTTTTTGAGAGGAAGGACAAAAAAAACCAAAATGCTTAACTAGGGATACAGGTTGACCCATGTAACAATGAGATGCACAATACACTATGTTGTAAAGTGAACTTTACAATTGAGGCCGGGAAATGGAGGGGGTTAATGGACTTTTGGAGGTGGGAGGGAAGGGATGGTAGGGGAACAATAAAGGAGGAGGTAACAATGCTTGTTAGGAAATGTACTCATTACCTTGCTCATGTAATTGTTACCCCTCTGTACAATATTTTTAAAATAAAAATGTATAAAAATGTTCTGAGATGGAAGAGTTTATTTCCTTTATTTTACTCATATAATTTCGTTAGCAAAGAAATTCATGCAAAACTCCGATATGAAGGTAATTTGAATAAATATGTTTGTGAACACACGCATGTGCTTAAGCACTTGCATGTGTGTTGGCGTGCTCAGAGTTTCAAATCAGGGCTTCAAGTCTTGCAAGGCCTTTTCTCTCTAGACTGGTGTGCTAATAAATGAGCTACATCTCCATTCTTGGCCCTTTGCTAGTTCATTAAAATTTTTGAAAAATAATCTCATGAATTTCATTTGCCCTGATTGGGTTTCAACTGTTATCCACAGATCTCAGGCTCCTGAGTAGATATCCCAAGTAGTTAGGATTACAGGTCTGACAAACCAGCAAAGACTTTCAGAATAACGTTAAAAGTAGAAGAAAATTTACTTCAGAGGGGCATGTTTTAGCATCTCCAATTTTAAAGCATTTTGGAGTGATTATTTATGATTTTTTAAATTTTTGGTTACTTATAAGAAAGTAGATGATGATATTTAAAAGTTTTAGTACTTTTTAAAAAGGATACTGGAATTGTGGGACAGAAGAAATTTGCCTCTCTTTGGACCTCAATGTATAAGCTCAGCTCTGAGCATGATAACCCAATGTCACCAACACAATCTGTGTTGAAGACAAATGTGACAGAAAACAATCACCATGGGCAATATGAATATTGAATTGAGAGTGTCATAGAATGGAGAGATTTTATCTACCTTTTGTGTATTGCTGAAAGACTTTTGGAAACTTTGACTCATTTCCTTCCTCACTGTGTGTGTCTTTAGGTCATGCACTTACTGCCTTTAATTACAATTCTTCCCAACACTAAAATGGTAATAACATTAGCATTATAGCAAATGTTATCTTAACAATTAAGGGAATAAAACTTGTGAAATACTTAACATAAACTTCTAGGAATGAGCTTTGAGTTTAGCCAGCATTCTTTCTAAAATACTAAATAGAATGTGATAAGTAGTACACAAACCATTACATGTAGTTAGCAACCAGAAGTAATATCTATTGATCATGCTCTGCTTCCAAGGAAGCCAGGTGGATAACTTCTCTTGCTGTAAATCAAACTGGTTATCTTATGTCTTGATAGTGTAAAAATATCAGGGACAGAATGATGAAAGAATGTTGTAGACTGAGATGAAATCCATATGAAAATGTGCAAAACGGATAAAACAAAAAATTATCTGAGGAGTATATTGTGTTTTACAACATTTAAGTTACATCGCAAAGATAAAGAAGAGATAGAAGAATAAATTCATTTTTTTGTTGTCCCATCATAGGTCCTTAAAAGGATTAACTCTTTCTCATTCTTATACAGGCATCATCGGATGAGAGGAACTGTATTTTTTTTTTGGTTTGCTTACTTCCATTTATTCTTCAGTTTGAAATCTGAGCTACTTGAGACTGAAAGAAACCAAGGGAAATTAGACAAACAGGCTTTGGAAAGAACAATCAATGTAAAATAAATAAACTACAGCCTTGTAACAGGTCTAACTAAATTGAGTTATATACTGTCAATTGTTAGCACAAAATGATTTAAGCAATACCATGTTATTAAAAACTGAAAAATGTTAGGAGTTGCTACATTTTTTTTCTTTCATACTACGTTGAATTGATAATTGATCTAATTTAGCGAGATTAAAGATGAGATTAACAGAAACTGGATCAAAAATGGACAAAAGGTTTGAATAGACATGTTCTCAATAAAGCCCTGAAAATTGCCTGTGGGTTTACAAAGTTGTGTTTAATACAACTTTAATGCTGCCTTAATGCTTTTTGATTAGAAGTCATTAGAGAAATATAATTCAAAATTACTATGATACAACTTCATAACTATTATAACTTATCAAAAAATTAATGGAACCAGTTATGGTGGTAAAGGCTTGTAATTCCAAGCATTTAGGAGGTTGGATTTAAGTCTAAGGCCAGTCTAGGGTAATGCAGATAGTAAAAACCTGCCCTTTAGTACCTTTGAAGAAAAGGTAATAATGTTGGTGAGAGTGTGGAGAAAAGGAAATTATCTACACTATTGGTCAAAAAACAGGTTAGTATTCTTGTTGTAGAAAGTAGTATGCAAGTTTCTAAAGAAATCCAAAGTTGAGATATCATGTGACCCACCAATCATGTGATTATTTCTCTCTAGGTAACTCGAAAATAAATCTGTAGTTCATTGTTATTCACATTATTCACAAGAGCAGCCAAGATATAAGTCAATGTTCAGTGTTCAACTGCAGACTATTAAAGCAACTGTGGTACAAGCACAAATATCTTTTTCTGTTTCATCCTTAAAATAACAAGAGACTGCTCCCATTAGCCACAACTTACAATGACCTAAAAAATGTATTGGAAATGAAGAAAAATATTGTGTTCTGATCTTTGTAAACACACACACACACTCACATACACACACACACACACACACACACACACACACACACACACACACACACACACACACACACACCAACCTCAAATATTAAGACAGAATTTTTTTTTAAGTAAAGCAAAGTGGAACATCTAGGGCATTTAGTTCACAATGTAGAAGATACTAGATATACAGTATGAGGTATAGAGTTGAAATGTACATGAGAATACAGGGGACAACATTGGCCTTACATAGGAATGAAGCTAAATAAGTAGGAGTTGTTCTTCCTAGTAAGGGTTGCTCTTTTAGTTGTTCTTCTTTCAGTAATGGATAAGATGAACGTAATTTTTTCAATATACCTGCCTGTTTGCAGAAATGATAACAAACAATATAGCAATAATGTTGCACGCTCAACATAGAACAAACTGTCAAATTAAAATACATGAGATTATCCTTGATGTAAACTAATTATTACAAATAAGGGAAACCATGGGAACTATGTTTTTTTAAGTCTGGCTTATTTCACTTAATATGATTTTTCCCAAGACCTTCATTTTCTTACAAATGAGGTAGTATCTTTCTTTCTGATGGAAGCATAGTATGTGTGTGTATGTGTGTATGTGACTGTGTGTCTCATTTTCTTGATCCATTCATCTACTGAGGGGCATCAGGGTTGATTCCATACCTTAGCTATGGTAAATATTACTGTGATAACCATAATTGTGCTGGTAGCTTTAGTGTGGCCTTGTTTGTGGCCATCTGGTTAAATGCCCAGAAGTAGGATTACTGAGTCATAGGGAGCATTAATGTGTACATCAATTATAATCTTAGTAGATGAGTAGAACAGCTCAATAGCTATGTACATATGACCGTATAAGGTGATTCTAAGTGAAATGAACTCCAAGACATGTTCTTTGTTGTTGTTGTTCTTAATGTACTACATGATTTATTTTTTTCCTTTTTTATGTTTTCCCACATATGGTTTATCCCCTGTAGTCACTGTATTTGATTTTGGTATCATGTGTATTGTAAATATGTTGATCCGAACTGGGGAACGGGAAGGAAAAAAAAATAGTGAGACAAAGGACAAAGGGGGAAACTATGCAACAGTGTTATCACAAAACAATAGCTTGGAAACGATCTTGGGAGGTGCGTTGGTAGGGAAGAGGGAGAAAAATGGGTGAAGGGGTAACAAGATAGAAAATAAATTAATTCATGACCTTAATTATGTAACTATAACCCCTCTGTACATTACCTTGACAATAAAATTAAAAAAAAATATATATGAGAGCAGCAATACAGTCGGTGGGACTAGGGGAAATGCTGTACTATACAAAGAAAAGTATAACAGCTGTGGAGAGCAGCAACTTGACATTAATGTAGGAAGTAATAAACTAGCGTACAGATTTTCAGCCTCATGTCAGTCACTAAAAAGGGAAAACAAAATGCATAATCAGCAAACCAATACAGATAAAATAGAAAAATAAACAATTTAGGTGAAGAGATGACTTGTATCAAGAATAACAAATGACACAATTAGAAAACAATAACAAGATGGTAAGTTTAATAAACATTACCCATAATTCTATTTAATGTTGTTTACATCACAATTTGTTAGAACTATAATTCAAATCACAGTTTAATAGTATATCATTTTAGTAATAGTTTACTTATTATTGATTACTTCATATTGAATGTTTAATATATAATTTTACTTTCTGCAGATATAGAAAAGAAAAAAATGAAACTAATTTTAATTAATTAATGTAATAATTCAAAGTGTATCCTACACTTAGCACTCATCTTAACATGAAAAAATAAATTATTGCACCTCACTCTTGGTATTAGGTGGAAGGGTTCAGCATTGTAGTAAAATTCACACCACACAATACAGGAGGGTATGACTCCTCTAATCTAGCTTAAATTGTGGAAATTTGAATTTTACATGCATGTTTAATTCCTGTCTAGGTGACATCTAAAACATATACAATCATATACATGAGGAGTATTTCAGATGATACTTAAAAGTCACATTCATTAATTAAGTTTTTATTATTTTTTACTAAATAAATATTTAAAGAGAAACTGAATTTCTGAGTAGATGATGGTGTATGTGTGCCAGATTATTCATATTGAGGCTTATTTTATATTTCTGACATTGTTTCTACAGTCGGATTTAAATTTCCATAAGGGGTTAAGTGCATTATATTGGATATATGAAAGTAAACTGAATGTTTATTCCATTAATCTTTTGCCACTTGTCTAATCCCAAAATAATTTATCCATGTGTTTGATGTAATGAAAATAACAACAGATAAAAGCAAAATAAATCACTCTGTAGTAGACAAGTATTTTCACATTTATTTTCATAGTTTGTCCTCTTTTACACTACAGAATATTCTTGGGAAAATGTGCTCCAGGCTGGCCACAACTGCAGAATATTATGGTTTGATGAATCATAAGAGAAGGAAGGAAGGGGACCTTTCTTCCAAAAGTCTGCTCCATGGGATGTGATCTGTTTCATGGTGCTGAATTGGAAATGAACATTTTTCACAGTCAACCGTGAAAAGCCATCTTGATAGACCATTTCTATAAGTGGTTACAGAGGATTATTGATGGCTTTGCAAGGATGCCAGATTGACTCATTTTGAGACAATTAACAGGAATTTAGTTAGCTGTTTCTTTGTATCTTTAGGAGAAAAACTCATTGACTCTAGGTCAGGGGATTATTGGGACCCAGAGAAGCTACTACCTTGAATAGTAATCCTCTAAAACAAACAAACAAACAAAAAAAAACACACAAAACCAACCAACAAACAAAAACTACAGTAAGCACAGCCAGTCAGGTCTGCTATCACAGACTACATGAAGTCAGGCAAAAAACAGAAGCTGAAAGTCATTTAGCTGATCAATAACATATTTTTTATGAGGCAGACTCAAATGAGACTCCAGAGAGTCAGAAAGACTGAACAGAGAGACTAAAATTGATCACACAAAGATTAGAAAGTAAAATTCCTTGTAGAACAAATAAATCATAGAAAGCCTATGCATGTAAGAACAAGGCAGAAAACCAAATTCCAGAAATGCACATTTTCTTAGAGGTCAGCTTAATGAATTATCAATGGAAATCTTTGAATTCATAAATATTTGACCACATGTGGGAGAAGGCTGAAGAGAATGAAAATGTCATTAGTCACATTAGGAAGTAATCAAGCAAAGATTTGTTATAAAAAGAGAAAACAATTATTCCAAAAGTGGGTCTCATTAGTTTTGATGTAACAGTTCTTGATTTAGGTGCTAGCAATTGCCATACAACTGTTCAGTCCCACAGCTGAGTTGATACTGGCTGCAGTATTCCTGCATGAAGGAAAAGAGAAAATTTACAAATGTCTGATGAAATGAGTTGAAGGTGAAGTGTTCTAATAGTGATATATGAGGTGTAGACACAAGTGAAGAGGTGGATTTTCTTTTCTAAAAATCCTCCATTTTTAGCCTGGTGCCAGTGGCTCACAGCTGTAATCCTAGCTAATCATGAAGCTGAGATCTGAGGACTGTGGTTCAAAGACAGCTTGGGCAAGAAAGTCCTTGAGACACTTATCTCCATTTAACCACCAAAAAACCAGAAGTGACACTGTGGCTCAAGAGATAAAGTACCCCACCTTGACTTGAAGAGCTCAGGAACAGTGCCCATGCCAAGACTTCAAGCCCCTTGAACAACAACAACAACAAAATATCCCTTTTCTTGGACTGCCTACATCTTTTCCTAATATTCAACAAAGAAGCCATTTTGTCACCCACTACCTTTAAGTCCTATGCTAGCTATTGCAAATAGAGTGATTTGGTATCTTATGTCAAAGGGTTCATTTTTGTGGAAACAAATGCCAGCAGTGGTAATTTTTTTTCCAGTCCTTGAACTCTGGACCTGGGCACTGAACATGGTTATACTTGTAGCTTTCATGTGAGCTTGTTTGTTAATTTTTGGATTACTGCCCATGTGGGGAATTACTGGGTCTTAAAGGAGATGTATATTTACTCTTTTCAGGAAACTCCGTACTGCATTCCACAGTGTTTGAACAATTTAATTTCCAACCAACAGTGTGATAGAGTACCCAATTGGCTGCATCCATGCCAGCATTTGCTATTGTTAGCTTTCTTCATAATGAACGTTCTAACTGGGAAGAGGTAGAATCTGTCTTGTTTACTTGTAGATACCAAAATTGAATGAATCCATGAAACCTACATTATTTTGTCTGTATTCCTTTCTCTTTTCTCTTAGTAGAATTTTCCCAAGCCTTTCATTTTTCTTAAGACTGGTGAAAAGTTATCCTTTCTAATGGGTGAATAGAATTCTATTGTGTATGTGTGTGTGTGTGTGCGTGTGTGTGTAAGATGACTATAAGCCCATGAGTTCATTTCTAAGCCTTCTGTTTCATCTGTAATTTTGTAATTCCATATTAAATTTGAATTGCTTTCTCGAATGCATTGAAGAATATTGTTGGGATTTTGATAAGTATTGCATTGTTAGTAGTTTGGGGACAGTATTGCAGTTTTCACTATATTAATTCTTAAAACCAGGAGCATTGAAAGACCTTCCATTTCCTTGAATCTCCTTCAGTTTCCCTTTTTATATTTTTAAAGTTTTCACAGTAGAGATCCTTCACATTTTTAGTTAAATTAATTAATTCTCAGTTTTGTTGTTGGTCTTTTGTTTAGATTTGTTTTGATTTTGAGGCTAAGACATATGAGGTTTTTTTTGGGTTTCAGCCTGGTTCATCCCACTGTTGGTAACAGAAAAACTACTGATTTTTGTGGGCTATATACCTTGCTACATTGCCGAAGTTTAACATCACTTTTACTATCTTAAGGCAGGAAGCTATAGGGTCATTTCATCTGTAAAAAAGGATAGGTTTACTTCTTCCCTATTTGGATCCTCTTTATGTTTTTCTCTTCCCTATTGCTTTTGCTAGATAGTCCACAACCATACTGAAGAGTAGTAGAGAGAGTGGACATCCTTGTCTCATTCCTGATTTTAATGTCTCCATACTTTCACTGTTATGTAATTGCTAATTATCATTATCATATACATATTCAGTAGTATATTGAGGAACGTTCCATGCATTCCTAGTTTCTCATAACTTTTTAATCATAAAGGGGTATTGCAGGTTGTTAAAAAGCTATTTCTATATCCAAATAGACAATGATGTGTTTCTTGTCCTGGCTTCCGCTGATGGTTTGTATTGTGTTTACTGACAAGAATATTGAATCCAATTGCATCCTATGCTCAATCCTATTTGATCATACGATGTGATTTTTTTGTTAGTGGCAGAAATTGGTTGGTGAGAATTTTTTAAGAAGTTCTGTATCAATGCTGATCAAAGAACTGGGTTCATAGTTCTCTTTCTTTGGTGAGTCCCTATGTGATTTGGGAAAGAGTCTAATTCTAGCCTCATAGAATATTTTGATATTTCCATTTCTCTTTCTATAACATTGAAGAGTTAGTTCTAACTACTGTAAGTTCTTTGCAGGCCTTAATTTCATGGTAAATTCATTGAGTCCTAGATTTTTTTGGAATGGAAAGTGGTTTATTGACATTTCATTTTCATTACTTATTATGTGTTACCTCTTGGTTCAGATCAAGTATAGGAAAGCATGAATTTCTCCAGGATTCTCCAGGTGATTGGCATACGGTTTTCAAAGTACTCTCTTGTAAACTTCTTAATTTTTTCTTATTTATGTTGTGATGTCTCATTTTTGTCTGTAATTTTCTCTATTTGGGTGAGTTCTCTTTTTTTGGGGGGGGGATTTTATATCATGAAGGTGATATACTGAAGGGTGGGTTACAGTTACATATGTAATGAGTAAATTTTTTGTGTGTGGGGGGGGGTCTGGTCGTGGGGCCTGAACTCTGGGCCTGGGCGCTGTCCCTCAGCTCTTCAGCTCAAGGCTAGTGCTCTACCACTTGAGCCACAGCGCCACTTCTGGTTTTTTTCTTTTTGCCAATGTGGTGCTGAGGAATCGAACCCAGGGCCACAGGCATGCAAGGCAATTGCTCTACCACTGAGCTACCTTCCCACCCCCATGAGTACATTTTTTAACAGTATTACCCCTTCCTCATTTTGTTCTCCTTCCCCCAACCCTGACATCCTACTCCCCCAAAGTTGTGAAGTTCATTTCTAACATATTGTCTGTATATCACTGCTGCTTTGGTTAATCTTTGTCCCACCATTTCTGTGATTTCCCTTCCCTTCCCCAAATCAGATTAATTTATCTATAAGACAAAGGGTACAGAAATAAAAAAAAAAAAAAAACCAGTGACTACAGGGAATAAACCAAAGGTTAAAACTAAATAGAAATAACTAAAAATTGTTCACTATACAATCATTTTGTATCCATGTCTTGGATCACATTTCAATAAGCATCATTTTATATGGTGATATGCATATTGCTATTGAGCTATTGTGAATATCCTAGACATATTCTATTTTTTCCAAATGAGTGAAAACCTGTAGACTCTGATTCTTTGGGTCTCGCTTGTTTGACTTATTATGTTTTCCAAGTGATTCCATTTCCTTACTAATGGGGCAATGTCATTCATTCTGACGGAAGCAAAGAGTTTTGTGAATATATTCGATATTTTCTTGATCCATCATTGCTGGGTCATATAGGAGCTCTATTGAGGAACCTCTATACTTCATTACAGAGTATTTGAACAAGTTTACATTTCTACCAGTAGTGTAGTAATGTTCCTTTTTGGCCACATCCCCACCAGCCCAGCATCTCTTATTATTAGTTTTCTTCATAATGGTCATTTTAACTGGGGTGAGGGTGGAATCTAAATGTTGCTTTGATTTGCATTGCTTTTATGGCCAGAAATGTTGAGTATTTCTTTATGTGTCTTTAGGCCATGCATATTTCTTCTTCAGAGAGGTCTCCCTTTACATCTGTAGCCCACTTATTAAGAGGGTTGTTATTTTTTTTGGAGGATATGTTTTTTGGGTGACATTAACTTTTTGAGCTCTAAATATATTTGAGATATGAGGCCATTGCGCGTTGCAGAGCAGCTAAAGATCTTCTCCCAATCTGTGTGCTTTTTATCTATTTATCTACGTAAGTTCTCATCTTAGTCAGATTTTGTAAGGGTCTGTCAAGTCTGTTAATTTATTTAAAAAACCAATACTGATTTAGTGATTCTTTCTATGTTTTATTTTGTCTTTATTTAGTTATTTCTGATTTAAACTTTTTATTTGTTTCTGTCTATTGCCTTGGGTTAGGGCTTCTTCCTGTTTTCAAGGAGCTTGAGCTACATAATTAAAATATTCATTTGAGATTTCCCCAATTACTTGCTGTAGGCACACAGAGCTATAAATTTTCGTGTAAGTACTGCAAATATCAGAGTAGCTGGTATTTTGTGTGTTCCTTTTTGTTAAATTCTAGAAACTTTCAGATTTCCATTCTAATCCCTTCAGTGTTGCACTGGTCATTCAGTAACTTTTTGTTCAGTCTTCATGGGTTTGAGGGGTTTTTTTTTTGGCTTTAGCTGTTTAATACTAAGTTTGTTCTGTTATGGTCTGACAAGAAATGGGAATTCATTTAATTTTTCTTTCAATTTGGACAGAATTTGTATGTGACATAAGATATTTTCTATTTTGAAGAATCTTCCATGAGCTGCTGCAAAGAATGTATAGTCTGACATTTAATGTATATCATGTAGATGTCTGTAAGGGATAGATGGTCAATGTAGTTATTTATGTCTGCAGTTTCTTGGTTGAGATTTTCCTGCATAACCAATCCATGGAAGGGAATGATGTGTTGAGATGTCTTTTTAGGTTAAATAGTATTTGGTTGATGAAGTGGGATGCTGCAGTATTCAGGGCATTAATATTTAGACTTGTTATATCCTCCTAATGGAGAGTTGCTTTTATCAATATATAAATGTCTCTTCCTACTAACTTTAATTTTAATTCTATTACATCTTATGTTAGTAATTCTGCTGTGGCCTGTTTATGGTCTCCATTTGATTGAAAATTTTCCTTCCAGCTTTTTAGTTTGAGTATGTGTTTGTTTCTGTCAATAAAATGAGTCTCTTTTAGATACTATAACGATGCGTCTTGTTTTTTGATACTAGTATCTAATCTATGTCTTCTATTTGGAAATTTAAGTCCATTGATATTGAGAGTTAAGACTGAGAAATATCTGATAAATCCTGCTATGTTATACATCTGTTGTTAGGAGCTGTGCCTCATCTACTCTTAATATATTTACCTTGTTCTCTAGTAGGGAGCATTTTATATAACCAGTTCCTCTTCTTCTTGACATTCTCTATGTAGGATATATTTGATTAACTTCTATCCTGATAATTTGGTGGACAAACATTGTTTCAAGTTTTCTTTTTCATGAAATATGTTTATATATCCTTTAAATGTAAAGGAGAGTTTGGCTTGGGACCATACTCACGGTTGGTAGTTGTTTACCTTTAATGTTTGTCATATATAATGCCAGGCTCTCTTTTTACCATATCAGCTAAGAAATCTGTATTTATTCTGACTGTATATCCTATATAAATAATGAATCTTTTTTCTATGGCAGCTTTAAGAATCCTTTCCTTGATCATTAATGATCCTCTAATGGATTATGATGTGGTGGTGGATTGTTCAGTTCTAGAATTCTCTTTGGTTTCTATAGCCTTCTCTTCTCTGAATGAGCCTATCTTGCTAGATGTTTGGCATGTTCTCTGCTAGAATTTTGTAATATGCTTCCCATCCATTTATTTTCTTGCTCTTCTCCTTCTTGATACCTATTTCCCTGAAATTTGATCTTCTAACTGAGTTTTGAAGTTCTGGAAAGATCATTTCTTATTTCATGGAGTTTTCCTAAATGATTATCTCCTCTTTCCTATCAGGCCTATTCTGTCTTTGACCCTGAGATTATCTTCTATGTCATCTATTTACTGTGGAGACATTCTACTTTGTTTTTTATTTCCCTGTCTTCTAATTGGTCATTTTTAGGGGTTCTATCCTATTAATGCTTTGTTTTAGGTCTTGCATGGACTTTCTGTACATTTTTATCTTTGGGTGGGGGAGTTGCAAGGGTTGTTTTCTTAGCTCTGTCTTCTCTCATATCTTTTAACTAGGCATCCATTTTATTCTTGGACTCCTTTGTATTTTCAGAATTTATTTATCTTTCTGTTTGTAGTCTCCGTGAATTATTTTTCTAATGATTGGTTGGTCTCATCTTGTTCACAAATTTTCTTGTAGAGGTTTTCTATCATTCCATTATTCACATTTTTCAGCCATATATGTAATGTATTTTGGTAAATATCTTCTAGATCCTTGATTGTCTGTTCTAATGCCTGGTTATTTACTGTGTGAATTATACTACTTTGACATCACTTTTCTTGTATTTTTCTGATTTGTTCTGTCCATTTGGAGGTTTTCTTTTTGGGGGATCTATGATCTTAATAGGTAAATCTCTATGTTCTTGGTTGATTTGCAAGTGTTGGTTTAGTCTTCTGTTGTGATTTGCTTTTCTGGAATTAGGTTTTTGTTTCGACCATTAAGTGTAGGAGTAGAAACCAGTTGTGATGAGATGTTGTGATGATCAAACTTGTGGTTCCAGTGACAGTTCGGACTGTCCAGTGGTATGGTGGATTGTCTCTCTGAATGGATGTGGTTTTCTCTCATGTACATTTCTGTTCCTGCTTTCTTCCATGTTACCTTTTTATTTTCACACTGCAAATGAGTTTTTGAAAATGTTAGCCAAAACAGTCACAGCAGTCACCTGCCTGGCTGGACACCTTTTCATAGATTTCTGTTTCCTTGTGAAAACAGTTTAAAATCTTCTTTTGAATTGTATATTATAGCTGACTTGGTGCGACCCTCTAGAAGAGGAGTACCTGCTAGGATACTAAATCTCTATTTTATCAGAGAGAGCTAGAGTAAACTTCTGTTGATCTTCTGCCATTGTTTTTCTCTTCCTCAGATTTATTTTTTACATTGTGGACTTTTTCACATAATTTAGGGTTTCTGATTTTTGTATCAGGTTATTTTTGTTTTTCTCTTTGTGTTACTTTGAGATAGTGATTTCAGGCTTGTATTAAGAGACAGTAAATTATTAAATGTATGTTAATATATTGAAAGAAAGAGAGTGAATATTTTAACATATTTGCTACACAAGTAAATTAATATTAACCAAAGCTAATTCAAATAATTACTGATGTACAATTCTGAGGATTAGTATAGTACTCTTTGATATATTGGAGGAAAAGACTTTAGACTCATTGCAACTGAACACTTACTAAACTAAACTTTCTTCTTCAGAAAAACAAAAGCTCCATTTCTTTCATATTAGCATTATAAAATCATAATAGCTGCATGTTGAATTGTTTTCCTCTGCTATTTTCTATTCCATTCTTCATCCATTAGGTATCTAGGGCTTTGAATGACCAAAGCTTTAATACCTATATTGTTTATATTGTGATGTAAATCTCAGTAATATAAATATGAATTTATCTTTGAGTCTCATCTTGAGCTATATTCATACGAAAATTATGCAAGAAACCTGACTTTTTTACTCTTTTCTATGGTTTAATCAATAAATCCATTCTCCTTAGAAATAAGTTCTCATCTTTTATATTGCTCCAGTAAACATCATGTATTTGTAGTACTTTTACTGAAGTACACATAAAGATTGGAATAGGAAGATACCTTCCCCATTATCACTTTAAATTAAATGCTTGGGGACTATTTTATTTGTAAAAAATTAAAAAGTGTAATGCACATGTTTTCAATAAATTTCAGTAAAATGTATTTTATTGAAAAATATATTTCTTAGAGATATTTTTGCTGCATAATGGACCCATTGCTACAATGAGATGTACGAGATGTTATGTCCAAAAACGAACTTTCCAACTTTGGCTGGGGATGGGGGGTGGAGATGGGAAGGGATGGGAAGGGGAAACAAAGGAGGCAAAAATTCTTGATAAGAAATGAACTCATTAAATTGCCCATGTAATTGTAACCCCTCTGTACGGTATTTTCACAATTAAAATAATAATGATAAAAATATTTAGTTTCAAAATGCAAGTAAAATTTAGACCTTCACGCTGAGCAAGAGATAAGATAAATGTGAAATAGAGGCTTGCTATTAACATTATAATTCAGTCATATGTAGGCGTAGGATTAGTAAAGGTGTTGCAGTTAGAGTTGTTCTTAGGATGAGAAAAAGATGTAAGATATAGTGTAAAACTGCAACAAATTTAAGAAGAATGAATGACATCAAAGTAAGAATGAATGAAAACCAGTGTCGTGTTACTTTAAAAATTCAGATATAATTTGGTTTAAAGTGTGAGTTACTGTTTTAGTTCTTGTTAGGATTAAAGAAAGATAAGCTTTAAGGTAAAATTTAGTTTTCCTCTAAGAAGTAGAAGTAAAAAAATGTGTGATTAAATAAAATAGAGACAATTTTCCTTACATTAACCATTTGGTGTTAATTCAGATTGTGATTAGGATTAGGTTTCATGTTAAAGGGGGTTGAGGATAGAGTAAATAAATAGATTAAACTGGTGGCTTACACCTATTATCCTCAGGAAGCTGATTTCTGAGGAAAAATCCAGCCTGGGCAGGAAAGTCTGTGAGAATTTTATCTCCAATTATTCACCAGAAAACCAGAAAGTAGTTATGTGGCTCAAGAGGTAAAGTGCATACCTTGAGCGAAAGAACTCTGGGATCATGCCCATGCCTAGAACTCAGGGATTATGCCTAGGCCCAGAGATCAGGCCCCACGAACAACAAAAAGAAAAAAAAAAGGAATGAGATAAATGTTAAGTAAATCTGACCTTATTTTAGGTTCTAGGACTTCAGGAAATGCTGGGATAATGGAAATACAATGTATTTCATTAGATCAGGATTTGAGGAAATGGGTATGATGATTCCTCTTATGGAACAAGATAGATTCAGGATAAGAGTGAGAAAATCTATAAGGTTTTGGAAAAGCTGCAACTTATTTCAAGAATTCCAAGGTGAATTTCAGTTAGAATAACACAAAATGAGCATTTTTCATAAAATTTAGAATTGGGATGGCATTATTGTCATGGTTATGGTTAGGATTCCACCCATGGTTAGGATTAGAGTGAAGGATAAAAAAATGAGGCTCAAATTGAAGATAAATTTTAGAATAATCCTTTTAAGAATTAGAATGAATGTTTTATTGTTTTATTTATTTATTTATTTTTGGGTCAGGTCCCGGGGCCTGGACTGTGGGCCTGGGCACTGTCCCTCAGCTCTTCAGCTCAAGGCTAGTGCTCCACCACTTGAGCCACAGCGCCACTTCCGGCTTTTTTCTATTTTGATTATGCGGTGCTGAGGAATCAAACCCATGGCCTCAGGCATGCAAGGCAAGCGCTCTACCACTGAGCCACCTTCCCAGCTAGAATGGATGTTAACTAGAGTAATGCTATTAATATTAGAATCACCTTGCAATTAGGCTTCTGTTTATTCTCAATGTTCCAGTTAAGATTAAGTTTATGGTTAGAAAATGACTAAGATTTTGGAAAAAAAAATTGAAACCTATGTTTGGAAAGCTTATTTGAATCAAGTTAGGATGAGTGAAAATTAGTGTACTTGTGTGAATGTTAGTATTGATATATATTTTGGATTAAGATCAGGGTCAGTATTTTGTTCTAATTATAATTAGTGTTATAAATAAGAAAGTTTTTTTTATAAAATTAAGATTTCACTAAGAAATGAAGCAAAAATGTCAGATTGAATAGTCACTATAGCATTATCATTATATTTTTTTCTCAGTGATCATTCTTGTAATTATTAATGAGAGTTTTCCAGCCAGGTATTTGTTGAGAGTTAGCTTTAAGTAATGGACTAAATGGTAAGTAAATCTGAAACTGTTTTAGGATATAGTGATTTAGGAAACGGTAGGATCAATGGAAACTACAGTATTTTTCCTGATAAGAGAATTTGAGGACAATTAATATAATAGTACATATTAGGGAACAAGGTCACTTCAGAAGTAGAGTTAGGAAATTTGTTGGAATTAGGGCAAATTGAAACTCATTTCCAGAGTGCAAATTGGAGTATTCATTAGAATGACAAAAATTAGGGTATTTTTTAAAATTAATTTTGGACTCTCATTAGGTGGAAAGTTAGGTTTCAGTTCCAGCTGTGCTTAGTTTTAGCATTAGGAAAATGGAAAATTTAGGGTCAAACTGGAAGTATATCTTCGAATAACAAGTCAAGTTAGAATTAGGATGACTATAAAATAGGAAACTGCTAATAATATTAGGATTAGGGTATGATTAGTGTGAGGGTTAGCCTAAAACTTCCAGTTAGAGTTCAGGTTATGGCATGATATGGAGTAAAATGTCACGATATGGAGTAAATCCACAAACTGTTTTAAGAAAGATGAGTTGAAACAAAGATAGGATGAATAAAATCTAATGTATTTGTGTGGCTTTTTGAATCCAAAAGCAATTGCTTCTAAGGTTAGGGTTACTTTTCTAATTTATGAACTACTGAATTAAAGGCACAATTATTTCATTCTTACAAACCAAAACAGTCAGGATTTTGGGAACAGTTTTCTACATGAAAATGTGTCTTGCAACCAGGATTAAATAATAATAAACAGGGTGTCATTTATTAAAATTAGGTAAGTTGATGCTACAGCTTTCAAAAATATCCAAAGTTATAGGATAGTTACTCAGAAATGTTACCGGGAAAACAGATATTCTACTTGCTCTAACTGGGAAATGTGTGTGTGTGTTTGTGTGTGTGTGTGTGAAGTCACCACAGGTCTTCAACTCAGGCCTGGGTTATGTCATCAGCTTATTCTGTGCAAGGATGACACTAAACCACGTAGCCACAGGTTTTCTTCTGTCTTTTTAGTACTTAATTTGAGATACATATCTCATGGATTTTCCTGTCTGGACTTAATCTTCTGATCCCCAGCAATCCTTGGATTAGTGTTACTGTGGCTGCTACTGAAAGCATAATCAAAACCTACTAGCTACAATGTAGGAAGTAGTACATATTTATTTGTATAGCTATATTTATTTGTATTACTGTGCATGAAGAAATTCTAGAGATTTCTGGTTAATTCATAGGGCCCCATGCAAAAATATAGGACAAGAGGGAAGTAACTCTTTTTAAATTATAATAGGTTATCATTGATGAAAAATTTTAGTAGATGTCTTTCCTTTTTATTTCTTTTTTGCCAGTTATTCAGTGCTGCAGCAAGCCTGTGCCCTGGAGCAATTTTCAAATCACAGCGTGAACCTCCATTTCTGTAGTCCCTGTAGGTATGGTTGCCTCCTCAGGTCACCCGTTGCGAAGTGGGGCGCCTTCCCTTGTGGTGCACGGGCAGTAGTGTGGAGTGGGGGGACACCATGCTTGTACAATGCATGATCCATGGGAGAAGGAAGGCTGCACATGCAGTCTGCACCTTTGAGGCCAGGCAGCCCAGCCTTGGTTCACCTCATCAGTCTGTAAGGCGGTCTGGGAACTGGAGCCATGTGCTGGCCGCTCTGCCAGCCAGCTTGAGACAGCTGCAGCAGCTCAGCAAACTGGAGCCCCTTCAGCATCTCTGTGGACCTCCATTTTATGGTCCCTGTGGACTCAGAGTATAGGGCCATCGCTGCATATGCCCATCAGTGCCAGATGAGCCTGTACTTGCAGTGCACCAGCTACAGCACCTGGGGCCTGAAGCCCCCTTGGCTTTGTTGTGTAGCTTCCTCTATTGTCTTTCTTGTCCACATGGGCCCAGCTCTCAGTGCCATTCCGGGGATGCTCCGTTTGGAGGCAATGAGCTCACCCCCTAACCTCATTGGGCTCCAATGCAGGGCAGCAATGGGTCTGGCCTTGTCAGTGTAGGCTGCACAGATGGAAGGCAGGAGTTAAGGTCTGCCTTGCCTTCCCTCCTGGCTTTGGCACCTGAATCTGGGTTGCTTGGTTTGGTCACTCATGGAGCTTCGTTGGCTACACCCCACAGCAACAAGTGCTGTCCATGCAGCAACAACAAAGAGGTGTCCTGAATCTCCTCAAAGTCACCACACAGACCTCTGATGGGTCTACATGGGCTGGTGTGGTTTTCATCCCAGGACTCCCATTAGGAAGTGCCACTCCCCTTCGTGGTACTGCAAGAAAGAGGTGCCACATATAATTTCTACTTTCTAACATTTTCTTTCACTGAGATAAAAAGAAGTGGGAGATATAAATAAGTTTTAAAAGCATAGAACCCATAGTTTCCCTTGTTTGCAAGGACTAGCACATGTCTAGGACAAGCAAAGAAGATCAAAGGCTATTGTAATATGACCATATAAGAAGATGTTAAGCGAAATGTACCCCAAGTCAGAGACACAAGTGTTTTATTTTTTCTTGCTTTTGTTTTTAATATACTTATGATGCACTATGTGATTCTTTTGTAGGTTTATCCCCCCATGGTATAATCCCTGTTTTCACTGTATTTGATTCCAGTGTTCTGCACCTTATATACATATGTTGTAATTTGGGGAGTGGAAGGGATATAGCAGAATGCTGAAATGGGGATGCAGGTTGACTCATTGTGACGATGAGATGTACTGGACAATGAGCCGAAAATGAATTTACAATGTTGGGCAGGGGTCAAGGAGGGAGGAGTTGAAGAGTTGGGGAGGGAAAGGGTAGTAGGGGAAAAACAAAGGAGGAGGTAACAATGCTGTATAGGAAATGTACTCATTACCCTACTCATGTAACTGTAAAACATTTGTATAGTATTTTTACAATAAAAATATTTTTAAAAAATCTCTCCCTGGGGTAGATTTCATGTGTTGCCCTCAGCATTGCATTTTTGCCTTTTCTGGCTGTGGTTAGTTCTACCTTCCCAGTGGATCAGTAGTCTTCAAGGCATCTTGGTCCTGAAGTGGGACATGGATTAGCCAGTGGTGGTTGGAACCAGGCCAAGGACAGGACAAAACCACTTCCATGCCATGGCTTCTTCATTCCCCATGCAACCAGGATTGCAAGCAGAATTTCTCTGAATTTGACTCCAGAAAACAACCACTGAACCAAAAGGCAAGTTCACCAAACACCTCCCCTCCTCCCCCATTCCCTCCTTTCTTCCTCCTTGGGAAAGTACAAATTAATTTTGCAGGTTTTGGCAAACACACAAACTGCCCACCACCTCCCCTGGTAAACTAAGTTTAAAGTCACTAAGTCATGTAAATGGGTGATACCTCACTCATTATTCTGGACAACATCTTCAGATTGTTTGATGGTTTAATTTGTTGCTGTTGGTGGTGGTGGTAGGAGGGCCTGAGTTCTGGGTCTGGGCAATGACCCTTATGAGCCCTTCAGCTCAAGGCTAGAGCTCTACCATGTGAGCCACAGAGCCATTTCCAGTTTTTTTTCTGCTTATGTGGTGCTGAGGAATTGAACTCCGGACCTCATGCATGCAAGAGAAGCACTCTACTACTGAATCTCCTTCCCAGCTCTAATGCTTTAATTCTTTAAATTTTATTGTCTTTGTGTCAGTCATGAGGTTTAATCTCAGGACCTGGGTGTAAATATATCCCTGAGTTTTTTAGCTCAAGAGGATCCCTCTACCACTTGAGCCACAGTGTCACTTCCTGTTTCCAGATAAGCGTCTTTCAGACTTTCCGGTCAGGGTTTGCCTTGAGCCGTGAAATTTTAAATTATATTTCTTTAACGTGTTTATGGGAATATTACAGTATATCTGAAATTTAAATTTTTCTGTAAACCTTTGTCTTCAAGTAATCCAATAGCATTAACTATTACATTTAGAATCTATTCTTTAGCGCATCCATTTATTTATTTTATTGTGAAAATACCATAGAGGGGTAACAATAACATGGGCAAGATAATGAGTACATTTCTCATCAAGCATTGTTGTATCCTCCTTTTTTTCCCCTTTCCATCTGTTCTCATCCCCCCCCCCCCGGCTCTCCAGATACCCCCCTGCCCGCCCCACACTCTCACCAGCCAAAGTTGAAAGTTCCTTTTCTACATAATGACTTGTACATCTCATCGCTGCAATACATCCAGCAGTATCCCTGTTTAAATGATTTGTTTTTTCCCATCCCCTCCACAAATTATACCAACATCAAATACAGTGAAAGCAGGGGTTATACTGTGGGGGAGGGACATTCAAAGCAACAAAGAAATCATCTTATAAATATGTTAGGAGCAATTGCAATAAAGAAAAAAATCATTTGAATCCTTATCTTGGGGTTCATTTCACCTAACATCAACTTGTCTGACCTTTTTTGCTTGTCTCAGACACACAGTGATTATTGCAAATAAGGGAAACCATGGGACCTATGTTTATTTGGGACTGGATTACATCCCTTAATATAATGTTTTTCCATTTCCTAACAAATGGGGCAATGTCATTTTTTCTGATGGAGGCATTGAATTCTATTGTGTATATACACCACATTTACTTGATCCATTCATCTACTGAGGGGAATCTGGGTTGGTTCTATATCTTAACTATGGTAAATAATGCTGCAATAAACAGAGTTGTGCTGGTAGATTTAGTATGGTATTGTTTGTGACCATTTGGGTAAATGTCCAGAAGTGGAATTGCTGGGTTATAGGGGAACTTTATGTGGAGTCTTCTGAGGAACCTCCATACTTCTTTCCAAAGTGGTTGAATAACTTTACATGCCCACCAACAATGCAGTAAAGTTCCCTTCTGTCCACATCCCCTCCATCATCTGTTGTTATTAGAGTTCTTGATTATAGCCATTGTAACTGGGATGAGGTGGTATCTCAATGTTGTTTTTTTTTTTTTTAAATTTTATTTTATTTGTGAACATACTGTACAGAGGGGTTACAATTACATGGGCAAGATAATGCATACATTTCTTACCAAGCATTGCAGCCTCCTCCTTTGTTTACCCTTCACCTCCCTTCCCAGCCTCCCCCCTCCCCCCCACCCACTCCTTCCCTCCCCCCCATCCCCCCCCACCAACACTGTAAAGCTCCTTTTTGACATGACACTTTGTACTTCTCATTGTTGCAACAGGTCCACCTGAATCCTTAAATGACTTGTTTTTCCCCATCTCCTCCATAAGTTATACTGACATCAAATATATTGAAAGCGGGGGTTTGCACTACTTTTATTGCTAGAGAGGTTGAACATTTCTTCATGTGTCTATTGGCCATCCTTCTTTCCTCTTCAGAGAAGTTTCTGTTTAAGTTTTAGCCCACTTATTTTCGAGTTAGTTGTTTCTTTGAGGATTTGTTGTTGGGGGATTCAATTTTTGAGTTCCAGGTATATTTTAGATATGAGACCCTTGTCTGTTGTATGGGTAGTGAAGATCTTCTCCCAATCTGTGGGCTTTCAATTGATCTTGCTAATTATGTCCTTTGCCATGCAGAAGCTCTGCAATTTCATGGAATCCCATTTGTCCAACCTTTCTTTGATTTCTTGTGTTTCTGGTTCTCTATTAAGAAAATTTCGGCCTGTACCAAGGAGTCCTAGGGTTTCTTCTCTTCCATCCTGTAATGTTTTCAGGGTGTCTGTTTGACTCTGAGGTCTTTGATCCATTTGGAGTTGATTCTGGTGCAGGGTGATACATAATGATCTAGCTTAATTTTCTTCAAGTAGTTAACCAATTTTGCCAGAACCCTTTACTGAAGAGGCTGTCTTTCTTCCATTCTATTTTTTTAGCTCCCTTATCGAAAATTACATGGCTATAGGTCTGTAGGTTCATTTCTGGGATTTCAATTCTATTTCATTGGTCCTGAGGTCTGTTCTTGTGTCAGTACCAATCTGTTTTGATTACTATGGCTTTGTAGTAGAGTTTGAAATTTGGTATTTCTATTCCTCCAGCATCGGTCTTTCTGTTGAGGGTCATTTTAGCTATTCGGGGTCTTTTATTGTTCCATATAAATTTTTGGATTGCCTCTTCTATTTCCTTGAAGAATGAGGATGTTATATTGATAGGTATTGTATTGAATTTGTTGATAGCCTTGGGAAGTATTGCCATTTTCAGGATTTTGATCTTTCCAATCCACGTGTATGGGAGTTTTTGCCACTTTCTAAGTTCTGTTTTGATTATCTTTTTCAGGTTTTTAAAATTTTTCATCATCGAGGTCCTTCACTTCTTTGGTTTAGTTAATTCCTAGGTATTTTATTTTTTGTGGGGCTATTATTAATGGTGTTGCTGTCCTGATTTCAGCCATGCTTTTCTCATTGTTTGCATACAGAAAAACCATTGATTTTTGAGGGTTAATTTTATACCCTGCTACTTTGCCAAAGTTTTGATTCACCTTGAGTAATTTGGGAGTAGAGTCTGTAGGATTCTATAAGTATATAATCATGTCATCTGCAAAGAGGGAGAGTTTTACTTCTTCTTTCATTATTTGGATCCTTTTTATATTTACATCTTATATTATTGCTGCAGCTAGGCATTCTAATACTAGATTCCGTGCTGTCCCTCAGCTCTTCAGCTCAAGGCTAATTCTCTATAACTTGAGCCACAGCATCACTTCTGGCTGTTTTCATTTTGCTTAGGTGGTACTGAGAAATCGATCACAGGGCCTCATGCATGCAAAGCAAGACTTCTACCACTGAGCCACCTTCCCAGCACCTCTCTTCTCTTTCTAACAGGATTTGCTAAGGATCTGTCAATTTGTTAATTTTTTAAGTACCACTTCTGTTTTGTTGATTCTTTCTATGTTTTTATGAATTCTAATTCATTTAATTTTGATTTAATTTTAATTATTTCTTTCCATCTACTGGATTGGTGTTTATCCTGCTGCTCTTTTTCAAGGGGGCTCAGATGTCTCATTAAATTATTGGTTTCACATCTCTCCAATTTGTTGATGTAGGTATTCAGAGCTATAAACTTACCTCTGATTACTGCCTTTCCTGTGTCCCAGAGGAGCTGGTAGTTTGTGTGTTCATATTTGTTGAATATTATGAACATTTGAATTTGGTTTCTGATCTCTTCCATGATCCACTGGTGATTCAACGGTGTGTTCTTCAGCTTCCATGTGTTACAGGACTTTCTTTGGTGGTTTTGGTGTTGAGTTCTAATTTTATTCTCTTGTGGTCTGAAAGAATGCAAGGTATAACTTCAATGTTTTTGAATTTGTACAAGTGTGCTTTTTGACCTAAATCTGTGGTCTAATTTGGAAAAAGTTCCATATTCTGCTGAGCATTCTGATAATGCTGTGTGAAATATTAAATCTAGGTGATCTATGCAGTTGTTTATATCTGCGGTTTCTCTATTGAGTTTTAGCCGTGTTGATCTATCTAGTGGGGGGAGTGGTGAGTTAAAGTCCTCAGCAATTAATGTCTTTGGATCTACGTGATATTTGAGAAAAAGTAGTTGTTCTTGAATAAATTTGTGTGCTCCATTGTCTTGTGAATAGAGATTTAGAATTTCAATATCCTCCTGAAAGAGAGATCCCTTAATTAGTATGTAGCAACTTTCTTTATCTCTTCTCACTAATTTAAATTTGAAATCTATTTTATCTGATATTAGGATTGCAACTCCTGCCTCTTTTGGGGGACCGTTTGTGCTTGGCAGATTTTGTTCCAGCCTTTCACTTTGAAAATGTATTTGTTTTTATGGGCAAGGTGTGAGTACTGAAGGGAGCAGATGGAAGGATCTTGCTTTTTAATCCAACTAGACAGTCTATGTTGCCTAATTGGAGAGTTAAATCTCTTAATGTTGCGAGATTGGACTGAGATGTATTTGGGAGTTCCTGCCATTTAATCCACCTTCTTGAGGGCTGCAGCAAATGGGTTCTTCCTATGGTTCTTGGATTCTCAGTTTGGATGTGGTTTCTTGGCCTTTATTGTGGTCCTGTTGGTTTTCTCTGTGTAGGACAACTTTAAGTATCTTTTGTAAAGCTGGTTTGGTAGAGATATATTGTTTCACTTTTTCTTTTGTATGGAAGGTTTTTATTTGACCTTCAGTTATGAAGAAGAGTATAGCTGGGTACAGTATTCTTGGTTGATAATTGTTTGTCTTTAGGGCATGGCTTACATCAATCCAGGCTCTTCTTGCTTTAATTGCCTCTGCTGAGAAATCAGAGGTGATTCTAACTGGTTTCCCATATAGGTGATTCATATTTTCTCCTTGACAACTTTGAGGATGTTTTCCTTGGTCTGAATTGATCCTGTGGGGATTATAAAGTGGAGATATGACGTCCTCATCAGGTCTGGTCTATTTGGGGTTCTAATAGCTTCTTGTATTTGAATAGACCTATCATTTTGCATGTTCAGGAAGTTTTCTGCTAGGATCCTGTGAAACAAATTTCCTAGACCATTAACTTCTGTTTCTAGGTGCTCCTCTACATCTGTTATCTTCAGATTATGCCTTCTGATGGTGTCTTCCAAATGTTGAATAGGTCTATCATATTTCTTGGATTTGTCTTGGATAGTTGTACGTTCTTTCTCTATAATATCTAAGCTGTCTCCCATCCCCGAGTTTTGATCTTCTGCATGGTCTTACCTACTGTCAAGAATTTCTATTTTGTTTTTTTTAGTTCTTTTGCTTCTAATTGCTTGGCTTTGATGGCTTCAAATTCATTGTTGGAGCTTTGTTTTAGATTTTGTTTGAATTTCTTTACTTCCTTAATTTGGTGTTCAGTGTTTATTCTCAAATCACTTAGTTGATTGGTTATGTTTTTCTTGGACTTCCATTCCTTCTGTTGGCTCCATTCAGCATTCACTTTCCGGTCTCCCTGACTTTTTTCAGCTGTCTTTTAATGGATTCTATGAATGCCTCTAATTAGTATGAAAGTAATACTAGCTATGTGCTAGAACACAATTTTAAGGCAAGTATCAACCAAAGTCCTGTAGTTGTACAGTCAAAAGTCTGCAGATACAATCTAGTTCAACAGAAACAATCTATTGAATTTCAAAAACTATGTATTAATGGTCTAAGAACAGCAAATTTGATTTTGGAGAGCCAGAAATTACTAGGTTTAGGGAGAAATGTGGGGAAAAATAGATTAGAGAGATGTGGAAAGGTAAAAAGAAAGTAAAATTAACTAAGTCCTAATCTTAAAGAGGGAAATGGATTGGACAGAATGATAGGAGAAAGAGAAGAGTAAAATAGAGACAAGAAAAAATGGAAAAGCAAAAATTTAAATTTAAAAAGTGAAATACAAAAATTATGCAAGTTTAAGGAAGTATTATTGAGAGAAAAACGCAGATAGGATGAGAGGAGAGGAGGAGTAGAAAGAACATTTGAAAAATTAAAAAATAAAAATACTTAAAATATTGTATACAGATAAAGAGATAATACTGTTATTAAGGAATTTAAGCCTAAGAGGTTTTGAATTAAGTAATAAATTTCTGGATTATATGTGTACACAACGAGGGATAAGGTCTAATAATCGATGACAGGTATATCTGAGGATGAGCAGAACAGCAATTAAATCACCCAAAAAAAGAATGAAAGAGAAGAAAAAATGAAAAGAATGCGAAAGAAAGAAAAAGGACCAAAAGTTTAGTAGAAATAAAATAAAAAAAAATATACACACGCATATTCACCTAATAAAAATTATAAGAGGAAAAACAGATTAATAGAATACATTTTTTAAAAAAGAGTAATAATTAAAAATAGGTATACAAACAGGGTTCTTAGATTTTTTTCGGGGGGGGGGGGAAGGGTGAACAGGAAGATCCTGTCCCTTGGTGGAGTCTCCAGTCTGCTTGTGCTGTTTGGTTTTCCTGTGGCTTGATTGGTTTCTTAAATCAGTTTGTTCAGGCAGGCAGAAAATGCTCTGCTTTACTCAGAATTTTGTGATCCTCCTCCCTCCCAGGAGGAAGATCTGTTTTGAGTGTCACAAAAGAGGAAGGTGGCTGTTTCCTCTAATTTGGAGATGCTGTGATGAGGCTAGGTTCTGGGTAGAGTTGAGGCCTTTCAGCAAACAGTAGCTTTTCCCTGAGAGGCTAGCTTCTGAGACATTCACAGTGCCCAGCCTGGAGCCATTCTCAAGGTTTATGTTTACTGAATTTCAATTGATTATCTAGGCTGCTATAAGGAGGGGCAGCCTCTGGCTCTGTTTACCCAGTGAAGAAAGACACTCCTCTGGGGGCAGAGATTTCACTGCCTGGGCTGAGTGACTTTCTCCTCCGTGGAGCAGAGTCTTGTTTCTTTGTAGTCTCTGGTCTGCGATCTGTAGGATGAAGATATCTGCTCCTTGTCAGTTCTTGCTGGTGTTGAGTAGAATCTGCTAGCTTGCTGTGTCTGGCACCTTTGTCCAGGATTCTCTGTGTTGTAGGTAGCCACCACAACCGTGGCTACCAACAAGTGCTTAGATCTGCCTCCTTGCCTGGATTTTCCTTCTCTGGCCAAACTCTCTGTACTGTTATGGCACACTTGGTTTAATTCTCCCCCTAAGACTGTTCACTGGAACACTAAAACTACTTTCTATGCAAGAGCTTGTTTAGCCTCCAGCATTTCTCGGGCATTTTCCTGGAACTACTCCTCTTTTTTTACCTCTCCTGTATATTTTTTGGTTTGGAACAAGTGTCATATCTGTCCAATCGTTCAAAAGGAAGCTTATTCCATTAATTTAATAGAAAAGGAATACAGCCTTACTGCATCTCAAGGCAACATTGAGTATAATGTTAATGTGATAATTCACATCATTGAATTTTCAAAGTCGTTTTGATAATTTTTTTGTTAAACTGTTCATTAAAGGGGTTCCAAATAGCAAGAATAAAAAACAATGTTTTGCTTTCAAAGAATGTTTTAAAAGCTAGTAATTCAAGAAAACACCTTCTATTTTTCCAAGATTCCATGGTAAAGAATTTCTCTTTTATCATAACCCTTATCACTCACCCCCTCACTTCAAACTTGTAGCTTTTTTCAGTTTTATTGTTCAAGCTTTCATTTTGGTACTAGCATCTGTAATCTCCTTGTAGTATTTGACAATGAAATTCAATTTGTTGTTAGAGAGCTCAATTCATATTGCCAAAGGCAGACTCATGAGCATATCATAATGATAGTATGCAACTATTCCATCAATTAATATAAGTACCACATAAATGTGCATCTTCATATAATTTTTAAATGCAAAGTAATTACATATCTATGTCATAAAATAATTCAGACCACTAGTAGAAGAGGCTAAGCTCAACTTTTGCATCATCCCCAATATTTTTTGTAAAACTTTCTTTCTCATTAACTTTCACTGCAAGTCCTTCTTTCCTAGCAATAAGTTATAAGTCATGTCCTTGGATTTTAGTCAACTTTGAGTAAGCTGTTTTCTTTCCACCACCAGTTAGTTCCTCGTGTTAAATACCTGAAGAATAACTTGTCCCAATGTGCCTGCAAAAGGAGTATCCAACTCGACTGTCTGTGCCCACTATTCCCTTGCTTTGTTTGGGAATGGAGTATCAGAGACAGGGGTGTCAGGGTTCAGATGACTGGAACCATGGTGTTATGAATTATGAGTAGCAGAAAAGAGTAGTAGAGACTAGGATACCAGGTAAAGGGTAACTGTGACTGTAATTACTGAGTTACAGAGTCAGGAAATTTGTTAGAAGCAACAGTTTTGCACTAGTTGGGTGAGCTAATACAGGCATACAGAACTGTTTAGTAGGGAAAAGAAAGCATAGACAAAGTGAAAGAGTAAAAGTTGTGAGGGACTGTGGGGCACAATCAGGGTAACAAGGTCATGGGTGTGCAAACTGGGTAGCCAGTACTATGGGAGAAGCAATTAGCATGGTGGCCTGATGTGGTGCAGTACTCTGGGTTTGCCTGTCCAGTTTTGGCTGTTAGATCTTCAGGGAAACTACCTCTAGCAGCGCATTATCAGCTTGTTGTGTTCAGGCACGTGCCATCTATAAATGTCTACTTCAAGTAGATTGCATTCTTTGACACCAGCTGTAGTATCTTTGCTCTAAGCAGCCTGAGAGACCACACTCCACAATGCTACAGAACAAGCTCCACATAGTGAGCTGCAATCACCTCATACAACTCTTGCTGCTCCTCTCCAATGTCAATTATAATGGTAGCAAGGGATCTGAGATGTGCTCAGCAGCAGTGCTCTGGGAAGCTATCAATTCTTACGTTGTCATTCTGGGAGTTCCCTAGAAATAGGCAAGAGCACTTGCTGATGTTCTTCCAACTTCTCTCTGTGTGGCTATGCACAACCAGACTGTTGTACCTCAGATTGGTTACCTGGATGTCCAGGTGGCCTCAAACGTGCTCTATCTTCTCTCTCTAGGTGCTCTTCTGTTTCAGCTGCTTTTCCATTTCCCTCCAGGTAGCTTACTTCATCTCCACATTCTTTGAATTCTGCTGCATATCAACCTGTGGCTTTCACACCAAGCCCTTCCACTTTCTCATCTACCTCTCTAGCTGTGAATCTGGCACAATAAGTTACATGTATGTTCTGTATCTGTTTATCAAGGTTTGAGCTAGAATCTAGGTGATACTACCTAACTGAGAACATGGGGAGCTTCTTAAATACCCCCCTGCCACTCACTGCTCATTGAGACAAATGCAAATGTGTTCTGGTCAGTCTCTCCTTCTCCATTTCTGGTGAATAAAGTGAAGTCACAATGGACCGACCAGACAGCTGCTATGTCAGCAAGTGACCAAACCAAAGATAATATAGTGAGGGGATACTTATCAAGTGTAGTAGGATAAATGCACATATTTGTGTATATTACTAAGGGCTTTCATCAAACTAGTTATTTTATATCCAAAACGGCAGATCAATGTTAGGCTCTCCTCGAGATCTTGCTTTTCTTCAAGTCCTGAGGACTCCTACATACAACTAAGACCTAATGAAATGGGTGAATAAGAAACTCGGTGAGTATGGATTAGTATTCTGATAGTGTGCTAAGTTTTTGTCTTGTCATGACTATGATGAAATCAATGTCATTTCTCTGACTTAAACCTTATCTCTTTATTTGGCATAATTGGCAGATTGCTAGTGTGTCATTTTTTCCTGTTAGTACAGTGCACAAGGGAAAACATTAAGCATGCCAAACCATGGGTTTCCAATGTCCTAGTAGATGCTTTGCCTTCTAGGACCGTCCTTCCTGGTAACTCTCTGTTTAGCATATTGCACAATGTCCCAATCAATGAAATATTTTTGAGCATAGGAGAAAATGTCCATTTATAAAACAGTACACATAAGAAGCAGAAGATGCCCTACACTCAAATGCACCTGGAGAACAGAGTGTAAGGGTGTCTACACAGTTGGGAAATAGGATTCTGAGGGATGGGAAAGGATGAGTTTAGATAGCAAACCTAGAAGTAACTATAAGTTTCTGAATTCCTAACCTTACTTCCTTCTGCCCCTCGGGTCGAATTCAGGAAGAGGTGGAATGTTTATGATCACAAAAAGGAGTTTTTAATCCTAGGCCCAAACTCTAGGTGTTCCTGTTACATCTTCCCACCTGACCCTGATGTAAATGGTCAGAAGGGCAAAGAGGAAGGGAGCCCCATGCTCAGGAATATAAATGGAGCTTACAAGTAACTTCAGTCTCTGACTTTCTATTTTGAAGGTAAGATAAAAGTCAGTTTGGGTTTCTACAAAATCAGTTTCTAGGCTATATGGTTCCTTCAGAACTTCTTTCCATCCTTCTATGTTTTGACAGCAACAGTTAGTACAGTGCTTCTGTCTTTTAGGGGCAATCTTTCTTTTCACACAATGCTTAAAGTAGACAATAGGTGGAAGCTTCCATTAAATCAAAAAGTATTTAATAGCACACAGTGAGTGCTTTACCTGAATTCCTGGACCTAACAAATTCCCAATTCTGAAGAGAACGTGATTATGTGTGAGTACTAACAATCTCCACTGAATGGTGAGCTTAGAACACTTTTCCCAAGGCAGGTTCTGTCCAGGTTATTAGGATGGCAGAGATCTACTGGATCAATGAACTTACAGACAATGCAAGGCAGAAAAGTCTAAGAGATTGAGTTCCAAATGACGAAACTAGACCAAGAAGAGAAAACATATCATTGCTGGAAAAGGAGGAAGACTTAAGTAGGAGAACGTTTTTCTTAATACAGACAGGGGTATAATTATAACAAAGTTCTAAGTTGTGGCTCCTCAGTAGAAACTATCACATCAAACCTCAATAAAGCTAAATATAAAACTTATATAATTAAAAAAACTATTTGGATTTCTGTACTAACATCTTCCTTAAGGGGAGTGATTGTGGTGTGTGTGTGTGTGTGAATGCACGTGCGTGTGTGTGTGTGTGTGTGATGTCTGAGATTATGTATGGAACATCATTGGTTCTTGAAAATCATCATATTGACACTACCTTTTACGTTTCCCATTCAAGTCTGGTGGCGTTGTAGCTCTACCACTTGAAACACATAATTCTCACTTTCTTCTGTTTAACTGGAGATAAACATGTAATGAATATGTCAACCTGGGTTGGTTTCAAACTATGATCTTCAGATCTTACTCTCTGGAGTAGGTAAGGTATAAGAGTGAGCCACTACGCTCAACACTGTATTTCCAGTAGGTTACTTAATCTTTCTGAATCTCGGCTTCTTCCTGGATGGAAAGTGAAAATAATTACTTTGTGGACCTTAGAATCGGGTGGGAAATATGACTGGGTGCAGGAAGTATACATGTTTGGGATGTGTGTACAGAGCCTGACACTCTCATAAAACTACTGATGTTTATATTGAAATGTATTCCAGGAATTGGAAACAAGAGAGATTTTTCTGTTCTTGTTTATCCATTTATGGGCATTGAGGGAGTCAGAGATATACAAGGAGAACAGGGAAACAAAGGCAGCACTTGTACTCTGTATATACTGTATTCACAATGAGCTATACCACTGAGGACAGGGACAGGAGGGATGGGATTGTCAAACAAGAAATGAACTCATTACTTGACTTACAATAGGTTTATCTGTATGTACACTCCCTTAACAATAATAATTTTAAAAATACAGGTTGATGATATTCTCCTCCAGTTTTTGTAGGTTCCCTTAAGACTCAGGCCCACCAATGGAGTTTTTGAAGGTCAATTTATTTGATAATTAACATTAAGCCATAATTTCTTAAGAAATGTTATAAAAAGTATTTCATTTTTAGTACTGGTTTCTCTTTGAGTGGCAATTATACATGTTGTTGGCAGAGCTAATGTTTTACTTTCTGTTTTGAGTATTTGTCAGGTGCTCTATCTTGGCACCCTGCCCTTACCCAAAATGGTAATCAACCTTTGAAATTAATGTACTCGAGCATGAGTCTCATTTATTTATTTAATTTGTTGTTGGTGGTGAACTCTTGGCCTGTTCACTGTCCTTCAGCATTTCTGCTCAAAATTGGTGCTCCACCACTTGAGCCACAGTACCACATCTAGCTTTTTCTGCTTAGGCGGTGCTGTGGAATCAATCCTAGGGTCTCATACATTCAAGATAAGCTGACTAACAGTGATCCACCTCCTCAGCCCCTAGGACTGGTATTTTTGTGCATGGGTATATCAAGCAAACCTATTGAGCAAATGCATTCATTTGAAACTAGACATATTCAAAATTATGAATTATCAGATATTTTAACAAATAAAACAGTTAACATTGTTACTAGGAATTGTTTGTCTCCCCACGCTAAAAACATGGAGGATATATTTTAAACTAAAACTACAAAATAAATTTTAAGATCTTGGTGCAAACAAAACTGTCCAGGTGTTATTACATTAAACAGAGAATTCAAAATTATTTTTCTTCTTGAATGCAGATATCAAAGGTCTTATAATACTTATTTCAAATTGCAAATTAAAGGGAAAATCAGTAAGGAGGTAAAATTTATATTGAATGTTAATTTTTGAAGAAGTAGAAAAGATCCTAGATGGCAGACCAAAGACAAAGCAATATCAGAGCCCTATATGCTCAATAATAAATAAGAAATTTTAATTGAAAAATTGATCTGGAATGTGCACATCAGGCAAAGCAAGCAATCAGATCATACAACCAACCAAAAAACACCATAATTATATCTCAGAAAAAGGAGACAAGTTCTGACCAGGGCTCAACGTCCTTATCCTTGATTTCAATGATACACATACACATACACCCCTCTACACACATACACACACACACACACACACACACACACACACACAAACACAAACACACAGGAATGTATGCAACAGCTCAACCTACTCACATCCATTCAACATGAATCAAAGATCTTCCTGTAATATTGGAAACTTTAAAACTTTCAAGTCTTGAAAATAATTGATAACAGATGCATAAGCAATTATTTTCTGAATAGACTCTGCTATAGAAATGAGAGTTCATGATGGTTATAACTACTTAAACATCTCTGAATCTTGAAAGAATTAAACAAGAGACAATTCGAATTTTGGGACTATACTTCTACCAGCTATTCTTCAAAGGCTTGATAAGAAGTTACAAAATCAAAAATTAAATATCAAATTAATACCACTAATAGTTGTGTAAGTAAGTACAACTAATATTGTGTAAATGAAGTGAAAGACACTGATGAAAAACCCATGCTGCCTCCATTTCTAAGCTGGCTGCACATTGTGGAACCTTTGATTCTGCTGGGCCAGGCCCACAGTTGTCTTCCCCAGAGCAGTGGTCCTGCTGGGGTTGGCACTGGGAGCTGTGTGGAGAGGTGGGGAGGCCGCGGGGGAGACTGAGCTGGGGTTGGGGATGGGGGTAGTAGGGAGAGTACTGGAGGCCCTGGCAGAGGCTGGTGAAGGGAGGAAGGAGGCAGTAGGCCAATGGCTCAGGAATCAACAGCCCCAAAGGCAGCTGGGTTCTGGATAGTGTCTGTGAGGTGTGGAGTTTGGCCCCTGGGGCCTCGTGGCTGGGTGAGGAGAGGCAGAAGTCTCAAATCCCACCCAAATAGGCAATGAGAAATGAGACAAACAATGGCTGAAGAATTTCAAGAAAAAAGGCAGGGACTTGCAAAGGGGGTGGTCAGTGGCTATAGGTATGTCCACAAACTAAGGCATCAATCTAGCTTGTGGTTACAACTATTAACATGAGGTATTGTTTGTATACACACTGATAATTGAATCCCTTATTGTTAGGGAGCAGAAGAGAGCAATAGTCATTAGAACCATAACACAGACATCCATCTTAATCTTTTAGTGTCCAACTGCTTGAACTTAAATACTCTTGAGATAATAACTCATACCCCTGTCTTCCCTTGACTGTTTGACCTTTCCAGAGAACAGCTCTCAGCCTTTTGTTTGTTGTTTGCGATGGCTTCCCAATCTATCCTTTTCCAAGTCTAACAGCTTGACTTCAGAATCCCTCACAAGTACTGTGACAGATGTATTATTTTGAAAACTATATTTTTTCTAGGATAGGTTCAATTTTTAAATTTTATTTTATTTCAAAAATAGAGTGGTTACAGTTACTTGAGTAAGGTACATTCTTTATTGACTATTGTTAACCACTCCATTGTTGTTCTCCTATCCCTTCCCATCCCCCACACCTCCCCCTCACCCCAAAGTTGTAAAGTTCACTTCCTACATAGTGTCTTTTGAATATCATTGTTGCAATGGGTCACTCTTTGTACTTCTTTCATCACTATAATTTTTCCCTTTCCTTCTCGAAATCAGATAAATGTATATACAAAGTTGAAGGTACCAGAATCAAGACAGATTGCCAGGGATAAACCAATGTCAAAAGACAAATGAAATAAAATAAGATCTAGATGCTCTATTTTACCGACATCAAGGTTGACATCAGAAAAAAAAGAACTTTTTCCACGTTTTGGAGTTCATTTCAATTAGCATCATTTTGTAATGTCAAAAGTACATATCTCTGGAACCAGAAATCCCACTGCTCGGCATTTGTCGAAATGATCTCAAGCTAAAATACACTAAATCTTCAACTACGTTTCTGGCAGCATTTTTAGAACCAACCTAAATGCCCCTCTATGGATGAATGGATCAAGTAAATGTGGTATATATACACAATGGAATTTTATGCTTCTATCAGAAAGAATGACAAAGCCCCTTTCATAAAAAATGGAAAGATTTAGAAAACAATCATATTATGTGAAGGAAGCCAGACTCCTCATTTTATTAATTAATATATGCTTAGGATAGTCCTTAAACTCTTAATATTCCCTTTTTTCCTCTCTCCCTCTTCCTCTCTCATTCCATTTATGTGTGTGTGTGTGTGTGTGTGTGTGTGTGTGTGTGCATGTGTGAGCGTGCACGTACGCACACACAGTAATTAAACTTGACTCGGAGACTCAAACTCTTGCTTGGTTTTTTCACTCATGCCTGACTGAGTCTGTACTATTTAAACCAAGATTTCACTGTGCTTTCATTGAATAACAGAACATAAATGTCTCATGGACTGCTACTCCAGCCATCTGTGAACCATGATCTTCCAATCAGGCTTGTGACTATCTAAGAATAGGGATGAGGCACTGGTATCCTCTATTGTCTTTTGCTTTGTTTTGTTTTTGTTTTTTGTTGATTTTGTACATCCAAAATCTGTAAGGAAAACAAATCATTTATAATCAGGACTATTCCCATAAAATGTGTATTGTTTAAAGATTACCTTAATAATGTTATGCTTTTGCATCCACATTATGTGATTTAATTTTTTGAACTCTATTGTTGCAGTCAAGTCACTTACACACAATTTGAACCTCCTTGTCTTGGTTTTATATTTTGTTAGGTGTTTCAAAACAGAATTTATCAAGGTATAACTGCACTACTGAAGCAAGATCTTTATGATTATTCAATGTCTTGTAAATCTTAAGTTCTTCACTTCTTGTGACACCATATGAGTACAGGTAGTTTCCTATAATACCTCCACATAGTTTAGACCTCAATGCCATGCACTCTTCTCCCAAATATGCAAGGGCATCCTTTGTAATTCTCCTTGCATTTTCACTGATCTTATCTCTACTCTCCCATGCGAAGTCCTGTGATGATCTTGTTGATTTTCACTCTGTTACATTCATCTTTGCATCTTGGGAACTACTGTTATGCACTACTGTATTTCTGTCCATTCTCCTTGAGCTTCATCTTGTACCCTTCTAACAGCGGAGGGCCAGAGATTGGGGATATATTTTTCACTCTTTTGCTCAGACATCTATCTTTACTTTCTAGCAATACATTCATTGAATTCTTTCTGTAAATTCTAATGTCTTGAAAATGATTACTGCATTTTCATGGCTTTGTTATTTGGCATTAGAGGAGAACATAAGTCAGTAACTAACTTAGGTAAAAGAAGATTGCAATCAAGCTTCAATAGATGTTGTTCATTGGATGATATTTACTTCATGGTCTGGCTGCCTGCTTACTTTTCACTGTTTATTTTTCAATGTAGCCTTTTCTTCTGGAAAGTATTCAGAGGCCTACCTAGTGAAGAGCAATTCCTTCTGTAATTAGTAATTAATTTTATTCCAACATCATTTCATAGATCCTTCTCAGTTTTTTCAGGGTCTGTATAATAGTGTTTCACTTTCTTAGATATGTTTTAACATCGATGCATCCAGTGATACAGTCACATTGCTTAAGTCACCATTTTGTTGATGGAAAGGAAACCATGCTGCAAACTCACTATATGACATTTTTCTGGTTTTAAATTCTTTTAAATTAGAATTGATACTGGAGAACGAACATTCTGTGTACAATTTTATATTTTCCTAATTATTATAGTATACTTTCCAATATTGTATAAAGTTAAAACATTACTGTTTACTTAGTTTTAAGATTTCTAAAGTGGTCAAAGTAAAAGTTCTATTCATTCACAATTTTAAGACAATATTGTCAATTATGACCAAGTGAGACATTTTAAACTTTTATTTGTGGTCCTTAATGTTGGTGCTTGGGAATCAATTCTAGTCCTTCATTTGTCTTAGTCTACTGTGTGCCTCTGAGCATGATTTGACCTGTGGTTTTATTTTCACTCAACTGGAATAAAGAAAAATTTCACTAGGAAAGAATTATTACTTGGTAAGTTTCTCCAATATCTCTCACATACATAAATGTTATATAAGTCTACACCGACAGAAAATCGTGTTCTTATATGGTATATATAGTGGTAAATGTTTATTTTTTGTAGCCCCACTCTTCACTAAGTATGGCCCCTTTCCTATTCCCCCTTCCCATAAAACTTGACTGGATCCACTGGAAACCCACTTCCAGGCAGCTTCCTCTTTAAAAAGCCTAACCTGAACTAACGTACCCCCTGGTAGACCTGGTATAAACTTTCAAAGGCCTGACTGCAACCAGACTCCTTCCTGAAAGCCCTTCCTCTGCTATAGGGAAATCCCTCTTCAACTCCACCCTTTCCTGGAATCCTTGCTCTGCACAACCAGAAACAAAGCCACATCCATATCTCCTTCCATGTCCCGCCTTACTGCATCAAGAACCCAGATTACATCAGGGTCCTCCCTCCAATCCCAACCTCATCCACCAGATACCCCGCCCCTAACTATTCTAGTCCCTCATAGTCCCATTGCTCCCATATTCTAGTACCTCCAAGCTCCTCCCATTCCATTCATACTCCAACCCCAAACAGCCTTATCCCTCAAGCCCCTCCTGGTTTCATCAGAAACTCAGCCTATAACTAGCCTACTTCTAAGTGGCTTAACCTCTCAAATACAGCCCTGAATCTACACTTCCCACAAAGCTTATCCTGCTAAACCAAAAACCCTTCACCTCCCTATAACTGCCCTTGAAGCCCTGCCTTACTTGGCCAGAAGCTTCTTGCACAGCCCATCTCCAGCCTGGAAAACCAGCCCTGTTCCAACACAAGCCTCTCTACCTTCCACATCTACTTTCTCAATGCCCTGCCTTGCTCCACAGATAAACACACCGCCTATTGGCTCCTCCCTCAGATTCACACCCTACTACACCAGATACCCTTCCCATAATTATCCTGCACCATTGTAGCCCTTACATTCCTTCTCAAAACTCCTCCTCCAACTAGCCCTATGGCTCCAAAGCCTGCCCTACTCCTGAAAAACCCCACTAGAAAACCCCCAGCACACTATGCCATTTCTGGGCACCCACATTGCTCCACTGGAAACCACTTCTCCAGTTGGGCTCCTCCTGGAAGCCTAGAAAACCTCCACCACATTGTCTCATCTCTCAACACCCACATTGCTCTACTTGAAACCACTGCACCAGTTGCCCTCCTTCTGGAAGCCTCATCAGGCTCAACTGTAAATCTGTGTCCCTCCATAGTCGCTTTTGGAAGATTGCTTTGCCGTACCTGAAACCCTGACCAAAGTCCATGTCATGCCTTGAAAGACTAAAATCCCCACCCAACCTTACTTCTCTTTTCGAAGTGGAGACTGGCTACACAAGGAACCGCACCCTAACTAGTCTAGTGCACTGGATCCTATCACTGCTCTCACAAAGCCCTGGATCTGAAAAACACCACCATACATTGTGACTACATTCTGCTCTACCAGAAACCTCACCTCCACCCTAATACATTTCCCAAAGGCCTGCCATTTTCCACCAGAAACCCTACCCCTTACTAGCGCACATCTTCCTAGTGATACCCTGCCCTCTCAAAGCCAGACCCTGAAAAGCCCCACCCTCATATCTCCGCATTCCTGCACCAGAATCCCCACCTTCTGTCAGCCTCTTGCCTCCATTTCCTGCACTGCCTTATGGGAAACCTCACCCTACATATACCATAAGGGCTCACAGTGCTCTACCTGCACCCCTCCTCTAGCTAACCTCCTCCATTGTAGCCTTGTTCTTTCTTCTCAAAGCTCTGCCCCAAACAGCCTCCTCCACAGTGACCAGTCCTTCTTGCACTGAAAACCAGTCCATCTGCCAGGGCTCCACCAGAAACCCCACACCACCTTCATCCATGAAGGTCCCATCTAGTAACTTTTATTACAAATGTGATTTTATACTGGCCATAGAATTCCTACTAATCAATATGATAGGAAAGCAGTATTGCAAAAAGGCAACAACAATTAGATAGCTCTTAGATGCCTGAGTCTAGTTTGGGGTTCTGTTACCCGGCAGATACATATTGTGTGAAAATGTGTGAATGATTTCGGTTGCGGTGTCTTGTTGTTCAGAATATTTCATTGTAAATATTGGTTTTTGTTAAGCTGTGACTTAAAATAGGTCTCAGCAGGTATCGGCCCAGTTAATTCTGTAGTTAGTCTATTTCATCATTTCAAGATTATCAGGATGAAAAACTCCACACACCTTAAGACACACATGCAACAGCACTAGACATACCCTCCTATTGGTCCAACAGTGTAAACCAGACGTGTGTTTTACCGAGCTTTGTATGTGGTATGGTATGGTTTATTCAGGCTGAAGAGCTAAAGTAACTCCAATTTGAGATTAACCTCACTATGTTTTGCTAGGCTGCCCTCAGAGTAACCCCAAGTGAGAGAAAAAAACACAGGCTGCCATCAGCCCTTGCCACCCTTAAGAAAGCAGAGCAGTTGCCCAAGTGTTCCAGGAACAGAACACAGTAATAGTTCAAAAAAAGGGCAGAGTGGTTATTGTGGACTCAAAATAATCATGTAACTATTTGTGTGGAAATTCCCTAAACTTGTTTGTTTCACACTATAAGAGCTGTGCTGATTTTGTGCGCGGGGACTCTTAGAATCACTGGTTACCTGGTGTGTGGGGGACGAAGCTTAAGCTTGCAAATAAACGACTCTTTTGCTGTTCGCATTGGTCATGGTCTCCGGTGATCTTTGGGTGTCCCAAGTCCAAACAACATTTCTGGGGGCTCATCTGGAACCTGCCTCATAGGACCCTCTAGACGCCCCACCACAGAATCCCAAAAAACCCAGGTCTTGACACAAGGCATTGCCTTTCTGTATATTCGGTTGCCAGCAGGTTCTGTATCTCTAATTCTGGTTTCCCAAGGGGTCTATTCTCTGGTTGGCAAAGTGTCTTGGTAGACATGCTATAAGACTGCCAATGGGGTCTGTGAGTAAGACGTCCCCAGACCCCTCTGGGTAGATTGCTGTTTAGGATGGACATTTTTGGGAAACTCTAAGTCTAGCACTTTTTGGTTGGCAATTTACAAAGCTGCAGTGTTCCTTTGTAAGTTGTGTCTTTGTGTTGAGTGTTTTGTTTGTCATTTGGGGTTTATCTTAACCTTAGGCCTTGGCCCAGGGAGGTCGGCGTATGGGGGAGATTCTGCCAGTCTGAGGGGATGGCTCTAGGGACTGATTTCCCTAGCCCCAAAATGACTTGGATTTCTCTTCCTCCTTGGAAGGCCCCTGGGTCTACAAATATTGATGAGATGTCACCCCATTCACTGAGAACTGATTGTTCTCTGTTGTATGTTTCTGGAGATAGGGAAGTTCTGGTTGAGAGTGGTAGGCTCACTCAGCAGATTCTGGATTCAGCTTGCTGAGTGAGAACGGCACAGAGGTCTGGTAGGGATAAACTCAGCCTTTGGTTATTGCCTTCTCTAGTTCTGTTTTAAAATTTATACTAGTTTTAAATGTGGGTTTTGGTTTTAGTGTTTTTGTTATTTACTTGAAAATCTCTGGTGAAATAAAAGTTCCAGCCTTCAGCTGAGCTCAGTCACATAGAAGGATATGTTCCTGTTTTAACTTTTCTGCTAGTCCAGACAATGGAAAGTGCTATTGTTTAAAATTGGATAAAAGTGGATGAACAAGTTTACACACCCACCAACAATGCAGTAAGGTTCCCTTCTGCCCACATCCTCTCTGGCATCTGTTGTTATTAGAGTTCTTGATTATAGACATTCTTACTGGGTGAGGTGGTATCTCAATGTTGTTTTGATTTGCATTTTTTTTATGGCTAGGGAGGTTGAGCATTTCTTCATGTGTCTTTTGGCCATCCTTATTTCCTCTTCGGAGAAGTTTCTCTTTAAGTCTTTAGCACAATTATTTATTGGGCAGTTGTTTCTTTGAAGATTTGTTGTTGAGGAATTTAATTTTTACAGTTCGAGGTATGTTTAAGATATGAGATCCTTGTCTGTTTTAAGGCTAGTGAAGATCTTCTCCCAATACGTGGGCTTTCTATTGATCTTGCTAGCTATGTTCTTTTCCACACAGAAGTTCTGCAATTTCATGCAATCAAATTTGTCCAACCTTTCTTTGATTTGTTGTGTTTCTGGGACTCTATTAAGAAAATTTCGGCCTGTGCCAAGGAGACCTAGAGTTTCTCCTACTCAATCCAGTAATGATGTCAGAGTTTCTGCTTTGACTCCCAGGTCTTTGATCCATTTGGAGTTGTTTCTGGTGCAGGGTGATATATAAGGATCTAGCTTTAGTTTTCTACAAGTAGTTAACCAAATTTTGCATCACCATTTACTGAAAAGACTGTCTTTCTTCCATTCTATTTTTTTAGCTCCCTCATCAAAAATTAGATGGCTATAGGTCTGTGAGTTCATTTCTGGGTTTTTGGTTCAATTCCATTGGTCCTGAGGTCTGTCCTTGTGTCAGTACCAATCTGTTTTGATTACTATGGCTTTGTAGTAGAGTTTGGAAGTTGGTATTGTTATTCCTCCAGCACTGTTCTTTCTGTTGAGAATTGTTTTAGCTATTCAGGGTCTTTTATTGTTCCATTTGCATTTTTTGATTGCCTCTTCTATTTCCTTGAAGACTGAGGTTGGAATTTTGATAGGTATCTCATTGAATTTGTAGATAGCCTTGGGAAGTATTGACATTTTCACAATGTTGATCTGTCCAATCCAGGAACGTGGTAGTTTTTACCACTTTCTTAGTTCTCTTTTGAATTCCTTTTTCAGGTTTTTAAAGTTTTCGTCATCGAGGTCCTTCACTTCTTTGGTTTAGTTAATTCCTAGGTATTTTATTTTTTGTGGAGCTATTCCAAATGGAGTTGCTTTCCTAATTTCAGCAACACTTTTCTCACTGTTGGAATAGAGAAAAGCCATTGATTTTTGAGGGTTAATTTTATACCCTGCTACTTTGCCAAAGTTTTGAATCAGCTTGAGCTCCCCTATGACCCAGCAATACCACTTTTGGGCATTTACTCAAATGTTCACAAACAAGACCACACTAAAGCTACCAACGTAACTACGTTTACTGCAGCTTTATTTACCATAGCTAAGATATGGAACCAACCCAGATGCCCCTCAGTAGATGAATGGATCAAGAAAACGTGGTATATACAAACAATGGGTTTCTAAACCTCCATCAGAAAGAATGACATTGCCCCATTTGTTAGGAAAAGGAAAGACTTGGAAAAAATTTTAAGTGAAGTAAGCCAGGCCCAAAGGAACATAGGTCCCATGGTTTCCCTTATTTGCACTAACTAGTATATGTCTGTTTCAAGCTGAAAAGTCAGATAATTTGAATACATATTCAAATGTATTTTTCTTTCATGTGATTTTTTCTAACACATTTATAAGATTATTTCTTTGGTGCTTTGTATGTCCCTCCGCCACAGTATAACCCCTGCTTTCACTGTATTTGATGTCAGTATAATTTATGGAGGGGAAGGGAAAAAAACAAACCATTTAAATAGGGATACAGGTGGACCTATTTCAACAATGAGATATACAATTCGTTAAGTCAAAAACGACCTTTACACCTTGGGTGGTGAAGGGGAGAAGGGGAGGAGGATTGGGTGGGGGCCAGGGAGAGGATGGGAAGGGATGGGAAAGGGAGTCAAAGGAGGAGGCTACAATGCTTGATAAGTAATATACTCATTATCTTGGCCATGTAATTTTAACCCCTCTGTAGAGTACTTTCACAATTAAAAATAACATTAAGAAGAAAAAAATGAAAATAAAATTCAGGACAGTTTATTTTCAGGTGACCATCCCCCCCCCAGCCTTACTCCAACAGAAGTGAGTCAAAAGATCAATTGGTGAAATGACTTGCTAAATAATCAATCCATGAGAAAATGAAGCTGCAAAAACTTACCTAGTTCAAAAGAAATATTGTCTTAACTTTTTGTTTGAAGACTTTAGAAAATGTATGTACAACTGATTTTGATTTTTGGGTGCTTAAAGATCTGGGTGTGTTTTGTATGTGTTTGTGATCATATTCATGATATAAATTGTCAGCATGATGTAGCGATTGGGTGAAATTAAGTTTAAAATTCAAAGGGTTATGAGGTTTGCACATTACCAAAACATTTTTAAGGCATTTTCACATGGTTTTAAATAGATTTTTAAGGATACTTTAACTTGAAAAATAGGAAATCTGGTATTTTAGAATGTATAAGGCTGTTTATACTGTAATCAAGATATCTGGCTTAACAAAAAAGAGAAATTTAGAAGCTAACAAAAAACCTATTTTAGGAGTTTAGCTCGTAATGCATGGTGGAACAGGCCATGGGAGGAGTCCTCCCATGGTGAAAGAGGGCAAACTGGCCCAATAGCAGTTCATCTAACCCTAAAGAGTCAGATTGTGTGAGTACTTATTCCACAGGAAGGGCCAAGTGGCCCATCTTTATTCTGTCCCTTTTCCCTTCACATGGACACTGGAAACATGATGGTAAAATTGAATGATGTAAAGATCTGATTAGCATTGCTAAAACTGCCCCTTGGATGTGTTAAAATTAAAATTAAGAAGGCCTTAAAAAGAGAGTTAAAATTTTATTCGTATAATGTGATTTGCTCTCAATGATATTCCGTCATTGTGTATGTTTTTTTTTTTTTTTTTAAGGCATAAAGGTGTTATGTCTAGCTTCTTGGTACAGTGATGGTGACTGTAATTTTTGCATTAAGAAAAAAAGTTACTTGAGTTTAAAATTTTCCATGTGTATCTGTTTTAAAACAACCAGCCGAGAGGAAATTGGTGACACACTTAGCCTTGAAGGTTTAAGGGATTTTTCAAAATGCAACTAAAAATTAAAGTATAAAATATTAAAACAGAAATTAATAGGAGGCTTATAAATTAGAATGGGTTTCTGTATATAAAGTTCAAAAGTATAATTGTTCTAAACATTTGCCTCAAAATACAAAAAGGAAAAATTAGGATTACCAAAATAATTGCTTAATTCCTATTTCAGTTTGCTCTCATAGTTTTTTTGTAACAGTTCTCATCAGGCCCACAAAAAGGAGTAAGGATTCTTGTCAGTTTGTCAGATGTAACTTTTGCTCTTAATATGTTTCATGTAAGAATATGCTTAAAACTACTTCTATGTTGAACACCTTGTTGCTTTTAATTGCAGTAAAGTGGCCTTTTATGAGACTCATTGATCTATAACTGGTTTGAATCCAGCCCGGGCAGAAAAAGTCCGTGTGAGCCTGTCACCCCTACTCAGTCACCAGAAGGCTGAAAGAGCAAGCCGACCTGCTTTAGGATTCAATGTGACAGAGTGCTAGCCTTGAGCTGTAGAGATGAGGGACAGCAGTCAGGCCCCAAGTTCAAGTCCAGCAACCAACTAAGGGAAATGCCAATGAGGCATTTTTTCCCATGTGGGAAAAATACACTCCTTGTATGAAAGCAATGGACGTGCATCCAGAGACTGTAAGCCAATACTTGGGTTGAAGAAATAATGTCAGATCCTAGAGTCATTTGTGTGTGGCCCTTCAAAAATTGGTCAAAGCCAGGAGGTCATGGAAAGATAGTTTGTAAGCATGCCTAATGCCTATGACTATCTACCTTGTAAGGGACAGGAACTTGTCAGACATCTGTGATAGTACTAAAAGGGTAAGTTTGTAAAATGTGGAGGATAGTTTAGATCCCAACCCCTGTATGTGCCAAAAGCTCTAATTGGCAGTAACTTTTGAGCTGACACCAGCTACATGAAATTCATCTGTCAGCAAAGTTTTATACCTTAATTTTTTTTTCTATTGATATCTGTCTAAAGGCCTGCATAGGAAACTCAGACATTGTTAGGATTACAAGAGATCACATTCGTAAGCCATCCTGGAAGATCCTTTTTCAATGCAGAAGGCTAAATAAGCAGCACTGCTGTAGCCAGAAAAAAGGTCTGTGCATTTGTCAAAAGTTAAAATGTTGTTCTTAATGTCATCTAACCCTGGTAACCTCTTTGTAAAATAGGCTAAGATTATATGTTCCTGGTTAGGTAGGATCAACACCCCTGAGTCAGTTTGAAGAAGTGACAGAAGATGAATCTTCGCCCATTATCGCCATTTAAGAACAAGGGACCAGAGTATCTTTTTTAAAAATGTGACAAAATAGACAGAATAGAGAGAAGGAAAAGGCATGGGAAATAATAGTACAGGCCTGAGCCCTCTATATCTGCTTAGAAAATCCTAATCTTATTAAATGTATGGTCTAGTTTAAAAAATTATCATCTTGGTTAATTGTCCTGGGCTACTGTGTAAATAGTCTTAAAAAACTAGTTGGGTCATAGCCTGCCAAGCCTATGCAATGAATCCTTAACCAGTCATTGTAGGCATTTGCAGCCCAGAACCAGGTGTGAAAGTCCCTTGAAGCCACAGAGAGTCCCTGCTGCTGCTGCTGCACACACTAATGAGTAAAGTTCAAGGACAACTTGACAGTCACCTGGAGGAAATCTACATTATCACTCAGACCATCTCCACCCTGGTAAAACTAGACTGAACTCCTGACTGATTCCATCACCTGAGAATGCTTCCTGGTTGAAAGCTGCTAAAACTAAGATCTTGTGGGACATTCTTTTGGTGATATCCAGTAACATCTTTACTCCCACAGTGGATATTTGGGGCAAGGATATCACTGCCCTGCCTTAGGCACTTCAGGGTCACAACCTAGTTTGGCTCTGGTATGGTAATTATTTGCTTCCTCCTGTGTGTATTTTAAAGATAAAGGAGAGAATTTTTTTTAAATCAAGGGAGGTAAGAGGAGGAATGAGACCCAACCCTAATCTTAGCCTTAAAATCTTGCAAGCTTTTCATCCCACTGGTGCCTTGAGGCTTTCTGAGATAATTTGATTCCACAAATCAAAGGAAAAATGTGCGGTTTTAAACTCTAGCCACAAAGGAGCTCAAGGAATTGTAAATAAAAGGAGTGTAGTAAAGAAAGCCTTAGGAAGGAATTGGGGAAAAATTGGTATCCTCTAGATAAGAAAGGATTTAAAAAGTAAGGATTGTCTTAAAATGTTTGTAAAGAAGACAAACCTCAGAAAGTTTAAGTATGTAGCAAATGGTATGAGTATGTCTTAAAATTGGAGCTTACGAATACAGCTGGTATAAAGGTAAGTCCTTTGGTACTGTTAATTTTTGTTACTCACAAATGGACCTTGTTAGACCTTGTAGATCAGCACAGTCCCTCTATTAGTTCTGAGATCCCAATACCAAACTGTAAATATAGAAGATTGTACCAATTATGGGACCATGATTGGTCCCTGATGCTCAAGAAGAGGAAAGAATGAAAAGCCACAGTAACTCCAACTTGAAATTTCCCACCATCTTGTGCTAGGCTGCCCTCAGAGTAATCCCAAGATAGAGAAAAAAACACAGGTTGCCACCAACCCTGCCCAACCTTATGAAAGCAGAACAGTTGCCCAAGTGTTCCAGGAACAGAACATACCAATAGTTCAGAAAAATTGCAATGTGGTTAGGGTGGACTCAAACCAATCATGTAACTGCTTGTGTGGAAGTTCCCTAAACTTGTTTGTTCAATACTATTAAAGCTGTGCTGATTTTGTGCTTGGGGATTCATAGCATCACCGGTTACCCGATGTGCAAAGGACCAAGCTTGAGCTTGCAATATACGACTCTTTTACTGTTTGCATTGATCATGTTCTCTGGTGGCCTTTTGGGGATTCCAAGTCCATACAATAGGGCTTGATACAAAATGTCTCATCCCAGGGAATTAAATGATGGCATTTATAGTTAAAATGATTTATTGTCATTATTAACATCGAACACATGCTGAGGTTTTTATTTATACCTCTCTTTCTCCCTCCCATTCTTTCTTCCACCATTTCTTTCTTTTCTTTTCTTTCCCTTCTTCCTCCCTCCCTCCCTCCCTCTCTTCCTTCCTTCCTTCCTTCCTTCCTTCCTTCCTTCCTTCTTTCCTTCTTTCCTTCTTTCTTTCCTTCCTTCCTTCCTTACTTCCTTCCTTCCCTTCTCTCCTCCTCCTTCTCTACTCTCTTTTCTTTCTTTCCTATTTTTTGTTCCTTTTTTCCTCTTTTAGGAAGTGAGTATGAATTTAGATATTTTGTTGTTTGAACAAGTATTCTACCATTAGAACAATCTTTTTTCAATTTAGTTATTTGCTCATAGGTTATCAGTTTTGCTGAGGGCTGAACAGAGTCTAAGTTCTTCACCTCTGTCTGCCAAGTAACTCGATCACAAATGCATTGCAGCATGCCAGGCTTAGGATGATATGAGAATCTTATTACGTTCCTTGCACACTGGTTCTGAACTGTGATCTTCTCAAATTCTAGTTAGTGATATGAGCTCCAATAGCCTGCCCTCAGTATAGATTGTCTAAATGAATGATTGAAGGCAATTTCATTTTAATCTTTTTTTTTGCCAGTCCAGGGGCTGTTTTAATTTTATTTCTAGACAATTTTTGTGCACATTAGCTTTAAAATGTTGCTTTACTGCCTTTTTTCCCTTTTTATTATTCTTGGTCATGGGGCTTGAATCCCAGAGTCCTTACATTTTCCAACTTACCTTACAAATAAGGAAAGAGCCAAATTCAGTTTGTTGGTATAAAGTCACAAATTGTTTCCTGCAGAAATAAAAATAAATTTCACCTCCTGGCTCTAAGGTCTATGTCTTTTTAAGATAACTACAGATAAGTAAGTGATATTATGTAAAATGTGTCATGTGTTTACAGCTGTATTGAAGAACATACTCTTAATATATCATTGGAAAACAGGGTTATTGAATAGTATCTATATGAGAATTTTATTTGAACTAATCACACTAAGTTGAAAACTACATCTTAGTCCATCAAAATGTGGAAATTAACGATATTAATTATGAGAAAATAATACCACCAAGAAAAGTGAGTATACATTAGAGAGACTGTAGGAATAACATTAGGGTTTTTACTGTTTCTACCTGTTTAATGTGGTTCTATTTCTTGATATTGAAACTCTCCTCTTGTTATTCTTACTGTATGTAATCCAACGCTGTGTATTACCATGTATTCAATGTGGGAAATCTAGCTTCAAAAATGTTTAAAGTTTTTTTTTCCTTTTCAATCACAACATTGTAATTATCAGGGTACACTGTGGTCATTATCATTTCCACCAAAATTATTACTGATATCATAAGTGCTAAATATTGAAAGTCTGATATGTATCTATGGTTTTGCAATCTTTTGTCTGTTGATTAATAGATTTAATGTTACCCCGTGCATGCATCCATTTTAAAATTTAGAACAAATAAAGAAATAAAAAAACTTAACCATAACAGGTAGCTTGACTATATGCTTATAACAAATTGTAGAATAGATTTTTGAAGTATTGCAAATTCTTAACCAGTATGGATTAACTTCCTCTCTCCCCACCACTACACACAAATATTTAAGAGTTTGAACAAAATTATTTCAAGGAATATACTGTAAATTCTACTACAATATCATGGGTATTTCAAAATTCCCTTGAAAATAATAAACTCTACATTCTATTTAAATATTAGTTATTTTATTCTAGGAAACTTTAGGGAAAATAGACTGCATATCTTTGAAATTAAAAACGGTCAAAAAGAGTAGCATAAAGTTTTATAGGGAGTCTGTCTTCAGAAATTTATATATAGATATATATGTATATATATATATATATATATATATATAATGTGTGGAAAGACATACATTTTTGGAGATTGTCATCAGAAATATATACATATATCTAAATATTTGTGTAGAACGATGTTCATTATAGTGAAACAAAAATCTTAAGACATAATTAAAATTAAATAAATGCATCAAACCAAGTGCCAGTGACTCAAGCCTATAATTCGAGCTATTCTGTGTAATTAGATCTTAGAATTTTGTTTGAAACTAGCCCAGACAGAAAAGTATTTGTTAGATTCTTATCTCCAATTAACCACTAAAAACATTAATTAGCTCTGTGCCTCAAGTTGTGTAGTGCTGGCTTTGAGCATAAAATGGCTTAGAGACAATGCTCAGGCCTTGCAAACAATCACAACAAAACATATCACATTAATTTCACATTAATTTCACAAAAGTATTTTTAACTGCTGTGAACATTTCTTAGAAACATGAATACATGCCCCTGAAAAATGTTAAGTAAAAATTATAGAATATTTAATCTATGTTAAAGACATGACTATTTAGATTGAGATACCTAGGAAATGATTAGAAATTAAGAATAATGATAATATATTTGGATTGGTCTTTTATTCTACTTTATGATAGTGATAAAATGATATTTGTAATGATTATATAAAATTAGTCTTGTTTGGTATTTTGAATTATAATAAGTGATAAATATTTTTAAATGATTTCCATAGGAAAGGATCATTTCCTCAATGGTATCAATTTTTTTGTAATTTCAAAACAATTAAGAAAATTATTCCAAGGCTGGTTTGCTCTAAGATTATATTTGTTTTCGTGTTCTATTTTTCATATATTCATAAAAATTAAAACTCAAAAAAAATCAATGGATGTTGGCATTCAGGAACATCTTCATAGATACTAACATTGGAGTTGCTTAAGTGGAATTGTTTTATTTCATTTGTTATTTTCACAAATAAATCAACATGAATGTGTATTTTGTTTCTTTTCACTACTGTTGGCTCTTATCTTGAGAAAACTTTTTTCCTAGCAAAGGAGAGAAAAGCATTTGGATTGAGCATGTAGCATATAGGTTTCATAAAATGCAGATGCATAGATTTGGGTCTTTTGTCATTTGCTAAAAGTTTCTTCCAGAAAAGGTTATCAATTATTTATAAGTGGTGCATAATTCCTAGATATTCTAGTTATTACATACATTTTTGGATTGAGTTATCTCTGCATAAACGCAAAAAAACGGACCAAAAACTCAAAATAAACAGAAATCATATCTTCATTTTAAAAGGTGTAGTTTACAAAGAATTTTTAGCCAATACCGAAAACATCTTTTCAGGTATTCTGCAATTTGTTTGAAGTATTTTTAGCAATTTTTTTTGCTGACATGAAATTCACATGCAATATATTATCTCCTTTTATTGTAGGCATTTTAGTGCTTTGGAAGTGAATTGTACACTCATAGGTTTTCCAAGCTTAACTTTCACAAACTTGCATTTCTTCAAATAGAAATGCTGTAAATTTTAGAACAGACATTAAAATAGATATAAAATTCAGTTACAAGAATTTGTCCAGCATAAATCCTCTATAGTGTGTCTTTTCAAATTTGTTTTGGGGGATTATTTCCAGGGTCTCACACATAATATTCAAGTGCACTGTCAATGAACTACATTCCCTGTCCAAACATTTTTTTTTACTTCTCTTTAATATATACATAGAAGTGTAATGTCTGAATAATATACAATTCTCTTTAACCTTATGAAGACTTGAAAACTTGCTTGCTAAAATGATTGCAGTATTATACAAATCATTGTGCTATGTGGAGTATATCAATTTCTCCACAAATGCATTACTATATTTTGTGTTATCTTTTTATATTTATGGTCATACTAGTGAGTTTTCTTTTTCTTTTTTCTTAGATACTAAAGAGGAGCTTATATCATATGCTCCTCCTATTAACTACCAATTTACATACGTTCTTTAAGAAATATCCTGTTCAGGAAAAATTTTATATAGAATTAAAAGGTATGAATGTGCTTAAGACTCAGGATCATTGTAGCATTAACATTGTAGCATTAACAAATATGTGTCCTCTATCTGTTGGATATGTTTTCATTACTTCCATAGAATTATGAAAGGTTATTATTTGATATTAACCTGCTAATTCTTGATTGTCTTTAGTCTCTAATGCTTTACATGTCAAAATTTTAGAAACCTTTACTGATCCAATGTCATGAATTTGTACATTTATGTTTTATAGGTTTTTACATCTCACATTTAGTTTGATAATCATTTTTTAGTTTAAATTTTTGTATAAGGTTTGAGGTAGTAGTCTAAGATCATTTTAAATCTACTGAGGCAATAGTGCCAATTCATCCATTTAAGTTTCTATTTTTATTTCATAAAGTCTTGGCATCTTCTTCAAAATCTATTGACAATAAAACTAAGAATTTATTTTTGATAAATCTGTTACATTCTTCTATGTGTCTGTTCTTTCACTACTAAACATGGTAATAAGTTTCAAATCTAGTATGAAGGCTCAAGCTACACCATTTTGCACAATTGTTCTGACTGACCTGTATTCCTTGAATTTACATAAGAGTTTATTGAACAGGTGGACCAATATTCTACAGAGATATCTAGATGTTTGATAGTCACTCATATTTTGCACCTTGTGAAAACACAAGACCCCAGATATCATATATAGAAAAATGTCTTTAGAGAATGCTTGAAGCAATCTAAAATTAATTTAGGAATGAGTTAAGATTTAGTTAACACTATAGCATAATAAAGTTGAATGATAACAACTTGAGCTGTACTACAGAGGAGAGTGAGAGGGGATAGAATAGAATGATGGACCACATAGGAGATATATGTAATTGTTATTGTGTATCAAAGAACAGAAAGAATTCAGAGACAAGAACGAGGCAAATAATCAAAGTATTCTGAATCAAGTTTCTTTTTATTCCACCTAATAGTGTGGACTAAGTGTCAGAGAAGATGGGAAAAAATAAAATAGAAAATAAAACATTGTATAGACCTGTTAAAATGTAAAGAAATTGTAATAGGAATATGATCACTAATTTCCAAAGAAATAAACGAAAGAATAGATAAACTCTAAAGTCAAAAAGAATGAAGAGAGAAAAGAAGCAAAATAAAACCTTTATCAATAACAAACACAAGAATTTTGAAGTAGAAAAGCAGTGGAAATATTCTAAAAAACAATAAAATAATAATAAAAATTGCTATCATGTATAGAATATGGATCACATTTTATCATATATAATTTTGAAAAAAACATACTAAGAATGAAAATTTAAAAGTCATAATTTAAAACAATATTTACATTATAACTAGACAGTATAGTTCAGTGGTAAAAACTTGGCCCAGCATATGTAAATCAGTCGAGTGATCACCCAAGCATTACAAAGTACACACAAAGCAAACACACACACACAAACCACATAAACACACACACACACACAACACATACACACATTTGGAATATTGATATTATCATATTAACAGAGTAAATTATCACAAATAGTAAAAGTAGGTTAATATTGCTTGTACTATTTTAAATTAAGTAGAAATAAAATAGTCACGATATACTTGGATTCTTATAGACTAAGTATATTGAAAATTAAGAAATAGAAGACATGAGAACCTTTGCAAAGAGTTTTATACAATAAACATTTTAAAACATGTATCCTTTTATTTTTACAAAAGATTGATGTTATTGGAGTTTTAACTCAAGATTTAGAATATGATAACCGGGTGCTCTATATCGCACTAGGGATGGCTATATTTCTATTCATTTCACTCTGGATATTTTTGGGGGGGGTCCTGTCGTGGGGCCTGAACTCATGGCTTTTGCGCTGTCCCTCAGCTCTTCAGCTCAAGGCTACTGTTCTACCACTTGAGCCACAGTGCCATTTCAGCTTCTTTCTTTTTTCTTATGTGGTGCTGAGGAATCGATCCCAGGGCTTCATGCATGCAAGGCAAGAACTCGACCACTGAGCCACCTTCCCAGCCCCACTCTGGTTATTTTTGTACTAAGGTCTCATAGTTTCTCAGGCTCTCCCTATTTACAAACCCTACTTGCAGTTCCTACCATAGCTAGAAAATGGAAGCCACAAATCACTCTGCCCAGATTAAACTTTTTTTTTAAATTAAAGTACAAACTTTTACAAAAAAAATTGAACAGTTAATGAAGCCTTTCTTAATGAAGTTTGTGCTTCTTGAAAATACAGTAAGTATTTGTTAACTGGAAAAATATGTTTAGAACTTTAAAAAAATAAATTTATTTAAATTCACCAACCATATAAAAATTAAGAAAATAATCTTAGAAATTCACATGTTAAATATTTTTAAAGCAAAATATATGTATCTGAATAATTTACATGTGTAAAAATCATGCAAAATTAAATTAACTAATCCTACAACTCTGAAAAAAGAATTACCAGCCCAAAAAACAAAAGAAAATAATTAAGTTCAAAATTTGAAATTTAGAAAATAAAGTGAAGTGTACTCTTTAGTTGACTTAAGTAATTGTAAACCCACCGTATATCAATTTTATAATAAAAAATGCATGAACAAAAAAGCAAAAGTAGTTGTTTGAGTGTACAAAAAAAAATCGATGGAAGGGATAACAATGTTCTTTCCATAAAAAATGTACTCATTACCTTACTTATGTAACTGTAACCCCTCTGTACATTACATTTACAATGAAATTAAATTGAAATTAAAAATAATCCAAATAATATACCAATTAAGAATTCTTAGAAGCCATCAGTTAAAAACCTTGTAAAAAACTGCCCCAAGTACCCGAGGAATATACATTGTTGATACTATTTGAATACTTAAACTTCATCAGAGAAGCCAAAATTTTAAAAACTGTTACAAAGTAAAGTAAAAATTCAGAACATACTACTATAATAATCATTAGATGAATTTTTACTGGTAGTCAAATATGTAAGTAATGAGGCAATTTGCCATTTGTTTTCACTTAATACGTGAGAAAGAATTTTCTAGGTCTTTTAAAATATATCATAAGTTAATGAAGATACTATTCTTTCACATCATATGATAATCAGATAAAGATTATATTAGAGCAAAGAACAGATTGTAATACGTTTTTGGATGTTAATATGTATACCTATTTTGGTTGTGGGAAATTATGGGAATTTCAACTTGGGGTATTGTTCTTGCTAGGCTGGTGTCCTATCAGTGGTTAATTTTAGGATAGGGGTTCCCTTTCCACAAGACATGCACCTGATCTGACTTTTAGCCTTCCCATCATCAATGCACACCAAATTTCTAGATTCCTACCTTGGCTGGCTTTGATCCTGCAATCCTTCTAATCTTAGTCTCTAGATAGTGCAAGATGGTGGAAATGATCCAATGCACCCAGCTATAGATTGAGAAGGAAGTCCACTAAAATTTGGCTTGGTTTCTGTTCTCAAGCTTCCTAAGTAGTTAAGAGTATGGATTGGAGCCCTTGCTGCCAAGCAGTAATAGTATTTTTAAAGAATTAGACATAATATTACTTAGGCTTGCGATTACCTCAAGAAGGAATAAAAGAGCAATGAACCATAGAGGACAAGAAGAATTTATCTAGCTACTCAGAGGCTGAATCAGCTTAGCTAGCTACTCAGGAGGCGGAGATCTGAAGACCACTGTTCAAAATGGTAGACATTATCCTTGAGCACAGAAGCTTAGGGATAGTGCCCAGGCACTATCAAGCCTCAGGAATGATGAATCCATGCATGAGCACATGCACATGCACGTGTGTGTACAGGCACCTGTAAACACACACACACACACACACACACACACACACACACACACACACACAAATGAGTATTTCAATACAGAGTTCTTTATATTTTTACCTTGCTGTCCTTTCCCTGTATTAGTTCACCAATTGACAAAATCAGATAAGCACCTATTTACATACAACTCATCGAGTTTCTTTGAAGTCTAATCTCTTTTTGGAAGCCTGATTTTATTTGAACCAAAAGTAAATTATGCAGGAGGTCAATTCATCTCCCTCCACTCTGTAGTGATAGGAGATTGTTTAGGTTCTTCCTAGCAATATGATTTTGTGAAATCCTGCATCAAGCAGCATATTTCTTTCACAACAAGGGAAGCCTCTATCAAACAATTAGTAATAGGTTTTTCTCCTCCTGGCAAGCATCTGTAGTTTTATTATCTTCATATAATTCATGATCTGTCTGTGTATGCCAAAGACGGCTGTGAAAATAAAAAGACCCTTCTCAGCGCTTAGCATTCGTACACCATTCATAGATACGAAGGTGTTTAAATATTACTTAAATTGCTTTGGACTAAATAATGCTCACCTTGACTATCTTGAGAAAGAAGAATTGGTTTCGCAGCACTTTAGGTAAGAACGTGAGTGAAAGAAAAGGAAAAGTGAGGAATAAGTCAACACATACATTGAAATGAAACAAAACAACCCAAGAAAACACAAATTAATTCAGTATTCAAGAACTTCAAGAAATGCAATGATTTTTTAAAAATCAGGTGTGATAAGATTATGAAAATCCTGACTATATGGGAGTCTACTGTTTTGAGGCTAGTGGATAAAGCCCAGACTGGACACCTGTTATTCTAATTTCCAGGAAGAATAACATCAAATGGACAGCGCTCATGATCATACACAAGTAGGAAGCCAGATTCTATGTGAAAATTAATCAGGATAATTTAGGGCTGAGGGCATGTGGCACTGTGGCTCAAGTGGTAGAGCGCTAGCCTTGAGCTGAAGAGCTGAGGGACAGAGCCCAGACACAGAGTTGAAGCCCCACGACTGGAACCTCCCCCCAAAAAATAAAGGTGATGGCTTTTCAAGTACTTACATATCAACTGAGTTACCTTTGTTAAGCTAATGGATTCAATATAAGCCTCACTTAAGAGCTACTTCTAAATTTCTGAAGCTTAAAATTTCCCAAATGAGGTCTTACTGTCACAAATGTCTACCTGACCCTTTACCTTTCTTCCATGTAGGAATAAACCAACCATATATTTTACTCTGACAGCGTAGATTGTCTTAATGGAACAAAACTAAAATGTTACAAGGGATCATAGAGAGATGAACAGTTCAGACAGAACTGTTCAGACTAGAAGGTATTTCATCAAAATGTAATTGTTTCTTATACCTACCATTTAAAAAGTAGCTAAAGTCAAGAAGATGAAATAATTGTTCATATGCATGATTACCTAGTGTCCTGGCCTGCCTACCATCCAACCAGGCAGGAACACACACTACTGACTTTCTATCACCAAATATTTCCATAGCTCCGGGAGAAGTTAATATGTTTCACCTTGATATTAGGACTTAAATTGGTAATGTTTAATCATAGTATTTCCTTTTGCCTCTAGGCTGTACATCCACAAATGGTAAAGCATTAAGGCTAACTCTACCAAACACTGAGGTAGAGTTAATGAAATAATACTTTAAAACAGAGTTGCTTTTGATACCCTAACCATAACATACCAATGCAAAACATTTTCTTATATTATATATAGTTATACATTTATATTTATATGTGCTGATTTTATATTTCACACAGTGAATATTACTAAATTTAATTGATAATTTCACAAATAAATTGATATTTATGCCAATAAATGCCCCGGCCTGCAGGGTTGGTCAACAAGGCCTCAAAGAAGAACTGACCTGAATGAGAGACAAACCAGAAATGAGGAAGGAGACCAAGACAGGGTTCTGATCAAGGTCTCAAACTTTATTTTTTATGGAGCAGTATATATAGCACACTGAGCAGGGTAATTAGCATCAACAGGTCAATAGAGTTGCTAAGCACCAAAACTGCAAAGTATATCTTGCAAAAGGTCATAGGTGGGGAATCTTCAGAAGGTGCCAAACAATGTTGTCAAACAGGACATCGGTAAATTGTAAGGCTTAATGGTTCTTATGGAAAGAGGTGGCACCAAGCAATGCTGTCAAACAGGGTATCAATAGGCTCCAAGGCTTAACAGCCCTTATCGAAGGTAGTAGCTGTGTTTTCTTAGCAAACAGCACTTGGTTGAAGGTAGTAGCTGTATTTTCTAGCAAACAGCACTTGGTTCCCGGCAAATAATTAGATTGAAATATAAATAAATAGGCTTAGAATATATATTAGTATATAAAAACTATCAATGCAGTGTCTTTGGCATAAACGTGTGATACCTTCTAAGTGGTCTTGGTCTTTTGAATTCACGCGGTAAAAAACATTGTTGTTTTCCTCTAATCTATAAGGGATTTTACTCTGCTGCTCTCTTTATTATTTTAACTCGCTGGTCCCAACCTGTTTTTCTCCATATTTCTGAAGCATTCCTACTGATTATACCCAAATTTTGCTGATATGATGTCTAAAAGGTATTATTCTTCTGCAGGACCCACAGGTCCTAGGATCCCAGGTCCCAGTTATCCGTATCATCAGATAGCAAGGGCAAGACTTTTCACCTAAGCCCATGCAACATGCCAACAAAAGTAATTGAAAACCCATCTCCATTTCTCATTTCCTATAATATTTCAGGGCCCCAATTCCTTAAGACACAGAAAGTAGCGGTAAGCAATTGTGAAGTGCAAGATAACATAAAATGAAAGATATCACAAAATCTGAGAAAAAGTACAGTAATTCAAAATATCAATTTACAAATGATCAGCCCATATGAGTGAACAAGATCACAAATATCACAAGATTATTTTTAATACCCCTCCTCTAATGATTACTGAAAAATTTCAGTCCAGAGTAAGTAGGCCAAAAAATATTTCCTGGAACAATAGATCCATAATTGGTCTACCAAGGCTAGGTAAACGACTAAGAAGTCAAATATAATTCAATAAAACAATAATTGAGAAGATCATTAGTGCTTCAAAACATTGGTACTTCAGTAAAACATGGTTCTGTAGTATAAACATGTTGTCATTCTCAAACCAATGATAACCTACATTTAATCTCTTGAAAGTATATTACTTTTCAAATAAACTTTTTAAACTCATTCACCAAAATAACATTTGACAAGTAGATGATACTTAGTGACATTACAAGTTTTTCATGTGCAGGGAGCAAATTACAATAGAGTGGATTTATTTACCCAGCACTAATGCCAAACAGGTTCAACCATTCATTGCAGTGTAGAAATAATACCCCCCACCATTTGTCTTGTTCAGTAGGTGCCTTCCAGAAATGTGTTAAATAGATCAGCCACCCATATTTCAAACCCAAACATTAGTTAATAAAGTAAATTTCATCATATAAGGTACATTTTAAAAAGTCACGAATAATTGCCTTATCATATGTTGTTTTATGTTTTTCCCTATCTGTCTAACATAGTAAGAAATATGATTTTAAGTCTTGAATATGGGTACTCATCAGAGATGTGACGAACATAAAATCTGTCTTTTATTTCCATCATATTCCTCTATAGTAGTAAATTGTAGTTTTCTTCTTTTTGCAAAACTTGTGTGAAATAGAAAATATTATCCCATGTAAAATATAATAATAGCAAACCATTGAACAAAGCCATTTATAAAAACTGGTAGGAATACATTCTATGCCATTTTTAATCTTTCTTGTTTATTAAAGATTAATCTTCCAAATGGATGAGAATAAAATCATGTCTAGGTGCTTCACGTCTCCAGTCTTGCAAGTTGTTATTGCAGATGAATGAATTATGGCAATATAAGCTGGCATCAGGATTGAAACTCCATGGTATGTATATAAACCTTTCAAAGTATTAACAGACAGTTTAACAGAATGAATATCCGGAAGTTGAAACCATAGAGGAATAATTGTAAAGATATAGAATGAATGAAAAATGGAACAAGGGGCAAGCCAAGCTAGAATAGTCAATGTACACATGTGATAAAGGAAATATTAAATCTGAAATACATCTTGGAGAAGGAGTTGTTTATGAATGATAGGAGTGACTCTGATCCAGGAGCATTGGACAATTAGATGGACATATTTAATTGTAACACACTTGCACAAGCTTCTGAAATTCAGTTAAAAAACACAACAACAAACCAAAACACACAATAATCACAACCAAACAGCAATATCTAGAGAGTATGAATATGACCTCTCAAAATTTTAAATAGTTAATGAAGGGCAGTCTTGGGAAAAGCAATCAAAGCTGTTCAAAAGGGCAGTTTGGGGTAGGGGAGTATTTTGAACAGATTAAAATAGATTGTCTAAGGTTATAAATCACCTATATATGCTGCAAATATTTTCTGCTGTGAGTTTTCTTTGTCTGAACTGGGCACTCCAGTCCTGAGACACACATGATAACTTGTGAAGATAGAATGGAATAAACAAGATCAAGAACACATTACTCCACTGGAGACAAAACAGTCCTCTATGTTTTCTCTCATCTCTCTTCACTACTCTTTTTTCATATTTTTAAGTCAAGTCATTTTGAATTATATCTTTCCTTCTTTGTTCTGGCAAGTAATTGGTCAAAGTAATTCACTAAATATTATTTGCCATTTTTTTCTATCATGCTGTTTACTTGTCCAAGCAAGTCCATTAAACTTCACCCTTCTATTTGGTTGCCATGAAAACCCAACATGTATGTTAATGAGGACAAACTTTAATGTAAAACTTTGTCTCTAAACACTAGTCCAAGAAGCTGACATCACAAATATTTAGCTATTCGTTTTTCTTTTTTCTTTTACCTTTAAAGTCTTCCTGTGTCTGAAGTGCCCACAAAAATGTACTCCACCAATTTTTGGTTCAATCACTTCTAAACTCAAAGATATATTTTGCTAACAAGATGCTTAAAGGAAACTGAAGTATAATCCACTTTTATCTTCTCTCTTACTACTCTCCTTAGATACCATATCAGAAATAGTGAAGTTATTCTTTGTAAAATTATTTCAGTAGATTATTTTTCTCTTGGTCTTGCATTTGCTCAACAAGGTGCATGAAGAATACCAGACTTAAATTACCTATACCTTGTATGACCGTGTCTCTTACAATGGACAATACTTCTTTGTCCTATTTCGATGTCCTCCTCTTAGCTCTTGCCTGATTTTCAATTTGCCACAGCTTCTTGACTTCAAGTCTAGTGAAGCTGAAGAACTATAATGCCGACCCCACTACTACATCTTCATGGTTTCTCTTTTTAAACTCTTTTATTTGGATGTGGAATTTATTTTCATGTCTTCAGTCTGTTCTGAATTGTAGTGAGCCAAATAGGCTCTGTAAAATCACTTTAGGTACCAAAATATTAACACAATCTATATAAAAATAGTTTTGGATCCCTCCACTGCTGAAGCCAATATGCTTAGCTAGGGCTTCTAAGAACGCCTTTTCTTAACTTTTCAATTTGCTCAATTTTTTTCCTTTTTTGGGGGGGTGTTCTTGTCGTGGAGCCTGAACTCTGGGCATGGGCACTGTTACTCAGCTCTTCAGCACAAGGCTAGCATTCTAGCCACAGCACCACTTACTTTTTTTTTTTCTTTTTACTTATGTGGTGCTGAGGAATCGAACCCAGGGCCTCATGCATGCAAGGCAAGCACTCTTCCACTGAGCCACCTTCCCAGCCCTGCTCAATTCTTTTCTGATCCCAAAACTTTTTGGCTTATGTAATAAGGGAAGTCTTCACTATCTCATGTTAATAAGGATATTATATTTTGTGAGCTACTTAGAAATGTGAAATCATTGGTTTGAAGTATCCAATCTGATGTTTTTCTGTGTTTCAATGCTTCATGTGCAAAGGCATTGTGGAGTGTATTGCAAAAAGAAAAGTGTAAAGCCAATACCTTCTTTCATTGTGGAGGGCACTTTCTCCCTAAATATTTTGACCCAAATTATCTTTTTCAGAGAATTACTGTTTGGTAATCAAAGGTCAATTCACAAATTTTGATGTCTTATTTTTTTAAGAACTTTGAATTTAAATTCCATTAGATCTTCTCCCAATCCATGGGCTTTCTATTGATCTTGCTAGCTATGTCATTTGTCCTGCAGAAGCTCTGCAACTTCATGCAATCCCATTTGTCCAACTTTCTTTGATTTGTTGTGTTTCCGGGTCTCTATTCAAAAAATTTTGGCCTGAGCCAAGGAGACCTAGGAGAAATGTAATGTTTTCAGAGTGTCTGTGTTGACTCTGAGGTCTTTGATCCATTTGGAGTTGATTCTGGTGCAGGGTGATATATAAGGCTCTAGCTTTAGTATTCTACATGTAGTTAACCAATTTTGCCAGCACCATTTACTGAAGAGGCTGTCTTTCTTCCATTCTATTGTTTCAGCTCCCTTATCGAAGATTAGATGTCTATAGGTCTGTAGGTTCATTTCTGGGTTTTCAATTCTATTCCATTGGTCCTGAGGTCTATTCTTATGCCAATACCAAGCTGTTTTGATTACTATGGCTTTATAGTAGAGTTTGAAATTTGGTAATGATATTCCTCCAGCAGTGTTCTTTCCGTTGAGGAGCCTTTTGCTATTCGGGGTATTTTATTGTTCCATATGAATTTTTTGATTGCCTCTTCTATTTCCTTGAAGAATGAGGTTGGAATTTTGATAGGTATTGCGTTGAATTTGTAGATAGCCTTGGGAAGTATTGCCATTTTCACAATGTTAATCTTTCCAATCCAGGAGCATGGGAGACTTTGCCATTTTTTTAGTTCTGAGTTGATTTCCTTTTTCAAGAATTTAAAGTTTTCATCATAGAGGTCCTTCACTTCTTTAGTTAAGTTAATTCCTAGGTATTTTATTTTTTGTGGGGCTATTACAAATGGAGTTGCTTTCCTAATTTCAGCCACACTTTTCTCATTGTTGGCATACAGAAAAGCCATTGATTTTTGGGGGTTAATTTTATAACCTGCTACTTTGCCAAAGTTTTGAATCAGCTTGAGTAATTTGGGAGTGGAGTCTATGGGATTCTTTAAATACAAGATCATGTCATCTGCAAAGAGGGAGAGTTTTATTTCTTCTTTCCCTATTTGGATCCCCTTTATGTCTGCATCTTGTCTTATTGCTGTAGCTAGGCATTCTAATACTAGATTGAAGAGAAGTGGAGAGAGTGGGCATCCTTGTCTTGTTCCTGAGTTAAGAGGAAATGGCTTTAGTTTTTCACCATTGAGTATAATGCTGGCTGTAGGTTTGTCATATACAGCCTTTATTGTATTGAGGAATGTTCCATGGATTCCTAATTTTTCCAAAACCTTCATCATGAAAGGGTGTTGGACCTTGTCGAATGCTTTTTCTGCATCTATTGAGATAACCATGTGGTTCTTATTCTTGCTCCTGTTGATATGATGAATAATATTAATTGATTTGCGTATATTGAACCAGCTTGGCATCCCTGAAATGAATCCTGTTTGATTGTGGTGTATGATTTTTTTGATGAATTGTTGAAGCCGATTGGCCAAAATTTTATTGAGAAGTTTTGCATCAATATTCATAAAAGAAATGGGTCTATAGTTCTCTTTCTTTGATGAGTCCCTGCCTGGTTTTGGGATGAGGGTTATGATAGCTTCATAGAATGTGTTCGGTAGTGAGCTTTCTCTTTCAATTTCATTGAAGAGTTGGAGGAGTACTGGTGTGAGATCTACTTTGAAGGCCTTGTAAAATTCCGCTGTAAAACCATCTGGTCCTGGACTTTTCTTAGCTGGGAGGTCTCTTATTGCTGTTTCTCTTTCAGTGCTTGATATGGGCCTGTTAAGATTATCTAAAATATACTTGGAACTCAAAAAATTAAACCCCCCAACAACAAATCCTCAAAGAAACAACTGCCCAATAAATAAGTGGGCGAATGACTTAAAGAGAAATGTCTCTGAAGAAGAAAGAAGGATGGCCAATAGACACATGAAGAAATGTTCAACATCCCTAGCCATAAAAGAAATGCAAATCAAAAAAACATTGAGATATCACCTCACCCCAGTTAGATCGGCAAAAATCAAGAATTCTAACAACAACAGACGCTGGAGGGGATGTGGACAGAAAGGAACCTTACTTCATTGTTGGTGGGAATGTAAACTTGTTCAACCACTTTGGAAAGTAGTATGGAGGTTCCTCAAAAGACTTCACATAGAACTCCCCTATGACCCAGTAATCCCACTTTTGGGCATTTACCCAAATGTTTACAAACAACACCACACTAAAGCTACCAGCACAAATATGTTTATTGCAGCATTATTTACCATAGTTAAGATATGGAAAAAACCCAGATGCCCCTCAGTAGATGAATGGATCAAGAAAATGTGGTATAGATACACAGTGGAATTCTATGCCTCCATCAGAAAGAATGATATTGCCCCATTTGTTAGGAAATGGAAAAACTTCGAAAAATTATATTAAGTGAAGTAAGCCAGGCCCAAAGAAACATAGGTCCCATGGTTTCCCTTATTTGCAATATCTAGTATATGTATGAGTCAAGCGGAAAAGGTCAGATAATGTGATGTCAGGAAAATGAACCCTTAGATATGTATTTTAATGTTTTTTTCTTTCATGCTTTTGTTTCTAACGCATTTATAAGATTATCTCTTTGTTGCTTTGTATGTCCCTCCCCCACAGTATAACCCCTGCTTTCCCTATATTTGATGTCAGTATAACTTGTGGAGGAGATGGGGAAAAACCAGTTGTTTAAGGATACTGGTGGACCTGTTGCAACAATGAGAAGTACAAGTTGACATGTCCAAAACGAGCTTTACAATGTCGGTGGAAGGGGGAGAAGGGGGGGAAGGAGAAGGATTGGGATTGGGGGGAGGGGGGAGGCTGGGAAGGTATGTGAAGGGTAAACCCAAGGAGGTTGGTAAGAAATGTACACATTATCCTGCCCATGTAATTGTAACCCCTCTGTACAGTATGTTCACAAATAAAATTAAATTAAATTTTAAAAAAACAGAAAAAAAAACCAAAATACACTGAAGAAAACTATATTAAAAAAAATAAAAATAAATTCCATTAGAACCTTGTTTCACACAGTGAGAGTATATTTCCTGGGTAAGGACAATTCTCAAGGGAACCTACAGTATGTATAGCAAGGCTTTTGAGATTTGTTTGTTTACAGTGAAAAGGAGCCATCTTCACCCACATTGCTCCTTCTCAGCTAAGTCTCCATGGATTTCTTTGCATGAAAGCCTATTTTCCCAGGCAATTTTAAATTTTATTAATAGGCTAAGTTATTAAAAATTTTGAACAATTAAACTTTACCTGTCATATTTTTTTTCTTTTGAAAATACTGTACAGAGGGGTTACAATTACATGGGCAAGATAATGAGTACATTTCTTATCAAGCATTTTAGCCTCCTCCTTTGTTTCCCCTTCCCATCCTCCCCTTGTCCCCTCACCAAATCCTCCCCGCTCCCCTTTCCCCCCCTCCCCGCACCAAAGTGGTAAATTTCGTTTCCTACATAACGACTTGTACATCTCGTTGTTGCAATGGGTCCACCTGTATCCCTACTTAAATGATTTGTTTTTCCCCTTCCCCTCCACAAATTATACTGAGATCAATACAGTGAAAGCAGGGGTTATACTGTGGGGGAGGGACATACAAAGCAATGAAGAAATAATCTTATAAATGTGTTAGAAACCATCACATGAAAGAATAAAAACATTTGAATACATATCTTAGGGTTCATTTCCCTAACATTACCTTATTTGACCTTTTCTGCTTCACTCAGACATATACTAGATATTGCAAATAAGGGAAAGCATGGGACCTAGGTTTCTTTGGGCCTGGCTTACTTTACTTAATATAATTTTTTTTTCTTTTTTTAAGTTAATTTTATTTTATTTGTGAACATACTGTACAGAGGGGTTACAATTACATGGGCAGGATAATGCGTACATTTTTTACCAAGCATTGCAGCCTCCTCCTTTGGTTTACCCTTCACATCCCTTCCCAGCCTCCCCCTTCTCCCCCAATCCCAATCCTTCTCCTTCCTCCCTCTTCCCCCCTCCCCCCCCGCATCGACGTTGTAAAGCTCGTTTTGGACATGTCAACTTGTACTTCTCATTGTTGCAACAGGTCCACCTGTATCCTTAAACAACTGGTTTTTCCCCATCTCCTCCACAAGTTATACTGACATCAAATATAGTGAAAGCAGCGGTTATACTGTGGGGGAGGGACATACAAAGCAACAAAGAGATAATCTTATAAATGCGTTAGAAACACATGCATGAAAGAAAAAAACATTAAAATACATATCTAAGGGTTCATTTTCCTGACATCACATTATCTGACCTTTTCCGCTTGACTCATACATATACTAGATATTGCAAATAAGGGAAACCATGGGACCTATGTTTCTTTGGGCCTGGCTTACTTCACTTAATATAATTTTTCGAAGTTTTTCCATTTCCTAACAAATGGGGCAATATCATTCTTTCTGATGGAGGCATAGAATTCCACTGTGTATCTATACCACATTTTCTTGATCCATTCATCTACTGAGGGGCATCTGGGTTGGTTCCATATCTTAGTATAGTAAATAGTTCTGCAATAAACATAGTCGTGCTGGTAGCTTTAGTGTGGTGTTGTTTGTAAACACTTGGGTAAATGCCCAAAAGTGAGATTGCTGGGTCATAAGGGAGCTCTATGTGGAGTCTTTTCAGGAAATTCCATACTACTTTCCAAAGTGGTTGAACAAGTTTACAACCTGTCATAATTTTTAAAGTCTTTTGAAATTCCTTTATCAGAATCGCAAATTCATCAATCCTAATTCCTCCTTTACCATCAAAAACAGTTAACATGTTGTTTTGATGATATTGTGTCCATGAAACTATTATTTTCCCGTGACTTTGTTATGCGTATATTTGACCATATAAGCTGATGCTGAGCAAAATGGACTCCAAGATATGGAAACAGAGATTTTTATTTGTGATTGTTGTTTTTTAATGTACTATGTGATTTCTATTTTCTTTGGGCTTTTCCCCTATGGTTTATTCCCTGCTGTATTTGATTGTATACACATTTAGGTAAACAATTTGTATACACCTTTAGGCAAACCAATGCAATAGCAATTCTCACAAGACAATATGTTGGAAATGTACATTACAACTTTTGTGGTTATTAGGGTGAAGAAAATCTGTGAGAAAAATGAGGGAGGGGGTAACAAGTTTGAAAAGTTATTTATTCACTAATTTACAATTACTGTGACCCCACTGTACATCACTTTGACAATAAAATTAAACTAAAAAAATGAGTTTCATAAAATTACCTTATCTCTATTCTGAAAAAAATACTAAACCTCTGCGAATGTGGTGCCCTCCTTGTTCTGGAACGAACACGACAATAAACTGGGTTGCATGAATTTTTCCCATACTGGTATTCTTGAGATCAGAACACTTGCAAATATTATTTATATTTATACTTTTTTAACTATCATAGATATGCAGGATGCTAAGATTGAAAGATTATAGTTCAAAACCCACCCAGGCAGGAAGGTGTGTTAGAGTCTTATCTCCAATAAACTTCTCAGAAAAAGCCAGACACAACTGGCACTGAAGTTGAAGTGATAGGGCATGAGCCTTGAGCAAAAACAGGCTCAGAGACAGTTTACAGGCTTAGTGTTCAAGCCCTAAGACAAACCAATAAAACAAAACAAAAATAAAAACAAACCCCAATCCTAACATTTTTCTCATTGCGTACAGCAGCATATAATTAAGGAAATTGCTTCCTGTGTTACATATAGGTAGAAGAAAGACGATCTCACAGAATCATTCTCTTCATTCCATCTTATACCAAAGTCTCAAAAAATTGCTTTTTCTAAATTTATAAATTTAGAACTCTGTCTACATTACTCACATTATCATTTTATACACGAACTATTGGAATTATCTATTAACTAATTTCTAATTATAACTCTCTTGAAAGAATATTCTTGGCAAATAGAATGCCAGAAACATTTGTTTATTTATCAAATAAACCATCTGCATGAAAAGAATTTTGTACTATCCTATAGAATATGAAATTACAAAAAAACCAAAATATTTATTTTAAATCTAAATTCTAATTTAGCAAGATCTTCGAAGTCTTACAGATGAAATTTGCTATTTCTCCAGGCTTAACCTTTTGTAATCCTTCATCATTTATTTGGAATCCAACTGAATGATGATTACTTACTTTTTCAAATTTTGGATGGGAATCATGAGCCATTTTGCATCTAGGAATGTTGGGTAATGAAGAGAGCATTTAAAACTCAACTGGGGACAATATATGAGTTGCATTGCAATAGGAAACTTGACTTCTCAAAACATAATAACAAAATTAGCCCAATCTTCCAATTGTGTATTCCTTTCTTGAATGGTTTGTTTTATTAAGACAAAATTATACTACCTGGTCTAGGGAAGCTATCACTATGTAATTGCACTCTCTTGTCTTAGTCTGAGTGCTAGAATTCTATCCTTGTATCACATTTCCCTGTCATAGTTTCTTGGTTTATTTAATCTAGATAAAGACTTGCAATTCTGAACTACTCCAGTGATATTATTCACTAGAATGACTGTTCAGACTGTTTATCTTCTATTTTCAAAGATGTTCTAACATTTCACACAAGATATGAACATTGTCAGATGCACCTGCAGGGGTCTCTGTTCATTCCTCCATGGATCCAATCCCTTTAATAATGATTACTTGATTCTCTTACTATCTCTGGTACCTACCTATGTAATAGTCTCAAACTTTTATGAAGGTAATTCACTTGAGGACTTTCTAATTTTAAAAATTATTACTTGATTCTAGTGTTACTCAGGACATATTTTCTATTGTTTTCTAACTTTTCTACATATTCTGAGAGTTGTTTCATTTGTGTATTCGTGTGTGCACATGTAAGTGCCTCTGTGTGTATGTGTATCTTTGTATGTATGTATGCAAAAGCCCCAAGCTCTTATCCATCAGTCTTGCTCATGACTGGTATTCCATCACCTGAACCATTCTTCCAATCCAGCTTTTGGCTGGTTAATTATAGGTAGTGTCACAAAGTGTTCTGCCAAGGCTGGATACAGACTGAATTTCACAGACTCCTTTACATTCTTAGGTTTTATTTCTCCAGGAGTATCAACTTTTAAACTACAAACATTTTTGTGAGTATAAAGTCTAAGCTGTTTAGCAGATTTTTCACACAAGTATTCATATAAAGATAGATGAACATACACATTGCATATACTGAGTGTACACTGTTAGAAATGTGATCTTAAACCGGGAGGCGGTGGGATCTGAGGATTGGGTTTCAAAGCCAGCCCAGGTAGGAAAGTCCCGGAGACTCTTTTCTCCAGTTAACTACAAGAAAATGGGAAGTGGTACTGTGGCTCAAGTGGTAGAATGTTAGCCTTGAGCTGAATAGCAGAGGGAAAGTGCCCAGGCCCAGAGTTCAAGACCACAACCACCAACAAAAATATATATATGTAAAGAAAAAGAAATGTAATCTCAGCCAAACGTTCTTTGCTAGTATAATCCCTGTTCTCTCAGGATGCACTTTTTCCCAAGTTAAGTGCATGCTCTTATATCTGACTTACATTGGAAAAAGAATTATTCTTCCATTCTACTTTTAACAAATTTGCATGATTAGAAAGTGTGATTTAGAAAGGGAGTGGCCACATACTTTGTGTTCCACTTAGGAATAATGCTGTCTGTATATCACTCCCATAAATCTACATACTGGAAATGGCTTTATTGTTTCATTGTTGTCTTATTTGTAGAGTCTTCTATAGTGTATTGAACCCTTAGACTTAAAAGCAGAACTTCTCTTTCTCCTATTATTGATATTGTTTCTCTTACTGTTAACTCATGTACACATGGGAAATAATGCGCAGCACATATACTCACAAAAAGAAGGACCTGAGAACCTTCTTCCCATTAAAAATTCGCCTTAATTTACAGAGACCTTACAAAGTTTGAACTCAAGGTACTCATCGATAATATATTCATAAGCAACATAAATTTCATATTTTCTCTTTACTAAGTTGTCTCTGAAACACGTGCTACCTCAGGTCCAAAGGTGTCCTTGTGTTATTTCAGTGAAACCAGAAAACTTTCATCATAACTCAGGTAGCACCATCGATTGTAAGTAGAAATTAATGCTGTTGGATGTGGAAACTCCCAGGAGAGGAAATGAACATAGAGGAATGACAAAGTTCATGTTAACTTGTGCTTTCCCTTTTACTGAACAAGAATGAATCCCAAGGCTTGAAGGAAACTCTGTCCCTGACATTTTCGAGTGTGTTCTATACTCATATAAAACTTTCCTGTAAACTTCTAGTTGAGAGTATTACAAAAAGAAATAATGTGCTATTTGAAGGCCAGCATAGAACAAAAGGAAAATAACGTTGTTTTAAAAGTGTTCTACAGCAAAGAAACAAAGACATGGAGGTTTTAAAGTCTCTTATGGATGGATATTTCACTCCTGAGATGATTCTCTTGTTGCAGGAGACAGTTATCAATTCCTTTAGTCTGGCCCTGAGTTCTCCAGAGCAATAAGGATTCTAAAAAAGCAGGATCCAGTGAGTATGATCAGCAAAAGGAGCCTCTTCTCAGACCAGTACTCCTTTAAGGATGGTCCCAAAGAAATATGTGGGGTTATTTTTGTTTCCTTGTTTGTTTGTTTAGTTTGTGTTGGTTCTGGGGCTTGAATCCAGAGGATATAACCTATCACTGAACAATTGTCTTTCCTGCCCACCTGCCTCCAAAGCTAGTACTCTACTGCTTGAGCCAAACTGCAACTACGGCTTTTTGGTGTTTAATTACAGATAAGAGTTTGACAGACTCCCCTGCCTGGGTTTGCATTGAACTAATATAGTAAGAAAGCTAAGTGACATCAACTGTATAGACTTATCTTTTGAAACAAGAAATATTAGTTGAGGGCTGGGAAAGTGACTCAGTGGTAGAGTGCTTGCCTTGCATGCATGAGGCTCTGGGTTTGATTCCTCAGCCCCACATAAGCAAAAAGAAAAAAAAAGCCAGAAGTGGCGCTGTGGCTCAAGTGGTAGAGTGCTAGCCTTGAGCTGAAGAGCTGAGGGACAGTGCCCAGGCACAGAGTTCAGGCCCCACATCCAGATCCCCCCCCCCCCAAAAAAAAAGAAAAGAAAAAATTATTATTTGCAAGTTATTGTCAAACTAATATTTGACAATTTTTAAAAGAAGAGAATATGTCCAGCAAAGAAGCCATAACTTAAATTTTAACTCAGCAAAAGTAGGTGCACTGAATCATTTTGGAATTATTTCTTCTGCTTGGGAAGATTATTGACCTTGTCGTTCTTTTGGGGGAAACTTAAAGTCATATTTCACTTTTTTTTGTTGGTCTTGGGGCTTAAACTCTGATTCTAGGCACTGTCCTTAAGCAGTTTAGTTCAAGTTGAACGCTCTACCACTTTAGCTACAGCACCACTTCCGGGTTTTTGGTGGTTAATTGAAGATAAGAGTCTCATGGATTTTCCTGACCAGGCTGGCTTTGAACCACAATCCTCTGGTCTCAACCTCCTGAACAGCTAGGATTACAGTTGTGAACCACCAGCACCCATCTCACATTTGCATTTATGTGCAAATATGCAGACAAAGTATGGAAACTTGAACCAAATGATGACATTGCAGCTTTTCAGAAAATTTGAGTTAGCAATAATTATGTCCTCCTTTTCCAAGTTGTTACATTACTAACTAATGAGCTATAGGACCCTTACATTAGTATCTTTTGCCATCTGTATATGTGTAGTATCAGGAAATGTTCATAGACAAATAGAGAAAGACTGAGATTTTTAGAAAGCAAAGGAGATCAGGTATGAAAGAACAGCATAGAAGGAGATACATTTATCACACAGAGCTTAAGAACAATCCTAAGAGATTTAGAAAGCTATAGGCAATGAGGAACAATCCTAGTTGATAAACTAGTTCTTCAATAATCAAAAATGGTTCCCTACAACAGCTTCTGGTATACCTTAGCTACCATTTTATTCCTTCCATCTAGAGTTATTCCTTCTCTTCTGTCACAACTGTTAATTAGCCGCTGCCATTTTGGTGCCATGACTGACCAAAAAGTTTTCTAAATCACACTTTGACTACCCTTCTCTTTGTGATTAGCAATGACCTCACAAAAGCCTGGAATCATTGAATTTCCAGAATTAATCTTCACCTGACATCTAAGCACATTCCTGTCATTAATTCCTGTGACCTAATAAACAAAACTTTTTATTTCAACACAGTATTCTAATATGAGTAAAGTACATGAATTAGAGACTATTTTCAGGTGTCAGTATGGAAGGAGCAATTATATATTCCAAGTATGGGTTCTTTATTTTGCATTTACTAAATGTTTTTTGTTTTGTTTAGGTTTGTTTTTGCCAGACCAGGGGATTAAACTCAATAATAGGGAATTATTCCCGAGCTACTTTTTTTCCTCAAGGTAAGTACTCTACCACTTGAGGCACAGCACCACTTCCAGTGTTTTTGTGTTTATGCGGTACTGAGAATTTGAACCCAGGGTTTCATGAATGCTAGGCAATCACCGTACCATGAAACCACATTCTCAGTGCCCTAAATGACTGTTTTTTAAATATGGCATTACATTTTCATTCCATAACTATGTATCATAATTTTGGCCAGGTGCTACAAAATGATGTTGAAAACTATAATAAGTCCAGTAAGGGTGGATGGACAATGAATAACCATCACGGTCTAGCCAGGACACAGAGAGGCTTACCTCATGGAACTGTTTCAACAGGCTGAGCAAGACAGCTCCTGACCCAAAGCCCACCCCCTGAATGAGAGGGCCACCTTGGGTTCCAGCCATATGGGGACACTGGGCCACCTCCTCCAGCGCCATCCAACCAGTTCCTGTGTGTGAGGGAGAGAAAGCAAGTCAGAATTACACTTAAGTCAGTGCTGGTGGCTCAGAACTCTCAACCTAACTAGACAGGAGCCTGAGATTTGAGAATCATGGTTCATAGCCATCCCGGGCAGGAACGACTGTGAGACTCTTATCTCCAAATAACCATGAGAAAACCGGAAGTGATGCTGTGGGCTCAAGTGGTAGAGTGCTAGCATTGAGCTGGGGAGCTGGGGAACAGCTCCTAGGTCTAGAGTTCAAGCACCACGACTGACAAAAAGTGGACTTTCGACCACAAGAAGTGGACTGAATAGCACACATTGTCCTAGAGACATGGCAGAGAAGTCAGGCTGAGCAGCCTCTGAACTTGAGGTCATAAGTAGGTCACCTGGCTTCTCTATGCCTTGATTTCCCCAGCTGCAAAACTTAATGCAGTGAAGGATCTCCTTCCTCATGAGGATAGGATAAGGATGAAAGATAGCCATGTTTTGTTTCATAATCCCAGAGGTGTTGCATGAATAATAACAGGTCCCACCTGAGCCCTTTCCTGGTATCTTCCTGTCATATGCTCCCAGGATTGTCAAGAAGCTTGTATGAAGGCCACTCCCTCTGTGCCTAGCCATGCTCGGGATCCCTCTGTATAAATCCCTTGTTTCTTCACAACTGTTCTGTGAGGAGACTGAGGTCCTATGGTTGAAGCCCTACACAGAGCTTCACCTGTGGTAAAAAATTGGCTGCTGTAGAATAAGGGTTTGGGTTAATCCATCTAAACCGATGACTGAGCATGGTGCTACATGCCTACCATCCCAACTACAGAGGAACAGGCCTGGTGGAGCATACCTGTCACAGATAGGAGGACCATGATTCAGCCCAGCCTGAGCATATATTAAGTCTCTATATCAGAAATTCCCAAGACAGATAGGTGGCTCCTCAGAGCTGGGGAGATGAAACAAGCAGGGGATCATGGTTTCCCTAGATGGGTGTCTGAACCAGGGTAGGGATGGTGTTGGGGGGGGCCATACACCTGTGCTGCTGAGAGAAGCTGTTGGTGGCTGCTCCGGGTGGGGTGAGCAGCAATGGCAGCAGCATTGCAGACACATGTGCCCAGAGCAGAGGACCTGGGGCAGGGACCAGGTGGGAGCCTTAGGCTAGCTGGCAGCAAGCCATTGCCTGAGGTATGACACCCAGCACTGCGGGGAAGCAGAGGAGGGGGCCAGGGCCACGCTGGGAGTATCAATATCCTACTACACTCAAATTCTCTTGTGCACCACTCGGCCACCTCTGCCTTCCTCAACTGCTGGTAGTGGTGTCAACCAACAGAATGAATCCCTGTGCTACCTGGCAGCATAGAATGTGGCCACCATTCTTGTATCCCATTGTTCAGAAAGAATCATGAAAGAATGGGAGTGTAGCCTGAATTCTGTGATGCAGGCAGCATGGGTGGAATAAAGATGACAGCGGCTCCCACAGCGCTTTTCCCAGAGAACTCTGTCCAATTCAGTTGGGTACAAGAGGGTGACCTGCTTTAGCCAGATAACTGCATGGATTGTTGTGTATATCTGTTTGTTTCCAGTCCCAGATATTGAACTCAGGATCTGGGCAGTCTGTGAGCTCCTTTTGCTCAAGGCTGGCCCTCCACACTGGAGCCACAGGGCTTCTGGCTTTGTTGGCAATGAAGTTGGACAGGGGTCTCAAGGGCTTTCCTGCCTAGGGTGACCATGATTCTCCTGCCACAGCCTGGTAAGTATCTAGGAGGAATGCTGAGCGCCACTGGTGCCTGCCTCCTCATTGGTCTTGCTGATGTTCTTGTACAGAACGGTGAGTTCCCTATCCACGGGTTGAAGTCGTGGAAGCTGGAGCCCACAATTCAAATCCTGGTCCTGCCACCTCCAAATGGCAGGAGATACTAATAGACTTGCTCCTATCCATATGATTACCAGTGGAATGTGATATATGTCATGATTGCATGAGCAGATCTTGAATGATTCTAGCATAAAATTATTCACAATTATATTATAGGACACTGATCAATTTTAGTTAATACTTTATTAAGCATTTAAACAATCATATACATACAATGGAGGCATAATGAAATACCTAACAATTGGGCCGTACATACTATAAAGGTTCCATTTTTTCTTCCAGGACTGGGATTTGAACTCATGATCTGGGTAACTCTGTTGCACTGTGTGGGAAAGGGAAGCTGGCTTCCTCGAAGTCAAGAAATTCAATCTGCTCCTTAGGCCTGAAATAGATCCCGACCACTAGAAAACATCCTATCCATGTACAACTTAAATATATGATTTATATTTATATACATATGTTGACTCCATAGGAGTTAAGTATAGTTATTTTATTTTTTGTTTTATTCATGTATTGACCGTTTATGTCATTGACTATTATGGCACATAGAACATTGATTACATTGATTAAATAGGATATAGGTCCACATATGTATTCTACTTCATACCTGAAACCGAGGACATTCACAGAAAAGGAAAACATGTGTCGTCATCAGCTTCTTACTCCACGATTCATTCTTTGGGAGTGCTGGCATCTGAACTTATGGCCTACAAGGCCAAATTCATGAAGGCGTGAGTGTCATCATGACATCCTGGGGCAAATTGGGCTGACAGGCTGTTTCCAGGATCTGAGATAGAGCCCCAGGTGTTAACAAAATAAGAACAGATTGACATGCAGATGGCATTATGCTAATAAATATATATCTTTATAGAGTGCCAGAGTCTTCTATACATTTTTCAGTTATACAGATTACATTCCTACCAATTCCTGGGTATTTATTATGGATCCACATAATTAATGTTATTGTTTTCATCCTTAAAATATTAATGAAATCAATTACTGTCCTGAACTTGTTGCATTCCTGTAAGTAATTACATTTTTTTAATGCTTCATAAATATTAAATAAAATTAATCAACCTCCCGAAATGATGCTGTCTAATTTTATAGGAGCATAATACATGATCAACTCATTCAACCATGACATTGACACCATTCCATTTTTATTCCTATGGATGGGAACCTGTATCTTAATATCTCCTGCCATTGATTGGTGTCAGAATGGGGATTCGAAATCAGGGCCTATGCTGCCACATAGCCCTGTGGCTTCCCCGATAGTCTGGCTGCCTTCAGCAATGCAGGGTGAAGTACCCTTTGCAACAGTGTCATTCAGACCCAGGAGGGACACCATGCAAAGGAAGAAAACATAAAATGGCCACATTTTTTCTGTGCATTTTTTTCCAGGCAAGGCCTGGAGCAGCTATGGGGCCAGTGGGTGCACTGCAGCTTAGGGTGATCAGAGCTGAGGCAGAGTTACCACGAACTGAGTTCAAGCCTTGTGCTGAGAAAAAAAATAAAAAATAAAATATCAAAAAAATTAACTACTTGGCTTGCAATTCCCGCAATTCATTCTCCCAGGCTTTGAATTTGAACTCAGGATCTGGGTAAATCTGCAGCAATGTGGATGAAGGGGAAGATAACCGTACTTGAAGATAAGAAAGTCAGGCCTGTTCACTAGGCCTGAATTCAAGCCCCAATCCTGGAAAACATAATATTTATATTCATTGTAAAGACAGGATTTATACTTACCTATAGATGTTCAGTCCATTCATGTTTAATGTGGTTGTTCCTTGTATTTTTTGTTTTATTCATTTATTTAACATCAATTATACTACGATGAAACCCATTCCGTTTATTACATTGATGACATCCTTTCACAGAGCATCTAGATTTGTAGAAATGTTCTCCATCATGTCTGACACCCAGGATTCTCAGAGAAAAGGTAAACAAATTTGACACTTGGCTTCTTACTCCATGATAAACTTGTTGGTAGTGCTGGAATCTGAACTCAGGGCCTAGCAGGACCAATTGGAGAATAAGTCAATGTGTGAGCAACTAAGGAGCTCCGACATTCCTAGGATCTGACAATGATCCCCAGGGTGTTCCACTATAGTCATAAATTGATTACTTAAACATAGGATCTATATTGACATACATGTGTGGACACCATCTTCTGTTCGGTGCACTTCTTCTTATTTTGTCCCAAATTCTTGGAGGTATTGTGTATTTTACTAAGTCTGGTGACAGGTATAACTGTTCTAACATGGATGACAACCTGTTCCCATGGTTATAAGGTTGCCTATGCATTCTCCATTCTAGTTGATACACAGGACATTCACATCAAGGAAAGCGTGTGCAACAACTGGCTTTTGACATCAGCATGAATGTTTTGTCAGTTCTGGGATTTGAACTCAGGTCTGGGCAGCTCTGTTGCACTGGGGAAGAGGGGGAAGCTCACTATCCTTGAGGGATAGAATTTCAGGCCTGGTCCAAGGCCTGATTTGAAGCCCCAGCACAGCAAGCCCACCTTTTTTAAACATAAGATCTCTCTTTACCTACAGGTGTGGTATGCATCTTGCATTCAGTGTAGTTATTCTTTTTATTTTGTGTCTTATTCAAGGATGTATTGTATATTTTGTTGAGTATGGTGACAGATATAACTATGCTGACATGGATGACAACCTATTGTCATGGCTATAGAGTTGCCTATAAAACATTCTCCACCCTCGATGAGATCCAGGACATTCTCAGGACAAGAAAACATGTGCAACCATTGGTTCTCACATCCGAATGAATCTTTTGGCAGTGCTGGAATTTGAACTCAAGGCCTAGTAGACCCAATTGGTGAATGGGTCATGGTGAACACACCAGCCTGTGAGCCACTAAGGAGTTAGGTCATTCCAGGGACCTGAGATCGAGCCCTGGTTAGGGGCAATATAGTCATAAATTCATAATTAAAGAGAGGATCTATATTTCCAAACATGGGTGGGCATCATCTTGCATTCGGTGTAGTCACTCTCTTTATTTTGTGTCTCATTCATTGATGTAATTTTTTATTTTCTTGAGTATAAGGAGACAGATATAACTGTGGTGAACGGGATTACAACCTATTCCAATGAGTATAGAGTTGCCTATGCATTCTCCATCCTAGCTGAGACCCAGAACTTGCACAACACAGGAAAACAGGTGCAATGCCTGGCCTCTCACATCAAGGTGAATTTTTGGCAAAGCTGGGATTTGAACTCAGGCCCTAGGAGACCCAAATGCACAATGGGTCCAGGTGAGCACACCAGCCTGTGAGCCACTAAGGAGCTGGGTCATTCCCAGGAACTGAGATTGAGCCCCAAGGAGGCCAAAATAGTCCTCAATGCATCATTGAAATATGATATATATTCACATCTGTGTGTGGACTGCATCGTGCATTGAGTGTAGTTATTCTCTTTCTTTTGTACGTTATTCATGTATGTATTGTGTATTTTCTTGAGTATATGATGACAGGTATAACTGGGTTGACATGGATAATAACTTATTCCCATGGCCACAAGATGACCCATGCATTCTCCATCCTATCTGAGACCCACGACTTGCACAGTAAAGGAAACCAAGTGCAATGATTGGCTTGTGACATCAAGATGAATCTTTTGGCAGGGCTGGGATCTGAATTCGGGGCCTAGCAGTTCCAATTGGAAATTTGGTCCACATGATCACACCAGCCTGTGAGCCACGAAGGAGCTAGGCCATTCCCAGGATCTGAGATTGAAACCCCCCTCTGCAGGGGAGGAAGAGTGAGGAGCACAATAGTCATCCATTCATAAGCTGATGTACTATGCAAATAAGTACATATTTGTATAGGTAGGAGAGATGGTGTCCTGTGATGGAATCCAATCTACCATGGGACTACAGATTCTTAGATCTTTCCTGATGCCTCCATTGCATGACTGTGATGATTATTGTCAGCTTCATCAACTCTTCTTTACAATTAATCAATACCCCATGAGTCTTGTCTATCCTTTTCTACTCACATCATGCATGAACTACTCATTCAAGGATGAGATTGATAGCATACCATGACTCTTCCGAGGTCCACAACTGAGTAGCTCATGATCTCCCACCATTCCCTCCTCATATCGGGGGCTAAATTCAAGATTCAGGCCTGCAAAAGATACACCTTATATACATTTTAAAAGTAGGATTTATACTTCCATACAGATATTCAGTCCATATTGTGTTTGGTGTGGTTATTTATTTTATTTCTTGTTTCATTCATTATTTAGAATTTATTTTATTGACTCTGATGCCACCTATACCATTTAGTAAATTGTTTACATCCTATCATATAGCATCTAGATATTGGATGTGTTCTCTATCATGTCTGGCAATGCTAGGATCTGAACTCAGGCCTAGCAGGCCCAATTCATGAATGGGTGAGTTTGAGCATGGCAGCCTCTTGCCAATGAAGCTGTGAAGGGGTTCCCACATGCTGAGATTGACCCCGATGTTTGGACAAAACAGCGATACATGGATTGGCAGGCGGTGGTATACAAATAAATATATATTAGTAAAGAGTGCCAGAGCCGTCTATCTATGATTGAATGAGACCTACTACGTTTCTATCAACACTTAGGTATTTATTATACTGCCAGTGAAGGAAAATTATTCGTTTCATGCTTAATAAACTATTAATTAAGATGAATCAGCATTCTAGGATTATTGCATCCAATTTTAGACTAGACCAAGGCATGAAGTAATCTTTCAACCAGTATTCTTATGCATAGGAATGAGTTCCTTTTGATCTCCTGCCATTGGTGTCAGGACTGAGATTTGAAGCTAGGGTCTATGTTGACAGGTTGTCCTATGGCTTCCCTGAGAGCCCATCAGCCAATAGCAATGGCAGGTCAGGTCCACTTTACAGCAGTGTCATTCAGACCCAGGATGGTCACTGTGTAAAGAAAAATAAATAAAAGAAACCCAGCCCTCTGCAGCTCGCCACTTTTTGTGTTTTCTAGAGTTTTCTTTTCTTCCTGACAGCCCACTGGGCCTAGGGTCTCAGGATCGGCTATGGGTCCGGAGACTGCATCCCAGCCTAGGGAGGTCCAAGCGGAGGCAGTTTCCACGACCTGATTTCAATCCCCATGGTTGGCCAATAAGTAAGTAATAAATAAATTAATTAATTAACAAAATTAAAAAAAAAATGAAGCTCCCTGGTTTGGAATTTCTGCCAGTTTTATTTCCTAGAAAGGGATTTGAACACGGCTTCTTAGTAAATCTGTAGCAATGTGAGGGAAGAGTTACCACTACTTGAGTTCAAACCCCATGCCAAACAAAAATGAAAAATTAAATCACTGACCTCGGCAGGGGGAGCTAGTTGTCAAGATGGGAGGGAAGGGATGGTAAGGGGAATACAAAGGAGGAGGCAACAGTGCTCAATAGGAAATGTACTCATTACCTTGCTCATGTAACTGTGATCCCTATGTACAACATTTTTACAATAAAAAACATACAAAAAAGAAACATACTAGTTTTCAGAGAGGCACTTTGGGGGTAAAGGAAGGAAATCTGAATAGCTGTAAAAATTCTACGCTGCCTATTTTTAATGTTCAGTATGGAACTGAATAAACATAAATGCTTCCATTAAAAAAAATTAAGTCACTGTCTTGGAACTGGGGCCAGTATTTCTGCCATTGCTAGGATTTGAGCTCACCATCCAGGTAACTCTTTTGCAACAAGGGTGAAGGCGAAGCTCACTGTCCTTGAGGAAAAGAAATTCAGACTAGAGCTCCCAGGGCCTGAATGAAGGCCCTGCAATGGAAAAAAATATTTCTATACATGTGTAATGAATGTATGATATATACTTACATGTGTATGTTAATTTAATATTATTATTTTTATTATTGATTTTTATTTGATTCATTTCTTTATTGATTATTGTGTTAAGTATTATTATACACATAATGTTTATTCCATTTTGCACATCTATTATAAAATTATACACAATAATTTAGGACATTGACTCATTTTTCATTAATATTTTATTAAGTGTTGAAACAAAAAAAATAATTAAATGGAGCCATTTGTCACAGTCTTAACATGTTTAGAGTCTCTCCCAAGTATGAGCTTTTTCTTTCTTTTTTCTTTCTTTTCTTTTTATTGTGAAAATACTGTAGAGAAGGGTTACAATTACATGGGCAACATAATGAGTATATTTCTTATCAAGCATTATAGCTTCCTCCTTTGTTTCCCTTTCCCATCCCTTCCCATTCTCCCTGAGGTTTTTTTTTTTTATCTTTGGACATCTTCCTATAGACATTTTTTTAGATGATTTATATTCAGAAGCCTTTTCCTGAGGATAGGCAAATTGAGGGATAAAATTTTAAGGGTGGGGCTAGAAATGTGGCTTAGTGGTAAAGAGCTTGCTCCCTCAGCATGCATGTATGCCAGGGTTTGAATCCTCAGAGATGCATACTCAGGGAAAGCCAGAAGCTGTGGAGTGGTTCAAGTGGCTAACCTTGAAAAAGAAGCACAGAGATAGTACCAAGGCCCTAAGATCAAGCCCAGGACTGACAAAAACAATAGGCTAGATGCCAGTGCTCACAGCTGGAATGCTAACTTCTCAGGAGTCTGAGAGTTGAAGACTACAGTTCAAAGACAGCCTAGGCAAGGAAAGCCTGTTAGACTGTTATCTCCAGTGAACCACCAAAAGACCCCACCTGGCACTGTGGCTCTAGTGGTAGAGTGTTCGCCTTGGGTTGAAGGGCTCAGGGACAGTGCCCAGGCTTGAGTTCAAGACACACACTAGAACAAAAGTGAGGGTTAATCAAAGTACTTTCCTATTTGCTAATTAGGAGAACATTCTCTGGAAAACGAACACTGATGTACACCAGAATTGGAGTCACAGCTCCAGGTTCAAATGTAGCAGATTTATATTCCAAGCCTCTTAGACTCTAGCATTGTAACCTTGTGTCCTACATGGTTCTTAAAGGTCCATTGTTGAAAAGCTTAATATGCTTCCCAAACCCTATGTGATAAGCAATTGACTTGTATTGTAAATGTCATTACATTTCTGAACCTAGCAGAGCAGCAGTAGCTCATGCCCAACAACCTAGATCATGAGGCTGAGGTCTCAGGATCACAGGGTGAAGCCAGACAGGGCAGAAAGGTCTATGACACTCTGACTTCCACTTCTGAAAGGTCAGATGTTCAAGAGCTTCCTGTGTTTCCCTTGGTGATGAGAAGTTACTTGTACTCTAATGTTCTTAGAGTTCTTGAGCTATAGAAGCAGGAAAGAAACATTATTGAACCATCCTGGGTTCAAATGAAGTTCTCAGGATCCAAGCCGTAGCAATGTTTGGAGAAAAACTCCAGTGTAACACTGTAATTGAAGGACAGAAAATGGTTGCAAAAGCCAGGCTAGGTGCAGAGACCTAGGCCTGCAGGATTAGGGAGCAGAGTGTACACAGTCAACAGGGAAGTCAACTGCAAAAGCCAGCAATGGGGGGCCCTGAAACATTTGTTAGAGTTACACCAGGGTCAGGCTTTTCTCACCCTCTTCAAACAATGACTAATTAACCTTCCTCTCTCAGGTGAACGGAGCCTCAGGCTATCTTTAGGGTAACAATAGAGAGCCAGTTTAGTGGGAGAGAGGGGAGGAACAGAGAAGAAAAACCCTGCTCTCTGGTCTTAAGGAGTGGGGTTTTGACTCTCCATACATCAGATTTAAAGACCATTCTTCTACCTCCATCAGTCCATTCTCCTTCCTTCATTCTGCACATCATTAATGCAAATTCCCAATTCAAGGAGAAGCAGGGCCCTTTCTCTTCTGTCTCCAAGCACCTGAGTTAAAACCTGGCTCTGCCCTCTTGGCTCTGGGGCATTTGGCTGCCTGAGAAGTGGGAAAGAGACAGTCTTCCTGCTCTGTGGTTGTGTGAAGGCGAAGTTGGTGACCAGAACATTGCAGAAGGCATCATGATTGGAAATTGTTCCCTTCATTCCTCCTGACATCCAAGACCAGGCTAATCTATCATGTTTCTTTCTATCTATTTATCTATCTATTTTCCTTTCTATTTATCTATCTTTTTTCTATCTATCTATTTTCTATGTATCTATGCATTATGTATGTATGTATGTATGTATATATGTATCTATGTATCTATGTATCTATGTATCTATCTATCTATCTATCTATCTATCTATCTATCTATCTATCTACCTACCTACCTAGTTAATTAGCTACCTACCTAAGTAGGTTTCTGTTTGCCAGGTCTAGCCACAGCCCCAATTCTGGCTTTTTCTGTGTATGTGATACTGAGTAATCATATCCAGGGCTTCTTGTATGCTTGGCAAGCACTCTTTCAGTAATCAAAGTCCGCAGCCCCATCTTTTTCTTCATGGTAGTTTTTACATAAGTATACTACCATTTTACATCCCCAAATTTATTTTTCTGAATACTAGTTATTTCTAAAAAACCTTATCTTCTGTTCCCCTGCCTGATTTGTGTCTGTTCCTGAATGGCCTCAGAATAAAATGTAAATAAAGACTGCTGAGAGCTTAAGTGTCATCATATAAGGACACAGGCCTGGAACACTGGAAGAGAAAAGCCATGGGCCCGAAATGAAGAGAATGGTGCAGTATGTGCAACGAGCATATCTGAAAAATGAACCAGTAAATAAAAGGAGAAGCATTCCATATGGTCTGTTTGCACTCAGGGATGTACTATACACACATAAGTAGTTAGTGCACTGATACATAATCCTGGCCTTCTCTTTTTGAAAAGATAAGCCATCTCAGTGTTTAAGCACAGGGCCCAATGCATTCTTCAGATGTTTCGTACAAGGCTGAGGCTTTACCACCACCATAGCTCCACTTCCAGCCATCTGGTCGTTAATTGGACATAAATGCCTCCCAGGCTTTCTTGCCTGGTCTGGCCTGTGCCTCCTGTTCGGCTTTTTCTCTCAAAGCTGGAGCTTTACCCTCTGGGACACTGTTCCACTTCTGGTTTTCTGGTGGTTTATTGGTAATAAGAATCTCACAGACTTTCTTGCTTGGGCTGACTTTAAATTGTGATCTCCCCAGGAGACTGCAAGCAGCATTCTCAGGGATACACTGAGAAACCCCTCCACACAAAACCTTAGTCTAAATCTCGGGATGTACTAGAGAAAAACAGAAACATGAAGATGCTTCTAGTGTGTTCTAGATAATTAATATTGGAGATACACAACATTCATAATTATTAGATCATTTTATAGGAAAAAGGAGCAATGTGGACAGTATGAGGATTGCTCCAGCTTTCGGTTCTCTCATCCGTAGACAGTAAATTCACTGCATCTCAATGCTAAGTGAGAGAACTGGCAAGTAATGTGGACATTAGCTGCCAAATCCTGTGATACTCATTTCTTACTTTTGGCTTCAAACCTGTGACCAGAAGAGAAGATGAGGAGAGAAAATCCTTCTCAGAGAAAGCAGCTATAAAGGACATTGGAATAGCTTACTTATAAATTCAAACCACTGTAAGGACCTTGTTAAGAAGTCAGATTGTACAGATTAAAAAACGAAGAAGAAAAGAAAGGCAAGAGCCAGTAGAGAATGACTATTATCCCAGCTCCTCAGGAAGCTGAGATGTATAGAATCTGAGTTTCAATCCAGCCAGCATAGGAAAATCCATGACACTGTTATTTCTAAGAGATCACAGAAAAACCCAGAAGTGGGGCTGTGATTCATGCAATACCCTTGAGCAAAAGGAGCTCAGGGACAATGCCTAGGTTCATAGTTCAACCCCAGGTCCTGCCCCCTCGAAAAGAACTTGTACCTCCATATCTCTGTGTATATGGACGTATTCCTATAGTGAATCTCCAGAGTAGCTATTATGAATTGCACCAATCTAGAAAAATGTGTTTTCAATTCAATGATTTCATAACACAGAGAGTGCTTTCATGATAGTGCATGTTCTGGGGCTCACCTCACTGTTCCCAGTGTAGCCTGAGGGTTTCTCTGCATCCCAGGCCTGCTGGAAGAAGTCTCTCTCATTATCTGGATATGCAGACAAATGGCCTCACTCCTGTTCAGCTGTTTAACAAACAATTCCATCTGCATCAGTTATTGATGAGGAGTGTGAGCAGGCTTTGAAGGCCAGGAGAAAAAGGCCTCTTTGTATCCCAAGCGATCTCTCTCCTTAGTGCCCTGTTTTGACAGGAAGCTTTCATTTGTGCCACTTCCCATGGCAGGCCAAGTCCTGTGCACTTATCCTGCCTTTGTGAGACTATTTCCGGTGTTCAGATACAGTGCTCAATATAATTCAGGAGACCTTCTGGCAGACAAAGAGGGCACTGAACCTAATGAAATATTTCATTGTTGGAGATGATGGGCCTATGATACCTTTTCTAGGTTTCTGGAAGCTTGGGAAATCCAAGCACATGTCAGATATCTCAAAGCTTCCTGTCATCTAGGGCTGGTGAAGCTCATCAGATACTGAAACTTTTGACCTCTCCTAGTTAGGGCCTGGGTGGCTAGGTTTGGGGGTTGAACACAGGGCCTGGGTGCTACCATGAGCTCAGTGCAGAAGCCAAAGGCATTACCATTTTGTGTCACGACTTCACTTCTGGTCTGTGTTTGTGTGTTCGTGTGTGTGTGTGTGTGTTTGTGTGTGTGTGTCTGTTTGATTGCGAATACACCCGTCCTGGAGCTGGAACTCAGCACTGTACCTAGTTTCTCTTGTACAAGGATAGCTCTCTTCCGATTGAGTCACAGAGCCACTGTAGCCTTTTTCTAGTGTTGTGGTCCTGAGAAATAAAGTCCAGGGTTTCATAGTTCCAAAGCACTCCACCCCTAAAGTACATTGCAGCCCTTTAATTCAGGTTTGTTAGTTTGTTTCTGTCTTTTTTGTTGTTGTTGGTTGTAGGAGTTGAAGTCTGGGCCTGGGTGCTATCCCTGAGCTCTTCAGCTCAAGTCTTGTGCCCTACCACTTGAGCCAAAGCGCCAATTCATGTTTTCTGGGGGTCCATTGGGGCTAAGTGTCTCAAAGTCTTTCCTCCCCAGGCTAGCTTTGAACCATGACACTCATATCTCATCCTCCTGATAAGCTAGCATGACAGGTAAGAGCGACAAGCACCCAGCTTCAACTTCAGGTTTCTTAGTGGTGAATTGGAGATAATAGTCTCATGGGACCTTTTGTGTCTGGGATAGTTTGAAACCCAGGTGCTCAGATCTGAGCTTCTTAAGAAGGCGGGGTGACAGTCCTCAGCTATCGACCCCTAGGTGGCACTCTCCTGCAAGGGGGTCCTTGGCTCAACATGGTGGCGTGCTAGCCATGTGCCCAAAAGGTAAGGGTCAGTAGCTAGGCCCCAAGTTCAAGGTTCATGACTGTGAAAAAAAAGAAAGAAAAAAAAAACCAATTGTCTGCAGAAGACAACTCACTAGTCTTCAGTAATACATAATTTTGTCCCTGCCATGGACACATATCTGAGCCTCAATATTCTTGTCTGCATAATCTTCTCAGTTGTAGTGCTCTTACAAAGACCTGATGAAAGAATGCACCGGTGAAGGACACAGCACATGGCACTCTTTGCATGACTCAACACACAGCATCCTGTGAAAGACCCAGCACACAGCACCGAATGCAGGACTCAGCACACTGCACCCTGTGAAGGACTCAGTACATAGCACCAGGTGCAGGACTTAGCACAGAACACCTTATGAAGGACTCAGCACATAGCTCTATTCCACAAGCTGTTATTTGAATTAGGGTGCTTTGATCACTATCACCATTCTTTGAGGAACATTTCACAAACCACACAAGTTCACATCTAATGGTTTATTGCGGTGGGTTTTCTTTTTTGGGGGGGTTAGGCATATGGCTTGAACTCAAAACATGGAGATTATACTCTAATAACATTTGCTCAAGGCTAGAGCTCTACCACTTGGAGCCACATTTTAAAGAGTCCCATAGAATTCCTTCCAGGACTGGGTTTTAAAGCCCCTGAGCAGCTTGGATGATCTGGGTATGCCAATTGTGTCTGGTTCCATGGAGCTGGGTTGCAGCATTTACATCTGGCTAAGTCAGGTTAGGTGGCAGCTGTCAGCACCAGACTCCTAGCTTGCTCTGTGATGAGGTATTTGAATTTCTGTCTTTGTATAGTTGCAGTTAGAACAATCTACCTTTTTGTGGCAGCAGTCCTATGGCTTGAGTAAGGCCTTAGACACTGTCCCTAAGCATTTGTACTCCAGGCTAGCACTCAATTGATTGAAAGACCTCAGAACTTCCTGGTATTCTGTTTATGTGGCACTGAGGAATTGAACCAAGGGCTTGGTGCTTGCTAGGTGAGCACTCAACAACTGAAACCAGGACTGAACAAGGTATACATAGAGATTGCTGTATATAAATATTATATACATAGAGAGATGTCTGTATATTATTTAATTATAGATAATATTACTAACAATTTTTAGGTATTAAATTATGTCTCCATTTAATGATATGTTTCAGTTGAACAATTAATAAATCATTAATTAATAATTACTCTATATACTGTTATTATCATATATGTACATACATCCATACACAATATTACATATTTTATAGAATGAGATAGATGTCTATATATAGTTAAATTATGCATCATGTGTTACTTTCAATTATTAGGTATTTAATTATATCTCCATGTAATTTTTATTCTGTTAATGCTTAATAAAATATTAATTAAACTTAATGCACCTATAATTAGTGCATACAATTTTATCCCAGAATGATTCACTACTAATTCAATGTGTTTTTCATTCATTTTAGTGACAATTATTCCACCTATGACATTTCTTACCTTTATGACATCCTATTACATAGTATATAGATTTTTACCCGAATTATACGTCCTACCTGACACTGAGCACTTTCAAAGAAAAGGAAAACATGGGTCCCGCTCAGCTTCTTACTCCATGATTATATTTTTGGCATTGATAGGATCTTGACTCAGAGCCTAGAAGGCTCAGTTCATGAATGGGTGGCTGTCAGCACAGCAGCCTCTAGCCAATTCATCTGTCAGGCAGTTCCCAGGCCATGAGATCGAGCCCTGTATGTTGACTCAATATTGCGCTTATTGTCGTTAATCATTCAATTTTTTGTTTTATTCATTTAGTTACCATTTATTTTATTGACATGGAATATTTACCACATTTATTACATAGGATATAGATTTGCCTATGTATGAAACTTCACACTTGACACCCACGACGTTCACAGAAAAGGAAAACATGTGTTACCCTGGGCTTCTTACTCCCTGCTTCAATTTTTGTGAGTGCTGGCATTTGAACTCACAGCCTACAAGGCCTAATTTATGAATGGATGAGTGTCAGCTTGGCCAACATGGGACAGATGGAGCTGACAAGCAGTTTCCAGCACTGAGATCGAGCCCTAGGGGTTGACAAAATAAGAACAGATTGACATGCAGATGGTAGTATACAAAGCAGTATGGAGGTTCCTCAAAAGACTCCACATAAAGCTCCCCTATGACCGAGCAATCCTACTTTCGGGCATTTACCCAAATGATCACAAACAAGACCATACTGAAACTACCAGCACAACTATGATTTTTCCTCATTATTTACCATAGCTAAGATATGGAACCAACTTAGATGCCCCTCAGTAGATGAATGGATCAAGAAAATGTGGTATATATACACAATGGAATTCTATGCCTCCATCAGAAAGAATGACATTGCCAAATTTGTTAGGAAATGGAAACACTTGGAAAAAATTATATTAAGTGAAGTAAGCTAGACCCAAATATACATAGGTCCCATGGCTGCTTTATTGCAATAAGTAGTATATGTCTGAGTCAAGCAGAAACGGTCAGATAAGTTGATGTTAGGGGAATGAACCTCAAGATAAGTATTGAAATTTTTTTGTTTTTGTTTTTGCCTTTCATGCAATTGTTTCTAACATATTTATAAGATTATTTCTATGTTGCATTGTATGTCCCTCCCCCACGGTATAACCCCTATTTTCACTGTATTTGATGTGGGTATAATTTGTGGATGGGAAGGAATACAGATGGACCCATTGCCACAATGAGATGTACAATTCGTTATGTTGTAAAATGAACTTTACAACTTTGGTGGGGAGTGGGGGGAGAGCCTGGTGAGGGGAGGAGAGTAGTATGGGAAGGGATGGGAAGGGAAACAAAGAGGAGGCAACAATGCTTGATACGAAATGTACTCCTTATCTTGACCATGTAATTGTAACTCCTCTGTACGGTATTCTCACAAAAAAAAAGCTCTGAAAAAAAAAACAAATAAATATAGATCTTTATAGAGTCCAAGAGGTTTCTATACATTCTTCAGTTATATAGACTACATTCTTACCAACTCTTGGGTATTTATTATGCCTCCATGAAATTAATATGACTGTTTCCATCCTTAATGAATTTTAAATTGAATCAACCACTGTCCTGAAACTATTACATCCATGGAATTAAAAGTATTCTTTTAATGTGTCAGAAAATATTCATTAAAATCCATTGGCCTCCTATAATCACTCTGTTTAATTTTATAGTAGTATCTTTCAGGAACAACTAATTCAACCTTGACATTCATAACATTCCATCAGTATTCCTATGAATAGGGATGAGACTCTTAGGATTTCCCTCCATTGGTAGGGGACAGGAACGGGCTTCTAACACAGGGCTTATGTTGCCAAGTTGGCCTATGGCTTCCCTGGTAGCCCGCCAAACTTCAGAAATGCCAGGTTACAAACAATTTTCAGCCATCATTCAAATCCAGGATGGTTACCTTGCAAAGAAAGCAAATGTAAAACCGGAGCCATCTGCAAGTTGCCGGATTTATATCTGTCTTTTCATTTTTTTTTTCCTGTCAGTCTTTGGGGCCCAGGAACTCAGGTTCAGCTGTGGGTATAGTGGCTGCACCCCAGCCTAGACTGATCAAAGCTGAGGCACAGTTGCCACTACTTGAGTTCAAGCCCTGTGCTTGACAAAACAAAAATAAATAAATACATACATACATACATTAAAAATATTTTAAAAATTATGAGGATCCTTGGCTTGGAAGTCACGCCATTTTTTTTCTGCCAGGCCTAGGATTTGAACTCCGGGTCTGGGTAAATCTGCAGCATTGTGGGGGAACAGGAAGCTCACTGTGCTGGAGGACAAGAAAATCAAGGGTGTTCTCAGGGCCTGGATTCAAGTCCTAGCATTTGAAAAAAAATAATATTCGTATACATTTTAAATACATGATTTATATTTACATGCACGTTTACTGCATATTGTGGTTAGTGTAGTTATACATTTTATTTTGTGTTTTATTTAATTTTACTATTTAATGAGTATGATTACACAGATAACATTTTTTACATCCTATTACATAGGACATAGATTTGTCTATGTATTATACATCATTCCTGAAACCCAGGACTTTCACTGATGAAGAAAACAAGTGAGACCATTGGCTTCTTCCACCAGGATTAAGTTTTTGGCAGTTCTGTGATTTGAACTCCAGGCCTAGAAGGCCCACTTCATGAATGGGTTAATGTTAGCACAACAGTCTGATGCAAGTGAAGTTGGTGAGCAAATTTCAGGACCTGAGATCAATGCCTAGGAGTGGCCAATACATAAACAGATAGATGTGTAGATTGCTGTGTGTGTATTTACATATGTATATTCATCTATAAATAAATGCATATATATAGAGAGACAGACATTTATGTAGATTCTAGTGTATAACTCTATATAAAGTGATGTCTGTCTATATCTTATTTTTATATATTCTATTACTACCAATTATTAGTTCTAATACTATGCCTCCATTAATTACTCATGGTGGAAGACTTAATAAGGTACTAATTAAATTAATCAATGACTTATATTTATTGCATACAATCTTATAATAGAAAGACTAGCCAATTAGTAATTAAATAGTATATGTGGAACATTCTATTAATGTTCCTATAGATAAGAACGAGTCTCCTAGGATCTTCAGCTGTGTGTAGGTGGCAGTCCCAGGATCATGGAACTCAGGGCCTAGGTGTCTCTGTTGGGCTCAGGCTTCACTGACAGCCCACAAGCCTTAGGCCATGCAAGGTGACATACAATTTTCCAGCCAAGTCATTGAGACCCAGGTTGGTCACAGTGCCAAGGAAAAAGTGGTAAAATGGTTGTGTAAAACTTCTTGGATTTTTCTTCCTCCGTTTCTTTTTTGTTTTTTGTTTTTTGGTTTGATGTATTTTTGCCAGTGCTGGGAGTTGAACTCGGGTCCTAGGATCCCCGGATCATCTGTGGGTGTAAATGCTGTACCCCAGCCTAGGGTAATCATGGTTTAAGACAATAAAGTGCTTCCTTCAGCAAAAGGAGCTCAGGGACAATGTCTAGGCTCACAGTTCAAGCCTCAAAAAAAAAAAGTCATTACAAAAAGCCATTAAAAAGCCACAAAAAAAGAGCCATTAACTCTATGTGTCTGTGTGTGTATGCATGTATTTCTATCGGTGAACATCCATGGCCGCTATGAAGAAAGGCCCCCAGCTAGGAAATTTGCTTTGAATAGAATGATTTCATAGCATAGACAGTGTTTTCAAGACAGTGCATGTTCCTGGGCTCCCCTCACTGTTCCCAGGGTATCCTGAGGGTTTCTGCGCACCCCAGGCTGCTGGAGAAAGCCGGCCTCACTGTTGGAACAGGCAGCCAAAAAGTTTCACTCCTGTACAGCTGTGTAGCAAACAATTTATTGGGGGCGATTAGTGAGGATGAGTGTGGATGGGCTCTGAAGGCCAGGAGAAAAAGGCCTCTTTGTACCCCAAGCTAACTCTCTCCCCAGTGCTCTGTTTTGACAGGAAGCCTTCAATTGTGCCACCTCCTGTGACAAGCCAAGTTCCCTGCACTTGTCCTGCCTTTGTGAGACTATGTTCCAATGTTGAAACAAACTGCTTCAATTAATTCGAGTTCTGACAGACAACTAGGGAGCTGAACCTAATGAAAAGATTCCTGATTGTCAATTGGGGTGCCTCCCTAAGATTCTGGAAGTTTGCTAAATCTAAGCACTTGTGCAAAATCACAATGCTTCCTGTCATCTAGGTCTGGTGAAGCTTATCAGGTTTTGAAACCTTTGTCCTCTCCTAGTCAGGCCTAGGTTGGCTGGTTTTTGGGGTTGAACACAGGGCCAGGATGATGTCCATGAGCTCAGAGCAGAATCCAGGTGCTTTACCATTTTGTGTCACAACTTTACTTCTGCTCTGTGTTTGTGTGTGTGTGTGTGTGTGTGTGTGTGTGTGTGTGTGTGTGTGTGTATACACTAATCCTGGAGCTTGAACTCAGGACACAAGCATTGTACCTGTTTCACCTGCTAAAGTATAGCACTTGAGCCAGAGAGCCATTTCAGACTTTTTTTCTAGGGATGTGTTACTTAGGATTCAAACCCAGGGATGCATACATGCAAAGCACTCTACCCTAAACACAAGTTCCCAGCACTCCACTTCAGATTTCCTTCTTTCTTGTAAGTTGGAGGAGTTCAAGTCTGGGCCTCGGTGCTGTCTCTGAGCTCTTCAGCTCAAGTCTAGCACTCTACCACTTGAGCTACATCGCCCCTTCAGGCTTTCTGGTGTTTCAATGGAGATAAGCATCTCAAGGAATCTCCTGCCCAGGCTAGATTTGCACCATGATCCTCATGTCTCAGCCTCCTGATTAGCTAGGATGACAGGCATGAGTCACCGATGCCCAGCTTCCACTTCAAGTTTCTAAGTGGTGAATATAAGATAATAGTATCATGGGACATTTTGTCAGGTTAGATGGCAGCTGTCAGCACCAGACTCCCAGCTTGCTCTGTGATGAGGTATTTGTAGTCCTATACTTGTGATGAGGTATTTGTAGTACTATGCTTACATTGTTGCAGTTAGAACATTCTATCTTTTTTTTTTGGTGCCAGTCCTGGCTCTTGAGTAAGGGTCTAGACACAGTCCTTAAGTTTTTATGCTCAATGCTAGTGCTTGACTGCTTGGGTGACAGCATGACTTCTGGATTTTTTTGTGTACACAGTAGTGAGGAATCGAATGCAGGGCTTTGTACTTGCTAGGTGTACATTCTATCATTAAGCCCCAGGAGTGACAATTGGATGAACAGATAAATGTATAGATTGGTAGATAGACAAATAGATGTATATGTATAAAACAAAAGAGAGATGACTAAATATTATGAAATTGCATATACAATATTAATACCGATTATTGGCAATTAAATTATTCCTTCCATTTTTAAGTATCATGATTGAATAAATAATAAAGTATTAATTGAAAATTAGTCAATATTTTATAATTGTGTGTAATTTTATAATATCGTATACTAACTACTAATTTCATTGTTAATTTTATAACATTCCATTTGTATATGGGAATAGATTTCTGAGAATCTCCATTCATTAGTGGCAGTCCTGGGATTCGACCTCCAGGCCTAAGTTGCTGGTTTTGGCTATGGCTTCCCTAATACCCCGCCAAACATCAGCAATGCAAGATAATGTATGCTTTCTGGGCCTTGTCATTTAGACCCAGGATGGTCACAATACAAAGGGAAAAAAAAAGAAAACTACCTCCTTGAACTTCTCAGTTTTAGGCTTCTCTTTACAGTTTTTTATTTCTTTTTCAACCCCGAGATTTGAACTCGGGTCCTAGGATGCCACCACCAACTGTGGCAAAGATGCCAAGACCTGAGTTCAAGCCCCGTGCTTAGCCATAATAATAATAATAATAATAGTAATAAGGCCCTGGTTTGGAATTTGCACCATTTTTCTAGTAGGCCTGGGATTTGCACTCAGGGTCTGGGTGAAGAGGAAAGGCTAAGCATCCTTGAAGACAAGAAATTCAGACCAGTTCCCAGAGCCTCAATTGAAGCACCAGCACTGGAAAAACTAATATTAATATATGAGATCTGTTTACATACATGGGTTAGTTCATATGACATTTATTACCCTTATTTATTTAGTATTTAGTATATACACATGTAACATTTCTTTTATTACATCATATCACATAGGATATAGTTGCATATGGATTATACATCATACTGAGACCAAGGACTTTCACAGAGAAGGAAAATAATGTGTCAAAATTGGCTTCTTACTCCATGAATAAATTTTTGGCCATGCTGGGATTTCATCTCACAGCCTACAATGCCCAATCCATAAATAGGGTTACAGTCTTAGCAGACCAGCCTCCTGAAAACTGAGCGGCCAGGAAGTTCTGAGGACCTGTGATCAAGACAAAGTAGTGCCCCATATATATATATATATATATATATATATATATATATATATATATATATATATATATATATATATATATATATGTATGTATATGTTGATAAATATATAGATTGAAGTAGATAGAGAGATAGACATAAACATACATACATATATATACATATACAGAGAGTGGGACTGTGAGAATATAAAATTATATATGTTATTACCAATTATTAGTTAATAAATTTTGCCTCCATTTAATGAAGTATCCGGGTTGAATACTTATAAAAGTATTAATTAAAAATTAATCAATATCCTTAACTATACCATGGTGCTAGAATGGAAAACATAAACCCAATAATTTTTGTGTGGCATTCTAAAATAGGGTCATGAATCCACTGCACATTTATTGTTACATTAATAACACTCCATAAGCATTCACATGAACAGGAATAAGTTTGTCAGGCTCTCCTTCCTTTTGTGGATGGCTGTTCTAGCATTCAAACTCCAGGCCTGGGTCGTTTAATTATAATGCAAACCATTGGAATGACACCATGAAGACTTCAGATTGTTACCATTAAAAAAAAGAAAAAGAAGAAAAGTAAGCAAGGTGCCAGTGGCTCCTACCTGTAATCCTAGCTTCTCAGGAGGCCAAGATGTAGAGAATGCCAATTTGAATTCAGCCAGGGTGGGAAAGTCCATGACACTCTTCTTTCTAAGAGATCACAGGGGACAAAAAAAACCATGCATGGGGCTGTGGCTCAAGGGCAGAGCACTACTCTCGAGCAAAAGGTGCTCAGGGACAGAGCCTAGGCTAATAGTACAACCCTGGACCTGCCAAAAATAAAAAAATGAGGCAATAACTCCATGTATCTGGGTATGGACAATAGGCATTCAGCAGGTTGCCCATGCCCAGCCCCCCAACCTGGGCAATCTGGGACAAGCCCTCAGAGAGTACAAAGTCTGAGCGGGCAACATGAACAAAGCATCCATCTCTGCCATTTAAGAACTGAAGCCTTATATTCTGGCCGAGGTGTCCCATCAGGACAACATGCAGCCAGCCACTGCCTCCAGGGAAAGCACAGTTCCTAGGCTGTAGGAGTTGTCAAAGGTTCTGGCTCCATATTCTCTATCCTTCTGTAGGATGTGAGGCTAGACTTCTGGGGCCTGTGGCTATCACTCATTTATCATTCCTCATTGACGAGTCACAGTCTGGTTCCAAATCATGGCAAAGATATGAAATAGAGATTTCTACACCAAAGGGGGTAAGCCAATAAACCCCACCCTCATAACTCCTGTTAGAAGGGATCCTTGGGCTGAGATTGGAGCTTAGTGCTAGAGTGCTTACCTAGCCCGCATGTACAAACCCTGGGTTTGGGTTTGATTGCTCAGTACCACAGAAACAGAAAAGGCCAAAAGTGCTACTGTGGCTTAAGTGATAGAAAGATAGCCATGAGCAAATGTAGCTCAGGGTTATGCCGAGACCCTGAGGTCAATCCCCAAGACTGACAAAAAGAAAAAATTCATCCAGGTGTGATCTTTTGCTCTGGGACTCAGAGGAGGGCTGAAGTTATAGATAAGAGGTAGAGTAGAGGACGGGTGCTGGTGGCTCACCCCTGTAATCTTAGCTACGCAGGAGGCTGAGATCTGATGATCCCAATTGCAAGCAAGAAAGTCTATATGAGACACTTTTCTCCAATTAAACACCCAAAATTCCAGACTTATAGCTGTGGTTCAGTAGTAGAGTGCTAGCCTTGAGCACAAAAGCTCAGGGATTTGATAGCATCCAGGCCATGAATTCAAACCCCAGGACTGGCACACACATGTGTGCGCGCGCGCACACACACACACACACACACACACACACACACACACACACACACACACACACACACACGATAGAGCATTTGCCAATCAGCCCGCACAAGTTCCATCTCTAGAAATTCAATATTAAAAAAAAGAGGGAGAAGGGAAGGAAAGACTTGCTCAACGAGGTGATATATCCAATGCAAAAATTCCACAGGAGTTCTAAGATGTGGATTCAGGACAGAGGGCCTCAGGCAGAAGGTACAGCATGGGCAAAGGTACTGAGGTGTGCTTTAGAGCAGATGGTGTGGGTGGAATGAAGGTTCTGTGGCTTCAGACAAGTCTGGTAGGACATTCAAGGCTGGGACAAGGTTTATATTTGAGTCACAGGTAGGGCAGAGGGTGGGGTCCCAGAATGGGGCCCAGGGGGAAGATCAGTTGGCTTTTTACCAGAGACACCTGACATTTCCTGTGGCTGGAAGCTTATTTTTCACAGCTCCTGACCCTCAGACCTCCTTTGCATGGAGAAGTCAGGGCAAATGCAGGGAAGAACATTTGCTTAAGTAAAGCTTCTAGCCCAATGCCACCAGTGGCTCAACCCCTGTAAATCCTAGCTCCTCAGGAGACTGAGATAGAGATTGTGGGTCAAGCCAGCTCAGGGGAGGAAAGTTAGTGAGACTCTTCTTGCCGATGAACTACCAAAAGCCAGAAATGGAGCTTTGGCTCAATTGGCAGAGTGCTAAAATTGAGGGAAAAAATTAAGGGATCAGAGCCTAACCCCTGAGTTCAAGCCCCAGTACTTGCACCTAAAAAAATAAAGAAAAGCTTTCAGAAGCTCCTAGTCTACTGTGGTGTAAGGCCAGATCAGCCGGCACCGGTGGCTCACACCTGTCCTCCTAGCTCCCCAGGAGGCTGAGATGTGAGGATCACGGTTCAAAGCCAGCCTAGGCAGGAAAGTCTGGGAGACTCTGATCTTCAAGGAACCTTCAGAAAACCAGAATTGGTGTTGTGCCTCAAGTGGCAAGCCAAACCTCTGGGGGACAGGCCCCAGGCCCAGAGTTCAAGTCCCATGACCAACACCTGGCCTGCTTGGACCTCACTCTGTGGATCTAGGTGGAGTACTTTCCAGTGGGCCACTGAGGGTCTCCCAATGTCTAGGTGTCCTACAAGTCAGAGCAGCCTCTTTGGAGGCCTTTGCCTACAGAGCAGGCCACAGTATCAGAGAAGGTTCAAGCCTTGAGCACGGAGGTCATTAATTTCTTCATCAGAATGGCATCTGTCATGGCTGCACTTTGGATCTGAGCAATAAATCAACCTCAGACCAAAGTTCTGGGCCAGAAGGGGCAGGAGCTGCAAGATGGCACAGCAGGTAATGCCCACTCACTCGAGTATCATAAGATTGTGAATCTGTCAGGCACACATTTGGCAGGTGTTGAGTTGGGCTCATGAAAGAATTGTAGTCTCAGGTATCCACAGCCAGCAGGCTGCTGCTGGTAGCAGTCTCTATCCCAGGAGTCACAGGGCTCGGAGCCTTACTTTCCTCACCAGTACTCGGAGCAATCATGGGCTGACTACAAATGAGCATTCATAGTGGCTTCCCTTGGTCCTGTGGCCCTGTGCATGGATAGAGGGGCAGGTTCCATGGAACTTACTGCCATGACCCAGACACCTCAGCCCAAGAATGACTTAGGGAAAAACTACTTGATCTGCCTTGAGAGTTTACTATGACTATGCCTCAGGAGTGCCCCCAGTTTTGTAGCTGAGCTCATCATTACCACCATCTTCTGTGTGTGTGTGTCTGTGTGTGTCTGTGTGTGTATGTATGCATGCACACACTTGCACACATCTTGGTACTAGGGCTTGAACTCAGGGCCTGAACTCTGTGCCTCAACTTTTTCATTCAGGGCTAACACTCTACCACTTGAGCCACAGCTTTTCTTCCAGCTTTTCGGTGGCTAGTTGCAGAGGAGAGTCTCACAGACTTTTCTAGCTGGGCTGCCTCTGAATGGCAATCCTCAGATCTCAGACTCCTGAGGAGCTTGGACTAGGAGGGCATGAGCTATTAGCATCTGGCCACACTTTCCTTCTTGGATGAAACAGACTACCTCTCCCCCAGCCGAGCGCCCATCTACAGCTACCCTCCTTCCCCAGGCTACAGAAGAAACATACCCTCCCTTGAGTACAAAGAAATGGGATCAGGTTAGAGGTTTATGTTCTCCACACAGTCACGGGATGCTGGGAGCTGAAGTGGAGGTCAGAGATCTAGGCCAGGGGAAGTAGACAGCTGTTAGAACAGAAGAGCATATGAAAAGACATCCTTGCAACTGGGTACCAGTGGCTCATGCCTATAATCTTAGCTACTCACGGCTGACACCTGAGGATCAATCAAGATTCAAAGCTAGCCTGGGCAGACTCTTCTCTCCAATGAATCACCAAAAGCTGGGAAGCAGAGATACCCTAGTTCAAGTGGTACAGCACCAACCTTGTGCAAACAAGCTAAAGGATATCCCCTAGGCTCTGAGATCAAGTCCTGGTAAATACACACACACACACACACACACACACACACACACACACACACACATGCACACATGCATGCGCACATGCATGCAAACATGCACGCAAGCACATGCATCCACTACCATCCTTAATTGGAGCCAATTGTTCATACCAGCAATTCCAGCGACTCAAGAGGCTTAGCTCTTATAATGGCAGCTTGAACCCAGCCCAAGCAGGAAAGTCTGTGAGACTCTTCTCTCCACTAACTACTAAAAAAGGTGAAAAGTGATCTGTGATATAAGTGGTAGAGAGTTAGCTCAGGGACAGTGCCTAGGCCCTGAGTTCCAGCTCTGAGATTTTTTTTTTAATATACACCCTTTACCTTCCCCACCCCCACAGACCATAAATCCAGATTTTGGTCATACTAGATCTCACTTTTGCTCTTGCCATTTCCATAGCACTTCCACAAATGGCCGGTGTGTGGCCAGCCATGGGTTAAGAAGTGAACTTATGCAAGGAAGGCATAACCAGGTCAAGGCCAATGCCCCAGAACACTGAGATACTGGCCATACCAGTCTCTCATTCCCCAGTTCCCTGGCCCTGGAATCTTATGTCTGTGCCTCTGTATTCTGGGTATCTGGAATCGTGTAGAAGGAACTGAGAGGTCAAGCTGGGGCTGGGAGATAGACTTGGCTGTGATAATGTTTGTTGACATTTCCTAGACAACAACAGATACTTCCAAGCCACCTGGACCTCACCTCTATGCAGCCCAAGATCCTTCTTGCTTGGGCAGCCTTCATTCAGCTATCAAGCTCAAGTTGGTCAGAGCCACTGGCAACCACCCTTCCCCCACTCCACTGCCAGCTGCTGGGAGGGACATGCAGCCAGAGGCCCAGCTGAGGAAAAGGAAAAGACATCACATGACTGAACCCCACCCTTCCAGAGGTAAGGGAGAACCTATGCCAGCTGGCCCTGCTGACACAGAATCCCATGGAGGTGGCCAAAGATATGGACAGCCGGACTTGGGCCCCAATGAAAAGCTGGACTACACAGGTCTCTGGCAATTTAGGACTCATTGTAGACCCTGCCTGGGGGCTAAAGCCAAGGTTGTAATGGAAGTGGGGCAACATCCAAGGTCAGGAAGAGGAAGACAGGCACCCAGGAAGAGGACAGAGAAAGATGAGGGAAACACACACACACACACACACACACACACACACACACACACACATAAGGGTAGCCCAAGGCCTCATCAGGCCCTGAGCACCAGAACATGCCAAACCCTGAGTAGATGGCACTACCATCCTCAGACCAACTGTAGGCAAATCTCAGCCTCTCACACGTCTGGAATGGCTCATAACACAGCATGGCATTTCCTACTCTACACAACTCTATGCAGAAAACTCATCCACCTTATTTTTGACTGTCTGTCACAGGGTTTGAACTATGGGCCTGCACGCAGTCCCTCAGCTCTTCAGCTGAAAGTGTGCGCTCTACCACTGGAGGCACAGCACCACCTCCGGTTTTCTGGTGGTTCATTGGAGATAAAAATCTCACAGACTTTCCTACTCAAGCTGGCTTTGTACTGCAAGCCTCAGATCTCAGCCTCCTGAGTAGCTAGGATGACAGTTGTGAGCCACTGGCAGCACCCGGCTTTAGTTACCTTCTTATAGCCAGGTGAAACCCAAATTGTCAGGCTACAAACCACATGCAACCCTTCACTTCAGACTTTGACACTAGCATCCAAAACTATATTTCCATGGATGAAGAGAATATAATTGACAATACCCACCCATCCCTGCTCCCATTAGCCCACTCCATGCCTAAGACAGGCCAGGACTTCTGGAGTTGTTGGTAAGGCAACGCCCACCCTGCTGTGACTTCACACTGGGGCAAACCTGGAGAGTTTTTAGAAATTTCTGTACACTTAGGCTAGCATCTGGTCTCCCAACGACAGGACCCCCATTGCTTCACCATCACTTGCAAGCAAGGTTGTCTTTCTGGTTTTTGTTATTGTTGTTTTTGATGAAGGGCTTGAACTCAGGGCTTGGGAACTGTCCCTGATGATGATTTTTGCTCAAGGCCAGATCTGTACCTTTTGAGCATGGTGCCATTTCTGTTTGGAGATTGGGGATGACACTCTCATGGGACTTTCCTGCCTGGGCTGGGAAATGACATGGTCTGAGTCTCAGCCTCCCGAGTAGCCAGGATGACAGGCGTGAGCCACCAGCACAAGGCTTACGGTGTCTCAGTCTTTCGAATTTCCATCTAGTCCTCCTCTATACACTACCACCTAGACACTCCTCTATCTCCCTCACAGAAAGCAAAGAAAGGCTTGGAATCTGGTTAGGGCCATGGGCATTAAAGAGCTCCCTCCACATCTCAACCCCTCTCTAAGCTCCCATCTGCCTGCTCTGGATGGACTGGTCCTCTGTGACAGGTCAGACCCAGTAGGACTTTAGGGGTTTGCCCTGTATCCCCCGAACCCCATCCAACTTGTACCTGAGGATTTCTGGGGCCATTTCCGCGGTGGAAGATGTTGGGAGGGTTGCTGATAACCACCTCCAGGGGTGTCCAGGGCAGAAGGAATATCCAGCTCCCCTCAGTCAAAGAAGGAGACACTAAGCATGGATGGATTTACTAAGAGCTACAGGGCATAGCCAACCACCTGTCACCAAGGTCTATCTGAGTGCTATTTTATTTTCACAGTCCTGAGGCGTGACCTCAGGGCCTGGGCAATGTCTAGAAGCTTCTTCTGACAGAGGCAAGCACTCTTCCACCTGAGCCATGGTGCCGCTTCTGGCTTTTTCTGTGTATGTGGGACCTAGGAATTGAACCCAGGGTTACCTGTGTACTAGGCAAGCCCACTATTGCTAAGACACAATCCCAACCCTGGATAGCTGTTCCTCTGTGAACCCTAGGGCCTGCCTCGGGATACTATTTCACATCAATATTAAGTTTCTCACCAGCATCCCTGGCTGGAAATAAACATGCTCAACTATGTTGTAATTTATCTACAGCGTCTTTGCTCTCTGTGCTTCCTGTCAGATCCTCTTTGTTAAGAAAGACCCCCTTTCAAGTGTTGCCTCTAAAAAACCTGCTCCAATCGCCCTGACAGAGCAAGATCTTCTCTGCTCTGCAGGCTGCCTGCTTTGTCATGCTCTGTCTTCCAGCTGGTGTGGGTTAAGAGCACACGAAGGAGTATGCCTGGCTTCCACCATCCAATTTCTGAAGGCTCTGATACACTACCTAGGACCGGTGCTGTATCACACACTGTGAGAGGGCACTCATGGCCCAGGCAGTCTGGGGATGAAAAGATGGGGCCATTTTTGTGTGTGGGCTTGAATTCATGTTCTGGGAGTGGTCTCTCTGAGTTTTCATGCTCAAGGCTGGTGCTCCACAACTTGAGCCACAACTCCACTTCTAACTTTTTGGTGGTTCTACGGAGAGTAGATTCTCACCAGCTTTCCACCTTATGGCTGGCTTTGATCTTTGATCCTCAGATATTTGCCTCCTAAGTAGCCAGGGTGTCAGACGTGTACCTGAGCCAGAGGTGATGGGCACCAGACCCTTTCTTTGTTTATCTCATGCCAACAAGCAAGCCATAGTTAAAATAGTCATTTACAAGGATCAAGTTCCTCTGCTAGGTCAGTTAATACAAGGAGATAAGGTGCCTTTGAAAAAGGCTAGTCTGTGTTGGCCTAGGTGTGTGTGTGTGTGTGTGTGTGCATGTGTGTGTGAGTTTCGGGGATACCTACCCCTAGCTCTGCAGTGCCTCATCCTCCCAGTGGTGAGTACATCCAGAATCCCCACCCCAAGGAAGGTGTTCAGGGGAAGGTATATAAGGTCACATTGAGTGGGATGATCTGAATTCTATCCTGAAACTGAAGCCTGGAGAGCTAATGGAGAGAAGAGGAGGTTTAGAGGAGCATCAAAGAAGCCCCTTACTTTTGGCGACAAGTACCAAAGAGAAGACTGAATCCATTTTTTTAGTAGTAAGATAACAGGTGCCCACTATTCATTTATTGTATTATTTTTTTCTGAGCCCTAGGACTTGGATTCAGGGCCTCAGTGTCGTCCCTGAGCTTCTTTCATTCAAGGCTGAGGCACTACCACTTGAACCACAGAACCACATCTGGCTTTTTTTCTGGTGGGGGGAGGTGGCTTTTAGGAGATAAGAATATCACAGACTTTGCTGCCTGGGCTGGCTCTTAGTCATGACCATCAGACCTCAGCCTCAGCCTCCCAAATAGCCAGGATGATGGGTGGCAGCCACCAGCACGTGAACGCCACCATCCATTTATTTTCCTCTAGGGCCAGTGCCAGCCACCTGCACTGCACCCCCCCCCTTATTGTGAGTGGGAAGTAATCATGGGTGGGTTTGATACTTCAACAGCCCACCTACGTACCTTTTAGCATTGTTCCTGATCAGTTTGATGGAAGCTACTTCCTTATCCACAGCAATGACTTGGCTCTGTCACAAGAAAAAAGGTACCTCAAGAGCTGTCAGGTCTGGAGTCTTTCTTCTGCACCACGCCCCCCTACCTGAAATGACACACCCCAGCAAAGCGAGGTAGACATAGAGTGAATTCATTTTCTTATAACCGGGGTATGGCCAGATAGATGGCGGTGAGGATCAGAGGTCCAGGATCATGCTAGGCGGTTGGACAACACGATACCTCCTCATCCACTTTCCTTTAACTCTCTTAGCAGAGGGTAGTGGGGAAGTACTCAGAGGATGGATGGACAATGAATAACCATCATGTTCTAGCCCGGACACAGAGTGGCGGACCTCAGGGAGTTATTTCAACAGGCTGAGCAAGACAGCTCCTGACCCACAGCCCACCTCCAGAATTAGAGGGTTACCGTGGGTCCCAGACACATGGAGACACTGAGCCACCTCCTCCAGGACACATTCAACCAGTTTCTGAAAGAGCAAGAGAGAGAGACAGAGACAGAGAGACAGAGACAGAGACAGAGACAGAGAGGGAGAGAGAGAGAAAAAGAAAAAATGAAAGAAAGAAAGAACGAACGAAAGAAAGAAAGAAAGAAAGAAAGAAAGAAAGAAAGAAAGGAAGGAAGGAAGGAAGGAAGGAAGGAAGGAAGGAAGGAAGGAAGGAAGGAAGGAAGGAAGGAAGGAAGGAGAGAAGGAAGGAAGGAAGAAAGGAAGGAAGGTGGAAGGAAGGAAGGAAAGAAAGAAAGAAAGAAAGAAAGAAAGAAAGAAAGAAAGAAAGAAAGAAAGAAAGGAAGGAAGAAAGAAAGAAAGAATTGGACTTATGCCTGATGCCAGTGGCACAGGCATAATGCTATACAGGAAACTGACATATCAGGATCATGGTTTTTAGCCAGGCAGGCAGGAACGGTCTGTGATACTCTTATCTCCCAAGAACCACCAGAAATCCAGAAGTGGTGCTGGGGACTCAAGTGGTAGAGCACCTGCCTTGAACTGAGGAGTTTGGGGACAGCGCCCAGGCCCAGAGTTCAAGCCCCAGGACTGACAAGAAGTGGACTTTCCACCACAATAAGTGGACTGAATAGCAGCCATTGTCATAGGGAGAATGGCAGAGAAGTCAGGCTGAGCTTCCTGTAACTGGGTGTCATGAATAGGTCACCCAACTTCTTCGTGCCTCATTTTATCCAGCTGCAAAACTGAACACAGTGAAGGATCCCCTTCCACATGCAGATAGGGTAAGGATGAAAGAGAGCCATGTTTTGTTTCATAATCTCATACCTGTTGCATGATAAATAACAGGCCACATCTGAGCCCTTGCAGGGTATCTTCCTGTCATATATATGTTCACAGAATTTGAAGAACCATATCTAGCAACCACTCCTTCTATGCCTGGCCCTGTGCCCAGTGATCCCCCTATATTGATCCCTTGATTCCTCACAACTGTCCCAGGAGGATACTGAGGTCCGATGGTAAGGCCCCGAGCTTCAACTCTGGTCAAGAATCAGCTGCTGTGGAATAAGAGTTTGGGACAATCCATCTAAACTGATGACTAAACGTGGTGCTACCTGTCTAGCATCCCGATACAGAGAACCAGTCATGGTGGCCCACAATTGTCACAGGAGGATCGTGATCCAGCCCAGCCTGAGCATATATTTAGTGTCTATCTCAGAAATGCCCAAGACAGAAAGGCTTGGCTTTCATGGTAGAATACCTGACTGGCAAGCCTAAGGCCTTGAGTTCAATCCCTAATATACCAAAAAGAATCAGAAGCCTAGTGCCAGAGGCTCATGCCTATAATCCTAGCTACTCAGGAGGCTGAGATCTGAAGATGATAGGTCAAGATTTAAAATAGGGTTGGCCTCACCCATCAGACCTCATGATGAGAAGACCCAGAGTTTGGCCCATCCAGTATGCTCCATACTAACAGAGCTGGCATCCTGAATAAGTGCTGGCCATACTCTCTGTCCCTCTGGGGAGCCACTCCATGTAGGCCCCACTCCCAGGTCCTCCCAAGCTCCCTCTGCCACCAACCAAGGACAAGGGAGTAGACAGCTCCCGGGAACACAGATTCCTTGGTCTTATAATTTAAGCCTTTCACCCTTCCAGGCCCCCAAACCTAAGACACAACATTCGTGCACCCAACCAAAGATAGCAGTTAGAAGTTACCAAAGGGTCCAGCGCTCCTTGTTGCAACCCACTTCTACACACACACACACACACACACACACACACACACACACACACACACACACACACACACACAAATCCGGCACAGGTGTTTCATGTATGTCATCCTACCTACTCAGGAGGCTGTGGTCTGAGGATCACAGTTCAAAGCCAGCCCATGCAGGAAAGGCTCTGAGGCTCTTATCCTCAGTGAACTACCAAATAGATAGAGATGAACCTGTGGCTCAAGTGTCAGAGCACTAGCTTTGAGTTCAGAAGGTCAGGAACAATACGATGGCCTGAATTCAAGGCCCAGTTCTTCTACTTCCAAACACACAAAGACACAGACACAGACACAGACAAAGACACAGACCCACACAGACACACAGACACATAGACACACACACACACACACACACACACACACACAGGGACAGCTCAAGGCTTCAGCAGTCCCTGAGAACAAAACTACGAACTCATTCCATTAGGATCATATCCCACCCACAAGAAGGTGGCACTACCAACTTCAGACCCACTGTAGACAAAACATTGAGCCTCTCACATATCTGGAATGGCTCATAGACCAGCATGGCATTTCATACCGTACACACTGCTATGTAGAAAACTTAGACACCTATTTTTTTGTTGTTGCTCATGGGGTTTGAACTCTGGGCCAGGTCACTGTCCCTCAGATTTTCAGCTGAAGGTGAGCACTCTCCCACTTAATCCACAGCACCACTTCCTGTTCTCTGGTGGTCCATTGGACATCAAGTCTCACAGATTTTTCTGCCCAAGCTGGCTCTGAACCATGGTCTTCACATCTCAGTCTTCTGAGTAGCTAGGATGACAGTTGTGAGCCACTGGCAACTTCCGGTTTCAGCCACCTTTACATACCCAGAGGAAAACCATCTCATAAGGCCACAAACTCCTTGCAACACTTCACTTCAGACTTTGTCACCAAGCATCCAAATCCATCCTTTATTGGAGAAAAAACAGACACAGCAATCCTAGCCCTGCACCCATTCACCCACTCACTGCCTGACACAAACCATGTCCTCTTGAAGCAGTGGGTTCAAGTTGGGGTAATCTTGGGGAGATCTTAGAAATGTCTGTACAGTGGGGTGAGCACCTGGTCTCCAAACCACAGCACCCCCCTCTTCATCCCTTGCACACCTGGACCATCCTTTGCAGGCAAATATGTTTTATTTTCTTTCTTTTTTCAGTTGTGGGGCTTGAACCCTAGGTCTGGGTGCTGTCCCTGAGCATTCCAGATCAAGGCGAGCACTCTACTACTTAAGTCACAACACAACACCACTTCTGTTTATCTGGCGGTTCGTTGGAGATAAGAGCTTCAGAGTTTTTCTTGCCCAGGCTGGCTTTGACCACTGATCCTCAGATCTCACCTCCTGAGTACCTAGGATGACAGTCATGAGCTAGTGCCACCCAGCCAAACATACTTTTCCATGCCTGTCATCCTATCCCCTCAGGAGACTGAGATCTGAGGACTTCAGTTGGATGCCACCCTTGGCAACAAAGTCCATGAGAACTCTTTATCTCCAATTATAAATGCCCAAACATGTTGGAAGTGGAGCTGTGGCTCAAATGGTAGAGCGCTAGCTTTGAATATAAATGACAAGGGATAGGACCCACTTCCTAGTTTCAAGTTTTTCTAGCAAAAACCCACCCAAGAAAGGGAAGCAGGTGGGCATACGGGAGCTGAAAGCTCACACATAGTACGCAAGACTCCCAGAACAGACCCCATCCTGCTGTGATTCTCTAGATTCTATGTCCTACATTATGGTAATCTTAGATGGAACTTACCATGCACCAAGTTAGGGTGTTCAAGTACCATCGCATATTCAGGATCCCCTGGCCTTATCAAAGACTCAAGATCTTTCACTCTCCTGCCTCTATACTGGGTAGGGAGGTGAGGTCTAATTATCCAACCACAGGATGTGGGAATGAAAGGATTTCTTGGCCAAGGTAAGTAGACTCAAGGGTACCAAGTCTCTCTCTCAGGAAGAAGAATAGGGATGATCTATCCCAGGAATTTTCCTGGGGTGTGAGTATTCTCAAAGAAACAACCCTGCTCACAGACCAGTGCCTCTGGTTTTCCAACCAGCCTCTATCCAAACCTGCCCCACGTTCAGTCTGCCCTCTCTGAATCCCAGATCTGCCATTTAGACTAAAGGCTGAGCCAGCAAAGAGACCCATCTCTGCCTCTGAGAATAGCAATCACGGGGTCCTAGTGCCCCATACAGGAATTCTGGGGAAACAAGGGTCCTTACTCCCACCCTCATTCCCTGGCTGCCCTGTGCTAGTGGCCAGCTTACTTCTGTCTCTGGTGGAGGAAAGAATAGGGTGGGAGATGTCAACTTCAGATTGAGCCCTGGAAAGTCCCAGTCCCCAAGGATGTACTGCACAGGCATCCTGCAGTGGACAATAGATAGGTGGTCAATGGTGAATCCAATATGCCAGGACTCTTAATAGCAGTGTAGCTGGGTCAAAGGCTCTATCACACTTGGTCTATGATATCAGATGAAGTCATGGCTCCAATATCCTGACATTCCTGACCTCTGATCCTCCTCCCTCTTCATCTTCTTGCTTATCCCTTGCCTCCCCCGCAACACTGCCTCACACCAATACCTCCCTAGACATTGGACAGCTTGTTCTTATCTGACCAGAAAATAAACTCATTGGCGCGAGGGATGGTTGAAAACTGGTGAACCGCCCTGAGTCCTAGTGTCTACCAGAGATTGCTTACCTCTGTAGTTGGCTACCACACAGCTCCTGGATGTCAGAAAGTTGCAGAGGTATCAGTATCTTGGTCCTACATACTAGCTTTAGTGTCTGAAATTGTCCCACATAGATTGTGAATGGTTGGCTCACTTGATCCAGGGACTCCAATCCAAGGCTCACATGTTCTCCCTTCTTCCTTCCTTTCCTCTTTTTTTCCATCCAGCCTTCCCTCCTCTTTCTCTCTTTCCTTCCTTTCTCTCACTACTGGGCCTTGAACTCGGAGCCTAAGTGCTATGCCTGAGCCTTTTTACTCAAGGCCAACAGACTACGTACGGCTTGAGCCACACATCCACTTCTGGTGTTTTCTTTTTGGTAGTTAGTTGGAGATAAGACTCTTACAGGTTTTCCTGCCTGAGCCTCAAGCATCGATCCTCCCATCACAGCCTCCTATGTAGCTAGTATGACAGGCATGAAGCACAGGCATCCGGCTCAAACCAAGGTTTCTTCTGTGCTGTGGAACAAGCACTGGAACCTCTCATTTTCTATGACCCCTCCAGAGCCTGGCGCAAACTGTAACTCTTTGTTGGATAAATAAATGAGCATCTGTCTACAAAAGTACTACAGAAAATCCCATCCCATTCAGGTAAGCATCCTGGTGGGCGGGGCAAAGCCTGATGTAGCTCTCCCACAGTTCTCCCTCCTCCCTCTTCCCACCTTCCTGGTGCCACCGAACTGAACTGTTTTGGCTCCGAAGACACTGTGTACTTGCTGGATTCCAAGGCCTCTGGGATGACTATCTTCTCAAAGATCTCTGGCCAGCGGCTGACCAGCTTTGTGGCACTCAATTCCCCACTCAGGAGTGAATGAGGTTGCCATGAGCTGAAGGCCAGGCTCAAGGGTCCTACTCTCCTACCCCTGGGGCCAGCCAGGATGGCCCACCACATCTGGCCCCCAAGTTTCATGTTGCAGAGATCTTCGAGGCATTTTGGGTTTCTGAATCTCCCAGAGTCCAGTGCAGGTGCTGAGAATCCTCTCTACTCACAGGTGGCAGGCTAGGGATGGTGAGGTCACAATTTCTTCTCCCCATGACATCCTCAATGTTATGCCTAGGTCGCAGGACCCCCACCAAGAAGACCACCAAGAGTCAGACTCTACAGCTGTTTTATTTAAACAGGCTGCAGCTGGGGTCTCGTCCTACACTCTGACACAGTGAAGCCCAGGACGAGAGCCCTGAGCTAAGGATTTACAGGTCTTATAAAGGCACACAACCAGGTGGTTTAGCACCATGTGTTGCTCTGCTCTGAAACAAGCAACAAATGGTCACTGCCTCAAGTACTTTAACCCTTCACTCAACCGTGGTGGTCACACTAGAGAAAGTCAGAGGAGAATCAACAGCTGCCGCATGAAAGCAATCAAGGCACGACGTTCATAGCAGGAGACCATCTGGCTTGGACACTCTGCTTGTGATACTTTGAACATCATTGATTGTTGGCTGAAATGGTCCGTCTAATTTGACCAATAATCACAGTTGTTAGTGGAAATTGCCAGCTTCAAGAAAAAAAACCCTCGAAAAGGTGGCATTTCAGTTGTCCCAATAAAACTTAAAGGGTTCCAAAGTTAGCGGTCCCCTTTTCTTTCCAGACAGCCCAGAGCAGGTTACAGAAAATGACATTCAGCCAGCCCTAGCTTACTGCCACGGCCTGATATCGAGCAGGCTCCACCAGGGCGAATGCACTTGCCTACCACTGCCCAGCTAGAAACAGCACAGGCAGGACACAAATTAGAGTCTGCAGGATGCCAGGGAGGACTTCAAACCAGTGCACTCCCCAAGGAGGGAATCCACACCACCAGTGGGGTCCCAGAGCCCCCTGCCTAGATGCCCATGGACACCCTCAATGCCCTGGGTAAGGTTGCCCTCTCATCCTTGGTAGTGGGGAACCATCTGCAATGTCACGTCGTTCACCACTTCCTAGAGCCTCCTAGATTCACAGCCCCTGCCTTACTCGCCCCCTCCATCTCCTTCCCTAGTTACATTTGGCAGACACATTCCCAACCCTTGAATTAGCTCCAACTATACAAATGAGAGCAGAGTGTCTGGCTGGAAGAGTACTCTGTGGTCACACTCGTCTCACAAGCCTTCAGGCTTAAGACAGAAGGTGTCCACTTTGGTCTGTGGTTCACACAGGCCTCCAAGGGGAGATCCACCCAGGCCCAGCATCTACTGTGGGCTATAGGAAAAGGGGAAGAGAGAGGTAGAAAGGCACGTCTACTGAAATCTTCCCTAAAGGAGCCATGAAACAGTGAAGGTGAAAACAAAAATTATGTCTGGTCTCATACTTGGCATTGATGAAAAAAGCACAACAAGTACACACACACACACACACACACACACACACACACACACATACACACAAACAAATCAAGAACAGTGACTGTAGACTCATCCATGCAGCATCTGCAATTTGCCAACTGATCACTTACCTGAGCACAGTCAGGCTCTCTCTCTCTCTCTCTCTCTCTCTCTCTCTCTCTCCCTCTCTCTCCCTCTCTCTCTCTCTCTCTCTCTCTCTCTCTCTCTCTCTCTCTCTCTCTCTCTATCTTTCTCTCTCTTCTTCATGCACACACACGCACGGTACACACACACACAGATATAGGCTCAGAATAGTGCCCCTCCTGAGTTTGTAGGTTTCTCATCTGGGACAATGTACAAGCTGGAGCATGTGAGTTCCCTTATCAGAACTAGGGGCTCGACCCAAGGAAGCACTGCTCTAATAATGCTGAACCACCCTGCCTCTCCCTTTCTTCAGGGCCAGACTCTTTCCCTTGGGAATAACCAGCCTTGACTCCCCACTCAGCAAAACTCTAGGCCAGGACTCTGGGTGAAGGAGTCCTGAGACAGGTGGCTCTTCAGAGCCTAGACTGAAAACAAGCAGGAGGTCATGGTGCCCCCAGAGAAGTGTCTGACCCGGGGTCAGGGCAGTGTTGGGTAAATGGATGGGGTCCTAAAGGCTACATACATGGATGAACTTCCTATTCCAGCCTAGGTGATTCTGGGTTACTTGGTGGATTCTTGGGGAGGATGAGGAAACTACATGGACTTGGAGCACCAGCAGATGGTGGCAGAGCTGGTAAATGTGATCACCTTGTGAGTGCTGTTGACAGCTGGAGTTGGGGGGACAGGCTTCCCCCCAACCCCAGCAGCTGCCTGGGGGAATTGAAGATCCCCTCAGCCCAACCACTGGGGGAGACACTTCTCCATCCCCCTCCCACACCAAGCAGGTGCATGGTAACACTCCGTGTTTGTGTGTGTGTGTGTGTGTGTGTGTGTGTGTGTGTGTGTGTGTAATTGTCCTCTCAAGGACTCAGAACATTGAATCTTTTGGGATGACAGCACACAGCACACTTAAAAAGAGAAGCACAAAGAACCCTGTGTAATGGATTCAGCACAATGTGCCTTTTGAAGGACTCAGCACACAGCAACTTTTGGGATCCTCATGGTAATTTAATTACCAGTAAGATTAGACATGCCATTTTGACATCACTAAACTTAAATATCATAATATTATGACATTATATGTCGCAGGGACATTATAGACATATTGTGAATTCCTATTCTGTGATTTCATTCTATTACAGGCTAGTAATATTGGTGGATATCAAAAATCCATTGTGACCTCAAAGTCATTGTGAAATGAAAATCCCTTTGTGACATCACAGTGCCATTGTGATATCATTAACCTGTTCTGACATCACAAACCTGTCCTGTCCATTGTGACCTCATCACCAATGTGACATCACAAAACCATTGTGATATCACATTGCTATTGTGACATTACAAGCACCTTGAAACCTCCCAAACCCATTAGGACATCCTTAGCACCTTTGAAAAAAACACATGGCCTTTGTGACATCACAGTCCCTTTGTGTATCCATATCCTCATTGTGAAGTATCAATTGAGATCAAATATGCCATTGTAATATCACAAAACACTTACAATATAATCATTGGTGTGACATCAGATTGTCATTATGACAACATCAGGTCATTGTGACATTACAAATCTGTAATGACATCATACCACTATTACACCACATTGTCATTGTGACAACACATATACATTATAAAGGCCTATTATGTGATTTCGTTGTATTTCAAAGGTGGGTTCATATCAAAAACACATTTTGACTTCATAACCATTGTGACATGACAACCCCTTTGTGATATACCATTGCCATTTTGATATGTCTAAACAACTGTGACAACTCAAACATGTCCTGTCCTCATAAATTTTGTGACATGTTGCCACTGTGTTAGGCACATTGAGAGCTCAATCTATTTTCAACCTCATATTATTTCAGGTATGACATTAAATATTAGAAATATACTGTGATATTATGAATATTGTGACATCACACTGCTGGATGTAATGACCATTGTGTCACCTTGTCACATCACAAATCTGTTCTGACTTCATCACATTTGTGCCAACAAATGACTTTGGAATCCTCACAATCCCATTCTAAACTCATATACTCATTATGAGTTAATGACAATTGAGGTCTGGAATGCCATCGTCACATCACCAAACTACTACGACATCACAAAACTATTTTGAACTCATCACTATTATGACATCATCAACTAATTGTGACATAACAACACTTTTATGACATTATAATTTGACATCATATTGCAATTGTGATATTACTGAACCACCATGCTTTCACAAACCTATTATGATCTTGTTACATCTTAAAAAATTTTGACCTTTGAGACATCTAGCTCCTTCTGTGAACTTGTGTCATTGTGAGCTTGTAGCAATTGAAAATTGAAGTAAAATGTGATATTGCAAACTAGTTTTGACATCACTAACCCATTTTTCTATCATTGACACTGACAACCAGAACCTGTTAGGAACCTTAGCACTTTTGACAAAATACATGGCCTTTGTTTCATCACAGTTCATTTGTATATGTTATTGTGACTTCATTCTCATATCTTCACTATAAACTAATGGCAATTAACATCTTTCTGAAGGGTAAAGGAGGAGGCTACAATGCTTGATAGGAAATGTACTCATTATCTTGCCCATGTAATTGTAACCCCTCTGTACAGTATGTTCACAATAAAAAACAGATCTGACATGCCATTGTGACATCATAAACCCTTTGTGATATCATCACCAATGTGACATCAGACTGTCATTATTACACCATCAGTTCATTGTGACATCACCAAGCTACAGTGACATCATAGCATTATGACATCGCATTGCCATTTTGCTGTCATAGACACATTGTGAATGTATATCTTGTGATTTCATTCTATTTCAGAATATATCAGAATATATCAGAAACACATTGTGACTGCATAACCATTGTAAGATAATAAACCCTGTGTAACATAATAACCAGTGTGACATTATATTGTTGATATGACATCTTTAGCTTATGGTGACATAACAAAATGATAATGACAGCATAGCATTTGGCATTGGCATTGTGACATCATTGTCACATTATGAATGCCAAATCTGTGATTTCATTGTATTTGAAATGAGGCATGTGGGTTGATATCAGAAACTCATTGTGATGTCATAACCATTGTCACATCAAAATCCCTTTTTGACATCAATTTGGCAATGTGACATCACACTGGCAATGTGATGCTAGTAAGGCATCGTGATATCACAATGGTCATGAACTCACAATGGATTTCTGGTATCAACCGACATGCCACATTAGAAATAGAATCAAATAATGTAATAGGCAAACACAACGTGTCTGTCTATGACATCAGAATGACAATGTAATGTTACAATGCTATGATGTCATTGTAGTTTTACATGTCAAAATGTGCTGATAGTGTCATAATGGCAACATGATGTCAAAATTATGATTATGTCAGAAAGGATTTGTTATGTTTCAATGGTATATCGGATGTCAGTTTTCATTAGTTCCCTATGAGGATATGGATAAAAAATGGTTCTGTGATGTCACAGAGGCCATGTGTGTTTTCAAAGGTGGTAAAAGGTCATAATAGGTTTAGGATGGCACAATATGATCCATAATGTCACAATGGAATTGAGATATCCCATTGGGTTTTTGATGTCACAGTGGTGATGAGGTCACAATGGTTTTGTGATGTCACAGTTGGTTTGTAATATCAGAATGATATATCAAATTTCAATGACTCATAATTCAATATGAGGATACCAGGTGATAGAAGAAGTATGAGGTCATACTATGTGAAAAACCAATGGGACAGTGATTTCACAATGACAATGATATATCTCACCATTCTGTTATAAGAAAGTTTTGATGTCACAATTGGTGTTGCAATACTGATGAGGAGGTCACAATAGATTTGAGATGTCCCAAGGGGTTGGTGATGGCACAATGGCATGTGGGATCTCAATTGTCATTAACACACCATGAGTATATGAGTTTGGGAAGGGATTCTGATGTCAGCAAAGCATATGTAGTCAAAAAGGTGAAGAACTAACAGGTCTGAGATGTCACAAAGTGACACAACGGTTATGATGTCCAGAAGTGTGATATGATGATGTTACACTGGATTTTAGATATCTCATGTCATATCTGAAATATGAAGTTGAACACAGATTTTCAACTCACAAATGGCCTAAGATATCACAATGGCATGTCACAAAATTATGAGAACAGGAGAGGTATTTGATATCACAATGGGTTATTGATATAACAAAGGCAATGTGATGTGACAAAGAGATTTAGATCTCACAAAGGTTATGAGTTCACAATGGTTTCCTGATATCAATGCAGATGGCACATTTGAGATTGAATGAAATTGAAGAATAAGCATTCAAAATGGGTCTATGACATGAAAATGACGATGGGATGTCAAGGCAGCAATGTTTGATAGTATATATACTCATTACCTTGCTCATGTAACTGTAATCCTTCTGTACACTGTATTTACTATTAAAAAACTCACAGAAGAAAAAAATAAAAATATGGTATGGTGTCATTGGGGTTTGGTGATGTCACAATGAATGGTGGTGTCATGATGACAATGTGATTTCGCAGTCATAATTATTGCACAAAGTATTTGTGATGATACAATGCTATGTGTGATAACAATTTTCATTAGTTCACTATGAAGATATGAGTACACAAAGGGTCTGCGATGCCACAAAGGTCATGTGTTTGTTTATTTTCATGTGTTTTTTTTAATTGTGAAGATACTGTACAGAGTGGTTACAATTACATGGGCAAGATAATGAGTACATTCCTTATCAAGCATTGTAGCCTCCTCCTTTGTTTCCCCTTCCCACCCCTTCCCATTCTCTCCCTGCCCCCCCCAATCCTCCCCGCTCCCACTCCTCCTCTCTGCATGAAAGTTGTAAAGTTCGTTTTCGACATAACGACTTGTACATCTCAAGAGTTCGCAATAGCTTTGTGATGTCACAATGTGATTGTGAAGGCACAATAGCAATGTGATGTCACAATGGTTTTGTGATGTCACAGTGGTGATAAGGTCACAATGAGTTTGTAATGTCACTATGAGATTGTAATATCGCAATGACATGTCTTATTTCAATTTCTACTAGTTCACAATGAGGATACAATTTCAAAGAATCTTAAGCTCCAAAGGCATTGAGTTTTTAGTCATAACTCGTGTGAAATGCTGCCATTAGGATATTTTAGGCCTTTAGTAAGCTTATAATATGTTTTCAAACCCATAATAATTCAGATATAACATATGATATCAAAAATTGACTCTGACATGAACATTGTGACATCACATTGATAGACATCAAGACCATGGTGTCACATTGTGAACTCACAAGTTTGTTAGGGCTTCATCATATTTGTGCCAACACATGACTTTGGAGACAACACAGTCCCTTTGTGAACTCATATCTTAATTGTGAAATAATGATATTTGAGATACGGCATGCCATTTTGACATTTCCAATCAATATGCCAGCTCAAACCTATTATAGTAGAAACACATTGTGATCAAATAACCATTGTGGTAGCACAATACCTTCATGACCCCACATTTCCATAGTGATATCACTAACCCAATGTGAAATTCCAATCCTCTCATACCCAATCCAGGTATGAAATGTGATACCCGTATCCAGTGTGACATCTTGATCATGGTGACATCACACTGATAGATGTTATGAGCATTTTGTCACATTCTGACAACACACAGCTGTTAGGACTTCATCACTTTTGTGACAAAGCATGCCTTTGGAGACATCACAGTCCCTTTGTGAGCTCATATACTCATTGTGGGTTAATGACAATTGAGAGCACACGTGTCATTTTGATATCACCAACCCATTGTCACATCACACACCTCTTGTAAACTCATCACCAGTGTGGCATCACCAATTGTGAGATCAAAACATTATTAAGTCCTCATATTGCAACATCACATTGCCATTGTGATATCACTGTTCCACTGTGTTTTCAAAAACCTACTGTGTCTTCATAGCATTTTAGATAATTCATAGCCTTTTATATTTCAGTCTTCTGTGAACTCATATCCTCATTGTGAAATAGTAGCAACTGAAATTGGACATGTGATTATCAGATGTGACTTCACAAAATTATTTGATTTCATCACCAATCTGACATCACAAAACCATTGTGAGCTTTCATTGCCATTTGACATCACTATCACATTGTGACATCCCAAACCTATTAGGACCTCTTAGCACCTTTGAAAAAACACATGGCCTTTGTGACATCACAGTCCCTTTGTGTATCTATACCCTCATTATGAACTGACAATTGATATCAAACATGCCATTGTAACATCACGAACCCTTTGTGACATCAACAGTGTGATTATGGCGACATCAACAGTGTGATTATGGCAGCATCAACTACTTTTTACATCACAAATCTACAATGACAAGGTAGAATTATGAGATCACACTGCCATTGTGATGTTATAAAAAGATAATGAATACCTGATTTTAATCTTTTTTTTTTGCTGGTCCTTGGGCTTAAACTCTGGGCTTGGGTGCTGTCTCTGTTCTTCAGCTCAAGGTGAGCACTCTATCGCTTGAGCCACAGGGACACTTCTGGATATCTAGTGGTTTTCACTGGAGATAAGAGTCTCATAGACTTTCTTGCCTGAGCTGGCTTTGAACTGCGATCCTCAGATCTCAGCCTCCTGAGTAGCTAGGTTTACAGGCGTGAGCCACTGGCACCCAGCTTTTTTATTCTATTTCAAATTTGACATGTGTGTTGATATCAGAAACCTAATGTGACCTCATAACCATTGTAACATCATAAATCAGCAGTGACATCAAATTGTCATTATGACACCATCAGCTCATTGTGACATCACCAAACAACAATGGCATCATAGCATTATAAATCACAGTGACATTGTTATGACTTAACAGTGTGAAGGCCTATTCTGTGAATTCACTCTGTTTCAGAAACCCATTTTGACCATATAACCATTGTGATATCACAATCCTTTGTGACATCACATTGCCATTGTGATATCATTAACCTGCTGTGCCGTCACTACCAGTCCTGTCCTTGTAAAGTTTGTGACATGCTGCCATGGTAATATAGTAGGGCCGTTGTGAGCTCATAATCTGTTTTCAATCTCATATTTCTGGTATGACATATGATATCAGAAATCCCTTATGACATCATACTGCCAGATGTCATGACCATTGTGTCACATGGTGACATCACAAAGCTGTTAGACCGGCATCACATTTGTGACAATGCATGCCTTTGGAGACATTACAGTCCCTTTTTGAACTCATATATTTATTGTCAATTAATGACAATTGAGATATCCCATTCCACTCTGACATCATGAACCTATTGTGACATCACGAACTTATTGTGAGCTCATCACGAGGATGGTATCAACAACTAATTGTGGTATCAAAGCATTATTTTGACGTGATATTGTGGTATTAGCATTGTTATTTCACTGTCCCATTGTGCTTTTGCAAACCGATTATGGCCACATCACATCTTAGAAACTTCATGGCCTTTGAGACTTCAAGCTCTATCTGTGAACTCACATACTTATTACCTGTAAGGCAAGGAGACAAACCATTGAGTCACATTTAATATAATAAACCAATTTACACTAGAAAGGAGACTGTGATTACCTTATCCTGGAAGGGATAACCAGGTCCAAACCTCAGACCTCCAATGGGCAGTCCGCCCTATCTTAATTGGTCTGCAAACCACCAGCCAAAAAATTATGAAGGTTCTCCAAAGCTCCAAACCTCAATGGGCAAGGCTTTTAACTTTTCCATTACTCCCTCCTTCGCTACAGACCTGTCATTCCTTTCTGGTCTTTCTGTTTTTCCCTTCCACCACTTCCTTCTTCTCTTCAGGCCTCTCCAGTCTCCACAGGCCTTCACTACTCTACCCTAACGACCACTTTTCTGCTTCCTCTCTTCTCAGGTTTTTCCCTTCCTGCTGTCTTACCACTTTCTTCCATCTGGGTAGCTCTCAGTTTTATCTCCCCTTACAATGCTCTGAAAATGCAACTTATATATAGCTTGTACCCCTCCTCATTCCAACGGGTCTTCTGCCTAACAGATTTCAACTGTCACTTCCCAAACTGCTGAATGTTCAATCATTTCTTGACAGCTCACCATGTGAGGCTTGACACCTCCACCTTTGGGGGCGTTCCCCACACTCTCTGGTGGGCCAGACCAAGAATTTACAATGATTAATGGCTCTCACAGATAATTCTGGCTCCACTGGTTATTACAGTATCATCATAGTGAATTAAAAGAAATTGAAATTGTATATGTCGTTGTTATATTACAAACTTGATGAGACATCACTAACCCATTGTGACCTCATCACTGCGGTGACATCACAAACTCATTGTGATATCACATTGCCATTGTGCCACCATGATCACATTGTGACATCCCAAACCTATTACGACCTTAGAAACTTTGAAAGACAGCATGGCCTTTGTGACATCAAAGGCCATTTGTGTACCCATAGCCTCATTTTGAGCTAATGACAATTGAGATCATACATGCCATTTTAACATCGCAAACACTTTGTGACATAATTACCAGTGTAACATCACATTGTCATTATGACAACATCAGCCAATTGTGAGATCATAAAACAATGACATCATAGCATTATGACAACACATGGTAATTGTGATGTAACAGATATATTGGAATGCTTATTCTGTAATTCCATTCTATTTCAAATGTGGCAGGTGGGTTGATATCAGAAATATATTGTGACCACATAATCATTATGACATCACAATACCTTGATGACACCACATTGCCACACATCCTTTGTGACCCCATCACCAGTGTGACAACACATATTCATTATGACACCATCACCTCCTTGCAACATCACCAATTTACAATGACCTCATAGCATTATGACATTATATTGTCATTGTGAGGCAATGGAAACATTGTAAATTCCTATACTCTTATTTCATTCTACTTTATATGTGGCATGTGGATTGATATCTGAAAATCATTGTGATCTCATAAATATATGGCATCACAATCACTTTGTGACATCAACAGTGCCATGGTGATATCACTAACACACTGTGATATCACAAACCTGCCCTGTCCTCATAAGCCTTGTGACGTGCTGCAATTGTGATGTCTTAGTGTGAGCTCTTAATCTGTTTTCAAACATAACAATTCAGTTATGATATGTGATATTAGAAACCCTCTGTGACATCATGACAGTTGTGACATCATACTGACAGACATCAAGACCATTGTATCACACTATGACATCACAATCCTCCTAGGACTTCTTCACATTTGTGACAACACATGCCTTTGGAGATACCACAGTCCATTTGTGAATTCATATTCTCTGTGATTTCATGATAACTTAGAAACCTTATGCCATTTGGATATCACCAACCAATTGTGACATCATAAACCTACTGTGACCCCTTACCTGTATGCCATCACCAACTAACTGTGACATCAAAACTTTTTCTGATGTCACAATGTGACATAAATTCATGACATCTGTCAGTTTGATGTCACAATGGTCATGTTGTCACAATGTATTTCTGGTATCTTATGTCATTCATGAAATATGAGTGTGGAAACAAATTCTGAGGGCAAAAACTTCTAAGATATCACAATGTCAGCATGTGACAGAAGTTATGAGGATAGGAGAGGTTTGTGATGTCACATGGTATTAGTTATATCACAATGGCACTGTGATGTCACAACGTGATTATGATGTCAAAATGGTTATGTTGGCACAAAAATGTATTTTGGATATCAACTCTCATGGCATATTTGAAATACAATGAAATCACAGAATAGGCATTCATAATGTATCTATGATGTCACAATGACAATTGTCATAATGAGATTATGTCATTGAGTTTGGTGATGTCACAATGAGCTGATGCTCTCATAATGAAAATGTGATGTCACACTGTTGAGGATGTCACAAACACTTTTTGATGTTATAATGGCATGTCTGATCTCAATTGTCATTAGTTAACAACAAGGATATGGGTACACAAAGGGACTGTAATGTTGAAAAGGGTATGTGATTTTTCATAGGAGCTAAGAGGTCATAATAGATTTGAGATATCACAATGGAATCATGATGAAACAATGACAATATGGTCACAATGGTTTGTGATGTCGTGCTGATGATGATGTCAAAATGGGTTTGTAATTTCACAACGACTTTGTAATATCACAATCAAATTTCCAATTTCAATTGCAACTAGTTCACAAGGAGGATACTGTAATAATCAGCAGGGCCCTAATAATCGACAGGGTCCAATAATCAGTGTGGCCCCATCTCCTGGCCAGCTGGAGAGGACAGGCATTCTGTGGGAGGGGCTGGAACCTTAATCACCAGGAGTTGAGCTTTTAAGAAGTGATTGGGCTGTGGGGAGTTTGGGATGTGACAGTTGAAAACTGTTAGCAGTAGGAGTGGAGAAGGGGTACAGACTTTATATATGCTGCTTGTTCACAGCAATGGAAGGGGAGATACAAATTGAAAAGTCCTGGAAGGAAGGAAGTGGTGTCATAGCAGAGGGGAAAGACCTGGGAGGAGAGGAAGTTGAGGGAGAGCAGGAGGTGAAGAATTGCAACTGACTACCCAGGCAAAACAGTTCAGGCCTGTGGAGAGTAGAGAGGCCTGAAGAGAAGAAGGAACTGGTAGAAGGGATAAAGGGAAAGACTTCAAAGGAAGTACATGTCTGTAGTGAAGGAGAGACAAAGGGAAGGGGAAAAAAGTCTTGCCCTTTGATATTTGGAGCTTTGGATAACATAATTTTGGGTTTCGGTGGTTTGGAGAACATTTATTATATTAAATGTGTCTCGATGGATTCTCTTGAAAAATAGAGGCCTGAATTTTGGAGATCCCATTGAGATTAATCCGTTTGGATAGCATCAGGCCTTGGCCTCAGGGGAAAATCCCTATAGGTGAGAGTGTCAGCCTTCAAGGCCTCGAGTGTTTGTCTCCATAGGAGCAACATGGACAAAAGTCATATAGGTACCTCTAGGGGTGTGTCTGGGCAAGCTTGCCAGCCTGTTTTTGGGACCCCCTCTAGAGGTCATTTGTGGCTTTCTTGGGAACTCCTTGAGAGGTCATGTGGGCCTTCCTTGGGAAGCCATCTGGAACTTCATCAAAAGTGTATCTGCAACTTCCTTGAGAAGCTATCTGAGACCTACGCTGGAGGTCATCTTGTGCCTTCTCCAGTGGCCATCTTGGACGTTCTCCAGAGGTCATCTGTGGCTTCCTCAGGAGGCCACCTGAGACCTATTCAAAAGTAGTCCTTGGGGCTTCCTTAAGAAGCAAGTTAGGACGACCTCCTGAGGTCATGTGGAGCTTCTTTGGGAGGTCATCTAGGGTTACCTTGATGAAAACTCTGACTGTCTTCAGACATCATCTGGGAATTCCTTGAGAAGCTATATAGGACCTTCTCTGGAGGTCATCTGTCACTTTCTCAAGAGGGTTATCTGGAACCTCCTCTGGAGTTCATATGTGGCCTCCTTGAGTGACCATCTGGGAGCTACTCAAGAGGTAATCTCAGCTACTCAAGAGGACATCTGGGTCCTCCTATGGAGGTCAACTGACACTTCCTTGGGAAGCCGTTTGGAACCTCCATGAGAGGTCTTCTAGGGCCTCCTAGGGAGAATATATGTGACATCCTCCAGAGGTCATCTGCAGCATCCACAAGAGGCAATCTGGGATGTTCTCTCTGTCATCTCATATCTCTGTAGAGGTCAAAATGGAGTGGTGTGGCACTTGTGGGTTAAGTGTCTGTGGCTGTTGGTCTGTGTGTGTATGCTGATAGTTTTATCTGTGTCATGAATGCACCTCTGTTTACTCCTTTTCTCAGGATGGGAGAACAGGCCTAAAGTTGTCATATCCAAAAAAAATTCTCCCCCAGTGTTACAGATTCCTTCAGTGGAAGATGCACTGATGTACTCTCTGTCCTATTCTTTGCCATCAGCACCCCTCATCTAAAGTCCTCCCATACCAAAAGTGGTTACTTGTACCAGCCTGAGGTGGTACAACGTGGTATGTTACCCTTATTACCCTTGAGACAGAAACATCGAAGAGATGGTGGGCAGGACCTTTTCTAATATATTTTCCCTTTACAGCTAGTGACCTATATAACTGGAAACAGCAAAATACATCCTTTTCAGAAAAAATAAGACCAGGGACTCATTCCCTCATTAGAGACAGTAATTTTCACACAAAAGCACATCTGGGATGAGTGTCAGCAAATTTTACAGGTGTGTTTCACCTGGTCGTAAAGGGAGTAAATCCTGCTCAGTGACTTAAAGGTGGTCCTTCGACCACACAGTAGCCCCACTATTGAACCAGACCATTTGGTGTTTTCTTTTTCGTAGGTAGTTGGAGATAAGAGCATTAAAGGCTTTCCTGCCCTGGTGTTAAGCCTCTATCCTTCTAACTCAGCCTCTTAAGTAGCTAGGATGACAAGACTGATGTTCCAGCATTCAGCTCAAACCAAGGTTTCTTCATGTGCTCGGGAACCAGCACTAGAACCTTTCATCGTCTATGACCTCCCCACACACTGGACCTTGGCACACTGTGATGCGTTTTGGATAAATAAATGAACATCTGCCTATTACAATACTACAGAAAAGTCCCATCCCATACTGGTAAGCATCCTGGGGGGGGGTGCAAAACCTGATGTAGCTCTCCCAGTTCTCCGTCTTTCCTCTTCCCGCCCTCCTGGTGCCACCGCACTTAACTGTTTTGGCTCCAAGAATGTGAGCCACGATATACTCACTCGATTCTGGGGCCTCTGGGATGCCTATCTTCTCAAAGATCTCTGGCCAACAGCTGACCAGTTCTGTGGCACTCAATTCCCTACTCAAGTGTGAACAAGGTTGCTGTGAGCTGAAGGCCTGGCTCAAGTGGACTCCTCTCCTCCCCCCGGGGCCAGCCACGATGTTCTAACACCTCCAGCCCCCAAGTTTCATGTTGCAGAGAAAGGATCCTTGAGGCATCCCAGGTTTCTGAATCTCCCAGAGTCCAGTGTAGGTGCTGGGAATCATCTCTGTTCACAGCTGGCAGGCTAGGGATGATGAGGTCACAATCTCTGCTCCCAACGATATCCTAGACTGTGGTGGTCACCCTAGAATGAGCCAGAGGAGAATCAACAGCTGCCGCATAAAGGCAGTCAAGTCACGACGTTCATAGCAGTGGACCATCTGGCTGGGGAACTCTGCCTGTGCTTCTTTGAATGTCATTGTTTGGTGGCTGAAGTGGTCTATCTAATTTGACCCATAATCCCAGGTGTTAATGGAAATTGCCAGCTTCAAGAAAAAACCCTGGAAAAGGTGGAATTGCAGTTGTCCCGATCAAACTTAAAGGGTTCCAAAATCAGCGGTCCCCTTTTCCTTCCAGACAGCCTACATCAGGTTACAGAAACTGGCATTCAGAGAGCCTTAGCTAACTGCCACGGCCTGATACTGAGCAGGTTCCAGGAGGGGAAACACACTTGCCGACCCAGCCCAGCTGGAAATGGACTAGGAGGGACGCAGATTGGAGTTTGCAGGACTCCAGGGAGGACTGCCCACTGGCGCACTCCCCCTGGAGGGAACACACCACCAGTGGGGGCTTGGAGCACCCTGGCCAGATGCCCATGGACACCGTCAATGCCCTGGGTAAGGTTGCCCCCTCATCCTTGGTCGTGGTGAACCATCTACTACGTAACAATTCACCACTCCCCAGACCCTCCTAGCTTCATAGCCCCTGCTCGACTCCCCCACATCTCATTCCCTAATTACGTTTTGTAGACACATTCCCAATCCTTGAATTAGCTCCAACTATACACACGACAACAGACAGGCTGGCTGGAAGAGTGAGGTTGTGGTCACACTCGTCTCACAAGCATTCAGGCTGAAGACAGATGCACAGGTGTAAACTCTGGTCTGCGGTTCACATAGGCCTCCTAGGGGAGACCCATGCAGGCCCAGCAGCTACTGTGGGATACAGAACAGAGGGAAGAGATAGCTGGAAAGGAACATCTACTGAAACCTTCCCCCAAAGGAGCCATGAAACGGTGAAGGAGGAATCAAAAATTATGGCTAGACGCGTACTTGGTATTGATGAAAAAAGAACAACACACACACACACACACACACACACAAATAAAATGCTTTTGCTCTTTTTAGACATGGTGACTTAAATATATTTTCATTTTTCTCATCTCCCTGCTCTCCCAACACACACACACATCCAGACTGTGACAGAAGACTAATCTATGCAGTACCTGCAATTTGCCAACTGATCACTCACCTGAGCACAGTCAACTTGTATAAGGGAAAGATGGTCTCTCTCTCTCTTTCTCTCTCTCTGTCTCTCTCATGCACACACACATACACACACACACACACACACACACACACACACACACACACACACACAAACAGACTCAGAGCAGTGCCTCTCCTGAGATTGTTGGTTCCTCCTCTGGGACAAGGTGTAAGCTGGAGCATGGGGGTTCCCTTGTCAGAATCAAGGGCTCGACCCAAGGAAGCACTACTCTAATAATGCTGAACAATCCTGCCTATCCCGTTCTCTAGGGCCAAATGCTTTCCCTTGGGAACAACCAGCCTTGACTCCCCATTCACCAAAACCCCAGGTCAGGATGCTGGGTGAAGTTATACCAAGATAGGTGGCTCCTCAGAGCCAGGACTGAAAACAAGCAGGGGGTCATAGTGCCCCAGAGATGTGTCTGACCTGGGGTGGGGGCGGTGTTGGGGAAATGGATAGGATCCTAAAGGCTACATACATAGATGGACTCCTTACTTCCAGCCTAGATGAGTCTGGGTCACTTGGTGGATTCTTGGGAAGCACTAGGAGACCAGATGAAACTGGAGCATCAGCAGATGGTGGCAGAGCTGGGAAATGTGATCACCTTGTGAGGACTGTTGACAGCTGAGATGGAGGGGGGACAGGCCGAGTGTATGTGTGTCAGAAGAGGTGTGTTCCTCCCAGATATTCACCTTCTATCTGACCCCCAGTGCCTTCACCTCCCTAGTGGGCTCTTCTGGGACCCTCCTCAGGTAAAAAGGTGACTGAGCACAAAAGACAAGGGCTCACACAGCAAGGAGGGCCTATCTTCTGCATCCAACACCCACCACCCCCAGCAAAAAGGAAAAGACCCAAGAAGGCAGGTGAGGTGCTACTCCCCACCTCTGACTAAAGCCACCAGGTTCCCACCAGGGAGAAGTACGGTGCCGAAGCACAGCTGTGTGTCTCTCACTGCTCCAGGCCAGGGGCTCTGTGGTGCCCCCTTCTCACTCTTTCTGCATCTTCCCGTTTCCTGGGACACTGGCCACTAGATAGAGGTGGGATCCCTCGGTCGACACCCACCCCCACCCTACATTCCTGGGGCACATTTGTGGCAGGGCTATGGCGGACTGTGGGGCATGGCGCATGCGAGGGAAGGACGGGAGAGGGGAGGCAGGAGGCATGGGTCCGCATCAGCGGGGGAAGAAGGGGGACAGGAGGGTTCACAGGTCCTGGGCCCTTGGCTGCCACTCACCTGTGCTGCTGGGAGAAGCCGTAGGCAGTGGCTCTGTGTGCTTGCAGGCCTGGAGTCCAAGGACTGAGGACTCAGACTGGGTTGGGGCCAAAAACCGGCCAGGGATGCGCCATCTCTGTTGGGTGACTGTGAGAGACAACATGGGTCCAAGCTATGTTTGAAACACCATGCTGCTGGGAGGGGGCAGGTGTATCTGCATGGCAGCATAGAGTGGCTGCATGAGGCCTCTGCTCCTCTTCCTCTTCCAACGCCACCCCTGCCTCAACTGCCACCATTGCCTCCGTGCTCCCCTATGCTCGGACCTCAGACTCAGGGCCGCCATGGCCCTGAGTGGCTGCCTGTGGCAGTGTGCCTGCTGCGCCAGCTCCATGTGCTCTGTGATCCCCACTAGGAACCTGTGAAATTTTGGGGAGGCCACCAGATGATGAAACTGCTTGCCCTTGTGCGTGTGCTTGCTCTTTTCTCTGCTCTCTCTCTCTCTCTTTCTCTCTCTCTCTCTGCCCCCACTCCTCTCCTGGGCCACCTCGTGCCTGTCCCCTCCCCCAGTGCCTGCCCCCATACCCCTGGCCACTGCTGCCATCTCAGTGAGCCCTGGGCCCTGCCCCCTCCTTCCCTTGGCCATGTCCCCTCTTCTGCTAGACCCCTCCCCCCACCTTGGCTGCAAGCCCAGACCTGATTGGGCCCTAAGGCTTCCAGGCCATGGCAATTGCAGCCTCACCTCAGCTCAGCACTCCCTCCCAACCCCAGTCCCTTCCCAGAGGATTAATTCTCCCCTAGCCCCACTGTTGGAGGAGACTCTCCTCCATCTCTCTCCACTCCACACACCAAGCAGGTACACAGTGACCCTCATTTGTGTGTGTGTGTGTGATTGTTGGGGATAACAACCTCTCAAGGACTCAGAACATAGCACCCTTTGAGATGATTCAGCACACAGCACACTTCAAAAAACAGCATAAAGCACCCTGTGTAAAGGATTCAGCACACAGATCCCTTTGAAGGACTCAGCATATAGTATCTTGTGTAGAGTACTCAGCACACAGCATCCTTTGAAGGAAGGAGTCCATAGCCCACAGCGTAAAGGACTCAGCACATGGCATGCTTTGAAAAACTCAGCATGTAGCACTTTTTCCCAGTTACTCAGTACATAGCACCATGTGTTAAGAGCACCCACAGCCCCCTTTGAAAGGCTGAGTATGTAGCACCCTGTGTAAAACAGTGCACAGAACCCTTTGAAAGACTCAGCACATAGCACAATATTGAAAGACTCAGCACATACCACCCTGGGGAAGGATTCAGCACATACCACACTGTCAAAGGATTCACCACAGAGCACCATTTGAAAGACAGTACAGAGCACACTGTGTAAAGGACTCTGCACACAGCACTTGAAAAATTCACCTCATCCCTCCCTTCTCAAGGGCTCAGCACGTAGCAGCAGCCTTTGGGATGAATTAGCACACCGCGCCTTTTGAAGGACTCAGCATACAGTACGTTATGTAATGGACTCAGCACATAGCACCCTTTGCATGATTCAGCAGACAGCACCTTTTTGAGGACGCAGCAGAAAACCCCAATGTGGAAAAGCCCCAGCCAACAGCACCCTGTGAATGACTCAGCACATAGCTGTATGTCACAAGTTCAGCTGTCATTAGAATTAGGGTGCTTTCTTCATATCACCATTCTTCAGAAACACTTCACAAATCCTACTAGTTTACTTTAGCCAACCTGTGTTTTATGGAGGACAGTCAACTGGGCGTCTTGAACTCAAAGCATGGGGTCCCTTTTCCTGAGCTCTTTGGTTCAATGCTACAACTCTACCACTTGGAGCCATAGCTCCAATTTTGTTTATTTTGGGTTGTTCTTTGACAGGTCTTATGGTGGTCAGGAAGGGAAGACCAAGTTGGGGTGTCTGTGCGCAAAGGCTCTTAGCTCGGCCTGGAACTGACCTCTCCTTTCCTTGGGCCCCTGGGTGCTGGGCCTCCTGGAGCTCTCTTGGCTTAGGGGGAACAGACCTGCTCTGGCATCAGCACTCAGGGTGAACAAAAGTCAGCTTGGCCCTGGTCACTTCCGAAAATTGAATTCTAGAGAATGAGGCTGCACATCTGGCCACCAGGGGGCAGGGGTCACTCACCATAGGGATTGTACCTGCAAGTTGTGTTTACTCTTGCTTCCATGGGGCCCCCATCATGCTTCAAAGCCACCCTGGACAGGAAAGCACTTGAGACTCTTACTTACAATTAACCATCAAAAGGGAAGTGGGGCTGTGGCGCAGGTCGCAGAACATGATCCTTGAGCAAGAAAACTCAGGGATAGAGCCTAGGCACTGAGTTCACACACACACATACACACACACACACACACACACACACACACACACACACACACACACACACACTACATGCATGCAAAATCAGATATTTCTACACTACATTCTTTGGGTATTCTCTACCTTTTCCCCACTAAGCCTGATGGCTGTTGACCTAGGAGTTCGATGCATACACCACCACCTGGCATCTTTAATTTTGGGGAACAGAATGGCTAGAAGGTCTGCCTTCCCCCATCCCAGCTCCTTGATTGGGTCATGGTCTATCCAGGCCCTTTGGAGCTCCTTTTACAGACTCTCCAAGATGCCTTCAAAAGGCCTCACATGCTGGGCACAGGTGGCTCGTACCTGCCATCCTAGATACTCAGGAAGCTAAGATCTGGTGGATCATGGTGCCAAGCCAGCTTGGGCATGAAAGTGTGTGAGACTCTTATCCTCGATGAATCATGATAAAACAAAAGTGTCCCTGTGGATCAAGTGGTAGAGTGCTAGCCTTGAGAAAAAGAGCTCAGGGACAGTGCTCATGGACAACAACAAGGAGAGGCATTGCATGTTGACTTTAGGATTGGTATGGGCCAAATAAAATTGGAATTTTCAAGTGCTCCAAGACAAAGCAGTACCTCCTTTAGCCCTGTGCTCCTCCATCTTGTCTCACACCCTGGCCTTGGCCATGCTTTGGATCAGCATTGATCTGGCTTGATGGGAGGGCTCCAAGGAAGAAGATCCCAAAGCAATCACCCCGCCTCCTTCCACCCTTCTCACCCTGCTGCTTTTGCTCTTTGCCATAGACCTTCTTCCTGGAATCCATCCATGAGGTCATCACTGCTAACATTGTGGTGAGTGGTGGGTCCAGCCTAACTCGAGGCAGTCAGAGGTGGAAGTCAGTCTGGGATTAGGAGCTTCTACCTGTGTGTGGGCTGAAGTCAGGGCTGACCTTTATTTCATCCTGAGTCTTGAAGTGGTGGAGAGATAGTGTAGATTCCACATTGAGTCAGGTAAGATCAGAATCTAGAGGACCACTTGTGTGAGGTAGGCTGTGTGTCTCACGGGGCCACTTTTCGTGATACTCTTCTCTCGGGACTCACCTCTCCCTCTTTCATCCCTATGTTAGAATAGAAAGTTCAACTAAGTGGATCTAAGAGGTGTCAGAGGAGTATTTCTGTGTGAACTGGACTTGTGCTTCATATTCATCCTAGCCCCTACTTCCTATTTATCTGAGGAATGGCCATATGGGTTTGGGGCGGAGAGGAATCATCCTAACTGAGAATGTGGCTCAGTGGTAGATGGTCGCCTAGCATGAGTGACACCCTGGGTTCAATTCCGTACAGAAAAAGCTTGAAGGGGAGGTGGGGCTCAACTGGTAGAGTGCCAGCCTTGACCAAAAGAGCTCAGGGACAGTGGTCAGGCCCTGAGTTCAATGCCCCGGACTGGAAGAACGAATTTTTGTTGGAGGTTTTACTTCCCTTTGAAAACAATTTATTGTTTGTGATAAGCATAACATGGGTCTCTTCTCTGGCTACCGATGGGCCATTAGATGTCCCTTGAATTTGGGCCACATCCCAGAAGCCTGTGCCCTACCTGACCCACAGTTTACCCATCCCATCTTGTGGCAGATGGAGGCCTGAGAGAAGGCCACCTTGCCACCTACTTCTGGTGGCTTCCAAGGCTTTTGAAAGTTAGTATGTCATATAGAGAGTCATCATCCAGATCAGTCTACAGAAGAAAGGGAGGGAGCACTCCTTGTCGGAGCCCGCAAGCAGCAGGCCACTCTGGATGTGGGGCATCTGCATCAGGACGAGCTTCATGGAGGAGTTATCTACAGGTTCAGGAACTCCGACCTCTTCTTTGGCAGTTTCCAAGGTGTCTTCAAGTTGCAATTCTTCAAAACCTTTTTGCTCCTCTCTCATTTCGCCCACCCCAGAGCATGAGTCATTTGAAGCAGTGGTGGTGGCAGGGGGCTAGAGCCTGCTGTCTGTGCCTTCCCCTGCGAGGAGCGACAGCAGCTCCTGCAGCTCTCTTCTCTATCTTCTCCTGGGAGAGCCAGGACATGCGCTTGGCTTTCTCCCAACACAGCTCATCCCGGATGAATGTCTGCTCTTTACACCCCATGAGGGACTCCTCGACAGTGGATATGTGTGCCAACAGCTCGCTGCATCGATGGTGGAGTTTATCTGCTGGACTATCGAAGTCCACTTCATCATACAGGTCATGGACAAACCAGATTTTCTTCTTGGATGCATACATGTCCTACTTCCTATCCCTATGCCTGCTGTGGTGGCAGTTCACAGAGCAGGGGGCCTGTGGCTCCAGCTCTGTCTGGCACTTGCTGCCGAGTGGGCCGGGCACCTGCAGCAGGGCCACCGCTCCTGCAGCAGGAGTTTCCCCCTGTGGATCTCAGCCTCCGAGAGCGCTCACAGAGCCACGTCCCTCTCGGTCTGGGGACATCTCCAGCCTCTGCTTGGTCTCATCTGGGGGAGTTGCCTCCTCACCTTTTGCTTCTCCAGGGCTCATGCCTTTCCCTTCCCTAGGGAAAGACAGGAAGCTCAGCTGGGCCTCCAGGCACTCCTCCTGTGCTCTGGTGGTTTCCAGGCACTGGACCATGTCCTGCTACTTTGGGGGCACCAACTGTTCCCCCCAGTTGGTTGGGCCTTGCACTTGCTTCAGCTGCTTCAGCAGCTGGGTCTACTTCTGCAGGTGCCACTGCAGGGCCTACTTCTCAGTGTTCAGCCGCTCATTGGAGACAATCTGCTGCTGACAGGTGGCTCTGAGCTCCTGCAGCTGGGCCAGGGACTGATCCTGCTGCTCCTGCAGCTCCCAAACCACATGGTCCTGTCTCTCGGACACCTCTTTCCATTCCCCTATATTCTCCTCTAAGTGATCTAGCTGTTCCCACAGATGTTTCTTCACCTGCTGCTCTGAGTCCAGGATTCTGGTGAGGTCTTTCTCACCGCTCACCCTGTGGAGAGCATCCCACAGCAGGGTCAGCTATTCCTCTGGCTATGGGCTGCACACACCCATGTGCATCATGGGGGTCTCAGGGATCTCCTGCCGACCCTTGGCCTTCTCCTCTAGTATCTGTCGTTGCTCCCACTGCTCCGCGTTCTAGAGACATAGCTTTTGGTTTTCCTTGACCTGGATGTGACCTTGTTCCTCCAGGTTCTTCAACTCCATCTGCGTGTGCTAGGCCTGCGCCGCAACTGCCAATTAACCTGAGATGGCTCTATCAGCTTGCTGCTCAGTTCCCCCAGCTCATTCTCTAGGTCCAGCACCTGCCTCTCCCTTTGTTCCTTCTCTGTCAGTTGGTTCACCTAGTCAGTCAGCCACTGAGCCTCCTCCTTCCATGAGGACCTGTCAATGCACAGGTCCTCTGTGAAGGTGTCTCTCTCCACATTTTCTGAGGTCACCATACAGCTCAGGTTGTCCAATAGTCTCTTCAGTACCTCCCGCCCTGCCAGCACTTGTTGGAACTTGCAGATTCTGTTCTTCCTGTTACTCTTCTGTGTCCAGAGTGCTTCCAGCTTCTCCTGCAACACTGTGTTCACTTGCTCCAGGTCATTGAAGCTTCTGGACTTTTCCTTGAACTGAAGTGTCACATCATTCAGCTGTTCGAAGAACATTGTGATCTCCTTCTGTGTAGCAGTGATGGCAGAAAAAGCCATCTCCACCTCCACCATGCCCCACTCTGTGGCCTGCATGTGGCAGGTGAGAGCTTCTTGCTCCATTTCTGTGTCATTGCCCACCTGCTTCACTTAGGCCGTTGCAGATTGTAAATCACTTTTTGCTGAAACCAACCTCTGTATGGGTGGCTTGTGGATCTCTAGCTCTGTTTTTGGTTCTTTGTGCACCTCAGTTATCTTGTCCCTCTCTTTCTCCAGTCGACCCTGCCGGTCTGTCTTTTCCTGCTTCAGTGGTTGGATCTTGGCACAGAGTGCCTGATTTTGTCTTTGGCTGCAGTCCAGGGTTGGCATCATGTGTCGCTAGCACCTCTGCAGATCCTTGGTGGTACTGCGATATTTGATATTCTTGACCCTGTTGGCTTTGACTGTGTTCAAAGGCAGGGGAGGCCCCCAGTCAGCATCACCTTTTGCTGGACCCTCCGTTGAATCACCCTCTCCAGTTGTGTTTGTCTTGGGGATCCCTCCCTTTTTCGTGTTCTGTGTTTTCTTGAATGTTGCAGGTCTAATGGGAGGATTCTTCTGCCAGTGTTCTGGCAGTAGATTCTTGCCCGCAGCTCTCTCATGGAGTCTTGTTGTTTCAGACATCTGAGCACTGGAATGGGAAAGATGGGCTGGCCACATTCCCAGGCTCTGGGAAATCCTCTATTCTCCCACTCACTGACAAGGACGTCAATTTCCTACTCTACTCCAAAGTTGCCTCAAGTCTGTAGCTCACCACACAGCCACCTCTACCTTCCTCAACTGCTGGTGGTGGTGTCAACCAATAGAGGGAATCTTGATGCTTGGCAACATGGAATGTGGGGTGACACCATCCTTGTATCCCATTGGTTAGAAAGAACAATGAAAGAATGGGGTGTGACCGGAATCGTGTGATGCAGGCAGCATGGTCAGAGTCAAGATGACAGACACTCCCCCAGCCCCTTTCCCAGGGAACTCTCTCCAATTCTGTTGGGGACAAGAGGATGACCTGCTTTAGCTGGATGGCTGCACAGATTGTTGTGTATGTCTGTTTTTTGCCAGTCCCAGACCTTGAACTCAAGATCTGGGCACAGTCTGTGAGGTGCCTTTGCTCAAGGCTAGCCCTCTACCACAAGAGCTACACTGCTCTACTTCTGTCTTTGTTGTCACTGAAGTTGGACAGAGGTTTCAAGGACTTTCCTGCCTAGGGTGAATTTGACCAGGATCCTCCTATCACAGCCTTGTAAGTATCAAGGAGGACTGCTGAGAGCCACTGGCACCTGCCTAATGATTAATCTTGCTGTTCTTGCACAAACAAGTGAGTTCCCTATCCACAGGTTAAAATGGTGGGAGCTGGATGCCACAGTTCAAATCCTGGTCCTGCCACCTCCAAATGGCAAGAGATCCTTAGAAACTCATTATTATCTATATGAATATGAATGTAATGTGATGTATGTTATGACTGAATGGACAGTTCTTGAATGATTCTAGGATAAAATTATACACAGTTATACTAAAGGAAATTGATCAATTTTAATCAAAACTTTATGTAGCATTTAAACAATCACATGGTATAAAGTTTCCATTTTTTCTGCCAGGACTGGGATTGGAACTCTTGGTCTGGGTAACTCTGTTGCAGTGTGGAAAGGGGAAGCTGGCCTCCTTGAATCAAGAAATTCATGTGTGATCCTTAGGTCTGAAATTGATCCCCAGCACTGGAAAACAACCTATTCATGTACATTTAAAATATATGATTTATATTTATATACATATGTTGACTCCATATTGTGTTCAGCGTAGTTATTCATTTTATTTTTTGTTTCATTCATGTAATGACTTTATTTTATTGACTATTATGGCACATAGAACATTGATTACATGATTAAATAGGATATAGGTCTGCATCTGTATTCCACTTATACCTGACACCCAGGACTTTCACGGAAAAAGAAACATGTGTCACCATCAACTTCTTACTCCACGTTCATTGTTTGGAAGTGCTGTCATGTGAACTCACGGCCTACAGAGCAAAATTCATGAATGGATGAGGGTCAGCATGCCATCCTGGGGCAAATTGAGCTGATAGGCAGGTCCCAGGACCTTAGATCGAACCCTAGGGGTTGAGAAAATAAGAACAGATTGACACACAGATGGTATTACCCTAATAAATATATGTGTTTATAGAATACCAGAGATGTCTATCCATTATTCAGTTATATAGACTACATTTCTACAATTCTTGGGTATTTATTATGCTCCATGTAATTAATGTTATTATTTTCATCTTTAATAAACTATTAAGTAAATCAGTGTCCTGAAATTATTGCATCCTTCTGAAAAATATTATTCTTTTAATGCTTCATAAGATATTAAATAAAATCACTCAGCCAACTGATATCATGAAGTCTAATTTAATATGAGTGTCACTAATGAGCAACTCATTCAACCATGACATTGATAACATTCCATCGTTGTTCCTATGGATGAGAACGAGTCTCTTAGGACCTCCCAACATCTGGAAGTGGCATAACTGGGATTCGAACTGTAGGCCTATGTTGCCGTGCAGTACTATGGCTTCCCCAATAGCCCGCAATAAAAAAAAATTATTTAGCTCCTTGGTTTGCAATTCATGCCATTTTTTTTCTGCCAGGCCTAGGATTTGAATTCAAAGTCTGTGTAAATATGCAGCACTGTGAGGGAACTGAATCTGACCATGCTTGAAGACAAGAAACTCAGGCCTATTCCCTAGGCCTGAATTCAAGGTCAGGCCTGGAAAACATACTCCTTATATACATTTTAAAGATATGATTTATACTTCCATACAGATCTTCAGTCTATATTGTGTTTGGTGTGGTTATTTTATTTCCTGTTTTATTCATTTATTTACCAATTATTTTATTGACTCTGATGACACCTCTACATTTATAACATTGTTTACATCCTATCACATAGCATATAGATTTGTAGATATGTTCTCCATCATGCCTGACACCAAGGACTCTCCCAGAAAAGGAAAACATGTGTCACACTCGGCTTCTTACTCCAAGATTAAATTTTTCGCTGGGATCTGAACACAGGGCCTAGCAGGCCCAATTCACGAATGGATGATTGTGAGCATTGCAACCTCTAGCCAATGAAGCTGTCAGGTGGCTCCCAGATGCTGATATCCAGCCCCAGGTTTGGCCAAAACAGTGATACATGGATAGGCAGACGATGCTATACAAATAAATATATGTTGGTAAAGAGTGCCAGAGCCGTCTAGCTACACCTACTATGTTCCTACCAACTCTTAGTCATTTATTATAGTGCCATTAAAGGAATATTATTCTTTTCATGCTTAATAAACTATTCATTAGGATCAATCAGGTTCCTAGGATTATTGCATCCAATTTTAGACTAGACTGAAGCATGAACTACTCTTTCAACTGGTATTCCTATGCATAGGAACGAGTCTCTTCTGATCTGCCATTGGTAGGTGTCAGGACTGGGATTTGAACCCAGGACCTATATTGACAAGATGGCCTATGGCTTCACTGATAGCCCGCCAGCCTTCAGCAATGGCAGGTAAGGTCCACTTTGCAACCGTATCATTCAGACCTAGGATGTTCACCATGCAAAGAAAAAAATGTAAAACCCCCAGCCCTCTGCAGCTCACCACTTTTTGTTCTATCCTACTTTTTTTTCTTCCTGCAAGCCATCTGGGCCTAGGATCCCAGGATCGGCTATGGGTCCAGAGGCTTCACCCCATCCTAGGGCTATCGAAGCTGAAACAGGGTTGCAAAGTCCTGAGTTCAAGTCCTGTGTTGTCAAAATAAAGAATAAATAAAAAATTAATTAAATATTTAACTAAATTAAAAAATAAATAAAGCTCCCTGGTTTGGAATTTCTGCCAATTTTCTTTCCTAGACTGGGATTTGAGCTCAAGGTCTTGGTAAATCTGTAGCAATGTTTGGGAAAGTGCAGAGTTGCCACTTCTTGAGATCAAACCCCATGAAAAGCCAAAAATAAAAAAAAGTGACTGAGCTCAAAAGGGGGAGTAGTTGTGGAGATGGGAAGGAAGGCATGGTAGGGGGAAAACAAAGAAGGAGGCAAGAATGTTCAATAGGAAATATACTCATTACCTTGATCGTTTAACTGTAACTTCTCTGTACAACTTTTTTACAATACAAATTGAAAAAAAATAGTGCTCAGAGAAATATTTTTGGGGTAAGGGAAAGTTGTCTAAATAGATGTACAAAATTCTACACTGCTTTTTTTAATGTTCAGTATGGAACTGAATAAACATAACTGCTTCCATTAAAAAAATTAAGTCATTGTCTTGGAACTGGGGCCAGTATTTCCATCATTGCTGGGATTTGATCTCACCATCCAGGTAAATCTTTTGCACCATGGGTGAAGGCAAAACTCACTGTCCTTGAGGAAAAGAAATTCAGACTAGAGATACCAGGGTCTGAATGAAGGCCCTGCAATGGAAAAATATTTCTATATAGGTGTAATATATGATATATACTTACATATGTAAGTTTACATATTATGATTTTTATAATTGGTTTTGCATTTATTTTACTTTTTACTTGATTCATTTATTTATTGTTTATGGTATTTAGTATTATTATACACATAATATTTAGTACAGGTTGTAGATTTATTATAAAATTATACACAATAATTTAGGACATTGACTCATTTTTCATTAATACTTTTTAAGTGTTGAACATGATACATAATTAAATGGAAGCATTTGTCACAATCTTCACATGTTCACAGTCTCTCCCAAGTATGATCTTTGTCTTATTTATCTTTGGACACCTTCCTATAGGAATTTCTTTAGATGAGTTATACTTAGAAGCCTTTTCTTGAGGATAGGCAATTTGAGGGATAAAATTGCAAGGGTGGGGCTAGAAATTTGTCTTACTGGTAGAGAGCTTGCTCAGCATTCATGGATGCCAGACTTTGAATCATCAGTGCAACAACTCAGAAAAAGCCAAAAGCTGTGGAATGGCTCAAGTGGTAGAGTGCTAGCCTTGAGAAAAAGAAGCTCAGAAACAGAACCTGGTCCCTAAGATCAAGCCCCAGGACTGTCAGAAACAATAGGCCACGTGCCAGTGGCTCACAACTGGAACATTAGCTTCTCAGGAAGCTGAGATCTGAAGACCACAGTTCAAAGACAGCCTAGGCAAGGAAAGCCTTTTAGACTCTTCTCTCCAATGAACCACAAAAAGACCCTATGTGATGCTATGCCTCAAGTGATAGAGTATTCGCCTTGAGCTGATGGGATCAGGTATAGTGCCTAGGCTTGAGTTGGAGACACATATCAGGGGAAAAAGTGAGGGTTAATCAAAGTATTTTTCCTATTTGCTAATTAGGAGAACATTCTCCAGAAAATGAATGCTGATGTACACCAGAATTGGATCAGATCTCCAGGTTTAAGTGTAGAACATCCATATGCCCAGCCTCTCAGGCTCTGGCATTATAACCGTGTGTCCTACAGGGTTCTGAAAGGTCCAATGTTGAAAAGCTTAATACGTTCCCCAAGCCCTTTGTGATAAGCAGTTGACTTATATTGTTAATGTCATTACAATTCTGACCTAGCAGAGCACCAGTAGCTCATGCCTGTCACCCTAGCTCAGGAGACTGAGGTCTGAGGATCACAGGGTGAAGCCAATCAGGTCCAGAAAGTCAATGACACTCTGACTTCCACTTCTGAAAGGTCAGATATTCAAGAGCTTCCTGTGTTTCCCTTGGTGATGAGAAGTTACTTGCACTCTAAATGTTCTTAGAATTCTTGAGCTATAGAAGCAGGAATGAAACATTATTGAACCATCCTGGGTTCAAATGAAGTTCTCAGGATCCAAGCCCTAGCCATGTTAACAGGATGAACTCCGGTGTAACACTGTATTTGAAGGCAGAAAACAGTTGAAAAAGCCAAGCTAGGTGAAGAGACCTACGCCTACAGGATTAGGAGGCAGAATGTACACACTCAACAGGGAAGTAAGCTGCAAAACGACTTCATTCATTCCAGGCACGGCCAGCCATGAGGGGAAACTGGAAATATTTTTTAGAGTTACAACAAGGTCAGGTTTTTCTCAGCCTCTTCAAACAATGACTAATTAACCTTCCTCCCTCAGGTGAAGGAACTTCAGACTATCTTTAGGATACTAATAGAGAGCCAGTTTAGTGCTGGAGAGGGGAGGAACAGAGTAGAAAAACCCTGCTCTTTGGTCTTAGGGAGTGCGTTCTTGACTCTCCATCTGTCAGATTTGAAGGCCCATCTACCTCTACCAGACCAATCTCCTTTCTTCATTCTCCCCATCATTAATGTAAATCCACAGTCCAAGGAGAGGCATGGCCTTTTCTCTTCTGTTTCCAAGCACCTGAGTTACAACCTACCTCTGCCCTCTGGACTCTGGGACCCTGCCTGAGAAGTGGGAAAGAGACCATCTTCCTGCTCTGTAGTTGTTTGAAGGTGATGCTCGTGGTCTGGCACACTGCAGAACGCCTCATGACTGGGACTTGTTCCCTTCTTTCCTCCTGACAACCAAGACCAGATTCATCTATCTATCTATCTGTCTATCTATCTATCTATCTCTCTATCTATCTATCTATCTATCTATCTATCTATCTATCTATCTATCTATCTATCTATCTATCTATCTATCTATCTATCTATCTATCTATCTATCTATCTGTCTGTCTGTCTATCTGTCTGTCTATCTGTCTATCTGTCTATCTGTCTATCTGTCTATCTGTCTGTCTGTCTGTCTGTCTGTCTGTCTGTCTGTCTGTCTGTCTGTCTGTCTATCTATCTATCTATCAATCTATCTATCATCTGTCATCTATCTATCTACCTACCTACGTACCTACCTACCTACTTACCTGGCTATCTCTTTGCCGTTGGTTGGGTTGAACTCAAGGCCTGGGCATTGGTTCTAGAACTCTACAACTTGAGCGACAGCACCAATTCTGGCTTTTTCTGTGGATGTGCTACTAAGGAATCGAACCCAGAGCTCCTTGAAAGCTAGGCAAGGACTCTCTCACTAATCCGCATTCCCCCCCCCCCATCTTTTTCTTTTTTTTTTCTTTTTTGGGTCAGGTCATGTGACCTGAACTTTGGGCCTGGTCGCTGTCCCTCAGCTCTTCAGCTCAAGGCTAGCACTCTACCACTTGAAACACAGCGCCACTTCCAGCTTTTGTTCCTTTTTCTTATGTGATGCTGAGGAATCGAACCCAGGGCCTCAGGCATGCAAGGCAAGCACTCAAACATTAAGCCACCTTCCCAGCCCCCTCATCTTTTTCTTAATGGTAGTTTTTACATAAGGATGCTGCCATTTTACATCCCCAAGTTTAATTTTCTGAATATAGGTCACTTCTAAGAAACCTGATCTTCTCTTCACCTGCCTGGTTTGTGACTGTTCCTGCATTGGCCTCATAATAAATTGCAAAAAAAGGCTATTGAGGGTGACCTGCTTTAGTCGGATGGCTGCACAGATTGTTCTGTATGTCTTTTTGTTTCCAGTCCCGAACCTTGAACTCAGGAGCGGGGCACAGTCCTTGAGCTGCTTTTGTTTAAGGCTAGCCCTCTACCACAGGAGGGATATGGCTGACTTCTGGCCTTGTTGGCAATAAAGTTGGACAGTGGTCTCAAGGACTTTCCTGCCTAGGGTGAATTTGACCATGATCCTCCTATCACAGCCTTGTAAGTATCAAGGAGGACTGCTGAGAGCCACTGGTACCTGCCTAATCACTGGTTTTGCCGATATTCTTGGACAGACCAGTGAGTTCCCTATCCTCAGGTTTACCTGGTGGGATGTGGAGACCACTGTTCCAATCCTGGTCCTGCCACCTCCAAATGGCAGAAGATCCTAAGAAACTCATTCCTATCCATATGAATACTAATGGAAAGTTATATATGTCATAATGAAATACCTAAGAATTGGGAGTCACATAATTTAGAGATGTCATTTTTTCTGCCAGGACATTCTTTAGTTAATTGGTATATACCATTTTCTGAATGTAGTTTGATATATGAAACTAGGATATATTATGCCTGAAGAGTTTTTAACTGAAATGCTTATAGCGAAATGGAGAGGTAAAGCCAAATTATGTATATTTGAAGACAATACTTGGTTAGTCCTATTCTCACATTCCCCATTCCCTTCATGAGAATAATACACATTGTAAGGAAATGCTTAGCGTGTTTTGGAGATATAGGTTGACTTTTTGCTGCATTTTGTTTACTTTATATACAAAAAAGCTAAATTCTTACTTTATAATTTTCCTTAGGCTTTATACTCAGATTTAATATCTGATGGGTGACAAACAAAGATATAAACATTTTTTAACAGTGGCTAAATTTAGGCTGTGAAATCTAGGTACAATGGTTCTCATGCACATAGGCCTCATCAGTCATGAGACGATGATATCAAAATGTTAACCAATGAGTACTGTTGTCATGCTTATGAGATTTTGTGTATTATAAACAGTGGTTATTAGAATTTTTTGTAATCATCATCATTTCATGGGTTATGAACTGAAGTGAGACATTATACTCAGAACAAAATTTAAGGAGGCATCCAAAATTCGTTACCAAGATATACATACATCATGTAACACAATGGTATAAACATGCAAGCTAAACTAAATAACTTTTGGAAAAAGAAAACAGCATTTACTATAAATACAGAATCAGTACGACTGATTTTTCTTTTACCCAAGTTGCAATATGACTTACATGATAACTTTTCTGGTTATAAGTTTAGTTAGGTCTTGATATTTAGTTGGAGAAGTTATGTTCTTTCATATATTCATTTGTCAGATAAAAGAGGAAATGAATTCCATGCCAGAGTTAACATCCATAATAATGTTACAGATGTATCCTTCTACTTTGCCAAAGTTTCAAATCAGCTCGAGTAACTTGGGTCTTTTTTTGTATCTAACTAAATAGGTATGCAATTTTGTCAGTGCTTAAAAGATTTTGACCAGGGCTGGGAATGTGGCTCAGTGGTAGAGCGTTTGCCTTGCATGCTCAAGGCCCTGGGTTCGATTCCTCAGCACCACATAAGAAAAAAGAAAAAAGCCGGAAGTGGCGCTGTAGCTCAAGTGGTAGAGCGCTAGCCTTGAGCTGAAGAGCTGAGGGACAGCGCCCAGGCCCCCAGTTCAGGCCCCACAACCGAACCCAAAAAAAAAAAAAAAGATTTTGACCACTATTTATTAAACTATTACTTTCCACAAACTACTTCTCTCTTTTCATGAGATTTTTAATTTCATTTATATCATGTGTTAATGTGTTCCTTTAGATAAGCCACATCCAGTCTTCTACAAAGTGTAATTTGGAGTAGTTTAAAATTATGTACACTCAGCTACACTGCTCAGATTCTATTATTTGCATATTTTTTCTTGTTAAATCAGCAGGAATTCGTTCTCAATATGGATACTATTGTACTTATTCATTGCCTTTCTGAATTGTTTAAACATGTCATGATTTTTCTTTTAAATATGTGCAGATCTCACTCTGCATAGTCACATTTGTTTTAAACAATTTGATCCAATCAAGGGATTTGCTGTATTAGGTTCATCTAGATGAATTTAATTACAAATTAACACAACCGTATTTCTGAGACACAGTTATCTTTATGGCTCTCCTCCAAGTTAACATGTATTTGAGGTTTTTGTGCATAAAAAACCTGGGCACAACATGTTTTTGTTCGTGAGGGAGTTCTACTTTGTTGGTTGTTTTTCCAGTTGTGGTGACTTCAACATATGTGTGCATTTTATTACAATTGTTTTGTGTCTATATTTTGTTTCATATAACAGAGAGTACAGAAATAATCAGTGATTTAGACTGTTTCCTAATACAATTCTAAGAGAAACATTTGAAATTTTGTGACAACTGGGAATGGACAGGTCTTCATAGTGGAGGGGGTAGCAAAATAACAGAGACATAGTTTGATATGATTTGAATTCTTCCTCCTCTTGCCTCACAATTTCCAATAATATTACTTCAAAGTCTTTAGTGAAAAGAAAATAATTTTGTCTGTATGAACTTAGAATTTTTGGTTCATTTGGGACACACTACACATTCATATTCATTTTAACTCGAAAATCTTTCCTTCGTTTAAAATCACAGATGTGAATTTATAATGCTAAAATAGCATCTACTAATTTATATGAAATGGTCCAAACTATTTTCACTTCACACTATATGTAACATAGAGTGTAATAATAATAGTGAGTAATATAGTATGTAATAATTAACTTTGGGGAAAGTCAATTACAGTAGATTTTTGTGAGATATTGAGTAATAGTAAAAGTTATGTTTGATTCTATTAAAAAATTCAATTACATCTGAAAATAACTCATAGTTATAAACTAACGCTCAAAAATAAGATTATTTACTGGAAAAAGACAGAAGTTTCTGTAAGTTTGCTTTTTAAAAATTGTCTTTGAGCCGAGCGCTGGTGGCTCAAGCCTGTAATCCTAGTTACTCAGGAGGCTGAGATCTGAGGATCGCTGTTCAAAGCCAGCTCGGGCAGGAGAGACCATGAGACTCCTATCTCCAATAAACCACCAGAAAACCGGAAGTGGCCCTGTAGCTCAAGTGGTAGAGCGCTCGCCTTGAGCTGAAGAGCTGAGGGACAGCGCCCAGGCCCAGAGTTGAAGCCCCATGACCGACAAAAAAAAAAAAAATTGTCTTGGATCTGCGCTCTGGTGGCTCCTGCCTGTAATCCTAGCTACCCAAAAGTCTGGGATTTGAGGATAGTGGTTCAAAACCAGCTTGGGAAGAAAAGTCTGAGAGACTCTTATCTCCAATATATCTCTTGAAAACTAATAATAGCACTGTGCCTCAAGTCATACAATGGTATCCTTGAGCTGAAGAACTGAGGGATAGTGCCCAGGACCAGAGTTCAAACCCCATGAACGACAAAAGTATTGACATGGGGGATGGGAAGGTGGCTCAGTGGTAGAGCGCTTGCCTTGCATGCATGAGGCCCTGGGTTCGATTCCTCAGCACCTCACAAGCAAAAAGAAAAAAAGCCAGAAGTGGCACTGTGGCTCAAGTCGTAGAGTGCTAGCCTTGAGCCGAAGAGCTGAGAGACAGTGCCCAGGCCCAGAGTTCAGGCCCCACGACAGGATCCAAAAAAAATAAATTGACATGGACTTTTACTTTATTATTTCATGATTTTTTATTATGAAAATACATACAGAGGGGTTACAATTATATGAACAAGGTAATTAGTACATTTCCTATCAACATTGTTGCCTCCTCCTTTGGTTCCCCTTCCTATCCCCTCCCATCTCCCCTTCTGGGCCTATCCGCCCCTCTCCCCCACGACAAAGTTGTAAACTTTGGTTTTCAATATAATGCCTGGTATATGTCATTGTTGCAATAGGTCCACCTGTATCCCAATTTGTTTTTCCCATTCCCTCCACAAATTATACCAACATCAAATACAGTGAAAATAGGGGTTATACTGTGGGGTAGGGACATACAAAGCAACAAAAAATCATCTTATAAATACACTGGAAACAATAGCAGAAAAGAAAAAAAACTGAGTATCTTGGGCTTCATTTCACCTAACATCAACTTGTCTAACTGTTACAGTTTGTCTCAGACATATATTGGATATTGCAAATAATGGAAACCATAGGACCTTTGTTTCTTTGGGCCTGGATTATTTCACTTAATATATTTTTTTCCGAGGCTTTCCATTTCCTTACAAATGGGGCAATGCTATTCTTTCTGATGGAGGCATAGAATTATATTGTATATATATCTCACATTTTCTTGATCCATTCATCTACTGAAGGGCATCTGGGTTGGTTCCATATCTTAGCTATGGTAAATAATACTGCAATATGGGATGGGAAGGTGGCTCAGTGGTAGAGCGCTTGCCTTGCATGCATGAAGCCCTGGGTTCGATTCCCCAGCACCACATAAGCAAAAAGAAAAAAAAAGCCGGAAGTGGTGCTGTGGCTCAAGTGTTAGAGCGTTAGTCTTGAGCTAAAGAGCTAAGGGACAGCACATAGGCCCAGAATTCAGGCCCCACCATGGACCCCCCAAAAAATAATGCTGCAATAAATACATTTGTGCTGGTAGCTTTAGCATGGTCTTCTTTGTGATCATTTGGGTAAATGTCATGGGAGTACTGGGTCATCAGCGAGCTCTATGTCTTTTGAGGAACATCCATACTACTTTACAAACTGGTTGAACAAGTTTTCATTCCCACCAACATCCCCTCCAGCTTTGGTTGTTATTAGAGTTCTTTTTTTTGGGGGGGGTCCGGTCGTTGGGCCTGAATTCTGGGCCTGGTTGCTGTCCCTCAGCTCTTCAGCTCAAGGCTAGCGCTCTACCACTTGAGCCACAGCACTATTTCCGGCTTTTTTTTCGTTTTGCTTATGTGGTGCTGCAGAATCGAACCCAGGGCCTCGAGCATGCAAGGCAAGCGCTCTACCACTGAGCCACCTTCCCAGCCCTATTAGAATTCTTGACTATAGCCATTCTAACTGGGGTGAGGTAGTATCTCAGTGTTGTTTAGATTTGCATTTCTTTTATGGCTCGGGAGATTGAGCATTTCTTCATGTGTCTATTGGCTATCTTTCTTTCTTCATTAGAGAAGTTTTTCTATACATCTTTAGCCCACTTATTTATTGGGCAGTTGTTTCTTTGAGGATTTGTTATTGGAGGATTTAATTCTTTGAGTTCCAGGTATATTTTAGATACACCTTGTCCATTGTATGGCTAGAGAAAATCTTCTTCCAATTCGTGGGTTTTCTATTGATCTTGCTACTTTTGTCCTTTGCCATGCAGAAGCTCTGTAATTTCATGCAATCCCATTTGTCCAACCTTTCTTTGATTTGTTGTGTTTCTGGGTCTCTATTAAGAAAATTTCAACCTGTGCCAAGGAGACATAGTGTATCTCTTATATTGTCCAGTAATTTGGAGTTGTTTCTTGTGCAGGGTGATATATAAGGATCTAGCTTTAGTTTTCTACAAGTGATTGACCAATTTTACCAGCAACATTTACTGAAGAGGCTGTGTTTCTTCCATTCTATTTTTTTAGCTCCCTTACCGAAGTTTAGGTGGCTATAGATCCATGGGTAAATTTCTGGGTTTTCAGTTCTATTCCATTGGTCCTGAGGTCTGTTATTGTACCAGTGCCAATCTGTTTTGATTACTATGGTTTTGTAGTAGAGTTTGAAATTTGGTATTGATATTCCCCCAGCACTGTTCTTTTTGTTAAGGTTCATTTTTGCTATTCGAAGTCTTTTATTGTTCCATGTGTATTTTTGGATTGCCTCTTCTATTTCCTTGACGAATGAGGATAGAATATTGATAGGTATCGCATTGAATTTGTAGATAGCGTTGGGAAGTATTGGCATTTTCACAATGTTGATCCTTCCAATCCAGGAGCATGGGAGGTTTTTCCACTTTCTAAGTTCTGTTTTGAATTCCTTTTTCAGGTTTTTAATGTTTTCTTCATAAAGGTCCTTTACTACTTTGAATAAGTTAATTCCTAGGTATTTTATTTTGGGGGGGCTATTATGAATGGAGTTGCTTTCCTGATTTTAGCCACACTTTTCTCATGTTGGCATACAGAAAAGCTATTGATTTTTAAGATTTAATTTTATACCTTGCTACTCTGCTAAAGTTTTGAATCAGCATGAGTAATTTGGGAGTGGAGTCCAAGGGATTCTTTAAATGCAAGATCATGTCATCTGCAAAGAGGGAGAGTTTTACTTCTTCTTTCCCCATTTGGATCCCATTTATGTTTGCATCTTGTCTTATTGCTGTAGCTAGGCATTCTAATAGTAGGTTGAAGAGAAGTGGAGAAAGTGGACATTCTTGTTTTGTTCCTGAGTTAAGAGGAAATGGCTTTAGTTTTCCACCATTAAGTATAATGCTGGCTGTAGGTTTGTCAAGTACATCCTTTATTGTATTGAGGCATGTTACCCAGATTCATAGTTTTCCCAGAGCTTTCATCATAAAAGGGTGTTGGATCTTGTCAAATGCTTTTTCAACATCCATTGAGATAATCATGAATTTCTTATCCTTGCTCTTGTTGATGTGATGAAATATTTTAATTGATTTGCATATATTGAACGAGCTTTGCATCCCTGAAATAAATCCTGTTTAATCGTTGTGTATTTTTTTGGAGGAATTGTTGAATTCGATTGGTCAAAATTTTGTTGAGGAGTTTTCCATCAATGTTCATCAAAGAAATGGGCCTATAGTTCTCTTTCTATGATGAGTTCCTGCCTGGGTTTGGGAAGAGGTAAAAGGGTGAGATGTGGTCCCCTCTGGGCGAAGGAAGCAGGCAACAGCTGTCACTTGGGCATTGAGTCCTTAGATGAAGTCTGGAGTCTTGGATGAAGTCTGGAGAAGACTCATGAGGCATTGAGGGACTGAAAAAAAATACTAGAGAGCAAATAAATGGCAAGAGGAAGGACTTGGGGCTGAAAATGTTGGTAGAAATGTTCCTAGCTATTTCTGACATCTGGCGACTAGGTAGAGAAGAAGACAAGTGACAAAGGCAAGAATATAAATTCCTGTCCAATTGAAAGTTAGACAGGAATGAACATTAGATGGGCAGCCTTCTTACTTCTATTGATCTCCCGGCTCTGGTATATTTTGAAAGGGCAGGCACAAAGTGGCTGATGTGATATCATCTCCTCTTACTCCTCTCCATGATCCCCAGACCGGCCGAGTCTAGGTGATAATTGTTGGAATGGTTTGCCCCAGTTGGTATTCAAGGAGGTTTGTACTTAAGGCCTAGGCACTGTCCCTGAGCACTTCTGCTCAAGGCTAGCACACTACCACTTTGAGTTATAGTACCACTTGCAGTGTTTGCTGCATAGAGATAAGAGGCTCGAGCCATGCTTCCAGCCTGTCTTTGCAGGTTAGTTGGGTGATGGAGTCTGAGGGATATTTTGGCCTGGGCTGGCTTTGAACTGCAATCTTTGCAACAAAAACCCTTTGTTATTTCTAATTAAAGCAACAAGGAGATCAAATAGAATAAGTAGGGCTTACCTGGTTCTTATCAAGAATTGACCAAATATTCTGCAGTGACAAAACTCATTAGACGTGAGAATCTTAGCAAAGATATACTCAATATTTTATAATCACATAGTCAGTACCAAACTACACAACACAAAACAAAAAGGCAAAACTCAAAACTTAAAATTTTTGACAATATTTAGACATCTTTGCTAACAAATCACATCAGATGGTTGGGCATCAGTTATCAGTGTCTGTGAAAAGAGCAACTTTTTAGCAAGGCACATTAGAAATAGATGAAGAGAGGAGTAGTAAGCTTGGTGGAAGGGTACGGGTTGGATGGGGCCAATCCCTTAACCCACTATGTGGCCAAGATGGCAAACTCAAGTTGGCAAATTTTGAAAAAATGCAAAGAAAGACAACAAAAAAATCAAGCCTTGTTTGGCCAGCCTTTGAGAGGGAACTAGAGGGGTCCCCAGGACCCAGCCCATGTAGCACTCTTCAGGGCACAATCCAAAAAGTTGTAGAAAAGAAAGGGAGATATATGGAAAGTTGGACATGAATAGCAGAGATCAAAAGGAGTCTGAAAGTAAACAGACTTCCACCAATGCAGAGGCAAAAGTTATCTAAATCTGACAACAGCATAAAAATATTAGGTGTGCCATCTATCCTGGGAGTGCAGGAAGCATTTCAGAGGGGTTTCACTGTTCAGGCATGGCTCGCAGAACCCTATTAAATGTGTAGGACAGTCAGTCTGGTGAATGAAGGAGAGCTGACCAGGCAGAAGTGGCATCCCATCTTCCCCCAGAGCCCTCTAGAGAGAAATGTCCAAGCCCCCAAACCAAGCATCCTCGGCTTCAGATTGACCAGCCTTTCGGCTAAAGGCCATAGGAGCTCTTTGGCGTGGTGGCACCTCTGAAAAGAGATTGAGAAACAGAGAGCCATAGAGACTAGTTTCACTCACCAGAGTAGAGAAGTGGTGTGGACGTGGATGTCAAGGCCAGCAATGGTATTGGTGAAAAGTCTTGTGTGGTGTCTCAAGGCAATTTGTTTTGCAGAAAGAGGGTGGTTAGGAAATTCTAACATTTCCAACTCAAAAACCCCATCCGAGACAGAGCACCATATATAAGGTATATTAAATAGGTAGGTTTCATTAGGTAGCTGATGAAGAGAACACCACATGCTATTCAGACTCTTCAGAGTCTTCTGGAAGCCTTGGGATGCTTGAGAGTGTGTGGTCCTCTGAAGGTCCAGAGACGGGGCCACATAAGCAGCCTGGTAAGAAGCCCTGCCACTTAAGCTGCTCAGCGTGGAGCCCCATCAACAACAAGGGATTTGGGAAGGGTCTTCCCACTTTAATGTCTGTGTAAGTTTTTCCCTTTTCTTTTTCACTTCCTGTAGCTCTCTGAGTAATCACCCTTTTTCTGGTGGGTCACTTGGAGAAATAGAGAATTGAAATCTGTATTTGGTTAGAGAGAGCTATGGTGTTTCCCCACTGTTCCATCGTCATCTTGACCCATCCCCTGCAGGTGGAGTTTTTCTTAGGTGGCCTGTGGGCCTTGGTTACCAAAGGATAGGTACATAAAAGAATATGTTGTAAAGCCTGCAGATTGTAGTTAGACATTTATGTTAATATAGCCTTCCCAAGTTTAGCAACCAAAGGGGGTGGTCTACCATAAAGTATTTCAAAGGTATTAAATCCTTTAACATAAGGGCTACATATTGCTCGAAGGAGAGCAAAGTTCAGGAGGCTTACCTAGCCATGGCCAGTCCCTGTATTTAATTAGTTAATGTTTCCTTTAAGGTGATATTCATTCTTTCTAGTCCCTTGAATTCTGAGATCTATAAATGGATTGTAACTTCCAATTTATTCCTAGGGAATTAGTTAATAATTGAGAAATTTGGCCTTGAATGAAGGGGCATCTTTTGACCCCATAGCTAAAGGTAAGCCAAATCAAGAAACTATCACATGCCTCAGCTCAGCCTGAAAAAGTGTCCACAATTAGTAACAGATACCAATAACCATACTTTCCAGCCTTTACCTCAGTGAAGCCCACATTCCCAAATTCACCATCTGAGGTTCCTCACATATGAATTGTTTCCATACGTTCCAGCTTTTCAGCATTTACCTGTTGGAAATTACCTACACACATTACAAAGGATTGTCAGGCTGAGGTCCCACTGGTTTTTGAACAGTTATAATCAGTGGCCCGGGGCAATATACCAGGGTGCAAATATATACATGTAAACTGACAGAAAGCTTGAGCCTGCATGCATTTTTCACAAGTTCAGTGTCAACATTTGCACACTTATTACTACTGTTTTTGCTTCTTCTTTTAATCTTAACGACTAGTAGCTCTAGAGATCCCACTGGTTTTAGAGTGGTCTACCAAGCTACCTGATCAGCTCAGATGTTTCCATGTATCTTAGGGTCTCTAGTTTTACTCCTTTATAGTATGCTGAACTTTGGAAACTTCTTCCATTTTATTCTCCTCCTTTTCTCTCAAACTTGCTTTCATGATCTTACTCTCCTTCTCAATGTGCTCCTTAACCTGCAAGTATTTTGACAGGGTCACAGGAGAGTTCCTTTGACTGGTCAACTGCTGCTCCTTCTCACATCACCTTTGCTTGCTCTTCAACTACTCCCTTAAGTTCAAAAAGGTGCTATTGAGAGGTATTTTTTCCCACCTCCATCTGTTCCATAGGTACTCGATGTTTCTGCATTACATTTATGGTGAAGGTCTCAGCAGTCTTTTTGGCCTTTTACTCTAGTATTTTCTCTTTCTGGTTTTCCATTTCAGTGTAATTTTGTGACAGATCTTTCAACTGTTTGTTTAGCTTTTCTGCTTTTCTTCCCAATGATCTTTCCCTTTCCCCAGCATTCTCAATCAGAGCATGTGGTCCTTTAAATCTTTCTGAAGATTAACAATCTCTTTCTTCAGCCTGATATTTTCCTGTACACTTTTCTTGGCCTGATCTTCTATGACACAGCACTTCCCTGTCTTCTCTGCTAACTACTCTTTCCTTCTTTCTCTGTTGCCTTGAATTTCTGGTGACACTCTTCAAAGCTTATAATCAAAATGTACTTCACCATAATACATTCTTATATCAGGTCTAGCTCCTTTTGCATGGCTATGATTTCTTAATGCAGCATCCAGATCTTTTCTTGGCCTCACTTGTGGTTAGCAAGGATGGCAGCATTGCTGTCCTGTGCTTCTGTTGGCCTCTGACCTGTAGTCCCCTAATTTTCCTCATGCTTACCCAGGCTAATGTACTTGAATTTCATTTGATTCTGGGTGTTTTCTAGGTTCCTTTTGAGGATTTTCTTCTCATGTTTGACTCTCACAAGTTCCTAATTTATATCTTCAAATCTTTTCTTCATGTTAAATAATTATCTCTATTTTCTCCTGTGTGCTCTATGTGCTTTTACCCTCTTGGTGGGTTTTGACTGGCACCTATAGGAGATTCAGTCTTTTATAAGCCTGTGTTTTGAGTTAGAAGTGGGTGAACTTTTTCTTTACCACATTTCTTCTTAAGTTCAGAGGGCTGCTTTTTAAATTGAACACAGTTGGAATTCGGGGCCCAAAGCTCCTTTGCATGTTTCTCCAGAGAAATGAATACATTTTCCAGGTGGTTAATGTGATTATTTACCCTGTCATTTCCTATCTTTCTGCTCCTTGGACATTCCTTTCCCCAATGTCCATTTTGCTTGCAATAAGCACACTGGTTTAGTCCTACTGGTTCAGTTTCCTACTGTCATTTTCAAATCGATTGTACTGTCTTTGCCAAAGGTTTCTTGATCCGTATTCTGGTGCTCCTACCAAAAATTCAAACTCCCTTCTTAGACTCTTTTTTTACAGGGTACCTCTGTTATCAAAAACCCACTGGGCAAACCACTTCCAACTTAGAATGCACCTTTCCCTCAAAACCTTCTAACATTTGAAGCTTTCTTCTAATCTCTGTGGCTGACTGGGTAACAAAGGCCATATTTAGGGATCTTTGATTCTCCAGGTCTTCAAGATCTATAGGCCAGGCCTATAGGTCCTATAGGTTTCTGGGAGAAGTTCCAGAAAAGCATTAGAGTACTCACTGGGGAACTGTCCCATCTCAGTCACCTTAGATTGATGACTTGGCTTTCTAGCCACTGTGTTATCCCTGCTAACCAAACCTGGCAATAATTGGTAAGCACCTCCATACCTCGATAACTGTTAGTTTCAGCTTGAGTAAGTCTCAGGAAAGACTTGTTCCAAATGGTCTGGTTCAATAGTGGGGCTACTGTGTGGCTACCATATTTAAGTCACTGAGCAGGACTTACTCCCTTTACTACCAGGTGAAACACACCTGTAAAATTTGCTGACACTCATCTCAGATGTGCTTGTGTGTGAAAATTACTGTCTCTAATGAGGGAATGAGCCCCTGGTTTTATTTTTTCTGAAAAGGATGTATTTTTCTGTTTCCAGGTATACAGGTCACTAGCTGTAATGGGAAAATATATTAGAAAGGGTCCTGCCCACCATCTCTTCCATGTTCCTGTCTCAAGGGTAATAAGGGTAACATACCATGTTGTACCACCTCAGGCTGGTACAAGTAACCACTTTTGGTATGGGAGGACTTTAGATTACAGGTGGTGATGGCAAAGAATAGGAGAGAGAGTATATCAGTGCATCGTCATCTGAAGGATTCTGTAACCCTGGGGGAGAATATTTTTTTGGATATGACAACTTTAGGCCTGTTCTGCCATCCTGAGAAAAGGAGTAAACAGAGATGCATACAGGACACAGATCGAACTATCAGCATACACACACAGACCAATAGCCACAAACACTTAACCCACAAGTCCCACACCATTCAATTTTGACTCTACAGAGATCTGAGATGACAGAGAGAACATCCCAGATTGCCTCTTGAGGATGCTGCAGATGACCTCTGGAGGATGTCACATATATCCTCCCTGGGAGGCCCTAGATTACCTCTCCTGGAGGTTCCAAGCGGCTTCCCAAAGAAGTGTCAGGTGACCTCAAAATGAGGCCCCAGACGTCCTCTCAATGAGGATGAGATTACCTCTTGAGTAAGTCCCAGATGGCCAGTCAAGGAGGCCACATATGAACTCCAAATGAGGTTCCAGATAACCCTCTTGAGTAAGCGACAGATGACCTCCAGAAAAGGTCCTATATAACTTCTCAAGGAATTCCCAAATGATGTCTGAAGACAGTCAGATTTTTCATAAAGGTAACCTGAGATGACCTCCCAAAGAAGCTCCACATGTCCTCAGGAGGTCGTCCTAACTTGCCTCTTAAGGAAGCCCCAATGACTACTTTTGAATAGGTGTCAGCTGGCCTCCTGAGGAAGCCACAGATGACCTCTGGAGAAAGTCCAAGATGGCCACTGGAGAAGGCCCAACATGACCTCCAGGGTAGGTCTCAGATAGCTTCTCAAGGAAGTTGCAGATACACTTTGATGAAGTTCCAGATGGCTTCCTAAGGAAGCACTACATGACCTCTTAAGGAGGTTCCAGATAGCTTCCCAAGGAAGTCACTCATGACCTTTCAAAGAGTTCTCAGATGGCTTCACAAAAAGCCACAAATGACCTCTAGAAGGGGTCCCAAAAACAGGCTGGCAAGCTTGCCCAGACGCACCCCTAGAGGTACCTATATGACTTTTGCCTATGTTGCTCCTCTGGAGACAAACACTCGAGGCCTTGAAGGCTGACACTCTCACCTATAGGGATTTTCCCCTCAGGCCAAGGCCTGATGCCATCCAAATGGATTAATCTTCATGGGGTCTCCAAAAATTCGGACCTCTAATGTTCAAGAGAATCGATCGAGACACATTTAATATAATAAATGTTCTCCAAACCACCGAACCCCAAAATTATGATATCCAAAGCTCCAAATATCAAAGGGCAAGCCTTTTTTTCCCCTTACCTTTGTCTCTCCTTCGCTAAAGACCTATATTTCATTGAAGTCTTTCCCTTTATCCCTTCTACCAGTTCCTTCTTCTCTTCAGGCCTCTCTACTCTCCACAGGCCTGAACTGCTTTGCCTGGGTCGTCAGTTGCCATCCTTCACCTCCTGCTCTCCCTCAAATTCTTCTCCTCCCAGGTCTTTCCACTTCTGTTATCACACCACTTCCTTCCTTCCAGGACTTTTCAATTTTAATCTCCCCTTCCATTGCTGTGAACAAGCAGCATATATAAAGTTTGTACCCCTTCTCCACTCCAACTGCTAACAGTTTTCAACTATCACATCCCAAGCTCCCCACAGCCCAATCACTTCTTAACAGCTCAACTCTTGGTGATTAATGTACCAGCCCCTCCCACAGAATGCCCTGCCCTCTCCAGCTGGCCAGGAGATGGGGCCACACTGATTATTGGACCCCTATATATTATCAGTGCCCTGCTGATTATTACAGTATCCTCCTTGTGAACTAGTTGCAATTAAAATTGGAAATTTGATTGTGATATTGCAAACTCATTGTGACATCACAAGCCCATTTTGACATCATCATCAGCACGACATCACAAACCCTTTGTGACAATATTTTCATTGTAACATCATGATTCCTTTGTGACATCTCAAATCTATTATGACCTCTTAGCTCCTTTGAAAAATCACTTGCCCTTTTCAGCATTACAGTACCTTTGTGTACCTATATCCTTGTTGTTAACTAATGACAATTGAGATCAGACATGCCCTTATAACATCAAAAAGTGTTTGTGACATCCTCAACAGTGTGACATCACATTTTCATTATGAGAGCATCAGCTCATTATGACATCACCAAACTCAATGACATAATCGCATTATGACAACAATTGTCATTGTGACGTCGTAGACACATTATGAATGTCTATTCTGTGATTTCATTGTATTTCAAATATGGCATGAGAGTTGATATCAGAAACACACTTTTGTGCATATATAACCATTTTGACATCATAATCACTTTGTGACATCACAGAGCCATTGTGATATATCTAATACCATGTGACATCACAAACCTCTCCTATCCTCATAACTTCTGTGACATGCTGACATTGTGATATCTTATGACTTTTTGCCCTCAGAATTTGTTTCCAACCTCATATTTCATGTATGACATGAGACAACAGAAATTCACTGTGACATCATGACCATTGTGACATCACACTGAGAGATGTCATGAACATCGTGTCACATTGTGACATTACAAAAAGTTTTGATGTAAAAATTAGTTGGTGATTCCATACAGGTAAGGGGTCACAGTAGGTCTATAATGTCACAATTGGTTGGTGATATCCAAATGGCATAAAGGTTCTCAGTTATTCTGTATTCACAGAGAATTTGAGTTCACAATGGACTGTGGTATCTCCAAAGTCATGTGTTGTCACAAATGAGGTGAAGTCCTAGGAGGATTGTGATGTCATAATGTGACACAATGGTCATGATGTCTGTCAGTATGATGTCACAATGGTCATGATGTCACAGGGGATTTCTAATATCACATATCATAACTGAATTATTATGTTTGAAAACAGATTACGAGCTCATAAAGGTACTAAGACATCAAAATTGCAGTACGTCATAAGACTTAAGAGGACAGGGCATGTTTGTGATGTCACAGTTTGTTAGTGATATATCCATGGCACTGTGATGTCACAAAGTGATTGTGATGCCATATATTTATGAGATCAAAATGATTTTCAGATATCAACCCACATGCCACTTTTAAAATAGAATGAAATAAGAGCATAATCATTTACAATGTGTCTATTACCTCACAATGACAATATAATGTCATAATGCTATGAGGTCATTGTAAATTGGTGATGTTGCAAGGAGGTGATGGTGTCATAATGAATATGTGTTGTCACACTGGTGATGGGGTCACAAAGTGTTTGTGATATTACAATGGCATATATGAATTCACTTGTCATGTGTTCAAATTGGGGATATGGGTACACAAAGGGACTGTAATGTCACAAATGCCATATGTGTTTTCAAAAGTATTTAAGGGTCATGATAGCTTCATGATTCACAGTTGTGATGAGGTCACAATGTGTTTTTGATGCTATAATGATTTTGTAATACCTCAAACACATGTCCGATTTGAATTGCTAGTATTTCACAATCTGCCTACAAGTTCACAGAAGGATCTTGAGGTCCTAAGGGACATGAATTTTTTTTTTAATGTTATGAGGTCATATTAGGTTTTTGAAACAGTGGGACAGTGATATCACCATGGCAATGTCAACTCACTACATCATGTCAGAATATAATTTTGGTGTCACAAATAGTTGATGATGCCACATTAATGATGAAGCCACAAAAGTTTGGTGGTGTCACAATGTGCTGGCCATGTCACAATGAAATGATGGTTCTCAACTGTCTTTAACTTACAATGAATTCATGAGTTCACAAAGGGACTGTGGTTTCTCCAAAAGTATGTGTTGTTACATATTGAAATCCTAAAAGGTTTGTGATGTCCGAATTTGACACAATGGTTATGACATCTGGCAATGTGATGACACCATGGTCATGATGTGATATCAAATGTCATATGTGAAATATAATGAGGTGGCCAACAGATTATGAGGGAAAAAAGGCATGTCACAAAAGTTATGATGACAGGACAGGTTTGTGATGTCACGCTATGTTAGTGATATCACAATGAAAATGTGATGTGCAAAGGGATTGTGATGTCACAATGGTTATGAGTTTATGGTTTGTTTATGATATCCACCTATATGCCACATTTGAAGAAGAATGAAATCACAGAAAAGGCATTCATAATGTATAGATGATATCACAATGACAATGTGAAATTATAATTTTATCATATTTTATTTTTGTGATTTCACAATGAGCAGATGGTATCACAACGACAATGTGATGTCACAGTTGTGATGACCTCAAACTTTTTATTGTTAAAATGTCATGTCTGTTCTCAATTGTCAATATTTCACAGTGGGGATTGGGTACACAAAGGCACTGTTATGTCACAAAGCTATGTATTTTTTCAAAGGTTATAAGAGGTCATAATAGATATGGGATGTCACAATGTGATCCTGGTGACTAAACAGCAATGTTACGTCACAGTGACTTCATGATGTCACAGTGGTTTTGAGGTCACAATGGGTTAGTTAGATCATGAGTTTGTAATATCAAAATTATTTGTCCAATTTCAATCGCTACTAGTTCACCATGAGGACACTGTAATAACCAACAGTGCCCCTATAATCCATGGGAACAGATAGACCTCCTGGAGTGGACCACCAGACAGGGGGGTGCATGCTGCTGGAGTGGGCAGGACATGCTGCTGAAGAGATAGGAAGTTAAGCCCCAAGTGGTGAGCTGCCAAGAAGTTATTGGGCATGGACATTTGGGAAGTGATGATTGAAAACTGTTATGCAGGAAACATATTTTAGTGGGGGCAGGGTACAGTCTATATATAGGTTGCATGTTCAGAGCAACAGAAGCGGGAAGGAAAAGGGGAAAGGCCTGAAAGGAAAGAACTGTTGAAACTGCAGGAGGTTAAAGTCCTGGGAGGAGAGGAAATTGAGCGAGAGCAGGAGGTGAAAAACAGCAACTGGCCACCTGGACAGGGCAGCGAAGACCTGTCAAGAGTACAGCAACCTGAAGAGAAGAAGGGAATGGTGGAAGGAAAAAAAGAAAAGACCTGAAAGGTAGGACAGGTCTGTAGAGAAGGAGGATGAAGGAAAGGAAAAAGCCTTGACCTTTGAAGTGTGGAGCATTGGACATGATAATTTTGCGGGTTGGTTGTTTGAAGACCAGTTAACAAATGGCTGGGCTGCTCTTTGGAGGTCTGAGGGTTCATGGTTGAGGCTGTAATTAGCTCTGGGCATCCAACCCAGGTCAAGCTAGTTGCTTGTTACAAAATTTATGAAGACAAGACAGGTTTGTGATGTTACATTGCATTAATGATATCACAATATCAATATGAGGTCACAAAGGGATTGCAATGTCGCAATGGTAATGTGGTTCACAATGGGTTTCTGAAATCAACCTATATGCCACATTTGAGATAGAATGAAATCACAGAATAGGCAATCACATTGTCTCTATGACCTCACAATGAAAATGTGATGTCATAATGCTATGTTGTCATTGTCATTTTGGGATGTCACAATGGGTTTATGGTATCCTAACAACAATGTGATCTCACTCTGTAGATGATGTCACAAAGCGTTTGTAATGGTACAATTGCATGTCTGATGTCAGTTGTCCTTTGTGCACAATGAGAATATGATTACCTAAAGGGACTGTGGTGTTACAAACACGATGTGCTTTTTCAAAGGTGCTAAGAGGGCACAACAGTTTTGGGATATCACAAGGTGATCGTGATATCACTGTGGCAATGTGATATCACAATGGGTTTGTGATGTCACAGTGGTGATAAGTCACACTTGGATAGTGATGTCACAATGAATTTGTAATATCACCATTACCTGTCCAATTTCATTATACTAGATCACGAAGATACAAATTCACATAAGGAGCTAGAAATCAGAAAGGCCATAAATTTTGTAAAATATTATGAGGACATAATAGGTTGGTGAAAATGCAATGGGACAGAGATATTCCATTGGCAATGTGATGTTAACATTACATGAGATAGTATTGTTTTGAAGTGACAAATAGTTGGTGATCCATATAGGTGATAAGGTCACATAGGTTTGTGATTTCACAATGGGATGGTAATGTCACAATCTCCTGCCAGATCTCTAATTGACAATGAATATATAAGTTCATAAGGGATAATGATGTATCCAAAGGTATATGTTTGCACAAGTATAATGGGTCTTAACAGGTTTGTGGTGTCACAATGTGACTCAGTGGTCATGACAACTGGCAGTGTGATGTCACAGTGGTGATGATGTCACAGTGGACTTCTGATATCATGTCATACCTGAAGTATGAGTTAAACAATTTATGAACTCAGAGATGCCAAAGAGATCACATTGGCAACATGTCAAAAAATTTATGAGAATAGGAGAGTTTTGTGATGGCACATTGGGTTAATGATATCATAATGGCAATGTGGTGTCATCAAGGTTTTGTGATGTCATAATGATTACGTGGTCCAAATATATTTCTAATATCAACCCACCTGCCACATTTGAAATAGAATGGAACCACAGAATAGGCATTACAATGTATCTATGACATCACAATGACCCTGTGATGTCATAATGCTATGATGTCATTGTTTTAGGATGTCACAATTTGCTGATGTTGTCATAATGACAATGTGATGTTACACTGGTAATGATGTCACAAAGTGTTTTCGACATTAAAGTGGCATGTATGATCTCAATTGTCATTAGCTCAAAATGAGGATATGGGTACACAAATGGCCTGTGATGTCACAAAGGCCATGTTTTCTTTCAAAGATTCTGAGGTCCTAATAGGTTTGGGATGTCACAATGTGATCATGGTGGCACAATGGCAATGTGATATCACAAAGAGTTTGTGATGTCATCACAGTGATGTGGTCACAATGGGTTAGTGATATCTCATCATTGCCTTAGAGGTAATAATTACACGAGTTCACAGAAAGAGCTTGAAGTCTCAAAGGCCATGAAGTTTCTAAGATGTGATGTGGCCATAATCGGTTTGCAAAAACACAATGGGACAGTGAAATAACAATGCTAATACCACAATATCACGTCAAAATAATGCTTTGATACCACAATTAGTTGTTGATACGAACCTCGTGATGAGTTCACAATAAGTTTGTGATGTCACAATAGGTTCATGGTTTCAGAGTGGAATGGGATATCTCAATTGTCATTAATTGACAATAAATATATGAGTTCAAAAAGGGACTGTAATGTCTCCAAAGGCATGCATTGTCACAAATGTGATGCCGGTCTAACAGCTTTGTGATGTCACCATGTGACACAATGGTCATGACATCTGGCAGTATGATGTCATAAGGGATTTCTGATATCACATGTCATACCAGAAATATGAGATTGAAAACAGATTATGAGCTCACAATGGCCCTACTATATTACCGTGGCAGCATGTCACAAACTTTACAAGGACAGGACTGGTAGTGACGGCACAGCAGGTTAATGATATCACAATGGCAATGTGATGTCACAAAGGATTGTGATATCACAATGGTTATATGGTCAAAATGGGTTTCTGAAGAAGTGAATTCACAGAATAGGCCTTCACACTGTTAAGTCATAACAATGTCACTTTGATTTATAATGCTATGATGCCATTGTTGTTTGGTGATGTCACAATGAGCTGATGGTGTCATAATGACAATTTGATGTCACTGCTGATTTATGACGTTACAATGGTTATGAGGTCACATTAGGTTTCTGATATCAACACACATGTCAAATTTGAAATAGAATAAAAAAGCTGGGTGCCAGTGGCTCAGGCCTGTAAACCTAGCTACTCAGGAGGCTGAGATCTGAGGATCGCAGTTCATAGCCAGCTCAGGCAGGAAAGTCTATGAGACTCTTATCTCCAATGAAAACCACTAGAAACCAGAAGTGTCTCTGTGGCTCTAGCGATAGAGTGCTCACCTTGAGCTGAAGAACAGGGACAGCACCCAAGCCCAGAGTTCAAGCCCATGGACTGGCAAAAAGAAGATTAAAATCAGGCATTCATAATCTTTTTATAACATCACAATGGCACTGTGATCTCATAATGCTATCTTGTCTTTGTAGATATATGTCAAAAGTAGTTGATGCTACCATAATGACAATATCACACTGGTGATGTCACAAAGGGTTCGTGATGTTACAATGGCATGTTTGATATCAATTGTCAGTTCATAATGAGGGTATAGTTACACAAAGGGACTGTGATGTCACAAAGTCCATGCGTTTTTTCAAAGGTGCTAAGAGGTCCTAATAGGTTTGGGATGCCACAATGTGATAGTGATTTCAAATGGCAATGAAAGTTCACAATGGTTTTGTGATGTCACATTGGTGATGAAATCAAATAGTTTTGTGAAGTCACATCTCCTAATCACATGTACAATTTCATTTGCTACTATTTCACAATGAGGATACGAGTTCACAGAAGAAGACAAGTATAAAAGGCTATGAATTTTCTAAAATGCAGTAGGTTTTTGAAAACAAAGTGGAAGAGTGACATCACAATGGCAATGTGATGTTGCAATATGATGACTTAATAATGTTTTGATATCACAATTGGTGATGACATACTGGTGATGAGTTTACAAGAGGTGTGTGAAGTCACAATCGGTTGGTGATATCAAAATGACACAGGTGATCTCAATTGTCATAAACCCACAATCAGTATATGAGCTCACAGAGGGACTGTGATGTCTCCAAAGGCATGCATTGTCACAAAAGTGATGAAGTCCTAACAGGTGTCAGAATGTGACAAAATGCTCATAACATCTATCAGAGTGATGTCACCATGTTCAAGATGTCACACTGGATATGGGTATCACATTTCATACCTGGATTGGGTATGAGAGGATTGGAATTTCACATTGGGTTAGTGATATCACTATGGAAATGTGGGGTCATGAAGGTATTGTGCTACCACAATGGCTATTAGATCACAATATGATTCTACTATAATAGGTTTGTGCTGTCACAATTGATTGTAAATGTCACAATGGCATGCCGTATCTCAAATGTCATTAATTCGCAATTAAGATATGAGTTCACAAAGGGACTGTGTTGTTTCCAAAGTCATGTGTTGGCACAAATGTGATGAAACACTAACAAATTTGTGAGTACACAATGTGACACCATGGTCTTGATGTCTATCAACGTGATGTAACAATGTTCATGTCAGAGACAATTTCTGATATCATATGTCATACCTGAAATATTATGAGTTTGAAAGCATATTATAAGCTTACTAAAGACCTAAAATATACTAATGGCAGCATATTGCACAAATTATGACTAAAAACTCATGGTCTTTGGAGCTTAAGATTCTTTCTTTGAAATTGTATCCTCATTGTGAACTAGTAGAGTTTGAAATTGGACATGTCATTGTGATATTACAAACTCATAGTGACATCACAAACTCATTGTGACCTTGTCACCACTTTGACATCACAAAACCATTGTGACATCACATTGCTGTTGTGCCTTCACAATCACATTGTGACATCACAAAGCTATTGTGAACTCTTGAGATGTACAAGTCGTTATGTCGAAAAAGAACTTTACAACTTTTGTGCGGAGAGGGGGAGGGGGAGTGGGGAGGATTCGGTGGCATGGCAGGGAGAGGATGGGAAGGCGTGGGAAGGGGAAACAAATTAGGAGGCTACAATGTTTGATAAGAAATGTACTCATTATCTTGCCCATGTAATTGTCAGCCCTCTGTACAGTATTTTCACAAAAACATATGAAAAAAGAAGAAAAATAAACACATGACCTCTGTGGCATCACAGACCCTTTGTGTACTCATATCTTCATAGTGAACTAATGAAAATTGTTATCACACATAACATTGTATCATCACAAACACTTTGTGCAATAATTATGACTGTGATATCACATTGTCATCATGACAACACCATTCATTGTGACATCACCAAACCCCAATGACACGATACCATATTTTTCTTTTTTTTCTTCTGTGGGTTTTTTTTGTAGTAAATACAGTGTACAGAAGTTTTACAGTTACATGAGCAAGGTAATGATTACATATCCTATCAAACATTGCTGCCTTGACATCCCATTGTCATTTTCATGTCATAGACCCATTTTGAATGCCTATTCTTTGATTTCATTCTATCTCAAATGTGCCATCTGTGTTGATATCAGGAAACCATTATGAACTCATGACCTTTGTGACATCTAAATCTCTTTGTCACAGCACATTGCCTTTGTTATATTCCTAATCCACTGTGACATCAAATACCTCTCCTGTTCTCATAATTTTGTGACATGCCATTGTGATATGTTAGGCCTTTTTGAGTTGAAAATCTGTGTTCGACCTCGTATTTCAGATATGGCATGAGATATCTAAAATCCAGTGTAACATCATGATATCACAGCACTGGACATCAGACACATTGTATTACTTTGTGACATCTCAGACCTGTTAGTTCTTCACCTTTTTGACTACATATGCTTTGCTGACATCAGAATCCCTTCCCAAACTCATATACTCATGGTGTGTTAATGACAACTGAGATCCACATACCATTGTGCCATCACCAACACCTTGGGACATCTCAAATCTATTGCGACCACCTCATCATTATTGCATCTTCAATTGTGACATCAAAACATTCTTATAACATGATGGTGAGATATCACATTGTCATTGTGAAATCACTGTCCCATTGGGTTTTCACACAGTATGACCTCATACTATGGAGTTCTTCTATCACCTGGTATCCTCATATTGAATTATGAGTCATTGAAATTTGATATATCATACAAACAAACTGTGACATCACAAAACCATTGTGACCTCATCACCACTGTGACATCAAAATCCCAATGGGATATGTCATTTCCATTGTGACATTATGGATCACATTGTGCCATCCCAAGCCTATTATGACCTCTTACCACCTTTGAAAACACACATGGCCTCTGTGACATCACAGAACCTTTTTGTATCCATATCCTCGTGGGGAACTAATGAAAACTGACATCAGATATACCATTGAAACATAACGAATTCTTTCTGACATAATCATAATTGTGACATCATGTTGCCATTATGACATGATAAGGTCATTTTGAGATATAAAACTACAATGACATCATAGCATTGTAACATCACGTTGTCATTCTGATGTCATAGACACGTTGTGTTTGCCTATTATGTGATTTGATTCTATTTCTAATGTGGCATGTCGGTTGATACCAGAAATCCATTGTGAGTTCATGACCATTGTGATATCACGATGCCTTACTAGCATCACATTGCCAGTGTGATGTCACATTGCCAAATTGATGTCAAAAAGGGATTTTGATGTGACAATGGTTATGACATCACAATGAGTTTCTGATATCAACCCACATGCCACATTTCAAATACAATGAAATCACAGATTTGGCATTCATAATGTGACAATGATGTCACAATGCCAATGCCAAATGCTATGCTGTCATTATCATTTTGTGATGTCACCATAAGCTAAAGATGTCATAACAACAATATAATATCACCCTGGTTATGATGTCACACAGGGTTTATTATCTTACAATGGTTATGCGGTCACAATGTGTTTATGATATCAACTGATATGCCACATTTTAAATAGAATGAAATCACAAGATATACATTCACAATGTGTCTATGACAGGAAAATGGCAATGCAATGTCATAATGCTATGATGTCATTGTAGCTTGGTGATGTCACAATGAGCTGATGGTGTCATAATGACAGTCTGATGTCACACTGGTGATGATGTCACAAAGGGTTTATGATGTCACAATGGCATGTCAGATCTTAATTGCCATTAGTTTATAGTGAGGATATGAGAATGAAGTCACAATGACATATACAAATGAACTGTGGTGAAACAAAGGCCATGTATTTTGTCAAAAGTGCTATGGTTGCTAACAGGTTCTTGTTGTCAAAGTGTTAATGATATAAAAATGGGTTAGTGATGTCAAAACTAGTTTGCAATATCTCATCTTACTTCAATTTTCAATTGCTACATGTTCACGATTATACAAGTTCACAGAAGGAGATGTCTCAAAGGCCATAATTTTCTAAGATGTGATGCGATCATAATAGGTTTGTGAAAGCATGATGGTTCAGTAATACCACAATTGCAATATGATGTCAAATTACAATGTCATAAGAGTGTTGTTATGTCACAATTAATTGGTGATGCCATAATAGTGATGAGTTCAAAATAGTTTTGTGATGTCGCAGTAGTTTGGTGATGTGACAATGGCATTCCAGACCTCAATTGTCATTAACTCATAATGAGTATATGAGTTTAGAATGGGATTGTGAGGATTCCAAAGTCATTTGTTGGCACAAATGTGATGAAGTCAGAACAGATTTGTGATGTGACAATGTGACACAATGGTCATTACATCTAGCAGTGTGATGTCACAATATTCATAATATCACAGTATATTTCTAATATTTAATGTCATACCTGAAATAATATGAGGTTGAAAATAGATTGAGCTCACAATGGGCCTAACACAGTGGCAACATGTCACAAAAATTATGAGGACAGGACATGTTTGAATTGTCACAGTTGTTTAGAGATATCACACTGGCAATGGTATATCACAAAGGGATTGTCATGTCACAATAGTTATGAAGTCAAAATGTGTTTTTTGATATGAACACACATTTGAAATACAACGAAATCACATAATAGGCCTTCATAATGTATATATGTTTTCTCAATGACAATGTGGTGTCATAGTGGTACGATGTCATTACAGATTTGTGATGTCACAATCACCTGATGTTGTCATAATGACAATCTGATGTCACTCCAATGATTATATTGTAAATGCTTTGTTATATTACAATGGCATATTTGATCTCAATTGATATTTCACAATGAGGATATGGATACACAAAGGGCTTGTGATGTCACAAAGGCCATGTGTTTTTTCAAAGGTGCTAAGGATGTCATAATGTGTTTGGGAGGTAATCAAGGTGATCGTAATGTCACAATAGCAATGTGATATCACAATGGCTTTGTGATGTCACATTGTTGATGAGGTCACAATGGACAGGACAGGTTTGTGATGTCAGAACAGGTTAATGACATCACAATGGCACTGTGATGTCACAAAGGGATTTTCATGTCACAATGTCCTTGAGGTCACATTGGATTTTTGATATCCACCAATATTGCTAGCTTGTAATAGCATGAAATCACAGAATAGGAATTCATAATATGTCTATAATATCACTGTGACATATAATGTCATAATATTATGATATTTAAGTTTAGTGATGTCAACATGGCATGTCTAATCGTATTGCTAATTAAATTACCATGTGGATCCCAAAAGTTGCTGTGTGCTGAGTCCTTCAAAAGGCACATTGTGCTGAATCCATTACACAGGGTTCTTTGAGCTTTTTTTTTTTTAATTGTGCTGTGTGCTGTCATCCCAAAAGATTCAATTTTCTGATTCCTTGATAGGACAATCACACACACACACATACACACACACATACAAACATACACACACACACACACACAAACCCAGAGCATTACCTTGCATCTGCTTGGTGTGTGGTGTGGATGGAGAATTGTCTTCCCCAGTGTTTGGGCTGAGGGGATCTTCAATTCCCCCAGGCAGCTGCTGGGCTTGGGAGGAAGCCCTGAGCTGAGGTGAGGCTGCTTCTGTCATGGCCTGGTAGCCTTAGAGCTGAGTCAGGGCAGCACAAAGCAGGAGCAGGGGCATGCCCGAGGTGGGGAGGGGTTGTGACTGAGGGGAGGACAGGGCATGGCTGAAGGAGCACATAGTTGCTGCAGCCAGGGGAACACGGTAGCTGGCATACTTGCGTAGCAGGGACTGGGCAGTCTGGGTGAGAAGTGGGGCAGAGAGAGCAGAGAAGAGCAGGCACATGCACCAGGGGTGGCAGCATCAATGGCTGGCCTCCGCTGCTGTAGGAACACAGGTGTGGGCCAGGAGCACAGAGGACACAAAGCCAGCACAGCAGGCACATCCGTCTCACAGCCTCAGGGAGGCTTAGAGGCCAGGTAGGCCCTGAGTCCAAGGTCCTTGCACCAGAAGCTCAGCCCTGCCACCTGTCTGCCCCTGGCTAGGCCCCTTCTCCTGCCCTCCCCGTGACACTGCATTTGAAACAGGTTGCTGCCAGCTTGGACCAGTGGCACCTCTTGGAGTCATCCAGGAATGGTGTACCCCTGGCCTCCTTATGGCCCTGACCTGGTCCCAGTCCCCAGTGGAAGCCCGTGGTCTGCACTTCACGAACTCCTCCTACCCTCCACCTGCCACAGACCTTGACCTGTGACTCCTGCCTCCCCTCTTGTGTCCCAAACGCACCTCGCCAGCACTAGGCAGGCCAGCTCTGACTCTGCCACAAATGAGCCCCAGGAATGGGGGCTAGGGGAGTGGATGTTGATCCTGGGATCCCACGCCCATCCCTAGTGGACAGTGTCCCAGCAAAAGGGCAGATGCAGGGATTGGTGATGAGGGGGTGCCACTGAGCCCCTGGCCTAGAGCAGTGGGAGCCACAGAGCCATGCATCTGCACCTTTCCTCTCCCTGGGGAGAACCTGGTGGCTTTAGTCAGAGGTGGGGAGCAGCAACTCCACACCTGCCTTCTTGGGATTTTTCCTTTTTTGGAGGGGTGGGGGGTGTTGGATGCAGAAGATAGCCCCACCACTTCTGTGTGAGCCCTTGTCTTTTGTGCTTGGTCACCCTTTCCCCTGAAGAGGGTCCCAGAAGAGCCCACTAGCGAAGTGAGGGCACTAGGGATCAGATAGAAGGTGAACGTTTGGGAAGAACATGCCCCTCCAACACACGTACACCCTGCCTGTCCCCCCCACTCCAGCAGTCAATAGCACTAACAGGGTGATCACAATTCCCAGCTCTGCCACCATGCCGGTGCTCCAGGTCCATCTGGTTTCCTCATCCTCCCCCAGAATCCATCAAGTCACCCAGAAGCATCTAGGCTGGAAGTAGGAAGTTCATCCATGTATGTAGCCTTTAGGACCCCATCCATTTACCCAACACTACCCCGACCCCGGGTCAGACACTTCTCTGGGGGCACCATGACCTCCTGCTTGTTTTCAGTCTAGGCTCTGAAGAGCCACCTGTCTCAGGACTCCTTCACCCAGAGTACTGGTCTAAGGTTTTGGTGAATGGGGTGTCAAGGCTGGTTATTCCCAAGGGAAGGTGTCTGGCCCTGAAGAAAGGGAGAGGCAGGGTGGTTCAGCATGATTAGAGCAGTGCTTCCTTGGGTCGAGCCCCTGGTTCTGACAAGGGAACTCCCGTGCTCCAACTTGTACATTGTCTCAGATGAGGAACCAACAAACTCAGGAGGGGCACTACTCTGAGTCTATGTGTGTGAGTGTGTGTGTGTGTGTGTGTGTGTGAGTGTGAGAGAGAGAGAGAGAGAGAGAGTGCATGAGAGAGAGAGATAGAGAGAGAGAGAGAGAGAGAGAGAGAGAGAGACCCTGACAGTGCTGAGGTGAATGATCAGTTGACAAATTGCAGGTGCTGCATGGATGAGTCTACAGTCACTGTTCTGGATTTGTGTGTGTGTGTGTGTGTGTGTACTTGTTGTTCTTTTTTCATCAATGCCAAGTATGAGACCAACCATAATTTTTGTTTTCACCTTCACTGTTTCATGGCTCCTTTGGGGAAGATTTCAGTAAATGTTCCTTTTCACCTCTCTCTTCCCCCTTTCCTATAGCCTACAGTAGCTGCTGGGCCTGCGTGGGTCTTCCCTAGGAGGCCTGTGTGAACCACAGACCAAAGTGGACACCTTCTGTCTTAAGCCTGAAGGCTTGTGAGACGAGTGTGACCACAGCTGCACTCTTCCAGCCAGACAGTCTGCTCTCGTTTGTATAGTTGGAGCTAATTCAAGGGTTGGGAATGTGTCTGCCAAATGTAAGTAGAGAAGGAGATGGAGGTGGGGAGTAGGGCAGGGGCTGTGAATCTAGGAGGCTCTGGGAAGTGGTGAGCGATGTGACATTGCAGATGGTTCCCCACTACAGAGGATGAGAGGGCAATCTTACCAAGGGCATTGAGGGTGTCCATGGGCATCTAGGCAGGGGGCTCTGGGACCCCACTGGTGGTGTGGATTCCCTCCTGGGGGAGTGCACTGGTTTGAAGTCCTCCCTGGTGTCCTGCAGACTCTAATCTGTGTCCTGCCTGTGCTGTTTCCAGCTGGGCAGTGGTAGGCAAATGCATTCCCCCTGCTGGAGCCTGCTCGGTATCAGGCCGTGGCAGTTAGGTAGGACTTGCTGAATGCCATTTTCTGTAACCTGCTGTGGGCTGTCTGGAAAGAAAAGGGGACTGCTAACATTGGAATCCTTTAAGTTTTCTCTTTTTTTTCATTTTTTTTTTTTTTTTTTTGTCGGTCGTGCAGCTTGAACTCTGGGCCTATGCAATGTCCCAAAGCTCTTCAGCTCAAGGCAAGCACTCTACCACTTGAGCTACAGCGCCACTTCCGGTTTTCTGGTGGTTTATTGGAGATAGGAGTCTCACGGTCTTTCCTGCCTGGGCTGGCTTTGAACAGCGATACTCGTGTCTCAGCCTCCTAAGTAGCTAGGATTACAGGCGTGAGCCACCAGCACCCGGCTTGGAACCCTTTAAGTTTTATTGGGACAAATGAAATGTCACCTTTTAGAGGGTTTTTTTCTTAAAGATGGCAATTTCTACTAACAACTGGGATTATTGGTCAAATTAGACGGACCATTTCAGCCAACAATAAATGACATTCAAAGTATCACAAGCAGAGTTTCCAAGCCAGATGGTCTCCTGCTATGAACGTCGTGCCTTGATTATTTTTATGCGGCAGCTGTTGATTCTCCTCTGACTCTCTCTAGTGTGACCACCACAGTTGAGTGAAGGGTTAAAATACTTGAGGCAGTGACCATTTGTTGCTTGTTTCAGAGCAGAGCAACACGTGGTGCTAAACCACCTGGTTGTGTGCCTTTATAAGACCTGTAAATCCTTAGCTCAGGGCTCTCCTCTTGGGCTCCACTGTATCACAGTGTAGGACAAGGCCCCAGCTGCAGCCTGTTTAAATAAAACAGCTCTAGAGTCTGACTATCAGTGGTCTTCTTGGTGGGGGTCCTGCGACCAAGGCATAACGTTGAGGATGTCATGGGGAGAAGAGGTTATGACCTCACCATCCCTAGCCTGCCACCTGTGAGTAGAGAGGATTCTCAGCACCTGCACTGGACTCTGGTAGATTCAGAAACCCAAGATGCCTCCAGGATCCTTTCTCTGCAACATGAAACGGGGGCCAGATGTGATGGGCCATCCTGGCTGGCCCCAGGGATAGGAGAGTAGGCCCCTTGAGCCTGGTCTTCAGCTCATGGCAACCTCATTCACTCCTGAGTGGGGAATTGAGAGCCACAAAGCTGGTCAGCCACTGACCAGAGATCTTTGTGAAGATAGGCATCCCAGAGGCCCCGGAATCCAGCGAGTACTCCATGGATCATATCATCGGAGCCCAAACAGTTATGTTTGGTGGCACCAGGAGGGTGGGAAGAGGGAGGAGGGGGAACTGTGAGAGAGCTACATCAGGCTTTGTCCGTCCACCTGGATGCTTACCTGGATGCGATGGGATTTTATGTAGTATTTTTGTAGACAGATGCTTATTTATTTATCCAACAGAGTTACGGTGTGTGCCAGGCTCTGGAGGGGTCAAAGACAATGAGAGTTTCCAGTGCTAGTTCCACAGCACATAAAGAAACCTTGGTTTGAGCTGGATCCCGGTGCTTCATGCCTGTCATCTTAGCTACATAGGAGGCTGTGATGGGAGGATCGATGCTTGAGGCTCAGGCAGGAAAACCTGTAAGACTCTTATCTCCAACTAACTACCAAAAAGAAAACACCAGAAGTGGATGTGTGGTTCAAGCCATAGTCTGTTGGCCTTGAGTAAAAAGGCTCAGGGACAGCACTTGGGCTCCGAGTTCAAGGCCCAGGAGTGAGAGAAAGGAAGAAAAAAAGAGAAAGAGGAGGGAAGGCTGGATGGAGAAAAAGAGGAAAGGAAGGAAGAAGGGAGAACATGTGAGCCTTGGTTTGGAGTCCCAGGATCAAGGGAGCCAACCATTCACAATCTATGTGTGGACAATTTCAGAGCCTAAAGCCAGTTTGTAGGACGAAGCTACTGACACCTCAGCAACTTGCTGACATCTAGGAGCTGTGTGGTAGCCCACTGCAGAAGGAAGCAGCCTCAGGTAGGCACTAGGACTCAGGGCGGGTCACCAGGTTTCAATCATCCCTGGCGCCAATGACTTTATTTTCTGGTCAGATAAGAACAAGCTATCCAACAGCTAAGGAGGTAGTGGTGTGAGGGAGTGTCGGGGGGGGGGGGGCAAGGGATAAGCAGGAAAATGAAGAGGGAGGACAATCACAGGTCAGGAGTGTCAGGACATTGGAGACATGACTTCGCCTGACAACCTAGACCAAAAGTGATAGAACCTTTGACCCAGCCACACTGCTATTAAGAGTCCTGACACATTGGATTCACCATTGACTACCTGGCTATCGCCCACTGAAGGATGCCTGTGCAGTACATCCTTGGCGACTGGGACTCTCCAGGGCTCAATCTGAAGTTGACACCTCCTACCCCGTTCTTTCCTCCACCAGAGACAGAAGTAAGCTCTTCACTAGCACAGGGCAGCCAGGGAATGAGGGTGGGAGTAAGGACCCTTGTTGCCCCAGACTTCCTCTAGGCGGCGCAATGGCCCCGTGAATGCCATTCTCAGAGGCAGAGATGGGTCTCTTTGCTGGCTCAGCCTTTAGCCTAGATGGCAGATCTGGGATTCAGAGAGGGCAAACTGAAGGTGGGGAAGATTTGTGTAGAGGCTGGTGGGAAAACCAGAGGCACTGGTCTGTGAGCAGGGTTATTTCTTTGAGGATACTCAGAACCCAGGAAAATTCCTGGGATAGATCAGCCCTTTTCTGCTTCGTGAGAGAGAGGGACCTGGAGCCCTAGTGTCTGCGTCCCATGTCCGAGAAATCCTTTCATTCCCACATCCTGTGGTTGGATAACTACACCTTACTTCCTTACTAGTGTAGAGGCAGGACAGTGAGAGATCTTGAGTCTTTGATAAGGTCAGGGGATACTGAATATGCGATTGTACTTGAACATCCTAACTTGCTGCATGGGAAGTTCCATCTAGGATTACCATGATGTAGGACATAGAATCAAGAGAATCAGAGCAGGATGGGGTCTGTTCTGGGAGTCTTGAGTATTATGTGTGAGCTTTCAGCTCCTGTATGCCCACCCGTTTCCCTTTCTTGGGTGCATCTTTGCTAGAAAAAGCTTGAAACTAGGGACTGGGTCCTATCCCTTGTCATTTATACTCAAAGCTAGCACTCTACTATTTGAGCCACAGCTCCACTTCCAACTTGTTTGGGTGTTTATAATTGGAGATAAAGAGTTCTCATGGACTTTGTTGCCAAGGGTGGCATCCAACTGCAGTCTTCAGATCTCAGTCTCCTGAGAGGATAGGATGACAGGCAAGGAAAAGTATCATTGGCCGGGTGGTACTAGCTCATGACTGTCTTCCTAGGTAATCAGGAGGTGAGATGTGAGGATCAGGGGTCAAAGCCAGCCTGGGAGAAAAAGCCCTGAAGCTCTTATCTCCAACGAACCACCAGAAAAGCACAAGTGGTGTTGTGTTGTGACTTAAGTAGTAGAGTGCTCACCTTGCGCTGAAATGCTCAGGGACAGCACCCAGGCCTAGGGTTCAAGCCCCACAACTGAAAAATGAAAGAAAGTAAAACACATTTGCCTGCAAAGAATGGTCCAGGTGTGGGAGGGAGGAAGAAGGGGGTGCTGTGGTTGGGAGACCAGGTATTCGCCCCACTGTACAGACATTTCTAAGAACTCCCCAAGTTTATCCCAGCTTGAAGGCACAGCTTCTAGAGGACGTGGCTTGTGGCAGGCAGGGAGTGGGCGAATGGGTGCAGGGGTGGGATAGCTGTGTCTGTATTCTCTCCAATAAAGGATGGATTTGGATGCTTGGTGACAAAGTCTGAAGTGAAGTGTTGCAAGGAGTTTGTGGCCTTATGAGATGGTTTTCCTCTGGGTATGTAAAGGTGGCTGAAACCGGAAGTCGCCAGTGGCTCACAACTGTCATCCTAGCTACTCAGAAGGCTGAGATGTGAAGACCATTGTTCAGAGCCAGCTTGGGCAGAAAAGTTTGTGAGACTTGATGTCCAATGGACCACCAGAGAACAGGAAGTGGTGCTGTGGCTTAAGTGAGAGAGTGCTCACCTTCAGCTGAAAATCTGAGGGACAGTGACCTGGCCCATAGTTCAAACCCCATGAGCAACAACAAAAAAAGAGGTGGCTAAGTTTTCTGCATAGCAGTGTGTACGGTATGAAATGTCATGCTGGTCTATGAGACGTTCCAGATATGTGAGAGGCTCAATGTTTTGTCTACAGTGGGTCTGAGGTCAATAGTGCCACCTTCTTTGGGATTGGATGTGATCCTAATGAAATGAGTTCATGGTTCTGTCCTCAGGGACTGCTGAAGCCTTGGGCTGTCCATGTGTGTGTGTGTGTGTGTGTGTGTGTTTGTGTGTGTGTGTGTGTGTATGTGTTTGTCGTGTGTCTGTGTCTGTGTCTATCTGTTTGTATTTAGAAGAACTGGGCCTTGAACTCAGGGCATAGGTGTTCTTCCTGACCTTCTGAACTCAAAGCTAGTGCTCTGACACTTGAGCCACAGGTCCATCTCTATCTATTTGGTAGTTCACTGAGGTAAAAGCCTCAGAGCCTTTCCTGCATGGGCTGGCATTGAACTGTAATCATCCACAACCTCCTGAGTTGCTAGGATGACAGACATGAACCACCTGTGCCGGATTTGTGTGTGTGTGTGTGTGTGTGTTTGTGTGTGTGTGTGTGTGTAGAAGTGGGTTGTATCAAGGAGCTCTGGACCCTTCGGGTAATATCTAACTGCTATCTTTGGGGGAGGGGTGCATGGATGTTGTGTCTTAGGTTTTGGGGTTTGGATGGGTGAAAGGCATAAATTATAAGACCAAGGGATCGGTGTTCCCTGGAGCTGTCTACTCCCTTGTCCCTGGTTGGTGGCAGAGGGAGCTTGGGAGGACCTGGGGGTGCGGCCCGCAGGGGGTGGCTCCCCAGGGGGACAGAGAGCATGGCCAGCACTTAGTAAGGATACCAGCTCTGTTTGCATGGAGTGCACTGGATGGATCAGATTCTGGGTCTTCTCATCATGAGGTCTCATGGGTGAGGCCAACTCTATTTTAAATCTTGACCTATGATCTTCAGATCTCAGCCTACTGAGTATCTAGGATTATAGGCATGAGCCTCTGGCAATGGGCCTTCTATTCATTTTGGTATAGTAGGGTTTCAACTCAAGGCCTTAGGCTTGCCAGTCAGGTACTCTACCATGAAAGCCAAGCCTTTCTGTCTTGGGCATTTCCGAGATAGAGAGTCAATATATGATCAGGCTGGGCTGGATCAAGAGCTTCCTGTGACAAGTGTGGGCCACCATGACTGGTTCTCTGTATTGGGATGCTAGACAGGTAATGCCACGTTTAGTCATAGGTTTAGATGGATTGTCCCAAACTCTTAGTACATAGCAGCTGATTCTTGACCACAGGTGAAGCACTGTACCTTGACCGTCAGACCTAAGGATCCTCCTGGGACAGTTGCGAGGAAACAAGGGATCAATATGGGGAGATCCCTGGGGCAGGGCCAGGCATAGAAGGAGTGGTTGCCAGATATGGTTCTTGGAAATTCTGTGAGCATATGACAGGAAGATACCCTGCAAGGGCTCAGATGGGGCCTGTTATTTATCACGCAAAAGGTATGGGATTATGAAACAAAACATGGCTCTCTTTCATCCTTACCCTATCTGCATGTGGAAGGGGATCCTTCACTGTTCAGTTTTTCAGCTGGATAAAATGAGGCACGAAGAAGCTGGGTGACCTATTATGACCCCCAGCTTACAGGAAGCTCAGCCTGAGTTCTCTGCCATGCTCCCCATGACAATAGCTGCTATTCCACTTGTTGTGGTGGAAAGTCCACTTCTTGTCAGTTCAGGGGCTTGAATTCTAGTCCTGGGTGCTGTCTTCAAGCTCTTCAGTTCAAGGCAGGCGCTCTACCACTTGAGCCAACAGCACCACTTCTGGATTTCTGATGGTTCTTTGGAGATAAGAGTCTCACAGACCATTCCTGCCTGCGCTGGCTAAAAACCATGATCCTCATATCTCAGCTTCCTCTATAGCATTATGCTGTGCCACTGGCATCAGGCCTAAGTCCAATTCTGACTCTCTCTCTCTCTCTCTCTCTCTCTCTCTCTCTTTCTTTCTTTCTGTCTTTCTTTCCTTCTTTCTTTCTCCCTTCCTTCCTTCCTTCCTTCCTTCCTTCCTTCCTTCCTTCCTTCCTTCCTTCCTTCCTTCCTTCCTTCCTTCCTTCCTTCCTTCCTTTCTTTTCTTTCTTTCTTTCTTTCTTTCTTTCTTTCTTTCTTTCTTTCTTTCTTTCTTTCTGTCTTTCTGTCTTCCTCTCTCTCTCTCTCCTCTCTCTCTCTCTCTCTCTCTCTCTCTCTCTCTCTCTCTCTCTCTATTTCAGGAACTGTTTGAATGGGTCCTGGAGGAGGTGGCTCAGCGTCTCCATGTGGCTGGGACCCACGGTAACCCTCTTATTCTTGAGGTGGGCTGTGGGTCAGGAGCTGTGTTGCTCAGCCTGTTGAAATAGCTCCATGAGATAAGTCCCTCTGTGCCCGGCTAGAACATGAAGGTTATTCATTGTCCATCCATCCTCTGAGTACTTCCCCACTACCTTCTGCTAAGACAGTTAAAGGAAAGTGGATGAGAAGGCATCGTGTTGTCCAACCGCCCAGCACCATCCTGGGCCTCTGATCCTCACCACAATCTAGCTGGCCAGACCCTGGTTATAAGAAAATGAATTCACTCTATGTCTACTTTGCTTTGCTGGGGTGTGTCATTTCAGGGAGGGTGGGTGTTGTGCAGAGGAAAGACTCCAGACCTGACCTTTGTTCTTATGACAGAGCCAAGTCATTGTTGTGGATAAGGAAGTAGCTGCCATCAAACTGATCAGGAACAATGCTCAAAGGTAAGTAGGCAGGCTGTTGAAGTATCAAACCCACCCATGATTACTTCCCACTCACAACAAGAGGGGTGTAGTGCAGGTGGCTGGCACTGGCCCGAGAGGAATATAAATGGATGATGGCCATCAGGTACTGGGTCTCCCACCCCATCATCCTGGCTATTCGGGAGGTTGAGGTCTGATGGTCAATACTAAGGGCCAGCACAGGCAGCAAAGTCTGTGATATTCTTATCTCCCAAAAACCACCTCCCCCCACCAGAAAAAAATCTAGATATGGTGCTGTGGCTCAAGTGGTAGTGCCTCAGCCTTGAATGAAACAAGCTCAGGGATGACACTGAAGCCCTAAATCCAAGCCCTGGGACTCACAAAAAAATAATAAAATAAATGAATAGCGGGCACCTGTTACCTTACTACCAAAACGAATTGATTCAGTCTTCTCTCTGGTACTTGTAGCCAAAAGTAAGGGGCTTCCTTTGATGCTCCTCTAAACCTTCCTTCTCTGCATTAGCTCAACAGGCTTCAGTTTCAGGATAGAATTCAGATCATTCCACTCAATGTTACCTTATGTACCCTCCCCTCACCAACTTCCTTGGGGTGAAGATCCTGGATATAGTCACCACTGGGAGGATGAGCCACTGCAGAGATGGGGGTAGGTATCCCCGAAACTCACACACACACACACACACACACACACACTGACCTAGGCCAACTCAGACTAGCCTTCTCCAAAGGCACCTTATCTCCTTGTATTAACTGACCTAGCAGAGAAAATTGATCCCTTGTAAATTCACTATTTTAACTAGGGCTTGCTTGTTGGCACGAGATAAATAAAGAAAGGGTCTGGTACCCATCACCTCTGGCTCAGGTTCACGTCTGACACACCTACTTAGGAGGGAAAGATCTGAGCATCAAAGATCGAAGCCAGACATAAGCTGGAAAGCCAGTTAGAATCCACTCTCCATGGAACCACCAAAAAGTTAGAAGTGGAGCTGTGTGATAGAGCACCAGCCTTGAGCATGAAAACTCAGAGAGACCACTCCCAGAACATGAGTTCAAGCCCACACACAAAAATGGTCCCATCTTGTCGCCCCCCAGACTGCCTGAACCTTGAGTGCACTCTCACAGAGTGTAATACAGCACTGGTCGTGGGTAGTGTATCAGAACCTTCAGAAATTGGGTGTTGGAAGCCAGGCCTACTCATTCATGTACTCTTAACCCACACCAGCCGGAATGCAGAGCGTGACAAAGCAGGCAGCCTGCAGAGCGGACAAGATCTTGCTCTGCCAGGGCGATTGGAGTGGGCTTTTTAGAGGCAGCACTTGAAAGGGGGTCTTGCTTAGCAAGAGGATCTGACAGGAAGCACAGAGAGCAAAGATATTGTAGATATATTACAACATAGTTGAGCATGTTTATTTCCAGCCAGGGCTGCTGGTGAGAAACTCAATACTGCTGTGCAAGACTATCCCGAGACAGGCCTGAGGGTTCATAGAAGAACAGCTATCCAGGGTTGGGATTATGTCTTTGCAGTAGTGGGCTTGCCTACCACACAGGAAACCGTGGGTTCGATTCCTCGGTCCCATCATACACAGAAAAAGCCAGAAGTGGCACCATGGCTCAGGTGGAAGAACGCTTTGCCTTGGGCAGAAGAAGCTCCTAGACAGCACCCAGGCCTTGAGGTCAAGCTCCAGGACTGTGAAAATAAAATAGCACTCCGATGGACATTGGTGACAGGTGGTTGGCTATGCCCTGTAGATCTTAGTAGATCCATCCATGCTTAGTGTCTCCTTCTTTGACAGAGGGGAGCTGGACATTCCTTCTGCCCTGGACACCCCTGGAGGTGGTTATCAACAACCCTCCCAACATCTTCCACCAGGACATGGAGTAGCTGAGCCCAGAAATCCACAGGTACAGCTTGGATGGGGCGGGGGCATACAGGGCAGCCCCCAGAAGTCCTAGTGGGTCTGACCTGCCCCAGAGGACCAGTCCATCCAGAGGAGGTGGATGGGAGCTTAGAGAGGGGTAGAGATGTGGAGGGAGCTCTTCAATGCCCATGGCCCAAACCAGAAACCAAACTTCTCTTTGCTTTCTGTGAGGGAGATAGAGGAGTGTCTAGGTGGTAGTGTACAGAAGAGGACTAAATGGAAATCCTAAAGAACGAATCACTGTAAGCCATGTGCTGGTGGCTCACGCCTGTCATCCTGGCTACTCGGGTGGCTGAGATCCAGAGGATCTCGTTTCCCAGCCCAGGCAGGAAATTCCTATGAGAATGTCATCCCTAATCTCCAAACAGAAATGGCGCCATGGCTCAAAAGGTACAGAACTGGCCTTGAGCAAAAATCATCATCAGGGAGAGTTCCCAAGCACTGAGTTCAAGCCCCTCAACAAAAACAACAACCAAAAAACCCCAGAAAGACACCCCTTGCCTGCAAGTGATGGTGAAGTAATGGGGGGTACTGTGGTTAGGAGACCAGATGCCAGCCTAAGTGTACAGAAATTTCTAAAAACTCTCCAGTTTGCCCCAGTGTGAAGTCACAGCAGCGTGGGCGTTGCCTTACCAACTACTCCAGAGCTCCTGGCCTGTCTTAGGCATGGAGTGGGCTAATGGGAGCAGGGATGGGAGGGTATTGTCAAATTATATTCTCTCCATCCATGGAAATATAGTTTTGGATGCTGGTGTCAAAGTCTGAAGTGAAGGGTTGCATGAGGTTTGTAGCCTGACAAGTTGGGTTTCACCTGGCTATAAGAAGGTAACTGAAGCCGGGTGCTGCCATTGGCTCACAGCTGTCATCCTAGCAACTCAGGAGGCTGAGATCTGAGGCTTGCAGTTCAAAGCCAGCTTGAGTAAGAAAGTCTGTGAGATTTTATCTCCAATGAACCACCAGAAAACCGGAGGTGGTGCTGTGGCTCCAGTGGTAGAGCGCACACTTTCAGCTGAAGATCTGAGGGACTGAGTGCAGGCCCATAGTTCAAACCCCATGACCGACAACCAAAAATAAGGTGGATGAGTTTTCTGCATAGAGTTGTGTACAGTAGGAAATGCCATGATGTGTTATGAGCCATTCCAAACGTGTGAGAGGCTGAGATTTGTCTACAGTTGGTGCGAAGATGGTAGTGCCATCTTCTTGGGGTTTGGGATGTTCTGGTGCTCAGGGATTGATAAGGCCTTGGGCTACCCCTGTGTGTGTGTGTGTGTGTGTGTGTGTGTGTGTGTGTGTGTGTTTCCCTCATCTTTCTCTGTCCCATTCCTGGGTGCCTGTCTTCCTCTTCCTGACCTCGGATGATGCCCCTCTTCCATTACAACCTTGCCTTTAGCCCCCTTTCAGGGTCTACAATGAGTCCTAAGTTGCCAGAAACCTGCATAGTCCAGCTTTTCATTGGGGCCCAAGTCTGGCTGTCCATATCTTTGGCCACCTCCAAGGGATTCTGAGTCAGCAGGGCTGGCTGGTGTAGGTTCTCCCTTACCTCTAGAAGGGTGGGGTTCAGTCATGTGATGTCTTGTCCTTTTCCTTAGCTGGGCCTTTGGCTGAATGTTCCTCCCAGCAGGCTGGCAGTGGAGTGAGGGAAGGGTGGTTGCTAGTGGCTCTGACCAACTCCTGTAAATCATAATTTCATCACTTCTTCTGGCACCATATGAGCACAGGTATTTGCTTATAATACCTCCACATAGTTTAGACGTCAATGCCATGTACTCTTCTGCCAAAAATGCAAGGACATCCTTTGTAATTCTCCTTGCATTTTCACTGTTCTTCTCTCTACTCTCCCATGCTAAGTCCTGTGATGATCATGTTGATTTTCTCCCCTGTTACATTCATCATTGCATCTTGGCAAATACTGGTATGCATTACTGTAATTCTGTCCATTCTCCTTGTGCTTTGTCTTGTACCCCTCTCACCGCGGAGGGTCAGAGGTTGGGGATATTTTCTTCACTCTTTAGCTCAGACATCTATCTTTACTTTCTAACAATACATTCATTGAATTCTTTCTGTAAAGTCTAATGTCTTGAAAATGATTACTGCATTTTCATGGCTTTGCTATTTGGCATTAGGGAAGAACATAGGTCAGTAAATATAACTTAGGTAAAAGAAGATTGCAATCATGCCTCCATAGATGTTGTTAATTGGATAATGTTTACTTCAAGGTCTATCTGCCTGCTTCCTTTTCACTGTTTATTTTTCAATGTAGCCTTTTCTTCTGGAAAGTATTTATGGACCTAGTGAAGATCAACCCTTGCTGTACTTAGTCATTAATTTTATTCCAACATCATTTCACAGATCTTTCTGAGTTTCTTCAGGGTCTGTATAGTAATGCTTCATATTCTTAGATATGTTTTTAATATCGATGCATCCGATGATAAAGACACATTGCTTAAGTCACCATTTTGTTGATTGAAAAGAAACCATGCTGCAATCTCACTATATCGCAATTTTCTGGTTTTAAATTCTTTTAGATTAGAATTGATGCTGGAGAATGAACATTCTGTGTACAATTTTATATTTTCCTAATTTTTTAGTATACTTTCCAATATTGTATAAAGTTAAAACATTACTACTTACTTAGTTTTAGGATGTCTAAAATGGTTAGAGTAAAAGTTCTATTCATTCACAATTTTAAGACAATATTGTCCATTATGACCAAGTGAGATATTGTAAACAGTTTATTTTTGGTACTTAATGGTGGTGCTGGGGAATCAAGTTCTTAGCTTCATGTGTCTTAGTCTACTGTGTGCCTCTGACCATGATGTAACCTATTGTTTTATTTTCAATCAACTGGAATAAAGAAAAATTTCCCGAGGAAGGAATTAGCACTTGGTTACTTTCTCCTGTATCTCTCACACACATAATAGTAATATAATTCTACACTGACAGAAAATGGTGTTCTTATACTGTATTTATTAGTAGTAACTTCTTATTTATTGTAGCCCCACTCTTCACTAAGTCTTGCCCATTTGCTATCTGTCCTTTCCATAAAACTTGCCTAGATCAACTGGAAACCCACTTCTAGTCAGCCTCCTCCTTAAAAAGCTCAACCTTAACTACCCTACCCCCTGGTAGCAGTGCTAAAAACTTTCAAAGGCCTGACTGCAACCAGACTCCTTCCTGATAGCCATCCTCTGCTTTAGGGAAATCCCTCTTCTACTCCACACCTTCCTGGAATCCCTGCTCTGCACCATCAGAAACCAGGTCACATCAGTATCTCCTTCTATTTCCCACCTTGCTGCAATAGAACCCCGCCTACACCAGGCTCCTCCCTCAAATCCCCACCTCATCCACCAGATGAAGTCTGCCCCTAACTAATCTAGTCCCTCATAGTCGAATTGCTCCCATATCCTAGTACTCCAGAACTCCTCCCTTCCCTTTTATACCCCACCCCCAACTAGACTTCTCACTCCAGTGCCCCCCCCCGGTTTCATCAGAAACTCTGCCTATAACTAGCCTACTTGTAAGAGGCCTAACCTCTCAAACACAGCCCTTAACCTACCTCTTCCCACAAAGCCCATCATGCTATACCAAAAACCCTTCACCTTCCTATAACTGCCCTTGAAGCCCTGACTTCTTGACCAGAAGCTTCTTACACAGCCCATCTCCTGCCTGGAAAGACAGCCCTGCTCCACCACAAGCCTCTCTATTTCCCACATCTACGCGCTCAATGGCCTGCCTTGCTCTCCAGATAAACCTGCCCCCTATTGGCTCCTCCCTCAGTTCCAAATCCTACTCCACCAGATACCCTGCCCACAATTATCCTACCCATTTTTAGCTCTTCCACTCCTTCTCAAAGCACCTCCTCCAACTAGCCCCATGGCTCTAAACCCTGCCCTGCTCCTGAAAAACCCCACTAGAACACTCCCACCACTCTATGCCATTTCTGGACACCCACATTGCTCCACTGGAAACCACTGTTCCAGTTGGGCTCCTTCTGGAAGCCTAGAAAACCCCCACCACACTCTCCCATCTCTGGACACCCACATTGCTTCACTGGAAACCACTGAACCAGTTGGCCTCCCTTTGGAAGCCTCACTAGACTCAACTGTAAATCCCAGTCCCTCCATAGTCCCTTTTGGAAGGTTGTTTTGCCCTGCTGGAAATCCTGTCCATAGTCCATGTCCTGCCTTACAACACTGAAATACCATCCAACCTTACTCCTCTTTTCGAAGTGGTGACTGGCTACAACAGAAACCCCATCCTAACTAGTTTAGTGCACTGTATCTTATCACTGCTCTCACAAAGCCCTGGTCCTGATAAACGCCTCCATACATTGTGACTACATCCTGCTCTGCTGGAAACCCCACCTCCACTCTAATACACTTCCCGAAGGCCTGCCATTCTCCGTGAGAAACCACACCCCTTACTAGCCTATGTCTTCCTAGTACCACCTTGCCCTCTCAAAGCCACACCCTGAAAAGCCACTCCCTCATAGCTTCTCATTCCTGCTCCAGAATCCCCACCTTCTGTCAACCTCTGGCCTCCCTTCCCTGCCCTGATTTATTAGAAACCTCACCCTACATATCCCACAAGGGCTCATAGTGTTCCACCAGATCCCCTCCTCTAAGTAATCTCTTCCTTTGTAGCCTTGTTCTTCCTTTTCAAAGCCCTGCCCCAAACAGCCTCCTCTCCCATGACCCCACCTTCTTCCAATGAAAACCTGTCCACCGGCCAGACTCCATCCTAAATCCCACCTTCTCCGTAAGAAACCACTTCCCTAACAAATCTAGTCCTTCCTGTTCCCTTCCTGATGTCTCAAAGCCCTACACAGACTGGCCTTCACCCTGAATGCCCTGTCCTGTTCCACCTTACAGGCTGTGCCAATACCAACTCCTCCCTTAAACCAGACAGAGCTCCACCAGAAACCCCATACCACCTCTTCCATGAAGGTCTCATCTAGTAACTTTTATTACAAATGTGATTTTGAACATATCTGGGGAGATAAAAGTTCCAGCCTCCAGCTGGGCTCAATCACAGAGAAGGATTTGTGCCTGTCTTTGACTTTTCAGCTAGTCCTGACAATGTAAAGTGCTCTTGTGTAAAACTGAATAAAAATCTGGCCAGTTTAATTTCAGGTGAATACCGCCCCCAGCCTTCCTCAAACAGAAGGGATTCAAAAGACCAATTTTTGAAATACCTTGCTAAATAAGCAAGCCCTGAGAAAATGAAGCTCAACAAAGTTACTTAGATTAAAATAAATACTGTATTAAATTTTTCTTTCAAAATTTTAAAATGTATATATAACTGATTTTGAATTTTTGTGTGCTTAAAAATTTCAGTGTGTTTTGTATGTTTTGTGAACATTTTCATGATAGAAATTGTCAGCATGCTGTAACAATTGGCTGACTTTAAGTTTGAAGTTACAAAGGTTATGAGATTTGATCATTACTAAAAAAATTTTAAAGCATTTTCACATTGTTTGAAATGGTTTTTTATGGATTCTTTAACTTAAAAAATAGAAAATCTGGTGTTTTAGAATGCATAAGGCTGTTTACACTGTAATCAAGATTTATGGCTTAACAAAAAGGAGAAATTTAGGAGTGAAGGGTGAACAGGCAGAAGTGCAGTTCAGCTGGTCATGCATGGTGGAACAGGCCCTGGGAAGAGTCCACACACGGTGAAAGAGGGCAAGCTGGCAAAGATGCAGTTCAACTAACCCTAAAGAGTCGGATTGGGTGTGTGCCAATTCCACAGGAAGGGACAAGTGGCCCATATTTATTCTGCCCCATTACCCTGCAGATAAACACTGGAAACATGATGGTAAAAATGAGTGATGTGAAGATCTGATTAACATTGCTAAAATTACCTCTTGGATCTGTTAAAATTAAAATTAAGAAGGCCTTAAAAAGAGGGTTAAAAAGTTTATTTGTATAATGTGGTTTGCTCTCAATGATATTCTGTCATTGAATATGTTATTTTTAATGCAAAAAGGTGTTAAGTCTAGCTTCTTGGTACAGTGATGGTGATTTTAATTTTTGTATTAAGAAAAAAATGTTATTTGAGCTTAAAAATTTCATGTGTATCTGATTTAAAACAAGCAGCCAAAAGGAAATGAGCGACACCTAGCCTCGAGAGTTTAAGGGGTTTTTCAAAATGCAACTAAAAACTAAAGTATAGAATATTAAAACAGAGATAAATAGAAGGCTTACAAATTAGGAATGGATTTCTGTATATAAAGTTTAAAAGTAAAATTGTTCTAAACATTTGTGTCAAAGTACAAAAAGGAAAAATTAGAATTACCAAAGTTATTGCTTAATTCCTATTTCAGTTTAGTCTCAGAGGTTTTATTTTCTGTAACAGTTCCCAGCAGATCCACAATAATGAGTGAGGATTCTTGTAAGTTTGTCAGATGTAACTTTGGCTCTTAATAAGTTTCAGGTAAGAATATGCTTAAAACCTACTTCTATGTTGACTGCCTTGTTGCTTTTAATTGGAGTAAAATGGCCTTTTATGAGACTCATTGATCTGAAAATTGGTTCTAATCCAGCCTGTGCAGATAAAGGTCTCTGTGAGAATGTCACCTCTACTCAGCCAGCAGAAGTCAGAAAGAGCAAGCAGACCTGCTTTTGGATTCAGTGTGGCAGAGTGCTAGCCTTGAGCTGTAGAACTGAGGGACAGCACTCAGGCCCCAAGTTCAAGTCCAGCAACCAACTAAGGGAATTGCCAATGAGGCATTGTTCCCAGTGTGGAGAAGACACTCCTTGGACGAAAGTAATGGAGGAGCATCCAGAGACCGTAAGCCAATGCTTAGATGGCACAAATAATGTAAGATCCTTGAGTCATTTGTGCATGGCCCTTCAAAAATTAGTCAGAGCCAGGAGGTCATGGGAAGATAGTTTGTAAGCATGCCTAATGTCTATGACTGTAAGGGACAGGAACTTGTCAGTCATCTGTGATAGTAGTAAAAAGCTAAGGTTGTAAAATGTGGAGGATAGTTTAAATCCCAACCCCTGTATGTGCCAAAAGCTCTAATTGGCAGTAACTTTTGAGCTGACACCAGCTACATGAAATTCATCTGCTCAGGAAAAGTTTGTAAACCTGAGAGTGTGTTTCTATTGATATCTGTCTGAAGGCCTACATAGGTATCTCAGACATTGTTAGGATTACTAGAGATCACGTTCCTAAGCCATCCATAAAGATCCTTTTGCAAACCAGAAGGCTAAATAAGCTCCACTGCTGTAGCCAGAAAAATGGTCTGTGCATTTGTCAAAAGTTAAAATATTGTTCTTAATGATATCTAACCCTCGTAACCTCTTTGTAAAATAGGCTAAGTTTATAGGTTCCTGGCAAGGTAGGATCAACACTCTTGAGTCAGCTTGAAGAAGTGACAGAAGATGAATCTTTGCCCATCATCCCCTTTTAAGAACAAGGGAAAATATTCACTTTTTTTAAAATGTGGCAAAAATAGACAGAAGGAAAAGGCATGGGTAATAATAGTACAGGCCTGAGCCCTGTATATATATCTGCATAGAAAATCTTAGCCTTATTAAAAGAACTATTTGTTTAAGAAGTTGTCATCTTGGTAAATTGTCCTGGGCTATTGTATAAATTTTCTTAAAAACTAGTGGGGTCACAGCCTGCCAAGTGTATACAATGTATCCTTACCAGTCTATGTAGGAATTTACAGTGCAGCACGAGGTGTGACAGTCCCTTGGAACCACTGAGAGAATCTGTTGCTGCTGCTGCACATACTAATGGGTAAACTTCAACAACAGCCTGACAGTTACCTCGAGGAAATCTACATCATCACCCAGACCACCTCCACCTTGGTAAAAGTAGACTACACTCCTGCCTGATTCCATCACCTGAAAATGCTTCCCGGTTGAAAGCTGCTACAACTAAGATCTTGTGGGACATTCTCTTGGTAATATGCAGTAACCCTCTATACTCCCACAGTAGATATTGGGAACGAGGATATCACTGGCTTGCCTTAGGCACTTCAGGGTCACAGCCTAGACTGGTTCTGGTATGATAATAACCTGCTTCCTTCTGGGTGTGTTTTAAAGATAAAGGAGAGATTTTTTTTTAATCAATGGAGTTAGTATGAAGAATGAGACCCAGCCCTAATCTTAGCCTTAAAATCTAGCAAGCTTAGGCTGGGAAGGTGGCTCAGTGGTAGAACGCTTGCCTTGCATGCCTCAGGCCCTTGGTTCGATTCCTCAGCACCACATAAGCAAAAACAAAAAAGCCGGAACTGTCGCTGTGACTCAAGTGGTAGAGCACTAGCCTTGAGCTAAAGAGCTGAGGGACAGTGCCCAGGCCCAGAGTTGAGGCCCCACAACCGGACACTCCCCCAAAAATCTAGCATGCTTTTCATCCCAATGGTGCCTTGAGGCTTTCTGAGATAACTTGGTTCCACAAGTCAAAGGAAAAATGGGCAGTTTTAAACTCTCACCACAAAGAAGCTCAAGGAATTGTAAAGAAGATGAGGGTAGTACAGAAAGCCTTAGGAAAGGAACTGGGGGAAAATTGGTATCCCCTGGATAAGAAAGGATTTAAAAAGTAAGGATTGTCTTAAAATGTTTGTAAAGAAGACAAACCTCAGAAAGTTTAAGTATGTAACAAATGGTATGAGTATGTCTTAAAATTGGAGCTTATGAGTACAGCTGATATAAAATTAAGTTAGCTGTTATATACAGAGTCAAGATTGCTAGAAGAAAATGTCAGGGTCTTTGGTACTGTTAATTTTGTTACTCACAATCGGACCTTGTAGACTGGTGTCCTTTGTGAAAGAGAGGATCAGCACAGTCCATCTATTAGCTCTGAGATCCCAATACCAAACTGTAAATATAGAAGACTGTGCCAATTAGGGGAACATGATTGGACCATGATGCTTTACAAGAGGAGGGAATGAAGAGCCAAAGTAACTCCAACTTGAGATTAACCCCACCATCTGGTGCTAGGCTGCCCCCAGAATAACCCCAAGAGAGAGAAAACAAACACAGGTTGCCACCAACCGTGCCCACCCTTAAGAAAGCAGAACAGTTGGCCAAGTATTTGAGGAACAGAACATACCAACAGTTCAGAAAAAGGGCAGTATGTTTAGTGTGGACTCAAACCAATCATGTAAATGCTTGTGTGGAAATTCCCTAAACTTGTTTGTTCAATACTATAAAAACTGTGCTGATTTTGTGCTTGGGGACTCTTACTGTCATCGGTTACCAGTGCGTGGAGGACCAAGCTTGAGCTTGCAAATAAATGACTCTTTTGCTGTTCCCATTGGTCGTAGTTCTCTGATGGTCCTTTGGGGGTCCCAAGTCCGTACAAGAGGGCTTGATATAAAATGTCTCTGCCCAGAGATTTGAATGAAGGCATTTATAGTTTAAATGATTTAGGGTAATTATTAACATCTATCACATGCTGAGGTTTTTATTTATACCCCTCTTTCACCCTTTCTTTCTTCCTCCCTTTCTTTCTTTTTTCTTTTCCTTCCTTCCTTCCTTCCTTCCTTCCTTCCTTCCTTCCTTCCTTCCTTCCTTCCTTCCTTCCTTCCTTCCTTCCTTCCTTCCTTCCTTTCTTACTTTCTTTTAGTTCCTTTCTTTCTCTTTTTCTTTCTTTCTTTCTATCTTTCTTTGTTTCTTTCTTTCCTTCTTTCTTTGGTTCTTTCGTTCCCTTCCTTCCTTCCTTCTGTCCTTCCTTATTTCTTTCTTTCCTTCCTTCCTTCCTTCCTTCCTTCCTTCCTTCCTTCCTTCCTTCCTTCCTTCCTTCCTTCCCTCTCTCCCTCCCTCTTTCCTTCCTTCCTTCTTTCTTTCCTTCTTTTGTTCCTTCCTTCCTTCATTCCTTCCTTCCTTCCTTCACTTCTTTCCTTCTCCTTCTGTGCTTTCTTTTCTTTCTCTTTCTTTCTTTCTTCCCTTTTCTTTCCTCTTTTATGAAATGAGTATGAATTTAGATATTTTGTTTGCTGAGCAGTATTATACCATTAGAACAATCCTTTTTTAATTTAGTTACTTTGCTCATAGATTATCAATTTTGCTGAGGGCTGAACAGAGGCTAAGTTCCTTACTTATGTCTGCCAAGTAACTGGGATCACAAATGTATTCCAACTTGCTAGACTTTAGGATAATATGAGAATCATATTACTTTCCTGGCACACTGGTTCTGAGGTGTGATCCTCTCAAATTCTCCCCCTTTAGTTAGTGATGTGAGCTCCAATAGATGGTCCTCAGTATAGATTATCTAAATGAATGATTGAAGGTAATTTCACTTTAATCTCTTTTTTCGCAGTTCAGGGACTGTTATAATTTTATTTCTATACAATTTTTGTGTATATGTGCACATTACTTTTAAAATGTTGCTTTCCCTCACTTTTTTTTCCTTTTTTATTTTTGTAGGTCATGGGGCTTGAACTCCAGGCTTGGGTGCTGTCCCTAAGTTCTTTAGATCAAGGCTAGCACTTTACACTTGAGCCAAATGCCACTTCCAGTTTTTTGGTGTTTAGGTGGAGGCAAGAATGTCACAGATTTCCTGCAAGGGCTAGCTTTGAACTACCATCTGCAGATCTCAGCTCTTGCATAGCTAGGATTACCGGCATGAACCACTGGCTCCCAGGTAAATTTTACTTATTTTAAGTTCTATGATTTAGTTGAGGGATTAGCATGAGTGTGGAGAAAGGAAACTTCCATTTTTGAAAGTATTATCATAGTAGTCAGATATTTTGCTAAGTAAATTTTGCTTCACATTAAAAAACATCTCGACCAGAATTCAGGACTTATTTTGCTGTCTGTCAACTTGTATGTTATCTGGGAAAATAAACTTAATGTCTTCCATGCGTGGTAAAGATCTTTGAATGGTCTGATATGCTGGTTCACATCTATAATCATAGTTAGCAATCAGAAGTAAATAGATCACAATTTGAACATAGCCTAACCAAAAATATAGGCAGTCTCAATCTCAACAAACTAGTGGATGATGTTGAAGCATGTCATTAATCTGAACACCACAAGAGGCTAAGTCTCTGCCCAATATCTCTGTCACTTAGGTAACTGGCTCACTTGGAGGCAGTCACCTCTCCTGATTAAAGAGGAGGGAGGAGTCTCCCCCACTGTCCCTGGGTGGACCTCCAGAATGCAGTGAATGTGCTTGCTTTCCTCCTCCAAATGGCTTGAGATGCCATCCTGCTGAGTGCTCATTATTTGATTCCAGTGACCTGTGGTAGAGGTGTAAGGTAACAGTAAATTAAATTTCACATTTTCCAATTGAGCTGTTCTTCACAGCCTGTGAGTTCAACTTACAAAGTGTCCATTTTTTGAGTTTTGAGAATACTGAGGTAGGAGAGAGAGGGAGGGTGAGTGAAAGAGAGGAGAGATATATAGAAAAAAAGAGAGGAGAGAGAACAGAAAGAAAGGAAGGCAGGAAAGGCAGGAAGGCAGGAAGGAAGGAAGGAAGGAAGGAAGGAAGGAAGGAAGGAAGGAAGGAAGGAAGGAAGGAAGGAAGGAAGGAAGAAAAGAAGGAAGAAAGGAAGGAAGACAGAAAGAAGGATGGAAGACAGAAAGAAGGATGGAAGGAAAGAAAGAAAGATAGAAAGAAAGAAAGAAAGAAAGAAAGAAAGAAAGAAAGAAAGAAAGAAAGAAAGAAAGAAAGAAAGAAAGAGAAAGAAAGAAAGAAAGAAAAGAAAGAAAAAAGAAAAAGAAAAGAAAGATAATAATTGAGAATGAATGGTTTGGAGTCAGGAGTTACATGGCAGAGGTGCTACCTGTATTTGGTATTAGGTCTGCCCAAGCCATGCAGACCCTTTGCAGACACTTCCCCTCTTCTTGGTTAAGTTTCCCTACTTTATGTGTTACCTAGGTATCTGGCATGCCTGGAGGCAGACACCTCCCCCTCCTGCTAAATCACAACCTGGTCAGTCTCTGGTCACACTTTCCATTTGACCAGAGCAGATTCCCAGGCCCTGAGGTAACATTCAGTGTGGCCAGAATCCCCCACCAGGCCATATCTCATCCGGTCCTTGGCCTAGATATGTCCTGGCCCAAGGTTGTGTCAACCCCCTTTTTTTCACATGCCTCTCCACCATATATGGCATTTGCAGCAGTTCAGTAAATAAACTACTTTACCTGACTGAATACCATGTGGTGTTCTCTTCATTGGCTATCTAATGAAAGTTACCTAATTAATATACCTTACACTTCAGAGTTTCTAGTTATGAATTCATGGATATTTTTCTGACATATGTGAGATCAGTATTTACAAAACATATGTACTAACTCATCATTTAACAGTATAATTCTGCCTGGAATCTTTTTTTTTTCAATTTTTTAATTTTGAAAATAATGTACAGAGAAGTTGCAATTACATTTGCAAGATAATGAGTGCATGTCTTATTAAGCATTGGTGCCTCCTCCTTTGTTTCCCCTTTTCATCCCTTACCATCTCCCACTTCCTCCTCCAAAGTTGTAAAGTTCCTTTTTTGACATAATGTGTTGTACATCTCATTGTTGCTATGGATCCACCTGTATCCCTATTTACATAATTTGTTTTTTCCCTTCCTCTCCACGAAGACTACCAACATCTGAATTTTTAATAGCAGCCTAATTAACCTTAAAGTCTATTCTGTTTGCTTTGCTTTGTTTTGTTTTTAGCTTAAAGTAATCAAAGATTTGTTGGGACAATCTGAAAAGATCTCTGCCTTCATATTTTCTAATCACCCTGGGCTACAACATTTGTGATACCAGGTCAGATGAAATACTAGAAAGCAGATGCACATCATAAGGTCCATGGCCTTGGGATTTCTCAGATTCTTTTTTAAATGTAATTGTTACTACTGTGTGTAGAGTGAGTTTACCATATCACAATTCATGAATGTGTACATTTGCATTGTAGACAATGCCATCCTTTCCTGAGCTTTCTCCAAGTTTTTGTTTGTTTTGTTTTTGTTGTTTGTTTTTGTTTTTGTACCTAACCATCAGGTTCAACTCAGGATTGGTTGCTGCACCTGAGTTTTTGTAATCAAGGCTACTCTACCTCTGGAGTCCCAGCTCCCTTTATGGCTTTTTGGTTGTTAATTGGAGAGAAGAGTCACAGATATTCTCACTCCTGATGTCTTTGAACTGTGATCATCAGCCTCCTGAATAGCTAGGATTATAGGCCTGAGTCCACAGTGTCCAGCTACTAACGTGTTGGTTTCATGCTTCCCTGGTTGTGTTACAATTTTCCTTGACTCTTGGCACTAATACTACATATTTCCTGGCTCAAATCTGAATTGGTGAAACATGCTTGTATTTTGAGGAAGGCAGGATTAGGAAACTATAGGCCATAGGGACATATAAGCTAAAGAAATCATTTGGAACATGGCAAAAAGACAAGTAAATTTATTACCAGTTGACTGTGTCTTGTCTTTATTTCTAATTTTGCATGGCCTGTGAATGATGTTAGACACATCCAAATGGCAATTGGCAGAAATAAGGTTTCTCATCCTGTTCTAAAACAAAACAAAAAGCCACCAAAAATATTATGTATGAGTCGAGCAATTTCCTCAAATTAGAGACCAATCTGCCCTAATTTATGAAAAAATGTCCTTTATTCAAGTGCTGCTACTTTATCTAACTACAAATATAATGAAATCTGTAGTAGTCTGTGGAGTTGTATACCACAGTTGTCATTTTAATTTACAAGAAATTCCGACTTTAAAATGTTTATTTATTTTTTTGACAGTTGTGGGCTTTGGACTCAGGGCCTGGGCACTGTCCCTGAGATTCTGTGCTCAAGGTTGTTAGCATTCTACCCATTGAGCCACAGAGTCACTTCTGTTTTATCAGTTGTTAATTGGAGATAAGAGTCTTATGGGGACTTTTCTTCCTGGGCTGGCTTTGAACTGCGATCCTCAGATCTCAGACTCATAACTAGCTGGAATTACAGGCATGAGGGACTGGCACCTGACTTCAAATAGTCATTATTAAAATGAACTACTAGGTGCCTCTGGCTCACATATATAATCCTAGCTATAGTTAGGATTACAGTTATGAGAAACAAACACTAGTTAAGTGTTGTTCATGATGGTTTGTATTGCCATGCTTTAATATTGTTTGTTTCTTATACTACAATGCTCTTATTTTTATTTTCACTTAGGTGAGGGTGATAAGTGCTAGCCAGTGTTGAACTTTCTTTGGTTGAGATGGAGCCATGTGGACGATCTTTCCTAGAATGGCATGGAAATGAAATCCTCCTGCTCTCAACTCCCCATGGGCCTGGGATGATAGAAATATTCCATCACGCATAGCCAGGGGTTGGGGAGCATTGCAGGTAACTTTACACTGGTCTGGAACTGATGTCCCAAATACCTAGCTTTACAGGCAAAACCATGTTATATTCCATTTCACTTTGAATAGCTTATGTATATACTTAGAGAGTACAATGATAACACACTACATGTTAAATATATAAAATAGCCAATATAATCAGCAGGTTTATCTCCCTAAACATTCAAGCTAATTTATTTTGGTAATCTCCTGACTCTGCTAGCTATTTTGTAATATACCATAAACACGAATACACTGACAATGTGCAGAATATTGGAAGCTGATAGAGAAAGAGACAAGTTAGACTATGTGTGGTAAATATATATTAATCTATTGCTCCTCTGAAGAATATTATCATATATTCACCATGACAATAATTTCCCGCAGTGCAGAATTTCCCATTTCATAATCTGCCATCTTCATCTTTTTACATCTTTTTACATTATAAATATGAATGTTTTCCTGTTTATTATAATGTTTTGAAATTATTATATGATGGAATTGAAAATTTGTAGAGTCTACTGAAATTATCTCATTTTGTTTGGATGTGTAATGCTAAATCCTTAAGACCATGGTTGCCTGAAATTTATGCTAACAGACTATATCATTAAATTATATTCTAATTACATCTTATTATTGTATTTTTATATAGGGTTCTACATTTACTGTTTTATGATATAGAATGTTGTGAATCTAGACTGAAACTTACAATCCCGCTGCCTCCAGTAACACTGTTTTATCACCAGGTTATGGAGGCTGATAACTCTAACTAATCAGGAGTTTGAGACCTGAGATTTAGTTCAGACAGCCTGAGCATGAAATTTTATGAGTCTCTCCTCTCCAGTTCACTACAGAAAGCTTACAGTGGAACTTCGGCACAATTGGTACATCACTACCGTCACCAGAAAGAAACTCAGGCTTGTCATATAGCCCCTGAATTCAAGACCTAAAACACAGATATGCACAACACACCCTCACACACATATACACACACACCAACACACATGTACACACACAGATTCTCTGGCAAAGTTGTAGATTAAATTCTTATCCAGAGATTGCGCAATAGCACACTCATTTGTGAAGGTTTTTTCCTGATTATTTTGAAGGAGGAGGATAGTTCATGGGACAAAGATGACAAGACTTTAGTGAGGAATTCTTTATAAATGACTACTTTATTAAAAACAAACAGGAGCACAGTTTTTATATTTAAAGTTTACATTCCTTCAACTATAGTATTTCTCTATAATAATCATTGAATTATGAGAAGACAACGCAGCACCTCTTCCCTCCTCCCCTTCCCCTCTGTCATAAAATATGACAAAAGTATCAAAAATACTCTCTTATCTTACAAGAATGTACATCTCTAAAAAGGTCTGAAAATATGTGTAAGGTTTATTTTTCAATACTTGTATGATTTTCCCACCACTAAGTACTTACCTTTTTTCCAGATGACAGCACCCTGGGGCAAACAAGATTAGGAACCAAAATCTAACAAAGTCCTAGGATGTAGATGTCAAAAATAGATGCAAGAAGTACATGGCAGGCTGAGAGGGCCCTGAGAGGCAAAATGATTTCTGCTGGATGAGAGAAATAGTGACAAATAAGGCATGGATCTGACCTAGAGGTTGAGAGCATGCTGATTTCCAGACCTAGCTGAGGATGTTGGGATTTGACAATGTTCGCATGTGTATAGTGTGATGTGGGAGGGGAGATTTCATGTTCCAGTATGTCTTTGGGGTGGTCTTATGTGAGCAAGCAGCTTAGATCATTGGGCTTTGAGAGATGACACTCTCTACCTCACAATGGAATAGAATATGGAACTCTGAGCGCCAGGCAACTGTAACTGACAGTTAGCTCAAGCCAAGTGTCCTGTAGCTCAGGAACAAGAAAGATGTTCCTGTGTTGTTTCAAAGTTCAAGAGACTCTGGTCTCAGGCATGAGAGGTGTGAGTTCCTCACTCAATGCTGCAGACATTGGATCAGTGCCAAAACACGAATCCATATTCTCAGACCTTTTTATAAGAAGAAACCAAGGAAATCACAAGGCAACTCAGGCCAGGTATAACTATGACAGGAAACCTATTTAATCTCATCCTAGCCCACATTACAACCTTCTTCTTGTGTGCTTTTATATGTGTATGCAGAGAAAATATTTACTGTGTACTTTTCAATCCACTCTATTACTAATTTTCAAGTGTACTCCCAATTCCATGTTTCAAAAATCCATTCTTTTTACCACTTCAGTGTTACAATGAGTCAGTCCAAACCGTGAATGTGCCTTATACTATAAGAAGCTTGGACTCAGGCTTATTGGAAATGCTGGTAATGGACCTGGTCCCTGCCTACCAGAAAGGTCATCTTTTCTATCTTGGAAACATCCTTCACCACTATAGAGTAGAAGACAATGGAGCAGTCACTGGATATTGTTTAAAAAGTGAGTGTTCCTCTTTCAAACAGGGCTGATGAGACACCCTGGCAGATTATTGGAATACTAGGTATCTCTCTGAGGCTGTTTCACTGGGGTCTGATCACAGGAGCTTGTCTTGCGCCAAAGAAGTCCACTTCCCAGCTAACTCCTTAGGACTGGGCTGCCAGAACATTTCATTTGCCACAGAAGCTAATGGTGCCTTAGCAGTTTGCTTGCTGAGAGACTAGAATTAAAGGAATGAGCCAGTGGCTCCCAACGTCCACCCTCACCTAGGAAACCATTGTCTTGGAGGCCTTTGAAGGAATATAGACAGAAGAAAGAATGCAACTTGAGCTTGAATTCGGGGCCTGAGTGCTGTCCTGTTCGTAGCACTCTGTAATTTGATTCCCAGGTCCAGGTCAGGCCTTTGGCTGGTTAATTGAAGTATCTTTAGAATTTCACAAATTAGACTGTGTTCAAACTGTGATCCTCAGATCTCACACTCCTGGTTAGTAGGATTAGAGGCATGAGCCATTGTGCACTTATTTGGACAGATGCATATAAGCATCCTCACAGAATTTCCTTGAAATTGTGTAGACATATCTGCACTTTTTGTCTGTCATGTTTACATTACTCTATGGACTTATTTTAACCAGTCCCAAGTGTGTCCTGTTAGTTCAGAAAAAGGAGAAGCACAGAGTTATTCTCCTTCTCTCCTCCCACTGGTACAGATCCTTCTACCGTAACTGGGAGGATGATGAACAAGATGAAGAAGAAAGTGGATGTTGGAACAAAGAGAAGTTCTGTCCTTGAAAAATGGATATCTTTGAGGTTTCTGATTCAAAGTCAACATTCTTCTTTGCACACCAGTTGTGATTTTCACCAGGGGGTTGAGGCTTGGCACTTCAGTGGATAGTAGATTCCACATTGTGGATGCGCTTGTTGTTTTGGACTCTCATGGATGACAAGGAGGTCTGTGTATACCAAGTCAGATTCAGTAGGGAAACAAATTTCTCCGCCTATCACAGGGAGAAATTTAGAGTATTGTATTTGAGAAATTGTGAGGAGCATCCTGCTTGCAGGAGTCTCTTCTCACCTCCCAACATGCATGTCCTGCCAGAAAAACGCTATAGGCTCAGGATGTTGAGGGCGGGCTCTCATTTTCCTTGTCTGATCACAGCATGGTTTGTTCCATCTTTCCTATGTGGATGGACTTCTACCATGATGATTTCTCTGAGTACAAGTACCATGACACCATGAAAGAACTTGCACAGTATGTCAAGCTCAACATGCCCTCTTCAGACTTGCTCTTCTTCTCACATATTCTTCTGGAGCAGCTGGAGGAACGCATGATCCTTGAGACCAAGGAAAAGAGGAAGAAGTCCTTGTTTAGATGCCTCAGAGCTGGTGAGTACAGATGGAACCTGGGTCTCTCGGTCTGTGCCTCATTGGCCAAGAGCCCTTAGTACGCACCAACATGGCAAAATGTCCTTTTATTGATATTCTTTGCAAGGTAATATCTGTTCTCCTTTTAAAAGAACTTGGAAGTAATCACTCATTAGAAACACCCTACCTTCTCATCAGTGTTCAGTCCAAACTCAAGTTCTACAGCTTTCCTCATTAGATCCTCATGAAATTTAGTCACACCTTAACTTCTATAGTTCTAAGACTCCTGAACCTATTTCCATGTTCAGGTTTGTATCACCGTAGAACAACTCCTGCAGAACTCCAGATAAAGAACCCATCAGTGATGTCATCTATGGTGACTGATAGAGATCAGAAGCCATCACTAATCTCCAGAAAGGATGTGAACATAGAGGGCTTTTTTGAATTTGTGGAAAGGTCCAAGCAAGTTTTGAGTCTTGTGGACATCTCACTGGTTCTGAACACCACATGTGATGCAGGTGCACCTGCACATACAACCAAGGAAGAAGATGATCCAGAATGTCTCCCATTGATATTCACAATCCACCTAGATCGGTGCCAAACCAGTCAAAAAGACTCGTCTTGGTGTGCAGGGTAAATGTGTACTAATGGAAAATGACCCCAGTCTATGTTCAGGAAAACCAATAAGAGAGGTCCAAAATCTAGAAGAATGAGAAACTTTCCTCACAGAATACCCAGACCAATCTGTCCTCCTGCAGGGGATACAATTTCCAATTAAGAAATTAGAATCTGTCTATCCCTGGACTCAGGAAGAAAATCCTGTCTTTAATGAGGAAATAAATCGCATTGAGGACTCAGAAGCAGAATTTCTGCCTAAAGGCAACTTAGAGGCCAATCTAGACTTAGAGATTCCATTCCCCCTTCCTGGAAAAATCTTTTTTCTAACTTTATTAAAATGTCAATATTTTTGATATATTGTAGATTCATGAATCCTAAATATGTTTCTTTTTAATCCTACAATCTGAAGCATCTTGCATACGTGTGCTGTTGGAGGAAAAACACAGAGTGACAGGGAGCTGTACAAGAGAGCCTACTGTGTATAAAGGGAACTGTTAAGTGCACAGGGAGCGACAAAGAAGCCAGGCCATACCTGGCTGGGGTAATAAGGTGTCTAGAAAAGGTTTTGGACAGCAGATAAAATGTCCTAGAAAGCTATTCTGTCAATTGGGACAAATGACACAATACTTATAGTGGTATGTGGGACACTCATCCAACAGTGAGTACAAATCTGTATACATTTTCTCTGTGCTTTGTGTAAGTATGGAAGAAAAATTTGGCTCCAATAATATAAAAATCTACTTATGGTTGATATTTGACAAAATATATAGGAAATATGTATACTGGAAAGTAAAAATTGTCATCAATAGAAGAAAGAAGGCTTACATAGATGAAGAAACACAAAATCAGGCAGGAAAATAACACAATTAAATCAGTTGTATGTAAATACATGTTATATTCTTGATGTTATATATAGTATAATATATGAAATTGAATATGATTTTTCAAACTACAAAGGCATTTAAATTTTTAGTCTTGAGTAATTATTTCACAAAATATTAGTGTAAAATATTTTTGGGGAAACACAGCTATACTTTGATTATAATTATATGATTATATGAATATATATTTGTGTGTTTCTAGAGCTAACACTGATTATAAATAGATGAATAAACATATACATATATTTGTATATATCTGTCTATGAAGTGAATATAATGAAACTGACTACGCTATGTATAAAAATGCAGCTATGAGTTGAGTAAAAGAGACTCAGGCCTGTAATCCTAGTGATGTGGGAAGCTGGGTTCTGAGGTTTACCCCCAAGGCCTTAGATTTTCAGAGGAGGCCTGTACCCTTCAGTGTAGCAAAGAAACACATATGCAGTGGAATCACACTCCCCAAACCCAGAGGAAAGTCAGTAGAAATCAGGACAAGCCTCTTATGACACTCTACTCAGTTTCTGTACCAAGATGGCCATCTGTAGAACCTCAGATAGAAAGTAGACATTTCCTCCAAAAGGGTCTAAAAAGAGCCTTCTGAACTATAATCTCTGACTATACTGAATTAAATCTTATTTCCCTTACCAAGCTGCAAACACAAAGAAATATGGCAAGGGCTCAAGAGAGATGGAAATAGACGTACAAATACATAAAATTATATACTCTGTTTCAGTAATTCAATGACAAATCACCAAAGCATGTCTTGAATTTTTCTTTTTTTTAAAGGAAATGGAAACATACTCTGAGTGTATCAGGAACTGGATGACAGTTTTGTTGTTGAATTGTTGAATGCACTCCTGGGCAAAGGAGACACATATATGGAAGACATTATGTTGGGGTGAATGTCCTCACACAGCTTCACAAAATAATGGCTATAACTTCTATGATGTCACAGCCACCATTGCCACAGCAACAAATAGGTGTCAGGCACTGGTTTTGCCCTGAAGTGGACTCATCAACACCAACAGGCACAAAGAATGAGAGGGAATGACTACTAGTCACCAGACTTCAGCTTGAAGAGCTGTCCTGACCAGAAGCTAGGATAAATCGAGCTGGGGAAGTTGGATCTCCATGTAAGACACCTGAACACTAAGGATTAAGCACTATTATAGGTATTGGAGAAACAGAAGTGAATGTGGCTCTCTCCTTACCAATTTCATGCTGAAACGAAAACCAGAAATCATAATTATAATTCCTATAAATCAGAGACATGACATTGGTGATTTTGTAGCAACAACTTCACAGTGAGTATGGGAGGAGACAACCCTGAACAAGAGATAGTTGATATGGGAGCCATCATCCAGGCAATTATCTAGGAGCAGGTACTCCAGGCAGTAAGAACAGCAAGTACATCCCCCATTGATGGGGATGGACCTGACTTCCTTCAGAAAAGGAAAACAGCACTGACATACTTGCTTGTGAAATAAGAATGGAAATGTACAATGAAGAAAAAAGAGGTCAGAAATGAAGATAAGAATTAATTAGATAGATATGGGATACTGTGGATTACAAGAAGAAAAGTTCTGATATTAGTATAAAACTGACATGACCCACTGGAACCAAAGTGCTAAAATAGCAGTCAGACACATCTGATTCATCTAAAGAATACTTCTAAAATGTTATTCTAGCTGGGCTCTTGTGGCTTGCAATTGGAATCTTACTTACTCAGGAGGCTGATATCTGAGGATGAGTTTTAAGGAAACCCAAAGAGGAAATTTGTTAAGACATGTCCAATTAAACACCAAAAGTATGGTATGAAGTTGTGGTTCAACTGGAAGATCACTAGCCTTGAGGAAAAAACTAAGAAACAGCATCCAGGCCTTAGGTCCAAATTCCAGGACATCAAAAACAAAGAAGCCAACAAATAAAATTTGGTGCTCAGTCATTCATCACTTAGCATTCTAGTTCAATGTATTTGGTATGAGTCTTAGAAATTATATCCTTAGCAAATGCTCTGCCCAGATATTTTGCTTCATTACCAACTTTCAAACCCCTGGCAGCACCAATGTCTCCTCCCAGTTAGCATAGCAGTCAACCATTGGAACTTTGAAGATATACTTTATTAATCATAAGAATTCTTATAATCTTTCCACATACATCAAATGAGTAGTCGCCACATTTCACTATTCTGAATGTTTATAATCCTCCTTTGAGTTAATAAACATTAAAGCTTAAAAATTCTAGAGTGGTTATCAAATTAATTCAATAGTCATCATTCTTCCACCCAATCTTGTAACATATGTTTATAAAAGGAGAGATTATTTGAAAGTGTGTACATGATACCTTCTATCTCTAATAATCTCAAGAAATAGGATTTTACAGAAACATCCTGATTGTTTTGCCAAAGGAAAGGATAAGAGATTTAAAAAAGAGACCTAACATCTCACAAGGAAAATGCTATTGGCTTTAGAACAATTTCATTTTCTAGAACTGTGGAAATCAGTTTCAGAAATGCCAGAGGCAAAGGGTGTTATTCAAATCACATTATCATGAGGTACAAAGCAGTCTGTCTAGATCAACCTTCCAGGAAAAAAATTCAATGAATAAAAAGCAATGCTTCTAAAACAAGCCGAGTGTTGGTGGTTCATGCTTGTTATCCTAGCTACTTAGAAGTCTATGATGAATGGATCCCAAGTCAAAGCCTGGCCAGTAAAATCCTCCCTGTCTGCAACCAGCAGACAGTAAATATTAGCTCTATTCCTGAAGCCCAGATGGACGGCCTCTGACAACAGACACCCAGACACACAATAACACCCCTATTTGAAATATTATCAAATACATTCACGTAATATCTCCTGCTTGGGAGATAATGTTTAAAAGATGTATCAAAGACAGTTCAAAAAGGCATTTAAAAATTGATATTGGAAATATGTACTCACTGACTGAAATGTAAGTTACTGCCAGAATGGAGTTAGAGGCCCATTTGGTAACTTATCCACTCAACCATCTTTCCTCACATCCTGTCAGCCTGAACAGTGAGACTTTTGAATGCAAGGAATGTGTGTGAGCATATAGCTTGTAAAAGTAATAATCAAAAGCTAGGCATTGGAAACTCAGGCCTGTAAAACTAGGTACTCAGAACTCTGAGATATGAGGAACTCAGTTCAAAGCTAACTGAGCAAAAAAGACACTTACCTCCATTTAAACAGTAAATAAAGAAAGCTGAGCTGTGCTTCAAATGGTAGAGCATATAAAAGCTAAGCAACAGTACCTAGGTCCTGAATTCAACTCCAGTACTGCCTCTCATACACAAAATAATCATGATTACACCACAGTATATGCACATGTTGACAAGGGATGTAGATGAATGGAATGACGGCATCAGTTACCTCACCTTTAGTCTCAAGTTTTCTGTACAGCGTAGCCCAGTCTGTGAAAAGCCATAGGTGAAATCTTTCCTTAAAATCAGCAGATACATCCTCACTTCCCTCTGCACATTTATATTATGTATACACACCTATAAGGGCTAAATTTTATAACTAATTTTCTTTTTTTATTGTGAAAATACTGTACAGAGTAATGCATAATCTTACACACATGCTTCAGAATTATGTGCCCTTGTTTATGTTTCATAGGGAGCACAATATATTCAGCCTCTGGATCATTGTTGTAATCTTAGCTGTTCACAAGGATGGAATCTGAGGATCACAGTTTGATGCCAACCCAAGCTAATAAATCCTCAAATTCTTATCTTCAATTAACTAGAAAAAGCCAGAAGTGGAGATATGGTTCGAGGGGCACAGTGACAGCATTGAGAAAGGAATCTAAGCAAGAGCTCCAGACCCTCAGTTCAAGCCTGAATATTGGCCCACTAGTACTTCAAACGTCAGCCTCCCCCCAAACACTAAACCAAAAATATGTCAAAATATTTTGTAACTCGTGAAGCAAAATCCAATGAGACAACATAGTTGCTAGTTTGTTAAAGAGTTGGCGGGGGAACCCCAAATTAAACATGTGTTCAAATAACATAATGAACAAGCAACCAAGTAAAATTTCCCAGTAAAGAATCTTCCTTAGTATTCACTGGGACCCCTGGCAAAGAGACATTTTTCTATGCTTTTTGAAAATTAGTGTTTTTTTTTTTTCAGTAAGGTAAATAGTATAAATCTTTACTGTAAGTTATAGGAGTAATTGGAAGCTCCAAGTGAAATGAATGTACAACAAAAAGCATACAATATTACAAGTTTCTATGCCTCGGTTGACACACTAGAAAGTTGTTATACTGTGGCCTCTCGGAAAGAGAAGGGGGATGCTCAGCATCACTGGTCATAAAAGAAATGCAAATCAAAACAAAAATCACATTTAGTTCCCACTCACCCCAGTTAGAATGTCCATTATCAAGAAAACAAATACCAGATGCTGGGGTGGATATGCCTAAATGAGAACCCTACTACACTGATGGTAGGAATGTAAGCTGGATCAACCACTCTGGAAGGCAGTATGGAGGTTCCTCAAAAGCCTAAATATAGAACTCCCTTAAGATCCAGCAATCCCACTCCTCACAGTTATCCAAATGATCTCAAACTTGGGGGCAATAAGCTACCAGAACAACTATGTTCATTGCAGTATTGTTTACCATAGCTAAGATATGGAGCCAACCCAGTTGCCCCTCAATAGACGAATGGATCAAGAAAATATGGTATATTTACAGAATGGAATTTTATGCTTCTATCAGAAAAAGTGGCATCGTCCCTTTTGTAAGAAAATGAAAAGACTTGGAAGAAATCATACTAAGTTAATCAAGCCAGGCCCAAAGAAACATGAGCTCTATGATTTCCCTCACTTGCAACGATTAGCATTAGCCTATTACTCCTGAAAGTGGATCATAGTAGCGCAGGAGTTATGAATACATACATGACCATACAAAATGATGCTAATTGAAATGAATGCCAATATATAGAAACGGCAGGTCTTCTTTTGTTTAGTTGTCAAGCATGATGTAACCAATGTACTACAGATAGTTCATTCTTCTTACTTTATGTTATTTTTCTTCTCCTATTGGTTTTATCCATGGCAATTCCCATCTGTGATTGTGGTACCCTGCATTCTGTATATTCATTTATCTGATTGGGGGAAGGGAAGTGAAATAACAAAATGCTGAAATGAGTATAAATGGTGATGCATTGCAACAATGATACTCACAGGACATAGTGGGGGGAATTAATTTTACAACGCAGGGGGGGATTGGAGGGAAGGAACAGAGGGAGATAAACACTGGAGTGGGTAACAATGTTCAATGAGAAATGTAACTTACTCATGTAAATGTAACCCCTCTATACAGCATCTTTATAATAAAATAGATTTTTAAAAATATAAAAATTATTTTTTTCATAAAATCTCAAGCTGATACCAACACAACTTCTGAGTTCGTATCAAAGAGATTTTCAGGACTTTCAACAAGCTAGTCCTAAATACATATAACCACAATTAAGAGATAATGAGAAAAGTAGTGCTTTTTATTTTGTTAGATGAATAAAGGAAAATTTGTTTTTGTTTCTGTTAACATCGAATATGTGTTTGTTATCTGCATTGTTCCCAAGTCAGACTAATCTCTTGTCCTTAACTTTCTTTGGTATATATAACTTGGACATGTAATCTGAGATATAAGAAGTTCTTTGTTCAATTTGGAGGCACTCTTCCCTCGTCAAGAAGTTAGACTGGAAGAGCCTTCACACTTGCTGTGGTTTCTCTCGCACAGCTTACTGAGGAACTTAGGAGTTTGAGAAAATGACTGCTAATTAAGTGCCTCTAAGTAATAAGAATTATTGGTAGAAACTGAAAACATATTTGGGTAATAAATAAACTAGAAAAAGGTTAAGTTTGCTATTTTATATCACTGCATTTCTTTTTGTCTAAGTATAGAAGCCAGACTTACACTAAGGTCCTAGAAGAAGCAAAATGGCTTATAGAGCTCAGATCATTTCCTTCCACAGAAGATGACAGCAGCAGAAGATATACAGGTCCACAAGAGGCACAAGGAAGTGAGAGTTTGATTTCTCCTTAAATTTTAGGGTCGAATGTTCAATAAGGAACCCTATGGACTGATGACAGCTTGAGGAGGTATCATTTCCTGTGTTGTTCCATCTTAGGAAGCTGTCACCAGTCTCCCATCACACTGTAGGTGCCATGCCGAACTGGTGACCTTAGCTGTGTCCTGAGAAGGTCCAGCAAAGCTCTGTAATGTTCACTGGAGAGTCAGGATTACACTCTTAACAGGACATACAGGAATGTGGTAATAAGGTCTGAGTCAAGGTTTTGTCAGATCTAGATGATTAGTAATAGTCACTACTGTCTTCTGGCTAAGAATGTGGATATATTATCAGGGTACTGCACACAAATTTATCACAAGTGTTAGTTTGCACCATTACCTTATGAAAGACAAAAAAAGGTCATTAATACCCTCTGACAAATTCTCATTAATATTTACTAGGTTAAAAGCTATATAAAATCAAGTTCATCGTGAGGAAAAAACCCAGACAAAAACCAAAACTGTTTTTCTGTACATATCATATGTGACAAAGTATTAAAAGTTAATGAAGCTGGGAAAGTTAAATGGATTTCTTTTTTACTATGGTTGAAACTGTCTTTTACATTTCAACTACTTAACAAAAAGAAGGTAGGCCAATCATGGCTAGTGGCTCACACTTGTAACTCTAGCTATTTGTGAAGATGAGATCTGAGGAAAGTGGATTATAGCTAGACCAGGTTAGAAAAATCTGTGAAATTTTGATCTCCAATTAACCATTCAAAATCAAGAAGTGAAGGTTGGTTCAAGTCATAGATGGCTACCCTTGAGTTAAAAAAACTAAAAGTCAGCTCCCTGAGTTCAAGCTCTATTATACACACACACACACACACACACACACACACACACACACACACACACACCTATTTTATCTCAAAAATAGCCAGTGACCAGGAAACAGAAACAAGATGATATTTTTCTTTGTTTCCTTTCATTTTTGTCATGTTTCTTCATTTATCTCTCTTTGAGAAGTGAAAGGGGTCATATTAAAAGTGAGACAAATGATGAACATGTTCAACAGTGATATTCAATTGGTACTATATTGAAAATGACCTATGCAACTTGTTTGTGGGGGAAAGAAGGGAAAATGAATAGATGAAGGGAAAGGGTAATATTATCCAAAAAGAAATGCACTCAGGGAAGTAGTGTCATTCTTTATCAATAGATCTCAGAGAGAGTGCTCAGGCCCTTGATTCAAGCCTGATTACTGACTGAAACAAAAACAAATACAAAAGAAATGTAGTCATTACCACACGTATGTAACTATCCCTTCTACAGCAAAATAATGATAAGAAAAAGAAGAACAAGAACAAGAACAAGAACAAGAACAAGAACAAGAACAAGAAGAAGAAGAAGAAGAAGAAGAAGAAGAAGAAGAAGAAGAAGAAGAAGAAGAAGAAGAAGAAGAAGAAGAAGAAGAAGAAGAAGGAGGAGGAGGAGGAGGAGGAGGAGGAGGAGGAGGAGGAGGAGGAGGAGGAGGAGGAGGAGGAGGAGGAGGAGGAGGAGGAGGAGGAGGAGGGGAAGGAGGAGGAGGAGGGGAAGGAGGAGGAGGAGGAGGGGAAGGAGGAGGAGGAGGAGGGGAAGGAGGAGGAGGAGGAGGAGGAGGAGGAGGAGGAGGAGGAGGAGGAGGAGGAGGTGGGAGAGGAGGAGGAGGTGGGGGAGGAGGAGGAGGAGGAGGAGGAGGAGGAGGAGGAGGAGGAAGTTAATAAAACCAAACCAGTGAGAGAGAAAAATTGAGAGAGCAAGGGAAGGGGTGATATTTCAAAAAAGAAATATATCCATACCTGACTTATATGACTATAAACTCTGTGTAGCTCATATTTGTAATAATAATACAAAGAAAAAACAGAAATATAGTGCTGGAGGCTAACTCAAATGGAAGATCTGACTAATATGTATGTGATACCAAGTTCAAAACCCATTATCAATTTCCCCTTCAAAAATGGCTCTTCTCATCATGTGTGCTTTTCCTAGCTTATGAGAAGGGGTGCAAACAGTTAAAGAGAGAGAAAAATAAGCTGTCAGGCACAGAACTGTGCTTTTAAGGAGCAGTACTTGCTAGAACACGTGTTGACTAGAACAGATGATGACTCCATGTTTTCTGAAATAAAGAGACCTAGTTGAACTTGAATACAGGCTCCACTGTATATGAGATAGGGACTCAAAATTAACTAAAATCTCTGGAGCTCAAAGTCTTAATAGTTAAAATGAGCATAACAATACATATCTCACATTATGAGATCTGGATATTATCAAATATGGAGTGGGTTTTATCTTATGTGTGTGTGAAACACTCAAACACTGCTGGAAGAAGTATAAACTGGCATGATGTTTACTAAATTACTTAGCAGTAATACAGCAACTATACCGACTCCTGCCTGTTATCTTACAAAGAGGCTGAGAAAAGAGGATCAAGGTTCTAAGGCAGAACAGGAAAATGGGTCAGACTCATCTCCATTGACCTCTAAAAGAGCTTGAGGTGGAGATTGGTTCAAGTTGTAGAGTGCTAGACTTGAGCAAAAATCTCAGGAACAGTGCCCAGGCCCTGAGTTCAAGCCCTAGGACCAGCAGAAGCGCCCGCGCGTGTGTGTGCACACGCGCACACACACACACACACAACAAACACACATACACAAACACACATACAATTTTGTATGCTCCTATCACCCCACTTAACAATACTTTCCCATTTCCAAGCTCACCAGTTGTTGTTGTTTTGTTTTGTTTTAAAAGGGACTTGCTGTGTAGCTCAGGCTGCTCTTAAGCTTACAATCCTTCTGGGTGCAGTGATTACAGGCATGTGTACCATAATTGGCTTCACTCAGTAACTCTATCTATAACATTTTTTGCAAGAAATTCATTCATACTTATGAAGATATGTGGCTTAAAGCTGTTCATATTAATATTCTACTATACAAATATAAATAATATAGCTGGACATGGTACTATACTACCACATGGTAATGCAGACAGAATTAGGAGTTGAGGAAAGCCAGATTTACACTGCAGAACCTTGTCTCCAAGGAAAGAAATTCTATAAATATAAATCTACTCTGAGACATACAATATGTTAAATTAATATAATGGAACATATAGATTATTGTTAATGGAAATAAAATCTTGGCAGAAATTTTAAATACATACATATGTATATATATTTAAATTTGAAGAAATAAAATTTCAAGTGGTATTATCTGCATTTTTCAGTCTGTCACCTACCTATTTACTCACACATTGATTTCTGTTTAGTCTTCACAAAATACTGTTCTCTCACATAAGTACAAAAAAACTGCATAACAAAAAGTACAAAAAAGTGCATTATCATAAATGCAAATGTAGTTTATTCCCTACCATGATAATTTGGAGAAAACATGCATTAAGCTAATGGCATTGAATACTGCTCAAGAAGGGGACTCAAAGAGAATGTAGATTATGTGTTTGTGTGTGTGTGTGTGTGTGTGTGTGTGTTTCATGAGTAAATAATGGAGTCAGAAGTGACCTAATATTCCTGTTTAGTCTTTTTGCTCAAAACTGACACTCTACCATGAGAGCCACATCTCCACTTCTGGATTTTGGTTTCTCAATTGGAGAAATATCTCAGATTCTTCTGCATAGGCTGTTTTAAACCAGGATCCTCCGATTTTTACCTCTAAAGTAGCCAGGTTTTAAAATATGAGCCATAGGTGGACAGCAACTACATTAATATTTTTGCATGTTTGAATGAATTTTAGAGTAAGACATATATGTTACTTTTGAGAATTGAGAATGTAGGACAATAGTAATTAATATTTAAGAGATCATAAAGCAAACAAACCTGAAAATAGAATTTAGCTGAGAATAATATGGAATAAATCAAAATTACCCATGACAGTTTTCAGTCTGTGCACAGAAATGATTGCATTGTTGGAGCCCAAGGCCATCAGATAGCTAAGCTCCAGCTGGCTTCTATGCTCATGAGGCCAGCTAGTGCTATTCACAAGAATGTGATGTTGTTGGATGGCAGGGATCAGCTTCAAGTTCAGAACCTGAAATATTTCTATTGATCTAGAAGTGGAAACACAGCAGGACAAGAATGTGATTAGAAGTGCTGAATGCAAAAACCATAGACTCCAAAGAAGACAGAATAACTCTTTCTATATCTGAAAGAGTATTCTCTCACAAAGAATCCTGAGCCGAATATGGTGGTCAATGTGTGTAATCTCTGAACTTGAGAGGATGATTTAGAAGTTAGCTTGAGACCAGCCTATGTTTTAGGCCAACAGAAGGACACATAGTAAAATGCTATCTTAAAACAACAACAACATTGTAAAGCTGGTTTTGACATGACATTTTGTACTTCTCATTGTTGCAACAGGTCCACCTGAATCCTTAAACGACTTGGGAGGGGGGGTATGATTGGGTGGGGGGGAGTGGGGAGGTTGGGAAAGGAGATGAAGGGTAAACAAAGGAGGAGGCTGCAATGCTTGGTAAGAAATGTATGCATTATCCTGCCCATGTAATTGTAACCCCTCTGTACAGTATGTTCTCAAATAAATTAAAAACAACAACAACAACAGTCCCAATAACTGGGAATATGGTTAGTTGTAGAGTGCTGGCCTCACATGCATGAAGCACTTGATTTGATTCCTCAGTATGATATAAGCAGAAAAATTGGAATTGGTAATGTGGCTCAATTGGTAGAGTGCTAGTCTGGATCAAAGAAGCTCAGGGATAGGGCCCAGGCCCTGATTTCAAGCCCCAGTCTGGCAAAATTTAGCAACAACAGCAACAACCAAATGCAAAGTGCTGTTTGTTGAAATAAATATGTTGAAGAATTGTTGATGCTCACTAGAAAATTGTGCTGTCGCCATTCATAATGAACTTTGTTAGAAAAAGTAAAATAAATTAATGAAATATTATCTGGCATTAGACAGGACATAGTGAGATCTAAAAATGATAGCTGCCTATTGTGACTTGACACAACTAACATTACAGATACACTTTCTAGATTGTAATTTTTAAGGATACAATCGTGGGTTTTTTCTTTTTCAAAATAATTATACTGCCAGGGGCCAGTGGCTCACCCCTGTAATCTCAACCCTCTGAGTAGCTAGGATTATAAGCATGCACCCCTGGCAACTGGCTAAAATAATTGCTTACCTGAGACAGAAGCCAGTTAGCATTAATTGTCAATCATGTTTAACTTTGGAAAATAAACTTTACTGAAAAGCCTTACAGTAGAAATAAGGAATAAAATGTGTCTGTTTGTTAAAAAGTTCTTACTAAAAGCTACATATTTTACTTGATTTTTTTCTTTCAAAATTGTGTTTTCCAGAATCATACCTTATCTTCCCTTGCTGTTTCTTTCATTTATTTCATACAGGCCCACAGCTTCTTCAACTATCATTTATGTGAAGAGCTTGCACATATCTATTTTCAGTCCAAATTCCTTGTATGCATCTATCATACACATATTCAACTGCCATAAAAACTTGTGAAACAATAATCACCCCTTTCCAATACTGGATATTAATGTGTGAGTAAAATTTAGGAAAACAAAGAATAACATCAATAAATATAACTAGATTTTAATAGTAAGGTTAAACATAAATTCAATATTGATTATTTTCTGAGCAATTTAATAAAAACCTCAAGGAAAAGAAATCAACTATTTTGAGTGCTGATATTGTGGTTTAAACTAAGGATCTTAACTTCTCACTTAAGCTTTTTTCCTAGTGGGTGGTGCTATATACATGAACCGCAGCTCCCCTTCCAACTTTATTTTGGGGATTATATAGAGATAAGAATCTCATGGAATAAAAATTCAGCTGTGTCCCTATCTTGGGGTTCATTTCAATTAACATCATCTTTAATGGTCATATGGTACCATGTACTAGTTATTACAAGTAAAGGAAACTATGGGACCTATGTTTATTTGGGCCTGGAATATTTCACTTAATATAATTTTTTTCACATCTTTCCATTTCCTTACAAATGGGAGATGTCATTTTTCTGATAGAGGCATAGAATTCCATTATATATATATATATATATATATATATATATATATATATACCCACACACGCATATATATACATATACATATACACACATATGTATATATATATACATATATGCATATATATATATATATATGTATATATATATATATATATATATATATATCTCATTTTCTCTTTTTTATTGGGCAAATACCATACAGAGGGTTTGCAATTACATGGGCTATGTAATGACTAAATTTCTTATCAAGAATTGTTGCCTTCTCCTTTGTTTCCCCTTCCCATCACTTTGCATTCCCCCCCACCCCTCGTCTCCCCACCCCAAGCCACAGTAGTAATGTTAGTTTTTCAACATAATATCTTGAACATCTCATTGTTGCAATGGGTCCACCTATATCCCTATTTAAACAATTTGGTTTTCCCTTCCCCTCCACAAATTATACCACCATAAAATACAGTGAAAACAGGGGTTATACTGTGGGGGAGGGCCATACAAAACAACAAAAAAAATCATCTTATAAATATGTTAGAAACAAGCAAAAGAAAGAAAAAAAAAGTTTGAAGCCTTATCTTGGGGTTCATTTTGCCTCACATCAACTTATCTGACCTTTTCTACTTGTCTCAGACATATACTAGTTATTGCAAATAAGGGAAACCCTGGGACATAAGTCTCTTGGGGCCTGGTTTATTTCACTTAATATAATTTTTCCAAGTCTTTCCATTTCATAACAAATGGAGCTATGTCATTCTTTCTGATGAGGCATAGGATTCCATTGTGTATATATACCACATTTTCTTGATCAGTTCATCTACTGAGGGGCAACTGGGTTGGTTCCATATCTTAGCTATAACTGCCAAGACAGCCATCTACCATCTCAACAAATGAGCTGGCCATCGTGATTTACATCTGAAATCCTAGCTAATTATATGGGAGGCATAGGTAATAAAGTCTCAGTCAATCTAAGATCACACCTGTGCAAAAAGTGCAAGACCTCAAGCAAATTATATGGACTAGAAGTATGGCAACATTGGTTGAGCTGCTTGGTGCTATACAACAAAAGTCCTGTCTAGCAAGCAGAGAACTCCTAGATAGAACCCTAGTAATAATCCTTTCTTCCACCACAAAGCCTAAATAAGTTTGTCCTATTTGAACATCTAATTTCAAGGCCACTGACAGATCAGAGATGGTGACCTTCTCTTTAAAACCTAACTTTCACCCTAATGATAATCCAATTCTAATGTTTAAGGAAGATACTCTAGTTTTTAAACATTCTAATGAATATTCCAGTTTTCACTCTGTAAATGAGTTTCAGTTTGCTCTAATTCCCACAAATTTTCTGACTCTACCACTAAAGTTATCTTGTTCCCTCACATGAGCCATTATATTACTTGTCCTCAAGTTCTCTTATCAGGAAAAATACTGTAGTTTCCATTGATTCTAACTTTACCTGAACCACTGTATCTGAAAAGTTTCAGATTTACTTACCATCTGGTCCATTACTTACCGCTAACTCTCAACCTAAACCTGGCTGGAAAACTCTCATTAATCACTACAAGAATGATCACTGAGAAATACATATAATGATAATGTCTTAGTTACTATTCAGCCTCACATATTTGCTTCTACTTGTTAGTGAACACAATTTTATACTAAAAGCTTTCTTATTCGTAACAGTAAATAAATCAGAAGAAAATACTGATCCTAATCTTAATCCAAATTATATGGCAATGCTAACACTAACACAAGTACCCTAGTTTTCACTCATCCTTCCAAACATAAGTTTAAATTTTTTCCAATATCTTAGTCATTTTCTAACACTAAACTTAATCTTTCTTAACTGGAACATTGAGAATAACCATCAGCCTAATTGTAAGAAGATTCATATATTAATAGCAATACTCTAGTATACATTCATTCTAATTCTTACCAGGCATATATTAAAATTTACCTTCAATTTGACCCTCATTTTTTTTTCTCCTTTACTCTAAGCCTAACCATGGCTGGAATCCTAACCATAACCTTGACAGTACTCGTATCCCAATTCTAAAATGTATGAAAAATGCTCGTTTTGTGCAAGCCTAACTGAAATTCCACTGGTAATTCTTGAAATAAATTGCAGGTTTTCTGTAAACCCTACAGATTTTTTCACTCTTAACTCTGAATGTATTTTGTTCCATAATAGGAATCATTATACCCATTGATCTCAAACCCTGATATTGTGAAATGCATTGTACTTCCATTATCCCAGCTTTTCCTAAATTCCTAGAACCTAAAAAGTTTCAGCTTTACTTAGTATTTAACATTTCTTTTTTTTTTCTTTTTGTCGGTCGTGGGGCTTGCACTCTGGGCCAGGGCATGATCCCTGAGTTCTTTACCTCATAGCACCGCTTTTGTGTTTTATGGTGGTTAATTTGAGATAAAAATCTCATGGACGGTTTTGCCATTTTTTAAGTTCTGTGTTGATTTCCTTTTTCAAGATTTTAAAGTTTTCATCACAGAGGTCCTTCTCTTCTTTAGTTAAGTTAATTCCTAGGTATTTTATTTTTTGTGGGGCTATTACAAATGGAGTTGCTTTCCTAATTTCAGCCACACTTTTCTCATTGTTGGCATACAGAAAAGCCATTGATTTTTGGGGGTTAATTTTATAACCTGCTACTTTGCCAAAGTTTTGAATCAGCTTGAGTAATTTGGGAGTGGAGTCTATGGGATTCTTTAAATACAAGATCATGTCATCTGCAAAGAGGGAGAGTTTTATTTCTTCTTTCCCTATTTGGATCCCCTTTATGTCTGCATCTTGTCTTATTGCTGTAGCTAGGCATTCTAATACTAGATTGAAGAGAAGTGGAGAGAGTGGGCATCCTTGTCTTGTTCCTGAGTTAAGAGGAAATGGCTTTAGTTTTTCACCATTGAGTATAATGCTGGCTGTAGGTTTGTCATATACAGCCTTTATTGTATTGAGGAATGTTCCATGGATTCCTAATTTTTCCAAAACCTTCATCATGAAAGGGTGTTGGATCTTGTCGAATGCTTTTTCTGCATCTATTGAGATAACCAAATCTCATGGACTTTCCTGCCTGGGCTACCTTTGAACTGTGATCCTCAAAAACAGCTTCCTGAGTAACTAGGATAATAGGCTTGAGCCACTAGTTTAACCCATTTCTTTACTCTATCCTCAACCCCGGTTAACCAGAAACGTAATCCAAATCACATTCTGATTTAACACCAAATGGCTAATGTAAGGAAAATTGTCTAGATTCTATTCAATCGCACATTTTTTTTGGCTTCTATTTCTTATTGGAAAACTAAAATTTAATGTAAAGCTTATCCTTCCCTAACCCTAATGGGAACAAAAAAGTATCTCTCACTTTAAACCAAATTATATCTGAATGTTTAAAGTAACACAGACTGGTTTTCATTCATTCTTGCCATTCATTCTTCTTAAAATATGTGGCAGTTTTACACAATGCCTTACATGTTTTTCTCATCCTAACCCAGCTCTAACTGGCACACATTTCCTAATCCTAAGCCTAGATGTAACCGAATCATCATGTTAATAGCAAGCCACTTTTTCATATTTATCCTAACTCTTGCTCAGCCTGTAGGTCTAAATTTTACTTGCATTTTGAATATATTTTTAAGTGTTTTTCTATTTCCAGTCAGGTTTTATTGTTCATTATTTTTAAAAATTTTTATTTTGTTGAAAAGGTGCTTTAAAGAAGGATTAGTTACACGTGTAAGGTAAGGAGTACGTTTCTTGTTGAGCATTGTTACCCACTTCTTTCTTGTTCTCCCACTATCAGATCCCTCCCCACTTCACTTACCCCTCCCTCCCCATGGTGTAATCTTCATTTTCAACATAGTGTCTTGTGAGTATCATTGTTGCAATGGGTCATCCTCTGATGAACCTAAATTTTCTATTTCTCAAATCCTGGGATCCTAACCATAATAATAATGATAACTCAATTCAAAAGTTAACAAAAAATATTCAGGTTTTTATTCATCCTATTAATTCTCTGTACATATTGAATTATCTTGCAGTTTAGCTTCAATCTTCCAAATTAGTTTATATGCGCATCTATAAAGATGTAATTTTATGTGAAAAACAGAAGATCTTTGGAGGAAGGAGTAATGAGAAGGAAATAGAGGGAGTAAAATCCAATACGTTAAATATATTATGGAATTGTCACTTCTGACAATTACTATCTATTAACAAATAACTAAAAATTAATAAAGAACACACTGCCTTCTAGTGTTCTTTAAGAGAGCCATGATCTGACTTTTGAAAAAAAAACTCGTGCTAGATAAAATTTGTCCATGCATAATTTATATTGTTTGCCAATTATTTAACTTAATGAATAAAAATTTATCGAATAAGATTCTTTGACAAAAAATATAAAACAGTGACTTAGCAATTGTTTGAGAAAAAGTTATTTATGAGTTTTAAGAAACGGAATTGATATTTCCCTACAAAGCAATGAATTAGGTTTACTAATCTAGTCTTTGTAGTAAGTTTAGAGAACATAATTGACATGAGAAACAACTAACTGTATATCTTGTTTCTTGAATGAGTGATATTTTAAACATTGTCTTTTATTCAAATAAATACTTAGGTTTACATTTCAAAATAAGTGCAATTTTATCTCCTTTCAGAACAAGTACTTACCCTGCAATTAAATGTACTAGCATATTCAGGTATTTAAAAGCTAAATTTTCTATGTTTTATATGCAGCTCTACATATTCAGAATGACATGATTTTTTATTCATAAATATCTAACCTCAGATTTTTCCTTTATCAATATAAATTTTCTCATGAGTTTGTAGTGAAGGCTCCAGTAACCAGACTGGTTAAAACAATTTCCTGAATTCTAAATTTTAAATCAAATCATTTTTAAGCTTTGATAATATCATTTATTGTCTCTTCAGAGCAATTAAGCTAAAACAAATACTACTTTTTAAACATTTCACTCACATTGTAAAGAATATTAACATAGGTCAAAAAGAAACTAATTACTTCAGAATCATAATATTTGGTGATCTTATTGTGAAGAATGTAGAGAGTAGAAGGTCCTTATACTCAATAAATAGTTTTGGTTAAATTAAATCATATATCTGGATTTCTGATTTGGAGCTTAATCACATGGAAACAGGAAAATAATAAAAAAATTACTTTGGGATAACCAGAAAAGGATATGTGTGCATGTACCACAGTTGCTTTATTAGTTTGTAGTTGAACACTGGACTTCGATTTATATCTTGGCTGTTGTGGTGAATAATGTGAGTAACAATGAACTACAGATACATTTATGAGTTACCCACAGACAAATAATCACACGATTGGTGGGTCAGACAATATTTCAACTTTGGATTTCTTTAGGAAACTGCATACAACTTTCTACAACGAGAACACTAACCTGTATTTTGACCAAGAGTGTAGAAAAATTCCTTTTCTCCACAGTGTAACCAGCCAACACTTTTACCTTTTTAGTTTTTTTAAAGGACATGTTTTTACTGTGTGCAGTACCCACGACTGGCCTTAGACCCAAATCCTTTTACTCCAACCTCCAATCACTTGGAATTACCAGCCTTTACCACCACACCTGGTTCTTTGGCTATTTTTATGAGTTATAATAGTTAAGAAGTAGTATCATAGTAATTTTGAATTGCATTTCTCTAATGACTTCTGCTCACAAAGCATTAAGCGAACATAGACGTTGTATTAAATACAAATTTGTAAATCCACAGGCGATTTTCAGGGCTTTTTGGAAAACATGTCTATTCAGAACTTTTGTCCATTTTTAATCAAGTTTCTTGTTAATCTCATCTTTAATCTCTCTATAGAAAATCAATAATTAATTCAAGGTAGTAGAAAGGAAAAAATAAGCAGCTCCTAACATTTTTAAATTTTTAATAACATGATATTGCTTAAATCATTTTTCTGTTGACGCTTGAGACTCTATAACTCAATTTAGTTAGACCTTTTACAAGGCTATATATATTTTATTTATTTTACTTTGTTCTTTCCTGCATGAATAATTTAACTTGGTTTCTTTCAGTCTCATGTAATTCAGATTTCAAACTGAAGAATAAATGGAAGGAAGCAAACAAAAAATATAGTTCCCCTCATCTGATGATGCCTCTACAAAAATGAGGAAAGTGTTCATCCTTCTAAGGACCAACGATAGAATATTAAAAAGACAATTTATTCTTCTAGGTCTTCCTTATCTTTGCGATGTAACTTAAATGATACAAAACACAATATACTGCTCAGATACTTTTATGTTTTATCAGTTTTGCACATTTTCATATGGATTTCAACTCAGTCTACAACATTCCTTCATCGTTCTGTCCCTGTTATTTTTATATTATCACAACATAAGATAACCAGTTTGATTTACAGCATAAGTTATCCACTGGCTTCCTTGGAAGCAAAGCATGGTCAATAGATATTACTTCTGGTTGCTCACACTACATGTAATGGTTTCTGTACTACTTATCATATTCTATTTGGTATTTAAAAAAGAATGCTGGCTAAACTCAAAGCTCATTCATAGGTTTACGTTAAGGGTTTCACAAGTTTTATGCTCTTAATTCTTAAGATAACATTCGTTATAATGCTAATGTTATTACCATTGTAGTGTTGGGAAAAATTATAGTTAAAGACAGTAAGTGCATGGCCCAAAGACACACACAGTGAGGAAGAAAATGAGTCAAAGTTTCCAAAAGTCTTTCAGCAATACCAAAAAGGTGGATAAAATCTCTCCATTCTCTTACACTCTCAATTCAATATTCATATTGCCCAAGAAATAATAACGTAGCAAATATTACAAATGGTGATTGTTTTCTATCACATTTTGTCTTCAACACAGACTGTGGTGGTGACATTGGGATATCATCCACAGAGCAGAGCTTACAAATTGAGATCCGAAGACAGCCAAATTTCTTCTGTTCCACAGTTCCAGTTTCTTTTTTAAAACGTACCAGAACTTTTAAATATCATCACTTACTATCTTTTCACAATCCCCAAACGAATTAAATTGACATATAATCACTCCAAAAGGCTTTCAAATAAGGAGATGATACAACAGGCACCCATAAAGTAAATTTTCTTTTATTTTTAAAATTATTCTAAAAAACATTGTGCTGGCTGGTCACACTTATAATCCTATCTACTCTAATATTTGCTCAGGAGACTGAGATCTGTGGATTACACTTGGGAGCCAATCAGGGCCAAAAAAAAAAAACTTCATGAAATTATTTTTTAAAATGTTTAATGAACTAGCAAAGAGCCAGGAATTGAGATGTAGCTTACATAGTAGATCACCAATCTAGATAGGAAAGGCCTAGCAAAACCTTGAAGCCCTGATTTTTATCTCTGAGCAGGATGATATACATGTATGACGTGTGCTAGCAGGTACATGCGTGTTTTCTTGAACGCTGCGGCACTCACACTCACATACATTTATTCAAATTACCCTCATATCAGTGTTCTGCATTAATTTCTTTGTTAGCGATATTATATGGGTAAAATAGAGGAAATAAACTCTTCCATCTCAGAAAATTTTTATATTTTTTTTTGTAATAATACTCTGCAGAGGAGTCACATTTACATGAACAAGGAAACTAGTACATTTCCTAACAAGAATTCTTGCCTCCTCCTTTATATTTCCCCTACCATCCCTTCCCTTCCACCTCCACAAGTACACTCCCCTCCGCCTTCCTTCCTCCACCTAAATTGTAAAGTTCATTTTTCAACATAGTGTCTTGTGCATCTCATTGTTACAATGGGTCAACCTGTATCCTTATTTGAGCAATTTTTCCCTTCCCCTCCCCAAATTAGAGAAGCATACATTCAAGACGTATGTGCACCAACTTCAAATACAGAGAAAACAGGGGTTATAGCGTGGGCAGAAACATACAAAGAAACAAAAAAAATGCCATCGCTCATTATAAGTACGTTAGAAACAATAGCAAGAAAGAAAAAACCACTTGTGTCACTATCTTGGGGTTCAATTTCTTTAACATCATCTTATCTGGTTCTATGTACATAGCTTTTCAACTTTTCTGCTTATCCCAGACATACATTTGTTATTGAAAATAAGGGAAATCATGGGACCTATGATTCTTTGGACTTGGGTTACTTCACTCAATAAAATTTTTTCCAAGACTTTCCATTTCCTAACAAATTGGGCGATGTCATTCTTTCTGATGGAGGCATAGAATTCCATTGTGTATATATACCACATTTTCTTGATCCATTCATCTTGTGAGGGCATCTGGGTTGGTTCCATATACTAGCTATCGTAAATAATGTTGCAATAACCATAGTTGTGCTGGTAGTTTTAGTATGGTCTTGTTTATGATCATTTGGGTAGATCCCCAAAAGTGGGATTAATGTGTCATAGAGGAGTTTTATGTGGAGTCTTTTGAGGAACCTACATACTGCTTTCCGAAGTAGTTGAAAAGTTTACATTCCCACCAAGAATGCAGTACGTTTCCCTTGTGGCCACATACCTTTCAGCATCTGTTGTTGTAAAAATATGGAGTGCTCCACGAATTTTCATGTCATCCTTGCGCAGGGGGCATGCTAATCTTCTCTGTATCGTTCCAATGTTAGTGCATGTGATGCTAAATTGAGCAAAGAACATTTTTTATATATAAAGTATAATTTGTATTGATTTTATGAAACTAGACAATTCAACAAATATAAGTTCAAAAGAATTGTTGTGAAATTTTAGAATCATGTGCTTCTTACATAAGCACACATTTAAGAATAAAATCAAGATAGACATGCCAAAAACAAAATAATTCCAGATATTTGTATTTCAAGAGATGTGTAGGAGGAGGGATTCAATTATTCTATACAAGGCACCTGTCAAAATGAACATTGCAGCAAGTGTTTAGGTTTGTTAAAGTTTTAATGTTTTAGGGCTGGGAAGGTGGCTCAGTGGTAGACTGCTTGCCTTGCATGTATGAGGCCCTGGGATCTATTCCTCCGCACCACATAAGCAAAAAGAAAAAAGCGGTAAGTGACGCTGTGGCTCAAGTGGTAGAGTGCTAGCCTTGAGCTGAAGAGCTGAGGGACAGTGCCCAGGCCCAGAGTTCATGCCCCACAACCGGACCCTCCCCCCAAAAAAACAGTTTTAATGTTTTAAATATGCTTAATTTTGGGATTTTGCTTATATATGCCAAAAATAGGACTGTTTGGCAGGTATAAAACTTTTTGATAAAGTATTTAAGATTTATGGTAGTAGACATTAAGTACTAAGTATGTACATTTTAGAGTATATGGAAACTTTATTAATGAGAAGTTGCAAAGTCTTTGTGTAAAGAAGCAGAGTGAAGAGTTAAGACTTTAACTATACAGTTTTTGTTAAAAATTTAGAGATTCCTTACTTTATTTGATGATATAAGCCATAATGTACACATGTATGTTACTAGTCACACACATACATATACACATGTATACATGTGCACATGGAGAAAGACACATAATTACAGCCAACACAATTTCCACCAGTTGTTGAATATGCCTTTAACGGAATACTTGGAACAATATATTTTGAAGATGTATTTGTCTCTAATAGTTCATTTACCAATCCTCTTATCTCTTAAAACTGGTAGTTTTAGAGAGATTTGATTTACAAAATGCAGTACAAGTGATAGCAAGTCACTTGGAAACCTCAGTAAGTATAAGTGATATGGTGTCTCCCTGCTCCTCAGGTAATGCTTACTCTTGTAGACATCTCAACCACCGAAGTAGCAGGAAAATACCCTGGTAAAGAGTAAAGTTATAAGGCTTTAAATGGCATCCTTACTTGAGCTCTTTTCCCAACAACCAGCATGAATTCCTAGGCAGATGAGTGAGTCCTCCGAAAACTGGACTCTATATATACATTTTACTAACCCATGTGAAAAATCCTATATGAGAAATGCTGACTGAATTCTTGCTGATTTCCTGGCCAAGAAAATAAGAAAAAAAAAGAAAGTATTTTTAATGTTTTAAAGTTTGAGAATAATTTTTAACCTGTCAATAAATGTGTAGAACACAATTATACAAACTGATAAAAAAAAATGATGGCATTTCATTTATGTGCTCTTGGACTTGGCCAGTGATTTTAGATGTGTCTACAAAAGTAGAATCAGCATAAATCAAGCCAGCATTTCTTCATTTAAGATATAAGGAAAGGATACTGGTTGACCCATTGTAACAATGAAATGTACAAGACACTCTACCGGAGGATGGGTGAAGGGGGGAGGTGGGCTGGTGTGAAGGGAAGGGATGGTAGGGTTAAAAACAAAGGAGGAGGTAACAATGCTCAATAAGAAATGTACTCATTACCTTACTTATGTAACTGTAACCCCTCTGTACAGTATATATAATAAAAATATATATTAAAAACATACAAGGAAAATTTATGCCCCATTGTATACACACTTAATCCAGAAATTCATTACTGAATTCAAAACCTCTTAGAATTAAATTCCTAAATAGCAGTACTACATCTATATACCAGTATAAAATTTAAGCATTTTTATTTTTTAATTTTTCACGTCTCCTTTCTATCCCTCCCTTTCTCTTATCCTATTCCCGTACTTCTCTGAATATTATGTTTTTAATTTGCATAATTTTAAGTATTACACTTTTAAGTTTTTATTTTTGTTTTACTATTTTTCCTTGTCTTTTTTTTCTCTTTCTTTTTTCCCCGGGCTCTACTATCATTCTATCCAACCTATTCCCTGCTTTTAGATTAGGACTAAGTTAGCTCTCCCTCTACCTTTCCACATCCCTCTATTCCTATTTATACCCACATCTCTCGGTAAAACTAATAACTTCTGGTTTGCCAAATTCTTCTTTGCTGTTCGTAGCATAGTTGTTTGATGTTGAAAAATATATCTGTTGAACTAGATTATATCTGCATGCTTTTGACTGTGCAACTACAGACTTGGCTGATGCTTGCCTTAAGATAGTTTTCTAGCACAAACTGCTGTTACTCTCATCCCAAATGGGCAAAATAACCCGGAAAAACACAAGCAAAATGTCACGTCCGGGTATCTCAACTCCCACTCATGATAATCAGTGGACAGAACAGATAATGAATAATCCAGAGGAGAACTCCCAAAAAGCTCTACAAACAATAATGGTAAACATGATAAATAAAAAGATTGAAAACCTGCAAAGGACTCTGTTTGAGCATGATAGGGAGAGAGAGGAAGCAAACCGAAGATCAAAACAGGAAGCTCATGGGTGTGAGGAAGCTACTCAAAGATAGATAAAGGAATTGCATGAGCAGCTTGAGAACACTCAAAGAGAAATAAAAGAATTGTGCGAGCAGGCTGAGATCAGTCAAAGAGAACTAGAGTAATTGCATGAACGTGAGGAAGCTAATCAAAGAGTAATACAGGAATTGCAAGAGCAGGATGAGCATAGACAAAGATCAATAGAAGCATTCATGGAATCCATAAACAGAGTGCTGAAAGAAGTCAGGGAGTCCACAAAGGGAATGCTGAATGGATCCCAAGAGAAGGAATGGAATTCCAAGGAAATCATAACAATCAACTAAGTGAATTGAGAATAAACATTGAACACCAAATTAAGGAAGTAAAGAATTTCATACAAGATCTAAAACAAAGATCCAACAAAGAATTTGAAGTCATAAAAGCCGACCAACTAGAAGGAAAAGAAAAAAAAAAGTAGAAAATCTGGATAGTTGAATAGACCATGAAGAAGATTGAATTCTGAGGGTAGAAGACATCCTAGATATTATAGAGAAAGGACATAAAACCATCCTAGACAAATCTAAGAAATATGATAGATCTATTCAACATTCAACCCTTGGAAGACACCATTAGAAGGTCTAATCTGAGGATAATTGTTGTAGAGGAGCACGTAGAACCAGAAGTCCATGGTCCAGGAAATTTGTTTAACAGGATCCGAGCAGAGAACTTCCCAAACATGCAAAAAGATAGGCCTATTCAGATACAAGAAGCTTTTAGAACTCCCAATAGACCAGACCAGAACAGGATTTCCCATTGTCACATTATATGCACAGGATCAATTCAGACCAAGGAAAAGATCCTTAAAGTTGTCATGAAGAAAAGATCAATCACCTATAAAGGGAAACCAATTAGAATCACCTCAGATTTCTCAGCAGAGACAATCAAAGCAAGAAGAGACTAGAATGATGTAAGCAATGCCCTAAAGACAAACAACAACCAGGAATACTTTACCCAGCTATACTCTCCTTAATAATCGGAGGTCAAATAAAACACTTCCATGGCAAAGAAAAATTGAAACTATATATCTCCACCACACCAACCCTACAAAAGAATCTTAAAGATATCCTCGACAGAGAAAACCAACAAGACCACAATAAAGGCCAAGAAACAGCACCCAAACTGAGAATCCAAGAAGCATAGGAAGAACACAGTTGCCGCAGCCTGAAGAAGTTGGATAAAATGGCAGGAACTCTCAAATACTTCTCAGTTCTATCTCTCAACATTAACGGATTTAACTCTCCAATTAAGCAACAAAGTCTGTATACTTGGATTAAAAAGCAAGATCCTTCTATCTGCTGCCTTCAGGAGTCACATCTTGCCCACAAAAACAAACACATTTTCAATTTTAAAGACTGGAACAAAATCTACCAAGCAAACGGCCCCCATAAACAGGAAGGAGTTGCAATCCTAATATCAGATAAAATAGACTTTTAATTAAAATTAGTGAAAAGGATGGTGCATACTCATTAAGGGATCACTCTTTCAGGAAGATATTACCATTCTGAATATCTATTTGCCAAACAACGGAGCACCCAAATTTATCCAAGAAACACTACTTTCCCTCAAATCCCACATAGATCCAAAGACATTAATCGTTGGGGGCTTTAACACACAACTTTCCCCACTACATAGATGAACTTCGCAAGAACTCAACAGAGAAACCGCAGATATAAACAACTGCATAGATCAACTAGATTTAACAGACATCTATCAAATATTTCACCCAGCAGCATCAGAATACATGTTTTTCTCAGAAGACACATGGAACATTTTCCAAAATAGACCACATTTCTGGCCACAAAGCAAACTTGTCCAAATTCAGAAACATTGAAGTTATACCTTGCATTCTATCAGACCACAAGGGAATAAAATTATAATTCAACACCAAAAGCCACCAAAGAAAGTCATGTAACACATGGATCCTGAACAACACACTGCTGAATCATGAGTGGGTAATGGAAGAGATTAGAAAGGAAATTCAAATGTTCATGATATTCAACAAAAATGAACACACCAATTACTAGCTCCTCTGGGACACAGCAAACGCAGTATTCAGAGGCAAGTTTCTAGCTCTGAGTTCCTACATCAACAAATTGGAGAGATCTGAAACCAATTTAATGAGCCTCCTTGAAAAAGAGGAGCAAGATAAACACAATCCAGAAAATGGAATTAAATAATTAAAATTTAATCAGAATTAAATGAATTGAAATGTAAAAAAATAATAGAAAGATTCAAGAATCCAAAGAGTTGATTCTTCGAAAAAATTAACAAAAGTGAGAGACCCTTAGCAAATCTTATCAGAAAAAGAAGAGAACGTACCCAAATAAACTCACAGATGAGAATGGAAACATCATCACAGAATCAATTAAGATTCAGAACATTACAAGGAAATGCTTCTAAAACTTTCATACTAATAATTTTGAGAACTTGAAAGAAAAGGACCTTATCCTAGCAAATACTGACATGACGAAACAAAGCCAAGATAAGTCAAACTATATTAAAAGGCCTATATCAAGCATTCAAATAGAAACAACAGTAAGAGACCTCCCATCTAAGAAAAGCCCAGGACCAAATGGTTTTACAGAGGAATTCTACAAGGCCTTCAAAGCAGACATCACACCAATACTCCTCCAAATCCTCAATGAAACTGAAAAAGAAAGTTCACTACTGAACTCATTCTATGAGGCCATCATAACACACATCACAAAACCAGGAAGGGACTCATCAAGGAAAGAGAACTATAAACCCATTTCTTTGAATAAGATTGATGCAAAGGTTTTCAACAAAATTTTGGTCAATCGACTTCAACAATTCATCCAAAAAATCATACACCATGATCAAACAGGATTCATTTCAGGGATGCAAAGCTGGTTTAATATATGCAAATCAATTAATATACTTCAGCACATCAACAGCAGCAAGGATAAGAACCACGTGGTTATCTCAATAGATGCAGATAAAGCATTCAACAAGATCCAACACCCCTTTATTATGATGGTTCTGGAAAAATGAGGAATCCATGGTACATTTCTCAATACAATAAAGGCTGTATATGACAAAGCAATAGCCAGCATTATAGTTAACGGTGAAAAAATAAAGCTATTTCCTCTTAACTCAGGAATGAGACAAGGATGTCCACTCTCTCCACTTCTCTTCAATCTAGTATTGGAATCCTTAACTACAGCAATAAGATAAGATGCAAATATAAGAGGGATCCAAATAGGGAAAGAAGAAGTAAAACGCTCCCTCTTTGCAGATGACAAGATCTTTTATGTAAAGAATCGCACAGAGTCCATTCCAAAATTACTAAAGCTGATTCAAAACTCTGGCAAAGTAGCAGGGTTTAAATTAACCCTCAGAAATCAATGGCTTTTCTGTATGCCAACAATAAGAAAAGTGTGGCTGAAATTAGGAAAGCAACTCCATTAGTAATAGCCCCACAAAAAATAAAATACCTAGGAATTAACTTAACCAAACTAGTGAAGGACCTCTATGATGAAAACTTTAAAAAACTGAAAAAGGAAATCAAAACTGAACTTATAAAGTGGCAAAACTCCCAGGCTCCTGGACTGGGAAAGATCAACATCGTGAAAATGGCAATACTTCCCAAGGCTATCTACAAATTAAATGTGATACCTATCAGTATTCCAACCTCATTCTTCAAGGAAATAGAAGAGGCAATCAAAAAATTCATATGGAACAATAAAAGACCCTGAATAGCAAAAATGATCCTTAACAGAATGAACAGTGCTGGAAGAATATCAATACCAAATTCAAATTCTACTACAAAGCCATAGTAATCAAAAGAGCTTGGTACTGGCACAAGAACAGACCTCAGGACCAATGGAATAGAATTGAAAACCCAGAAATTAACCAACAGACCTATAGCCATCTAATCTTCGGTAAGGGAGCTAAAAAATAGAATGAAAGAAAGACAGCCTCTTCAGTAAATGGTGCTGGCAAAATTGGTTAACAACTTGTAGAACACTAAAGCTAGATCCTTATATATCACCCTGTACCAGAATCAACTACAAATGGATCAAAGACCTCGCAGTCAAAGCAGACACTCTGAAAACATTACAGGACGGAATTGGAGAAACCCTAGGCCTTGTTGGCACAGGCCAAAATTTTCTTAATAGAGACCCGGAAACAACAAATCAAAGAAAGTTTGGACAATTGGGATTGCATAAAATTGCAGAGCTTCTGCATGGCAAAGGACATGGCTAGCAAGATTAATAGAAAGTCTACGGATTGGGAGAAGATCTTCATTAGCCATAAAATGGACAAGGGTCTCAGATCGAAAATATACCTTTAACTCAAAAATTTAAATCCCCCAACAAATCTTCAAAGAAACAACTGCCCAATAAATAAGTGGGTTAAAGACTTAAAGAGAAAATTCTCTGAAGAGGAAAGAAGGATGGCCAATACACACATGAAGAAATGCTCAACCTCCCTAGTCATAAATGAAATGTAAATCAAAATAATATTGAGATACTACCTCACCCCAGTTAGAATGGCTATAATCAAGAACTCTAATAACAACAGATGCTGGCGGGATGTGAACAGAAAGGAACACTACTTTATTGTTGATGGGAGTGTAAACTTGTTCAACCAGTTTGGAACTCAGTATTAAGGTTCATCAAAAGACTCCACATAGAGCTCCCCTATGACCCAGCAATCCCACTTTGGGTATTTAACCAAATGTTCACATACAAGACCACAGTAGAGCTTCCAGCACAACTACGTTTATTGCATCATTATTTACCATAGCTAATATATGGAACCAACCCAGATGCACCTTAGTAGATGAGTAGATCAAGAAAATGTGGTATATACACACTGGAATTTTATGCCTCCATCAGAAAGAATGACATTGACCCATTTGTTAGGAAATGGAAAGACTTGGAAAAAAATGTATTAAGTGATGTAAGCCAGGCCCAAAGAAACATAAGTGCCATGGTTTCCCTTATTTTCAATAACTAGTATATGTCTGAGACAAACAGAAACTCTCAGACAAGTTAATGTGAGGGAAATGAACCCTAAGATATATATTCAAATGTTTTTTTTTCCTTTCATGCTATTGTTTCTAACACATTTGTAAGATTATTTCTTTTTTGCTTTGTATGTCCCTCCCCTACTGTACCTTCCGTGCTATCATTGTACTTGATGTTGGTATAATTTGTGGAGGGGAAGGGAAAAAACAAATGGTTTAAATAATAGGGATACAGTTGGACCCTTACAACAATGAGATGTCTAAGTCATTATGCCAAAAACAAACTTTAAAATTTTGTGGTGGGGGGGGTGAGGATTGGGTGGGGTGCGGGGAGAGGACAGGAAGTTATGGGAAGGTGAAACAAAGGAGGAGGCTACAATGCTTGATAAGAACTGTACTTATTATCTTGCCCTTGTAATTGAAACCCCTTTGTACAGTATTTCCACAACAACAAAGAAAAATAAATTTAAATATGGAATGAAATTAGTTCCAATAATGCATTGCATTAAGGTATTTAGAAACAACTGAGAAACTTAAAGGTGCATACGATTTTTTTTATTGGAAATGAAGGGATATTGGAATTTGATTCTCTATATTTTAAGCGATTTGCTTAAAAGAAAAGGCAAAAGTAAAGTTACATTTTCAGCAGACTTGACATATTAAATTTTGTATATCGAAAGGGAAACAAGCCTCAACAATATGTCAATTCTCTCTTCTTATTTATCTCTAAAGGTTTATGCTTCTGGTCTCTGAATATTAAAACTTCAAAAAATTTATGTTTAGCTAGTTGTGCAAAGGGGTTTTGCTTCATCAAGTCAGTGTTGAATAGAATGTATGTGCATTTCAATATACAGTGCATCTGGATCATTGTCAAACTTCACATTTTTCTTCCTTCCCTTACCCCAACCCCACCTATCCCTTCATGTTTCCTACTTACATTCTCACATATGTACATTGAATATTATGACTGTATTAGTCCACCATTTCCCTCTCCATTCTTCTACCCTACTCTTTTTTTGCCCAGATCCTCTTTTAATAGTTGTTTCAACTTCATGTTATTTTGTTAAATATCTCTACTTTGGCATTTGGCGATGGGTTTGCCACATCTTCTCTTCCATGTTTGACCTACATAAATGAGTATATTTCTCCGCATTTCTAATCTCTGAATGGCTAAGATAGATCTCCTTTAATATTCACCTTCTGTCCTAAATTTAGAATTGGACTTTCAGGGACATCCAATAGAGCATTTTTACTCTCTACATATTGAAGATGGAAGGGAAATAATTTCCATGCTCTCAGCATTATGTTATCCATCATGAATTCCCATCACTTATCACTACAGCAGTCTAAATTTAAAGTCATATCTTCTGCATTATATTCACACAGTATAAATGAATATCAAGGGCAATTTACCTAATATTGGAAGTTTAGGGATGATCTTTAATTTCTTATGATAGAAGCAGGAATCAGTTTTAATTTTCAGATTCCACTATGTAGTGAGCCCTGTAGTCTTCTAAATTTTCGATAAATTTCGAGTTACCTTTTGTTAATAATTTAAAAAGTTTTATTTCAGTATTTGAAATGCTGCTCCAATTATTTTAAAAGTTTCACAATAAGTTAGACTGAACTTTTTCCTCCCATGTTCCCCACTAGTTCAGGTTAAGTCTCCTTTCGCTTTATTTTTTGAGAGACCAAGGAATGAGGGTAAACAGAGAGATGATCATTACTCAGATATCTCCTTCCTCTTCTGTTTCTGCTGTTCTTGTTAAGAAGAAGACTGGAGCAGGGAACAAGAGTGATGCTTGACTTCACCATACAAGGGGGCATTCCTGGCATGTCAATTACTGTTTCTCAGAATCACTGAAATTGCTTACTCTTGCCATCTCTCTGACAGTAACCTAACTGTGGCTTCCTTGGTGCAGAAGGAAGCACACTAACAGGTTATTACCCGTAAATTGGTATTTTATATCTCAGCTTACTACTACCAAAAATAAAAAGCTTTGGCTACATAAAAGCAAAGGTACTGATTGTCCAACAAAACCTTAGTGAGGAGTAGACAATTCTACTCAGCTACGCCCTCCTCTCATATCCTGCCTTCCACTCCCCTCCTCTCATTTAACCTCCCTTCATTTCTTTTTTCTTTGTGTCTCTCTCCTGCATATTCATCTCTATCTTCTCTCTTTTTCTCTTCCAGTAGCAAGTGCTTTGGTTTATCAGACAATACATAAATAATTGAACAATTTTTTTCCTCTTTTTGTGATTTTTTATTCTTAAGAAGTGAGTTCTAGCACAGCACCAGTGGCTTGCACCTATATAGTCGGTAGGTTCAAATTTGACAATTGCAATTCGAAGCTATTACAAGTGGATAAACCTAAGAGATTCTTTTCTGCACTTGTGGTAAAAGGAAGACATGAAGGTGTGGCTCAGCTGGTATAGAGCAAGCATTGAGAATTAAAGCCCAGATAGAGCTCAAGGCCAGGTGTTCAAACCCCAGTACCAGCACAAGATTAAAAAAAATGAGTCCTTTGTCTTTGAAATGGGATATTTCTCCAAAAATTCATACCTAGGACAATTTTCAAGGTCTAAGACTCTTTTTAAGGCTCTTTCACATGTTAAACTGATTCCTCTGCTTGATTCATATTATGGAAAATAGGAGTCACACTTCATATTAAAAAGTATGCACATTACTGAACAGTTCTTACAATTTTTAATGTAAAGGATGCATGGGAGAAGAATTCACCTCATATGGGTGAGTTAGGTTTGGCTCACTGACAGACTTTTGCAAGTAAATGAGTGTCTGTTTTCATGTAAAGAAGTCCATATAGATAGTTTTCTAGGAGAGAGAACAAGCTACCTGTTTCCAAGTTTGAATCAGATTAAGTTTATTCCTATGATATGATAAAGAGAAAGAAGCTCAACTCATGCAACACTCTGCAGACAGTAATTTCAAAAATATTAAAAACCCATGTCTATGTTTGGAACAGCTAATTTGTCACAAACAAAAAACAGTTTACTGAGCCAAGAAAACATAAGTTAGAGCAATAGGAACTATGTTAAATATAGTTAATGGCTGAGTGTTATGTGTAAAAGAGTTCTGTAATCACAACTAAAATATAAATTTTTTCACCATATCCCTAACAAGAATCTCTAAGATAGGCCTTGCTAAATCTGTCATAGAGGGTGGTGTTTATGCAATTGTCAGGTTTGTTTAGGGTCCAATATCTTCCTCAGTCTCTTGGGTTGCAAACTGTTCACACCACATGCAGTGTCTGGAAACACATGCTGTCTTGCTAGGCACCTAAGGGATTTTTGTGCCACTGTAAATAGTTATTGTTTTTCTTCTTGTAATTATACCTGTCAGTGTGAAGTCCTTTCATGATAAGAATAATAGTTTCTGTACCCTTTGTTCCACTAACAAATCTCAGATATAAGTATAGTCCAGTGCCCGTGGCTCATGCCTATAATCCTAGCTACTCAGGAAGCTGAGATCTGAGGATCACAGTTCAATGCCAGCTCAGGCAGGAAATTCCATGAGATTCTTATCTCCAATAAACTACCAGAAAACTGGAAGTGGCACTATGTCTCAAGCGGTAGAGCTCTTGCCTTGAGCTGAAGAGCACTTGGACAGCACCTAAGCCCAGAATTCAAGCCCCAGGACTGACCAAAAAAAAGTATCTATCTATCTATCTATCTATCTATCTATCTATCTATCTATCTATCTATCTATCTATCTATCTATCTATCTGTCTGTCTATGTATCTATGATGAGAAGAATTACATTTAAATATAAATCAATATTTGATACACATTTATAATACAAGTAAACATATGATGTATTTATAATATATACATATATTTACATATATAAGATCATATTATATCTGTATGTTTATAAATATACTTGTAATTTATATCCAAAGAGTACATCTGAAGATTTTGGGGAAAATGTAGAGTGTCTAAAGGCTTACTACTAACCCACCATACTTTCAATCATTTTTTCCACTTATTACAATGTATGGAGTACTAAGACTGAATGATTATGAAACAGAGTTGCTGTTTTCTTCGTTACCATTTTGGATTAGAAACATCTACTTACTTGGTATAAAACCTACCCAAAAGTGATCTTGAAATCACACTCCACAAACTGGACATATACATCAATTTAGCAACTTACAGGTCTCAAACTTTTATTTGAATCCTGTATCTCACATATATTCAGTTTCCTTTGAGTCAGCTACATGTACATACATGCCTAGATTTTCATGCTCACATACATCCCCCTACTCATATGACATACTAAATGTGACATTAAAATAAAAAATAATATATATGCTGAAAAAGAACACCTTTGCAAATGTAATCAAATTTTATTTTTAAATACAATGCATTATTGAAATACTGATGAAAGAGCAGCTGAGAGATGTTTCAAATAGAAGAGTGTCTGTCTAAAGAGCATGTTTCTTATTCCAAACATCATTATTTCCATCCTTCCTTCTCCCACATAAAAAAGCATAAATAAGTACAGAATTAACTACATGTTCCTTAATCACTCATTGAAGAGAGAAACTGTAATATATATATATATATATATATATATATATATATATATATATATATATACACACACACACACAATGATATACTATTTAGCCACACATAATTATGAAAACATATCATCTTCAAGAAAATAGAATTGGAAACCTTCATATAAAAGCAGTTAGCGATACTGTGTAAAACAAATATTAGATTTCTCATATGCAGACTCTAGACCCAGAAAATAAAATGAATGACCCAGGTGTAGAAGATGGAACTGATTAAGCTTGGAAAAAAGTAAGAGAGGAGATGAAGAGAAATATTGTGGAGTAAATATGTTCAAATATTTCAAAAGTTAGTATGATGACATAATAAAATATAAGTATAAAAATAAGGTAAGTAAATTAATAAAATGAATAAAATGTAACAAGCTACATTACGTGGACATATGTGTATAATACAATAAAATACTTTTGTGAAATTAATATTTGCTAATATAAAGTAAAATGCATTCCAGTTGTTATAGATTCATATGTTAATTTCCATTTTTAGCTTAGATATTTCCCTGATAAAGTAAAAGGAGAAATAGGTTTTGCTCATTTAGATGGACAATCTTGTCCAATTAGCATTAAAGTATTCTAGATAATTACTGTCAATGTGAAATTGTTCAAATTATTATATTAGAATATTTCCAATTGACTCTTCAAAATATTATCCTATAGGTATATACTTTTTGTTATTTATAGAATATTTTTCCACTCAATTACTATATACCATTTTCTGAATGCTGTTTGGTATATGTAACTAGGATATATTATACCTGACCAGGAAATCAATTATTCAAACAGTTTTTATCAAAAATTCCTGTAACGAAATAAAGAGCTAAATCCAAATTATGTATATTTGAAGACAATACTTGCTTAATCCTCTTCTCACATTCTTCATTCCCTTCTTGAGAATAATACATATTGTAAGGGAATACTTAAAATGTTTTAGAGAAATATGTTGACTTTAGTCCAATGAGTTACTGTATGCTGCATTTTGGTTTACTTTATATCCAGAAGAGCTAAATTCTTGCCTTATGATTTTCCTTAGACTTTATACTCAGGTTTAACCTCTGATGGGTGACAGATAAAGGTATAAACATTTTTTAACAGTAGCTAAATTTAGGCTGAGGAATCTAGGTACAACTACTCATGCAGATAGGCCTCATCAGTCATGAGACCACGATATCAAAATGTTAACCTATGCTTCCTGAAATCATTCTTATGAGATTTTGTGTATTATAAACAGTGGTTATTAGCATTTGTTTTGTAAATAACATTATTTCATGGGTTAGGAACTGAAGTGAGATATTATACCCAGAACAAAATTTAAGGAGGCATCCAAAATTAGTTACCAAGATATAAATCATTTAACACAATGTTTTAAAAATGCAAGACAAAGGAAATAATTTATGAAAAAAGCTAACATTTAAAATAAATACAGAATCAGTATGACAGATTTTTCTTTTTATCCCAGTTGCAATGCGGATTACATGATGAATTTTCTAGTTATATGTTTAGTTAGGTCTTGATATTTAATTGGAGAAGTTATGTTCTTTCATAAATTCATTTGTCAGATCAAAGAGGAAATGAATTCCATGCCAGAGTCAACATCCATAATAATGTTACAGTTGTATTCTACTAATTTGCCAAAGTTTCAAATCAGCTCGAGTAACTTCGGTCTTCTTTAGATCTAACTAATGAGGTACACAATTTAGTCAGGAATAGATTTTGACCACCATTTACTAAAATATTATTATCCAGAAACTACTACTCTTCTCTCTTTCCATGAGATTTTTAATTTCATTTATATAATGTGCTGATGTTTTCCTTTAGATAATCCAAATTCAGTGTTCTAAAAACAGTATAATTTGGAGTATTATTAAATTATGTACACTCATGTACACTGCTCAGATTCTATTATTTGCACATTTTGCAATCTCTAATACAAATCCATAGTAATCAAAACAGCTTGGTATTGGCACAAGAACAGACATCAGGACCAATGGAATAGAATTGAAAACACAGACCTATAGCCACCTAATCTTCAAAAAAGGAGCTAACAAAAAATAGAATGGAAGAAGGACAGCCTGTTCAGTAAATGGTGCTGGCAAAATTGGTTAATCACTTGTAGAAAACTAAAGCTAGATCTTTATATATCACCCTGCACCAGAATTAACTTCAAATGGATCAAAGGCCTCACAGTCAAACAAACACCCTGAAAACATTACAGGGTGGAATAGGAGAAACCCTATGTCTCCTTGGCACAGGCCGAAATTTTCTTTTTTTTTTAATTTTAATTTATTTTATTTTATTTGTGAACATACTGTACAGAGGGGTTACAATTACATAGGCAGGATAATGCGTACATTTCTTACCAAGCATTGCAGCCTACTCCTTTGTTTATCCTTCACATCCCTTCCCAGCCTCACCCCTCCACCCCAGTCCCAATCCTTCCCCCCGCCCCGCACCCCCCCGCACCAACATTGTAAAGCTCGTTTTCGACATGACAACTTGTACTTCTCATTGTTGCAACAGGTCCACCTGTATCCTTAAACGACTTGTTTTTTCCCATCTCCTCCACAAGTTATACTGACATCAAATATAGTGAAAGCAGGGGTTATACTGTGGGGGAGGGACATACAAAGCAACAAAGAAATAATCTTATAAATGCGTTAGAAACACATGCATGAAAGAAAAAAACATTAAAATACATATCTAAGGGTTCATTTTCCTAACATCACTTTATCTGAACTTTTCTGCTTGACTCACTCATATACTAGATATTGCAAATAAGGGAAACCATGGGGCCTAAGTTTTTTTGGGCCTGGCTTACTTTGCTTAATATAGTTTTTTCCAAGTCTTTCCATTTCCTAACAAATGGGGCAATGTCATTCTTTCTGATGGAGGCATAGAATTCTATTGTGTATATATACCACATTTTCTTGATCCATTCTTCTACAGAGGGGCATCTGGGTTGGTTCCAGATCTTAACTATGGTAAATAATGCTGCAATAAACATAGTTGTGCTGGTAGCTTTAGTGTGGTCTTCTTTGTAAACATTTGGGTAAATGCCCAAAAGTGGGATTGCTGGGTCATAGGGGAGTTCTATGTGGAGTCTTATGAGGAACCTCCATACTGCTTTCCAAAGTGGTTGAACAAGTTTACATTCCCACCAACAATGAAGTAAGGTTCCCTTCTGTGCACATCCCCTCCAGCATCTGTTGTTGTTAGAGTTCTTGATTTTTGCCATTCTAACTGGAGTGAGGTGGTATCTCAATGTTGTTTTGATTTGCATTTCATTTATGGCTAGTGAGGTTGAGTATTTCTTCATGAGTCTATTGGACATCCTTCTTTCTTCTTCAGAGAAGTTTCTCTTTAAGTCTTTCGCCCACTTGTTTATTGGGCAGTTGTTTCTTTGAGGATTTGTTGTTGGGGGATTTAATTTTTCGAATTCCAAGTATATTTTAGATATGAGACCCTTGTCCGTTGTATGGCTAGTGCAGATCTTCTCCCAATCCGTGGGATTTCTATTGATCTTGCTAGCTATGTCTTTTGCCATGCAGAAGCTCTGCAACTTCATGCAATCCCATTTGTCCAACCTTTCTTTGATTTGTTGTGTTTCCGGGTCTCTATTCAAAAAATTTTGGCCTGCGCCAAGAAGACCTAGGGTTTCTCCTATTCCATCCTGTAATGTTTTCAGAGTGTCTGCTTTGACTTGGAGGTCTTTGATCCATTTGGAGTTGATTCTATTGCAGGGTGATATATAAGGATCTAACTTTAGTTTTCTACAAGTAGTTAACCAATTTTGCCAGCACCATTTACTGAAGAGGCTGTCTTTGTTCCATTCGATTGTTTTAGATCTCTTATCAAAGATTAGATGGCTCTAGGTCTATAGGTTCATTTCTGGGTTTTCAATTCTATTCCATTGGTCCTGAGGTCTTTTCTTATGCAAATACCAAGCTGTTTTGATTACTATGGCTTTATAGTAGAGTTTGAAAATTGGTGTTGATATACCTCCAGCAGTGTTCTTTCTGTTGAGGAGCGATTTTGCTATTCGGGGTCTTTGGAGCGTTTTTGCTATTTGGGGTCTTTTATTGTTCCATATGAATTTTTGGATTGCCTCTTCTATTTCCTTGAAGAATGAGAATGGAATTTTGATATGTATCGCATTGAATTTGTAGATAGCCTTGGGAAGTATTGCCATTTTCACGATGTTAATCTTTCCAATCCAGGAGCATGGGAGGTTTTGCCATTTTTTAAGTTCTGTGTTGATTTCCTTTTTCAAGATTTTAAAGTTTTCATCATAGAGGACCTTCACTTCTTTGGTTAAGTTAATTCCTAGGTATTTTATTTTTTTGTGGGGCTATTACAAATGGAGTTGCTTTCCTAATTTCAGCCACACTTTTCTCATTGTTGGCATACAGAAAGGCCATTGATTTTGGGGGATTAATTTTATACCCTGCTACTTTGCCAAAGTTTTGAATCAGCTTTAGTAATTTGGGAGTGGAGTCTATGGGATTCTTTAAATGCAAGATCGTGTCGTCTGCAAAGAGAGAGAGTTTTATTTCTTCTTTCCCTATTTGGATCCCCTTTATGTCTGCATCTTGTCTTGTTGCTGTAGCTAGGCATTCTAATACTAGATTGAAGAGAAGTGGAGAGAGTGGACATTCTTGTCTTGTTCCTGAGTTAAGAGGAAATGCCTTTAATTTTTCACCATTAATTATAATGCTGGCTGTAGGTTTGTCATATACAGCCTGTATTGTATTGAGGAATGTTCCATGGATTCCTAATTTTTCCAAAACCTTCATCATAAAAGGGTGTTGGATCTTGTCGAATGCTTTTTCTGCATCTATTGAGATAACCATATGGTTCTTATTCTTGGTCCTGTTGATGTGATGAATAATATTAATTGATTTGCGTATATTAAACCAGCTTTGTATCCCTGAAATGAATCCTGTTTGATCTTGGTGTATGATTTTTTGGATGAATTGTTGAAGTCGGTTGGCCAATATTTTGTTGAGAAGTTTTGCATCAATGTTCATCAAAGGAATGGGTCTATAGTTCTCTTTCTTTGAGGAATCCCTGCCTGGTTTTGGGATGAGGGTTATGATGGCTTCATAGAATGTGTTCGGTAGTGAACTTTCTCTTTCAATTTCATTGAAGAGTTGGAGGAGTATTGGTGTGAGCTCTGCTTCGAAGGCCTTGTAGAATTCCGCTGTAAAACCATCTGGTCCTGGACTTTTCTTAGCTGGCAGGTCTCTTATTGCTGTTTCTATTTCAATGCTTGATATGGGCCTGTTAAGCTGGTTTAACTCATCTTGGTTTAGTTTTGGCATATCAATATTTGCTAAGAAATTGTCCATTTCTGTCAAGTTCTCAAACTTATTAGCATAAAGTTTTGAGAAGTATTCCCTTATAATGTTTTGAATCTTGGTTGTTTCCGTGGTGATGTTTCCATTCTAGTCTCTGAGTTTATTTATTTGGGTGTGGTCTCTTCTTTTTCTGATAAGATTTGCTAAGGGTCTGTCAATTTTGTTAATTTTTTCGAAGAACCAACTCTTCGTTTTGTTGATTCTTTCTATAGCTTTTTTGGATTCTAATTCATTTAATTCTGATTTAATAGTAATTATTTCTTTCCGTCTACTGGATTGGGGTTTATCTTGCTGATCTTTGTCAAGGAGATATAGATGTGTCATTAGTTTGTTGTATTCAGATCTCTCCAATTTGTTGATGTAGGCGCTCAGAGCTATAACCTTGCCTCTGAGTACTGCTTTTGCTGTGTCCCAGAGGAGCTGGTAATTTGTGTGTTCACTTTTGTTGAATAGCATGAACATTTGAATTTCCTTTCTAATCTCTTCCATGACCCACTCGTGATTCAGCAGTGTGTTGTTCAGCCTCCATATGATACCCGACTTTCTTGGGTGGCTTTTGGTGTTGAGTACTAATGTTATTCCCTTGGGGTCAGAGAGAATGCAAGATATAATTTCAATGTTTCTGAATTTGGACAAGTTTGCTTTGTGGCCTAAAATGTGGTCTATGTTAGAAAATGTTCCATGTGCTGCTGAGAAAAACGTGTATTCTGATGCTGCTGGGTGAAATGTTCGGTAGATATCTGTTAAATCTAGTTGATCTATGTAGCTGTTTAGATCGTAGTTTCTCTGTTGAGATTTTGCCGAGTTGATCTATCTAGTGGGGAGAGTGGTGTGTTAAAATCTCCAACAATTAATGTGTTTGGAGTTATATGGGATTTGAGGGAAAGTAGTATTTCTTGGATAAATTTGGGTGCTCCCCTGTTTGGCGAGTAGATATTTAGAATTGTAATATCCTCCTGAAAGAGAGATCCCTTAATTAGTATGTAGCAACCTTCTTTATCTCTTCTCAAGAGTTTTAATTTGAAGTCTATTTTATCTGATATTAGGATTGCAACTCCCCCCTGTTTATGGGGGCCCTTTGCTTGCTAGATTTTTTTTCAACCTTTAACATTGAAAATGTGTTTGTTTTTAAGGGCAAGATGTGACTCCTGAAGGCAGCAGATAGAAGGGTGTTTTTTTTTAATCCAACTAGACAGTCTATGTCGCTTAATTGGAGAGTTAAGTCCGTTAACGTTAAGAGAAAGGACTGAGAGGTATTTGGGAGTTCCTGCCATGTTATCCAACTTCTTGGAGGTTGCGAAAACTGGGTTCTTCCTATGGTTCTTGGATTCTCAGTTTGGGTGCAGTTTCTTGGCGTTTATTGCGGTCTTGTTGGTTTTCTATGTGTAGGACATCTTTAAGAATCTTTTGTAGGGCTGGTTTGGTGGAGATGTATTGTTTCAATTTTTCTTTGCTATGGAAGGTTTTTATTTGTCCTTCAGTTATGAAGGAGAGTTTAGCTGGGTACAGTATTCTTGGTTGATAGTTGTTTGTTTTTAGGGCATGGCATACATCATTCCAGGCTCTTCTTGCTTTGATTGTCTCTGCTGAGAAATCTGAGGTTTTCCTTTATAGGTGATTAATCTTTTCTCCTTTACAGCTTTAAGGATCATTTCCTTGGTCTGAGTTGGTCCTGTGTGGATTATAAAGTGACGGTGGGATGTCTTATTCTGCTCTGGTCTGTTTGGAGTTCTAAAAGCTTCTTGTATCTGAATAGGCCTATCATTTTGCATGTTTGGGAAGTTCTCTGCTAGGATCCTGTTAAACAAATTTCCTAGGCCATTGACTTCTGTTTCTAGGTGCTCCTCTACACTCATTATCCTTAGATTAGGCCTTCTGATGGTGTCTTCCAAGTGTTGGATAGATCTATCATATTTCTTGGACTTGTCTTGGATGTTTGTATGTTCTTTCTCTATAATATCTAGGCTGTCTTCAATCCCTGAGATTCGATTTTCTGCATGGTCTAACCTGCTGTCAAGACTTTCTAATTTGTTTTTTATCTCTTTTCCTTCTAATTGGTCAGCTTTGATGTCTTCAATTTCTTTGTCGAAGCTTTGTTTTAGATCCTGTATGAACTTCTTTACTTCCTTAATTTGATGTTCAGTGTTTATTCTCAAATGACTTAGTTGATTGGTTATGGTTTCCTTGGACTCCCATTCCTTCTGTTGGGTTCCATTCAACATTCCCTTTGTGGTCTCCCTGACTTCCTTCAGCTCTTTGTTAATGGATTCCATGAATGCCTTTAGTGATCTTTGTGTATGCTCTTCCTTCTCTCTCAATTCCTGTATTGCTCTTTGATAAGCTTCCTCCCATTTGTGGGATTCCTGTAGTTCTCTTTGAGTGTTCTCAGCCTGTTCACACCATTCCTGTCTTTCTCTTTGAGTATTCTCAAGCTGCTCATGCAAATCCTGTATCAGCTTTTGAGTAGCTTCCTTATGCTTATGATATTCCTGTATAAACTTTTGAAATGCCTCCTCTCTCTCCCTATCATGCTCATACAGAGACCTTTGTATGCTTTCAATCTTTTGATTTATCATGTTTGCCAGCAGTGTTTGTAGAGCTATTTGGGAATTCTCCTCTGGATTATTCATTATCTGTTCTGTCCCCTGATTATCGGGATTGGGAATTGAGATACCAGGATTTGCCATTTTTCTTGTGTTTTTCCGGCTTACTCTGCCCATTTGAGATGAAAATAGCACCAGTTTTGTGCTAGAACACTATATTAAGGCAAGCATCAACCCAAGTCTGAATTTGCACAGTCAATAGTCTACAGATACAATCTAGTTCAACAGATATATCTATTCAACATCAAACAACTATATGTTAATGGGCTACGGACTGCAAAGAAGAGTTTGGAAGACCAGAAATTATTAGGGTTAGGGAGAGATATGGGTAAAAAAATAGGAATAGCTTGATGTGGGGAGGTTCTAGGGGAGTTAACTAAGTCTTAATCTCAAAGCAGGAAATAGGTTGGGTAGATTGAAAGTAGAGAGAGAGAGAAAGAAAAAAAAAGAAAGGGAACGGGAAAAGAAAAAAGACCAGAAAAAATAGAAAGGTAGAAATTAATAAAATTATGTAGTTCGATAACAATCTATTTACATTAGAACGTGAATTTATTGAGAGAAGGGGAGAGATATAAAGTAGATGTGAAAAACTTAAAAATAAAAATGCTTAAAATATTATATAGGTATAAAGAGGTAATACTGCTATTAGGGAATTTACGTCTTAGGGGTTTTGACTTGTGTAATAAATTTGTGGATTAAATTTGTACACAATGTGGGATAGGGTCTAATAGTCAACTACAGGTTTATCTGAGGGTATGCAGGACAAGAATTAAGTCACATAAAGAAGAACGAAAGAGAGGAGAAGGTGAAAAGGATAAGAAAGGAAAAAGAAAAAGATGAGAAGTTCAGTAGAGCTAAACAAAAATCAAAAAGATAATTTAAAAAGAAAAAAAAATAGAAACAAGACCAAAAAAGAAAGCAAAAACGCACACTCCCGTATCCCCAAAATAAAAATTATAAGAGGAAAAGAAAATTTCTGGAAAACATTTTTTTAGCAAAAAAAGCAAAGATTAAAGATTGAAAAAAGTTTTAGAAAAGAAAAAAAAAATTTTTTTTTAATATAAGGACCAAAAATAAAAACAAAAAACAAAAAAAAAAAAGAAGACGAAGAAGAGAAAAAAGAAAAATAAAAACAAAAAACCCCCAAAATTTCTTTTTTTTTGGGGGGTGGGGAGTAGTGGGGAAAATCCTGTATCTCCCTTGTGTCTGTAACCAGCCTCTTGTTGGAGTCTCTGGTCTGCTTGTCGTCCTGGGGCTTGGTTGGTTTCTTAAGTCAGTTTGTTCGAACAGGCAGTAAAATGCTCTGCTTTACCCAGGATTTGGCGATCCTCCTCCCAGGCTAGTTCATTGGGAGACAGATCTGCTTTTAATATCACAAAAGAGGGGGATGCAGTGATGAGGCTAGATTTTGGTAGCTTTTCCGGGGCTGGTTTGTGAAAACCTCACAGAGCCCAGCCTGGAGCCATTCTCAGGGTTTCTGTTTACTGATTTTCAATTGCTTGTATAGGCTGCGAGAAGGAGGGGCAGCTTCTGGCTCTGATTACCCAGTGAAGAAACCCACTCCTCGGGCTGATGCCCGAGCTGGGTGACTTTTCCCTGGGTGGAGCTGAGTCTGGCAGGTCATGCCGCCGTTAAGTTCTTGTGACCTACTAAATGACTTGTTTTATTCCAAGGCCTGAGCTGGAACTACCAGCTCCTCCGAGCTTTTTCGGTATCCAAGATGGAGATCACCGGTGCTGGGGGGGAGGGGTGGCCTTCCCTCCTCTGCTCCCTGAGAAGGAGTGAGGACGTCAGGCTTCTACTCACGCCGAATCTTGGTTCCTGGGTCGTCTCTGATGCGAACTGCAGGATGAAGATGTCTGCTCCTTGTCGGTTCTTGCTGGTGCTGAGTAGAATCGGCTCACCTGCTGAGTCTGGCTCCTTCGTCCAGGATTCTCTGTTGCTCAGGTATGGTGGCTGTGCTCGCCCCCCACTGCCACAGCTGCCGCCGCCCCGGCGGCTGCTGGCAAGGGTTCAGAAGTGTCTCCTTGCCTGGTTTTCCTTCTCTGGCCAAACTCTCTGTCCTGTGATGATTCACTTGGTGTAATTCTCTGACTTAGGACTGTTCACTGGAACTCTAAAACTGCTTTCTATGCTAGAGCTTACTTAAAAACATGGAACGCTTCACGAATTTGCATGGCATCCTTGCGCAGGGGCCATGCTAATCTTCTCTTTATCATTCCAATTTTAGTATATGTGCTGCCGAAGCGAACATCGAAATTTTCTGAATAGAGTCCCAGAAACACAAAAAGTCAAAGACAGGTTGGACAAATGGGATTGTATGAAATTGCTGAGCTTCTGCCTGGCAAAGGACAAAGCTAGCAAGATCAATAGAAAGCCCACAGATTCGGAGTTCTTCACTAGGCATACAACAGACAAGGGTCTTATGTCTAAAATATACCTGGAACTCAAAAAATTGAATCCTCCAACAACAAATCCTCAAAGAAAGAACTCCCCAGTAAATAAGTGGGCTAAAGACTTACAGAGAAACTTCTCTGAAGAGGAAAAAAGGATAGCGAATAGACACACGAAGAAATGCTCAAACTTCCTAGCCATAAAAGAAATGCAAATCAAAACAGCATTGAGATACCACCTCACCCCAGTTAGAATGGCTATAATCAAGAACTCTAATAACAACAGAAACTGGTGGGGCTATTGGTGGGACTGTATACTTGTTTAACCACTTTGGAAAGCAGTATGGAGCTTCCTCAAAAGACTCTACATAAAGTTCCCCAATGACCCAGCACTCCCACTTTTGGGCATTTAACCAAGTGATTGCAAACAATACCATACTAAAGCTACCAACAGAACTATGTTTATTACAGCATTATTTACCATAGCTAAGATACAGTTCCTACCCAGATGCCCCTCAGTAGCTGAATGGATCAAGAAAATGTGGTTTATATACACAATGGAATTCTATGCGTCCATCAGAAAGAATGGCATTGCCACATTTGTCAGGAAATGGAAAGCCTTGGAAAAAATTATATTAAATGAAGTAATCCAGGCCCAAAGAAACATTAGTGCCATGTTTTCCCTTATTTGCAATAACTAGTATATGTCTGAGACAAACAGAAACTGTCAGACAAGTTGATGGTAGGAGAAATGAACCCTAAGATAAGGACTCAAATTGTTTTTTGATTATTTGTTGCTTTTTTTATGTCCCACCCCCACGGTATAACCCCTGTTTTCACTGTATTTGATGTTGGTATAATTTGGGGATGGCAAGGGAAAAACAAATTGTTATACAGGTGGACCAATTACCACAATGACATGTACAAGACATTATTTCGAAAAACGAACTTTACAACTTTGGTGTGGAGGGGATGGTGGGGTGGTAGAAGGGGAGATATGAAGGGATGGAAAGGGGAAACAAAAGAGGAGGCAAAAATGCTTGATAAGAAATGTACTCATTACCTTGTTCATGTAATTGTAAACCCTCTGTTTTTATTTTCCACAATAAAAAAATCATAAAATAATAAAGTAAAATTCATGTCAATTTTGTTTTGTCGATCTTAAGGCTCTAACTCTGGGCCTAGGCACTGTCCCTCCTCTCTTCGGCTGAAGGATACCACTGTATCTCTTAAGCTACAATGCCGTTTCTAGTTTTCAAGAGATATATTGGAGGTAAGAGTCTCACAGATTTTTATGCCCAGGCTGACTTTGAACCACTATCCTCACATCTCAGAGTTTTGGGTAGCTAGGATTACAGGCATGAGCCAACAAATCCCAGATCTAAGACAATTTTTTAAAAGTAAGCTTATTGAAACTTCTGGCTTTTTCCAATAAACAATCTTACTTTTTCAACATTAGTTTATAATTATGATTTATTTTTAGATGTAACTGTGAATTTTTAATCGAATCATATATGAGTTTTACTATTTCTCAGTATCTCACAAAAATCCACAGTTATTGACTTTCCCCAAAGTCAATTATTACATACTATATTACTTACTATTACTATTACACTCTTATTACATATAATGTGAAGTGAAAATAGTTTGGATCATTTCAGATAAATTAGTAGCGCTATTTTATCGTTATAAATTCACATCTGTGATTTTAAATGAAGGGAAGAAGTTTTTCGAGTTAAAATGAAGTATGAATGTGTAGTGCGTCCTAATTGAAACAAAAATTCTGAATTCATAGAGACAAAATTATTTTCTTTCCACTTATGAATTTGCAGTAATACTATTGTAAATAGTGAGGCAAGAGGAGGAAGAATTCTATCTTTTTTTTTTTTTTGTCAGTTGTGAGGCTTGAATTCTGGGCTAGAGCCCCGTCCCTGTGCTCTTCAGCTCAAGGCGAGTGCTCTAACGCTTGAGCCCCAGCCGGACTTCTGGTTTTCTAGTGGTTTATTGGAGATAAGAGTCTCAAAGAGTTTCCTGCCTGGGCTACCTTTGAACCATGATCCTCAGATCTCTGTGATCCTCCTGAGTAGCTAGAATTACAGGCGTGAGCCACCGGTTGCCCGCAAGGAGGAAGAATTCAAGTCATGTCAAACAGTGTCTCTGTATGAGGACCTGCTTATTCCCAGTTGTCACAAAATTTCAAGTGTCTATCTTAGAATCCTATTTGGAAAAGTTCTGAATCATTGATTCCTTTTGTACTTTCTGTTATAGGAAACAAAATATAGACACAAAACAATTGTAATAAAATGCACACATATGTTGAAGTCACAACTGGAAAAACAACCAACAAAGTAGAATTCCCCCAGGAACAAAAGCATGTTGTATCAGTTTTGTTTTTTAAGCACAAAAACCTCAAATACATGTTAACTTGTCATAGAGCCATAAAGATAACTGTGTCTCAGAAATACAGTTGTGTGAATTTGTAATTAAATTCATTTAGATGAACTTAATATAACAAATCCCTTGAATGGATCAAATTGTTTAAAACAAATGTGACTGTATGCGGAGTGAGATCTGCACATATTTGAAAGAATAAAATAACAAAATCATGACATACTTAAAAAATTCAGAAACTTAATGAATAACTTCAATAGTATTCATATTGAGAACTAACTCCTACTGATTTAACAAGAAAAAATATGCAAATAGTAGAATCTGAGCATTGTAAATGAGGGTGAAGATTTGAAACTTTGGCAAAGTATCAGTATACATCTGTAATATTATTATGGGTGTTGACTCTGGCAAGGAATTCATTCCCTCTTCTATCTGACAAATGAATATATGAAAGAACTTCTCCAAGTAAATATCAAGACCTAACTAAACATATAACCAGAAAAGTCTTCATGTAAGCCGTATTGCAACTGGGGTTAAAGAAAAATCAATCTTACTGATTCTGTATTTATTGTAAATGTTTATTTTTTTCATAAATTATTTCCTTTAGCTTGCATTTATAAAACATTGTGTTACATGATGTATATCTTAATAACTAATTTTGGATGCTTCATTAAATTTTGTTCTGAGTTTAATGTCTCACTTCAGTTCCTAACCCATGAAATGATGTTGATTACAAAAAAAATTCTAGTAACCATTGTTTGTAATACACAAAATCTCATAAGCATGACACTAGTAAGCATTGGTTAATATTTTGATGTCATGGTTTCATGACTGATGAGGCCTATCTACATGAGTATCATTGTAACTAGATTCCTCAGCCTGAATTTTGCTACTGTTAAAAAATATTTATATCTTTATTTGTCACCGATCAGAGATTAAATTTGAGTATAAAGCCTAAGGAAAATGATAAAGTAAGAATTTAGCTTTTCTGGATATAAAGTAAACAAAATTCAGAATAGAGAAACTAACTGATTTGAATTCAACCAATTTCTCCAAAACATTCTAAGCATTTCCTTACAATGTGTATTGTTCTCAAGAAGGGAATGGTTAATGTGAGAAGAGGACTAACCAAGCATTGTCTTCAAATATACATAATTTGGATTACCCTCTACATTTGGATATAAGCATTTCTGATAAAATCTGTTTGAATAACTGATTTTCAGGTCAGGTTTCATATCCTAGTTTCATATACCAAACTACATTCAGAAAGTCGTATATACCAATTAACTAAAGAAAATCCTGGCAGAAAATTGGCATCTCTATACTATGTGATGCCCAATTCTTAGGTATTTCATTATGCCTCCATTTAATGAATGTGATTGCTTAAATGATTCATGAAGTATTAATTAAAATTGATCAGTGTCCTATAATATAATGGTGTATAATTTTATCCTAGAATCATTCAAGAACAGCCCATTCAATCATGACATACATCATATTCCACTGGTATTCAATTGGACAGGAATGAGTTTCTTAGGATCTTCTGCCATTTGGAGATGGCAGGACCAGGATTCCAACTATAGGCTCCAGCTCCCACCACGTAAACCTGAGGATAGGGAACTGTCCAAGAACATCAGCAAAACCAGTGATTAGGCAGTCACCAGTGTCTCTCAGCAGTTCTCCTTGATACTTACAAGGCTGTGATAGGAGGATCATAGTTAAAGTCACCCTAGGCAGGAAAGTCCTTGAGACCCCTGTCCACCTTCAGTGCCAACAAAGCCAGATGTAGAGCCGTATGTCTAAGTGATTGAGGGCTAGCCTTAAGCAAAAGCAGCTCATGGACTGTGCCCAGATCCTGAGTTCAAGGTTTGGGACTGGCAACAAACAGACATACACAACAATATGTGCAGCCATCCAGCTAAAGCAGGTCATCCTCTTGTCCCCAACTGGATTGGACAAAGTTCCCTAGGAAAGGGCCTGGGGGAGCCGCTGTCATCTTGATTCCACCCATGCTGCCTGCATCACAGGATTCCGGCCACACCCCCATTCTTTCAGGTTTCTTTCAGACCAATGGGATACAAGAATGGTGGCTACACCCACATTCCATGATGCCCAGCATTAGGATTCCCTTTGGTGTTTGACACTACCAACAGCAGTTGAGGAAGGTAGAGGTGGCTGAGTGGTGAGCATGCCACATGAGGCGACTTTGTAGTAGAGTGGAAAATTGATGTCCTAGTCAGATAGTGAGAGAATAGAGGATTTCCCAGAGCCTGGGAATGTAGCCAGCCCATCTTTCCCAATCCCAGCACTCAGATGTCTGAAACAACAGGACTCTGTGAAAGAGCTACAGGCAAGAAACTACTTCCAGAAAACCAGCAAAGGAATCCTCCCATCATACCTGCAACATTCAAGAAAACAAAGAACACAAAAAAGGGAGGGATCCCCAAGACAAACACCACTGGGGAGCATGATTCAACAGAGGGTCTGGCCAAAGGTGATGCAGACTGTGGACCTTCCCTGCCTTTGGACACAGTCACAGCCACCAGGGGCCAGAGTATCAAGGGTCCTGATACCATCAAGGATCTGCAGAGGTGCTAGTGACACGTGGTGTCCAGCCTGGACAGCAGCAAAAGAAGAAACCAGACACTCAGAGGCTAGATTTCACCAATGAAGCAGGAGAAAACAGACCTGCAGGATCGACCAGAGAAAGAGTGGGAGAAGGTAGCCCAGTTGCATGAAACACCAGAAACAGAGCTAGAGATCCACAAGTCACCCATACAGAGGTTGATTTCAGCAGAAAGAGATTTACAATTTGCACCGGCCCAAGTGAAGCAGGTGGCCAATGACAGATAAATGGAGCACGAAGCTCTTACCAGCCATCTGCAGGCCACAGAGCGGTGTATGGCAGAGCTGGATATCGTGGCTTCTGCTGTTACTGCTGCACAGAAGGAGACTGAAATGCTTTTTGAATGGCTGAATGATGTGACCTTTCAGCTTGAGGAAAAGACCAGAAGCTTCGATGACCTGCAGCAAGTGAACCCAGAGTTGCAGGAGAAGCTGGAAGTGCTCTGGACACAGAATAGCACCAGAAGAACAGAATCTGCAAGTTCCAACTAGTGCTGATGGGGCATGAGTTATTGAAGAGATTACTGGACAACCTGAGCTGGATGGTGACCTCAGCAAGTCTGGTGACAGACACATTCACGGAGGACCTAACCATCGAGAGGAACCTGAGCATGGAAAGAGGAGACTAGGTGCCTGACTGAGTAGGTGAACCAACTGACAGAGGAGAAGGAGAGAAGGGCGAGGCAGGTGCTGGATTATGAGCTGGGGGAACTGAGAAAGAAGCTGACAGAGCCATGGCCTCCTGCAGGACCATCTTAGGTGGAGTTGCAGTTGCAAGCCTAGGCCTACTGCACACAGATGGAGTTGAAGAAACTGGAGTAAAAACTTCACTCCCAGGTCCAGGAAAACCAGAATCTCTGTCTCCAGAACACAGAGCAGCAGGAGCAACTGAAGAGACTGGAGGATAAGGCCAAGGATCTGCAGGAGATACCCTAGATCCCACAAGGTGCATGTGTGTGTGTGTGTGTGTGTGTGACCCATAGCCAGAGGAAGAACTGGTCCTGCTGTGGGACACTCTCCAAGGTCGAGCGGTGAGAAGGAGGAGCTCACCAGCATCCTGGACTCAGAGCAACAAGTGAAGAAATAACTGCGGGAATACCTAGACCATTCAGAGGAGAAGATAGAGGAATGGAAAGAGGTGGCTGAGAGAGAGAGAGAGAGAGAGAGAGAGAGAGAGAGAGAGAGAGAGAGAGAGAGAGAGAGAGAGAGAGATAGAGAGAGAGAGAGTGCCAAGCATCTTGGGAGCTGCAGGAGCAGCAGGAGCAGTCCCTGGCCCAGCTGCAGGTGCTCAGAGCCACCTCTGCGTAGCACATTGCATCCAATGAGCAGTTGAACGCTGAGGCAGACCCAGCTGCTGGAGCTGCTGAAGCAAGTGCAGGGCCTGAAAAACTAGGGGGACCAAGTGGTGCCCCCAAAGTGGCAGGACACTCTCAAGTGCCTGGAAGTAACCAGACAATAGGAGGAGCACCTGCAGGCCCAGCTGAGCTTCCTGGCTTTCCCTGTGGAAGTGGAAAGTGTGAACCCTGAGGAAGAAAAGGAGAGGAGGTTACTCCCCCCAACGTGACCATCCCAGAGGATGGAGATATGCCCCAGACCTAGAAGGACGTGGATCTGCGAGCCCTCTCAGAGGCTGAGATCCACAGGGGAAAACTCCTGCTGCAGGAGCAGCAGCCTTGCTGCAGGTGTCCAGCCCACCTGCAGCTCAGTGCCAGACAGAGCTGGAGCCACAGGCCCCCTGCTCTGTGAGCTGCCACCACAGCTGGTGTGGGGATGGCAAGTGAGACACGTGGGCATCTGAGAAGAAAATCTGCTTCATCCACAACCTGTCTGATGAGGTTGACTTCCAGAGCCCTGTGGATGAGCTCCACCATCAATGTAGCCAGCTGTCTGCACACATCCGCACCATTGAGGAGTCCCTCATGGCATGTAAAGAGTAGATGTTTGTCCTGAATGAGCTGTGTCAGGAGAAAGCTGAGCGCATGTGCTGGCTCTTCCAGGAGAAGATGGAGAAGAAGAGAGAGCTGCAGGAGCTGCTGTGAGTCCTCGCAGGGGGAGGCATGGACAGCGGGCTCCAGATGCCAGCACAGGCTGACCCCCCCCCCCCCACTGCTTCAGATGCCTCAGGCTCTGGGGTGGGTGAAATGAGCGAGGAACAGAAAGGTTTTGAAGAATTGCAACTTCATGACAGCTTGGAAACTGTCAGAAGAGAGGTCGGGGTTTTAACCCCATGGATGACTCCCCCATGGAGCACAACCTGCAGCAGATGCCCCACATCCAGAGCCACCTACATCTTGAGGGCTCAGGCAAGGAGCACTCCCTCCCTTTCTTCTGTAGACTGATGTGGATGATAACTCTCTATGTGACATACTTACCCTCAAAAGCCAGGGCAGCCACCAGAAGTAGGTTGCAGGTGGCCTTCTCTCAGGTCTCCATCTGCCACAAGATGGGGGTAAACTATGGGTCAGGTAGGGCAGAGGTTTCTGGGAAGTGGCCCAAATTCAAGGGACATCTAATGGCCCATTGGTGGCCAGGGAAGAGACCCATGTTATGCTTATCACAAAGAATAAATTATTTTCAAAGGGAAGAAAAGCCTCCAACAAAGATTTGTTCTTCCAGTCCTGGGGCTTGGGCTCAGGGCCTGGCCACTGTCCCTGAGATCTTTTTGATCAAAGCTGGTGCTCTACCATTTGAGCCCTACCTTCCCTTCCACCTTTTTCTGTGTGGAATGAAACCCCTTGTGTCAGGCATGCTAGGCTACCAATCTACCACTGAGTCACATTCTCAGCTAGAATGATTCCCCCCGTCCCAAACCCATATGGCCATTCCTCAGATAAATAGGAAGTAGGGGCTAGGATGAATATGAAGCACAAGTCTGGTTCACACAGAAATACGCCCCTGCCTCCTCTTGGACCCACTTATTTGAAGTTTCTCTTCTACCATTGAGGGATGAGAGAGGGAGGGGAGAATCTTGAGAGAGGAATACCAGGAACAATGGCCCCCTGACTCCACAGCCTACCTCACACAAATGGTCCTCTAGATTCCAATCTTAGCTGACTCAATGTGGATTCTACACTGTCTCCTCACCTCTTCAATGCTCAGGATGAAATAAATGTCGGCTCTGGCCTCAGCCCCCACACAGGGTAGAAGCTCCTAGTCCCATACAGACTTCCATCTCTGACTGCCCCTAGATAGGCCCGACCCACCACTCACCACAATGTTGGTGGCAATGACGTCATGTATGGATTCCAGGAAGATGGTCTGTAGCAAGAGCAGAAGCAACAGAGTGAGCGGGGCAGAAGGATATGGTGGGGGTGATTGCTCTGAGATCTTCCTCCTTGGAGCCCTCCTGTCAAGCCAGAGCCATGCTAACCAAAGCATGGCCAAGGCCAGAGTGTGAGATGAGATAGAGGAACACAGAACTAAATGAGGTACTGCTTTGTCTTGGAGCACTTGAAAATTCCAATTATATTTGACCCATACCAATCCCAAAGCCAACATGCAATGCCTCTCCTTGTTGTTGTTGGCTGTGAGCACTGTCCCTGAGCTCTTTTTCTCAAGGCTGGCACTCTACCACTTGAGGCACAGGGACACTTTTTGTTTTCTGATAATTCATCGAGGATAAGAGTCTTACACACTTTCCTGCCCAGGCTGGCTTGGCACAATAATCCTCCAGATCTCAGCTTCTTGAGTATCAAGGATGACATATATGAGGCACCAGTGCCCAGCATGTGATGCCTTTTGAAGGCATCTTGGCGAGTCTGTATAAGGAGCCCCAAAGGGCCTGGATAGACCACAACCCAATCAAGGAGCTGGGATGGGGGAAGGCTGATCTTCTAACCATACTGTTCCCCAAAATTAAAGATGCCAAGTGGTTTTGTATGCAACAAACACCTAGGCTAACAGCCATGAGGCTTAGTGGAGAAAACGTGGAGAATACATAAAGATTGCAGTGTAGAAATCTCTGATTTTGCATGCATGTGGTGTGTGTGTGTGTGTGTGTGTGTGTGTGTGTGTGTGTGTGTGTGTGTGTATGTGTGTGTGTGTGTGTGAACTCAGGGCCTAGGCTCTATCCCTGAGTTTTCTTGCTCAAGCCTAGTGCTCTTCAACTTGGGCCATATCCCCAGTTGCTTTTTGATTGTTATTTTTATGTAAGAGTCTCAAGGACTTTCCTGTCCAGAGTGGCTTCAATGCATGACGGGGGCCCCAGGGCAGTAAGAGTAAACATAACTCACAGGTACAATCACTATGGTGGGTGACTCCTGCCTCCTCGTGGCCAGACGTGAGACATGCAGCCCCATGTCATCATCCTCTAGAGTTCAATTGGGGGAAGTGACCAGGGCCAAGCTGACTTTTGCTCACCCTGAGTGCTGATGCCAGAGCAGGTCTGTTCCACCCTAGGCAAAGAGAGTTCCAGGAGGCCCAGCTCCCAGAGACACAAGGAAGGGAGAGATCAGCTCCAAGCTGAGCTAAGAGCCTTTGCCCATAGATACCCCAAGTTGGCCTTCCTAATCACCGTAAGACCTGTCAAATAATAAACGAAAAAACAAACAAAAAAAAACAAACAAAAAAATTGGAGCTGTGCCTCCAAGTGCTAGAGCTCTAGATTGAACCAAAGAGCTCAGGGACAGGGCCCCCAAGTTTTGAGTTCAAGACCCTTACCTGATCCTCCCGCACTTTTGCTAAATATGACCTAGTAGGATTTGTGAAGTATTTCTTAAGAATGGTGATACTGAAGAAAGCATCCTAATTCTAATGAAAACTGCACTTGTGACATACAGCTATGTGCTGAGTCCTTCACAGGGTCCTGTTTGCTGGGTCCTTCCGACATGGGGGTTTTGTGCTGAGTCCTCAAAAAGTCCTGTTTGCTGAGTTATCCCAAAGGGTGCTATGTGCTGAATCCCTGAGAAGAATGGGACCTGCTTGTTTTTGGGTGCTCTGCTGTGTCCATTACACAGCTACTGTATGCTAAGTCCTTCAAAAGGTGCAGTGTGCTAATTCATCCCAAAGGGTACTGCTATGTGCTGAGTCCTTGAGATGAGATGGATAAGGTGAATTTTTCAAGTGCTATGTGATGAGTCCTTTACACAAGGTGCTCTGTACTGTCCTTCAAATGGTGCTATGTGCTGAGTCCTTCCACAGGGTAATATGTGCTGAGTCCTTCAAAATTGTGCTATGTGCTGTGTTTTTCGAAGGGTGCTGTGCACTATTTTACACAGTGTGCTACGTACCCAGCCCTTCAAAGGGGGCTGTGTGTGGTCTTAACACAGGGTGCTATGTACTGAGTCCCTGAGAAAGAATGGTATGCATTGAGTTTTTCAAAGTATGCCATGCACTTAGTCCATTACCTTGTGGGCTATGGACTCCCTCCTTCAAAGGGTGCTGTGTACTGAGTACTCTACACAGGGTACTATATGCTGAGTCCCTCAAAGGGAGCTGTGCGCTGAGTCCTTTACACAGGGTGCTTTGTGCTGTTTTTGGAAGTGTGCTGTGTGCTGACTCATCTCAAAGGGTATTATGTTCTAAGTCCTTGAGAGGTAGTTATCCCCAACAATCACACACACATAAACAGACACAAACAAACATATACACACAAACATACACACAAGGGTCACCGTGCACCTTTTAGGTGTGTTGAGTGGAGGAGGATGGAGGAGAGTCTCCTCCAGTGGTGGGGCTGAAGGGATATTTGATACCCAGGGCAGGTACTGGGGTTGGGAGGAGTGATGAGTTGAGGTGAGGCTACAATTTCCATGGCCTAGAAGCCTTTGGTCCCAGTCAGGGCTTGGCTTGCAGCTAGGGGTGGGGGCCAGGTCTGAAAGGAAGAGGGGTAAGGGGTCAAGAGAAGGAGGGGTCGGGGCCCAAGGCACACTCCCATGGCAGCAGTGGCCAGGGGCACGAATCAGGGGAGGGCGAGGGGGTGGGCATGCTCGGCAGGAGCAACACAGACCAGGAGAGGAGTGGGGGCAGAGAGAGAGCAGAGAGAAGAGCGAGTACACATAAGAGCAGGTGGCTTCATCAGCTGGCGGCCTCGCTGATCATAGTGCAGTTTCTGGTGGGGAGCACAGAGCACGTGGAGCTGGCGGGCACATTGCCACAGGTAGCCACGTGGAGGTACGGTGGCCATGGCAGCCCTGAGACTGAGGTCCTGGCAAGGGGGGCACTGGAACGGCTGAGGTGGGGGTGGTGTTGGCTGAAGAAGAGGACCAGAGGCCACATGCAGCTCTGCCATGCGCCCGCAGATGCCCCTGCCCCCTCCCAGCAACATTGCATTTCAAACATGGCACTTTCGGCTCTGACCAGCTGCACCTCTCACAGTTGCCCAGAGGAGATGGTGGGCCCTGGCCGGCTTGCGGTCCTGAACAGTTCGCCACTGCTGGTCCTAGGACTCTGGACCCATGTGTACCCGGAGCCAACACCTACAGCTTCTCCCATTAGTACACATGAGTGGTGGCTCTGAGGGCCCACAGCCTGGAAACACTCGGCCAACCAACCAATGACCTGGACCTGTACCTCCTGCCTCCCCTTTCTTGTCTCCTCCTCAAGTCCACCCTCCCCTCCCCACAGTCTGCCATGACCCTGTCACAAATGTGCCCCAGGGGTGGGGGGCAGGGGTGTGTGTTGACCTGGGGATCCCACCCCCATCCCTAGTGGCCAGTGTCCCAGGAAACAGGGAGATGCAGGAATGGGTGAGGAGGGGTGCCACAGAGCTTCTGCCCTGGAGCAGTGGGAGCCACACAGCCGCATATCTGCACCCTTCCTCTCTCTGGTAGAACCTGGTGGCTTTAATCAGAGGTGAGGAGCAGCACCTCCACACCTGCCTTCATGAGTCTTTTTCTTTTTGCTGGGGGTCTTGGGTGTTGGATGCAGAAGATAGGCCCTCCTTGCTGTGTGAGCCCTTGTCTTCTGTGCTCAGTCACCCTTTCACCTGAGGAGGGTCCCAGAAGAGCCCACTAGGTATGTGAGGGCACTTGGAGTCAGACAGAAAGTGAATATATGCGAGGAATATATCCACTCCAACCCACATACACCGAGCCTGTCTGCTCTCCCCGCCTTCCCAGCTGTCAACAGTACTCACAGGGTGATCACATTTCCCTGCTCTCCCAGCATCTGTTCATGCTCCCTGTCCATCTGGTCTCCTCATCCTCCCCAAGAATCCACCAAGTCAACCAGAAGCATCTAGGCTGAAAGTAGGAAGTCCATCCCTCTATGTAGCCTTTAAGACCCTATCCTTTCCCCAACATTTCCCCAAACCCAGGTCAGACACCCCCTGGGGCACTATGACCCCTTGCTTGTTTTCAGCCCCGGCTCTGAGGAGCCACATATCTCGGGACACCTTCACCAAGTGTCCTGGCATAGGGTTTTGGTGAATGGGGAGTCAAGGCTGGTTGATCCCAAGGGAAAGTGTCTGGCCCTGGAGAGAGGGAGAGGCATGGGTTGTTCTGCCTTATTAGAGTGGTGCTCCCTTTGGTTGGATCCCCTGTTCTGACCAGGCAACCCCCGTGCTCCAGCTTGTACCTTGTCCCAAAGGAGGAACCAACAAATTCAGGAGAGGCACTGTTCTGAGTCTGTTTGTGTGTGCGTGTGTGTGTGTGTGTGTGTGTGTGTGTGTGTGCATGAGAGATAGAGAGGGAGCACAAGAGAAAGGGGAGAGAGAGAGAGAGAGAGAGAGAGAGAGAGAGAGAGAGAGAGAGAGAGAGAGAGAGAGAGAGAAAGACAGACAGACAGACAGACAGACAGACAGATCATCTTTCTCCTTATACAGCCTGACTGTGCTCAGGTGAGTGATCCCTTGGCAAATCGCGGGTGCTGCATGGACTAATATTCTGTCACAGTTCTGGATTAGTGTGTGTGTGTGTGTGTGTTTGTTTGTGTGTGTGTGTATGTGTGTTTGTGTGTATGTGTTGGGAGAGCAGGGAGATGAGAACAATGAAAACATATTTAAGGCACCGTGTCTACAAAGAGCAAAAGCATTTTATTTGTGCGTATGTGTGTGTGTGTGTGTGTGTGTGTGTGTGTGTGTTGTTCTTTTTTCATCAAGTACGAGTCTAGCGATAATTTGTGTTTTCTCCTTCACCCTTTCATGGCTCCTTTGGGGAAGGTTTCAGTACACGTTCCTTTCCACCTCTCTCTTCTCCCTTTCCTGTAGCCCACAGTAGCTGCTGGGTCTGCGTGGGTCTCTCCTAGGAGGCCTGTGTGAACCACAGACCAGAGTGGACACCTGTCCTTCTGTCTTCAGTCAGAAGGCTCGTGAGGAAACTGTGACCACACTCGTACTCTTCCAGCCACACAGTCTGCTCTAGTGTGTATAGTTGGAGCTAATTCAAGGGTTGGGAATCTGTCTGCCAAATGTAATTGGGGAATGAGATTGGGGGGGGGGCGGTAGTGCAGGGGCTGTGATGCTAGAAGGGTATGAGGAATGGTGAACATTGTGACATGGCAGATGGTTCACCACGACAGAGAATGAGAGGGTAAACTTACCCAGGGTAATGACTGTGTCTATGGGGACTCCAGACCCCCACTGGTGGCATGGATTCCTTCCGGATCAATGTACTGTTAGGCAGTCCTCCCTGGAGTCCTGCAGACTCCAGTTTGTCCGGCCTGGGCCGTTTCCAGCTGGGCAGTGGTAAGCAAGTGCGTTCCCCCTGCTAGAGCCTGCTTGCTAACTGCCGTGGCAGTTAGCTAGGGCTCTCTGAATGCCACTTTTTGTAAACTGCTATAGGCTGTCTGGAAGAAAAAGCAGATCACTGAACTTAGAACCCTTCAAGTTTGATTGGGATACCTGAAATGCAATGTTTTCCAGGTTTTTTTTTTTTTCTTGAAGCTGGCAATTTCCACTAACACCTGGGATGATGGGTCAAAATAGACAGACGATTTCAGCCTCAAAACAATGACATTCAAAGCAGCACAGGAAGAGTTCCCAAGCGAGATGGTCTCCTGTAATGAACGTCGTACCTTGACTGACTTTCTTTGGCAGCTGTTGATTCTCCTCCGGCTCACTCTAGGGTGACCACCACAGTCAAAGATGTCCTGGGGAGCAGAGATTGTGACCTCACCATCCCTAGCCTGCCAGCTGTGAGCAGAGACGATTCCCAGCACCTGTACTGGACTCTGGGAGATTCAGAAACCAGGGATACCTCCAGGATCTTTACTCTGCAACGTGAAACTTGGGGGCCGGATGTGGTAATCCTGACTGGCCCCAGGGGGAGGAGAGGAGGCCCCTTGAGCCAGGACTTCAGCTCACAGAAACCTCATTCACAGCTAAGTGGGGAATTGAGTGCCACGGAGCTGGTCAGCTGCTGGACAGAGATAGGCATCCCAGAGGCCCTGGAGTCCAGAGAGTACATAGTGGCTCACATCCTCACAGCCAAAACAGTTAAGTGTGGTGGCACCAGGAGGGGGTAAGACAGAGGAGAGAGAACTGTGGGAGAGCTACATAAGGCTTCGTCCCCCCTCCCCCACAGAGGATTCTTACCTGAATCAGATGGGACTTTTCTGTAGTATTGTCATAGACAGATGCTCATTTATTTATCCAACAAACCATTACAGTGTGCACCAGGCCCTGGGGGTCATAGACAATGAAAAGTTCCAGAACTGGTTTCACAGCCCATGTAGAAACCTTGGATTGATGTCGATGCCAGGGCTTCAAGACTGTCATCCTAGCTACTTAGGAGGCTGATATCAGAGGATTGAGGCTTTTGGCCCGGGCAGGAAAGCCTGTAAGACTCTTGTTTTCAATTAACTACCAAAAACAAATGCCAGAAGTGGATGTGTGGCTCAAGACATAGACTGCTAGCATTGAATAAAAAGGCTTGGGGACAGCACCTAGGCTCCAAGTACAAGGCCCAGGCCTGACACAAAGAAAATAAAGAGAGAGAGGAGGGAAGGACAGAAGGAGAAAAGGAGGAAAGAAAGGAAGAAGGGAGAACATGCAAGCCTTGGTTTGGAGTCCCTGGATCAAGGGAGCCAACTATTCACAATCTCTGTTTGGACAGTTTCAGAGTCTAAAGCCACTATGTAGGACCAAGCCACTGACCCCTAAGCAACTTCATGCCATTCAGGAGCTATGTGGTCACCGACTATAGAGGGAACCAGCCTCGGGTTGAACCTAGGGCTCAGAGTGGGTCACCAGGTTTCAATTATCCCCAGCCTCATCGAGTTTATTTTCTGGTCAGATAAGAAGAAAGTTTCCAAGGGCTAGGGAGGTATTGGGTGAGAGAATTTCAATGTGGGAAGGGCAAGGGATAAGCAGGAATTTGAAGAGGGAGGATGGTCCCAGGTCAGGTGTGTCAGGAAATTGGTGCCATGACCTCACCTGACAACATAGACTACAATCCTTTGATCCAGACTCACTGCTATTAAAAGTCCTGGCACCTTGGGTTCATCATTGATGACCTGGCTGTGGTTCACTGCAGGATGCCTGTGCAGTACATCCTTGGGGCTAGGAATTTCCAGGGCTCAATTTGACGATACCTCCCCGGTGTTCATTCCTCCACCAAAGACTGAGGTAAGCATGCCACTGCCACAGGAAAGCCTGGGAATGAGGGCAGGAAGTGGGTCTCTTTTCTGGCTCAGTCTTTAGTGTAGACGGCAGATCTGGGATTCAGAGAGGGCACGCTGAATGTGTGGCAGAACTGGGTAGAGACTGGTGTGAAAATAAGAGGCACTGGGCTCTGAGCAGGGTTGTTTCTTTGATAATACTCACAACATAGGAACATTTCTTGGATAGAGCAGCCCTTTTCACCTCCCTAAGATGGACCTAGATCTCCCCAGTTTCCATCCCTTGACCAGGAAACACTTTAGTTCTCATATCTTGTGGTTAGATAACTAGACCTTACCTCATTGACCAGTGCTGAGGCAGGACAGTGAGAGATCCTGAGTCTTTGATAATGTCAGGGGATCTTCAGTATGAGATTGTACTTGAATGTCCCAACTTGGTGCATGGTCAGTCCCATCTAAGTCTGCCATGATGTAGGACATAGAATCTAGAGAATCAGAGCTGGATGGGGTCTGTTCTGGGAGTCCTGAGTATTATGTGTTAACTTTGAGCTCCCATATGCCCATTGCTTCCCTTTCTTGGTTGGGCGTATGTTAGAAAACTCTTGAAACTAAGGCATGGATCTTATCTTTTATGCTCCAAGATAGCACTCTACCATTTGAATCACAGCTCCACTTCCAGCTTTTTTGGGTGTTTAATTGGAGATAAAGAGTTCTCACGGGCTTTGCTGCTAAGTGGCATCCAACTGCAGTTCTCAGATTTCAGTCTCATGAGGGAACAAGATGACAGGAATGGAATAATATGTTTGGCCAGCTGTCAGTCACTCAAGGCTTTTATCCTGGGTACTAAGGATGTGAGATCTGAGGATCATGGGTCAAAGCCAGCCTGGTCATGAAATACCCTGAGACTCTCACATAAAAGGAATTGCGAGAAATCCAGAAGCGGTGCTGTGGCTCAAGAAATGAGTGCTTGCCTTAAGCTGAAGTCCTCAGAGACAGCACCCAAGCCCAGAGTTCAAGCCCCTTATCCAACAACAAGAAAAAGTGCTGATTAAGTTTTGCACATAGCACTGTGTATGGAAGGAAATACAATGCTGGTCTATGACGCGTTCCAGATATGTGAGAGTTTCAATGATTTGTCTACAGTTGGTCTGATGTGGGTACTGCCACCTTCTCGGGGTGGGATGTTATCCTAATTGAGTGAGTTCATGTTTTTGTTCTCAGGGACTGCTGAATCCTTGGGCTATCCGTGTGTGTGTGTGTGTGTGTGTGTGTGTGTGTGTGTGTGTGTGTTTGTGTGTGTGTGTGTGTGTGTGTGTGTGTGTCTGTCTGTCTGTCTGTATGTATGTATGTATGTGTTTGGAGGTAGAAAAACTGGGCCTTGAACTCAAGGCCTAAATGCTGTCCCTGAGATTTCTTGCTCAAAGCTAGAACTCTGACACTTGAGCCACAGCTCCACCTCTGTCTGGCTAGTTGGTGGTTCAGTGTACATAGGAGCTTCACAAACTTTCCTACGTGGCTGGCTTTGAACAGTGATCCTCAGACCTCAGCCTCCTGAGTAACAGACAGGAGCCACCCGTGATGGCTGTGTGTGTGTGTGTGTGTGTGTGTGTGTGTGTGTGTGTGTGTGTAGAAGTTGGTTGTAACAAGGAATGCTGGACCTTTGGTAACTTCTAAATGCTCTCTTGTGGGCAGTATGGGCTTTGAGGCTGAGGTCTGGGGGCCTGGAAGGGTGAGACCCTTGAAGGAGACTCAGCACCTTTAAATTATAAGAGCAAGGGAAATTTGTGCCCTGGAACTGTCTACTCCCGTGGGCCTGGTTGATGGCAGAGGGAGTGTGGGAGGATCTGGAGGTGGGGCCCACAGGGGTTGGCTCTCCAGGGGGATAGAGAATGTGGTCAGCACTTAGTAAGGCTTTGAGTCCTGTTAGTATGGAACATATTGGCATGGGTCAGACTCTGGGTCTTCTTATCATGACATCTGATGGTCAAGGCCAACCCTACTTTAAATCTTGACCTGTGTTCTTCAGATCTCAGCCTCCTGTGTAGGTAGGGTTATAGACATGAGCCTCTGGCACCGGACCTTGGATTATTTTTTGGTATATTAGGGTTTAAACTCAAGGCCTTATGTTTTCCAGTCAGGTCTTCTACCTTGGGAGCCAAGCCTTTCTGTCTTGGGCATGTCTGAGATAGAGACTCCATATATGGTCAAGCTTGGCTGGATCATGGTCCTGCTGTGACAGGCATGCGCCACCATGCCTGGTCCTCTGTAGTTGGGATGGTAGATATGTAGCACCATGCTCAGTCATCGGTTTAGATGACCCTCCCAAACTCTTAGTCCATAGCAGCCGATTCTTGAGCACAGTTGCAGCTCTGGGTTCGGCCTGGAACCATTGGCCCTCAGTCTCCTCACAGGACAGTTGTGAGGAAACAAGGGATCAATACAAGGGGAACTCTGGGGCAGGGCCAGGCATAGAGGGAATGGTTATCAGATAAGTTTCTTGGCAATTCTGTGAGCATATAACAAGAAGATACCTGGAAATGACTCAGAAGGAGCTTGTTATTTAGCATGCCACAGGTATGGGATTTTAAACAAAACATGGCTCTCTTTCAACCTTACCCTATCCCCATGAGGAAGGGGATCCTTCACTGTTCAGCTTTGCAGCTGGGGAAAATGAGGCACGGAAATGCTCGGTGATCTACTCATGACCCCCAGGTGACAGGAAACTCGGCATGACTTGTCTGCCATGCTCCCTAGGACAATGGGTGCTATTTAGTCCATTTCTTGTTGTGGGAAGTCCACTTATTGTCAGTTGTGGGGCTTGAACTCTGGGCCTGGGCACTGTCACCAAGCTCCTCAGATCAAGGTTAGGACTCTACCACTTGAGGCACAACAACACTTCCGGTTTTCTGGTGGTTCTTTGGAGATAAACATCTCACAGACATTGCTGCTGGTCTGGCTATGAACCATGATCCTCATATCTCAGCCTCCTGTGTAGTTACCATTGTAAGCCTGTGCCACTGGCAGCCAGCTTCAGTGTAATTCTCTCTCTCTCTCTCTCTCTCTCTCTCTCTCTCTCTCTCTCTCTCTCTCTCTCTCTCTCTCTCTAACTTGTTGAAATGGTGCTGGATGAGGTGCCTCAGAGTCCCCATGTGGCTGGGACCCAAGGTGCCCCTCTTATTCTGGAGGAAGGCTGTGGGTCAGGAGCTTTCTTGCTCGACCTGTTGAGCTAGCTCCCTTAGGTAAGACCCTCTGTGCCCGGGATAGACCATGATGGTTACTCATTGTCAGTCAGTGTGGTGAGTACTTCCCCACTACCCTTTGCTAAGACAGTTAAAGGAAAGTGGATGAGAAGGCATCGCATTGTCCAACTGCACAGCACTATCCCGAGCCTCTGATCCTCACTGCCACCTATCTGGCCAGACCCTGATTATAAGAAACTGAATTCACTCTATGTCTACTTCACGTTGGTGCAGTGTGTCGTTTCAGGGAGAGGGAGCAGTGTGCAGAGGAAATTGTTCTGTGACAGCGCAAAGTCATTGCTGTGGATAAGGAGGAAGCCGGCATCAGACTGAGCCGGAGCAATGCTCAAATGTAGGTAATCTGTTGAAGTAAAAATCCACCCATGTCTGCTTCCCACTCACAACAAGGAGGGTTCAATGCAGGTAGCCCAGCACTGGCCCTAGGGGGCTATAAATGGATGGTGGCGGTCAGGTGCCAGTGGCTCTCGCCTGTCATCTTGGCTAATCGGAGGCTGAGTTCTGATGATGGTAACTCAGAGCCAGTCCAGGCAGGAGAGTCTTTGAGATTTTTTTTTTTGGTCCAGTCATGAGTCCTGACTGGGCACTGTCCCTCAGCTCTTCAACTCAAGGCTAGCGCTCTGCCACTTGAGCCACATTGCCACTTCTGGCTTTTTTCCTTTTTGCGTATGTGGTGCTGAGGAATCGAACCCAGGGCCTCAGGCATGCAAGAGAAGCGCTCTACCACTGAGCCATTTCCCAGCCCCAAGTCTGTGAGATTCTTATCTCCCATAAACTACCTCCCTCCTCCCCCTGAAAAAGCCACATTTGGTGCTGTGGCTCAATTGATAGAGCCTCAGCCTTAAGTAAAAGAAGCTCAGGGATGACAAAGATTTCCTGAATCCAAGAACTGTGACTGACAAAAAATAAAATAAATGAATAGTGGGCACTTGTTATCCTACTACCCAAATGGATGGATTAATTCTTCTCTCAGGTATTCATAGCCAAAGGTAAGGGGCTTCCCTTGATGTTCCTCTAAACCTCTCCTTTTCTCTATTATCCCCCTGGCTTCAGTTGCAGGATAGAATTCAGATCATCCCACTTAATGTGAACTTAAGTACCCTCCCTACCTGCCTTCTTGGGGTAGGGATCCTGGATGTACTCAACACTGGGTTAAAGAAGCACCAGAGAGATGTGGGTGGGTATACCTGAAACTCATACTCACACACACACACACACACACACACACACACACACACACACACACACACACACACACACACACCTAGGCCAACTCTTACTAGCCTTTTCCAAAGACACTTTATCTCCTTGGATTAACTGACCTAGAAGAACTTGATCCCCAATAAATGATTATTTAAACTAAAGCTTGCTAGTTGACACGAGATAAAGAGAAGCTCAAATGAAAGGTTCTGGAGCCTGTCTGGCTCAGGCTCACACTTGACATCCTGTCTCCTCGGTAGGCAGAGATCTGAAGATCAAAGATCAAAGCCAGCCATAAGCTGGAAAGCGGATAAGAATCTTCTCTGCATGGAACCACCAAAAATCCAGATGTGGAGCTGTGGCTCAAGTGGTAGAGTAGCAGCCTTGATCATGAAAACTCAGAGAGACAGCGCCCAGAACCTCAGTTCAAACCCACATAAGAAATGGCCCCATTTGTTGCCCCCAGATTGCCTGGGCCTCAAGTGCCCTCTCACAGAGTGTGATACCACACTGGTTCCTGTGTAGTGTATCAGAGCCTTCAGAAATTGCGTGGTAAAAGCCAGGCCTTCGCCTTTGTGCGACCTCAACCCACACCAGGTGGAAGGCAGAGCATGACAAGACCAGGAGCCTGCAGAGCGGAGACGATCCCCCTCTGCCAGGGTGATTAGAGCGGGCTTCTTAGAGGCAGCACTTGAATGGGGGTCTTGCTTAACACGGAAGATTTGACAGGAAGCACAAAGAGAAAGATGCCCTAGATAAAGGACAACATAGCGGAGCGTGTTCTTTTCCAGCCAGAGTTGTTGGTTAGAAACTCAGTAAATATGAGCAAGACTGTCCCGAGACGGGCCCAAGGGGTCACACAAGAACAGCTATCCAATGATGGGATTTTGTCTTAGCTGTAGTGGGCTCACCTAGCACACAGGAAACCATGCGTTCGATTCCTAGGTCCTGCATTCACAGAAAAAGCCAGAAGTGGTACCGTGGCTCGGGTGGAAGAACGCTCACCTCAAGCAAAAGAAGCTCAGGAACAGCGCCTGGACCCGAGTTCAAGCCCCAGCACTGTCAACGTAAAAATGCACTCCAAGCGACCTGGGTGACCGGTGGATGGTTGTGCCCTGTAGCTCTTAGTGGATCCATCCATGCTTTGTGTCTCCTTCTTCGATAAAGGGGATCTGGACACTCCTTCTCCAATGGGCAACCCTGGACCCGGTTATCAGCAATCCTCCCAAAGGCTTCCACTGGGACATGGAGCAGCTGGCCCCAGAAATCCTCAGGTACGGGTTGGGTGTGCCAGGAGGCTACAGGGCAGGCCCCAGACATCCTAGTAGGTCTGATCTACCCCAGACATCCAGGCAATCCAGAGGAAGTGGATGGGAGCTTAGAAAGGGGTAGTGATGTGAAGGAGGCCCTTTAATGCCCATGGACCTCCCAGATTCTCAGCCTCCCTTTGCTGTCTCTGAGGGAGGTAGAGGAATGTATAGGTGGTAGTATCTAGAAGAGGACTAGTTGGAAATTGTAAAGAATGAGACACCATAGGCCATGCGCTGAGGGCTCACGCCTGTCATTCTAGCTACTCAGGAGGCTGAGATCCAGAGGGACTTGTATCCCAGCACAGAGAGGAAAGTCCAATGAGAGTCTCATTTCCAATCCCCAACCGGAAGTGGTGCCATGGCTCAAGTGGAAGAGCACTGGCCTTGAGCAAAATTCATCATCAGGGACAGTACCCAAGCCCTCAGTTCAAGCCCCTCATCCAAAAACAAAAAAAAAAGAAAGACACCCCTTGCTTGCCAGAGATGGTGAAGGAGTGGAGTTTCTGTGGTTGGGACACCAGGTTCTGGCCTCAGTGTACAGCCATTTCTAAGAACTCCCCAAGTTTGCCCGAGTGTGCATTTACAGAAGGGAGGGCATTGTGTTACCAAGAACTGCAGAGGTTGTGGCCTGTCTTAGGCAGGGAATGGGCGATTGGGAGCAGGTGTGGGAGATTAATGTCAATTATATTCTCTCCAATCAAGGAAGAATGTTTTTGGATGCTGGTGTCAAAGTCTGAAAGTGTAGGGTTACGTGTGCTTTATGAACTGACAAGTTGGGTTTCCCCTGGTTGTAAGAAGGTGGCTGAAACCGGGCACTGCCAGTGTCTCACAACTGTCATCCTAGCTACTCAGGAGGCTGAGATCTGAGGATCACGATTCAAAGCCAGCTTGGGCAGGAATGTCTGTATGATTTTTAACTCAAGTGAAGCACCAGAAAACTGGAAGTGGTGCTGTGGATCCAGTGGTAGAGCGCACACATTCAGCTGAAGAGCTGAGGGATGGCACGCAGGCCCAAATTTCAAACCCCATGATTGTCGACCAAAAATAATCTGGCTGAGTTTTCTTCATAGCGGAGTGTACAGTAGGAAATGCCATGCTGTTTTATTAGCCATTCCAGATGTGTGAGAGGCTCTGAGTTTTGTCAACATTTGGTCTGAGGATGGTAGTGCCATCTTCTCTGAGATTGGGATGTTCAGTTGCTCAGGGACTGCTGAGGCCTTAAGCTAACCGTGTGTGTGTATGTGTGTGTGTGTGTGTGTGTGTATGTGTGTTTGTGTGTGTGTGTGTGTATTTTTCCCTCATCTTTCTCTGCCCACTTTCTGGATGCTTCTCTGCCTCTTCCTGACCTTGGATGGTGCCCTTCCTCAATTGCAACCTTGTCTTTAGCTCTCTATCATGGTCTACAATGAGTCCTAAATTGCCAGAGACCTGCATATTCCAGCTTTTCCTTGGGACCCAAGTCTGGCTGTCCATATCTTTGTCCTCAGATGCTGTGTCAGCAGTGCTGGCTGGCATATATTCTTTCCTGCCTCTGGGGGGGGGCAGGGTCATTCATGCTGTGTCCTGTCCTTTTCTCAGCTGGGCCCCTGGCTGCATGTCCCACTCCCAGTAGGCTGGCAGTGGAGTGGGGGAAGAGTGGTTGCCAGTGCCTCTGGCCAACTTGACCTTGATAGCAGACTCAAGGCTCCCAAAAAAAGGATGATCTGTGGCTACATAAGAGGGGAGGCCAAGGTGGCTTGGATGTACGCTTCGATGTCTAGGAAATGTCAACGTACCTTATTGTAGGCAAATCTATCTTCTGGCCCCAGCTCGGCCTCTCAGGTCCTTCTAGACAATTCCGGATTCCCAGAATACAGAGGCATATACTTTAGATTCCAAGGCCAGGGAACTGGGGGATGAGAGATTGGTATGGCCAGTACCTCAATGTTTTAGGGCATTAGTTTTGACCTGGATGAGCTGAGCTAGAACGGGGGGCAGTCCCGAGTCACAGTTACAGTAAACTCTCAAGCCAGGTCAAGTGGTTTCTCTCTAAGTCCCTCTTGGGCCATGGCAGTATGTTCCACTGAACCTGCCCCTCGATCTCAACACGGGGCCACAGGATCAAGGGTAGGACACTAGGGATGATCCTTTGTAGTCAGCCCATGATTGCAGGCCTTCATCTGCCCCCCTTCCACAAGCACTGGTGAGGAAAGCAGGGCTCCGTGCCCTCGGACTCCTGGGATAGTGACTGCTACAAGCAGCAGCCAGTTGGCTGTGGATTCCTGAGCCTACAAAACTTTCATGAGCCCAACTTAACACCTGCCCACGGTCTGACTGACAAATTTGCACTCTGGTGATACTTGTGTGAGTGGGTATTATCTGGTGTGACATCATGCAGCTCCTGCCCCTCCTGGCCCAAAACTGTGGTCTGAGATAGTAATTTACTACTCAGATCCACATTGCACCCATGATAGATGCCATTCAGATGATCTTCATGCCCCCAGGCTCGATACTTCTCTGGTACTGGGGCTTGCTCTGTAGGCAATGGCCTCCAAACAGGCTGCTATCAAGACTTGCAGGACACCTAGACATTAGGAGACCCTGAGGGGCCCACTGGAAAAACTATGCCTAGAGCCACAGAATAAGATCCAAGCAGGCCAGGTATTGGTCATGGGGCTTGAACTCTGGGCCTGGGCACTGTCCCACAGTTCTTCACATTACCACTTTAGCCACAGAGCAACTTCTGATTTTCTGTAGGTTCCGTGGAGATCAGAGTCTCCAGACTTTCCCGCCTGGGCTGGGTTTGAAACATGATCTTCACATCTCAGCCTCCTGAGGAGCTAGGAGTACAGGTGTGAGCCATCTGTGCCTGGATGACCTGGCCTTACACCACAGTGGACTAAGAGCTCTTGAAATCTTTTCTTTAATTTTCCTGTGCTAGTATTGGGACTTGAAGTCAGGGTCTGGGCTCTGGTCCCTAAAGTATTTCCTTCAAGGTTACCACTTTACCACTTTAGCCACAGCTCCATTTCTGGATTTTGGTAGCTAATCATGAAGAAGAGTCTTATTAACTTTCCTCTCCTGAGCTTGTTTGACCCTCGATCTCTATCTCAGTCTCCTGAGTAGCTAGGATTTACAGGGCTTGAGCCACTGGTGGCATTGTGCTAGAAGCTTTTCTAAAGCAAGAGTTTTTTCCTGTGTTTGCCCTGACTCCTCCATGCAAAGGAGTTCTGAGGGTCAGGAGCTGTGAAAACAAGTTTCCAGCCACAGGAAATGGCTTTGGGTCCCTGGCAAAAAGCCAAGCTAATCTTCCCCCTGGGCGCCATTCTGGGACCTTTTCCTCTGCCCTGTGACTCAAGTGAAAGTTGACCCAGCCTTGAATTTCCTGCAGACTTTTCTGAAGCCATAGAATATTCATACTACTCACACCACCTGCTCTACAGCACACCTCAGGACCTTTGCCCATGCTATACCTTTTGCCTGAGGCTCTCTGTCTTGTACCCACATATTAGAACTACTGTGGAATTTTGGCACTGGCTATATCACTTCCTGAAGCAAGTCTTTCCTTCCCTTCTTCATCTTTATTGTTTTTAATATTGAGTTGCTAGCGATGGAATTTGTGCAGGCTGACTGGCAACTGCTCTATACTGGGGTGTATGTGTGTGTGTGTGTGTGTGTGTGCTAATCCTGGGGTATGAATTCAGGTCCTGGATGCTATCTTATCTCTGAAGTTTGTGCTCCAGGCTAGCACTGTACTACTTGAACCACAGCTCTACTTCTGGCTTTTTGGGTGTTTAATTTGAGAAAAGTGTCTTAAATTGATTTTACTGCTTGCAATCGCTTCCTCCTGAGTAGCTTACAGGGGTGAGACACCAGCACCTGCCCTCTACCCTACCTCTTACCTATAACCTCGGCCCTCCTCTGAGTCCCAGAAGAATGTGTCTTTCAATTTAATTATGTATCATGTTTCAATACTGAATATAATGTTAATGAAAAATTAGTCAATGTCCTAAATTATTGTGAATAATTTTATAATTGATGAGCAAAATATAATATGATGTGTATAATAATGTTAAATGCAATAATCAATAATGAATCAAAGAAAAATGAAATACAAAATCAATAATAAAATTCATAATATGAAATTAACATACATATATAAGTATATATCATGTATTATACATATAGAAATATTTTTTCCATTGCACAGCCTTCATTCAGGCACTGGAAACACTATCCTGAATTTCTTTTCCTCAAGGACAATAAGCTATGCATTCACCCATCGTGCAAAAGAGTTACCTGGACAGTGAGCTCAAAAACTAGAAATGGCAGAAATACTGGCCCCAGTTCCACGACAGTGTCGTAAATTTTTTGATGGAAGCAGTTATGTTTATTCAGTTCCATACTGAACATTAAAAAAGCAGTGTAGATTTTTGTACAGCTATTCAAACACCCTTCCCTTTCCTTTAAAATGCTTCTCTGAGAACTATATTGTTTCTCTTTTTTTGTATGTTTTTTATTGTAAAAATGTTCTACAGAGGGGTTACAGTTCCAGGAGCATGGTAATGAGTATATTTCGTATTGAGCATTTTTTACTCCTCCTGTGTTTTTCCGCTACTATCCCTTCCCTCACATCTCCACAACAACCTCCCCCTGCCAAGGTCAGTGACTTAGTTTTTCATTTTTGGTTGGCAAGGGGTTTGAACTCAAATAATGGCAACTCTTCGCTCACATTGCTACAGTTTTACCAAGACCCTGAGTTCAAATTCCAGGCTAGAAAAGAAAACTGACAGAAATTCCAAACCAGGGAGCTTTATTTTTTTTAATTTAGTTAAATAATTAATTTAAATATATATATATATTGTTTTTTTTGGCCAAGCATGAAGCTTGAACACAGGTCGTGGAAATAATATTTCAGCTTGGATCTCCCATGGCTGGGGTGCAGTCTCTGGACCCATAGCCGTTCCTGGGATCCGGGGCCCAGAGTGCTTTCAGGAAGAAAAAAAAGTTGGAAAGCACAAAAATTGGTGAGCTACACACAGCTGGGGTTTTATGATTTTTTTCTTTGGACAGTGACCATCCTGGGTCTGAATGACAAAGCTGCAAACTGGACCTGACCTGTCATTGCTGGTGGCTGGTGGGCTATCAGTGAAGCTATAGACCAACCGGACAGTATAGGCCCTGGGTTCAAATCGCAGTCTTGACATCAATCACAGGAGATCACAAGAGACTCATTCCTGTGTATAGGAATACTGATTGAAAAAGTAGTTTATACATCGGTCTACGCTAAAATTGGATACAATAATCTTAGAATGCTGATTGAGCTTAATTAATAGTTTATTAAGCATGAAAAGAATAATATTACTTCAATGGCGGTATAATAAATACCTAAGAGTTGGTAGGAACATAGTAGGTGTCATTGTATCATAGACAGCTATGGAACTCTTTACATATATATATATATATATATATATATATATATATATATATATATATATATATATATATTTGTAAACCTCCATCTGCCTATACATGTATCAGTGTTTTGGCCAAACCTGGGGGTCGATCTCAGAGCCTGGGAATCACCTGATATCTTCATTGGCTAGAGGCTGCCATGCTCAAACTCACCTAATCATGAATTAGGCCTGCTAGGCTCTAAGTTCAGATCCTGACACTGCCAGGCATGATGGATAACACATCTAACATCTAGATGTTATGTGATAGGATGTAAAAATTGTAATAAATTCTGTAGGTGTCATGAGAGTCAATAAAATAAATTCTAAATAAAAGAATGACAAAAGAAATAAAATAAATAACCACACCAAACACAATATGGACTGAACGTCTGTATGGAAGTATAAATCCTATCTTTAAAATATATATAAGGAGGGCTGGGAAGGTGGCTCAGTGGTAGAGCTCTTGCCTTGCATGCATGAGACCCTTGGCTCAATTTCTCCACACAACATAAGCAGAAAAAAAAAAAGCCGGCAGTGGCACTGTGTCTCAAGAGGTAGAGCACTAGACTTGAGGTTAAGAGCTGAGAGACAGTGCCTGGACCCAGAGTTCAGGCCCACGAGTGGACCCACAAAAAAATACATATATAAGGAATATCTTTTCCAGGCCTGAGGCTTGAATTCACCTGCCCCCCCCCCATGCGGAGGGAATGGCAGAAGATCCTGAGATACTCGTTTCTGGACCTGGGAAGAGTCAGGGAATGTGATCGATCTCATCCTTGAATTAGCAGTTCATGCATGATGCAAGTAGGAAATGATAGGCAAGACTCATGGGATATCGATTATTAGTAAAGAAGTTGATGAAGCATGACAATAATCATCACAGTCATGAAATGGAGGCATCAGGAAAGATCCAAAAATCAGTAGTTCTCACAGATTGGATCCCACCACAGGTTACTATCTCTCCTACTGTATATAAATGTGTACTTATATGCATACTACCTTCAGCTTATGAATGGATGACTGTTGTGTTCCCCGCTTTCCTCACGGGGGAGGGGGCTCAATGGCAGGTCCCAAAGGCTAGTGTGCTCATGTGGACCCATTCGCCACTTGGTCCTGCTAGGTCCCAAGTTCAGATTCCCCGCCCTGCCAAAAGATTCATCTTGATGTCAGAAGTCAATCATTGCACCTGTTTTCTTTCTTGTGCAAGTCCTGGATCTCAGCTACAATGCTTGGGCCACCCTGTGGCCATGGGAATATGTTGTTATCCATGTCAGCCCAGTTATACCTGTCATCATATACTCAAGAAAATACACAATACAACCATGAATAGCATAGAAATAGAATAACTACACTAAAGGCACGATGCAGTCCACACACGGATGTGAATATACATCCCATGTTTAAATGATCATTGAGGACTATTTTGGCCTCCCTGGGGCTCTTTCTCAGGTCCTGGGAATGGCCCACCTCCTTAGTGGCTCACAGTCTGGTGTGATGACGTGGACCCATTGGGCAGTTGGGCCTCCTAGGCCCAAAGTTCGAATCCCAGCACTGCCAAAAGTTCACCCTGATGTGAGAAGCCAGTCGTTGCACCAGTTTTCCTGTTGTGTGCAAGTTCTGGGCCTTGGCTAGGAAAGAGAATGTATACCCAACTCTATACTCATGGAAATAGGTTGTCATCCAGTTCGCCACTGTTATGTCTGTCATCCTATACTCGAGGAAATACACAATACATCAATGAATAAGACACAAAACAAAGAGAATGACTACACCAAACGCAAGATGTCTCCCACCCATTTTTGGAACTATGTATCCACCCTTTAATTATGAATTTATGACTATATTGGCCCCTGCCAGGGCTCCATCTCAGGTCCCAGGAATGGCCTAATTCCTTAGTGGCTCACAGCCTGGTGTGCTCACCATGATACATTCACCAATTGGGCCTGCTAGGATTTGAGTTCAAATTCCTGCACTACCAAAAGATTCATTCTGATGTGAGAAGCCTATGGTGGCACATGTTTTCCTGTCCTGTGAATGTCCTGGGTCTCATTGAGGATGGAGAATGCTGTATAGGCAACTCTTAGCCATGGGAATAGGTTGTCATCCATGTCAGCACAGTTATATCTGTCACCCCATATGCAATAAAATACACAATAATCCACGAATAAGACACAAAATAGAACGTATAACTACACTGAATGCAAGATGCATACCATATCTATAGGTAAAGAGAAATCCTATGTTTAAAAAAGGTGGGCTTGTTATTTTGTCCAGTGTTGGGGCTTCAAATCAGGCCCTGCACCAGGCCTGACATTCTAGTCTTCAAGAATGGTGAGCTTCCCCTTCCCCCACAGTGCAACAGAGTTACCCAGACCTGAGCTCAAATCCCAGCACTGTCAAAAGATTCATCCTGATGTCAGAAGGCAGTCGTTGTTCCTTTTATCCTCTCCTATGAATGTCCTGGGTCTCAAATACGATGGAGAATGTATAGACAACCCTGTAACCATGAGAACAGGTTGTCATCCATGTCAGCACAGTTATACCTGTCACCATACTTATTAAAATATACAATACCTCCATGAATTAGATACAAAATAAGGAGAATATTTGCACTGAACACAAGATGCTGTCCACACTTGTGTATCAATGTAGATCCTATGTTTAAATTATGAATTTATGACTATAGTGGACCATCCTGGGGATCAATGTCAGATTCTGGGAATGGCCACACTACTTAGTTGCTCACAGGTTCATATGATCACCTTGACTGATTGGCCAATTGGTTTTACTCTGCCCTGAGTTCAGATCCCAGCACTACCAACAATTGGATCTTGGAGTAAGGAGAGTGTGAAACTTTTTTTCCTTTTCTCTGAGAATCCTGGGGGTCAGGCATGATGGAGAACATTTCTACAAATCTAGATGTTTTGTTATAGGTTGTCAGCAATGTAATAAACAGAATGGGTTTCATCATAGTAAAATCAACGATAAATAAATGAATAAAACAAAAGATACAAGGAACAACCAAACCAAACCTGTATGGACTGAAAATCTATAGGTAAGTATAAACACTATCATTACAATATATATAAATAGTATGTTTTCGAGGACTGGGTCTTGATTTCAGGACTAGTGAACAGGCCTGACTTTTTTATCTTCATGTAAGGTGTTCTTCCTCTTTATCCACATTGCTGAAGATTTACCAACATCCTGAGTTCAAATCCAAAGCCTGTAAGAATAAACTGTGCGAATTGCAAGCCAGGGAGCTAATTTTTTTCTCAGCATAGGGCTTGAACTCAGGTCGTGGCAACTCTGCCTCACCTTTGATTACCTTAGGATGGAGTGCAGCCATGGGACACACAGGTGCTTCTGGGATCCTAGACCCTCACGTGTTGCAGGGAAAACAATGCACAGAAAAAATGTGGCCTTTTATGTTTTCTTCCTTTGCACAGTGACCCTTCTGGGTCTGAATGACACTGTTGCAAAGGGTACTTCACCTTGCTTTGCTGAAGGCTGACAGACTATCAGGAAAGCCATAGGCCCATGGGGCAACATAGGCCCTCATTTTGAATCCCCATCCTGACACCAACCAATGGCAGGAGGTACTAAGAAACTGGTTCCCATCCAAAGGAATAACACTGGAATTTTGTCAATGTCACAGTTGAATGAGTTGATCGTGAATGATGATCCTATAAAGTTGAAAAGCATCATTTCAGAAGGCTGGTTGATTTTATTTAATATTTATGAATCATTAAAAGAATATTATTACTTACAGGAACACAATAATTTCAGGACACTGAGTGCTTTCATTAATAGTTTAAGGATCAAAACAATTACATTAATTACATGGACGCATAATGAATACTCAGGAATTGGTAGGAATATAGTCTATATAACTCAATAATGTATTCACATCTCTGGCACTCTATAAAGATATATATTTTTTAGCATACTGCCATCTGCATGACAATCTGTTATTATTTGGTGAACACCTGAGGTTGGTTCGCAGGTCCTGGGAACAATCTGTCAGCTCAATTTTCCCCAGGATGGCATGTTTACACTCACCCATTCATGAATTTGGCTTTGTAGGCCATGAGTTCAGATGCCAGCGCTCCCAAACAATGAATCGTGGAGTAAGAAGCTGATGGTGACACATGTTTTCCTTTACTGTCAATCTTCTGGGTGTCAGGTATGAAGTGGAATACATATGTACACCTATAGCCTATGTAGTCAATGTTCTATGTGCTATAATAGTCAATAAAATAAATGGTCAATTCATGAATAAAACAAAAAATAATATAACTACACTGAACGCAATATGGAGTACAGATATGTATATAAATATAAAACATATATGTAAATTTTACATGAATACGCTGTTTTCTAGTGCTGGAGATCGATTTCAGGCCTAAGGAACAGACTTGAATTTCTTGACTTCAAGGAGGCAAGTTTCCCCTTCCCACACAGTGCAACAGAGTTACCCAGACTATGAGTTCCATTCCAATCCCAGTCCTGGTAGGAAAAACGTCACCTTTATAGTATGTGAGGCCCAATTCTTAGGTATTTCATTATGCCTTCATTTGATTAATGTGATTGTTTAAATGCTTAATAAAATATTAACTAAAATCAATCAGTGTTGTGTAATATAATTGTGTATAATTTTATCCTAGAATCATTCAAGAACTGTTCATTCAATTATGACTTAAATCACATTCCATTGGTAATCATATGGATAGGAACAAGTTTCTTAGGATCTCCTACCATTTGGAGGTGGCAGGACCAGGATTCAAATTGTGGGCTCCCGCTCCCACCACTTTAACCCGAAGATAGAGAACTCACCAGTCTGTCCAAGAACATCAACAAGACCAGTGATTAGGCAGGCACCAGTGGCTCTCAGCAGTCCCCCTTGATATTTACAAGGCTGTGATAGGAGGATCATGGTCAATGTCACCCTAAGCAGGAAAATCCTTGAGATCCCTGTCCAACTTCCGTGCCAACAAAGCCAGAAGCCTTGTGTAGAGGACCAGCCGTGAGCAAAAGCAGGTCATGGACTGTGCCCAGATACTGAGTTCAAGGTCTAGGACTGGCAACAAATAGAAATACAAAAAAATCTGTGTAGCCATCCAGCTAAAGCAGGTCATCCTCTTGTCCCAAACAGAATTGGACAGAATTCCCTGGGAAAAGGGCTGGGAGAACTGCTGTCATCTTGACTCTCCCCATGATGCTTGCTTCACAGGATTCTGGTCACACCCCCATTCTTTCATGCTTCTTTCTGACCAATGGGAGACAAGAATGGTGGCCACGCCCACATTCCATGCTACCAGTTAGCACTGGGATTCCCTCTGTTAGTTTACACCACTACCAGCAGTTGAGGAAGGTAGTGGTGAAGAAGAGTCTCAAGGAGACTTTGGAGTATAGTAGAAAATTGATGCTCCCACCCCGACCTGGCCCCTTCCCTCCCTTCACGTGGTGCCAGGTTTCAAACCTCAGGCAATGGCGTGCTGCCAGCAGGCCTAAATCCCCGACCTGGTCCCTTCCCCTACTCTTCTGCTCTGGGCTCAAGTGTCTGCAATGCTGCTGCCATCGCTGCTGCCCCAATTGGAGCAGCTGCCAACAGCTTCTCCCAGCAGCACAGGTGAGTGGCCGCCCCAACACCAACCTACCCTGGGTCAAGCACCCGTCTTGGGGCACCATGACCCCCTGCTTTTTTCTTCTCCAAGGCTCTGATGAGCCACCCTTCTGTCTTGAGCATTTCTGAGATAGAAACTATATGCTCAGGCTGGGCTGAATCACAGTCCTCCTGTGAAAGATATGCTCCACCAGGCCTGGACCTCTCTAGTTGGAATGGTAGACATGTGGCACCATGCTCAGTCATTGGTTTAGATGGATTATCCCAAACTAAGACCACAGCAGCGGATTCTTGACCACACGTGAAGCTCTTGGTAGGGCCTCAACCATTGGACCTCATTATCCTCACAGGACAGTTGTGAGGAAACAAGGGATTTATACAGAGAGATCTCTGGAGAATGGCTAGGCAGAGAGGGAGCAGCATTCAGATAAGGTTTTGGCAATTCTGTGAGCATATGACAGGTAGATACCAGGAAGGGCTCAGGTGGGGCCTGTTATTAATCATGCAACAGGTGTGGGATTATGAACCTAAACATGGCTCTCTTTCATTATTACCCTATCCCCATGAGGAAAGGGATCCTTCACTTTGTTCAGTTTTGCAGCTGGGGAAACCAAGGCACAGAGAAGCCAGGTGACCGACTTATGACCTCAAGTTCACAGGAAGCTAGGCCTGACTTCTCTACCATGCTCCCTAGGACAATGGGTGCTATTCAGTCCACTTCTTGTGGTGGGAAGTACACTACTTTTCAGTCATATGTCTTGAACTCTAGGATTGGGCACTGTTCCTGAGCTCCTCAGCTCAAGGCTAGCAATCTATCACTTGTACCCACAGTGCCCTTTCCAGTTTTCTGGTAATTCTTTGGAGATAAGATTCTCACAGACGTTCCTGCCTGGGCTGTCTATGAACCATGATCCTCATATCTCAGCCTCCTGTGTAGTTAGGTTAGTTTTATGCCATTGGCACCCGATTTAAGTGTAGTTCTGATTCTCTCTCTCTCTCTCTCTCTCTCTCTCTCTCTCTCTCTCTCTCTCTCTCTCTCTCTCTCTCTCTCTCTCTCTCTCTCACTCACTCTCAGGAACTGGTAGAATGGGTGCTGTAGGATATGCTCAAACCTCCCCAGGTGTCTGGAACCCAAGATGGCCCAGTCAATCTGGAGGTGGGCTGTGGGTCAGGAGCTGTCTCATTCAGCGTGTTGATACATCTCCATGAGATAAGCCCTCTGTGCCCTTGCAAGACTGTGAGGGTTATTCATTTTCGATCTAGCCTTACTGGATTTATTATATTCTATTATTTTCTACATTATTTTCTAGCACCTGGCCAATATTATGGTACATATTTACTGAATGAAAATGTAATGTCAAATTAAGAAAATCATTTAGGGATCTGAGAATGTGGCTTCATGATTTGGTGATTGCCTAGCATGCATGAAACCCTGAGTTCATTTCCTCAGTACCACACAAATAGAAAAACACTGGAAATGGTGCTGTGCCTCAAGTGGTACAGTGATAGCCTTTAGCAAAATAGCAAAAATAAATAAATAAATAAAACCAAAAAACATTTAGGTAGTAAATGCAAAATAAAGCGCCCATACTTGGAATATATAATTGCTCCTGCCATACTGACATCTGACAATGCTCCCTAATTCATGTTCTTTACTTATATTAGGATATTGTGTTGAAAAAAATGTTTTGTTCATTAGGTCACAGCAATTCTGGCTTGAATGTGCTTAGATGTCAGGTGAAGTTTAATTCTGGAAATTCAAAGATTCCAGGTTTTTGAATGGTCACTGCTAATAGTCTAAGTGAGATTTGGAAATCTTTTTGGTTAGTCATGGAACCAAAACGGCATAGGCAAATTAACAGTTGTGACAGAAGTGAAGGAATAACTCCAGAGTTAATGAATAAATGATATTAACTAAGGTATACCAGAAACTGTTTTAGAGAACCATTTTTGTTTATTGAACAAATAGTTATCAACTAGTCTTATTCCTCATTACCTTTATCATTCTAAATCTCTTCTGCTACTTCTTAATCTCTGTGTAATAAATGTTCCTCCTTCTGTGCTGTTTTATCTTACCTTATATTCTTTGCTTTCTAAAAATTTCAGTCTTTCTATATTTCTCTAAGAACATTTCCTGATAGTAAATACACCTGCACAGATGGCAGAGAATGCTAATTTAAGGGTCCCATAGCTCATGAGTCATTAATGAAACAACATGGAAAAGGAGGACATATTTATTGTTACCGCAAATTTTCTGAAAAGCTGCAATTTCCATTATTTGTTTACATAGTGTCATTCAGTGTACATAAATGCAAATATTAGCTGGGTGCTGGTGGTTCATGCCTGTAATCCTAGGTATTCAGGAGACCAGAGGATTGTGGTTCAAAGCCACCCTGGTCAGGAATGACCATGAGACCCTTATCTTCAATTAACCACCATAAACCCGGAAGTGGTACTGTAGTTTAAGCGGTAGAGTGCACAACTTGAGCTGAAGAATGAGGGAGTGCGCCCAGGATCAGACTTCAAGCCCAACAACCAACAAAAAGTGCAAATATTACCTTCAAGTTTCCCCAAAAGGAAGGACAAGATCAACAATCTTCTCAAGCAGAAAAAATAATTTCATATAGAGAAAGAAGAGAGACATGAATCTCAAGGTGAAGAAATGAAAGACTGTTTGACATTCAAAAATGATTTCTATTTTTACAAGTTTTGCACTGTGAATAAATTCAACTCAGCCTAACTTAGTTAAGTCACAATGCAACTACTTTTCTAAATATGTAAAGAATGAAACAACACATTGTCTCTCATCAAATGTTTCTATTAAATAAATCTGAGCTTTCATAAATAAAAAAAGAAAAAATAATTTCAAAATGATTCAGTGCACCTACTTTTGCTGAGTTATTTGTTATGGCTTATTTGCTACACATATTCTCTTCCTTTAAAAATTATCAAATATTAGCTTTACAATAAACTTCATCTAATATTTCTTGTTTCAAAAGAGAAGTCTATACAATTGATGTCACTTAGCTTTCTTACTATCTTAATTCAAAGCCAAACCAGGTAGGAGGGTCTCTAAAACTCTTATGGCAAATGAAAAACCAAAAAACCAGAAGTGCAGTTTTGGCTCAAGCAGTAGAATACTACTTTGGGGGCAGGTGGGCAGGAAAGACAACTGTTCAGGGACAGGATCCAGCCTGTGCATTCAAGATCCAGAAGCAGCACAAGTTAAACAAACAAGCAAACAAAAATCCCAGATATGTCTTTGGGACCCTCCTTAAAGGAGTACTGGTCAGAGAAGAGGCTCCTTTTGCTGATCATATTCACTGGATCCTGCTTTTTTTGGAATCCTTACTGCTCTGGAGAATTCAAGACCAGACCAAAGGAATTGATAACTGATGCCTGCATCAAGGGAATCATCTCAGGGGTGAAATATCCATCCATAAGACACTTTAAAACCTCCATGTCTTTGTTCCTTTGCAGGAAAACACTTTTAAAACAACGTTATTTCCTTTTGTTCTATGCTGTCCTTCAAGTGGTACATTATTTCCTTTTGTAACTCTCTGAACTAGAAGTTTACAGAAAAATTTTATATGAGTAAAGAACTCATTCGAAAAAGCCAGGGACAGAGTTTCCTTCAAGCCTTGGGATACTTTTCTTGTACAGTAAAAAGGAAAGCACAAGGTTACATGAACTTTGTTATTCCTCTATGTTCCATTGTCTCCTGGGGTCAGTTTCCACATTCAGTAACAGTTACTTCCAGTAACAATCGATGGTGCTGCTTGAGGTATAATGAAAGTTTTCTGGCTTCACTGAAATAACACCAGAACACCTATGGACCTGAGGTAACACGTGTTTCAGAGACAATTCAGTAAAGAGAAAATATGAAATTTATATTGCTTATAAATACATTATACATGAGTACATTGAGTTCTAACTTTGTAAGTTCTCTGTAAATTAAAGCGAGTTTTAAATGGGAAGAAGGTTCTCAGAACATTCTTTTTGTGAGTGTATGTGCTGTTCATTATTTCCCAAGTGTACATGAGCTAACAGTAAGGGAAACAATAGTAATAATAGGAGAAAGAGAAGTTCTGTGTTTAAATATAAAGGTTCAATACAATATAGAAGACTACAAATTAGACAACATTGAAAAAATAAAGCCAAGTCCAGTATGTAAAATTATGGGAGTGATATACAGAAAGAAAGACTCCTATGTGGAACATGAAGTATGAGGCTACTCCCATTCTAAATCATGCTTGTTAATCATGCAACTTTGTGGAAAGTAGAATGGATGAATAATTCTCTTTCCAATGCAAGTGAGATATAAGAGCATGGATATAACTGGAAAAACTGTCCATCTTGTGAGAGCAGCGATTATGCTAGCAATGAACTCGTGGCTAAGATCACATTTCCTTTTTTCTTTACACACACATACACACACACACACTTGGCACTTGAAATCTGTGCCTGCGAGCTGTCTCTCTGCTATTCAGCTCAAGTCTAATGCTTTATCACTTGATCCACAGTGCCATTTCCAGTTTTCTTTCAGTTAATTGGAGAAAAGAGTCTCTGGGACTTTCCTACCTGGGCTGGCTTTGAACCTCAATCCTCAAACCTCACCATGACCCAGCTTACGATCACATTCCTAACAGTGTACAGTCAGGATATGTAATGTGTGTGTTCATCTATCTTTATAAGAATTCTTGAGTTAGGAGCTAGGAAGGGGGCTTAGTGGTAGAGCACTTGCCTTGCATGCATGAGGCCCTGGGTTCGATTCCTCAGCAACAGTTAAGCAAAAAAGAAAAAAGCCGAAATTGGCGCTGTGTGGTAGCGTGCTAGCCTTGAGCTGAAGAGCAGAGGGACAGCTCCCAGGTCCAGAGTTCAAGCCCCAGGAACAGACCCCCCACTAAAACAAAAGAAAAAAGATTTCTTGAGTTAAAAATCTGGGCTACAGCTTAGAAATTACCCTCTAAAAATGTTTGTAGTTTAAAAGTTGATACTCCTGGAGAAATAAAACCTAAGAATGTAAAGGAGTCTGGGAAGTTCAGTTTGCATACAGCCTGGGCAGAACACTCTTTGCAACAGTATATAAAATTTATCAGTCAAAAGCTGGATTGGAAGAATGGCTCAGGTGATGGAATACCAGTCATGAGCAAGATTGCTGAATAGGAGCTTGAGGCTTTTGCATACATACACACAAACACACACATACACACAGATGCACTTGTATGTGCCCACACAAATACACAAATGAAACAACTCTCAGAATGTGTAGAAAAGTTAGAAAACAATAAATATATCTACTGAATAAGACTCGAATCAAGTGATAATTTTTAATATTAGAAAGTCCTCAAATGAACTTCCTTCAAATAAGTTTGAGAATATTACATTGGTATGGATCAGAGATAGTAAGAGAGTTAATAATCATTATTAAAGGGATCGGATCCATGGAGGAATGATTCAGAGATCCCGAAGGTGCATCTGAAAATGTTCATATCCTGTGCCAAAGTTAGAACATCTTTGAAAATAGTACATGAACAGTCTGAGCAGTCACTCTGGTGTATAATATCACTGGAGAAATTTAGAATTGGTAGTCTGTATCTAGATTAAATAAACCAAGAAACTATGGTAGGGCAATGTAATACAAGCCTAGAATTCTAGCACTAGGATTAAAACAGGAGATTAGAGAATGGAATTACATAGTGATACCTTCCCTGGACAAGGTAGTACAATTTTGTCTAAATAAAACAAAACAAACCAGAAAGGAATACATAGTTGGAAGTTTGGGCTAATTTTGTCATTATGTTTTGAGAAGCCAAGTTTCCTGTTGACATGCAACTCATACTTAATTCTTACTTGTGTTTTAAATTCTCTCTTCATTACAGATCATTCCTAGATGCAAAATGACTCATGATTCCCATCCAAAATTTGAAAAAGTAAGTAATCATCATTCTGTTGTATCCCAAAGAAATGATGAAGGATTAAAGTAGAGGGTTTATTTTGCAAATTCACAAATGATTTTGCATTCTATTTGCCTAGAATATTCTTTCAAGAGAGTTATAATTAGAACTTAGTTAATAGATAATTCCAACAGTTCATGTATAAAATGATAATGTGAATGCTGTACACAGAGTTGCCAACAAATTGATGATATTAATTTATAAATTTAGAATAAGAACAATATTTGGAGTCTTTGGTATAACATGGTATGAAGAGAATAATCGTGTGACATCTTCTTTCTTCTACCTGTATGTAACACAAGAAGCAATTTCCTTAATTATTTGCTACTGTATACACTGAGAAAAATGTTAGGTTTGTTTTATTTTCGTTTTTGTTTTATTGGTTTGTCCTAGGGCTTGAACTCTGGGCCTGGACACTGTCACTGACCCTGTTTATGCTCAAGGCTCGTGCCTTACCACTTCAACCTCAGTACCACTTGCATCTGGCTTTTGCTGAGAAGTTTATTGGAGATAACAATGTAGGGAATCTTTTCTGCCTGGGTGGGCTTTGAACTATAATCTTCTGATCTTAGCATCCAGAATTTAAATGTTAGTTTAAAAAGTATAAATATAAATAATATTTACAAGTGTTCCGATCTCAAGAATACCAGTGGGGGGAAAATGATGCAACACAGTTTATTGTGGTGTTTTTTGCAGAACATGTAGGGCATCACATTACCAGAGTTCTATTTTTTCACAATAGAGATAAGCTATTCATGATGTGCATTAAGGGAAGCTTGAGGTGCACCCTAAAAGTTGGAAACTGTTGGGCTAGGATGACTCTATATCATAATTATTGGTACTGATGGTCATAAAAATAATAGCTTACTGTGATAAACAACTGGTTAATCTTGAAGAATTAATTATTACAGATGCCTCATCATCTTATCCTCTATAAGAATGTGGCTATTTTTCTGTTGACTTCTCAATCTGTAAAACCCCATTGGAAACTGTATCTACTGCAGAATTACATAACATTCAAGCCGGTACTGTTTTGATTCTCTCAGATATGGAATCTCCCAAATTTGAAAATGAGTAGTTACTAGTCATTGGAATGTTGAAGAACACATATATTCTGTCTTCTTAACAACTTATTTACTTTTAAAAGTTATAGGTTTCCATAGAATTAAACTGTTTTCACTTTTAGTATGAGAAAGTACTATGTTTATTCTTTTTCAAAATATTGGTAAGTATATTGTGAAAATATTGTCTAGTCAGATAGCATTCAAGTTGATGGTCAAGTTGATTAAAAAGGGGTAATTAATTCTAATTAGACGACAAACAGTATTGATTTTTAAAAAGTTACTACATAGAGAATATATTTACTATACCAATACAGTGAAATTTTATTTCATGCAGCTTATTTTTTAAATTTAATTTTATTGTCAAAATAATGTACAGTGGGTTTACAGTAATATTAAGGTAGTGAATACATAACTTTTCAAACTTGTTACCCCCTCACTCATTTGCTCCACAGTTTTCCTTCACCCCAATACCCCTCAGAAGTTGTAATGTACATTTCCAACATATTGTCTTGTGAGTATTGCTATTACATTGGTTTGCCTTCATCCTTTGTCTCACCATTTTGTTGTTCCTCTTCTCTTCCCTAATTAAGGTAAATATATACACAATACACAGGGTACCAAAATCAAATAGAGCAGGGAATAAAGCATAGGGGAAAAACCCAAAAGAAAATAGAAATCACATAGTACATTAAAAACAACAACCGCAAATAATACTCTCTGTTTCCATATCTTGGAGTTCATATTGCTCAGAATCAGCTTATAAGGTTATATATATGCATAACAAAGCTACTGGAAAATAATAATTTCATGTACACTATATCATGAAAACAACATGTTAACTGTTTTTGATGGTAAAGGTGGAGTTAGCATTGGTGAATTTGCGGTTCTAATGAATGAATTTCAAAAGTGTTTTAAAATAATGACAGGTAAATTTTAATTTGTTCAAACTTTTTAACAACATAGCCTATTATGAAAATTTAAAATTGCTTGGGAAAATAGTCTTTCATGCAAAGTAATCCATGGAGACTTAGCTGAAAGGGAACAATGTGGGTGAAGATGGCTCATTTTCACACTAAACAAACAAACCTCAGAAACCTTGCTATAAATCCTGTAGGTTCCCTTGAGAATTGTCCTTACCCAGGAAATCTACTCTTACTGTGTGAAACAAGGTTGTAGTGGAATTTAAATTCAAAGTTCTTTTTTTTAAAAAAAAAAGACATCAAAATTTGTGAATTGACTTTAATTACCAAACAGTAATTCTCTGAAAAAGATAATTTGGGTCAAAATATTTAGGGAGAAAGTGCCCTCAACAATGAAAGAAGGTGTTGGGTTTACACTTTTCTGTTTGTAATACTTTCTACAAGGTCTTTGCACGTGAAGCACTGAAACACAGAAAAAAATCTGATTGGATACTTGAAACCAATGATTTCACATTTCTTAGTAGCTCACACAACATAATACCCTTATGAACAAGAGACAGTGAAGACTTCTCATATTACATAAGCCAAAAAGTTTAGGGATCAGAAAAGTATTGAGCAAATTGAAAAGGCAAGAAAACTGGTTCCTAGAAGTCCTAGCTAAGCATATTGGCTTCAGCAGTGGAGGGAGGCCAAAGTTTTTGATATAGATTGCTGTAATATTTTTGCTACCTAAAGTGATTTTACAGACCCTATTTAGCTCACTACAATTTAGAATGGATTTAATGAAATATGATAAAATGTGATCCATCTTCTATCAACATTAGCAATTGTTATTGTTATTCTCTCTCTTATTTCTTTGGAAATTAATTGTATTCCTATTACTTCTTTACATTGTAACAGCTCTATACAATGCTTTTTTTAAAATTTTATTTTTCCCATGTTATCTGACTTTCAGTCCAAACTATCAGGTGGATTAAAAAGAAACTAGATTCCGGACACTTTATTTTTCCCCTTCTCTTCTCTGAAGTCTTTCTGTTTTTTTAAACAATACCAATGACATACAGCTCCTATGTGGTCCACCATTCTTCCCCCTCTCACTATATTCGGCAGTACAGCTCAAGTCGTTATCATTTAGCTTTATTATGCTGTACTATTATCTAAATCTTAACTCATTCCTAAGTTAATTTTAGTTGTATTGAACAGTCTCTTTTCTATATATAATATCAGGGGTTTGTATTTTCACATGGTGAGAAATATGAGTGACTATCCAATATTTAGATATCTCTGAAGAATATTGGTCCACCTGCTCAATAATCTCGTATGTAAATTCAAGGAATACAAGTCAGTCAGAGCAATCTTGTAACATGGTGTAGCTTGAGCCTTCATACTAGCTTTGAATAGTATTACCATGTTTAGTAGTGAAGACAACATAGTTCTACTATAAGAACAGACACATAGAAGAAGGTAACAGATATGTCAAAAATAACTTCTTAGTTTTATGGTCCACAGATTTTGAAAAGAATGCTATGACTTTATGAAATAAAAACAGAATCTTAAATGGTTGTAATGGTACTATTGCCTCTCTAGATTGAAAGAATGATCTTAGACTACTACCTCAATCTTTTGTTTGTGTGTTTGTATGTCAGTCATGGAGTTTGAACTCTGGGCTTAGGCGCTGTCCATGTGCTCTTTGGCTCAAGGTGAACACTCTACCGCTTTAGCAACAGCAAAACTTCCTGTTTTCTAGTGGTTTATTGGAGATACGAGTGTCATGGACTTTCCTGCCTTGGCTGGCTTTAAACCTCAGATCTCAGCCTCCTGAGTATTTAGGATTACAGGCATGAGCCACCCGCACCTGGCCTACCTCAAACCTTATAAAGAATGAATATCAAACAACATGTGAGTTGTAAAATCCTATAAAACATAAATGTAAAAATTCATGACATTAATCAGTAAAGGTTTCTAAAAATTTGACAGGGAAAACATTAGTAGCTAAAGAAAAGCAAGAACTGGATTATATCAAATGATAACGTTTCATAATTCAAGGGACACTATAACAGAAATAAAAACATATCCAACAGAGGGCACATATTTGTTATTGCTGCAATGTTAATGCTACAATGATTCTGAACCTTAAGTATTTTTATATCTTCTACTATATAAATTTTTTCCTGAATAGGATATTTCTTTAAATAACATATATAAATTAATAGTCAATAGGAGGAGCATATGAAATAAGCTCCTCTTTAGTGTCTAAGAAATGATAAAAAGAAAACTGACTAGTATGACCATGATATAAAAAGAGGATGCAAAATATAATAATGCATTTGTGGAGAAATTCAGATACTTCTTATAGTGATCGATTTGTATAATACTGCAATCATTTTAGCAAACAAGTTTTCAAGTCTTCAAAAGGTGAAAGAGAATTTTATAGGATCCCGGCATTACACTTCTATGAATGTATTCAACGGAATTCAAAAACTATTTTGGACAGAGAATGTAGTTAATTGACAGTGAACTTGAATAGTATGTATGAGACCCTGGAAATGATCCCCAAAAGTAAATTTTGAAAAGACACACTATAGAGGATGTATGCTATGCAAATTCCTGTAACTGAATTTTATATCTATTTTAATGTCTGTTCTAAAATTTAAAGCATTTCTCTTTGAAGGAATGCAAGTTTGTGAAAATTTGGCTTTGAAAACCTATGAAGGTACAATTCACTTCCAAAGCACTATAATGTATACAATAAAAGGAGATAATATATTGTAAGTGAATTGCATGTCAGAAAAGAAAAAAAAAAACTATTGTTAAAACTTCTTCACACAAAATGCAGAATAGCTAAAAAGATGTTGTTGGTGTTGACTAAAAACTCTTTGTAAACTACTGCATTTAAAACAAAGATGTGATATCTGTTTATTTTGAGGGTATTTTGTCCGTTTGAGTTTATACAGAGATAACTCAATCCAAAAGTATATGTGAAAACTGAAATACTTAGGAATTATGCATCACTTCTAAGTAATTTTTTATTATTTTTTATTTTTTTATTGTGAAAATATTTTTTTATTGTGAAAATACTTTACAGAGGGGTTACAATTACATGGGCAAGATAATGAGTACATTTCTTATCAAGCATTGTAGCCTACTCCTTTGTTTCCCCTTCCCATCCCTTCCCATCCTCCGCTGCAGCTCCACCCTATCCTCCCCGCTATCCCCACCCCCACCAAAGTTGTAAAGTTCATTTTTTGACATAACGACTTGTACATCTCATTGTTGCAATGGGTCCACCTGTATCCCTATTTTTTTTCCTATTGTTTCCCTTATTTGCAATATCAAGTATATGTCTGAGTCAAGCAGAAATGGTCAGATAAGGTGAAGTTAGGGAAATGAACCCTAAGTTATGTATTCAAATGGTTTTTTTTCATGCGACTATTTCCAACACATTTACAAGATTATTTCTTTGTTGCTTTGTATGTCTCTCCCCCACAATATAACCCCTGCTTTCACTGTATTTGATTTCGGTATAATTTGTGGAGTGGAAGGGGAAGAACTTCTAATAATTGAGAAACTTTTCTGAAAGAAACTTTCAGCAAATGAGAGAAGACACAAATCTATGCATCTGCATTTTATGAAAGTTATATATTACTTGCTCAATCCAATTGCTTATCTCTACTTTGCTAGGAAAAACGTATTCTCAAGATAAAAGCCAAAAGCAGTGAAAGAACAAAATACACAATCATCTTGATTTATTTGGGATAGTAACAAATGAAATAAAACAATTCCACTTAAGGGACTCCAATATTAGGGCATGTGAAAATGTTCCTGAATGCCAATATCCATTAAATTTTTGGAATTTTAAATTCTACTGACATATGAAAACTAGAACAAGAAAACAAATATAGACTTAGAGTGAAACAGCCTTGAGATCATTTTCTTAATTGTTTTGAAATTACAAAAGAATTGATACTCCTTTGCTTTGGAAATCATTTAAAAATATTTATCATTTATGATAATTCAAATACCAAGCAAAAGTAATTTTATATAATCATTATAAATATCATTTTATTACTATTGTAAAATAGAATAAAAAACCAGTCCCAATATATGACCTACCTGTCATTATTCTTAACTTCTAATCATTACCTAAATTTCTTAAACAATCTAAATACTCAAGTCTTTAACATAGACGTAAATGTTCTATACTTTTTACTTAATATTTTCCAGGGGTATGTATTCATGTTTCTAAGAAATGTTCACAGCAGTTAAAAGATGCTTTTGTGAAATTAATGTGATGCAATTTGTTGTTGTGGGTGTTTTTGCAAGGCCTGGGCATTGTCTCAAACCTTTTTATGCTCAAAGACAGCACTGTACAACTTGAGGAAAAGAGCTAATTCCTATTTTCAGTGGTTAATTGGAGATTAGAATCTAAGAAGTACTTTTCTATCTAGGCTAGTTTCAAAAACAATTCTAAGATCTCAGCACCCAGAATAGCTCGTATTATAAGGGTGAGTTACCGGCACTTGGTTTCACGAAGTTTTGTTTTTATAATTTTAATTATGTTTTAAGATGTTTGTTTCACTATGATGTATATCATTCTGCAAATAAATTTAGATATATGTTTTTATTTCTGATGACAAATAATGTCTAAAAATGTACTATTCTACTCATAACGTTTATATATATATGACAGACTCCCTCTAATATTTTATGTTACTATTTTTGACCTTTTTCATTTCAAAGATATACGTCTATTTTTCTAAAAGTTTCCTAGAATCAAATAACTATATTGCAATAGAAAGTAGAGTTTATTACTTTCAAGGGAATTTTAGATACACACATGATATTGTAGGAATATTTACAGTATATTACTTGAAAAGGTTCTGCCCAAATTCTTTAATATTTGTTTGTAGTTAAGGAGAGAGAGAAAGTTAATTCATACTCATTAGGAAATTGCAATGCTTCAAAAATCTATTCCATAATTTGTTTTTTTTTTTTTTTTTTTTGTCGGTTGTGGGGCTTGAACTCTGGGCCTGGGCTCTGTCCCTCAGCTCTTCAGCTCAAGGCAAGCGCTCTAGCACTTGAGCTAAAGCGCCACTTCTGGTTTTCTAGTGGTTTATTAGAGATAGGAGTCTCACAGTCTTTCCTGCCCGGGCTGGCTTTGAACCGCGATACTCAGATCTCAGCCTCCTGAGTAGCTAGGATTACAGGCGTGAGCCACCAGCGCCCAGCTCCATAATTTGTTATAAGCACATAGTCAAGTTACCTGACATGGTTTAGTTTTTTTGTTTATTTGTTCAAAATTTCAATATGGATGCATGCACAGCGGTAACATTAAAATTATTAATCAAAAGACAAATAATAGTAAAATCATAGACAGATATCCACATTCAATAATTAGCACTTATGATGCTAATAATAATTTGGAAGGAGAGGATGATGACCACAGTGTAGCCTGATAATGAAGATGTTGTGATTGAAAAGGAAAAATAAAAACTTTAGATATCTTTGAAGCTAAATGCATAGTTATAAACATCATTGGATTACATACAATAACAATAAAAAGAGGAAGGCTAGGAAGGTGGCTCAGTGGCAGAGTGCTGGCCTTGCCTACATGAGGCTCTGGGTTAGATGCCTCAGCACCAAATAAGCAGAAAAAGCGGGAAGTGACACTGTGGCTCAAGTGGTAGAGTGCATTGAGCTGAAGAGCTGAGGGACAGTGCCAGGCCCAGAGTCCAGGCCCCATGACGAACCAAAAAAAAAAAAAAAACCAGAATAAAAACAGGAGAGTTTCAATAACAAGAAATAAAATCACATAAACAGGTAGTCTTTCTAATGTATATTCACTGTAATTGGTGTTATTATTTTCTTATAAATAAAATAATTTATTTCCATATTTTGGTGGACTAAGATGTAGATTTCAACTTAGAGTGATTAGTTCAAATAACATTCTCATATAGGTACTATTCAATAACCAATGTTTTATAATGATATATTAAGAGTATTTTCTTCTTTACAGCTGTAAATACATGACACAATTTAAATAATACCACTTACATATATGCAGTTACCATAAAATGACACAAGCTACAGAGCCAGGTGTTAAAATTTATGTTTATTTCTGCATGAAACTATTTCTGACTTTATACCAACAAACTGAATTTGACTCTTTCCTTATTTGTAAGCTTAGGTAGAAAATGTAAGGACTGTTTGCTTTCTTTTTCCTTACTCTAGAAATCAACAAATATATTCTTCAATATTTCTGGCAGATTACATCCATTTACAGATGAGAAATGTAAGACCAAAGTCCATGTTGTGAGTAAATAATAGTACTAGAATTTTTGTCTGAGTTCTTCACCCTGTGTGCTTACAAGGAGAGTCATTGTTTGATGGAGAGGACCAATATGAAAAGACCATGGGGAAAAATGCATACTTTGTAAACAGTTGTTTTAGGACTGAATGACTGGTAATGAGTATTTGCAATAGGCTGGTTTCAGGGGCATAAAAAGTAGTACATAGATATTACATTAGTGACAGAAACTGAGAAAAACTTGATCATTCATGTTTTCTAATGGATGGAGGTAGGGTAAGAAGAAATCTAAAATGTTTCCACATCTCAATCTCCTAATTGTGTTAGTTACATTCTTGGTGATAAGGACTACAGGTGGAAAAGATGAATTTAGAGAGAAAAAACTCTCTGCTAGTTCTAAGGTTTATGTTAAACAGATGCAAAGATAGTTCTTTTTGAACATCATCAAAATATCCATGAACATGTATATGAAAAATAATAATAAAATCAGGGAAATTATTAAAGGGAAGAGGAACAGGAAAGTTCTGACTAAAGTGTGAACAATGTCAGTACGAGTGTGGATAATATTGGAGGAAAGAGATAAATAAGGAAACAAAAAAGTAATAAACAGATTTTCAGAAGAAAAGGAAGGAAAGAATTTTCAGGAAGATATTAAAGGAAATCTACTATTTGCATTTGAAAAGTAAAAGGACATAGACAAGTTCGATAAGAACAGTGTTTTGGTCAAAGTCATATTAATAAAATGTTGAGATATGAATGTGAAGACATAAAATTCTGGATCCATAAATTCAACAGGTCCTGTTGATTCTAAATGTTGGGAACAAATGCTTTAATCCTGACCTTAGAAATATTATACAGATATAACTGTCATGAACTTTTCTTAGAGGTAGTCTGTGAACATTTTTGAAAACTTTATTTAGCCAGGAGATTATAGATTGAACTAAAGCACAAACAAGCCTAATTTGTCCTACAGTTCCAATTAGTGACCCATCTATCCATATCAGTTTGGGATTTTATTGAAATATATTTAGATATGTTTGGATATCTTATCAGCCTACTCATTATAAATGTAGGACAATTAACAACAAGTATTAGATTAAACATACAGTTTTAATGAAGTGACTGACGACTCCTTGAATTGATTCTTCTTTAGAACAGAAAATGCCTCAATAGACATTAACAAATCATAACTGCCATATATTCTATTGAAATCTAATTCTTCTTAGGTATATCTCCATGCTTAAATAATCCTGTCAATCAACCTGACACAAATTCTTATATGTAGAAAAATGTTCTTATAAACTTCAAGCTTTTATTGAATGGGAAAATTCAGACATTACTCTCACCACTAGGATTAAATGCTTAAAAAGATAAGACATTTTGCTTTAATGCCTTTCTTTAATTTTCTCATACGCATTGTCAGGTTGTGAAGGTTTCAGATGTAACAATAATACAATCGTGACTTGTATTAACACAAATCTAGAATCTAATGTTAATTTGGATACTTACTAATTAGCTCCAAATTTTGTGGATATTTATATTTCTCCTGCGTAAACTAATGAGCTTCAAGAAAATTTCCCTAAGGAACCTTTCAATTCTAATATCACTGTTCTCTCAAAATGCTTTAAATTCTACATGCTCTAATGTGGGCATAGGGTTATATTGTGGAACTTTTCTCCTCAGAGTGTGAGTATTACTCTATTGCTTAATATGGACAAAGTACTTTAATACATAGACTGGGCGTGTGCAAACAAGAAGTGGTAGTTGAACAATGTTCTTAGCAGTTTGTACAGATGAAATGGAAATAGAGCAACTATGAACTCAAAAGGAATGTGCAAAGAAGACAAAGTCACAAAGTAAATGTGCCAAGAAAAGCTGAAGTATAATTTCAAATAATGTGCTCAGGTGTGAGGGTGTGTTCAAAGTACAGTTTCAGAAAATGTAGTTGGATATCTTGGGAGAAAACTGTTTTAAACCATTCTGGGATAATTGTACAAGTAGAAGCCCCTACCGCTGACTCTAATCAGCCACAACATCATCAACTTAGGGACTATTTTCCAAGTGCAAAGTGAGAAAAAGAGGGCTGATCACAGTGTTCAAGTTGAAGCAAGGGCAATCACATAAATTTTCTTATAAGTTTTCATTTATTTTGGAGCATTTAAGTAGGGAAAAGCCAAGTAAATATTTTGCATGTACCTAAATTAAATGGGACATATTATATTGGTCTCTCTTTAACTTGGAAATTATAGATTATGTCTTTTTATACTCTAAATTGGGACAATGATCTCCTGTCAGTTATTTTCTTCTCTTACCTTTTTTTTGCCCTTCCACTTACACAATTATTATTTAAAGAGATATAATTAAGCTTGCATTTCTAAATTCTTCAAAATTATCTGAACTACTTCATACTTTTGGCAGCCTCCTATATCTCTCTCAAGGGAAATATTTTTTCACTACCGTTTTATTCCTATATGATATTGGATATCTTCCTGCCTAATTCAGTGCAAGATATATATTAGACTCATCCAGATATCTCAACACTTGTACCACCATAAAATACTATCTTATTGGAAATCATGATATTAGTATATCTGGTGAGTTGGCATCTCTCATTTTTGAATGTCTTTAAGTGATACTTACATGCAATCATATTTTAAACCAAAATACCACTCAGTAGATGAACGAATTGACAAAATGTGGTTTATATATTTTCAAAGGAATTCTATGCTTCCAATTCATAAGGTAATGGAAAGGCTTGGAAAAATCCTACTAAGAAAAATAAGCAAGACACAAAGAAACAGATTCCATGGTTTCCCCCATTTGTACTAACCAGGAAATATCTAGGATAGTCCTAGCAGATGAGCAAAATGGCTCAATAGCCATCTATAAATGACCATATAAAATGATGTTGAGCAAACTAAACTCCTAGATATGAAAATAGAGGTTTTTCTTTGTGGTTGTTGTTTTTAATGTACTATGTGATTTCTTTTTTCTTTTGTGTTTTCCCCTATGGTTTGTGCACTGTTGTATTTGATTTCAGTATCCTGTGTATTGTATATACATTTATCTTCATTTGGCAAGGGAAGCAGAACAATAAAATGGAAAGACAAAGGACAAAAGGCAAACCAATGCAATAGCAATACTCTCAAGACATGTTAGAAATTTACATTAGAACTTGTGAGGAGTATTGGGGTGAAGGAAAAGTGTGAGAAAAATGAAGGAGGGGGCAAAATTTTTGACATGTTATGTATCCACTACCTAACAATTACTGCAACCCCTTCTAAATATCAGCTTGACTATAAAATTAAGTTAAAAATGAGTTACATAAAATGTAATTTCACTGTATTGGTACAGTAAATATTATTCTATGTGCATTACATTTTAAAAAATGAACATTTTGCCTGCTAATTTGAATGACCTCTTTCTTTATCAGAGGGACATCAACTGGAATGTTATGAAACTATACAATATTTTCAGAATGTAATTGCCATTATTTTGAAAAAAACATTATTTTAGTATTGTCTCATACTAAAACAAAAAGCAGTTCAATTCTATGGAAACTCCTAACTTTGAAAGCTGACTAATAGTTAAGAGGACAGAATATATCTGTTCCTCAACATTCTATGACTACTAACTACTCATTTTCAAATTCTGAACATGCCATACCAGAGACATTCAAAACAGTACCTGTTTGCATTTTAATTAATTCAGCAATTGATGCAGTTTCCAATGAGGCGTTACATATTTAAAAGTCAACAGAAAAAAAGGACACGTTCTGGTAGAAGTTAAAACTATGAAGTCTATAATAATTAATTCCTTAAGAGTAAACATTAGTTCATCAGAGTAAGCTATTATTTCTATGACAATCAATCCCAAGATTTTATGCCATAAAGTCATCCTAGCCCAACAATTTCCAACTTGTAAGGTGCACGTTAAAATTTCCTAAATTCACCTCATGACAACTTTATCACCATTGTCAAAAAATATTACACTTCTGCTAATGTGATACCCTTCCTATTGTGGAAAGAATACTACACTAAACTTTGCTACATCATTTTCCCCGCAGTGGTGTTCTTGAGATCAGAACACTTGCAAATATTATTTATTTTTATTTTTATTATATATTTTATCTATCATAGATATTCAGGAGATCTGTATATCTTAATATTAAGATTTGAAGATTATGGTTGAAAGCCCATCCAGACAGGAAGGATCCTTATATTCTTATCCCCAATAAACTCATAATGAAAAGCCAGACCCAAGTGAGGTTCAAGAGGTAGAGCAGTAGCCTTGAGCAAAAACAGGCTCAGGGACAGTGCCCAAGCCCAGATGTTAAGCCCTAGGACAAACCAAACAACAAAAACAAAATAAAAACAAACCTCAAACGTACCATTTTTCTCATTGTATACAGAGGTACATAATTAAGGAAATTTCTTCCTGTGTTATGTATAGGTAGAAAAAAAACATATGTCACACAATTACTCTCTTCATACCACGTTACACCTATGTCTCAAAAGATGGCTCCTTTTCTATATTTATAAATTAATATCATCAATTTGTTGACAATTTGTCTAGATTATTTACATTATCATCTTACACATGAACTGGTGGAATTATCTATTAACTAAGTTCTTATTATACCTCACTTGAAAGAATATTCTAGACAATTAGAATACCAGATTCATTAGGGAATTTGTAAATTAAATCTTTTACTTGAAAAGAATTTTGTAGTATCCTATAGAATATTAAATTATAAACAAAAAATATCTATTTTAAATCTGAATTCTAATTTAGCCAGGTCTACAAAGTCCTACATTAAATGAGCGTTCCTATTTCATCAGGCTTAAACTTTTGTAATCATTCATCATTTCTTGGGACTTTAACAGAATGATACTTACTTTTTCAAATTTTTGGTTGGGAATCATGACTATTTTGCATCTAGAAATGTTCTAAAATTAAGACAACATTTAAAACACAACTGAGGATTATATATGAGTTGCATTTCAATAGGAAACTTGACTTCTCAAAGCAGAATGACAAAATTAGCCAAATTTCCAACTGTGTATTCCTGTCTGGATTATTTTTTATTCCTTTCTTGTTTGGTTTTATTGAGACAAAATTTTATTGTTCTAGTTTTCTTCTGCTTATGTGGTGCTGAAGAATTGAACCCACGACCTCATGCATGCAAGACAAGCACTCTACCACTGAGTCTTCTTCCCACCCTAATGATTTAATTCTTTAAAATTTCTTTTTATCAGTCAAGGTCCTTGAATTCAGGGCTTCAGAATTAACATATCCCAGAGTTCTTCAGCTCAAGGGGAGCCCTTTCCCAATTGAGCCACAGTTGCACTTCCTGTTTTGAGATAAGTGATTCACAGACTTTCACGCCAGGATTTACTTTGAACAGGTGAATTTTTAAATTATATTTCTTCTAGGTGTTTATTTTTACATTACAGTTTTTCTGGAATTTAAAGTTTTCCGTAAACTTTGTCTTCAAGTAATCCAACAGCATTAAATATTACATTTCGAAGCTATCCTTTAGCACATCCATTTTGAAATTATTATCTTAAAATAAAATTCTAATTATTTGTAGAAACAACCATTAAAGTCCAAATGGGAAATATGCTAATTTCAGCAGCCTTGACTCTCCTTCCTCTTTTTTTTCCTCTCCAGTATCATTTCTTGTTTGGAACGAGTGTCTTTGACTGTCCAACCATTCAAAAGTAAGCTTATTCCATTAATTTAATAGGAAAGGAATCCAACCTGCCTGCATCTCAAGGCAACTTTGAGTATAATGTTAATCTAATAATTCATGTCAGTGGAATTTCAGTCATTTCAATAATTTTTTGTGTCACCACTCAATAAAGAGGTCCCAAAAAGCAAGAATAAAAAATCATGTTCTGCTTTCTAAGAATATTTGAAAAGCTAGTAAGTCAAAAAGACACATTGTATTCTTCCAATATTCCATGGTGAAGAATTTCTCTTTTATCATAGCCCTTACCACTGACCCCTTCCCTTCAAACTTGTAGCTTTGTTCAGTTTTCTTGTTCCAGCTTTCATTTTGGTATTAGCCTCAGTAATATCCTTGTAGTATTTGACAATGAAATTCCATTTATTGTTAGAGAGCTCAATTCATATTGCCAATGGCAGACTCATGAGCATATCATAACGCATAAACTATTGAGTATCATTAACTTGAGCATATGCAACAATTCTATAAATTAATATAAGTACCACATAAATGTGCATCTTCATATACTTTTTAAAATGTAAAGTAGTTACATATCTATGTCATAAAATCATTCAGATCACTGGTAGAAGAGATTAAGCTAAAATTTTATTTATATCATCCACAATATTTTTGTCAAATTTTCTTTTCTCATTAACTTTCACCTTAGGGCCTGATTTTCCTAGTAACAAGTTATAAGTTGATAACCTTGGATTTTAGTACCCTCTGAGTAACCTCTTTTCTTTCCACCACTAGTTAGTCTCTCATGATAAATACCTGAGTAAAAACGTCCCATTGTGCCTGCAAGAGGAGTACCCAAGTCGACTGTCTGTGCCTACAATTGCCTTGCTTTGTTTGGGAATGTGGTAGCAGAGACAGGGGTGTCAGGGATCAGGTGGCTGGAACCATGGTGTTAAGAATTATGGGTAGCAAAATGAGTAGCAGAGAAAGGGAATACCAGGGACAGGGTAATTGTGACTCTAATTGCTGAGTTGCAGTGGCAGGAAATTTGGTAGCAGCAACAGCTTTGCAGGGGTTAGGGTAGATAATACAGGCATCCAGAACAATTTAGCAGTGACAAGGAAGCATAGACAAAGTGAAAGATAAAAGTTGTGAGGCATTGTGGGAATTCTTTGTCAACCCATTTTAAAAAACATTGGGGAGGGTTATTTTAAACTAAAATTACAAAAGAAAATTTAAGGTCTTGGTGCTAATAAGTCTGTCCAGGTGTTATTACATTACACAGAAAATTCAAAATGGTTTTTCTTCAGGAATACAGAGATCAAAGGTATTATAATTCATATTTCCAAATGCAAATTAAAGGGGAAAATTAGGAGATAAAATTCATTTTGAATGTTAATATTTAAGAGTAAAAGAAGATCCTAGATGGCAGACTAAAGACAAAGCAATATCAGAGCATTATATGTTCAATAATAATTAAATTTTAATTGAAAAATTGAGCTGGAATGTGCACATCAGCAAAGGCAAGCAATGAGAGCCTACCACCAACAAAGAAACACCATAATATATAGCTCAGAAAAAGGAACCAAGTTCCTTATCCTTGATTTCAATGATACACATAACTCCCCCCCCACACACACGAATGTATGCAAACAGCTCAATCTACTCACATCCATTCACCATGAATCAAAGATCTTCCTGTAATATTTGAAACTTTAAAAGTTTGAAGTCTTACTCTTAAAACATTACAGGATGGAATAGGAGAATCCGTAGGTCTCCGTGGCACAGGCCGAAATTTTCTTAATATAGACCAAGAAATACAAAAAACAAAGACAAATAGGACAAATGGGATTGCATAAAATTGCAGAGCTTCGGCATGGCAAAGGACATAGCTAGCAAGATCACTAGAAAGCCCATCGATTGGGAGAAGATCTGCACTAGCCATACAATGGACAAGGGTCTCATATCTAAAATATACCTGGAACTCAAAAAATGAAATCCCTCAAAAACAAATCTTCAAAGGTACAACTGCCCATTAAATAAGTGGGCTAAAGACTTAAAGAGAAACTTCTCTGAAGAGAAAAGAAGGATGGCAAATAAACACATGAAGAAATGCTCAACCTATCTAGCCATAAAAGAATTGTAAATAAAAACAACATTGTGTTACCACCTCACACCAGTTAGAATGGCTATAATCAAGAACTCTAATAACAGATGCTGGAGGGGATGTGTACAGAAGGCAACCTTACTACATTGTTGGTGGGGGTATAACCTTGTTCAACCACTGTGGAAAGCAGTATGGAGGTTCCTCAAAAGACTCCACATAGAGCTCCCCTATGACCCAGCAATCCCACTTTTGGGCATTTACCCACATGATCACAAACAAGACCATACTAAAGCACACCTATGTTTATTGTAGAATTATTTACCATAGCTATGATATGGAACCAACCCAGATGCCCTTCAGTAGATGAATGGATCAAGAAAATGTGGTATATATACACAATGGAATTCTATGCCTCCATCAGAAAGAATGACATTGCCCCATTTGTTAGGAAATGGAAAGACTTGGAAAAAATTATATTAAGTGAAGTAAGCCAGACCCAAAAAAAACATAGTTCCCATGGTTTCCCTTATTTGCAATAACTAGTATATGTCTGAGTCAAGCATTAAAGGTCAGATAAATTGATGCTAGGGCAATGAACCCCAAGATAAGTATTCATTTTTTTTCTTTCATGCAGATGTTTCTAACATATTTATAAGATGATTTCTATATTGCTTTGTATGTTCCTCCTCCTGATTTCACTGTATTTTAAGTTGGTACAGTTTGTGGAGGAGAAAGGCAAAAACAAATTGTTTAACTAGGGATATACTGATGGACACATTGCAACCATGAGATATGCAAGTAATTATGTCAAAAAATGAACTTTACAAGTTTGGTGAGCGGAGGAGAGTTTTGGCCATCTACTTTCCTGCTGATCTATAGGTGTAGAAGCAAAACGTAATACAAAGCAATACAAACTAGTTCTTACTATAAATAATTTTTCTTTGAACATCTTAAAAATCAATTCTGAGAACATGAAATAAAAAATCCCTAAGTTTAGAACATTCTTCTAGAAAAGTTAAAGAAATACTGAGAACAAGTATTTTAAGAATAATTTCGGAGAGCTTGAACTCCGTGCCTGGGTTCTGTCTCTGAGATTTATTACTCAAGACTAGTGCTGCCACTATGAGCGACAGTGCCACAGAAAAGTCTCACCAATTTTCCTCTCCAGAATGGCTTTGAACTAGGATCTAGAGGTTTTAGCTCTCTGAATTACTAGGATTATAAGCATGAACCCCTTGCACCTGCTAGAATAATTACTTACCTGAGACAGACATACTAACCAGTTAGTATTAAATATCAATCATGTTTAACTTTGTAAAATAAGGTTAACTGAAATGCCTTCCACTATAAATAAGGAATTAAATGTGTAGGTGGGTTACCATGTTCTTACCAAAAGCTACATATTTTCCTTTTTTTTTTCTTCCAAAATTGTTTGCTTTCCAGAATCATACCTTATCTTTCCTTGCTGGTTTCTTTAGTTTATTTCATACATGCCCACAGCTCCTTCAACTATCAATTCTTATGTGAAGACCTTGCAAATATCTATTTTCAGTCCAAACTCCTTGTATGCACCTCTCATCCATATATTCAACTGACATAAAAACTTGTGAAACATTAATCATCTCTTATCATTACTGGATATTAAAGTGTAAGTAAAATTTAAGAAAATAAAGAATAACATAAATAAATATAACATGATTTTAATAGTAATGCTAAACATAAATACAACGTCGATTATTTTCTCGAGCAATTTAATAAAAACCTCAAGGTAAAGAAATCAACTTTTTTGAGTGCTGATATTATGGTTTAAACTTAGGATATTACCTTGTCACTTAGGCTTTTTCCCTCAAAGGTGATGCTGTTTATTTGAACGACAGCTCCCCTTCCAACTATATTTAGGGGATTATATAGAGATAAGAATCACTTGGAATAAAAATCATTTTTGCCCTATCTTGGGGTTCATGTCACATAACATCCTCTTATATGGTTATATGGTACCATGTACTAGTTACTTCAAGTAAGATTAACCATGGGACCTATGGTTATATGAGCCTGGCTTATTTCACTTAATACAATTGATTCTGCGTCTTTCCATTTCCTAGCAAATGGGGCGATGTCATTCTCTCTGATGGAGGCATAGTATTCCACTGTGATTCCATTGTGTGTGTGTGTGTGTGTGTGTATGTGTGTATCACATTTTCTTGATCCATTCATTTACTGAGGGACATCTGGGTTGGTTCTATATCTTAGCTATGGTAAATAATGCTGCAATAAACATAATTGTACCGGTAGCTTAGTATTGTCTTGTGTGTGATCATTAGGGTAAATGCCCAAAAACGGGGACTGCTGGATCATAAGGAAGCTCTAAGTGAGGTCTTAGAAAACATTATATCAGGTGAAGTAAGCCAAAAGCAAAGAAGCATTGGTCCTATGGTTTCCCTTATTTACAATAACTATTATATGTCTGGAACAAGCATAAAAGTTCAAAAGCTATGTACATACGACAAGATAAGATGCTGTTAAGCGAAATGAACCCCAAGATAGGGTTTATAATCTACCATGTGTGTTTTTTTCTTTTTATGTTCTTCCCCCATTGTTTAACCCTTGTTTTCACTGTATTTAGGGTCGCTGCCCTGCATCTTGTATACACCCTTCTCTAGCTTGGGGAGGAGAAGGGAATAAACAAAATAGATAAATAGTGATATAGGCTAACCCATTGTACCAATGAGATGCACAAGACACTATGTTAAAAAAGGATATTTGCAATATAGGCAGGGAAGAGGGGAAGGGAATAGAGGGGAATGAAGTTGTGGAGGTTGGAGGGGAGGGGAGGGGAAAAACAAAGGAGGAGGTAACAATGTTTGATAGAAAATGTACTCAATAACTTGATCATGTAACTATAACCCCTCTACACAGCATTTTTACAATGAAAACCTCTTTTAAAAATCAAAAGGTGTGCCGGGCACTGGTGGCTCATGCCTGTAATCCTAGATACTCAGGATGCTGAGATCTGAGGATCACGGTTCAAAGACAGCCCGAGAAAGAAAATTCGTGAGACTCTTATCTCCAATAAAACCACTAGAAAACCGATACTGGTGCTGTGACTCAAGTGATAGAGCACTCCCCTTGAGCAGAAGAGTGCAGGGACAGCGCCCAAGCCCAGAGTTCAAGCCCCACGACCCACAAAAAAAAACAGAAGGTGTCATGTACACCAAGTGTAGTAGCCCCATCTGTAATCCCAGCTGATTGGGAAGCAGAAATGACAAGGATCTTGGTCTGAGGCCAGGCCAAAGAAATAATTGCCAAGACAGCCATCTCAACAAATGAGTTGCCCATAGTGTTTCACATCTGTAATCCTAGCTAATTATGTTTTGAGGCATAGGTAGCAAAGTCTCAGTCAATGTAAGATCCTACCAAGGCAAAAGTTCAAGACCTTAAGTAAATAAAATGGACTAGAAGTATGGCAAAAGTAGTTGATATGCTTGGTACTATACAGACAAAGTCCTGTCTAGCAAGCAGAGAACCCCTGAATAGAACCCTAGTAATATTCCATTCTTCCACCAAAAAGACAAAATAACTTTGTCGTATTTGAACATCTAATTTCAAGGCCACTGATATATCAGAGATGGTGATATTATCTTAAAAATTAGGTATCCAAAAGAGACGAAGCTCTTCACGTTTTGAAAAAATTGAAAAAGTAGGAAAATGCATGTGATTTCTGTTAGCTCCATAATTCTTGAAAACATAAAATTTACTCATGCGTTTAATATATATCCATATGTGTGCATATATCCATGTATGTATATATATATGTGTGTATGCATATAATCATACATATATATAGATAGACAGATATATTTGTATGGCTCATCTCTTTTCTGTGTAGCAAATGGTACAAATAAATCTGTACAATCACTACTTAAGGGCATGAATAGACAAAGAGAATGAGCAGAGAACTCATACCCAGGAATCTATGGTTAGCCCATAACCTTGAAAAATTTTACATCAGTTTGCATGTATCAGTTACTGCAGTACAGGGACAATACGATGGCAATGAGATACCAGGCAGATGAAATGAGAAATGAGAGATACAAATGGTACAATATTCTTTCTGATGGGTAAGTAGAATTTCCAGTGTGTGTGTGTGTGTGTGTGTGTGTGTGTGTGTGTGTGTGTGTGTGTGTGTGTGTGTGTGTGTGTGTGTGTGTATTACATTTACTTGATTCATTTCTCTCTTGAGGAGTATCTGGGCTGATTCAGTAAGCATGGTTGTGCTAATACCATTAATATATCCTGGTTTATAATCTTTCGGGTAAATGCCCAGGAGTAGAGTTGCTGGAAGTGGATAGTCAAAAGAGGAGTGAAGTGGGAAAAGGTAGAAGATTGAATAGAAGAAAAGGGGGGAAATGCAGAGAGGAATCCAGTAAATCCTACAAAATTAAGAAGAGTGAAGGAAGAGGTGTATAGGGGAGGGATGAATGAGAATTTTGAAAGGGTTGGCATTGATCAAGGTATATTGTACACATAAACTGCTTTGTTTAATGATAACTGCTTGCTACTTAAAATAATAATTAAAAAATCATGTCCCTAAAATGTAATACAATTAGAAGCAAAGCATGAGAATCTGTTCAGATAATCTCTAGGGTCAGTAAATCTTTTTTGGTTAGGCTAAGTTTTAGAGCAACACTAATGATACAAATCATCTGAAGAAAATTTAATGATTTCCAGCTCTTTAAAATAATCATTTTTGAAGATATGGCTCAAGTGGCAGAGTGCCACTTAGTGAGCAAAGCTGCCAGATAATGAATTCAAGTCTCAATCTCGAACAAGTGAAAACAATCAGTATAATTCAGGCATTTTCCTGGGCACTAGTAGCTCATGCATTAATCCTACCTTAAATCAGAAGGCAGAGATCTGGGGATTTCAGTTCAATGTCAGCTTAGATAGGAACGTCTGTGAGACTCTCATCTCCAATTCACTGTCAAAGAAAGCTGGAAGTGGACTCATGGTTCCAGTGGTAGAATGCTAGCCTACAGCTAAAAGCTCAGGGGCAGAACCCACGGCTTGAGTTCAAACCTTAGAATAGTGCATATACATACACAAAGAAAGTAAGTCACTCAATTTCTCAACCTTCCATTTCCCTAATTCTAACTCTAATCTTGGACAGAACCCTAAGAGTAATCTTGATGATAATAGTAACCCAATCCTAAAATTAATGGAAAATACTCGAGTTTACACACATTCTAACAGATACTCATTGTCTTTGAAATAATTTGCAGTTTGCTCCAAATCCTACAGATTCCCTGACTTGGACTCTGAAATCGTTCCCTACTATGAATCATTAACCTCAAATCTTCATATCATGAAAACTATCACAGTTTCCATTGATCTTAACATTTACTGAACTCCTATATCTCCAAAAAAATTTGCAGGTTTATTTAAAATCTACTTTAGTACCTAACCCTAACTATATATAAACCTTACTAGAAACCTAACTCTAAATTTAACCCTATTCAACCTTGAATAGGAAACTTAGGAAAACTCTGTAGTTTTTGTTAAATTTCAAACTTACTTTATTTGAAAATGTTAGCAGAAAACTCAGTCTTACCGTAAAACTTACCCTTCCCTAAGCCTAAGTCTAACCTGAACTAGAACAGTAACCCTAACCCTAGAACTAATAGCCTTTGGATTCTAAAAGCCATACAAATACATTAGTTTTTATTCATCCTAACTTTGATTCAACTCATCTTTCTAAAAATAGTTTGTAGTTTTACACAGTATCTTGCCATTTTTGTAACCCGAACCCTAACTGGAATATTCAGGCTAATCCTCACACTAATCATCCCCTAATCTTAATATTATTAGCAGTTTCATATTTCAAATTCACCCTAATTCTAACTAGGCTTGTTATCTGAAGATTTACTTTCAGTTTGACCCTAAAATTTCCATTTCCCTAAGGCTAACTCTAACTCCAGCTGGAACTGAAACTTAACTTTCACTCTAATGATAGTCCAATTCTAATGTTTAAGAAAAGGACTCTAGTTTTTAATCATTCTAATGGATACTCCAGTTTGCACTCTGGAAATGCGTTTCAATTTGCCCTAATTCCCACAAATTTTCTGACTCTACCTCTGAAGTTATCTTGTTCCCTAACATGAAGTATTATATTATTTGTCCTCAAATTCTCTTATCAGGAAAAATACTGTAGTTTCCAATGATCCTACCTTTTTCTGAACCCCTGTACCCTAAAACAATTTTAGATTTACTTAACTTCTAATCCATTACTTAACACTAACTCTCAAGCTAAACCTGGCTGGAAAACTCTCATTAATCATTACAAGAATGATTACTGAGAAATAAATATAATGATAATACTCTAGTAACTATTCAATCTCACATATTTACTCCTAGTAGTTACTGAAAACTGAAATTTTTTTTGGTCAGGCATGGGGCTTGAACTCTGGGCTTGGGCGCTATCCCTCAGCTCTTCAGCTCAAGGCAAGCCCTCTACTGCTTGAGCCACAGCTCCACTTCCAGGTTTTGGGCTGTTTAATTGGAGATAAAGGGCTCTCATGCACTTTGCTGCCAAGGGTGGCATCCAACTGCAATCCTCAGATCTCAGTCTCCTGAGAGGATAAAATGACAGGCATTGAAAAGTATGTTTTGCTGGGTGCCAGTAGCTCATGGCTGTCATCCTAGGTACTCAGGAGGTGAGATCTGAGAATCACGGTTCAAAGCCAGACTGGACAGGAAAGACCCTGAGACTCTTATCTCCAACAAACCACCAGAAAACTGGAAGGGGTTCTGTGGCTCAAGTAGTAGAGCTTAAGAGCTCAGGGACAGCACCCAGGCCCAGCATTCAAGCCCACGACCAAAAAAAAGAAAGTAAAACATTTTCGCTGCAAATATATGGAGTTGTGTGTGGGAGGATGCTGTGATTGAGAGACCAGGTGCTAGCCTCACTTACAGACATTTCGAAGAACTCCCCAAGTTTGCACCAGTTTGAAGCCACAGTAGAATGGATGGTGCCTTACCAAGAACTCAAGTAGTCGAGGCATATGGCAGGCAGGGAGTGGGCAAATGGCTGCATGGGTGGGATTGTTGTGTCTATATTCTCCCTAATGAAGGATGGATTTGGATGCTTGTTATCAAAGTCTGAAGTAAAGGGTTTCAAGAAGTTTGTGGCTTGATGAATTTGGTTTCCTCTGGGTATATGAAGATGGATGAAGTCTGGCACCTCCGGTGGCTCACAACTGTCATCATAGCTACTCATAAAGCTGAGATGTAAAGACCACTGTTCAAAGCCAGCTTGGGCAGGAAAGTCTGTGGGTCTTGATATCCAATGAACCACCAGAAAACAGGAAACGGCACTGTGGCTCAAATTGTAGAATTCTCATCTTCAGCTGAAGAGCTGAAGGACAGCGCCCTGACCCAGAGTTCAAACCCCATGACCAACAATAAACAAAGAGGTTGGCTGAGTTTTCCACATTGCAGTGTGTACGGTAGGAAATTCAATGCTGGGTTATGAGATATTCCAATTATGAGAGGCTCAATGCTGTGTCTACATTTAGTCTGAGTATGATAGTCCCATCTTCTCACTGGTTGGATGTGATCCTAATAGGAACTGCTAAGGGCTTGGAATATCCGTGTGTGTGTGTGTCTGTGTGTGTGTGTGTGTGTGTGTAATTTTCCCTCGTCTTTTTCTGTTCCCTTCCTGGTTGCTGGTCTGCCTATTTCTGACCTCATATGGTGCCCCTCCTTCACACCGACCTTGCCTTTAGCCCCCTATCAGGGTCTACAATGAGTCCTAAATTGCCACAGGCCTGTTTGCCAACGTTTCTCTGGGGCACAAGTCTGGCTGTCCCAATATTTGGCTGCCTCCAGGGGATTCTGGGTCAGCAATGCCAGCTGGCATAGGGTCTCCTCTGCCTGAGAGGGAGGGCCTCAGTCATGCGATGCTTTATCCTTTTCCTCAGCTGGGCCTCTGACTGCACATCCCTCTCAGCAGGCTGGCAGTGGAGTGGAGAATGGGGGATTGCTGGTGGCTCTGGCCACCTCGAGCTTGACAGCTGACTGAAGGCTAAGCAAGATGGATCTAGGGCTACATGGGACGTGAGGACAAGGTGGCTTGGAAGTATAGATCAGTGTCTAGGAAATGTAAATGTACTTTATCACAGGACAGCCTATCTTCCCGCCCCAGCTGGGCCTCTCAGGTCCTTCTAGACTATTCCAGATGCTCAGAATACAGAGGCACAGACTTTAGATTCCAGGGCCAGGGAATTGGGGGATGAGAGACTGGTATGGCCAATACCTCATTGTTTTGTCTATTAGTGTTGACCTGGCTATGCACCCCCTTGTGTACTTTCACTTCTTAATCCAGTGTTGGCCACACACCGGCTACTTGTGGTAGTACTGTGGAAGTGGCAGGAGTGGAAGTGAGGTCTAGGATGAGCAAAATCAGGATTTATGGCCTTTGGGGGTGGCAAAGGATGTCTTTTAAAAAAATCCTCCTAAGGACAGGCGTGAGCCACCTGTGCCTGGATGATCTGGCCTTACACCACAGTGGACTAGGAGCTCCTGGAATCTTTCCTTTAATTTTCCTGTGCTAGTATTGGGGCTTGAACTCACAGTCTGAGCTCTGTTCTCTAAACTTTTTTCTTCAAGGTTACCACTTTAACAATTGAGCCACAGCTCCATTTCTGGATTTTGGTAGTTAATTGGCAAGAAGAGTCTCATTAACTTTCCTCTACTGAGCTGGCTTGACCCTCGATCTCTATCTCAGTCTCCTGAGTAGCTAGAATTTACAGGAGTTGAGCCACTGGTGGCATTAGGCTAGAAGCTTTTCTAAAGCAAGAGTTTATCCCTGTATTTGCCCTGACTCCATCATGCAAAGGAGGCCGGAGGGTCAGGAGCTGTGAAAACAGGTTTCTAGCCACAGGAAATGGCTTTGGGTCCCTGGCGAAAAGCCAAGCTAGTCTTCCCCCTGGGCGCCATTCTGGGACCTCACCCTCTGCTCTTTGACTCAAGTCAACTTTTACCCAGCCTTGAATTTACTGCCAGACTTTTCTGAAGCCATAGAACCTTCATACCACTCACACCACCTGCTCTACAGCACACCTCAGGACCTTTGCCCATGCTATATCTTCTGCGTGAGGCTCTCTGCCTTGTACCCACATATTAGAACTGTTGTGGAATTTTGTCACTGGGTATATCACTTCCTGGAACAAGTCTTTCCTTCCCTTTTCCATCTTTTTTTTTAATATTGAGTTGTTAGAGATGGAACTTGTGCAGGCTGACTGGCAAATGCTCTATATTGATGTGTGTGTGTGTGTGTGTGTGTGTGTTTGTGTGTGTGTGTGTGCGTGTGTGTGTGCCAATCCTGGGGTTTGAATTCAGGGCTTGGATGCTGTCCTATCCCTGAGGTTTTGTGCTCCAGGCTAGCACTGTACTACTTGAACCACAGCTCTACTTCTGGCTTTTTGGGTGTTTAATTTGAGAAAAGTGTCTTAAATTGACTTTCCTGCTGGCAATTGGGATCCTTAGATCACTTCCTCCTGAGTAGGTAACAGGGGTGAGCCACCAGCACCTGCCCTCCACCCCCCCTCTTACCTATAACCTCAGCCCTCCTCTGAGTCACAGAAGAATATGTCTCACCAGGCTCAATTTTTTTTTTTTTTTTTGCCATTCTTGGTGCTTGAACTCAAAGCTCATACTTGGGAGAGTCTCTAAACATGTGAAGACTGTGACAAATGCTTCCATTTAATTATGTATCATGTTTCAACACTTAATAAAATGTTAATTAAAATGAGTCAATGCCCTAAATTATTGTGTATAATTTTATAATAAATGTGCAAAATATAATATTATGTGTATAATAATACTAACTACAATAATCAATAAATGAATCAAAGAAAAATAAAATACAAAATCAATAATAAAATTCATAATATGAAATTAACATACATATATAAATATACATAATGTATTACACATGTATAGAAATATTTTTTCCATTGTAGGGCCTTCATTCAGGCCCAGGGAACTCTATCCTGAATTTCTTTTCCTTAAGGACAATGAGCTTCGTGTTCACCCATGGTGCAAAAGAGTTACCTGGATGGTGAGCTCAGAAACTAGCAATGGCAGAAATACTGGCCAAAGTTCCACGACAGTGACTTAATTTTTTTAATGGAAGCAGTTATGTTTATTCAGCTCCATACTGAACATTAAAAAAAGCAGTTTAGAATTTTGTACAGATATTCAAACATCCTTCCCATACCTACAAATTGCTTCTCAGAGAACTACATTGTTTCTCTTTTTCTGTATGTTTTTTTTTTTATTGTAAACATGTTCTACAGAGGGGTTACAGTTCAGGAGCAAGGTAATGAGTACATTTCCTATTTAGCCTTGTTTACTCCTCCTGTGTTTTTCCCCTACCATCCCTTCCCTCACATCTTCACAGCTACCTCCTCCTGACAAGGTCAGTGACTTAGTTTTTCATTTTTGGTTGGCACGGGGTTTGAACTCAAGTAATGGCAACTCTTTGCTCACATTGCTACATATTTACCAAGACCCTGAGTTCAAACGCCAGGCTAGAAAAGAAAACTGGCAGAAATTCCAAACCAGGGAGCTTTATTTTTCTTAATTTAGTTAAATTATATATATATATATATATATATATATATATATAAATGTATGTATGTGTATATATATATGTATGTATGTATGTATGTGTGTGTGTATATATATGTATATTGATATTTTTGGGCCAAGTATGGGGCTTGAACACAGGTCATGGAAATTTTACTTCAGCTTGGATATCCCTTGGCTGGGTGCATTCTCTGGACCCATAGCCGATCCTGGGATCCTGGGCTCAGAGTGCTTTCAGGAAGAAAAAAAAGTTGGAAAGCACAAAAAGTGGTGAGCTGCAGAGAGCCAGGTTTTTTACCATTTTTTTTCTTTGCACAGTGACCATCCTTGGTCTGAATGACATAGCTGCAAAGTGGACCTGACCTGCCATTGCTGGTGGCTGGTGGGCTGTCAGTGAAGCCATAGGCCAACCTGTCATCATAGGCCCAGGGTTCAAATTGCAGTCCTGACATCAATTGCAGGAGATCACAAGAGACTCATTACTATGCATAGGAATACTGATTGAAAGAGTAGTTTATACATCGGTCGACGTTAAAATAGGATGCAATAATCCTAGAAGGCTGTTGAGCTTAATTAATAGTTTATTAAGCATGAAACGAATAATATTCTTTAAACTGTGGTATAATAAATACCTAAGAGTTGGTAGGAACATAGTTGGTGTTATTCTATCATAGACAGTCAGCTATGGAACCCTTTAGCAATATATATTTGTATACCTCCATCTGCCTATCCATGTATCGCTGATTTGGCCAAACCTGGGGGTCGTTCTCAGAGCCTGGGAACTGCCTGACGTCTTCATTGGCTAGAGGCTGCCATGCTCAAACTCACCCAATCATGAATTGGGCCTGCTAGGCCCTAAGTTCAGATCCTGGCACTGCCAGGCATGATGGAGAACATATCTAACATCTAGATGTGATGTAATAGGATGTAAACAATGTAATAAATGGTATAGGTGTCATCAGAATCAATAAAATAAATTCTAAATAAATGAATGACACAAGAAATAAAATGAGTAACCACACCAAACACAATAAGGACTAAACATCTCTATGGAAGTACAAATCCTATCTTTAAAATATATATAAGGAGGGCTGGGAAGGTGGCACAGTGGTAGAGCTTTTGCCGTGCATGCATGAGGCCCTGGGCCTGATTCCTCAGCACCACATAAGCAGAAAAAAAAGCCGGCAGTTTCACTGTGGCTCAAGAAGTAGAGCGCTAGCCTTGAGGAGAAGAGCTGAGGGACAGTACTCTGGCCCAGAGTTCAGGGCCACGAGTGGACCAAAAATAAAGCATATAAGGAATATCTTTTCCATGCCTGAGGCTTAAATTCAGCCCCCCTATGCAGAGGAAATGGCGGGAGATCCTGAGATACTTGTTCCTGGACCTGGGATGAGTCATGGAATGTGATCGATCTCATCCTTCAATGAGTAGTTCTTGCAGGATACAAGCAGAAAATGATAGGCAAGACACATGGGGTATTGATTATTTGTAAAGAACAGTTGATGAAGCATGACAATAATCATCACAGTCCTGAAATGGAAACATCAGGAAAGATCCAAGAATCGGTAGTCACAGAGATTGGATTCCACCACAGGTTACCATCTCTCCTACTCTATAAAAATATGTACTTATTTGCATACTACTTTCAGCTTATGAATGGATGACTGTTGTGCTCCCCACTCTCCCCTCGGAGGGCAGGGTGCTCAATTGCAGGTCCCAGAGGCTGGTGTGCTCATGTGGACTCATTCACCACTTGGTCCTGCTAGGTCTCGAGTTCAGATTCCCCGCCCTGCCAAAAGATTCATCTTGATGTCAGAAGTCAATCGTTGCACCTGTTTTCTTTCCTGTGCAAGTCCTGGATCTCAGCTAGGATGGAGAATGCGTGGGCCACCCTATGGCCTTGGGAATAAGTTGTTATCCATGTCAGCCCACTTATACCTGTCATCATATACTCAAGAAAATACATAATACACCCATGAATAGCATACAAAATAAAGAGAATAACTACACTCAATGCACGATGCAGTCCACACACGGATGTGAATATACATCTCCTGTTTCAATGATCATTGAAGACTACTTTGGCCTCCCTGGGGTTCGATCCCAGCTCCTTAGTGGCTCACATTCTGGTGTGATCACGTGGACCCATTGGGCAGTTGGGCCTCCTAGGCCCAAAGTTCGAATCCCAGCACCGGCAAATATTCACCCTGATGTGAGAAGCCAGTCGTTGGACCTGTTTTCCTGTACTGTGCAAGTTCTGGGTCTCACCTAGGAAGGAGAATGTATACGCAACTCTATACTCATGGGAATAGGTTGTCATCCAGTTCACCACAGTTATATCTGTCATCCTATACTCAAGGAAATACACAATACATCAACGAACAAGACACAAAATAAAGAGAATGACTACATCAAACGCAAGATGACTCCCATCCATGTTTGGAAATACATATCCACAGTTTAATTATGAGTTTATGACTATATTGGCCCCCACCAGGACTCCATCTCAGGTCCCAGGAATGGCCTAGTTCCTTAGTGGCTCACAGCCTGGTGTGCTAACCATGACCCATTCACCAATTGGGCCTGCTAGGCTTTGAGTTTAAATTCCTGCACTACCAAAAGATTCATTCTGATGTGAGAAGCCTATGGTGGCACATGTTTTCCTATCCTGTGAATGTGCTGGGTCTCATTGAGGATGGAGAATGGTATATAGGCAACTCTTAGCCATGGGAATAGGTTTTCATCCATGTCAGCACAGTTATTTTTGTCACCATATGCAATAAAATACACAATACATCCATGGATAAGACAAAAATAGAACGAATAACTACACTGAATGCAAGATGCATACCACATCTGTAGGTAAACAGAAATCCTATGTTTAAAAAAGGTGGGCTTGTTATTTTGTCCAGTGCTGGGGCTTCAAATCAGGCCCTGCACCAGGCCACACATTCTAGTCTTCAAAGATGGTGAGCTTCCCCTTCCCCCACAGTGCAACAGAGTTACTCAGACCTGAGCTCAAATCCCAGCACTGACCAAAGATTCATCCTGATGTCAGAAGGCAGTCGTTGTGCCTTTTATCCTCTCCTGTGAAAGTCCTAGGTCTCAAAAACGATGGAGAATGCATAGACAACCCTGTCAACATGGGAGCAGGTTGTCTTCAATGTCAGCACAGTTATACCTGTCACCATACTTATTAAAATACACAATACCTCCATGAATTAGAGGCAAAATAAGGAGAATAATTGCACTGAACACAAGATGCTGTCCACACATGTATGTCAATGTAGATCCTATGTTTAAATTATGAATTTATGACTATAGTGGACCACCCTGGGGATCAATGTCAGATTTTGGGAATGGCCACACTCCTTAGTTGCTCACAGGCTCATATGATCACCTTGACTGATTGGCCAATTGGTATTGCTCTGCCCTGAGGTCAGATCCCAGCACTACCAACAAGTGGATCATGGAGTAAGAAGGAGAGTTTGAAACTTTTTTTTCCTTTTCTCTGAGAATCCTCGGGGTCAGGCATGATGGAGAACATTTCTACAAATCTAGATGTTCTGTGATAGGTTGTCATCAATGTAATAAACAGAATGGGTTTCATCATAGTAAAATCAATGGTAAATAAATGAATATAACAAAAGATACAAGGAACAACCACACCAAAAATGTATGGACTGAACATCTATAGGTAAGTATAAATCCTACGTTTACAATATATATAAATAGTAAGTTTCCAGGGCTGGGTCTTGAATTCAGGACTAGTGAACAGGCCTGATTTTTTATCTTCATCTAAGGTGATCTTCCCCTTTATCCACATTGCTGCAGACTTACCCAGATCCTGAGTTCAAATCCGAAGCCTGTATGAATAAACTGTGAATTGCAAATCCAGGGAACTAATTTTTTTTCTCAGCATCGGGCTTGAACTCAGGTCTTAGCAAGTCTGCCACAGCTTCGATCACCTAGGATGGGATGCAGCCACTTGACACACAGGTGCTTCTGTGATACTAGACCCCAAGTGTTGCAGGGAAAACAATACATAGAAAAAAATGTGGCCTTTTATGTTTTCTTCCTTTGCACAGTGACCCTTCTGGGTCTGAATGACACTGTTGCAAAGGGTACTTCACCTTGCATTGCTGAAGGGTGGCAGACTATCAGGGAAGCCATATGCCCACATGGCACCATAGGCCCTCATTTCGAATCCCCGTCCTGACACCAATCAATGGCAGGAGGTACTAAGAAACTGGCTCCCATCCAATGGAATAACACTGGAATTTTGTCAATGTCACAGGTGAATGAGTTGATCGTGAATGATGACCTTTTAAAGTTGAAAAGCATCATTTCAGAAGGCTGGTTGATTTTATTTAATATTTAGGAAGCATTAAAAGAATATTATTACTTACAGGAACGCAATAATTTCAGGACACTGAGTGCATTCATTAATATTTTCAGGATGAAAACAATAACATTAATTACATGGACGAATAATAAATACCCAGGAACTGGTAGGAATATAGTCTATATAACTGAATAATGTATAGACATCTGTGAAACTCTATAAAGATATATATTTATTGGCATATTGTCATCTGCATGTCAATCTTTTCTTATTTCATTCACTCCTGGGGCTCGTTCTCAGGTCCTGGGAACAACCTGTCAGCTCAATTTGCCCCAGGATGGCGTGTTTACACTCACTCATTCATGAATTTGGCCTTGTAGGCCTTGAGTTCTGCTGCCAGTGCTGCCAAACAATGAATCGTGGAGTAAGAATCTGATGGTGACACATGTTTTCCTTTACTGTGAATCTTCTGGGTGTCAGGTATGAAGCAGAATACATATGTAGACCTATAGCCTATGTAATCAATGTTCTATGTGCTATAATAGTCAATAAAATAAATGGTCAATACATGAATACAACAAAAATAAAATAACTACACTGAACACAATATGGAGTCAACATATGTATATAAATATAAAACATATATGTAAATTGTACATGAATAGGGTGTTTTCTAGTACTGGGGATTGATTTCAGGCCTTAGGAACAGACATGAATTTCTTGACTTCAAGGAGGCAAGCTTCCCCTTCCCACACAGTGCAACAGAGTTACCCAGACTATTAGTTCCAATCTCAGTCCTAGTAGAAAAAAATTTCATCTTTACAGTGTGTGAGGCCCAATTCTTAGGTACTTCATTATGCCTCCATTTAATGAATGTGATTGTTTAAATGATTAATAAAATATTAACTAAAATCAATCAGTGTCGTGTAATATAATTGTGTATAATTTTATCCTAGAATCTTTCAAGAACTGTTCATTCAATCATGACTTACATCACATTCCATCGATAATCATATGGATAGGAACAAGTTTCTTAGGATCTCCTACCATTTGGAGGTGGCAGGACCAGGATTCGAATTGTGGGCTCCAGCTCCCACCACTTCAACCCGAGGATAGGGAACTAACAAGTCTGTCCAAGAACATCAACAAGAGCAGTGATTAGGCAAGCACCAGTGGCTCTCAGCAGTCCTCCTTGATACTTACAAGGCTGTGATACAAGTATCATGGTCAAAGTCACCCTAAGCAGGAAAATCCTTGAGACCCCTGTCCAACTTCATTGCCAACAAAGCCAGAAGCCTTGTGGCTCTAGTGTAGAGGACAAGCCTCGAATAAAAGCAACTCATGGACTGTGCCCAGATCCTGAGTTCAAGGTCTAAGACTGGCAACAAACAGAAACACACAACAATCTGTGTAGACATCCAGCTACAGCAGGTCACCCTCTTGTCCCAAACTGAATAGGACAGAATACCCTGGGAAAAGAGCTGTGAGAACAGCTCCCATATTGACTCCCCCCATTCTGCTTGCTTCACAGGATTCTGGCCACACCCCCACCCTTTCATGCTTCTTTCCAATGGGATACAAGAATGGTGGCCACGCCCACATTCCATGCTGCCTAGTAGCACTGGGATTCCCTGTTAGATTACACTACTACCAGCAGTTGAGGAAGGTAGAGGTGGCTGAGTGGTGAGGAAGAGACTCCAGGTGACTTTGAAGTACAGTAGAAAATTGATGGTCCCACCCCAACCCAGCCCTTTATGCGGTGCCACGTTTCAAACCTCAGGCAATGGTATGCTGCCAGCCGGCCTAAATCCCTGACCTGGTCCCTGCCCCGAGTCTTCTGCTCTGGGCCCATGTGCCCACAATGCTGCCACCATCGCTGCTGCTCCATTTGGAGCAGCTGCCAACAGCTTCTCCCAGCATCACAGGTGAGTGGGCGTCCCAACATCAACCTACCCTGAGTCAAACACCCCTCTGGGAGCACCATGACCCCCCTGCTTGTTTCCTCTCCCTGGCTCTGATGAGCCACCTTTCTGTCTTGAGCATTTCTGAGATAGAAACTAAATATATGCTCAGGCTAGACTAGATGGTGGATCTCCTCTGAAAGGTATGCTCCACCAAGCCTGGTCATCTGTAGTTGGGATGGTAGACATGTGGTGTCATGCTCAGTTATCGGTTTAGATGGATTATTCCAAACTCAGTCCACAGCAGTGGATTCTTGACCACACGTGAAGCTCTTGGTAGGCCCTCAACCATTGGACCTCAGTCTCCTCACAGGAGAGTTGTGAGGTAACAAGGGGTTTATAAAGAGAGATCTCTGGAGAATGGCTAGGCATAGAGGGAGAGGTCTTCAGATAAGGTTTTGGCAATTCTGTGAGCATATGACAGAAAGATACCAGAAAGGGCTCAGGTGGGGCCTGTTATTAATCATTGAACAGGTGTGGGATTATGAACCTAAACATGGCTCTCTTTCATTATTACCCTATCACCATGAGGAAGGAGGTCCTTCAATTTGTTCAGTTTTGCAGCTGGGGAAACCGAGGCACAGAGAAGCCAGGTGACCTACTTATGACCTCAAGTTCACAGGAAGCTCGGCCTGATTTCTCTACCATGCTCCCTAGGACAATGGGTGCTATTCAGTAAACTTCTTGTGGTGGGAAGTTCACTTCTTTTCAGTCATGTGTCTTGAACTCTAGGATTGGGCACTGTTCCCGAGCTCCTCAGCTCAAGGCTAGCACTCTATCACTTGAGCCCACAGTGCCCCTTCCAGTTTTCTGGTGGCCTATAATCCTAGCTATTAAGGAGAAGAGAGGATTGTGGTTCAAAGCCAGCCTGGTCAGGAATGTCCATGAGACCCTTAAATTCAATTAACCACGAGAAACCCAGAAGTGGTGCGGTAGCTTAAGCAGTAGAGTGCTCAACTTGAGCTGAAGAGCTGAGGGAGTTCACCCAGGATAAGAGTTCAAGCCCCACAACCAACAAAAAGTGCAAATATCACCTTAAGTTTCCCGAAAAAGAAGGACAAGATCAATAATCTTCCCAAGCAGAAAAAATAATTTCAAAATGATTCAGTGCACCTACTTGTACTGAGTTACTAATGTATTAAATTTAAAAATTGTCAAACATTAGCTTTAAAATAAACTTCATCTAATATTTCTTGTTTCAAAAGAGAAGTCTATACAGTTGATGTCACTTAGCTTTTTATTTACTTAATTCAAAGCCAAACCAGGAAGGAGAGTCTGTCAAACTCTTATTGCAAATTGAACACCAAAAATCCAGAAGTGAAGTTATTGCTCAAGCAGTACAGTATTAGCTTTGGGGTCAGGTGGGCAGGAAAGACAACTGTTCAGGTACATGATCCAGCCTCTGGGTACAAGCCCCAGAACCAGCACAAACTAAACAAACAAGCAAATAAAAATCACAGGTATTTCTTTGGGACCCTCTTTAAAGGAGTACTGGTTAGAGAAGAGGCTCCTTTTGCTGATCATACTCACTGGATCCTGCTTTTTTGGAATCCTTATTGCTCTGGAGAACTCAGGACCAGACCAAAGGAATTGATAACTGACTCGTGAATCAAGAGAATCATCTCAGGGGTGAAATATCCATCCATACGACACTTTAAAACTTCCATGTCTTTGTTCCTTTGCAGGAGAACACTTTTAAATCAACGTTATTTCCTTTTGTTCTATGCTGGCATTCAAATGGTACATTATTTCTTTTTGAAATACTTTCAACTAGAAGTTAACAGGAAAATTTTATATGAGTAAAGAACCCACTCGAAAAAGCCAGGGACAGAGTTTCCTTCAAGCCTTGGGATACTTTTCTTGTACAGTAAAAAGGAAAGCACAAGGAAACTTGAACTTTGTTATTCCTCTATGTTCCATTGTCTCCTGGGGTCAGTTTCCACATCCAGTAACAGTTACTTCCAATAACAATCAATAGTGCTTTTTGAGGTATAATGAATGTTTTCTGGCTTCATTGAAATAACTCTATGACACCTTTGGCCTGAGGTAACACGTGTTTCAGAGACAACTTAGTAAAGAGAAAATATGAAATTTATATTGCTTATAAATACATTATACATGACAACATTGAGTTCAAACTTTGTAAGTTCTCTGTAAATTAAAGCGAATTTTAAATGGGAAGAAGGTTCTCAGAACATTCTTTTTGTGAGTGTATGTGCTGTTCATTATTTCCCAAGTGGACATGAGCTAACAGTAAGGGAAAGAATAGCAATAATAGGAGAAAGAGAAGTTCTGTGTTTAAGTATAAGGGTTCAATACAATATAGAAGACTACAAATAAGACAAGATTGAAACAATAAAGCCAATTCCAGTATGTAGATTTATGGGAGTGATATACAGAAAGCAAGACTCATACGTGGAACATGAAGTATGAGGCCAATCTCATTCTAAATCATGCTTGCTAATCATGCAACTTTGTAGAAAGTAGAATGGAAGAATAATCCTGTTTCCAAAGCAAGTCTTATATAAGAGCATGGATTTAACTGGAAAAAAATGTTCATCTTGTGAGAGCAGGGAATATACTAGCAATGAACTGGTGGCTAAAATCACATTTCTTTTATTTTTCTTTACTTATATATGTATATTTTTTGTTGGCCGTGGTTTTGGTACTTGAACTCGGGTCCTGTGAGTTGTCTCTCTGCTATTCAGCTCAAGGCTAATGCTCTACACTTCATCCACAGTGCCATTTCCAGTTTTCTTTTAGTTAATTGGAGAAAAGAGTCTCTGGGACTTTCCTACCTGGCCTGGCTTTGAACCCCAATCCTCATATCTCACCACAACCCATCTTAGAATCACATTTCGAACAGTGTACACTCAGGATATGAAATGTGTGTGTTCATTTATATTTATAAGAATTCTTGAGCTAGGGGCTGGGAAGGTGGCTCAGTGGTAGAGGGCTTGCCTTGCATGAATGAGGCCCTGGGTGCGATTCCTCAGCACCACATAAGCAAAAAAGAAAGAAGCGGAAAGTGGTGCTTTGATTCAAGTGGTAGAGTGCTAGCCTTGAGCTGAAGAGCTGAGGGACAGCGCCCAGGCCAAGAGTTCAGGTCCCATGACTGAACCACCCACCAAAACAACAACAACAAAAAAGAATTCTTGAGTTAAAAATCTTGGCTACAGCTTAGACATTACCCTCACAAAAATATTTGTAGTTTAAAAGTTGATACTCCTGGAGAAATAAAACCTAAAAATGTAAAGGAGTCTGGGAAGTTAAGTTTACATGCAGCCTGGGCAGAACAGTCTTTGCAACAGTACATATAATAAAGCAGCCAAAAGCTGGATTGGAAGAATGGCTCAGGTGATGGAATATCAGTTATGAGCAAGATTGCTGAATAAGAGCTTGAGGCTTTTGCATACATACATACAAACATACACATACACACAGAGGCATTTATATGTGCACACACAAATAAACAAATGAAACAACTCTCAGAATGTGTAGAAAAGTTAGAAAACAACAGAATATATATCCTGAAGAAAACTAGAATCAAGTGATAATTTTTAATATTAGAAAGTCCTCAAGTGAACTTCCTTCAAAAAAGTTTGAGAATATTACATAGGTAGGGACCAGAGATAGTAAGAGAGTCAATTAATCATTATTAAAGGGATTGCATCCATGGAGGAATGAATCAGAGACCCCGCAGGTGCATCTGAAAATATTCATATCCTGTGTCAAATGTTAGAACATCTTTGAAAATAGTAGATAAACAGTCTGAACAGTCACTCTGGTGTATAATATCCCTGGAGAAGTTCAGAATTGGTAGTCTGTATCTAGATTAAATAGACCAAGAAACTATGGCAAAGCAATGTGATACAAGCCTAGAATTCTAGCACTGAGATTACCACAGTAGATTAGAGTGTGGAATCACATAGTGATACCTTCCCTGGGCCAGGTAGTATACTTTTGTCTTAATAAAACAAAACAAACAAGAAAGGAATACATAGTTGGAAGTTTGGGCTAATTTTCTCATTATGTTTTGAGAAGTCAAATTTCCTGTTGAAATGCAACTCATACTTAATCCTCACTTGTGTTTTAAATTCTCTTTTCATTACAGATCATTCCCAGATGCAAAATGACTCATGATTCCCATCCAAAATTTGAAAAAGCAACTAATCATCATTCTGTTGTATCCCAAAGAAATGATGAAGGATTACAAAAACTTAAGCTTGGAAAAATAGCAATTCATCTAATAATAATTCATCTAAAAATAACATTCATCTAATGTAGGATTATGAGGATCTTGCTAAATTAGAATTTAGATTTAAAATAAATATTTTGATTTTGTTTGTAATTTCATATTCTTTAGGATACTACAAAATTCGTTTTAAGTAGAGGGTTTAATTGACAAATTCACAAATGATTTTGCATTCTACTTGCCTAGAATATTCTTTGAAGAGAGTTATAATTAGAATTTAGTTAATAGATAATTAAATAGTTCATGTATAAAATGATAATGTGAATGTTGGAGACAGAGTTGCCAAAAATTGATGATATTAATTTATAAATTATAATAAGAGCAATTTTTTGAGGATTTGGTATAACATGGTATGAAGAGAATAATCGTGTGACATCTTCTTTCTTATACCTGTATGTAACATAGGAAGCAATTTCCTTAATTATTTGCCACTGTATACAATGAGAAAAATGTTAGGTTTGGGGTTTGTTTTTATTTTTGTTTTTGTTTTATTGGTTTGTCCTAGGGCTTGAACTCTGGTCCTGGACACTGTCTCTGAGCCTGTTTATGCTCAAGGCTCGTGCTCTACCACATCAACCTCAATGCCACTTGTGTCTGATTTTTGCTGATAAGTTTATTGGAGATAAGAATCTAGGGAATCTCCCTGCCTGGGTGAGCGTTGAACTGTAATCTTCTGATCTTAGCAACCACAATTTGTATGATAGTTAAAAAAGTATAAATATAAATAATATTTGTAAGTGTTCCAATCATAAGTATATCAGTGGTGGGAAAATGATGCAAATCAGTTTATTGTGGTGTTCTTTCCAGAACATGTATGGCATCACATTAGCAGAGTTGTATTTTTTATCACAATAGAGATAAGCTATTCATGATGTGAATTAAGGGAAATTTGAGGTGCATCCTAAAAGTTCTAAACTGTAGGGCTAGAATGTCTCTATATCATAAATATTGGGATTGGTGGTCATAAAAATAATAGCTTACTGTGATAAACAATTGCTTACTCTTGAAGAATTATTACCGTTGCTAATTAGTTTTATCCTCTACCAGAATGTGCTTATTTTTGTGTTGAATCTCAATCTGTAACAACCCATTTGAAAATGCATCTATTGCAGAATTACATACCATGCAAGCCGGTACTGTTTTGAATCTCTCAGGTATGGAATCTTCCGGAATTGAAAATGAGTAGTTATTAGTCATTGGAATGTTGAAGAACACATATATCCTGTCTTTTTAACTACTTATTTACTTTTAAAAGTTATAGGTTTCCATAGAATTAAAGTGTTTTCGCTTTTGATATGAGAAAGTACTATGTTCTTTTTTCAAAATATTGGTAATCATATTGTGAAAATATTGTCTAGTCAGATAGCATTCAAGTTGATGGTCCTCTGATTAAAAAGGGATAATTACTTCAAATTAGATGCCAAACAATATTGATTTTTTAAAGTTACTACATAAAGAATAATATTTACTATACCAATACAGTTTAATTTTGTTTCATGCAGCTTATTTTTAAAATTTAATTTTATTGTCAAAGTGATGTACAGTGGGGTTACAGCAATTTTAAGGTAGTGAATACATAACTTTGCAAACTTGTTACTCCCTCCCTCATTTTCTGCAGTTTTCTTTCACCCCAATACCCCTCACAAGTTGTAATGTACATTTCCAACATATTGTCTTGTGAGTATTGCTATTACATTGGTTTGCCTTTGTCCTTTGTCTCACCATTTTGTTGTTCCTCTTCCCTTCCCTAATTAAGGTAAATATATACACAATACACAGGGTACCAAAATCAAATAGAGCAGGGAATAAAGCATATGGGGAAAACCCAGAAGAAAATAGAAATCACATAGTACATTAAAAACAACAACCGCAAATAATACTCTGTTTCCATATCTTGGAGTTCATTTTGCTCAGAATCAGCTTATAAGGTTATATATATGCATAACGTAGCCACTGGAAAATAATAGTTTCATGGACACTATACCATGAAAACAACATGTTAACTGGTTTTGATGGTAAAGGTGGAGTTAGGATTGGTGAATTCGCGATTCTAATAAAGGAATTTCAAAAGAGTTTTAAAATTATAACAGGTAAATTTTAATTTGTTCAAACTTTTTAACAACTTAGCCTATTATGAAAAGTTAAAATTGCCTGGAAAAATAGGCTTTCATGCAAAGTAATCCATGAAGACTTAGCTGACAGGGAGCAATGTGGGTGAAGATGGCTCATTTTCACACTAAACAAACAAACCTCAGAAACCTCGCTATAAATCCTGTAGGTTCCCTTGAGAATTGTCCTTACCCAGGAAATCTACTCTTACTGTGTGAAACAAGGTTGTAGCGGAATTTAAATTCAAACTTCTTTAAAAAAAAGACATCAAAATTTGTGAATTGACTTTAATTACCAAACAGTAATTCTCTGAAAAAGATAATTTGGGTCAAAATATTTAGGGAGAAAGTGCCCTCAACAATGAAAGAAGGTATTGGGTTTGTACCACTTTCTACAATGTCTTTACACGTGAAGCCCTGAACCACAGAAAATAATCTGATTGGATACTTGAAACCAATGATTTCACATTTCTTAGTAGCTCACAAAATATAATATCCTTATTAACATGAGGTAGAGAAGACTTTTCTTATTACATAAGCCAAAAAGTTTTGGGATCAGAAAAGAAATTAGCAAATTGAAAAGGCAAGAAAACGCATACTTAGAAGCCCTAGCTAAGCATATTGGCTTCAGCAGTGGAGGGAGGCCAAACTTTTTGATATACATTGTCTTAATATTTTTGCTACCTATATTGATTTTACAGAGCCTATTTAGATCACCACAATGCAGAACAGATTGAATGAAGACATGAAAATAAATTCCACATCCAATAAAAAGAGTTGTAAAATGAAAACCATGAAGATGTTGTGTGGGTAGAGCCAGTCAGATCTGGTTGAGTCAGCTAGAGTAGCAGTTGAAGCACACTTTTTGCTGATAGAGACATGATCCACAGGTATGTCTGTCTAGCTTGCCATCCATGAGCTGTCCATACTCCCGACATTCCCCCGGGGGACCAATCTGTGCCTGTCACCAAGCATTGCTCATCACAAGTGCCATACAGCAACTCCCTGCTAAGTAATTGGCTGGGAAGGGCTCAGGAGGTTGGGAAAGCTGGGGCTTTAAAATCACCCCCTTGTGCAGAAATAAACGAGACCTGCTTAAGCCTGTTCTCCCAACGTGTGTTCCTTGCGTGCTTCGTTCACTCTTACCTCCTGCCAGAGACTAGCACTACAAGTGGTGCCTAACGACGGGCTCGATTGCTTTTGACAGATAGATGGTCTAGGGTCTAGTGCAAGGTTAGTGCCTCTATGGGCAACCTTCCCCCCACAGCACGAGAGCCTCAATCATGAGCACTTGTTGCCCTGTTCTGGAGTAGGCAGATAAAAGTATCACAAAAGGAAGCTAGTTTAACGTGGGAAATAGTGAGTGAATTGTGTCCCTGGATTGACTCCGGGGACATTTGGGATCCAGACAGGTGGTCCCACGTCCTTCAGGCAGCTCATAAAAAGGAAGTCTGTGAAGGTGCTGAGCTGCCCCTAACCTTTTACCCCATCATAGTAGGTAATCAAGCCTGTCTATCAGGGAAAGAAGAAGGGGAAACTCTGCAGGCATTTAACACCTCACTGCAAGAAGAAACAGAACAAAGGAAAATGGAGAAGCTGCTCAAGCACTCCCATCTTCTTGTGACACAACAAACAATTCCAGCAAGAACACAGATAACCAACAACTTCTACTATCAAGTGACACAGGGGTCCAGCCAGCTATGCTTGTAAAACTGCCTCCTCCACACTATCAGTCCCAGGAAGCCTGTCCAATCACTTCTTTTGGCTGTTTAGGCCAGCCTGGGAACTCCCCTCAGAAAACTTTGTATCCTTGGGCAGAGATATCCTACTTTGCCCAAGAACAAAAACCCATTGTTCCCCATGTAATACAACAGTTGTTCATGGGCCCCACATCTATCGTGGCAACGACAGCCAAGCCTATAAATGAACCCCAGTTCATATTCCCGGTAAACGTCCACCGAACTTCTTTATGACCTAACCAATGGTACCCCTATGAGCCAAAATACTTGACAAATACTGAGCCGCTGTCAAGGAAGATGGGTTACACTCCCCGAATGCTCAACAGATGCTTGAAACCCTTAGCATTGATCTTAACTGCCCCATGATTGGAAGAGCTTAATGAACACAGCATTATCTTCAGGGTCTTCCTTTTATGGAAGGCTGCTTTTTCTGATGAATGTAAACAAAAAAGTACACAAAATATCACTACCAGAGGGCAGGATGCTGCCATGGGGGACCCTGGTTGTTTAAAAGGGGAGGCAGGTATGCATCTCCTGCTGCAGAAGCAGTGGCACCTCTGCAGTTCTTTGACCAAGTACGCCTCTGTGCGTTGAGGGTTGTCTCCTCAGTCCCTTCTAAAGAAGGGGACAAACAACTAAAACCCGTCATACAACGTCCCAATGATCCTTTCACTGACTTCATTGCCTTTGTTCAAGAAGCAGTGGCCTGGAAAGTATCCCATGCTGGAGCCTGAGATGCGCTAATCAAGAGCCTAATATGGGAAGGGGCTACACAGGAATGCAGAAAAGCCATTGCCCCTGAAATATGGAGATCACTGATTGCATCCTAGCCACCAAAGATTTGGGGATATCATGGTGAGTACCCTTGCACTGCCTTTCGCCTCTATGACTGCCAGTGCTTGCGCGCCCCCTAATGGCAGAATGGGAAATCGACCTTGTTGGGGATGTGGCAGAACTGGTCATTTTATAAAAGATTGCCCATCACTCTGGGGCTCACCCAAAAGAAAACAACCTCCTTCTGTATGTCGTAAATGCAAAAAGGGTTTTCATTGGACCTCTGAATGCTGATCTACGACTCAGCCTTTCAACTAAATAAGCGGCAGTCCTCAGCCCCGACCCCAATAGGACAAAGGCAACAGCCACCACCTCAAGTGTTATGGATTATTCCTATCCAAAATGGAAAAGCTAGAATGAAACTTAAAATCAATGGAACAGAATTTAAGGGCATCATTGATACAGGAGCTGACTGTACAGTCCTTAGAAAAGATGAAGTAGAAGGGTTGGGATGGAACCTAATTCCTGGCACCTGCATACAAGGTGTCGGTGGAAAAACAGATTCCCACCATGTCCAATTGCCTGTAAGACGGGAAGACTGTGGTGGTGCCACCGGGGCTTTTAAACCTCTTGTTGGCCCTGGCCTTCCATGCAATCTTTGGGGAAGAGATGTCCTCACCAATATGGGTACTCTGGTAACAACAGATGGTAAGGCTTTTTATGAAGACATCATAACCGATCGAGCCATTAATAACCCACACTACCCCCAATTCTAATGGCCACTGTTGCATGACCAGAGCCAGTTCCTCTCCAATGGGACACCACCAAACCCATTTGGGTCGAATAGTGGCCTATTTCCTCTGAAAAGCTCCCTCATCTCCAGGTTCTAGTGGAGGAGTAAGTAAAAAAGGGACACATAGAACCTAGCATCAGTCCCCACAATTCCTCATTTTTATTATCCAAAAAAGGGCTTAAGGAAAGTGGAGATTTTTCCATGATCTACGTTCCATAGTCATATACAAAAGATAGGAACGCTTCAACCCGGACTTCCACACCCTTCTGAAATACCCAAAGATTGTCACATTGCCATTATTGACATTAAGGACTGCTTTTTTCCACCCCCCTACACCCCAAAGATAAAGCATATTTTGCCTTCTCAGTATGGGAACCTAATTGTCAACTACATACTCACTGATATCTATGGAAAGTTCTCCCTAAAGGTATGAAAAATAGCCTTACTATACGTCAGATGTATGTTGCCCATGCTATTAGGACTTTGCTTTCCAAATGCAATTGTGTCCATTACATGGATGACTTTTTAATAGCACATAAAGATGCTACAACCATGCAAATCTGTTTAACACAACTCAAAGAGAACTTTACAGTGCTGGGCCTTAATATTGCCCCTGAAAAATTTCAACTCAAAGCCCCTTACGCCTATCTTCAATACCATTTAAATCAAACAATTATCCCAAATGGGCCTCATATTGTCCTTAAATCCCAGTATACTTTAACTGAATTACAACAATTATGTGGACATATCAACTGGGTATGCAATTTTATGTGTCTCCCCACCCAACAACTCCAACTGTTATTTCAATTGCTTCAAGGACATTCTGATTCAACTTCCCTTCTTATACTTTCACCTGATGCTCAACAAGTTTCACAACAAGTCGCTGATTGATTATGTTCAACACCATTGGTGTTTTTAGATACCACCCAAGAAATCAACCTAATTATATTAAATAATAATGGCCTAATGGCGGCACTGACGCAAACCCATGGTGTGTTACAATGGGTATACCTTGCCACTTCCCAATTACCAAAAATTCACACATCCATTACCATGCTATGCAATCTGGCCATCAAAGGTGCGGAATGATGCCGTCAAACTTATGGCCGATTCCCTGACCATCTTACATGGCCCAGTACAAAAACAATCTTTGATTTCCTAACAACCGAAGAGGCATTAGCCTTACAAGTCATCCACTACTATTTTAACATTGATAATCATATGCCCAAAAACCTCGTTTTAAAAGTTACCCAAGAACTCCCACTTTCAGGGAAATGTTGTACTCGTCCAAATGGGCAACCTATCCATCAAGCCATTGTACTTTTTACTGATGTTAACAAAACTATGGATTTTACAATGCCAATACTAAAAAAATACATGCTTCAAAAATATTAACTGTTCAAGTTGTTGAATTACTGGCCATTTTGCACGCCCTCACATCTTTTCCCAAAGAACCTCTTAATAATTTTTCTGATAGTTTATATACTGTACAAACTGTTGCCATTCTTCCTGGAGCTTTATTAAAAGATGATGGCTATGATGTAGCAAAAATAATGTGTAAACTACAAAATGTATTAGACAATCGTGTCCAACCCTGGTACATTCAACACATTAGACCTCATACTAACCTCCCCGGACCCCTAGCTGCTGGTAATGAAGCCATTGATCATGCTGTCACACCAACTGTACTACTAACAAATATGTGCATGGACCAGGCCTGAACGTTAGATGGTCATTTTCATTTATTGGCAGCTACTATCAAACAGTTATTTTCTGATTTAACACACCAAAAATGCAAGCACATGATTCGGTCCTGCTCCTCTTGTGCACCTCTTTTACCCTTAAGATCACTTCAACCCATGGGAACAAATCCACGAGGCCTTAGACCCAATAGCACATGGCAAATGGACATAACCCATATCCCCCAATTCGGTAAACAAAAATACATCCCTGAATGCATAGATACATTCTCAGGCTTTATAACTGCTTTAGCCTTAACAGTGAAACAAAAAGGCACGCTGTTAAGTCACTGCTACATGCCATTACAATTATGGGTGTTCTTAGGACCCTTAAAACAGACAATGGCCCTGCTTACACCTCCAAACATTTTTGTGAATTCTGTACCTTTTGTAACATTACACAACAGACAGGTATTCCATATAACCCACAAGACCAAGCCATTGTTGAACATAGTCATAAAGAAATCAAGACCATTCTTTTAAAAGAAAAGGGGGACCTGGAGGGGCTAGGGCTTAAAGATCCCCAAACACAATTAAATTATTGCCTTATAGTAAAAAACTTTTTAACACTCACACCCACCACATGTGGGACCCCCACCTCCCTGCAATGGGGACTCATGAAACACCTACTCTGGTCCCTTTGGATAGATGGAGGGACCCCATCACAAGAAAATGGGAGGGCCCTGCTCCCTTAATGGCACAAGGGAGAGGATTTGCTTGTATCTTTCCAGACACGAGTGATAAACCTGTTTGGATCCCAGCTGGAGTTGTCTGACCAACCGTCACCACGTAAGCACAAGATGCATCAGGTACGCTTGAACAGTGCGAGGAGGAGGAGACACAAACCTCGAGCTAGAGCCCATGTCAACACTTGGGGAGACCTAAAGATATTGGTTGAACAAGCCCAGGATTTGGCCCCAGATCCTGACCCGGGGCATGGTACTCTATTCCTCCTATTGTGTGCCATTATTACAACCAATTCTCAATCTGCTGCAGGGCAGGGTAAGATAACTTTAGTGTCCAGCCCCCATATTTAATGATGGTAGGGGAAGTTACCACCACCTTCCCTCAAATGCTTTCTTCCAATGGCAGGGTTGGCCTTCCTTTCTCAGCAGACGCCTTATGGCATCAAAAAACAAACCTTACTTTTAGATGGAAGGGAGCCATCTCTTTTTGTTTTTCAAACGAGATGATAAAGCAATTTCATGGCTGTACCATCCCCCTCACAACAGTAACGCATGGGATGGTATGGTGGAACTACACAGGACCCTACCCCATTTGTCCCACTGGAAAAAAATTGAAATCAGGCTACTGACATACATTTTCATATGCAGTTGTGCCCACGCAGGGAGTTTGATAGCTTTAGCACTATTTGCACTCCTCTTGAGGAATTAGTGATTAGCCTTTGTGCCAATTCCTGGCAAGGCAAAGTGTTTGTGGAGCTCACATTGTCCCTCTACCCGGCTATATACAACCAATCTGAAAAAGATCCCAAACCTCAAAATCTAAATGAGTTTTTTGACTCTTCAGGAGGACGATTGGGAGACCTAGGAGCCCCCATGCCAATCGTTTGCTCATCACATCCCTGCTTCGATTTGTCCCCTTTCCTATTGGCCAATACTCGTCGCTGTAACCGATATGGATACAACCAGGTGTCAGGAATGGTAGTGGTTAGAGCCTCATTCTTTTTTTGTCTAGGAGACAACTCCTCCACTACTTGCACTCTCAGCAATTACTGGCAACCCAATGACTCATAGCCTTTTGCTGGGTTGGTACGTGTTCCCCCATTTATTGTTCTGGCTACTAATGACTCTCCGTTTTCTCAGGTTCAATTGATTCGTCCACGCACTAAAAGAGCAGTAGGATTGATCATTGCAATCGGGTCCGAAATCATCGCTACAGTGGCTTCATCTACCACTGCTGCTATATTGCTGTCCCAACGCATGTCCACTGTGCAACAGATAAACCAGCTCATCCCTCAACTGTCATCCATAGAATTACAATATTTACAAGTTGCCAATCATCTTAAGGGAGGCCTCCTTGTTCTCCAACAACAAATAGACTTGCTCCAAGAACAGATCACGTTTCTTCGATTACAACAAGGAGGACTATATAATGCAATGACTACTTCTGTCTGTCAGCTTTCCACTCCTGCACCCAATGTCACTGAACTTAATAACTACATCAAAGGCCCTTGGTCCCTTAAGTACTTAAACTTCACCCCAAACCTGCTGCATGATGTTACCCGCCTAAACCAAACCACCATACAGCTTATTCCCACTGCCTCCTTTTTAGAAGATGTGCTTAAAAAGTTACAACAATGGTTTTCGCCATCCTCTCTGGTCATCTGAGGAGGCCTTGCACTTGTAGGGCTTTCTCTCCTAGGAATTATTAAATGCTTGCACTCCCGGCGTCAAAAACGCCTCCAACGACGGGTCACCATAATGACTGTCCTTTTAAAAGAAAAGGGGAAATTTGTGGGTAGAGCCGGTCAGATCTGGTTGAGTCAGCTAGAGTAGCAGTTGAAGCACACTTCCTGCTCATAGAGACGAGACCCACAGTCAAGTCCACCTAGCTTGCCAGCCATGAGCTGTCCAAGCTCCCTACATGCCCCCAGGGGACCAAACAGTGGCTGTCACCAAGCAGTGCCCATCATCAACTCCCTGCTAAGTAATTGACTGGGAAGGACTCCGGAGGTTGGGAAAGCTGGGGCTATAAAATCCCAACCCTTGTGCAGAAATAAACCAGACATGCTTAAGTCTGTTCTTCCAACATGTGTTCCTTGTGTGCGTAGTTCATGCTTACCTCATGCTGGAGATCTAGCCCTACAATGTAGCAATGGGGGAGGCCCTTATAGTCCTTCACCTTCACTAGGCTTGAAGCCAAAAATCTGTGATAAGTGGGAAATCACGCAAGAGCTAAGAGGAGGACAGAGAAATAAGACATAGGAGCATTGTCCTTTTGTAACAGACACTGTCATCCAAGGTATGGGTGAGTTAACTCTATTCTTCTCCATACATCTTTTTGAGCAAATGCAAGAGGGAGAGAAAAATAATCTATTGGAATAATTTTGCACAGAATAACTTCAATATTCCTGATATGGTATTTAACGAGAGTCTTAAGAGAAAAGATAAAAGTGGAGTATTCTTCGGTTTCCTCTAAGCATCTTGTTAGCAAAATATATCTTTGAGTTTAGAAGTGATTGAACCAAAAATTGGTGGTGTACTGATTTTTGAGGGCACTTCAGACATAAGAAGACTTTCAAGGTAAAACAAAAAAGAAAAAAGTATATCTAAATATTTGTGATCACAGCTTCTTGGAGTGGTATTTTGGAGACAAAGTTTTACATTAGAGATTGTCCTCATTAACATTGATGCTGGGTTTCCGTGGCACCGAAATGCAAGTGGGAAGTTTAATGGACTCGCTTGGATAAGTAAACAGCATGATAGAAAAAGAAATGGAATATAATATTTAGTGAATTACTTTGAACAATTACTTTGCCAGAACAAAGAAGGAAATACATAATGCAAATCACTTGACATAAACTTATGAATGAAAGTAGTCAATAGAAATGAGAGAAAACAGAAAGGACTGTTTCCTTTCCAGTGGAGTAATGGGTTCTTGATCTTGTTTCTTCCATTCTATCTTTACAAGCTATCAAGTGTGGCTCAGGATTGGAGTATCCAGTTCAGACCAAGAGAACTTGCAGAAGAAAATATTTGCAGCAGATATAGGTGATTTATAACCTAAGACAATCTATTTAAATCTGTTAAAAATTCTCCTCTACCCCAAACTGCCCACTTTAAACAACTTTGTATGCTTTTCACAAGATTGTCCTTCATTAACTATTTAAAATTTTGAGAGGTCATCATCATACTCTATAGAGATTGCTGTTTGGTTGTGCTTTTTGTGTGTTTTTGTTTTTTGTTGTATTTTTTCACTGAATTACAAAACCTTGTGCTAGTGTATTTCAATTAAGTATGTCCATCTAATTGTCCAATGTTCCTGGATCAGAGTCATTCCTTCTATCATTCTCAACCCACCCCTTCTACAAGATTTATTTCCGATTTACCGTTTCCTTTCTCACATGTGTACATTGAGTATTCTAGCTGTACTTGCTCCTTGTTCCATTTCATTCATTCTATGTCATTACTATTACTCCTCTCTGGTTTCAACTTCCTGATAGTCATTCTGTTGAACTGTCTGCTAGTACTTTGAAACGTGTATATACATTCCATGGAGTTTCAATTCTGCATATGCTTGAACTGATGTCAGCTTATATTTCCATAATTCATTCATCTGAAGTAACAATTTGCAAGACTGGAGACATGGAGCACCTAGACATGATTTTATTCCTCTTCATTTGGAAGATTAATCTGTAGTCAACAAGAAAGTTTAAAAATGGCTGAGAATGTATTCCTAACTACCAGTTTTGTAAATGGCTTTGTACAGTGTTTTGTGATTATTTTATTTTACATGGCATAATATTTTCTATTACCGATAAGTTTTGGAAAAAGAAGAAAACTAAAATTTACTAGTGTTGAGGAATATGATAGAAATAGAAGACAGATTTTATGTTTGTCAAATCTCTGATGAGTACCCATATGCAAGAGTTAAAGTTATATTTCTTACTATGTTAGACAAATAGGGAAAACATAAAACACCATATGATAAGGCAAATATTCATGACTTTTTAAAATGTCCTTATTATGTGATGAAATTTACTCTATTAGCTAATGTTTTGGTTTGAAATATGGGAGGCTGATCTATTTAACAAATTTTCGAAGTCACCTACTGAAAAACACAAATGATGGGGGGGTACTCTTTCTACACTTCAATGAATGGTTGAACCTCTTTGGCATTGGTGCTGGGTAAATAAATCAACTCTATTGTACCTTGCTCTACACTTGTAAAAGTTGTAACGCCACTAAATATTATCTACTTTTAAAGTGTTATTTTGGCAAATGTGATTTTACAAAGTTTATTTGAAAAGGAATACACTTTCAGGAGATTAAATGTAGTTTATCATTTGTTTGAGAATGACATCATTTTTATACTACAGGACCAAGTTTTAATGAAGTACCAGTGTTTTGAAGCACTAAGAATTTTCTCAATTAATGTTTTTCTGAATTATATTTGACCTCTAGGTCAAGTTTTCCTAGCCTTGGTAGACCAATTATAGATCTATCATTCCAGGAACTATTTTTTGGCCTGATGATGCTGGACTGAAATCAATCGTTAATCATTAGGATAGGGGTATTACAAATAATCTTGTGACATTTGTGGTCTTGTTCACTCATATGGGATGGTCATCTGAAAATTGAAAATTTGAATTACTGTACTTTAACATTTTGTGATCTCATCCTGCATTTTAAGTTGCCTTGCATTTCACAATTGCTTACTGCTAATTCATGCATTTCAAGAAATTGGGGCCCTGAAATATAGGAAATGAGAAATTGAGATGGGTCTTCAATTACTTTCTGTTGGCATGTTGTATGGGCCTCGGTGAGATCTCTTGCTCTAGTTATCTGATGATGCAGGTAACTGGGACCTGGGATCCTAGGACCCGTGGATCCTGTGGAAGAATAACACCTTTTAGATATCATATCAGCAAAATTTGAGTATAATCAGTAGGAATGCTTCAGAAATATGGAGAAAAACAGTTTGGGACCAGCGAGTTAAATCAATAAACAGAGCAGCAGAGTGAAATCCCTTATAGATTAAAGAAAACAACATTGTTTTTTTTTACCATATGAATTCAGAAACCAAGAACAATTAGAAGGTATCACAAGTTTATACCGAAAACTGCATTGATACTTTTTATATTCTGATATGTATTCTAATCCTGATTATTTATATTCCAATCTATTTATTGTAATAAATATCAATTAATTTGTCAAATTATCAATTAATTCCAGTAAGATTCACTGTTTGAAATATAAAATCAGCACATAAATATAAAATATGTAAGTATATGTAATATAAGAAAATGCTTTGCATTGTTCTGTTGTGGTTAAGGTAACAAAGGCCATTGTTTTAAAATATTATTCCATTACCTCTACCTCAGTGTTGGGTAGAATTAAACTTAAAGCTTTACCATTTGGGGATGTACAGCCTAGAGGCAAGAGGAAACACTGTGATTAAAACATTACCAATTTAAGGCCTAATAACAAAGAGAAACATATGGACTTCTCCTGGAGCCTCCTGGGTAGCTATGATTACAGGTGTGAGCCACCAGCGCCCGGCTTAGTCTGAACAATTCTGTCTGAACTGTTCATCTCTCTATGATCCTTTGTAACTAAGATTAGTTTTGCTCCAATAAGAGAATCTGTGCTGTCAGGGTAAGATATTCTGGTTGGTCTGTTCTTACATGGAGCAAGGGTAAAGGGTCAGGCAGACATTTGTGCCAGTAAGACCTCATTTGGGAAATTTTAAGCTGCAGAAGTTTAGAAGTAGCTCTTACGCAAGGCTTACTTTGAATCCATTAGCTCCACAAAGCTAAATCAGTTAATAAATAAGTACTTGAAAATCCATCACCTTTGGACCTAGCTATAAAGGCTTCAAAGTATGATCAAATTTCAAATGAAAAAGACTTAAAATAGTTATTGACAAAAATTGCAAATGTGAGCAATTGAACAAACAATATAAGTTTTTTCCACCATACACAGAATTTTGCAGAAATAAGATGAATAGCATATTTGGGAACAATAAGTTTCCTTGTTACAAATAGGCAACCAAGGATATATGCCTGTCTTAAGATTGCATCATTAACTACTTAAATTTACAAGATACTACAGGCTTCAGCAGCATGTCTACCTGAATTACAATACAGAGATTCACATGGCTTTTGTACAAGGATGATATGAAAATTTGTGAAGTATTCCATATTTTTCATTCTTCAGAAGCAAGAAATGAAAAACAGTCATGAAAAAGTTGATTACAAATATACAAGTGTAATATTACATGTAATTCATAGAAATAAAAGTTAGTTTGACATGAGTGTATTCAATATTCACCTTCTTAGAAAGGCCTTTATATAGCATAACCTTTATAAAACTTTTGAAATAAGATAACCTTGTCATTTTATCCCAAAGAAATAAAATTATATAAGGACCTAGGAATTAAAGGAATCTTAAACTGTTCCTATATGGAATGCAATCTGAAAGAACACATTTATTAATGGACCTATATATTATAAAATAATGTCGAATTCAAAGTATTATATCTAGGAGAGAAAGAAATATATTATGGATATTATACAAACAGAATATAAATATTTTAAAATATACTTTTTTCAGACAAGCACCAGAAATATCTTTAGTTTCTCTACTACTCATTTCAACAGATAAGTTAAAATTATTTCTGATTTAAAAAAATCACAAACTCTATAGATATCATTATTGATGTATACAAACAACTCGAATATATTTTGACATCAAAGTCAGGCAATTCATTTGGAAGAATACCATGGAATCCATGAATTTCTAAAGTAAAATATTGCTGTTGCTTTGTATTGTGAAAATATTTTTTATGGACACATGGGATGGACTGGCAATTTTGAAATTTAAGAAACTTAATCGAAACATTAGGACTTAAGAGAACAATTTGTACAGCTTTACACAACTTCAAAGAGGTAGTGATACATACTTATCCTTTTGGCAATATCAAATGCAGTTTCTTCCAAGTTGTGCTTCAGATCTGGTTTGATATAATGGTTCAACAGAAGGAGATCCAGCGTATCTTTGCTATATCTATACCCAGCAGCAAGATACAAGGGGGTCAAGAAGCCTTTAGATTGGCCACTGGTGTCTGCATCATGATGAAATAAAGAAGCCACTCTGGTATTATTCCATGTATAAGTACTGTGCAGGTGTATCCAATCATTCACAGTTATTACATGAATATCTGCTTTGAGCCACCAACTCATGGATAATGTCTAAGTGTCCACAGTAGGCTTCTAGATGAAGAGGTGTATACTCATCGTTATTCCTAGTATTCACATGAGTGGCCTTTTTGGAAAGTAGTTTCTGCACTGTAGTAAGGCGATTATTTTCAGCAGAACAAAGAAGAAATTTGCTTGATTCTATACCATTTTTTTTTCTTGCAATTGATACCATTTCTCACTTTTTCATCTTGTTCCTCAACTTCATCAGAATTGCTTAACCAGACACTTTGAGTGCCAGTGAGAATGAGCTGTCCATGTATTTCCCCAATAGTTCACATTGGATAAACTAGTCAGAAAAATCCGGTGAATTTTCTGCATCTGTTTTTTTCACTATTATTTATTTTCTCTTTTTTCATTTTTACTATTCTAAATTATTCTAACTGGAGAGTAGAGATTTGGTAGAGAGCAGAGGAAAGATTTTCCTCCGTATTCAAAGGGACAAACTGAAAATGAGCACCAGTGGTGTCTTCATGTGCAGCTTATTCTAAGAATGAGAAAATAGGAAATAATGCCTTATATGTAAATGAATTGGGAAATGACAAAGCAGAAAGTGAAATGATGCAAAAAAATATAAAAGCGAAATGAATTAAGATAATTATGGAGTAATCATACTACCTATGAGAACCATGAGAGGGAGAGAGGAAGAGAGAGACAGATGTGCAATGATCTAGCTAGCCACAAAATCCATCCCTCTAATCAAATTATAGAGCAAATAATTTTATTTTTTAAAAGAGATGGAAATAGAATTTAAGATCAGATGGCTCCATTATTTTTAATTATAATTTTCTTATCTTAAATACTTGTACAAGGGAATTTCCATTCAACAAATCAGTTTTTTTTAATATAATGGATCTTTATATAACTTTTCCACACCCTTCCAAACCTCATCCCACTTTAATTTTTTCTAGATTCATACAGTTGCATTGAATATTATACCTTCACTCTCTTCCTCCATAACTCTCTTTATTCCTTCCTTTTGACTTCCACTCACATCTTCCAAATGATAGTTTCCTGCTATTCATTTTGTTGGAGTAAAGTTCAATTTTATAAGAAATTACACCTTTGAAATACTCCTCTGCAAATCGCATGCTTTGGTTAATATTTTTGTGTAAACTTGTATAAATTTCTAGCTTCCAAATATGAGACAGAACATGGGTCCTTTGTGTGTCTGGCTCTGACTTAGTTCACTTAATAAATTTTTAGATCTATCCATTTCTTTGCAAATAATATAACAGTCTTCAAAATGGATAGGTGCAATCCAGTTGTGTATATGTGCCACACATTCCCCAACCATCACTCCGCCAAAGAGCATCTGGGCTGTTTCCGTAACTTGGCTACTGTGAATAGTGCAGCAGTGAACATGCTTGTGAAAGTGATTTTACTGTAACCTTTTGGAAGAATTCATCACTACCTTTATGGGAGCAATCCCCTAGCCAGTTTTCTAGAATAAGCACATCCCTTCCTTCATCTTCATCACAATGTATTGCAAGTCCTCAAAAACACACTTCCCCTTGCAGGTCTCAATAAGCTAAAACCACATTGTGCCCATATTCTTTCAATACATTTTTTTTCATAATTGTACATATAATTCAGTGAGAACCTTCTATATACCTTCCTAATATGGGAATGAGGGACATGACAAAGTAAAAGTAAGAAATATGCAATTTAATTAGATATTATCGTGTTTAAAATCATTTTCAGCTCTAATTCATAGCCTCACATAACATTATTTTTATCTTTATTTGATTACTTCATCTAACCTGTAAATTATAACAAGTGAGTTAAAAGCAAAGGCAAAAAGAGTTGTTTGATTTTGACACTCATGTGTGAGGTTGCACAATATGAGCAAATAGATGGATTGGAATTAATACCTCTTATCCATTTTGTTAATGTAGAGATGATTTTCCCAAACTGATTCTCACAATTCGTATTCCATTAAACATCAAGAAACATGTGACAATTTCCTTTGCTTTGATCCTTATTAACTTTTGTTTCCATTTTATTTTATAATGGATAATTTCATAAATCTACTGTAGATACAAAAATATGTTAAAATATTTCTATCCGTATGCATTGATATATACATACACACATATATTACACAGGTTATAATGATAATTTACAACTTCAGTAACTGTACAATTTACTAAATTATTAAAACTATCGACAGCTCATGCCTGGCATCCTGGTTACTCAGGAGGCTGAGATCTGACGATCATGGTTTGAAGCCATCCTGGGCAAGAATGTCTAGGATCCTCTTATCACCAAACAACCAACAGAAAATCAGAATCGGAACTGTGGCTCAAAGTAGTAGAGTGGTAGCCTTGAGAGAAAAACCTCAGTTACATCATCCAGGCTCTTAGTTCAAGAAGTACAATCTACCTTAAAAAATCTATTTAATTTACACCTGTGTAAGTAAAGTATTTCCATCACCCAAATGCACAACCATGCTCATTTGCAAGGTAACTCTGTTTTGTCTGAAGTACCATAAAACATTTTCACTTAAGTTGAAAATATTGCACCATGGGTTCATTCTATCTCTCTCATGCATTTTTCCACTCAAATACTCAAATCTTACAATTATTCCAATTATTTAAAATCATAGCTTTTTACATAATTCCCAAATATTAGAGTTTGAATTGAGTGTCTTGTGTCCCCTAAATGGGGGTTCTTACCCCTTTGTCATGTCCCCAGCCCTAAATCATCCTGATTATTTTTCAGATACTTGTGTATGACCTTGGGCTCAGTCCATGTTATATTATTCTTCCTGGAATTTAGAATAACAGGTACATGGCATTGTGTACAGATATTTCTGTCCAGTCTGGGCTTTAACCTCTATCCTCACAAGAGTAGACTCCCATGTAGTCAGGATTTTCATAAGCTTGTCATAGCTGATTTTTCTTTTAATCTTTTCATTTCCTGCAGGTTCATGAGTACTGAATTAATTTGTTTTCTTAGGTTGTTTTGTTTCTTTAAATAACCTATGTAAATTCATAGTCAATAGGAGGAGCATATGAAATAAGCTACTCTTTGGTGTTTAAGAAATAATAAAAAGAAAACTCACTAGTATGACCATAATATAAAAAGAGGACGCAAAATATAGTAATGCATTTGTGGAGAAATTGATATACTTCTCATAGTGATCGATTTGTATAATACTGCAGTCATTTTAGCAAACAAGTTTTCAAGTCTTCAAAAGGTGAAAGAGAATTGTATAGGATCCGGGCATTACACTTCTATGAATGTATTAAATAGAAGTAAAAAACTTTTTTGGACAGAGAATGTAGTTTAATGACAGTGAAATTCAATAGTATGTGTGAGACCCTGGAAATAATCCCCAAAAACAAATTTTGAAAAGACACACTATAGAGGATGTATGCTGGACAAATTCCTGTAACTGAATTTTATATCTATTTTAATGTCTGTTCTAAAATTTATAGCATTTCTATTTGAAGATGCAAGTTTGTGAAAATTAGGCTTTGAAAACCTATGAAGGTACAATTCACTTCCAAAGCACTAAAATGTATACAATAAAAAGAGATAATATATTGTAAGTGAATTGCATGTCAGGAAAAAAAAAAACTATTGTTAAAACTTCATCACACAAAATGTAGAATAGCTAAAAAGATGTTTTTGGTGTTGGCGAAAAACTCTTTGTAAACTACTGCATTTAAAACCAAGATGTGATTTCTTTTTATTTTGAAGGTATTTTGTCCGTTTGAGTTTATATAGAGATAACTCAATCCAAAAGTATATGTGATAACTGGACTACCTAGGAATTATGCATCACTTCTAAGTAATATGTTTATTATTTTTATTTTTTTATTGTGAAAATAATGTACAGAGGGGTTAAAATTACATGGACAAGATAATGAGTACATTTCTTATCAAGCATTGTAGCCTCCTCCTTTGTTTCCCCTTCCCATCACTTCCCACCCTCCTCCCTCCCCACACAATTCTCCCCGCTATCCCCCCCCCCACCAAAGTTTTAAATTCCTTTTTGACATAATGACTTGTACATCTCATTGTTGCAATGGGTCCACCTGTATCCCTATTTTTTCCCCCGATGCTTTCCCTTATTTGCAATATCTAGTATATATCTGAGTCAAGCAGAAAAGTTCAGATAAGGTGATGTTACAGAAATGAACCCTAAGATATGTATTCAAATGTTTTTTTTTCTTTCATGCGATTGTTTCTAACACATTTATAAGATTATTTCTTCGTTGCTTTGTATGTCCCTCCTCCACAGTATAACCCCTGCTTTCACTGTATTTGATGTCAGTATAATTTGTGGAGGGGAAGGGGAAAAACTTCTAAGTAATTGAGAAACTTTTCTGGAAGAAAGTTTTAGCAAATGACAGAGGACCCAAATCTATTCATCTGCATTTTATGAAAGTCATATGTTACTTACTTAATCCAATTGCTTATCTCTACTTTGCTAGGAAAAACATATTCTCAAGATAAGAGCCAAAAGCAGTGAAAAGAACAAAATACAAAATAATCTTGATTTATTTGTGAGTAACAAATGAAATAAAACTATTCCACTTAAGGGACTCCAATATTAGTGTATGTGATGATGTTCCTGAATGCCAATATCCATTAAATTTTTAGAATTTTAATTTATACTAACATATGAAAACTAGAAAAAGAAAACAAATATAGACTTAGAGTGAACCAGCCTTGAAATCATTTTCTTAATCTTTTTGAAATTACAAAAGAATTGATACTCCTTTGCTTTGGAAATCATTTAAAAATATTTATCACTTATGATAATTCAAATACCAAGCAAGAGTAATTTTATATAATGATTATAAATATCATTTTATTACTATTGTAAAATAGAATGAAAAAAACAGTCCCAATATATTACCTATCTATCATTATTCTTAACTTGTAATCATTACCTAAATATCTTAAACAATCTAAATAGTCATGTCTTTAACATAGACGTAAATATTCTAGACTTTTTACTTAACATTTTCCAGAGGTATGTATTCATGTTTCTAAGAAATGTTCACAGCATTTAAAAGATGCTTTTGTGAAATTAATGTGATAAATTTTGTTGTTGTGGGTGTTGTTTTTAGTGGTTAATTGGAGATAAGAATCTAACAAGTACTGTTCTGTCTGGGCTAGTATCGAAAAAAATTCCAAGATCTCAGCACCGTGAATAGCTCTTATTATAAGGGTGAGTTACCGGCACTTGGTTTCATGAAGTTTTTTTTTTTTAATTATAATTATATATTAAGATGCTTGTTTCACTATAATGTATATCATTCTACACATAAATTTATATATATGTATATATTTCTGAGGACAAATAATCTCTAAAAATGTACTATTGTATACATAACATTTATATATATAGAAGACAGATATATAAATATATATTATATATATATGTTTATATATACAGAGAGAGAGGGAGAGAGAGAGAAGACAGACTCCTTCTAAAATATTTATGCTACTATTTTTGACCTTTTTCATTTCAAAGATATACAGTCTATTTTTCTAAAAGTTTCCTAGAATAAAAAAGCTAATATTTCAATAGAAAGTAGAGTTTATTACTTTCAAGAGAATTTTCGATATACACATGATATTGTAGTAACATATATAGTATATTACTTGAAGAGGTTCTCCCCAAACTCTTAAATATTTGATTGTAGTTAGGGGGTGAGGAAGTTAATTCATACTGATTAGGAATTTGCAATGCTTCAAAAAAATCTATTCCATAATTTGTTATAAGCACATAGTCAAGCTACCTGATATGGTTTAGTTTTTTGTTTATTTGTTCAAAATTTCAATATGGACGCATGCACAGTGGTAACATTAAAATTATTAATCAAAAGACAAATAATAATAAAATAATACACACATATCTGACGTTCAAAAATTAGCACTTATAATGCTAATAATAATTTTGATGGAGAGGATGATGACCACAGTGTAGCCTGATCATGACGATGCTGTGATTGAAAAGGAAAAAAAAAAACTTAGACATTTTTGAAGTTGGATTTCCCACATTGAATGCATAGTTATAAACAGCGTTGGACTACATACAATAAGAATAACAGGAGGAGGGCTGGGAATTTGGCTCAGTGGCAGAGTGCTGGCCTTGCCTAAATGAGGCTCTGGGTTTGATTCCTCACCACCACATAAGCAGAAAAAGGAGGAAGTGGCACTGTGGCTCAAGGGGTAGAGTGCATTGAGCTGAAGAGCTGAGGAACAGTGCCAGGCCCAGAGTCCAGGCCCCATGACGAACCAAAATGAAAAAACAAAAACAGAATAACAAGAGGAGAGTTTGAATATCAAGAAATAAAATCAAATAAACAGGTAGAGTCAGTAAAAACCCTAATGTTTTTCCAGCAGTCTTTCTAATGTATACTCACCTTTCTTGGTGGTATTATTTTCTTATAAATAACATCATTCCCACATTTTGATGGACTAAGATGTAGGTTCCAACTTTGTGTGATTAGTTCAAATAGCATTCTCATATGGATACCATTCAATAACCAATGTTTTACAATGATATACTAAGAGTATGTTCTTCATTATAGCTGTAAATACATGACACAATTTACATAATACTACTTATATATCTGCAGTTACCATAAAAAGACACAGTCTGTAGAGCCAGGATTTAAAATTTGTTTTTATTTCAGCATGAAACTATTTCTGACTTTATACCAACAAACTGAATTCGACTCTTTCTTTATTTGAAAGCTAAGGTAGAAAATGTAAGGACTCTTCACTTTTCTTTTTCCTTGCTCTAGAATTCAACAAATATATTCTTCAATATTTCTGGTAGATTACATCCATTTCCAGATGAGAAATGTAAGATCACCAGTCAATGTTGTGTGTAAATAATGATACTAGAATTTTTGTCTGAGTTCTTCACACTGTGTGTTTACAAGGAGAGTCATTGGGTGATGGAGAGGACCAATATGAAAAGACTATGGGGAGAAATGCATACTTTGTAAACAGTTGTTTTAGGACTGAGTGACTTATGAGTATTTGCAATAGGCTTGTGTCAGGGGCATAAAAAGGAGTACATAGAAATTACATTAGTGACAGAAACTGAGAAAATCTTGATCATTCATCTTATCTAATGGATGGAGGTAGGGTAAGAAGAAATCTAAAGTGTTTCCACATCTCTGTCTCCTAACTGTGTTAGTTACATTCTTGGTGATAAGTACTACAGGTGGAAAAGATGGATTTAGAGGAAAAAACTCTCTGCTAGTTCTAAGGTTTATGTTCAACAGATGCAAGTCTGTTTGAACATCATCAAAATATCCATGAACATAAGTATGAAAAATAATAATGAAATCAGGGACATTATTAAAGGGAAGAGTAAAAGGAAAGTTCTGACTAAAGTGTGAACAATGTGAGTACCATTGTGGAAAAGATGGAGGCAATAGATAAATAAGGAAACAAAAAAGTAATAAACACAGATTTACAGAAGAAAAGGAAGGAAAGAATTTTCAGAAACATATTGAAGGAAATCTACTGTTTGGATTTGAAAAGTAAAAGGACATAGACAAGTTCAATAAGAATAGTGTTTTGGTGAAAGTCATATTGATAAAATGTTGAGATATGAATGTGAAGACATAAATTCTGGATCCATTAATTCAACAGATCATGTTGATTCTAAATGTTGGGAACAAATGCTTTAATCTTGACCGTAGAAATATTATACAGATATAACTGTCATGAATTTTACTCATTGGTATTGTGGGAATATTTTTGAAAACTTTATTTAGCCAGGTGATTTTAGCTTGAACAGACAGGCCTAATTTGTCCTACAGTACCAATTAGTGACCCATCTATCCATATCAGTGGGATTTTATTGAAATATATTTAGGTATATTTGTATATCTTATCAGCCTACTCATTATAAATGTAGGACAAGTAACACCAAGTAATAGGTTGAATATACAGATTTACTAATGTGACTGAAGACTCCAGGAATTTATTCCTCTTTAGAATAGAAAATGCCTCAATAGCCATTGACACATCATAACTGCCATATACACTGTTGAAATCTAATTCTTGTTAGGTTTATCTCCATGCTGAAATAACCCTGTCAACCAACCTGACAATAATTCTTATATGTAGGAAAATGTTCTTATAAACTTCAAGCTTTTATTGAATGGAAAAGTTCAGACATTGCTCTCACCCCTAGGATTAAATTCCTAAAAAGATAAGACATTTTGTTTTAATGCCTTTCTTTCATTTTCTCATACACATTTTCAAGTAGTGAAGGATTCTGATTTAACAATAATACAATCGTGACTTGTATTAACACAACATCTAGGATCTAATGTTAATTAGGATGCTTACTAAATAGCTCTAAATTTTTTGGATATATATATTTCTCCTGGGTAAACTAATGAACTCCAGGAAAATGTCCCGAAGAAGCCTTTCAATTCTAATATCACTGTTTGTCTCAAAATGCTTTAAATTCTACATCCTATAATGTGGGCATAGGGTTATATTGTGGAACTTTTCTCCTCAGAGAGTGAGTATTACCCTATTGCTTAACATGGACAAAGTACCTTCATTCATAGACTGGGCGTGTACAAACAAGAAGTGGTAGTTGAACAATGTTCTTAGCAGTTTGTACAGATGAAATGGAAATAGAGCAACTCTGAACATAAAAGGAATGTGCAAAGAAGACAAAGTCACAAAGTAGAATGTGCCAAGAAAAGCTGAAGTATAATTTCAAATAATGTGCTCAGGTGTGAGGGTGCGTTCAAAGTACAGATTCAGACAATGTAGTTGGATATCTTGGGGAAAAACTGCTTTAAACTATTCTGGGATAATTTTACAAGTAGAAGCCCCTAACTCTGACTCTAATCAGCCACAACATCATCAACTTATGGACTATTTTCCAAGTGCAAAGTGAGAAAATAGGGCTGATCACAGTTAGTGTTCAAGTTGAAGCAATGGCAATCACATAACTTTTCTTATAACTGTTCATTTATTTTGGAGCATTTAAGTAGGGAAAAGCCAAGTAAATATTTTGCATGTACCTAAATTAAGTGGGACATATTATATTGGCCTCTCTTTAACTTGGAAGTCATAGATTATGACTTTTTATACTCTAACTTGGGACAATGATCTACTGTCAGTTATTTTCTTCTCTTACCCTTCTTTTGCCCTTCCACTTACATAAATATTATTTAAAGAGACATAATTGAGCTTGCATTTCTAAATTCTTCAAAATTATCTGAACTACTTCATACTTCTGGCAGCTTCATATATCTTTCTCAAGGGAAATATTTTGTCACTACCCTTTTTATCAAACATGATATTGGATATCTTCCTGTCTAATTCAGTGCAATATATACCTTAGATTCATCCTATATCTCAATACTTGTACCACCATAAAATATTATCTTACTTAGAAATCATGATATTAGTATATCTGGTGAGGTTGCATCTGTCGTTTTTTTTTTTTTTTATTTTATTTGTGAACATAATGTACAGAGGGGCTACAATTACATGGGCAGGATAATGCAAACATTTCTTACCCAGCATTGCAGCCTCTTCCTTTGATTACCCTTCAACTCCCTTCCCAGCCTCCCTCCTCTCCCCCTACCCAATCCTTCCCCCCCGCTCCCCCCACCGACATTGTAAAGCTCGTTTTTGACATGACAATTTGCATCTGTCATTTTTGAATGGTCTTAAGTGATACTTACACGCAATCATGTTTTAAAGCAATATGCCACTCAGTAGATGAACGAATTGCCAAAATGTGGTTTATATATGTACTGAGTAAGTCTATGCTTCCAATTCATAAGGAAATGGAAAGACTTGGAAAAATCCTACTAAGAAAAATAAGCAAGACACAAAGAAATAGATTCCATGGTTTCCCTCATTTGTAATAACTAGGAAATATTTAAGATAGTCCTAGCAGATGAGCAGAATGGCTCCATAGCTATGTATAAATGACCATATAAAATGATGCTGAGCAAAATAAACTGCTAGATATGGAAAGAGCGGTTTTTCTTTGGGTTGTTGTTTTTAAGGTATGATGTGATTTCTTTATTTTCTTTTGTGTTTTCCCCTTTGGTATGTCCACTGTTGTATTTGATTTCAGTATCCTGTGTATTGTATATATGTTTATCTTCATTTGGCAAGGGAAGAATAACAATAAAATGTCGAGACAAAGGACAAAAGCAAACCAATGTAATACAATACTCACAGGACAACATGTTGAAAATTTACATTACAACTTGTGAGGGGTATTGGGGTGAAGAAAAGTGAGAGAAAAATGAGGGAGGGGGTAAAAATTTTTACATGTCATGTATTCAATATCTTACAGTTACTGCAACCCCTTCTATATATCACCTTGACAATAAAATTAAGTTAAAAAATAGCTACATAAAATATAATTTCACTGTATTGGTATAGTAAATATTATTCTATGTATATTACCTTTTAAAAAATGAACATTTTGGCTGCTAATTTGAATTAGCTCTTTCTTTATCAGAGGGACATCAACTGTTATCAAACTATACAATATTTTCAGAATATACTTGCCATTCTTTTGAAAAAAAACATTATTTTAGTATTGTCTCATACTAAAACAGAAAACAGTTCACATCTATGGAAACTCCTAACTTTGAAAACTGACTAATTGTTAAGAGGACAGAATATATCTGTTCCTCAACATTCCTATGACTACTAACTACTCATTTTCAAATTCTGAAAATGCCATACCAGAGACATTCAAAATAGTACTTCTTTGCATTTTATTTAATTCTGCAATAGATGCAGTTTTCAATGAGGCATTACATACTTAAAAGTCAACAGAAAAAATAGACATGTTCTTGTAGATGATAAAACTATGAAGTATCTATAATAATTCCTTTTTTTTTTTTTTTTGGTCAGTCGTGGGGCTTGAACTCTGGGCTTGGGCGCTGTCTCTGCACTCTGCAGCTCAGGGTGAGTGCTCTACCGCTTGAGCTGAGTGCCAATTCCAATAAATAATTCCGTAAGAGTAAACCTTTGTTCATCAGATTAAGCTATTATTTCTATGACAATCAATCCCAAGTTTTTTTTTTTTTTGTTTTTTTTTTTTTGCAGGGCTCTGGAAGAGCTTTATTGTTAGAAGAGGTGTTTGGTGTTTTTTTGTTATTGTTGTTGTTGCTATTATTTTTTTTTAATTTAATTTTATTTTATTTGAGAACATACTGTACAGAGGGGTTACAATTACATGGGCAGGATAATGCATACATTTCTTACCAAGCATTGCAGCCTCCTCCTTTGTTTACCCTTCACCTCCCTTCCCAGCCTCCCCCCTCCCTCCCACCCAATCATACCCCCCCACCCCCCACCCCCCACCGACATTGTAAAGCTGGTTTTGACATGACATTTTGTACTTCTCATTGTTGCAATAGGTCCACCTGAATCCTTAAATGACTTGTTTGTCCCCATCTCCTCCACATGTTATACTGACATCAAATATAGTGAAAGCGGGGGTTACACTGTGGGGGAAGGACATACAAAGCAACAAAGAAATAATCTTATAAATGCGTTAGAAACACATGCATGAAAGAAACAAAAACATTAAAATATATATTTGAGGTTTTGTTTTCCTAACATCACATTATCTGACTTTTTCCGCTTGACTCATACCTATACTAGATATTGCAAATAAGGGAAACCATGGGACCTATGTTTCTTTGGGCCTGGCTTATTTCACTTAATATAATTTTTTCCAAGCCTTTCCATTTCCTAACAAATGGGGAAATGTCATTCTTTCTGATGGAGGCATAGAATTCCATTGTGTATATATACCACATCTTCTTGATCCATTCATCTACTGAGGGGCATCTGGGTTGGTTCCATGTCTTAGCTATGGTAAATAATGCTGCAATAAACATAGTTGTGCTGGTAGCTTTAGTGTGGCCTTGTTTGTGATCATTTGGGTAAATGCCCAAAAGTGGGATTGCTGGGTCATTGGGGAGCTCTATGTGGAGTCTTTTGAGGAACCTCCATACTGCTTTCCAAAGTGGTTGAACAAGTTTACATTCCCACCAACAATGAAGTAAGGTTCCTTTCTGTCCACATCCCCTCCAGCATCTGTTGTTGTTAGAGTTCTTGATTTTTGCTGTTCTAACTGGAATGAGGTGATATCTCAATGTTGTTTTGATTTGCATTTCTTTTATGGCTAGGGATGTTGAACATTTCTTCATGTGTCTATTGGCCATCCTTCTTTCTTCTTCAGAGAAGCTTCTCTTTAAGTCTTTCGCCCACTTACTTATTGGGCAGTTGTTTCTTTGAGGATTTGTTGTTGGGTGGTTTAATTTTTTGAGTTCCAAGTATATTTTAGATATGAGACCCTTGTCCGTTGTATGGCTAGTAAAGATCTTCTCCCAGTCCGTGGGCTTTCTATTGATCTTGCTAGCTATGTCATTTGCCCTGCAGAAGCTCTGCAACCTTATACAATCCCATTTGTCCAGCCTTTCTTTGATTTGTTGTGTTTCCGGGTCTCTATTCAGAAAATTTCGGCCTGAGCCAAGGAGACCCAGGGTTTCTCCTATTCCATCCTGTAATGTTTTCAGAGTGTCTGCTTTGAGTTCAAGGTCTTTGATCCATTTGGAGTTGATTCTGGTGCAGGGTGATATATAAGGATCTAGCTTTAGTTTTCTACATGTAGTTAACCAGTTTTGCCAGCACCATTTACTGAAGAGGCTGTCTGTCTTCCATTCTATTGTTTTAGCTCCCTTATCGAAGATTAGATGGCTATAGGTCTGTAGGTTCATTTCTGGGTTTTCAATTCTATTCCATTGGTCCTGAGGTCTGTTCTTATGCCAATACCAAGCTGTTTTGATTACTATGGCTTTATAGTAAAGTTTGAAATTTGGTATTGATATTCCTCCAGCAGTGTTCTTTCCGTTGAGGAGCGTTTTTGCTATTCGGGGTCTTTTATTGTTCCATATGAATTTTTGGATTGCCTCTTCTATTTCCTTGAAGAATGAGGGTGGAATTTTGATAGGTATTGCGTTGAATTTGTAGATAGCCTTGGGAAGTATTGCCATTTTCACGATGTTAATCTTTCCAATCCAGGAGCATGGGAGGTTTTGCCATTTTTTAAATTCTGTGTTGATTTCCTTTTTCAAGATTTTAAAGTTTTCATCATAGAGGTCCTTCACTTCTTTAGTTAAGTTAATTCCGAGGTATTTTATTTTTTGTGGGGCTATTACAAATGGAGTTGCTTTCCTAATTTCAGCCACACTTTTCTCATTGTTGGCATACAGAAAAGCCATTGATTTTTGGGGGTTAATTTTATAACCTGCTACTTTGCCAAAGTTTTGAATCAGCTTGAGTAATTTGGGAGTGGAGTCTATGGGATTCTTTAAATACAGGATCATGTCATCTGCAAAGAGGGAGAGTTTTATTTCTTCTTTCCCTATTTGGATCCCCTTTATGTCTGCATCTTGTCTTATTGCTGTAGCTAGGCATTCTAATACTAGATTGAAGAGGAGTGGAGAGAGTGGGCATCCTTGTCTTGTTCCTGAGTTAAGAGGAAATGGCTTTAGTTTTTCACCATTGAGTATAATGCTGGCTGTAGGTTTGTCATATACAGACTTTATTGTATTGAGGAATGTTCCATGGATTCCTAATTTTTCCAAAACCTTCATCATAAAGGGGTGTTGGATCTTGTCGAATGCTTTTTCTGCGTCTATTGAGATAACCATGTGGTTCTTATTCTTGCTCCTGTTGATGTGATGAATAATATTAATTGATTTGCGTATATTGAACCAGCTTTGCATCCCTGAAATGAATCCTGTTTGATCGTGGTGTATGATTTTTTGGATGAATTGTTGAAGTCGGTTGGCCAAAATTTTGTTGAGAAGTTTTGCATCAATGTTCATCAAAGAAATGGGTCTATAGTTCTCTTTCTTTGATGAGTCCCTGCCTGGTTTTGGGATGAGGGTTATGATGGCTTCATAGAATGTGTTCGGTAGTGAGCTTTCTCTTCCAATTTCATTGAAGAGTTGGAGGAGAATTGGTGTGAGCTCTGCTTTGAAGGCCTTGTAAAATTCCGCTGTGAAACCATCTGGTCCTGGACTTTTCTTAGCTGGGAGGTCTCTTATTGCTGTTTCTATTTCAATGCTTGATATGGGCCTGTTAAGATAGTTTGCCTCATCTTGGTTTAGTTTTGGCATGTCAATATTTGCTAGGAAGAGGTCCATTTCTGTCAAGTTCTCGAACTTATTAGCATAAAGTTTTGAGAAGTATTCCCTTATAATGTTCTGAATCTTGGTTGTTTCCGTGGTGATGTTTCCATTCTCATCTCTGAGTTTATTAATTTGGGTGTGTTCTCTTCTTTTTCTGATAAGATTTGCTAAGGGTCTGTCAATTTTGTTAAGTTTTTCGAAGAACCAACTCTTTGTTTTGTTGATTCTTTCTATAGTTTTTTTGGATTCTAATTCATTTAATTCTGATTTAATTTTGATTATTTCTTTCCGTCTACTGGATTGGGGTTTATGTTGCTGCTCTTTTTCAAGGAAGTTTAGATGTGTCATTAAATTGCTAGTTTCAGATCTCTCCAATTTGTTGATGTAGGAGCTCAGAGCTATAAACTTGCCTCTGAGTACTGCCTTTGCTGTGTCCCAGAGGAGCTGGTATTTTGTGTGTTCATTTTTGTTGAATAGCATGAACATTTGAATTTCCTTTCTAATCTCTTCCATGACCCACTCATGATTCAGCAGTGTGTTGTTCAGCCTCCATGTGATACCGGACTTTCTTTGGTGGCTTTTGGTGTTGAGTTCTAATTTTATTCCCTTGTGGTCAGAGAGAATGCAAGGTATAACTTCAATGTTTCTGAATTTAGACAAGTTTGCTTTGTGGCCTAAAATGTGGTCTATTTTAGAAAACGTTCCATGTGCTGCTGAGAAAAACGTGTATTCTGATGCTGCTGGGTGAAATATTCGGTAAATGTCTGTTAAGTCTAGTTGATCTATGCAGCTGTTTAGATCTGCGGTTTCTCTGTTGAGTTTTTGCCGAGTTGATCTATCTAGTGGGGAGAGTGGTGTGTTAAAATCCCCAACAATTAATGTCTTTGGATCTATATGGGATTTGAGGGAAAGTAGTGTTTCTTTGATAAATTTGGGTGCTCCATTGTTTGGCGAATAGATATTTAGAATTGTAATATCCTCCTGAAGGAGAGATCCTTTAATTAGTATGTAGCGACCTTCTTTATCTCTTCTCACGAATTTTAATTTGAAGTCTATTTTATCTGATATTAGGATTGCAACTCCCGCCTGTTTATGGGGGCCGTTTGCTTGGTAGATTTTGTTCCAGCCTTTAACATTGAAAATGTGTTTGTTTTTACGGGCAAGATGTGACTCCTGCAGGCAGCAGATAGAAGGGTCTTGTTTTTTAATCCAACTAGACAGTCTATGTCGCTTAATTGGAGAGTTCAGTCCGTTAACATTAAGAGATAGGACTGAGAGGTATTTGGGAGTTCCTGCCATGTTATCTACCTTCTTGGGGGCTGCGAAAACTGGGTTCTTCCTATGGTTCTTGGATTCTCAGTTTGGGTGCAGTTTCTTGGCCTTTATTGCGGTCTTGTTGGTTTTCTATGTGAAGGACATCTTTAAGAATCTTTTGTAGGGCTGGTTTGGTGGAGATGTATTGTTTCAATTTTTCTTTGCTATGGAAGGTTTTTATTTGTCCTTCAGTTATGAAGGAGAGTTTAGCTGGGTACAGTATTCTTGGTTGATAGTTGTTTGTTTTTAGGGCATGGCATACATCATTCCAGGCTCTTCTTGCTTTGATTGTCTCTGCTGAGAAATCTGAGGTGATTCTAATTGGTTTCCCTTTATAAGTGATTACCCTTTTCTCTCTGACTGCTTTAAGGATCTTTTCCTTGTTCTGAGTTGATCCTGTGTGGATTATAATGTGACGGTGGGATGTCCTATTCTGGTCTGGTCTATTTGGGGTTCTAAAGGCTTCTTGTATCTGGACAGGCCTATCTTTTTGCATGTTTGGGAAGTTCTCTGCTAGGATCCTGTTAAACAGATTTCCTAGACCATTAACTTCTGTTTCTAGGTGCTCCTCTACACCCATTATCCTTAGATTAGGCCTTCTGATGGTGTCTTCCAGGTGTTGGATAGATCTATCATATTTCTTGGACTTGTCTTGGATGGTTGTATGTTCTTTCTCTATAATATCTAGGCTGTCTTCAATCCCTGAGATTCGATCTTCTGCATGGTCTAACCTGCTGTCAAGACTCTCTACTTTGTTTTTTATCTCTTTTCCTTCTAGTTGGTCAGCTTTGATGGCTTCAAGTTCTTTGTTGAAGCTCTGTTTTAGGTCTTGTATGAATTTCTTTACTTCCTTAATTTGGTGTTCAGTGTTTGTCCTCAAATCACTTAGTTGATTGGTTATGGTTTCTTTGGGCTCCCATTCCTTCTGTTGGGTTCCATTCAGCATTCCCTTTGTGGTCTCCCTGACTTCCTTCAGCTCTTTGTTAATGGATTCCATGAATGCCTTTAGTGATTTTTGTGTGTTCTCTACCTGGTCTCTCAATTCCTGTATTACTCTTTGATTAGCTTCCTCCCGTTCGTGGGATTCCTGCAGATCTCTTTGAGTGTTCTCAGCCTGCTCACGCCATTCCTCTCTTTCTCTTTGAGTATTCTCAAGTTGTTCACGCAAATCTTGTATCAGTTTTTGAGTAGCTTCCTCACGCTTATGATATTCCTGTATAAACTTCTGGGATGCCTCCTCTCTCTCCCTATCACGCTCATACAGAGTCCTTTGTACGTTGTCAAACTTTTCATTTATCATGTTTGCCAGCAGTGTTTGTAGAGCTGTTTGGGAACTCTCCTCTGGATTATTCATTATCTGTTCTAACCCCTGATTATCAGGATTGGGAATTGAGATACCCGAATTTGCCATTTTTCTTGTGTTTTTCCGGCTTACTCTGCCCATTTGAGATGAAGATAGCACCAGTTTTGTGCTAGAACACTATCTTAAGGCAACCATCAACCAAAGTTTGCATTTGTACAGTCAATAGTCTACAGATACAATCTAGTTCAACAGATACATCTATTCGACATCAAACAACTTTATGTTAAAGGACTTCGAACCGCAGAGAAGAATTTGGAAAACCAGAAATTATTAGGGTTAGGGAGAGATGTGGGTAAAAAATAGGAATAGATTGGTGTGGGGAGGCACAGGGAGAGTTAACTATGTCCTAATCACAATGCAGGAAATAGGTTGGGTAGGATGTAAGTAGAGAGAGAGAGAAAAAGAAGAAAGGGAAAGGGGAATGAAAAGAGACCAGAAAATAAGATAGAAACGTAAAAATTAATGTTATTTTAGAGATTAAAAGACCATCTATTTATAGAGGAATATGAATATGTTGAGAGAAAGGGAGGGACATAGAGGAGATGAGAAAAACTTTAAAAAAATGCTTAAAATATTATATAGGTATAAAGAGGTAGTACTGCTATTAATGAATTTAAGTCTCAGAGGTTTTGAATTGAGTAATAAGTTTGTGGATTAAGTGTGTACACAATGGGGGATAGGGTCTACTGGTTAACTACGGGTTTATCTGAGGATGTGCAGGACAAGAGTTAAGTCACATAAAGATGAACAAAGAGGAAAAGATGGAAAGGATAGGAAAGTGAGAAGAAAAGATCAGAAATTCAGTAGAGCTAGAAAAAAAAACAAAAAGATTATTAAGAATGAAAGAAAAAGAGAAAGAAGACAAGAAAAGAAAACAAAACACACATTCACGTATTCCTAAAATAAAAATTATAAGAGGAGAAAAAAAAAAAAGTTAATGGAAAACAATTATTTTTTCAGAAGAGGCAAAAATTAAAGATTAATAAAAGTTTTAGAAAAGCAAAAAAAAATTTTATATATATATATAAGGTAACAAAAAAATGAAAAAAAAACGAAACAATAAGAAGAAAAAAAAGAAAAGAAGAAGAAGAAAAAAAAGTTCTTTGATTTTTTTTTTTTTTGGGAGGGGTGGGAAGAGTCCTGTATCTCCCTTTTGTCTGTAATCAGAGTCTGGTTGGAGTCTCTGGTCAGCTTGAGGTCCTGTGGCTTGATTGGTTTCTTAAGTCAGTTTGTTGGAACAGGCAGAAAAATGCTCTGCTTTACCCAAGATTTTGAGATCCCCCTCCCAGGTTAGTTTACTGGGAGGGTGATCTGCTTTGAGAATCACAAAAGAGGGGGATGCAGTGATGAGGCTAGGTTCTGGGTAGAGTTGAGGCCTTTCAACGAACAGTAGCTTTTCCCTGGGGCTATTTTGTGAAAAAAAAAACTCACAGCACCCAGCCTGGAGCCATTACAATCAATCCCAAGTTTTTATGCCATAAAATCATCCTAGCCCAACAGTTTCCAACTTGTAAGGAGCAACTTAAAATTCCCTAAATTCATGACTATTTTATCACTATTGTGAAATTATACAACACTTCTGCTAATGTGATGCCCTTCCTATTGTGGAAAGAATACTACACTAAACTTTGCTACATCATTTTCCCCGGAGTGGTATTCTTGAGATCAGAACACTTGAAAATATTATTTATTTTTATTTTAAGTTTTTATTACATATATATATATATTATCTATCATAGATATTCAGGAGATCTGTATATCTTAATATTAAGATTTTAAGATTATGGTTGAAAGCTCACCCAGGCAGAAAAGTTCCTTGGATTCTTATCTCCAATAAACTCATAAGGAAAAGCCAGATCCAAGTGGCACTGAGGTTCAAATGGTAGAGCAGTAGCTTTGAGCAAAATCAGGTTCAGGGACAGTGCCCAAACCCAGAGGTTAAGTCCTAGGACAAACCAAACAACAAAAACACAATAAAAACAAACCTATAACCCAGCATTTTTCTCATTGTGTACAGAGGTACATAATTAAGGAAATTTCTTCCTGTGTTATGTATAGGTTGAAAAAAAGATGTCACACAACTACTCTCCTCATACCATGTTACACCAAAATGTCAAAAGATTGCTCTTTTTTATATTTATAAATTAATATCATCAATCTGTTGGCAATTTGTCTAGATTATTCACATTATCATTTTACACATGAACTGTTGGGATTATCTATTAACGAAGTTCTTATTCTACCTCACTTGAAAGACTACTCTAGTCAATTAGAATGCCAGAATCACTTGTGAATTTGTAAATTAAATCTTTTACTTGAAAAGAATTTTGTAGTATCCTATAGAATATTAAATTACAAACAAAAAATATCTATTTTAAATCTAAATTCTAATTTAGCCAGGTCTACAAAGTCATACATTAAATGAACTTTCCTGTTTTTCCAGACTTAAACTTTTGTAAACCTTCATCATTTCTTTGGAATCTAACAGAATGATGCTTACTTTTTCAAATTTTTGGTTGGGAATCATGAGCTCTTTTTCATCTAGAAATATTCTGTAATTAAGACAAAATTTAAAACACAACTGAGCATTATATATGAGTTGCATTTGTATAGGGAACTTGACTTCTCAAAACATAATGACAAAATTAGCCCCAATTTTCAACTGTGTATTCCTTTCTTGTTTATTGTTTATTCCTTTCTTGGTTGGTTTTATTGAGACAAAATTATATTCTGCTGGTTGGCCAAAGTTTCTGATCAGCTCAAGTACCTTGGGAATGGAGTCCTTGGAGTCCATTAAATACAAGATCATGTCATCTTCCGGTTTTGTTTTCTTCTTTTTTAAAATTTTTTTTTCTTGTGAAAATACTGAACAGAGGGGTTAAAATTACCTGGGCAAGATAATGAGTACATTTCTTCTGAAGCGTTGTAGCCTCCTACTTTGTTTCCCGATCCATTCCTTCCCATCCTCCCCTTGCGTCGACACCCAATCCTCCTCCCCACCACCAAAGTTATAAAGTTCGATTTCGAACTTGTACATGACTTGTACATCTTATTGTTGCAATGGGTCCACCTGTATCCCTAGTTAAATGATTTGTTTTTGCCATTCCCTTCCAGAATTTATACCAATATCAGGGGTTATACCATGGGGGAGGGACATACAAACCGACAAAGAAATAATCTTATAAATGTGTTAGAAACAATCCCATGAAAGAAAAAAAAAAACATTTGAATACATATCTTAGGGTTCCTTGACCTGACATCAACTTATTTGACCGATTCTGCTTTACTCAGACATATTCTAGTTACTGCAGATAAGGAAGACCATGGGAGCTGTGTTTCTTTGGGTCTGGCTTACTTCACTTAATATAATTTTTTCCAAGTCTTTCTATTTCCTAACAAATGGGGCAATGTCATTCTTTCTCATGGAGGCATAGATTCCATTTTGTATATATACCACATTTTCTTGATCCATTCATCTACTGAGGGGCATCTGGGTTGGTTCCATATCTTAGCTATGGTAAATAATGATGCAATAAACATAGTCGTGTTGGAAGTTTTACTGTGGACTTGTTTGTGAACATTTGGGTAAATGTCCAAAAGTGGGATTGCTGGGTCATAGGAGAGCTCTATGTGCAGTCATTTGAGGAACCTCCATATTGCTTTCCAAAGTGGTTGAACAAGTTTACACTGCCACCAATAGTGCTGTAAGGTTCCCTTCTGTCCACATCCCCTCCAGCATCTGTTGTTATTAGAGTTCTTGATTATAGCCATTCTAACTGGGGTTAGGTGTTATTTCAATGCTGTTTTGATTTGCATTTCTTTCATTACTAAAGAGCATTTCTTCATGTGTTTATTGGCCATCCTTCTTTCCTCTTCAGAGAAGTTTCTCGTTAAGTCTTTAGGCCACTTATTTATTGGGCAGTTGTTTCTTTGAAAATTTGTTGTTGGGGGGTTTAATTTTTTGAGTTCCAAGTATATTTTAGATATGAGACCCTTGTCCGTTGTGTGGCTAGTGCAGATCTTCTCCCAATCCGTGGGCTTTCTATTGATCTTGCTAGCTATGTTCTTTGCCATGCAGAAGCTCTTCAATTTCATGCAGTCCCATTTTTCCCATTTGTCTTTGATTTTTTTTGTATTTCTGTATATCTATTAAGAAAATTTCAGCCTGTGCCAAGGAGATCTAGGGTTTCTGCTATTCCATCCTGTAAAATTTTCAGAGTGTCTGCTTTGATTCATACGTCTTTAATCCATTTGGAGTTGATTCTGGTGCAGAGTGATAAATAAAGATCTAGCTTTAGTTTTCTACAAGTAGTTAACCAATTTTGCCAGAACCATTTACTGAAGAGGCTGTCTTTCTTCCATTCTATTTTTTAGCTTCCTTATCGAAAATTAGATGCCTATGGGACTGTAAATTCATTTCTGGGTTTTCAATTCTACTCCATTGGTCATCTTGTATGTTTTACTTCATCTTTCCCTATTTGGATTCCCTTTAATTTTCCATCTTGTCTTATTGTCCCAGGTAGCATTCCTATACTAAGTTGAAGAAGAATGGAGAGAGCAGACATCCTTATCTCTTTCCTGAATTTATAAGAAATGACTTTAATTTTTCACCATTAAGTATAATGCTGGCTGTAGGTTCGTCAGTCCTTAGCCAAAAGAACAGCACTGTAGCAATATCAGTTCCAAATTTCAAACTATAGTGAAACGCCATAGTAATAAGAACATCTTTGTACTGGCACAAGAACAGACTTGAGGACCAATGGAATAGGACTGAAGACTCAGAAATGAACCAAGTGACCTATAGCCACCTGATCTTTGACAAGGGAGCTAAAAAAAATAGAATGGAAGAAAGACAGCCTTTTCAGTAAATGGTGTTGGCAAAATTGGTTAAACACCTCTAGAAAACTAAAGCTAGATACATACATACATACATACATACATACATATATATATATGCATATATATATATGTATATATATATATATATATATATATATATATATATATATATATATATATCAGCCTGCATGAGAATCAAGTCCAAATGGATCAAAGACCTCAAAATAAAAGCAGACACCGTGAAAACATTACATGAAGGAAAAGAGAAATTCCAGGGCTCTTTAGCACATGCCAAAATGTTCTTAATAGAGAACCAGAAACAACAAATCAAAGAAAGGTTGTAGAAATGGGATTGCATGTAACACGCAGAGCATCTGCAAGGTAAAGCTCATAGAGAGCAAGATCAATTAAAAGCCCACTTACTGGGAGAAGTTCTTCATGAGTCATAAAACAGACAATGTCTTATATCTAATATATACTTAAGACCCAAAATCATAAATCTCACAACAACAAATCCTCAAAGGAACAACTGCCCAATAACTAAGTGGGCTGAAGACTTAAAGAGAGACTTCTTTGAAGATGAAATAAAAAATGTCCATTAGACACATTAAGAAATTCTCAACTTTTCTAGACATGAAAGAAATGCAAATCAAAACATTGAGATTACACCTCATCCAGTTAGATTGGCTATAATCAAGAAATGTAATGATGACAGATGCTGGTGGGGATGTAGCTAAAAGGGAACGCTACTGCATTACTGGTAGGAGCGTAAACTTGTTTAACCATTTTGGAAACCAGTATGGAATTTCTTCAAAAGACTCCATGTAGAGCTGCCCAATGACCCAGCAACCCCACTTTTGGGCACTTACCCAAATGATCACAAAGCTACCAACAAAACTATGTTTATTGCAGTATTATTCACCATAGCTATTATATGGAACCAACCCGGATGCACCTCAGCAGATGAATGGATCAAGAAAATGTGGTACACACACACACACACACACACACACACACACACACACTCACTCACACACACACACACACACACACACACACACACACACACTGGAATTCTCTGCTTCCATCAGAAAAAATGACATTGCTCCATATGTTAGGATATGGAAAGACTTGGTAAAAATTATATTAAGTGAAGTAAGCAGACCCAAAGAAACAAAGGACCCATGGTTTACCTTCTTTTACCTTTGTTTGCAAGGATTAGAACATGTCTAGGACAAGCAGAGAAGATCATAGGCTAAGAACATATGACCATACAAGCTGATGTTAAGCGAAATGTACCCTATGTCAGAGACACAAGTGGTTTTTCCTTTCTTTCTTTTGTAGGTTCATCCCCCGACGGTATACCCCTGTTTTCACTTTATTTGATTCAAGTGTTCTGCATCATATATATATATATATATTTGTAATTTGGGGAGTGGAAGGGATATGGCAGAATGCTTTAATGGGGATGCAGGTTGACCTATTGTAACAATGAGATGTACAAGACACTGTGTCAAAAATGGATTTACAATGTCAGGCAGGGGTCGAGGAGGGAGGAGTTGGAGATATGGGGAGGGAAAAGATGGCAGGGGAAAAACAAAGGAGGAGGTAACAGTGCTGTATAAGAAATGTGTTCATTACCTAATCCTGTACTCTGAGCCCTGTGTACAGTATTTTTACAATAAAAATATATAAAAAATTCCACCTGCTGTAGATTTCCAGGGCTGCCCTCGGAATTGCATTTTCTGCCTATTCTGGCTGTGGTTAGGTCCACCTGCTCAATGGATCAAGGCATCTTTTTCCTGAAGTGGGACTTGGATTATCCAGTGGTGGTTAGAACCAGGCCAAGGACAGGACAAAACCACTTCCAGTATATGGCTTCTTAATTCCCCATGCAACTAGGATAGCAAGCAGAATTTCTCTGAATTTGACTCCGGAAAACAATCAGTGGATCAAAAGGCAAGTCCACCAAACACCTCACTCCTCCCCCCAGTTTCCTCCTTTCTCCCTCCCTGATAAAGTACAAAATAATTTTGCAGGCTTTGGCACACACACACAATGCCCACCATCTCCACTGGTAAACTAGGTTGTTTCAATTCACTAAGTCATGTAAATGGATAATGCTGCATTCATTATTCTGGACAACATCTTCAGGCTGTTTGATGCTTTAACTGTTGTTGTTGTTGTTGTTTTTGGTAGGGGGGCCTGACCTCTCTGTCTGGGTGCTGTCCCTGAGCTGTTCAGCTCAAGGCTAGCACACTACCACTTTAGCCATAGTGCCACTTCCAGTTTTTTTCTGCTTATGTGGTGCTGAGGAATTGAACCCAGGACCTCATGCATGCAAGACAAACATTCTACCACTGAGTCTCCTTCCGGCCCTAATGGTTTAATTCTTTAAAATTTCTTCTTGTCAGTCATGGGGCTTGAACTCAGGGCCTGCGTATTAACATATCCCTGGATTCTTGAGCTCAAGGTGAGCCTTCTCCCAATTGAGGCACAGAGCCACTTCTTATTTGGAGATAAGTGACTCGCAGACTTTCCTGCCAGGGTTTGCTTTGAACAGGTGAAATTTTAAATTATATTTCTTCTAGGTAATTATTGATACATTATAGTTTTTCTGGAATTTAAAGTTTTCTGTAAACCTTTGTCTTCAAGTAATCCAACAGCATTAAATATTACATTTCGAAGTTATCCTTTTGCACATCCATTTTGAAATTATTATCTTAAGATGAAATTCTAATTCTTTGTAGTAACAACCCATTAAAGTCCAAATGGGAAATATGCTAATTTCAGCAGCCTTGAGTCTCCTTCCTCTTTTTTTCCTCTCCAGTATCTTTTCTTGTTTTTTTAACAAGTGTCATGGACTGTCCAACCATTCAAAAGTAAGCTTATTCCATTAATTTAATAGGAAAGGAATAAAGCCTGCCTGCATCTCAAGGCAACTTTGAGTATAATTTTAATCTAATAATTCCTGTCAGTGGATTTTCAGTCATTTCGATCATTTTTTGTTTAACTACTCATTGAAGAGGTTCCAAAATGCAAGAATCAAAAATCATGTTCTGCTTTCTAAGAATGTTTAAAAAGCTAGTAATATACCACTGATCCCTTCCCTTCAAACTTGTACCTTTTTTCAGTTTTCATTATCAGCTTTCGTTTTGGTATTAGCCTCAGTAATCTCCTTGTAGTATTTGACATTGCAATTCCATTTATTTTTAGAGAGCTCAATTCATATTGCTAAAGGCAGAGTAATGAGCATATCATAAAGCATAAACATTGAATATGATTAACACGATCATATGCAACTATTCCATAAATTAATATAAGTATCACATAAATGTGCATCTTCATATACTTTTTAAAATGCAAAATAGTTACATATCTATGTCATAAAATAATTCATATCACTGGTACAACAGACTCAGCTAAACTTTTTATATCATCCTCAATATTTTTGTCAAATTTTCTTTTTTAATTAACTTTCACCTTAGGGTCTGCTTTTCCTAGCAACAAGTTATAAGTAGATATCCTTGGATTTTAGTCCCCTCTGAGTAACCTCTTCTCTTTTCATCACTAGTTAGTCCCTCATAATAAATACCTGAGGGATAACGTCCCATTGTGCTTGCAAGAGGAGTACCCAAGTCGACTGTCGGTGCCTACTCTTGCCTTGCTTTGTTTGGGAATGTGGTAGCAGAGATAAGGGTGTCAGGGATCAGGTGGCTGGAACCATGGTGATAAGATTTATGGGTAGCAAAATGAGTAGCAGAGAAAGGGAATACCAGGGAAAGGGTAAGTGTGACTGTAATTGCTGAGTTGCAGTGGCAGGAAATTGGGTAGCAGCAACAGCTTTGCAGGGGTTGGGTAGCTGATACAGACATCCAGAAAAATTTAGCAGGGACAAAGACACATAGACAAAGTGAAATATAAAAATTGTGAGGCATTGTGGGAATTCTTTGTCTACCTATGCTGAAAACATGGAGGAAGGTTATTTTAAACTAAAACTACAAAAGAAAATGTAAGGTCTTGGTGCTAACAAATCTGTCCAGGTGTTATAACATTAAACAAACAATTCGAAATGGTTTTTCTTCATGAATACAGAGATCAAAGGTATTATAATACTTATTGCAAAATGCAGATTAAAGGGGGTAATCAGTCAGAAGGTAAAATTTATATTGAATGTTAACATTTAAGAGGAAAAGAAGATCCTAGATGGCAGACTAAAGACAAAGCAATATCAGAGCACTATAAGTTCAATAATAATTAAGTAACTTTAATGGAAAAATAGAGTTGGATTGTACACGTCAGGAAAAGGCAAGCAATCAGAGCCTACCACCAACAAAGGAACACCATAATGTATATCTCAGAAAAAGGAACCATATTCCTTATCCTTGATTTCAATAATAAATATAACCCGCCCCGCACACACACACATGAATTTTGCAAAAGCATAATCTACTCACATCCATTCAACATGAATCCAAGATCTTCCTGTAATATTTGAAACTCTAAAAGTTTCAAGTCTTACTCTGAAAACATTACAGGACGGAATAGGAGAAGCCCTAGTTCTCCTTGGCACAGGCAGAAATTTCTTAATTGAGACCCAGAAATACAAAAAAAAAAAAAAAAGATAAATGGGACAAATGGGATTGCATGAAATTGCAGAGCTTCTGCATGGCAAAGGACATAGCTAGTAAGATCACTAGACAGCCCACAGATTGGGAGAAGATCTGCACTAGCCATACAATGGACAATGGTCTCATATCTAAAATATACTTGGAACAAAAAATTAAATCCCCCAACAAATCCTCAAAGAAACAAATGCCCAATTAATAAGTGGGCTAAAGACTTAAAGAGAAACTTCTCTGAAGAGGAAAGAAGGATGGCCAATTAGCACAAGAAGAAATGCTCAACCTCTCTAGCCATAAAAGAATTGCAAATAAAAACAACATTGAGGTACCACCTCACCCCAGTTAGAACGGCTATAAACAAGAACTCTAATAACAACAGGAGCTGGAGGGGATGTGCCCAGAAGGGAACTTTACTACATTGTTGGTGGGAGTGTAAACTTGTTCATCCACTGTGGAAAGCAGTATAGAGGTTCCTCAAAAGACTCCACATAGAGCTCCCTTATGACCCAGCAATACCACTTTTGGGCATTTACCCACATGATCACAAACAAAACCATACTAAAGCTACCAGCACACCTATGTTTATTGCAGAATTATTTACCATAGTTATGACATGGAACCAAACCAGAGACCCCTCAGTAGATGAATGGATCAAGAAAATGTGGTATATATACACAACGGAATTCTATGCCTCCATCAGAAAGAATGACATTGCCCCATTTGTTAGGAAATGGAAAGACATGTAAAAAATTATATTAAGTGAAGTAAGCCAGATCCAAAGAAACATAGGTCCCATGTCTTTCCTTATTTGCAATATCTAGTATATGTCTGGGTCAAGCAGAAAAGGTCAGATGAAGTTGATGTTAGGTGAATGAACCCCAAGATAAGTATTCAATTTTTTCTCTTTCATGCAGTTGTTTCTAACATATTTATAAGATGATTTCTATATTGCTTTGTATGTCCCTCCCCCACGCTATAACCCCTGTTTTCACTGCATTTGATGTTGGTATAATTTATGGAGGGGAAGGGCAAAAACAAATCGTTTAACTAGGAATACAGGTGGACCCACTGCATCAATGAGATGTACAAATCATTATGTCAAAACATGAACTTTACAACTTTGGTGGGGGTAGGGGTGGTTTGGCCATCTACTTTCCAGCAGACCTGTAGGTGTAGAAGCAATACGTAATACAAAACAATACAAACCAGTTCTTAATATACATAATTTTTCTCTGAACATCTTAAAATTAAATTCTGACAACATGAAATAAAAAACCTCTAAGTTTAGACAGTCTTCTAGAAAAGTTAAAGAATTACTGAGAACAAGTATTTTAAGAATACTTTCAGAGAGCTTCAACTCAGGGCCTGGGTTCTGTCTCTGAGATTTATTACTCAACATTAGTGTTCCCACTTTGAGCCACAGTGTCACTTCCAATTTTCTTATGGTTAATTGAACAGAAAAGTCTCACCAATTTTCCACTCCAGATGGGATTTATAATATGGTCTAGAGGTCTCAGCTCTCTGAGTAACTAGGATGATAAGCATGAGACCCTGGCACCTGGCTAGAATAATTGCTTACCTGAGACAGAGGCCAGTTAGCATTAAATGTCAATCATGTTTAACTTTGGAAAGTAAAGTTAACTGAAATGCCTTCCGCTAGAAATAAGGAATCAAATATGTAGGTGGGTTACAAAATTCTTACCAAAAGCCACAAATTTTCCCTGTTTTTTTTTTTTCTTCCAAAATTGTGTGCTTTCCAGAATCATACCTTATCTTTCTTTGCTGGTTTCTTTGGTTTATCTCATACATGCCAGCAGCTCCTTCAATTATCCATTCTTTATGTGAAAAGCTTGCAAATATCTATTTTCAGTCCAAACTCCTTGTATGCACCTCTCATCCATATATTCAACTGACATAAAAACGTGTGAAACAGTAGTCATCTCTTATCATTACTGGATATTAATGTGTAAGTAAAATTTAAGAAAATAAAGACCCCTCTGTACAGTATTTTCACAATTAAAAAAACTTAATAAAAAACAACAAAGAAAATAAAGAATAACATAAATAAATATAACATGATTTTAATAGTAATGCTAAACATAAATATAACGTTGATTATTTTCTGAGCAATTTAATAAAAACCTCAAGGAAAATAAATCAACTTTTTTGAGTGCTGATATTATGGTTTAAACTCATGACCTTACCTTGTCACTTAGGCTTTTTTGCTCAAGGGTGATGCTCTGTATTTGAACGACAGCTCCCCTTCCAAATTTATTTGGGGGATTATATACAGATAAGTATCTCATGGAATAAAAATCATTTGTTTCCCTATCTTGGGGTTCATTTCACATAACATCTTCTTATATGGTTATATGGTACCATGTACTAGTTACTGCAAGTAAGATTAACCATGGGACCTATGGTTAAATGAGCCTGACTTATTTCACTTAATACAATTGTTTCTGCGTCTTTCCATTTCCTAGCAAATGGGGCGATATCATTCTCCCTGATGGAGGCATAGAATTCCATTGTGTGTGTGTGTGTGTGTGTGTGTGTGTGTGTGTGTGTGTGTGTGTGTGTGTGTGTGTGTGTATCACATTTTCTTGATCCATTCATCTTCTGAGGGGCATCTGGGTTGGTTCCATATCTTAGCTATGTTAAATAACACTGCAATAAACATAGTTGTGCTGGTAGCTTAATATGGTCTTGTTTGTGAACATTTGGGCAAATGCCAAAAAAGAGATTGCTGGATCATAGGGGAACTCTAAGTGGAGTCTTGGAAAAAATTATATCAAGTGAAGTAAGCCAAACCCAAAGAAACATAGGTCCTATGGTTTCCCTTATTTGAAATAACTATTATATGTCTCAGACAAGCATAAAAGTTCAAAAGCTATGTACATACGACCAGATAAGATGATGTTAAGCGAAATGAACCCCAAGATAGGGTTTATAATCTACCGTGTTTTTTTTTTCTTTTTATGTTCCTCCCCTATGGTATAACCCCTGTTTTCACTGTATGTAATGCCGGTTCCCTGCATCCTGTATACACCCTTCTCTAGCTTGGGGAGGGGAAGGGAAAAGACAAAATAGTTAAATACTGATACAGGCTGACCCATTGTAACAATGAGATGCACAAGATACAATGTTGAAAAAGGAGCTTTACAATATAGGCGGGGAAGAGGGGAAGGGAAGAGAGGGGAGTGGAGTTGTTGAGGTGGATGGGGAGGGTTAGGGAAAAACAAAAGAGGAAGTAAAAATGCTTGATAGAAAATGTACTCTTTAACTTGTACTTTTTAACCCCTCTATACAGCATTTTTGCAATAAAAATTTCTGTTAAAAAACAGAAGGTATGCCAGGCACTGGTGGCTCACGTCTGAAATCCTAGCTCTTCAGGAGGCTGAGACCTGAGGATCAAGGTACAAAGCCAGCCTGAGATAGAAAGTCCGTGAGATTCTTATCTCCAATAAAACCACTAGAAAACCGATACTGGTGCTGTGGCTCAAGCAGTAGATTGCTCCCTTGATCTATAGAGCGTAGGGACAGCGACCAAGCCCATAGTTCAAACCCCACTGCCGACACACACACAAAAAAACACAAAACAAAAGGTTTTATGTACACCAAGTATAGTAGCCCACATCTGTAATCCCAGCTGATTGGGAAGCAAAAATGACAAGCGTCATGGTAGAGGCCAGGCCAGATAAATAACTGCCAAGTCAACCATCTCAACAAATGAGCTGGCCATAGTGGTTCACTTCTGTAATCCTAGTTAATTATGTTATAAGGCATAGTTAGCAAGTCTCAGTCAATCTAAGATCGGAACCAGGGCAAAAAGTTCAAGAACTAAAGTAAATAAAAAGGACTAGAAGTATGGCAAAGTAGTTGAGCGGCTTAGTGCTATACAGACAAAGTCCTGTCTAGCAAGCTGAGATCCCCTGAATAGAACCCTAGTAATATTCCTTTCTTACACCAAAAAGGCTAAATAATTTTGTCCATTTGAACACCTAATTTCAAGGCAACTGACAAATCAGAGATGGTGATTTTCTCTTAAAAATTAGTATTCAAAAGAGACAAAGTTCTTTATGTTTTGAAAAAAATTGAAAAGGAAGGAAAATACATGTGATTTTTGTTAGCTCCATAATTCTTGAAAACATAAAACGTACTCAGGTATTCAATATATATCCATATGTGTGCATATATTCATGTATGTATAAATGTGTGTATGTATATAATCATATATGTATACATACATATATATGTATGGTTCATCTCTTTTCTGTGTAGCAAATGGTACAAATGAATCTGTACAATCACTACTCAAAGGCATGAATAGACCAAGAGAATGAGCAGAGAACTCATACTCAGGAATCTATGGTTAGCCCATAACCCTGAAAATCATTTACATCAGTTTGCATGTGTCAGTTAGTGCAGTACAGGAAAAATACAATGGTAATGAGATACAAGACAGATGACATTAGAAATGAGAGATACAAATGGTACAATATTCTTTTTGATAGGTAAGTAGAATTTCCAGTGTGTGTGTGTGTGTGTGTGTGTGTGTGTGTGTGTGTGTGTGTGTGTGTGTGTGTGTGTGTGTGTGTGTGTGTGACAGTCCTGGGGTTTGAATTCATGGCCTGGATGCTATCCCTAAGTTGTTATGCTCAAGGCTAGCATTCTAATACTTGAACCACAGCTCTGGTTTTTTTGGTGCTTAATTGGAGAAAAGAGTCTCATATAGACTCCTGCCTGCACTTGCTTGAAGTTATAATCTTTAGACCTCAATTTTCTGAGTGCTAATATTACAAGGGTGAGCCATCACCACCTGCCCTCTACCTCTTACCTATAACCTTGGCCATCCTTTGAGTTCCAGAAGTGTATGTCTCACCAAGCTCACAATTTTTTTGCCAGTGTTGTGGCTTGAACTCAGGGTCTTGGCATGTCCTGAGTTGCTTTTGCTCAAGGCTACATTCTATCACTTAAGCCACAGTGCCAATTTTGGCTTTTTCTGTTTATGTGGTACTGAAGAATCCAACCCAGGGCTTCATGCTTGTTTGGTAAGCACTCTACCACTTAGCCACATTCACAGTCCAAGGTTTATTTCTAACAGAATCTATGAGGGTGGGATTTATTGGAATACACTTTTCAGCACAGAAATCACTGGCCATAATACTTCCCAAGGCTATCTACAAATTTAATGCTATACCTATCAAAATTCCAACCTCATTCTTCAAGGAAATAGAAGAGGCAATCCAAAAATTCATATGGAACAATAAAAGACCCCGAATAAAAAAACGCTCCACAACAGAAAGAACACTGCTGGAGGAATATCAATACCAAATTTCAAACTCAACTATAAAGCCATAGTAATCAAAACAGCTTGGTACTGGCACAAAAACAGACCTCAGGACCAATGGAATAGAATGGAAAACCCAGAAATGAACCTACAGACCTATAGCCATCTAATCTTTGATAAGGGAGCTAAAAAATAGAATGAAAGAAAGACAGAGTCTTCATTAAATGGTGCTGGCAAAATTGGTTAGCTATTTGTAGAAAACTAAAGCTAGATCCTTATATATCACCCTGCACCAGAATCAACTCCAAACGGATCAAAGAACTCGGAGTCAAAGCAGACACTATGAAAACATTACAGGGTGGAATAGGAGAAACCCTAGGTCTCCTTGGCGCACGCCGAAATTTTCTGAATAGAGACCCGGAAACACAACTAATCAAAGAAAGGTTGGAAGAATGAGTTTGCATGAAGTTGCAGGGCTTCTGCATGGCAAAGGACATAGCTAGCAAGATCAATAGAAAGCCCACGGATTGGGAGAAGATCTTTACTAGCCATAAAACGGACAAGGGTCTCATATCTAAAATATACTTGGAACTCAAAAAATTAAATCCCCCAACAACAAATCCTCAAAGAAACAACTGCCCAGTAAATAAGTGGGCTAATGACTTAAAGAGAAACTTCTCTGAAGAAGAAAGAAGGATGGCCAATAGACACATGAGGAAATGCTCAACATCCCTAGCCATAAAAGAAATGCAAATCAAAACAACATTGAGATACCACCTCACATCAGTTAGAATGGCAAAAATCAAGAACACTAATAACAACAGATGCTGGAGGGTATGTGGACAGAAGGGAACCTTACTTCATTGTTGGTGGGAGTGTAAACTTGTTCAACCACTTTGGAAAGTAGTATGGAGGTTCCTCAAAAGACTCCACATAGAGCTCCCCTATGACGCAGCAATCCCACTTTTGGGCATTTACCCAAATGTTTACAAACAAGACCACACTAAAGCTACCAGCACAACTATGTTTATTGCATCATTATTTACCATAGCTAAGATATGGAACCAACCCAGATGCCCCTCAGTAGATGAATGGATCAAGAAAATGTGGTATATATACACAATGGAAATCTATGCCTCCATCAGAAAGAATGACATTGCCCTATTTGTTAGGAAATGGAAAGACTTGGAAAAAATTATATTAAGTGAAGTAAGCCAAGCCCAAAGAAACATAGGTCCCATGATTTCCCTTATTTGCAATATCTAGTATATGTATGAGTCAAGCAGAAAAGGTCAGATATTGTGATGTTAAGAAAACGAACCCTAAGGTATGTATTTTAAATATTTTTTCTTTCATGCATTTGTTTCTAACACAATTATAAAATTATTTCTTTGTTGCTTTGTATGTCCCTCCCCCACAATATAACCCCCGCTTTCACTGTATAAAAAAAAAAAAAAGAATTCCCTGGCCATTTCATATCTTTTCCAGGATTTGGGACCAGTTTGAGACTCGGCAATGAGGAATGATGAATGAGTGATAGCCCCCAGTCCTCAGAGATCTAGGCTCACATCCTACAGAGTGTTATGGAATGTCGAGCCAGAACTTTCCACAACTACAACCTAGGAACAGTGGTCTCCCTTAGAGGCAGCGACTAGCTGCTAGATGTTCCAGTGCGACAACTCAGCAAGAACATAATGCACCCGTTGCATACCCCAGCCAAGGCAAGCCTTCAGTTATTAAATGGCAGAGAAGGATGCTCTGTTCAAGCTACAGGCTCAGACTTAGTACTCTCTGAGGGCTTGTCCCAGCTTGCCCAGGTTGGGGATCTGGTCATGGGCAACCTGCTGTATGCCCATCATCCACACATCATCCATAAATACACAGAGACATGGAGTTACTGCCTTCTTTTTTTTTCTTTGACAGGACTGAGTTTGAAATATGAGCCTAGGCCTTATCCCTGATCTCCTCTTTCTCAAGGGTAGCTCTCAGCCCTTGAGCCACAGCCACAACCCATAGGGATATTTTCATGTGACTTCTTAGAAATAAGAGTGTTGTGGACTTTCCTGCCCTGGCTGAATTAAAATTGGCATCTCTACATCTCAGCCTCCTGAGGAGCTAGGATTACATACAGGAGCCTCTGACACCTGGCTTTCTTTTCTTCTTGTTGTTCTTTATTAATCGTGAAAATCTGAAATCTTCAGTGTCATTCCAATGGTTTGCATTCAAAGTAAATTTCCCAGGCCTGTAGTACGAATGCCAGGAATGCCACACACGAATGGAAGGAGATCCTGACAAACTCATTCCTATTTATGTGAATGCTAGTGGAATGTTATAAAAATAATTAAATTTGCAGTTAATTCATGATTCTATTTTAGAAAGTCACACAAAAACTATTGCATTTACATCTTCCATTCTAGTGCCATGTTATGATTCCCCTAATGGAAGGATATTGATTAATATTTAATTAATGCTTTCATAAGTATTCAACTATGATACTTCATTAAATGGAGACATAACTTAATAACTAATTATTTGTAACTATATATATATATATATAAAATTTAATGATATCCTCACATTCTCTCTCTCTACATATATATATGCATATATATACAGCAATCTACACATCTCTCTCTCTACATATATATACATATATATATGGCACTACTGTGGCTTGATCACAGGTCCTCAGAACTTCCTGGCAGCTCAGTTTGTCAGAGGTTGGTGTGCTAAGACTGTGACCCCATTTATGGATTGGGCATTGTAGGCTGTGAGTTGAAATCCCAGCATTGCGAAAGATTTATTCATGGAGTAAGAAGCCACTTTTGACACATTTTGTTTCCTGAAAAAAATGTCCTGGGTCTCATAATGATGTATGCTTCATATGCAAATATATCCTGTGTGATAGGATGTAATAAATGAAATGTTATATGTGTAATAATACTAAATGAATAAGGGTAATAAACGTCATACTCGCTAAGCTCATGTATGTATTTTTCCAGTGCTGGGGCTTCAATTCAGGCCTTGGGAACTGGTCTGAATTTCTTGTCTTCAAGAATGGTGAGCTTACGCTTCACCCACAGTGCCACAGAGATACCCAGATGCTGAGTTCAAATCCCAAGCCTGCCAGAAAAATGGTGCAAATTCCAAACCAGGGCCTTATTTTATTTTATTTTATTTTATTTTTGCCAAGCATGGGGCTTGAACTCAGGTCTTGGCATCTCTGCCACAGCTACACTGGGATCCTAGGATCCAAGTTCAAATCTCGGGGTTGGCAAGAAATAAAATAAAATGGAGAAGGATAAAATGGAGAAATTCAAGAAGGTGGTTTTACATTTTTCCCCTTTGAATTGTGACCATCCTGCGTGTAAATGCCAAGGCCCAGAAAATGTACATGACATTGCATGCTGATGTTTGGCTGGCTATTAGGGAAGCCATAGCCAAAACCTCAACTTAGGCCTGGAGGTCGAATCCAGGGACTGCCACTAAGTCTTGGCCTGAGATTCTAAGAATCCCATTCCCATGTACATCCATAGGAATGTAATTTTATAACAGTAACAAATTAGTAATTACTGTATGAGTATACTGTAAAATTATACACAACAATTATACTACATTGACTAATTTTCAATTAATACTTTATTATGTATTCAACCATGATACTTAAAAGTGGAAGGAATAATTTTATTGTCAATAATGATTATTAATATATGTAATTTCATACTATATGGACACCTTTCTCTTGTTTTATACATATATATGTATATATATATATATATATATGTGTGTGTGTGTATATATATATATATATATACATATATATATATACATATATGCCAATCTACACATTTATCTGTTCATACACTTGTTACTCCTGGGGCTCAGTGGTATAATAATGGCTAGTACATACAAAGCCCTGGATTCGATTCCTCACTACCATATGCATACAAAAATCCAGAAGTTGTACTCTCGCTCAAGCAGTCGAGCATTAGCCTTGAGCATAAAAGCTTAGGGACTGTGTCTAGACTCTTACTCAAGGTCCAAGATGGGTACCTCATCAGAGAGCAAGCCGGGAGTCTAGTGCTGACAGCTGCCATATAAACTGACTTAGTCAGAGGTATACTACTGCAACTCAGCCCCACAGAACCAGATGCTGCTGGCTTGCTCACCCCTGTCATCCAAGATTCTCAGGCGCTTAGATCTGACACTGGTGGGTTTAAAACCCAGCCCTGGCGGTATGTCTGTGAAACTCTGAGCTGTGGATCAAAGTGGATAGATCTCTAGCCTTGAGCAAAATATCTTAGGACAGTACCCCCAACATTTTAGTGCAATCCCTGTGGCTGACTCCCATCCCCCCCAAAAAAAATACCCCTCTGAATCATTAGATGTGAACTTTGTGCGGTTTGTGATGTGTTTCTGAAAGAATGGTGATACTGATGAAAGTACCTTAATACTAATGACAGCTTCTGGGATACATCTAGGTGATGAGGCCTTCCTGGGGTGCTGGGGCCCTCACGGGATGCTATGTGCTGAGTCCTTAACAGGGTGCAGTGTGCTGAGTCCTGCATTGGGTGCTGGATGCTGAGTCTTTCACAGGATGCTGTGTGCTGACTCCTGTAAAGAGGGTTATTTGGAGCCGGGCACCAGTGGCTCACGCCTGTAATCCTAACTACTCTAGAGGCAAAGATTTGAGGATCGTGGTTCAAAGCCAGCCCGGGCAGGAAAGTCGCTGAAATTGTGATCTCCAATAAACCACCAGACAACTGGAAGTGTCAGGGTAGCTCAAGTGGTAGAGCACTAGCCTTGAGCTGAAGAGCTGAAGGACAGAGTTCAGGCCCAGATTTCAAGCCCCATAAATGACAAAAAAAAGAGAGTGTTATGTATTTTGTCCTTCAAAGGGTGCATTCTTTCATCTTGTCCTGGTAAGAACTACACAACTGACATGACTATGAAGAAAAGAATATTGAGGCTCAGATCTGTCCCCATGTCAGGGACAAAATTATGTATTACTGAAGACTAGTGATGTGTCTATAGGAGACAATTGTTTTGTCTTGATTTTTCTAAGTCATGAACCTTGAACTCAAGGCCTAGGCACTGAGCCATACTCTTGGGCTCATGACTAGCACTCCACCACATGGAGCCAAGGACCCCCTTGCAGCAGAGTGCCACATCTTAGGGTTCTATAACCAATGTCTGTCATCCTGCCGTCTCAAGAAGCTGAGATCTGGGTTCCAAACTATCCCTTACACAAAAGGTACCATAAGACTATTATCTCCAATTCACCACTAAGAAACCTGAAGTGGAAGCTAGGTGCCTGTGGCTCATGCTGGTCATCCTAGCTTCTCAGGAGGATGAGATCTGAGGATCATGGTTCAAAGATAGCCTGGACAGGAAAGTCATTGAGACACTTAGCTCCAATGAACCACCAGAAAACCGGAAGTGGCTCTGTGGCTTAAGTGGTAGAGCACAAGATTTGAGCTGAAGAGATCAGGGATAGCACCGGGGCCCAGATTTCAACTCCTACAATGACAACAACAACAACAAAGACAGAAACAAACTAACAAACTTGAAGTAGAGGGCTGGGAATGTGCCTTAGGGGTAGAGTGCTTTGCATATATAAAACCCTGGGCTTGATTTCTCAGAACCATATCAGTAAGAAAAAGCCTGAAGCGGCTCTGTGGTTCAAGTGGGATAGGGCAAACCTTGTACAAGAGAAACAAGGTAAAGTGCTCATGTCTTGAGTTCAAGCTCCAGGATTAGTGTATGCACACACACATGCACTTACACGCACTCACACACAGAGAGAAAGCAGAAGTGAAGCTGTGACAAAGTGGTAAAGACTTTGGCTCTGAGCTAATGGTCAGCACCCAGGCCCTGTGTACAACCCCAAAACCTAGCCACCCAGGGCCCAACTAGGTGAGATCAAAAGTTTCAAAACCTGATGAGATTCACCAGTCCTAAATGACAGGAAGCTTTGTGATATCCAACATGTGCTTCGATTTTCCAAGCTTCTGGAAACCTAGGAGAGGCATTATAGGCCCATCATTGCCGGCAATGAAACATTTCATTATGTTCAGTGCCATAGATGTTTGCCAGAAAGACTCCTGAATTATATTGAGCACTGTATCTGAACACCGGTATATAGTCTCATAAAGGCAGGATAAGAGCACAGAACTTGGCCTGCCATGGGAGGTGGCAAAAATGAAGGTCTCCTGTTAACAGAGAGCACTGGGAAGAGAGATAGCTAAGGGTACAAGGAGGCCTTTTCTCCTGACTTTCAGAGCCCGCCCACACATCCTCACTAATTGGCCCAGATGGAGTTATTTGGTACACAGCTGTACAGTAATTAGGTCTTTTGTGTTCCTGTCCAGACAATGAGGGAGACTTCCTCCACAGGCCTGGGATGCAGAGAAACCCTCAGGCTACATTGGGAGCAGTGAAGGGAGCCTTGAAACATGCAATATCATAAAACCACTCTCTGTGTTATGAACTCATTGTATTGAATATAATTTTCCTTGCTTGGTGCCATTCATCATAGCTACTCTGGTGTTTCACCTATGGAATACATCTATACATACCCAAAGAAATTGAGGTACAGGTTTTTTTTTGAGGGGGCAGGTACTGTGGTTGAACTATAAGCCTAGGCCTGGTCCAAGAGCTCCTTTTGCTCAAGAGTACTGCATTAAGCTTGAGTCATAATCCCACTTCTGGGTTTTTCTGTGATCTCTTAGAAATAACATTGACAAAGACTTTCTTACACTGGCTGGTTTCAAACTCAAATTCTCTACATCTCAGCCTCCTGAGGAGCTTGGATTACACTCAGCAGGCACTTTCACCTTCTTTCTTTTCTTCTTTGTTTTATAATCTCGACTGACTTCTTAATAGGGTCATTTCTATGGTTGGGATTTATAAGTAAACTACCCAATGGTCTTTACATCTGCATTCTCTGAGAGTATTTTCCCTCTTCATTTTACCCTCTGGTCACAGGTTTGACGCCAAAAGTGAGAAATGAGTGTTACAAGATTTAGGAGCAAATGTCCACAGGACATGCCAGTTCTGTCACTTAGCAGTGAGCTGCAGTGAATTTACTGTCTCAGGATATGAGGACCAAAACCTGGAGTGATCCTCATACTATCTGCATTGCTCCTTTTGCCTATAAAATGATCTAATAATTATGAGTGTTTTGTATCTCCAACCTTAATTATCTAGGACACACTAGAAGCATGTTCCTGTTTCCGTTTTTCTCTAGTACCTCTCGAGATTTAGACTAAAGGCTTTGTGGAGAGGCTCCTAGGTGAATCCCTGAGGAAATCCACTTGAAGCCTCGACAGGATATCTCCATTCAAAGCCAGCCCTAGGAGGAAAGGGTTATTGTCTCCAATAAACCACCAGAAAACCAGAAGGGGAGCAGTGGCCTAGAGGGTAGAGCTCCAGCTTTGAGAGAGAAAGCTAAGCAGGAGATACAGGCCAGACCAGGCAGGAAAGCCTGGGAGGCACTTTTGTTCATTGAACAACCAGATGGCTGGAAGTGGAGCTGTGGCAGTGGTACAACCTCAGCCTTGTGAAAAACAGTTGAGGAATGCATCGCGTCCTCAGTTTAAGCCATGGGATGGCCACAAAAGAAAAGTCAAAAAGAGAAAGCCAAGTTTAGTGTCCTACTTACTTACATGTGTATATTACTTCCCTAAGTCCAAAGAGGCTGTATGCAAAACTTCTGCTTTTATTTACTGATTTATGTTTTAGATATGCTCATTGTATATACTGCATCCTTCTCTTCATTTCAGCCCTATTGCTTTTTTCTTCTAGGGTTCCAGGCCTGTTTCCTTATATGATGCACACTGAAGCTCTTAGCAGCCTTTATTTACATTTTATTGGAGGCCAATGCAGGAGCAGTCACAAATCAGGCAGGGAAGAGAAGATCAGAGTTCATAGGAATAAGTGGTATTCAGAAAATTATACTTGGGGACGCAAAATGGTAGTATATATATGTAAAAACTACCATTAAGAAAAAAGATGAGGGGGTTGGGAATGTGGATTAGTGGGAGAGTGCATGCCTAGCATGCAAGAGGCCCTGCGTTCGATTCCTCAATAACACATACACAGAAAAACCCAGAATTGGTGCTGTGGCTCAAGTAGCAGAGTGCTAGAGACAGTGCCCAGGCCTTGAGTTAAGCCCAAGAAATGTCAAAGAGATAACTATGTAGGCAGTTAGGTAGGTAGGTAGGTAGGTAGGTAGGTAGGTAAGTAGGCAGGTAGGTAGGTAGTCAGGTAGGTGGGTTGGTACATAGATAGATAGATAGACAGATGGATAGATAGATAGATAGATAGATAGATAGATAGATAGATAGATAGATAGATAGATAGATAGACAGACAGACAGACAGACAGACAGACAGACAGACAGACAGACAGACAGATAGATAGATAGATAGATAGATAGATAGATAGATAGATAGATAGATAGATAGATAGATAGATAGATAGATAGATAGATAGATAGATAGATAGATAGATAGATAGATAGATAGATAGATAGAAAAATGATAGATGACGCTGGTCTTGGACTTCAGGAGGAAAGAAGGGAACAATTCCCAGTCATGAGGCCTTCTGCAGTGTGCCAGGACACCAGCATCACCTTCACACAACCACAGAGCAGGAAGAATGTCTCTTTCCCACTTCTCAGGCAGCTGAAGGCCCCATATCCAAGAGGGCAGAGCCAGGTTCTAACTCAGCTGCTTGGAGACAAAAGAGAAATGACCCTGCCTCACCTTGGACTGGGGATTAGCAATAATGATGTGGAGAATGAAGGAAGTAGAAAAGACTGGCAGAGGTAGAAGAAGGGCCTTTAAATCTGATAGAGAGTAAAAAACCCACTCCCTAAGACCAGAGAGCAGGGCTTTTCTACTCTGTTCCTCGCTCTCCCTAACTAAACTGGCTCTCGATTGGTAACCTAAAGATAGCATGAGGCTACCTTCACCTGAGGGAGGAAGGTTTGTCATTGTTTGAGGAAGCTGAGAAAAACCTGACCCTGGTGTAACTCTAACAAATGTTTCAGGTTTTCCCCCATTGCTGGCTGTGCCTGGAATGAGTGATGTGGTTGTGCAGCTCACTTCCCTGTTGAATTTGTATATTCTGCCTCCTTGTCGTCTTCACCTAGCCTGACTTTTGAAACTGTTTTCTGTCCTTCAAATAGTGTTACACTGGAGTTCTTCCTGCTAACTGTGCCAGGGCTTGAATCCTGAGAACTTCATTTGAACCCAGGATGGGTCGATGGGTCAAGAACACTAAGAACATTTAGAGTAACTTCTCATCACCAAGGGAAAAACAAGAAGCTCTTGAACATCTGACCTTTCAGACGTGGAAGTCAGAGAGTCATAGATTTTCCTGCACTGGCTGTCTTCAGAGTGATCCTAAGACCTCAGCCTCCTGAGCTAGGGTGATGCACAAGAGCTACTGGTGCTCCGCTAGGTTCAGACGTGTAATGACATTGACAATACAAGGCTTGGGGAGCATATTAAGCCTTTCAACATTGGACCTTTCAGAACCCTGTGGACACAAGGTTACAATGCTAGAGTCTGTGAGGCTGGGCATGTGGATCTGCTACACTTAAGCCTGGAGGTTTGACTCCAATTCTGGTGTATATCAGCATTGATTTTCCAGAGAATGTTCTCATAATTAGCGAATAGGAAACATACTTTGATTAACCCTCAATTTTTTTCCAGTGGTGTGTCTTGTATCAACACTGGGCACTGTCCCTGAACAATTCAGTCAAGGCTAACTCTCTACCACTTGAGCCACAGCTCCACATGGGATTTTTTAGTGGTTCACTGGAGATAAGAGTCTAAGAGACTTTTCTTGCCTAGCCTGTATTTGAACTGTGGTCTTCAAATCTCAGCCCCATGAGGAGGTAGTTTTCCAGGTGTGAGCCACTGGCATCTGGTCTATTGTTTTTGACAGTCCTGGGGATTGTTTTTCTCAAGGCTAGCATTCTACCTTTTGAGCCACTCCACCTCGTCTGGCATTTTCTGAGTATATGGCACTGAGCATTCAAACCCTGGTATTCATGCATGTTGAGTGAGCTCTTTACCACTATGCCACATTTCTAGCCTCCCACTTACAATTTTATCCCACAACTTGCCTGTCCTCAAGAAAAAGCTTCTCAGTATAAATCATCTAAAGACATCCCTATAGGAAGGTGTCCAAAGATAAATAGGACAAAGTTCATTCTTGGGAGAGACTATAAACATGAGAAGACTGACAAATGCCTCCATTTGATTATGTATCATGTTTCAACACAAAAAGTTTTAATGATAAATGAGTCAATGTCCTAAATTATTGTGTATAATTTTATAATAGATGTGCAAAATGTAAATGAGAATGATAATATAAATAGAAAAACAATAAAAGAATGAATCAAATAAAAAATAAAATAAATACAAAATCAATCATGAAAATCATAACACGTAAAAAACATACACATGTAAGTATATATCATATATTACACATATATAGAAATATCTTTTCCAATGCAGGGCCCTCATTCAGGCCATGGGAACTCTAGCCTGAATTTCTTTTCCTCAAGGACAGTAAATTTTTCCTTCTCCCATGGTATAAAAGAGTTACCTGGACGGTGAGATCAAATCCCACCAATGGTATAAATACTGGCCCCAGTGCCAAGACAGTGACTTAATTTTTTAATGGAAGCAGTTTGTTCAGTTCCATGCTGAACATTAAATAAAAAGCAGTGTTGAATTTTGTACATCTATTCAGACATCCTTCCTTTAACCTCAAAGTGCTTCTCAGAATACTACATTGTTTATTTTTTGTATGTTTTTTATTGTAAAAATGTTTTACAGAATGGTCACAGTTACATGAGCAAGGTCATGAGTGTATTTCCTATTGAGCATTATTACCTCCTCCTTTGTTTTCCCCCTACCATCCCTTACCTCCCATCTCCACAACGACTCCCCCTGCCAAGCTCAGTGACTTAATTTTTTAATTTTGTCTTGGCACGGGGTTTGAACTCAAGTAGTAGCAAATCTGCACTTTCCCTCACATTGCTACAAGTTCCTGAGTTCAAATCCCAGTCTAGGAAAGAAAACTGGCAGAAATTCAAAACCAGGGAGCTCTATTTTTTAATTTAGTTAAATAATCAATTAATTTTTGTCTTTTCTCTTTTTTCTTTTTTTTGGCTGATCATGGGGCTTGAACTCAAGTCGTGGCAACTCTGTCTCAGCCTCGATCACCGTAGGCTGGGTGCAGCCTCGGGACCCATAACCAATCCTGTAATCCTAGGCCCAGAGGGTTTGCAGAAAGAAAAAAAAAGGTGAGATAGCACAAAAAGTAGCAAGCTGCAGAGGGCTGGGGGTTTAATTTTTTTTTTCTTTGCATGGTGACTATCCTGGGTCTGAATGCCATGGGTGCAAACTAGACCGGGCCTGCCATTGCTGAAGGCTGGCGGGCTAGCAGGGAAGCCATAGGCCAACCTATCAACATAGGCCCTGGGTTCAAATCCAGGTTCTGACAACTACCAATGGCAAGAGATCACAAGACACTCATTCCTATGCATAGGAATACCAATTGAAAGACAAGTTTGTGCATTGGTCGAGCCTAAAATTGGATGCAATAATCCTAGGACAATGATTGATCTTAATTTCATGCTTTAAGCATGAAAAGAATAATGTTCCTTTAATTATGGTATAGGAAACACCTAAGAAGTGGTAGGAATGTAGTATGTTATTCAATCATAGATAGGTGGCTATGGTGCTTTTTACCAACATATATTTATTTGTATACTACTGACTGCCTATCCTTGTATCGCTGTTTTGGCCAATCCTGGGTCACGATTTCAGCACCTGGGAACCACCTCACAGCTTCATTGGCTAGAGGCTGCTATGCTCACACTCACCCATTCATGAATTGCACCTGCTAGGCCCTGAGTTCAGATCCTAGCACTGCTAAAAATTTAATCTTGGAGTATGAAGCCAAGTGTGACACCTGTTTTCCTTTTATGGGAGAGTCCTGGGTGTCAGGCATAATGGAGAACACATCTACAAATCTAGATGGTATGTGATAGGATGTAAACAATGTAATACATAGTTAGGATTCATCACAGTCAATAAAATAAATGGTAAATTAATGAAAAATATAAAAAATACAATCAATAATCACACCACACATAATATAGACTGAACATCTGTATGGAAGTTTAATCCTATCTTTAAAATATATAAAGGAGTACGTTTTCCAGGTCTATGGCTTGAATTCAGGCCTGGGGAACAGGCCTGACATACTGGTCTTCAAGCATTGCGAACTTCCCCCTTCCCCACAGTGCAACAGAGTTACCCAGACCCCGGGTTCAAATTCCAGGACTTGTAGACAAAAAAAATGGCACACATTCCAAGCCAGGGAGCTTCATTAGCATTTTTAATATTTTTAAGTTCACTTCGCCTTTATTTGATATATATTGATTTTATAGCATGACAGTTTTTCAAAAAAAGTGGTTTAAACATTTACATTTCAGCATAGTATATAGGTGTTTCTATTTTGACCATCTGCCCTGAAGAGTGAGAATGAAAATAAGAATATCATTTCTCCCTAGAATGTCGGGACAGATGAATTTATTTCTATTTAGAGCTATTTCCACAATTATAAGCTCTCTGCATTTGTGTCGTATGAGTTTTCCTCAGTGCCTACCACGAAATACACTAGGGGAGTCCTCATAGCACAAAATGTTGGGTTTCTGAATAAAACCTCAATAAAGTGGATTGTAAAATGAAAAACAAAAACAATGGGACTGGGATGTATCTCAGTAGTGGTGTATTTGCCTAAAGAGCATAAGACCCTGGCAGAAAAGTTTCCTAAAGCTCAGAATGTTAGAATTTTATGATCTGCATGAACAAACTTTTTTAAATTTATTTTTTGGTCCTGGGGCTTGAACTCAGGGGTTATCCCTGTGATCTTCAGCTCAAGGTGAGGGATCTACTACTTGACTCACAGTGCCACCTCTGTTTTCTAGTGGTTTATTGGAGATAAGAGTCTCATGGGCTTTCCTGCCTGGGCTGACTTTGAACCACCAAACTCAGATCACAGCTTCCTGAGTAGCTAGGATTATAGGCATGAGTCACCGGTGCCACGCACATGAACAAACTTCTTAAAGATTGATTCTGAGAAAAGAAACTTGGAATACACTTTTAGTATAAATAATTTATAATGACATGGTTAAGGCACTAATTCAGAAGTATTTTTTCATTGGCTGGTTTCTTAGTTTATTTAAAGATATATATATATATATGTATATATACATGGATTATTAATATATATACATATATTATTAAAAACATAGCTTTGAAGTGCACCTAAGATCTTATGTGCTAATGTAAAGTTATACAACTGAACAAGCTTCATTTTTTTTCAGTTTGGTTGGTACCTTAAATTAGGTGGGGTTTGTGTATTGTCGTTTTGTTCTCTGTTTCTGGTGGATTTCTCTCCCTTTTATCCCCGTACCTCCTCTCCTCACATTTGAACTCAGCTTGCTCTTTCTTGGCTTCATTGTTCATAGCTGATTTTCTACCACTTCAGCTATGCCTGTAGCCTGGCATTTGCCAGTTAATTGGAGATGATATCTCTCAGGCTTTTCTGCATTCATTGGCTTTGAAATTTCATCTTCCAGTTCTCAGCCTCCTGAGTAGTTTACAGATGTGAGCTACTGTGGTGCCTAGTGATAAACTAGACTTTGGTTGGTGTATTCTTTCTGTTTCTCTAAGCATGGGATTATCTACTAGAGTATTTCTGTGAATGTCCTGGATCTGAAGTAAGATATATAATACATATGCAAATCTGTATAATTTTCATAAGATGTAGTAAATTTAATATGTGTTATATGTGTAATAATAGTCAATAAATATAATGAATGAATAATACAAAAAAGCAATATGCAGTAAACATAAGTATGTGGATATTAATCATTTCAAATGTGGATGAAAATTAATTTACAGGGCTGGGGATTGAATTCAGTCCTAGGGAACAGGCCTGAATTGCTTTTATTCAAAGAAGGTGAGTTTCCCCATTCCTCATAGTGCATTAGAGTTTCCCAGACTCCAAGTTCAAATCCCAGTCCTGGCAGAAAAAAATATAAGCACTCATTCCAAGCCAGGGAGCTCCATTAGTATTTTTAATATATTAAATTTTTTATTTTGTTTTATTTTCTATATATTTCATTATTTTATTATTTTATTTATTTATTTATTTAGCCAAGCACGGAGCTTGAAGTTAGGTTGTGGAAACTCTGCCTCAGCTTCCATCACCCTAGCCTGGGTTGGTGCAGCCTCTGGACCCACAGCCTATCCTGGGATTCTAGTCTTCAGGGGCTGATAGGAAAAAAAAGTGAAAATGGCAAGGAAAAATAGCCATGAATTGGGAACAGTTAGAGGTTTCTCAGTTTTCTTTCCTTGCATGGTGACCATCCTGGGTCCAAGTGACACAACTGAAACCTGTAGGTCACCTGGCATTGCTGTCAGCAGGCTGTCAGCGAAGCCATAGGCCAATCTGCGCACCTAGGCCCTGAGTTTGAATCCCGGTCATGACATTTACAAATGGCTGGAGAGTGTAAGAAACTATTGCCTGTCCATAGGAACACCAGAGGAATGTGGTCAATGTTATGGTTGGAAGACTAGTTTGTCAATTAGTCTAGCATAAAATTAAACCCAGTATTCACAAGATATGGATTGATTTTAATTTATAGTTTATTATGCGTTAAAATAATCTCTGTGTGTGTGTGTGTGTGTGTGTGTGTGTGTGTGTGTGTGTGTGTGTGTGTGTGTGTGTGTTGTCTGTAGTGAGTCCTGAACTCTGGACCTGGGCGTTGTCCCTCAGGTTTTCAGCTCTGGTTTAGTGTGGTACCATGTGAGACACAGCGCCATTCCTGACTTTTTCTAATCATGTGTTGCTGAGGAATCGAACCCAGGACTCATGCATGCAAAACAAGCACTTTCCCAATGAGCCAACTTCCCAGCCCCTAAAAGAATACTATTGATTAAATGGAGTCCTCACTAAATACCTGAGAATCACTAGGAAGGTACTATATGTCATTGAATACTAGATAGACATCACTGGCAATATCTAAATATCTAAATATATATTTATTTGTATACCACTGTCTGCATAGAAAGGTATTGCTATTTTGGCTCAAAGGAAAACAAAATGAAAATAGCATCGAAAAAAAGCCACAAACCGCAGACGGTCAGCAGTTTCTGTTTTCCTTCCTTGCAGGTTGACCATCCTGGGTGTGAAAGACATGGCTGCAACCTGTAGTTCACCTGGCAGTTCTGAAGGTTGGCGCTGTCAGTGAAGCCATAGGCCAACATGGACACTAGGCACTGAGTTCGAATCCTGGTCATGCCACTTACAAGGGGCTGAAGTGCCTAAGAAACTATTACTTGTCCATAGGAACACCAGAGGAATGTGATTAATGTCATGGTTGGATGAGTATTCCCTCAATCAGTCTTGCATAAAATTAGACACAATAATCAATGGACAGGATTGATTTTAATTCATAGTTTATTATGCATTAAAAAATACTATTGATTAAATGGAGTCCTCACTAAATACGTGAGAATCGGTAGGAAGGTAATATATGTCATTGAATACTAGATAGACACCTCTGGCAGTACCTAACTATATAAATTTATATTTGGGTTGGGAAAGTGGCTCAATGGTAGAGCTCTTGCCTTGCATGCCTGAGGCCCTGCGTTCGATTCTTCCATACCACATACGCAAAAAGAAAAAAGCCGGAAGTGGCACTGTGGCTCAAGTGGTAGAGTGCTAGCCTTGAGCTGAAGAGCTGAGAAACAGCGCTAGGCCCAGAGTTCAGGCCCCACGATGGAACCCCAAAATAAATAAATAAATAAATAAATTTATATTAATTTATTTACCACCATCGTCATAGAAAGTTACTGCTATTTTGGCCAAACCTGGGGCTTGCTCCCAGGTCCTGAGATCCACTTGGCAGCTGAATGGGCTAGAGCAGTGCTGACACTCACCCATTCATGAATTGGGCCTCTCAGGCCTTCACATCAGGTCCCATCATTACCAAAAATTTCTTCCTGGTGTAAGATTTCAAGGGTGACACCTGTTTTCCTTTTCTGTACAAGTTCATAATATGTCTGCAAAGTTACATGCTGTGGAATAGATGAGAATAAATGTAATAAATGTTATAGGGGCACTAATGGTCCATAAAATAAATGCTAAGTAAAGAAATAAATGATAAAACAAAATGTATCACTCCAAAAAACATGATATAGACTGAATATATTGATGTAAGTATAAATCATAAATTTAACATGTCTATAAATGTTATGAGGTGCTTGAATTCATAGGAAATGATAGGCAAGATGTATGGCACAACAATTCGTTTTAACTAAGAGTTCATGAAGTGTGACAATAAGAATCATATTCAGGAATTGCAGGCATTGGGAAAGATCCCAGAATCAGTACTCAAATGGTAGATAGGATTCGAACACAGCTCACTACATCTCCTACTCTATCCAAATAGGTAATTAGCATACTAGCTTCAGCGTATGAATGGATGAATATTGTGCCGCATCCCCACCCTGGGGCTCAATCTCAGGTCCTGGGTATGGCCTAGCTCCTTAGTGGCTCACAAGCTGATGGGCTCATGTGGACCTATTTGGCTGTTGGGCTTCCTAGACCCCAAGTTCAAATCTCACACTACCAAAAGGTTTATTCTGATGTGAGAAGCCAATCCTTGCACCTGTTTCCCTGTACTGTGCAAGTGCTGGGTCTCAACAAGAATCAAGAAAGCATATGCAAACCTAGATCTGTGGGAATAGGTTGTCATCCATGTCAGCACAGTTTTATATGTCATCCTATGTTCAATAAAATACACAATACATCCCTGAAAAAGACACAACATAAAAAGAATAACTACACTGAATGCAAGATGCATACCACACCTGTATGTAAATAGAGATCCTATGTTTAAAATAGCTGGGCTTCTTATTTTGTCCAGTGCTTGGGCTTCAAATCAGGACCTGCACCAGGCCTGACATTCTAGTCTTCAAGGATGGTGAACTTCCCCTTCCCCCACAGTGCAACAGAGTTACCCAGACCTGAGTTCAAATCCCAGCACTGACAAAAGATTCATCCTGATGTCAGAAGCCAGTCATGGCACCTGTTTCCCTCTCCTGTGAAAGTCCTGGGTCTCAGCTAGGAAGGAGAATGAATGCATAGGCAACCCTATAACAATGGGAACAGGTTGTCATCCATGTGAGCACAGTTATAACTGTCACCATACTCAGTAAAATACACAATACCTCCATGAATTAGACACAAATTAAGGAGAAGTGCACCGAATTCAAGATGGTGTCTGCACATGTATGTCAATATAGATCTTATGTTTAAATTATGAATTTAGGGCTATCCTGGCCTCAGCTTCAATTACCTCAGGGTGGTGTGCTGCCATGGGCCCATAGTCAATCCTGGTATCCTAGGCCCTGAAGTCTTGCAGGAAACACACATACACACACAGAAAAAAAGCCACGGGATGGATTTTTAACAATGGTTCCTTTCCATGGTGATTATCCTGGGTCTGAATGACACGCCTACAAAAGGTACTTCACCTTGCATTGGCAAAGGCTAGTGGCCTATCAGGGCAGCCATAGACCCATGCAGCAATGTTGGCCCTGAGTTCAAGTGCTGGTCCTGACACCTACCAATCAGGGGATTTCCCAAGAGAGTCATTACTATGCATAGGAATACCGAAGAAATGTGAGCAAACCCATGATTGAGAAGTTTCTCCATGGATCAGTCTAGTCTAAAATTAGACACAATGATCCTAGGATGCTGACTGATCTTATTGAATAGTTTATTAAGCATGAAAAGAATCTTATTCTTTCAATGGCGGCATAATAACTACCTAAGAGTTGGTAGGAACGTAGTTGATGTCATTGTATCCTAGGTAGATGTCTCTGGCACTCTATAAAAATATATATTTATTGGTATACTACCACCTGCCTATCCATGTATGTCTATTTTGTCCACCCCTATGGCTCGATGTCAGGGTCTGGGAACTCAATTTCCTGGGATAGAGGTTGCTGTTTTGACACACCCATTCATGAATTGGTTCTGCTAGGCCCTGAGTTCAGATCCCAGCACACCCCACAATTGGATCCTGGAGTAAGAAGCCGAGTGTGACACCTGTTTTCCTTTGCTCTGAGCATTCTGGGTGTCAGACATGATGGAGAACACATCTACAAATCTAGATATTATGTGATATGATGTCATCAAAATAATAAATGGAATGTGTTACCACAGTCAATAAAATAAATGGTAAATAAATGAATAAACAGAAATACAATAAATAATCACAACAAACAGGATATGTACTGAACATCTATAAGTAAGTACAAATCCTATCATTACAATGTATATAATTAGTATGTTTCCCAGGGCTGGGGCTTGAATTCAAGCCTAGGGACTAGGCCTGACTTTCTTGTCTTCAAGCACCGCGAGTGTCCCCTTTGTCCACAGTGCGGCAAAGTTACCCAGACCTTGAGATCAAATCCAAACCCTGGCAGAAAAAACGGCACCAATTGCAAGCCAGGGAGATAATTTTTGTTTGTTTGTTTGTTGCAAAACAAGGTCATGAACTCAGGTACGGCAACTCTAACTCAGCTTCTATCACCCTAGTCTGGGGTGCAGCCAGTGGAACCACAGGCGATCCTGGGATCCTAGACCTCCAGGCCTTGTGGTGGGGATGGGGGGAACGCACAGAGAAGAAGTGGTGGGACGGCTTTTTAACATTTTGCACCATGATCATTTGGGTCTGAATGACACGGCTCTAAAGTGTACTTCACTTTGTATTGCTGAAGGCTGGCAGGGTACTGGGGAAGACATAGTCCTGCAGGGCAATATAAGCCTGGAGTCGAATCCCAGTCATGTCACTTCCTAATGGCGGGAAATCCTAAGAGACTTGTTCCCATTTATAGGAATAATGATTGAATGTTGCTAGTGTCACGGTTGAATGAGTTGCTCATGAATGATACTCATATAAATTTAGACATCATGATTTCAGTAGGCTGATTGATTTTATTTAATATGAATCAGTAAAAGACAACTTTGTGTTACAGAGACAAAATAATTTCAGGACACTGATTTACTTAATAGTTTATTAAGGATGAAAACAATAATATTAATTATATGGAGACATAATAAATACCCAAGAATTGTTAGGAATGTAGTCTGTATAACTGAATGATGGATAGACATCTCTGGCACACACACACACACACACACTATATATATATATATATATATATATATTAGCATACTACCATGTGCATACCAATCTGTTCTTATTTTGTTAACCCCAGGGGCTCAATCTCAGGTCCTGGGAAATGCCTGTCAGCTCAGTTTGTCCCAGGATGGCATGTTGACACTCAATCATTCATGAATTTGGCCCTGTAGGCCATGAGTTCAGATGCCAGCACTCCCAAACAATGAATCGTGGAGTAAGACACAGATGGTAACACATGTTTCCTTTTCTATGAAAGTCCTGCGTGTCAGGTATGAAGTGGAATACATATGCAGACCTATATCCTATGTAATCAATGTAATCAATATTCTCTGTGCCATAATAGTCAATAAAATAAATGGTTACTACATGAACAAAACAAAAGGTAAAATGAACAACTACACTGAATGAAATATGGAGTCAATATATGTATGTAAATATAAACCATATATTTAAAGTGTACACAAATAGGATGTTTTCTAGTGGTGGGGATCGATTTCAGGCCTAAGGAAGAGACTTGAATTTCTTTACTTCAAGAAAGCAAGCTTCCCCTTCCTACACAGTGCAACAGAGTTACTCAGACCGTGAGTTGCTATCCCACTCCTGGCAGAAAAAATGGCATCTCTATGCTATGTGACAACCAATTTTTAGGTATTTCATTATTTCTCCTTTTAATGAATATAATTTTTTAAATGCTTCATAAAGTATTGATTAAAATCAATCAGTATCCTAGAATATAATTGTATATAATTTTATCCTAGAATCATTCAAGAACTGCCCATTCAATCATGACATACATCACATTCCATTGGTATTCATATGGATAAAAATGAGTTTCTTAGGATCTCTTGCCATTTGGAGGTGGCAGGACCAGGATTCAAATTGTGGGCTCCAGCTCCCACCACTTAAACCTGAAGATAGGGAACTCACCGGTCTGTCCAAGATCATCAGCAAGACCAATGATTAAGCAGGTACCAGTGGCTCTCAGCAGTCCTCCATGATACTTACAAGGCTGTGAAAGGAGATTCATGGTCAAAGTCACCCTAGGCTGGAAAGTACTTGAGACCCTTGTCCAATTTCAGTGTCAACAATGCCAGAAGTAGAGCCTTGTGGCTTGAGTGGTAGAGGGGTAGATTTGATCAAAACCAGCTCATCGACTATGCTTCGATCCTGAGTTCAATGTCCAGGACTGGCAACAAACAGACATACACAACAATCTGTGCAGCCATCCGGCTGTCTGTTGGTTGACACCACTACCAGCAGTTGAGGAAGGTAGAGGTAACTGAGGGGTAAGCAAGAGTCTCAATGCGAATTTGGAGTACAATAGGAAATTGACGACCTAGTCAGTGAGTGGGAGAATAGAGCATTTCCCAGAGCCTGGGAATGTGGCCAGTCCATCTTTCCCATCCCAGCGCGCAGATGCCTGAAACAACAAGACTCTGAGACAGAGCTGCAGGCAACAAATTACTGCCAGAACACCAGAAGAATCCTCCCATCAGACCTTCAACATTCAAGAAAACAAAGAATACAAAAAAGGGAAGGATCCCAAAGACAAACACCACTGGGGAGGGTGATTCAACATGGAGGGTCTTGTCAAAGGTAATGCCTACCACAGGCTTCCCCTGCCTTTGGCCACAGTAACAGCCACCAGAGTCCAGAGTGTCAAGGTTGCCAATACCACAAAGGAGCTGCAGAGGTGCTACCAACATGTGGTGATTGCCCTGGACTGCAGCAAAGAAGAATCCAGGTGCTCTGTGCCAAGATCCAACCACTGAAGCACGAAAAGACAGACCTGCAGGATTGACAAGAGAAAGAGAAGAAGGTAGCCCAAGTGCACAAAGCACCAAAAACAGAGCTAGACATCCACAAGCTACCCATACAGAGGTTGGTTTTGGCAGAAAGTGATTTACAATCGGCACCAGCCCACATGCAGCTCACGGCCGATGACAGAGAAATGGAGCATGAAGCTCTCACCAGCTGCCTACAGGCCACAGAGCAGTGCATGGGGGAGCTGGAGATGGTGGCTTCTGTGGTTCCTACTTACAGAAGGAGACTGAAATGTTGTTCAAACAGCTGAATGATGTAACACTTCAGCTCAAGGAAAAGACCAGAAGTTCTATGACCGGGAGCAAGTGGACACAGAGTTTTAGGAGAAGCTGGAAGCACTCTGGACATATAGGAGCAACAGGAAGAACAGAATCTGTAAGTTCCAACAAGTGCTGCAGAAGCCTGATGTACTGAAGGGACTACAGGACAACCTGAGCTGAATGGTAACCGCAGCGAATCTGGAGACAGACACCTTCTTGCAGAACCTGAGCATTGAGAGGTCCACGCAGGAGGAGGAGGCCTGGTGGCTGACCGAGCAGGTAAACCAACTGACAGAGGAGAAGGAGTGAGTATTGAAGTAGGTGCTGCACCTAGAGAATAGCTGGGGGAAATGAGAACGAAGCTGGCAGAGCCATGGCCCCCCGATGGTCCATCTCAGGAGAAGCAGCAACTGCAGGCCCACGCCTACCACACGCAGATGGGGTTGAAAAACCTGGAGGAACAACTTCATATCTAGGTCCAGGAAAACCAGAGGCTTCGTCTCCAGATTGCGGAGCAGCAGGAGCAACTGGTAAGACTAGATGAGAAAACCAAGGATCGGCAGGAGATCACTGAGACCCCACGATGTGCATGTGTGTGCAACACACAGCTGCAGGAACAGCTGGCCATGCTGCGGGGCACTCTCCACAGTTTGAGCAGTGAGAAGGAGGATGTCACCAGCATCGTAGACTCAGAGCAGCAGGTGAAGAAACATCCGCAGGAACATCTGGACTGCTGAGAGGAGAAGATAGAAGAATGGAAAGAGTGGCTGAGTGAGACAGCCAAGCAGCTCAGGAGCTGCAGGAGCAGCAGAAACAGTCCCTGGCCCAGCTGCAGGAGCTCAGAGCCACCTGGCAGCAGCACATCACTTCCAATGAGCAGCTGTGCTCCAAGTAGCAGGTCCTACAGTAGCACCTGCAGAAGCAGACCCAGCTGTTGGAGCAGCTGAAACAAGTGCAGGGTCCGACCAAATGGAGGGACTAGGTGGTGCCCCAAAAGTGGCAGGACAGTTTCAAGTGCCTGGAAGTGACCAGTCTACAGGAGGAGCACCTGCAGGCCCATCTGAGCTTCTTGGCTTTCTCTGGGGAAGGGGAAGCTGTGAACCCTGGAGAAGCAAAAGCTGAGAAAGCAACTCTCCTCGATGTGCCCATGGCAGAGGATGGAGATGTCCCCTAACCTGAGAGGGATGTGGCACTGTTAGCACTCTCAGAGGCTGAGATCCACAGGAGAAAACTCCTTCCAGACTGCTGCAGGCACTCCCCCTCCCCTGGAAAGCTCAGTGCTAGATAGATCCGAGCCACAGGTCCCCCACCCCGTGAGCTGCCACCACAACATGTGAGAGAATGGGAAGTGGGACATGTGGGCATCCGAGAAGAAAATCTGCTTCATCCACAATCTCCTGATGAGGTGGACTTCCAGAGTCCTGCAGATGAGTTCCACCATCGATGCAACCAGCTGTCGGCACATATACGCACAGTCCACGAATCCATCCTGGCATGGAAAGGACAGTTGTTCATTCTGGATCAGCTCTGTCAGGAGAAATCCAAGTGCATGTGCCAGCTGTCCCAGGAGAAGATGAAGAGTAGGTAGCTGCAAGAGCTGCTGTCGCTCCTACACGGGGCTCCAGATGCTGACACAGGCTGAGCTCCCCACCAGTGCAGCTGCTTCAGAGGCCTCAGCTCCTTGGTGGGCAAAATGAGGCAGGCACAGAAAGGTTTTGAAGAATTGCAACTTCAGGACAGTGTGGAAACTGCAAGAGGAGAGATCAGGGTTCCATGCTGCGTACAGGACTCCCCCACAGAGCATGTCCTGCTGCAGCTCCCCACATCCAGAACTGCCCACAGCTGGTGCACTCAAGCTTGCAGTACTCTGTCCCTTTTTTCTGTAGACTGATGAGGATGATGACTCCCTTTGTGACATACTGAATCCCAAAATCCTCAGCGCCACCAGAACTAGGTGGCCAGGTGGGCTTCTGTAGGCCTCCATCTGCCTGGTGATAAGAAGGGTAAACTGCGGGCCAAGTAGAGTAGAGGCTGCTGGGAGGAGGCCCAAATTCCAGGGACATCTAATGACCCATTGGTGGACAGGGAAGATGCCTATGTTATGCTTATCACAAAGAATAAATTGTTTCCAAAGGGAAAATAAAGCCTCCACATAGATTTGTCTTCGAGTTATGGGGCTTGAACTCAGGGCCTGGCCACTGTCCTTGAGCTCTATTTGATCAAGACTGGTGGTCTACAAGTTGAGTCCCACCTCCCCTTCCAGCTTTTTCTTTGTGGAATCAACCCAGGGCTTCAGGCTTGCTAGGCGACCACTCTATCACTGAGCCACATTCTCAGCTAGGATGATATTCCCCCCCCCCACCCCTAGCCAAACCTATATGTCCAATCCTCAGATAAATAGGAATTAGAGGCTAGGATGAATATGAAGCACAAGTCTGGTTCACAGTGACATATTTCCCTGCCCCCTCTTCGACACCCTTATTTAAAGTTTCTCTTTTACTATTAAGGGATGAGAGAGGGAGAGGGATGTCTGAGAGAGGAACACCAAGAACAGTGGCCCCCTGAGTCCCACAGCCTCCCCAACACAAGTGGTCCTACAGATTCCCATCTTACCTGACTCAATATTGTGTCTACACTCTCTCCCTACCCCTGCAAGGCTCAGAATGAAATAAATGTCAGCCCTGGCCTCAGCCCACACCCAGAATAGAAGCTCCTAGTCCCAGGCTGACTTCCACCTCTGACTTCCCCGAGTTAGACTGGACCCACCACTCACCACTGTGTCGGTCTCATGGATTGATTTCAGGAAGAAGGTCTATGGCAAAGAGCAGAAGCAGTAGTGTGAGCAGGGAGGAAGGAGCCGGAGCAATTGGTCTGGGATCTTCCTCCTTGAAGCCTTCTCGTCAAGCCAGAGCCATCCTGATGCGAAGCATGGCCAAGTCCAGGGGATGGACAAGATAGAGAAGCGTGGGACTAAAGGAGGTACTGCTTTATCTTGGCGCACTTGAAATTTCCCATATTTGGCCCATGCCAATCCCAAAGCCAACATGCAATGCCTCTCCTTGTTGTTGTTGTCCATGAGCGCTGTCTTTGACCTCTTTTTCTCAAGGCTTGCACTCTAGCACTTGAGCCACAGGGACACTTAGGGTTTTCTGATGGTTCTTTGAGGATAAAAGTCTCACACACTTTCCTGCCCAAGCTGGCTTGGAAGCCAGATCTCATCTTCCTGAGTAGCTAGGATGACAGGCGTGAGCCACCAGTGCCCAGCAAGTGATGCCTTTTTAAAGGATGTTGGTGAGTCTGTAAAAGGAACCCCAAAGGGTCTGGATAAACCATGACCCAATCAAGGAGCTGGAATAGGGGAAGGCTGATGTTATAGCCATTCTGTTCCCCAAAATTATAGATGTCAGGTGGTGTTGGATGCATCAAACTCCTAGGCCAACAACCACCAGACTTAGTGGGGAAAAAGGTAGAGAATACCCAAAGGTTACAGAGTAGAAATATCTGATTTTGCATGCATATGGGTTGTGTGTTTGTGTGTGTGTGTGTGTGTGTGTGTGTGTGTGTGTGTGTGTGTGCTTGAAGAGCCTAGGTGGTAACCTTTAGCATGTTTGCACAAGTTTGGTGCTCGAACATTTGAATTATAGTATTTCTTCTTCCCAGCTTTTTGGTGATTCTTTGGAGATAAGAGTATGCCCATGCTAGCTTTGAATCTTGATTGATCCTCCAGTGTCAGCCTTGAGTAGCTAGGATTATAGGCATGAGCCACTGGCATGCAGCTGCACGGATGGCTTTTCATACTTTCTGTTCTAACAGCTGTCTACTTGCCCTGGCCTAGATCTCTGACCTCTACATCAGCTTCCAGCAGCCCCTGACTGTGTGGAGAACATAATGTTCAAATCTGTCAGTGCATCCTATTTCTTTGTCCTCAGGGGAGAGTATGTTTCCTCTGAAGTCTGGAGGGTTAGGGGAAGGGGAAGGAGGGATAGCTGTAGATGGGTGCTTGGCTAGGAAATAGGTATTTTGTTTTATCCAAGGAGGAAAGTGTGCCCAGATGCTAATGGTTCATGCTCTCATATTCCTAGCTCCCTTAGCAGGCTGAGATCAGAGGACTGACATTCAGATGCAACCCAACAAGAAATGTCTGTGAGACTCTCCTCTCCCAAGAACCACCTGAAAGCTGGAAGAAAAGCTGTGGTAGAGTGCTATCCTTGAATGAAAAAACTGAGGGACAGAGCATGGGCCCTGAATTCAAGCCCTAGTACCAAGATGCACTCATGCACACAAACGTGCGTGCATGCACACACACACATACACACACACACACAAACACACAAAGGAAGGTCATAATGATAAGCTGAGCTAGAACTGGTGGCATAATCATAGTAAACTCTCAAGCTACATCAGTTGTTGAGATTCTTGGGCTAAGGAGTCTGGCCTATGGCAGTAAGTTCCATAGAACCTGCCCCTCCATTCCAGCACGGGGCCATAGAACCAAGGGAAGGACACTATGGATGTCCCTTTGTAGTTGGCCCATGATTGCAGACCTTCATCTGCCCCTGAGCTCTGGTGAGTTAAGCAGGTCTCTGAGCCCCTGGGATTCCTGGTTTATAGTGATAGTTACAAGCAGTAGCCAGCCTGCTTTGGATTCCTCAGGCTTCAAGTCTCTCATGAGACCAACTCAAAACCTGCCCAAGGTGTGCCTGACAAATTCACATTCTTGTGATTCCCTTGTGAGCCGGCATTAACTAGTCTACCCCTTCTGGCCCCGAACCGTGGTCTGAGACGTCGATTTAGTGCTCAGATCCACACTGCACTCATGACAGATGCCCTTCTGATGACCCGGCCGGTGACCTCCATGCCACAAAACTTGATCCTTATCTTGTACTGTGTCCCGCTCTGTAGGCAAAGGCCTTCAAGGAGGCTGCTCTCAAGACTTGTAGGACACATAGACATTGGAAGGCCATCAGGAGCCCACTGGAAAGTAGTCTGCCTAGAGCCACAGCATGAGGTCAAAGCAGGCCAGGTCTTGGTCATGGGGCTCTAACTCTGGGCCTGGGCACCGTCTCTCAGCTCTTCGGCTTAGCACTTCAGCCACATCACCACTTCTGGTTTTCTGGTGGATCACTGGAGATCAGAGTCTCCTGGACATTCCTGCCCAGGCTGGCTTTGAATGGCAATCCACACATCTCAGCCTCCTGAGGAGCTAGGAGGGCCAGCATAAGCCACCCATGCCTGGATGATCTGGCCTTTCACCACAGTGGACTAAGTACTCCTGAAAGCTTTCCTTTGTTTTTAGGTGCCAGTACTGGGGCCTGAACTCAGGGTCTGACCTGTAGTCTCTTAACATTTTCTCTCAATGTGGACATTTTACAACTTGAGCCACAGCTCCCTTTCTGGCTTTTGTTAGTTCATGGGCAATAAAGTCTCACTAACTTTCCTCCCCTGAGATGGCTTTGACCCATGATCTCTGATCTCAGTCTCCTGAGTAGCTAGGATTTACAGGGGGTGAACCACTTGTGGGATTGAGCAAGAAGCTTTTCTTAAGCAAGAGTTCTTCCCTGCATTTGCCCTGATTCCTCCATGCAAAGAGGGCCTGAGGGTCAGGAGCTGTGAAAAATAGGCTTCCAGCCACAGAAATTGGCTGGGGTCTTTGGTGAAAAGTCAAGCTAATCTTTCCCTGGGCCTCATTCTGGGACTCCACCCTCTGCCCTACCTGTGACTCAAGTACAAAACTTGACACAGGCTTCAGTGTTCGGCCAGACTTGTCTGAAGCCACAGAACCTTCATCCTATCCACACCACCTGCTCTACACCACACCTCAGGACCTTGGTCCATGCTGTACCTTGTGCCTGAGGCTCTCTGTTCTGTTCCACAACTTAGAACTCCTGTGGAATTTTGGCACTGATTATATCACTTCCTGGAGCAAGTGTTTCCTTCCCTCCTCTCTCTTTTTTTAAATACTGAGTTTCTAGAGGTGGAATTTGTGCAGGCTAACTGTCAAATTCTCTATCTTGGTATGTGTATGTGTGTGTATCTGTGTGTGTGTATGGCATGTGCGTGTGTGCGTGTGCCAGTCCTCGGGTTTGAATTCAGGGCCTGGATGCTATCCCTAATCTTTTGTGCTCAAGACTAGCACTCTACTACTTCAACCACAGCTGTACTTCTGGATTTTTGGGAGTTGAATTGGAGAAAAGAGTCTCATATAGACTTTCCTGCTTGCATTTGGGATACTCAGATCTCAGTCTCCTGAGTAGCTAAGGTTACAGGGTGAGCCAACAGCACCTGCCTTCTACCCCTCTACCTGTTACCCATAACCTCGGCCCTCTTTCTAAGTCCCAGTAGAAAATGTCTCACCATGCTCACCATTTTTTTTTTGACCAGTTTTGGGGCTTAAACTCAGGGTCTGGGCATGTGCCTGAGCTTCTTTTGCTCAAGATTAGAACTTTTATTGCTTAAGCCACAGTGTCAATTTTGGCTTTTTCTGTTTCTGTGATAGGGAGGAATCAAACCAGGGCTTCATGTGTGCTAAGTAAGCACTCTACCAGTAAGCCACATTTGAAGCCCAAGGCTTACTTCTAACGGGACTTATGACGGTGGGATTTATTGGATTACTCCTTTTGGCACAGAAATGTCTGGCTATTTTCTATCTTTCCCAGGATTTGGGACCAGCCTGAGACTCGGCAATGAGGAATGATGAATGAGTGATGGCCACCAGGCCCCAGAAGCCTAGGCTCACATCCTACAGAGGGATAGAAGATATGGAGCCACAACCTTTGACAACTCCTACAGCCTAAGAATTGTGGTTTCCCATGATAATTGCCAGGACATCATTCACCCGTTGTACACACCAGTTGCACACACCAGCCCAGGCAACGCCTTCCTGACTACAGTTCTTAAACTGTAGTGAAGGATTCTTGTTCAAGCTGCCTGCTCAGACTTAGTATTCTCTGAGGGCTTGTTCCAGCTTGCCCAGGTTGGGGAGCTGGGCATGGGCAACCTGCTGAAGGCCCATCATCCAGGCCCTGTCCCTGAGCCCTTTTGCTCAAGGGTAGTGCTCTGCAACTTGAGCCACGGGGCCACTCAGGTTTTTTTTGTTATTATTTTGTTTTTATTTCCTGTGATCACTTAAGAAATATGAATATCGTGGTCTTTCCTACCCAGCCTGAATTCAAATTGGCATCTTAGCCTCCTGAGGAGCTAGGATTACAGGCAAGAGCCACTGACACCTGGCTTCCTTTTCTTCTTGTTGTTTGTATTTTTTGCGAGAATCTGAAATCTTCAAGGTGTCATTCCAATGGTTTGCATTCAAAGTAAACGTCCCAGGCCTGGAATTCGAATGCTAGGATGGCCACCCACAAATGGAGGGAGATCCTGACTAACTCATTCCTATTCATGTGAATGCTAATGGAATGTTATAAAAGTAATAATTAAATTTGCAGTTAATTCATAACTCTATTTTAGAATGCCACACAAATATTATTGCATTTACATCTTCCATTCTAGCACCATGGTTTGATTAAGGATATTGACTGATTATTTTATTAATGATTTTATAAGTATTAGAGGATGATACTTCATTAAATGTAAGCATAATTTAATAACTAATAATTTGTAAAAATATATAATTTAATAATATCCTCACATTCCCTCTGTTAGTATATATATATATGTATATATATTATGTATATAAATATAAATAAATAAATGGCACTACTGTGGCTTGATCACAGGTCCTCAGAACTTCCTAGCAGCTCAATTTTCTGGAGGCTGGTTGGCTAAGACTGTGACCCCATTTATGGATTGGGCATTGTAGGCTGTGAGTTGAAATCCCAGCATGGCCAATAATGTATTCATGGAGTAAGAAGCCAATTGTGACAAATTTTTTTCCTTCACTGTTAAAGTCCTGGGTCTCAGTATATGTGATATGATGTAATAAAATCAATTTTTTATGTGTAATAATACTAAATAAATAAGGGTAATAAATGTCATATGGAATAAACCCATGTATGTGAATAGATCTCATATATGAGTATTATTTTTTCCAGAACTGGGACTTCAGTTCAGGCCCTTGGAACTTTTCTGAACTTCTTTTCTTCAAGAACGGTGATCTTCCTCTTCACCCACAGTGCCACAGAGTTACCCAGACCCTGAGTTTAAATGCCTGGCTTGCCAGTATAATGGTGCAAATTCCAAGCCAGGGCCTTATTATTATTATTGTTATTGTTATCAGTATTATTATTATTTGGTTTTAGGCCAAGTACTGGGCTTGAACTCAAGTCTTGGCATCTCTACCAAAGCAGATCCTGGGATCCTAGGTCCTGAGTTAAAATCTCAGGGCTTACAAAAATAAATAAAAAGGAAAAGGATAAAACTGAGAAGTTCAATCAGGTGGATTTACTTTTTTTGTCCTTTGTATTGTACCATCCTGGGTCTAATTACAATGCCCAGACAATGCACATGACCTTACATTGCTGATGTTTGGTGGGCTATTAGGGAAGCCAAGCCGAAATCAGCAACTTAGGCCTGAAGGTTGAATCCCGGGACTCCCACTAATGAATGGCTGGCGGGAGATTCTAAGAAATGCTCTCCAGGCTGGGAACGTGGCTCAGTGGTAGAGCGATTGCCTTGCATGCTAGAGGCCCTGGGTTCGATTCCTCAGCACCACATTAGCAAAAAGAAAACAGCCAGAAGTGGCTCTGTGGTTCAAGTGGTAGAGTGCTAGCCTTGAGCTGAAGAGCTGAGAGACAGCGACGAGGCCCAGAGCTCAGGCCCCACGACCGGACCCAAAAAAAAAATAATTAAAAAAAATTAAAATTAAAATTAAAAAATAAACGCTTTCTAATAGGTATCTGTCCAAATAGAATGTTGTAAAAGTAACAATTACATAAGTAGTTAGTGTACGATTATATTATAAAATTATACACAACAATTATACTACATTGATTAATTCTCAATTAATACTTTATTATGTATTCAATCACGATACTTAAGAAAGGAAGGAATAATTTAATTGGCAATACTTGATAGAAATATATATGCAATTTCATAATTTACAGACATCTCTCATTAAATATATCTACATCTATCTATCTATTTACTATCTATCTATCTATCTATCTATCTATCTGTCTGTCTGTCTATATACCAATCTACACATTTATTTGTTTATACACTTGTCACTACTGGGGCTCAGTGGTAGAGTGCTCGCCTAGTAAGTTTGAAGCCCTTTGTTCGATTCCTCACAACCATGTGCATAGAAAAATCCAGAAGTTGTGCTGTAGCTCCAACACTTGAGCACTAGCTTTGAGCATAAAGGCTTAGGGACTGTGTCTAGACCCTTACTCAAGACCCAGGACTGACACCAAAACAAAAAAAAAAAAAGGAAAAGATAGAATGTTCTGACTGCAACTATATAAGGATAGGGCTGCAAATACCTCATCACAGAACAAGCTGGGAGTCTAGTGCTGACATTTGCCATCTAACCTGAATTAGCCAGAGGTAAACCCTGCAACCCAGTTCCACAGATTAGATGCTGCTGGCTTGCTCACCCTGTCATCCAAGATACTCGGAGGCTGAGATCTGACACTGGTGCGTTTAAAACCCAGCCCTGGCAGGAAGTCTGCGAAACTCTGAGCTGTGGCTTAAAATGGTAGAGTTCTAGCCTGATCAAAAAACCTTAGGACAGTACCCCTAACATTTCAGTGCAATCCCCGGGGCTGACTCCCCCCCCAAAAAAAACTCACCCCTCTAAAATCTAAATTTGGCCTGTTTGTGGCATGTTTCTGAAAGAATGGTGATACTGATGAAAGCACCCTAATTCTAATGACATTATGTGGGTTACAGCTATGTGATGAGTCTTTCATGAGTTGTGTGCTGAGTCCTTCATGGGGTGCATTTTTTTCATTTTTTATCTGGTTCTTATAAGAGCTCCAAAAGTAAGATGATTGTGCAGATGAGAAACTTGTGGCTCAGATAGGTCCTCATGTGAGGGCCAAAATTATGTATGTACCTACCTAGTGAGTTGTCTCCTGCAGACAATTGTTTTGGTTTATGTTTCTTGATTATGAACCTTGAACTCAGGGCTTATCCACTGACACTTACCAGTGGGGATCATGGATAGCGCCCTACCATGTGGAGCCAAGGACCCCCTTGCAACAAAGTGTTACAATCTAGGCATGTAGTAGCTGAGGTCTGTCATCCTGCCTACTCAGGAAGCTGAGATAAATGATATGAGTTCAAAACTATACCAGACACAAAAGGTCCCATGAGACTATTATCTCATATTCACCACTTAGAAACTTCAAGTGGAAGCTAGTCGCTGCTGACTTGTGCCTGTCATCCTAGGTACTCAGGACGCTGAGAGCTGAGGATCACGGTCCAAAGCCAGCCTGGGCAGGAAATTCTTTGAGATGCTTCTCTCCAGTGACCCACCAAAAACCTCAAGGGGTGCTGTTGCTCAAGTGGTAGAGTGATTGGCTTTAGCTAAAGAGCTCAAGGACAGCACCAGGCCTAGACTTAAATTCCTCCAACTTCCAACAAAAGAAAGAAAGAAACCTGAAGTAGAATGCTGGGAAAGTGTCTTAGGAGTAGAGTGCTTTGCATGTTTGAATCCCTGGGTTTGATTCCTTAGTACTACATCACTAGAAAAAAGCCTGATTGGATGTGTGCCTCAAGTGGTAGAGTGCTATCCTTGTACAGGAGAAACTCAGGTACAGTGTTCAGGTCCTGAGTTGAAGCTCCAGGACAAGTATATGAACACACATACATGCACACACACAGATACCAGAACATAAGCTGTGACACCAAATGATAAAGAACTGAGCTTGTGCTCTGCGCTCATGGTCAGTACCCAGGTCCCGTGTTCAACACAGCCACCCAGGGCCCAACTCGGAGAGGTCAAAGTTTCAAAATCTGATGAGTTTCACCAGCCCTAGACGACAGGAAGCATAGTGAAATTACACATGTGCTTTGATTTAGCAAGCTTCTGGAAACCCATGGGGGCATCATTGCCAATAATGAATCATTTCATTAGGTTCAGTGCCGCGGACCGGCTCTGCCAGGACGACAGACGACACCTAGTGGAGTTAACTGGAACAGGTGGAGAAATGGCAAACAGACAACTCACACACAAGGGGAGTGAAAGCTAGTTGCGATTTATTGCAGAGGATAACAAATTTTTATAGAAAAAGGTCTCCATGAGAAAGGGCAAAAGATTACACAATCTTGCTGCAAGGCTTAGTTCTTGGGTGGTCACCAGCTGGTAGCCTGATCTTGTTTTATGGATGACGAGCTATGACCATAGGCAATTGTTCCGGGCTTTGCCTCTATTTTTAAGAAATACAATTGGTTTCTAGATGTTTATCACCTATTAAACATTAACCAGAGCATATGGGCAAGGTGGTGGACAGAAAGGCATGAACGCTAGTACTTTATTGTTACTTTTGTTTAGTTTTGTACTTTATGGGTTTCAAATCTTTTCTAAGCAATTGTGTTTCTTTGCCATTCTTTAGAGGGTCCCCAATTTGTGGCCAAAAATCATGATATTCAGTATACTTAGTTAAATCTGGCCATATATCAAATTTAGGCTCATAGTGTCTTCTCTGTAAGCCTTTCACATAATCATTTACTCTTCTTCATAGAGGCCTTAACTGTCTCATAAGATCTTTCTTGCTCCTTCTTTGATAGTAAGCACCAAGGAGGCCTAGATCTAGCAAGTCTCTCAGTAAATGGAAGAGAGTAATAGGAAGTTCTTTCTCCTAAGTAGTTTTCCCAATGGTTGCCATCCTTATCATACACACCTGTAAAAGGCTATAGATCTGGGGCAAGTCTTGGGGGTCCTCTAGATAATGGAGGGTCCCACCATTTTCCTCTGATAAGCCATTGCCACCTTCCATCTACCAACCTTTTAGAAATCTTATTTAGCTTTTGGTCTAAATATCCCTCTACATCTTTCTTATCTACAGGATATCTATATGGGTCTATTGTATATGCTTCACGATTAAAAGGAAGTCTCCAATAGCCATACACTCTTTCTGTTCTACCCGTGCTTACAGCTTCTTGTAAATGTCTTACAAACAATTCCTTCTGCTGAAGTGATGTCATGAAACCCCAATACTTTTATATTTACTTATGACTTGTCTACTAGCCTTTCAGGGTAGCACTTAACTCTGGTGAGTTAGTCATATTCTCAAGACACTTATCAGATGTTGGAGTGTTCAACACTTCCAAGAAATAGCCCTGAATAAGGGAACTTTGAGCATGAGTAAGTAGAACAAGCAGCAGGAGCAATAAAAGATTAATGGGTACTCCTATACAGCGAAGAAAAGAAAAACATGAACAGGAACACATCTTTCCCAGGGGCTTGCCAGCCTTTCCAGGAGGTAGACCTTTTTGAAGCCCCATTCTCTGAGGTAGACTTCTGTGAAATCCCATTCTCAGATCTGATAGCAGATATTCCATGCTAAGCAGACTCCACTGGAGTAGATGTGGAAGTTCAGCTCCTTAGTTGTCTGCCAGAAGTACCCTTGAATTAATTGTAGCAGGTTATTTCAGCACTGGAACATAGTCTAACAAAGACAGGCTAAGTGCAGGGAACTTGGCCACGGGAGGTGCACAAATGAAGTCTTCCTGTCACAACAGAGCTCTCAGCAGAGAGATAGCTTGAGGTACATAGAGGCCTATTTCTCCTGACCTTCAGAGCCCACCCACACTCCTCACTAATTGTTCTAGAAGGAGTTTTTTTATCACTCAGCTGTACAGGAGTGAGGCCTGTTCCAAAAATGAAGAAGACCTCTTCCAGCAGTCCCTGATATGGAGAAAACCTCAGGCTACAATTTGAACAGTGAGAGGAGCCCTGGAAGATGCACTGTCTTGAAAACTCTTTCTGTTCTACGAAATCATTCTATGCAAAGCAAATTTCCTAACTGGATACCTTTCATCATAGGAACTCTAGACCTTCACCAATAGAAAAACATGCATATGTACATGGGGAGACATGTTGTTACTGGCTTTTTTTTTTTTTTTGGCAGGTCCGTGGGTTTTACTATGTCCCTAGGCAATGTTCCTGAGCTCTTTTTGCTCAAGGGTAGCGCTCTTCCCTTGAGTCATAGCCCCATTCATGGGAATTTTTTATTCCTGTATTCCCTCAGAAATAAAAGTGTGGTGGAATTTCCTGTCCTGGCTGAATTCAAACTGGCATTCTCTACCTCTCAGACTCCTGAAGAGCTAGGATTACAGGTAGGATCCACTGACACTTGGCTTTCGTTTCTTCTCATTCTTTTCTTTCATCCTGACAATCTGAAATCTTCACAGTGTCATTCCAATGGTTTGCATTTGAAGTAAAATACCCAGGCCTGGAGTTGAAGTGCCTGGACTGCCACCTATAAATGGAGGGAGATCTTGAGAAAATCCTTCCTATCCATGGGAATGCCTAATGGAATGTTATAAAAGTAACAATTAAATTTGCAGTTAGTTCATTATTCTCTTATAGAAAGCCACACAAAAAATATTGGATAATGTCTTACATTCTATCACCATGGTATGATTCTCCCAATTAAAGAATACTGACTACTTTTACATTAACGCTTTAATAAGTATTCAACCATGATACTTCATTTCATTGAAAGGAGGCATAATTTAATAACTAATAATTCATAATGTACATAAATTTAAATTCTCTCATATACATAGCAACCTACACATCTATCTATCTATCTATCTATCTGTCATCTATCTATCTATCTATCTATCTATCTATCTATCTATCTATCTATCTATCTGTCATCTATCTATCTATCTATCTATCTATCTATCTATCTATCTATCTATCTATCTATCTATCTATCCGTCACTGGATTGCTTGATCACAGGTCCTCAGAATTGGCTGGCAGTTCGTTTGCCAAAGGCTTTTGTTTTACAACTGACCCATTCAAGATTTATGCATTGTGGGCTGTGACTTCAAATCCCAGCATGGCCAAAAGTTTATATGTGGAGGCAGAAGACATTTTTGACCCATTTTTTACCTTCTCTGTGAAAGTCCTGGGTCTCTGTATGATGTATAATCTATATGCAAATAAATCCATGTCATAAGATGTATTAAATGAAATAAATGTTATATATGTAATAATACTAAATAAAGTAAATAAAAAATAAATAAGGGTAATAAATGTCATATGGAGTAAACACATGTATGTAAATAGATCTCATGTATGAATATTATTTTTTTCACGCTGGGGCTTGAATTCAGGCCCTGAAAACTGGTCTGAAATTCTTATCTTCAACGATGGTGGGTTTCCCTTCCCCCACAGTGCCAGAGTTAATCAGACCCTAAGTTGAAATCCCAGGCCTGTCAGAAAAATGGTGCAAATTCCAAGCCAGGGTCTTAAATTTTTTTTGACCAGGAACATGCACTGTCTGGAAAGCACTATTTGTGCTATGACATCATTCTATTCAAAGCAAATTTGTTAGCTGGGTGCTATTCTTCATAATGACTATGGATGTTCACTGATAGAAATACATGCATATATACACAGACACAGTTACTGGCTCTTTTTTTTTAGTGCAGATCCTGAGGCTTGTACTATGAGCCTAGAAATTGTCCCTGAGCTCCATTTACACAAGGAAGCACTTTATTGTGCCTTAATCCATGATACTTCATTAAATGGAGTTATAATTTAATACCTAATGATTATTAGTAATATATTACACGTAATTTAATAATATATAGACATCTCACAATCTATAAATATATTTATATTTAAATGTACAGTGGAATATACATATACATCTCTCTCTTTCTCTCTCTCTCTGAATTTATATACACGTATTTGCAGCAATTTACACATATCTATCTATTTATATATTGGCCACTCCTGTGGCAAGAACTCAGGTCCTTGGAACCTGAATTTGTTTGAGGCTGCTGTGCTTAAACTGACCCCTTGATGAAATAGACATTCCAGGCCCTGAGTTCAAATCCCAGGAGTGCCGAAGTCAATAGGTGGAATAAGAAGCCAACGTTGACCAGATTTCCTTTCTGTTGAAATATGGTACCCTAGGTACAATAAGTAATATCTATGCAAATACATATATATGATATATATTATACATGTATATAAATATTATTTTTGCCAGTTGTAGGGCTGGAATTCACACACTGGTAAATGTTCTGGAATTTTTTTCTTCTAGGTTAACTTTCACTTCACCCAGAGCACAATAGTGTTACCCAGTCCCTGAGTTAAAATTCCAGGTATGGCAGAAAAAATAGCCCAAACTCCTAGCCAGGACCTTAACTTTTTTGGGGGGCAGGCACGGGGCTTGAATTCAGGTTGCCACAACTCTGCCTCAGCCTTGATTACCCTAGGTTGGGGTGCAGCTTTTTCACCCACAGATGATCCAGGGATCCTATGACCCGAGTTCAACTCCCAGCTCTGGAAAAAAAATAAACCAACCAAGATGGAAGATGAAAAACCAGGGAGTTTTAGACACAGTTTTACCTTTGTTTACTTTGCACTGTGACCATCCTGGCTCTCAATGACTCAGCTTGAAAATTGTACATGACCTTGCATGGCTGAAGGCTGGGGGGCTGTCAGTGAAGCCTGAGCCCAACCAAGACAATTAGGCCTTGTGTTTGATTCTGGGACTTCCACCTACTCATTCCTATCTATAGGAACAATAATAGAATCTTTGTAATGTACCAATTGAACTACTAATTAGCTAGTCATTGTAGTATAAGTTTGTAGGCAATAAATACAGGTCATTGATTAATTTAATTAATACTTTATTAAGTCTCCTACCGTGATTAACTAATGGAGGCATAATTTTAGACGAAATAATTCATAGTAATAGAATATATAAACATAAGATATATGTCATCTTCTTTATATAGGGTTATACACTAGAATGTACATAAATGTCTATCTGTCTCTTTTTATAACTTTATTTATAGATTTATGTGCATATGAATCTACACATCCATCTGTTTATATATTGGCCACTCCTAGGGCTTCATCTCAGGTCCTCAAATTTGCCCGAAAACTTCACTGTGTCAGACTGGTGGGCTAAAATTGACCCATTCAAAAACTTGATCCTGGTGGAAGAAGGCAATTGTCCCACTTGTTTTCCTTATCAGTGAAAGTCCTGGGTCTCAGGAATGATGTATAATACATAGGCAAATCTAATATATAATAAATAAATAAATAACAAAATAAAATGAATAACTACACTAACTGCAATATGCAGTAAACATGTGTATGTAAGTATAAATACGAATATTATTTTTGCGAGTGCTAGGAACAGGCCTGTCTTTCTTGCCTTCCATCACTGTGAGCTTTCCCTTTCCCAACAGTACTGCAGATTTACCCAGACCCTGAGTTCAAATCCCAGGCCCGGCAGAAAAAAATGGCGTGAATACAACACCAAGTAACCTAATAATTGTTTAAATATTTTTAATGTATATATGTACGTATGCATGTATATGCATGTACATATTTTTATTTTGTCAACCACAGGGCTTGAACTCAGGGCATGGCAACTCTGCTTCAGCTTTGATCACTCTAGGCTTGTTGCAGCCACTGGGCCCACAGCTGAACCTAGGTTCCTGGGCCTCAAAGGCTGACAGGAAAAATAAATAAATAAAACGACACAGAAAAAGACCCAGTAACTTGCAGATGGCTGCCAGTTTTACATTTGTTTTCTTTTCAAGGTGACCATCCTGGGTCTAAATGACAGAGCTGAAAAGTGTTGGTAACTTGGCATTGCTGAAGGCTATAGGGCTTCCAGAGAAGCCATGAGCCAACACGAAAACATAGGCCCAGTGTTCAAGCCGGGTTCTGACCCCTACCAATGGGGGGAGATCCTAAGTGTCTCATTCCTATTCATAGGAATACCGATGGAAAATTATGAATGTCAAGGTTGAATTACTTGTTCCTGAATGATAATAGCATAAAATTAGAGAGTGATTTTAGGAGGCCGGTGGATTTTAATGAATATTTTTTGACACATTAAAAGAATACTATTAATTACATGGACAAAATAGTTTCAGGACAGTGGTCGATATAATTAATAATTCATTAAAGATGAAAACAGTAATATTAATTACATGGAGGCATAATAAATACCCAAGAATTGGTAGGAATGTAGCCTGTATAACTAAATAATGTATAGACGTCTCTGGCACTCTATAAAGATCTATATTTATTTGTGTACTACCATATGCATGTTCATCTGTTCTTGTTTTGTCAACCCCTGGGGCTCAATCTCAGGTGCTGGGAACTGCTTGTCGGCTCAATATGCCTCAGGCTGGCGTGCTGACACTTACCCATTCATGAATTGGGCCTTGTAGGCTGTGAGTTCAGATGCCAGCACTCACAAAAATTGAATCATGCAGTAAGACACAGGGTGACACAGGTTTTCTTTTTCTGTGAAAGTCCTGGGTGTCAGGTGTGAAGTTTCATACATAGACAATTCTATATCCTATGTAATAAATGTAGTAAATATTCCATGTGTTATATCATTCAATAAAATAAATGGTAAATGAATAAAAAAATAAAATGAATAACTACACTAAGCACAATTTGGAGTCAATATACGGGGCTCAATCTCAGGGCCTGGGCACTGTCTGGCAGCTGAATTGGCTAGTGGTTGCTGTGCTGGCAGTCACCCATTCATGAACTGAGCCTTCATTGCCCTGAGTTTAGATCCCAGCACTCCCAAAAATGTAATCTTGGAATGAGAAGCCGAGCATGACACACTTTCCTTTTCTGTGAAAGTGCTCGGTGTTAGGTAGGATGTATAATTTGGATGCAAATCTATAAGCTATTTAATAGGATGTAATAAAGGTAAAAAAACATCATAGGACGAAGAATTGCCACTACAGTAAATGATAAACAGATTGAATTAGTAGTGAATTATTCTAGGATAAAATTAGATGCAATAAGTGTAGGATGTGCACTAAGTTTAATTAATATTTTATTAAGCATTAACAGAATAAAAATTACATGCAGTCCTAATTAAATAACTAATAATTAGGAGTAACACATGATGCATAATTTAATAATATATGGACATGTGTCTCATTCTATGAAATATCTAATTATATGTATGGATATATGTACATATATGATAAACAATTATAGGATATTGAGTAATTATTAATTAATGGTTTATTAATTGTTAACTGGGATACATCATTAAATGGAGACATAATTTAATATCTAAAAATTGGTAGCAATATTATGTATAATTTAATAATATGCAGAAATCTCTTTTTGTATATATAATATTTATATACAGCAATCTCTATTTATACCTCGATCATTCCTGAGGCTAGGTGATTGTGTGCTCTCATAGTAAGCATGGAGCCCTGGGTTTGATTCCTCAGTGCCACAAAACAGAAAACTCAGAAGTTCTGCTGTCTTTCAATCAAATAATTGCTAGCCTTGAGCACAAACGTTTAGGGACAGTGTCTAAACTCTTTCTCAAGCCCCAAGTCTGATGCCAAAAAAGGTAGGATATTCTAACTGTAATTATAGGACAGAACTTCAAATACCTCATTACAGAGCAAGCTAGGAGTCTGGTGCTGACAGCTGCCACCTAACCTGACTTAGCCACATGTAAACCGCTGCAACCCAGTTCCACATGTTACCCATGTCATCCTGGCTTATGCTTGTCATCCTAGCTGCTCGGGGGTTTAAAACCCTGTCCTGGCAGGAAGTATTAGAGACACCTTAAAATGTGGCTCCAAGTGGTATAGCGTTGAGTTCAAGACTCATGGCTAACACCCTCCCCAGAAAAACACCCCATTAAACCATTAGATATGAACTTGTTTGGTTTGCAAATTTTTCCTCAAAGAATGGTGATACTGATGAAAGCACCCTAATTCTAATGACAGCTTGTGGAATGGAGCTATGTGCTGAGACCTCTATAGGGTGCTACGTTCTGAGTCCTGCACAAGGTGCAATGTGCTGAGTCTTTCACAGGATGCAGTGTTCTGAGTCCTGCATTGGGTACTGGGTGCTGAGTCTTTCACAGGATGTTGTGTGCTGAGTGGGGCAAAGAGTGCCATGTGCTATATCCTTAACTGGGTTCATTCTTACATCTTGTCTATGTAAGAGCTCCACAACTTAGATGATTATACAGACAAGAATATTGAGGTTCAGATAGGTCCCCATATCAGGGACAAAATTATGTATTACTGAAGACTCGTGAGTTGTCTACAGCAGACAATGGTTTGTTTTGTTTTTTTCTTGGTCATGAACCTTGAACTCGGGGATGAGGCACTGACCCTTACCTCTTGGGCTCATGGCTAGCACTGCACCACGTGGAACCATGACCCTCTTGCAGCAGAGGCCATGGCCAAGGGGTCAGTACCTGAAGTCTGTCATCCTGCCTTCTCGGGAAGCTGAATTCTAAAGATCTGGGTTCCAAACTATCCCAGACACAAAAGGTACCATGAGACTATTATTTCCAATTCACTACTAAGAACCTGAAGGGGAAGCTAGGTGCTTGAGCTCATGTTGGTTATCCTACCTACTCAGGAGGATGAGATGTGAGGATCATGGTTCAAAGCTAGCCTAGGCAGGAAATTCCTTGAGAAACTTAGCTCCAATGAACCACCAGAAAACCGGAAGTAGCTCTGTGGCTCAAGTGGTAGAGCACAAGACTTGAGCTGAAGAGGTCAGTGACAGCACACATACCAAGACTTCAACTCCTTCAATCGACAACAATCACAATAAAAAAAAGACATAAATAAACTAACAACGCTGAAGTAGAGGGCTGGGAATGTGCATTAGTGGTAGAATGCTTTGCATATATGAAATCGTGGGCTTCATTTCTTAGGACCACGTCACTAGGGCAAAGCCTGTAGTGGCTCTGTGGCTCAAGTGGGAGAGGGATATCATTCTACAAGAGAAAATAGGTACAGTGCTCAGGTCCTGAGTTCAAGCTTCAAGACTCATGTATATGTGTGCATGCACACACACACGCGCGTGCACACACACCATGGTGCACGCACACACACACACACACACATATACACTCACAGACCAGAAGTGATGTTGTTACACAAAATGGTAAAGCACTGTGCTTCTGCACTGAGCTCATGGTCAGCACCCAGGCCCTGTGTTTAAACCCAAAACCTAGGCACCCAGGGCCCAACTAGGAGAAGTCAAATGTTTCAGGACCTGATGAGCTTCACCAGTCCTAGATGACAAGAAGCTTTGTGATATCCAACATGTGCTTGGATTTCCCAAGCTTCCGGAAACATAGGAGAGGCATCATAGGCCCAACATTGCCTGCAATGTATCGTTTAATTATGTGCCCTAGTTGTCTGCCTGAAGGACTCCTGAATTATATTGAGCACTGTAACTGAACACCAGAATATAGTCTCACAAAGGCAGGATAAGTGCACAGAACTTTGCCTGCCATGGGAGGTGTCACAAATGAAGGTCTCCTGTTAAAACAGAGCACTGTGGTGAGAGATATCTAAGGGTACAAAAAGGCCGTTTTCTCCTGACTTTCAGAGCCCACCCATACTCATCCTCACTAACTGGACCACATGGAGTTGTTTGTTACCCAGCTGTACAGGAGTGAAGGCTTTTGTGTGCCTATCCAGACAATGAGAAAGACTTCTTCCAGCAGGCCTCTGATGCAGAGAAACCCTCAGTTTACACTGTGAACAGTGAGGGGAGTCCCGGAACATGCACTATCTTGAAAGATGTCTCTCTGTTATGAACTCATTGTACTGGATACAAATTTCCTAGGTTGGTGCCATTCATCATAGCTACTCCAGAATTTCACCTATAAGGGTACAGGCTCTTTTTGAGGGGGAAGGTCCTGGGGTGGATATATGAGCTTATGCACGGTCCCTGAGCTCCTTTTGCTCCAGGATACTGCATTAAGCTTGAGTCACAGCCCCACTTTCTGTGATCTCTTAGAAATAACTGTGTCATGGACTTTCCTACACAGGCTGGATTCAAACTAAGTTTCTCTACATCTCAGTCTCCTGAGGATCTGGGATTACAGACAGCAGCCACTGGCACCTTATTTCTTCTCTTCTTCATTTTTTAATCTGGAAAGTCTGACTTCTTAACAGGATCATTCCCAAGGTTTAAATTTATAAGTAAACTACCCAATGTTCTTTATAGCTGCTTTCCCTGAGAAGGATTTTCTCTCCTCACCTTCCCCTCTGGTCACAGGCTTGAGGCCAAAAGTGAGAAATGAGTGTCACAGGATTTGGGAGCAAATATCCACAGTACATGCCAGTTCTGTCACTTAGCCTTGAGCTGCTGTGCATTTACTGTCTCAGGATATGAGGACCGAAAGCTGGAACGATCCTCACACAGTCTGCATTGATCCTTTTGCCTATAAAATGATCTAATAATTATGAGTGTTTTGTGTTCTCCAATGTTAAGTGTCTAGAACACACTAGTAGCATCTTCATGTGAAGAGTTAAAGTTTTGAGGCAGTGACCGCTTGTTGCTTGTTTCTAGCAGAGCAACACGTTGTGGTAATCTGAACACCTGGTTGGTTTTGTGCCTTTATAAACCCTGCAAATCTTTAGCTCAGGGTTCTCCTCCTAGGCTCTGCTGTGTTGGAGTGTAGGATGATACCCGAGCTGCAGCCCATTTAAATAAAACCTTAAAACAGCTGTAAAGTCTGACTCTAGATGGTCTTCTTGGTGGGGATCCTTCGACCTGGGTATAACATATTAGTGGGGGCTCATCCGGGATCCCTCCAAAGACCCCCAAGATCTCAGACTCCAAAAGTAAAACAGAGCTGTCTTTGTTAATTTGTCTTGTCCTGTCATTTGTCTGTTTTACTTTCATTTTCCTTTGTGAGGATGGCCACTCCGATTTGTAAAGGCTTGTTGAAGCAAACGCGCTTGCACCACAACCATGGAGGAACTGGGAGATGTCCAAGATCCTCTTGTGGGGCAGGGGTCCTTGGAACCCCGCTGTGTGGGGGCGGGGGGGGGGGGGTGTGTGGCAGTCCTGAGAACACTGCCATGAGAATTGCGGGGCGGGGGGTCGGTTCAGTGTTGGGGCAGAACTGACCAAGAGGGCCTCCTAACAGAGGCCCAAGTCCCCCACTGTGGCTCTGCTCATTCTGCTGTGGGGTGTGGTTGTGGAACCCCACCGTGGCTGTAGTCATTGGACCAATTTCGGAGATCTCCACCTTGTAAGCTTTTTTTTTTAACTGTCAGTCCTGGGTGTGTTTTGTTTGTACTGTTTATTGTTTTTTGGACTGTACGTCTGATCGGACTGGAAACCATAGGCACCACTCCATCTAGTCCCCTAGACTTACAAAAAGAAACTGAGACAGAGGGAAAGAAAAAGTACCCCCCGATTTTTCAGGGAGTTAAGTTGGAAGAAGAAATGTTTCCTCCCCCATACTCTCTTTCCAGGTTCCTTTTGCAGAACCTGAGAATGATCAAGAGGAGGAGGGAGCTATAGAACACTTGGCACCAGCCCTTAAATTTTCTGAGGGGCCAGTCACTCGACGATGCCATGGGATCAACCCCCTTTCTAATGCAGCTGTTTTTCCCTTACGCACCATAGTTCCTGTGGATGCAGATGGTCAACAGCAACTCCAATATTGGCCATTTTCTACCAGTGATCTATACAATTGGCATACCCAAAATGCCCCCTTTTCTGAGAAACCCCAGGATTTATTTCGTTTGCTTGAAATTATTCTCTTTACCCATCAGCACACTTGGGATGATTTTAGTCAGCTTTTACAGGTCCTTTTTACCAACGAAGAGAGAGACTGTAACCAAGAGGCAGCCCAGAAACATATCCCTGTCCCCACAGGAGCACCTATCATGGATCCTGCCCTGATCACTGCCTATTTTCCTGAGATCTGACCAACATGGAACTGCAATACAGTTGAAAATAGGAAGCAACTCCTCGTCTATCACCAGGCTCTGTTGACAGGTCTCAAGGCGGCAGAATACCAACCTTCTAATATGGCCAAAGTTTATGATGTTAGACAGGGAGGAAGTGAAAATCCGGCAGCATATCTTGAGCAGCTCATGGAAGCTTCTAGTCAATATAGCCAAATGATCTTGAGACCCAAGAGTTGGCTCAGATGATTATGTTTGCCTATATAAATCAAGCTGCTCAGACATAAAGCAAAAGTTGCAGGCTCTAGACAGACTTGTTGAAAAGTCTATTAGGGATCTAGTAGCTGTGGCAGAAAAGGTTTACAATAAGAGAGAGACAGAGTAGCAAAGACCGGAAAGGAAGGACAGAGAACGTGAAATTGAGTGTGAAAAGATTGACCTGGCCAAAGAAAAGAGGCCAGACTTGTTGGACTTGCCACTATGGCATGCCGAGCATATCTGGTTCACAGATGGCAGCAGTTTCATTTGAGATGGAAAAAGGTACGCTGGTGCAGCAGTCACCACAGACACTGAGATAGTGTGGGCAATAGCACTCCCCCATGGGACGTCTGCACAAAGAGTAGAACTAGTGGCACTAACAAAAGCCCTATAGAAGGGAAAAGGGAAGCCACTAAACATTTACACTGACCCTCAGTATGCTTTTGCCACTGTGCATTTCCATGGAGCCATTTACCAAGACATGGTTTTGTTGACAGCTGAGGAAAGGCTATTAAAAACAAACAAGAAATTTTAAGCCTTATTCGGGCCTCATGGGAACCAGCAAATATTGCCATTATGCACTGTACTGGTCATCAAATGGTAACTGTTTCAAAGGAAATAACTTGGCTGTTCAGGCAGCTAAGGAGGTGGACCTCCAGCCCAGAGCGGAAGTAGACCCAGGGCCACAAGCTTTCCCTCCTGAGCCTCAGAACTCCTAAGAAGACTTGGAGTGGATAAAGAAAATTTCCATGTCCTATAAACCCCCAAACAGAGAAAGAAATAAAGACTGGTGGAAAACTGGTGAGGGGAAACTTATCTTGCCACAAAGATTGGGCAAGAGGATTCTTATGAGAATCCATCGGGTCTCTCACATGGGAATCCGAAGAATGCAGGACTTGCTCCTACACTCAGAAGTAAAAATTAGGCAAAGAAATCAACTCATTGAGGACATTATTAAAAAATTTAAAGCCTGTCAGCTCACCAATGCCCCTAATCAACTGGTTACCAAAGGAGCTCCCTCCATGGAGATAGGCCAGGTGTGTATTGGGAAGTAGACTTCACAGAAATTAAAACTGGAAAATTTGGATATAAATATTTGCTAGTTTTTGTAGACACCTTTTCAGGGGAGGTTAAAGCCTACCCAACAAAGCATGAGACTGGGAACGTCATATGTAAGAACATCCTGGAAGAAATCCTACCCAGGTATGGTTTCCCATCCACCATTGGGTATGACAATGGACCGGCCTTTGTCTCAAAAGTAAGTCAGGGAATAGCCACGGCACTGGGGACGGATTGGAAATTGCACTGTGCTTATAGACCCCAGAGTTCAGGGCAGTTAGAAAGAATGAATTAAAATCTAAAAGAGACCTTAACTAAATTGGCCTTGGAGACTGCCCCAGACTGGGTATCGCTGCTTCCTTTTGCCCTATTTAGAATAAGAAATTCACACTATCATCTTGGCTTTACTCCTTTTGAAATAATGTATGGACACCTTCCACCCATTATCCCCAACCTTCAGACTGAATTGCTTGCTGATTTGTATGATATTGAATTTCTGTGTAAGCTTGACTATTTACAGCTGGTGCATAAGACGATGTGGCCCCAGCTTAGAGCATTATATGATTCTGCTTCTATTACTACCCCCCATTTGTTTAAACCAGAAGACTGGGTGTTTTTTCGAGGGCACAACCTGAGATCTCTGCAACCACTGTGGAAGGGACCTTACATGGTGCTACTGGCTACACCTACTGCCCTTAAGGTGGATGGTATTTCTGCTTGGATCCACAGCTCCCACGCCAGAATGGCTGACCCCTTTGCCCTGGACAACCACAGAGAACATGGCAAGTCTCCAAGCATCCTACCCAACCACTCTGCATACACCTCAAAAAATAAAAATGAACTGATTGTTATTGGTATTGTTGTTTAATAGCATAGCTAAGGTCAGTTAGGGACCATACCCGTTCATGATCAAGAGCTGTTGGAGTTTAGTTTGAGACTGGAGCCACAAGATTGTGTCTCAGGACCATAAGTCAAGGGGGAGGGGGAATGAAGGGTTAAAGTTTTGCGGCACTGAACACTTGTTGCTTATTTCTAGCAGAGCAACACATGGTGGCAATCCAAACACCTGGTTGGTTGTGTGCCTTTATAAACCCTGCAAATCTTTCCCTTGGTGCTCTCCTCCTAGGTGCTGCTGTGTCAGAGTGTAGGACAAGGCCCCAGCTGCAGCCCGTTTAAATAAAACCATAAAACAGCTGTAAAGTCTGACTCTCGGTGGTCTTTTTGGTGGGGGTCCTGCGACTGGGGTATAACAATGTTTCCATTTTTCTCTAGTACTCCTTGAGATTTAGACTACGGGTTTGTGTGGAGGGGCTCCTCTGTGAATCCCTGAGGAAACAATTTGAAGCCTCCTCAGGAGAATGCCATTCAAGCAAGCCGAGCAGGAGAGGCTCTGAGACTATTTTCTCCAATAAACCACCAGAGACCCAGAAGTGGAGCATTGGCCCACAGTGTAGAGCTCCAGCTTTGAGAGCGAAAACTGAGCAGGAGATACAATCCAGACCAGGCAGGAAAGCCTGGGAATTGCTTAGGTCCAAGTAACTACCAGCTGGCGGGAAGTGGAGCTGTGGTGGTGGTAGAGCCTCAGCCTTGAGCAAAGCAACTTAGGAACACATTGGGCCCTGGGTTTAAGCCTTGGCATGGCCACAAAAAAAGTTCAAAAAGAGAAGGCCAAGTTTATGTATCAGTGCCCTACCTACTTATGTGTGTATGTGTATTAACTCTCATAGTGCAAACTCTGCTTTTATTTACTGGTGTATTTTTCAGATATGCTAGTTGTGCACACTGCATCATTCTCTTCATTTCAGGCCCATTGCTTTTCTCTTCCAGGGTTCTAGGCCTGTGTCTTTATATGATGCACACTGAAGCTCTCATCAGCCTTTATTTACATTTTATTATGAGGGCAATGCAGGAACAATCACAAATCAGGCAGGGGAAGAGAAGATCAGGTTTCTTAGATGTAACTGGTATTCAGAAAATTAAATTTGAATGCATAAAATGGTAGCATACTTATGTAAAAACTACCAATAAGAAAAAAATGAAGGGGCTAAGAGTATGGATTAATGAGAGAGTGCTTGCCTATCATGCAAGAAGTCCTGAGTTCGGTTCCTCAGGCACCCGTACACAGACAAAGCCAGAATATGTTCTGTGGCTCACGTAGCAGAATGCTAGAGACAGTGCCCAGGCCTTGAGTTCAACCCAACAACTGACAGAGAGATAGCTACCTGGGTAGGAAGGTAGGTAGAGATAGAGAGAGAGAGAGAGAGAGAGAGAGAGAGAGAGAGAGAGAGAGAGGAGAGAGAGAGAGAGAGAGAGAGAGAAAGAAAGAAAGAAAGAAAGAAAGAAAGAAAGAAAGAAAGAAAGAAAGAAAGAAAGAAAGAAAGAAAGAAAGAAAGAAAGAAAGAAAGGAAGGAAGGATGGAAGGAAGGAAGGAAGGAAGGAAGGAGGAAGGAAGGAAGGAAGGAAGGAAGGAAGAAAGAAAGAAAGAGATAAAGAAAGAAAGAAAGAAAGAAAGGAAGGATGGAAGGAAGGAAGGAAGGAAGGAAGGAGGAAGGAAGGAAGGAAGGAAGGAAGGAAGAAAGAAAGAGATAAAGAAAGAAAGAAAGAAAGAGATAAAGAAAGAAAGAAAGAAAGAAAGAAAGAAAGAAAGAAAGAAAGAAAGAAAGAAAGAAAGAAAGAAAGAAAGAAAGAAAGAAAGAAAGAAAGAAAGAAAGAAAGAAGGAAGGAAAGAAGGAAGGAGGGAAGAAAGGAAGAAAGAAAGAAAGGAAGGAAGGAAGAAAGAAAGAGAGGAAGGAAGGAAGGAAGGAAGAAAGTTGATAGATGAATCTGTTTTTGACGTCAGAAGGGAAGAAGGGAACACTTCCCAGTCATGAGGCTTTCGGCAGTGTGCCAGCACACCAGCATCGCCTTCACACAAATGCAGAGCAGGACGACTGTCTCTGTCCCACTTCTCAGGCATCCAAGAGCCCCAGAGTCAAGAGAGCAGAGCCAGGTTCTAACTCAGATGCTTGGAGACAGAAGAGGAATGGCCATGCCCCTCCTTGGACTGGGGATTTGCATTAATAATGTGGAGAATGAAGTAAGGAGAATGGACTGGCAGAGATAGAAGGGCCTTCAAACCTGACAAATGGAGAGTCAAAAACCCACTCCCTAAGACCAGATAGCAGGGTTTTGCTACTCTGTTCTTACACACTCCCCCACTAAACTGGCTCTCTATTGGTAACCTAAAGATAGCCTGAGGCTCCCTTCACCTGAGGGAGGAAGGTTAGTCATCATTTGAAAAAACTGAGAAAAGCCTGACCCTGGTATAACTAACAAATGTTTCAGGTTTCCCCCATTGCTGGCTGTGCCTGGAATGAATGAAGTGATTTTGCAGCTCACTTCCCTGTTGAGTGTGTACATTCTGCCTCCTAATCCTGCAGGCCTAGTTCTCTGCACCTAGCCTGGCTTTTGAAACTGTTTTCTGTCCTTAAAAAGCAGTGTTACACTGGAGTTCTTCCTGCTAACAGAGCTAGGGCTTGGATCCTGAGAACTTCATTTGAACCCAGGATGGGTCTATAATATTTCTTTCCTTCTTCTGTAGCTCAAGAACACCAAGAACACTTAGAGTGCAAGTGACTTCTAATCACTAAGGGAAACACAGGAATTTCTTGAGCATCTGACGTTTCAGAACAGGAAGTCAGAATGTCCTAGACTTCCCTGCCTTGGCTGGTTTCACCCTGTGATAGAGACCTCAGCCTCCTGAGTTAGGGTGATGAGCTATTGGTTCATTGCTAGGGTCTGAACTGTAATGACATTGACAATAAAATTCAACTGCTTATCACAAAGGGCAAAAGGTGGCAAGTTCCTCAAGAACCAGAAATTCACCTTTCACCTCATCCAAGGGACTGGAAGCTCAAGAGGATCTTTGCACTCACTCCCCAAGGAATTCACAGGACCTGAGACAAAAATAGGACAGCGAAAGAAAAGGGAAAAGGGGCAGGGAGTTCCAGAGGTCCCTGTGAAAATGGCAAAACGTGAAAGAGACTGACCTGAGTAAATACAGCAGGATCAGCAGGGGAGGTGAGGGAGGGGAGCAGAAGTGATAGGTGAACCGGTCCTATAGAAAGCCTCACACTCTGGGGATACCGGTATTTGCAAAGAGGGTACTACCCAGAAAAATAACTCTGGACCAGGTGAGACAACAGGAGAGGGCATCGGAAAGGCGGACAAACTGTAAAGTATGGAAAACAGAAATAAGAGTCCCATAATGGGCACTAAGGGCCCTGGGTTCTAATTCTGACTCTGCCGAGTGGGCAAATCCCTGTCCTCGGAGCCTCAATTTACCCCATCTGGGGGAGGGGTTGGAATATAGAGGTGTACAGGTGGAGGGATCCCCCAAAGTGTCCCAGAGCTCTGTCCCCTGAGGGCAGAATGCCACATACCTTCCTTCTCTACTTCTTTCTGATAGGATGTGGTATTTCTTGCAGCCCAAACAGTGATAATAATTGTTTTGCCTCTTTGAAACTCACTCATGTCTCACGTATCTGTACATGTATATGGACTAAATTGGCATTTTTCTTCATGTGCATGTGTGTGCATGCTCAGATCGTGGCTCTTGAACTCAGGCCTTGGGTGCTCTCCTTTAGTTGTTTTTCACTCATGGCTGTTACTCTACCACCTAATCCACAGCTCCACTTCTGGCTTTTTGGTGTAGAGATAAGAGTCTTACAGACTTTCCTGGGTGGGCTGGATTAGAACCAGGATTCTTAGATCTCAGCCTCCTGAGTAACTAGGATTACAGGTGTGAGTTTCCAGCTCCTGGCTTGGATTAACATTTTCCTGCTCAATCACATCACTCTACCTCTCTCATCTCCTGGCAAATCTATGCATGCTTGAATTGCTTTGTATATCGGGACATTTAAGATTTGCTTAGGGGATATTTGTGGTCACATGGGAAGTGGGTAATGTTCATATCAGGGTCAGAATTGACTGTTGGCTGCCCTCACAGGAAGAGGCTGACTTTTTGAGGTTGATGGGTTTTCCTTTCTCCTCAGTGTCAGGCTGCTGCCTGGCCATTCTGGTATCTTGAGCACAGACAGTTCTTTGCCACAAGGTGGATCAATTGGAGCTTAACAATTACTCTAGTTAATTGTTGCAAACCATCCAAGAGGAGTTGGCTTGATCTTTATGGTACATCTTAACTCTTCAGAAACTGAGGAAAGTTAGCAATGGCCTTTCCTAAACCCTGAGTTCAAACCCTGATAGCCAGCCTAGCCTTTTCCCCCTTAAATTCTGTGTCTTGTATGTTTTTCTTTCTTGAAATCTCCTTCATTTCCTATCCTGTACCAGTATAAGGGTGAAGAGGCCAGGGCTGTGTTTGGCTTTGTCATTAACTTGTTGTATATGTTTATCATCCACCAACTCCATCTCTTGGTTCAGTTGCCAGCATTCTGTGATGTGATTAGTGAGTGCACATAGGGCTACTGCTTTTTCCTGGGTTTTTGTCTTTGGCAGCCTCCCTAGGTTCAGGGATTCTATATTGGTAAAGCCCCAGGCAAAGGGGGGTGTGTCCTGCCCAAGTGCATGTCTCCTATGGAATAGCTGTGACCAGGTCTAAAAGAGCTCTTGACAGTCTGCCTTTGCCTAAAGAAAGTTGTCATATTTCAGTTAAGGCAGATGCCAAAGAAGTTCTGATTTTCATTTCCTATAGACCTAGATGTGTAGAGAGAAGGTCAAGGTTAACTGCCAGTTTGGCCTGAGCTTTCAAAGAAAGTTACTCACATGTACAAGAAGGTATTGATTGAATAAAGCAGCCTTTGGGGCAGAAAGAGTGGAGAGCAACAGCTGGATGGATGTTCCTTGGAACTCTGACCTGCAGTGTGTGGATAGCTCATGGGGCAGTTTTAATTCTTGTTTAATTTCTTTTTCTTTGGAATAGCATAAAGAGGAGGAGGAGGAAGTGGTGAATGGGATTGGTGTTTCAAGTCTTGTCAACTGGCTGTTCTTCCTTTACAGGAAATTTCTCCTTCCTGGGTGCAGCAGAAGAGCTCTTTTGCAATGATAGGCTTTTCTAGGTGCTATAGGATGCAGCATTCAGCTGCTGCCTTTCAGGAAGATCCTGCCAAATTTCCACACAGCCCTTTTGTGTTCTATTCTCTTTGCAGAGTCAGAGCCCTGGGCTTGGCCTTCCCAGTTACTTCCTTGTTTGAATGGCAGCTGGCCTTGAAGGAAGAGGCTGACTTTCTTCCAGTCCTCATTCCACACTATCCCTGAGCATGCATGTAACACATCAGGCTGCTGTCTGGGAAATCTGCTATCTGGAGCACTCTGTGCTGTTATAAAGGGTTGAACAGTTGGTTCTAAGCTCAGTCTGTCACTCTGGTAATTGTTGAGAACTTTCCCACAGTACCTCCTCATTGATCTTCCTGGCAGAAGTAACCACAGAGCCTCTGGAAGGAAGTCTTGACAGGACTTTTGTCCAAAAGAAAATTAGGTTCCTTGTGGATTTGAGAGAAGTTTATCTGAGGGCAACATACCCACTATTTGAACAGTCCTCTTAAATCTTTGATTCCTCCACTGAAGATTAAAAGAGCATTTAGCTGTCATCTGCTAGAATGTAAGTCACAGAACTGCCACCCAGTTCATCCTCAGTGTATCTCTGGAACTGGGCAAGACATCTGATTTATAAAGGACACATAATGCTTCTAGGGTTTCTGAATTCATGTGGTCAGACAGCTGGCTTCTCAGAAAGCTGCAAACCAAGTAGGAAAGCCAGCCATGTAAAGAAATACCTCGAGGTGAACTTGGTTAACTGGAAATATGTCCTGTACCAGTTAATTGCTCCTAATGATGTTTGAGCTATATGAGCCAGTTGTGTGCATCTCTTTTGTATTTTGCGTATACCTGACCTTCTGCATCTTGTACTTGGATCATAGTCAGAATGAGAAAGACTTGAATGAGACTTTTGCTTCTCCAACAATTACAATGGCATGGGGAAAGGATGTAGCCTGTTGTAGTTCCTGTGGCCAAGAAGTGCATCGTGGCCTCAGTAGATGAAGATGTCTTGACATAGTGTGTTTTTTAAGTACATAGCACATGGTGTAGCACTTGGAAAAATGGATTTTTGCTGAGCGAGTGTTAAAGTGGGAAGGAGGTGCTTGAGAAGTCACTAGTCCATTATGGAAACAGGCAGCAAAAGGAAAATCACTTACTCGAGTTTTCACAGGAGGAATGCAAACATGAATGCAGTGCCCTTCAAGTCATCTGTGTTCTGCTGCAAAGACTTTCCCTCATGAGTCAAATTTTCATGCCGCAGTTTTGGTAGCCAGTACTTAATTACACCATTTGGTGCTGGAACCTTCCCACCCAACACACACACACAGACACACACACTACCTTTTCTGTGTGTGTATGTGTCTGTATGTGTGAGTGTGTCTGTGTGTGTATGTGCCCACACGTGTGCCAGTCCTGGAGCTTGTACTCAGGGCTTGGGTGCTGTCCCTGAGCTGTTTTTGCTCAACGCCAGTGCTGTACCATATGAGCCACATCTCTGTTTCCCAGTGGGTTCCCTCCCACTTTTAGTACTTAATTGGACATCAGAGTTTCATGGTCTTGTTACGTGGACTGCCTTTGAACCATGCATGAGCATTAGATCTTAGCCTCCTGAGTAGCTAGTGATACCTGACTTTTTTACAGATCCATTTTTTAAAATTTTCTTTCCAGCCTTTTTACTTTATATTATTTTCGGTGGTAATGAGGTTTGAATTCAGTGCCATGCATTTGCTCACTTGCTTGCTTGGCCAGGCTCTACCACTTCATCCACACCTCCAGCTTGCAGATTTTCTCCCCCCACACCTCGCTCTTTCTCTCTGTTTTTTTTTTTTTTTTTTGGCCGGTCGTGGGACTTGAACTCTGGGCTTGGGTGCTGTCCCTCAGCTATTCAGCTTAAGGCAAGTGCTCTACCACTTGAGTCACAGCGCTACTTCTGGTTTTCTGGTGGTTTATTGGAGATAAGATTATCATGGACTTTACTGCCCAGGCTGGCTTTGAATGGCGATCCTCAGACCTCAGCCTCCTGAGTAGCTAGGATTACAGGCGTGAGCCACTGGCGCCCGGCTTCTGGTTATTAATTTATTGGGGGGTCTGGTCGTGAGGCCTGAACTCTGGGCCTGGGCACTGTCCCTCAGCTCTTCAGCTCAAGGCTAGCGCTCTACCACTTGAGCCACAGCGCCACTTCAGCTTTTTTCTTTTTTCTTATGTAGTCTGAGGAATTAAACCCAGGGACTCAGTCATGAAAGGCAAGCGCTCTACCACTGAGCCACCTTCCCAGCCCCTTTGGTTATTTTTATATGTATTTTATTGTACAAATATTGTATAGAGAGATTACAGGTACATGAGTAAGGTAATGAGTACATTTCCTATTGAGCATTATTGTTACCTCCTCCTATGTTTATCCCCTACCTTTCCTTCCCTCCCCACCTCCCTCAGCTCCCCCTCCACCTCCCTCAACTCCCCCTCCCAGCGAAGTTGTGTCTTCTACATCTCATTGTTACAGTGGGTCAACCTGTATCCTTATTTAAATATTATATTATTTCCTTTCCCTCCCCAAATTACAAAAATGTATTTATGAGATGCAGGGCACTGGAATCAAATACAGTGAAAACAGGAAGGAGAACAAAAAAAAACAACATAGTACATTATAAATACGTTATAAACAATAGCAAGAAAGGAAAAACCACTGTGTCCCTATCTTGGGGTTCCTTTTGCTTAACATCATCTTATATGGTCATATGTACATAGCTTTTGACCTTTCCTGCTTGTCCTAGACATATACTAGTTATTGTAAATAAGGGAAACCATAGGACTTATGTGTCTTTGGGCCTGGCTTACTTCACTTAATAAATTTTTTCCAAGTCTTTCCATTTCCTAACAAATGGGGTGATGTCATTCTTTCTGATGGAGGCATAGAATTCCATTCCCTCTCTCTCTTTCTGACCCCCCTCTATATATATCATATTTTCTTGATCCATTCATCTACTGAGGGGCATCTGTGTTGGTTCCATATTTTAGCTATGTAAATAATGCTGTGATAAATATAGTTGTGCTAGTTTGCTGGTTAATTTTTAAGATGAGGGTTCATGAATGTTTCTGCTCTTGATAGCCTTTTTTTTTTTTGTCAGTTGTGGGGCTTGAACTCTGGGCCTGAGCGCTGTCCCTCAGCTCTTCAGGTCAAGGCTAGCACTCTACCACTTGAGCTACAGTGCCACTTCCGGTTTTCTGGTGGTTTATTGCAGATAAGTTTCACGGACTTTCCTGCCTGGGCTGGTTTTGAACTGTGATCCTCAGATCTCAGCTTCCTGAGTAGCTAGGATTACAGGCGCGGGCCACTGGCACCCGGCTTCCTTGCTAGCCTTAAACTGTGTCCTCCTGCTCTCAGTCACCTGAGTTGCTAGAATTATAGGCACTTGGCTTATAATTTTTTTTTAATTTGATTATATTGAGGATTAAACTTGGGGCTTTGCCCTTGCTAAGTAGGAGCTTAGCACTTACTCCATGCCTCTAGCCTTATTTTGTATTGGTTATTTTCAAGGTAGGGTCTCATTTTATGCCTGCAATGTGATTCTGTTGCTTCCTTTTGTCACTGGGAAAGATAAACATATGCCATTGTGCTTCTCCCATAGGTGAGATATCAAGCATGCCCCACTGCTTCAAGTCGTTGGTTGATATGAAGCCTCTCAAACTTCTTGTTTTAGTTTTTTGACTAAGGCTGACTCTGATCCTTCACTCTTTACCTCCTCCATTGCTAGGATTACAGGCCTGAATCACCATGCCTGGATTTACTTTTAAAGTAAGGGAAAGTACAATAACCTGAAGCCAGAATAACCTGAAGGGCTTCAATAGGAAAGTAAAGAAAGTAAATCACACGTGCCATGTGGCACTGTCACTGCTATGCATGGAAAGTAGGGCCAGTTCACTATCAGGTGCAAGTAATAAATTGAGCCAGACAGGCTTAAATGATTAAGAAGACACACTAGCTCTAGTTGGCTTCAGGTATGGTATGATCTGGAGGTTTGTGGGACTGTCAGGGCGTGGGCTTTTTCTCTCTGAGTTCTCTTAGTTCTGCCTTTATCTTAGACTGAGCACTCTACTCTTCTCACACCTCCTCACCTTGGTGGTAAAATATGATAATGCTTTCTGACATTATATCCATATGTAGAACCTAGAGGAGAGAATCTGTCTCTGTGGCCTCTGTAGAAAAGATAAGAAATGTCTTTTCCTATTATCTTAGCATGATCTGTTTAAATCTTATTGGTCCACTTTGGATCTGATGTGTTTATTATGATAGGATTCATTCTCAATCACTAGTCAGGAAGATGGGCTGTGCTGGGTGACTTATCCTACCTTAGAACTAGGGATGGGATTGGGCCACCCCAGTCATATTGAAAGAGCATTTACACAGAGAGGTTTGCTACTCCTGGTTGTGGGAGTGGGAAAGATAGTTGAGAAGAGGCTTACAGATGTCCATGCCAGATCCCTGCCGATATCGAGGAGACTAGACTTGACCCTCAACAGGCCACCCGTTTGCCACTCTAGCCCTGTCCTTGTGGAGCACTGAACCTGCATCCTGTAGATCAGCACTCTCTGACACCCCTGGGCTGAGATGCTAATGGCAGGGGCCTCAGTTTCTCACTGGGGAGAGCTTGGGTGTTAGGTTTGCCAGCCTTATTCCCTCAAGATGAGTAGTTGAAAGCTGTCTTCATTGAGAATTATCTTGTCAGTTCTGTGGCTGCCTTCCTCTCTCTGCTCTGAGAGTTGCTCCTCTCTCATTTGCATGCAAAGTCAGCTCACTGAAAATCTCTTGAGCTGAAAAAGAGCTTCTGTCTCTTCAACTTCCAACATTCCCTCCCTCCCCCGTCCCCCGCCCTGGAGGAGGCAGAATGTTCATACTTTGAAAGCTAGAGGAAGCTAAACAATTCTGCTTGCTGTGGGTGGGTGGGTGTGTATTTATGAATGTGTAGCTGTTTCTCCATGTGGCTCTCTTTCTCACTCTTTGATCTTTCCATGCTTCCTGTTTGCTGCCCTCTGCTGAATAGAGATAGGAAAAGGAAGGGCCAAACAAAAAGCAGCCCCAGTTTTTCTTCTTTTTCTTGGGTTTTTGAGAAGTTGAAGCTGTGAATGCAGAATTTTCCTCAGCTTTCATAGATGATGGAAGACACAACATAAAATACTACTAGGAAGAATCGTAATGAGGAGGATATATAATATATAAGTCTATTCATTTAGCTGCCATTCGTTTAGCCCATCAGTTCTTTTTTTGTTTTGATTTTTGGTCAGTGGTAGAGCTTGAACTCTGGGCATGGGCGCTGTCCCTCAGCTCTTCAGCTCAAGTCTATTGCTCTACCAATTGACCCACAGCCCACTTTCAGTTTTCTGGTGGTTAATTGGAGATAAGAATATCACAGACTTTCCTGCCCATGCTGACTTTGAACCATGATCCTCAGATATGAGCCTCCTGAGTAGCTAGGATTACTGGCATGAGCCACTGGTGCCTGGCTTGTTTGGTTGCTGTGTTTGACTGATTTCAGGAGGCCAGACATTTAACCTCCCTGGACCATCTGTTTCCTGGCCTGTAAAGTAGAGCTTTACCTGTCTCCCATACTAGCAGAGTACAGCTAAAATTGGGCTTGTCAGAGCCAGAAGCTAGTGACTCATGCCTGTAATCCTACATACTCAGGAGGCTGAGATCTGAGGATCATGGTTCAAAATCTGGGAGACTCTTATCTCCAATGAATCACCAAAAACAGCCAGATGTGGAGCTGTGGCTTAAGTAATAGAGCACTATCCTCGATCACAAAAGCTTAGGGCCAGTGCCCAGGCAGGCCCTTGAGTTTAAGCCCGAGGACTATCATAGTAAGAAAGGATAGGGTGGGGCTTTTTCATTTTTTGACCCATACCTCTTCCCAACTGGCCTTCCTTGGGGCAGCTGTCAGGTGCTGTGGCAAGGGGGTGAGTCATCTTTTCATCTGGGGTGGGCTGTGGGAAGAGGGTCTTCTAGAGGCATCGTTGCATGGGTCTGGGTGCTCCTGCCTTTTTCTCCCTCCTCCATGCCGTCTCCTCCCTTTGCTCTCTGCTTTCCCCTGGCAATTGGCAAGACAGCTGACTGCTCCTGCCAACAAGGCCCTGCCAGGGAACAATGGTCCACATTAAGAAGGGCTGCCAGGTGCCATGCCAGAGGTATTAAAGGGACATTTGATGACTTTTCACCTGAATCATCAGGTTTAGTACTCTTTCCCTCTGCAGCAGGTAAAGGGCAGGATAGCCCAGGTATGGATCCCTTCCCCCTGGACTTGTGGGGTTCTCTTTGTGGTGTTACTGTGCTTCTTTTACCCCAATCCTACTTTCAACCCTCTCCTCTCTCTGTGTGTATTTGTGTCATTCCTCCCCCCTCATTCCCAGTTGATGTTAGGCTGTATGTGTGTGTGTGTGTGTGTGTGTGTGTGTGTGTGTGTGTGTGTGTGTGTGTGTGTGTGGTGGCTATAAGACACCATTTTGGAACCCATAATTTCTTCGCTCCGTGTCCTGTCCCTCCTTCTCCCTTCCAACCTCCTCCTGCTCCTCTCTGTGCCAGTCCTGGGACTTGAATTCAGGGCCTGGGCACTGTCCCTGAGTTTTCTTTTTGTTCAAGGCTAGTACTCTTCCACTTGAGCCACAGTATCACTTCTGAATATTTCTGTTTATATGGTACGGAAGAATCAAACCCAGGGCTTCATGTATGCTAGGCAAGCACTCTACCACTAAGCCACATTCCCAACCCTGTCCTATCTCTCTTAATCTCTATCTCTCTTAACTTTTTTCCCTGTCAGATGGACAGCCATCTTTGACTTGAATACACCCCAGTGTTGGGGATCTCACTCAGTAAATCTCAGCAAGGCTTAGGTAATCTGCTGTGGCCCATAGTGATTTAGAGGTTTTCATCATTTTTGTCTCCTTTATCTTTCCTGGCAGGTAGAATTCATCTCTGTCTTTTGGAAATGCTTATAGAATATAATTTGTACAAGCATAGTGGCATGGATGTTATGGTGTGCTTGTCATTTTCCTAAGGCCTTCCCAGGAGTGAAGTAATGTTGAAGGAGTCTTCTCAGCAGGACAGCTTCTTTGGTGAGCCTTTGGCTGGGAGAGAGGATCCCCAAGATTTACCCTCTGAACCTTACACTTCTTTTGTCTCTGGAAGCTCTAGTTCCAAATTTAAACAGTATGTTGTCTGTGATCATTTAGTCCAGAGCCTAATTTAGGTTTTGTGTATAATACAGTCTCCAGTATAGCCACTCGCTTCTGCCACTGTAGTATGTATTGCTGCACATAGTACATTCATCCCCTGAATATGCTGTGTTTCAATAAAGCTTTATTTGCGAACTCCTCTTCTGATTTCTTCCTGGTAGAAGTCCTGCATTGTGAGGTGGGGTCATCCTGAAGTGTTTGACTCTGGGTAGAGTCATGAATTGGCAGAGCCTCTGTGTCCTTATCTGTATTTTGTGTGAGGTGGGAGAGTGAGTTCAGCCCTGGGATCTTAGTTAAGATCTGAGTTCCCAACTGAGTTTGGCCAAAACCTTGATTCTGACTCCACCCATTTCTCTCCTCCTACCCTGTCTAGCTTTCCTGGATTCCAGCTCAAGGCTCCCAGCTTTTCTCCCCACCTCTGCTGGAATCTCAGTCCATTCTTAATACCCAGCCAGAGAATGCATTTATGAGTAAAATCAGAGGCTCCTTTCTCTTTTCTAAAATTCATTAGTGCCTTGAAGCTACTGCTCAAGTCCAAGCTCCTGCCTTGTCTGGCTCCTGTGTATCCCTCCAGCCTCATTTTTTGTGTGTTGGTTGTGTTCACTATCGCACTCCAGCCTGTTGGCTGTCTTACACAGGAGGCTCACTTCCTCCCTTAGGTCTTTACTCATAGAATGAATTAATGCTCTTCCTAACAACTTTGACTTGATTCTTTTCACCTTTGAGGTCTCAGCTCTAGTGTCATCTCAGACAGCCTTTTTTGTTGTTATTGTTTTTTTTGTGTGCTCATCCTGGGTCCTGAACTCAGAGCCTGGGTGCTGACCCTGAACATTTTTGCTCAAGGCTGTTATTCTTCCACTTGAGCTACAGATCCCTTGCTGGCTTTCTTGGTGGTTAATTGAAGATAAGAGTCTCATGGACGTTTCCTACGAGGGTTGGCATCGAATCGTGGTCCCTTATATAGCAGCCTCCAGAGTAACTTGGATTACAGAAATGAACCATAGACATCTGGTTTGATAAGCATCTGTTAGAGCTGATATTTGGAAATTCCCTTATCACTCTGCAACATACCTGTGAATGATACACTGACTAGAATCACCTTCCTTTTTGGTTTACATGTTTGGTTTTCTGCTTCAGTAGGTCTTAAGCACTGTAAGATTCAGGACCTCATCTGTCTTATGTACTGCTTCTTCCATAGTAAAGACAAGCATATAGTAGCACTCAATATCTTGACTGACTGCTGTGTTCCTGCTGAGATTCAATGTGTTTGTGTGTGTGTGTGTGTGTGTGTGTGTGTGTGTGTGTGTGTGTGTGTGTGTGTTTCTTAATATTGGGGGTTGAACTCAGGGCTTAGGCACTGTCCCTAAGCAGTTCTTTCTTTTATTTATTGTAAGTCTTGGAGCTGGAACTCTGGGCCTGAGCACTGTCCCTCAGCTCTTCAGCTCAAGGTAAGTGCTCTACCACTTGAGCCACAGAACCACTTCCAGTTTTCTGGTGATTAATTGAAGATGAGAGTATTGCGGAATTTCCTTCCCATGCTGGCTTTGAACTGTGATCCTCAAATCTCACCCTCCTGAGTAGCTAGGATTACAGGCATGAGCCACTGGCTCCCATCTGACTTTAGCATTTTTTGCTCAAGGCTGAGAATCTGCCATTTGAGCTATACTCTACTTTTGGCTTTAAGTTGTTTAATTGGAGGTAAGAGTTTGATGGCTTTGTCTTCCCTATCTGGTTTCGAATCTCAATCCTCAGATCTCAGCATCTTGACTAACTAGGGCTATAGAGTTGAGCCATGGATGCCTGGCCATCCAGGACTCTTGTCTGCTGCTGTTCCCTGATATGTCATTTGGAAGTTATTCTGCTCTTGGTTCTAGGTGACACTACACATTTTCCCTCAAGAGGCTGCATTCTTGTGCTCTCATCTCCTCTGGTGAGATCAGAGGCCTCAGAAGGATGAGCTTTCTGGAGGAGCAGTTCTTAGCCTGAACTTTGATTGGAGATTTCCTCTTAAAATTGTCCATTAGCATCAATCTGTCCATCCCTTTGGCCTACATGGCTTTGTGGGTGGTGTCTCCGAGTGAGGATCTGTCTAGTTCTCTCCCTTCAGATGTCTTTTAAAACCAGTTTTTATTACTAAAATAAAGATGATGTATAGAGGGCTACAGTTACATAATTCAGATGGTATTTTAAAGCACAAAAGAGTCTCTTTGGGGTTAGATTTTGTTCTGGAAATATGGAGCTCTGTTTACTGTGTTGGGGGGAAGGTGTTTGCTACAGCCGGTGTGAATGTCCTGTGGGTCCAGAGATAGGTCTTAAGCAGAAAGGCTGCAGTCCAGTGACTCCGTCTTTTCTTAGGCCCACAGCTCCCACGAAGGGATAAAAGGATTCACAGATGGAATTGTTTCTTCAAATAAGATCTGTGAAGCTAGGCATCAGTGACTCACACCTGTAATCCTAGTTATTCAGGAGGCTGAGATCTGAGGATCATAGTTCAAATCCTACTCAAGCAGCAATGTCCAATTAGTGTCTAGTTAACCACCAAAAAGTCAGAAGCAGAGGTCTGGCTCAAGTGGTAGAGAACAAGCCTTAAGTGAAAAAGCTAAGGGACAGCTCCCAGCCCCAGAAGTGAAGCCTCAATACCAGCACAACACACACACACACACAAACACACACACACAGAGTAACAATAACAAACTTGTTTAAATTCTAAGCCTCATTCCTCATAATATGGCCTTAGTTGGAAATAGGGTTATTGTAGTTACATGGTTAAGGGGGTGTTCCTGCTGGAATAGAGTGGGGCCTTAATCCTACTTTGCTGGAAAGACTAGCCCTGCAAAGACAGAGGCAGAGATTGTTGTTATGCTACCTTCAGCCATAGCACACCAAGGGACCCAGAGGCAAGGATAACTGTCTTAATCTCTTCTAGATCCTTCTGTTCCTTTTTTAATTCTTAGAAAAGTTCCTCCCTTCCACAGAGGATTAATGAAGCCCACTGCCCATACATGTTCTTTAACTAAAGCCACTCTCCTGATTAATAGAGCTCCACCAGAAGCATTGAATACCTGTGCGTGAATACATGGCCCTTGTTCTTTGTTACTTGACTGCAATATCTCCCAGTTTGATCTGAGTTCCAGCTACATTGACACAAACAGTTTTGTTCTGGATCCAAACTAAATACTGTGTGGTAGGTAGAAAAAACTGCTCCCAGGGCTGGGAAGATGGCTTAGTGATAGAGTGCTTGCTTAGCACGCATGAAGCCCTGGGTTCCTCAGTACACATAAACACAAAAAGCCAGAAGTGGTGCTGTGACTCATGTGGTAGGGTGCTAGCCTTAATCAAAAGAAGCTCAGGGACAGCACCTAGGCCAAGTTCAAGTTCCTTCCCCTTTACCTCCCCTCCCCTTCTTTCCCTTCCACTGCTCTCCTCACCTTTCCTAACAAATTCTAGAATCTGGTGACTTATAGTACAGACACCTCATAGTTTCTATGGTTCCGGGATTTGCACCGTGCTGTATGAAGTGGTCTGGGTCATGTGAAAGTATAGTCATGATGTCTAGCTCTTCATCCTTCTGGGGTCTCAACTGAAGCTAAGTGGTCTGCTTACAATATTGTGTTGTAGCTTGATTTCCCTATAGCAAGTTATTCAGAAGGAGGAAGAGATCAAGCTGACAGCTCCATTCCTTCTTTGACCTAAATGTAGTCTGAACATGTCCATAATACTTGACACTCTCTTCTCTTAGTTAGAAATATACCTGAAATGCTGCCTCTGTGCAGAAAGAGCACCAGACTCCAGCTCTTCAGGGGAGGAGTGTGACAGAATTGGAGGCCATTTGAGAGCCTGTTGTGTGCTTGACATCATGAATGGTATAAGGGATCCAAGGTGCAGCCCCTGATCTACACTCTAGAAGTTTACATCTGCCAGAAAAGTTATGCTCTGCTCTATAACTGATGATGAGAAGGAGACAGACTTCTTAGAGAGTTCTGAGAAAGTGAAAATCAGAATGGATGGTAGCAGAGGGAGGCTCTAGGGAGGAGGTGGCTCCTGCCTTCATATATTTGCAGCTTTCCCCTCTTTTATTTTATTTATTTTTTGTCGGTTGTGCAGCTTGAACTCTGGACCTGGGCGCTGTCCCTATGCTCTTCAGGTCAAGGCAAACACTCTGCCACTTAAGCCACAGCACCACTTCCCATTTTCTAGTGGTTTATTGGAGATAAGGGCCAGCTGGCTTTGAACCATGATCCTCAGATCTCAGCCTTCTGACTAGCTAGAATTACAGGTGTGAACCACTGGCACCAGGCTTACCACTGCTTTTTGTTCATCCTTTGTCCCTCCATTTCTGTGCATTTGTTTTATTTTTATGCTGAAGAAAAATAGGAAGCTACTATCTATCCTACTTCATGAGGTTATTTGACTATTGTACCTAATTTGGTTATTGCAAATGAGTATTGTGGGCTTTAGACAGTGATCAAAGGCAAAAAAGATTGATTCATTGGTTGTTTGATGAATCTAGTCATTCATCCATTCATTCAGTACATTTATTGTTGTACCAGCTATGTAACCATCAAGATATGTGCTTTGCATTCTTGTAGAAGAGACATCTAGGTGGTAAACAAGCAAATTAATAAATATGACAGTGACAGTGGGTATTAGAATTATCGTTTTTTTTGTTGTTGTTTTGTGCCAGTACTGGGGTGTGACCACAGAGCCAGAACATTTTCCCTTAGTTGTTGTGTTTAAGGTTGATGCTCTACCATTTGAGCCCCATCTCATTTCTGGCTTTTGGTGGTTAATTGGGGGTAAGGTCTCACAGACTTCTCAGGTTGTTTCTTTTTTTTTTTCTTTTTGTAGGTCATGGGCGTTAAACTCTGGGCCTGAGCGCTGTCCCTCTGCTCTTCAGCTCAAGGCTAGCGCTCAGCCTCCTCAGATCTCAGCCTCCTGAGTAGCTAGGATTCCAGGTATGAACCACTGGCACCCAAAAATTAAGAATACTGTTAAGAAACTAACCAGACTGGTACTTCAGAGTAAGGTGAAAAGCACATAGGATGCAGATAAACCATTTTTCCTTCCAAAGGTTTAAGTCTGCTGAGATCAATGAACTGGAGACAAAGATACAAGCATCCTATTTTGTTGTTGGAGATGATCAATCCACAATCCAGTGAGATTTAAAATCAAAAAACACTTAACTTATGCTCTGCACCATGGAGTGGGGGAGTATAGGTAATTTAGAGGGATGATAAATGATTTTTAGGTAAAAGAACAGTATTTGCCCTTTGCCAGAGAACCACACAGACAGCCATGTACAGAGAATAAAGGAAGGTTTATTGCTGGGAGAGGGGCTGGCAAGACCTCTTCTCACAGGGGAGAAGTGAGAAGAATCACTAGGTATTGTCTGAGGTGACCTGTATAACCTCAGAGGTTTAAGAGGTGATACAAGTGGCTAGGAGGTGGAGACCTGGTGTGGACATGAGAGTCAGGGGCTTCATCATGGCAGACTAGGCTGCTGTCCAAATAGTAGGTAAGAGGCCCTGCATCTGCCCAGACCTGAAGGTCACACTGAGGGGCTCTTGTTGCCTTATATGGTGGTAGCTGCCCCAGAGAATGCCATCTCAAGTTTGTAAAGGGGAGTGGAGGCTGATTATTTACTGTCTTTTTAAATGGGCCTAGTGTTGCCTAGGAAGGGAGCATGCTAAGCTGTGGAGAGGGGAAGGAGTGTACTAAACTATGAGAAGGGAGTTCATTTCACTAACATAGGGAGTCTGGGACAAGGTTCCCCTGGTCTGTGGGGGAGGTGGTGACAGGCTCTGAGAAGATGAAGACAGAATTTTCCTAGCTTTCTTACCTGGTAGTTAAATCTCAAGGAGACCTTGGAGCTGCTGTAGAAGTATAGATAAAAGCTGGACACTGGTAGCTCATGCCTATAATCTTAGCTAATGTGGAGGCTGAGATCTGAGGATCACAGTGTGAAAGCAGCTCAGGCAGAAAAATCTGTGAGACTTTTCTCTCTAACTATTAAAAAGCCAGAAGGGGAGGTGTGGTGCAAGTGCTAGAACAGCAGACTTAAGGAAAAATGCCAAGTGAGAGCACAAAGCCCTAAGTCCAAGCCCCAGTACCAGTATTAATTTTTTAAAAAGATGTGAATAGACTCCTATCTTGAAATAAAACATGAAAAACAGTATTGGAAGTATGGTTCAAGTGGTAGAGTAACAATCTTTGGTAGAATACCAGCCTAGCAAGCACAGGCCCTTCACAGTTGAAACCCTAGTAGGTACTATCCAACCATTCTTTCAAACTTCTTTAGAATGCAGAATGGAGAATAATTGCAGAGTGTTTAATGTGGGGGAATCATTCATTACCCTCCTTTTATGTCAGCCCTGACCCCTTCCCTCCTTCACTTATTTCCTCCTTCCCTCCTTCCCTCTTTCCCTTCCCTTCCCTCCTTCCCTTTTTCCCTTCCCTTCCCTCCATACCATTCTTCCTCTCTGTCTCCTTTTTTGGTGGTACTAGCATTTGAAATCAGAGCCCACTACTTACTATTCAGTTGCTCTATTAATTGAACCATGCCCCAGCCCACTTATCTAGCCTTTCTGAGCCTCACTGCCCTTATTTGTAAAACGAGGACAATTATCTCTGAGTTCTATCATTTGGAGTATTTTCAGGAAAATTTTATAAGAATAGTTGAAGTAATAGATATGAAAACACCTAAATGAAAGGAGCATTATTGATGAGAAGGAGTACATCTTTTTTTTTAATACATTTTTATGTAAAAATACTGTACAGCGGGGTTATAGTTACATGAGTAAGGTAATGAGTACATTTCTTATCAAGCATTGCTGCTTCCTCCTTTGTTTGTCCACTACCATCCCTTCCTTCCCACCTCCACAACTACACTCCACACCCTCCACACCCTCATCCCCGCCTAAATTGTAAAATTCATTTTTCAACATAGTGCCTTTGTACATCTCATTGTTACAATGGGTCAACCTATATCCCTCTTTAAGCATTTTGTTTTTTCCCTTTCCCTCCCCAAATTAGAAAAGTGTATATACAAGTTGCAGGGCATCGACATCAAATACAATGAAAACAGGGATTATACCTTGGGGGAGGAGCATACAAAGAAACAAAAAAAAAATCACATGGTACATTATAAATACATTAGCAAGAAAGAAAAAAAACACTTGTGTCCCTATCTTGGGGTTCATTTCCCTTAACATCATCTTATCTGGTCATAGTACATAGCTTTTGACCTTTTCTGCTTGTCCCTGACATACACTAGTTATTGCAAATAAGGGAAACCATGGGACCTATGTTTCTTTGGGCCTGGTGAAAAGGAGCATATCTTGACTCCAGATTTATCCTTTCTGTCCTGGGATATTTTTTTTAACTTTTTTCGTCTTTGATAATTGGATGCTCTCAGATGAGATCTCCTGGTGTTAGGTTAAATCCATTTTGCCTTTCATGTGGGTGGGCAGGTGGGCGGCCTGTTCTAGGATTTGTCCTAGTTTAGCAGCAGTGGTGTTCCAAGGAAATGAATAAGAAATGAATTTAGGTTGCTCCTGCAAGAGTCTGTGTTACAAGAAGCTCAGCAAAAAGGAGATGGTGTCTGCTATCTCTATATTTGCTGGCTTCTTACAGACAGTGTGTGGCACCAAAGCTCTGGTGCTGGGTTATCCTGCAGGTCACTAGTGGCACTGAGAGCACATTGTAGTTCTTTTCTCATAGATTGGTTGGTATACTGGTACTGGGGCTTGAACTCAGGGCTTCCCACTTAGCTTTATGCACATTACTGGTGCTCTCCTACTGGAGCCACACTTCTACTTCCCAGAGATTTGTCTTTTTCAGAATGCCACCCCAGTCAGTCTTTGTACCCCAGCCCTTGTTTACCTCTGGCATTGTGTAGCAGTCATTCATCAATTTGTGACTGGTCAAGTGCCTCCCGCGTTTCTGAAAAGGACAATCAAGATGTCAGGGTGTTCCCCCATCTCTGCCCTCAGGGCTAGGCAGCAATGCTGGGCTGTTACAGTGGAGCAGAATGGCAAGACCTGATGGAAATACCCCCAGGACACACTGGGGAGAATACAATGGAAGCTCCTAGCTAGCTGGAGCTAAGCTGATTTAGGTTTGATTTCTGTCTTCAGAGCTGGAGAAAGCAAGTATAAACAAATATCTGGAGGAGCAGTAGTGCTTGGGGCATTGGTGAGAAAGAGGTTGCAGGCAGAGTAGCTCCTCTCACCCAGGCTTGCCCTATCTGGCCCTGCTGGCCAGCTCCTAGGTTTTGAGCAGTGAAGGTAGCACTTGATAAGGTGCAGGGCCTTCAAACAGAAGTTGAAGACTTTGGATTTTCCCTGCAGAGGTAGTGAAGCAGGAGGTGACACGATTCTGTGTTCTGCCAGGGTGGCAGCTGCAGCTGCTCTGTGGAAACAAGCCCAGAGGGGGCAGGGTGCCAGGTAGGCAGCCAGCTGTGAAGCAGGAAGGCTCTATGGGGAAGAACGAGATGCCTGTTCAAGAGATACTGGAACTCAAACTCATGTCTCATATCCACACTAGCCCCTTCCATATCCAGGACAGTACCTGTGTCCTGGATTCCTCCTCCCTCCCTCTCTCCCTTCTTCCTTCTTTCCTTCCTTCCTTCCTTCCTTCCTTCCTCTTCCCTCATTCCCTTTCCCCCTTTCCCCTTCCCCTTTCTTTCCTTCCTTTTCTTTCCCCTTCTGATGTTGAGCCTGGAACTCCAGGCATCACTTGTCAACACAGCTTTTTTCTCAAGGCTGATGTTCTCCCCCTTGAGCCACACCTCCACTTCCAGCTTTTTTTTTTCTGGTTCATTGGAGATAAGAGGCTCATGGACTTTTCTGAACAGACTGCCTTTAAACCATGATTGTCAGCCTTCAGCATCCTGAGTAGCTTGGATGACAGGCGTGAGCCACCAGTACTGGTCTAGCACTACTTTCTTTACCAGTTCAGTCTAATCCATGACTTTTGACATTCTGAGCTTGGGTGGTGGCCAGTGTCAGATTCACCATAGGTCTGAGCCCGTTCCCTTCCACTTCGAGAATCTCTTAACAGTTGGCCATCTGATACACTGGTGGATCCTCCTCTTTGGTGGTGCAGGGGCCACAGGCATTTTTATGATCTTGCAATGGGAGATTCCAGACCGGGTGACATGTCATCACTTACTGATGTATTCTAAGAGTGCCTTAATTTCATAATTTTTAAGGAGCTTCTCCCTGCCCTCCAGCACCTCAACATTGGATCCCACAAAACTGGCTCCAGCCTCAGTGATGGCTGTGATTCTTCTTGCCTGGTGCCTTCGTGATCTACAGAGGGGTCAGGAGCCAGCAGCTGAGGAGCAGTCTGCATCTTTGAAATGAGGTGATATGGAGATTACTCCTCAAACTTTCTCTGTACCTAAGTGTGTAACTTCTAGCATGCATTTCAGTGCACAATTTTGTTTTTTGGTCATGGGTCCTGAACTCTGGGCCTGGGATCTATCCCTCTGCCTCTTTTTTATGAGTTTTTTTTTATTGTGAAAATTCTATACAGAGTGGTTACAATTATGTGAGCAAGGTAATAAGTACATTTCTTATCAAGCATTGTTGCCTCCTCCTTTGTTTTTCCCCTTTTATCCCTGCCTTCCCATAACCATATCCCTCAGCTCTTCATCTAAAGGCTAGTGATCCACCATTTAAGCCACAGTGCCTACAGTTCCGGCTTTTTCTTTTATGTGGAACTGAGGAATCAAGCCCAGGGCCTTATGCATGCAAGGCAAGCATTCTACCACTAAGCCACCTTCCCATCCCCTCAGAGTACATCTTAAAATGCTACTTGTAGTACTTATTTTGAGGCACAAAAATGATGTTTACTCTGAATTCTAAGATTCCTACAGAGTTAACTCATATATGCCCCACAAATAGAAATTATTACCCCAACTAAGGAAATGACTAGTAGTATTAGCCAATAGATGAATTCAGGCCCACTGACTTGAACATCAGAAGCAAGGCTTATAATTAGGCTGGGTGCTAGTCACTCATGCCTGGAATCCGAGGCTGAGATCTGAGGATGGCCTTTTAAAGCCAGCCCAGACAGGAGAGGCCATGAGACTCCTATCTCCGGTAAGCCAATGGAAAACCAGAAGTGGCACTGTAGCTCGAATGGTAGAGTGCTTGCCTTGAGCTGAAGAGCTGAGGGACAGTGCCAAGGCCCAGAGTTCAAGCCTCACAACCAACAACAGCAACAACAACAACAAAACACTGTAAGTGGTGCTATGGTTCAATGGTAGGGTGGTAGCCTAGAGCAAAAAAAGATCTAGGGCAGTGCTCAGGCCCTGAGTTCAATTTCTAGGGATGACACATGAAAAGGCTTATTCTTAGTTTAACCTTCTCCTTTTGCTATCTGGAAAGTATTAATATTTGAACAAAAGGTGCTGTATTGTCCCTTTGCACTGGGCCCCTCTACTCTGTAGCTAGTCCTGAGGAAGGTCCATGTGCCTCATCCCTGCTATATTATGTGCTTGCTGTATCATGCCATCTGGGTATGTTTGGGGGAGTGTCAGCTGGTCCTGGAAGTAGTGAGCTCCCCATCCTTCGAAGAATTCAAAGTTGAAACTGGAGGAAGTTGGAGTGCCAGATGGGAGGAGTTAGAGTAGGCAGTCTTTAGGATATGAGTTCCTATGAGCCCTGATTCTAGGATTCTGAAACTTATCCTTCCACAATGTTACTGAATGTCAGAAAATAGAGGAGATGGGGAATAAGGGAAATGGTCTAGTGTGTAGTATTCTGAAAGTATGAGGAACTTGGAGCTATTTCCTTAGACTGTTGGCAGTACTGGGTTGCTGACCCTCTGCTTTCCCCAATGTTATCTGTAAGGGAGGAGTTGTGTTCCTAGTGCTGGAAGTTCTCCTCTGGGTCAAAGGTCACAGTAGTGTTATAGTGAGCCTAGAAGTGCTAGTGTCCTCCTTCTGAGACCTAGCAATTACTTGCCCAGCACCTTTGTTTGAGGAAGAGATGTGTGTGTATTTGCATGTGAATACAGTGGTGAACAGGATGGACTGGAAAGCAGGAAGAGAAAATGACACTCTAGACTTCCTGCCATGTATATAACATTCCTTCTCAGTGTTGGAACTTTAGGCAAGTTATTTTCATCTATTTTCACCTCTTTTCTGCCCCTGTAAAGAGGACTTGAGAGAATGAATTTTAGCAAGTTGACTCAGACAATTTTTAGGGATTCTCATTAATAACACAATTTATACAGCATTTTGAGGTTTTCAAAGAACTTTTCACATAAGGGATCTCACCAAAGTTGTCTTAACAATCAGAAGGTGGTATTTGAGCCATTTAAATGATAAAGGAATGAAGGTCAGAAAGATGGTTTATGGCAAAGCTAGGCCTCTGTGTCCACAGTTTCATATAGGGAACTTGATTATTTTCTAAAAGTTTATCCTTTTGTTCATTGAACTAATAATGACAGGTTCCCATAGTCCTTAGGCTTCTCCTGTGCACAAGGATTGTTTTACTTAGACAGGATCCATCTATCTAGCCCATGTTTGCTTCATACTCTTAGTATTCTTCTTGCCTCTGCTTCTTGGGTGCCACAATACATGGCCATAGGGATGGTTTTAATGAGGTCCTCCATCTTTCTTTAGTCTGCTTTGACTGGGAGTGTAGCAGGGTGAGAGCCAAGCCCTGAGTTCTAAAGTTAGCTTGTATTCACATTTCCCAGTTTGTCCTTCTATAGCTGAGTGGCCTGGGACCTGAATGTTTTAATGTGTACAAGAATGGTAAACTTACCTTTTTTCATGCAGGGCTGGTGCTCTACCACTAAAGCTGCACCTCCACTTTCTACATTTCTTTCTAGTTAGACATAAGAGTCTCATAGATTTCCCTGCCTGGGTTGGCTATGAACTGTAATTCTCAGATCTTAGTCTCCTGAGTAGCTAGGATTATAGGTATGAACCGCTACCATCTGGCCATTATGCATATATACATACATACATAAATATATATATGTATATATATATATTTGGTAGTGGTGGTGGTGGTGGTGGTCGTGGGGCTCGAACTCTGGGCCAGGTCACTATCCCTCAAATCTTCCTTTGAAGACCAGCGCTCTAAGGCTTGAGCCACAGTACCACTTCCGGTTTTCTAGTGGTTTATTGGAGATAAGTATCTCATGGACTTTCCTGCCTGGGCTGGCTTTGAACCATGATTCTCAGATCTCAGCCTCCTAAGTAGCTAGGATTGCAGGTATGAGCTACTGGCGCCTGGCTAATTAAGCATATTTTTGACTTGTTTGTATGCTTGAATTGTAGGCTTCTTTTAAGTAATTTTCAAGGTTCTACCTGAAATCTCAGGGAACCCTTGTGAACCTACTTAAAAGAAGATCTCATCAATTAAAAAGAAAGAAAAAGAAAACCACCAGAAAACAAAAAATAAAAAAAACCCAAAAGCCTGCACAATACCTCTGTGATTATGGGAGAGTAAGGAATGTCATTTATGACATCCATTTCTTGATCCAATTGGCATTTTGCAAACTGCCACTGCTATTAGCAGTCGCTTTTGAGTATTTATGATCTTGCAGTTGGAGCACTTTGATTCTCATACCAGAAACAGGTTCATATTTAGAAAATGTGCCCTACAAGGAGCTGGAAAATGAAATCCCTCAGGGAGGCTGATGGATGGGGCCCGCACAGGGGAAGTATAGCCATCTCGCCAGCCTGGCATAACTTTGCCTTTTTCACACACCCTAGTTAGCTGTTTTTGTTGTTGTTGCTTGTTTTTTATTTTTTTCTAGTCTTGATGCTTGAAATCTGGGCCTGGGCGCTGTCCCTTAACTCATCCACTGAAGGCCAGCACTCTACCATTTGTGCCGCTTATAGCTTTTTCTGTTTATGTGGTGCTGAGGAATTGAACCCAGGGCCTCATACATGTGAGGGAAGCACTCTACCACTGAGCCAACTTCCCAGCCCCTTGGAAGCTGTTTGTTTATGTCTGGATCTTTACCCTGCCAGGGATGGACTTTCTGTGTAGCCCTGGCATAGTGACCTATGGCAAAAGGACATGTAGCTAAATACCAAACCACTTTCTACACATATGTCCTTGCACCACACCAGCCACAATGCTAGCAAAGACCAGAAGCTGGGATTTGACAGAAATTTATTCAAGAGTCCTAAACTGGTTCTTGGTGTGTCCAGGATAGCAAGGAGTGTTTTGGATCTGGCCAGTGTGGAAGCATCAATCTCACTAGAGCACCAGATCCTAAACTAGAAATTGGAAAGACATTGGTTCCCACTTTGGGCCTCAGTTTTGACTCTTGCTACATGGTGCTCTGTGGTCCATGAGGTGCTTCAGTGCCAAATTATACAGGACTTGTGTTCAAGAGAAGGAGGATTTGCATTTCAATGACAAATTTACATAGGCCTTGTCAGTGAGAATGTCTTCATCAAGAGGATCTGAGGGAAGGTTGGGGTTCCTGATCTGTCTGTGAGACTTTAGCTGGGCTCTGGTCTTTTCAGGCTTGTTTCTACTTCTGTGAAATGCTTCCACGAAACCTCTTAACATTGAGTTGCTATAGCACCTTGGGCTCCCCTTGGCTGTGACAGCTTCTGACAATGCCCTTGTTTGGGGGCAGCTTGGATGGTTTTGAGGAGCCCTAGTCAGACATGCCTTAGAATCTGTTGGGATTCATCTTGTGTGTTCTCAATTTTAGATGGAAGTTCATGGGTTTCGGAGAAGAAAACTAGAGAAGTATATGCCATTCTTAGCACAAAGTTGATGTATTTTTATGGTCATTTTGACCTTGATCACCTAGTCCATGGGCCTTCATAGTTCTCCAACGTCAAGAATCTCTTTTTTTCATCCTTTTTTAAACTTTACTCCCCCCATCCTCCATTTGTCTCTTTCTGTGCCAGTACTAGAGCTTGAACCCAGTGCCTGGGTGCTCTCCCTTAGCTTTTTCATTCAAGGATGGTGCTGTACTACTTAAGCTATACCTCCAATTTGGGGTTTTGCTGATTCATAAGAGATAAGGGCCTCATTGATGTTTCTGTTTGTGCTGGATTTGGACTTCTTTTTTTTGTGTGTGTGTGTCTGGTCGTGGGGCCTGAACTCTGGGCCTGGGCGCTGTCCCTTAGCTCTTCAGTTCAAGGCTAGCACTCTACCACTTGAGCCACAGCACCATTCCGGCTTTTTTCTTTTTGCTTATGTGGTGCTGAGGAATCAAACCCAGGGCCTCAAGCATGCAAGGCAAGAACTCTACCACTGAGCCACCTTCCCAGCCCTGGATTTGAACTTCTATCATCAGATCTCAGCTTCCTGAGTATCTAGGCATGCCCATCTCTTTTGAGAAGGCCTGGTCATGTAACACATTATTGGCTGTTTGCTGTGCACCTGGTACAGTGTTGTGTGCAGGGCTATGAAGACAAACAAGACATGATCTGTGCTTAAGCATACCAAGAATGAACTGCAGCTCAGATGTGTCAACAGTGCTCTTAGTGCACTGGGGAATGTGCAGTGAGAGTGTTCATAGGGGCTTCAAGGAAGTTAGTTACTTGACAAGGCTTTCCAATTTTCTGATTTTATGCTTTAAGTGAATTTCTATAGTTCCCTTCCATTTCCTTCAAACCATAACATTTTAAATGTTACAAAAGGGAGAGAAAATTAAGGAAGATAGCATATTTCTTTTGGAGACATATCCAGAGACTCATTTTTTTTAAGCATTTGCTTAGCATTTTGTGTTGAAAGCATTTTCAAGTCATTAATTAGTAATCCACATTAATATGTAGATAGAATTAATCTATTCCAGGCAGAAGTTTTTCTTGAGGAAAAAAAAAAAAACAAGAGCTATTCCTTTCCACCTACATCTCTCTCCTCCCCTCTGCCACACTTTATCATGATCATTATTTGGATTATCGCTCTGATTATCGCTCTGATTAAGTGCCACAAGTGTCTGTGGCACTTAATCAGAGTTAATCAAAGTTCGGGTTGGGTGCGTTCCCTCTCTTCTGGACTCTAGGCTGTACGTAGGCTGCTTTGGGGACTCATTTTTTTTTATCACTTGAAAATGAAATTGGCCTCATAAATAGTCATCATCAGGAAACAATTGGTTCTCCCATTTTTATTTTAGTTGCGTTCAGCTGAAAGCCTCTTAGGTTGTGTTCTTGTTTGAGGAGAGGTTTTTTTTTTATCCTTTTTGCTGGTCGTATGGCTTGAATGCAGGCCAAGGTCTTACATGCAATGCCAGGAGATTTTTTGTTTGATTTCATTTGTTTGTTTTCCCTCAAGGCTAGTGTTCTACCACTTGAGTCCCAGCTCCACATCTGTCTGTTTGGTGATTATTTGGAGTTATGTGACTCAAGGACTTACCTTTCTTTCTGAGCTTTTTGAAAACCGTAATCCTCAGATCTCAGCCTCCTGAGTAGCTAGGATTTCAGGTGTGAAACACTAGTAGCTGGCTAGGAGGTTAGTTTTTACCTTCAGAAAAAAAATCTCTCCCTTTCTGTGGAACAAGGGCTCCCCTGTCCTCGTATTTGATCAAGAAAATAATTTTCCACCTTGTACAGATGAGGAAACTGAGGCTCATGAGGAGCAATCTCAAGATTGATAAAAGTCAGAGCTGATATTTGGAGTCTTAACCTCTGGTGGGAGAAGCTTCCAGATGATGTGATGGTCTCCTCATTACACTCTTGTCTTCATTTTGTCACCTGGTGAGCTGCTTCAAGAGCTGCAGGTCTATGAGGCCCCCTGTCCTCTTCCTTCCTTCCTGTCCTGGCACAGAGGAGCTACCCTGGGTACTAAGGTCTCTGTGACATCAGTCATGTATAGAATCAGCCTATTGTCCATGTGGGGTAATAAATCTGAGGATTCTATCCCTGTCCTCAGGGAGCTCTTGTCTGACACATGCTAACTCTTGCTTCCATCCCAGATGAGTCACTGTCCATCTCTAAGCTGCCCTGCCCTGTCTCCTCCTCATATATCTTCTTCTGATAAAGAAATTCCCTTCTGATAAATAGAGATTCCATGGAAGGAAATTGATCATGTACAGCTGGTTTCTCCACAGACAGATGTTCAATTTTATTTCCCTTTCATTTTTCTTCCTCTTCCCAGAGGAAGAGATCACTGCCTTTAAGAACTTGATAGCAGATAGACTTAGATGATTACATGTAAATTAGAGCTAGCTTCTGAAACTCCAGGCGAGTTTCTGCCGACCTGGCAGAAGTTTTTAGGGCCCTATGCACCTAATGTATTTTAGTCTTTATTTTTATTTTTCACCTATATTTTTCTTCTCATATTACTTCTAGGTGCCTTTTATTTTCCTTTAGGACTCATGCATAATTTTGGCTGCTTTTAGGTATAATTAATAGAAGGTCCAACTCATTTCAGTGATAGGAAGATTTATTATTTCACATAATAATATCCATGGCACAAGGGTAACTGTAGAATTCATTAATTCAATGGCTCAGTACTGTCTTCTTTTTTTCTTTTTACTTTTTTGTCGGTCATGGGGCTTGAACTCTAGGCCTGTGCAATGTCCCTTAGCAACTCAGCTCAAGGCTAGCACTCTACCACTTGAGCCACAGTGCCACTTCTGGTTTTCTGGTGGTTTACTGGAGATAAGAGTTTCACAGGTTTTACTTCTCCGGGCTGGCTTTGAACTGTGATCCTCAAATCTTAGCCTCCTGAGTAGCTAGGATTACGGCATGAGCCACCGGCACCCAGCCTGTCTTCTTATATTTATATTCCTACTATCTTTTGAATTGACCATATTGGGTATATTCTCTCCAGCTAAAGTTCATCATCACAAGTTGGCTATTGCAGCACCAGACATCCTGTGTAAACACAGAAACCAACAGTTTTGAATGATGGGAAAAAATCAGGATTTGTTAGTAAAGAGGAATGAGAAGTGACTGCTGAGGTGATATTAATCTTGATAAGAAGCATGTACCTTTTCTCTTTTGCCTACAGGTTAAGAACAAATATGTTGTCATGGCATAATGTGATATACATACTGTGCCCTCAACTATTATTTCATCATTTTACTTCCTTCTGTTTTCTACACTAGAAGGCCAAACAAGACCACTAGCTATTGCAAGTACTAAGTACACCTCATTTTTACCTCCGTGTTTTAGGCAGGCTGAGCCTGTGCCTGAACCACACCCTGACCATGTGCCCTGCCCTGCAGCTGTAGCACAAGACAAAAACGGCTAAAGTCAATAGTAGAAGCAGAGCTCTCCCTTGCTCCCTCCCAAGTCTGTATTTCAGACACAATCTTTTTATTGTTATTGTAAGGTCAAACAGAAAATACAGCTGGTGCTGTTGGGTCATGCTTGTAATCCTAACTCTTCAGCAAGCTGAGATCTTAGGACTGAGTTTCAAAGCTAGCCTGGGCAGAAAAGTCTGTGAGTCTCTTCTCTCCATCAAACAATCAAAAAGCTTGAAGTAAAGCTGTGGCTCAAGTGGTAGAGTGCCAGCCTTGAGCAAAAAATCTAAGGGACAGCGCCCAGGCCTTGAGTTGAAGCCTCAGAACTGGCAACCCCACTCAGGCTCCATTCAGGATCCTGCTTTCCCTTGATCTGTCAGACTTCCTCTGCCTCTCCAGTCTGTGACATTTCCACTATCTTTTCTTTAGTATGAGCTTGACACTTTTGGAAAGGGCAGCTACTGATCTTGTGGGAAGCCTCCCAGTATGACTTGGCTGAGTGTTTTTTTAATTTTGGTTGGTCCTGGAGCTTGAACTTAGGGCCTGGTTGCTATCCTTGAGCTAGTTCTAGTCTATCACTCTACCACTTGGAGCTAAAACACCACTTCCAGTTTTCTGGTGTTCACTGGAGATAAGAATGTCACAGAATTTCCTCTCTGGGCTGGCTTTGGAGCAATAACCTCAGATCTGAGCCTCCTGAGTGGCTAGGGTTCCATGGGTGAGCCACTGAGACCCAACTAGGCTGATATTAGTTTGTTTGTTTGTTTGTTTATGCCTAATTTTATGACTGAATGAGAAAACTCAGTACCTCATATCAGTTTCTGATGTCTCATTGCCTGGGTGTATCTTTGGTCACCTACTTAAGGTGATCCTTGCCAGTTTTTTTCAGGATGAGGCTACTGTTTCTTACATGGTAATTGGCAAATAACCCAAGTCTATAGTTCAATTGCAAAGATATTTTCATCAAAGGGTATCTCTGTGCAGGTTTAGCTTAGGAAACAGATGGGAACCAGATACTATGGTTGAGAAGGACATGGGCCAGGTTGGTATCCCAGCAAGATCTGCCTCATCTCTAAATGGCCCAGCTGGTGAAGTACCTGTGCTTCAACCTCAACTTCTGTTTGAGAACCTAGCCTGATATTGTTGATTTGCCTATAAGGTTTTCTGCACTTGAAGTACCCTGAAAGATGGTTTCCTTCCAAATTGAGATTCATAAAGTGAGTTAGGTTTAACATAAGCAACACAAAATGGAACTGGTATCAAGAAGCATTTATTTATTGTCTCTGTTTATCTGCTACTATGTTAAATCTAAGGAAGGTGACAGTCATATTTTCTGTCCACGAATCCAGCACCTTTTCTTCAAGGGGAGGACTATGTTATCGAGACCTAATGAAAAAATATTAAAAAAAATCCCCGTGTAGGGAGAGCACTACCCTGAAAAAAAATTATATTCACCATTTTGCAGTCACTAGCTGCTGACTTCGCTTCTGTAACTTGCTTTTGCTAATGTTAAAGTATAAAGATAGGTCTGTGTCAACAAACTCTAAAGAATGTAACCGCCATGATAGATAACTAACTACTGACCTCGGTCCCAGACATTCCCAGAGTCCGGAACCATGGCTAACACATATTCCGAATTCTCCTCCAGGAACTGGACCCTGAGATAACGACCATCTGGCAGGACCAGCAAACTAGGCCAAATGTCAACCAATTGCAAGCCTGGTCATCCAAAGCAACCATCCCCCTTGAGTCACCTCGCACCAATGATTTTACAAAGAGTGATACAAAATTTCCCACGTGGCATAGTGATTTGCTGTGAATGTCTACCGAGGCCTTGCCTCTACCTTAAAATGTATAAAAAGTGCTGTAACCCTGTGTTCAGGGCCTCTTGTTAACACCCCTACAACGGTGTGCATGAGGTCCGTGCTTGCGAGTTTGTTAATAAATGACTCCTTGTCGCTTGCATTATCCAAGGCCTCTGGTGCTCTACAGGGGGCTCCAAGATTCTGGGTACTACATTTGGTACATTGGCCGGGAGCCCTCCATTGTAGACTATCCAGATAGCTGCATAGTGAGTTGTCTCAGGAACAAATCAGTGAGTTTTGGTGGTGCCACTTTCATATTTTGGGAATTGGTGAAAGCCTGCAGGTGTGGTCTTGGGGCTGGCGGAGAGTCTTGGCAGACGCGCTATAAGACTGCCAGAGGGGCCAGTGGGGGACGTCCCCTGGAACCCTAGGTGGGGCTGTCCTCAAGATCAGGTAGAGGGGGTTCGAGTCCCCATGATTGGCCAATTCTCTCTGGTTGGAAGCCCTTCTGGACAAACTCTCTGACCACCAGTCTGACATGCTTGCTGTCTGTCTTGAGTGTGCATATATGTCTTCTGTTAACTCTAATTTGAATCTTAGGCATGCAGGCCTGGGGCCAGTAGACTGGATCACTCCCCCCTCCCCCAAGAAAGCATGACCAAGTACACGTACATTACCAATCCCCATACGCAGTGTGTGTGTGTGTAATTTTAATTTACTTCTTTTTCTTTCTCATCTCGGTTTAACTAATTTGGACACTCCTTGATGCAGAGATGGGGCAAGGACAAAGCAAACTTACTCCTCTCAACCTCCTGCTTGGTCATTTCAAAGAGGTTAAAGAGAGGGGGTATAATTTGAGTATACTTGGAAATCTCAGAAGAATCTAAAAAGAAAAATTCTCTGGAATGAGTAGAGGGGGTGTGAGTCCCCTGGTAAGTGGTGAGATGTCACCCCATTCACTGAGACCTGATTTTGTTTTTGTAGCCACTTGTCTGTCTTGTTTACATCACTGTGTGTGTTTCTTTTATGTTTTCTGAGGTGGGGAAGTTCTGGGTGAATGTGGCAGGCTCACTCAGCAGACTCTGGATTCAGCTTGCTGAATGGGAGCAGTACAGAGTTCTGGTAGGTATAAACTGGTTCCCATTAGTCCCCAACTCAGCCTTCAGTTCTTGTCTTGTCTTGTTTTAGAATTGGTACCAGTTTTAAATGTGGTCCTTGGTTTTTGTGTTTATCTGTTTTTGTTATTTATTTGAACATCTCTGGTGGAATAAAAGTTCCAGCCTCCCACTGGGCTTGGTCACAGACCTGCTAAATCCCCCCGTTGTGTTACTGCAGCCAAGAGGTGGGGCATGGACAAGCCTCAGGCTGCACCTTCTTCCAGTGGAGGCTGCTGGAGGAGAGGCAGGGGTGTAGATAGCAGTGAGCCTGGTCTGGACTTTCAGCTGCTCCAGACAGCTTAACAATTTGTAAGGTGCTCTTGTTTAAAATTGGGTAAACAAAAATCAGGCCAGTTTAGTTTCAGGTGACCCCTTCCCCAGCTCTCCTCCAACAGACGGGATTCAAAAGACTGATTAGTGAATTGCCTTGCTAAACAAGCAAGCTCTGGGAAAATGAAGCCCAACAAAGGTACCTAGTTTAAAAGAAATAGTGTCTTAAATTTTTGTTTAAAAACTTTAGAAAGTGTACGTACAACTGATTTTGATTTATGTGTGCTTTAAAATCTGTATAAGTGTTTTGTATGTGTTTGTAAACATGTTCAAAGATAAGAATTGTCAGCATGCTGTAACAATTAGGTGAGTTTAAATTTAAAATGTAAAAGGTTATGAGGTTTGGACATTAACAAAATTTTAAAGAATCTTCATAGTGTTTTAAATGACTTTTTAAGGATTCTTTACCTTGAAAAATAGAAAATCTGGTATTTGAGAATGCATAAGACTGTTTATAGTGTAAGCAAGTTATCTGGCTTAACAAAAATGCATTGGCAGTTTGGGATTCAGTTCCCTTGGCTAAAATTTGGGGATAAATATTAGAAATTTAAATGTAAAGGTTAATTTAACACTGTCAAAGATATTACCTCTTCTGTCTGTCTAAAACTGTGTATTTCATTCGAGAACCAAGAGATAAGAAAAGGGAAAAATGTAGAAGCCAACAGAAGACCTATTTTTAGGGGTGAACAGGCAGAAGTGCAGTTCAGCTGGTCATGCATGGTGGGACAGGCCCTGGGAGGAGTCCATGCATGGTGAAAGAGGGCAAGCTGGGGCACAAACGCAGTTCATCTAACCCTAAAGAGTCAGACTGGGTACGTGCCCATTCCATAGGAGTAGCCAAGTGGCCCATCTTTGTTCTGTCCCTTTTCCCTGTAGATAGACACTGGAAATATTATGGTTAAAATTAGTGATGTGATGATCTGTAATATTGCTAAAACTGCCCCTTGGACTTAAAAAGAGAGTTAAAAAGTTTATTCGTATAATGTGACTTGCTTTCAATTATGTTCTACAATTAGGATGTTTTTAAAAGTTATAAAGGTGTTAATTCTAGCTTTTTGGTACAATTATGGTGATTGTAATTTTTGCATTAAGGATAAAATTGTCATTTGAGTTCAAGATTTTTAATGTGTATCTGTTTTAAAACAAGCAGCCAGAAAGTTCCGGGAAGATGGCGGAGGAGAAGCTGGAATCTGAACAAGCTCTTGCATAGAAAACAGTTTCAGAGTTCCAGTGAACAGTCCCAAGCCAGAGAATCACACCAAGTGTGCCATCACAGGACAGAGAGTTAGTCAAGAGAGGGGAAGCCAAGCAGACACATCTGAGCAGCTGCCGCTGCGGCGGCAGGGTCGCAGCGGCGACCACCGCCGCGGAGGCATACCTGAGACGCAGTCCGGGACGAAGGAGCCAGACGCAGCGGACGAGCGGATTCTACTCAACACCAGCAAGAACCGACAAGGAGCGGACAACTTCATCCTGCACTTTGCAGACCAGAGACGACCCGAGATCCAAGACTCCGCGTGAGTAGAAGCCCCACTTCCTCACTCCTCTGGGAGCAGAGGAGGGAAGGCCACCCCTCCCCCCCCAGCACCGGTAATCTCCATCTTGGATACCGACAAAGCTCGGAGGAGCGGCTAGCTCCAGCTCAGGCCTTGGAATAGAGCTAGTCATTTGGCAGGTCACAGGAACTTGGCGGCGAGGTGACCTCACAGACTCAGTTCCATCCAGGGAGGGGTCGCCCAGCTCAGGCACCAGCCACTGGAGTGGCTCTCCTCGCTGGGTGGCCAGAGCCAGAGGCTGCCCCTCCCTCTAGAAGCCACCACAATCAATTGAAAAACAGAAACCCTGAGAATGCCTCCAGGCTGGGTGCTGTGAGTTTTTTTTCACAAAATAGCCCCAGGGAAAAGCTACTGTTCGTTGAAAGGCCTCAACTCTACCCAGAACCTAGCCTCATCACTGCATCCCCCTCTTTTGTGATTCTCAAAGCAGATCACCCTCCCAGTAAACTAACCTGGGAGGGGGATCTCAAAATCTTGGGTAAAGCAGAGCATTTTCCTGCCTGTTCCAACAAACTGACTTAAGAAACCAATCAAGCCACAGGACCTCAAGCTGACCAGAGACTCCAACCAGACTCTGGTTACAGACAAAAGGGAGATACAGGACACTTCCCACCCCTCCCAAAAAAAAAAAAAAAAATCAAAGAACTTTTTTTTTCTTCTTCTTCTTTTCTTTTTTTCTTTTTCTTGTTTTGTTTTTTTTCGTTTTTTGTTACCTTATATATATATAAAAAATTTTTTTTGCTTTTCTAAAACTTTTATTAATCTTTAATTTTTGCCTCTTCTGAAAAAATAATTGTTTTCCATTAACTTTTTTTTTTTCTCCTCTTATAATTTTTATTTTAGGAATACGTGAATGTGTGTTTTCTTTTCTTTTCTTGTCTTCTTTCTCTTTTTCTTTCATTCTTAATTATCTTTTTGTTTTTTTTTCTAGCTCTACTGAACTTCTGATCTTTTCTTCTCACTTTCCTATCCTTTCCATCTTTTCCTCTTTGTTCATCTTTATGTGACTTAACTCTTGTCCTGCACATCCTCAGATAAACCCGTAGTTAACCAGTAGACCCTATCCCCCATTGTGTACACACTTAATCCACAAACTTATTACTCAATTCAAAACCTCTGAGACTTAAATTCACTAATAGCAGTACTTTATACCTATACAATATTTTAAGCATTTTTTTAAAGTTTTTCTCATCTCCTCTATGTCCCTCCCTTTTTCTCAACATATTCATATTCCTCTATAAATAGATGGTCTTTTAATCTCTAAAATAACATTAATTTTTACGTTTCTATTTTTTTTCTGGTCTCTTTTCATTCCCCTTTCCCTTTCTTCTTTTTCTCTCTCTCTCTACTTACATCCTACCCAACCTATTTCCTGCATTGTGATTAGGACATAGTTAACTCTCCCTGTGCCTCCCCACACCAATCTATTCCTATTTTTTACCCACATCTCTTCCTAACCCTAATAATTTCTGGCTTTCCAAATTCTTCTCTGCGGTTCGAAGTTCTTTAACATATAGTTGTTTGATGTCAAATAGATGTATCTGTTGAACTAGATTGTATCTGTAGACTATTGACTGTACAAATGCAAACTTTGGTTGATGGTTGCCTTAAGATAGTGTTCTAGCACAAAACTGGTGCTATCTTCATCTCAAATGGGCAGAGTAAGCCGGAAAAACACAAGAAAAATGGCAAATTCGGGTATCTCAATTCCCAATCCTGATAATCAGGGGTTAGAACAGATAATGAATAATCCAGAGGAGAGTTCCCAAACAGCTCTACAAACACTGGTGGCAAACATGATAAATGAAAAGTTTGACAACGTACAAAGGACTCTGTATGAGCGTGATAGGGAGAGAGAGGAGGCATCCCAGAAGTTTATACAGGAATATCATAAGCGTGAGGAAGCTACTCAAAAACTGATACAGGATTTGCGTGAACAACTTGAGAATACTCAAAGAGAAAGGGAGGAATGGCGTGAGCAGGCTGAGAACACTCAAAGAGATCTGCAGGAATCCCACGAACGGGAGGAAGCTAATCAAAGAGTAATTCAGGAATTGAGAGACCAGGTAGAGAACACACAAAGATCACTAAAGGCATTCATGGAATCCATTAACAAAGAGCTGAAGGAAGTCAGGGAGACCACAAAGGGAATGCTGAATGGAACCCAACAGAAGGAATGGGAGCCCAAAGAAACCATAACCAATCAACTAAGTGATTTGAGGACAAACACTGAACACCAAATTAAGGAAGTAAAGAAATTCATACAAGACCTAAAACAGAGCTTCAACAAAGAACTTGAAGCCATCAAAGCTGACCAACTAGAAGGAAAAGAGATAAAAAACAAAGTAGAGATTCTTGACAGCAGGTTAGACCATGCAGAAGATCGAATCTCAGGGATTGAAGACAGCCTAGATATTATAGAGAAAGAACATACAACCATCCAAGACAAGTCCAAGAAGTATGATAGATCTATCCAACACCTGGAAGACACCATCAGAAGGCCTAATCTAAGGATAATGGGTGTAGAGGAACACCTAGAAACAGAAGTTAATGGTCTAGGAAATCTGTTTAACAGGATCCTAGCAGAGAACTTCCCAAACATGCAAAAAGATAGGCCTGTCCAGATACAAGAAGCCTTTAGAACCCCAAATAGACCAGACCAGAATAGGACATCCCACCGTCACATTATAATCCACACAGGATCAACTCAGAACAAGGAAAAGATCCTTAAAGCTGTCAGGGAGAAAAGGGTAATCACTTATAAAGGGAAACCAATTAGAATCACCTCAGATTTCTCAGCAGAGACAATCAAAGCAAGAAGAGCCTGGAATGATGTATGCCATGCCCTAAAAACAAACAACTATCAACCAAGAATACTGTACCCAGCTAAACTCTCCTTCATAACTGAAGGCCAAATAAAAACCTTCCATAGCAAAGAAAAATTGAAACAATACATCTCCACCAAACCAGCCCTACAAAAGATTCTTAAAGATGTCCTACACATAGAAAACCAACAAGACCGCAATAAAGGCCAAGAAACTGCACCCAAACTGAGAATCCAAGAACCATAGGAAGAACCCAGTTTTCGCAGCCCCCAAGAAGGTAGATAACATGGCAGGAACTCCCAAATACCTCTCAGTCCTATCTCTTAATGTTAACGGACTGAACTCTCCAATTAAGCGACATAGACTGTCTAGCTGGATTAAAAAACAAGACCCTTCTATCTGCTGCCTGCAGGAGTCACATCTTGCCCATAAAAACAAACACATTTTCAATGTTAAAGGCTGGAACAAAATCTACCAAGCAAACGGACCGCATAAACAGGCGGGAGTTGCAATCCTAATATCAGATAAAATAGACTTCAAATTAAAATTCATGAAAAGAGATAAAGAAGGTCGCTACATACTAATTAAAGGATCTCTCCTTCAGGAGGATATTACAATTCTAAATATCTATTCGCCAAACAATGGAGCACCCAAATTTATCAAAGAAACACTACTTTCCCTCAAATCCCATATAGATCCAAAGACATTAATCGTTGGGGATTTTAACACACCACTCTCCCCACTAGATAGATCAACTCGGCAAAAACTCAACAGAGAAACCGCAGATCTAAACAGCTGCATAGATCAACTAGACTTAACAGACATTTACCGAACATTTCACCCAGCAGCATCAGAATACACGTTTTTCTCAGCAGCACATGGAACGTTTTCTAAAATAGACCACATTTTAGGCCACAAAGCAAACTTGTCTAAATTCAGAAACATTGAAGTTATACCTTGCATTCTCTCTGACCACAAGGGAATAAAGTTAGAACTCAACACCAAAAGCCACCAAAGAAAGTCCGGTATCACATGGAGGCTGAACAACACACTGCTGAATCATGAGTGGGTCATGGAAGAGATTAGAAAGGAAATTCAAATGTTCATGCTATTCAACAAAAATGAACACACAAAATACCAGCTCCTCTGGGACACAGCAAAGGCAGTACTCAGAGGCAAGTTTATAGCTCTGAGCTCCTACATCAACAAATTGGAGAGATCTGAAACTAACAATTTAATGACACATCTAAACCTCCTTGAAAAAGAGCAGCAAGATAAACCCCAATCCAGTAGACGGAAAGAAATAATCAAAATTAAATCAGAATTAAATGAATTAGAATCCAAAAAAACTATAGAAAGAATCAACAAAACAAAGAGTTGGTTCTTCGAAAAACTTAACAAAATTGACAGACCCTTAGCAAATCTTATCAGAAAAAGAAGAGAACACACCCAAATTAATAAACTCAGAGATGAGAATGGAAACATCACCACGGAAACAAGCAAGATTCAGAACATTATAAGGGAATACTTCTCAAAACTTTATGCTAATAAGTTTGAGAACTTGACAGAAATGGACCTCTTCCTAGCAAATATTGACATGCCAAAACTAAACCAAGATGAGGTAAACTATCTTAACAGGCCCATATCAAGCATTGAAATAGAAACAGCAATAAGAGACCTCCCAGCTAAGAAAAGTCCAGGACCAGATGGTTTCACAGCGGAATTTTACAAGGCCTTCAAAGCAGAGCTCACACCAATTCTCCTCCAACTCTTCAATGAAATTGAAAGAGAAAGCTCACTACCGAACACATTCTATGAAGCCATCATAACCCTCATCCCAAAACCAGGTAGGGACTCATCAAAGAAAGAGAACTATAGACCCATTTCTTTGATGAACATTGATGCGAAACTTCTCAACAAAATTTTGGCCAATCGACTTCAACAATTCATCCAAAAAATCATACACCACGATCAAACAGGATTCATTTCAGGGATGCAAAGCTGGTTCAATATACGCAAATCAATTAATATTATTCATCACATCAACAGGAGCAAGAATAAGAACCACATGGTTATCTCAATAGACGCAGAAAAAGCATTTGACAAGATCCAACACCCCTTTATGATGAAGGTTTTGGAAAAATTAGGAATCCATGGAACATTCCTCAATACAATAAAGGCTGTATATGACAAACCTACAGCCAGCATTATACTCAATGGTGAAAAACTAAAGCCATTTCCTCTTAACTCAGGAACAAGACAAGGATGTCCACTCTCTCCACTTCTCTTCAATCTAGTATTAGAATGCCTATCTACAGCAATAAGACAAGATGCAGACATAAAGGGGATCCAAATAGGGAAAGAAGAAATAAAACTCTCCCTCTTTGCAGATGACATGATCTTGTATTTAAAGAATCCCATAGACTCCACTCCCAAATTACTCAAGCTGATTCAAAACTTTGGCAAAGTAGCAGGTTATAAAATTAACCCCCAAAAATCAATGGCTTTTCTGTATGCCAACAATGAGAAAAGTGTGGCTGAAATTAGGAAAGCAACTCCATTTGTAATAGCCCCACAAAAAATAAAATACCTAGGAATTAACTTAACTAAAGAAGTGAAGGACCTCTATGATGAAAACTTTAAAATCTTGAAAAAGGAAATCAACACAGAACTTAAAAAATGGCAAAACCTCCCATGCTCCTGGATTGGAAAGATTAACATCGTGAAAATGGCAATACTGCCCAAGGCTATCTACAAATTCAACGCAATACCTATCAAAATTCCACCCTCATTCTTCAAGGAAATAGAAGAGGCAATCCAAAAATTCATATGGAACAATAAAAGACCCCGAATAGCAAAAACGCTCCTCAACGGAAAGAACACTGCTGGAGGAATATCAATACCAAATTTCAAACTCTACTATAAAGCCATAGTAATCAAAACAGCTTGGTATTGGCATAAGAACAGACCTCAGGACCAATGGAATAGAATTGAAAACCCAGAAATGAACCTACAGACCTATAGCCATCTAATCTTCGATAAGGGAGCTAAAACAATAGAATGGAAGACAGACAGCCTCTTCAGTAAATGGTGCTGGCAAAACTGGTTAACTACATGTAGAAAACTAAAGCTAGATCCTTATATATCACCCTGCACCAGAATCAACTCCAAATGGATCAAAGACCTTGAACTCAAAGCAGACACTCTGAAAACATTACAGGATGGAATAGGAGAAACCCTGGGTCTCCTTGGCTCAGGCCGAAATTTTCTGAATAGAGACCCGGAAACACAACAAATCAAAGAAAGGCTGGACAAATGGGATTGTATAAGGTTGCAGAGCTTCTGCAGGGCAAATGACATAGCTAGCAAGATCAATAGAAAGCCCACGGACTGGGAGAAGATCTTTACTAGTCATACAACGGACAAGGGTCTCATATCTAAAATATACTTGGAACTCAAAAAATTAAACCACCCAACAACAAATCCTCAAAGAAACAACTGCCCAATAAGTAAGTGGGCGAAAGACTTAAAGAGAAGCTTCTCTGAAGAAGAAAGAAGGATGGCCAATAGACACATGAAGAAATGTTCAACATCCCTAGCCATAAAAGAAATGCAAATCAAAACAACATTGAGATATCACCTCACTCCAGTTAGAACAGCAAAAATCAAGAACTCTAACAACAACAGATGCTGGAGGGGATGTGGACAGAAAGGAACCTTACTTCATTGTTGGTGGGAATGTAAACTTGTTCAACCACTTTGGAAAGCAGTATGGAGGTTCCTCAAAAGACTCCACATAGAGCTCCCCAACGACCCAGCAATCCCACTTTTGGGCATTTACCCAAATGATCACAAACAAGGCCACACTAAAGCTACCAGCACAACTATGTTTATTGCAGCATTATTTACCATAGCTAAGACATGGAACCAACCCAGATGCCCCTCAGTAGATGAATGGATCAAGAAGATGTGGTATATATACACAATGGAATTCTATGCCTCCATCAGAAAGAATGACATTGCCCCATTTGTTAGGAAATGGAAAGGCTTGGAAAAAATTATATTAAGTGAAGTAAGCCAGGCCCAAAGAAACATAGGTCCCATGGTTTCCCTTATTTGCAATATCTAGTATAGGTATGAGTCAAGCGGAAAAAGTCAGCTAATGTGATGTTAGGAAAACAAAACCTCAAATATGTATTTTAATGTTTTTGTTTCTTTCATGCATGTGTTTCTAATGCATTTATAAGATTATTTCTTTGTTGCTTTGTGTGTCCCTCCCCCACAGTGTAACCCCTGCTTTCACTATATTTGATGTCAGTATAACATGTGGAGGAGACGGGGACAAACAAGTCGTTTAAGGATTCAGGTGGACCTGTTGCAACAATGAGAAGTACAAAATGTCATGTCAAAACCAGCTTTACAATGTCGGTGGGGGGGGGGGTATGATTGGGTGGGAGGGAGGGGGGAGGCTGGGAAGGGAGGTGAAGGGTAAACAAAGGAGGAGGATGCAATGCTTGGTAAGAAATGTATGCATTATCCTGCCCATGTAATTGTAACCCCTCTGTACAGTATGTTCTCAAATAAAATAAAATAAAAATTAAAAAAAAAAAAAAAAAAAACAAGCAGCCAAGAGGCAATGAGTGACACTTGGCTTGAAGATTTCAAGGGATCTTTTCAAAATACAAATGAAAACTAAAGTATAAAATAGTAAAGGAGATTAATAAGAAGCTTAAAAATTAGGAATGGATTTTGGATATAAAGTTTAAAAGCAAAATTGTTTTTAACATTTGTCTCAAAGTGCACAAAGAAAAAATTAAGATTACCGAAAGAATTGCTATTCTAGATTGCTCTTATAGGTTTTTTTTTTTTTTTTAACAGTTTCCAGCAAAGCCCAGAGCAAAGCACAGAGGATTCTTACAAGTTTGTTAGATATAACTTTGACTTTTAATAAGTTTCAGGTAAGCACATGCTTAAAAGCTACTTCTATGTTGACTACCTTCTGCTTTTAATTGGAGTAAGATGGCCTTTTGTAAGACTCATTGATCTGAAACTGGTTCGAAGCCAGACCGGGCAGAAAAAGAGGCCCTGTGAGACTGTCACCTCTACTCAGCCAGCAGAGTGCTGAAAGAGCAAGCAGAGATGCTTTGGGACTCAAAGTGGCAGAGTGCTAGCCTTGAGCTGTAGAGCTGAGGGACAGTGCTCAGGCCCCGAGTTCAAGTCCAGCGACCAGCTAAAGGGAAATGCCAATGAGGCATTTATCCCAATGTGGAGAAGACACTCCTGGGACAAAAGCAATGGAGGAACATCTACAGGCAGTAAGCCACTGCTTGGATGGCAGAAATGTCAGATCCTAGAGTCATTTGTGTGTGGCCCTTCAAAACTGGTCAGAGCCGGGAGGTCATGGAAAGATAGTTTGTAAGCATGCCTAATGACTACCTTGTAAGGAACAGGAACTTGCCAGTCCTCTGTGATAGTAAAAGCTAATGTTACAAAATGTGGGGAATAGTTTAAATCTCAACCCCTTTTTGTGCCAAAAGCTCTAATTGGCAGTAACTAGTGAGATGACATCAGCTTCGTGAAATTCATCTGCTCAGAAAAAGTTTGTAAACCTGAGAGTGTATTTCTACTGATATCTGTCTAGAGGCCTGCAAAGATAACTTAGGCATTGTTGGGATCATTAGAGATCACATTCCTAAGCCATCTAGAAAGATGCTTTTGCAAACCAGAGTGCTAAACAAGCTACACTGCTGTAGCCAGAAAAAAGGTCTGTGCAGTTGTCAAAAGTTAAAATATTGTTCTTAATGACATCTAACCCTGATAGCCTCTTTGTAAAATAGGCTAAGGGTGTAGGTTCCTGGCTAGGTAGGATCAACGCCCCTGAAGTCAGCTTGAAGAAGTTACAGAAGATGGACCTTCGCCCATCAACCCCCTGTTAAGATCAAGAGTACAGAGTCAGTTAGAGAAAAATGAGACAAAATAGATGAAATTATTTTTTTTGAAAAAAGCATAAAAATAATGTTAACAGGTGTGCAAGTGTGGAGACTGCATCTGTAGGAGATGGTTACAAGAATAAGCCTTCTGTGTCTGTTTACAAAAATATCTGGTTAATAAAAAAGTTGTAATTTTGGTAAATTGTCCTGGGCTATTGTTTAAAGGTCTTAAATACCAGCAGGATCAAAGCCTGTAAAGCCTATGCAGTGTATCCTAAACCAGTCTGTGTAGGAATTTACAGTGCAGCATGAGGTGTGACAGTCCATTGGAGCCACTGGGAGATCCTGCTGCTGCTGCTGTTGCTGCATAACCTAATGGGTAGAGTTTGAAGACAGCCTCACAGTCACCTGGAGGAAATCTATGTCATTACCGAGACCACCTCCACCGTGGTAAAAGTAGACTGAACTCCTGCCTGGTTCCATCACTTGAGACTGCATCCTGGTTAAAAGCTGCTAAAACTAAGATCTGTGGGACATTCTATTCCCACAGTAGATATTGGGGACAAGGATATCACTGGCTTGCTTACCTTAGGCACTTCAGTGCAAAGTGACTGGAAATCCACACTATAGTCACAGCCTGGTTTGGCTCTGGTATGGTAATAACCTGAGTGTGTTATCAATGGAGGTAGTAAATGAGACCCCAGCCTTACTCTTAACTGAAAAGAAGAGGAGGGTAGTAAAGAAAGCCTTGGGAAAGGAATTGGGGGAAAATTGGTATCCTCTGGATAAGAAAGGATATGAAAAGTAAGGATTGTCTTTAAATGTTTGAAAAAGAAGGAAAGAAGACAAACCTCAAAAAGTATAAGTATGTAGCAAATGGTATGAGTATGTCTTGAAATTGCAGCTTATGAATATAGCTAGTATTAAATTAGCTGTGATATACAGACTCAGGACTGGTGGAAGAAAAAGATGTAAGCGCCTTTGGTACTGTTAATTTTGTCACAGTTGGATCTTATATACTCAATACACTGGTGTCCTTTTTAAAAGAAAAAGATCAGTGCAGTCCATCTATTAGTTCTGAGATCCCAATACCAAACTGTAAATATAAAAGATTGTGCCAATTAGGGGACCATCATTGGTCCCTGATGCTCTAGAAAAGTGGGGAATGAAGAACTGAAGAACTAAAAATTATATTCACCATTTTGTAGTCACTAACTGCTGACTTCGCTTCTGTAACTTGCTTTTGCTAATGTTAAAGTATAAAGATAGGTCTGTGTCAACAAACTCTAAAGAATGTTACTGCCATGATAGAAAACTAACTGCTGACCTCAGGCCCAGACATTCCCAGAGTCCGGAACAATGGCTAACACATATTCCGGATCCTCCTCTGGGAACTGGACCCCGAGATAATGACCATCTGGCAGGACCAGCAAACTAGGCCAAATGTCAACCAATCGCAAGCCTGTAACTATGGGAATTCCCCCTAACCCTTATCATCCAAAGCAACCATCCCCTTGAGTCACCCCACGCCAATCATTTTACAGTGTTACAAAATTTCCCGCGTGGCATAGTGGTTTGCTGTGAGTGTTTACCGGGGCCCTGCCCCTACCTTAAAATGTATAAAAAGTGCTGTAACCGTGTGTTCAGGGCTTGTTGTTAACACCCCTACAACGGTGTGCATGAGGTCCGTGCTCGCGAGTTCATTAATAAACGACTCTTTGCCACTTGCATTGTCCAAGGTCTCTGGTGGTCTATGGGGGCCTCCAAGAATCTGGGTACTACAATACATGCACATGTCCACTGTTGTGTCTTTATATTTGGAATGTGAATGTGTGAATCACATTGTTTAGCTTTGTAGGTACCTCTTTTTTAATTATAATTAATTTTTTTATTGAGAAAATACTGTACAGAGGGGTTACAATTACATGCAAGATAACGAATACATTTCTTATCAAGTATTGTTGCCTCTTCCTTTGTTTCTCCTTCCCAACCCTTCCTCTACCCCCACCCTGCCCTGCCTACCCAACCCTCTACCCCCACTAAAGTTGTAAAGTTCATTTTTCTACATTACGATGCATTGTTGCAATGGGTCCACCTTTATCCCTATTTAAACGATTTGGTTTTTCCCTTCCCCGCTACAAATTATACCAACATCAAATACAGTCAAAGCAGGGGTTATATGATGGGGGACGGACATACAAAGCTACAAAGAAATCATTTCATAAATATGTAAGATAAAATCGCAAGAAAGAAAAAAAAACATTTGACTAATTTTCTTGGGGTTTATTGCCTTAAGATGAACTTTTCTGCCCTTTTCTGCTTGACTCAAGACATACACTGGTTATTGCAAATAAGGAAAACCATGGGGTCTATTTTTCTTTGGGCCTGGCTTACTTCACTAACATAATTTTTTCCATCTTTCCATTTCCTAACAAATGGAGCAATGTCATTCTTTCTGATGGAAGCATAGAATTGCATTGTGTATATATACCACATTTTCTTGATCCATTCATGTACTGAGGGGCATCTGGGTTGGTTCCATATCTTAGTTATGGTAAATAATGCTGCAATAAATATAGTTGTGCTGGTGGTTAACTACTTGTAGAAAACTAAAGTTAGATCCTTATATATCACACTCCAATAGAATCAACTCCAAATGGATCAAAGACCTCAGAGTCAAACCAGACATTCTGAAAACATTACAGGATGGAATAGGAGAAACCCTAGGTCTCCTTGGCACAGGCTGAAATTTTCTTAATAGAGAACCAGAAACACAATAAACCAAAGAAAGGTTGGACAAATGGGATTGCATAAAATTGCAGAGCTTCTGCATGGCAAAGGACATAGCTAAAAAGATTAATATAAAGCCCATGGATTGGGAGAAGAACTTCACTAGCCATACAACATACAAGGGTCTCATATCTGAAAAAAACTTGAAACTCAAAAAATTAAATCCTCCAACAACAAATCTTCAAAGAAACAACTGCCCAATAAATAAGTGGGCTAAAGACTTAAAGAGAAACTTCTCTGAAGAAGAAAGATGGATGGACAATAGACACATGAAGAAATGCTCAACCTCCCTAGCCATAAAAGCAATGCAAATCAAAACATCATTAGGATACCATTTCACCCCAGTTAGAATGGCTATAATCAAGAACTCTAATAACAACAGATGCTGGAGGGGATGTGGACAGAAGGGAACCTTACTGCATTGTTGATGGGAGTGTATTCTTGTTCAATCACTTTGGAAAGCAGTATGGAGTTCCCTCAAAAGACTCCACAAAGAGCTCCCCTATGACCCAGCAATCACACTTTTGGGCTTTTACCCCCATGATCTCAAACAAGACCACACTAAAGCTGTCAGCACAACTATATTTATCGTAGGTACCTCTTTTAAATTTTATCCCTCAACTTGCTAACATAGCTCTTTTATTTTTTGCACATGAAGCTTCATCCCAATCAAATAATTTACCATGCTATCTTCACGTGTAGCAACAAGGTCACATAAAACTGTCAGAACGTGTGGTAAAAAATGTTTTAAAAAAAGACAGTCATTGGTGCTGTGAATGTGGCTTAGTGATAGAGGAATTGCCTAGCATGCATGAAGCCCTGGGTTTGAATCCTCAGTACCACATAAACAGAAAAATTCAGAAGTGATGCTATGGTTTAAATGATAGAGTGCTAGCCTTGAACAAAAGAAGCTCAAGGACAGTGCCAGGCAGAGATCAAGCCCAGAACTGGCCAAAAGACTATACTTTAACCACAGTGCATTTGTACAACTCTTTGTTAAATAACTTGGCCGAGCTTTAGTCTTGTACGATTCACTAGAGATAACAATAAAACCACTATCATTGGCATGCCGATATTTGCTAATTGAGATGTTTTCTGTTCCCCAATTTTTGTTAATATCAATTAGTTATAGAAGGGATTTCCTTCTGACAAGACTATATATGTAGATAGTATACCTTGATCTGACTCATCACAAGCATCATTGTCTTTCGGTGCTGCTCCCCCTTCCCAAACTTACTTCTTTATTTTTCCATTTCACATAGGTACTTAAAATATTCTAACCATATTCACCCTACTATACCCTCTCCTGTTACTCTTCCCAACTCCAATTGCTACCAACCATCCAGTCAGGACATTTTTGACATTCTTTGCCTTCATTCTCTTAAGTGTATGTTAATTCAGAAGTCAAGAATGAGACACTATTGTCTTCTTTCTCGACCTATTTAAGTCCAAAATCTTTCCTCCATTTACATAAGCATTGCTGTAGCAAGCCCAAAAGTCATATTTCTCTTTGGATATGTTAATAGTCTTATTTGTCTTTCACAATCCTAAATATATTAAATGATAGTAGCTATCATTCTTCAGTATAAACGCAATTGAGTGAGATTGAGTTTTTGACATTAGTAATGTATTTATTACAAATAATAAAATTATGCTAGCAGATAATATGGACTGGTAACTTCTATTTTTTTCAACTTGAATAGATTTTCAATATTTAGGTTTTATATAGCCTTCCTATCTTTAGGACCAAGTGAAAAGAAAGTCACCATCTTATGCTTTGGTTTAGCTTTTGATAGAAAATAATCTGATTTCTTCACAGTGATAGTAACATGATATATGGATATCTGTTTTGAAAATTAGTTTACATGAGAAAGCAAAGTTGATTTCTCACAGAATATAATACCAGCCAGATTCAAAAGTCCTGACAATAAAAATGTTTAATAGTCTATGCAAACATTTTCTGTCAACTTCAATATCTTTTCTCCTTTACTTCTTTCTATAATCGTATACTTATTTCTCTAAGGCTTTAAAAACAATTCTAACTATATCTATTTAGATTATGTTTGGAGTATATTTCTATTTATATTGAAATTGTTGCTATGCCACTAAAAATAATAAAACATGTTGTTTCTGTTAGGCTTAATTTTTTGTTGTTGTACTTAAAACAGGTAGGTATGCAGAATACCAAAACCTGTGATTTTCTGTCTTCTTAATATTTTTGTTATTGTTTATAATATAATATATTTTTATAATCATTCAATTATAATGTTGTCTTTTCATGTTGACTGTAGTTTGAGTGTCATTGGGGAAATAAAATAAAACATTCACATTTTGTAGTTTAATTCCTAATGTGTAATGCATCTTGATTTCTGTATTTTGACTATCAAAGTTTCCATAATAAAATTTTACGTATCCTGAGTGCTTACCAGTTACTGTATTAAGCATTCTTTATCTACACAATACTCAACTCTCATAAACGTAGCCATACATACAAGGACTATGCCTGGGAGAAATCATTATTTTCATCCAAGATTTACGGCTCATGGCCAAGCCAGAATTACTTAAGGGTAGACTTGCATACCAGAAATAACATTCATTATCATTATGCATGAGGAGAAAGTTTTCCAAAAGGTTAGTGCATCATCTGTAATTTGATGGGAGCTGGCTACACATACGGTACAGTAACCATTTTTTTTTTTTGGTCTTTCATGGGGCTTGTATTCTGGGCCTAGGCACTGTCCCTGAGGTCTGCAGCTAGAGGCTAATTCTCTACCACTTGAGCCACAGTGCACTTCTGGTTTTCTGGTAGGTAATTGGAGATAAGAGTCTCACAGACTTTCCTGTCCAGGCTGGCTTTGAACCAAGATCCTTAGGTCTCAGCCTCCTGAGTAGCTAGGATAATCAGTTTGAGTCACTGAAGCCCACCTTATTAACCTTCTTAGGTACAAAGGAACAATTTTGCTGCTATATTTATTCTTTGTACAACTCTAGAGTAAAAAATATAAACAGGATACTAAAGTGGAGCACTCAAACCTCAATGCAAATCTTGAAAATCCTAGAATATGTGCGTGGTGCCACATAACTCTGAAGGAAAAAAATTAGAATAAATAACCACATAGCCAACCTCTCAATTAAAACCCTTTGTAAAACTGAGTTACCTCAATTTTTGTGAGAAAGAAGGACGGAATAAAACAATTTTTTTATTATGAAAATACTGTACAGAGGAGTTACAATTACATGGGCAAGATAATGAGTACATTTCTTATCAAGCATTGTTGCCTCTTCCTTTGTTTCCCCTTCCTATCCTTTCCCATCTCCCCCCCTCACTCCCCAAAATCTCCCACAAGTCTCCCCTCCCTCTCCTGCCACCTCCATCCCCGCCAAAGTTGTAAAGTTTGTTTTTCGACATAACATCTTGTATGTCTCATTGTTGCAATGGGTCCATCTGTATCCCTATTTAAAGAATTTGTCTTTTCTCTTCCCCTCCACAAATTATACCAACATCAAATACAGTGAAAGTAGGGGTTATACCACGTGGGAGGGACATACAAAGCAACATAAAAATTATATTATAAATATGTTAGAAACAATCGCATGAAAGGAAAAAAAAACATTTGAATATTTATCTTGGGGTTCATTTCACCTAACATCAACTTATCTGACCTTTTCTGCTTGACTCAGACATATACAAGTAGTTGCAAATAAGGGAAACCATGGGGCCTATGTTTCTTTATGGCTGGCTTACTTCACTTAATATAATTTTTTCCAAGTCTTTCCATTTCCTAACAAATGGGCAAACAGAAATTTTTATGACTTTCATTTACAAAATGTAAAATTAATCTTAATTTGGATTTTAAAAATTCCTATAATCTTCTTTTTGGGGGGGGGTGCTGGTCATGGGGCCTGAACTCTTGTCCCTCAGCTCTTCAGCTCAAGGCTCACACTCTACCACTTGAACTACAGCGCCACTTCCGTCTTTTTTCTTTTTTGCTTATCTGGTGCTGAGGAATTGAACCCAGGGCCTCAGGCATGCAAGGCAAGTGCTCTACCACTGAGCCACATTCCCAGTCCCCTATAATCTTTTTTAATGTACGAAAGGAGATAAGATTTGGGTAATTTAAAGAGAAAATTTGACATACTACAACTAATCAGTGGGTTAAAATAAATGTAACACAGCTACTGAATAGGCTGAGCTACAGAGGATAGTGACCTAACTTTGTCCAGGTAGCAAAAGCATGAGAAACTTTATCTCCAGTTAACCAACAAAATTCTGGACTGAAGGTATGGCTCAAGGGTTAAAGTATCATGCCTGAGCAAGAAAGCGTAGAATGTGAGGTTCAGAGTTCATACCAATATGTGTGCAGAAATTAAATTAAAAAACTAACTCAGTATTGACAGATTTCTAAACATTAGCACAAACACTTCATGTTTATAACATAAAACAATTTTGACTATTACTAAAATTTTCAATGTATTCAATCTCATTAGTATGTATTAAATAGTCATTTAGTAAATTATTTAAATATCTAGTGGGACAATTTTTACAATGCTTCGGTTATTTTTGAGAAACAACTAAGGACATAAGTACGCAATTAGAATTTCATAGTCTTGTCTTTAAAATATAGTACAATCTCATTTTGTATACTTCATCATCTCAAGAGAAAAGTACAATCTGTTGTTCTATTATTAAAACCACTTTTAATATATTTTGCATATCCTATGATTTTTCAGTATTCTGACATTTATTTACTTATTAGATGCTTTAAATTATGCCCTTTGCTTCAAAGCCTAAGGACACAAGATTCATAAATCCTTTCATTAAATATTTAAATAAGAAGAAGGAACAAACAAATAGTAACATAATAACCAAACAAAAGAGCTGTCGGCATCAAACCACAGATCTTTTTAATTGAAACAGACTCCGTATTTAGAAGAAAAGAATTGAGTGTGGCTTTTTTGTATTATGTATTATTAATGCCTAAAATGAGTAAAATAAAATTTGAATTTTGCACAAGGACCCTTATGTTTAATAATTTAAAAAGTTGATCAGCTGGCCCCTCCTTGGCTAATTCTTTGTCCAACTTGCTAAATAATTCAGGCACTTTATTAACAAGGATGGTTTATAGTTAGAAAAATTTATACAGTTCACCATGAAATGATATGATAGAAATTTATGAAAACAATAAACACCTTGAAACAGTGTTGTAAATCCATTGTACGTAACTTGTATTAAAGACATTACTTCATCAATATACCAAAAGAAGCATGTGTTTACTATTACAAATATGAGAGGAAAAAATTCACAGCATTTTAATAGCATGATTTACTGAAAAGCCATTCAAACTAGGATGGACAACTGTTATGTGAAAAAATAATAACGGCTGGCTGCCAGTAACTCATGCCTGCATTCTTCATTTTCGCTGGGGCTGAGATCTGAGGATCAGGGTTTGAAGCCAGACTGGGGACGAAAGTTCATGGGCCTCTTATCTCCAACTAATTACTCAAAAAAATAAAAAACAAAACAAAAAACAAATACAAAACCTGAAAGCGAAGCTGTGGTTTAAATGGTAGTGTGATAGCTTTGAACAGAATTCGTTCAGGGCCAAAGCCAAGACCTTGAGTTCAAGACCCAAGACTGACAGGAAAAATTTAAAGGAAAACAAATAGCAACAACAACAACAATAAACAGATTTCTCTGAAAGAACTTCCAATTCTCTTATGATTCTTTAGTAGAGCACATTGTGACATCCAGCAGATATTCAATAAATGAGTTTTGCATTGATTCATAAAGATGTATTTTCCTTTAAGAAGGTGTCATAATTGTGTATGATTGTTTCCGCTAGTAAAATTTGTATTCTTCATATTGAGGCATTTTTGAAAACATAGGAAACATGCTTGGCGACTTATGTTTCCTTAAATTATTTTTGTAAGCTAAACATTTTAATGGTATTTCTGGCGAGAAGAGTTAATATTGAGTGATTTTGGTTCTGATTTTAGCTTCCAAGCATATTAAAAGTCAGCAAACACATTCATTATTTCTGAAAATATCTGGTTTTGAAAATGAGGGATATATAGAGAGAGGTAAATTAAACTAATATCTTTCTACATTATCCAACATACTTAGGATCCAGTGTTACAGTTATATGTTTCTACTCTCTTTCCTGATATTTTACAATATAGATTGAAACAAATTTAATGTCTCATTATGATTTTTAAAACTTATTTTAGAGAAAGTACATGCATTTCTGAATTAGATATGACAAAACTAGTTTACTTGGTGTATCAAAACTCTAGAATTATTTTTCTGAAGAATAATTGATGGTCTCATATAAAATCATATCCATCATCAAGCTCCCAGAAAAAAGTCATAAGATAATTCAAAGAATAATGGAAGCAAGTATCAACTATATTACATTTTTTAATAAAGGAGGAAACTAACTTTTCTAGTATTCTTAAAGATAAATGTATTCAAATAGAATCTATAGCTTTAGTCATTCTGTACACAGATTCCCAAAACTCATTCATTCTATGACTTGAAGTTTACATTGAGAAATACCTCACCATCCCCTTAACCATGATAACCACAATTATCTCTCTTATTGGGAGAACAAATTTGTTAGATTTCAAATATTGTAATATCACAGAATTTCTCTCATTTTGTCTGAATATTCCAGTGATATGCATATAATACACATGTGTTTATACATAAATGTATATATGTATACATATATGTAATATATTTTTATTGGTTCAGTAATCAATCAGGACAGTCTATTTCCATTTCTTGGTTTCAAAAAATAATATAAAACTGGAAGTGAAGGTGCACATGGCTCTTCAAAATGTTGACTTCATTTTCTTGGCAATGTACCCATAGACAAAATTGCTGTATATTAGAATTATGAATAATTTATTGAAGTCTCCATAATGTTTTCAAATGGTGATACCAATTTATATTCACATGTAGAGTGTGCAAAACCTCCATTCTGTTATACCCTTACCAACAGTTGTCATCTGAGTTATTAATTATCCTCTCCCTAGCAGATCGGAGGCAAAATTCATGTGTATATTTATTTATATTGCTGTAACAATGATATTGAGTCCTTTGTTGTATAACTATTGGCTTTTTGTATGTATGAAAAAAGATATTTATTAAATATAAATATTTGATAATTAACTACTATGCAAATTTGCAGAAAATATCACTATTAATCCTTATAGCTTCTAACACTAATTCTACCCTGATGGCTTTTAAGTTGTTTTGAAAAGTATTTCTGGGTGAGTTATCTATATTTTGATTTTGTGGGTTTTTGTGTTTTTTTCTATTCATCTTGACAACATGACAACATATGTTTGTTTCTCCAACTTCCAAATATGTACATTATGCATGCTTTCAGCTGTAGCAAATCATAATTTCCTAATATTCAGAGGTAATTATAAAAAAACACGTGCTTTGAAAGTATCCTCATGAATTAGGCTTCATTACAAAATAAGACTGTCTTTCTTAGAATTATTACCTTTACACTTTTGTTCAACTGACACCTAATATTTCAGGCATCTATTTTTACTTGTAAGCAAGAGAGTGTGACAACATAGGTGTCATTTCAGTGTACAAATGATATACATGAGAAAGAATGTAAATGATGGGGAGAAATGATAGTATATTCTAGGTTTTGCAAATAAAACAAAACCTCTAGTTGGAGACAGTGGTAATAAATTGTCTACATTTTCTAGCGTTGCCCCTACAATCTGTAAGAGCTCTGAAGTTAATAAAATAGGCTATGGAATTTCACTCAGTTTAAAACATAGCATAAAAGTTTTTAAAAGAAAGGAGAAACTTTCATAAAATTAAGATATGGCACATTGACCTCTGACATAGAAAATTTATCAGAGATTAAGCTGTATAACTGCCTATTCAGATATCAGAATTTGAAGACAGCTTTCACACATCAGAAGTTTCATGTTTACATAGATAGTTATTTAGCTGGCAGAGCTGTGAAAGATGTTTCAAAAAATGTCTAGGTTACGAAATTAAAATTTTCACTATTAATGCAATGAAAAATGTGCATTTTCAAAGCTGAGTTTATGAATGGAAGTTGAGATAGATAAAAATTAGACTAAAAGAACTGTACGCTAGACTAGGTAAATCAAGAGTTTCATGATTTCAATATTCTGGCCCCTATTACACAGTGTTGTTCAGCCATCAACAAAATCATCTGAATGAAAGGAGAGGTTTTATTAAAAAATTCAGATGTAGCATAAAGGACAAAATAGGTGAAATTATTCAAAATCTCAAAGAGGTATGTTCTAGGATTTGGTAGTAGGATTTTTTAAACTGTATAACTTAATATAAAAGTTTAAATCTAGCCAGGTGTTGGTGGCTCATACCTATAACCTTTGCTACTTAGCAGGCTGAGATCTGAGGATTATGGTTTGAAGTCACACCAGATAAGAGAGTCCATGAGACTCTTATCATCAATAAACTATCAAAAAGCCAGAAATGGATCTATGGCTCAAGTATTAGAATGCTAGCCTGGAGCAAAAGAAGCTCAAGGACAGGGATCAGACCTTGAGTTCTAGCCCATGTCTAGGACAAATAAAAATGTTCAAGCTTAGCTGGGTGCCGGTGGCTCATGCCTGTAATCCTAACTACTCCGGAGGCTGAGATCTGAAGATCATTGTTCAAAGCCAGCCTGGGCAGGAAAAGCTGTGAAACTCTTATCTGCAATTAACCAAAAAACCGGAAATGGCACTGTGGCTCAAGTGGTAGATTGCTCCCTTTGAGCTGAAGAGATGAGGGACAGTGTCCAGGCCCAGAGTTCAAGCCCCACGACAGGAAAAAAAAAAGAATAGCGGCCATGTCATGGTGCCTCTCATCTATAATCATGACTATTAAGAGGATGAGAACCAAGGATGAGGGTACAAACCAGCTCCAGCAGACAAATCCTCAAGTCTTCAGAATTCTTATCCTCAATAACTAGCAAATAGCTGGATGTGGAAGTTTGGATGAGTGGTAAGGCACCAGCCTTGAGTGGAAAAAGCCAAGCAATAGTACAAGGCTTTTATTTCAAACCTTAGTACTAGCACGAATAAAGACATAAATAAGAACCTAGTAGATAGTGGAAGTCACCGGAAGTCTGCTAAACCATTGACTATAAAGTATTTCAATTAAAGATAAGCCCTTAGAGTATTCTAAAGGGAAAAATCTTAGAATACTGCAGAAACTATATGCTTAGTAAAATAAAAATTAAAAAAAAAAACCTATAACACTCTTTTTTATAAAACAAATAAATCAGGGGAGCTAAATACATTTTCTTAAGTAATAGATTGGTACATACTAGAATAAAACATTATGCTAAGAATACTGTTAGTTTAAGGCTGCTTTCTTGTCACTTAAACTATTTTAAGTAGTTTCATGAAAAAAACAAACATGTAGTTTGTTGCATTGCTATCTTCTGTAATACCACTGGAATTAGTTAAGTTGTTTTATATATTTTTATGTGGAAGTCCTAAACTACCAATGCCCATGATTGAGATTTTATTTTATTTTTTTATTATTAATAAGTTTTTTATTGTGAAAATATCATACAGAGGCGTTATAATTACATGAGCAAGGTAATGAGTATATTTCTTATCAAGCATTTTGGCCTCCACCTTTGTTTCCTGGGAAAAGTGACATTGACAATTCAGTTAAGAGGAAGTCATTCCTAAGTATGGAAGACCCCTAATCCAGTGGGACTAATGTCTTAATATAAATAATATTTGGGCAAAAGTATACACTCAAGGAGAAAGGCAGATGTCATGGTGTTGTCTTTACAAGGGAAAGAATGCAATAGATTGTCAGAATACCACCAGAAATGAGTTGAGCAGGATCAATTGGATCTTCTCAAATAGTGTCCAGAAGAAACTAACACTGCTGATAGGTTTGATTTTGCATGTTCAGGGTTTATATGAGGATATGAATTTGTGTTATAATTCATTCAGTCTGTGATAGTTTGTATGAGTAAGTGAAGATGATTAATAATTATCCACACAAGTCTATTGTACTCCCAACAGAAAAAGGTATATATATGTGTGTGTGCATATATATATATATATATGTGTATATATATATATATATATATAATACAATTACTAGTATATCATATAATGTCAAAATGTGTAGCAGATACTTAGGACGAGAGAATTTGTTCATAACTATAATACAGTTGTTATTTAATTATGACTGAAAGATGAGCATTGACATCATCACATGGAGAGAAAGAAAAATCCAGATAGTGGAAACAAAATAATAGAATTTCAAAAGTATATGAGTGTGAGAATTGAACGAAGTGATAATTCTGGGCAGACTTTGTGAAGAGAGAGAGATATCCTCAGAATAAGCAATTGTCTATGATAAATGATAAATTCCATCGGTGTACCAAAAGTGAACAACTGTAACCAGTTGAAGAATCATCATCGGATGAAATAATATGTTGTCTCTTCAACTTTGTAGCATTTGATAAAATTAATAAAGTCAGGTAAATAATTAAAATGCTGGGAAACACAAAGGAAGTGTTCCTTTCAGGCTAGAACTGATTTACCATACATGGCCAGAAAGTGGATGCAGAAACATTGTGTTAAACAAATTTTGCTAATATCTATGATATCACATTTTTTTGGTTATCAAGTGTAAAAACACTGTAAGAAGTCTCTAGGACTCTCAGTTATAATACACCAAATCTTGGAAGATACATAAAATTGTGCCTTTAATCTAGACAGAATGTCCAGTATCCGTAAGCAGGAATTCTGGGTCTATCTCTGGAGGAGTCTTATCTGCTGCATCTACAGAAATGAACAAGAGATGTGTCCCCAAATCTCCTAAACCCAGTGCATGGAGAGAAAAATGAAATAAGCAGATAGACTTCATTGCAAATGTCATAAGATATATAAAGCAGAATAGAATGGTATTAAAGTGACTTGGGGCATACAGTAAGTTGAGAAGCACTCAACTAAAAGTAAGCAATTACTGAGGCAAAGTCATTTATGTGAAAATCTCACGGTAAAGAGTTCAGTCTGAGTGTAGGAAAACTAGAACAAACGTACAAATTAAACAATATTTTAGAGAATAGTAAGAAGGATTGGGAAGCCAGATAAATGGATAAAGAAAATAGAGAAAAACATACATAAATGAAATACCAAGAAATAAAACAGAAAAGCTTACTACGTGGATATTTTAGTACATATTTTCCAAGTGAATATTTTAGTAAACTACTTCTAGCTACATGAAAGTATTCATGAAAATATGGCTGTGAGTTGTCATAGGTTCTTACAAAATTCTACTTTCTCAAGATCAAAAACTGGATCCACTAATGTAAAGTACTATGCCTTTTCTGTGTGCTTAATTAATGTTTGATGCTACAAATGACACAGGGAAGATATTTATAAGATCTTTAAAAGAATACATACTAGCAAGATGTTTTTTTTCATTTTTTATTGTGAAAATACTGTACAGAGGAGTTACAATTACATGAGCAAGGTAATGAGTACATTTCTTATCAACCATTTTTGCCTCTTCCTTTGTTTCACCTTCCTATTCCTTCCCATCTCTGCCCCCTTTCCCTGTTCCCTCCCCTTCCCTCTTCCCCCCTCCCTTTCCCCCAGCCAAAGTTGTAAAGTTCGTTTTTTGACATGAAATTCACATGCAATATATTATCTCCTTTCATTGTATACATTTTAGTGCTTTGGAAGTGAATTGTACAATCATAGGTTTTCCAAGCCTAATTTTCACAAACTTGCATTTCTTCAAATAGAAATCTTATAAATTTTAGAACAGATATTAAAATACATATAAAATTGAGTTACAGGAATTAGTCCTGCATACATCTTCTATAGGGTGTCTTTTCAAAATTTGTTTTGGGGAATTATTTCCAGGTTCTCACTGTCCAAGTGCACTGTCAATGAACTACTTTCCCGATCCATACAAGTTTTTTACTTCTCTTTAATACATATATAGAAGTGTAATGGCTAGGGGCTGGGAAGGTGGCTCAGTGGTAGAGCGCTTGCCTTGCATGCCAGAGGCCCTGGGTTCGATTCCTCAGCACCACATAAGCAAAAAGAAAAAAGCCAGAAGTGGTGCTGGGCTCAAGTGGTAGAGGGCTAGCCTTGCGCTGAAGAGCTGAGGGACAGCGTCCAGGCCCAGAGTTCAGGCCCCACGACCGCACCCAAAAAAAAAAAAAGAAGTGTAATGGCTAGAACATATACAATTCTCTTTGACCTTTTGAAGACTTGAAAACTTGCTTGGTAAAATGATTGCAGTATTACACAAATCATTCTGCTATGCGGAGTATATGAATTTTTCCACAAACGCATTACTATATTTTGTGTCATATTTTATATTATGGTCATATTAGTGAGTTTTCTTTTTCTTAGATACTAAAGAGGAGCTTAATTCATATGCTCCTCCTATTGACTATTAATTTAAATATGTTCTTTATAGAAATATCCTGTTCAGGAAAATTTTATACAGAATTAGAAGATATAAAATACTTAAGATTCAGGATCATTGTAGCATTAACATTGTAGCATTAAGGAATAAGTGCCCTCTATCTGTTGGATATGTTTTCACTACTTTCATGGAATTAAGAAAGGTTATCAGTTGATATTAGTTTATTCTTGCTTTTCTTTAGCCACTAATGCTTTCCATGTCAAATTTTTGGAAACCTTTACGATCCATTGTCATGAATTTTTACATTTACGTTTTGTAGGTTTTTACAACTCACATTTAGTTTGATAATCATTTTTTTAGTTTAAATTTTTGTATAAGGTTTGAGGTAGTAGTGTAAGATCATTCTTTAAAACTAGAGAGGCAATAGTGCCAATACACACATTTAAGATTCTATTTTTATTTCATTAAGTCATGGCATCCTTTTCAAAATCTCTTTACAATAAAACTAAGAATTTATTTTTGATAAATCTGTTACATTCTTCTATGTGTCAGTTCTTTCACTAATAAACATGGTAATAAGATTCAAATCTAGTATGAGTGCTCAAGCTACACCATTTTACAAGATTGTTCTGACTGACCTTGAGTTTACATACAAGTTTATTGATCAGGTGGACCAATATACTACAGATATCTAGATGTTTGATAATCATTCATATTTTGCACCTTGTGAAAACACAAGACCTCAGATATTATATAGGGAAAAATGTCTTTAGAGAATGCTTAAAACAACTAAAATTAATTTAGGAATGAGTTAAGATTTAGATAACACATAGCATAATAAAGTTGAATGATAACGACTTGAGCTGTACTACAGAGGAGAGTGAGAGGGGATAGAATGATGGACCACCCAGGAGCTGTATGTCATTGTTATTGTGTTTCAAAAACAAAAAGACTTCAGAGAAAAGAAGCACGAAAATAATCAAAGTGTCCTTAATCAAGTTTTTTTTTTAATCCACCTAATAGTGTGGACTGAGAGTCAGAGAAGATGGGAAAAATAAAATAGAAAATAAAGCATTGTATAGATCTCTTATAATGCAAATAAATTGTAATAGGAATATGATAATTAATTTCCAAAGAAATAACTGAAACAATAGGTAAACTCTAAAGGCAAAAAGAATGAAGAGAGACAAGAAGCAAAGTAAAACATTTATCAATAACAAACACAAGAATTTGGAAGTGAAAAAGCAGTGGAAATCTTCTAAATAACAATAAAATAACAATAAAAATTGCTAACGTGGATAGAAAATGGATCACATTGTATCATATATAATTTTGAAAAAACATATTAGGAATGAAAATTTAAAAGTCATAATTTAAAACACTATTTACATTATAACTACACAGTATAGTTCAGTGGTAAAACCTTGACATAGCATATGTGAAATAATGGTGTGATCTCCCAAGAATTACAAAGTACACACAAAGCACACACACACACACACACACACACGCACACACACACACACACACACACACACACACACACTACATACACACATTTGGAATATTGATATAATATTAAATAGAGGAAATTATCACAAATAATAAAAATAGGTTAATATATGAAATCATAATATTGCTCGTACTATTTATTAGAAATCAAATAGTCACAATATACTTGGATTCTTATAGATTAAGTAAAGTGAAAATTAAGAAATAAAAGACATGAGAACCTTTGCAAATAAGTTTTAAATAATAAACATTTTGAAACATGTATCCTTTTATTTTGACAAAAGATTAATGTTACTGGTGTTTTAACCTCAAGATTTAGAATCTGATAACCAGGTGCTCTATATCTTGCTACGGGTGGCTATATCTCTTAACTTTTCACTTTGGATATTTTTATGATAAGGTCTCATAGTTTCTCAGGCTCTCCTGAATTACAAACCCTATTTTTATTTCCTACCATAGGTAGAAAATGGAAGCCACAAATCACCATGAGAAGCTCAAACTTTTTTTTAATTCAAGTACAAATATTTACAAAAAAGTGACCAAGAAATGAAGCCTTTCTTAATATAGTATGTAGTTCTTGAAAATACAGTAATTATTTGTTACCTGGAAAAATAAGTTTAGAACTATAAGAAAATCAATTTATTTAAATTCACCAACCATATAAAAATTAAGAAAATAATTTTAAATATTCACATGTTAAATATTTTAAAAGCAACATATATGTGTCTGAATAATTTACATGTGTAAAAAGCATGCAAAATTAAATTAATCCTACAACACTGAAAAAAGAATTATCCTATAGAAACAAGAAAGTAAGTAATCAAGATCAAAATTTGAAATATAGAAAATAAAATGAAGTGTACTCTTTAGTTGACTTAAGTAACTGTAAACACTTTTTATATCAGTTTTATAATAAAAATGCATGAACAAAGAAAGCAAAAGTACATTTGATCAATAGCAACAGCAAAAGCATCAGTAATTGTTTGAGAATACAAAAAAAAAATCAATGGAGGGGATAACAATGTTCCTTACAAAAGAAATGTACTCATTACCTTATTTATGTAACTGTAACCCCTCTGTACACTACCTTTTCAATAAAATTATATTGAAATTAAAAATAAAACAAATAATATAGCAATTAAGAATTCTTAGAAGTCATTACTTAAAAACTTTATTAAAAACTGCCCCCAGTACCCAAGGAATATACTTTGATGATACTATTTAAATACTTAAACTTCAGCAGAAAAGCAAAATGTTTAACAACTGTTACAAATAAAGTAATAACTCAGAATATATTACTATACTAATCATTGAATGGATTTTTATTGGCAGTCAAATATGTAAGAAATGAGGGAATATGCCATTCGTTTGCACTTAACAAGTGAGAAAGAATTTTCTAGGTCTTTTAAAATATATCATAAGTTTAATGAAGAAACTATTCTGTCACGTCATATGATAATCAGATAAAGATGATATTAGAGCAAAGAACAGATTGTACTATGTTTTGGAATGTTAATGTATGTACTTATTTTGGTTTTGGAAAAATGTGAGGATTTCAAATTAGGGTATTGTTCTTGCTAGGCTGGCATTATGTCAGTGGTTAATTTTAAGATAAGGGTTCCCTTTCCACAAGAACATGCACCTGATCTGTCCTTTTATCTTTCCCATCATCAATGGCATCAGAGTTGCACACCAACTTGTCTAGCTTCCTGGATCCTGCAGTCCTTCCAATCTTAGTCTCTAGATAGTGCAGGATGGTGGAAATGATCCAATGCACCCAGCTATAGATTGAGAAGGAACTCCCTTAAAATTTGGCCTGGTTTCTTTTCTCAAGCCTCCTAAGTAGTTAAGAGTACAGATTGGAGCCCCTGCTGCCAAACAGTAACAGTATTTTTAAAGCAATCAGACATTTATATGACAGGCTTGTGATTACCTCAGGAAAAGAATAAAAGAGCAGTGAAGCATAGAGGACAGACAGAATTTTAGCTAGCTACTCAGAGGGTGAATCAGCTTAGCTAGCTACTCGGGAGGCCGAGATCTGAGGGTCTGTCAATTTTGTTAATTTTTTCGAAGAACCTTCTCACTTTGTTGATTCTTCATATGGTTTTTTTTATTCTAATTCATTTAATTCTGGTTGAATTTTAATAATTTCTTTCCATCAACTGGATTGGGGTTTATCTTGATGTTCTTTTTCAAGGAGTGTCACATCTCATTAAATTGTTGGATTCAGGTCTCTCCAATTTGTTAATATAGGAACTCAGAGCTATAAACTTGCTTCTGAATCGTGCCTTTGCTGTGTCCCAGAGGAGCAGATAATCTCTGTGCTAGTTTTTGTTGAATAACATGAACATGTGAACATCATTTCTAAGCTCTTCCATGACCCACTGGTGTTTGAACAGTGTGTTTTTCAGCCTCCATGTGTTACTGGACTTTCTTTGGTGGCTTTTTGTGTTGAGTTCTAATTTTATTCCCTTTTGGTCTGAGAGAATGCAACATATGAATTCAATGTTTCTGAATTTTGACAAGCTTGATTTGTGACCTAAAATGTGGTGTATTTTGGAAAATGTTCCATGTGCTGCTGAGTAAAAAGTATACTCTGATGTTGCTGGATGAATATTCACTAGATGTCTGCTAAATCAATTGATGTATGCACTTGTTTATATCTGTGGTTTCTCTGTTGAGTTTTTGCCGAATTGATCTATCTAGTCGGGATAGTGGTGTGTTAAAGTCCCCAACATTAATGTCTTTGGATCTATGTGAGATTTAAAGTAGTATTTCTTGGATAAATTTGGGTGCACTATTGTTTGGCAAATATTTAGAATTTTAATATCCTCCTCAAAGAGAGATCCCTTAATTAGTATGTAGTAACCTTCTTTATCTCTTCTCAATAATGTTAATTTGAAGTCTATTTTATCTGATATTAGGATTGCAACCCCTGCCTGTTTATGGGAGCCGTTTGCTTGGTAGATTTTGTTCTAGCCTTTCACTTTCAAAATGTGTTTGATTTTTTTTTTAATTTAATTTATTTTTTTTGGGGAACATACTGTACAGAGGGGTTACAATTACATGGGCAGGATAATGCATACATTTCTTATCAAGCATTTCAGCCTCCTCCTTTGTTTACCCTTCACATCCCTTCCCTAGCTCCCCCCTCCCCCCCACCCAATGCTCCTCCCCTCTCCCCCCTCCCCCCCCCCCGTACCAACGTTGTAAAGCTCGTTTTCAACATGACCTTGTACTTCTCATTGTTGGAACAGTTCCACCTGTATCCTTAAACGACTTGTTTTTCCCCATCTCCTCCACAAGTTATACTGACATCAAATATAGTGAAAGCAGGGGTTACACTGTGGGGGAGGGACATACAAAGCAACAAAGAGATAATCTTATAAATGCATTATAAACAAATGCATGAAATAAAAAAGCATTAAAATATATATCTAAGGGTTCATTTTCCTAACATCACATTATCTGACCTTTTCCGATTGCATACATATAATAGGTATTGCAAATAAGGGAAACCATGGGACCTATGTTTCTTTGGGCCTGGCTTACTTCACTTAATATAATTTTTTCCAAGACTTTCCATTTCCTAACAATTGGGGCAAGGTCATTCTTTCTGATGGAGGCGTAGAATTCCATTGTGTATATATACCACATTTTCTTGATCCATTCCTCTACTGAGGGGCATCTGGGTTGGTTCCATATCTTAGCTATGGTAAATAATGCTGCAATAAAGATAGTTTTGCTGGTAGCTTTAGTGTGGTCTTGTTTGTAAACATTTGGGTAAATGCCCAAAAGTGGGATTGCTGGGTCATAGGGGAGCTCTATGTGAAGTCTTTTCAGGAACCTCCATACTGTTTTCCAAAGTGGTTAAACAAGTTTACACTCCCACCAACAATGAAGTAAAGTTCCCTTCTGTCCACATCCCCTCCAGCATCTGTTGTTGTTAGAGTTTTTGATTTTTGCCATTCTAACTGGAGTGAGGTGATATCTCAATGTTGTTTTGATTTGCATTTATTAGTTAACTCTCCCAATGTGTTTCATTTTTATGGGCAAGTTGTGATTCCTGAAGGTAGAAGATAGAAGAATCTTGCATTTTAAACCAATTAGACAGTCTATGTCACTTAATTGGAGAATTACATCCCCTAATATTGAGAGATAGGACTGAGAGGTATTTGGGTGTTCCTGCCATTTTATCCACCTTCTTGGGTGCTACGCCTACTGGATTCCTCCTATGGTTCTTGGATTCTGTTTGTATGTGGTTTCTTGGCCTTTACTGTGGTCTTGTTGATTTTCTATGTTTAGGACATCTTTAAGTATCTTTTGGAGAGCTGATTTGGTGGAGATATATTGTTTGTTTTTCTTTGCTATGGAAGATTTTTATATTAGATCTTCAATTATGAAGGAGAGTTTAGCTGGGTACACTATTCTTGGTTGATAGTTATTTGTCTTTATAGCATGGCATACATCATTCCAGGCTTTTCTGCTTTAATTGTCTCTGTTGAGAAATCTGAGGTGATTCTAATTGTTTTTCCTTTATAGGTGACTGATCTTTTCTCCTTGACAGCTTTAAGGATCTTTTGCTTGGTCTGAATTGATCCTGTGTGGCTTATAATTGGACGATGGGATGTCCTATTCTTGTCTGGTCTATTTGGAGTTCTAAAAGCTTCTTGTATCTGAATATGCCTATCTTTTTGCGTGTTGGGAAGTTCTCTGCTGGGATCCTGTTGAACAAATTTTCTAGACCATTACCTTCTGTCTCTATGTGCTCCTCTACACCCATTTCCCTTAGATAAGGCCTTCTAATTGTGTCTTCCAAGTGTTGAATAGATCTATTCATATTTCTTGAATTTGTCTTGGATAGTTGTATGTTCTTTCTCCATAATACATAGGCTGTCCTCAATGCCGGAGATTCAATCTTCTGCATGGTCTAACCTACTGTCAAACCTTTCTACTTTATTTTTCATTTCTTTTCCTTTTAATTGGTTGGCTGTTATGGCTTCAAATTCTTTGTTGGAGCTTTGTTTTAGATCTTGTATGAAATTCTTTACTTCCTTAATTTGGTTTTCAGTGTTTATTCTCAAATCGCTTTGCTGATTGGTTATGGTTTCCTTGGACTCCCATTCCTTCTATTGGGCTCCATTCAGCATTCCCTTTGTGGTCTCCCTGACTCCTTTCAGGTGTCTGTGTATGGATTCCATGAATGGCTCTATTGATCTTTGTCTATGCTCATCACGCTCTTGCAATTCTTGTGTTATTATTTGATTAGATTTCTCACGTTCATGCAACTTCTGTAGTTCTTTTTGACTGATCTCAGCCTGCTCACACAATTCCTTTATTTCTCTTTGAGTATTCTCAACCTGCTCACGCAATTCCAGTATCAATCTTTGAGTAGCTTTCTCAAGCCCATGAGCTTCCTGTTTTGATATTTGGTTTGCCTCCTCTCTCTCCCTATCACACTCACACTGAGTCATTTGCAGGGTTTCAATCTTCATTCACCATGTTTATCAGTAGTGTTTGTAGAGGTTTTTGGGAACTCTTGTCTGGATTCTTCATTATCTGATCTGTCACCTGATTATCTTGAGTGGGAATGGAGATACCTGGACTTGCCATTTTCCTTGTGTTTTTCTTACTTGTTCTGCCCATTTGGAATAAAAGTAATGCCAGTTTTGTGTTAGAACACCATTTTAAGGCAAGCATCAACCAAAGTCCTGTAATTGCATAGTCAAATGTCTGAAGATACAATCTAGTTCAACAGATACAGTCTGTTCAACATTAAATAACTATGTATTAATGGGCTAAGAATACCAAAGAAGAATTTGACAAACCATAAATTATTATGTTTAGGGAGAAAGGTGGGGAAAATAGGGTTAGAGGGATGTGGAAAGGTAAAAGGAGAGTGAAATTAACCAAGTCCTAATCTCATAGAGGTAAATGGATTGGAAAGGATGATAGGAAAGAGAGAAGAAAAAAATTTAAAAAAGAGACAAGAAAAAAAATGGAAAGACAAATATTTAAATTTTAAAAGTGAAACTCTTAAAAGTAATGAAAATTTAAAGAAGTAAGATTGAGAGATGAATGGGGATAGGATGAGAGGAAGGGAGGGATAGAAAGGAGACCTGAAAAACTAAAAAATAAAAATACTTCAAATAATTTATAGGTATACATAGATAATACTGCTATTAAGGAATTTAATCCTAAGAGGTTTTGAATTGAGCAATACATTTTTGGATTAAGAATGTACACAATGGGGATAAGGTATTATAATCAATGACAGGTATATAGGAGGTGAACAGAACAACAAATAATTCATGCAAAAAGAACTAAAGATGAAAAAGTAAAACGAATGAGAAAGAAAGAACAAAAAAGACCAACAGGTCAGTAGACTTTTTTTTAAAAAAAGCACACACACACATATACACCTAAAATAAAAGTTATAAGAAGAAAAAGAAAGATTAATAAAAACAATTTTTATAATTAAAAAGTAAAAATTTAAAAAGATACAAAAAAAGACTTCTTTGATTTTGTTTTAGGGGGGTTGAAGGGATGATCCTGTATCTCCCTTGTGTCAGTAACCAGTCTCTCGGTGGAGTCTCTGGTTTGCTTGTGGTGTTTGGTTTTCTATGGCTTGATTGGTTTCTTAATTCAATTTGTTTGGGCAGGCAGAAAAAATTCTGTTGGTTTACTCAGAAGTTTGTGATCCCCTCCCAGGCTAGTTCAGTGGGAGGGAGATGTGCTTTGAGTATCACAAAAGAAGGAGGTGGCTGTTTCCTCTAGTTTGGAGTTGCTGTGATAAGGCTGGGTTCTGGGTAAAGTTGAGGCCTTTCAGCAAACTGTAGCTTTTCCCTGTGGGGCTAGCTTCTGAGACATTCACAGAGCCCAGCCTGGAGCAATGCTCAGGGTTTATGTTTACTGAGTTTCAATTGATTGTCAGTGCTGCTGTAGGGAGGGTCAGCCTCTGGCTCTGTTTACTCAGTGAAGAAAGCCACTCCTTCGTGGGTGTAGCTTTCTCTGCCTCTTTGTGGTGACTTTCCCATGGGTGGAGTTGAGAATGGCAGATCAGGGAAGTTAAATGTGACTCGCTAAAAGACTCTTTTGTTTTCATCAAAGAACTGAGTTAGATCTAGCTGCTTAGCCAGGCCTTTGTCTACATCAAAGATGGATATCTCTGGTGTTGGAGGGAGGGGTGGCCTTCCCTCTTCTGCTCCCTTTGAGAAGGAGTGAGGATGTCAGTTTTGTACTCACGCTGGAGTGTTGGTTCCTGGGTAGCCTCTGGTCTGCTATCTGCAGGATGAAGATATCTGCTACTTGTCAGTTCTTGCTGGTGTTGAGTAAAATCTGCTCGCCCGCTGCATCTGACACATTTGTCCCAGACTCTCTGGGTTGTAGTTATGGCAGCTATGGATGCCACCACAGCCGGCACAGCAACCTCAGCCATGGCTGCTGGAAAATGCTCAGGTCTGTCTCCTTACCTGGATTTTCCCTCTCTGCCCAAACTCTGTGTACTGTGATGGCACACTTGGTGTGCCTAGGACTGTTCACTGGAACACTAGAACTGCTTTCTATGTGAGAGCTTGTTTAGCCACCAGATTCTCCTCCGCCATCTTCTCGAAATTTCTGAAGGTGTTTAAATATTACTGGAATTGTTTTGGAATAAATAATGTTCACCTTGACTATCTTGAGAAAGAAAAATTGGTTTCTCAGCACGATAGGTAAGAACTTGAGTGAAAGAAAGAAAAGGAAAAATGAGGAACAACTCAACACATACATTCAAAAGAACCAAAACAACCCAAGAAAACACAAATTAACTCAGTACTCAAGAACCTGCAGGAAATGCAAAGATTTTTTTAAAAATAGCTATGATAAGCTTATGAAAATCTTGACTACATGGGAGTCTACTATTGTGAGGATAGTGGTTAAAGCTCAGACTGGACAGAAAGATCTGTACATAATGCAGGCACTTGTTATTCTAAATTCCAGGAAGAATAACATGAAGTAGACTGAGCCCACAATCATACACAAGTAGGAAGCAAGATTCTATCTGAAAGTTAATCAGGACAATTTAGGGCTGGGGGCATGCCAAAGTGGTAAGAACATCCATTTAGGAGACACAAGACACTCAATTCAAATTCCAATATTATGGGTATTAAAGAAAAAAAGCTATGACTTTATATAATGGGAATAATTGCAAGATTTGAATATTTGAGTGGAGAAAAATCCATAAGAGAGATAGAGTTTACCCATATTGCAATACTTTCGACATAAGTGGTAATATTATGTGGTACTCCAGACATAACAGAGTTACCTTGCAAATGAGCATTGATGTGCATTTGGGTGAAGGTAATACTCTATTTACACAGGTGTAAATTAAATACTTTTTGGGGGTAGATTTTAGTTCTTGTACTAAGAGCCTGAGTGATATCTCTGAGTCTTTTCTCTCAAGGCTATCACTCTACTACTTTGAGCCACAGTTCCAATTCTGATTTTCTGTTGGTTGTTTGGAGATAAGAGGCTCATGGACTTTCCTGACCAGGATGGCTTCAAACCATGATTGTTAGATCTCAGCCTCCTGAGTAACCAGGATTCCAGGCCTGAGTCGTCCATGTTTTTAGTTATTTAGTAAATTGTACAGTTACAGAAGTTATAATTTATCATTATAACCTTTATAATATATATGTGTATATTTATATCAATGCATACATATAGAAATATTTTAACATATTTTTGTATCTATAGTAGATTTATGAAATCATCCTTCATAATAAAATGACATGGAAACAAGTTTAATGAGGAGCAAAGCAAAGGGAATTGTCATGTTTCTTGTTGTTGAATGAAATATGAATTGTGAGAATCGGTTTGAGAAAACCATTTAACAAAATGGATAATGACTATTAATTCCAATCCCTTTAGTTGCCCATATTGTGCATCCTCACACATGAGTGTCAAAGTCAAACCACACTTTTTTGTCTTTGTATTTAAATCACATGTTATAATTTAGGGGATAGGTGAAGTAATCAAATAAAGATTAAAATAATATTTAATGTGGCTATGGGTTAGAGCTGAAAATTATTTTAAATATGATAATAGCTAATTAAATTCCATATCTCTTACTTTTACTCTATTGTCATATACCTCATTCCCACATTAGGAAAGTATATAGAAGATTCTCACTAAATTATGTGTAAAATTATGAAAAAATGTATTAAAAGAATATGGGCACATCGGGGCTGCGAAAGTGGCTTAGTGGTAGAGCTCTTGCCTCACATGCATGAGGCCCTGGGTTTGATACCTCAGCACCACATAAGCAAAAAGAAGAAAGCCAGAAATGACGCTGTGGTAGATTGCTAGCCTTGAGCAGAAAAGCTGAGAGACAGCGCCAGGGGGGCCCAGAGTTCAGGCCCCTCGACCGGACAGAGAAAAACAACAACAACAAAAGAATATGGGCACAGTTTGGTTTTAGCTGATTGAGACCTGTATGGGGTAGTGTGTTTTGAAAGACCTGAAAAACGTTGTGATGGAGATGAAGGAAGGGATGTGCTAATTCTGGCAAATTGGCTAGAGGATTGCTCCCAGAAAAATAGTGATGAATTCTTCTACAAGGTTAAATCACTCTCACAATCGTGTTCACTACTGTACTATTCACCGTAGAGAATTTATGGAAACAAACCAGACGCACTTTAGCAGAGGGATGGTTGGAGAAAGTGTTGCACATATACACAATTGGATTGCACCCATCCATTTTAAAGACTGTTACAGCATTTGTAAAGAAATGGATAGATTTAAAATTATGTTAAGTAAACGAAGTCACAGCCAGACACAAAAAGGACGCGTATTTAGAAGCCAGAATTTTATGCAAGTTAAACAACAGTATTAATCAAAGCATGCTATTTGCAGAGGAGTACTTAACAGGTGTAATTTCTTATAAAATTGAACTTTTAATCCAACAAAATGAATACCAGGAGACTACCACTTGGAAAATGTGCGGGGAAGTCAAAGGGAAGAAATAAAGAGACTTATGGAAGTAGAGAGTGAAGCCATAATACTCAATGCAGATAGTATGAAACTAGAAAAAACAAAAGTGGGTTGAGGTTTGGAAGGATGTGAGAAAGTTGTGTAAAGATCCATTGTACTTATAAACTGATTCGTTGAATGGAAAACCCTTTGTACAACTATTTAATAAAAATATAATTAAAAACAATGGAGACATCTGATCATAAACCATGAGTCAATATGATAATTTTCTTCTCAGAAATTTTCTTTGCAGGTATTTTCCTCATAATGACAGAAAATTGAACAATGCAATGTATATCAATACATCACTTTGCATATCCTAAATAGACAATATAAAAATCACAGTAAAAATATTAGAATATATCACATGATAAAATAACAGGTAGAAATTATCAAACTCTGATTATTTTTCCAAGTACTTTACCTTTGGTACCTAATTTAATCCTCACAATAATCCCATAAAGTGGAACTACTTCTATTTTTAATTCTAAGATGATGATATTTAAGTCTTCAGAGTTGGAATTACTAGTACAACATTGTACACATGGTAAGTGTTAGCCTGCGTTCCATTCCCACTATATGAACTAACCTCATTCTATTTTATAACTAAATACCAGCACTCAGTCTATTAATTCTAGGAAAATTCCCAAAATTATTGTGCACACTGTAATAATATTTCACTTTATCTTTGTTAGAAAATAGGTAACTAAGTTGTACACCGGTGTCTCACACCTATAATGCTAGCTACTCAGGAGGCTGAGATCTGAGGATTGTGGTTCAAAGCCAGCTCGGGCAGGACAGACTGTGAGACTCTTATCTCTAATAAACCACTAATAAACTGGAAGTGGCACTGTGGTCCAAGTGGTAGGGCGCTTGCCTTGAGCGGAAGAGCACAGGGACAGCACCCAAGCCCACAGTTCAAGCCCCATGACCAACAACAACAAAAAAAGAAAATAAGAAGTAACTGTAATATGAAAACTCCAAATTCATAATCAATTTATACCTCCCTGGTGAAAGGAACTGCTAAACTATAACATTCTTGATTTCTAGCTCAAAATAGTAGAAATCATATTTTATCCCTTCACTCAACACTGCACTGCCTGGGGACCCCATCTCTGGTTAACAGTCTTACTGAAAGAATGACCTGCTCAATTCCTGATGGAAATAGATTGCAGGTCTTTTGGAGCAATTGTTTCCACATTGTAGCTCACCTAAATTGTTTACCATTAGAAGTATTTTGATTGCTTTTTATACCCAACATTTTGAGAGAAATGTACTACTTTAAAATGTTATTAAAGAAAGACTGATATAAAAATCACATTTGACCCCAGATACATGTTTTACCTTTCATATTCCCAAAAATGCAGTCTTACCTATCATTAATGTTAGGAACGAGAGGTTAAAAATCATAGACACCAAGACCTAATTTTGAATCAAAGACTCTCCAACTTGTGAATATACAATTTGTTTAAAAAGAAATCAATACTACTGCATTTTAAGTCACTATGATAATGATAATGATTCCCTATGATAATGATAATGATAATGATAAACTATTAACATTAAAAATAACTCATTTTCTTGGAAGTAGGACAAAAAACACAAGGTTAATACTAATCATTTTAAAAGACCTTTATTTATACTAAAAGTTCTCTCGTAACTATAAAGATTCTAAAACTAACTGAAGTAGAGAAGAAATAATTTTAACTGCATCATCTACATTCAATGGACTATTAATTCAAAACAAAATTATACTAATAATTAGCTTACCCAATTCACTTACATTCTTTTATTCTATTCCATTTACTTTCATAAAAACTGGGTTTCCATAAAATGAAGCATAAAAAAGCATATAAACCCACTTACATTTTCAGATCTTAACAATATTTATTTCAGAAATTTTAGCTCTACAGTCAATGACATGAAAAAATACTAAAATATTCAAAGGATTTTCAGAAATTGCAAGACTTGCTCTGGGATGTTATGTATATTGGAACAGATATTTAAAAAGCCTTATTTGTTAAAGTCGCCATAGTTACTCCCACAAAAGAGCCATTAGTAAAGATACCTGTGCATGTACAAAACACCTTCAAATGCATCCACAATCTGGACATGACACTTGCTTTTTGTTTGTTCGTTTTTGAAAGGAATATCTAACAAGCATATCCACAATACTTATTTTCAATGAATAAGATGGGATAGTCAAACATAATATGGGTTGGATTATCTCTTAGTGAGAATAAATATAATCTTGCAATGAAAGTGATTTTCAACAGAAATCCGGAAAGAGTTTATCCAACTTGTGTTTCACAGGAATCACCAGAGAATAATACCTGTTTGGTCAAGTCGGTCCAAATCACTCCATGAGTGTACCTTAAAAGTATAACCAATTTAAGAGGTCAAATACGTATTTTGTACTGACAATCATCTTATAGCAATAACTTATTAACTAATTATGTCTGTATCTTCTTATCTAACATACAATAAAAGCTGAAAGCAGTCTCTTTTTCTAGTTTAATATTGTAAATGCTTTGATTATGATGTTATTATTAGACAAATAATATGTACAAAGGGTGGTTCCACTGAAATGACATGACAGAACACTGATAAATAAAAACTTTGCATCACACTTAGCTTTTTTCAGCCTCACCCTGTCCACATTGGCAAGCAACATTGCAACAGCACACGCACACATATACACATACAAACATGTTCGCACATGTACACACACATATACATGCATGCTAAATTCAGGGTTTTTTGTACAAAAAAGTCCAAATAAAATATTAGTGATTAGCACAAATGATAATATGCCTTATTACAAAATAATACATAAACCATTACCACGCATGTTACATTTTACCTGCCTCTCCACATGTGATCACTTAATTTATTTTTAATTAATTAATTACCTTATTAATTAATTTATTTGTTTGGTGCTAATATTAGGGCTTGAACTCAGGGCCTGGCTTTGTCCCAGAATTTATTTTTTTGTTTCAGTTTTCTCAAGGCTAGCATTTTACTGCTTGTACAACAGCTCCATTTCTAGCTTTTGCTGGTTACTTTCAAATCAGAATCTAATGGACTTTTCTTTCTTGGTCTGCTTTCAAACCACAATGCTCAGATTTCATCTTTCTGATTAACTACTACTAAAGACCTAAGCCATCAGTGTGGCTTCTACTTTTTCCTCTATAGTTATCTAATGTACATACTTAGATGGTAATTTTAAAATGAGAGTATAGAAGCAAGATGTACAGTGATGATACTGTCCTGTCAGAAATTCAAGTTAGTAATGTAAATTTATTCTTAAAACCATACACAGAAAATACCATGATATAGTGTAAGAGAACTCACTATTGAACATATGAGTCTTAAGAGCTTTCTAATAGATCCATTATTTATTGGTACCCAACATTAGAAAAATGTATGAGGCATTGGTAAAATAGAAGTCTTTTGCATGACTACATACATTCCTTGTTTTTATAAGACACTTGCTTTCATCTAAAAAGTAGGCCTGTCTATTGTCTTCATGTGATTTTGATGATTGAAATGCTTAGTGAGAAGGTCAAAATGTATTACTAGTCCTTCACTATCAATTCTCATTTTCTTCTTGGAGAATATAATGATCAAATCAATAGTTCAGAATCAGCAAGCAATACTTCAGAATCATGCTTCCAGTGCAAGTGGATCACCAGTAAGAAATCCTCAATACCAATTTCCACAAAGTTTTGTCACAGATACAATCTCCCTGCCTTCTCTAGCTGCTTTACCTTCTTATTCCTTCATTGTACAAGAAAAGTATGATTCAACTGATTTCAGTCAGATCTGTTACTAGAATTATCAAGGATTTATTTTATTGTCTGTAATTTGGTAAAGTTATGTCTCTTTACGTAGGCTACTAAAAATGTATTTACTAATTTCAAGTAAATACATAAATTCTATTTCCATCTCTTTTAAAAATAAAATTTTGTCGGCTCTACAAATTGATCAGAGGCATGGATTTTGTGGGTAGCTAGGTCATTACACATCTGTCTCTTTCTTTCTCTCTACCTTTCATGGTTCTCATAATATGACTGCTCCATAATTATCCTCATTTATTTTGCTTTTATATTTTTGGTTGCATCATTTCACTTTTTGCTCTGCCATTTCCCAAATCATTTATATAGAAGGCATTATTTCCTATTTTCTCATGCCTAGAATAAGCTGCACATGAAGACATCACTGGTCCTCATTTTCAGTGTGTATGTTTGAATACGGAGGAACATCTTTCCTCTGCTCTCCATCAATTCCCTACTCTCCAGTTAGAATAATTTCGAATAGTAAAATTGGAAAAAGAGAAAATAAATCATGTGAATAAACAGTTGCAGAAAATTCACCAGATATTTCTGTCCAGTTCAACCAATGTGAACTATTAGGGAAATACATGGACACCTCATTCCCACTGGCACTCAAAGTCTTTGGTTAGGCAATTCTTAGGAATATGGGGAACAAGATGAAAAAGTAAGGAATGGTATTAATTGCAGGAAAAAAAATTGGAGAAGGATCCAAGCAATTTTCTTCATTGGGCTGCCGAAAATATTCAGCTTATTACAGTGCAGAGACTTCTTTCCCAAAAGGCCACTCATGTGAATAGTAGGGATGATGATGAGTATAACCCTCTTCGAGAAGCCTACAGTGGACACTTAGACATTGTCAGTGAGTTGGTGTCTCAAGTGGCACATGCAATAACTGTAGATGACTGCACACCCCTGCACAGTGCATATACGTGGAATAATACCAGAGTGGCTTCTTTCTTACTTCATCATGATACAGATACCAATGCCCAAACTAAAGGACTCTTTTTTTTAAATTTTTTTTGGGTCTGGTCGTGGGGCCTGAACCCTGGGCCTGGACGCTGTCCCTCAGCATTTCAGCTCAAGGCTAGCGCTCTACCACTTGAGCCACAGCATCACTTCTGACTTTTTTTCTGCTTATCTGGTGCTGAGGAATCGAACCTAGGTCCTCATGCATGCAAGGCAAGCACTCTACCACTGAGCCACCTTCCCAACCCAAATAATTTTGTTTGTTTGATTTTGTTGTGGTGGTGTTTTTTTTTTTGGTCATTCATGGGGCTTGAGCTTTGGGCTTGGGTCCTGTTTCTGTTCTTCAGCTCAAGGGGAGCACTCTACCACTTGAGCCACAGTTCCACTTCCCCAAACTAAAGGACTTTTGACACCCTTACATCTTTCTTTCGAGAATTGAGATAGTAAAGATATGCTGGATAGCCTTCTGTTGAACCTTTATATAAAACCAGGCCTGAAGAACAATATAGAAGAAACTGTATTTGATATTGCAAAAAGGATAATTATGTATCACTACCTCTATGAAGTTGTGAAAGGCTGTACAAATTGTTCACCAAAGTCCTAATGGTCGGGTTAAGTTTCGTAAATTTCAAAAATGCAAGTCCATCTTTTGTGTCCCTACAAAACATTTTCACAATCCAAATAAGAGCAATATCTTTTTTTTTTGGTCGGTCATGGGGCTTGAGCTCTGGGACTGGGAGCTATCCCTGTGCTCTTCAGCTCAAGGTGAGCGCTGTACCACTTAAGACACAGCTCCACTTCCAGTTTTCTAGAGGTTTATTTGAGATAAGAGTACCACAGACTTTCCTTCCCAGGCTGGCTTTGAACCATGATCATCAGATCTCAGCCACCTGTGTAGCTAGGATTATAGGCATGAGCCACCAGTGCCCGGCAGCACCAATATTTTACTGTAAAAATTCATGGATTCTGTGGAATTCTTCCAAGTGAATTTCCTGCCTTGGATGTAAAAATGTATTCAATAGTTTTTGTATACATGTATACTAATTTCTTCAGAGTTTGTGATTTTTTAATCAGAAATAATTTTAATTTACCTGTTGAAATGAGTAGTACAGAAACTAAAATATTTCTGATGCTTGTCTGAAAAAGTATATTTTAAAATATTCTATATTCTATGTTTGCATAATGTTCACAATTTATTTTCTCCTAGATATACTTTGAATTCTACATTTTTTAATAATATATAGGTCCATTAATGTGTCCTTTCCGATTGTATTCCATATAGAACAGTTTGATTCCTTTTTTTCTAGGTCTTAATATTATTTTTCTTTGGGATAAAATGACAGTGTTGTCTAATTTGAAAAGTTTTGTAAAGTTTATCCTATGTAAACGCCTTTCTGAGGTGAAGATTTAATACACTGAGGTCAAACTAAATTTAATAATATGAATTACGTGTATTGTTACACTTGTAATTTTGTAATCAACTTTTTAATAACTGTTTTTCATTTCTTGCATCTGAAGAATGAAAAATATGGAATACTTCTCAAATTTACATATTATCATTGTGCAAGTGCCATGTTAATCTCTGTATTGTAATTTGAGTATATGTGCTGCTGAAGCATGTAATATCCTCTAAATTTAAGTAGTTAATGATGCAATCTTTATATAGGCTTATATCTATGGGTGCCTACTTGTAAGAAGGAAACCTTATTGTTCCTAACAATGCTATCGATCTTATTTCCCTAAAATTCTGTGAATAGTGGAAAAAAGTTATATTGATCGATTGCTCACATTTGCAAATTTTTTTTGTGAATGACTATATTAAGTGTTTTTATTTGGAATTTGATTGTACTCTCAATTATTTATATATAGGTCCAAAGGTGATGGCTTTTTCAAGTACTTATTTATCCGACTGAATTAGCTTTGTGGACCTAATGGATTCAAAGTAAGCATTGCTTAAGAGCTACTTCTAAACTTCTTCAGCTGACAATTTCCCAAATGAGGTGTTACTGGAACAAATGTCTACCTGAGCCTTTACCCGTCTTCCATGTGCGAACAGACCAACTAGAATATCTTACCCTGACAGCAAAGATTTTCTTACTAGAACAAAGCTAATCTTGGTTACAAGGGATCATAGAGAGATGAACAGTACAAATAGAACTGTTCAGACTAGAAGGTATTTTATCAAAATATAATTGTTTATTATACCTTCCATTTCAAAAGTAGCTAAAGCCAAGAAGGTGGAAAAATTGTTCGTATGCATGATTACTTTTTGTTCTGGCCTGTCTACGATCCAACCAGGCAGGAACTTACACTACTGCCTTTTTATCACCAAATATTTTCAGAGTTGCAGGAGAAGTGCATATGTTTCTCCTCGTTATTAGGCATTAAATTGATCATGTTTTAATCACAGAGTTTCCTCTTGCCTCCATGCTGTAAATCTACAAATGGTAAAACTTTAGGTCTAACTCTATCAAACACTGAGTTAGAGATAATGGAATAATACTTTAAAACAGAGTTGCCTTTGATACAGTAAGTACAACAGAAAAATACAAAATGTGTGCCTTTTAATTATATATAGTCATACATTTTATATTTATATGTGCTGATTTTATATTTCACACAATGAAACTTACTAGAATTAGTTGATAATTTGACAAATAAATTGATATTTATTTTTTCCAATAAATAGAATTGGAATATAAATATTTAGGTTTAAAATATATATCAGACTATAAAAAGTATCAATACCATGTTTTTAGTATAAACTTGTGATACATTATATATGTTCTTTGCCTTCTGAATCCACATGGTAAAAAAACAATGTTTTCCTCTAATCTGTAATGGATTTTACTCTGCTGCTTTGTTTATTGTTTTAACTCGCCTGTCCCAAACTGTTTTTCTCCGTATTTCTGAAGCATTCCTACTGATTATTCCCAAATTTTGCTAAGATGTCTAAAAAATATTATTTTTCTGCAGTACCCATGGGTCCTTGGATCCCAGGACCCAGTTACCTGCATCATCAGATAACAGGGGCAAGACTTTTCACCAAGGCCCATGCAACAAAGAAATTGAAGACCCATCTCAATTTCGCATTTCCTATATTTCAGGGCCCCAATTCCTTGAGATGCAGGAATTATCAGTAAACAATTGTGAAATGCAAGGCAACTTAAAATGAAGGATGAGATCACAAAATTTGAGAGAAAGTACTGTAATTCAAACATTCAACTTACAGATGACCAGCCCATATGAGTGAACAAGTTCACAAAGTGTCATAAGTTTATTTTTAATTCCCCTCACCTATGATTAACGAAAGATTTTATTCCAACATAAATGGGCCAAAAATAGTCCCTGGAAGGACAGATCCATAATTGGTCTACCAAAGCCCGAAAACTTGACTTAGCGGTCAAATGTAATTCAGAAAAACATTTGAAGCACTAAGGAGTGCTTCAAAACACTGGGACTTCAGTACAACATGGTTCTGTGGTATAAAAATGTCACTCTCAAACCAATGATAATCTACATTTAATCTCCTGAAAGTATATTCATTTTCAAATAAACTTTTTAAAATCAATTTCGCCAAAATAACATTTGACAAGTTGATGATACTTAGTGACATTACTAGTTTTTCAAGTGTAGGGAGCAAGTTAAATAAGAGTTGAATTATTTACACAGCACTAATGCCAAACATGTTCAACCATTCATTAAAGTGTAGAAATAATACCACCCACAATTTGTGTTTTTCAGTAAGAGACTTTCAGAAATGTGTTAAATAGATCAACCTCCTAAATTTCAAACCCAAACGTTAGCTAATAAATTTCATCATTTAATAAGGTACATTTTAAAAAATCACAAATAGTTGCCTTATTATATGTTATTTTATGTTTTCCCTCTATCTAACATAGTAAGAAATATGACTTTAAGTCTTGAATATGGGTACTTATCAGAGATATGACAAACAAAATCTGTCTTCTACTTCTATCATATTCCTCTCTAGGAATAAATTTTAAGTTTCTTCTTTTTCCAAAACTTATAGGTAGTAGAAAATATTATTCCATGTAAAATAAAAGAATCACACAATTGTACAAAGCCATTTATAAAAATTCATAGTTAGGAATACATTCTAAGCCATTTTTTAACTTTCTTTTTGACTAAAGATTAATCTTACAAACAGTTGAGAATAAAATCATGTTTAGGTGCTTCCCATCTCCAGTCTTGCAAATTGTTGCTGCAGATGAATGAATTATGGAAATATAAACTGGCATCAGTTAAAGAATATGCAGGATTGAAACTCCATGGAATGTATATAAACTTTTCAAAGTATTAATAGACAGTTTAACAGAATGACTATCAGGAAGTTGAAACCAGAGAGGAATTATAGTAAAGACATAGAATGAATGAAAAATGAACAAGGGACAAGTACAGTTAGAATACTGAATGTACACATATGATGAAGGAAGTGGTAAATTGCAAATAAATCTTGGAGAAAGGGTTGGTTGAGAATGATGGAAGGAGTGACTCTGATCTAGGAGCATTGGATAATTAGATGGATATATTTAATTGTAACACAATTGCACAACCCTTTAAAATTCAGTTAAAAAACACAACAAGAAACAAAAACACACAAAAATCACAACCAAACAGCAATCTCTAGAGAGTATGAATATGACCACTCAAAATTTTAATCAGTTAATGAAGGGCAGTCTTGGGAAAAGCAAACAAAGCTTTTCAAAGAGGGAAGTTTGGGATAGGGAGAATTTTGAACAGAATTAGATTGTCTAAGGTTATAAATCACCTATATCTGCTGCAAAAAGTATCTTTCTTCTACGAGTTTTCTGTCTGAACTGGATAATCCAGTCCTGAGACACACTTGGTAGCTTGTGAGGTAGAATGGAAGAAACAAGATCAAGAACCCATTACTCCACTGGAGAGAAAACAATCCTCTATATTTTCTCTAATCTCTCTTCACTACTCTTTCTTGATAATTTTAAGTCAAATTGATTTTGAATTATATTTTTTCTTCTTTCTTCTGGCAAAGTAATTGGTCAAAGTAGTTTCATTAAATATTATTTGCCATTTTCTTCTTTCATGCTGTTTAATTGGCCAAGTGAGTCCATAAAACTTCCCTCTTGCATTTGGTTGCCATGAAACAACATCTATGTTAATGAGGAGAAATCTAAAGTAAATCTTTGTCTCCAGAAAACAGTCCAAGAGGCTGTGATCACAAATATTTGGCTATATATTTTTTTCTTTTACCTTGAAAGACTTCTTGTATCTAAAGTGCCCACAAAAATAAGTACTCCATCACTTGTTGGTTCAATCAGAATTGTCTAACCTCAAAGATCTATTTGCTAACAAGACGCTTAGAGGAAACCAAAAAATACTAAACTTTTTATCTTCTCTCTTAAGATTCTCCTTAGATACCATATCAGGATCAGTGAAGTTATTCTATGCAAAATTATTTCAATAGATTATATTTCTCTTTGTCTTGCATTTGTTCACCAAGTTGTATGGAGGAGAATAGAGTTAAATCACCCATACCTTGGAAGAAAGTGTCTGTTACAAAAGGACAATGCTTCTATGTCCTACTTCTATGTCCTCTTATCTTTTGCCGGAGTTCCAATTAATCACAGATTCTTGGCGTAAAGTCTAGTGAAGCTGAAGGCCATACTGGCTCCACCACTGCTACATCTTCATTATTTCTCTTTTAAACCTCTTTAAGTTGCCTCATTTGGATGTGGAATGTATTTTCATGTCTTCATTCAATTAGTTCTGCATTGTAGTGAGCCAAATGCCCTCTGTAAAATCACTTTAGGGAGTAAAAATACTAACACAATTTATATCAAAAAGTTTTGGCCTCCCTTCACTGCTGAAGTCATTACGCTTAGCTAAGGCTTCTAAGAAAACTTTTTTTTATTATTTTTTCCATTTGCTCAATTCTTTTCTGAACTTTTTGGCATATGTAATAAAAGAAGTCTTCACTATCTCATATTAATAAGAATATTATTTTTTGCGAGCCACTTAGAAATGTCAAATCATTGGTTTGAAGTATGCAATCAGATTTTTTTTCTGTGTTTCACTGCTTCACGTCCAAAGACATTGAGGAAAGTGTTACAAACAGAAATGTGTAATACCAACACCTTCTTTTATTGTGGAGGGCACTTTCTCCCTAAATATTTTGACTCAAATTATCTTTTTCAGAGAATTACTGTTTGGTAATTAAAGGTAAATTTACAAATTTTGATGCCTTATTTTTTTAAGAACTTTTAATTTAAATTCCAATACAATCTGGTTTCAAACAGTGAGAATATAGTTCCTGGGTAAGGACAATTCCAAGGGAACCTACAGGATTTACAGCAAGGTTTCTGAGGATTGTTTGTTTAGTGTGAAAAAGAGCCAACTTCATCCACATTGCTCCCTCTCTACTAAGTCTCCTTGGATTTCTTTGCATGAAAGCCTATTCTTTCAGGCAATTTTAAATTTTCTTAATAGGCTAAGTTGTTAAAAAATTTGAACAATTAAATTTTACTTGTCATAACTTTAAAACCCTTGAAAATCCTTTATCAGAACCGCAAATTCACCAATCCTAATTCCACCTTTACCATCAAAATGTTAACATGCTGTTTTCATGATATAGTATCCATGAAGCTATTATTTTCTAGTGGCCTTGTTATGCGTATATATAACCATATTAGATGATGCTAAGCAAAATGAATTCCAAGATATGGAACCAGATTTGTTTTTTCATTTGTGGTTGTTGTTTTTGATGAACTATGTGATTTCTGTTTTCTTTTGGGGTGTTCCCCTATAGTTTATCCCTGCTGTATGGTGAGACAATGGTGAGCATAATGGTGAGACAAAGGCCAAAAGGCAAACCAATGCAATAGCAATACTCACAAGACAATATGTTGGAAATGTACTTCACAACTTGTGAGCGGTGAAGGGGTGAAGGAAACTGTGAGAAAAATGAGGGAATGTTATCAAGTTTGAAAAGTTATGATTTAATACCTTACAATTATTGTAACCCCACTGTACATATTTTTGATAATAAAATTGAAAAAATAAGCTGCATAAAATGTAATTTCAATGCATTGGCACAGTAAATAATATTCTTTATGTAGTAACATTTTAAAAATCAATACTATTTGGCATCTAATTTGAATTAATTACCCCTTCTTTATCAGAGGGTAATCAACTTGCATGTTATCCAACTAGACAATATTTTCACAATATACTTGCCAAATTTTTCGAAAAAGAATAAATTTAGTATTATCTCATTCTAAAACAGAAAACAGTTTAATGCTATGGAAACCCATAACTTTTAAAAGTAAGTAAGTTTTTAAGAGGACAGAATATATGTGTTCTTCAAAATTCCTATGACTAATAACTACTCATTTTTAAATTCTCAACATACCTAAGAGATTCAAAACAGTACCTGTTTGCATGTTATGTAATTCTGCAATAGATGCAGTTTCCAATGGGGTGTTACAGATTGAGAAGTAAATAGAAAAATAGCCACATTCTGATAGAGGATAAAACTGTGAAGCATGTGTAATAATTAATTCTTCAAGAGTAAGCAATTATTTATAAGAGTAAGCTATTATGTGTATGACCATCAATCCCAAGATTTATGCCATAAAGTCATACTAGCCTAACAGTTTCCAACTTGTAAGGGACACCTTAAAATTCCTTAATTCACATCATGAATACCTTATCTCTATTTTGAAAAAATACTACACCTCTGCTAATGTGACACCTTCCTTGTTCTGAAAAGAACACCACCATAAACTGAGCTGCATCATTTTTCCTCCACTGGTATTCTTGAGATGAGAACACTTGCAAGTATTATTTATATTTATACTTTTAAATTATCATAGATATTCACTATGCTAAGATAGGAAAATTATGATTCAAAGCTCACCCAGGCAGGAAGGTTTCTTAGAATCTTATCTCCAACAAACTTCCCCACAAAAGCCAGAATCAAGTGGCACTGAGGTTGAAGTGGTAGGGCATGAGCCTTGAGCATAAACAGGCTCAGAGACCCTATCCAGGCCAAGAGTTCAAGCTCTAGGACGAACCAATAAAACAAAAACAAAATTGAAAACAAACCCCAAACTTAGCATTTTTCTCCATGTATACAGAGGCACGTAAATAAGGAAATGGCTTCCTGTAGTACATATAGGTAGAAGAAAGCAGATGTCACACAATTACTCCCTTCATACCATATTAAACCAAACCCTTAAAAAATTGGTTTTTCTAAATGTATAAATTAATGTCATCCATTTCTTGGCAACTCTGTCTAGATCATTCATATTAACATGGTATACATGAACTGTGTGAATTATCTATTAACTATGTTCTAATTATAACTCTCTTGAAATAATATCTAGGCAAATAGAATGCCAGAATCTTTTGTGAATTTTTCAAATAATCCCTCTACTTAAAAAGAATTTTGTAGTATCCTATAGAATATGAAATTACAAAAAAAACAAAAAATATATTTTAAATCTAAATTCTAATTTAACAAGGTCTACAAAGTCCTACATTAGACGAACTTTGCTATTTCTCCAGACTTAAGCTTTTGTAATCCTTCAACATTTATTTGGAATCCAACAGAATGAGGCTTACTTACTTCTGCAAGTTTTTGGATGGGAATCATGAGCTATTTTGCATCTAGGAATGTTCTGTAATGGTGAGAGCATTTAAAAAACAAGTGAGGATATGTATGAGTTGCATTCAATAGGAAACTTGACTTCTCAAAACATAATGACAAAATTAGGCCAAACTTCCAACTGTGTATTCGTTTTTTGTTGATGGTTTATTTTACTGAGACAAAATTATTCTACCTGGTCCAGGGAAGATATCATTATGTAATTCTACTCTCTAATCTCCTGTATGAGTGCTAGAATTCCAGGCTTGTATCACATTGCCCAGACATAGTTTGTTTTATTTTATCTGGAAACAAATTAGCAAATCTGAACTTCTCCTATAATCTTATCCACTAGACTGACTGCTCAGACTGTTTATGTACTATTTTCAAAGATGTTTTAACATTTGACACGGGATATGAACATTTTCAGATGCACCTGCAGGCTTCCCTGATTCATTCCACCATGTATCATATCCCGTTAATAATGATTGCTTGACTTTCTTACTATCTCTGGTCCCTACCTATGTAATATTCTCAACTTCTGGGGGAAAGTTCACTTGAAGATTTTCTAATATTAAAAATTATCACTTGATTCTAGTCTTACTCAGGACCTATTTTCTATTGTTTTCTAACTTTCCTACATATTCTGAGAGTTGTTTCATTTGTATATTTTTGTGTGCACCTATCAATGCCTCTGTGTGTATGTGTATGTTTGTATGTATGTGTGCAAAAACCTAAAGCTGTAATTCAGCAACCTTGCGCCTGACTGGTATCCCAGCTTTTGGCTGGTTAATTATAGGTAGTGTCTCAAAGCCTATACTGTCCAAGCTGGATGCAAATTGAACTTCCCAGACTCCTTTACATTCTTAGGTTTTATTTTTCCAGAAGTATCAACTTTTAAACTTTAAACACTTTTGTGAGTGTAAAGTCTATCCTGTAGCCCAGATTTTTAACTCAAGAATTCATATAAAGATAGATGAACATATACATTACATATCTTGAGTGTACACTGTTAGAAATGTGATCATAAACCAAGTTGTTGTGAGATCTGAGGATTGGGGTTTAAAGCCAGCACGGGTAGGAAAGTCCTGGAGACTCTTTTCTCTAATAATTACCAGAAAACTGGAAGTGGCACTGTTGCTCAAGTGGAAGAGCACTAGCCTTCAGCTGCGTTTCAGAGGGACAGCGCCCTGTCCCATATTTCAAGTGACACGAAAAACAACAACAATTAAAAGGAATATAAGAAAAGGAAAGAAAAAGAAATGTGATCTTAGCCACCAGGTTCATTGCTAGTATAATTCCTGTTCCCTCAAGATAGACTCTTTTTTTCCAATTAAGTCTATTCTCCCATATGTGACTTGCATTGGAAACAGACTCATTCTTCCATTCTCCTTTTTGCACATTTACATGATTAGCAAGCGTGATTTAGAAAGGGAGTGGCCTCATGCTTCTTGTTCCACTTAGGAGTAATGCTTTCTCTATATCACTCCCATAAATCTACATACTGGACTTGGCTTTATTGTTTCAATGTTTTCTTATTTGTAGAGTCTTCCATATTGCATTGAACACTTATACATAAACACAGAACTTCTTTTTCTCCTATAATTGCTATAGTTTCTCTTACTGTTAACTCATGTACACTTGGGAAATTAATGCACAGCATATAGACTCACAAAAAATGATCTGAGAACCTTCTTCCCATTTAAAATTCACCTTAATTTACAGCGCACATAAGAAGTTTGAACAAAATATTCTCATGGATAATGTATTTATAAGCAATTTAAATTGCATTTCTCTTTACTAAGTTGTCTCTGAAACAAGTGTTACCTCATGTCCAAAAGTGTCTTTGTACTATTTCAATGAACCCAGAAAACATTCATTTTTTTCTGAAGCAGCACCATAGATTGTTAATGGAAGTAAGTGGAAGTAACTGTTACTGGATGTGGAAACTGATCCCAGGAGAGGAATTGAATATTGAGAAATGATAAAGTTCAAGTTAACTATTACTTTCCTTTTTTCTGTACAAGAAAAGAATCCAAGGCTGGAAGGAAAATCTGTCCCTGAATTTTTTGAGTGTGTCCTTTACTCATATAAAACTTGTCTGTAAACTTCTGGTTGAGAGTATTGCAAAAGGAAACAATATGCCATTTGAAGGCCAGCATAGAACAAAAGGAAGTAACTTTGTTTTAAAAGTGTTCTACTGCAAAGAAGCAAAGATATGGAGGTTTTAAAGCGTCTTATGGATGGATGTTTCACTCCTGAGATGATTCTCTTGTTGCAGGAATCAGTTATCAATTCCTTTAGTCTGGTCTTGAGTTTTCCATAGCAATAAGGATTCCAAAAAATCAGGATCCAGTGAGTATGATCAGCAAAAGCAGCCTCTTCTCGGACCACCACTATTTTAAGGAGAGTCCCCAAAAAATACCCAGGGTTTGTTTTGTTTGCTTGTTTGTTTAGTTTGTGCTGGTTCTGGGACTTGAACTTAGAGACTGGCCCCTGTCCCTGAACAGTTGTCTTTCTTTCACACCTGGCCCAAACCCATTGCTCCACTGCTTGAGCCAAAACTCCACTTCTGGATTTTTTGGTGTTTAATTACAGATAAGTGTTTGACAGACTCTCTTGCCTGGGTTGGCTTTGAACTATGACAGTAAGAAAGCTAAGTGACATCAACTGTATGGACTTCTCTTTTCAACCAAGAAATATTAGATGAAGTTTATTATAAAGCTAATATTTGACAATTTTTAAAGAAGAGAATATGTTTAGCAAAGAAGCCATAACAAATAACTCAGCAAAAGTAGGTGCACTACTAAATCATTTGGGAAGATTACTATTGACTTCATCATTCCTTTGGGGGAAACTTAAATCTATATTTGCACTTTTTTGTTGGTTGTGGGGATTGAACATTGATCCTGGCCACTGTCTCTCAGCTCTTCAGCACAGCTTGAGCACTCTACTACTTTAGCTACAGCACCACTTCCGGGTTTCCGGGGTGAATTGAAGATAAGTGTTTCATGGACTTTCCTGACCAGACTGGCTTTGAACCACAACCTCTGGACTCAACCTCCTGAGCAGCTAGGATTACAAGCATGAGCCAGCAGCACCTGGCTCATATTTGCATTTATGTGCACTTAATGTCACTATGTAGACAAAGAATGGAAATATGAACCAAATGATGTGACATTGTCGCTTTTCAGAATAATTAGGGTAGCAATATTTACAATATTTTGTTACATTAATGACTCATGAGCTATGGGACTCTTACATTAGCATCCTCTTTCATCTTTGTAGGTGTATATAGTATCAGGAAATGTTCATAGATAAATACAGAAAGACAGATTTATAGAAAGCAAAGATCAGGTATGAAAGATCAGCATAGAAGGAGATACATTCATCACACAGAGATTAAGAAATAGCCTAGGAGATTTTGAATGCTAAAGGCAATGAGGAATAAGCCTAGTTGATAACTAGTTCTTTAATAACCAAAAATGGTTCCCTAGAACGGTTTCTGCTATACCTTAGTTACTATCATTTATTCTTTCCATCTGGAGTTATTCCTTCCCTTCTGTCACAACTGTTAATTAGCCTCTACCTTTTTGGTGTGATGACTGGCCAAAATAGTTTCCAAATCTCACTTACACTATCCTTCTCATTGTGATTAGCAGTGACCCCACTCAAAAGCCTGGAATATTTGAATTTCCAGAATTAATCTTCACCTGACATCTAAGCACATTCCTAGCATTAATTGCCATGACCTAATGAACAAAACATTTTTTCAACACAGTATCAATACTTAAAGTACATGTATTAGGAACTATTGTCAGGTATCAGTATGGAAGGAGCAATTATATATTCCATGTATGGGTTCTTTATTTTGCATTTACTAACTGTTCATTGTTGTTGTTGTTGTTGTTTTGGCAGTCCTGGGGCTGAAACTCGGTGCTTGGGAATTATTCTTCAGGTTTTTTTTTTCCTCAAGGCTAACCCTCCACCACTTGAGGCACAGGACCATTTCCAGTGTTTCCTTTTCAATTTATGTGGTACTGAGGAATTGAACCCAGGGTTTCATGCATGCTAGGCAATCACCATACCATGAAGCCACATGCCCAGAACCCTAAATGATTTTCTTAAGATGGCATTACATTTTCATTCTATAACTCTGTATCAAAATTTTAGCCAGAAATTTTTGCTAGAAAAGAGCATTGAACACAATACTGAGTACAGTAAGGCTAGATGGACAATGGATAACTGTCACAGTGTAGCCAGGGCACAGAGGGACTTACCTCATGGAGCTGGTACAACAGACTGAGCGAGACAGCTCCTGACCCACTGGTTACCTCCAGAATGAGAGGACCACCTTGGTTCCATCCACATAGGGATGCTGGGCCACCTCCTCCAGCACCCATTGAATCAGTTCCTGAGAGAGAAAGTGAAAGAAAGAAGCTCAGAATTACACTTAAACCAGATGCCAGTGGCTCAGGCTTATAAGCCTAAGTACAATGGAGGCTGAGATATGAAGATCATGGTTTATAGCCAGCCTGGGCAGGAATACATGTGAGACTCTTATCTCCAAAGAACCACCAAAAAACTGGAAGTGGTGCTGTGACTCAAGTGGTAGAGTGCTAGCATTGAGCTGAGGAGCTCAGGGAGCTGTCCCAGGCTCAGAGTTCAAGCCCCATGACTGAAAAGAAGTGGACTTCCCACCACAAGAAGTGGGATGAATAACAACCATTGTCTTAGGGAGCATGGCAGAGAAGTCAGGCCGAGCTTCCTGTCAGCTGGGAGTCATTAGTAGGTCACCTGGCTTCTCTGTGCCTCAGTTTCACCAGCTTCAAAACTGAAAAAAGTCAAAGATCCTGTTACTCATGGGGATAGAGTAATAAAGAAAGAGAGCCATGTTTTGTTTCATAATCCCATACCTGTTGCACCGTTAATACACACCATCTGAGATCTTTCCGGGTATCTTCCTATCATATGCTCACAGAATTGCCAAGAACAGTATCAGATGGCCCATCCATCTGTGCCTGTCCCTGCTCCAGAGATCCCTCTGTATTAATCCCTTGTTTCCTCACAACTGTCCCATGAGGAGATTGAAGTCCAATGGTTGAGGCCCAACCCAGAGATTCACCTCTGGTCAAGAATCGGCTGCCGTGGACTGAGTTTGGGACAATCCATCTAAACCAATGACTGAGCGTGGCACTACATATCTACCATCCCAACTACAGGAGAATGGGCCTGGTGTCTGAGGCCTGTCACAGATAGGAGGACCATGATCCAGCCCAGCTTGAGCATATATTAATTCTCCATCTCAGAAATGCCCAAGACAGAAAAGCTTGACTCACATGGTAGAAGACCTGACTGGTAAGCCTAAGGCCTTGAGGTCAAACCCTAATATACTAATATACCCAAAAGAACCAGAGTCCCAATGCCAGAGGCTCATGCCTATAATCCTAGGTACTCAGGGGCTGAGATCTGAAGATCACAGCGCAAGATTTAAATTAGGGTTCCCCTCGCCCATCAGACGTCATGATGAGAAGACCCAGAGTCTGACCTATGCTGTTGTGCTCCATACCAGCAGAACTCATATCCTTACTAAGTGTTGGCCATGCTCTCTGTCCCTCTGGGAAGCTATCCCCTGCAGGCCGCACTCCCAGGTCCTCCCAAGCTCCCACTGCCACCAACCAGGCCCAAGGGAGTACACAGCTCCATTGCACACAGATCCCTTGTTCTTGTAATTTAACAGTGCTGAGTCCCCTTCGAGCCTCTCACCCTTCCAGGCCCCCAGACCTCAGCTGTGACGCCCATACATGCCCCAAAGATAGTAGGTAGAAGTTACCAAAGTATTCAGCCTCCTTGTTACAACCCGCTTTTACACACACACACACACACACACACACACACACACACACACACACACACACACACACACACATCCAGATCGGTGACAGAAGACTCCTCCATGCAGCACCTGCAATTTGCCAACTGATCACTCACCTGAGCACAGTCAGGCTGTACAAGGAAAAAGATGACCTCTGTCTCTCTCTCTGTCTCTGTCTCTCTCTCTGTCTCTGTCTCTCTCTCTCTTTCTCTCTCTCTCTGTCTGTCTGTCTCTCTGTTTTCAGGTGAAAGTTTGACTGAGCACAGGAGACAAGGGCTCACACAGCAAGGGTGTCTATCTTCTGCATCCAACACCTCCCATCCCCAGAAAAAAAAGGAAAAAAAACCCAAAGGCAGGTGTAGACATGCTGCTCCCCACCTCTGACTAAAGCCACTGGGTTCCCACCAGGGAGTGGAAGTGCGCAGATGTGCTGCTGTGTGGCTCCCACTGCTCCAGGCCAGGGGATCTTTGGCACCCACTCCTCACCCAACCCTGCATCTCCCTGTATCCTGGGACATTAGCCGCTGGAGATGGGGGTGGCATCCTCGGGTCAACACCCACCCCCACCCCTGGCGCACATTTGTGGCAGGGCGTGGGCCAGACTGTGGGGCACAGGGGAGGCGCGGGTCCAGGTCGGAGGGGAGGGGATATGGGTTCGCAGGGTGCAGGGCTGTGTGGCAGCCACTCACGTGTTGCTGGCAGAAGCTGTTGGCAGCCGCTCCAAGTGGGGCAAGCAGCAATGGCAGAGGCATGACAGACACTCAGGCCTTGAGCAGAGGACAGGGGAGCCTGGACCAGGTCAGGGCCGCAAGCTGGCTCATGGCACACCATTGCACCATTGCCTGAGGAAACCATCGGCCTGAGCCTGCAGCATTAGATTTGAAATGTTGCTCCATGGGGAAGGGGGGAGGGGGCCGGGACTCAGGCAGGCACATGGTGGGCCTGAGGAAGGCCTCTCTTCCTAGGCCTCGAGTCTCTTGCTCACCACTCAGCCACCACTACCTTCCTCAACTGCTGGTAGTGGTGTCAACAAACAGAGCTAATCATGGTGCTACTGGGCAGCATGGAATGTGGGCGTGGCCACCATTCTTGTATCCCATTGGTCAGAAAGGACCATGAAACAATGGAGGTGTGGTTGGAATCTTGTGATGCAGGCAGAATGGGCGGAGTCAAAATGATGGCAGCCCCTTTCCCAGGGAACTCTGTCCAATCCAGTTGAGGACAAGAGAGTGATCTGCTTTAGCCGGATGGCTGCACAGATTGTTGTGTATGTCTGTTTGTTCCCAGACCTTGAACTCAGGATCTGGGCACAATCTGTTAGTTGCTTTTGATCAAGGCTAGCTCTCTACCACTGGAGCCACACGGCTTTACTTCTGGCTTTGTTGGAACAAGTTGGACAGGAGTTTCAAGGACTTTCCTGCGTAGGGTCACTTTGACCATGATCCTCCTATCACAGCCTTGTAAGTTTTAAGGAGGACTGCTGAGAGCCAATGATGTCTGGTTTTGCTGATGTTCTTGGACAGACCTGTGAGTTCCCTATCCTCAGGTTTAAGTGGTAGGAGCTGGAGCCCACAGTTTGAATCCTGGTCCTGCCACCAACAAATGGCAGGAGATCCTATGAAACTCATTCCTATTCACATGATTACCAAAGGAATGTGATGTATGTCATGATTAAATGGGCAGTACTTGAATGATTCGAGGATAAAATTATACACAGTTACATTATAGGATTCTAGTCGATATTAATTAATACTTTATGAAGCATTTAAACAATCACCTTCATTAAATGGAGGCCAAATGAAATACCTACGAATTGAGCATCACATAGCATGGAGATGCCATTTTTTTTCTGCCAGGACTGGGATTGGAACTCATGGTCTAGGTAACCCTGCAGTTGCACAGTATGGGAAGGAGAAGCTTGCCTCCTTGAATTCAAGAAATTCAAGTCTGTTCCTTTCACCTGAAATCGATGCCCACCACTAGAAAACATCCTATTTGTTTACATTTTAAATATATGATTTATATTTATATACATATGTTGATTCCATATTGCAGTGTAGTTACTTATTTTATGTTTTGTTTTATTCATGTACTGACTACTCATCTTATTGACTATTATGACACATAGAACAGTGATTACATTGATTACATAGGATATAGTTTTGTATATGTATTGCACGTCCTTCCTGACACCCAGGACTTTCACAGAAAAGGAAAACATGTGTCACCATCAGCTTCTTACTACACGATTCATTTTTTGGGAGTGCTGGCATCTGAACTCACAGACTTCAAAGCCCAATTCATGAATGGGTGAGTGTCAGCCTGCCATCCTTTGGCAAATTGAGCTGACAGGCAGTCCCGAGTACCTGAGATCGAGCCCCAGCGGTTGACAAAATAAGAACAGATTGACATGCAGTTGGTAGTACACTAATAAATGTATATCTTTATAGAGTGCCAGAGATGTCTATACATTACTCACTTATATAGACTACATTCCTACCAATTCTTGGGTATTTATAATGCCTCCATGTAATTAATCTTATTGTTTTCATGCTTAACAAACTATTAAGTAAATCAAAAAATATCCTGAAATTATTGCATTCTGTATGTAATAGTATTCTTTTAATGTTAATAATAATAAATATTAAATAAATAATAATAAATAAATACATAAATAATAAATATTAAATAAAGTCAGTCTCCTGAAATGATGCTGTCTAATTTCATAGGAGCGTCATTCACCATCAACTCATTCAACTGTGACATTGATAATATTACCTTGTTATTCCCATGGATGGGAACGAGTCTCTTAGTATCTGGTGCCATTGATTGGTGCCATGACTGGGATTCAAAATCAGGGCCTACATTGCCTTGTGGACCTATGACTTCCTCAATAGTCTGACAACCTTCAGCAATGAAAGGTGAAGTACCCTTTCCAACAGTGTCACTCAGACCCAAGAGGGTCACCGTGCAAAAGAAGAAAACATAAAAAGGCCATCTTGCTGCATTTTTTCTGTGCATTTTTGCCACACAAGGCCTGGGGGTCTAGGATCCTAGGATCTACTGTGGGTCCAGTGTCTGCACCTCAGCATAGGGTGTCAAAGCTGAGGCAGAATTACCGCAACCTGAGTTCAAGCCCCCTGCTGAGCAAAAAATAATTAAAAGAGATTAGCTCCCTGGCTTGCAATTCACCCCATTTATTCTGGCAGGCTTTGGATTTGAACTCAGAGTCTAGGTGAATCTGCAGCACTGTGGAAGAAGCGGAAGCTCACCATACTTGAAGATAAAAATGTCAGGCCTGTAATCTAAGCCAAAATTCAAGCCCCAGCCATGGAAAACATACTATTTATATACATTGTAAATACAGAATTTGTACTTACCTATGGATGTTCAGTCCATACACGTTTGGTGTGGTTGTTCCTTGTATTTTTGGTTCTATTCATTTATTTACCATTGATTTTACTATGATGACACCCATTCCCTTTATTACATTCATGACATCCTATCACATGGAATCTAAATTTGTAGACGTGTTCTCCATCATGCCAGACACCCAGGACTCTCAGAGAAAAGGAAAAAAGTTTCACACTTGGCTTCTTACTGCATGATCCAATTGTTGGTAGTTCTGGGATCTGAACTCAGGGCCTAGCAGGACCAATTGGTGAATAGTTTAAGGTGACCACACCAGCCTGTGAGCGACAAAGGAGTTAGGCCATTCCCAGCAACTGACATGGATGCCCAGGGTGGGCCATGATAATCATAAATTAATAATTTAAACATAGGATCTATATTTACATATATGTGTGGACAGCATCTTGCCTTTGGAGTACTTTTTCTCCTTATTTTCTGTCTTATGTAAGTATTGTGTATTTTACTGAGTAATGTAACAGATATAACAGTGCTTACATGGAAGACAACCTATTGCCCTGGCTATACGGTTTCCTATGCATTCTCCATCCAAGCTGAGACCCAGGACTCTCACAGAACATGAAAACAGGTGAATCGATGGGCTTCTCACATCAGGATTCATTTTTCGGCAGTGTTGGGATTTGAACTCACACTCTATCGGGCACAATTGGGGAAATGGTCAAGGTGAGGACACCAGCCTGTGAGCAATGAAGGAGATAGGCCATTCCTAGGAACTGACATCGAGTTCCAGGGAGGTCCAGATAGTCATAAATTCGTAATTCAAATACAGGATCTATATTTACCTACATGTGTGGACAGCATCTTGCATCCGGTGCACTTCTCCTAAATTTGTGTCTAATTCATGGAGTTACTGTGTATTTTACTGAGTATGGTGACAGGTGTAACTGTGCTGACATGGATGACAACTTGTTCCCATAATTATATGGTTGCCTATGCATTCTACATCCTAGTGAAAGCACGGTACTTTCACAGGAGAGGAAAACATGTTCAACGACTGGATGAATCTTTTGTCAGTGCTGGGATTTGATCTGAGATCTGGGTATCTCTGTTGCCCTTTGGGGGAAGGGAAATCTCACCATCCTTGAAGACTAGAATGTCAGGCCTGGTCCAGGACCTGATTTGAAGCCCCAGTACTGGACAAAATAACAAGCCTGCCTTTTTTAAACATTGGATCTCTCTTTACCTACAAGTTTGGTATGCATCTTGCAATCAGTGTAGTTATTCTTTTTATTTTGTGTCTTATTCACGGATGTATTGTGTATTTTATTGAGTATGGTGATAGATATAACTATGCTGACATGGATAACAACCTATTCGAATGGCTATAGAGTTGTCTATATAGAATTCTCCATCCCTGCTGAGACCCAGGATTTTCACAGGACAGGAAAAGAGGTGGATCGATTGGCTTCTCAAATCAAGGTGAATCTTTTGACAGTGCTGGGATTTGAACTCAAGTCCTAGCAGGCCCAATTTGTGAATGGGTCATGGTGAACACACCAGCCTGTGAGGAACTAAGGAGGTAGGTCGTTCCCAAGACCTGAGATGAAGGCCTGGTGGGAGCCAATATGGTCATAAATTCATCATTTAAAGAGAGGATCTATATTTCCATATATGGATGGGCAGCATCTTGCATTCGGTGTAGTCATTCTCTTTATTTTGTGTCTTATTCATTGATGTATTGTGTATTTTCTTGAGTATAGGATGACACATATAACTGTGGTGACCTGGATGACAACCTATTCTCATGAGTATAGAGTTGCCTGTGCATTCTCCATCCTAGCTGAGACCCAGGACTTGCACAGCACAGGAAAACTGGTGCAATGACTGGCTTCTCACAACAGGGTAAATTTTGGCAGTGCTGGTATTTGAACTTTGGGCCTAAGAGGCCCAACTGCCCAATGGGCCCATGTGATCACACCAGTCTGTGAGCCACTAAGGAGTTGGTCAGGCCCCAGGAACCGAGATCGAGCACCAGAAAGGCCACAATTTTCCTGAATGCATCATTTAAACATGGGATGTATATTCAAATCTGTGTGTGGACTGCATTGTGCATTTAGTGTAGTTATTCTATTTTGTATGCTATTCATGGTTGTATAGTGTATTTTCTTCAGTATATGTTGACATGTATAACTGGGCTCATATGATAACAACCTATTCCCATGGCCACAGGGTGCCCCATGTATTCTTCACCCTAGCTGAGACCCAGGACTTGCACAGGAAAGGAACACAGGTGCAACAATTGGCTTCTGACATCAGGATGAATCTTTTGGCACTGCTGGGATCTGAACTTGGGGACCAGCAGACCCAATTGACAAATGGGTCCATGTGAGCACACCAGCCTGTGAGCCACTAAGGAGTAAGGCTGCTCCCAGGACCTGAGATGGAGCCCCAGGTGGGGTTGGGGAGGAGGGTACACAGTAGTGATCCATTCATAAGTTGAAGGTAGAATGCAAATGAGTACACATTTGTATAGAGTAGGAGAGACGATAACCTGTGATGGAATCCAATCTACCATGTGTCTACTGATTCTTGGATCTTTCCAGATGCCTTCATTTCATGACTGTGATGATTATTGTCATGCTTAATCAACACTGCTTTACAAATAAGTGATACCCCATGAGTCTTGCCTATCATTTCCTAGTCACATCATGCATGAACTACTCATTCGATGAGATCGATCACATTCCATGACTTTACCTGGTCCAGAAACCAGTATCTCAGGATTTCCCGCCATTGTTTTCTCATGGGGGTGGGCTGAATTCAAGCCTCAGGCATGGAAAACATACTCCTTATATACATTTTAAAGATAGGATTTATACTTCCATACAGATGTTCAGTAAATACCGTGTTTGGTGTGGTAGGATTTATACTTCAATACAGATGTTCAGTCCATATCACGTTTAGTGTTGTTATTCATTTTATATCTTTTTTATTCATTTAGTTACAATTTATTTTATTGTCTTTGATGACACCTATACCATTTATTACATTGTTTACATCATATCACATACCATCTAGATTTGTAGATGTGTTCTCTATCATGTCTGACACCCTGGACTCTCCCAGAAAAGGAAAACATGTGTCACACTCGGCTTCTTACTCAAAGATTAAATTTTGGCAGTGCTAGGATCTGAAATCAGGGCCTAGCAGGCCCAATTCATGATTGGGTGAGTGTGAGCACAGAAGCCTCTAGCCAATGAAGCTGTCAGGTGGTTCATAGGCACTGAGATCAAGCCCCAAGTTTGGCCAAAACAGCAATACATGGATAGGCAGAGGTGGTATACAAATAAATATATTTTGTTAAAGATTTCCAGAACTGTCTATCTATGACTGAATGACATCTACTACGTTCCTACCAACTCTTAGATATTTATTATATCTCCAATGAAACAATATTATTCTTTTCATGCTTAATAAACTATTAATTAAGGTCAATCAGCATCCTAGGATTACTGCATCCAATTTTAGACTAGACAAATGCATGAACTACTCTTTCAATCTGTATTCTTATGCATAGGAACGAGTCTCTTGTGATCTCCTGCCATTGGTAAATGTAAGAATTAGGATTTGAACCAAGGACCTATGTTGACATGTTGGCTTATGGCTTCCCTGATAGCCTGCCAGCCATCAGCAATGGTAGGCCAGGTCCACTTTGAAACCATGTCATTCAGACCCAGGATGGTCATCATGCAAAGAAAAAAAATTGTAAAACCCTGAGCCCTCTACAGCTCCCCACTTTTTGTGCTCTTTTGCTTTTTTTCCTTCATGCAATCCCTCTTAGCCTAGGGTCCCAGGATCAGGTTTGGGTCCCGAGGCTGCACCCCAGCCTAGGGAGAGTGAAGTTGAGTCAGAGTTACCATGACCTGAGTTCAAGCTCCGTGATTGGCAAAATTAATTAACTAATTAATTCATTAATTAATTAACTAACTAAATTGAAATAATAAAGCTCCTTGATTTGGAATTTCTGCCAGTTTTCTTTCATAGCCTGGGATTTGAACTCAGAGTCTTGATGAATCCGTAGCAATGAGACAGAAGACGCAGAGTTGGCAGAGTTGATTTCAAACCCCATGCCAAGCCAAAAATAAATAATTAAGTCCTGACCTCAGCAGGGATGTTAGTTGTGAAGATGGGAGGGAAGGGATGGTAGGGGAAAAACAAACGAGGAGGCAACAATGCTCAATAGGAAATGTACTCATTACTTTGCTCATGTAACTGTGACACATCTGTACAACATTTTTAAAATAAAAAATGTACAAAAAATTATGTAGTGCTCAAGAAGCATTTTGGGTTTAAGGGATAGATGTCTGAATAGCTGTACAAAATTCTACATTGATTTTTTTCAGTGTTCAGTATGGAACTGAATAAACGTAACTGTTTCTGTTACAAATATTAAGTCATTGTCTTGGAACTGGGGCCACTATTTCTGCCATTGCTGGGATGTGAGCTCACTGTCCAAGTAACTCTTTTGTACCTTGGGTGAAAGCTAAGCTCCCTCTCCTTGAGGAAAAGATTTTCAAGCTTGAGTTCTAGGGCCTGAATTAAGACCCTGCAATAGAAAAAATATTTGTGTACATGTGTAATATAAGATATATAGGTAAATATGTATGTTTATTTCATATTATGATTATTATTAATTTTGTATTTAATTTTTTATTCCTTTTATTGTTTATTGTATTAGTATTATTATACACATAATATTTATTATGTTGTGTACATATAAAATTATACACAATAATTCAGTACATTGACTATTTTTCATTAATACTATATTAAGTTTTGAAATATGATACTTAATTAAATGGAGGCATTTGTCAAGTCATCACATGGTTAGAGTCTGTCCCCAGTATGAGTTTTGTCTTATTTATCTTTGGACAACTTCCTATACGGATTTGTTTAGATGATTTATACTCAGAAGGCTTTTCTTGTGGATAGGCAAGTTGAGGGATAGCATCATAAGTTTGGGGCTGGGAATGTGGCTTAGTGGTATACAGCTTGCTCAGCATGCATGAATGCCAGGGTTTGAATCCTCAGTGCTACATACTCAGAAAAAGCCAGAAGCTGTGGTGTGGCTCAAGTGATAGAGTTCTAGCCTTGAGAAAAAGAAACTCAAAGACAGTACCCAGGCCCTAATTTCAAGCCCTAGGTCTGGCAAAAACAATATGACAGATTCCAGTGGCTCTGGAAACCTACTTTCTCAGGAGGCTGAGATCTGAAGATCACAGTTTGAAGATAGCCTAGGGAAGGAAAGGGTTCAAATGAAGTTCTCAGGATCCAAGCCCTAGGTCTGTTAGCAGGAAGAACTTCAGTGTAACACTGTATTTGAAGGACAGAAAAGAGTTTCAAAAGCCAGGCTAGGTGCAGAGAACTAGGCCTGCAGGATTAGGAGGCAGAATGTACACACTCAACAGGGAAGTGAGCTGCAAAACCACTTCATTCATTCCAGGCACAGCCAGCAATGGGGGAAAATTGAAACATTTGTTAGAGTTACAGCAGGGTCAGGCTTTTCTCAGTCTCTTCAAACAATGACTAATTAACCTTCCTCCCTCAGGTGAAAGGAGCCTCAGGTTATCTTTAAGTTACCAATAGAGAGCCAGTTTAGTGCTGGAGAGGGGAGGAACACAGTAGAAAAACCCTGTTCTCTGGTCTTTGGGAGTGGGTTTTTGACTCTCAAATTGTCAGGTTTGAAGGCCCTTCTATCTCTGCCAGTCCATTCTCCTTACTTCATTCTCCACATCATTAAAGCAAATCCCCAGTCCAAGGAGGGGCAGGGCCATTTCTCTTCTGTCTCCAAGCACCTGAGTTAGAACCTGGCTCTGCCCTCTTGATTATGGGGCACTTGGATGCCTGAGAAGTGGGACAGAGACAGTCATCCTGCTCTGCATTTGTGTGAAGGTGGTGCTGGTGTCCTGGCACACTGCAGAAAGATTGATGACTCGGAATGTTCCCTTCTTTCCTTCTGATATAAAAAACAGATTCATCTATCAACTTTCTTTCTTTCCTTCCTTCCTTCCTTCCTTCCTTCCTTCCTTCCTTCCTTCCTTCCTTCCTTCCTTCCTTCCTTCCTTCCTTCCTTCCTTCCTTCCTTCCTTCCTACTTTCTCTTTCTTTCCTTCTTTCTTTCTTTCTTTCTTTCTTTCTTTCTTTCTTTCTTTCTTTCTTTCTTTCTTTCTTTCTTTCTTTCTTTCTTTCTTTCTTTCTTTCTTTCTTTCTCTCTCTCTCTCTCTCTCTCTCTCTTTCTATTTCTTTCTTTCTATCTACCTACCATCCTACCTAGGTAGCTATCTCTTTGCCAGTTGTTGGATTGAACTCAAGGCCTGGGCACTGTCTCTAGCACTCTGCTACTTGAGCCACAGCACATATTCTGGCTTTGTCTGTGTACGGGTGCCTGAGGAATGGAACGCAGGGCTTCTTGCAGTCTAGGCAAGCACTCTCTCATTAATCCATATTCCCAGCCCCTTCATGTTTTTTTTGTTTTTTGCTTATGTGGTGCTGAAGAATCGAACCCAGGGCCTCATGCATGCAAGGCAAGCACTCTACCACTGAGCCACATTCCCAGCCCTCATTTTTTTCTTAATGGTAATTTTTACATAAGTATGCTACCATTTTATGTTCTCAAGTTTAATTTTCTGAATACCGGTTACTTCTAAGAAACCTGATCTCTTCCCCTGCCTTATTTGTGATTCTTCCTGGATTGCCGTCATAATAAAATATAAATAAAAGCTGCTGAGAGCTTCAGTGTGCATCATTAAAGACACAGGCCTAGAAACCTGGAAGAGAAAAGCAATGGGCCTGAAATGAAGAGAATGATGCAGTATGCACAACTAGCATATCTTAAAAATAAACCAGTAAATAAAAGCAGAGATTGCACTATGGGTGGTAATATATATACACACATAAGTAGGTAGGGCACTGATACATAAACTTGGCCTTCACTTTTTGAATTTTTTGTGGCCATCCCAGGACTTAAACTCAGGGCCGGATATGTTCCTGAGCTGTTTTGCTCAAGGCCGAGTCTCTACCACCACCACAGCTACACTTCCCGCCTTCTGGTAGTTAATTGGACCTAAGCAATTCCCAGGCTTTCCTGCCTGGTCTGGATTTTATCTCCTACTCAGTTTTGTCTCTCAAAGCTGGAGCTCTACCCTCTGGGCCATTGCTTCACTTCTGGTTCTCTGGTGGTTAATTGGAGAAAATAGTCTCAGAGACTGTCCTGCTCTGCTGGCTTGAATGGCGTTCTCCTGAGAAGGCTCCAAATGGTTTCCTCAGGGATTCACTGAGGAGCCACTCCACACAAACCCTTAGTCTAAATCTCGAGGAGTACTAGAGAAAAATGTTAACATTGTTATACCCCAGCCGCAGGACCCCCACCAAAAAGACCACGGAGTGTCAGACATTACAGCTGTTGTAAGGTTTTATTTAAACGGGTGCAGCTTGGGCCTACACTCCAACACAACATCACATAGGAGGAGAGCCCCAAGGTAAAGATTTGCAGGGTTTATAAAGGCACACAACCAACCAGGTGTTTGGATTACCACCAAGTGTTGCTCTGCTAGAAACAAGCAACAAGTGATCACTGCCTCAAAACTTTAACCCTTCTTTCCCACCCTTGACTTATGGTCTTGTGGCTCCAGCCTCAAACTAAACTCCAACAGCTCTAGATCTTGAATGGGTATGGTCCTTAACTGACCTTACCTATACTATTAAACAACAATATCAATAATAATCAGCTCATTTTTCTTTTCTTGAGGTGTATGCAGAGTGGTTGGGTAGGATACTTGGAGACTTCCTATGTTTCCCCACAGTTGTCCAGGGCAAAGGGGTCTGCTGGTCTGGCGTGGGAGCAGTGGATGCAAGCAACAATGCCATCCACCTTAAGGGCAGTAGGTATAGCCAGTAGCACCATGTAAGGTCCCTTCCACCGTGGTTCCAGAGATCTCAGGTTGTGTCTTCGAACAAACACCCAGTCCTCTGGTTTAAACAAATGTGGGGGAGTAAGAATAGAAGCAGAATCATATAATGCTCTAAGCTGGGTCCACCTTGTCTTATGCACCAGCTGTAAATAGTCAAGCTTACAAAGAAATTCAATATCATCCAAATCAGCAAGTAATTCAGTCTGAAGGCTAGGTATAATGGGTGGAGGGTGTCCCTACATTATTTCAAAAGGAGTAAAGCCAAACTGATAGTGTGAATTTCTTACTCTAAACAGGGCAAAAGGAAGCAGCGATACCCAGTCTGTGCCAGTCTCCAAGGCCAATTTAGTTAAGGTCTCTTTTACAGTCCGATTCGTTCTTTCTACCTGCCCTAAACTCTGGAGTCTATAAGCACAGTGCAATTTCCAATGCATCCCTAGTGCCTCGGCTATTCCCTGACTTACTTTTGAGTCCAAGGCTGGTCCATTGTCCTATGCGGTGGTGGATGGGAAGCCATCGCTGGGTAGGATTTCTTCCAGGATCTTCTTAGATATGACGTTCACAGTCTCATGCTTTGTTGCATAGACTTTAACCCATCCTGAAAAGGTGTCTATAAGCTAGCAAATATTTATATCTAAATTTTACAGTTTTAATTTCTGTGAAGTCTACTTCCCAATACACACCTGGCCTATCTTCTTGGAGGCAAGTTCCTTTTGTAACCAGTTGATTAGGGGCCTTGGTGAGCTGACAGGCTTTAAAATTTTTAACAATGTCCTTAATGAGTTGATTTCCCTGCCTGATTTTTACTTCTGAGAGTAGGAGCTAGTTCTCCATTCTTCGGGTTCCCATGTGAGAGACCGGATGGATTCTCGTAAGAATCCTCTTGCCCAATCTTTGTGGCAAGATAAGTTTCCCCTCACCAGTTTTCCTCCAGTCTTTATTTCTTTCTCTGTTTGGGGGTTTATAGGCCATGGAAATTTAATTTATCCACTCCAAGTCTTCTTTGGAGTACTGAGGCTCAGGAGGCAAAGCTTGTGGCCCTGGGTCTATTTCCGCTCTAGGCTGGAGGCCCACCTATTTAGCTGTCTGATCTGCCAAGTTATTTCCATTGGTTATTGAATCAGTTACCTTTTTATGGCTAGGACAGTGCATCATGACAATATTCGCTGGTTCCCATAAGGCCTGGATGAGGCTTAAAATTTCTTGTTCATTTTTAATTGCCTTTCCCTCAGCTGTCAACAGCCCCCTCTCTTGGTAAATGGCTTCATGGACATGCACAGTGGCAAAAGCATACTGACTGTCCGTGTAAATATTTAGTCTCTGACCTTTTCCCATCTGTAGGGCTTTTGTTAGTGCCACTAGTTCTGCTCTTTGTGCAGACGTTCCCTGGAGGAATGCTTCTGACCACACTATCTCAGTGTCCGTGGTGACTGCTGCACCGGCATACCTTTTTCCTTCTCCAATGAAACTGCTGCCATCTGTGAACCAGGTATGCTTGGCATGCAATAGTGGCGAGTCCAACCAGTCTGGCCTCTTTTCTTTAGCCTGGTTGCTCTTTTCACACTCAATTTCACGTTCTCTGTCCTTCCTTTCCTGTCTTTGCTACTGTCTATCTCTTATTGTAAATCTTTTCCACTGCAGCTACTAGATCCCTAATAGACTTTTCATCAAGTCTGTCTAGAGCCTGCAACTTTTGCTTTATGTCTGGTGCAGCTTGATTTATATAGGCAAACATAATCATCTGAGCCAACTCCTGGGTCTCAAGATCATACAGGTATATATTGACTAATAGCATCCATGAGCTGCTCAAGATATGCTGCCAGACTTTCACTTCCTCCCTGTCTAACATTATATACTTTGGCCATATTAGTAGGTTGGCAAGCCGCCACCTTGAGACCTTACAACAGAGCCTGGTGATAGACGTCGCTCCCTACTTTCAACTGTATTGTTGTCACAATTGTTGGTAAGATCTCAGGAAAATAGGCAGTGATCAGGGCAGGATCTATGATAGGTGCTCCTGTGGGGCCAGGAATGTTTCCGGGCTGCTTCTTGGATGAAGTCTCTCTCTTCGGTGGTAAAAAGGACCTGTAAAAGCTGACTACAATCATCCCAAGTGGGCTCATGAGTAAAGAGAATAATTTCAAGCAAATGAATTAAATCCTGGGGTTTCTCAGAAAAGGGGGCATTTTGGGTGTGCCAATTGTATAGATCACTGGGAGAAAATGTCCAATATTGGAGTTGCTGTTGACCATCTGCATCCACAGGACCTATGGCACGTATGGGAAAAACAGGTGCATTAGAAGGGGGGTTGATCCCACGGCATCTTTGAGAGACTGGCCCATCAGAAACTTTAAGGGCAGGTGTTGAGTGTTTTATAGCTCCCTCCTCCTCTTGATCATTCTCAGGTTCTGCAAAAGGAACCTGGAAAGGAGAGTATGGGGGAGGAAACATTTCTTCTTCTAAGTTATCTCCCTGAAAAAATGGGGGGTACCTTTTCTTTCCCTTTGTCTCAGTTTCTTCTTGTAATTCTAGGGGGCTAGATGGAGTGGTGCCTATGGTTTCCATTCCTGTCAGACGTACAGTCCAAAAAACAATACAGAGTACAAACAAAACACACGCAGGACTGACAGTTACCAAAAAGAGCTTACAAAGTGGAGATCTCCCAATTTGGTCCACTGACTACAGTCACGGTGGGGTTCCACACCCATGCCACACAGTAGGAGTAGCAGAGCCACAGTGGGCGAGTTGGACCTCTATTAGGAGGCCTTCTTGGTCAATTCCGGCCCAACACTGAACCGACCCCCACCCCACAATTCACATGGCGGTGTCCCAAGGACTGCCTCCCGCCGCCCCACACAGTGGGGTTCCAAGGACCCCCACCCGACAAGAGGATCTTGGATGTCTCCCAGTTCCTCTAGAGTGGTGGTGCAAGCGCATCTGCTTCAACAACCCTTTACGAATCGGAATGGCCATCCTCACAAAGGAAAACGAAAGTAAAACAGACAAAGGACAGGACAAGACCAATTAACAAAGACAGCTCTGTTTTACCTTTGGAGTCTGAGATCTTGGGGGTCTTGGGGGGATCCCGGACGAGCCCTCACTAATATGTTATACCCAGGTCGCACGATCCCCACCAAGAAGACCATGGAGATTCAGACTTTACAGCTGTTTTAAGGTTTTATTTAAACGGGCTGTAACTGAGGTCTCATCCTACACTCCAACACAGTGGAGCCTAGTAGGAGAACCCTGAGCTAAAGTTTTGCAGGGTTCATAAAGGCACACAATCAACCAGGTGTTTGGATTACCACCACGTGTTGCTCTGCTAGAAACAAGCAAAAAGTGGTCACTGCGTCAAAACTTTAACCCTTCACATGAAAATGCTACTATTGTGTTCTAGACATTTAACGTTGGAGACACAAAACACTCATAATTATTAGATCATTTTATAGGCAAAAGGAGCAATGCAGACTCTATGAGGATCGCTCCAGCTTTCGGTCTTCATATCCTGAGACAGTAAATTCACAGAAGCTCAATGCTAAGTGACAGAACTGGCATGTACTGTGGATATTTGCTCCCAAATCCTGTGACACTCATTTCTCACTTTTGGCCTCAAACCTGTGACCAGAGGGGAAGATGAGGAGAGAAAATCCTTTTCAGGGAAAGCAGCTATAAAAAACTCTAGGTAGTTTACTTATAAATTAAAACCTTGGGAATGACCCTGTTAAGAAGTCAGATTGTCCAGATTAAAAAATGAAGAAGGTGCCAGTGGTTGCTGTCTGTAATGCCAGGTCCTCAGGAGGCTGAGATGTACAGAAAATTAGTTTGAATCCAGCTAGTGTAGGAAAGTCCATGACACAGTTATTTCTAACAAATCACAGAAATACCCAGAAATGGTGCTGTGACTCAAGCTTAATGCAGTACCCTTGAGCAAAAGGAGCCCAGGAACCATGCATAGGCTCATATTTCCACCTCAGGACCTGCCCCCTCAAAAAAAGCCTATACTTCCATGTCTTTGTCTATGTATTTTATTCTTATAGGTGAAATTCCTGAGTAGCTATAATGAATGGCATCAAACTAGGAAATTTGTACTCAGTACAATGAGTTCATAACAGAGACTTCTTTCAAGATAGTGCATGTTCCAGGGCTCTCCTCACTGTTCACAGTGTAACCTGAGGGTTTCTCTGCATCACAGGTCTGCTGGAGGAAGTCTCTCTCATTGTCTGGACAGGCACACAAAAGTCCTCACTCCTGTACAGCTGGATAACAAACAACTCCATCTGGGCCAGTTAGTGAGAATGAGTGTGAGTGAGTTCTGAAGGTCAGGACAAAAAGACTTCTTTGTACCCTTAGCTATCTCTTTCCCCAATGCTCTGTTTTAAGAGGAGACCTTCATTTGTGCCACCTCCCACGGTAGGCCAAGTTCTGTGCACTTATCCTGCCTTTGTGAGACTATATTCTGTTGTTCAGTTACAGTGCTGCATATAATTCAGGAGTCCTTCAGACAGAAAACTAGGGCACTAAACATAATGAAATGATTCATTGCAGGCAATGTTGGGCCTATGATGCCTCTCTTATGTTTCCAGAAGCTTGGGAAGTCCAAGCACATGTTGGATATCACAAAGCTTCCTGTCATCTAGGACTGTTGAAGCTTATCAGGTTTTGAAAGCTTTCACTTCTCCTAGTTGGGATCTGGGTGGCTAGGTTTTGGGGTGGAACACAGGGCCTGGTTGCTGACCATGAACTCAGTTGCAGAATCCCAGTGCTTTCCCATTTTGTGTAACAACATCACTTCTGGTCTGTGAGTGTATGTGTGGATGTGGATGTGTGCACACCACGGTGTGTGTGTGTGTATGGGTGCGTGCACACATATACATGAGTCCTGAAGCTTGAACTCAGGACCTGAGCACTGTACCTAGTTTCTCTTGTACAATGATATCCCTCTGCCACTTGAGCCACAGAGCCACTTCAGGCTATGTCCTAGTGATGTGGTCCTGAGAAGTGAAGCCCACGATTTCATATATGCAAAGTATTCTACAAATAAGGCACATTCCCAGCCCTCTACTTCAACTTTGTTAGTTTATTTCTGTCTTTTTTTATTGTTGTTGTCGATTGAAGGAGTTGAAGTCTTGGTGTGGGTGTTGTCCCTCACCTCTTCAGCTCAAGTCTTGTACTCTACCACTTGAGCCACAGAGCTACTTCCGGTTTTCTGGTGGTTCATTGGTGCTAAGTTTCTCAAGGACTTTCCTACCTAGACTAGCTTTGTACCATGATCCTTCAGATCTCATCCTCCTGAGTAGGTAGGATAACAGATATGAGCTCAAGCACCCAGCTTCCCCTGCAGGTTCTTAGTAGTGAATTGGAGATAATTGTCTCATGGTACCTTTTGTGTCTGAGATAGTTTGGAACCAAGATCTTTAGAACTCAGCTTCCTGAGAAGGCAGGATGACAGACTTCAGCTAGTGACCCCTTGGGCATGGCCTCTGCTGCAAGAGGGTCCATGGCTCCACGTGGTGGAGTGCTAGCCATGAGCCCAAGAGGTAAAGGTCAGTGCCTCAGCCCCGAGTTCAAAGTTCATGACCAAGAAAAAATCAAACCAAACCATTGTCTGCTCTAGACAACTCACGAGTCTTCAGTAATACATAATTTTGTCCCTGACATGGGGACTATCTGAGCCTCAATATTCTTGTCTGTATAATCATCTAAGTTGTGGAGCTCTTACATCGACAAGATGTAAGAATGCACCTGGTTAAGGACATAGCACATGGCACTCTTTGCACCACTCAGCACACAACATCCTGTGAAAAATTCAGCACCCAGCTCCCAATGCAGGACTCAGCACAATGCATCCTGAAAACTCTCAGCACATAGCACCCTGTGCAGGACTCAGAATGGAGCACCCAATGGAGGACTCAGCACATAGCGCCATTCCACAAGCTGTCATTAGAATTAGGGTGCTTTCATCAGTATCATCATTTCTTGAGGAAAATTTACAAACCATACAAGTTCACATCTAATGGTTTAGTGGGGTGTTTTTCTGGGGAGAGGGTGTTAGCCATGGGGCTTGAACTCAAAGCTCTACCACTTGGAGCCACATTTTTAGGTGTCTCTCACACTTCCTGCCAGGACTGGGTTTTAAAGCCCCTGAGCAGCTAGGATGACAGGCATAAGCCAGGATGACACGGGTAACCCGTGGAGCTGGGTTGCAGCGGTTTACATGTGGCTAAGTCAGGTTAGGTGGCAGCTTTCAGCACCAGACTCCTAGCTTGCTCTGTAATGAGGTATTTGAAGTTCTGTCCTTCTATAACTGCAGTTAGAATATCCTATCTTTTTTTGGCATCATACCTGGGGCTTGAGTAAGAGCTTAGACACTGTCCCTAATCATTTGTGCTCAAGGCTAGCATTCAATTGATTGAAAGACAACAGAACTTCTGAGTTTTCTATTTTGTGGCACTGAGGAATCGAACCCAGGGCTTCGTGCTTACTGTGAGAGCACTCAACCACCGAGCCTCAGGAGTGAATGGGGTATAAATAGAGACCGCTGTATATAAATATTATATACACAAAAAGAGATTTCTGCATATTATTAATTTATAGATAATATTGCTACCAATTCTTAGGTATTAAATTATGTCTCCATTTAATGATGTGTCCCAGTTAACAATTAATTATGCATTAATTAATAATTACTCAATATCCCATAACTGTTTATCATATATGTACATATATCCATACATATAATTCGATATTTCATAGAATGAGAACAATGTCTATATATTATTAAATTATGCATCATGTGTTACTCCCAATTATTAGTTATTTAATTATGTCTCCTTGTAATTTTTATTCTATTAATGCTTAATAAAATATTAATTAAACTTAGTGCACATCCTACACTTATTGCATCTAATTTTATACTAGAATAATTCACTACTAATTCAATCTGTTTATCATTTACTGTAGTGGTAATTCTTCTACCTATGATGTTTTTTACCTTTATTGCATCCTATTACATAGCATATAGATTTGCATCCAAATTATACGTCCTACCTGACACCGAGCACTTTCACAGAAAAAGAAAACATGTGTCATGCTCAGCTTCTCACTCCAAGATTACATTTTTGGGAGTGCTGGGATCTAAAATCAGGGCAAAGAAGGCTCAGTTCATGAATGGATGACTGCCAGCACAGCAGCCATTAGCCAATTCAGCTGTCTGGCACTGCCCAGGCCCTGATATTGAGCCCCGTATGTTGACTCCAAATTGTGCTTACTGTAGTTATTCATTTCTTTTTATTCATTTACCATTTATTTTATTGACTGCTCTAACACATGGAATATTTACTGCATTTATTACATAGGATATAGAATTGCCTATGTATGAAACTTCACACCTGACACCCAGGACTTTCACAGGAAAAGAAAACATTTGTCACCCTGTGTCCTACTGCATGAGTCCATTTTTGTTAGTGCTGGCATCTGAACTCACAGCCTACAAGGCCCAATTCATGAATGGGTGAGTGTCAGCACGCCAGCCTGGGGCATATGGAGCCGACAAGCAGTTCCCAGCACCTGAGATTTAGCTCTAGAGGCTGACAAAACAAGAACAGATGGACATGCACATGGTAGTACACAAACAAATATAGAACTTTATAGAGTACCAGAGGTGTCTATACATTATTTAGTTATATAGGCTACATTCCTACCAATTTTGGGGTATTTATTATGCCTCCATGTAATTAATATTACTGTTTTCATCCTTAATGAATTATTAATTATATCAACCACTGTCCCGAAACTATTGTGTCCATGTAATTAATAGTATTATTTTAATATGTCAAAAATATTCATTAAAATCCATCGGCCTCCTAAAATCACTCTCTAAAATTTTATGCTAATATCATTCAGGAACAAGTAATTCAACCTTGACATTCATAACTTTCCATCGGTATTCCTATGAATAGGAACGAGACTCTTAGGATCTCCCTCCATTGGTAGAGGTCAGGACCCGGCTTCGAACACAGGGCCTATGTTGTCATGTTGGCCCATGGCTTCTCTGGAAGAACGACAGCCTTCAGCAATGCCAGGTTACCAAAACTTTTCAGTCCTGTCATTTAGACCCAGGATGGTCACCTTGAAAAGAAAATAAATGTAAAACCGGCAGCCATCTGCAAGTTACTGGGTTTTTTTTTTTTTCTGTGTCGTTTTATTTATTTATTTTTCCTGTCAGCCTTTGAGATCCAGGAACCTAGGTTCAGCTGTGGGTCCAGTGGCTGCAACCCAGCCTAGAGTGATCAAAGCTGAGGCAGAGTTGCCATGCCCTGAGTTCAAGCCCTGTGCTTGGCAAAATAAAAATATGTAATACATCATGCATACGTACATATATATATACTAAAAATATTTAAACAGTTATTACGCTACTTGGAGTTGTATTCACGCCATTTTTGAACTCAGGGTCTGGGTAAATCTGCAGTACTGTGGGGGAAGCGAAAGCTCACAGTGCTGGAAGATAAGAAAGACAGGCCTGTTCCTAGCACTCGCAAAAATAATATTTGTATACATTTTAAAAACATGATGTATACTTACATACACATGTTTACTGCATATTGCAGTTAGTGTAGTTATTTATTTTATTTTGGTTTTTGTTTATTCATTATATATTTTAGAGAGTATGATTACATGTATAATATTTTTTGCATCCTATTACACAGAACATAGATTTGCCTATGTATTATACATAATTCTTGAGACCCAGGACATTCACTGATAAGGAAAACAAGTGGGACAATTGCCTTCCTCCACCAGGATTAAGTTTTTGGCAGTTCTCTGATTTGAACTCTGGGCCTAGAAGGTCCACTTCATGAATGAGTCAATGTTAGCCCACCAGTCTGATGCAAGTGAAGTTGTCGGGCAAATTTGAGGATCTGAGATGAAGCCCTAGGAGTGGCCAATATATAAACAGATAGATGTGTAGATTGCAGCATGTATGTGTATTTACATAGGTATAATAATCTAGAAGTAAAGTTATATAGAGAGACAGACATTTATGTAGATTCTAGTGTATAACTCTATATAAAGAATGATGACCTATATATTACTTTTATATACTCTATTACTATGAATTATTTGGTCTAAAATTATGTCTCCATTAATTAATCACGGTAGGAGACTTAATAAAGTATTAATTAAAGTAATCAATGACATATATTTATTGCGTACAAACTTATACTATAATGATTAGCTAATTAGTAGTTCAATTGGTACATTACAAAGATTCTATTATTGTTCCTATAGAAAGGAACGAGTAGGTGAAAGTCCCAGGATCAAACTGAGGGCCTAGGTGTTGGGCTCAGGCTTCACTGTCAGCCCACCAGCCTTCGGCCATGCAAGGACATGTACAATATTCAAGCCAAGGCATTGAGAGCCAGGATGGTCACAGTGCAAAGGAAACAAAGGTAAATCTGTTGTCTAAAACTTCCTGGGTTTAACTCCTCCATTTGCTTGATTTATTTTATTTTTTTTTTTGCCAGAGCTGGGAGTTGAACTCTGGTCGTAGGATCCCTGGATCATCTGTGGGTGTAAAAGCTGCACCTCAGCCTAGGGTAATCAAGGCTGAGGCAGAGTTGTGGCGACCTGAGTTCAAACCCCGGGCCTGCCCTCCCAAAAAAGTTAAGGTCCTGGCTAGGAGTTTGGGCCATTTTATCTGCCATACCTGGAATTTGAACTCAGGGCCTGGGTAACACTATTGTGCTCTGGGTGAAGTGAAAGCTAATCTCCTAGAAGAAAAAAAAAATCCGGAGCATTTTTCAGTGTGTGAATTCCAGCCTTAAAAATGGCAAAAAATAATATTTATATACATGTATAATATATACCATATATATGTATTTGCATAGATATTACATATTGTATCTAGGTCACAATATTTCTTCAGAAAGGAAATCAGGTCAACATTGGCTTCTTACTCCACCTATTGTCTTCGGCACTCCTGGGATTTGAGCTAAGGGCCTGGAATGTCTAATTCATCAAGGGGTCAGTATAAGCACAGCAGCCTCAAACAAATTCAATGCCAGGCAGTTCTCAGCACCTGAGTTCTAGCCCCAGGAGTGGTCAATATATAAATAGATAGATGTCCAAATTGCTGCAAATATGTGTATATAAGTATATATAGTGAGAGAAAGAGAGAGATGTATATGTATATTCCACTGTACATTTAAATATAAATATATTTATAGAATGTGAGATGTCTATATATTATTAAATTACATGTAATATATTACTAATAATTATTAGGTATTAATTTATGCCTCCATGTAATGAAGTATCATGGATTAAGGCACAATAAAGTGCTTCCTTGTGTAAATGGAGCTCAGGGACAATTTCAAGTCTCATAATTCAAGCCTCAGGATCTGCACTAAAAAAAAAGAGCCAGTAACTACATGTGTCTGTGAATATATGCATGTATTCCTATCAGTGAACATCCATAGTCATTATGAAGAATAGCACCCAGCTAACAAATTTGCTTTGAGTAGAATGATGTCATAGCACAGAAAGTGCTTTCAAGACAGTGCATGTTCCTAGTCAAAGAAATTTAAGACCGTGGCTTGGAATTTGCACCATTTTTCTGACAGGCCTGGGATGTCAACTCAGGGTCTGAATAACTCTCTGGCACTGTTGGGGAGGGGAAACTCACCATCGTTGAAGACAAGAATTTCAGACCAGTTTCCAGGGCTTGAATTAAAACACCAGCACTGGAAAAAATAATATTCATACATGAGATCTATTTAAATGCATGTGTTTACTCCCTATGACATTTATTACCCTTATTTATTTTAAATTTATTTTAATTAGTATTATTACATGTATAACATTTATTTCATTTATTACATCTTATGACATGGATTTGTTTGCATATAGAGTATACATCATACAGAAACCCAGGACTATCACAGAGAAGGAAAAAAATGGGTCAAAATTGGCTTTTGACTCCACATATAAACTTTTGGCCATGCTGGGATTTGAACTCACAATACACAATACAATACACAAATCATGAATCGGTCAATTGTAAAACAAAAGCCTTTGGAAAACTGAACTGCCAGCCACTTCTGAGGATCTGTGATCAAGCAATAGTAGTGGCGGATAGATAGATAGATAGATAGATAGATAGATAATAGATAGATAGATAGATAGATAGATAGATAGATAGATAGATAGATAGACAGATAGATAGACAGACAGACAGATAGTGTAGTTTGCTATGTATATGAGAAAGAATGTGAGGATATTAAATTATATATATTATGAATTATTAGTTATTAAATCATGCCTACTTTTAATGAAATGAAGTATCATGGTTGAATACTTATTAAAGTATTCATGTAAAAGTAGTCAGTATTCCTTAATTGGGAGAATCATACCATGGTTCTAGAATGGAAGACATTATCCAATAATTTTCGTGTGGCATTCTATAAGATAATAATGAATTAACTGCAAATTTAATTGTTACTTTTATACCATTCCATTAGGCATTCCCATGGATAGGAATGATTTTCTCAAGATCTCCTTCCATTTGTAGTTGGCAGTCCAGGCACTTCAACTCCAGGCCTGGGTATTTTACTTCAAAATACAAACCATTGGAATGACACTGTGAAGATTTCAGATTGTCAAGATGTAAGAAAAGAATGAGAAGAAAAGAAAGCCAAGTGTAAGTGGATCCTACCTGTAATCCTAGCTCTTCAGGAGGCTGAGAGGTAGAGAATGCCAGTTTGAAGTCAGCCAGAACAGGAAATTCCAACACACTCTTATTTCTGGGGGATTACAGGAATAAAAATTCCCATGAAGGGAGCTATGACTCAAGGGCATAGCGCTACCCTTGAGCAAAAGGAGCTCAGGAACATTGCCTAGGCTCACAGTAAAACCCCCATAACTGCCAATAAAAAAAAGCCAGTAACAACATGTCACCCCATGTATGTATATATGTATTTCTATTGGTGAAGGACTAGAGTTCCTATGATGAAAGGTATCCAGCTAGGAAATTTGCTTTGAATGATTTCATAGAACAGAGAGAGTTTTCAAGACAGTGCATCTTCCGGGGCTCCTCTCACTGTTCCCATTGTAGCCTGAGGTTTTCTCGACATCGGGGACTGCTGCAAAAAGTCTTCCTTATTGTTGGAAGAGGCCTCACTCCTGTACAGCTGGGTGATAAAATACTCCTTCTAGGCCCATTAGTGAGGAGTGTGGGTGGGCTCTGAAGGCCAGGAGAAAAAGGTCTCTATGTACCTCAAGCTATCTCTCTGCCGAGAGCTCTGTTATGACATGAAGACTTCATTTGTGCACCTCCTGTGTCCAAGTTCCCTGCACTTATCCTGTCTTTGTTAGACTATGTTCCAGTGCTGAAATAACCTGCTACAATTAATTCAAGGGTCCTTCTGGCAGACAACTAGGGAGCTGAACCTAATGAAATTATTCATTATTGGCAATGATACCTCCCTGGGTTTCCAGAAGCTTGCTAAATCAAAGCACCTGTGTAATAATACTAGGCTTCCTGTCATCTAGGGCTGGTGAAACTCATCAGATTTTGAAACTTTGACCTCTCCTAGTTGGGCCCTGGGTGGCTGTGTTTCAGGGTTGAACACAGGACCTGGGTACTGACCATGAGCTCAGAACAGAAGCTCAGTTCTTTATCATTTGGTGTCACAGCTTTACTTCTGGTATCTGTGTGTGTATGTGTGTGTGCATGTATGTGTGTTCATATACTGGTCCTGGAGCTTCAACTCAGGACCCCAACCCCTGCAAAGCTGTTGCTGCTACCCAATTTCCTGCCACTGCAACTCAGCAATTACAGTCACAATTACCCTTTCCCTGGTATTTCCTTTCTCTGCTACTCATTTGGCTACCCATAATTCTTATCATCATGGTTCCAGCCACCTGATTCCTGACACCCTTATCTCTGCTACCACATTCCCAAACAAAGCAAGGCAAGAGTAGGCACAGACAGTCGACTTGGGTACTCCTCTTGCAGGCACAATGGGACTTTATTCTTCAGGTATTTATCATGAGGGACTAATTAGTGGTGGAAAGAGAAGAGGTTACTCAGAGGGGACTAAAATCCAAGGATATCAATTATAACTTGTTGCTAGGAAAAGCAGTCCCTAAGGTGAAAGTTAATGAGAAAAGAAAATTTGACAAAAATATTGGGGATGATATAAAAGGTTTAGCTTAGTCTCTTGTGCCAGTGATATAAATTATTTTATGACATAGATATGTAACTATTTTGCATTTTAAAAAGTATATGAAAATTCACATTTATGTGGTACTTATATTAATTTATGGAATAGTTGCATATGATCATGTTAATGATATTCAATAGTTTATGCTTTATGATATGCTTATTACTCTGCCTTTGGCAATATGAATTGAGCTCTCTAAAAATAAATGGAATTGCATTGTCAAATACTACAAGGAGATTACTGAGGCTAATACCAAAACGAAAGCTGGTAAAAAAAAAAAAAAACTGAACAAAGCTACAAGTTTGAAGGGAAGGGGTCAGTGGTAAGGGCTATGATAAAAGAGAAATTCTTCACCATGGAATCTTGGAAGAATAGAATGTGTCTTGTTGAATTACTAGCTTTTTAAACATTCTTAGAAAGCAGAACATGATTTTTGATTCTTGCTCTTTGGAACCTCTTTAATGAGTTGTTAAACAAAAAATGATCGAAATGACTGAAAATCCACTGACATGAATTATTAGATTAACATACTCAAAGTTGCCTTGAGATGCAGGCAGGCTGGATTCCTTTCCTATTAAATTAATGGAATAAGCTTCCTTTTGAATGGTTGGACAGACCATGACACTTGTTCCAAAACAAGAAAAGATACTGGAGAGAAAAAAAGATGAAGGAGACTCAAGGCTGCTGAAATTAGCATATTTCCCATTTGGACATTAATGGGTTGTTACTACAAAGAATTAGAATTTCATCTTAAGATAATTTCAAAATGGATGTGCTAAAGGATAGCTTCGAAATGTAATATTTAATGTTGTTGGATTAATTGAAGATAAAGGTTTACAGAAAAATTTAAATTCTAGTAAACTGTAACGTACCAATAAACACCTAGAAGAAATATAATTTAAAAATTCACCTGTTAAAAGCAAACCCTGGCAGGAAAGTCTCTGAGTCACTTATCTCCAAATAGGAAGTGGCATTGTGGCTCAATTGGGAGAAAGCTCCCCTTGTGCTCAAGAATTCAGGTATATGGTAATACCCAGGCCCTGAGTTCAATCCCCATGACTGACAAGAAGAAATTTTAAAGAATTAAACCATTAGGGACAGAAGGAGACTCAGTGGAAGAATGTTTGTCTCACATGCATGAGGTCCTGGGTTCAATTCCTCAGCACCACATAAACAGAAAAAAACTGGAAGTGGCATTGTGTCTAAAGTGATAGTGTGCTAGCCTTGACCTGAACAGCTCAGGGAGAGCACCCAGACACAGAGGTTAGGCCCCCCTACCAACAACAACAACAAAAATTAAAGCCTCAAACAGCCTGAAGATGTTGTCCAGAATAATGAATGCAGCATTATCCGTTTACATGACTTAGTGAATTGAAACCTAGTTTACCAGGGGAGATGGTGGGCATTTTGTGTGTGTGCCAAAGCCTACAAAATTATTTTGTACTTTCCCAGGGAGGGATAAAGGAGGAAATGAGGGGTGGGGGAGGTGTGAGGTATTTGGTGGACTTGCCCTTTGATTCACTGATTTTTTCTGGAGTTAAATTCAGAGAAATTCTGCTTGCAATCCTAGTTGCAAGGGGAATGAAGAAGCCATGTCCTGGAAGTGGTTTTGTCCTCTCCTTGGCCTGGTTCTAACCACCATTGGATAATCCCAGTCACACTTCAGGACCAAGATGCCTTGAAGACTACTGATCCATTGAGCAGGTGGACCTAACCACAGCCAGAATAGGCAGAAAATGCAATTCAGAGGGTAGCACTGGAAATCTACAGCAGGCAGAGATTTTTTTTATATATTTTTATTGTAAAAGTACTGTACAGAGGGCTCAGAGTTACAGGACTAGGTAATGAGTACATTTCTTATACAGCATTGTTACCTCCTCCTTTGTTTTTCCCCTGCCATCTTTTCCCTCCCCACATCTCCAACTCCTCCCTCCTCGACCCCTGCCTGACATTGCAAATTCATTTTCGACACAGTGTCCTCTAATTGTCACAATGGGTCAACCTGCATCCCCATTTAACCATTCTGCCATATCCATTCCACTCCCCAAATTACAAATATATATGATATATATGATATATATATACATATATATATATATATATATATATGTATATATATGATGCAGAACACTTGAATCAAATACAGTGGAAACAGGGCTATACCGTGGGGGGATGAACCTACAAAAGAATCACAGAGTGCATTATGAGCATATTAAAAACAAAAGAAAGAAAGGAAAAACCACTTGTGTCTCTGACTTGGGGTACATTTCGCTTAACATCATCTTGTATGGTTATATGTTCTTAGTCTTTGATCTTCTTTGCTTGTCCTAGGCATGTTCTAATCCTTGCAAACAAAGGTAAAACAAGGTAAACCATGGGTCCTATGTTTCTTTGGGTCTGCTTACTTCACTTAATATAATTTTTACCAAGTCTTTCCATTTCCTAACATATGGACCAATGTCATTCTTTCTGATGGAAGCATAGAATTCCAGTGTGTGTGTGTGTGTGTGTGTGTGTGTGTGTGTGTGTGTGTGTGTGTGTGTGTGTACCACATTTTCTTGATCCATTCATCTGCTGAGGTTCATCGGGTTTGGTTCCATATCATACCTATGGTGAATAATACTGCAATAAACATGGTTTTGTTGGTAGCTTTGTGATCATTTGGGTAAGTGCCCAAAAGTGGGGTTGCTGGGTCATTGGGGAGCTCTAATGGAGTCTTTTGAAGAAATTCCATACTGCTTTCCAAAGTGGTTAAACAAGTTTACACTCCTACCAATAATGCAGTAGGGTTTCCTTTTAGCCACATCCCCACCAGCATCTGTCTTTATTACATTTCTTGATTATAGCCATTCTAACCGGAGTAAGGTGCAATCTCAATCTGATTTGCATTTCTTTTATGACTAGAAAAGTTAAGCATTTTTTCATGTGTCTAATGGACATTTTTTTATTTCATCTTCAAAGAAATCTCTCCTTAAGACTTCAGCCCACTTAGTTTTTGGGCAGTTGTTCCTTTGAGGATTTGTTGTTGGGTGAATTTATGATTTTGAGTCCTAAGTATATTTTAGATATAAAACTTTGTCTGTTTTATGACTCATGAAGTACTTCTCCCAGTAAGTGGGCTTTCGATTATCTTGCTATCTATGAGCTGTACCTTGCAGAAGCTCTACTGTTTCATGCAATCCCATTTCTCCAACCTTCTTTGATTTGTTTTGTTTCTGGTTCTCTATTAAGAACATTTTGGCCTGTGCTAAAGAGCCTTGTAGTTTCTCTTATCCTTCATGTAATGTTTTCACGGTGTCAGCTTTTATTTTGAGGTCTTTGATCCATTTGGACTTGATTCTCATGCAGGCTGATATATATATATATATATATATATATATATATATATATATATATATATATATATATGGATCTTGCTTTACTTTTCTACAGGTGTTTAACAAATTTTGCCAACACCATTTACTGAAAAGGCTGTCTTTCTTCCATTCTATTTTTTTTTAGCTCCATTGTCAAAGATCAGGTGGCTATAGGGCACTTGGTTCATTTCTGAGTCTTCAGTCCTATTCCATTGGTCCTCAGGTCTGTTCTTGTGCCAGTACCAAAATGTTCTTATTACTATGGCTTTTCACTATAGTTTGAAATTGGAACTGATATTGTTCCAGTGCTGTTCTTTTGGCTAAGGACTGAAGAACCTACAGCCAGCAGTATACTTAATGGTAAAAAGTTAAAGTCATTTCTTATAAATTCAGGAAAGAGATAAGTATGTCTGCTCTCTCCACTCCTCTTCAACTTAGTATAAGAATGCTAGCTGGGACAATAAGACAAGATGCAAAATTAAAGGGAATCCAAATAGGGGAAGATGAAGTAAAACATACAAGATGACCAATGGAATAGAATTGAAAACCCAGAAATCAATCTACAGACCCATAGGCATCTAATTTTCGATAAAAGAACTAAAAAACATAGAATGGAAGAAAGACAGCCTGTTCAGTAAATGGTGCTGGAAAAATTGGTTAACTGCTTCTAGAAAAATAAAGCTAGACCCTTATTTATCACCCTGCACCACAATCAATTCCAAATGGATCAAAGACGTCAGAGTCAAAGCAGACACTCTGAAAATATTACAGGATGAAACAGCAGAAACCCTAGGTCTCCTTGGCACAGGCCGAAATTTTCTTAATAGAGATCAAGAAACACAAAAAATCAAAGACAAATGGGAAAGATGAGATTGCATGAATTTCAGAGCTTCTGCATTGCAAAGGACAAAGCTAGCAAGATCAATAGAAAGCCCATGGATTGGGAGAAGATCTTCACTAGCCATACAACGGACAAGGGTCTCATATCTAAAATATACCTGGATTCAAAAAATTAAATCCCCCAACAACAAATCCTCAAAGAAACAAATGCCCAATTAATAAGTGGGCTAAAGACTTAAAGAGAAACTTCTCTGAAGAGGAAAGGAGGATGGCCAATAAATACATGAAGAAATGCTTAACCTCTCTAGCCATAAAAGAATTGCCAATAAAAACAACATTGAGGTACCACCTCACCCCAGTTAGAATGGCTATAATCAAGAACTCTATTAACAACAGATGCTGGAGGGGATGTGGACAAAAGGGAACCATACTACATCATTGGTGGGAGTGAAAACTTGTTCAACCACTGAGGATAGCAATATGGAGGTTCCTCAAAAGACTCCTCATAGAGCTCCCCTATGACCCACCAATCCCACTTTAGGGCATTTACCCACATGATCACAAAGAAGACCATACTAAAGCTACCAGCACACCTATGTTTATTGCAGAATTATTTACAATAGCTATGATATGGAACCAAACCAGAGACCCCTCAGTAGATGAATGGATCAAGAAATTGTGGTATATATACACTATGGAATTCTATGCCTCCATCAGAAAGAATGACATTGCCCCATTTGTTAGGAAATGGAAAGACTTTGAAAAAATTATATTAAGTAAAGTAAGCCAGACCCAAATAAACAAAGTTCCCATGGTCTCTCTTATTTGCAGTAAATAGAATATGTCTCTGTCAAGCAGAATAGGACAGATAATTTGATGTTAGGGAAATGAACCCTAAGATATGTATTCAAATGTTTTTTTTTTCTCTCATGGGATTGTTTCTAACACATTTATAAGATTATTTCTTTGTCACGTTGTATGTGCCTCCCCCATGGTATAACCCCTGCTTTAACTGTATTTGATGTCGGTATAATTTCTGGAGGGGAATAGCAAATACAAATCATTTAACTAGGGATACAGGTGGACCCATTGCAACAATGAGCTGTACAAGTCATTATGTCAAAATCGAACTTTACAACTTTGGTGGTGGGGAGGAGGATTGGGTGGCGGCGCAAGGGGAGGATGGGAAGAGATGGATCCATGAAACAAAGTAGGAGGCTACAACGCTTCAGAAGAAATGTACTCATTATCTTGCCCAGGTAATTTTAACCCCTCTGTACAGTATTTTCACAAAAAAATAATAAATTTTAAAAAAAGAAGAAAACAAAACCTGAAGATGACATGATCTTGTATTTAATGCACTCCATAGACTCCACTCCCAATTTACTTGAGCTGATCAAAAACTTTGGCCAATTAGCAGAATATAATTTTGTTTCAATAAAACCAACCAAGAAAGGAATAAAAAATAAACAACAAAGGAATACACAGTTGGAAATTTGGGCTAATTTTGTCATTATGTTTTGAGAAGTCAAGTTCACTATAAAAATGCAACTCATATATAATGCTCAGTTGTGTTTTAAATGTTGTCTTAATTACAGAACATTTCTACATGCAAAAGAGCTTATGATTCCCAACCAAAAATTTGAAAAAGTAAGCATCATTCTGTTAGATTCCAAAGAAATGATGAAGGTTTACAAAAGTTTAAGCCTGGAGAAATAGGAAAGTTCATTTAATGTAGGACTTTGTAGACCTGGCTAAATTAGAATTTAGATTTAAAATAGATATTTTTTGTTTGTAATTTAATATTCTATAGGATACTACAAAATTCTTTTCAAGTAAAAGATTTAATTTAAAAATTCACAAATGATTCTGGCATTAATTGACTAGAGCAGTTTTTCAAGTGAGGTATAATAAGAACTTAGTTAATAGATAATCCCAACAGTTCATGTGTAAAATGATAATGTGAATAATCTAGACAAATTGCCAACAAATTGATGATATTAATTTATAAATATAGAAAAAGAGCAATCTTTTGAGACTTTGGTGTAACATGGTATGAAGAGCGTAATTGTGTGACATCTTTTTTTTTTTCCTATACATAACACAGGAAGAAATTTCCTTAATTATGTACCTCTGTATACAATGAGAAAAATGGTAGGTTTCAGGTTTGTGTTTTTTTTTGTTTTTGTTGTTTGGTTTGTCCTAGGGCTTAACTTCTGGGTTTGGGCATTATCCCTGAACCTGTTTTTGGGCAAGGCTACTGCTCTACCACTTGAACCTCAGTGCCACTTGGGTCTGGCTTTTCCTTATGAGTTTATTGGAGATAAGTATCTAAGGAACTTTCCTGCCTGGGTGGGCTTTCAACCATGATCTTCAAATCATAATATTAAGATATACAGATCTCCTGAATATCTGTGATATAATATATATATATATATAATAAAAACATAAAATAAAAATAAATAATATTTGCTAGTGTTCTGATCTCAAGAATACTACTGCAGGGAAAATATAGGATGAGTTTAAGGTCTATATTGCACTGAATTAGGCAGGAAGATATCCAATACATGTAGGATAAAAATGGTAGTGACAAAATATTTCCCTTGAGAAAGTTATAGGAGGCTGCCACAAGTATGAAGTAGTTCAGATAATTTTGAAGAATTTAGAAATGCAAGCTCAATTATGTCTCCTTAAATAATTGTTATGTAAGTGGAAGGGCAAAAGAAGGTTAAGAGAAGAAAATAACTGACAGCAGATCATTGTCCTAAGTTAGAGTTTAAAAAGACATAATCTATAACTTCTAAGTTAAAATGAGACCAATATAATCCGTCCCACTTAGTTTAGGTACATGCAAAATATTTACTTGGCTTTTCCCTACTTAAATGCTCCAAAATAAATGAACACTTATAAGAAAAGTTATGTGATTACCATTGCTTCAACTTGAACACTAACTGTGATCAGCCCTATTTTTCTCACTTTGCACTTGGAAAATAGTCCCTAAGTTGATGATGTTGTGCCTGATTAGAGTCAGACTAAGGGGCCTCTACTTGTACAATTATCCCAGAATAGTTTAAAGAAGTTTTCTGCCCAAGATATCCAACTACGTTGTCTGAACCTGTACTTTGAACACACCCTCACACCTGAGCACATTATTTGAAATTATACGTCAGCTTTTCTTGGCACATTCTACTTTGTGACTTTGTCTTCTTTGCACATTCCTTTTGAGTTCAGAGTTGCTCTATTTCCATTTCATCTGTACAAACTGCTAAGAACATTGTTCAACTACCACTTCTTGTTTGTACATGCCCAGTCTATGAATGAAGGTACTTTGTCCATGTTAAGCAATACGGTAATACTCAGTCTCTGAGGAGAAAAGTTCCACAATATAACTCTATGTCCACATTAAAGGATGTAGAATTTAAAGCATTTTCAGACAAACAGTAATATTAGAATTGAAAGGCTTCTTAGGGACATTATCCTGGAGTTCATTAGTTTACCCAGGAGAAATATAAATATCCACAAAATCTGGAGCTATTTAGTAAGTAACCGAATTAACATTAGATCCTAGATGTTGTGTTAATACAAGTTGGGATTGTATTATTGTTAAATCAGAATCCTTCACTTCTTGACAATATGTATGAGAAAATGAAAGAAAGGCATTAAAGCAAAATGTCTTATCTTTTTAGGAATTTAATCCTAGTGGTGAGAGTAATATCAGAACTTTTCCATTCAATAATAGCTTGAAGTTTATAAGATCATTTTCCTACATATAAGAATTTGTGTCAGGTTGGTTGACAGGGTTATTTCAGCATGGAGATAAACCTAAAAGGAATTTGATTTCAATAGTGTATACGACAGTTATGATGTGTCAATGGCTATTGAGGCATTTTCTATTCTAAAGAGGCATCAATTCCAGGAGCCTTCAGTCACATCAGTGAAGCTGTATGTCCAACCTAATACTTGGTGTTACTTGTACTACATTTATAATGAGTAGGCTGATAAGATATCCAAACATATCTAAATATATTTCAATAAAATCCCAAACTGATATGGATAGATGGGTCACTAATTGGAACTGTAGGAAAAATTAGGCTTGTCTGTGCTGTAGTTCAATCTATAATCTCCTGGCTAAATAAAGTTTTCAAAAATATTCACAAAATACCACTAAGAATAGTTCATGACAGTTATATGTATATAATATTTCTAAGTTCAGGATTAAAGCATTTGTTCCCAACATTTAGAATCAACAGGACATGTTGAATTTATGGATCCAGAAGTGTATGTCTTCACATTCATATCTCTACATTTTATCAATATGACTTTCACCAAATTACTGTTCTTATTGAACTTGTCTATATCCTTTTACTTTTCAAATCCAAATAGTAGATTTCCTTCAATATCTTCCTGAAAATTCTTTCCTTCCTTTTCTTCTGTAAATCTGTGTTTATTACTTTTTTGTTTCCTTATTTATCTCTTTCCTCCAATCTTCTCCACACTGGTACTCACATTGTTCACACTTTCGTCAAAACTTTCCTTTTCCTCTTCACTTTAATAATGTCCCTGATTTTATTATTATTTTTAATATTCATGGTCGTGAATATTTTGATGATTTCCAAACAGAACTATCTTTGAATCTGTTTAAAATAAACCTTAGAACTATCAGATAGGTTTTTTCTTCTAAATCCATCTTTTCCACCTGTAATCCTTATCACCAAGAATGTAACTAACACAGTTAGGAGACAGAGATGTGGAAAAACTTTAGATTTCCTTTTACCCCACCACTATCCATTAGATAAGATGAATGATCAAGATTTTCTGTTTCTGTCACTAATGTAATTTCTATGTACTCCTTTTATATGCCCCTGACACCAGCCTATTGCAAATACTCAACACCAGTCACTCAGTCTTAAAACAACTGTTTACAAAGTATGCATTTCTCCCCGTAGTCTTTTCATATTGGTCCTCTCCATCACCCAATGACTCTCCTTGTAAACACACAGAGTGAAGAACTCAGACAAAAATTCTAGTATCATTATTTACTCACAACATTGACTGTTGGTCTTACATTTCTCATCTGTAAATGGATGTAATCTACCAGAAATATTGAAGAATGTATTTGTTGAATTCTAGAGAAAGGAAAAAGAAAAGTGAAGAGTCCTTACATTTTCTACCTTAGCTTTCAAATAAGGAAAGAGTCGAATTCAATTTGTTGGTATAAAGTCAGAAATAGTTTCATGCAGAAGTAAAAATAAATTTTAACTTCTGGCTCTACAGCCTGTGTTCTTTTATGGTAACTGTAGATATGTAAGCAATATTATGTAAATTGTGCATGTCTTTACAGCTGTACTGAAGAACATACTCTTAATATATCATTGGAAAACATTGGTTATTGAATGGTATCTAGAGGAGAATGTTATTTGATCTAATCACACTAAGTTGGAACCTGCATCTTAGTCCATCAAAATGTGGAAATAGATGATTTTAAAGAAAATAGTACCACCAACAACAGTGAGTATACATTAGAAAGACTCCTGGAATAACATTAGGGTTTTTACTGTCTCTACCTGTTTATGAGATTTTATTTCTTGATATTCAAACTCTTCTCTTGTTATTTTGTTTTTTTTTTCTTTTGGTTCGTCATGGGGCCTGAGCCACAGTGCCACTTCCTCTTATATCTGCTTATGTGGTGCTGAGGAATCAAACCCAGAGCCTCATGTAGGCAAGGCCAGCACTCTGCCACTGAGCCACCTTCCCAGCCCTTCTCCTGTTATTCTTATTGTATGTAATCCAACGTTGTTTATAACTATGCATTCAATGTGGGAAATCCAGCTTCAAAGATGTCTAAGTTTTTAATTTCCTTTTCAATCACAACATCGTCATTATCAGGCTACACTGTGGTCATCATCCTCTCCATCAAAATTATTATTAGCATTATAAGTGCTTATTATTGAACGTCAGATATATGTCTATTATTTTATTATTATTTATCTTTTGATTAATAATTTTAATGTTACCACTGTGCATGCATCCATATTGAAATTTTGAACAAATGAACAAAAAAATTAAACCATATCAGGTAGCTTGACTATGTGCTTATAACAAATTATGGAATAGATTTTTTGAAACATTGCAAATTCCTATTCAGTATGATTTAACTTCCTCTCTCCCCCTAACTACAATCAAATATTTAAGAGTTTGGGCAGAACCCTATCAAGTAATATACTGTAAATGTTACTAAAATATCATATGTATATCTAAAACTCCCTTGAAAGTAATAAAATCTACTTTCTATAGAAATATTAATTATTTTAATCTAGGAAACTTTTAGAAAAATATACTGTATATCTTTGAAATGAAAAAGGTCAAAAAGAGTAGCATAAATATTTTAGAGGGAGTTTGTCTCATATATATATATATATATATATATATATATATCTGTCTTCTATATATATGTAAATGTTATGTGTAGAATAGTACATTTTTAGAGATTATTTGTCCTCAGAAATATATACATATATCTAAATTTATGTGTAGAATGATATACATTATAGTGAAACAAGCATCTTAAAATATAATTTTAACAAAACTTCATGAAACCAAGTGCCGGTAACTCACCCTTATAATAAGAGCTATTCTGGGTTCTGAGATCTTAGAATTGTTTTGGAAACTAGCCCAGACAGAAAAGTACTTGTTAGATTCTTATCTCCAATTAACCACTGAAAACAACACCCACAACAACAAAATATATCACATTAATTTCACAAAAGCATCTTTTAACTGCTGTAAACATTTCCTAGAAACATGAATACATACCCCTGGAAAATGTTAAGTAAAAAGTATAGAACATTTACGTCTATGTTAAAGACTTGACTATTTAGATTGTTTAAGATTTAGGAAATAATTAGAAGTTAAGAATAATGATAGGTAGGTCATATATTGGGACTGGTATTTTTTATTCTATTTTACAATAGTAATAAAATGATATTTATAATGATTATATAAAATTAATCTGGCTTGGTATTTGAATTATCATAAGTGATAAATACTTTTAAATGAGTATCAAAGGAGTATCAATTTTTTTGTAATTTCAAAACAAGTAAGAAAATGATTTCAAGGCTGGTTCACTCTAAGTCTATATTTGTTTTCTTGTTCTAGTTTTCATGTTAATAGAAATTAAAATTCCAAAAATTTAATGGATATTGGCATTCAGGAACATCTTCACATACACTAATATTGGAGTCCCTTAAGTGGAATAGTTTTATTTCATTTGTTACTTTCACAAATAAATCAAGATGATTGTGTATTTTGTTCTTTTCACTGCTTTTGGCTCTTATCTTGAGAATACGTTTTTCATAGCAAAGTAGAGATAAGCAATTGGATTGAGTAATTAGCATATGACTTTCAAAAAGTGCAGATGGATAGATTTGTGTCTTCTGTCATTTCCTAAAAGTTTCTTCCAGAAAAGTTTCTCAATTACTTAGAAGATTTTCCCCTTCCCCTCCACAAATTATACTGACATCAAATACAATGAAAGCAGGGGTTATACTGTGGGGGAAGGACATACAATGCAACAAATAAATAATCTTATAAATGTGTTAGAAACAATCTCATGAAAGAAAGAAAACATTTGAATACATATCTTAGGGTTCATTTCTGTAACATCACCTTATCTGATCTTTTCTGCTTGACTCAGACATATAGTAGATATTGTAAATAAGGGAAAGCATTGAGGAAAAAATAGGGATACGGGTGGACCCATTGCAACAATGAGATGTACAAGTCCTTATGTCAAAAAGAACTTTACAACTTTGGTGGGGGAGGTAGAGGGGAAGATTGGGTGGGAAGGTGGGGGAGGTTGGGAAGGGATGGGAAGGGGAAACAAAGGAGGAGGCTACAAAGCTTGATAAGAAATATACTCATTATCTTGTCCATATAACTGTAACACCTCTGTACAGTATTTTCACAATAAAAAAATAAAAATAATAAAAAAATAACTTAGAATTGATGCGTAATTCCTAGGTATTCCAGTTATCACATATACTTTTGGATTGAGTTATCGATGTATAAACTCAAAAGGACAAAATACCCTCAAAATAAACAGAAAACATCTTTGTTTTAAATGCAGTAGTTTACAAAGAGTTTTTCACCAACACCAAAAACATCTTTTTAGCTATTCTGCATTTTGTGTGAAAGAAGTTTTAACATTAGTTTTTTATTTCCTGACATGCAATTCACTTACAATATATTATCTCCTTTTATTGTATACATTTTAGTGCTTTGGAAGTGAATTGTACCTTCATAGGTTTTCAAAGCCTAATTTTCACAAACTTGCATTTCTTCAAATAGAAATGCTGTAAATTTTAGAACAGACATTAAGATAGATATAAAATTCAGATACAGGAATTTGTCCAGCATACATCCTCTATAGTGAGTCTTTTCAAAATATGTTTTTTGGTATCATTTCCAGGGTCTCACACATACTATTCAAGTAAACTGTCAATTAACTACATTCTCTGTCCAAAAAGTTTTTTACTTCTGTTTAATTCATTCATAGAAGTGTAATGCCTGCATCCTTTCACCTTTTGAAGACTTGAAAACTTGTTTGCTAAAATGATTGCAGTATTCTACAAATCGATCACTATGAGAAGTATATCAATTTCTCCACAAATGCATTACTATATTCTGCATCCTCTTTTTATATTATGGTCATACTAGTGAGTTTTCTATTTATTATTTCTTAGACACTAAAGAGGAGCTTATTTCATATGCTCCTCCTATTGACTATTAATTTACATATGTTATTTAAAGAAATGTCCTATTCAGGAAAAAATTTTATATAGAATTTGAAGATATAAAAATACTTAAGTTTCAGCCAGGCGCTGGTGGCTCACGCCTGTAATCCTAGCTACTCAGGAGGCTGAGATCTGAGGATCGTGGTTAAAAGCCAGCCTGGGCATGAGAGACCGTGAGACTCCTATCTCCAATAAAACCACCAGAATGCCAGAAGTGGCACTGTAGCTCAAGTGGTAGAGAACTTGCCTTGAGCTGAAGAGCTTAGGGACATCGCTCAGGCCCAGAGTTCAAGCCCCACAGCCGACCAAAAAAAAAAACATACTTAAGTTTCAGAATCACTGTAGCATTAACATTGTAGCATTAACAAATATATGTGCTCTATCTTTTGGATATGGTTTCACTTCTGTTATAGTGGCCTTTGAATTATGAAAAGGTATCACTTGATATAATCCCGTTCTTTCTTTTCTTTAGCCACTAATGTTTTCCATGTCAAATTTTTAGAAACCTTTACTGATCCAATGTCATGAATTTTTACATTTAGGTTTTATAGGTTTTTACATCTCACATTTAGTTTGATAATCATTCTTTATAAGGTTTGAGGTAGACCAGGTGCCGGTGTCTCACCCCTGTAATCCAAGCTACTCAGGAGGCTGAGATCTGAGGATCATGGTTTAAAGCCAGCCCGGGTAAGAAAGTCCATGATATACTTATGTCGGATAAAGCACTATAAAATCGGAAGTTTTGCTGTTGCTCAAGCGGTAGAGTGCTCATCTTGAGCTGAATAGCACATGGACAGTGCCCATGCCCAGAGTTCAAACCCCATGACCAACATACAAAGAAACAAAGGATTGAGGTAGTAGTCTAAGAACATTCTTTAAATCTAGAGAGGCAATAGTGCCAATACAACCATTTAAGATTCTGTTTTTATTTCATAAAGTCATAGCATCCTTTTCAAAATCTGTGGACCATAAAATTAAGAATTTATTTTTGAAAAATCTGTTACCTTCTTCTATGTGTTTGTTCTTATAGTACAACTATGTTATCTTCACTAAACATGGTAATATGATTCAAAGCTACTATGAAGGCTCAAGCTACACCATTTTACGAGATTGTTCTGATTGACCTGTATTCCTTGAATTTACATACGAGATTATCGAGCAGGTGGATCAATATTCTCCAGAGATATCTAGACGTTTGAAAGTCACTCATATTTCGCACCTTGTGAAAACACAAACCCTGATATTATATATAGAAAAATGTCTTTAGAGATTGCTCAAAGCAACTAAAATTAATTTAGGAATGAGTTAAGATTTAGATAACATTATAGCATAACAAAGTTGAATGATAACGACTTGAACTGTACTGCAGAAGAGAGAGAGAGGGGGAAGAATGGTGGACCACATAGGAGCTGTATTTCATTGGTATTGTTTCAAAAAACAGAAAGACTTTAGAGAAGAGAAGGAGAAAAATAAAGTGTCTTGATTCTAGTTTCTTTTTAATCCACCTGATAGTTTGGACTGAAAGTCAGATAACATGGAAAAAATAAAATAGAAAATAATGCATTGAATAGAGCTGTTACAATGTAAAAAAGTTGTAATAGGAATATAATTAATTTCCAAAGAAATAAGAGAAAGAATAACAATTGCTAACGTGAATAGAAGATGAATCACATTTTATCATATATAATTTGAAAAAGCATACTAGGAATGACAATTTAAAAATCATAACGTAAAACACAATTTGTATTATTACTAGACAGTATAGTTCAGTGGTAAAACATTGGCCTAACATATGTGAAGCTATTGTGTGATCTCCCAAGCTTTACAAAGTACACACAAAGCACACACACAAAAAATCCACATAAACACACACACACACACCAAATACACACATTTGGAATATTGTTATTATCATATTAAACAGAGGAAATTATCACAAATAATAAAATTATTTTAATATATGAAATCATAACATTGCATACAATTTAAAAGTTTAGTAGAAATAAAATAGTCACAAGATACTTGGATCCTTATAGATTAAGTAAATTGAAAATTAAGAAATAAAAGACATGTGAAATTTGCAAACGAGATTTAAATAATATACATTTTGAAACATGTATCCTTTTATTTTAACCAAAGATTGATGTTACTGGTTTTTTAACTCAAGATTTAGAATATGATAACCAGGTGCTCTATATCTCGCTAGGGATGGCTATATCTCTAATCATTTCACTCTGGAAATGTTATGATAAGGTCTTATAGTTTCCCAGTCTCTCCCGAATTACAAACCCTATTTATACTTCCCACCATAGTTAAAAAATGGAAACCACAAATCACTATGCACAGCTCAAACATTTTTTTAAATTCAAGTACAAATATTTCCAAAAACTCACTATGTAATGAAGCCTTTTTAAATAAAGTATGTGATTCTTGACAATACAGTATTTATTACCTGGAAAAATATGTTTAGAACTATAAGAAAATAAATTTATTTAAATTCACCAACCATATAATATTTAAGAAAATGATCTTTAAATATTCACATGTTAACTATTTTGAAAGCAAAATATATGTCTGAATAATTTACATGTGTTAAAATTATGAAAAACTAAATTAATCCTACAACTCTGAAAAAAGAATTACCCTAAAGATACGAAAGAAAATAATAAAGTTCAAAATTTGAAGCTGATATTAGAGCAAAGAGCAGATTGTACTAATTTTTTGCATGTTAAAATATATACTTATTTTGGTTGTGGGAAATTTTGTTCAAATTGGGGTATTGTTTTTTGTAGACTGGTGTCATATCAGTGTTTAATTTTAGGATAGGGGTTCCCTTTCCACAAGAACATGCACCTGATCTGTCTTTTTAGGTTTCCCATTATCAAAGGCATAGGAGTTGCACACCAACTTGTCTAGATTCCTACCTTGGCTGGCCTGGATTCTGCAGTCCTTCCAATCTTAACCTGTAGATAGTGCAGGGTGGTGAAAATGATCCAATGCACCAAGCTATAGATTGAGAAGGAAGTCCACTAAACTTTTGGCCTGGGTTCTGTTCTCAAGCCTCCTCAGTAGGTAACAGTTCAGATGGGATTCCCTGGTGCCAAGCAGTAACAGTATTTCTTAAAGCAACTAGACATATATATGACTTAGGCATGTGAACACCTCAGGACAAGAATAAAAGAGCAGTGAAGCATAGAGGATAGCCCCAATTTTAACTAGCTACTTGGAGGCTGAATAAGCTTAGCTAGCTACTCTGGAGGCTTAGATATGAAGACCACTATTCAAAGCCAGTCCAATCATGAAAATACATGAGATTATCTCCAAAAAACCTGAAAGAGAACAATAGCTCAAGTGGTAAACCCCTATCCTTGGTCACAGAAACTTAAGGATGATGAATGAATGAATGAGCACTTGCACATGTGTGTGTGTGTATACACATGCATGTATACACACACACACACATGAGTGTTTCAATGTGAAGTTCTTTTTTTACCTTGCTGTACTCTATTTCCCTGTATTAGTTTACAAACTAACAAAATCAACTAAGCATCTGTTTACATACAACGCATCATGTTTCTCTAAGTCAACTCTCTTTTTGGAAGCATGCTTTTATTTGACCCAATATAAACTATTCAGGAGTTTGATTATTCTCCCTCAATTCTATAGAATTAGGTGATTGCTTAGCTTCCTCCAAGCTATATAATTTTATGAAATCATGCATCAAGCAACGTATTTCTTCAACTAAAAGGGAAGCCTCTGTCAAACAATTAATAATAGGGTTTTCTTCTCTTTGCTTGCATCTGTAGTTTCATTATCTTCATATATTTCATGATCTGTCTGTGTATTGCAAAGACTGCTGTGAAAATAAAAAGACCCTTCGCAGCACTTATCATTATATACCACCCATAGATATGAAGGTGTTTAAATATTACTGAAATTGCTTTGGAAGAAATCATGTTCACCTTGACTATCATGAAAAAGAAGAATTGATTTCTCAGCACTTTAGGTAAGAACTTGATTGAAAGAAACAAAAGGAAAAGTGAGGAACAACTCAACACATACATTCAAATGGAACAAAACAACCCAAGAAAACAAATTAATTCAGTACTCAAGAACTGCAAAGACTTAAAAAAATACATCATCTATGACAAGCTTATGAAAATCCTGTCTACATGGGAGTCTACTGTTGTGAGAATAGAGGTTAAAACCCAGACTGGACAGAAATATCTGTAAACAATGCCATGCACCTATTATTCTAAATTCCAGGAAAAATAGCATAACGTGATCTGAGCCCAAGGTCATACACAATTATATGAAAAATAATCAGGAGAATTTAGGGCTACGGACATGACAAAATGGTAAGAATACCCATTTAGGAGGCACAAGACACTCAATTTAAACTTTAATATTTGGGCATTGAAGTAAAAAGCTATGATTTTAAGTAATTGGAATAATTGTAAGATTTGAGTATTTGAGTGGAAAAATGCATGAGAGAGATAGAATGAACCCATGGTGCAATGCTTTCAAGTTAAGTGAAATTGTTTTATGGTATTTCAGACAAAACAGAGTTACCTTGCAAATGAGCATGGTTGTGCATTTGGGTGATAGAAATACTTTACTTACACAGATGTAAATTAAATAGATTTTATTTGGGTAGATTGTACTTCTTGAACTAAGAGCCTAGATGATGTCCCTGAGATTTTTCTCTCAAGGCTACCACTCTACTACTTTGAGCCACAGTTCCAATTCTGATTTTCTGTTGGTTGTTTGGTGATAAGAGGCTACTGGTCATTCTTGCCCAAGATGGCTTCAAACCATGATCGTCAGATCTCAGCCTCCCGAGTAACCAGGATGCCAGGCAATAGCCTCCAATAGTTTTAATAATATTATTTGAGACTATGAATTAGAGCTGAAAATGATTTTAAATATGATAATACCTAATTAAATTGCATATTTCTTACTTTTACTCTGTCATGTCCCTCATTCTCACATGAGGAAAGTATATAGAAGGTTCTCACTTAATTATATGTACAATTATGAAAAACTTGTATTGAAAGAATATGGGCACAGTGTGGTTTTAGCTTATTAAGACCTGTAGGGGGAAGTGTGTTTTTGAGGACTTGCAATACATTGTGATGAAAATGAAGGGAGGCATGTGCTTATTCTGGAAAACTGGCTAGAGGATTGCTCCCATAAAGGTAGTGATGAATTCTTTCAAATGTTTACAATAAAATGCACTATTCACCGTAGCCAAGTTATGGAAACAGCCCAGATGCCCTTTGGCGGAGTGATGGTTGGAGAAAGTGTGGCACATACACAGAATTGGATTGCACCCATCCATTTTGAAGACTTACATTATTTGCAATGAAATGGATAGATCTAAAAATATATTAAGTGAACTAAGTCAGAGCAAGACACACAAAGGACCCATGTTCTATCTCATATTTGGAAGCTAGAAATTTGTACAAGTTTACACAAAAATATTAATCAAAGCATGCTATTTGCAGAGGAGTATTTCAAAGGTGTAATTTCTTATAAAATTGAATTTTACTCCAAGAAAATGAATACCAGAAAACTATCACTTGGAAGATGTGAATGGAAGTCAAAAGGAAGGAATAAAGAGAGTTATGGAGGAAGAGAGTGAAGGTATAATATTCAATGCAGATGTATGAAACTAGAAAAAATTAAAGTGGGGTGAGGTTTGGAAGGGTGTGGAAAAGTTATATAAAATCCATTATATTTAAAAAACTGATTTATTGAATGGAAATTCCCTTGTACAAGTATTTAAGATAATAAAAGTACAATTAAAAGCAATGGAGACATCAGATATTAAATTCTATTTCCATCTCCTTTAAAAAATAAAATTATTTGCTCTATAATTTGATCAGAGGGATGGATTTTTTGTCTAGCTAGATCATTGAACATCTGTATCTCTCTTCCTCTCTCCAACTCATGGTTCTCATAGGTAATATGATTGCTCCATAATTATCCTAATTTATTTTTCTTATATATTCTTTGGTTGCATCATTTCATTTTCTGCTCTGTCATTTCTCAATTCATTAAAATATAAATCATTATTTCCTATTTTCTATTTCCTAGAATAAGCTGCACATGAAGACACCACTGGTCCTCATTTTCAGTCTGTACCTTTGAATACGGAGGAAAATCTTTCCTCTGCTCACTACCAAATCCCTACTCTCCAGTTAGAATAGTTTAGCATAGTAAAAATAAAAAAAGAGAAGATAAATAATAGTGAAAAAACAGATGCAGAAAATTCAGCGGATTTTTTCTGACTATTTCATCCAATGTGAACTATTGGGGATATACATGGAGAGCTCATTCTCACTGGCACTCAAAGTCTCTGGTTAGGCAATTCTGATGAAGTTGAGGAACAAGATGAAAAAGTGAGAAATGGTATCAATTACAAGAAAAAAATGGACTAGGATCAAGCAAATTTCTTTGGTCTGCTGAAAATAATCGCCTTACTACAGTGCAGAAACTACTTTCCAAAAAGGCCACTCATGTGAATACTGGGGATAACGATGAGCATACCTCTCTTCATCGAGAAGCCTACAGTGGACACTTAGACATTGTCCATGAGTTGGTGGCTCAAAGCAGATATTCATGTAATAACTGTGAATGGCTTGACACCCCTGCACAGTATTTATACATAGAATAACACCAGAGTGGCTTCTTTATTTCATCATGATGCAGACACCAATGGCCAAACTAAAGGCCTCTTGACCCCCTTGTATCTTGCTGCTGGGAATAGATATAGCAAAGATACTCTGGATCTCCTTCTGTTGAACCATTATGGCAAACCAGATCTGAAGCACAACTTGGAAGCAACTGCATTTGATCTTGCCAAAAGAATAAGTATGTATCACTACCTCTTTGAAGTTGTGGAAAGCTGTACAAATTGTTCTCCTAAGTCCTAATGGTTGGGTTAAGTTTCTTAAATTTCAAAATTGAAAGTCCATTCCATGTGTCCATACAAAATATTTTCACAATACAAACAACAGCAATATTTACTTAAAAAATTCATGGATTCCATGATATTCTTCCAAGTGAATTTCCTGACTTTGATGAAAAAAAAATATTTGATTTGTTTGTATACATCTATAATGATTTCTATAGTGTATGTGATTTTTTTAATCAGAAATAATTTTAACTCATCTGTTAAAATGAGTAGTACAGAAACTAAAGATATTTCTGGTGCTTGTCTGAAAAAAAGTATATTTAAAAATATTTAGTATTCTGTTGGTATAATGTTCATAATCTCTTCTTTATCTCCTAGATATAATACTTTGAATTCATCATTGTTTTATAATATATAGGTTCATTAATAAATGTGCCCTTTCAGATTGCATTCGATATAGAAACAGTTTAATATTCCTTTCATTACTAGCTCCTTATAGAATTCTATTTCTTTTGGATCAAATGACAATGTTATCTCATTTCAAAAGTTTTATAAAGGTAATGCTATGTAAAGGCCTTTCTAAAAAGGTGATGATTGAATACACTGATATCAAAATAATTTTTATTTCTGTGAATTACATGTATAATTACACTTGTATATTTGTAATCAACTTTTTAATAACTGTTTTCATTTCTTGCATCTGAAGATTGAAAATATGGAATACTTCACAAATTTTCATATCATCCTTGTGCAAAGCCAAGTTAATCTCTATATTGTAATTCAGGTAGATGTGTTGCTGAAGCATGCAGTATCCTCTAAATTTAAGTAGTTAATAATGCAATCTTAAGACAGGAATATATCCTTGGTTGCCTATTTGTAACAAGGAAAACTTATAGTTCCCAAATTTGCTACATCTTATTTCTGTAAAATTCTTTGTATGGTGGAAAAAAATTATATTGTTTGTTCTATTGCTCACATTTGCAATTTTTTGTCAATAACTATTTTAAGTCTTTTTCACTTGAAATTTGGTCATACTTTGAAGCCTTTATAGCTAGGTCCAAAGATGATGGATTTTCAAGTACTTATTTATTAACTGATTTACCTTTGTGGAGCTAACGGATTCAAAGTAAGCCTTGCTTAAGAGCTTCTTCTAAACTTCTGCAGCTTAAAATTTCCCAAATGAGGTCTTACTTGCACAAATGTCTCCCTGACCCTTTACCCTTGCTCCATGTAGGAACAGACCAACCAGAATATCTTACCCTGACAGCATAGATTGTCTTATAGGAACAAAATTAATCTTAGTTACAAAGGATCATAGAGAGACGAACAGTTCAGACAGAACTGTTCACACTAAAAGGTATTTTTTCAAAATATAATTGTTTATTACACCCTACAATTTCAAAAATAGCTAAAGCCAAGAAGGTGAAAAAATTGTTCATATGCATGATTACCTCATGTCCTGGCCTCTCTACCATCCAACCAGGCAGGAACTTGCACCACTGATTTTCTATCACCAAATATATTCCATAGCTTCAGGAGAAGTCCATATGTTTCTCCTCGTTATTAGGCCTTAAATTGGTAATGTTTTAATCACAGTGTTTCCTCTTGCCTCTAGGCTGTACATCCCCGAATGGTAAAGCTTTAGGTCTAATCCTACCAAACACTGAGGTAGAGGTAATGGAAAAATACTTTAAAACAGTTGCCTTTGATACCCTTACCACAAGAGAAAAATGCAAATCATTTTCTTATATTATATGTAATTATATATTTTATATTTATGTGTACTGATTTTATATTTCACACAGTGAATCTTACTGGAATTAATTGATAATTTGACAAATTAATTGATATTTATTACAATAAATAGATTGGAATATAAATAATCAGGATTAGAATATATATTAGAATATAAAAAGTATCAATGCAATGTTTTTGGTATAAACTTTTTATACCTTCTAAGTGTTCTTGGTCTTCTGAATTCACATGGTAAAAAAAAACAATATGTTTTCCTCTAATTTATAAGGGATTTTACTCTGCTGCTCTGTTTATTGTTTTAACTCGCTGGTCCCAAACTGTTTTTCTCCATATTTCTGAAGCATTCCTACTGATTATACTCAAATTTTGCTGATATGATGTCTAAAAGGCATTATTCTTCTACAGGTTCCACGGGTCCAAGATCCCAAGTCCCAGTTATCTGCATGATCATATAACTAGGGCAAGAGATCTCACCTAGGCCCATGCAACATGCCAACAGAAAGTAATTGAAAACCCATTTCAATTTCTCATTTCCTATATTTCAGGGCCCCAATTTCTTGAAATGCAGGAATTAACAGTAAGTAATTGGGAAATGCAAGGCAACTTAAAATGCAAGATGAAATCACAAAATGTGAAAGTACAGTAATTCAAAATTTCAATTTTCAGGTGACCACTCCATATGACTGAACAAGACCACAAATGTCACAAGATTATTTGTAATACCCCTCTCCTAATGATAAATGAATGATTTCAGTCCAGCATCAGCAGGCCAAAAAATAGTTCCTGTAATGATAGATACATAATTGGTCTACCAATGCTAGGAATACTTGACATAGAGGTCAAATATAATTCAGAAAAAAAAACATTAATTGAGAAGATCCTTAGTGCTTCACAACACTGGTACTTCAGGAAACCTTAATTCTGTAGTGTAAAAATGTTGTCATTCTCAAACAAATGATAACCTACATTTAATCTCCTGAAAGTATACCCCTTTTCAAATAAACTTTTTAAAATCACATTTACCAAAATAACACTTTACAAGTATATGATATTTAGTGACTTTACTAGCTTTTCAAGTGTAGGGACAAGTTACAATAGAGTTGAGTTATTTACCCAGCAATAATGCCAAACAGGTTCAACCATTCATTAAAGTGTAGAAATAGGACCCCCCCCTCACCATTTGTGTTTTTCAGTAGGTGCCTTTGAAAATTCGTTAAATAGATCAGCCTCCCATATTTCAAACCAAAACATTAGCTAATAAAGTAAATTTCATCACATAATAACTACATTTATAAAAGTCATGAATAGTTGCCTTATCATATGGTTTTTTATGTTTTCCCTATCTGTCTAACATAGTAAGAAATATGACTTTAAGTCTTGAAAATGGGTACTCATCACAGATTTGACTAACATAAACTCTGTCTTCTATTTCTATCATAATCTTCTTCAGTAGTAAATTTCAGTTTTCTTCTTTTTCCAAAACTTATAGGTAGTAGAAAATTTTATCCCATGTAAAATAAAATAATAACAAACCACTGTACAAAGCCATTTATAAAACTGATAGGAATACGTTCTAAGCCATTTTTAAACTTTCTTGTTGACTTCAGATTAATCTTCCAAATAGAGGAGAATAAAATCATGTCTAGATGCTTCATGTCTCCAGTCTTGCAAATTGTTACTTCAGATGAATGAATTATGGAAATATAAACTGACATCAGTTTAAGTATATGCAGAATTGAAACTCCATGGAATGTGTATAAACCTTTCAAAGGACTAACAGACACTTTAAAAGAATGACTATCAGGAAGTTGAAACCAGAGGGGAATAATAGTCAAGTCATAGAATGAATGAAAAATGGAACAAGGGGCAAGTACAGTTAGAATACTCATTGTACAAATGTGAGAAAGGAAGTGGTAAATCAGAAATAAATCTTGTAGAACAGGTTGGTTGAAAATGATAGAAGGAGTGACTCTGATCCAGGAACATTGAACAATTAGATGGACATATTTAATTGTAACACACTAGAACACTTTTTGAAATTCAGTGAAAAAATCACAACAAAAAACAAAAACTCAAAAAAAGCACAACAAAACAGCAATCTCTATAGAGTATTATTATGTCCTCTCAAAATTTTAAATAGTTAATGAAGGACAATCTTGAGAAAAGCATACAAAGTTGTTTAAAGTGGGCAGTTTGGGGTAGAGGAGAAATTTTAACAGATTTAAATAGATTGTCTAAATCACCTACATTTGCTGCAAATATTTTCCTCTGCGAGTTCTCTTGGTCTGAACTGGATTCTCCAGTCCTGAGCCACACTTGATAGCGTGTGAAGATAGAATGGAAGAAACAAGATCAAGAACCCATTACTCCACTGGAGACGAAACAGTTCTCTATGTTTTCTCTCATTTCTATTGACTACTTTTATTCATAATTTTAAGTCAAGTGATTTGAATTATATTTTTCCTCCTTTGTTCTGGCAAAGTAATTGTTCAAAATAATTCACTAAATATTATTTGACTTTTTTTTTTATTATGCTGTTTACTTATCCAAGCGAGTCGATTAAACTTCCCCTTGCATTTGGTTGCCACGGAAACCCAGCATCAATATTAATGAGGACAATCTCTAATGTAAAACTTTGTCTCCAAAATACCAGTCCAACAAGCTGTGATCACAAATATTTAGCTATATTTTTTTTCATTTTTCTTTTACCTTGAAAGTCTTCTTGTGTCTAAAGTGCCCTCAAAAATAAGTACTCCACCAATTTTTGGTTCAATCACTTATAACCTCAAAGATATATTTTGCTAACAAGATGCTTAGAGGAAACCGAAGAATACTGCACTTTTATCTTCTCTCTTAAGACTCTCCTTAGATACAATATCAGGAATAGTGAAGTTATTTTTGCAAAATTCTTTCAATAGATTATTTTTCTCTTCGTCTTGCATTTGCTCAACAAGATGTATGGAGAAGAATAGAGTTAAATCACCCATAACTTGGATGACAGTGTCTGTTACAAAAGTACAATGCTCCTATGTCCTATTTCTCTGTCCTCCTCTTAGGTCTTGCCTGATTTCCAACTTATCACAGATTCTTGGCTTCAAGTCTAGTGAAGGTGAAGGATTATAAGTCCTCCCCCATTGCTACATTGTAGGGCTAGATCTCCGGCAGGAGGTAAGCATGAACGATGCACACAAGGAACACATGTTGGGAGAACAAGCTTAAGCATGTCTGTTTATTTCTGCACAAGGGTTGGGATTTTAGAGCCCCAGCTTTTCCAACCTCCTGAGTCCTTCCCAGCCAATTACTTAGTGGGGAGTTGATGATGGGCACTGTTGGTGACAGGCACTGTTTGGTCCTCAGGGGGCATGTAGGGAGCGTAGACAGCTCATTGGATGGCAAGCTAGGCAGACATGCCTGTGGGTCACGTCTCTATGAGCAGGAAGTGTGCTTCAACTGCTCCTCTAGCTGACTCAACCAGATGTGACCGGTTCTACCCACAAATTTCCCCTTTTATTTTAAAAGGACCATCATTATGGTGATCCGTCGTTGGAGGCATTTTTGCCAGGAGTGCAAGCATTTAATAATTCCTAGGAGAGTAAGCCCTACAAGTGCAAGGCCTCCCCAGATGACCAGAGAGGATGGCAAAAACCATTGCTGTAACTTTTTAAGCACATCTAAAAAGGAGGGACCAGGAACAAGCTGTATGGTGGTCTGGTTTAGGCAGGTAACATCATGCAGCAGGTTTTGGGTGAAGTTTAAGTACTTAAGGGACCAAGGGCCTTTGATGTAGTTACTAAGTTCAGTGACATTGGGTGCGGGAGTGGAAAGCTGACAGAAGTAGTCATAGCATTATATAGTCCTCCTTGTTGTAATCAAAGAAACGTAATCTGTTCTTGGAGCAAGTCTATTTGTTGTTGGAGCACAAGGAGGCCTCCCCTAAGATGATTGGCAAGTTGCAAATGTTGAAATTCAATGGATGACAGTTGAGGGATGAGCTGGTTTATCTGTTGCACGATGGGCACGCTTTGGGACAGCAATATAGCGACGGTGGTAGCTGAAGTCACTGTAGCAATGATTGCAGACCTGATTGCAATGATCAATCCTACTGCTCTTTTAGTGCGCAGATGAATCAATTGAACCTGGGAAAACTGAGAGTCATTAGTAGCCAGAGCAATAAATGGGGGAACACGTACCAAACCTGCAATAGGATATGAGTCATTGGGTTGCCAGTGATTGCTGAGAGTGCAAGTAGTGGAGGAGTTGTCTCCTAGACAAAAAAAGAACGGTGCTCTAACCACTACCATTCCTGACACCTGGTCATATCCAGATTTGTTACAGCAACAAGTATTGGCCAATAGGAAAGGGATCAAATCTAGACAGGAATGTGATGAGCAAACAACGGGCATGGTGGGGGGGGGGCGTCCTAGGTCTCCCAATCGTCCTCTTGAAGAGTCATAAAACTCATTTAGATTTTGAGGTTTGGGTTCTTTTTCAGATTGGTTGTATATAGCTGAGTAGAGAGACAATGTGGGGTCCCCAAATACTTTGCCTTGCCAGGAATTGGCACAAAGGCTAATCACTAATTCCTCAAGAGGAGTGGAAATAGTGCCAAAGCTATTAAACTCCCTGCGTGTGCACAACTGCATATGAAAATGTATGTCAGTAGCCTGATTTCAATTTTTTCCAGTGGGACAAATGGGGTAGGGTCATGTGTAGTTCCACCATCCCATCCTATGCGTTACTGTTGCAAGGGGGATGATACAGCCATTAAATTGCTTTATCATCTCGTTTGAAAAACAAAAAGAGATGGCTCCCTTCTATCTAAAAGTAAGGTTGTTTTTTGATGCCATAAGGCATCTGCTGATAAAGGAAGGCCAACCGTGCCATTGGAAAACAGCATTGGAGGGAAGATGGTGGTAACTTCCCCTACCATCATTAAGATTTGGGGGCTGGGCACTAAGGTTATCTTACACTGCCCTGCAGCTGATTGAGAATTGGCTGTAATAATGGCACACAATAGGGAGAATAGAGTACCATGCCCCGGGTCAGTGTCTGGGGCCATAGTCTGGGCTTGTTCTACCAATCCCTTTAGGTCTCCCCAAGTGATGGCATGGGCTCGAGGTTTGTGTCTCCTCCTCCTCGCGCTGTTCAAGCATAGCTGACACATCTTGTTTGTATGTGGAGACGGTTGGTCACACAACTCCAGGTGGGATCCAAACAGGTTTATCACTCGTGTCTGGAAAGATACAAGCAAATCCTCTCCCTTGTCCCATTAAGGGAGCAGGGCCCTCCCATTTTCTTGTGATGGGGTCCCTCTATCTAACCAAAAGGAACAGAGTAGGTGTTTTCATGAGTCCCCAATGCAGGGACACTGGCGTCGCACATGTGGTGGGTGTGAACGTTAAAAATGTTTTTTACTATAAGGCAATAATTTAATTGTGTTTGGGGATCTTTAAGCCCTAGCCCCTCCAGTTCCCCCTTTTCTTTTAAAAGAATGGTCTTGATTTCTTTATGACTGTGTTCAACAATGGCTTGGTCTTGTGGGTTATATGGAATACCTGTCTGGTGTGTAATGTTACAAAAGGTACAGAATTCACAAAAATGTTTGGAGGTGTAAGCAGGGCCATTGTCTGTTTTAAAGGTCCAAGGAACGCCCATAATTGTAGTGGCATCTAGAAGTGACTTAATAGTGTGCCTTTTTGTTTCACCTGTTAAGGCTAAGACTTTTATAAAGCCTGAGAATGTATCTATGCATACATGGACGTATTTTTGTTTACCGAATTGGGGGATATGGGTTTTGTCCATTTGCCATGAGCTATTGGGTCTAAGGACTCGTGGAATTGTTCCCATGGGTTGAAGTGGTCCTAAGGGTAAAAGAGTTGCACAAGAGGAGCACAACTGAATCATGTGCTTGCATTGCTGGTGTGTTAAATCAGGAAATAACTGCTTGATAGTAGCTGCCGATAAATGAAAATGACCATGTAATGTTAGGGCTTGGTCCATGCACATATTGGTGAGTAGTATATTTGGTGTGACAGCGAAATCAATGGCTTCATTACCAGCAGCTATGGGTTCAGGGAGGTTTGTCTGAGATCTAATGTGTTGAATGTACCAGGGTTGGACACGATTGTCTAATACATTTTGTAGTTTACACATTATTTGTGTTACATCATGAGCATCATCTTTTAATAAAGCTTCAGGAAGAATGGCAACAGTGTACAGTATATAAACTATCAGAAAAAATATTAAGAGGTTCTTTGGGAAAAGATGTAACGGCGAGCAAAATGGCCAGTAATTCAGCAGCTTGACCAGACAGGGAACGTTGTTGAAGCATATATTTTTTAGTATTGGCATTGTAAAATCCATAAACAGTTTGTTAGCATCGGTAAAAAGTACAATGGCTTGATGGATAGGTTGCCTATTGGAACAAGTACAACATTTCCATGAAAGTGGGAGTTCTTGGGTAACTTTTAAAAGGGGGGGTTGGGGCATATGATTATCAATGTTAAAATAGTAGTGAGTGACTTGTAAGGCTAATGCCTCTTCGGATGTTAGGAAATCAAAGATTGTTTTTGTAATGGGCCATATAAGAATGTCAGGGAATCCGCCATAAGTTTGAGGGCATCCTTCCGTGTCTTTGATGGCCAGGTTGCATAGCATGGTAATGGGTGTGCTAATTTTTGGCAATTGGGAAGTGGCAAGTTGTACCCATTGTAACACACCATGGGTTTGCATCAGTGCTGCCATTAGGACATTATTATTTAATATAATTAGGATGATTCTTTGGGTGGTACCTAAAAACACCAAGGGTATTGAACATAATTGATCAGCGACTTGTTGTGAAACTTGTTGAGCATCAGGTGAAAGTATACGAAGGGAAGTTGGGTCAGAGGGTCCCTGAAGCAATTGAAATAACAGTTGGAGTTGTTGGGTGAGGTGACGCATACAATCACATGCCCAGTTGATAAGTCCACATAATTGTTGTAATTCAGTTAAAGTATATTCGGATTTAATGACGATATGAGGCCCATTTGGGTAATTGTTTGATTTAGATGGTATCCAAGATAGGCATAAGGAGCTTTGAGTTGAATTTTTCGGGGTCAATATGAAGGCCCAGCACTGTATGGCTCTCCTTGAGTTGTGTTAAACAGGTTTGCATGGTTGTAGCATCTTTATGTGCAATTAAAATGTCATCCATGTATTGGACACAAAAGCATTTGGAAAGCAAAGGCCTCATAGCATGGGCAACATACATCTGACATATAGTAGGGCTATTTTTCATACCTTTAGGGAGAACTTTCCATAGATATTTATGAGTGTGTAATTGACAATTAAGTTCTCATACTGAGAAGGGAAAATATTCTTTATCTTTGGGATGTAGGGGGGTGGAAAAAAGCAGTCCTTGATGTCAATAATGGCAATGTGACAATAATTGGGTATTGCAGAATGGTATGGAAGTCCGGGTTGAAGCATTCCTATCTTTTTCATATGACTATGGAACATAGATCATGGAGAAATCTCCACTTTCCTTGAGCACTTTTTTGGATAATAAAAATGGGGAATTGTGGGGACTGATGCTAGGTTCTATGTGTCCCTTTTTTAGTTGCTCCTCCACTAGAGCCTGGAGATGAGGGAGCTTTTCAGAGGAAATAGGCCACTACTCAACCCAAATGGGTTTGGTGGTGTCCCATTGGAGTGAAACTGGCTCTGGTCACGCAACAGTGACAATTAGAATTGGGGGTACTGTGGGTGATTAATGGCTTGATCGGTTATGATGTCTTCATAAAAAGCCTTATCCTCTGTTGTTATCAGAGTACCCATATTAGTGAGGACATTTCTTTCCCAAAGATTGCATGGAAGGCCAGGGTCAACAAGATGTTTAAAAACCCCGGTGGCCACATCACAGTCTTCACATCTTACAGGCCATTGGACATGGAGGGAATCTGTTTTTCCACCGACACCTTGTATGCAGGGACCAGGAATTAGGTTCAATCCCAACCCTTCTACTTCATCTTTCCTAAGGACAGTACAGTCAGCTTCTGTATCAATGATGCCCTTAAATTCTGTTCCATTGATTTTAAGTTTCATTCTAGCTTTTCCATTTTGGATAGGAATAGTCCATAACACTTGAGGTGGTGGCTGTTGCCTTTTTCCTATTGGGGTCAGGGCTGAGGACTGCCACTTATTTAGTTGAAAGGCTGAGTCATAGAGCAGCATTCAGAGGCCCAATGAAAACCGTTTTTGCATTTAGGACATACAGAAGGAGGTTGTTTTCTTTTGGATGAGCCCCAGAGTGATGGGCAATCCTTTTTAAAATGACCAGTTCCTGCCACATCCCCAACAAGGTCGATTTCCCATTGTTCCATTAGGGGGTGCGTGAGCACTGGCAGTCATAGAGGCGAAAGGCAGCACAAGAGTACTCATAGCATGAGTTTATGTTCCCAAATCTTTGGTGGCTAGGATGCAATCAGTGATCACCCCATTTCGTTCACGGGCAATGGCTTTTCTGCATTCCTGTGTGGCCCCTTCCCATATTAGGGTCTTGGTTAGCGCATCTCTGGCTCCAGCGTGGGATATTTTCCTGGCCACTGCTTCTTGAACACTGGCAATGAAGTCAGTGAAAGGATCATTGGGACATTGTATGAGTGATTTTAGTTGTTTGTCCCTTTCTTTACAAGGGACTGAGGAGACAGCTCGAAATGCACAGAGGCTTACTTGGTCAAAGTACTGCGGAGGTGCCACTGCTTGTGCGGCAGGAGACACATAAGCTCCCTCCCCTTTTAAGCAATCAGGGTCTTCCATGGTGGCATCCTGCTCTCAGGCAGCGATAATGCTGTGCTCCTTAAGCTCTTCCAATTATGGGGGCAGTTAAGATCAATGCTAAGGGTTTCAAGCATCTGTTGAGCATTCGGGGAGTGTAACCCATCTTTGCTGACAGTGGCCCGCTATGTGTCAAGTACTTTTGGGTCATGGGGGTACCATTGGTTAAGTTGTGCAGAGATTCAGTGGACGTTTACCGGGAACATGAACTGGGGTTCATTTATAGGCTTGGCTGTCGTTGCCATGGTAGTTGTGGGGCCCGTGAACAACTTTTGTATTACATGGGGAACAAGGGGTTTTTGTTCTTGGGCAAAGTTGGATATCTCTGCCCAAGGATACAAAGTTTTCAGAGGGGAGTTCCAAGGCTGGCCTAAACAGCCAAAAGAAGTGATTGGGCAGGCTTCCTGGGACTGATAGTGTGGGGGAGGCGGTTGTACAAGTGTAGCTGGCTGCCCCCCTGGGTCACCTGATAGTGGAAGTTGTTGGTTATCTGTGTTCTTGCTGGAATTGTTTGCTGTGTCATAAGAAGATGGGAGTGCTTGAGCAGCTTGGCCATTTTCCTTTTGTTCTGTTTCTTCTTGTAGCGAGGTGTTAAATGCCTGCAGAGTTTCCCCTTCTTCTTTCCCTGAAAGACAGGCTTGAATAGCTACTATGATGGGATAAAAGTTTAGGGGCAGCTCAGTGCCTTCACGGACTTCCTTTTTATGAGCTGCCTGAAGGACGTGGGTCCACCTGTCTGGATTCCAATTGGCCCCAGAATCAATCCAGAGACACAATTCACTCACTATTTCAAATATTAAACTAGTTTCCTTTTGTGATACTTTTATCTGCCTACTCCAGAGCAAGGCAACAAGTGCTCATTATTGAGGCTCTCATGCTGTGGGGGGAAGATTGACCTTGGAGACACTAACCTTGCACTAGATCCTAAAACGTCCATTTGCCAAAAGCGATCGAGCCCCTCCTTGGGTGCCACTTGTAGGGTTAGATCTCCGGCAGGAGGTAAGCATGAATGACACACACAAGGAACACACATTGGGAGAACAGGCTTAATCAGGTCTCGTTTATTTCTGCACAAGGTGGGGATTTTATAGCCCCAGCTTTCCCAACCTCCTGAGTCCTTCCCAGCCAATTACTTAGTGGGGAGTTGATGATGGGCACTTGTGATGGGCACTGCTTGGTGACAGGCACTGATGGTCCCCGGGGGGCATGTAGGGAGCATGGACAGCTCATGGCTGGCAAATTAGGCAGTGATGCCTGTGGGTCACGTCCCTATGAGCAGGAAATGTGCTTCAACTGCTACTCTAGCTGACTCAACCAGATCTGACCGGCTCTACTCACACTACATCTTCATGGTTTTCCTTTTAAAACTTTTTATTTGGATGTGGAATTTATTTTCATGCCTTCATTCAATCTGTTCTGCATTGCAGTGAGCTAAATAGGCTCTGTAAAATCAATTTAGGTAGCAAAAATATTAAGACAATATCTCAAAAAGTTTGGCCTCCCTCCACTGCTGAAGCCAATATGCTTAGCTAGGGCTTCTAAGAACGTGTTTTGTTGTCTTTTCATTTTGCTCAATTCTTTTCTGATCCCAAAACTTTTTGGCTTATGTAATAAGAGAATTCTTCACTATCTCATGATAATGAGGATATTATATTTTGTGAGCTACTAAGAAATGTGAAATCATTTGTTTCAAGTATCCAATCAGATTTTTTTCTGTGGTTCAGTGTGTCATGTACAAAGACATTGTGGAAAGTATTACAAACAGAAAAATGTAAAGCCAGTACCTTCTTTCATTGTTGAGGGCACTTTCTCCCTAAATATTTGGACCCAAATTATATTTTTCAGAGAATTACTGTTAGGTAATTAAAGTCAATTCACAATTTTGATGTCTTTTTTCTAAGAACTTTGAATTTAAATTCCACTACAACCTTGTTTCACACAGTAAGAGTAGATTTCCTGGGTAAAGACAATTCTCAAGGGAACCTACAGTATATATAGCAAGGTTTCTGAGGTTTGTTTGTTTAGTGTGAAAATGAGCCATCTTCACCCGCATTGCTCCCTCTCAGCTAAGTCTCCATGGATTACTTTGCATGAACGCCTATTTTCCCAGACAATTTAAAATTTTCATAATAGGTTAAGTTGTGAAAAATTTTGAACAAATTAAAATTTACCTGTTATAATTTTAAATTGAATTTTTAATTGAATTTCCTTTATTAGAACCGCGAATTCACCAATCTTAACTCCTCCTTTACCATCAAAAACAGTTAACATGTTGTTTTCATGATATAGTGCCCATGAAACCATTATTTTCAAGTGGCTTTGTTATGAATATATATAACCATATAAGCTGACTCTGAGCAAAATGAACTCCAAGATATGAAACCGAGAGTATTATTTGTGGTTATTGTTTTTAATGTACTATGTGATTTCAATTTTCTTTTGGGTTATTCCTCTATGCTTTATTCCCTGCTGTATTTGATTTTGGTAGCCTGTGTATTGTGCATATATTTAACTTAATTAGAGAAGGGAAGAGGAACAACAAAATGGTGAGACAAAGGACAAAAGCAAACCAATGCAATAGTAACACTCACAAGACAATATGTTGGAAATGTACATTACAACTTGTGAGGGGTATTGGGGTGAAGGAAAACTGAAGAAAATGAGGGAGGCGGTAACAAGTTTGAAAAGTTATGTATTCACTACCTTAAAATTGCTATAACACCACTATACATCACTTTGACAATAAAATTAAAAAATAAGCTGCATGAAATAAAATTTCACTGTATTGGTAGAGTAAATATTATTCTTTATGTAGTAACTTTTTAAAAATCTATACTGTTTGGCGTGTAATTTGAATTAATTACCCCATTTTAATCAGAGGACCATTAACTTGAATGCTATCTGACTGGACAATATTTTCACAATATACTTACCAATATTTTGAAAAAAAGAATAAATATAGTACTAAAAGCGAAAACAGTTTAATTCTATGGAAACCTATAACTTTTAAAATTAAGTAAGTTGTTAAGAAAACAGAATATATGTGTTCTTCAACATTCCAATGACTAGTAACTACTCATTTTCAAATTCAGAAGATTCCATACCTGAGAGATTCAAAACAGTACCGGCTTGCATGTTCTGTAATTCTGCAATAGATGCATTTTCCAACATGGTGTTACAGATTGAGAGACAACAGAAAAATAACCAGATTCTGGTAGAGGATAAAACTATGTAGCATCGGTATTAATTCTTCAAGAGTAAGCAATTGTTTATCACATTAAGCTATTATTTTTATAACCACCAATCCTAATATTTATTATATACAGTCATCCTAGCCCAACAGTTTAGAACTTTTAGGGTACACCTCAAACTTCCCTTAATTCACATCATGGAAAGCTTATCTCTATTGTGAAAAAAATACAACTCTGCTAATGTGATGCCATACATGTTCTGGAAAGAACACCACAATAAACTGGGTTGCATCATTTTTACCCCACTGGTATTCTTGAGATCGGAACACTTGCAAATATTATTTATATTTATACTTTTTTAACGATCATATAAATTCTGGATGCTAAGATCGGAAGATTACAGTTCAAAGCCCACCCAGGCAGTAAGTTTCCCTAGATTCTTATCTCCAATAAACATAAACTTATCAGCAAAAGCCAGACACAGGTGGTATTGAGGTTGAAGTGGTAGAGCACGAGCCTTGAGCATAAACAGGCTCAGAGACAGTGTCCAGGCCCAGAGTTCAAGCCCTAGGACAAACCAATAAAACAAAAACAAAAATAAAAACAAACCCCACACCTAATATTTTTCTCATCGTATACAGTGGCAAATAATTAAGGAAATTGCTTCCTGTGTTACATACAGGTAGAAGAAAGATGTCCCTCTTTTTTTCTCTTCATACCATGTTATACCAAAGCCTCAAAAAATTGCTCTTATTCTAAATTTATAAGTTGATATCAATTTTCTGCAACTCTGTCTACAACACTCACATCATCATTTTATACATGAACTCTTGGAATTATCTATTAACTAATTTCTAAAAAAATTATAACTCTCTTGAAAGAATATTTTAGGCAAAAAGAATGCAAAATCATTTGTGAATTTGTCAATTAAACCCTCTACTTAAAAAGAGTTTTGTAGTATCCTATATGATATGAAATTAAAAACAAAATGAAAATATTTATTTTAAATGTAAATTCTAATTTAGAAAGATCTTCCAAATCCTACATTAGATGAACTTTGCTATTTTTTTCAGGCTTAAGTTTGTGTAATCCTTCATCATTTCTTTGGGATACTACAGAGTGATGATTACTTACTTTTTAAAATTTTGGATGGGAATCATGAGTCATTTTGCATCTAGGAATGTTCTGTAATGAAGAGAGATTTTAAAACACAAGTGAGGATAAAATATGAGTTGCATTTCAACAGGAAATTTGACTTCTCAAAACTTAATGACGATTAGTTCAAACTTCCAACTATGTATTCCTTTCTTGTTTGTTTTGTTTTATTATGACAAAATTATACTACCTGGTCCAGGGAAGGTATCACTATTTAATTCCACTCTCTAATCTCCTGTCTTTATCTCAGTGCTAGAATTCTAGGCTTGTTTCACATTGCCCTGCCATAATTTCTTGGTTTATTTAATCTAGATACAGACTACCATTCTGAACTTCTCCAGGGATATTATTCACCATAGTGACTGTTCAGACTGCTTATCTACTATTTTCAAAGATGTTCTAACATTTGACACAGGATATAAATATTTTCAGATGCACCTGCGGGATCTCTGATTCATTCCTGCATGGATGCGATCCCTTTAATAATGATTAATTGACTCTCTGACTATCTCTTGTCCCTACCTATTCAATATTCTCAAACGTTTTAGAAAGAAGTTCACTTGAGGACTTTCTAATATTAAAAATTATCACTTGAAAACTGGGCGCTGGTGGCTCACGCCTGTAATCCTAGCTACTCAGGAGGCTGAGATCTGAGGATCGCGGTTCAAATCCAGCCCGAGCAGGAGAGACCGTGAGACTCCTATCTCCAATAAACCACCAGAAAACCGGAAGTGGCGCTGTAGCTCAAGTGGTAGAGCGCTCGCCTTGAGCTGAAGAGCTGAGGGACAGCACCCAGGCCTAGAGTTCAAGCCCCAAGACCGACCAAAAAAAAAAATTATCACTTGATTGTAGTCTTATTCAGGACATATATTTATTGTTTTTTAACTTTTCTACACATTCTGAGAGTTCTTTCATTTGTGTATTTGTGTGTGCACATATAAGTGCCTCTGTGTGTATGTGTATGTTTGTATGTATGTATGCAAAATCCTCAAACTCTATTCAGCAATCTTGCTAATAACTGGTATTCCATCACCTGGGCCATTCTTCCAATCCAGCTTTTGACTGATTTATTATATGTACTGCTGCAAAGACTTTTCTGCCAAGGCTGGATGCAAACTGAATTTCCCAGACTCCTTTACATTCTTATGTTTTATTTCTCCAGGAGTATCAACTTTTAAACTACAAACATTTTTGTAAGGTTAATGTCTAAGCTGTAGCCCAGATTTTTAATTCAAGAATTCTCTGGGAAGTATACAATGGATTCTTGCCTATATTCTATCCTTTTCCCATTCAATTTCCTACCACTCTCACATTGCCCCCCACTATCCTCTCTTGCACTACACATTTACTGGTATTTCTTTTGTTGGGCTTCGGCTTAGCCTTTTAAGAGAATTATAGTATTTTCACTCTCCATGGACTCTGACACTTCAGATAATGCATTTGTACCTCCTTGCATACCATCCAGTGTGTTTACTTTTATATTTATTGACACTACTATCTACCACAAGTGAGGAAATTCATGCAAACTAAGTTTCTCTGGGTCTGCGTTATTTCACTTAATATTATTTCTAATGTTTCATTTTTCCTTTAGAATGGTGCAATATTATTCTTTCCGATGGATGAACAGAATTCCATTATGAATTTATTTATATGACTTGGAACAAACTTATATTAAGTGAAGAAAGACAGACTCAAATAAATATAGGTTGCCTAATTTCCCTCATTTGTTGCAGTAGAATGTGCCTCTAATTCTACAAGTAAACACAGTTGGATGGTAAAAGAGAAAACATTACACTTGGACATAATAAATTTTGTGGGATTGTAAACATTTATACAGTGAGATCAAAGGAGGATGCCCATTGGAGAGGATCACAAAGGAGTAATAGCTGTACGAATATTATCATATAAAATAATGTTCATTAACATAATCTCCAAGAAATGATTATGAGAGTTTGTTTATTATTTTGCTTTTTCCTTCAGTGTTCTGATGCCATTTATTTAAATTTCTGCACATTTGGTCTTATATGTACGTTTGGATAGGGCAAGGGGGAATACACAAATGGTGGGACAAAGGCTTAAATACAGCAGTGCTACTCAATAGACACTACATTGTAAATGAAATATACAACTTATGTGAGAGGGAGGTTGAAAGGGAAAAACTGGGAGAACATGAGTGAAGAGGTGACACGGTTCAAAAAGAAATGTGCTCATTATCTGACTTATGTAATTGTAACCCTTCTGTACATCATCTTTACAAATTAAAAATTGACCTCATAAATAGGCTAGCGTAGCTATACTAATATTAGATAAAATTGGCTTTAAAATATAGGTGGTATGAAAGTAAAAAGAGACAAAGAAGGACATTAAATATTGACAAAGAAAACTCCATCAGTGGGATATAACAATTCTAAATATCAATGTCCTGAATCCTAGAGCTCACAAATTCATCAAAGAAATGCTACTTACCCTAAAAACATGCATACATCCAAATAAATTTTTGGTTGCTTGAACAAATCATTCTTACCTCTGGACAGGCCACCCAGGTAAAAACTTAGCAAAAATCTTTAGAGCTAAATAAATGTATTGACAAGCTATACCTAACAGATATCTACAGAGTATTTCACCTACCAATGTCACAATATATATTCCACTCAGCAGCACATGGAATGTTCTCCAAAGTAGAACATATCTTAGGTCACAAGGAAAATCTTTCAAAATTCAAAAATAAAAATAAAATTACTCTTTGTATCCTGTCAGACCATGATGAAACCAAATTAGATCTAGACATCAAAAGGCATCACATAACATTCTGAAACTCACAGAGACTGAATAACACATTGCTAAATCATCAGTGAGTCACTGAAGAGATATGCAGGGAAGTTCCAACGTTTATGGAATTCAGTGGAAGTGAACACACAAAATACTACCTCCTCTGGGACACAGCAGCAGCACAGACAATACTCAGAGGAATATTTATAGCTTTGAGTATGTATATCAACAAATTAGAACAATCTTAAATCAACACTAATGATGCACCACTAAGTCTTTGACAAATCAGGAAAAACAAAACCAAAAACCAGTAGACAGAAATAATACAAATTAGATTAAAGAAATAAATGAATCAGTGTCAAAAAGCATACAATCATAATTGACTTTTATCTACTAGTAGCTCAAAAATTCGCCCAATGAATGTCAATGTAGCTATTTTCAGAGATAGACTCAACCAGCTCAAACCAGTGAACAAAACAAATTTCCAGGATTCTAAGAAACAACATTTTGTTTGTCTTTTTAACAGAAATTTACTCTGTTGTTCTTATTAAGGTGATTTACAGATGGATTGCAGTTACAAGGGTCAGGTAATGAGAACATTTCCTTTTGTGAAATGTCTTCAGTTCCCTCACTTGTTCCCAGTCCCACCCTCCTGTCCCCACCCATGTGTTAAATAGTTCACTTTCATCAATGTTCAATGAACTCCAATGCTGCAATTTTTCACTCTTTTCTCTAAAGCTCTGTGCCTACCCCTCACCTTCCTGAAGACATACAATGAATATACCAGGCATAAGGTAAATAAGACAGAATTTTCACAAACTATAAACAACAACAAACACAAAACAAAAAAGAAGCTTTCTGTTCCGTATCTCATAGTTCGTTTGAGTATATATATCTTGTTATATAAATCTAATTGTTTTTTATCATGAAGTCAATTCAGGGATTAAGGTGTGATAACATAATTTTGCTTTCTATTTAATGGTGCTTTTTATTTTAATATTAAATTTGTAAGTAAAACAATTCAAGTCCTAGTGAAATTTGAAAGTTCAGATTTAAATGTTCCAAATGTCTAATAATTCCATTTTGGCAACCAAAATGAAAAGCAGGCACGTTTTATCCTCAAGAATGTCATTATTTCATGTGTAAAAAATTAAAATAAATGTAATGTTAATTCAGTTGAGATAAGGAATCAAATACTTATGCAATGAATCAGTACCATAGATTATGACATCTATTAACAAAATTAATAAAAATTGTTTTAAGTAGATTACTTAAGACATGAAACAAGTGATAATTTTCTAAGTGAAGTTATATAGAAATCACAGTCGAAAGATTCCAGAATTCTGTGTGCTTTATCCATGTCAATTTACACATATGCTAGGCTCATCTCAACGTTATTTGAAGATAACTGAAAACAGGATTAGAATAAAAAAAATCACGCAAATGGTTAGCTGTATTTTGTGACCTAATAGGTCTCTTTTATAATTCTTTATTTTATTTGAAAAATCTGGAAAATTTAAGTCACATCAAAAATAATGAGAAATAAACACCCTAAGCTCCTTAAAAGACAATCAATAAAAAAAGAAATCAACATAGAAAAAATTGAACCTCATTTTGCACGTGGTCTTTGTATATTGTGGTGCTTTGTTTTTGTGGATTATGTGACTATCCCTTGAATCTGGGCTCAAATCACAAGGGCTACAGGAAGAAAATTTCAAAATCTAGAGCAGCTAAGACACCTGTGCAGTTGTTTGTAGGTTTCACTAAAGTCGCAGCTGGACATCAACTGTACAAAGGAAATAATTCTACTGCTTTGCAGGCAAGAATGTTAAGAAAAGCATACTGGTTCCTTCTTAGATGAAATAAGAAGTCCACAATTTAAAAGCTTACTAAATGATCAGCCCTTTGAATAACAGTGCCATTTTTAATGCACTCTAGATAATTCAAATCCTTCATCCCTCCACAACCATTAATGACGTTCACAAATCATTGCCGAGGGGAATTTCCAGTTCTATTTGATATTTCATTTGGATTAGGAGTAACATAAACAATAATTCCAGTTGTTGAGAATATTTAATTTAGAATAAGCAAATAAATCAGATCCAACTCCATAGCATAACCTTTAGGAAAAATGAATTAAGATATATGGCATGTCCTTTGTAATTTAATTATAGACATTAGGGCAAAATGCGAGAAACCCTCTGCAAGAAGGAAACAGAAGTCTTTGATAAAATATATTATACATTACAAGTAATTTTACCTACAATTTCCATTATATGATAGCATATTTTTCTGCTAATCAGAGACAGAAATATTTTTATGATATGAAAATGCATCATCATGAATAAAAGAAATCAGGGAGTAGATGGCACAAGGGCTGGTTGGTTCTGTTAAGTATTCTCATCATTTTGAATGATCTGGTGTTTATGTCTGTGTGAAATTATGAATGTATTTTATGTCTGGGCAGGAAAATTTGATTATTAGATAACTGCTGACACCCAATGTCAGGAATCTAACCTGAGTCAAAGTGGTATAATATATATGTATGCATTTGTGATTGTGTGTGTGTCTGCAAATCTGTATTTAGAAGGAAGTATCTTATTTCCCTCAGAGTATATACTTAATTCTATTAGTTATACTTCATTAATGACTACAGATAAAAGTAATTAACATTTTGAGAAGTATGTTTATGTTCCTATGTTTGCATGAACAAACTAAAAATTTATATTTTGGGTATGAGTTTTGTGGAAGGTCAGCTGAAAGTATAAATATCTTGAGAAAGATGTCAATGGCTATCATTTCAGTGTAGATCAATTTTAGACAACACTTGGAAGGATATGTAATCATATATGAAAATGCAACATTTATTGATTTTCAAAAGCTACACTATTCGAGAAATATTTAGGAGAACAAGTTAAATGATGGAAACAAAAGTAATGTGATTATTTATTGCATACAGTTTTATATTTTAGTTTGTCAAGTAAAAATGCCATTTATTTCTACTGTATAGGAAGGAAAACCCTAAATATTACAGTTTGTGCCATATTTCACATTGAGAAGCTTTGTCTATATCAATAAGTTTATTTCTTTTGTTTCTGCTTTCCTATTCATAATTCTGTTTCTCATAGTATTCTTCTAAGGACTTTTTCTTTCTGCCAGTTTGGGGCTTGAACATACATTATGCTCTCAGTTTTTTGTTTTTGATTTTTTGCTAACAGTAGTAAGTCTACTATATGAACCATGCCCCAGCCAGAAATTTTTGTAGTTAATTGGAGATAGAACCTCATGAACTTTCCTACCAGCCTGAAAACCATTATCCCCCAAGTCTCGTACTTCTTAATCACTAGGATTATAGAGATGAGTCTTGGATCAGAAGAGTCAATGACTTTTCATGTCTTATAGCTTCCACATGTTTGCTAGTAATTGCAATAATAAAATACCACAAATTGGGTAGCATTAACATTGTAAATACATTGTGTTTGAGTTGGTGGAATTAAAACACCAAGATTAGAGTTAGCTTCTGATTCCTCTTTCCTTGGCATATTCAAGGCATTCTGCTTCTCTTGGAGTAGACTTCAACTTAAATGCTACCTTTGAGATTCTGTTTCCATATACAGTCACTTTGTAAGACAATGGGTTTTTTATCTTTAGTCTGATTTCAGTGGGACATAACATATTACTTAATAGATAGAAGAAAATCTCTAATATGAAATTATTTGTTTGAGGCAGGGAAGTTACTGTTATACTTTTAAAAAATAGCAAAAGAGGTAAAGGTTTTATTAGAGCTTGTAAGACAAGTATGAAATCTTGACCTTAGACATTCCACATTTAAATTCCCAGCACTACTGGAGGATTGAACTCAAAACCTATACTTGTGAAAAGGCATCTCTACTACCACCATACCTGCAGATTATAATTTTATTGCTTATTTTGAGGTCCTACCACCATGCCTGGTTCTGCTTGGACTGAGGTCCTCCTAACACAAGCATAAAACATTTTGCCTGGAACTGGAATTCTCTAAGCTCTGTTTTCCAAGTAGATAATATTATAGATTTGACCCACTTTATCCAGTAAAATTATACCATCTCACAATATCTTGATATTAGCTATATTTGTGCTTAACATATATAGCTAACCTTAATTTTCTCCCTCTTTTGTTTAGTACTCTGAGTTGAAAATATAGGCTTTCTTGATATACATGGCTTTGTTTGGGATGGAATACCATCACAATCAAAAAAGTCTCACAAAAGTTTATGTCAAAAATCATGGAAAAGAAGGCTTCAGGTTGGAAAAAACACTGATCTTTAAGTTATGATTGCAGTATTATTAATAGTGTTAGTCAATGATTGCTTAAGTATCAGGAGGAAGGCAAAAATGTGAAAGATGTCAGGTCTCTGTAGAAATTTTGTAGTTGTCACTTCATGTTATCTTCCTTCCTTAAAGCTTGTTTTATTAAAACCCTCTGGGTGTATATTGATTGGACTGATTGGTAATCATCTCTGAAAATAAAGTTAATTTTAAAAGGCTGATGGTGTGGTAAATAAAGGAATGAGCAGAGATATTGTCACAGATTGAGCCGACCAGGTTAACTGATAAACAGCAAAAAAAAAAAAAAAAAGCAAAGTTTCAAGTTTGATGATCCACATTGGAACATATATAGATAGATAGATAGATACATATAAATATAAATATACATATACACACATACATGAAAAAATAAATCTCCAGTAGAATATAGACAAACTTGGCATAACAGGTATTAAACTATATCAACTATATCAAAATGGTTGCAGGAAAGGTAGAGTAAAATATAGATAGTTTAGCATAGATTTTGCATATATTTTGTAAAGAATGAAAATTCTTCCTTCATTATATACTTTACAAATATCCTTATTATGTTTTAAGATTTTTTGTGAAAATACCATACAGAGGGGATACAAGTACAGGGACAATGTAATGAGTACAGTTCTATCCTTTTTATCCCTTTATCATCCCTTTCCATCTCCCCTTCCCGACCGTCTCCCCCATCTTGGGCCAAAATTGTAAATTTCATTTTCCTACATAGCATCTCATTGTTGCACTGAGTCCACCTGTATCCCTACTTAAACAACTTGGTTTTTCCCTTACCCCTCCACAAATTATACCAACAACAAATACAGTGAAAAGTATGTTAAGTATTTTTATATTGTAGTAGGAGCATCTATACAATGCTGAAAATTTGAATTACACCAAATATGCAACATGAGTAGGCACTGGTGGCTCAAGGATGTAATTTTAGCTAGTTAAGAGGCTAAGATCTGAAGATCTCAGTTCAAATCCAGCCTGCATAGGAAAGTTCATTAGATTCTTATTTCCAATTAACCACAAGGGCAAATGGAGTTCTAGTTCAGATTGTATGTCGAGCATTCCAGTTCAGATTTTATGTCGAGCACTGGCATAGAACACAAAAACACCAACCAGGCCCTGAGTTTATGCCCTGCGATCAACAGAAACAAAAATATAAAATAAAACATGGAGTTAGATATTTTATAATGAAGCATAATTTAATATACTCTACATTGTTAGAAAGACTAGACTTCCGTGTTAGCTGTATAACCTACCATAATAAGTGATGTTGTCAATTTATCAAACAGAAATGCTTGTTCAGTTTTACAAGTTTGAAGGTTTCAGTGTATGTTCAGTTGGTTTTATTGCTTTGGCAGCCTGTGACAAGGCAATGGTTAGGTGGTTAGTATGTCAAAGAGAAAAGTTTTTGACCTAGACTGATTAAAATATAAAATAAGAAAGCAGTTGAGAGTCTATGTTCTCATAGCTTTCACGCTGAAGAACTTAATCTCCAGAACTATTCAGATATTCTCCACAGTCTGGGAGGAAATAGAAAGTTATTTTTCTTTAACACATAGATCTTTCTGGGTCATTCTAAATTCAATTCGCAACACCTTCACAAATGACAATGACTTGTACTTGATATTTACAGAAATATCAAGCAGATATTTCTGTAAATTCTAATCAGAACTCAGTAGACTAAATATTTTATGGAATTCTTATTAAAATATTTTCTTGCAGACGGAGTGGGTCTTTACACTACAAATGTGTGTATCTGTGTGATTGTACGTGTGTATGTGTGTGTTTGAATAAACTAATATAACAATGTAGCAGAGAGAAGTATTAGTGGGGCTGGGAAGTGGCTTAGTTGTGGAGCCCTTGAGTTGCATTCATGAGGCCCTTGGTTCAATTCCTCAGCACCACATAAGCAAAAAGAAAAAAGCCAGAAGTGGCGCTGTGACTCAAGTGGTAGAGCGCTGACCTTGAGCTGAATAGCTGAGTGACAACGCCCAGGCCAGAGTTCAGGTCTCCCAATTGCCCCCCCCCAAAAAAATATTAGTATGGCCTTTCGTTTTTCTTCTTATACTATGAAAGTCTGTCACAATTCCCAATCAAATCCTTGCCAAGATTCAAACATTAATGCTGTCCCAAAAGTTTTGCATGCATGAAAGGCTGGGAAGGTGGCTCAGTGGTATAGCACTTACCTTAGTTACCAAAAGTTTTGCATGCCAACCCAAGTACATCTACCTCATTTAAGATGGGCATGGTATATAAAATTTTAAATCCTCCAATTACGTTGTCACCAAGGAAACAACATATAGTATTTCTTTAAAAATACCTAGATTGTAGAACACTTTACCCAGAAAATTGAAGGAATATACTTTATGGGATTTAATTTAAATATTTAGTCACGGAAATTGATGTTTTATATCCACAACTCAGAGCCCTATTAAACTTCATAATTGAAAAATTCATCTATTACCATCTTTCATGAACACAGTCCTTCCTGAAAACAAACCAGATGTGGTAAACAAATTAACATGTACGCCATTGTCAAATGCAGCTGTTCTAATGCATGGAACTGATAGAGCAATTAATGCCTGTAAACAGCTAGTTCTAAGGAGTAAGGAAAGCGATTTTTCCACTCTAAGTGGAAAAGTCCACAGATGTTTCAGATTGTGTTTCATTGTTGGCATTTGTGAGATATATTTTGGAAAGCACAATGAATGAAAGCATGCTGTTTTGTAAAACTTTGCTGGCTGAAGGAAAACTTTTGAAATGTTTCAAATGAAAAGACAGACAATAGGGTGGGTGAGTTGTGGTATGCAGTTTAAATAGAGACTGAAGCAAACCAAAGAATGGGAAAAATTCTTTTTCCTTAAGAAATGCTTTCTGGGTATATTGTGCTATAAACTATAATGATGAAATGATCATTTCTTTGGAAAAGTAAGGAAAAAACACTCACCCATTGAACTTCTTTTTAAAGTGAATCTTAAATGACAACGATGAAGAAATTTAAATGGGTTCATGTTATCCAAGATTGTTTTAATTTTTTATTAAAAGTTAAAACAAACTGACAGGCTATTAGTCCATGAAGATTTACAGAGTAAGTCTCTGGCATATATTTTAACTTGTTCCTCTTTTTTGGGGGGTAATATAAATATTTTATTTCAAAAAAGCAACTTGCTTTTAACCATTACCCACAAAATTTATGCAGTCATAGAATAAGAAAATTTATTTGATAAATTTAATACAATAGTAGGCTCATTTTATGCCAACTGAAAATATAAAAACCAATGACATCTTCACTGAACAACCACTCATAAAAATCATGAAATAATATAGTAAAACTCCATGTCATTTTTTTTTGTTGGTTGTGGGCCTTGATCTCTGGGACTGGGCAATGTCCCTTAGCTCTTCAGCTCAAGGCTACCACTGTACCACTTGAGGCACAGTGCCATTTCTGGTTTATTGGAGATAAGAGTCTCACAGAATTTCTGCCCAGGCTGGCTTTCAACCACTATCCTCAGATTTCAGACTCCTGAGTAGCGAGGATTCCAGGCATGAGTCACCAAAGTCCAGATCCAAGTCAATTTTTAAAAAGCAAGCTTATTGAAACTTCTAGCTTTTTCCAGTAAACAATCTTATTGTTTCAGAATTAACTTATAACTGAGTGATTTTTAGATGTAATCGTCAATTTTTTATAGAACCAAATATAATTCTATTACTCAGTATTTCACAAAAATCCACTGTAATTGACTTTCCCCAAAATCAATTATTACATACTACCTGACACACTATAATCATTACATTCCAAATAGTTTGGACAATTTCATATAAATTCTAGGTGCTATTTTACATTATAAATTCACATCTGTGTTTTTAAACTAAGGAGAAAAGATTTTAGAGGTAAAATCAAATATGAATGTGTAGTGTGGCCCAATTAAACAAAATCCCTTAGGTGCCTAGCAAGACAGCATGTGTTTCCAGACACTGCATATGGTGTGAGCAGTTTGCAACCCAAGAGACTGAGGAAGATATTGGACCCTAAACAAACCTGACAATTGCATAAACTCCACCCTCTATGACAGATTTAGCAAGGCCTATCTTAGAGATTCTTGTTAGGGACATGATGAAAAAATTTATATTTTAGTTGTGATTACAGAACTCTTTTACACATAACACTCAGCCATTAACTATATTTAACATAGTTCCTATTGCTCTAACTTATGTTTTCTTGGCTCAGTAAACTGTTTTTAGTTTGTGACAAATGAGCTGTTCAAAACATAGACATGGGTTTTTAATATTTTTGAAATTACTGTCTGCAGAGTGTTGTATGAGTTGAGCTTCTTTCTTTTTACCATATCATAGGAATAAACTTAATCTGATTCAAACTTGGAAACAGGTATCTTGTTCTCTCTCCTAGAAAACCATCTATATGGACTTCTTCACATGAAAACAGACCCTCATTTACTTGCAAAAGTCTGTCAGTGAGCCAAACCTAACTCACCCATATGAGATGAAATCTTCTCCCATGCATCCTTTACATTAAAAATGGTAAGAACTGTTCAGTAATGTGCATACTTTTTAATATGAAGTGTGACTCCTATTTTCCATAATATGAATCAAGCAGAGGAATCATTTTAACATGTGAAAGAGCCTTAAAAAGAGTCTTAGACCTTGAAAATTGTCCTAGGTATGAATTTTTGGAGAAATATCCCATTTCAAAGACAAAGGACTCATTTTTTTAATCTTGTGCTGGTACTGGGGTTTGAACTCCTGGCCTTGAGCTCTACCTGGGCTTTAATTCTCAGTGCTTGCTCTATACCAGCTGAGCCACACCTTCACTTACTCCATTTACCACAAGTGGAGAAAAGAATCTCTTAGGTTTATCCACTTGTAATAGCTTCGAATTGCAATTGTCAAATTTGAACCTACCGAATATCTAGGTGTAAGCCATTGGTGCTGTGCTAGAATTCACTTCTTAAGAATAAAAAATCACAAAAAGAGGAAAAAAATTGTTCAATTATTTATGTGTTGTCTGATAAATCAAAGCTCTTGCTACTGGAAGAGAAAAAGAGAGAAGATAGAGATGAATATGCAGGAGAGAGACACAAAGAAAGAAGAAATGAAGGGAGGTTGAATGAGGGGAGGGGAGTGGAAGGCAGGATATGAGAGGAGGGCGTAGCTGAGTAGAATTGTCTACTCCTCACTAAGGTTTTGTTGGACAATCAGTACCTTTGCTTTTATGTAGCCAAAGCTTTTTATTTTTGGTAGTAGTAAGCTGAGATATAAAATACCAATTTACGGGTAATAACCTGTTAGTGTACTTCCTTCTGCACCAAGGAAGCCACAGTTAGGTTACTGTCAGAGAGATGGCAAGAGTAAGCAATTTCAGTGATTCTGAGAAACAATAATTGACATGCCAGGAATGCCCCCTTGTATGGTGAAGTCAAGCATCACTCTTTTCCCTGCTCCAGTCTTCTTCTTAACAAGAACAGCAGAAACAGAAGAGGAAGGAGATATCTGAGTAATGATCATCTCTCTGTTTACCCTCATTCCTTGGTCTCTCAAAAAATAAAGTGAAAGGAGACTTAAACTGAACTAGTGGGGAACATGGGAGGAAAAAGTTCAGTCTAACTTATTGTGAAACTTTTAAAATAATTGGAGCAGCATTTCAAATACTGAAATAAAACTTTTTAAATTATTAACAAAAGGTAACTCGAAATTTATCGAAAATTTAGAAGACTACAGGGCTCACTACATAGTGGAATCTGAAAATTGAAACTGATTCCTGCTTCTATCATAAGAAATTAAAGATCATCCCTAAACTTCCAATATTAGGTAAATTGCCATTGATATTCATTTATACTGTGTGAATATAATGCAGAAGATATGACTTTAAATTTAGACTGCTGTAGTGATAAGTGATGGGAATTCATGATGGATAACATGGAAATATGGATAACATGGAGAGCATGGAAATTATTTCCCTTCCATCTTCAATATGTAGAGAGTAAAAATGCTCTATTGGATGTCCCTGAAAGTCCAATTCTAAATTTAGGACAGAAGGTGAATAGTAAAGGAGATCTATCTTAGCCATTCAGAGATTAGAAATGTGGAGAAATATACTCATTTATGTAGGTCAAACATGGAAGAGAATATGTGGCAAACCCATCGCCAAATGCCAAAGTAGAGATATTTAACAAAATAACATGAAGTTGAAACAACTATTAAAAGAGGATCTGGGCAAAAATGTACATATGTGAGAATGTAAGTAGGAAACATGAAGGGATAGGTGGGGTTGGGGTAAGGGAAGGAAGAAAAATGTGAAATTTGACAATGATTCAGATGCACTGTATATTGAAATGCACATACATTCTATTCAACACTGACTTGATGAAGCAAAACCCCTTTGCACAACTAGCTAAACATAAATTTTTTGAAGTTTTAATATTCAGAGACAAGAAGCATAAACCTTTAGAGATAAATAAGTAGAGAGAATTGACATATTGTTGAGGCTTGTTTCCCTTTCGATATACAAAATTTAATATGTCAAATCTGCTGCAAATGTAAATTTAATTTTGCCTATGCTTTTAAGCAAATCGCTTAAAATATAGAGAATCAAATTCCAATATCCCTTCATTTCCAATAAAAAAAAATCTTATGCACCTTTAAGTTTCTCAGTTATTTCTAAATACCTTAATGCAATGCATTATTGGAACTAATTTCATTCTATATGTAAATTTATTTTTCTTTGTTGTTGTGGAAATACTGTACAAAGGGGTTTCAATTACATGGGCAAGATAATAAGTACAGTTCTTATCAAGCATTGTAGCCTCCTCCTTTGTTTCACCTTCCCATAACTTCCCGTCCTCTCCCCGCAGCCTACCCAATCCTCACCTCCCCCCCACCAAAATTTTAAAGTTTGTTTTTGGCATAATGACTTAGACATCTCATTGTTGTAATGGGTCCAACTGTATCCCTATTATTTAAACCATTTGTTTTTTCCCTTCCCCTCCACAAATTATACCAACATCAAGTACAATGATAGCAGGGAAGGTACAGTAGGGGAGCTACATACAAAGCAAAAAAGAAATAATCTTATAAATGTGTTAGAAACAATCGTATGAAAGGAAAAAAAAAACATTTGAATATATATCTTAAGGTTCATTTCCCTTACATCAACTTGTCTGAGAGTTTCTGTTTGTCTCAGACATATACTAGTTATTGAAAATAAGGGAAACTATGGCACTTATGTTTCTTTGGGCCTGGCTTACATCACTTAATATATTTTTTTCCAAGTCTTTCCATTTCCTAACAAATGGGTCAATGTCATTCTTTCTGATGGAGGCATAAAATTCCATTGTGTATATATACCACATTTTCTTGATCTACTCATCTACTAAGGTGCATCTGGGTTGGTTCCATATATTAGCTATGGTAAATAATGATGCAATAAACGTAGTTGTGCTGGAAGCTCTACTGTGGTCTTGTATGTGAACATTTGGTTAAATACCCAAAGTGGGATTGCTGGGTCATAGGGGAGCTCTATGTGGATTCTTTTGAGGAACCTCCATACTGCTTTCCAAACTGGTAGAACAAGTTTACACTCCCATCAACAATAAAGTAGTGTTCTTTTCTGTCCACATCCCCTCCAGCATCTGTTGTTATTAGAGTTCTTGATTATAGCCATTCTAACTGGGGTGATGTAGTATCTCAATATTATTTTGATTTACATTTCTTTTATGACTAGGGAGGTTGAGCATTTCTTCATGTGTCTATTGGCCATCCTTCTTTCCTCTACAGAGAATTTTCTCTTTAAGTCTTTAGCCCACTTATTTATTGGGCAGTTGTTTCTTTGAAGATTTGTTGGAGGATTTAAATTTTTGAGTTAAAGGTATATTTTCGATCTGTGACCCTTGTCCATTTTATGGCTAATGAAGATCTTCTCCCAATCCGTAGACTTTCTATTATTCTTGCTAGCTATGTCCTTTGCCATGCAGAAGCTCTGCAATTTTATGCAATCCCATTTGTCCAACCTTTCTTTGATTTGTTGTTTCCTGGTCTCTATTAAGAAAATTTTGGCCTGTGCCAACAAGGCCTAGGGTTTCTCCAATTCCATCCTGTAATGTTTTCAGAGTGTCTGCTTTGACTGCGAGGTCTTTGATCCATTTGTAGTTGATTCTGGTACAGGGTGATATATAAGGATCTAGCTTTAGTGTTCTACACGTTGTTAACCAATTTTGCCAGCACCATTTACTGAAGAGGCTGTCTTTCTTTCATTCTATTTTTTAGCTCCCTTACCGAAGTGGAGATGGCTATAGGTCTGTTAGTTCATTTCTGGGTTTTCAATTTTATTCCATTGGTCCTGAAGTCTGTTCTTGTGCCAGCACCAAGCTGTTTTGATTACTATGGCTTTGTAGTTGAATTTGAATTTGGTATTGATATTCTTCCAGCACTGTTCATTCTGTTAAGGATCATTTTTGCTATTCAGGGTCTTTTATTGTTCCATATGAATTTTTTGATTGCCTCTTCTATTTCCTTGAAGAATGAGGTTGGAATATTGATAGGTATCACATTTAATTTGTAGATAGCCTTGGGAAGTATTGCCATTTTCACGATGTTGATCTTTCCCAATTCAGGAGCCTGGGAGTTTTGCCACTTTCTAAGTTCAGTTTTGATTTCCTTTTTCAGTTTTTTAAAGTTTTCATCATAGAGGTCCTTCACTACTTTGGTTAAGTTAATTCCTAGGTATTTTATTTTTTGTGGGGCTATTACGAATGGAGTTGCTTTCCTAATTTCAGTCACACTTTTCTTATTGTTGGCATACAGAAAAGCCATTGATTTTTGAGGGTTAATTAATTAATTTATTTTTTATTTGTCGGTCGTGGGGCTTGAACTTTGGGCCTGGGCGCTGTCCCTCAGCTGTTCAGCTCAAGGCGAGCGCTCTACCACTTGAGCTACAGCGCCACTTCCGATTTTCTGGTGGTTTATTGGAGATAGGAATCTCACGGTCTTTCTTGCCCGGGCTGGCTTTGAACCGCGATCCTCAGATCTCAGCTTCCTGAGTAGCTAGGATTACAGGCGTGAGCCACCAGCGCCCGGCTTTGAGGGTTAATTTAAACCCTGCTACTTTGCCAGAGTTTTGAATCAGCTTTAGCAATTTTGGAGTGGACTCTGTGCGATTCTTTACATACAAGATCTTGTCATCTGCAAAGAGGGAGCGTTTTACTTCTTCTTTCCCTATTTGGATCCCTCTTACATTTGCATCTTATCTTATTGCTGTAGTTAGGGATTCCAATACTAGATTGAAGAGAAGTGGAGAGAGGAAATAAGAGTTAAGGAAAAAAGAGAGTTAAGAGGAAATAACTTTATTTTTTCACCATTAACTATAATACTGGCTATTGGTTTGTCAAATACAGCCTTTATTGTATTGAGGAATGTTCCATGGATTCCTCATTTTTCCAGAACCATCATAATAAAGGGGTGTTGGATCTTGTTGAATGCTTTATCTGCATCTATTGAGATAACCACGTGGTTCTTATCCTTGCTGCTGTTGATGTGCTAAAGTATATTAATTGATTTGCATATATTAAACCAGATTTGCATCCCTGAAATGAATCTGTTTGATCATGGTGCATGATTTTTTGGATGAATTGTTAAAGTCGATTGGCCAAAATTTTGTTGAAAAACTTTGCATCAATGTTAATCTAAGAAATGGGTCTGTAGTTCTCTTTCCTTGATGAGTCCCTTCCTGGTTTGGGGATGTGTGTTATGATGGTCTCATAGAATGAGTTCAGTAGTGAACTTTCTTTTTCAGTTTCATTGAAGATTTGGAGGAGTATTGGTGTGATGTCTGCTTTGAAGGCCTTGTAGAATTCCTCTTTAAAAACATTTGGTCCTGTACTTTTCTTAGATGGGAGGTCTCTTATTGTTGTTTCTATTTGAATGCTTGATATAGGCCTTTTAAGATAGTTTGACTCATCTTTGCTTTGTTTTGTCATGTCAGTATTTGCTAGGATAAGGTCCTTTTCTTTCAAGTTCTCAAACTTATTAGTATGAAAGTTTTAGAAGCATTCCCTTATAATGTTCTGAATCTTAATTGATTCTGTGATGATGTTTCCATTCTCATCCGTGAGTTTATTTGGGTGCGTTCTCTTCTTTTTCTGATAAGATTTGCTAAGGGTCTCTCAATTTTGTTAATTTTTTCAAAGAATCAACTCTTTGGATTCTTGAATCTTTCTATTATTTTTTTACATTTCAATTCATTTAATTTTGATTAAATTTTAATTATTTATTTCCATCTACTGGATTGTGTTTATCTTGCTGCTCTTTTTCAAGGTGGCTCATTAAATTGGTTTCAGATCTCTCCAATTTGTTGATGTAGGAACTCAGAGCTAGAAACTTGCCTCTGAATACTGCGTTTGCTGTGTCCCAGAGGAGCTAGTAATTCGTGTGTTCATTTTTGTTGAATATCATGAACATTTGAATTTCCTTTCTAATCTCTTCCATGACCCACTCATAATTCAGCAGTGTGTTGTTCAGGATCCATGTGTTACATGACGTTCTTTGGTGGCTTTTGGTGTTGAATTATAATTTTATTTCCTTGTGGTCTGATAGAATGCAAGGTATAACTTCAGTGTTTCTGAATTTGGACAAGTTTGCTTTGTGGCCTAAAATGTGGTCTATTTTGGAAAATGTTCCATGTGTCTTCTGAGAAAAACGTGTATTCTGATGCTGCTGGGTGAAATATTTGATAGATGTCTGTTAAATCTAGTTGATCTATGCAGTTGTTTATATCTGCGGTTTCTCTGTTGAGTTCTTGCGAAGTTCATCTATGTAGTGGGGAAAGTTGTGTGTTAAAGCCCCCAACAATTAATGTCTTTGGATCTATGTGGGATTTGAGGGAAAGTAGTGTTTCTTGGATAAATTTGGGTGCTCCATTGTTTGGTAAATAGATATTCAGAATGATAATATCTTCCTGAAAGAGTGATCCCTTAATTAGTATGCACCATCCTTTTCACTAATTTTAATTAAAAGTCTATTTTATCTGATATTAGGATTGCAACTCCTTCCTGTTTATGGGGGCCGTTTGCTTGGTAGATTTTGTTCCAGTCTTTAAAATTGAAAATGTGTTTGTTTTTGTGGGCAAGATGTGACTCCTGAAGGCAGCAGATAGAAGGATCTTGCTTTTTAATCCAAGTAGACAGACTTTGTTGCTTAATTGGAGAGTTAAATCCGTTAATGTTGAGAGATAGAACTGAGAGGTATTTGAGAGTTCCTGCCATTTTATCCAACTTCTTCGGGGCTGCTGCAACTGTGTTCTTCCTATGGTTCTTGGATTCTCAGTTTGGGTGCTGTTTCTTGGCCTTTATTGTGGTCTTGTTGGTTTTCTCTGTGTAGGATATCTTTAAGATTCTTTTGTAGGGTTGGTGTGGTGGAGATATATAGTTTCAATTTTTCTTTGCCATGGAAGTGTTTTATTTGACCTTCGATTATTAAGGAGAGTATAGCTGGGTAAAGTATTCCTGGTTGATTGTTGTTTGTCTTTAGGGCATTGCTTACATCATTCTAGTCTCTTCTTGCTTTGATTGTCTCTGCTGAGAAATCTGAGGTGATTCTAATTGGTTTCCCTTTATAGGTGATTGAACTTTTCTTCATGACAACTTTAAGGATCTTTTCCTTGGTCTGAATTGATCCTGTGCATATAATGGGACAATGGGAAATCCTGTTCTGGTCTGGTCTATTGGGAGTTCTAAAAGCTTCTTGTATCTGAATAGGCCTATCTTTTTGCATGTTTGGGAAGTTCTCTGCTAGGATCCTGTTAAACAAATTTCCTAGACCATGGACTTCTGGTTCTATGTGCTCCTCTACAACAATTATCCTCAGATTAGACCTACTAATGGTGTCTTCCAAGGGTTGAATGTTGAATAGATCTATCATATTTCTTAGATTTGTCTAGGATGGTTGTATGTCCTTTCTCTATAATATCTAGGATGTCTTCTATCCTCAGAATTCAATCTTCTTCATGGTCTATTCAACTATCCAGATTTTCTACTTTTTTTTTTCTTTTCCTTCTAGTTGGTCGGCTTTTATGGCTTCAAATTCTTTGTTGGATCTTTATTTTAGAACTTGTATGAAATTCTTTACTTCCTTAATTTGGTGTTTAGTGTTTATTCTCAATTCACTTAGTTGATTGGTTATGATTTCCTTGGAATTCCATTCCTTCTGTTGGGATCCATTCAGCATTCCCTTTGTGGACTTCTTTCAGCTCTCTGTTTATGGATTCCATGAATGCCTCTATTGATCTTTGTCTATGCTCATCCTGCTCTTGCAATTCTTGTATTACTCTTTGATTAGCTTCCTCATGTTCATGCAATTACTGTAGTTCTCTTTGACTGATCTCAGACTGCACACACAATTCTTTTATTTCTCTTTGAGTATTCTCAAGCTGCTCATGCAATTCCTTTATCTATCTTTGAGTAGCTTCCTCACACCCATGAGCTTCCTGTTTTGATCTTCGGTTTGCTTCCTCTCTCTCCCTATCATGCTCAGAGTACTTTGCAGGTTTTCAATCTTTTTATTTACCATGTTTACCATTATTGTTTATAGAGCTTTTTGGGAGTTCTCCTCTGGATTATTCATTATCTGTTCTGTCCACTGATTATCATGAGTGGGAGTTGAGATACCCGGACGTGACATTTTTCTTGTGTTTTTCCGGCTTATTTTGCCCATTTGGGATGAGAGTAACACCAGTTTGTGCTAGAAAACTATCTTAAGGCAAGCATCAGCAAAGTCTGTAGTTGCACAGTCAAAAGCATGCAGATATAATCTAGTTCAACAGATATATTTTTCAACATCAAACAACTATGCATTAATAGGCTACGAACAGCAAAGAAGAATTTGGCAAACCAGAAGTTATTAGTTTTAGCGAGACATGTGGGTATAAATAGGAATAGAGGGATGTGGAAAGGTAGAGGGAGAGCTAACTTAGTCCTAATCTAAAAGCAGGGAATAGGTTGGATAGAATGATAGTAGAGCCCGGGGAAAAAAGAAAGAAAAAAAAGACAAGGAAAAATAGTAAAACAAAAATTAAAAACTTAAAAGTGAAACACTTAAAATTATGCAAATTAAAAACATAATATTCAGAGAAGGACGGGAATAGGATAAGAGAAGGGGAGGGATAGAAAGGAGACGTGAAAAATTAAAAAATAAAAATGCTTACAATTTTATACTGGTATATAGATGTAGTATGGCTATTTAGGAATTTAAATCTAAGAGGTTTTGAATTCAGTAATGAATTTCTGGATTAAGTGTGTATACAATGGGGGATAAGTTTTCCTTGTATGTTTTTAATATATATTTTTATTAAAAATACTGTACAGAGGGGTTACAGTTACATAAGTAAGGTAATGAGTACATTTCTTATTGAGCATTGTTACCCCCTCCTTTGTTTTTAACCCTACCATCCCTTCCTTTCACACCACCCCACCTCCACCCTTCACCCATCCTCTGGTAGAGTGTCTTGTATTGTTACAATGGGTCAACCAGTATCCTTTCCTTATATCTTAAATGAAGAAATGCTGGCTTGATTTATGCTGATTCTACTTTTGTAGACACATCTAAAATCACTGGCCAAGTCCAAGAGCACATAAATGAAATGCCATCATTTTTTGTCAGTTGGTATAATTGTGTTCTACACATTTATTGACAGGTTAAAAATTATTCTCAAACTTTAAAACATTAAAAATACTTTCTTTTTTTTCTTACTTTCTTGGCCAGGAAATCAGCAAGACCTCAGTCAGCATTTCTCATATAGGAATTTTCACATGGGTTACTTAAATGTATATGTAGAGTCCAGTTTTCGGAGGACTCACGCATCTGCCTAGGAATTCATGCTGGTTGTTGGGAAAAGAGCTCAAGTAAGGATGCCATTTAAAGCCTTATAACTTTACTCTTTACCAGGGTATTTTTCTGCTACTTCGGTGGTTGAGAGTGTCTACAAGAGTAAGCATTCCGTGAGAAGCAGGGAGACACCATATCACTTATACTTACTGAGGTTTCCAAGTGACTTGCTATCACTTGTACTGCATTTTGTAAATCAAATCTCTCTAAAACTACCAGTTTTAAGAGATAAGAGGATTGGTAAATGAACTATTAGAGACAAATACATCTTCAACATATATTGTTCCAAGTATTCCGTTTAAGGCATATTCAACAACTGGTGGAAATTTTGTTGGCTGTAATTATGTGTCTTTCTCCATGTGCGCATGTATACATGTGTATATGTATGTGTGTGACTAGTAACATACATGTGTACATTATGGCTTATATCATCAAATAAAGTAAGGAATCTCTAAAGTTTTAACAGAAACTGTATAGATAAAGTCTTAACTCTTCACTCTGCTTCTTTACACAAAGACTTTGCAACTTCTCATTAATAAAGTTTCCATATACTCTAAAATGTACATACTTAGTACTTAATGTCTAGTACCATAAATCTTAAATACTTTATCAAAAAGTTTTATACCTGGCAAACAGTCCTATTTTTGGCATATATACGCAAAATCCCATAATTAAGCATATTTAAAACATTAAAACTGTTTTTTTGGGGGGAGGGTCTGGTTGTGGGGCATGAACTCTGGGCCTGGGCGCTGTCCCTCAGCTCTTCAGCTCAAGGCTAGCACTCTACCACTTGAGCCACAGCGTCACTTATGGCTTTTTTCTTTTTGCTTATGTGGTGCTGAGGAATAGATCCCAGGGCCTCATGCATGCAAGGCAAGCACTCTACCACTGAGCCACCTTCCCAGACCTAAAACACTAAAATTTTAACAAACCTAAACACTTGCTGCAATGTTCATTTTGACAGGTGCCTTATATAGAATAATTGAATTCCTCCTCCTACACATCTCTTGAACTACAAATATCTGGAATTATTTTGTTTTTGGCATGTCTATCTTGATTTTATTCTTAAATGTGTGCTTATGTAAGAAGTACATGATTCTAAAATTTCACAATTCTTTTGAACTTATTTTTGTTGAATTGTCTAGTTTAATAAAATCTATACAAATTATACTTTATATATAAAAAATGTTCTGTGCTCAATTTAGCATCACATACACTAACATTGGAACGATACAGAGAAGATTAGCATGCCCCCTGCGCAAGGATGACATGAAAATTCATGGAGCATTCCATATTTTTACAACAACAGATGCTGAAAGGTATGTAGCCACAAGGGAACCGTACTGCATTCTTGGTGGGAGTGTAAACTTGTTCAACTACTTTGGAAAGCAGTTTGCAGGTTCCTCAAAAACTCCACATAAAACTCCTCTATGACACATTAATCCCACTTTTGGGGATCTACCCAAATGATCATAAACAAGACCATACTAAAACTACCAGCACAACTATGGTTATTGCAACATTATTTACGATAGCTAGTATATGGAACCAACCCAGATGCCCCCACCAGATGAATGGATCAAGAAAATGTGGTATATATACACAATGGAATTCTATGCCTCCATCAGAAAAAATCATCGCCCACTTTGTTAGGAAATGGAAAGTCTCGGAAAAATTTTATTGAGTGAAGTAACCCAAGTCCAAAGAACCATAGGTCCCATGATTTCCCTTATTTTCAATAACGAATGTATGTCTGGGATAAGCAGAAAAGTTGAAAAGCTATGTACATAGAACCAGATAAGATGATGTTAAAGAAATTGAACCCCAAGATAGTGACACAAGTGGTTTTTTCTTTCTTGCTATTGTTTCTAACTTACTTATAATGAGCGATGGCATTTTTTTTTGTTTCTTTGTATGTTTCTCCCCACGCTATAACCCCTGTTTTCTCTGTATTTGAAGTTGGTGCACATACATCTTGAATGTATGCTTCTCTAATTTGGGGAGGGGAAGGGAAAAATTGCTCAAATAAGGATACAGGTTGACCCATTGTAACAATGAGATGCACAAGACACTATGTTGAAAAATGAACTTTACAATTTAGGTGGAGGAAGGAAGGGGAGGGGAGTGTACTTGTGGAGGTGGAAGGGAAGGGATGGTAGGGGAAATATAAAGGAGGAGGTAAGAATTCTTGTTAGAAAATGTACTAGTTTCCTTGTTCATGCACAGTATTATTACAATAAAAAACATGTAAAAATGTTCTGAGATGGACGAGTTTATTTCCTCTATTTTATTCATATAATATCGCTAACAAAGAAATTAATGCAGAACACTGATATGAAGGTAATTTGAATAAATGTATGTGAGTGTGAGTGCGGCAGCGTTCAAGCAAACACGCTTGTACCTGCTAACACACGTCATGCATGTATAACATCATGCTCAGAGTTTAAAATCAGGGCTTCAAGGTCTTGCTAGGCCTTTCCTATCTAGATTGGTGATCTACTATGTAAGCTACATCTCAATTCCTGGCTCTTTGCTAGTTCATTAAACATTTTCAAAAATAATTTCATGAAGTTTTTTTTTTTTTGGCCCTGATTGGCTCCCAAGTGTAATCCACAGATCTCAGTCTCCTGAGCAAATATTCAGAGTAGATAGGATTATAAGTGTGACCAGCCAGCACAATGTTTTTAGAATAATTTTAAAAATAAAAGAAAATTTACTTTATGGGTGCCTGTTGTATCATCTCCTTATTTGAAAGCCTTTTGGACTGATTATATGTCAATTTAATTCGTTTGGGGATTGTGAAAAGATAGTAAGTGATGATATTTAAAAGTTCTGGTATGTTTTAAAAAAGAAACTGAAACTGTGGGACAGAAGAAATTTGGCTGTCTTCGGACCTCAATTTGTAAGCTCAGCTCTGTGCATGATACCCCAATGTCACCACCACAGTCTGTGTTGAAGACAAAATGTGATAGAAAACAATCACCATTTGTAATATTTGCTACGCTATTATTTCTTCAGCAATATGAATATTGAATTGAGAGTGTAAGAGAATGGAAAGATTTTATCCACCTTTTTGGTATTGCTGAAAGACTTTTGGAAACTTTGACTCATTTTCTTCCTCACTGTGTGTGTCTTCGGGCCATGCACTTACTGTCTTTAACTATAATTTTTCCCAACACTACAATAGTAATAACATTAGCATTATAACGAATGTTATCTTAAGAATTAAGAGCATAAAACTTGTGAAACCCTTAACGTAAACCTATGAATGAGCTTTGAGTTTAGCCAGCATTCTTTTTTAAATACCAAATAGAATGTGATAAGTAGTACAGAAACAATTACATGTAGTGTGAGCAACCAGAAGTAATATCTATTGACCATGCTCTGCTTTCAAGGAAGCCAGTTGGATAACTTATGCTGTAAATCAAACTGGTTATCTTATGTTGTGATAATATAAAAATAACAGGGACAGAACGATGAAGGATTGTTGTAGACTGAGGTGAAATCCATATGAAAATGTGCAAAACTGATAAAGCATAAAGGTATCTGAGCAGTATATTGTATTTTATATGATTTAAGTTACATCGCAAAGATAAGGAAGACCTAGAAGAATAAATTGTCTTTTTGATATTCTATCGTTGGTCCTTAGAAGGATGAACACTTTCCTCATTTTTGTAGAGGCATCATCAGATGAGGGGAACTATATTTTTTGTTTGCTTCCTTCCATTTATTCTTCAGTTTGAAATCTGAATTACATGAGGCTGAAAGAAACCATGTTAAATTATTCATGCAGGAAAGAACAAAGTAAAATAAATAAAATATATATAGCCTTGTAAAAGGTCTAACTAAATTGAGTTACTGAGTCTCACGCATCAAAAGAAAAATGATTTAAGCAATATCATGTTATTAAAAATTTAAAAATGTTAAGAGTTGCTTATTTTTTCCTTTCTACTACCTTGAATTAATTATTGATTTTCTATAGAGAGATTAAAGATGAGATTAACAAGAAACTTGATTAAAAATGGACAAAAGTTCTGAATAGACATGTTTTCCAAAAAGCCCTGAAAATCGCCTGTGGATTTACAAATTTGTATTTAATACAACGTCTATGTTGGCTTAATGCTTTGTGAGCAGACGTCATTAGAGAAATGCAATTCAAAATTACTATGATACTACTTCTTAACTATTATAACTCATAAAAATAGCCAAAGAACCAGGTGTGGTAGTAAGGCTGGTAATTCCAAGTGATTGGAGGTTGGAGTAAAAGGATTTGATTCCAAGGCCAGTCTTAGGCACTGCACACAGTAAAAACATGTCCTTTAAAAAAACTCAAAAGGTAAAAATGTTGGCTGGTGACACTGTGGAGAAAAGGAAATTTTCTACACTCTTGGTCAAAATACAGGTTAGTGTTCTCGTTGTAGAAAGTTGTATGCAGTGTCCTAAAGAAATCCAAAGTTGAAATATTGTCTGACCCACCAATCATGTGATTATTTGTCTGAGGGTAACTCATAAATATATCTGTAGTTCATTGTTATTCACATTATTCACCACAACAGCCAAGATATAAATCGAAGTCCAGTGTTCAACTACAAACTAATAAAGCAACTGTGGTACATGCACACATATCCTTTTCTGGTGATCCCAAAGTAATTTTTTTTTATTATTTTCCTGTTTCCATGTGATTAAGCTCCAAATCAGAAATCCAGATATATGATTTAATTTAACCAAAACTATTTATTGAGTATAAGGACCTTCTACTCTCTACATTCTTCACAATAAGATCACCAAATATGATGAGTCTGAAATAATTAGTTTCTTTTTGACCTATGTTAATATTCTTTAAAATGTGAGTGAAATGTTTAAAAAGTAGTATTTGTTTTAGATTAATTGCTCTAAAGAGACAATAAATGATATTATCAAAGCTTAAAAATGATTTGATTTAAAATTTAGAATTCAGGAAATTGTTTTAACCAGTCTGGTTACTGGAGCCTTCACTACAAACTCATGAGACAATTTATATTGATAAAGGAAAAATCTAGGGTTAGATATTTATGAATAAAAAATCATGTCATTCTGAATATGTAGAGCTGCATATAAAACATAGAAAATTTAGCTTTTAAATACCTGAATATGCTAGTACATTTAATTGCAAGATAAGTACTTGTTCTGAAAGGAGATAAAATTGCACTTATTTTGAAATGTAAACCTAAGTATTTATTTGAATAAAAGACAATGTTTAAAATATCACTCATTCAAGAAACAAGATATACAGTTAGTTGTTTCTCATGTCAATTATGTTCTCTACACTTACTACAAATACTAGATCAGTAAACCTAATTCATTGCTTTGTAGGGATATAGCAATTCCGTTTCTTAAAACTCATAAGAATAACTTTTTCTCAAACAATTGCTAAGTCATTGTTTTATATTTTTTGTCAAAGAATCTTATTCTATAAATTTTTATTCATTATGTTAAATAATTGGCAAACAATATAAATTATGCATGGACAAATTTTATCTAGCACGAGTTTTTTTTCTAAAAGTCAGATCATGGCTCTCTTAAAGAACACTAGAAGGCAGTGTGTTCTTTATTAATTTTTAGTATTTTGTTAGTAGATAGTAATTGTCAGAAGTGACAATTCCATAATATATTTAACGTATTGGATTTTACTCCCTCTATTTCCTTCTCATTACTCCTTCCTCCAAAGATCTTCTGTTTCTCACATAAAATTACATCTTTATAGATGTGCATATAAACTAATTTGGAAGATTGAAGCTAAACTGCAACATAATTCAAGATGTACAAAGAATTAATAGGATGAATAAAAACCTGAATATTTTTTGTTAACTTTTGAATTGAGTTATCCTTATTATTATGCTTAGGATCCCAGACAGAATTAGAATTAGGATTATAGAAATAGAAAATTTAGGTTCATCAGAGGATGACCCATTGCAACAATGATACTCACAAGACACTATGTTGAAAATGAAGATTACACCATGGGGAGGGAGGGGTAAGGGAAGTGGGGAGGGATGTGATAGTGGGAGAACAAGAAAGAAGTGGGTAACAATGCTCAACAAGAAACGTACTCCTTACCTTACACGTGTAACTAATCCTTCTTTAAAGCATCTTTTCAACAAAATAAAAATTTTTTAAAATAATGAACAATAAAACCTGACAGGAAATAGAAAAACACTTAAAAATATGTTCAAAATGCAAGTAAAATTTAGACCTACACAATGAGAAAGAGTTAGGATAAATATGAAAAAGTGGCTTGCTATTAACATGATGATTCGGTTATATCTAGGCTTAGGATTAGGAAATGTGTGCCAGTTAGAGCTGGGTTAGGATGAGAAAAACATGTAAGACATTGTGTAAAACTGCCACATATTTTAAGAAGAATGAATGGCAAGAATTAATGAAAACCAGTCTGTGTTACTTTAAACATTCAGATATAATTTGGTTTAAAGTGTGAGATACATTTTTGTTCCCATTAGGGTTAGGGAAGGATAAGCTTTACAGTAAATTTTAGTTTTCCAATAAGAAGTAGAAGCCAAAAAAAATGTGCGATTGAATAGAATCTAGACAATTTTCCTTACATTAGCCATTTGGTGTTAAATCAGAATGTGATTTGGATTACGTTTCTGGTTAACCGGGGTTGAGGATAGAGTAAAGAAATGGGTTAAACTAGTGGCTCACGCCTATTATCCTAGTTACTCAGGAAGCTGTTTTTGAGGATCACAGTTCAAAGGTAGCCCAGGCAGGAAAGTCCATGAGATTTTTATCTCAAACCACCATAAAACACAAAAGCGGTGCTATGAGGTAAAGAACTCAGGGATCATGCCCTGGCCCAGAGTGCAAGCCTCACGACCTACAAAAAGAAAAAAAAAAGAAATGTTAAATACTAAGTAAAGCTGAAACTGTTTAGGTTCTAGGAATTTAGGAAAAGCTGGGATAATGGAAGTACAATGCATTTCACAATATCAGGGTTTGAGATAAATGGGTATAATGATTCCTATTATGGAACAAAATACATTCAGAGTTAAGAGTGAAAAAATCTGTAGGGTTTACAGAAAACCTGCAATTTGTTTCAAGAATTACCAGTGGAATTTCAGTTAGGCTTGCACAAAACGAGCATTTTTCATACATTTTAGAATTGGGATACGAGTAGTGTCAAGGTTATGGTTAGGATTCCAGCCATGGTTAGGCTTAGAGTAAATGAGAAAAAAAATGAGGGTCAAATTGAAGGTAAATTTTAATATATGCCTGGTAAGAATTAGAATGAATGTATACTAGAGTATTGCTATTAATATATGAAACTTCTTACAATTAGGCTGATGGTTATTTTCAATGTTCCAGTTAAGAAAGATTAAGTTTAGTGTTAGAAAATGACTAAGATATTGGAAAAAATTGAAACATGTTTGGAAGGATGAGTGAAAACTAGTGTACTTGTGTTAGTGTTAGCATTGACATATAATTTGGATTAAGATTAGGATCAGTATTTTCTTCTGATTTATTTACTGTTACGAATAAGAAAGCTTTTAGTATAAAATTGTGTCCACTAACAAGTAGAAGCAAATATGTGAGGCTGAATAGTAACTAAGACATTATCATTATATTTATGTCTCAGTGATCATTCTTGTAGTGATTAATGAGAGTTTTCCAGCCTGGTTTAGGTTGAGAGTTAGCGGTAAGTAATGGACCAGATGGTAAGTAAATCTGAAACTTTTCAGATACAGTGGTTCAGGAAAAGGTAGAATCAATGGAAAATACAGTATTTTTCCTGATAAGAGAACTTGAGGACAAGTAATATAATGGCTCATGTGAGGGAACAAGATAACTTTAGTGGTAGAGTCAGAAAATTTGTGGGAATTAGAGCCAACTGAAACTCATTTCCAGAGTGAAAACAGGAATATTCATTAGAATGATTAAAATCTAGAGTATCTTTCTTAAACATTAGAATTGGATTATCATTAGGGTGAAAGTTAGGTTTTAGTTAGCTAGGCTTTGTGTAAGCATTAGGGAAATGGAAAATTTAGGGTCAAACTGAAAGTAAATCTTCGAATAACAAGTAGAGTTAGAATTAGGATGAATGTGAAATAGAAAACTGCTAATAATATTAAGATTAGAGTATGATTAGGGTGAGGGTTAACATCAATATTCCAGTTAGGGTTAGGGTTACGATAAAGAAAAGATAATGAGTGAAACTACAAACTATTTTTAGAAAGATGAGTTGAATTGAAGTTAGGATGAATAAAAACTAATGTATTTGTTTGGCTTTTAGACTCCAAAGTCCATTAGTTCTAGGTTTAGGTTTACTTTCCTAATTCAATTTAGGCTTAGGGTTAGGGAACGGAACGCTTTAAGGTAAAACTGAGTTTCTACTAACACTTTCAAGTAAAGTAAGTGCGAAATTTAACAAAAACTACAGAGTTTCCCTAATTTTCCTATTCAGGGTTCAATAGGGTTAAATATAGAGTTAGGTTTCTAGTAATGTTTAGATATATAACTAGGGTTTGGAAGTAGAGTAGATTTTAAGTAAACCCGCAGCTTCTTTTTGATATAGAGGAGTTCAGTAAAAGTTAAGATCAATGGAAACTATGGTATTTTTCATGATTTGAGGATTTGAGGTTAATGATTCCTAATAGGGAACAAGATAGATTTCAGAGTCCAAGTTAGGGAATCTGTAGGATTTGGAGCAAATTGCAAATCATTTCAAAGACAATGGGTATCTGTAAAGATGTATCTAAACTCGAGTAATTTCCATTAATTTTAGGATTGGGTTACTATTATCATCAAGGTTACTCTTAGGGTTTTGACCAGGATTAGAGTTAAGATTAGGGAAATGGAAGGTTGAGAACTTGAGTGACTTACTTCATTTGTGTATATATATGCACTATTCTAAGGCTTTAACTCAAGGCTTGGGTTCTGTTCCTGAGCTTTATGCTGTAGTCTATGAGCTACGAATCCACTTCCAGCTGTCTTTGGCAGTGAATTGGAAATAAGAATCACACAGACTTTCCTATCAAAGCTGATACTTAACAGAGATCCCCAGATCTCTGCCTTCTGATTAAAGTTAGAATTAAAGGCATGAGCTACCAGTGCCCAAGAAAGTGCTTGACTTTTATTGATTCTTTTAACTCATGTTCGAGATCAAGACTTGTATTCAATAGCTGAGAGCTTTGCTCATGAGGTAGCCAATGCCACTTGAGCCATATCTCCTAAAATGATTATTTTAAATAGCTGGAAATCATTAAATTTTCTTCAGATGATAGGAATCATTACTCTTGTTCTAAAACTCATCCTAACGAAAAAAGATTTATAGACCCTAGAGATGATCTGAGCACATTCTCATGCTTTGCTTCTAATTGTATAACATTTTAGAGACATGATTTTTAATCATTATTTTGAGTTATCATTAAATAAAGCAGTTAATGTGCACAGTTTACTTTGATCAATGCCAACCCTTTCAACATTCTAATCCATCCCTCCTCTATGAATATATTCCTTCACTCTTCTTAATTTTGTAGGAAACTTACTGGATTCCTCTCTGCACTTCCTCCAATTCCTCTTGTTCATTCTACCTTTTCTCCCTTCACCTCTCTTTTGACTACCCACTTCCATATTATCCATCAACTCTACTCCTAGGCATTTACCTGAAATTTACAAACGAGGATATAGTTAAAGTTTCAGCACAACCATGCTTACTGAATCCTCCCAGATACCCCTCAAGAGAGAAATGAATGAAGAAAATGCAATACACACACACACACACACACACACACACACACACACACACACACAAACACACACTGGAAATTCTACTTACCCATCAGAAAGAATATTGTGCCATTTGTATCTCTCGTCTTTCATTTCTCTCATTTCTTCTGCCTGGTATCCCATTGTCGCCTTACTGTCCCTGTACTGCAGTAACTGATACATGAAAACTGATGTAAAAGATTTTTAGGGTTATTGCCTAGCCATAGACTCCTGAATATGAGTTCTTTGCTCCTTCTCTTTGTCTATTCATGCCTTTGAGTAGTGATTGTGCAGATTCATTTGTACCATTTGCAACACAGAAAAGGGATGAACTACTTGTACATATATTTACATACATGTATTATCATACATACATGGATATGAGCATTTTATGTTTTCAAGAATTATGGAGCTTACAAAAATCACATGCATTTTCCTCCCTTTTCAATTCTTTCAAAGCCTAAATAACTTTGTCTCTTTTGAATACCTAATTTTAAAGAGGTCACCATCTCTGATCTGTCAGTGGCCTTGAAATTAGATGTTTAGATAGGACAAACTTATTTAGGCTTTTTGGTGGAAGAGAGGTTCTATCCAGGAGTTCTCTGCTTGCTAGACAGGACTTTTGTTGTATAGCACCAAGCAGCTCAACCAATATTGCCATACTTCTAGTCCATATAATTTGCTTGAGGTCTTGCATTTTTTGCACAGGTGTGATCTTAGATTGACTGAGAGTTTATTACCTATGTCTCCCACATAATTAGCTAGGATTTCAGATGTAAATCACGATGGCCAGCTCATTTGTTGAGATGGTAGATGGCTGTCTTGGCAGTTATAGCTAAGATATGGCACCAACCCAGGTGGCCCTCAGTAGATGAACTGATCAAGAAAATGTGGTATATATACACAATGGAATCCTATGCCTCATCAGAAAGAATGACATAGCTCCATTTGTTATGAAATGGAAAGACTTGGAAAAATTATATTAAGTGAAATAAACCAGGCCCCAAGAAACTTACGTCCCAGGGTTTCCCTTATTTGCAATAACTACTATATGTCTGAGACAAGTAGAAAAGGTCAGATCAGTTGATGTGAGGCGAAATGAACCCCAAGATAAGGCTTCAAAATTTTTTTTTCTTTCTTTTGCTTGTTTCTAACATATTTATAAGATGATTATTTTGTTGCTTTGTATGGCCCTCCCCCACAGTATAACCCTGTTTTCACTGTATTTTATGTTGGTATAATTTGTGGAGGCGAAGGGAAAACCAAATTGTTTAAATAGGGATATAGGTGGACCCATTGCAACAATGAGATGTTCAAGATATTATGTTGAAAAACTAACATTACTATTGTGGCTGGGGTGGGGGGACGAGGGGTGGGGGGGAATGGAAAGTGATGGGAAGGGGAAACAAAGGAGAAGGCAACAATTCTTGATAAGAAATGTACTCATTACATAGCCCATGTAATTGCAAACCCTCTGTACGTTATTTGCCCAATAAAAAAGAGAAAATGTGATATATATATATATATATATATGCATATATATATGTATGTATATATATGCGTATGTGTGTATATATATATATAATGGAATTCTATGCCTCTATCAGAAAAATGACATCTCCCATTTGTAAGGAAATGGAAAGATGTGAAAAAAATTATATTAAGTGAAATATTCCAGGCCCAAATAAACATAGGTCCCATAGTTTCCTTTACTTGTAATAACTAGTACATGGTACCATATGACCATTAAAGATGATGTTAATTGAAATGAACCCCAGGATAAGGACACAGCTGAATTTTTATTCCATGAGATTCTTATCTCTATATAATCCCCAAAATAAGTTGGAAGGGGAGTTGCGGTTCATGTATATAGCACCACCCATTAGGGAAAAAGCTTAAGTGAGAAGTTAAGATCCTTAGTTTAAACCACAATATCAGCACTCAAAATAGTTGATTTCTTTTCCTTGAGGTTTTTATTAAATTGCTCAGAAAATAATCAATATTGAATTTATGTTTAACCTTACTATTAAAATCTAGTTATATTTATTGATGTTATTCTTTGTTTTCCTAAATTTTACTTACACATTAATATCCAGTAATGGAAAGGGGTGATTATTGTTTCACAAGTTTTTATGGTAGTTGAATATGTGTATGATAGATGCATACAAGGAATTTGGACTGAAAATAGATATGTGCAAGCTCTTCACATAAATGATAGTTGAAGAAGATGTGGGCATGTATGAAATAAACGAAAGAAACAGCAAGGAAAGATAAGGTATTATTCTGGAAAACACAATTTTGAAAGAAAAAAATCAAGTAAAATATGTAGCTTTTAGTAAGAACTTTTTATCAAACAGACACATTTTATTCCTTATTTCTACTGTAAGGCCTTTCATTAAAGTTTATTTTACAAAGTTAAACATGATTGACAATTAATACTAACTGGCTTCTGTCTCAGGTAAGCAATTATTTTAGCCAGTTGCCAGGGGTGCATGCTTATAATCCTTGCTACTCAGAGGGTTGAGATTACAGGGGTGAGCCACTGGCCCCCTGCAGTATAATTATTTTGAAAAAGAAAAAAACCCACGATTGTATCCTTAAAAAATTACAATCTAGAAAGTGTATCTGTAATGTTAGTTGTGTCAAGTCACCATAAGCAGCTATCATTTTTAGATCTCACTATGTCCTGTCTAATGCCAGATAATATTTCATTATTTTACTTTTTCTAACAAAGTTCATTATGAATGGCGACAGCACAATTTTCTAGTGAGCATCAACAATTCTTCAACATATTTATTTCAACAAACAGCACTTTGCATTTGGTTGTTGCTGTTGTTGCTTAATTTTGCCAGCACTGGGGCTTGAAATCAGGGCCCTGGGGCTTGAAATCAGGGCCTGGGCCCTCTCCCTGAGCTTCTTTGATCCAGACTAGCACTCTACCAATTGAGCCACATTACCAATTCCAATTTTTCTGCTAATATCATACTGAGGAATCAAATCAATTGCTTCATGCATGTGAGGCCAGCACTCTACCACTAAACATATTCCCAGTTATTGGGACTGTTGTTGTTGTTGTTTTAAGATAGCATTTTACTATGTGTCCTTCTGTTGGCCTAAAACATAGGCTGGTCTCAAGCTAACTTCTAAATCATCCTCTCAAGTTCAGAGATTACACACATTGACCACCATATTCGGCTCCGGGTTCTTTGTGAGAGAATACTCTTTCAGATATAGAAAGAGTTATTCTGTCTTCCTTGGACTCTATGGTTTTTGCATTCAGCACTTCTAATCACATTCTGGTCCTGCTGTGTTTCCACTTCTAGATCAATAGAAATATTTCAGGTTCTGAACTTGAAGCTGATCCCTGCCATCCAACAACATCACATTCTTGTGAATAGCACTAGCTGGCCTCATGAGCATAGAAGCCAGCTGGAGCTTAGCTATCTGATGGCCTTGGGCTCCAACAATGCAATCATTTCTGTGCACAGACTGAAAACTGTCATGGGTAATTTTGATTTATTCCATATTATTCTCAGCTAAATTCTATTTTCAGGTTTGTTTGCTTTATGATCTCTTAAATATTAATTACTATTGTCCTACATTCTCAATTCTCAAAAGTAGCATATATGTCTTACTCTAAAATTCATTCAAACATGCAAAAATATTAATGTAGTTGCTGTCCACCTATGGCTCATATTTTGAAACCTGGCTACTTTAGAGGTAAAAATCGGAGGATCCTGGTTTAAAACAGCCTATGCAGAAGAATCTGAGATATTTCTCCAATTGAGAAACCAAAATCCAGAAGTGGAGATGTGGCTCTCGTGGTAGAGTGTCAGCTTTGAGCAAAAAGACTAAACAGGAATATTAGGTCACTTCTGACTCCATTATTTACACATGGAACACACACACACACACACACACACACACACACACACACACACACACACACACACACACAAACACATAATCTACATTCTCTTTGACTCCCCTTCTTGAGCAGTATTCAATGCCATTAGCTTAATGCATGTTTTCTCCAAATAATCATGGTAGGGAATAAACTACATTTGCATTTATGATAATGTACTTTTTTGTACTTTTTGTTATGCAGATTTTTTGTACTTATGTGAGAGAACAGTATTTTGTGAAGACTAAACAGAAATCAATATTTGAGTAAATAGGTAGGTGACAGACTGAATAATGCAGATAATACTACTTGAAATTTTATTTCTTCAAATTTAAATATATATACATATGTATGTATTTAAATTTTCTGCCAAGATTTTATTTCCATTAACAATAATCTATATGTTCCATTATATTAACATATTGTATGTCTCAGAGTAGATTTATATTTATAGAATTTCTTTCCTTGGAGACAAGGTTCTGCAGTGTAAATCTGGCTTTCCTCAACTCCTAATTCTGTCTGGCATTACCATGTGGTAGTATAGTACCATGTCCAGCTATATTATTTATATTTTGTATAGTAGAATATTAATATGAACAGCTTTAAGCCACATATCTTCATGAGTATGAATGAATTTCTTGCAAAAAATGTTATAGATAGAGTGACTGAGTGAAGCCAATTATGGTACACATGCCTGTAATCACAGCACCCAGAAGGATTGTAAGCTTAAGAGCAGCCTGAGCTACACAGCCAGTCCCTTTTAAAACAAAAAAAAACAACAACAACTGGTGAGCTTGGAAATGGGAAAGTATTGTTAAGTGGGGTGATAGGAACATACAAAATTGTGTGTGTGTTTGTGTATGTGTGTTTGTGGTGTGTGTGTGTGTGTGTGTGTGTGCGCACACACACGCGCGGGCGCTTCTGCTGGTCCTAGGGCTTGAACTCAGGGCCTGGGCACTGTCCCTGAGATTTTTGCTCAAGTCTAGCACTCTACAACTTGAACCAAATTCCACCTCAAGCTCTTTTAGAGCTCAATGGAGATGAGTCTGACCCATTTTCCTGTTTTGCCTTAGAACTTTGATCCTCTTTTCTCAACCTCTTTGTAAGATAACAGGCAGGAGTCGGTATAGTTGCTTTATTACTGTTAAGTAATATAGTAAACATCATGCCAGTTTATACTCCTTCCAGCAGTGTTTGAGTGTTTCACACACACATAAGATAAAACCCACTCCAGATTTGATAACATCCCGATCTCATAATGTGAGATATGTATTGTTATGCTCATTTTAACTATGAAGACTTTGAGCTCCAGAGAGTTTAGTTAATTTTTAGTCCCTATCTCATATACAGTGGAACCTGTATTCAAGTTCAACTAGGTCTCTTTATTTCAGAAAACATGGAGTCATCATCTGTTCTAGTCAACACGTGTTCTAGCAAGTACTGCTCCTTAAAAGCACAGTTCTGTGCCCGATAGCTTATTTCCCTCTCTCTTTAACTGTTTGCACCCCTTCTCATAAGCTAGGGAAAGCACACATGATGAGAAGAGCCATTTTTGAAGGGGAAATTGATAATGGGTTTTGAACTTGGTATCACATACATATTAGTCAGATCTTCCATTTGAGTTACGCCTCCAGCACTATATTTCTGTTTTTTCTTTGTATTATTATAACAAATATGAGCTACACAGAGTTTATAGTCATATAAGTCAGGTATGGATATATTTCTTTTTTGAAATGTCACCCCTTCCCTTGCTGTCTCAATTTTTCTCTCTCAATGGTTTGGTTTTATTAATTTCCTCCTCCTCCTCCTCCTTCTCCTCCTCCTCCTCCTCCTCCTCCTCCTCCTACTCCTCCTCCTCCTCCTCCTCCTCCTACTCCTCCTCCTCCTCCTCCTCCTCCTCCTCTTCTTCCTCCTTCTTCTTCTTCTTCTTCTTCTTATTCTTAGTCTTATCATTATTTTGCTGTAGAAGGGATAGTTACATACGTGTGGTAATGACTACATTTCTTTTGTATTTGTTTTTGTTTCAGGCAGTAATCAGGCTTGAATCAAGGGCCTGAGCACTGTCTCTGAGATCTTTTGCTAAAGAATGACACTACTTCCCTGAGTGCATTTCTTTTTGGATAATATTACCCTTTCCCTTCATCTCTTCATTTTCCCGTCTTTCCCCACAAACAAGTTGCATAGGTCATTTTCAATATAGTACCAATTGAATATCACTGTTAAACATGTTCATCATTTGTCTCACTTTTAATATGACCCCTTTCACTTCTCAAAGAGAGATAAATGAAGAAACATGACAAAAATGAAAGAAAACAAAGAAAAATATCATCTTGTTTCTGTTTCCTGGTCTCTAGCTATTTTTGAGATAAAATAGGTATGTGCGTGCGTGTGTGTGTGTGTGTGTGTGTGTGTGTGTGTGTGTGTGTGTGTGTGTGTGTATAATGGAGCTTGAACTCAGGGAGCTGACTTTTAGTTTTTTTTAACTCAAGGGTAGCCATCTATGACTTGAAACAACCTTCACTTCTTGATTTTGAATGGTTAATTGAAGATCAAAATTTCACAGATTTTTCTAACCTGGTCTAGCTATAATTCACTTTCCTCAGATCTCAGCTTCACAAATAGTTAGAGTTACAAGTGTGAGCCACTGGCCATGATTGGCCTACCTTCTTTTTGTTAAGTAGTTGAAATGTAAAAGACAGTTTCAACCATAGTAAAAAAGAAATCCATTTAACTTTCCCAGCTTCATTAACTTTTAATACTTTGTCACTTATGAAATGTACAGAAAAACAGTTTTGGTTTTTATCTGGGTTTTTTCCTCATGATGAACTTGATTTTATATAGCTTTTAACCTAGTAAATATTAATGAGAATATGTCAGAGGGCATTAATGACCTTTTGTTGTCTTTCATAAGTTAATGGTGCAAACTAACACTTGTGATAAATTTGTGTGCAGGACCCTGATAATATATCCACATTCTTAGCCAGAAGACAGTAGTGACTGTTACTAATCATCTAGATCTGACAAAACCTTGACTCAGACCTTATTACCACATTCCTGTATGTCCTGTTAGAGTGTAATCCTGACTCTCCAGTGAACATTACAGAGCCTTGCTGGAACTTCTCAGGACACAGCTAAGGTCACCAGTCAGGCATGGCACCTACAGTGTGATGAGAGACTGGTGACAGCTTCCTAAGATCGAACAACACAGGAAATGATACCTCCTTAAGCTGTCATCAGTTCATATGGTTCCTTATTGAACATTCGACCCTAAGATTTAAGGAGAAATCAAACTCTCACTTCCTTGTGCCACTTTTGGACCTGTATATCTTCTGCTGCTGTCATCTTCTGTGGAAGAAAATGATCTGAGCTCTAGAAGCCATTTTGCTTCTTCTAGGACCTTAGGGTAAGTCTGGCTTCTATACTTAGACAAAAAGAAATGCAGTGATATAAAATAGCAAACTTAACCTTTTTCTAGTCTATTTATTACCCAAATATGTTTTCAGTTTCTACCAATAATTCTTATTACTTAGAGGCACTTAATTAGCAGTCATTTTCTCAAACTCCTAAGTTCTTCAGTAAGCTGTGCGAGAGAAACCATAGCAAGTGTGAAGGCTCTTCCAGTCTAACTTCTTGACCAGGGAGAAGTGCCTCCAAATTGAACAAAGAACTTCTTATATCTCAGATTACATGTCCAAGTTATACATACCAAAGAAAGTTAAGGACAAGAGATTAGTCTGACTTGGGAACAACGCAGATAACAAACACATATTCGATGTTAACAGAAACAAAAACAAATTTTCCTTTATTCATCTAACAAAATAAAAAGCGCTACTTTTCTCATTATCTCTTAATTGTGGTTATATGTATTTAGTACTAGCTTCTTGAAAGTCCTGAAAAACTCTTTGACACGAACTCAGAAGTTCTGTTGGTATCAGCTTGAGATTTTTATGAAAAAAAATAATTTTTAAAAATCTATTTTATTATAAAGATGCTGTATAGAGGGGTTACATTTACATGAGAAAGTTACATTTCTCATTGAACATTGTTACCCACTCCAGTATTTATCTCCCTCTGTTCCTTCCCTCCAATCCCCCCCCCCGCGTTGTAAAGTTAATTCCCCCCACAATGTCCTGTGAGTATCATTGTTGCAATGCATCAACATTTATACTTATTTCAGCATTTTGTTAATTCACTTCCCTTCCCCCAATCAGATAAATGAATATACAGAATGCAGGGTACCACAATCACAGATGGGAATTGCCATGGATAAAACAAATAGGAGAAGAAAAATAACATAAATAAGAAGAATGAACTATCTGTAGTAAATTGGTTACATCACGCTTGACAACTAAACAAAAGACCTGTCGTTTCTATATATTGGCATTCATTTCAATTAGCATCATTTTGTATGGTCATGTATATATTCATAACTCCTGAGCTACTATGATCCACTTTCAGGAGTAATAGGCTAATGCTAATCGTTGCAAGTGAGGGAAATCATAGAGGTCATGTTTCTTTGGGCCTGGCTTGATTAACTTAGTATGATTTCTTCCAAGTCTTTTCATTTTCTTACAAAAGGGACGATGCCACTCTTTCTGATAGAAGCATAAAATTCCATTCTGTAAATATACCATATTTTCTTGATCCACTCATCTATTGAGGGGCAACTGGGTTGGCTCCATATCTTAGCTATGGTAAACAATACTGCAATGAACATAGTTGTTCTGGTAGCTTATTGCCCCCAAGTTTGAGATCATTTGGATAACTGTGAGGAGTGGGATTGCTGGATCTTAAGGGATTTCTATATTTAGTCTTTTGAGGAACCTCCATACTGCCTTCCAGAGTGGTTGATCCAGCTTACATTCCTACCATCAGTGTAGTAGGGTTCTCATTTAGGCATATCCACCCCAGCATCTGTTATTATTTGTTTTCTTTATAATGGACATTCTAACTGGGGTAAGTGGGATCAAAATGTGATTTTTGTTTTGATTTGCATTTCTTTTATGACCAGTGATGCTGAGCATCCCCCTTCTCTTTCTGAGAGGCCACAGTATAACAAGTTTCTAGTGTGTCAACCGAGGCATAGAAACTTGTAATATTGTATGCTTTTTGTTGTACATTCATTTCACTTGGAGCTTCCAATTACTCCTATAACTTACAGTAAAGATTTATACTATTTACCTTCTGAAAAAAAAAACACTAATTTTCAAAAAGCATAGAAAAATGTCGCTTTGTCAGGGGTCCCAGTGAATACTAAGGAAGTTTCTTTACTGGGAAATTTTACTTGGTTGCTTGTTCATTATGTTATTTGAACACATGTTGAATTTGAGGTTTCCCCGCCAACTCTTTAACAAACTAGCAACTATGTTGTCTCATTGGATTTTGCTTCACGAGTTACAAAATATTTTGACATATTTTTGGTTTAGTGTTTGGGGGGAGGTTGGCGTTTGAAGTAGTAGTGGGCCAATATTCAGGCTTGAACTGAGGGTCTGGAGCTCTTGCTTAGATTGCTTTACTCAATGCTGTCACTGTGCCCCTCGAACCAGATCTCCACTTCTGGCTTTTTCTAGTTAATTGAAGATAAGAATTTGAGGATTTATTAGCTTGGGTTGGCATCAAACTGTGATCCTCAGATTCCATCCTTGTGAACAGCTAAGATTACAACAATGATCCAGAGGCTGAATATATTGTGCTCCCTATGAAACATAAACAAGGGCACATAATTCTGAAGCATGTGTGTAAGATTATGCATTTCTCTGTACAGTATTTTCACAATAAAAAATGAAAATTAGTTATAAAATTTAGCCCTTATAGGTGTGTATACATAATATAAATGTGCAGAGGGAAGTGAGAATGTATCCGCTGATTTTGAGGAAAGATTTCACCTATGGCTTTTCAAAGACTGGGCTACGCTGTACAGAAAACTTGAGACTAAAGGTGAGCTACCTGATGTCATCATCCCATTCATCTACATCCCTTGTCAACATGTGCATATACTGTGGTGTAATCATGATTATTTTGTGTATGAGAGGCAGCACTGGGGTTGAATTCAGGACCTAGGTACTGTTGCTTAGCTTTTATATGCTCTACCATTTGAAGCACAGCTCAGCTTTCTTTATTTACTGTTTAAATGGAGCTAAGAGTCTTTTTTGCTCAGTTGGCTTTGAACTGAGTTCCTCATATCGCAGAGTTCTGAGTACCTAGTTTTACAGGCCTGAGCTTCCAATGCCTAGCTTTTGATTATTACTTTTACAAGCTATATGCTCACACACATTCCTTGCATTCAAAAGTCTCACTGTTCAGGCTGACAGGATGTGACGAAAGATGGTTGAGTGGATAAGTTACCAAATGGGCCTCTAACCCCATTCTGGCAGTAACTTGCATTTCAGTCAGTGAGTACATATTTCCAATATCAATTTTTAAATGCCTTTTTGAACTGTCTTTGATACATCTTTTAAACATTATCTCCCAAGCAGGAGATATTACGTGAATGTATTTGATAATATTTCAAATAGGGGTGTTGTTGTGTGTCTGGGTGTCTGTTGTCAGAGGCCGTCCATCTGGGCTTCAGGAATAGAGCTAATGTTTACTGTCTGCTGGTTGCAGACAGGGAGGATTTTACTGGCCAGGTTTTGACTTGGGATCCATTCATTGTAGACTTCTAAGTAGCTAGGATAACAAGCATGAACCACCAACACCCGGCTTGTTTTAGAAGCATTGCTTTTCATTCATTGAATTTTTTTCCTGGAAGGTTGATCTAGACAGACTGCTTGTACCTCATGATAATGTGATTTGAATAATACCCTTTGCCTCTGGCATTTCTGAAACTGATTTCCACAGTTCTAGAAAAATGAAATTGTTCTAAAGCCAATAGCATTTTCCTTGTGAGATGTTAGGTCTCTTATTTAAATCTCTTAAACTTTCCTTTGACAAAACAATCAGGATGTTTCCGTAAAACCCGATTTCTTGAGATTATTAGAGATAGAAGGTATCATGTACACACATTCAAATAATCTCTCCTTTTATAAACATATGTTACAAGATTGGGTGGAAGAATGATGACTATTGAATTAATTTGATAACCACTCTAGAATTTTTAAGCTTTAATGCTTATTAACTCAAAAGAGGATTATAAACATTCAGAATAGTGAAATGTGGCGACTACTCATTTGATGTATGTGGAAAGATGATAAGAATTCTTATGATTAATAAAATATATCTTCAAATTTCCAATGGTTGACTGCTATGCTAACTGGGAGGAGACATTGGTGCTGCCAAGGGTTTGAAAGTTGGTAATGAAGCAAAATATCCGGGCAGAGCATTTGCTAAGGATATAATTTCTAAGACTCATACCAAATACATTGAACTAGAATGCTAAGTGATAAATGACTGAGCACCAAATTTTATTTGTTGGCTTCTTTGTTTTTGATGTCCTGGGATTTGAACCTAAGGCCTGGGTGCTGTTTCTTAGTTTTTTCCTCAAGGCTAGTGATCTTCCAGTTGAACCACAACTTTATACCATATTTTTGGTGTTTAATTGGACATGTCTTAACAAATTTCCTCTTTGGGTTTCCTTAAAACTCATCCTCAGATATCAGCCTCCTGAGTAAGTAAGATTCCAATTGTAAGCCACAAGAGCCCAGCTAGAATCACATTTTAGAAGTCTTCTTTAGATGAATCAGATGTGTCTGACTGCTATTTTAGCACTTTGGTTCCAGTGGGTCATGTTAGTTTTATACTAATATCAGAACTTTTCTTCTTGTAATCCACAGTATCCCATATCTATCTAATTTATCCTTATCTTCATTTTTGACCTCTTTTTTCTTCATTGTACATTTCCATTCTTATTTCACAAGCAAGCATGTCAGTGCTGTTTTCCTTTTCTGAAGGAAGTCAGGTCCATCCCCATCAATGGGGGATGTACTTGCTGTTCTTACTGCCTGGAGTACCTGCTCCTAGATAATTGCCTGGATGATGGCTCCCATATCAACTATCTCTTGTTCAGGGTTGTCTCCTCCCATACTCACTGTGAAGTTGTTGCTACAAAATCACCAATGTCATGTCTCTGATTTATAGGAATTATAATTATGATTTCTGGTTTTCCTTTCAGCATGAAATTGGTAAAGAGAGAGCCACATTCACTTCTTTTTCTCCAATAACTATAATAGTGCTTAATCCTTAGTGTTCAGGTGTCTTACATGGAGATCCACCTTCCCCAGCTCGATTTATCCTAGCTTCTGGTCAGGACAGCTCTTCAAGCTGAAGTCTGGTGGCTAGTAGTCATTCCCTCTCATTCTTTGTGCCTGTTGGTGTTGATGAGTCCACTTCAGGGCAAAACCAGTGCCTGCCACCTATTTGTTGCTGTGGCAACGGTGGCTGTGACATCATAGAAGTTATAGGCATTATTTTGTGAAGCTGTGTGAGGACATTCACCCCAACATAATGTCTTCCATATATGTGTCTCCTTTGCCCAGGAGTGCATTCAACAATTCAACAACAAAACTGTCATCCAGTTCCTGATACACTCAGAGTATGTTTCCATTTCCTTTAAAAAAAGAAAAATTCAAGACATGCTTTGGTGATTTGTCATTGAATTACTGAAACAGAGTATATAATTTTATGTATTTGTACGTCTATTTCCATCTCTCCTGAGCCCTTGCCATATTTCTTTGTGTTTGCAGCTTGGTAAGGGAAATAAGTTTTAATTCAGTGTAGTCAGAGATTATAGTTCAGAAGGCTCTTTTTAGACCCTTTTGGAGCAAATGTCTACTTTCTATCTGATGTTCTACAGATGGCCATCTTGGTACAGAAACTGAGTAGAGTGTCATAAGAGGCTTGTCCTGATTTCTACTGACTTTCCTTTGGGTTTGGGGAGTGTGATCCCACTGCATATGTGTTTCTTTGCTACACTGAAGGGTACAGGCCTCCTCTGAAAATCTAAGGCCTTGGGGGTAAACCTCAGAACCCAGCTTCCCACATCACTAGGAATACAGAACCGAGTCTCTTTTATTCAACTCATAGCTGCATTTTTATACATAGCGTAGTCAGTTTCATTATATTCACTTCATAGACAGATATACACAAATATATGTATATGTTTATTCATCTATTTATAATCAGTGTGAGCTCTAGAAACACACAAATATATATTCATATAATCATATAATTATAATCAAAGTATAACTGTGTTTCCCCAAATATATTTTACACTAATATTTTGTGAAATAATTACTCAAGACTAAAAATTTAAATGCCTTTGCAGTTTGAAAAATCATATTCAATTTCATATATTATGCTATATATAACATCAAGAATATAACATGTATTTACATACAACTGATTTAATTGTGTTATTTTCCTGCCTGATTTTGTGTTTCTTCATCTATGTAAGCCTTCTTTCTTCTATTGATGACAATTTTTACTTTCCAGTATACATATTTCCTATATATTTTGTCAAATATCAACCATAAGTAGATTTTTATATTATTGGAGCCAAATTTTTCTTCCATATTTACACAAAGCACAGAGAAAATGTATACAGATTTGCACTCACTGTTGGATGAGTGTCCCACATACCACTATAAGTATTGTGTCATTTGTCCCAATTGACTGAATAGCTTTCTAGGACATTTTATCTGATGTCCAAGACCTTTTCTAGACACCTTATTACCCCAGCCAGGTATGGCCTGGCTTCTTTGTCGCTCCCTATGCATTAACAGTTCCCTTTATACACAGTAGGCTCTCTTGTACAGCTCCCTGTCACTCTGTGTTTTTCCCCCAACAGCACACGTATGCAAGATGCTTCAGATTGTAGGATTAAAAAGAAACATATTTAGGATTCATGAATCTACAATATATCAAAAACATTGACATTTTAATAAAATTAGAAAAATAAATATAATTAACGCTTTACAACAATCAGAACAAAAAGAAAAATAAAGATTTTTCCAGGAAGGGGGAATGTAATCTCTAAATCTAGATTGGCCTCTAAGTTGCCTTCAGGCAGAAATTCTGCTTCTGAGTCCTCAAAGTGATTTATTTCCTCATTAAAGACAGGATTTTCTTCCTGAGTCCAGGAATAGACAGATTCTAATTTCTCAATTGGAAATTGGATCCCCTGCAGGAGGACAGATTGGTCTGGGTATTCTGTGAGGAAAGATTCTCATTCTTCTAGGTTTTGGACCTCTCTTATTGGTTTTCCTGAACATAGACTGGGGTCATTTTCCATTAGTACACATTTACCCTGCACACCAAGACGAGTCTTTTTGACTGGTTTGGCACCAATCTAGGTGGATTGTGAATATCAATGGGAGACATTCTGGATCATCTTCTTCCTTGGTTGTATGTGCAGGTGCACCTGCATCACATGTGGTGTTCAGAACCAGTGAGATGTCCACAAGACTCAAAACTTGCTTGGGCCTTTCCACAAATTCAAAAAAGCCCTCTATGTTCACATCCTTTCTGGAGATTAGTGATGGCTTCTGATCTCTATCAGTCACCATAGATGACTTCACTGATGGGTTCTTTATCTGGAGTTCTGCAGGAGTTGTTCTACTGTGATACAAACCTGAACATGGAAATAGGTTCAGGAGTCTTAGAACTATAGAAGTTAAGGTATGACTAAACTTTCATGAGGATCTAATGGGGAAAGCTGTAGAACTTGTGTTTGGACTGAACACTGATGAGAAGGTAGGGTGTTTCTAATGAGTGATTACTTCCAAGTTCTTTTAAAAGGAGAATAGATATTACCTTGCAAAGAATATCAATAAAAGTACATTTTGCCATGTTGGTGCGTACTAAGGGCTCTTGGCCAATGAGGCACAGACCTAGAGACCCAGGTTCCATCTGTACTCACCAGCTCTGAGGCATCTAAACAAGGACTTCTTCCTCTTTTTCTTGGTCTCAAGGATCATGCGTTCCTCCAGCTGCTCCAGAAGAATATGTGAGAAGAAGAGCAAGTCTGAAAAGGGCATGTTGAGCTGGACATACTGTGCAAGTTCTTTCATGGTGTCATGGTACTTGTACTCAGAGAAATCATCATGGTAGAAGTCCATCCACATAGGAAAGATGGAACAAACCATGCTGTGGGCAGACAAGGAAAATGAGAGCCCGCCCTCCACATCCTGAGCCTATAGCGTTTTTCTGGCAGGACATGCATGTTGGGAGGTGAGAGGAAACTCCTGCAAGCAAGATGCTCCTCACAATTTCTCAAACACAATACTCTAAATTTCTCCCTTTGATAGGCTGAGAAATTTGTTTCCCCACTGAATCTGACTTGGTATACACAGACCTCCTTGTCATCCATGAGAGTCCAAAACAACAAGCGCATCCACAATGTGTAATCTGCTATCCACTGAAGTGCCAAGCCTCAACCCCCTGGTGAAAATCACAACTGGTGTGCAAAGAAGAATGTTGACTTTGAATCAGAAACCTCAAAGATACCCATTTTTCAAGGACAGAACTTCTCTTTGTCCCAACGTCCACTTTCTTCTTCATCTTGTTCATCATCCTCCCAGTTACGGTAGAAGGATCTGTACCAGTGGGAGGAGTGAAGGAGAATAACTCTGTGCTTCTCCTTTTTCTGAACTAACAGGACACACTTGGGACTGGTTAAAATAAGTCCACAGAGTAATGTAAACATGACAGACAAAAAGTGGAGATATGTCTATACAATTTCAAGGAAATTCTGTGAGGATGCTTATATGCATCTGTCCAAATAAGTGCTCAATGGCTCATGCCTCTAATCCTACTAACCAGGAGTGTGAGATCTGAGGATCACAGTTTGAACACAGTCTAATTTGTAAAATTCTAAAGATACTTCAATTAACCAGCCAAAGGCCTGACCTGGACCTGGGAATCAAATTATAGAGTGTTACGAACAGGACAGCACTCAGGCCCCGAATTCAAGCTCCAGTTGCATTCTTTCTTCTGTCTATATTCCTTCAAAGGCCTTCAAGACAATGGTTTCCTAGGTGAGGGTGGACGTTGGGTGCCACTGGCTCATTCCTTTAATTCTAGTCTCTCAGCAAGCAAACTGCTAAGGCTCCACTAGCTTCTGTGGCAAATGAAATGTTCTGGCAGCCCAGTCCTAAGGAGTTAGCCGGGAAGTGAACTTCTTTGTCTCAAGACAAGCTCCTGTGATCAGACCCCAGTGAAACAGCCTCAGAGAGATACCAAGTATTCCAATAATCTGCCAGGGTGTCTCATCAGCCCTGTTTGAAAGAGGAACACTCACTTTTTAAACAATATCCAGCAACTGCTCCATTGTCTCCTACTCTATAGTGGTGAAGATGTTTCCAACATAGAAAAGATGACCTTTCTGGTAGGCAGGGACCAGGTTCATTACCAGCATTTCCAACAAGCCTGAGTACAAGCTCCCTATATTACAAGGCATATTCAGGGTTTGGGCTGACTCATTGTAACACTGAGGTGGTAAAAAGAATGGATTTTTGAAACATGGAATTGGGAGTACACTAAAAAATGAGTAATAGAGTGGATTGAAAAGTACACAGTAAATATTTTCTCAGCATACACATATAAAAGCACACAAGAAGAAGGTTGTAATGTGGGCTAGGACGAGATTAAATAGGTTTCCTGTCATAGTTATACCTGGCCTGAGTTGCCTTGTGATTTCCTTGGTTTCTTCTTATAAAAAGGTCTAAGAACATGGATTCGTGTTTTGGCACTGATCCAATGTCTGCAGCATTGAGTGAGGCACTCACACCTCTCATGCCTGAGACCAGAGTCTCTTGAACTTTGAAAACAACACAGGAACATCTTTCTTGTTCCTGAGCTACAGGCCACTTGGCTTGAGCTAACTGTCAGTTACAGTTGCCTGGCGCTCAGAGTTCCATATTCTATTCCATTGTGAGGTAGAGAGTGTCACCTCTAAGAGCCCAATGATCTAAGCTGCTTGCTCACATAAGACCACCCCAAAGACATACTGGAGCATGAAATCTCCCCTCCCACATCCTCTATACACATGCGAACATTGTCAAATCCCAACATCCTCAGCTAGGTCTGGAAATCAGTATGCTCTCAACCTCAAGGAACACTTTCTAGGTCAGATCCATGCCTTATTTGTCACTATTCCTCTCATCCAGCAGAAATCATTTTGCCTCTCAGGGCTCTCTCAGCCTGCCATATACTTCTTGCATCTATTTTTGACATCTACATCCTAGGACTTTGTTAGATTTTGGTTCCTAATCTTGTTTGCCCCAGTGTGCTGTCATCTGGAAAAAAGGTAAGTACTTAGTGGTGGGAAAATCATACAAGTATTGAAAAATAAACCTTACACATATTTTCAGACCTTTTTAGAGATGTACATTCTTGTAAGATAAGAGAGTATTTTTGATACTTTTGTCATATTTTATGACAGAGGGGAAGGGAAGGAGGGAAGAGGTGCTGCATTGTCTTCTCATAATTCAATGATTATTATATAAAAATACTATAGTTGAAAGAATGTAAGCTTTAAATATAAAAACTGTGCTCCTGTTTGTTTTTATAAGGTAGTCATTTATAAAAAATTCCTCACTCAAGTCTTGTCATCTTTGTCCCATGAACTATCCTCCTCCTTCAAAATAATCAGGAAAAAACCTCCACAAATGAGTGTGCAATTGCCCAATCTCTGGATAAGAATTTAAGATACAACTTTGCCAGAGAATCTGTGTGTGTACATGTGTGTTGGTGTGTGTGTGTATGTGTGTGAGGGTGTGTTGTGCATATCTGTGTTTTAGATCTTGAATTCAGGGGCTATATGACAAGCCTGAGTTTCTTTCTGGTGAATGTAGTGATGTACCAATTGTGCCGAAGTTCCACTGTAAGCTTTCTGTAGTGAACTGGAGAGGAGAGACTCATAAAATTTCATGCTCAGGCTGTCTGAACTAAATCTCAGGTCTCAAACTCTTGATTAGTTAGAGATATATTTATCAGCCTCCATAACCTGCTGATAAAACAGTGTTACTGGAGGCAGTGGGATTGCAAGTTTCAGTCTAGATTCTAGACTGAACATTCTATATCATAAAACAGTAACAGTAGAACCCTATATAAAAATTCAATAATAAGATGTAATTAGAATATAATTTAATGATATAGTCTGTTAGCATAAATTTCAGGAAACCATGGTCTTAATGATTTAGCATCACACATCCAAACACAATGAGATAATTTCAGTAGACTCTACAAATTTTTAATTCCATCAAATAATAATTTCAAAACATTATAATAAACAGGAAAACATTCATATTTATAATGGAAAAAGATGGAAAAAGATGAAGATGGCAGATTATGAAACGGGAAATTCTGCATTGTGGAAAATTATTGTCATGGTGAATATATGATAATATTCTTCAGAGGAGCAATAGATAAATATATATTTACTACACATAGTCTAACTTGTCTCTATCTCTATCAGCTTCCAATATTCTGCACATTGTCAGTGTATTCGTGTTTATGGTACATTCCAAAATAGCTAGCAGAGTCAGGAGATTACCAAAATAAATTAGCTTGAATGTTTAGGGAGATAAACCTGCTAATTATATTGGCTATTTTATATATTTAACATGTAGTGTGTTATCATTGTACTCTCTAAGTATATACATAAGCTATTCAAAGTGAAATGGAATATAACATGGTTTTGCCTGTAAAGCTAGGTATTTGGGACATCAGTTCCAGACCAGTGTAAAGTTACCTGCAATGCTCCCCAACCCCTGGCTATGCGTGATGGAATATTTCTATCATCCCAGGCCCATGGGGAGTTGAGAGCAGGAGGATTTCATTTCCATGCCATTCTAGGAAAGATCGTCCACATGGCTCCAACTCAACCAAAGAAAGTTCAACACTGGCTAGCACTTATCACCCCCACCTAAGTGAAAATAAAAATAAGAGCATTGTAGTATAAGAAACAAACAATATTAAAGCATGGCAATACAAACCATCATGAACAACACTTAACTAGTGTTTGTTTCTCATAACTGTAATCCTAACTATAGGTAGGATTATATATGTGAGCCAGAGGCACCTAGTAGTTCATTTTAACAATGACTATTTGAAGTCAGGTGCCAGTCCCTCATGCCTGTAATTCCAGCTAGTTATGAGTCTGAGATCTGAGGATCGCAGTTCAAAGCCAGCCCAGGAAGAAAAGTCCCCATAAGACTCTTATCTCCATTTAACAACTGATAAAACAGAAGTGACTCTGTGGCTCAATGGGTAGAATGCTAACAACCTTGAGCACAGAGTCTCAGGGACAGTGCCCAGGCTAGGAGTCCAAAGCCCACAACTGTCAAAAAAAATAAATAAACATTTTAAAGTCGGAATTTCTTGTAAATTAACATGACAACTGTGGTATACAACTCTACAGACTACTACAGATTTCATTATATTTGTAGTTAGAAAAAGTAGCAGCAATTGAATAAAGGACATTTTTTCATAAACTAGGGCAGATTGGTCTCTAATTTGACGAAATTGCAGGACTCATACATAATATTTTTGGTGGCTTTTTGTTTTGTTTTTAGAACAGGATGAGAAACCTTATTTCTGCCAATTGCCATTTGGATGTGTCTAACATCATTCACAGGCCATGCAAAATTAGAAATAAAGACAAGACACAGTCAACTGGCAATAAATTTACTTGTCTTTTTGCCATGTTCCAAATGATTTCTTTAGCTTATATGTCCCTATGGCCTATAGTTTCCTAATCCTGCCTTCCTCAAAATACAAGCATGTTTCACCAATTCAGATTTGAGCCAGGAAATATGTAGTATTAGTGCCAAGAGTCAAGGAAAATTGTAACACAACCCGGGAAGCATGAAACCAACATGTTAGTAGCTGGATACTGGGGACTCAGGCCTATAATCCTAGCTATTCAGGAGGCTGATGATCACAGTTCAAAGACAGCAGGAGTGAGAAAATCTGTGACTCTTGTCTCCAATTAACAACCAAAAAGCCATAAAGAGAGCTAGGACTCCGGAGGTAGAGTAGCCTTGATTACAAAAACTCAGGTGCAGCAACCAATCCTGAGTTGAACCTGATGGTTAGGTACAAAAACAAAAACAAACAACAACAACAAAACAAACAAAAACTGGGAGAAAGCTCAGGAAAGGATGGCATAGTCTACAAGGCAAATGTACACATTCATGAATTGTGATAAGGTAAACTTACTCTACACACAATAGTAACAATTACATTTAAAAAAGAATCTGAGAAGTCCCAAAGCCATGGACCTTATGATGTGCATCTGCTTTCTAGTATTTCATCTGACCTGGTATCACAATGTTGTAGCCCAGGGTGATTAGAAAATAAGAAGGCAGAGATCTTTTCAGATATTCCCACCAAATCTTTGATTACTTTAAGCTAAAAACAAAACAAAGCAAAACAAACAAAATAGACTTTTAGGTTAATTAGGCTGCTATTAAAATTCAGATGTTGGTAGCCTTCGTGGATGGGAAGGGAAAAAACAAATTATGTAAATAGGGATACAGGTGGATCCATAGCAACAATGAGATGTACAACATATTATGTCAAAAAAGGAACTTTGCAACTTTGGAGGAGGAAGTGGGAGATGGTAAGGGTTGAAAAGGGGAAACAAAGGAGGAGGCACCAATGCTTAATAAGCCATGCACTCATTATCTTGCAAATGTAATTGCAACTTCTCTGAACATTATTTTCAAAATTAAAAAATTGAAAAAAAAAAGATTCCAGGCAGAATTATACTGATAAATGATGAGTTAGTACATATGTTTTGTAAATACTGATCTCACATATGTCAGAAAAATATACATGAATTCATAACTAGAAACTCTGAAGTGTAAGGTATATTAATTAGGTAACTTTCATTAGATAGCCAATGAAGAGAACACCACATGGTATTCAGTCAGGTAAAGTAGTTTATTTACTGAACTGCTGCCCATGCCATATATGGTGGAGAGGCATGTGAAAAAAAGGGGGTTGACACAACCTTGGGCCAGGACATATCTAGGCCAAGGACCAGATGAGATATGGCCTGGTGGGGGATTCTGGCCACACTGAATGTGACCTCAGGGCCTGGGAATCTCCTCTGGTCAAATAGAAAGTGTGACCAGAGACTGACCAGGTTGTGATTTAGCAGGAGGGGGAGGTGTCTGCCTCCAGGCATGCCAGATACCTAGGTAAAACATAAAGTAGGGAAACTTAGCCAAGAAGAGGGGAATTGTCTGCATAGGGTCTGCATGGCTTGGGCAGACCTAATACCAAATAGAGGTAGCACCTCTGCCATGTAACTCCTGACTCCAAACCCTTCATTCTCAATTATTATCTTTCTTTTCTTTGTCTTTTTTCTTTCTTTCTTTCTTTCTTTCTTTCTTTCTTTCTTTCTTTCTTTCTTTCTTTCTTTCTTTCTTTCTTTCTTTCTTCTTTTTCTGTCCTTCCATCCTTCTTTCTGTCTTCCATCTTTCTTTCTGTCTTCCTTCCCTTCTTCCTTCTTTTCTTCCTTCCTTCCTTCCTTCGTTCCTTCCTTCGTTCCTTCCTTCCTTCCTTCTTTCCTTCCTTCCTTCCTTCCTTCCTTCCTTCCTTCCTTCCTTCCTTCCTTCCTTCCTTCCTTCCTTCCTGCCTTCCTTCCTTCCTTCCTTCCTGCCTTCCTTTCTTTCTGTTCTCTCTCCTCTCTTTTTTTTCTATCTATCTCTCCTCTCTTTCCCTCACCCTCCCTCTCTCTCCTACCTCAGTATTCTCAAAACTCAAAAAATGGACACTTTGTGAGTTGAACTCACAGGCTGTGAAGAACAGCTCAATTGGAAAATGTGAAATTTAATTTACTGTTACCTTACACCTCTACCACAGGTCACTGGAATCAAATAATGAGCACTCAGCAGGATGGCATCTCAAGCCATTTGGAGGAGGAAAGCAAGCACATTCACTGCATTCTGGAGGTCCACCCAGGGACTGTGGGAGAGACTCCTCCCTCCTCTTGCATCAGGAGAGGTGACTGCCTCCAAGTGAGCCAGTTACCTAAGTGACAGAGATATTGGGCAGAGACTTAGCCTGTTGTGGTGTTCAGATTAATGACATGCTTCAACATGATCCACTAGTTTGTTGAGATTGAGACTGCCTATATTTTTGGTTAGGCTATGTTCAAATTGTGATCTATTTACTTCTGATTGCTAACCATGATTATAGATGTGAACCAGCATATCAGACCATTCAAAGATCTTTACCACGCATGGAAGACACTAAGTTTATTTTCCCAGATGACATACAAGTTGACAGACAGCAAAATAAGTCCTGAATTCTGGTAGAGATGTTTTTTAATGTGAAGCAAAATTTACTTAGCAAAATATTTGACTACTGTGATAATACTTTCAAAAATGAAAGTTTCCTTTCTCCACACTCATGCTAATCCCTCAACTAAATCATAGAACTTAAAATAAGTAAAATTTACATGGGAGCCAGTGGTTCGGGCCGGTAATCCTAGCTATGCAAGAGCTGAGATCTGCAGATGGTAGTTCAAAGCTAGCCCTTGCAGGAAATCTGTGACATTCTTGCCTCCAATTAAACACCAAAAAACTGGAAGTGGCACTGTGGCTCAAGTGTAAAGTGCTAGCCTTGATCTAAAGAACTTAGAGAGAGCACCCAGGCCTGGAGTTCAAGCCCCATGACCTACAAAAATAAAAAAGGAAAAAAAGTGAGGGAAAGCAACATTTAAAATGTAATGTGCACATATACACAAAATTTGTATAGAAATAAAATTATAACAGTCCCTGAACTGGGAAAAAAGAGATTAAATTAAAACTACCTTCAAACATTCATTTAGATAATCTATACTGAGGACCATCTATTGGAGCTCACATCACTAACTAAAGGGGGAGAATTTGAGAGGATCACACCTCAGAACCAGTGTGCCAGGAAAGTAATATGGTTCTCATATTATCCTAAAGTCTAGCAAGTTGGAATACATTTGTGATCCCAGTTACTTGGCAGACATAAGTAAGGAACTTAGCCTCTGTTCAGCCCTCAGCAAAATTGATAGCCTATGAGCAAAGTAAATAAATTAAAAAAGGATTGTTCTAATTGTATAATAGTGCTCAGCAAACAAAATATCTAAATTCATACTTATTTCATAAAAGAGGAAAGAAAAGGGAAGAAAGAAAGAAAGAGAAAGAAAAGAAAGCACAGATGGAGAAGGAGAGAAGTGAAGGAAGGAAGGAAGGAATGAAGGAAGGAACAAAAGAAGGAAAGAAAGAAAGAAGGAAGGAAAGAGGGAGGGAGAGAGGGAAGGAAGGAAGGAAGGAAGGAAGGAAGGAAATAAAGAAGGAAGGAAGGAAGGAAAGAAGGAAATAAGGAAGGACAGAAGGAAGAAAGGAAGGGAACGAAAGAACCAAAGAAAGAAGGAAAGAAAGAAACAAAGAAAGATAGAAAGAAAGAAAGAAAAAGAGAAAGAAAGGAACTAAAAGAAAGTTAGAAAGAAAGAAAGAAAGAAAGAAAGAAAGAAAGAAAGAAAGAAAGAAAGAAAGAAAGAAAGAAAGAAAGAAAGAAAGAAAGAAAGAAAGAAAGGAAGGAAGGAAGGAAGGAAGGAAGGAAGGAAGGAAGGAAGGAAGGAAGGAAGGAAAAGAAAGAAAGGGAGGAAGAAAGAAAGGGTGAAAGAGGGGTATAAATAAAAACCTCAGCATGTGATAGATGTTAATAATTACCCTAAATCATTTAAACTATAAATGCCTTCATTCAAATCTCTGGGCAGTGACATTTTATATCAAGCCCTCTTGTACGGACTTGGGACCCCTGAAAGACCATCAGAGAACTACGACCAATGGGAACATCAAAAGAGTCATTGATTTACAAGCTCAAGCTTGGTCCTCCACGCACTGGTAACCGATGACAGTAAGAGTCCCCAAGCACAAAATCAGCACAGTTTTTATAGTATTGAACAAACAAGTTTAGGGAATTTCCACACAAGCAGTTACATGATTGGTTTGAGTCCACACAAAACATACTGCCCTTTTTCTGAACTGTTGGTATGTTCTGTTCCTCAAATACTTGGCCAACTGTTCTGCTTACTTAATGGTGGGCACGGTTGGTGGCAACCTGTGTTTTTTTTTCTCTCTCTTGGGGTTAATCTAGGGGCAGCCTAGCAGAAGATGGTGGTCTTAATCTCAAGTTGGAGTTACTTTGGCTCTTCATTCCCTCCTCTTCTAAAGCATCATGGACCAGTCATGTTCCCCTAATTGGCACAGTCTTCTATATTTACAGTTTGGTATTGGGATCTCAGAACTAATAGATGGACTGTGCTCATCCTCTCTTTCACAAAGGACACCAGTCTACAAGGTCCGATTTTGAGTAACAAAATTAACAGTACCAAAGGCCCTGACAATTTCTTCTAGCAATCTTGACTCTGTATATAACAGCTAACTTAATTTTATACCAGCTGTACTTGTAAGCTCCAATTTTAAGACATACTAATACCATTTGTTACATACTTAAACTTTCTGAGGTTTGTCTTCTTTACAAACATTTTAAGACAATCCTTACTTTTTAAATCCTTTCTTATCCAGAGGATACCAATTTTCCCCCATTTCCTTTCCTAAGGCTTTCTGTACTACCCTCATCTTCTTTACAATTCCTTGAGCTTCTTTGTGGTGAGAGTTTAAAACTGCCCAATTTTCCTTTGACTTGTGGAACCAAGTTATCTCAGAAAGCCTCAAGGCACCATTGGGATGAAAAGCATGCTAGATTTTTGGGGGAGTGTCCGGTTGTGGGGCCGCAACTCTGGGCCTGGGCACTGTCCCTCAGCTCTTTAGCTCAAGGCTAGTTCTCTACCACTTGAGCCACAGCAACAGTTCCGGCTTTTTTCTTTTTGCTTATGTGGTGCTGAGGAATCGAACCAAGGGCCTGAGGCATGCAAGGCAAGCGCTCTACCACTGAGCCACCTTTCCAGCCTAAGCTTGCTAGATTTTAAGGCTAAGATTAGGGCTGGGTCTCATTCTTCATACTAACTCCATTGATTAAAAAAAAAATCTCTCCTTTATCTTTAAAACACACCCAGAATGAAGCAGGTTATTACCATACCAGAACCAAACTAGGCTGTGACCCTGAAGTGCCTAAGGCAAGCCAGTGATATCCTCGTTCCCAATATCTACTGTGGGAGTATAGAGGGTTACTTCATATTACCAAATGTCCCACAACATCTTAGTTGTAGCAGCTTTCAACCGGGAAGCATTTTCAGGTGATGGAATCAGGCAGGAATGTAGTCTACTTTTACCAAGGTGGAGGTGGTCTGGGTGATGATGTAGATTTCCTCGAGGTAACTGTCAAGCTGTTGTTGAAGTTTACCCATTAGTATGTGCAGCAGCAGCAACAGGGTTTCTCAGTGGTTCCAAGGGACTGTCACACCTCGTGCTGCACTGTAAATTCCTACATAGACTGGTAAGGATACATTGTATACACTTGGCAGGCTGTGACCCCACTAGTTTTTAAGACAATTTATAAAATAGCCCAGGACAATTTACCAAGATGACAACTTTTTAAACAAATAGTTCTTTTAATAAGGCTAAGATTTTCTAAGCAGATATATATATACAGGGCTCAGGCCTGTACTATTTTTATCCATGCCTTTTCCTTCTGTCTATTTTTGCCACATTTTTAAAAAAGTGAATAATTTCCCTTGTTCTTAAAAGGGGATGATGGGCAAAGATTCATCTTCTGTCATGTCTTCAAGCTGACTCAGGAGTGTTGATCCTACCTTGCCAGGAACCTATAAACTTAGCCTATTTTACAAAGAGGTTAACAGGGTTAGATAGCATTAAGAACAATATTTTAACTTTTGACAAATGCACAGACCATTTTTCTGGCTACAGCAGTGGAGCTTATTTAGCCTTCTGGTTTACAAAAGGATCTTTATGGATGGCTTAGGAACGTGATCTCTAGGAATCCTAACAATGTCTGAGATACCTATGTAGGCCTTCAGACAGATATCAATAGAAACACACTCTCAGGTTTACAAACTTTTCCTAAGCAGATGAATTTCATGTAGCTGGTGTCAGCTCAAAAGTTACTGCCAATTAGAGCTTTTGGCACATACAGGGGTTGGGATTTAAACTATCCTCCATATTTTACAACCTTAGCTTTTTACTACTATCACAGATTACTGACAAGTTCCTGTCCCTTACAGTCATAGATATTAGGCATGCTTACAAACTATCTTCCCATGACCTCCTGGCTCTGACTAATTTTTGAAGGGCCATGCACAAATGACTCAAGGATCTTACATTATTTCTTCCATCTAAGCATTGGCTTATGGTCTTTGGATGCTCCTCCATTACTTTCGTCCAAGGATTGTCTTCTCCACACTGGGAACAATGTCTCATTGGCAATTCCCTTAGTTGGTTGCTGGACTTGATCTTGGGGCCTGAGTGCTGTCCCTCAGCTCTACAGCTCAAGGCTAGCACTCTGTCACACTGAATCCAAAAGCAAGTCTGCTTGCTCTTTCTGACTTCTGCTGGCTGAGTAGAGGTGACATTCTCACAGAGACCTTTATCTGCACAGGCTGGATTCGAACCAATTTTCAGATCAATGAGTCTCATAAAAGGCCATTTTACTCCAATTAAAAGCAACAAGGCAGTCAACATGGAAGTAGGTTTTAAGCATATTCTTACCTGAAACTTATTAAGAGCCAAAGTTACATCTGACAAATTTACAAGAATCCTAACTCATTTTTGTGGATCTGCTGGGAACTGTTACAAAAAATAAAACCTCTGAGACTAAACTGAAATAGGAATTAAGCAATAACTTTGGTAATTCTAATTTTTCCTTTTTGTAGTTTGACACAAATGTTTAGAACAATTTTTCTTTTAAACTTTATATACAGAAATCCATTCCTAATTTTTAAGCCTCCTATTTATCTCTGTTTTAATATTCTATGTTTAGTTTTTAGTTGCATTTTGAAAAGCCCCTTAAACTCTCGAGGCTAGGAGTCACTCATTTCCTTTTGGCTGCTTGTTTTAAAACAGATACACATGAAATTTTTAAGCTCAAATAACATTTTTTTCTTAATGCAAAAATTAAAATCACCATCACTGTACCAAGAAGCTAGACTTAACACCTTTTTGCATTAAAAATAACATATTCAATGACAGAATATCATTGAGAGCAAACCACATTATACAAATAAACTTTTTAACCCTCTTTTTAAGGCCTTCTTAATTTTAATTTTAACGGATCCAAGAGGTAATTTTAGCAATGTTAATCAGATCTTCACATCACTCATTTTTACCATCATGTTTCCAGTGTTTATCTGCAGGGTAATGGGGCAGAATAAATATGGGCCACTTGTCCCTTCCTGTGGAATGGGCACACACCCAATCCGACTCTTTAGGGTTAGTTGAACTGCATTTTTGCCAGCTTGCCCTCTTTCAACATGTGTGGACTCTTCCCAGGGCCTGTTCCACCATGCATGACCAGCTGAACTGCACTTCTGCCTCTTCACCCTTCACTCCTAAATTTCTCCTTTTTGTTAAGCCATATATCTTGATTACAGTGTAAACAGCCTTATGCATTCTAAAACACCAGATTTTCTATTTTTTAAGTTAAAGAATCCATAAAAAGCCATTTCAAACAATGTGAAAATGCTTTAAAAATTGTTTAGTAATGATCAAATCTCATAACCTTTGTAACTTTAAACTTAAACTCAGCCAATTGTTACAGCATGCTGACAATTTCTATCATGAAAATGTTCACAAAACATACAAAACACACTGAAATTTTTAAGCACGCAAAAATTTAAAATCAGTTATATGTACATTTTAAAGTTTTGAAAGAAACATTTAATACAGTATTTATTTTAATCTAAGTAACTTTGTTGAGCTTCATTTTCTCAGGGCTTGCTTATTTAGCAAGTCATTTCAAAAATTGGTCTTTTGAAACCCTTCTGTTTGAGGAAGGCTGGGGGCAGTATTCACCTGAAATTAAACTGGCTAGATTTTTATTCAGTTTTACACAAGAGCACTTTACATTGTCAGGACTAGCTGAAAAGTCAAAACAGGCACAAATCCTTCTCTGTGATTGAGCCCAGCTGGAGGCTGGAACTTTTATTTCCCCAGATATGTTCAAAATCACATTTGTAATAAAAGTTACTAGATGAGACCTTCATGGAAGAGGTGGTATGGGGTTTCTAGTGGAGCTCTGTCTGGTTTAAGGGAGGAGTTGGTATTGGCACAGCCTGTAAGGTGGAACAGGACAGAGCATTGAGGGTGAAGGCCAGTCTGTGTAGGGCTTTGAGACATCAGGAAGGGAACAGGAAGGACTAGATTTGTTAGGGGAGGGGTCTCTTACGGAGAAGACAGGATTTAGGATGGAGTCTGGCAGGTGGACAGGTTTTCATTGGAAGAAGGTGGGGTCACGGGAGAGGAGGCTTTTTAGGGCAGGGCTTTGAAAAGGAAGAACAAAGCTACAAAGGAAGAGATTACTTAGAGGAGGGGATCTCGTGGAACACTGTGAGCCCTTGTGGGATATGTAGGGTGAGGTTTCTGATAAAGCAGGGCAGGGAATGGAGGCCAGAGGTTGACAGAAGGAAGGGATTCTGGAGCAGGAATGCGAAGCTATGAGGGAGTGGCTTTACAGAGTGTGGCTTTGAGAGGGCAAGGTGGTACTAGGAAGACATAGGCTAGTAAGAGGTGTGGTTTGTCATGGAGAATGGCAGGCATTCGGGAAGTGTATTAGGGTGGAGGTGGGGTTTCCAGCAGAGCAGGATGTAGTCACAATGTATGGAGGCATTTATCAGAACCAGGGCTTTGTGAGAGCAGTGATAAGATCCAGTGCACTAAACTAGTTAGGATGGGGTTTCTGTTGTAGCCAGTCACCACTTCGAAAAGAGGAGTAAGGTTGGATGGGTATTTCAGTGTTGTAAGGCAGGACATGAACTATGGACAGGATTTCCAGCAGGGCAAAACAACCTTCCAAAAGGGACTATGGAGGGACTGGGATTTACAGTTGAGTCTAGTGAGGCTTCCAGAGGGAGGCCAACTGGTTCAGTGGTTTCCAGTGGAGCAATGTGGGTGTCCAGAAATGGCATAGAGTGGTGGGAGTTTTCTAGTGGGGTTTTTCAGGAGCAGGGCAGGGTTTAGAGCCATGGGGCTAGTTGGAGGAGGTGCTTTGAGAAGGAGTGGAAGAGCTAAAAAGGTGTAGGATAATTGTGGGCAGGTTATCTGGTGGAGTAGGATGTGGAACTGAGGGAGGAGCCATTAGGGGGCGGGTTTATCTGGAGAGCAAGGCAGGCCATTGAGCGCGTAGATGTGGGAAATAGAGAGGCTTGTGGTGGAGCAGGGCTGTCTTTCCAGGCAGGAGATGGGCTGTGTAAGAAGCTTCTGGTCAAGAAGGCAGGGCTTCAAGGGCAGGTATAGAAAGGTGAACGGTTTTTGGTATAGCATGATGGGCTTTGTGGGAAGAGGTATGTTAATGGCTGTGTTTGAGAGGTTAGGCCTCTTACAAGTAGGCTAGTTATAGGCAGAGTTTCTGATGAAACCGGGGGTGGGGGGACACTGGAGTGAGAAGGATAGTTGGGGGTGGGGTATAAAAGGGAATGGAGGAGTTTGGAAGTACTAGGATATGGGAGCAATTCGACTATGAGGGACTAGAATAGTTACGGGCAGACTTCATCTGGTGGATGAGGTGGGAATTTGAGGGAGGAGCCTGGTGTAGGCGGGGTTCTATTGCAGCAAGGTGGGAAATAGAAGGAGATATTGATGTGGCCTGGTTTCTGGTGGTGCAGAGCAGGGATTCCAGGAAGGTGTGGAGTAGAAGAGGGATTTCCCTAAAGCAGAGGAGGGCTATCAGGATGGAGTCTGGTTGCAGTCAGGCCTTTGAAAGTTTTTAGCAGGGCTACCAGGGGGTAGGGTAGTTAAGGTTGAGTTTTTAAGGAGGAGGCTGACTAGAAGTGGGTTTCCAGTTGATCTAGGAAGTTTTATGGGAAGGAGGGATAGCAAATGGGCAAGACTTAGTGAAGAGTGGGGCTACAAAAAATAAGAAGTTACTACTAATAAATACAGTATAAGAACACCATTTTCTGTCAGTGTAGAATTATATTACTTTTATGTGTGTGAGAAATACAGGAGAAAGTAACCAAGTGCTAATTCCTTCCTCGGGAAATTTTGCTTTATTCCAGTTGATTGAAAATAAAACCACAGGTCAAATCAGACTCAGAGGCACACAGTAGACTAAGACACATGAAGCTAAGAACTTGATTCCCCAGCACCACCATTAAGGACCAAAAATAAAATGTTTACAATATCTCACTTGGTCATAATAGACAATATTGTCTTAAAATTTTGAATGAATAGAACTTTTACTCTAACCATTTTAGACATCCTAAAACTAAGTAAGTACTAATGTTTTAACTTTATACAATATTGGAAAGTATACCAAAAATTAGGAAAATATAAAATTGTACACAGAATGTTCATTCTCCAGCATCAATTCTAATCTAAAAGAATTTAAAACCAGAAAATTGCGATATAGTGAGATTGCAGCATGGTTTCTTTTCAATCAACAAAATGGTGACTTAAGCAATATGTCTTTATCATCGGATGCATCGATATTAAAAACATATCTAAGAATGTGAATCATTACTATACAGACCCTGAAGAAACTCAGAAAGATCTGTGAAATGATGTTGGAATAAAATTAATGACTAAGTACAGTAGGGGTTGATCTTCACTAGGCCCATAAATACTTTCCAGAAGAAAAGGCTACATTGAAAAATAAACAGTGAAAAGGAAGCAGGCAGATAGACCTTGAAGTAAACATTATCCAATTAACAACATCTATGGAGGCATGATTGCAATCTTCTTTTACCTAAGTTATTTTACTGACCTATGTTCTTCCCTAACGCCAAATAGCAAAGCCATGAAAATGCAGTAATCATTTTCAAGACATTAGACTTTACAGAAATAATTCAATGAACATATTGTTAGAAAGTAAAGATAGATGTCTGAGCTAAAGAGTGAAGAAAATATCCCCAACTTCTGACCCTCCGCGGTGAGAGGGGTACAAGACAAAGCACAAGGAGAATGGACAGTTACAGTAATGCATAACAGTATTTGCCAAGATGCAAAGATGAATGTAACAGAGGAGAAAATCAACATGATTATCACAGGACTTAGCATGGGAAAGTGGAGAAAAGAACAGTGAAAATGCAAGGAGAATTACAAAGGATGTCCTTGCATATTTGGCAGAAGAGTACATGGCATTGACATCTAAACTATGTGGAGGTATTATAAGCAAATACCTGTGCTCATATGGTGCCAGAAGAAGTGATGAAATTATGATTTACAGGAGTTGGTCAGAGCCACTGGCAACCACCCTTCCCTCACTCCACTGCCAGCCTGCTGGGAGGAACATTCATCCAAAGGCCCAGCTAAGGAAAAGGACAAGACATCACATGACTGAACCCCACCCCTCCAGATGTAAGGGAGAACCTACGCCAGCCAGCCCTGCTGACTCAGAATCCCCTGGAGGTGGCCAAAGATATGGACAGCCGGACTCGGGCCCCAATGAAAAGCTGGACTATGCAGGTCTCTGGCAATTTAGGACTCATTGTAGACCCTCAAAGGGGATTAAAGGCAAGGTTGTAATGGAAGAGGGGCAACATCCGAGGTCAGGAAGAGGAAGACAGGCACCCAGGAATGGGACAGAGAAAGATGAGGGAAACACACGCACACACACACACACACACACACACACACACACACACAGGGGTAGCCCAAGGCCTTATCAATCCCTGAGCACCAGAACATCCCAAACCCCAAGAAGATGGCACTACCATCTTCGCACCAACTGTAGACAAATCTCAGCCTCTCACACGTTTGGAATGGCTCATAACACATCATGGCATTTCCTACTGTACATAACTCTATGCAGAAAACTCATCCACCTTATTTTTGGTTGTCGGTCATGGGGTTTGAACTATGGGCCTGCACGCAGTCCCTCAGCTCTTCAGCTGAAAGTGTGCGCTCTACCACTGGAGCCACAGCACCACCTCCGGTTTTCTGGTGGTTCATTGGAGATAAAATCTCACAGACTTTCTTACCCAAGCTGGCTTTGAACTGCAAGCCTCAGATCTCAGCCTCCTGAGTAGCTAGGATGACAGCTGTGAGCCACTGGCAACACCCGGCTTCAGTTACCTTCTTATAGTCAGGTGAAACCCAAGTTGTCAGGCTACAAACCACATGCAACCCTTCACTTCAGACTTTGACACCAGCATCCAAAACTATATTTCCATGGATGGAGAGAATATAATTGACAATACCCTCCCATCCCTGCTCCCATTAGTCCACTCCCTGCCTATGACAGGCCACGACCTCTGGAGTTGTTGGTAAGGCAACGCCCACACTGCTGTGACTTCACACTGGGGCAAACCTGGAGAGTTTTTAGAAATTTCTGTACACTTAGGCTAGCATCTGGTCTCCTAACCACAGTACCCCTATTGCTTCACCATCACTTGCAGGCAAGGGGTGTCTTTCTGGGGTTTTTTGGTTGTTGTTTTTGTTGAGGGGCTTGAACTCAGGGCTTGGGAACTCTCCCTGATGATGATTTTTGCTCAAGGCCAGTTCTGTACCTTTTGAGCCACTGCGCCATTTCTGTTTGGAGATTTGGGGTGACATTCTCATGGGAATTTCCTGCCTGGGCTGGAAAACGAGATCCTCTGGATCTCAGCCACCCGAGTAGCCAGGATGATAGGCGTGAGCCACCAGCACATGCTTACAGTGATTCATTCTTTAGAATTTCCATTTAGTCCTCTTCTATACACTACCACCTAGACACTCCTCTATCTCCCTCACAGAAAGCAAAGAGAAGTTTGGTTTCTGGTTGGGGCCATGGGCATTAAAGAGCTCCCTCCACATCTCTACCCCTCTCTAAGCTCCCATCCACCTCCTCTGGATGGACTGGTCCTCTGGGGCAGGTAAGAACCACTAGGACTTCTGGGGGCTGCCCTGTATCCCCCTGCCCCATCCAACCTGTACCTGTGGATTTCTGGGCTCATCTACTCCATGTCCTGGTGGAAGATGTTGGGAGGGTTGCTGATAACCACCTCCAGGGTTGTCCAGGGCAGAAGGAATGTCCAGCTCCCTCTGTCAAAGAAGGAGACACTAAGCATGGATGAATCTACTAAGATCTACAGGGCATAGCCAACCACCTGTCACCAATGTCCATCGGAGTGCTATTTTATTTTCACAGTCCTGGGGCTTGACCTCAAGGCCTGGGTGCTGTCTAGGAGCTTCTTCTGCCCAAGGCAAAGCGTTCTTCCACCTGAGCCATGGTGCCACTTCTGGCTTTTTCTGTGTATGTGGGACCGAGGAATCGAACCCAGGGTTTCCTGTGTGGTAGGCAAGCCCACTACTGCAAAGACACAATCCCAACCCTGGATAGCTGTTCTTCTATGAACCCTCAGGGCTGTCTCGGGATAGTAATGCACAGCAGTATTGAGTTTCTCACCAACAGTCCTGGCTGGAAATAAACATGCTCAACTATGTTGTAATTTATCTACAGCATCTTTGCTCTCTGTGCTTCCTGTCAGATCCTCCTTGTTAAGCAAGACCTCCTTTCAAGTGCTGCCTCTAAAAAGCCACTCCAATCGCCCTGGCAGAGACTGATCTTGTCCGCTCTGCAGACTGCCTGCTTTGTCATGCTCTGCCTTCTGGCTGGTGTGGGTTAAGATCACACGAATGAGTAGGCCTGGCTTCCACCACCCAATTTCTGAAGGTTCTGATACACTAACCACGACCAGTGCTGTATTACACTCTGTGAGAGTGCACTCAAGGTTCAGGCAGTCTGGGGGCAACAAGATGGGACCATTTTTGTGTGTGGGCTTGAACTCATGTTCTGGGAGTGGTCTCTCTGAGTTTTCATGCTCAAGGCTGGTGCTCTATCACACAACTCCACTTCTAACTTTTTGGTGGTTCCATGGAGAGTGGATTCTAACTGGCTTTACAGCTTATATCTGGCTTCGATCTTTGATGCTCAGATCTTTCCCTCCTAAGTAGGTGTGTCAGACGTGAACCTGAGCCAGAGGTGATGGGTACCAGACCCTTTCTTTGTTTATCTCGTGCCAACAAGCAAGCCCTAGTTAAAATAGTCATTTACAAGTGATCAAGTTCCTCTGCTAGGTCAGTTAATACAAGGAGATAAGGTGCCTTTGGAGAAGGCTAGTCTGAGTTGGCCTAGGTCAGTGTGTGTGTGTGTTTGTGTGTGTGTGTGTGTGTGTGTGTGTGTGTGTGTGTGTGTGTGTGTTTGTGTGTGTGTGTGAGTTTTGGGGATACCTACCCCCATCTCTGCAGTGCTTCATCCACCCAGTGGTGACTATATCCAGGATCCTCACCCCAAGGAAGTTGGTGAAGGGAGGGTACATAAGGTAACATTGAGTGGGATGATCTGAATTCTATCCTGAAACTAAAGCCTGTAGAGCTAATGGAGAGAAGGGAGGTTTAGAGGAGCATCAAAGGAAGCCCCTTACTTTTGGCTACAAGTATCAGAGAGAAGACTGAATCAATTCGTTTTGGTAGTAAGGTAACAGGTGCCCACTATTCATTTATTTTATTATTTTTTTGTGAGTCCCAGGGCTTGGATTTAGGGCTTCGGTGTCATCCCTGAGCTTCTTTCATTCAAGGCTGAGGCAGTACCACTTGAGCCACAACACCATATCTAGATTTTTTCTGGTGGGGGGAGGTGGTTTTTGGGAGATAAGGATATCACAGACTTTGCTGCCTGTGCTGGCCCTTAGTATTGACCATCAGACCTCAACCTCCCGAATAGCCAGGATGATGGGTGGGAGACCCAGTACCTGATGGCCATCATCCATTTATATTCCAGTAGGGCCAGTGCCAGCCACCTGCACTGCACCCCTCTTGTTGTGAGTGGGAAGTAATCACGGGTGGGTTTAATACTTCAACAGGCTGCCTACTTACCTTTGAGCATTGTTCCTGATCAGTTTGATGGCAGCTACTTCCTTATCCACAACAATGACTTGGCTCTGTCACAAGAACAAAGGTCAGATCTGGAGTCTTTCCTCTGCACACCACCCCCCCTCCCTGAAATGACACACCCCAGCAAAGCAAAGTAGACATAGAGTGAATTCATTTTCTTATAACCAGGGTCTGGCCAGATAGATGGCGGTGAGGATCAGAGGCCCAGGATCATGCTGGGCGGTTGGACAACACGATGCCTCCTCATCCACTTTCCTTTAACTGTCTTAACAGAAGGTAGTGGGGAAGTACTCAGAGGATGGATGGACAATGAATAACCTTCACGTTCTAGCCCGGGCACTGAGGGGCTTATCTCATGGAGCTATTTCAACAGGCTGAGCAAGACAGCTCCTGACCCACAGCCCACCTCAAGAATAAGAGGGTTACAGTGGGTCCCAGCCACATGGAGACGCTGAGCCACCTCCTCCAGGACCCATTCAAACAGTTCCTGAAATAGAGAGAGAGAGAGAGAGAGAGAGAGAGAGAGAGAGAGGAAGAAAGAAAGGAAGAAAGAAAGAAAGAAAGAAAGAAAGAAAGAAAGAAAGAAAGAAAGAAAGAAAGAAAGAAAGAAAGAAAGAAAGAAAGGAAGAAAGAAAGAAAGGAAGAAAGAAAGAAAGAAAGAAAGAAAGAAAGAAAGAAAGAAAGGAAGAAAGAAAGAAAGGAAGAAAGAAAGAAAGGAAGGAAGGAAGCTAGGAAGGAAGGAAGGAAGGAAGGAAGGAAGGAGGAAGGAAGGAAGGGAGAAAGAAAGAAGGAAAGAAAGAGAGAGAGAGAGAGAGAGAAATCAGAATTGGACTTAGGCCTGATGCCAGTGGCACAGGCATAATGCTATACAGGAAGCTGAGATATGAGGATCATGGTTTTTAGCCAGCGCAGGCAGGAATGGTCTGTGAGACCCTTATCTCCAAAGAACCACCAGAAATCCAGAAGTGGTGCTGAGGGCTCAAGTGGTAGAGCGCCTGCCTTGAACTGAAGAGGTTGAAGACAGCACCCAGGACCAGAATTCAAGCCCCCGGACTGACAAGAAGTGGACTTTCCACCACAACAAGTGGAATAGCAGCTATTGTTATGGGGAGCATGGCAGAGAACTCAGGCTGAGCTTCCTGTAAGCTGGGGGTCATAAATAGGTCACCCAGCTTCTTCGTGCCTCATTTTATCCAGCTGCAAAACTGAACAGTGAAGGATCCCCTTCCACATGATGATTGGGTAAGGAGTAAAGAGAGCCATGTTTTGTTTCATAATCCCATACCTGTTGCATGATAAATAACAGGCCCCATCTGAGCCCTTGCAGGGTATCTTCCTGTGATATGCTCACAGAATTTCCAAGAACCATATCTGTCAACCACTCCTTCTATGCCTGGCCCTGCCCCAGGGATCTCCCTATATTGATCCCTGGTTTCCTCGCAACTGTCCCAGGAGGATCCTTAGGTCCGATGGTCAAGGTACAGTGCTTCACCTGTGGTCAAGAATCAGCTGCTGTGTACTAAGAGTTTGGGACAATCCATCTAAACCGATGACTAAACGTGGCACTACCTGTCTAGCATCCCTATACAGAGAACCAGTCATGGTGGCCCACACTTGTCACAGGAGGATCGTGATCCAGCCCAGCCTGAGCATATATTGACTCTCTATCTCGGAAATGCCCAAGACAGAAAGGCTTGGCTTTCATGGTAGAATTCCTGACTGGCAAGCCTAAGGCCTTGAGTTCAAACCCTAATATACCAAAATGAATCAGAGGCCCGGTGCCAGAGGCTCATGCCTATAATCCTAGCTATTCAGGAGGCTGAGATCTGAAGATCATAAGTCAAGATTTAAAATAGGTTTGGCCTCACCCATCAGACCTCATGATGAAAAGACCCAGAGTCTAACCCATCCAATGTGCTCATTACTAACAGAGCTGGCATCCTTACTAAGTGCTGGCCATGCTCTCTGTCCCCCTGGGGAGCCACCCCCTGCGGGCCCCACCCCCAGGTCCTCCCAAGCTCCCTCTGCCACCAACCAGGGACAAGGGAGTAGACAGCTCCAGGGAACACAGATCCCTTGGTCTTATAATTTAAGCCTTTCACACATCCAAGGCCCAAAACCTAAGACACAACATCCATGCACCCCCCCCGCCAAAGATAGCAGTTAGATGTTACCCGAAAGGTCCAGAGCTCCTTGTTACAACCCACTTCTACACACACACACACACACACACACACACACACACACACACACACACACACACAGACCCACACACACACACAGACACACACACACACACACAGAAATCCGGCACAGGTGGTTCATGTCTGTAATCCTAGCTACTCAGGAGGCTGTGGATGATTACAGTTCAATGCCAGCCCATGCAGGAAAGGCTCTGAGGTTCTTACCTCAGTGAGCTACCAAATAGATAGAGATGGACCTGTGGCTCAAGTGTCAGAGCACTAGCTTTGAGCTCAGAAGGTCAGGAAGAACACCTATGCCCTGAGTTCAAGGCCCAGTTCTTCTAACTACAAACAGACAGACACAGACACACGACAAACACACACACACACACACACACACACACACACACAGACACACACACACATGGACAGCCCAAGGCTTCAGCAGTCCCTGAGGACAGAACCATGAACTCATTCCATTAGGATCACATCCAATCCCCAAGAAGGTGGCACTATCGACCACAGACCCACTGTACACAAACCATTGAGCCTCTCACATATCTGGAACATCTCATAGACCAGCATGGCATTTCATACCGTACACACTGCTATGCAGAAAACTTAGCCACCTCTTTTTCTGGTGTTGCTCATGGGGTTTGAACTCTGGGCCAGGTCACTGTCCCTCAACTTTTCAGCTGAAGGTGAGCACTCTCCCACTTAATCCACAGCACCACTTCCTGTTCTCTGGTGGTCCATTGGACATCAAGTCTCACAGACTTTTCTGCCCAAGCTGGCTCTGAACCATGGTCTTCACATCTCAGCCTTCTGAGTAGCTAGGATGACAGTTGTGAGCCATTGGCGGCTTCCAGTTTCAGCCACCTTTACATACAGAGGAAAACCATCTCATAAGGCCACAAACTCCTTGCAACACTTCACTTCAGACTTTGTCACCAAGCATTCAAATCCATCCTTTATTGGAGAGAATACAGACACAGCTATCCCACCCCTGCACCCATTCACCCACTCCCTGCCTGCCACAAGCCACGTCCTCTAGAAGCTGTGGGTTCAAGTTGGGGTAAACTTGGGGAGTTCTTAGAAATGTCTGTACAGTGGGGCGAGCACCTGGTCTCCCAACCACAGCACCCCCTTCTTCGTCCCTCAAACACCTGGACCATTCTTTGCAGGCAAATGTGTTTTACTTTCTTTCATTTTTCAGTTGTGGGGCTTGAACCCTAGGCCTGGGTGCTGTTCCTGAGCATTTCAGCGCAAGGTGAGCACTCTACTACTTAAGCCACAACATAATACCACTTGTGCTTTTCTGGTGGTTCGTTGGAGATAAGAGCTTCAGGGCTTTTTCTGCCCAGGCTGGCTTTGACCCCTGATCCCCAGATCTCACCTCCTGATTACCTAGGAAGACAGTCATGAGCTAGTGCCACCCGGCCAATGATACTTTTCCTTGCCTGTCATCCTATCCTCTCAGGAGACTGAGATCTGAGGATTGCAGTTGGATGCCACCCTTGGCAACAAAGTCCTTGAGAATTCTTTATCTCCAATTATAAACACCCAAACAAGTTGGAAGTGGAGATGTGGCTCAAATAGTAGAGTGCTAGCTTTGAGTATAAATGACAAGGGACAGGACCCAGTCCCTAGTTTTAAGCTTTTTCTAGCAAAGATCCACCCAAGAAAGGGAAACGGGTGGGCATACAGGAGCTGAAAGCTCACACATAATACTCAAGACTCCCAGAACAGACCCCATTCTGTTCTGATTCTCTTGATTCTATGTCCTACATCATGGTAATCCTAGATGGAACTTCCCATGCAGCAAGTTAGGATGTTCAAGTACAATCGCATATTCAGGATCCCCTGACCTTATCAAAGACTCAAGATCTCTCACTGTCCTGCCTCTACACTAGTAAGGAAGTAAGGTGTAGTTATCCAACCACAGGATGTGGGAATGAAAGGATTTCTCGGACATGGGACGCAGACTCTAGGGCTCCAGGTCCCTCTCTCTCACGAAGCAGAAAAGGGCTGATATATCCCAGGAATTTTCCTGGGTTCTGAGTATCCTCAAAGAAATAACCCCCTGCTCCGAGACCAGTGCCTCTGGTTTTCCCACCAGCCTATATACAAATCTTCCCCACCTTCAGTTTGCCCTCTCTGAATCCCAGATCTGCCATCTAGACTAAAGGCTGAGCCAGCAGAGACCCATCTCTGCCTCTGAGAATGGCATTCACGGGGACATTGCGCCCCCTAGAGGAAGTCTGGGGCAACAAGGGTCCTTACTCCCACCCTCATTCCCTGGCTGCCCTGTGCTAGTGAAGAGCTTACTTCTGTCTCTGGTGGAGGAAAGAACGGGGTAGGGGGTGTCAACTTCAGATTGAGCCCTGGAGAGTCCCAGTCACCAAGGATGTACTGCACAGGTATCCTTCAGTGGACGATAGCCAGGTAGTCAATGGGGAATCCAATGTGCCAAGACTCTTAATAGCAGTGTGGCTGGGTCAAAGGCTCTATCACTTTTGGTCTAGGTTGTCAGGCGAAGTCATGTCTCCAATGTCCTGACACTGCTGACCTGTGATTGTCCTCCCTCTTCATCTTCCTGCTTATCCCTTCCCCCCCCACCCCGACACCCCTTCACACCAATACCTCCCTACCTGTTGGACAGCTTGTTCTTATCTGACCAGAAAATAAAGTCATTGGCGCCAGGGATGATTGAAACCTGGTGACCCGCCCTGAGTCCTAGTGCCTACCTGAGGCTGCTTCCCTCTGCAGTGGGCTACCACACAGCTCCTAGATGTCAGCAAGTTGCTGAGGTGTCAGTAGCTTTGTCCTACAAACTGGCTTTAGGCTCTGAAATTGTCCACACATAGATTGTGAATGGTTGGCTCCCTTGATCCTGGGACTCCAAACCAAGGCTCACATGTTCTCCCTTCTTCCTTCCTTTCCTCTTTTTCTCCATCCAGCCTTCCCTCCTCTTTCTCTTTTTTTCTTCCTTTCTCTCACTCCTGGGCCTTGAACTCGGAGCCCAAGTGCTGTCCCTGTGCCTTTTTACTCAAGGCCAACAGACTATGGCTTGAGCCACACATCCACTTCTGGTGTTTTCTTTTTGGTAGTTAGTTGGAGATAAGAGTCTTACAGGCTTTCCTGCCTGAGCCTCAAGCATGGATCCTCCCATCACAGCCTCCTATTTAGCTAAGATGACAGGCATGAAGCACCGGCATCCAGCTCAAACCAAGGTTTCTTTATGTGCTGTGGAACCAGCACTGGAAACTCTCATTGTCTTTGACCCCTCCAGAGCCTGGCACACACTGTAACTCTGTTGGATAAATAAATGAGCATCTGTCTACAAAAATACTACATAAAATCCCATAGCATCCAGGTAAGCATCATGGTGGATGGCAAAGCCTGATGTAGCTCTCTCACAGTTCCCCCTCCTCCCTCTTCCCACCCTCCTGGTGCCACCAAACATAACTGTTTGGGCTCCGAAGATATGATCCACGGTGTACTCGCTGGATTCCGGGGCCTCTGGGATGCCTATCTTCACAAAGATCTCTGGTCAGCGGCTGACCAGCTATGTGGCACTCAATTCCCCACTGAGGAGCGAATGAGGTTGCCATGATCTGAAGACCAGGCTCAAGGGGCCTACTCTCCTAACCCTGGGGCCAGCCAGGATGGCCCATCACATCTGGCCCCCGTTTCATATTGCAGAGAAAGGATCCTGGAGGCATCTTGGGTTTCTGAATCTCCCAGAGTCCAGTGCAGGTGCTGAGAATCCTCTCTACTCACAGGTGGCAGGCTAGGGATGGTGAGGTCATAACCTCTTCTCCCCATGAAATCCTCAACGTTATGCCTTGGTCACAGGACCCCCACCAAGAAGACCACCGATAGTCAGACTCTACAGCTGTTTTATTTAAACGGGCTGCAGCTGGGGCCTTGTCCTACACTGTGATACAGTGGAGCCCAAGAGGAGAGCCCTGAGCTAAGGATTTACAGGTCTTATAAAGGCAAACAACCAGTGTGTACCACGTGTTGCTATGCTCTGAAACAAGCAACAAATGGTCACTGCCTCAAGTATTTTAACCCTTCACTCAACTGTGGTGGTCACACTAGAGAGAGTCAGAGGAGAATCAACAGCAAGGCAAGACGTTCATAGCAGGAGACCATCTGGCTTGGGAACTCTGCTTGTGATACTTTGAACGTCATTGATTGTTGGCTGAAATGGTCCGTCTAATTTGACCAATAATCCCAGTTGTTAGTGGAAATTGCCACCTTCAAGAAAAAAAAACCTCGAAAAGGTGGCATTTCATTTGTCCCAATAAAACTTAAAGGGTTCCAAGCCGGGTGCTGGTGGCTCACCCCTGTAATCCGAGCTACTCAGGAGGCTGAGATCCGAGGATCGCTGTTCAAAGACAGCCCAGGCAGGAAAGACCGTGAGACTCCTATCTCCAATAAACCACCACAAAACCGGAAATGGCGCTGTAGCTCAAGTGGTAGAGTGCTCGCCTTGAGCTGAAGAGCTGAGGGACAGCGCCCAGGCCCAGAGTTCAAGCTGCACGACCGACAAAAAAAAAAAAAAAGAAAAGAAAAGAAAAAAAAGAAAACTTAAAGGATTCCAATGTTTGCAGTCCCCTTTTCTTTCCAGACAGCCCACAGCAGGTTACAGAAAATGGCATTCAGCAAGTCCTACCTAACTGCCATGACCTGATAGCGAGCAGGCTCCACCAGGGGGAATGCATTTGCCTACCACTGCCCAGCTGGAAACAGCACAGGCAGGACACAGATTAGAGTCTGCAGGACACCAGGGAGGACTTCAAACCAGTGTACTCCCCCAGGATGGAATCAACACCACAGTGGGGTCCCAGAGCCCCCTGGCTATATGCCCATGGACACCCTCAATGCCCTTGGTAAGGTTGCCCTCTCATCCTCTGTAGTGGGGAACCATCTGCAATGTCACATCGCTCACCACTTACCAGAGCCTCCTAGATTCACAGCCCCTGCCCTACTCCCCCCCTCCATCTCCTTCCCTAGTTACATTTGGCAGACACATTCCCAACCCTTGAATTAGCTCCAACTATACAAATGAGAGCAGACTGTCTGGCTGGAAGAGTGCAGCTGTGGTCACACTCGTCTCACAAGCCTTCAGGCTTAAGACAGAAGATGTCCACTTTGGTCTGTGGTTCACACAGGCCTCCTAGGGAAGACCCATGCAGGCCCAGCAGCTACTGTAAGCTATAGGAAAGGGGGAAGTGAGAGGTGAAAAGGAACGTCTACTGAAATCTTCCCCAAAGGAGCCATGAAACAGTGAAGGTGAAAACAAAAATTATGGCTGGTCTCATACTTGGCATTGATGAAAAAAGAACAACAAGTACACACACACACACACACACACACACACACACACACACACACACAAATCCAGAACAGTGACTGTAGACTCATCCATGCAGCACCTGAAATTTGTCAACTGATCATTCACCTCTGCACTGTCAGGCTCTCTCTCTCTCTCTCTCTCTCTCTCTCTCTCTCTCTCTCTCTCTCTCTCTCTCTCTCTCTCTCTCTCTCTCTCTCTCTCTCTCTCTTTTATGCACACACTCACACACACACACACACATTCACACACATAGACTCAGAGTAGTGCCCCTCCTGAGTTTGTTGGTTCCTCATCTGGGAGCACGGGAGTTCCCTTGTCAGAACCAGGGGCTCGACACAAGGAAGCACTGCTCTAATAATGCTGAACCACCCTGCCTCTCCCTTTCTTCAGGGCCAGACGCCTTCCCTTGGGAATAACCAGCCTTGACTCACCATTCACCAAAACCTTAGACCAGTACTCTGGGTGAAGGAGTCCTGAGACAGGTGGCTCTTCAGAGCCTAGACTGAAAACAAGCAGGAGGTCATGATGCCCCCAGAGAAGTGTCTGACCCGGGGTCGGGGCAGTGTTGGGTAAATGGATGGGGTCCTAAAGGCTACATACATGGATGAACTTCCTACTTCCAGCCTAGATGCTTCTGGGTGATTTGGTGGATTCTTGGGGAGGATGAGGAAACCAGATGGACCTGGAGCACTGGCAGATGGTGGCAGAGTTGGGAATAGTGATCACCCTGTTAGTGCTATTGACTGCTAGTGTGGGGGGGACAGGCAGGGTGTACGTGTGTTTTAGGGGCATGTTCTTCCCAAACGTTCACCTTCTATCTGATCCCTAGTGCCCTCACCTCCCTAGTGGGCTCTTCTGGGACCCTCCTCAGGGGAAAGGGTGACCAAGCACAAAAGACAAGGGCCCACACAGAAGTGGGGGGGCTATCTTCTGCATCCAACACCCCCCATCCCCCAAAAAAGGAAAAATCCCAAGAAGGCAGGTGTGGAGTTGCTGCTCCCCACCTCTGACTAAAGCCACCAGGTTCTCCCCAGGGAGAGGAAGGGTGCAGATGTATGGCTCTGTGGCTCCCACTGCTCTAGGCCAGGGGCTCAGTGGCACCCCCTCATCACCCATCCCTGCATCTGCCCTTTTGTTTGGACACTGTCCACTAGGGATGGGGGTGGGATCCCAGGATCAACATCCATTCCGCCACCCCCCATTCCTGGGGCTCATTTGTGGCAGAGTCAGAGCTGGCCTGCCTGGTGCTGGTGAGGTGCGTTTGGGACACAAGAGGGGAGGCAGGAGTCACAGGACTAGGTCTGTGGGAGGTGGAGTGTAGGAGGAGTTTGTGAGGTGCAGACCACGGGCTTCCACTGGGGACTGGGACCAGGTCAGGGCCATAAGGAGGCCAGGGGTACACCATTGCGATGACTCCAAGAGGCGCCACTAGTCCAAGCTGGCAGCAACCTGTTTCAAACGCAGTGTCACGGGGAGGGCAGGAGAAGGGGCCTGGGCAGGGGCAGACAGGTGGCAGGGCTGAGCTTCTGGTGCAAGGACCTTGGACTCAGGGCCTACCTGGCCTCTAAACCTCCCTGAGGCTGTGAGACGGATGTGCCTGCTGTGCTGGCTTTGTGTCCTCTGTGCTCCTGGCCCACACCTGTGTTTCTACAGCAGCGGAGGCCAGCCATTGATGCTGCCACCCCTGGTGTATGTGCCTGTTCTTCTCTGGTCTCTCTCTGCCCCACTTCTCACCCAGACTGCCCAGTCCCTGCTACGCAAGTATGCCAGCTACCGTGTTCCCCTGGCTGCAGCAACTATGTGCCCCTTCAGCCATGCCCTGTCCTCCCCTCAGTCACAGCCCCTCCCCACCTCGGGCATGCCCCTGCTCCTGGATTTGTGCTGCCCTGACTCTGCCCTAATGCTACCAGGCCATGACAGAAGCTGCCTCACCTCAGCTCAGGGCTTCCCCCCAAGCCCAGCAGCTGCCTGGGGGAATTGAAGATCCCCTCAGCCCAAACACTGGGGAAGACTCTTCTCCATCCACCCCACACACCAAGCAGGTGCAAGGTAATGCTCCGTGTGTGTGTGTGTGTGTGTGTGTGTGTGTGTGTGTGTGTGTGTGTTTGTATGTGTGTGTGTATGTGTGTGTGTGATTGTCCACTCAAGGAATCAGAAAATTGAATCTTTTGGGATGACAGCACACAGCACAATTAAAAAAAAAAAGCTCAAAAAACCCTGTGTAATGGATTCAGCACAATGTGCCTTTTGAAGGACTCAGCACACAGCAACTTTTGGGATCCACATGGTAATTTAATTAGCAATACGATTAGACATGCCATTTTGACATCACTAAACTTAAATATCATAATATTATCACATTATATGTCATAGTGACATTATAGACATATTGTGAATTCCTATTCTGTGAGTTCATGCTATTACAAGCTAGTAATATTGGTGGATATCAAAAATCAATTGTGACCTCAAGGACATTGTGACATGAAAATCCCTTTGTGACATGACAGTGCCACTGTGATATCATTAACCTGTTCTGACATCACAAACCTGTCCTATCCATTGTGACCTCATCAGCAATGTGACATCACAAAGCCATTGTGATATCACATTGCTATTGTGACATTACGATTACCTTGATTACCTCCCAAACACATTATGACATCCTTAGCACCTTTGAAAAAACACATGGCCTTTGTGACATCACAGGCCCTTTGTGTATCCATACCCTCATTGTGAAATATCAATTGAGATCAAATATGCCATTGTAATATAACAAAGCATTTACAGTATAATCATTGGTGTGACATCAGATTGTCATTATGAAAACATCAGGTGATTGTGACATCACAAATCTGTAATGACATCATACCACTATGACACCACATTGTCATTGAGAAAACATATATACATTATGAAGGCCTATTATGTGATTTTGTTGTATATCAAATGTGTGTTCATATCAAAAAACACATTTTGACTTCATAACTATTGTGACATGACAATCCCTTTGTGATATACCATTGCCAGTGTGATATCTCTAAACAACTGTGACAACTCAAACATGTCCTGTCCTCATAAATTTTGTGACATGTTGCCACTGTGTTAGGCCCATTGTGAGCTCAATCTATTTTCAACCTCATATTATTTCAGGTATGATATTACATATTAGAAATATACTGTGATATTATGAATATTGTGACATCACACTGCTAGATGTAATGACCATTGTGTCACATTGTCACATCACAAATCTGTTCTGACTTCATCACATTTGTGCCAACAAATGACTTTGGAATCCTCACAATCCCATTCTAAACACATATACTCGTTATGAGTTAATGACAATTGAGGTCTGGAATGCCATTGTCACATCACCAAACTACTGCAACATCACAAAACTATTTTGAACTCAACACTACTATGGCATCACCAATTAATTGTGACATAACAACACTCATGACATTGTAATTTGACATCATATTGCAATTGTGATATTACTGAACCGTCATGCTTTCACAAACCTATTATGATTGCATCACGTCTTAGAAAATTATGGCCTTTGAGACATCAAGCTCTTTATGTGAACTTGTATAATTGTGAACTTGTAGCAATTGAAAATTGAAGTAAGATGTGATATTGCAAACTAGTTTTGACATCACTAACCCATTTTTATATCATTAACACTTTGACAACCAGAACCTGTTAGGAACTTTAGCACTTTTGACAAAATACATGGCCTTTGTTTCATCACAGTTCATTTGTATATGTCATTGTGACTTCATTCTCATATCCTCACTATAAACTAATGGCAATTAAGATCTGACATGCCATTGTGACATCATAAACCCTTTGTGACATCATCACCAGTGTGATATCAGACTGTCATTATGACACCATCAGCTCATTGTGACATCACCAAGCTACAGTGACATCATAGCATTATGACATTGCATTGCCATTTTGCTGTCATAGACACATTGTGAATGTATATCTTGTGATTTCATTCTATTTCAAATGTGGCATATCAGTTGATATCATAAACACATTGTGACCTTATAACCATTGTAAGATAATAAACCCTGTGTGACATCATAACCACGGTGATATTATATTGTTGTTATGACATCTTTAGCTTATGGTGACATCACAAAATGATAATGACAGCATAGCATTTGGCATTGGCATTGTGACATCATTGTCACATTATGAATGCCAAATCTGTGATTTCATTGTATTTGAAATGTGGCATGTGGGTTGATATCAGAAACTCATTGTGATGTCATAACCATTGTCACATCAAAATCCCTTTTTGACATCAATTTGGCAATGTGACATCACACTGTCAATGTGATGCTAGTAAGTCATCGTGATATCACAATGGTCATGAACTCACAATGGATTTCTGGTATCAACCGACATGACACATTAGAAATAGAATCAAATCACATAATAGGCAAACACAACATGTCTATGACATCAGAATGACAACGTGATGTTACAATGCTATGATGTCATTGTAGTTTTATATGTCAAAATGACCTTATCGTGTCATAATGGCAACATGATGTCACAATTATGATTATGTCAGAAAGAATTCGTTATGTTTCAATGGTATATCTGATGTCAGTTTTCATTAGTTCCCCATGAGGATATGGATACAAAAAGGTTCTGTGATGTCACAGAGGCCATGTGTGTTTTCAAAGGTGGTAAGAGGTCATAATAGGCTTGGGATGGCACAATATGATCCATAATGTCACAATGGAAATGAGATATCCCATTGGGTTTTTGATGTCACAGTGGTGATGAGGTCACAATAGTTTTGTGATGTCACAGTTTGTTTGTATGATATATCAAATTTCAATGACTCATAATTCAATATGAGGATACCAGGTGATAGAAGAAGCTCCATAGTATGAGGTCATACTGTGTGAAAACCTAATGGGACAGTGATTTCACAATGACAATGTGATATCTCACCATCATGTTATAAGAATGTTTTGATGTCACAAATGGTGATGCAATAATAATGAGGAGGTCGCAATAGATTTGAGATGTCCCAAGGTGTTGGTGATGGCACAATGGTATGTGGATCTCAGTTGTCATTAACACACCATGAGTATATGAGTTTGGGAAGGGATTCTGATGTCAGCAAAGCATATGTAGTCAAAAAGGTGAAGAACTAACAGGTCTGAGATGTCACAAAGTGACACAACGGTTATGATGTCCAGAAGTGTGATATGATGATGTTACACTGGATTTTAGATATCTCATGTCATATCTGAAATATGAAGTTGAACACAGATTTTCAACTCACAAATGGCCTAAGTTATCACAATGGCATGTCACAAAATTATGAGAACAGGAGAGGTATTTGATATCACAATGGGTTAGTGATATAACAAAGTCAATGTGATGTGACAAAGAGATTTAGATGTCACAAAGGTCATGAGTTCACAATGGTTTCCTGATATCAACAAAGATGGCACATTTGAGATAGAATGAAATCAAAGAATAGGCATTCAAAATGGGTCTATGACATGAAAATGACAATGGGATGCCAAGGCAGAAATGTTTGATAGGATATGTAATCATTACCTTGCTCATGTAACTGTAATCCTTCTGTACACTCTATTTACTACAAAAAAAAAAACCACAGAAGAAAAAAAAGAAAAATATGGTATGGTGTCATTGGGGTTTGGTGATGTCACAATGAATGGTGGTGTCATGATGACAATGTGATTTCACAGTCATAATTATTGCACAAAGTGTTTGTGATGATACAATGCTATGTGTGATAAAATTTCTATTAGTTCACTATGAAGATATGAGTACACAAAAGGTCTGTGAAGCCACAGAGGTCATGTGTTTGTTTTTTCTTCTTTTTTCATGTTTTTTTTGTGAAAATACTGTACAGAGGGCTGACAATTACATGGGCAAGATAATGAGTACATTTCTTATCAAACATTGTAGCCTCCTAATTTGTTTCCCCTTCCCACGCCTTCCCATCCTCTCCCTGCCATGCCACCGAATCCTCCCCGCTCCCCCTCCCCCTCTCCGCATGAAAGTTCATTTTCGACATAACGACTTGTACATCAAGAGTTCACAATAGCTTTGTGATGTCACAATGTGATTGTGAAGGCACAACAGCAATGTGATGTCACAATGGTTTTGTGATGTCAAAGTGGTGACAAGGTCACAATGAGTTTGTGATGTCACTATGAGTTTGTAATGTCACCATGACATATCCAATTTCAAACTCTACTAGTTCACAATGAGGATACAATTTCAAAGAAAGAATCTTAAGCTCCAAAGACCATGAGTTTTTAGTCATAACTTGTGCAATATGCTGCCATTAGTATATTTTAGGCCTTTAGTAAGCTTATAATATGTTTTCAAACTCATATTATTTCAGGTATGACATATGATATCAGAAATTGATTCTGACATGAACATTGTTACATCTCATTGATAGACATCAAGACTATGGTGTCACATTGTGTACTCACAAATTTGTTAGGGTTTCATCACATTTGTGCCAACACATGACTTTGGAAACAACACAGTCCCTTTGTGAACTCATATCTTAATAGCGAATTAATGACATTTGAGATATGGCATGCCATTGTGACATTTCCAACCAATTGTGACAGCACAAACCTATTATAGTAGAATCACATTGTTATCTAATAGCCATTGTGGTAGCACAATCCCTTCATGACCCCACATTTCCATAGTGATATCACTAACCCAATGTGAAATTCCAATCCTCTCATACCCAATCCAAGTATGAAATGTGATACCCGTATCCAGTGTGACATCTTGAACATGGTGACATCACTCTGATAGATGTTATGAGCATTTTGTCACATTCTGACACCTGTTAGGACTTCATCACTTTTGTGACAATGCATGCCTTTGGAGACATCACATTCCCTCTGTGAGCTCATATACTGATTGTGGGTTTATGACAATTGAGATCACCTGTGTCATTTTGATATCACCAACCCATTGTGACATCACACACCTCTTGTAAATTCATCACCAGTATTGCATCACCAATTGTGATATCAAAACATTATTAAGTCATCATATTGCAACATCACATTGCCATTGTGATGTCACTCTTCCACTGTGTTTTCAAAAACCTACTGCATTTTAGAAAATTCATAGCCTTTTATACTTGTCTTCTTCTGTGAACTCATATCCTCATTGTGAAATAGTAGCAACTGAAATTGTACATGTGATTAGGAGATGTGACTTCACAAAACTATTTGATTTCATCACCAATGTGAGATCACAAAACCATTTTGAGCTTTCATTGCCATTTGAAATCACTATCACATTGTGACATTCCAAACCTATTAGGACCTCTTAGCACCTTTGAAAAAACACATGGCCTTTGTGACATCACAGTCCCTTTGTGTAACTATACCCTCATTATGAACTGACAATTGATATCAAACATGCCATTGTAACATCACGAACCCTTTGTGACATCAACAGTGTGCTATTTTCATTATGGTAGCATCAACTAATTTTGACATATATCTACAAAGACAAGATAGCATTATGAGATCACAGTGCCATTGTGATGTTATAAAAAGATTATGAATGCCTGATTTTATCTTTTTTTGGCCAGTCCTTGGGCTTGAACTCTGGGCTTGGGTGCTGTCCCTGTTCTTCAGCACAAGGTGAGCACTCTATCGCTAGAGCCACAGAGACACTTCTGGTTTCTAGTGGTTTTCATTGGAGATAAGAGTCTCATAGACTTTCCTCCCTGAGCTGGCTTTGAACTGCAATCCTCAGATCTCAGCCTCCTGAGTAGCTAGGTTTACAGGCGTGAGCCACTGGCACCCAGCTTTTTTATTCTATTTCAAATTTGACATGTGTGTTGATATCAGAAACCTAATGTGACCTCATAACCATTGTAACATCATAAATCAGCAGTGACATCAAATTGTCATTATGACACCATCAGCTCATTGTGACATCACCAAACAGCAATGGCATCATAGCATTATAAATCAAAGTGACATTGTTATGACTTAACAGTGTGAAGGCCTATTCTGGGAATTCACTCTGTTTCAGAAACCCATTTTGACCATATAACCATTGTGATATCACAATCCTTTGTGACATCACATTGCCATTGTGATATCATTAACCTGTTGTGCCATCACTACCAGTCCTGTCATTGTAAAGTTTGTGACATACTGCCATGGTCATGTAGTAGGGCCGTTATGAGCTCATAATCTGTTTTCAATCTCATATTTCTGGTATGACATGTGATATCAGAAATCCCTTACGACATCATACTGCCAGATGTCATGACCATTGTGTCACATTGTAACATCACAAAGCGGTTAGACCGGCATCACATTTGTGACAACGCATGCCTTTGGAAAAATTACAGTCCCTTTTTGAACTCATATATTCATTGTCAATTAATGACAATTGAGATATCCCATGCCACTCTGACATCATGAACCTATTGTGACATCACAAACTTATTGTGAGCTCATCATGAGAATTGTATCAACAACTAATTGTGGTATCAAAGCATTATTTTGACGTGATATTGTGGTATTAGCATTGTTATTTCACTGTCCCATTGTGTTTTTGCAAACCGATTATGGCCACATCACATGTTAGAAACTTCACGGCCTTTGAGACTTCAAGCTCTTTCTGTGAACTCGCATAATTATTACCTCTAAGGCAATGATGACATATCACTAACCCATTGTGACCACATCACAAACTCTTTGTGATATCACATTGCCATTGTGCCACCATGATCACATTGTGACATCCCAAACCTATTAGGACCTCAGAATCTTTGAAAGAAAGCATGGCCTTTGTGACATCACAGGCCATTTGTGTACCCATATCCTCATTTTGAGCTAATGACAATTGAGATCATACATGCCACTTTAATGTCAAAAACACTTTGTGACATCATTACCAGTGTAACATCACACTGTCATTATGACAACATCAGCAAATTGTGACATCCTAAAACAATGACATCATAGCATTATGACATCACAGGGTCATTGTGATGTCATAGATACATTGGAATGCCTATTCTGTGGTTCCATTCTATTTCAAATGTGGTAGGTGGGTTGATATCAGAAATATATTGTGACCACATAATCATTATGACATCACAATACCTTGATGACACCACATTGCCATTATGATATCATTAACCCAATGTGCCATCACAAAATTCTCCTATTCTCATAAATTTTTTGACATGCTGCCAGTGTGATCTCTTTGGCATCTCTGAGTTCATAAATTGTTTAACTCATACTTCAGGTATGACATGATATCAGAAATCCACTGTGACATCATCACCACTGTGACATCACACTGCCAATTGTCATGAACACTGAGTCACATTGTGACACCACAAACCTGTTAAGACCCATTACACTTGTGCCAACATATACCTTTGGATACATCATTATCCCTTATGAACTTATATACTCATTGTCAATTAGAGATCTGGCAGGAGATTGTGACATCACCATCCCATTGTGAAATCACAAACCTATGTGACCTCAGCACCTGTATGGATCACCAAATATTTGTCACTTCAAAACAATACTATCTCATGTAATGTTAACATCACATTGCCAATGGAATATATCTGTCCCATTGCATTTTCACCAACGTGTTATATCCTCATAATATTTTATAAAATTTATGGCCTTTCTGACTTCTAGCTCCTTATGTGAACTTGTATCTTCATTGTGATCTAGTAGAATGAAATTGGACAGGTAATGGTGATATTACAAATTCATTGTGACATCACTATCCAAGTGTGACATCACCACTGTGACATCACAAACCCATTGTGACATCACATTGCCACAGTGATATCACGATCACCTTGTGATATCCCAAACCTGTTGTGACCTCTTAGCACCTTTGAAAAAGCACATCGTGTTGGTAACACCACAGTCCCTTTGGGTAGCCATATTCTCATTGTGCACAAAGGACAACTGACATCAGACATGCCATTGTACCATTACAAACGCTTTGTGACATCATCTACAGAGTGAGATCACATTGTTGTGAGGATACCATCAGCCCATTGTGACATTCCAAAATGACAATGACAACATAGCATTATGACATCACATTTTCATTGTGAGGTCATAGAGACAATGTGATTGCCTATTCTGTGATTTCATTCTATCTCAAATGTGGCATATAGGTTGATTTCAGAAACCCATTGTGAACCATATTACCATTGCGACATTGCAATCCCTTTGTGACCTCATATTGATATTGTGATATCATTAATGCAATGTAACATCACAAACCTGTCTTGTCTTCATAAATTTTGTAACAAGTGACTACCTTGCCCTGGGTTGGATGCCCAGAGCTAATTACAGCCTCAACCATGAACCCTCAGACCTCCAAAGAGCAGCCCAGCCATTTGTTAACTGGTCTTCAAACAACCAACCCCCAAAATAATCATGTCCAATGCTCCACACTTCAAAGGTCAAGGCTTTTTCCTTTCCTTCAACCTCCTTCTCTACAGACCTGTCCTACCTTTCAGGTCTTTTCTTTTTTTCCTTCCACCATTCCCTTCTTCTCTTCAGGTTGCTGTACTCCTGACAGGCCTTCCCTGCCCTGTCCAAGTTGCCAGTTGCTGTTTTTCACCTCCTGCTCTCGAAAATTTCCTCTCCTCCCAGGACTTTAACCTCCTGCAGTTTCAACAGTTCTTTCCTTCCAGGCCTTTCCCCTTTTCCTTCCCGCTTCTGTTGCTCTGAACATGCAACCTATATATAGACTGTACCCTGCTCCCACTAAAATATGTTTCCTGCATAACAGTTTTCAATCATCACTTCCCAAATGTTCATGCCCAATAACTTCTTGGCAGCTCACCACGTGGGGCTTAACTTCCTATCTCTTCAGCAGCATGTCCTGCTCACTCCAGCAGCATGCACCCCCTGTCTGGTGGTCCAGTCCAGGAGGTCTGAGTATCTGTTCCCATGGATTATAGGGGCACTGCTGGTTATTACAGTGTCCTCATGGTGAACTAGTAGCGATTGAAATTGGACAAATAATTTTGATATTACAAACTCATGATCTAACTAACCCATTGTGACCTCAAAACCACTGTGACATCATGAAGTCACTGTGACGTAACATTGCTGTTTAGTCACCAGGATCACATTGTGACATCCCAAATCTATTATGACCTCTTATAACCTTTGAAAAAATACAAAGCTTTGTGACATAACAGTGCCTTTGTGTACCCGATCCCCACTGTGAAATATTGACAATTGAGAACAGACATGACATTTCAACATTAAAAAGTTTGAGGTCATCACAACTGTGACATCACATTGTCGTTGTGATACCATCTGCTCATTGTGAAATCACAAAAATGAAATATGATGAAATTATAATTTCACATTGTCATTGTGATATCATCTGTACATTATGAATGCCTTTTCTGTGATTTCATTCTTCTTCAAATGTGCCATATAGGTGGATACCATAAACAAATCATAAACTCATAATCATTGTGACATCACAATCCCTTTGCACATCACATTTTCATTGTGATATCACTAACACACCATGACATCACAAACCTGTCCTGTCATCGTAACTTTTGTGACATGCCTTTTTTTCCTCATAATCTGTTGGCCACCTCATTAGATTTCACATATGACATTTGATATCACAAATTCCCAGTCACATCATGACCATGGTGTCATCACCTTGCCAGATGTCATAACCATTGTGTCAAATTCTGACATCACAAACCTTTTAGGATTTCAATATGTAACAACACATACTTTTGGAGAAACCACAGTCCCTTTGTGAACTCATGAACTCATTATAAGTTAAAGACAGTTGAGAACCATCATTTCATTGTGACATGGCCAGCACATTGTGACACCACCAAACTTTTGTGGCTTCATCATTAATGTCGCATCATCAACTATTTGTGACACCAAAATTATATTCTGACATGATGTAGTGAGTTGACATTGCCATGGTGATATCACTGTCCCACTGTTTCAAAAACCTAATATGACCTCATATCATTAAAAAAAAATTCATGTCCCTTAGGACCTCAAGATCCTTCTGTGAACTTGTATGCAGATTGTGAAATAGTAGCAATTCAAATTGGACATGTGTTTGAGGTATTACAAAAACATTATAGCATCAAAAACACATTGTGACCTCATCACAACTGTGAATCATAAAGCTATCATGACCCTTAAATACCTTTGAAAACACATATGGCATTTGTGACATTACAGTCCCTTTGTGTACCCATATCCTCAATTTGAACACATGACAATTGAATTCATATATGCCATTGTAATATCACAAACACTTTGTGACCCCATCACCAGTGTGACAACACATATTCATTATGACACCATCACCTCCTTGCAACATCACCAATTTACAATGACCTCATAGCTTTATGATATTATATTGTCATTGTGAGGTAATAGACACATTGTAAATGCTTATGCTCTTATTTCATTCTATTTTAGAAGTGGCATGTGGGTTGATATCTGAAAATCATTGTGATCTCATCAATATATGGCATCACAATCACTTTGTGACATCACAGTGCCATGGATATATCACTAACAAACTGTGACATCACAAACATGCCCTGTCCTCATATGTCTTGTGACGTGCTGCAATTGTGATGTCTTAGGCCCTTTATGAGCTCGTAATCTGTTTTCAAACATAATAATTCAGTTATGATATGTGATATTAGAAATCCCCTGTGACATCATGACCATTGTGACATCATACTGACAGACATCATGACCATTGTGTCACATTATGACATCACAATCCTCCTAGGACTTCATCACATTTGTGACAACACATGACTTTGAAGATACCACAGTCCATTGTGAACTCAATTCTCTGTGATTTCAGAATAACTGAGAACTTTATGCCATTTGGATGTCACCAACCAATTGTGACATTATAGACCTACTGTGACCCCTTACCTGTATGGCATCACCAACTAATTTTGACATCAAAACTTTTTGTAATGTCACAATGTGACATGATGTTCATGACATCTGTCAGTGTGATGTCACAATGGTCATGATGTCAAAGTGAATTTCTGATGTCTCATGTCATACATGAAATATGAGGTTGGAAACAAACTCTGAGGGCAAAAAGTCATAAGATATCACAATGTCACCATGTCACAGAAGTTATGAGGATAGGAGAGGTTTGTGATGTCACATGGTATTAGATATATCACAATGGCTCTGTGATGTCACAACGTGATTATGATGTCAAAATGGTACACAAAAGTGTGTTTCTGATATCAACTCTCATGCCACATTTGAAATACAATGAAATCACAGAATAGACATTCATAATGTTTCTACGACGTCACAATGACAATTGTCATAATCCGATTATGTCATTGAGTTTGGTGATGTCATAATGAGCTGATGCACTCATAATGAAAATGTGATGTCACACTGTTGAGGATGTCACAAACACTTTTTGATGTTATAATGGCATGTCTGATCTCAATTGTCATTAGTTAACAACAAGGATATGGGTACACAAAGGGACTGTAATGTTGAAAAGGGTATGTGATTTTTCAAAGGAGCTAAGAGTCATAATAGATTTGAGATGTCACAATGGAATCATGATGTTACAATGAAAATATTGTCACAAAGGATTTGTGATGTCGTGCTGATGATGATGTCAAAATGGGTTTGTGATGTCACAACGAGTTTGCAATATCACAATAAAATTTCCAATTTCAATTGCAACTAGTTCACAAGGAGGATACTGTAATAATCAGCAGGGCACCGATAACCTATAGGGGTCCAGTAATCAGTGTGGCCCCATCTCCTGGCCAGCTGGAGAGGGCAGGGCATTCTGTGGGAGGGGCTGGTACATTAATCACCAAGAGTTGAGCTGTTAAGAAGTGATTGGGCTGTGGGGAGCTTGGGATGTGATAGTTGAAAACTGTTAGCAGTTGGAGTGGAGAAGGGGTACAAACTTTATATATGCTGCTTGTTCACAGCAATGGAAGGGGAGATTAAAATTGAAAAGTCCTGGAAGGGAGGAAGTGGTGTGATAACAGAAGTGGAAAGACCTGGGAGGAGAAGAATTTGAGGGAGAGCAGGAGGTGAAGGATGGCAACCGACGACCCAGGCAAAGCAGTTCAGGCCTGTGGAGAGTAGAGAGGCCTGAAGAGAAGAAGGAACTGGTAGAAGGGATAAAGGGAAAGACTTCAATGAAGTACAGGTCTGTAGCGAAGGAGAGACAAAGGGAAGGAGAAAAAAGTCTTGCCCTTTGATATTTGGAGCTTTGGATAACATAATTTTGGGGTTAGGTGGTTTGGAGAACATTTATTATATTAAATCTGCCTCGATGGATTCTCTTGAACATTAGAGGTCCGAATTTTTGGAGACCCCATGAAGATTAATACGTTTGGATGGCATCAGGCCTTGGCCTGAGGGGAAAATCCCTATAGGTGAGAATGTCAGCCTTCAAGGCCTCGAGTGTTTGTCTCCAGAGGAGCAACATAGACAAAAGTCATATAGGTACCTCTAGGGGTGCGTCTGGGCAAGCTTGCCAGCCTGTTTTTGGGACCCCTTCTAGAGGTCATTTGTAGCTTTCTTGAGAAGCCATCTGAGAACTCTTTGAGAGGTCATGAGTGACTTCCTTGGGAAGCTATCTGGAACCTCCTTAAGAGGTCATGTAGTGCTTCCTTAGGAAGCCATCTGGAACTTCATCAAGAGTGTATCTGCAACTTCCTTGAGAAGCTATCTGAGACCTACCCTGGAGGTCATATTGGGCCTTCTCCAATGGTCGTCTTGGACTTTCTCCAGAGGTCATCTGTGGCTTTTTCAGGAGGCCACCTGAGACCTATTCAAAAGTAGTCATTGGGGCTTCCTTAAGAGGCAAGTTAGGACGACCTCCTGAGGTCATGTGCAGCTTCTTTGGGAGGTCATCTCAGGTTACCTTTATGAAAAATCTGACTGTCTTCAGACATCATTTGGGAATTCCTTGAGAAGCTATATAGGACCTTTTCTGGAGGTCATCTGTCGCTTTCTCAAGAGGGTTATCTGGAACCTCCTTTGGAGTTCATATGTGGCCTCCTTGACTGGCCATCTGGGACTTACTTAAGAGGTAATCACATTCTCATTGAGAGGATGTCTGGGGCCTCCTTTTGAGGTCATCTGACACTTCTTTGGGAAGCCGTTTGGAACCTCCATGAGAGGTAATCTAGGGCCTCCTTGGGAGGATATATGTGACATCTTCCAGAGGTCATCTGCAGCATCCTCAAGAGGCAATCTGGGATGTTCTCTCTGTCATCTCAGATCTCTGTAGAGTCAAAATTGAGTGGTGTGGGACTTGTGGGTTAAGTGTTTGTGGCTATTGGTCTGTGTGTGTATGCTGATAGTTCGATCTGTGTCCTGTATGCACCTCTGTTTACTCCTTTTCTCAGGATGGCAGAACAGGCCTAAAGTTGTCATATCCAAAAAAATACTCTCCCCCAGGGTTACAGAATCTTTCAGATGACGATGCACTGATATACTCTCTCTCCTATTCTTTGCCATCACCACTTGTAATCTAAAGTCCTCCCATACCAAAAGTGGTTACTTGTACCAGCCTGAGGTGGTACAACATGGTATGTTACCCTTATTACCCTTGAGACAGGAACATGGAAGAGATGGTGGGCGGGACCCTTTCTAATATATTTTCCCTTTACAGCTAGTGACTCGTATACCTGGAAACAGCAAAATACATCGTTTTCAGAAAAAATAAAACCAGGGGCTCATTCCCTCATTAGAGACAGTAATTTTCACACACAAGCACATCTCGTATGAGTGTCAGCAAATTTTACAGGTGTGTTTTACCTGGTAGTAAAGGGAGTAAGTCCTGCTCAGTGACTTAAATATGGTCCTTCGACCACACTGTAGCCCCACTATTGAACCAGACCATTTGGAACAAGTCTTTCCCAAGACTTACTCAAGCTGAGACTAACAGCTATCGAGGTATGGAGGTGCTTACCAATTATTACCAGGTTTGGTTAGCAGGGATAACACAGTGGCTAGAAAGCCAAGTCATCAATCTAAGGTGAGTGAAATGGGACAGTTCCCCAGTGAGTACTCTAATGCTTTTCTGGAACTTCTCCCAGAAACCTATAGGACCTATAGGCTTGTCCTATAGATCTTGAAGACCTGGAGAATCAAAGATCCCTAAATATGGCCTTTGTTACCCAGTCGGCCACAGATATTAGAAGAAAGCTTCAAAAGTTAGAAGGTTTTGAGGGAAAGGTGCATTCTAAGTTGGAAGTGGTTTGCCCAGTGGGTTTTTGATAACAGAGGTACCCTGTAAAAAAAGAGTCTAAGAAGAGAGTTTTAATTTTTGGTAGGAGTTCCAGAATACGGATCAAGAAACCTTTGGCAAAGACAGTACAATCGATTTGAAAATGGCAGTAGGGAACTAAACCAGTAGGACTAAAGCAGTGTGCTTATTGCAAGCAAAATGGACATTGGGGAAAGGAATGTCCAAGGAGGAGAAAGATAGGAAATGACAGGGTAAATAATCACATTAACCACCTGGAAAACGTATTCATTTCTCTGGAGAAACATGAAAAGGAGCTTTGGGCCCCGAATTCCAACTGTGTTCAATTTAAAAAGCAGCCCTCTGAACTTAAGAAGAACTGTGGTAAAGAAAAAATTCACGCACTTCTAACTCAAAACACAGGCTTATAAAAGACTGAATCTCCTATAGGTGCCAGTCAAAACCCACCAAGAGGGTAAAAGCACATAGAGCACACAGGAGAAAATAGAGATAATTATTTAACATGAAGAAAAGATTTGAAGATAAAAATTAGGAACTTGTGAGAGTCAAACATGAGAAGAAAATCCTCAAAAGGAACCTAGAAAACACCCAGAATCAAATGAAATTCAAGTACATTAGCCTGGGTAAGCATGAGGATAATTAGGGGACTACAGGTCAGAGGCCAACAGAAGCACAGGACAGCAATGCTGCCATCCTTGCTAACCACAAGTGAGACCAAGAAAAGATCTGGATGCTGCATTAAGAAATGATAGCCATGCAAAAGGAGCTAGACCTGATATAAGAATGTATTAGGGTGAAGTACATATTGATTATAAGCTTTGAAGAGTGTCACCAGAAATTCAAGGCAACAGAGAAAGAAGGAAAGAGTAGTTAGCAGAGAAGACAGGGAAGTGCTGTGTCATAGAAGATCAGGCCAAGAAAAGTGTACAGGAAAATATCAAGCTGAAGAAAGAGATTGTTAATCTTCAGAAAGATTTAAAGGACCACATGCTCTGATAGAGAATGCTGGGGAAAGGGAAAGATCATTGGGAAGAAAAGCAGAAAAGCTAAACAAACAGTTGAAAGATCTGTCACAAAATTACACTGAAGTGGAAAACCAGAAAGAGAAAATACTAGAGTAAAAGGCCAAAAAGACTGCTGAGACCTTCACCATAAATGTAATGCAGAAGCATCGAATCCCTATGGAACAGATGGAGGTAGGAAAAAATACCTCTCAATAGCACCTTTTTGAACTTAAGGGAGTAGTTGAAGAACAAGCAAAGGTGATGTGAGAAGGAGCAGCAGTTGACCAGTCAAAGGAACTCTCCTGTGACCTGGTCAAAATACTTGCAGGTTAAGGAGCACATTGAGAAGGAGAGTAAGATCATGAAAGCAAGTTTGAGAGAAAAGGCGGAGAATAAAATGGAAGAAGTTTCCAAGGTTCAGCGTACTATACAGGAATAAAACTAGAGACCCTAAGATACAGGGAAACATCTGAGCTGATCAGGTAGCTTGGGAGACCACTCTAAAACCAGTGGGATCTCTAGAGCTACTAGTCGTTAAGATTAAAAGAAGAAGCAAAAACAGTAGTAATAAGTGTGCAAATGTTGACACTGAACTTGTGAAAAATGCATGCAGGCTCAAGCTTTCTGTCAGTTTACATGTAGATATTTGCACCCTGGTATATTGCCCCGGGCCAATGCCTATAATTGTTCAAAAACCAGTGGGGCCTCAGCCTGACAATCCTTTGTAATGTGTGTAGGTAATTTCCAACAGGTAAATGCTGAAAAGCTGGAACGTATGGAAACAATTCATATGTGAGGAACCTCAGATGGTGAATTTGGGAATGTGGGCTTCACCGAGGTAAAGGCTGGAAAGTATGGTTATTGGTATCTGTTACTAATTGTGGACAATTTTTCAGGCTGAGCTGAGGCATGTGATAGTTTCTTGATTTGGCTTACCTTTAGCTATGGGGTCCAAAGATGCCCCTTCATTCAAGGCTAAATTTCTTAATTATTAACTAACACCCTAGGAATAAATTGGAAGTTACAATCCATTTATAGATCTCAGAGTTCAAGGGACAAGAAAGAATGAATATCACCTTAAAGGAAACATTAACTAAATTAAATACAGGGACTGGCCATGGCTAGGTAAGTCTCCTGAACTTTGCTCTCCTTCGAGCAATATGTAGCCCTTATGTTAAAGGATTTAATACCTTTGAAATACTTTAGGGTAGACCACCCCCTTTGGTTGCTAAACTTGGGAAGGCTATATTAACATAAATGTCTCTAACTACAATCTGCAGGCTTTACAACATATTCTTTTATGTACCTATCCTTTGGTAACCAAGGCCCACAGGCCACCTAAGAAAAACTCCACCTGCAGGGGAGGGGTCAAGATGGCGATGGAACAGCAGGGAAACACCATAGCTCTCTCTAACCAAATACAGATTTCAATGCTCTGTTTCTCCAAGTGACCCACCAGAAAAAGGGCGATTACTCAGAGAGCTACAGGAAGTGAAAAAGAAAAGGGAAAAACTTACACAGACATTAAAGTGGGAAGACCCTTCCCAAATCCCTTGTTGTTGATGGGGCTCCACGCTGAGCAGCTTAAGTGGCAGGGCTTCTTACCAGGCTGCTTAGGTGGCCCCGGCTCTGGACCTTCAGAGGACCACACACTCTCAAGCATCCCAAGGCTTCCAGAAGACTCCGAAGAGTCTGAATAGCATGTGGTGTTCTCTTCATCAGCTACCTAATGAAACCTACCTATTTAATATACCTTATATATGGTGCTCTGTCTCGGATGGGGTTTTTGAGTTGGAAATGTTAGAATTTCCTAACCACTCTCTTTCTGCAAACCAAAATGCCTTGAGACACCACACGAGACTTTTCACCAATACCATTGCTGGCCTTGACATCCACGTCCACACCACTTCTCTACTCTGGTGAGTGAAGCTAGTCTCTATGGCTCTCTGTTTCTCAATCTCTTTTCAGAGGTGCCACCACGCCAAAGAGCTCCTATGGCCTTTAGCCGAAAGGCTGGTCACTCTGAAGCCGAGGATGCTTGGTTTGGGGGCTTGGACATTTCTCTCTAGAGGGCTCTGGGGGAAGATGGGATGCCACTTCTGCCTGGTCAGCTCTCCTTCATTCACCAGACTTACTGTCTTACACATTTAATAGGGTGCTGGGAGCCATGCCTGAACAGTGAAACCCCTCTGAAATGCTTCCTGCACTCCCTGGATTGATGGCACACCTAATATTTTTATGCTATTGTCAGATTTAGATAACTTTTGCCTCTGCATTGGTCGAAGTCTGTTTACTTTCAGACTCCCTTTGATCTCTGCTATTCATGTCCAACTTTCCATATCTCTCCCTTTCTTTTCTACAACTTTTTGGATTGTGCCCTGAAGAGTGCTACATGGGCTGGGTCCTGGGGACCCCTCTAGTTCCCTCTCAAAGGCTGGCCAAAGAAGGCTTGATTTTTTGTTAAGTCTTTCTTTGCATTTTTTCAGAAATTTGCCAACTTGAGTTTGCCATCTTGGCCACATAGTTGGTTAAGGGATTGGCCCCATCCAACCCGTACCCTTCCACCAAGCTTACTACTCCTCCTTTCATCTATTTCTAATGTGCCTTGCTAAAAAGTTGCTCTTTTCACAGACACTGATAACTGATGCCCAACCATCTGATGTGATTTGTTAACAGAGATGTCTAAATATTGTTGTCAAAAATTTTAAGTTTTGAGTTTTGGATTTTTTGTTTTGTGTTGTGTAGTTTGGTACTGACTATGTGATTATAAAATATTGAGTATATCTTTGTTAAGATTCTCACGTCTAATGAGTTTTGTCATTGCAGAATATTTGGTCAATTCTTGATAAGAACAAGGTAAACCCTACTTATTCTATTTGATCTCCTTGTTGCTTTAATTAGAAATAACAAAGGGCTTTTGTGGCAAAAATTGCAGTTCAAAGCCAGCCCAGGCCAAAAAATCTCTCAGACTCCATCACCCAACTAACCGGCAAAGACAGGCTGGAAGCATGGCTCGTGCCTCTTATTTCTAAGCAGCAAACACTGCAAGTGGTACTATAACTCCAAGTGGTAGTGTGCTAGCCTTGAGCAGAAGTGCTCAGGGACAGTGCCTAGGCCTTAAGTACAAACCTCCTTGAATACCAACTGGGACAAACCATTCCAACAATGATCACCTAGACTCGGCTGGTTTGGGGATCAAGGGAACATGGAGAGGAGTAAGAGGAGATGATATCACATCAGCCAATTTGTGCCTGCCCTTTCAAAATATACCAGAGCCGGGAGATCAATAGAAGTAAGAAGGCTGCCCATCTAATGTTCATTCCTATCTAACTTTCAATTGGACAGGAATTTATATTCTTGCCTTTGTCACTTGTCTTCTTCTCTACCTAGTCGCCAGATGTCAGAAATAGCTAGGAACATTTCTACCAACATTTTCAGCCCCAAGCCCTTCCTCTTGCCATTTATTTGCTCTCTAGTATTTTTTTCAGTCCCTCAATGCCTCATGAGTCTTCTCCGGACTTCATCCAAGACTCCAGACTTCATTTAAGGACTCAATGCCCAAGTGACAGCTGTTGCCTGCTTCCTTCGCCCAGAGGGGACCACATCTCACCCTTTTACCTCTTCCCAAACCCAGGCAGGCACTCATCATAGAAAGAGAACTATAGGACCATTTCTTTGATGAACATTGATGCAAAACTCCTCAACAAAATTTTGACCAATCGAATTCAACAATTCCTCCAAAAAAATACACAACGATTAAACAGGATTTATTTCAGGGATGCAAAGCTCGTTCAATATATGCAAATCAATTAAAATATTTCATCACATCAACAAGAGCAAGGATAAGAAATTCATGATTATCTCAATGGATGTTGAAAAAGCATTTGACAAGATCCAACACCCTTTTATGATGAAAGCTCTGGAAAAACTATGAATCCGGGTAACATGCCTCAATACAATAAAGATGTATTTGACAAACCTACAGCCAGCATTATACTTAATGGTGGAAACCTAAAGCCATTTCCTCTTAACTCAGGAACAAATCAAGAATGTCCACTCTCTCCACTTCTCTTCAACCTACTATTAGAATGCCTAGCTACAGCAATAAGACAAGATACAAACATAAATGGGATCCAAATAGGGAAAGAAGAAGTAAAACTCTCCCTCTTTGCAGATGACATGATCTTGCATTTAAAGAATCCCTCGGACTCCACTCCCAAATTACTCATGCTGATTCAAAACTTTAGCAGAGTAGCAAGGTATAAAATTAAATCTTAAAAATCAATAGCTTTTCTGTATGCCAACATGAGAAAAGTGTGGCTAAAATCAGGAAAGCAACTCCATTCGTAATAGCCCCCCAAAAATAAAATACCTAGGAATTAACTTATTCAAAGTAGTAAAGGACCTTTATGAAGAAAACATTAAAAACCTGAAAAAGGAATTCAAAACAGAACTTAGAAAGTGGAAAAACCTCCCATGCTCCTGGATTGGAAGGATCAACATTGTGAAAATGCCAATACTTCCCAACGCTATCTACAAATTCAATGCGATACCTATCAATATTCTATCCTCATTCGTCAAGGAAATAGAAGAGGGAATCCAAAAATTCATATGGAACAATAAAAGACCTTGAATAGCAAAAATGAGCCTTAACAAAAAGAACAGTGCTGGGGGAATATCAATACCAAATTTCAAACTCTACTACAAAACCATAGTAATCAAAACAGATTGGTACTGGCACAATAACAGACCTCAGGACCAATGGAATAGAACTGAAAACCCAGAAATTTACCCATGGATCTATAGCCACCTAAACTTCGGTAAGGGAGCTAAAAAAATAGAATGGAAGAAACACAGCCTCTTCAGTAAATGTTGCTGGTAAAATTCGTCAATCACTTGTAGAAAACTAAAGCTAGATCCTTATATATCACCCTGCACAAGAAACAACTCCAAATTACTGGACAATATAAGAGATACACTATGTCTTCTTGGCACAGCTTGAAATTTTCTTAATAGAGACCCAGAAACACAACAAATCAAAGAAAGGTTGGACAAATGGGATTGCATGAAATTGCAGAGTTTCTGCATGGCAAAGGACAAAAGTAGCAAGATCAATAGAAAACCCACGTATTGGAAGAAGATCTTCTCAGCCATACAATGGACAAGGTGTATCTAAAATACACCTGGAACTCAAAAAATTAAATCCTCCAAAAACAAATCCTCAAAGAAACAACTGCCCAATAAATAAGTGGGCTAAAGATGTATAGACAAACTTCTCTGATGAAGAAAGAAAGATAGCCAATAGACACATGAAGAAATGCTCAATATCCCTAGCCATAAAAGAAATGCAAATCTAAACAACACTGAGATACTACCTCACCCCAGTTAGAATGGCTATAGTCAAGAACTCTAATAGGGCTGGGAAGGTGGCTAAGTGGTAGAGCGCTTGCCTTGCATCCTCGAGGCCCTGGGTTCGATTCCTCAGCACCACATAAGCAAAAAGAAAAAAAAGCCAGAAGTAGTGCTGTGGCTCAAGTGGTTGAGTTGAAGAGTTGAGGGACAGCGCCCAGGCCCAGAGTTCATGCCCCACGACCGGACCCAAAAAAAATAAAAAATAACTCTAATAACAACTGAAGCTGGAAGGGATGTTGGTGGGACTGAAAACTTGTTCAAACAGTTGTAAAGTAGTATGGATGTTCCTCAAAAGACATAGAGTTCGCTGATGACCCAGTACTCCCATGGCATTTACCCAAATGATCACAAAGAAGACCATGCTAAAGCTACCAGCACAACTATATTTATTGCAGCATTATTTTTGTGGGGGGGGTCCATGGTGGGGCCTGAATTCTGGGCCTATGCGCTGTCCCTTAGCTCTTTAGCTCAAGACTAACACTCTAACACTTGAGCCACAGCACCATTTCCGGCTTTTTTTTCTTTTTGCTTATGTGGTGCTGGGGAATCGAACCCAGGGCTTCATGCATGCAAGGCAAGCGCTCTACCACTGAGCTACCTTCCCATCCCATATTGCAGTATTATTTACCATAGCTAAGATATGAACCAACCCAGATGCCCTTCAGTAGATGAATGGATCAAGAAAATGTGATATATATATGTATGTATACAATGGAATTCTATGCCTCCATCAGAAAGAATAGCATTGCCCCATTTGTAAGGAAACGGAAAGCCTCGCAAAAAAATATATTAAGTGAAGTAATCCAGGCCCAAAGAAACAAAGGTCCTATGGTTTCCATTATTTGCAATATCCAGTATATGTCTGAGACAAACTGTAACAGTTAGACAAGTTGATGTTAGGTGAAATGAACCCCAAGATACTCAATTTTTTTTCTTTTCTGCTATTGTTTCCAGTGTATTTATAAGATGATTTTTTGTTGCTTTGTATGTCCCTACCCCACAGTATAACCCCTATTTTCACTGTATTTGATGTTGGTATAATTTGTGGAGGGAATGGGAAAAACAAATTGGGATACAGGTGGAGCTATTGCAACAATGACATATACCAGGCATTATATCGAAAACCGAAATTTACAACTTTGTCGTGGGGGGGAGGGGCGGAAAGGCCCAGAAGGGGAGATGGGAGGGGATAGGAAGGGGAAACAAAGGAGGAGGCAACAATGTTGATAAGAAATGTACTAATTACCTTGTTCATGTAATTGTAACCCCTCTGTATGTATTTTCATAATAAAAAATCATGAAATAATAAAGTAAAAGTCCATGTCAATTTATTTTTTTGGATCCTGTCATGGGGCCTGAACTCTGGGCCTGGGCACTGTCTCTCAGCTCTTCGCTTCAAGGCTAGCACTCTACGACTTGAGCCACAGTGCCAGTTCCGGATTTTTTTCTTTTTGCTTGTGGGGAGCTGAGGAATCAAACCCAGGGCCTCATGCATGCAAGGCAAGCGCTCTACCACTGAGCCACCTTCCCATCCCCCATGTCAATATTTTTGTCGGTCATGGTGTTTGAACTCTGGTCCTGGGCACTATCCCTCAGTTCTTCAGCTCAAGGATACCATTGTATGACTTGAGCCACAGTGCTGTTTCTAGTTTTCAAGAGATATATTGGAGATAAGAGTCTCTCAGACTTTTCTTCCCAAGCTGGTTTTGAACCACTATCCTCAAATCCCAGACTTTTGGGTAGCTAGGATTACAGGCAGGAGCCACCAGAGCGCAGATTCAAGACAATTTTTTTTTTTTTGTCGGTCGTGGGGCTTCAACTCTGGGCCTGGGCGCTGTCCCTCAGCTCTTCAGCTCAAGGCGAGCACTCTACCACTTGAGCTACAGGGCCACTTCCGGTTTTCTGGTGGTTTATTGGAGATAGGAGTCTCACGGTCTCTCCTGCCCGGGCTGGCTTTGAAGCGAGTTCCTCAGATCTCAGCCTCCTGAGTAACTAGGATTACAGGCTTGAGCCACCAGCGCTCGGCTCCAAGACAATTTTTAAAAAGCAAACTTACAGAAACTTCTGTCTTTTTCCAGTAAATAATCTTATTTTTGAGCATTAGTTTATAACTATGAGTTATTTTTAGATGTAATTGAATTTTTTAATAGAATCAAATATAACTTTTACCATTACTCAATATCTCACAAAAATCTACTGTAATTGATTTCCCCCAAAGTTAATTATTACATACTTTATTACTCACTAATATTATTACACTCTATGTTACATATAGTGTGAAGTGAAAATAGTTTGGACCATTTCATATAAATTAGTAAATGCTATTTTAGCATTATAAATTCACATCTGTGATTTTAAACGAACGAAAGAAGATTTTCGAGTTAAAATGAATATGAATGTGTAGTGTGTCCCAAATGAACCAAAAATTCTAAGTTCATACAGACAAAATTATTTTCTTTTCACTAAAGACTTTGAAGTAATATTATTGGAAATTGTGAGGCAAGAGGAGGAAGAATTCAAATCATGTCAAACTATGTCTCTGTTATTCTGCTACCCCCTCCACTATGAAGACGTGTCCATTCCCAGTTGTCACAAAATTTCAAATGTTTCTCTTAGAATTGTATTAGGAAACAGTCTAAATCACTGATTATTTCTGTACTCTCTGTTATATGAAACAAAATATAGACACAAAACAATTGTAATAAAATGCACACATATGTTGAAGTCACCACAACTGGAAAAACAACCAACAAAGTAGAACTCCCCCACGAACAAAAACATGTTGTGCCCAGGTTTTTTATGCACAAAAACCTCAAATACATGTTAACTTGGAGGAGAGCCATAAAGATAACTGTGTCTCAGAAATACGGTTGTGTTAATTTGTAATTAAATTCATCTAGATGAACCTAATACAGCAAATCCCTTGATTGGATCAAATTGTTTAAAACAAATGTGACTATGCAGAGTGAGATCTGCACATATTTAAAAGAAAAATCATGACATGTTTAAACAATTCAGAAAGACAATGAATAAGTACAATAGTATCCATATTGAGAACGAATTCCTGCTGATTTAACAAGAAAAAATATGCAAATAATAGAATCTGAGCAGTGTAGCTGAGTGTACATAATTTTAAACTACTCCAAATTACACTTTGTAGAAGACTGGATGTGGCTTATCTAAAGGAACACATTAACACATGATATAAATGAAATTAAAAATTTCATGAAAAGAGAGAAGTAGTTTCTGGAAAGTAATAGTTTAATAGATAGTGGTCAAAATCTTTTTTTTTTTTTTTTTTTGGGTCCAGTCATGGGGCCTGAACTCGGGGCCTGGGTGCTCTCCCTCAGCTCTTCAGTTCAAGGCTAGCGCTCTACGACTTGAGCTACAGCGCCACTTCCGGCTTTTTAGTTTTTTCTTATGTTGTGCTGAGGAATCAAACCCAGGGGCTTGAGCATGCAAGGCAAGCGCTCTACCACTGAGCCACCTTCCCAGCCCTGGTCAAAATCTTTTAAGCACTGACAAAATTGCATACCTATTTAGTTAGATACAAAAAAAGACCCAAGTTACTCGAGCTGATTTGAAACTTTGGCAAAGTAGAAGGATACATCTGTAACATTATTATGGATGTTAACTCTGGCACGGAATTCATTTCCTCTTTGATCTGACAAATGAATATATGAAAGAACATAACTTCTCCAACTAAATATCAAGACCTAACTAAACATATAACCAGAAAAGTTATCATGTAAGTCATATTGCAACTTGGGTAAAAGAAAAATCAGTCATACTGATTCTGTATTTATAGTAAATGCTGTTTTCTTTTTCCAAAAGTTATTTAGTTTAGCTTGCATTTTTATACCATTGTGTTACATGATGTATATCTTGGTAACTAATTTTGGATGCCTCCTTAAATTTTTTTCTGAGTATAATGTCTCACTTCAGTTCATAACCCATGAAATGATGATGATTACAAAAATTTCTAATAACCACTGTTTATAATAACAAAATATCATAAGCATGACAACAGTACGCATTGGTTAACATTTTGATATCATCATCTCATGACTGATGAGGCCTATGTGCATGAGTACCATTGTACCTAGATTTCTCAGCCTAAATTTAGCCACAGTTAAAAAATGTTTAGATCTTTATTTGTCACCCATCAGATATTAAATCTGAGTATAAAGCCTAAGGAAAATTATAAAGTAAGAATTTAGCTTTTTTGTATATAAAGTAAACAAAATGCAGCATAGAATAACTCACTGGTTTAAAGTCAACCTATATCTCCAAAACACGCTAAGCATTTCCTTACAATGTGTATTATTCTCATGAAGGGAATGGGGAATGTGAGAATAGGACTAACCAAGCATTGTCTTCAAATATACATAATTTGGCTTTACCTCTACATTTCGCTATAAGCATTTCAGATAAAAACTCTTCAGGCATAATATATCCTAGTTTCATATATCAAACTACATTCAGAAAATGGTATATACCAATTAATTAAGAATCTCCTGGCAGAAAAAAATGACATCTCTAAATTATGTGACTCCCAATTCTTAGGTATTTCATTATGCCTCCATTTAATGAATGTGATTGTTTAAGTGCTTCATGAAGTATTAATTAAAACCGATCAGTTTACTATAATACAATTGTGTATAATTTTATCCTAGAATAATCCAGGAACTGCCCGCTCAATCATGACATATATAACTTTCCATTAGTATTCATATGGATAGGAATGAGTTTCTTAGGATCTCCTGCCATTTGGAGGTGGCAGGACCCGGATTGGAACAGTGGGCTCCAGCTCCCTCCACTTAAACCTGAGGATAGGGAACTCACCGGTCTGTCCAAGATTATCAGCAAAACCAGTGATTAGGCAGGCACCAGTGGCTCTCAGCAGTCCTCCTTGATACTTACAAGGCTGTGATAGGAGGATCATGGTCAAATTCACCCTAGGCAGGAAATTCCTTGAGACCACTGTCCAACTTTAGTGCCAACAAGGCCAGAAGTCAGCCATATGGCTCCTGTGGTAGAGGGCTAGCCTTAAACAAAAGGAGCTCAAGGACTGTGCCCCGCTCCTGAGTTCAAGGTTCGGGACTGGAAACAAAAAGACATACAGAACAATCTGTGCAGCCATCGGACTAAAGCAGGTCACCCTCAACAGCCTTTTTTGCAATTTATTATGAGGCCAATGCAGGAACAGTCACAAACCAGGCAGGTGAAGAGAAGATCAGGTTTCTTACAAGTGTCCTATATTCAGAAAATTAAACTTGGGGACGTAAAATGGCAGCATCCTTATGTAAAAACTACCATTAAGAAAAAGATGAGGGGGCTGGGAAGGTGGCTCAATGTTAGAGTGCTTGCCTTGCATGCCTGAGGCATTGGGTTTGATTCCTCAGCATCACATAAGAAAAAGGAACAAAAGCTGGAAGTGGCGCTGTGTTTCAAGTGGTAGAGTGCTAGCCTTGAGCTGAAGAGCTGAGGGACAACGCCCAGGCCCAAAGTTCAGGTCCGATGACCGGACCCAAAAAAGAAAAAGAAAAAGAAAAAGATGGGGGGGGGCGAATGCGGATTAGTGAGAGAGTCCTTGCCTAGCTTTCAAGGAGTCCTGGGTTCGATTCCTTAGTAGCACATCCACAGAAAAAGCCAGAATGGTGCTGTGGCTCAAGTTGTAGAGTTCTAGAACCAATGCCCAGGCCTTGAGTTCAACCCAACAACCGGCAAAGAGATAGCCAGGAAAGTAGGTAGGTAGGTACGTAGGTAGGTAGATACATAGATGATAGATGATAGATAGATTAGATAGATAGATAGATAGATAGATAGATAGATAGATAGATAGATAGATAGATAAGTAGATAGATAGATAGATAGATAGATAGATAGATAGATAGATAGATAGATAGATAGATAGATAGATAGATAGATAGATAAGTAGATAGATAGATAGATAGATAGATAGATAGATAGATAGATAGATAGATAGATAGATAGATAGATAGATAGATAGATAGATAGATAGATAGATAGATAGATAGATAGATAGATAGATAGATAGATAGATGAATCTGGTCTTGGTTGTCAGGAGGAAAGAAGGGAACATGTCCCAGTCATGAGGCATTCTGCAGTGTGCCAGACCACGAGCATCACCTTCAAACAACTACAGAGCAGGAAGATGGTCTCTTTCCCACTTCTCAGGCAGGGCCCCAGAGTCCAGAGGGCAGAGGTAGGTTGTAACTCAGGTGGTTGGAAACAGAAGAGAAAAGGCCATGCCTCTCCTTGGACTGTGGATTTACCTTAATGATGGGGAGAATGACGGAAGGAGATTGGTCTGGTAGAGGTAGAAGGGCCTTCAAATCTGACAGATGGAGAGTCAAGAACGCACTCCCTAAGACCAAAGAGCAGGGTTTTTCTACTCTGTTCCTCCCCTCTCCCCCACTAAACTGGCTCTCTATTAGTATCCTAAAGATAGCCTGAAGTTCCTTCACCTGAGGGAGGAAGGTTAATTAGTCATTGTTTGAAGAGGCTGAGAAAAGCCTGACCTTGTTGTAACTCTAACAAATATTTCCAGTTTCCCTTCATGGCTGGCCATGCCTGGAATGAATGAAGTGGTTTTGCAGCTTACTTCCCTGTTGAGTGTGTACATTCTGCCTCCTAATCCTGTAGGCCTAGGTCTCTTCACCTAGCTTGGCTTTTTCAACTGTTTTCTGGTTTCAAATACAGTGTTACACCGGAGTTCATCCTGTTAATATGGCTAGGGCTTGGATCCTGAGAACTTCATTTGAACCCAGGATGGTTCAATAATGTTTCGTTCCTGCTTCTATAGCTCAAGAATTCTAAGAACATTTAGAGTGCAAGTAACTTCTCATCACCAAGGGAAAAACAGGAAGCTCTTGAATATCTGACCTTTCAGAAGTGGAAGTCAGAGTGTCATAGACCTTCTGGCCCTGATTGGCTTCACCCTGTGATCCTCAGACCTCACTCTCCTGAGCTAGGGTGACAGGCATGAGCTACTGGTGCTCTGCTAGGTCAGAACTATAATGACATTAACAATATAAGTCAACTGCTTATCACAAAGGGCTTGGGGAACGTATTAAACTTTTCAACATTGGACCTTTCAGAACCCTGTAGGACACAGGGTTATAATGCCAGAGCCTGAGAGGCTGGGCATATGGATGTTCTACACTTAAACCTGGAGTTCTGACTCCAATTCTGGTGTACGTCAGCATTCATTTTCCGGAGAATGTTCTTCTAATTAGCAAATAGGAAAAATACTTGGATTAACCCTCACTTTTTCCCCTGATATGTGTCTCCAACTCAAGCTTAGACACTATTCCTGAGCCCTTCAGCTCAAGGCGAATACTCTATCACTTGAGGCATAGTATCACATAGGGTCTTTTTGTGGTTCATTGAAGAGAAGAATCTAACAGGCTTTCCTTGCCTAGGCTGTCTTTGAACTGTGGTCTTCAGATCTCAGCTTCCTGAGAAGCTAATGTTCCAGTTGTGAGCCCCTGGCACGTGGCCTATTGTTTCTGACAGTCCTGGGGCTTGATCTTAGGGACCAGGTTCTGTTTCTGAGCTTCTTTTTCTCAAGGCTAGCACTCTACCACTTGAGCCATTCCACAGCTTTTGGCTTTTTCTGAGTTGTGGCACTGATGATTCAAAATCTGGCATCCATGAATGCTGATCAAGCTCTCTACCAGTAAGACAAATTTCTAGCCCCACCCTTACAATTTTATCCCTCAAATTGCCTATCCTCAAGAAAAGGCTTCTAAGTATAACTCATCTAAAGAAATTCCTATAGGAAGGTGTCCAAAGATAGATAAGACAAAGATCATACTTGGGAGAGACTGTGAACATATGAAGACTGTGACAAATGCTTCCATTTAATTATGCATCATGTTCAACACTTAAAAAGTATTAATGAAAAATGAGTCAATGTCCTAAATTATTGTGTATAATTTTATAATAAATGTACAACCTGTACTAAATATTATGTGAATAATAATACTAAATACAATAAACAATAAATGAATCAAGTAAAAAGTAAAATAAATGCAAAATCAATAATAAAAATCATAATATGTAAACTTACATATGTAAATATATATCATATATTACACCTACATAGAAATATTTTTCCATTGCAGAGCCTTCATTCAGACCCTGGTATCTCTAGTCTGAATTTCTTTTCCTCAAGGACAGTGAGTTTTGCCTTCACCCATGGTGCAAAAGATTTACCTGGATGGTGAGATCAAATCCCAGCAATGATGGAAATACTGGCCCCAGTTCCAAGACAATGACTTAATTTTTTTTAATGGAAGCAGTTATGTTTATTCAGTTCCATATTGAACATTAAATAAAGCAGTGTAGAATTTTGTACATCTATTTAGACAACTTTCTCTTACCCCAAAAATGCTTCTCTGAGCACTATTTTTTTTTCAATTTGTATTGTAAAAAAGTTGTACAGAGAAGTTACAGTTAAACGATCAAGGTAATGAGTACATTTCCTATTGAACATTCTTGCCTCCTCCTTTGTTTTCCCCCTACCATGCCTTCCTTCCCATCTCCACAACTACTCCCTCTTTTGAGCTCAGTCACTTTTTTTTATTTTTGGCTTTTCATGGGGTTTGATCTCAAGAAGTGGTAACTCTGCACTTTCCCAAACATTGCTACCGATTTACCAAGACCTTGAGTTCAAATCCCAGGGAGCTTTATTTCTTTTTTAATTTAGTTAAATAATTAATTAATTTTTTATTTATTCTTTATTTTGACAACACAGGACTTGAACTCAGGTCTTTGCAACTCTGTTTCAGCTTCAATAGCCCTAGGATGGGGTGAAGCCTCTGGACCGATAGCCGATCCTGGGATCCTAGGCCCAGATGGCTTGCAGCAAGAAAAAAAAAGTAGGATAGAACAAAAATTGGTGAGCTGCAGAGGGCTGGGGGTTTTACATTTTTTTCTTTGCACGGTGAACATCCTAGGTCTGAATGATACGGTTGCAAAGTGGACCTTACCTGCCATTGCTGAAGGCAGGCGGGCTATCAGTGAAGCCGTAGGCCATCTTGTCAATATAGGTCCTGGGTTCAAATCCCAGTCCTGACACCTACCAATGGCAGATCAGAAGAGACTCGTTCCTATGCATAGGAATACCAATTGAAAGAGTAGTTCATGCTTCAGTCTAGTCTAAAATTGGATGCAATAATCCTAGGAATCTGATTGATCCTAATGAATAGTTTATTAAGCATGAAAAGAATAATATAATAATATAATAAATGACTAAGAGTTGGTAGGAACATAGTAGGTGTAGCTAGACGGCTCTGGCACTCTTTACCAACATATATTTATTTGTATAGCATCGTCTGCCTATCCATGTATCACTGTTTTGGCCAAACCTGGGGCTGGATATCAGCATCTGGGAGCCACCTGACAGCTTCATTGGCTAGAGGCTGCAATGCTCACAATCATCCATTTGTGAATTGGGCCTGCTAGGCCCTGAGTTCAGATCCCAGCGAAAAATTTAATCTTGGAGTAAGAAGCCGAGTGTGACACATGTTTTCCTTTTCTGGGAGAGTCCTTGGTGTCAGGCATGATGGAGAACATATCTACAAATCTGGATGCTATGTGATAGGATGTAAACAATGTTATAAATGTAGAGGTATCATCAGAGTCAATAAAATAATTGGTAAATAAATGAATAAAACAAGAAATAAAATAACCACACCAAACACAATATAGACTGAAGATCTGTATGGGAGTATAAATCATATCTTTAAAATGTATATAAGGAGTATGTTTTCCAGGCCTGACCTTGAATTCAGGCCTAGGGAACAGGCCTGAGTTTCTTGTCTATTTACACAGACCTTGAATTCAAATCCCAGGCCTGGCAGAAAAAAATGGCATGAATTGCAAACCAAGGAGCTAAATAATTTTTTTTTTATTGCGGGCTATTGGGGAAGCCATAGTACTGCACGGCAACATAGGCCTACAGTTCGAATCCCAGTTATGCCACTTCCAGATGGTGGAAGGTCCTAAGAGACTCGTTCTCATCCACAGGAACAACGATGGAATGTTATCAATGTCATGGTTGAATGAGTTGCTCATGAGTGACACTCATGTTAAATTAGACTTCATGATATCAGTTGGCTGAGTGATTTTATTTAATATCTTATGAAGCATTAAAAGAATAATATTTTTCAGAAGGATGCAATAATTTCAGGACACTGATTTACTTAATAGTTTATTAAAGATGAAAATAATGACATTAATTACATAGAGGCATAATAAATACCCAAGAATTGTAGAAATGTAGTCTATATAACTGAATAATGGATAGACATCTCTGGTATTCTATAAACACATATATTTATTAGGGTAATACCATCTGTGTGTCAATCTGTTCTTATTTTCTTAACCCCTAGGGTTCGATCTAAGGTCCTGGGACCTGCCTATCAGCTCAATTTGCCCCAGGATGGCATGCTGACCCTCATCCATTAATGAATTTGGCTCTGTAGGCCGTGAGTTCAAATGACAGCACTCCCAAACAATGAACATGGAGTAAGAAGCTGATGGTGACACATGTTTCTTTTTCCGTGAAAGTCCTGGGTGTCAGGTATAGGTGGAATACAGATGCAGACCTATATCCTATTTAATCATGTAATCAATGTTCTATGTGCCATAATAGTCAATAAAATAAAGTCATTACATGAATGAAACAAAAAATAAAATGAATAACTACACTGAACACAATATTGAGTCAACATATGTATATAAATATAAATCATATATTTTAAATGTACATGAATAGGTTGTTTTCCAGTGCTGGAGATCAATTTCAGACCTAAGGATCACACATGAATTTCTTGATTCAAGGAGGCCAGCTTCCCCTTTCCACACTGCAACAGAGTTACCCAGACCAAGAATTCCAATCCCAGTCCTGGCAGAAAAAATGGAAACTTTATACCATGTGATTGTTTAAATGCTACATAAAGTATTGATTAAAATTGATCAATTTCCTTTACTATAATTGTGTATAATTTTATCCTAGAATCATTCAAGAACTGTCCATTCAGTCATAACATACATCACATTACATTCATATTCATATAGATAATAATGAGTTTCTAAGGATCTCCTGCCATTTGTTGGTGGCAGGACCAGGATTTGAACTGTGGCATCCAGCTCCCACCATTTTAACCTGTGGATAGGGAACTCACTTGTTTGTGCAAGAACAGCAAGATTAATCATTAGGCAGGCTCCAGTGGCTCTCAGCAGTCCTCCTTGATACTTACAAGTCTGTGATAGGAGGATCATGGTCAAATTCACCCTAGGCAGGAAAGTCCTTGAGACCCCTGTCCAACTTCAGTGACAACAAAGACAGAAGTAGAGCAGTGTAGCTCTTGTGGTAGAGGGCTAGCCTTGAGCAAAGGCACCTCACAGACTGTGCCAAGATCCTGAATTCAAGGTCTGGGACTGGCAAAAACAGACATACACAACAATCTGTGCAGCCATCCAGCTAAAGCAGGTCATCCTCTTGTCCCCAACAGAATTGGAGAGAGTTCCCTGGGAAAGGGGCTGGGGGAGCCTCTGTCATCTTGACTCTGACCATGCTGTCTGCATCACAGGATTCTGGTCACACCCCATTCTTTCATTGTTCTTTCTGACCAATGGGATACAAGGATGGTGTCCACCCCACATTCCATGCTGCCAAGCATCAAGATTCCCTCTATTGGTTGACACCACCACCAGCAGTTGAGGAAGGTAGAGGTGGCTGTGTGGTGAGCTACAGACATGAGGCAACTTTGGAGTAGAGTAGGAAATTGACGTCCTTGTCAGTGAGTGGGAGAATAGAGGATTTCCCAGAGCCTGGGAATTTGGCCAGCCCATCTTTCCCATTTCAGTGCTCAGATGTCTGAAACAACAAGACTCCATGAGAGAGCTGCGGGCAAGAATCTACTGCCAGAACACTGGCAGAAGAATCCTCCCATTAGACCTGCAACATTCAAGAAAGCACAGAACACGAAAAAGGGAGGGATCCCCAAGACAAACACAACTGGGGAGGGTGATTCAACGGAGGGTCCAGCCAAAGGTGATGCTGACTGGGGGCCTTCCCTGCCTTTGAACACAGTCAAAGCCAACAGGGTCAAGAATATCAAGTATCGCAGTACCACCAAGGATCTGCAGAGGTGCTAACGACACATGATGCCAACCCTGGACTGCAGCCAAAGAGGAAAATCAGGCACTCTGTGCCAAGATCCAACCACTGAAGCAGGAAAAGACAGACCGGCAGGGTCGACTGGAGAAAGAGAGGGACAAGATAGCTGAGGTGCACAAAGAACCAAAAACAGAGCTAGAGATCCACAAGCCACCCATACAGAGGTTGGTTTCAGCAAAAAGTGATTTACAATCTGCAATGGCCTAAGTGAAGCAGGTGGCCAATGACACAGAAATGGAGCAAGAAGCTCTCACCTGCCACATGCAGGCCGCAGAGTGGGGCATGGTGGAGGTGGAGATGGCTTTTTCTGCCATCACTGCTACACAGAAGGAGATCGAAATGTTCTTCGAACAGCTGAATGATGTGACACTTCATGTCGAGGAAAAGTCCAGAAGCTTCAATGACCTGGAGCAAGTGAACACAGTGTTGCAGGAGAAGCCGGAAACACTCTGGACACAGAAGAGTAACAGGAAGAACAGAATCTGCAAGTTCCAACAAGTGCTGGCGGGGCAGGAGGTACTGAAGAGACTATTGGACAACCTGAGCTGTATGGTGACCTCAGAAAATCTGGAGAGAGACACCTTCACAGAGGACCTGTGCATTGACAGGTCCTCATGGAAGGAGGAGGCTCAGTGGCTGACTGACCAGGTGAACCAACTGACAGAGAAGAAGGAGCAAAGGGAGAGGCAGGTGCTGGACCTAGAGAATGAGCTGGGGGAACTGAGCAGCAAGCTGATAGAGCCATCTCAGGCTGATTGGCAGTTGCGGCGCAGGCCTAGCACACGCAGATGGAGTTGAAGAACCTGGAGGAACAAGGTCACATCCAGGTCAAGGAAAACCAAAGGCTATGTCTCTAGAACGCAGAGCAGTGGAAGCAACTACGGATACTAGAGGAGAAGGCCAAGGGTCGGCAGGAGATCCCTGAGACCCCCATGATGCACATGGGTGTGTGCGACCCATAGCCAGAGGAATAGCTGGCCCTGCTGTGGGATGCTCTCCACAGGGTGAGAGGTGAGAAGAAGGACCTCACCAGAATCCTGGACTCAGAGCAGCAGGTGAAGAAACATCTGTGGGAACAGCTAGATCACTTAGAGGAGAAGATAGGGGAATGGAAAGAGGTGTCCGAGAGACAGAACCATGTGGTTTGGGAGCTGCAGGAGCAGCAGGAGCAGTCCCTGGCCCAGCTGCAGGAGCTCAGAGCCACCTGCCAGCAGCAGATTGTCTCCAATGAGCGGCTGAACACTGAGAAGTAGGCCCTGCAGCAGCACCTGCAGAAGTAGACCCAGCTGCTGAAGCAGCTGAAGCAAGTGCAAGGCCCAACCAACTGGGGGGAACAGTTGGTGCCCCCAAAGTAGCAGAACATGGTCCAGTGCCTGGAAACCACCAGAGCACAGTAGGAGTGCCTGCAGGCCCAGCTGAGCTTCCTGTCTTTCCCTAGGTAAGGGAAAGGCATGAGCCCTGGAGAAGCAAAAGGTGAGGAGGTAACTCCCCCAGATGAGACCAAGCAGAGGCTATAGATGTCCCCCAGACCGAGAGGGACGTGGCTCTGTGAGCGCTCTCGGAGGCTGAGATCCACAGGGGGAAACTCCTGCTGCAGGAGCGGTGGCCCTGCTGCAGGTGCCCGGCCCACCCGGCAGCAAGTGCCAGACAGAGCTGGAGCCACAGGCCCCCTGCTCTGTGAGCTGCCACCACAGCAGGCATAGGGATAGGAAGTAGGACATGTGGGCATCCAAGAAGAAAATCTGGTTTGTCCATGACCTGTATGATGAAGTGCACTTCGATAGTCCAGCAGATAAACTCCACCATCGATGCAGCGAGCTGTTGGCACACATATCCACTGTCGAGGAGTCCCTCATGAGGTGTAAAGAGCAGACATTCATCCGGGATGAGCTGTGTTGGGAGAAAGCCAAGCGCATGTCCTGGCTCTCCCAGGAGAAGATGGAGAAGAGAGCTGCAGGAGCTGCTGTCGCTCCTCTCAGGGGAAGGCACAGACAGCAGGCTCTAGCCCCCTGCCACCACCACTGCTTCAAATGACTTATGCTCTGGGGTGGGCGAAATGAGAGAGGAGCAGAAAGGTTTTGAAGAATTGCAACTTCAAGACACCTTGGAAACTGCCAAGGAAGAGGTGGGAGTTCCTGAACCTGTAGATAACTCCTCCATGAAGCTCTCCCTGATGCAGATGCCCCACATCCAGAGTGGCCTGCTGCTCGCGGGCTCGGACAAGGAGTGCTCCCTCCCTTTCTTCTGTAGACTGATCTGGATGATGACTCTCTATATGACATACTGACTTTCAAAAGCCTTGCAAGCCACCAGAAGTAGGTGGCAAGGTGGCCTTCTCTCAGGCCTCCATCTGCCACAAGATGGGATGGGTAAACTGTGGGTCAGGTAGGGCACAGGCTGCTGGGATGCAGCCCAAATTCAAGGGACATCTAATGGCCCATCGGTGGCCAGAGCAGAGACCCATATTATGCTTATCACAAACAATAAATTGTTTTCAAAGGGAAGTAAAACCTCCAACAAAAATTCGTTCTTCCAGTCCGGGGCATTGAACTCAGGGCCTGACCACTGTCCCTGAGCTCTTTTGGTCAAGGCTGGCACTCTACCAGTTGAGCCCCACCTCCCCTTCAAGCTATTTCTGTACGGAATTGAACCCAGGGTGTCACTCATGCTAGGCGACCATCTACCACTGAGCCACATTCTCAGTTAGGATGATTCCTCTCCGCCCCAAACCCATATGGCCATTCCTCAGATAAATAGGAAGTAGGGGCTAGGATGAATATGAAGCACAAGTCCGGTTCACACAGAAATACTCCTCTGACACCTCTTAGATTCACTTAGTTGAACTTTCTATTCTAACATAGGGATGAGAGAGGGAGAGGTGAGTCCCGAGAGAAGAGTATCACGAAAAGTGGCCCCGTGAGACACACAGCCTACCTCACACAAGTGGTCCTCTAGATTCTGATCTTACCTGACTCAATGTGGAATCTACACTATCTCTCCACCACTTCAAGACTCAGGATGAAATAAAGGTCAGCCCTGACTTCAGCCCACACACAGGGTAGAAGCTCCTAATCCCAGACTGACTTCCACCTCTGACTGCCCCAAATTAGGCTGGACCCACCACTCACCACAATGTTGGCAGTGATGACCTCATGGATGGATTCCAGGAAGAAGGTCTATGGCAAAGAGCAGAAGCAGCAGGGTGAGATGGGTGGAAGGAGGCGGGGTGATTGCTTTGGAATCTTCTTCCTTGGAGCCCTCCCATCAAGCCAGAGCCATGCTGACCCAAAGCATGGCTAAGGCCAGGGTGTGAGACACGATGGAGGAGCACAGGGCTAAAGGAGATACTGCTTTGTCTTGGAGCACTTGAAAATTCCAATTTTATTTGGCCCATACCAATCCAAAAGTAAACATCCAATGCCTCTCCTTGTTCTCCGTGAGCACTGTCCTTGAGCTCTTTTTCTCAAGGCTAGCACTCTACCACTTGATCCACAGGGACACTTTTGTTTTATCATGATTCATCGAGGATAAGAGTCTCACACACTTTCATGCCCAAGCTGGCTTGGCACCATGATCCTCCAGATCTTAGCTTCCTGAGTATCTAGGATGGCAGGTACGAGCCACCTGTGCCCAGCATGTGAGGCCTTTTGAAGGCATCTTGGAGAGTCTGTAAAAGGAGCTCCAAAGGGCCTGGATAGACCATGACCCAATCAAGGAGCTGGGATGGGGGAAGGCAGACCTTCTAGCCATTCTGTTCCCCAAAATTAAAGATGCCAGGTGGTGGTGTATGCATCGAACTCCTAGGTCAACAGCCATCAGGCTTAGTGGGGAAAAGGTAAAGAATACCCAAAGAATGCAGTGTAGAAATATCTGATTTTGCATGCATGTAGTGTGTGTGTGTGTGTGTGTGTGTGTGTGTGTGTGTGTGTGTGTGTATGTGTGTGTGTGAACTCAGTGCCTAGGCTCTATCCCTGAGTTTTCTTGCTCAAGGATCATGTTCTGCGACCTGCGCCACAGCCCCATTTCCCTTTTGATGGTTAATTGTAAGTAAGAGTCTCAAGTGCTTTCCTGTCCAGGGTGGCTTTGAAGCATGATGGGGGCCCCATGGAAGCAAGAGTAAACACAACTTGCAGGTACAATCCCTATGGTGAGTGACCCCTGCCCCCTAGTGGCCAGATGTGCAGCCTCATGCCATTCTCTAGAGTTCAATTTTCAGAAGTGACCAGGGCCAAGCTGACTTTTGTTCACCCTGAGTGCTGATGCCAGAGCAGGTCTGTTCCCCATAGGCCAAGAGAGCTCCAGGAGGCCCAGCACCCAGGGGCCCAAGGAAAGGAGAGGTCAGTTCCAGGCCGAGCTAAGAACCTTTGCGCACAGACACCCCAACTTGGCCTTCCCTTCCTGATCGCCATAAGACCTGTCAAAGTACAACCCAAAAAAAAAAAAAAAACAAAATTGGAGCTATGGCTCCAAGTGGTAGAGTTCTAGCATTGAACCAAAGAGCTCAGGGAAAGGGAGCCCATGTTTGAGTTCAAGACGCCCAGTTGACTGTCCTCCATAAAACACAGGTTGGCTAAAGTAAACTAGTAGGATTTGTGAAGTGTTTCTGAAGAATGGTGATATGAAGAAAGCACCCTAATTCTAATGACAGCTGAACTTGTGACATACAGCTATGTGCTGAGTCATTCACAGGGTGCTGTTGGCTGGGGCTTTTCCACACTGGGGTTTTCTGCTGCGTCCTCAAAAAGGTGCTGTTTGCTGAATCATGCCAAAGGGTGCTATGTGCTGAGTCCATTACATAACGTACTGTATGCTGAGTCCTTCAAAAGGCGCGGTGTGCTAATTCATCCCAAAGGCTGCTGCTATGTGCTGAGCCCTTGAGAAGGGAGGGATGAGGTGAATTTTTCAAGTGCTGTGTACAGAGTCCTTTACACAGGGTGCTCTGTACTGTCTTTCAAATGGTGCTGTGTGGTGAATCCTTTGACAGTGTGGTATGTGCTGAATCCTTCCCCAGGGTGGTATGTGCTGAGTCTTTCAAAATTGTGCTATGTGCTGAGTCTTTCAAAGGGTTCTGTGCACTGTTTTACACAGGGTGCTACATACTCAGCCTTTCAAAGGGGGCTGTGGGTACTCTTAACACAGGGTGCTATGTACTGAGTAACTGGGAAAAAGTGCTACATGCTGAGTTTTTCAAAGCATGCCATGTGCTGAGTAATTTACACTGCGGGCTTTGGACTCCTTCCTTCAAAGGATGCTGTGTGCTGAGTATTCTACACAAGATAATATATGCTGAGTCCTTCAAAGGGATCTGTGTGCTGAATCCTTTACACAGGGTGCTTTATGCTGTTTTTTGAAGTGTGCTGTGTGCCCAATCATCTCAAAGGGTGCTATGTTCTGAGTCCTTGAGAGGTTGTTATCCCCAACAATCACACACACACACACAAATGAGGGTCACTGTGTACCTGCTTGGTGTGTGGAGTGGAGAGAGATGGAGGAGAGTCTCCTCCAACAGTGGGGCTAGGGGAGAATTAATCCTCTGGGAAGGGACTGGGGTTGGGAGGGAGTGCTGAGCTGAGGTGAGGCTGCAATTGCCATGGCCTGGAAGCCTTAGGGCCCAATCAGGTCGGGGCTTGCAGCCAAGGTGGGGGGAGGGGTCTAGCAGAAGAGTGGACATGGCCAAGGGAAGGAGGGTGCAGGGCCCAGGGCTCACTGAGATGGCAGCAGTGGCCAGGGGTATGGGGACAGGCACTGGGGGAGGGGGCAGGCATGAGGTGGCTCAGGAGAGGAGTGGGGGCAGAGAGAGAGAGAGAAAGAGAGAGAGAGAGAGAGCAGAGAAAAGAGCAAGCACATGCACAAGGGCAAGCAGTTTCATCATCTGGTGGCCTCCCCGAAATTTCACAGGTCCTAGTGGGGATCACAGAGCACATGGAGCTGGCGCAGAAGGCACACTGCCACAGGCAGCCACTCAGGGCCATGGCGGCCCTGAGTCTGAGGTCCGAGCATAGGGGAGCACGGAGGCAATGGTGGCAGTTGAGGCAGGGGTGGCGTTGGAAGAGGAAGAGGAGCAGAGGCCTCATGCAGCCACTCTATGTTGCCATGCAGATACACCTGCCCCCTCCCAACAGCATGGTGTTTCAAACATAGCTTGGACCCATATTGTCTCTCACAGTCGCCCAACAGAGATGGTGCATCCCTGGCCGGTTTTTGGCCCCAACCCAGTCCAAGTCCTCAGTCCTTGGACTCCAGGCCCGCAAGCACACAGAGCCACTGCTTACAGCTTCTCCCAGCAGCACAGGTGAGTGGCTGCCAAGGGCCCAGAAACTGTGAACCCTACTGTCCCCCTTCTTCCCCTGCTGATGCGGACCCATGCCTCCTGCCTCCCCTCTCCCGTCCTTCCCTCGCATGCGCCATGCCCCACAGTCCACCATAGCCCTGCCACAAATGTGCCCCAGGGGTGGAGGGTGGGGGTGGGTGTCGACCCAGGGATCCCACCTCCATCTAGTGGCCAGTGTCCCAGGAAACGGGAAGATGCAGAAAGAGTGAGAAGGGAGCACCACAGAGCCCCTGGCCTGGAGCAGTGGGAGACACACAGCTGTGGATCTGCACCGTTCTTCTCCCTGGTGGGAACCTGGTGACTTTAGTCAGAGGTGGGGAGCAGCACCTCACCTGCCTTCTTGGGTCTCTTCCTTTTTGCTGGGGGTGGTGGGTGTTGGATGCAGAAGATAGGCCCTCCTTGCTGTGTGAGCCCTTGTCTTTTGTGCTCAGTCACCTTTTTACCTGAGGAAAGTCCCAGAAGATCCCATTAGGGAGGTGAGGGCACTGGGGGTCAGATAGAAGGTGAATATCTGGGAGGAACACACCTCTTCTGACACACATACACTCGTCCTGTCCCCCCTCCATCTCAGCTGTCAACAGGCCTCACAGGGTGATCACATTTCCCAGCTCTGCCACCATCTGCTGATGCTCCAGTTTCATCTGGTCTCCTAGTCCTTCCCAAGAATCCACCAAGTCACCCAGACTCATCTAGGCTGGAAATAGGGAGTCCATCTATGTATGTAGCCTTTAGGATCCTATCCATTTCCCCAATACCGCCCCCACCCCAGGTCAGACACATCTCTGGGGCACTATGACCCCCTGCTTGTTTTCAGTCCTGGCTCTGAGGAGCCACCTATCTCGGTATAACTTCACCCAGCATCCTGACCTGGGGTTTTGGTGAATGGGGAGTCAAGGCTGGTTGTTCCCAAGGGAAAGCATCTGGCTCTAGAGAACGGGAGAGGCAGGATTGTTCAGCATTATTAGAGTAGTGCTTCCTTGGGTCGAGCCCTTGATTCTGACAAGGGAACGCCCGTGCTCCAGCTTGCACCTTGTCCCAGAGGAGGAACCAACAATCTCAGGAGAGGCACTGCTCTGAGTCTGTTTGTGTGTGTGTTTGTGTGTGTGTGTGTGTGTGTGTGTGTGTGTGTGTGTGTGTGTGTGTGTGTGTGCATGAGAGAGAGAGAGAGCGAGAGAGCGAGAGAGAGAGAGAGAGAGAGAGAGAGAGAGAGAGAGAGAGAGAGAGAGAGAGAGAGAGAGAGAGATCATCTTTCCCTTATACAAGTTGACTGTGCTCAGGTGAGTGATCAGTTGGCAAATTGCAGGTACTGCATGGATTAGTCTTCTGTCACAGTCTGGATGTGTGTGTGTGTTGGGAGAGCAGGGAGATGAGAAAAATGAAAATATATTTAAGTCACCATGTCTAGAAAGAGCAAAAGCATTTTATTTGTGTGTGTGTGTGTGTGTGTGTGTGTGTGTGTTGTTCTTTTTTCATCAATACCAAGTATGCGTCTAGCCATAATTTTTGTTTCCTCCTTCACCGTTTCATGGCTCCTTTGGGGGAAGGTTTCAGTAGATGTTCCTTTCCAGCTATCTCTTCCCTCTGTTCTGTATCCCACAGTAGCTGCTGGGTCTGCATGGGTCTCCCCTAGGAGTCCTATGTGAACCGCAGACCAGAGTTTACACTTGTGCATCTGTCTTCATCCTGAATGCTTGTGAGACGAGTGTGACCACAGCCTCACTCTTCCAGCCAGCCTGTCTGTTCTCGTGTGTATAGTTGGAGCTAATTCAAGGATTGGGAATGTGTCTACAAAACATAATTAGGGAATGAGATGTGGGGGAGTCGAGCAGGGGCTATGAAGCTAGGAAGGTCTGGGGAGTGGTGAATATTGTTACGTAGTAGATGGTTCACCACGACCAAGGATGAGGGGGCAACCTTACCCACGGCATTGACGGTGTCCATGGTCATCTGGCCAGGGTGCTCCAGGCCCCCACTGGTGGCGTGTTCCCTCCAGGGGGAGTGCGCCAGTGCGCAGTCCTCCCTGGAGTCCTGCAGACTCCAATCTGTGTCCCTCCTAGTCCATTTCCAGCTGGGCTGTGGTAGGCAAGTGTGTTTCCCCTCCTGGAGCCTGCTCAGTATCAGGCCGTGGCAGTTAGCTAAGGCTCTCTGAATGCCAGTTTCTGTAACCTGCTGTAGGCTGTCTGGAAGGAAAAGGGGACCGCTGATTTTGGAACCCTTTAAGTTTGATCGGGACAACTGCAATTCCACCTTTTCCAGGGTTTTTTCTTTTAGCTGGCAATTTCCATTAACACCTGGGATTATGGGTCAAATTAGATAGACCACTTCAGCCACCAAACAATGACATTCAAAGAAGCACAGGCAGAGTTCCCCAGCCAGATGGTCTCCTGCTATGAACGTCGTGACTTGACTGCTTTTATGCGGCAGCTGTTGATTCTCCTCTGGCTCTTTCTAGGGTGACCACCACAGTCGAGGATATCGTGGGGAGCACAGATTGTGACCTCATCATCCCTAGCCTGCCAGCTGTGAACAGAGATGATTCCCAGCACCTGCACTGGACTCTGGGAGATTCAGAAACCTGGGATGCCTCAAGGATCCTTTCTCTGCAACATGAAACTTGGGGGCTGGAGGTGGTAGAACATCCTGGCTGGCCCCGGGGGGAGGAGAGGAGGCCCCTTGAGCCAGGCCTTCAGCTCACAGCAACCTTGTTCACACTTGAGTAGGGAATTGAGTGCCACAGAACTGGTCAGCTATTGGCCAGAGATCCTTGAGAAGATAAGCATCCCAGAGGCCCCAGAATCCAGTGAGTATATCGTGGCTTACATTCTTGGAGCCAAAACAGTTAAGTGCGGTGGCACCAGGAGGGCGGGAAGAGGAAAAAAGGAGAATGGGGAGAGCTACATCAGGTTTTGCACCCCCCCCCCCAGGATGCTTACCAGTATGGGATGGGACTTTTCTGTAGTATTGTAATAGGCAGATGTTCATTTATTTATCCAACAACGCATCACAGTATGCCAGGGTCCAGTGTGTGGGGAGGTCATAGACGATGAAAGGTTCCAGTGCTGGTTCCAGAGCACATGAAGAAACCTTGGTTTGAGCTGAATGCTGGAACATCACGCTTGTCATCTTAGCTACTTAAGAGGCTGAGTTAGAAGGATAGAGGCTTAACGCCAGGGCAGGAAAGCCTTTAATGCTCTTATCTCCAACTAACTACAAAAAAGAAAACACCAAATGGTCTGGTTCAATAATGGGGCTACTGTGTGGTCGAAGGACCACGTTTAAGTCACTGAGCAGGACTTACTCCCTTTACTACCAGGTGAAACACACCTGTAAAATTTGCTGACACTCATACGAGATGTGCTTGTGTGTGAAAATTACTGTCTCTAATGAGGGAATGAGTCCCTGGTTTTATTTTTTCTGAAAACGATGTATTTTGCTGTTTCCAGTTATACAGGTCACTAGCTGTAAAGGGAAAATATATTAGAAAAGGTCCTGCCCACCATCTCTTCCATGTTCCTGTCTCAAGGGTAATAAGGGTAACATACCACGTTGTACCACCTCAGGCTGGTACAATAACCAATTTCGGTATGGGAGGACTTTAGATTAGAGGTGTTGATGGCAAAGAATAGGACAGAGAGTACATCAGTGCATCTTCCACTGGAGGATTCTGTAACACTGGGGAGAGTATTATTTTGGATATGACAACTTTAGGCCTGTTCACCCATCCTGAGAAAAGGAGTAAACAGAGGTCCATACATGACACAGATAAAACTATCAGCATACACACACAGACCAACAGCCACAGACACTTAACCCACAAGTCCCACACCACTCAATTTTGACCTCTACAGAGATATGAGATGACAGAGAGAACAGCCCAGATTGCCTCTTGTGGATGCTGCAGATGACCTCTGGAGGATGTCACATATATTCTCCCTAGAAGGCCCTAGAAGACCTCTCATGGAGGTTCCATACGGCTTCCCAAGGAAGTGTCAGTTGACCTCCATAGGAGGACCCAGATGTCCGCTCCATGAGGTTGAGATTACCTCTTCAGTAGCTCCCAGATGGCCAGTCAAGGAGGCCACATATGAAATCCAGAGGAGGTTCCAGATAACCCTCTTGAGAAAGTGACAGATGACCTCCAGAGAAGGTCCTATATAGCTTCTCAAGGAATTCCCAGATGATGTCTGAAGACAGTCAGATTTTTCATCAAGGTAACCCTAGATGACCTCCAAAAGAAACTCCACATGACCTCAGGAGGTCGTCCTAACTTGCCTCTTAAGGAAGCCCCAATGTCTACTTTTGAATAGGTCTCAGGTGGCCTCCTGAGGGAGCCACAGATGACCTCTGGAGAAAGTCCAATATGGCCACTGGATAAGGCACAAGATGACCTCCAGGGTAGGTCTCATATAGCTTCTCAAGGAAGTTGCAGATGCACTCTTGATGAAGTTCCAGATGGCTTCCCAAGGAAGCCCCACCTGACCTCTCAAGGAGTTCCCAGATGGCTTCCCAAGAAAGCCACAAATGACCTCTAGAAGGTGTCCCAAAAACAGGCTGGCAAGCTTGCCCAGACGCACCCCTAGAGTTACCTATATGACTTTTGTCCATGTTGGTCCTCTGGAGACAAACAGTCGAGGCCTTGAAGGCTGACACTCTCACCTATAGGGATTTTCCCCTCAGGCCAAGGCCTGATGCCATCCAAACGGATTAATCTCAATGAGATCTCCAAAATACAGGCCTCTATTGTTCCAGAGAATCCATCGAGACACATTTAATATAATAAATGTTCTCCAAACCACCTAACCCCAAAATTATGTTATCCAAAGCTCCAAATATCAAAGGGCAAGACTTTTTTCCCCTTCCCTTTGTCTCTCCTTCGCTACAGACCTATACTTCCTTTGAAGTCTTTCCCTTTATCTCTTCTACCAGTTCCTTCTTCTCTTCAGGCCTCTCTACTCTCCACAGGCCTGAACTGTTTTGCCTGGGTCGTCAATTGCAATTCTTCACCTCCTGCTCTCCCTCAACTTCCTCTCCTCCCATGTCTTTCCCCTCTGCTATGACACCACTTCCTTCCTTCCAGGACTTTTCAATTTGTATCTCCCCTTCCATTGCTGTGAACAAGCAGCATATATAAAGTCTGTACCAATTCTCCACTCCAACTGCTAACAGTTTTCAACTGTCACATCCCAAACTCCCCATAGCCCAATCACTTCTTAACAGCTCAACTCTTGGTGATTAAGGTACCAGCCCCTCCCACAGCATGTCTGTCCTCTCCAGCTGGCCAGGAGATGGGGTCACACTGATTGTTGGACCCTATAGATTATTGGGTCCCTGCTGATTATTACAGCATCCTCCTTGTGAACTAGTTGCAATTGAAATTGGAAATTTGATTGTGATATTACAAACTCATTGTGAAATTACAAACCCATTTTGACATCATCATCAGCACGACATCACAAACCCATTGTGACAATATTGTCATTGTTTCATCATGATTCCATTGTGATATCTCAAATCTATTATGAACTCTTAGCTCCTTTGAAAAATCACATACCCTTTTCAACATTACAGTCCCTTTGTGTACCCATATCCTTGTTGTTAACTAATGACAATTGAGATCAGACATGCCATTATAACATCAAAAAGTGTTTGTGACATCCTCAACAGTGTGACATCACATTTTCATTATGAGAGCATCAGCTCATTGTGACATCACCAAACTCAATGACATAATCTCATTATGACAATTATCATTGTGACATCATAGATACATTATGAATGCCTATTCTGTGATTTCATTGTATTTCAAATATGGCATGAGAGTTGATATCCAAAATACATTTTTGTGCCAACATAACCATTTTAACATCATAATCACGTTGTGACATCACAGTGCCATTGTGATATAACTAATACCATGTGACATCACAAACCTCTCCTATCCTCATAACTTCTGTGACATGCTGACATTGTGATATCTTAGAAGTTTTTGCCCTCAGAATTTGTTTCCATTCTCATATTTCATGAATGACATAAGATACCAGAAATCCACTGTGACAACATGACCATTGTGACATCACACTGACAGATGTCATGAATTTATGTCACATTGTGACATCAGAAAAAGTTTTGATGTCACAGTTAGTTGGTGATGGCATACAGGTAAGGCGTCACAGTAGGTTTATGATGTCACAATTGGTTGGTGATATCCAAATGGCATAAAGGTTCTCAGTTATCATGCAATCAAAGAGAATATGAATTCACAAATGGACTGTGGTATCTCCAAAGGCATGTGTTGTCACAAATGTGAAGAAGTCCTAGGAGTATTGTGATGTCATAGTGTGATACAATGGTCTTGATGTCTGTCAGTATGATGTCACAATGGTCATGATGTCACAGTGGGTTTCTAATATCACATATCATAACTGAATTGTTATGTTTGAAAACAGATTAAGAGCTCACACTAAGACATCACAATTGGAGCATGTCACAAGGCTTATGAGGACAGGGCAGGTTTGTGATATCACAGTGTGTTAATGATATCACCATGGCACTGTGATGTCACAAAGTGATTGTGATGCCATATATTTATGAGATCACAATGATTTTCTGATATCAACCCACATGCCACATTTAAAATAGAATGAAATAAGAGTATAGGAATTTACAATGTTTCTATTGCCTCACAATGACAATATAATATCATAAAGCTATGAGGTCATTGTAAATTGGTGATGTTGCAAGGAGGTGATGGTGTCATAATGAATATGTGTTGTCACACTGGTGATGGGGTCACAAAGGATTTGTGATATTACAATGGCATATATGAATTCAATTGTCATGTGTTCAAATTGAGGATATGGGTACACAAAGGGACTGTGATGTCACAAATGCCATATGTGTTTTCAAAGGTATTTAAGGATCATGATATCTTTATGATTCACAGTTGTGATGAGGTGACAATGTATGTTTGATGTTATAATGATTTTGTAATATCTCAAACACATGTCCAATTTGAATTGCTACTATTTCAAAATCTGCATACAAGTTCACAGAAGGAACTTGAAATCCTAAGGGACATGAATTTTGTTTAATGTTATGAGGTCATATTAGGTTTTTGAAAACACAGTGGGACACTGATATCACCATGGCAAAGTCAACTAACTACATCATGTCAAAACATTGTTTTGGTGTCACAAATAGTTGGTGATGCCACATTTGTGATGAAGTCACAAAAGATTGGTGATGTCACAATGTGCTGGACATGTCACAATGACATGATGGTTCTCAATTGTCTTTAACTTACAATGAGTACTTAAGTTCACAAAGGGACTCTGGTTTCTCCAAAAGTATGTGTTGTCACATATTGAATTCCTAAATTGTTTGTGATGTCAGAATTTGACACAATGGTTATGACATCTAGCAGTGTGATGTCACCATGGTCATGATGTCACTGGGAATTTGTGATATCAAATGTCATATGTGAAATCTAATGAGGTGGCCAACAAATTATGAGGAAGAAAAGGCATGTCACAAAAGTTTGATGACAGGATAGGTTTGTGATGTCACAGTGTGTTAGTGATATCACAATGAAAATGTGATGAGCAAAGGGATTGTGATGTCACAATGGTTATGAGTTCATGATTTCTTTATGATATCCACCTGTATGCCACATCTGAAGTAATATGAAATCACAGAAAAGGCATTCATAATGTATCAATGATATCACAATGACAATGTGAAATTATAATTTTATCATATTTTAGTTTTGTGATTTCACAATTAGCAGATGGTATCACAACGACAATGTGATGTCACAGTTGTAATGACCTCACAAACTTTTTAATGTTAAAATGTCATGTCTGATTCTCAATTGTCAATATTTCACAGTGGGGATTTGGGTACACAATGGCACTGTTATGTCACAAAGCTTTGTATTTTTTCAAAGGTTATAAAAGGTCATAATAGATTTGGGATGTCACAATGTGATCTTGGTGTCTAAACAGCAATGTTATGTCACAATGGGTTCATGATGTCACTGTGGTTTTGAGGTCACAATGGGTTAGTTAGGTCATGAGTTTGTAATATCACAATTACTAGTCCAATTTCAGTAACTACTAGTTCACCATGAGGACACTGTAAAAACCAGCAGTGCCCCTATAATCCACGGGAACAGATAGTCATCATGACCTCCAGGTCTGGACCACCAGAGAGGGGGGTGCATGCCGCTGGAGAGGGCAAGACATGCTGCTGAAGAGATAGGATGTTAAGCCCCACATGGTGAGCTGCCAAGAAGTTATTGGGCATGGACATTTGGGAAGTGAAGATTGAAAAATGTTATGCAGGAAACATATTTTAGTGGGGGCAGGGTACAGCCTATATGTAGGTTGCATGTTCAGAGCAACAGAAAGGGGAAGAAAAAGGGAAAGGCCTGGAAGGAAAGAAATGATGAGACTGCAGGAGGGTAAAGACCTGGGAGGAGAGGAAATTGAGGGAGAGCAGGAGGTGAAGGACGGCAACTGGCCACCTGGACAGGGCAGGGAAGGCCTGTCAAGAGTACAGCAACCTGAAGAGAAGAAGGGAATGGTGGAAGGAAAAAATGAAAATACCTGAAAGGTAGGACAGGTCTGTAGAGAAAGAGGATGAAGAGAAATGAAAAAGCCTTGTCCTTTGAAGTGTGGAGCTTTGGAGATGATTATTTTGGGGGTTGGTTGTTTGAAGGCTGGTTAACAAATAGGTAGACTGCTCTTGGAGGTCTGAGGGTTCATGGTTGAGGCTGTAATTAGCTCTGGGAAACCAGCCCAGGGTAAGGTAGTCGCTTGTTACAAAATTTATGAAGACAAGACAGGTTTGTGATGTTACATTGCAATAATGACATTACAATATCAATATGAGGTCACAAAGGGATTGCAATGTCGCAGTGGTAATGTGGTCACAATGGGTTTCTGAAATCAACCTATATGCCACATTTGAGATCGAATGAAATCACAGAATAGGCAATCACATTGTCTCTATGACCTCACAATGAAAATGTGATGTCATAATGCTGTAATGTCATTGTCATTTTGGGATGTCAGAATGGGCTGATGGTATCCTAACAACAATGTGATCTCACTCTGCCAATGGTGTCACAAAGCGTTTCTAATGGTACAATGGCATGTCTGATGTCAGTTGTCCTTTGTGCACAATGAGGATATGGTTACCCAAAGGGACTGTGGTGTTACAAACATCATGTGCTTTTTCAAAGGTGCTAAGAGATCACAACAGGTTTGGGATATCACAAGGTGATCGTGATATCACTGTGCCAATGTGATGTCACAGTGGTGATGAGGTCACTCTAGGATAGTGATGTCACAATGAATTTGTAATATCACCATTACATGTCCAATTTCATTCTACTAGAGCACAATGAAGATACAAGTTCACATAAGGAGCTAGAAGTCAGAAAGGCCATAAATTTTGTAAAATATTATGAGGACATAATAGGTTGGTGAAAATGCAATGGGACAGAGGTATCCCATTGTCAATGTGATGTTACCATTACATGAGATAGTATTGTTTTGAAGTCACAAATAATTGGTGGTCCATACAGGTGATGAGGTCACATAGGTTTGTGATTACACAATGGGATGGTGATGTCACAATCTCCTGCCAGATCTCTAATTGACAATGAATATATAAGTTCATAAGGGATAATGATGTATCCAAAAGCATATGTTGGCACAAGTGTTATTGGTCTTAACAGGCTTGTGATGTACAATGTGACATCTGGCATGACATCTGGTAGTGTGATGTCACAGTGGTCATGATGAAACAGTGGATTTCTGATATCACTTGTTATACCTGAAGTATGAGTTAAACAACTTATGAACTCAGTGATGCCAAAGAGATCACACTGGCAGCAAGTCAAAAAAATTATGAGAATAGGAGAGTTTTGTGATGTCACATTGGGTTAGTGATATCATAATGGCAATGTGGTGTCATCAAGGTATTGTGATGTCATAATGATTATGTGGTCACAATATATTTCTGATATCTACCCACCTGCCACATTTGAAATAGAATGGAATTACAGAATAAGCATTCCAATATATCTGTAACATCACAATTATCATGTGTTGTCATAATGCTATGATGTCATTGTTTTATGATCTCACAATTGGCTGATGTTGTTATAATGACAATGTGATGTTACACTGGTAATTATGTCACAAAGTGTTTGCGATGTTAAAATGGCATGTATGATCTGAATTATCATTAGCTCAAAATGAGGCTATGGGTACACAAATGGCTTTTGATGTCACAAAGGCCATGCTTTCTTTGAAAGCTTCTAAGGTCGTAATAGGTTTGGGATGTCACAATGTGATCATGGTGGCACAATGGCAATGTGATATCACAATGAGTTTGTGATGTCACCACAGTGATGAGGTCACAATGGGTTAGTGATGTCTCATCAAGTCTGTAATATAACAACGACATATACAATTTCAATTTCTTTTAATTCACTATGATGATACTGTAATAACCGGTGGAGCCAGAATTATCTGTGAGAGCCATTAATCATTGTAAATTCTTGGCCTGGCCCACCAGAGAGTGTGGGGAACGCCCCCAAAGGCGGAGGTGTCAAGCCTCACATGGTGAGCTGTCAAGAAATGATTGAACATTCGGCAGTTTGGGAAGTGACAGTTGAAAACTGTTAGGCAGAAGACCCGTTGGAATGAGGAGGGGTACAAGCTATATATAAGTTGCATTTTCAGAGCATTGGAAGGGGTGATAAAAATGAGAGCTACCCAGATGGAAGAAAGTGGTAAGACAGCAGGAAGGGAAAAACCTGAGAAGAGAGGAAGCAGAAAAGTGGTCGTTAGGGCAGAGTAGTGAAGGCCTGTGGAGACTGGAGAGGCCTGAAGAGAAGAAGGAAGTGGTGGAAGGGAAAAACAGAAAGACCAGAAAGGAATGACAGGTCTGTAGCGAAGAAGGGAGTAATGGAAAAGTTAAAAGCCTTGCCCATTGAGGTTTGGAGCTTTGGAGAACATTCATAATTTTTTGGCTGGTGGTTTGCAGACCAATTAAGATAGGGCGGGCTGCCCATTGGAGGTCTGAGGTTTGGACCTGGTTATCCCTTCCAGGATAAGGTAATCATAGTCTCCTTTCTAGTGTAAATTGGTTTATTATATTAAATGTGACTCAATTGTTTGTCTCCTTGCCTTAGAGGTAATAAGTATGCGAGTTCACAGAAAGAGCTTGAAGTCTCAAAGGCCATGAAGTTTATAAGATGTGTTGTGGCCATAATAGGTTTGCAAAAACACAATGGGACAGTGAAATAACAATGCTAATACCACAATATCATGTCAAAATAATGCTTTGATACCACAATTAGTTGTTGATACCATTCTCGTGATGAGCTCACAATTTCGTAATGTCACAATAGGTTGATGATGTCAGAGTGGCATGGGATATCTCAATTGTAACTAATTGACAATGAATATATGAGTTCAAAAAGGGACTGTAATGTCTCCAAAGGCATGCGTTGTCACAAATGTGATACCGGTCTAACAGCTTTGTGATGTCACAATGAGACACAATGGTCATGACATCTGGCAGTGTGATGTCATAAGGAATTTCTGATATCACATGTCATACCAGAAATATGAGATTGAAAACAGATTATGAGCTCATAACGGCCCTACTATATGACCATGGCAGCATGTCACAAGCTTTACAAGGACAGGACTGGTAGTGACGGCACAGCAGGTTAATGATATCACAATGGCAATGTGATGTCACAAAGGATTGTGATATCACAATGGTTATATGGTCAAAATGGGTTTCTGAAACAGAGTGAATTCACAGAATAGGCCTTCACACTGTTAAGTCATAACAATGTCACTTTGATTTATATTGCTATAATGCCATTGTTTGGTGATGTCACAATGAGCTGATGGTGTCATAATGACAATTTGATGTCACTGCTGATTTATGATGTTACAATGGTTATGAGGTCACATTAGGTTTCTGATATCAACACACATGTCAAATTTGAAATAGAATAAAAAAGCTGGGTGCCAGTGGCTCACACCTGTAAACCTAGCTACTCAGGAGGCTGAGATCTGAGGATCGCAGTTCAAACCAGCTCAGGCAAGAAAGTCTATGAGACTCTTATCTCCAGTGAAAACCACTAGGTATCCAGAAGTGGCTCTGTGGCTCAAGCGATAGAGTGCTCACCTTGTGCTGAAGAACAGGGACAGCACCCAAGCCCAGAGTTCAAGCCCAAGGACCAGCAAAAAAAACGATTAAAATCAGGCATAAATTATCTTTTTATAACATCACAATGGCAGTGTGATCTCATAATTCTATCTTGTCATTGTAGATTTGTGATGTAAAAAGTAGTTGATGCTGCCATAATGACAATATTATATCACACTGTTGATGTCACAAAGGGTTCGTGATGTTACAATGGCATGTTTGATATCAATTGTCAGTTCATAATGAGGGTATAGATACACAAAGGGACTGTGATGTCACAAAGGCCATGTGTTTTTTCAAAGGTGCTAAGAGGTCCTAAGAGGTTTGGGATGTCACAATGTGATAGTGATGTCAAATGGCAATGAAAGCTCACAATGGGTTTGTGATGTCACATTAGTGATGAAATCAAATAATTTTGTGAAGTCACATCTCCTAATCACATGTCCAATTTCAGTTGCTACTATTTCACAATGAGGATATGAGTTCACAGAAGACTGAAATATAAAAGGCTCTGAACTATCTAAAATGCTATGAAGACACAGTAGGTTTTTGAAAACACAGTGGAACCGTGACATCACAATGGCAATGTGATGTTGCAATATAAGGACTTAATAATGTTTTGATCTCACAATTGGTGAGGCCACACTGGTGATCAGTTTACAAGAGGTGTGTGATATGACAATGTGTTGGTGATATCAAAATGACACATGTGCTTTCAATTGTCATTAACCCACAATGAGTATATGAGCTCACAAAGGGACTGTGATGTCTTCAAAGGCATGCGTTGTCGCAAAAGTGATGAAGTCCTAACAGCTGTGTGTTGTCAGAATGTGACAAAATGCTCATAACATCTATCAGTGTGATGTCTCCATGATCAAGATGTCACACTGGATACGGGTATTACATTTCATACCTGGATTGGGTATGAGAGGATTGGAATTTCACATTGGCTTAGTGATATCACTATGGAAATGTGGAGTCATGAAGGTATTGTGCTACCACAATGGCTATTTGATCACAATGTGTTTCTACTATAATAGGTTTGTGCTGTCATATTGATTGGAAATGTCAAAATGGCATGCCAGATCACAAATTTCATTAATTCGCAATTAAGATATGACTTCACAAAGGGATTGTGTTGTTTCCAAAGTCATGTGTTGGCACAAATATGATGAAGCCCTAACAAATTTGTGAGTTCAAAATGTGACACCATGGTCTTGATGTCTATCAATGTGATGTCACAATGTTCATGTCAGAGTCAATTTCTGATATCATATGTTACATCTGAATTATTATGAGTTTGAAAACATATTATAAGCTTACTAAAGGCCTAAAATATCCTAATGGCAGCATTTCACACAAGTTATGACTAAAAACTCATGGCCTTTGGAGCTTAAGATTCTTTCTTTGAAATTGTATCCTCATTGTGAACTAGTAGAAATTGAATTAAGACATGTCATTGTGATATTACAAACTCATAGTGACATTACAAACTCATTGTGACCTTATCACCACTGTGACATACAAAACCATTGTGACATCACATTGCTGTTGTGCCTTCACAATCACATTGTGACATCACAAAGCTATTGTGAACTCTTGAGATGTACAAGTCGTTATGTCGAAAACGAACTTTACAACTTTCATGCAGAGAGGAGGAGAGGGAGCGGGGAGGATTGGGAGGGAGCAGGGAGAGAATGGGAAGGGGTGGGAAGGGGAAACAAAGGAGGAGGCTACAATGCTTGATAAGGAATGTACTCACTATCTTGCCCATGTAATTGTAACCACTCTGTACAGTATCTTCACAATTAAAAAAAACACATGAAAATAAACAAACACATGACCTTTGTGGCATCGCAGACCCTTTGTGTACTCATATCTTCATAGTGAACTAATGAAAATTGTTATCACACATAGCATTGTATCATCACAAATACTTTGTGCAATAATTATGACTGTGAAATCACATTGTCATCATGACACCACCATTCCTTGTGACATCACCAAACCCCAATGACACCATACCATATTTTTCTTTTTTTTCTTCTGTGAGTTTTTTTTTTTTTTTTAGTAAATACAGTGTACAGAAGGATTACAGTTACATGAGCAAGGTAAAGAGTATATATACTATCAAACATTGCTGCCTTGACATCACATTGTCATTTTCATGTGATAGACCCATTTTGAATGCCTATTCTTCGATTTCATTCTATCTCAAATGTGCCATCTGCATTGATATCAGGAAACCATTGTGAACTCATAACCTTTGTGACATCTAAATCTCTTTGTCACATCACATTCCTTTGTTATATCACTAACCCATTGTGATATCAAATACCTCTCCTGTTCTCATAATTTTGTGACATGCCATTGTGATAACTTAGGCCATTTGTGAGTTGAAAATCTGTGTTCAACTTCATATTTCAGATATGACATGAGATATCTAAAATCCAGTGTAACATCATCATATCACACTTCTGGACATCATAACCGTTGTGTCACTTTGTGACATCTCAGACCTGTTAGTTCTTCACCTTTTTGACTACATATGCTTTGCTGACATCAGAATCCCTTCCCAAACTCATATACTCATGGTGTGTTAATGACAATTGAGATCCCACATGCCATTGTGCCATCACCAACCCCTTGGAACATCTCAAATCTATTGTGACCTCCTCATCAGTATTGCATCACCAATTGTGACATCAAAACTTTCTTATAACAGAATCGTGAGATATATCATTGTCATTGTGAAATCACTGTCCCATTGGGTTTTCACATAGTATGACCTCATACTTCTTCTATCACCTGGTATCCTCATATTGAATTATGAGTCACTGAAATTTGATAGATCATTCTGATATTACAAACCAACTGTGACATCACAAAACCATTGTGACCTCATCACCACTGTGACATCGAAAACCCAATGGGATATCTCATTTCCGTTGTGACATTATGGATCATATTGTGCCATCCTAAACCTATTGTGACCTTTTACCACCTTTGGAAACACACATGGCCTCTGCGACATCACAGAACCTTTTTGTATCCATATCCTCATAGGGAACTAATGAAAACTGACATCAGATATACCATTGAAACATAACAAATCCTTTCTGACATAATCATAATTTGACATCATGTTGCCATTATGACACCATCAGCAAATTTTGACATGTAAAACTACAATGACATCATAGCATTGTAACATTACATTGTCATTCTGATGTCATAGACAGACACGTTGTGTTTGCCTATTACATTATTTGATTCTATTTCTAATGTGGCATGTCGGTTGTTACCAGAAATCCATTGTGAGTTCATGACCATTGTGATATCACGATGCCTTACTAGCATCACATTGCCAGTGTGATGTCACATTGCCAAATTGATGTCAAAAATGGATTTTGATGTGACAATGGTTATGACATCACAATGAGTTTCTGATATCAACCCACATGCCACATTTCAAATACAATGAAATCACAGATTTGGCATTCATAATGTGACAATGATGTCACAATGCCAATGCCAAATGCTATGCTGTCATTATCATTTTGTGATGTCACCATAAGCTAAAGATGTCATATCAACAATATAATGTCACACTGGTTATTATGTTACACAGGGTTTATTATCTTACAATGGTTATGCGGTCACAATGTGTTTCTGATATATTCTGATATATTCTGAAATAGAATGAAATCACAAGATATACATTCACAATGTGTCTATGACAGCAAAATGGCAATGCAATGTCATAATGCTATGATGTCACTAGCTTGGTGATGTCACAATGAGCTGATGGTGTAATAATGACACTCTGATGTCACATTGGTGATGATATCACAAAGGGTTTATGATTTCACAATGGCATGGCAGATCTGTTTTTTATTGTGAACATACTGTACAGAGGGGTTACAATTACATGGGCAAGATAATGAGTACATTTCCTATCAAGCATTGTAGCCTCCTCCTTTACCCTTCAGAAAGGTGTTAATTGCCATTAGTTTATAGTGAGGATATGAGAATGAAGTCACAATGACATATACAAATGAACTGTGATGAAACAAAGGCCATGTATTTTGTCAAAAGTGCTAAGGTTCCTAAAAGGTTCTGGTTGTCAAAGTGTTAATGATATAAAAATGGGTTAGTGATGTCAAAACTAGTTTGCAATATCACATCTTACTTCAATTTTCAATTGCTACAAGTTCACAATTATACAAGTTCACAGAAGGAGCTAGATGTCTCAAAGGTCATAATTTTTTAAGATGTGCCAAAATCATAATAGGTTTGTGAAAGCATGGTGGTCCAGTAATATCACAATTGCAATATGATGTCAAATTATAATGTCATAAGAGTGTTGTTATGTCACAATTAGTTGATGATGCCATAATAGTGATGAGTTCAAAATAGTTTTATGATGTCGTAGTAGTTTGGTGATGTGACAATGGCATTGTAGACCTCAATTGTCACTAACTCATAATGAGTATATGAGTTTAGAATGGGATTGTGAGGATTCCAAAGTCATTTGTTGGCACAAATGTGATGAAGTCAGAACAGATTTGTGATGTGACAATGTGACACAATGGTCATTACATCCAGCAGTGTGATGTCACAATATTCATAATATCACAGTATATTTCTAATATGTAATGTCATACCTGAAATAATATGAGGTTGAAAATAGATTGAGCTCTCAATGTGCCTAACACAGTGGCAACATGTCACAAAATTTATGAGGACAGGACATGTTTGAGTTGTCACAGTTGTTTAGACATATAAAAATGGCAATGGTATATCACAAAGGGGTTGTCATGTCACAATGGTTATGAAGTCAAAATGTGTTTTTGATATGAATCCACCTTTGAAATACAACGAAATCACATAATAGGCCTTTATAATGTATATGTGTTGTCACAATGGCAATGTGGTGTAATAGTGGTATGATGTCATTACAGATTTGTAATGTCACAATGACCTGATGTTGTCATAATGACAATCTGATGTCACACCAATGATTATATTGTAAGTGTTTTGTGATATTACAATGGCATATTTGATCTCAATTGATATTTCACAATGAGGATATGGATAACACAAAGGGACTGTGATGTCACAAAGGCCATGTGGTTTTTCAAAGGTGCTAAGGATGTCATAATGGGTTTGGGAGGTTTCAAGGTGCTTGTAATGTCACAATAGCAATGTGATATCACAATGGTTTTGTGATGTCACATTGGTGATGAGGTCACAATGGACAGGACAGGTTTGTGATGTCAGAACAGGTTGATGATATCACAATGGCACTGTGATGTCACAAAGGGATTTTCATGTCACAATGACTTTGAGGTCACAATGGATTTCTGATATCCACCAATATTACTAGCCTGTAATAGAATGAAATCACAGAATAGGAATTCACATTGTGTCTATAATGTCACTATGACATATAATGTCATAATATTATGATATTTAAGTTTAGTGATGTCAAAATGGCATGTCTAATCTTATTGGTAATTAAATTACCATGAGGATCCCAAAAGTTGCTGTGTGCTGAGTCCTTCAAAAGGCACATTGTGCTGAATCCATTACACAGGGTTCTTTGTGCTACTCTTTTTAAGTGTGCTGTGTGCTGTCATCCCAAAAGATTCAATGTTCTGAGTCCTTGAGAGGACAATTACACACACACACACACACACACACACACACATACACACACACACACACACACACACACACAAACACGGAGCATTACCATGCACCTGCTTGGTGTGTGGGGTGGATGGAGAAGTGTCTCCCCCAGTGGTTGGGCTGAGGATCTTCAATTCCCCCAGGCAGCTGCTAGGGTTGGGGGGAAGCCTGTCCCCCAACTCCAGCTGTCAACAGCACTCACAGGGTGATCACATTTACAAGCTCTGCCACCATCTGCTGGTGCTCCAAGTCCATGTAGTTTCCTCATCCTCCCCAAGAATCCACCAAGTAACCCAGAAGCATCTAGGCTGGAATAGGAAGTTCATCCCTGTATGTAGCCTTTAGGAACCCATCCATTTACCCAACACTGCCCGACCCCGGGTCAGACTCTTCTCTGGGGGCACCATGACCTCCTGCTTGTTTTCAGTATAGGCTCTGAAGAGCCACCTGTCTCAGGACTCCTTCACCTAGAGTACTGGCCTAGAGTTTTGCTGAATGGGGAGTCAAGGCTGGTTATTCCCAAGGGAAAGTGTCTGGCCCTGAAGAAAGGGAGAGGCAGGGTGGTTCAGCATTATTAGAGCAGTGCTTCCTTGGGTCGAGCCCCTGGTTCTGATAAGGGAACTCGCATGCTCCAGCTTGCACATGGTCCCAGATGAGAAACCTACAAACTCAGGAGTATTCTGAGTCTATGTCTGTGTGTGTGTGTACCGTGCGTGTGTGTGCATGTAGAAGAGAGAAAGATAGATAGAGAGAGAGACAGAGAGACAGAGAGAGAGCCTGACTGTGCTCAGGTGAGTGATCAGTTGGCAAATTGCAGATGCTGCATGGATGAGTCTACAGTCACTGTTCTTGATTTGTTTGTGTGTGTGTGTGTGTGTGTGTGTGTGTGTACTTGTTGTGCTTTTTTCATCAATGCCAAGTATGAGACCAGCCATAATTTTTATTTTCACCTTCACTGTTTCATAGCTCCTTTAGGGAAGATTTCAGTACACGTGCCTTTCCACCTCTCTCTTCCCCTTTTCCTATAGCCCACAGTAGCTGCTGGACCTGTGTGGATCTCCCCTAGGAGGCCTGTGTGAACCACAGACCAAAGTGGACACCTTCTGTCTTAAGCCTGAAGGCTTGTGAGACGAGTGTGACCACAGCTGCACTCTTCCAGCCAGACAGTCTGCTCTCATTTGTATAGTTGGAGCTAATTCAAGGGTTGGGAATGTGTCTGTCAAATGTAACTAGGGAAGGAGATGGAGGGGGGGAGTAGGGCAGGGGCTGTGAATCTAGGAGGGTCTGGGAAGTGGTGAACGATGTGACTTTGCAGATGGTTCCCCACTACCGAGGATGAGAGGGCAACTTTACCCAGGGCATTGACGGTGTCCATGGGCATCTAGGCAGGGGGATCTGGGACCCCACTGGTGGTGTGGATTCCCTCCTGGGGGAGTGCACTGGTTTGAAGTCCTCCCTGGCATCCTGCAGACTCTAATTTGTGTCCTGCCAGTGCTGTTTCCAGCTGGGCAGTGGTAGGCAAGTGCATTCCCCCTGGTGGAGCCTGCTCGATATCAGGCCGTAGCAGTAAGCTAGGGCTGGCTGAATGCCATTTTCTGTAAACTGCTGTGGGTTGTCTGGAAAGAAAAGGGGACCGTTAACTTTGGAACCCTTTAAGTTTTATTGGGACAACTGAAATGCCACCTTTCGAGGGTTTTTTTTCTTGAAGCTGGCAATTTCCACTAACAACTGGGATTATTGGTCAAATTAGACAGACCATTTCAGCCAACAGTCAATGACGTTCAAAGTATCACAAGCAGAGTTTCCAAGCCAGATGGTCTCCTGCTATGAATGTCATGCCTTGATTGCTTTCATGCGGCAGCTGTGGATTCTCCTCTGACTTTCTCTAGTGTGACCACCACGGTTGAGTGAAGGGTTAAAATACTTGAGGCAGTGACCATTTGTTGCTTGTTTCAGAGCAGAGCAACACATGGTGCTAAACCACCTGGTTGTGTGCCTTTATAAGACCTGTAAATCTTAGCTCAGGGCTCTCGTCCTGGGCTCCACTGTGTCAGAGTGTAGGACGAGGACCCAGCTGCAGCTCGTTTAAATAAAACAGCTGTAGAGTCTGACTCTTGGTGGTCTTCTTGGTGGGGGTCCTGCAACCTAGGCATAACATTGAGGATGTCATGGGGAGAAGAAATTGTGACCTCACCATCCCTAGCCTGCCACCTGTGAGTAGAGAGGATTCTCAGCACCTGCACTGGACTCTGGGAGATTCAGAAACCCAAAATGCCTCGAGGATCCTTTCTCTGCAACATGAAACTTGGGGGCCAGATGTGGTGGGCCATCCTGGCTGGCCCCAGGGGTAGGAGAGTAGGACCCTAGAGCCTGGCCTTCAGCTCATGGCAACCTCATTCACTCCTGAGTGGGGAATTGAGTGCCACATAGTTGGTCAGCCGCTGGCCAGAGATCTTTGAGAAGATAGGCATCCCAGAGGCCCTGGAATCCAGCAAGTACACAGTGGATCATGTCTTCGGAGTGAAAACAGTTCAGTTCGGTGGCACCAGGAAGGTGGGAAGAGGGAGGAGGGAAAACTGTGGGAGAGTTACATCAGGCTTTGCCCCGCCCACCAGGATGCTTACCTTAATGGGATGGGATTTTCTGTAGTATTTTTGTAGACAGATGCTCATTTATTTATCCAACAAAGAGTTACAGTCTGCGCCAGGCTCTAGAGGGGTCACAGAAAATGAGAGGTTCCAGTGCTTGTTCCACAGCACATGAAGAAACTTTGGTTTGAGCTGGATGCCTGTGCTTCATGCCTGTCATCCTAGCTACATAGGAGGCTGTGATGGGAGGATCGATGCTTGAGGCTCAGGCAGGAAAACCTGTAAGAGTCTTATCTCCAACTAACTACCAAAAAGAAAACACCAGAAGTGGATGTGTGGCTCAAGCCGTACGTAGTCTGTTGGCCTTGAGTAAAAACGCTCAGGCATAGCACTTAGGCTCCGAGGTCAAGGCCCAGTAGTGAGAGAAAGGAAGGAAAGAGAGAAAGAGGAGGGAAGGCTGGATGGAAAAAAGAGGAAAGGAAGGAAGAAGGGAGAACATGTGAGCCTTGGATTGGAGTCCCTGGATCAAGTGAGCCAACCATTCACAATCTATGTGGGGACAATTTCAGACACTAAAGCCAGTATGTAGGACCAAGATACTGATACCTCCGCAACTTTCTGACATCCAGGAGCTGTGTGGTAGCCAACTACAGAGGTAAGCAATCTCGGGTAGACACTAGGACTCAGGGCGGTTCACCCGTTTTCAACCATCCCTGGCGCCAATGAGTTTATTTTCTGGTCAGATAAGAACAAGCTGTCCAAGGTCTAGGGAGGTATTGGTGTGAGGCAGTGTTGGGGGTGGGCAAGGGATAAGCAAGAAGATGAAGAGAGAGGAGGATCACAGGTCAGGAATGTCAGGATATTGGAGCCATGACTTCACCTGACATCCTAGACCAAATGTGATAGAGCCTTTGACCCAGCTACACTGCTATTAAGAGTCCTGGCATATTGGATTCACCATTGACCACCTATCTATTGTCCACTGCAGGATGCCTGTGCAGTACATCCTTTGGGACTGGGACTTTCCAGGGCTCAATCTGAAGTTGACATCCCCCACCCTATTCTTTCCTCCACCAGAGACAGTAGTAAGCTGGCCACTAGCACAGGACAGCCAGGGAGTGAGGGTGGGAGTAAGGACTCTTGTTTCCCCAGACTTCCTCTAGGGGGCACTAGGACCCCGTGATTGCTATTCTCAGAGGCAGAGATGGGTCTCTTTGCTGGCTGGGCCTTTAGTCTAAATGGCAGATCTGGGATTCAGAGAGGGCAGACTGAACGTGGGGCAGGTTTGGATAGAGGCTGGTTGGAAAACCAGAGGCACTGGTCTGTGAGCAGGGTTGTTTCTTTGAGAATACTCACAACCCAGGAAAATTCCTGGGATAGATCAGCAATTTTCTTCTTCCTGAGAGAGAGACCTGGAACCCTTGAGTCTAATTACCTTGGCCGAGAAATCCTTTCATTCCCACATCCTGTGGTTGGATAATTAGACTTCACCTCCCTGCCCAGTATAGAGGCAGGACAGTGAAAGATCTTGAGTCTTTGATAAGGCCAGGAGATCCTGAATATGCGATTGTAATTGAACATCCTAACTGGGTGCATGGTAAGTTCCATCTAAGATTACCATGATGTAGGACATAGAATCTAGAGAATCACAGCAGGATGGGATCTGTTCTGGGAGTCTTGAGTACTATGTGTGAGCTTTCAGCTCCCGTATGACCACCTGCTTCCCTTTCTTGGGTGGGTTTTTGCTAGAAAAACTTGAAACTAGGAACTGGGTCCTATCCCTTGTCATTTATATTCAAAGCTAGCGCTCTATCATTTGAGCCACAGCTCCACTTCCAACATGTTTGGGCATTTATAATTGGAGATAAAGAGTTCTCATGGACTTTGTTGCCAAGTGTGGCATCCAACTGAAGTCCTCAGATCTCAGTCTCCTGAGGGGACAGGATGACAGGCATGGAAAAGTATGTTTGGCTGGGTGGCACTAGCTCATGACTGTCATCCTAGGTACTCAGGAGGTGAGATCTGAGGATCAGTGGTCAAAGCCAGCCTGGGCAAGAAAAACTCTGAAGCTCTTATCTCCAACGAACAGATAAACAGATAAACAGAAGTGGTGTTGTGTTGTGACTTAAGTAGTAGAGTGCTCGCCTTGATATGGAATGCTCAGGGACAGCACCCAGACCTAGGGTTCAAGCCCCACAACTGAAAAAAGAAAGAAAATAAAACATATTTGCCTGCAAAGGATGGTCCAGGTGTGCAAGGGACGAAGAAGGGGGTGCTGTGGTTTGGAGACCAGGTGCTCACCCCACTGTACAGACATTTCTAAGATCTCCCCAAGTTTACCCCAACTTGAACCCACTGCTTCAAGAGGACATGGCTTGTGTCAGGCAGTGAGTGGGTGAATGGGTGCAGGGCTAGGATTGCTGTGTCTGTTTTTTCTCCAAAAAAGGATGGATTTGGATGCTTGGTGACAAAGTCTGAAGTGAAGTGTTGCAAGGAGTTTGAGGCCTTATGAGATGGTTTTCCTCTGGGTATGTAAAGGTGGCTGAAACCGGAAGTCACCAGTGGCTCACAACTGTCATCCTAGCTACTCAGAAGACTGAGATGTGAAGACCATGGTTCAGAGCCAGCTTGGGCAGAAAAGTCTGTGAGACTTGATGTCCAATGGACCACCAGAGAACAGGAAGTGGTGCTGTGGATTAAGTGGGAGAGTGCTCACCTTCAGCTGAAAAGCTGAGGGAGAGTGACCTGGCCCAGAGTTCAAACCCCATGAGCAACAACAAAAAAAGAGATGGCTAAGTTTTCTACATAGCAGTGTGTACGGTATGAAATGCCATGCTGGTCTATGAGCCATTCCAGATATGTAGGAGGCTCAATGTTTTGTCTACAGTGGGTCTGAGGTCGGAAGTGCCATCTTCTTGTGGGTGGAATGTGATCCTAATGGAATGAGTTCATAGTTTTGTTCTCAGGGACTGCTGAAGCCTTGAGCTGTCCCTGTGTGTGTGTGTGTGTGTGTGTGTGTGTGTGTGTGTGTGTGTGTGTGTGTGTGTGTATGTGTCTGTGTGTCTGTGTCTGTGTGGGTCTGTGTCTCTGTCTGTGTCTGTGTCTGTGTCTTTATGTGTTTGGAAGTAGAAGAACTGGGCCTTGAATTCAGGCCATAAGTATTGTTCCTGACTTTCTGAGCTCAAAGCTAGTGCTCTGACACTTGAGCCACAGGTTCATCTCTATCTATTTGGTAGTTCACTGAGGATAAGAGCCTCAGAGCCTTTCCTAGATGGGCTGGCTTTGAACTGTGATCCTCAGACCACAGCTTCCTGAGTAGGTAGGATGACATACATGAAACACCTGTGCCGGATTTGTGTGTTTGTGTGTGTGTGTGTGTGTGTGTGTATGTGTGTGTGTGTGTAGAAGTGGGTTGCAACAAGGAGCGCTGGACCCTTTGGTAACTTCTAACTGCTATCTTTGGGTGGGTGCATGAATGTTGTGTCTTAGGTTTGGGGGCCTGGAAGGGTGAAAGGCTTAAATTATAAGACCAAGGGATCTGTGTTCCCTGGAGCTGTCTACTCCCTTGTCCCTGGTTGGTGGCAGAGGGAGCTTGGGAGGACTGGGAGTGGGACCCGCATGGGGTGGCTCCCCAGAGGGACAGAGAACATGGCCAGCACTTATTCAGGATGACAGCTCTGTTAGTATGGAGCGTACTGGATGGGTCAAACTCTGGGTCTTCTCATCATGAGGTCTGATGGGTGAGGCCAACTCTATTTTAAATCTTGACCTATCATCTTCAGATCTCAGCCTCCTGAGTAGCTAGGATTATAGGCATGAGCTTCTGGCACTAGGCCTCTGATTCTTTTTGGTATATTAGGGATTGAACTCAAGGCTTTAGGCTTGCCAGTCAAGTATTCTACCATGAAAGCCAAGCCTTTCTGTCTTGGGCATTTCTGAGATAGACACTAATTATATGCTCAGGCTGGGCTGGATCACGATCCTCCTGTGACAAGTGTGGGCCACCATGACTGGTTCTCTGTATCGGGATGCTAGACAGGTAGCACCACGTTTAGTCATCAGTTTAGATGGATTGTCCCAAACTCTTAGTCCACAGCAGCTGATTCTTGACCAGAGTTGAAGCTCGGGGCCTTACCATCGGACCTCAGTATCCTCCTGTGACAGTTGTGAGGAATCAAGGGATCAATATAGGGGGATCACTGGGGCAGGGCCAGGCATAGAAGGAGTGGTTGCCAGATATGGTTCTTCAAGTTCTGTGAACATATGAGAGGAAGATACCCTGCAAGGGCTCAGATGGGGCCTGTTATTTATCATGCTACAGGTATGGGATTATGAAACAAAACATGGCTCTCTTTCATCCTTACCCTATCCCCATGTTGAAGGGGATCCTTCACTGTGTTCAGTTTTGCAGCTGGGGAGAATGAGGCACGAAGAAGCTGGGTAACCTATTCATGACCCCCAGTTACAGGAAGCTCAGCCTGACTTCTATGCCATGCTCCCTATGACAATGGCTGCTATTCAGTCCACTTATTGTGGTGGAAAGTCCACTTCTTGTCAATCCTGGGGCTTGAGCTCTGGGCCTGGGCGCTGTCCCCAAGCTCCTCAGTTCAAGGCAGGTGCTCTAGCACTTGCGCCCTCAGCACCACTTCTGGATTTCTGGTGGTTCTTTGGAGATAAGAGTCTCACAGACCATTCCTGTCTGCGCTGGCTAAAAACCATGATCCTGATATGTCAGTTTCCTGTATAGCATTATGCCTGTGCCACTGGCATCAGGCATAAGTCCAATTCTTTCTTTCTTTCTTTCTTTCTTTCTTTCTTTCTTTCTTTCTTTCTTTCTTTCTTTCTTTCTTTCTTTCTTTCTTTCTTTCTTTCTTTCCTTCTTTCCTTCTTCCTTCCTTTCTTCCTTCCTTCCTTCCTTCCTTCCTTCCTTCCTTCCTTCCTTCCTTCCTTCCTTCCTTTCTTTCTTTCTTTCTTTCTGTTTTTCTTTTTCTCTCTCTCTCCCTCTCCATCTCTGTCTCTGTCTCTGTCTCTGTCTCTCTCTCTTTCAGAAACTGCTTGAATGTGTCCTGGAGGAGGTGGCTCAGCGTCTCCATATGTCTGGGACCCATGGTAACCCTCTAATTCTGGAGGTGGGCTGTGGGTCAGGAGCTGTCTTGCTCAGCCTGTTGAAATAGCTCCCTTAGGTTCGCCACTCTGTGCCCAGGCTAGAACATGACGGTTATTCATTGTCCATCCATCCTCTGAGTACTTCCCCACTACCCTCTGCTAAGAGAGTTAAAGGAAAGTGGGTGAGGAGGTATTGTGTTGTCCAACCACACAGCATGATCCTGGGCCTCTGATCCTTACCGCCATCTATCTGGCCAGACCTCGGTTATAAGAAAATAAATTCACTCTATGTCTACTTTGCTTTGCTGGGGTGTGTCATTTCAGGGAGGGGGGGTTGTGTGCAGAGGAAAGACTCCAGACCTGACAGCTCTTGAGTTACCTTTTTTCTTGTGATCGAGCCAAGTCATTGCTGTGGACAAGGAAGTAGCTGCCATCAAACTGATCAGGAACAATGCTCAAAGGTACGTAGGCAGGCTGTTGAAGTATCAAACCCACCCATGATTACTTCCCACTCACAATAAGGAGAGGGGTGCAGTGCAGGTGTCTGGCACTGGCTCTAGAGGAAAATAAATGGATGGTGGCGTTCACGTGCTGGTGGCTGCCACCCATCATCCTGGCTATTTGGGAGGCTGAGGCTGAGGTCTGATGGTCATGACTAAGAGCCAGCCCAGGCAGCAAAGTTTGTGATATTCTTATCTCCCAAAAACCACCTACCCCCACCAGAAAAAAAGCCAGATGTGGTTCTGTGGTTCAAGTGGTAGTGCCTCAGCCTTGAATGAAAGAAGCTCAGGGACGACACTGAGGCCCTGAATCCAAGTCCTAGGGCTCAGAAAAAAATAATAAAATAAATGAATAGTGGGCACCTGTTATCTTACTACTAAAAAAATGGATTCAGTCTTCTCTTTGGTACTTGTAGCCAAAAGTAAGGGGCTTCTTTGATGCTCCTCTAAACCTCCCCTTCTCTCCATTAGCTCTACAGGCTTCAGTTTCAGGATAGAATTCAGATCATCCCACTCAATGTGACCTTATATACCCTCCCCTACACACCTTCCTTGGGGTGGGGATTCTGGATGTACTCACCACTGGGAGGATGAGGCACTGCAGAGATAGGGGTAGGTATCCCTGAAACTCACACACACATGCACACACACACACACACACACACACACACACACACACAAACCTAGGCCAACACAGACTAGCCTTTTTCAAAGGCACCTTATCTCCTTGTATTAACTGACCTAGCAGAAGAACTTGATCACTTGTAAATGACTATTGTAATTATGGCTTGCTTGTTGGCATGAAATAAACAAAGAAAGGGTCTGGTGCCCATCACCTCTGGCTCAGGTACACGTCTGACACCCTGGCTACTTAGGAGGCAAATATCTGAGGATCAAAGATCAAAGCCAGCCATAAGCTGGAAAGCTGGTGAGAATCCACTCTCCATAGAACCACCAAAAAGTTAGAAGTGGAGCTGTGGCTCAAGTTGTGGAGCACCAGCCTTGAGCATGAAAACTCAGAGAGACCACTCCCAGAACATGAATTCAAGCCCACACACAAAAATGGCCCCATCTTTTCATCCCCAGACTGCCTGGGCCTCGAGTGCCCTCTCACAGTGTGTGATACAGCACCAGTCCTAGGTAGTGTATCAGAGCCTTCAGAAATTGGATGGTGGAAGCCAGGCCTACTCATTCGTGTGCTCTTAACCCACACCAGCTGGAAGACAGAGCATGACAAAGCAGGCAGCCTGCAGAGCAGAAAAGATCTTGCTCTGTCAGGACGATTGGAGCGGGCTTTTTAGAGGCAACACTTGAAAGGGGGTCTTTCTTAACAAAGAGGATCTGACAGGAAGCACAGAGAGCAAAGATGCTGTTGATAAATTACAACATAGTTGAGCATCTTTATTTCCAGCCAGGGCTGCTGGTGAGAAACTCAATATTGATGTGAAAGAGTATCCAGAGACAGGCCCAAGTTTCACAGAGGAACAGCTTTCCAGGGTTGGGATTGTGTCTTAGCAGTAGTGGGCTTGCCTAGTACAGAGGTAACCCTGGGTTCAATTCCTAGGTCCCACATACACAGAAAAAGCCAGAAGCGGCACCATGGCTCAGGTGGAAGAGTGCTTGCCTCTGTCAGAAGAAGCTTCTAGACATTGCCCAGGCCCTGAGGTCATGTCTCAGGACTGTGAAAATAAAATAGCACTCAGATGGACCTTGGTGACAGGTGGTTGGCTATGCCCTGTAGCTCTTAGTAAATCCATCCATGCTTAGTGTCTCCTTCTTTGATTGAGGGGAGCTGGATATTCCTTCTGCCCTGGACACCCCTGGAGGTGGTTATCAGCAACCCTCCCAACATCTTCCACCACGGAAATGGCCCCAGAAATCCTCAGGTACAAGTTGGATGGGGTTCGGGGGATACAGGGCAAACCCCTAAAGTCCTACTGGGTCTGACCTGTCACAGAGGACCAGTCCATCCAGAAGAGGCAGATGGGAGCTTAGAGAGGGGTAGAGATGTGGAAGGAGCTCTTTAATGCCCATGGCCCTAACCAGATTCCAAGCCTTTCTTTGCTTTCTGTGAGGGAGATAGAGAAGTGTCTAGGTGGTAGTGTATAGAGGAGGACTAGATGGAAATTCGAAAGACTGAGACACCGTAAGCCTTGTGCTGGTGGCTCACACCTGTCATCCTGGCTACTCGGGAGGCTGAGACTCAGAGGATCTCATTTCCCAGCCCAGGCAGGAAAGTCCCATGAGAGTGTCATCCCCAATCTCCAAACAGAAATGGCACCATGGCTCAAAAGGTACAGATCTGGCCTTGAGCAAAAATCATCATCAGAGACAGTTCCCAAGCCCTGAGTTCAAGCCCTTCATCAAAAACAACAACAACAAAAACCAGAAAGACAACCTTGCTTGCAAGTGATGGTGAAGCAATGGGGGTCCTGTCGTTGGGAGACCAGATGCTAGCCTAAGTGTACAGAAATTTCTAAAAACTCTCCAGGTTTGCCCCAGTGTGAAGTCACAGCAGCGTGGGCGTTGCCTTACCAACAACTCCAGAGGTCGTGACCTGTCATAGGCAGGGAGTGGACTAATGGGAGCAGGGATGGGTGGGTATTGTCAATTATATTCTCTTCATCCATGGAAATATAGTTTTGGATGCTAGTGTCAAAGTCTGAAGTGAAGGGTTGCATGTGGTTTGTAGCCTGACAATTTGGGTTTCACCTGGCAATAAGAAGGTAACTGAAGCCGGGTGCTGCCAGTGGCTCACAACTGTCATCCTAGCTACTCAGGAGGCTGAGATCTGAGGCTTGCAGTACAAAGCCAGCTTGAGTAGGAAAGTCTGTGAGATTTTTATCTCCAATGAACCACCAGAAAACCGGAGGTGGTGCTGTGCCTCCAGTGGTAGAGTGCACACTTTCAGCTGAAGAGCTGAGAGACTGCGTGCAGGCCCATAGTTCAAACCCTGTGACCGACAGCCAAAAATAAGGTGGATGAGTTTTCTGCATAGAGTTGTGTACAGTAGGAAATGCTATGCTGTGTTATGCGCCATTCCAGACGTGTGAGAGCCTGAGATTTGTCTACAGTTGGTCTGAGGATGGTAGTGCCATCTACTCAGGGTTTGGCATGTTCTGGTGCTCAGGGCCTGACGAGGCCTTGGGCTACCCCTGTGTGTGTGTGTGTGTGTGTGTGTGTGTGTGTGTGTGTGTGTGTGTGTGTGTGTGTGTTTCCCTCATCTTTCTCTGTCCCCTTCCTGGGTGCCTGTCTTCCTCTTCCTGACCTTGGATGTTGCCCCTCTTCCATTACAACCTTGCCTTTAGCCCCCTGTCAGGGTCTACAATGAGTCCTAAATTGCCAGAGACCTGTATAGTCCAGCTTTTCATTGAGGCCCAAGTCCGGCTGTCCGTATCTTTGGCCACCTCCATGGGATTCTGTGTCAGCAGGGCCAGCTGGTATAGGTTCTCTGTTACCTCTGGAAGGTTGGGGTTCAGTCATGTGATGTCTTTTCCTTTTCCTCAGCTGGGCCTCTGGCTGCATGTCCCTCCCAGCAGCTGGCAGTGGAGTGGGGGAAGGGTGGTTGCCAGTGGCTCTGACCAACTTGAGCTTGATAGCTGAATGAAGGCTGCCCAAGCAAGACGGATCTTGGGCTGCATAGAGGTGAGGCCCAGGTGGATTGGAAGTATCTGTTGTTGTCTAGGAAATGTCAACAAACATTATCACAGTCAAGTCTATCTCCCAGCCCCAGCTTGACCTCTCACTTCCTTCTACACGATTCCGGATACCCAGAATACAGAGGCACAGACTTAAGATTCCAGGGCCAGGGAACTGGGGGATGAGAGACTGGTATGGCCAGTATCTCAGTGTTCTGGGGCATTAGCCTTGACCTGGTTATGCCTTCCTTGCGTAAGTTCACTTCTTAACCCGTGGCTGGCCACACACCGGCCATTTGTGGAAGTGCTATGGAAATGGCAAGAGCAAAAGTGAGATCTAGTATGACCAAAATCTGGATTTATGGTCTGTGGGGGTGGGGAAGGTAAAGGGTGTATATTAAAAAAAAAAATCTCAGAGCTGGAACTCAGGGCCTAGGCACTATCCCTGAGCTAACACTCTACCACTTAAATCACAGATCACTTTTCACCTTTTTTAGAAGTTAGTGGAGAGAAGAGTCTCACAGACTTTCCTGCTTGGGCTGGGTTCAAGCTGCCATTCTAAGAACTAAGCCTCTTGAGTCGCTGGAATTGCTGGTATGAACAATTGGCTCCAATTAAGGATGGTAGTGGATGCATGTGCTTGCGTGCATGTTTGCGTGCATGTGCACATGCATGTGTGCATGTGTGTGTGTGTGTGTGTGTGTGTGTGTGTATTTACTAGGACTTGATCTCAGAGCCTAGGGGGTATCCTTTAGCTTGTTTGCACAAGGTTGGTGCTGTACCACTTGAACTAGGGTATCTCTGCTTCCCAGCTTTGGGTGATTCATTGGAGAGAAGAGTCTGCCCAGGCTAGCTTTGAATCTTGATTGATCCTCAGGTGTCAGCCATGAGTAGCTAGGATTATAGGCATGAGCCACTGGTACCCAGTTGCAAGGATGTCTTTTCATATGTTCTTCTGTTCTAACAGCTGTCTACTTCCCCTGGCCTGGATCTCTGACCTCCACTTCAGCTCCCAGCATCCCGTGACTGTGTGGAGAACATAAACCTCTAACCTGATCCCATTTCTTTGTACTCAAGGGAGGATATATTTCTTCTGTAGCCTAGGGAAGGAGGGTAGCTGTAGATGGGCGCTCGGCTAGGGGAGAGGTAGTCTGTTTCAGCCAAGAATGAAAGTGTGGCCAGATGCTAATAGCTCATGCCCTCCTAGTCCAAGCTCCTCAGGAGTCTGAGATCTGAGGATTGCCATTCAGAGGCAGCCCAGCTAGAAAAGTCTGTGAGACTCTCCTCTGCTACTAGCCACCGAAAAGCTGGAAGAAAAGCTGTGGCTCAAGTGGTAGTGTGCTAGCCCTGAATGAAAAAGTTGAGGCACAGAGTTCAGGCCCTGAGTTCAAGCCCTAGTACCAAGATGTGTGCAAGTGTGTGCATGCATACATACACACACACACACACACACACACACACACACACACACACACACACACACATACACACACACAGAAGATGCTGGTAATGATGAGCTCAGCTAGAAAACTGGGGGCACTCCTGAGGCATAGTCATAGTAAACTCTCAAGGCAGATCAAGTAGTTTTTCCTTAAGTCATTCTTGGCCTGAGGGGTCTGGGTCATGGCAGTAAGTTCCATGGAACCTGCCCCTCTATCCATGCACAGGGCCACAGGACCAAGGGAAGCCACTATGGATGCTCATTTGTAGTCAGCCCACGATTGCTCCGAGTACTGGTGAGGAAAGTAAGGCTCTGAGCCCTGTGACTCCTGGGATAGAGACTGCTACCAACAGCAGCCTGCTGGCTGTGGATACCTGAGACTACAAGTCTTTCATGAGCCCAACTCAGCACCTGCCCAATGTGTGCTTGACAGATTCACACTCTTGTGATACTCGAGTGAGTGGGCATTACGTCCTGTGCCATCTTGCAGCTCCTGCCCCTTCTGGCCCAGAACCTTGGTCTGAGGTCGATTTATTGCTCAGATCCAAAGTGCAGCCATGACAGATGCCATTCTGATGAACAGATTAATGACCTCAGTGCTCAAGGCTCGAACCTTCTCTGATACTGTGGCCTGCTCTGTAGGCAAAGGCCTCCAAAGAGGCTGCTCTCAAGACTTGTAGGACACCTAGACATTGGGAGACCCTCAGTGGCCCACTGGAAATTACTCTGCCTAGATCCACAGAGTGATTTAGTCCAAGCAGGCCAGGTTTTGGTCATGGGACTTGAACTCTGGGCCTGGGGCCTGTCCCCCAGAAGTTCGGCTTGCCACTTGAGGCACAACACCAATTCTGGTTTTCTGAAGGTTCCTTGAAGATCAGAGTCTCCCAGACTTTCCTGCCTAGGCTGGCTTTGAACCGTGATCCTCACATCTCAGCCTCCTGGGGAGCTAGGAGGACAGGTGTGAGCCACCGGTGCCCGGCTGATCTGGCATTACACCACAGTAGACTAGGAGCTTCTGAAAGCTTTTCTTTATTTTTTTAGGTGCAAGTACTGGGGCTTGAACTCAGGGGTTAGGCTCTGTTCCCTTAATTTTTTCCCTCAATTTTAGCACTCTGCCAATTGAGCCAAAGCTCCATTTCTGGCTTTTGGTAGTTCATCGGCAAGAAGAGTCTCACTAACTTTCCTCCCCTGAGCTGGCTTGACCCACAATCTCTATCTCAGTCTCCTGAAGAGCTAGGATTTACAGGGGTTGAGCCACTGGTGGCATTGGGCTAGAAGCTTTTCTTAAGCAAATATTCTTCCCTGCATTTGCCCTGACTCCTCCATGCAAAGGAGGTCTGAGGGTCAGGAGCTGTGAAAAATAAGCTTCCAGCCACAGGAAATGTCAGGTGTCTCTGTTAAAAAGCCAACTAATCTTCCCCCTGGGCCCCATTCTGGGACCCCACCCTCTGCCCTACCTGTGACTCAAATGTAAACCTTGACCCAGCCTTGAATGTCCTACCAGACTTGTCTGAAGCCACAGAACCTTCATTCCATCCACACCATCTGCTCTAAAGCACACCTCAGTACCTTTGCCCATGCTGTACCTTCTGCCTGAGGCCCTCTGTCCTGAATCCACATCTTAGAACTCCTGTGGAATTTTGGCATTGGATATATCACCTCGTTGAGCAAGTCTTTCCTTCCCTTCTCCCTCTTTTTTTTAATATTGAGTTTCTAGAGATGGAACTTGTGTGGGCTGATTGGCAAATGCTCTATCTTGTGTGTGTGTGTGTGTGTGTGTGTGTGTGTGTGTGTGTGTGCGCATGTGTGTGCCAATCCTGGAGTTTGAATTCATGGCCTGGATGCTATCCAATCCCTGAGCTTTTGTGCTCAAGGCTAGCGCTCTACTACTGAACCACAGCTATACGTCTGGCTTTTTGGGTGTTTAATTGGAGAAAAGTGTCTCATATAGACTTTCTTGCTTGCAATTGGGATCCTCAGATCTCAGCCTCCTACGTAGCTAAGATTACAGGGGTGAGCCACCAGCACCCGTCCTCTACTCTACCTCTTATCTATAACTTCAGCCCTCCTCTGAGTCCCAGAGCAAAAGATCACACCTGGATGAATTTTTTCTTTTTGTCAGTCTTGGGGATTGACCTCAGGGTCTCAGCATACCCCTGAGCTACATTTGCTCATGGCTATCTTTCTATCACTTAAGCCACAGTACCACTTTTGGCTTTTTCTGTTTCTGTGGTACTGAGCAATCAAACCCAAACCCAGGGTTTTTACATGCGGGCTAGGTAAGCACTCTAGCACTAAGCCCCAATCTCAGCCCAAGGCTCCCTTCTAACAGGAGTTATGAGGGTGGGGTTTATTGGCTTACCCCCTTTGGTGTAGAAATCTCTATTTCATATCTTTGCCATGATTTGGGACCAGACTGTGACTCGTCAATGAGGAATGATAAATGAGTGATAGCCACAGGCCCCAGAAGTCTAGCCTCACAGAAGTCTATCCTACAGAAGGATAGAGAATATGGAGCCAGAACCTTTGACAACTCCTACATCCTAGGAGCTGTGCTTTCCCTGGAGGCAGTGGCTGGCTGCATGGTGTCCTGATGGGACACCTCAGCCAGAATATAAGGTTTCAGTTCTTAAATGGCAGAGAAGGATGCTTTGCTCATGTTGCCCACTCAGACTTTGTACTCTGAGGGCTTGTCCCAGATTGCCCAGGTTGGGGGGCTGGGCATGGGCAACCTGCTGAATGCCTATTGTCCATACCCAGATACATGGAGTTATTGCCTCCTTTTTTTATTTTTGGCAGGTCCAGGGTTGTACTGTGAGCCTAGGCTCTGTCCCTGAGCACCTTTTGCTCGAGAGTAGTGCTCTGCCCTTGAGCAACAGCCCCATGCATGGTTTTTTTTCCCCCTGTGATCTCTTAGAAAGAAGAGTGTCATGGACTTTCCCACCCTGGCAGAATTCAAATTGGCATTCTCTACATCTTGGCCTCCTGAGGAGCTAGGATTACAGGCAGGAGCCACTGGCACCTTGCTTACTTTTCTTCTTCTTTTTCTTTTTTTTAATGGTAACAATCTGAAGTCTTCATGGTGTCATTCCAATGGTTTGCATTATAATTAAACGACCCGGGCCTGGAGTTTGAATGCTAGGACAGCCATCCACAAAAGGAAGGAGAGCCTGACAAATTTATTCCTGTTCATGTGAATGCTTATGGAGTGTTATTAATGTAACAATAAATGTGCAGTTGATTCATGACCCTATTTTAGAATGCCACACAAAAATTATTGGGTTTATGTTTTCCATTCTAGCACCATGGTATAGTTAAGGATATTGATTAATTTTTAATTAATACTTTTATAAGTATTCAACCCAGATTCTTCATTAAATGGAGGCAAAATTTATTAACTAATAATTGGTAATAACATACATAATTTAATATCCTCACAGTCCCATTCTTTGTATATGTATATATATGTATGTATGTTTATGTCTATCTCTCTATCTACTTCAATTTACATATTTATCAACATATATATATATATATATATATATATATGGGGCACTACTTCGGCTTGATCACAGGTCCTCAGAACTTCCTGGCCGCTCAGTTTTCAGGAGGCTGGTCTGCTAAGACTGTAACCCTATTTATGGATTGGGCATTGTAGGCTGTGAGATGAAATCCCAGCATGGCCAAAAGTTTATTCATGGCGTAAGAAGCCAATTTTGACACATTATTTTCCTTCTCTGTGAAAGTCCTTTGTCTCAGTATGATGTATAATCCATATGCAAATATATCCTATGTGATATGATGTAATAAAAGAAGTGTTACATGTGTATATACTAAATACTAAATAAATAAGGGTAATAAATGTCATATGTAGTAACCCATGTATGTAAACAGATCTCATATATTAATATTAGTTTTTCCAGTGCTGGTGCTTCAATTGAGGCTCTGGGTCTGAATTTCTTGTCTTCAAAGACGCTGAGCCTTTCCTCTTCACCCAGACCCTGAGTGCAAATCCCAGGCCTACTAGAAAAATGGTGCAAATTCCAAACCAGGGCCTTATTACTATTATTATTATTATTATTATTTTGGCTAAGCACGGGGCTTGAACTCGGGTCTTGGCATCTCTGCCACAGTTGGTGGTGGCATCCTAGGACCCGAGTTCAAATCTCGGGGTTGAAAAAGAAATAAAAAACTGTAAAGGAGAAGCCTAAAACTGAGAAGTTCAAGGAGGTAGTATTCCTTTTTTTTCCCTTTGTATTGTGACCATCCTGGGTCTAAATGACAAGGCCCAGAAAGCATACATTATCTTGCATTGCTGATGTTTGGCGGGGTATTAGGGAAGCCATAGCCAAAACCAGCAACTTAGGCCTGGAGGTCGAATCCCAGGACTGCCACTAATGAATGGAGATTCTCAGAAATCTATTCCCATATACGAATGGAATGTTATAAAATTAGCAATTAAATTAGTAGTTAGCATACGATATTATAAAATTATACACAATTATACAATATTGACTAATTTTCAATTAATACTTTATTATTTATTCAATCATGACACTTAAAAATGGAAGGGATAATTTAATTGCCAATAGTTGGTATTAATATGCAATTTCATAATATTCAGACATCTCTCTCTTGTTTTATACATATACATCTATTTGTCTATCTACCAATCTATACATTTATCTGTTCATACAATTGTCACTCCTGGGGCTTAATGATAGAATGTATGCCTAGTAAGTACAAAGCCCTGCATTCGATTCCTCACTACTGTGTACACAAAAAAATCCAGAAGTCATGCTGTCACCCAAGCAGTCAAGCACTAGCATTGAGCATAAAAACTTTAAGGACTGTGTCTAGACCCTTACTCAAGAGCCAGGACTGGCACCAAAAAAAAAAAAAAAAAAAGATAGAATGTTCTAACTGCAACAACGTAAGTATAGTACTACAAATACCTCATCACAAGTATAGGACTACAAATACCTCATCACAGAGCAAGCTGGGAGTCTGGTGCTGACAGCTGACATCTAACCTGACAAAATGTCCCCTGATACTATTATCTTATATTCACCACTTAGAAACTTGAAGTGGAAGCTGGGCATCGGTGACTCATGTTTGTCATCCTAGCTAATCAGGAGGCTGAGACATGAGGATCATGGTGCAAATCTAGCCTGGGCAGGAGATTCCTTGAGATGCTTATCTCCAATGAACCAGCAGAAAGCCTGAAGGGGCGCTGTTGCTCAAGTGGTAGAGTGCTAGACTTGAGCTGAAGAGCTCAGAGACAGCACCGAGGCCCAGACTTGAACTCCTCCAACTTACAAGAAAGAAGGAAATCTGAAGTGGAGTTCTGGGAACTTGTGTTTAGGGTAGAGTGCTTTGCATGTATGCAACCCTGGGTTTGAATCCTAAGTACCACATCCCTAGAAAAAAAGTCTGAAATGGCTCTCTGGCTCAAGTGGTATACTTTAACAGGTGAAACAGGTACAATGCTCGTGTCCTGAGTTCAAGCTCCAGGATTAGTGTATACACACACACACACACACACACACACACACACACACACACACACACACACACAGAACAGAAGTAAAGTTGTGACACAAAATGGTAAGGCACCTGGATTCTGCTCTGAGCTCATGGTCATCACCCTGGCCCTGTGTTCAACCCCAAAAACCAGCCAACCTAGGCCTGACTAGGAGAGGACAAAGGTTTCAAAACCTGATAAGCTTCACCAGACCTAGATGACAGGAAGCATTGTGATTTTGCACAAGTGCTTAGATTTAGCAAACTTCCAGAATCTTAGGGAGGCACCACAATTGACAATTAGGAATCTTTTCATTAGGTTCTGCTCCCTAGTTGTCTGCCAGAAGAACTCGAATTAATTGAAGCAGTTTGTTTCAACATTGGAACATAGTCTCACAAAGACAGGACAAGTGCAGGGAACTTGGCCTGCCACAGGAGGTGGCACAATTGAAGACTTCCTGTCAAAACAGAGCACTGGGGAGAGAGTTAGCTTGGGGTACAAAGAGGCACTTTTCTCCTGGCCTTCAGAGCCCATCCACACTCATCCTCACTAATTGCCCCCGATAAATTGTTTGTTACACAGCTGTACAGGAGTGAAAATTTTTGTCTGCCTGTTCCAACACAGAGGCCGACTTTCTCCAGCAGCCTGGGGTGCGCAGAAACCCTCAGGATACCCTGGGAACAGTGAGGGGAGCCCAGGAACATGCACTGTCTTGAAAACACTGTCTCTGCTATGAAATCATTCTATTCAAAGCAAATTTCCTAGCTTGGTGCCTTTCTTCACAGCGACCTTGGATGTTCACCGATAGAAATACATGCATACACACACAGACACATGGAGTTAATGGCTCTTTTTTGTGGCTTTTTAATGGCTTTTTGTAATGACTTTTTTTTTTGAGGCTTGAACTGTGAGCCTAGACGTTGTCCCTGAGCTCCTTTTGCTGAAGGAAGCACTTTATTGTCTTAAACCTTGATTACCCTAGGTTGGGCTACAGCATTTACACCCACAGATGATCCGGGGATCCTAGGACCCGAGTTCAACTCCCAGCACTGGCAAAAATACATCAAACCAAAAAAGAAAAGAAATGGAGGAAGAAAAATCCAAGAAGTTTTACACAACCATTTTACCTCTTTTTCCTTGGCACTGTGACCAACCTGGGTCTCAATGACTTGGCTGGAAAATTGTATGTCACCTTGCATGGCCTAAGGCTTGTGGGCTGTCAGTGAAGCCTGAGCCCAACAGAGACACCTAGGCCCTGAGTTCGATGATCCTGGGACTGCCACCTACACACAGCTGAAGATTCTAGGAGACTCGTTCTTATCTATAGGAACATTAATAGAATGTTTGACATATACTATTTAATTACTAATTGGCTAGACTTTCTATTATAAGATTGTATGCAATAAATATAAGTCATTGATTAATTTAATTAGTACCTTATTAAGTCTTCCACCATGAGTAATTAATGGAGGCATAGTATTAGAACTAATAATTGGTAGTAATAGAATATATAAAAATAAGATATAGACAGACATCACTTTATATAGAGTTATACACTAGAATCTACATAAATGTCTGTCTCTCTATATATATGCATTTATTTATAGATGAACATACATATGTAAATACACACACAGCAATCTACACATCTATCTGTTTATGTATTGGCCACTCCTAGGCATTGATCTCAGGTCCTGAAATTTGCTCACCAACTTCACTTGCATCAGACTGTTGTGCTAACATTAACCCATTCATGAAGTGGGCCTTCTAGGCCTGGAGTTCAAATCACAGAACTGCCAAAAACTTAATCCTGGTGGAAGAAGCCAATGGTCTCACTTGTTTTCCTTATCAGTGAAAGTCCTGGGTTTCAGGAATGATGTATAATACATAGACAAATCGATGTCCTATGTAATAGGATGTAAAAAATGTTATCTGTGTAATCATACTCATTAAATAGTAAAAATAAATAAAACACAAAATAAAATGAATAACTACACTAACCACAACATGCAGTAAACGTGCATGTAAATATAAATCATGTATTTAAAATGTAAACGAATATTATTTTTTTTCGAATGCTAGGACTTGAATTCAGGCCCTGAGAACAGGCTTGACTTTCTTGTCCTCCAGCACGGTGAGCTTCCCGTTCCCCCACAATGCTGCAGATTTACCCAGACCCAGAGTTCAAATCCCAGGCCTGGCAGAAAAAAAATGGCGTGACTTCCAAGCCAAGGATCCTCATAATTTTTAAAATATTTTTAATGTATATATGTATGTATGTATGTATTTTTGTTTTGTCAAGCGCAGGGCTTGAACTCAAGTAGTGGCAACTGTGCCTCAGCTTTGATGTCTAGGCTGGGTTGCAGCCACTGTACCCACAGCTGAACCTGAGTTCCTGGGCCCCAAAGACTGACAGGAAAAAAAAAAATGAAAAGACAGATATAAATCCGGCAACTGCAGATGGCTCCGGTTTTACATTTGCTTTCTTTGCAAGGTAACCATCCTGGATTTGAATGATGGCTGAAAATTGTTTGTAACCTGGCATTTCTGAAGTTTGGCGGGCTACCAGGGAAACCATAGGTCAACTTGGCAACATAAGCCCTGTGTTAGAAGGCCGTTCCTTTCCGCTACCAATGGAGGGAAATCTTAAGAGTCTCATCCCTATTCATAGGAATACTGATGGAATGTTATGAATGTCAAGGTTGAATTAGTTGTTCCTGAAAGATACTACTATAAAATTAAACAGAGTGATTTTAGGAGGCCAATGGATTTTAATGAATATTTTCTGACACATTAAAAGAATACTTTTAATTCCATGGATGTAATGGTTTCAGGACAGTGGTTGATTCAATTTAAAATTCATTAAGGATGGAAACAGTCATATTATTTACATGGAGGCATAATAAATACCCAAGAGTTGGTAAGAATGTAGTCTATATAACTGAAGAATGTATAGAAACCTCTTGGACTCTATAAAGATCTATATTTATTTGTTTGTTTTTTTTTCAGGGCTTTTTTTGTGTGAGAATACCGTACAGAGGAGTTACAATTACATGGTCAAGATAAGGAGTACATTTCGTATCAAGCATTGTTACCTCCTCTTTGTTTCCCTTCCCATCACTTCCCATACTACCAGGTTCTCCCCCCCCCCCCCACCAAAGTTGTAAAGTTCATTTTACAACATAACGAAATGTACATCTCATTGTGGCAATGGGTCCACCTGTATTCCTTCCCATCCACAAATTATACCAACATCAAATACAGTGAAAACAGGGGTTATACCATGGGGGAGGGACATACAATGCAACATAGAAATAATCTTATAAATATGTTAGAAACAATTGCATGAAAGGCAAAAACAAAAACAAAAAAATTTCAATACTTATCTTGAGGTTCATTCCCCTAACATCAACTTATCTGACCGTTTCTGCTTGACTCAGGCATATACCAGTTATTGCATATACGGGAAACCATGGTACCTATGTTTCTTTGGGAGTGGCTTACTTCACTTAATATAATTTTTTCCAAGGGTTTCCATTTCCTAACAAATTTGGCAATGTCATTCTTTCTGATGGAGGCATAGAATTCCATTGTGTATATATACCACATTTTCTTGATCCATTCATCTACTGAGGGGCATCTAAGTTGGTTCCATATCTTAGCTATGGTAAATAATGAGGCAAAATCATAGTTGTGCTGGTAGTTTCAGTATGGTCTTGTTTGTGATCATTTGAGTAAATGCCCGAAAGTAGGATTGCTCGGTCATAGGGGAGTTTTATGTGGAGTCTTATGAGGAGCCTCTATACTGCTTTGTATACTACCATCTGCATGTCAATCTGTTCTTATTTTGTCAACCCCTGGGGCTCGATCTCAGTGCTGGAAACTGCTTGTCAGCTCCATCTGTCCCATGTTGGCCGAGCTGACACTCATCCATTCATAAATAAGGCCTTGTAGGCTGTGAGTTCAAATGCCAGCACTCACAAAAATTGAAGCAGGGAGTACGAAGCCCAGGGTAACACATGTTTTCCTTTTCTGTGAACGTCCTGGGTGTCATGTGTGAAGTTTCATACATAGGCAAATCTATATCCTATGTAATAAATGTGGTAAATATTCCATGTCAATAAAATAAATGGTAACTAAATGAATAAAACAAAAAATTGAATGATTAACAACAATAAGCGCAATATTGAGTCAACATACAGGGCTCGATCTCATGGCCTGGGAACTGCCTGGCAGATAAATTGGCTAGAGGCTTCTGTGCTGACAGCCACCTATTCATGAACTGAGCCTTCTAGGCTCTGAGTCAAGATCTTATCAATGCCAAAAATATAATCATGGAGTAAGAAGCTGAGCGGGACCCATGTTTTCCTTTTCTTTGAAAGTGCTCAGTGTCAGGTAGGATGTATAATTTGGGGATGTATAATACTATGTAATAGGATGTCATAAAGGTAAGAAATGTCATAGGTGAAATAATTGTCACTAAAATGAATGAAAAACAGATTGAATTAGTAGTGAATCATTCTGGGATAGAATTGTATGCACTAATTATAGGTGCTTTAAGTTTAATTAATATTTTATTAAGCATTAACAGAATAAAAATTATATGGAGATATAATTAAATACCTAATAATTGAAAGTAACACATGATGCATAATTTAACTATATATAATCATCTATCTCATTCTATAAAATATGTAATTTTACATATGGATGTATGTACATATACGATAATAACAGGATATAGAGTAATTATTAATTAATGATTTATTAATTGTTCAACTGAAACATATCATTAAATGGAGACATAATTTAATACCTAAAAATTGTTAGTAATATTATCTATAATTAAATAATATACAGACATCTCTCTGTGTGTATAATATTTATATGCAGCAATCTCTATGTATACCTTGTTCACTCCTGGTTTCAGTTGTTGAGTGCTCACCTAGCAAGCACCAAGCCCTTGGTTCGATTCCTCAGTGCCACATAAACAGAATACCGGGAAGTTCTGAGGTCTTTCAATCAATTGAGTGCTAGCCTGGAGTACAAATGCTTAGGGACAGTGTCTAAGGCCTTACTCAAGCCATAGGACTGCTGCCACAAAAAGGTAGATTGTTCTAACTGCAACTATACAAAGACAGAAATTCAAATACCTCATCACAGAGCAAGCTAGGAGTTTGGTGCTGACAGCTGCCACCTAACCTGACTTAGCCAGATGTAAACGCTGCAACCCAGCTCCATGGAACCAGACACAACTGGCTTACCCAGATCATGCTAGCTGCTCAGGGGCTTTAAAACCCAGTCCTGGAAGGAATTCTGTGGGACTCTTTAAAATGTGGCTCCAAGTGGTAGAGCTCTAGCCTTGAGCAAATGTTATTAGAGTATAATCTCCATGTTTTGAGTTCAAGCCATATGCCTAACCGCCCCCCCAAAAAAACCCACCACAATAAACCATTAGATGTGAACTTGTGTGATTTGTGAAATGTTCCTCAAAGAATGGTGATACTGATGAAAGCACCTTCATTCTAATAACAGCTTGTGGAATAGAGCTATGTGCTGAGTCCTTCATAAGGTGCTCTGTGGTAAGTCCTGCACCTGGTCCTATGTACTGAGTCCTTCACAGGGTGCAGTGTGCTGAGTCCTGCATTCGGTGCTGTGTGCTGGGTCTTTCACAGGATGCTGTGTGTTGAGTCATGCAAAGAGTGCCATGTGCTGTGTCCTTCCCAGGTGCATTCTTTCATCAGGTCTTTGTAAGAGCTCCACAACTGAGATGATTATGCAGACAAGAATATTGAGGCTCAGATATGTGTCCATGGCAGGGACAAAATTATGTATTACTGAAGACTAGTGAGTTGTCTTCTGCAGACAATTGGTTATTTTTTTCTTTCTTTTTTTTTCACAGTCATGAACCTTGAACTTGGGGCCTAGCTACTGACCCTTACCTTTTGGGCACATGGCTAGCACTCCATCACGTGGAGCCAAGGACCCCCTTGCAGGAGAGTGCCACCTAGGGGTCGATAGCTGAGGACTGTCATCCCGCCTTCTCAAGAAGCTCAGATCTGAGCATCTGGGTTTCAAACTATCCCAGACACAAAAGGTCCCATGAGACTATTATCTCCAATTCACCACTAAGAAACCTGAAGTTGAAGCTGGGCGCTTGTCGCTCATACCTGTCATGCTAGCTTATCAGGAGGATGAGATGAGTATCATCGTTCAAAGCTAGCCTGGGGAGGAAAGACTTTGAAACACTTAGCCCCAATGGACCCCCAGAAAACATGAAGTGGCGCTTTGGCTCAAGTGGTAAGGCACAAGACTTGAGCTGAAGAGCTCAGGGATAGCACCCAGGCCCAGACTTCAACTCCTACAACCAACAACAACAAAAAAGACAGAAACAAACTAACAAACCTGAATTAAAGGTCTGCAATGTGCCTTAGGGGTGGAGTGCTTTGGAACTATGAAACCCTGGACTTTATTTCTCAGGACCACAACACTAGAAAAAGGCTGCAGTGGCTCTGTGGCTCAATCGGGAGAGGGCTATCCTTGTACAAGAGAAACTAGGTACAGTGCTGAGTTCAAGCTCCAGGACAGGTGTATTCGCACTCACACAGACACACACACACACACACACACACACACACACACACACACGAACACACACACACAGACCAGAAGTGAAGTCGTGACACAAAATGGTAATGCCTTTGGCTTCTGCACTGAGCTCATGGTAGCACCCAGGCCCTGTGTTCAACCCCCAAACCTAGCCACCCAGGCCCTAACTAGGAGAGTTCAAAAGTTTCAATATCTGATGAGCTTCCCCAGCCCTAGATGACAGGAAGCTTTGAGATATCTGACATGTGCTTGGATTTCCCAAGCTTCCAGAAACCTAGAAAAGGCATCATAGGCCTATCATCTCCAACAATGAAATATTTCATTAGGTTCAGTGCCCTAGTTGTCTGCCAGAAGGTCTGCTGAATTATATTGAGCACTGTATCTGAACACCGGAATATAGTCTCACAAAGGCAGGATAAGTGCACAAGACTTGGCCTACCATGGGAAGTGGCACAAATGAAGGAATCCTGTCAAAACAGGGCACCAGGGAGAGAGATCGCTTGGGATACAAAGAGGCCTTTTTCTCTTGGCCTTCAAAGCCTGCTCACACTCATCATCACTAACTGATGCAGATGGAATCGTTTGTTAAACAGCTGAACAGGAGTGAGGCCATTTGTCTGCATATCCAGATAATAAGAGAGACTTCTTCCAGCAGGCCTGGGATGCAGAGAAACAATGAGAGAAACTTCTTCCAGCAGGCCTGGGATGCAGAGAAACCCTCAGGCTACACTGGGAACAGTGAGGTGAGCCCCAGAACATGCACTGTTATGAAAGCACTCTCCGTGTTATGAAATCATTGAATTGAAAACACATTTTCTAGATTGGTGCAATTCATAATAGCTACTCTGGAGATTCACTATAGGAATACGTCCATATACACAGAGATATGGAGGTACAGGTTCTTTTCGAGGGGGCAGGACCTGGGGTTGAACTATGAACCTAGGCATTGTCCCTGAGCTCCTTTTGCTCAAGTGTATTGCAGTAACCATGAATCACAGCCCCACTTCTGGGTTTTTCTGTGATGTCTTAGAAATAACAGTGTCATGGATTTTCCTATATTGGCTGGATTGAAACTCAGATTCTATACATTTCAACTTTCTGAGGAGCTGGGATTATAGTCATTCTCCACTGGCTCTTGCCTTTCTTTTCTTCTTCATTTTTTAATCTGTACAATCTGACTTCTTAACAGGGTCCTTACAGTGGTTTGAATTTATAAGTAAGCTATTCCAATGTCCTTTATAGCTGCTTTCTCTGAGAAGGATTTTCTCTCCTCATCTTCTCTTCTGGTCACAGGTTTGAAGCCAAAAGTAAGAAATGAGTATCACAGGATTTGGCAGCTAATATCCACATTACTTGCCAGTTCTGTCACTTAGCATTGAGATGCAGTGAATTTACTCTCTAAGGATGAGAGAACCGAAAGCTGGAGCAATCCTCATACTGTCCACATTGCTCCTTTTTCCTATAAAATGATCTAATAATTATGAATGTTGTGTGTCTCCAATATTAATTATCTAGAACACACTAGAAGCATCTTCATGTTTCTGTTTTTCTCTAATACATCCCGAGATTTAGACTAAGGTTTTGTGTGGAGGGGTTTCTCAATGTATCCCTGAGAAAGCTGCTTGCAGTCTCCTGGGGAGATCACAATTTAAAGTCAGCCTGAGCAAGAAAGTCTGTGAGATTCTTATTACCAATAAACCACCAGAAAACCAGAAGTGGAACAGTGTCCCAGAGGGTAAAGCTCCAGCTTTGAGAGAGAAAGCCGAACAGGAGACACAGGCCAGACCAGGCAAGAAAGCCTGGGGGGCATTTATGTCCAATTAACGACCAGATGGCTGGAAGTGGAGCTATGGTGGTGGTAAAGCCTCAGCCTTGTACGAAACATCTGAAGAATGCATTGGGCCCTGTGTTTAAGCACTGAGATGGCTTCTCTTTTCAAAAAGAGAAGGCCAGGATTATGTATCAGTGCACTAACTACCTATGTGTGTATAGTACATCCCTGAGTGCAAACAGACCATATGCAATGCTTCTCCTTTTATTTACTGGTTCATTTTTCAGATATGCTCGTTGCACATACTGCACCATTCTCTTCATTTCGGGCCTATGGCTTTTCTCTTCCAGTGTTCCAGACCTGTGTCCTTATATGATGCACACTTAAGCTCTCAGCAGTCTTTATTTAAATTTTATTCTGAGGCCATTCAGGAACAGACACAAATCAGGCATGGGAACAGAAGATAAGGTTTTTTTTAGAAATAACTAGTATTCAGAAAAATAAATTTGGGGATGTAAAATGGTAGTATACTTATGTAAAAACTACCATGAAGAAAAAGATGGGGCTGCGGACTTTGATTACTGAAAGAGTGCTTGCCAAGCATCCAAGAAGCCCTGGATATGATTACTCAGTATCACATACACAGAAAAAGCCAGAATTGGGGCTGTGGCTAGACCTGGCAAACAGAAACCTACTTAGGTTAGATAGCTAATTAACTAGGTATGTAGGTAGGTAGATAGATAGATAGATAGATAGATACATACATACATACATACATACATACATACATACATAGAAAATAGATAGATAGAAAAATGATAGATAAATAGAAAGGAAAATAGATAGATAAATAGATAGAAAGAAACATGATAGATTAGCCTGGTCTTGGATGTCAGGAGGAATGAAGGGAACAATTCCCAATCATGATGCCTTCTGCAATGTTCCGGTCACCAACTTCGCCTTCACACAACCACAGAGCAGGAAGACTGTCTCTTTCCCACTTCTCAGGCAGCCAAATGCCCCAGAGCCAAGAGGGCAGAGCCAGGTTTTAACTCAGGTGCTTGGAGACAGAAGAGAAAAGGCCCTCTTCTCCTTGGACTGGGAATTTGCATTAATGATGTGCAGAATGAAGGAAGGAGAATGGACTGATGGAGGTAGAAGAATGGTCTTTAAATCTGACATATGGAGAGTCAAAACCCCACTCCTTAAGACCAGAGAGCAGGGTTTTTCTTCTCTGTTCCTCCACTCTCCCCCACTAAGCTGGCTCTCTATTGTTACCCTAAAGATTGCCTGAGCCTCCGTTCACCTGAGAGAGGAAGGTTAATTAGTCATTGTTTGAAGCCGGTGAGAAAAGCCTGACCCTGGTGTAACTCTAACAAATGTTTCAGGGACCCCCATTGCTGGCTTTTGCAGTTGACTTCCCTGTTGACTGTGTACATTCTGCTTCCTAATCCTGCAGGCCTAGGTCTCTGCACCTAGCCTGGCTTTTGCAACCGTTTTCTGTCCTTCAATTACAGTGTTACACTGGAGTTTTTCTCCAAACATTGCTACGGTTTGGATCCTGAGAACTTCATTTGAACCCAGGATGGTTCAGTAATGTTTCTTTCCTGCTTCTATAGCTCGAGAACTCTAAGAACATTAGAGTGCAAGTAACTTCTCATCACCAAGGGAAACAAAGGAAGCTCTTCAACATCTGACCTTTCAGAAGTGGAAGTCAGAGTGTCATAGTCCTGTCTGCCCTGTCTGGCTTCACCCTGTGATCCTGAGACCTCAGCCTCATGATCTAGGTTGTTGGGCATGAGCTATTGCTGCTCTGATAGGTTCAGAAATGTAGTGACATGACAATACAAGTCAACTGCTTATCACATAGGTTTGGGAAGCATATTAAGCTTTTCAACAATGGACCTTTAAGAACCATGTAGGACACAAGGTTACAATGCTAGAGTCTAAGAGGCTTGGAATATAAATCTGCTACATTTGAACCTGGAGCTGTGACTCCAATTCTGGTGTACATCAGTGTTCATTTTCCAGAGAATGTTCTCCTAATTAGCAAATAGGAAAGTACTTTGATTAAACCTCACTTTTGTTCTAGTGTGTGTCTTGAACTCATGCCTGGGCACTGTCCCTGAGCCCTGCAACCCAAGGCGAACACTCTACCACTAGAGCCACAGCGCCAGGTGGGGTCTTTTGGTGGTTCACTGGAGATAACAGTCTAACAGGCTTTCTTTGCCTAGGCTGTCTTTGAACTGTAGTCTTCAACTCTCAGACTCCTGAGAAGTTAGCATTCCAGCTGTGAGCACTGGCATCTAGCCTATTGTTTTTGTCAATCCTGGGGCTTGATCTTAGGGCCTTGGTACTAACTCTGTGCTTCTTTTTCAAGGTTAGCCACTTGAACCACTCCACAGCTTCTGGCTTTTCCTGAGTATGCGTCTCTGAGGATTCAATACCTGGCATTCATGCATGCTGAAGGAGTGAGCTCTTTACCACTAAGCCACATTTCTAGCCCCACCCTTAAAATTTTATCCCTCAATTTGCCTATCCTCAGGAAAAGGTTTCTGAGTATAAATCATCTAAAAAAATCTCTATAGGAAGATGTCCAAAGATTAAAAAAAAAAAAAAAAAACCTCACGGAGAATGGGAAGGGATGGGAAAGGGAAACAAAGGAGGAAGCTACAATGCTTGATAAGAAATGTACTCATTATCTTGCCCATGTAATTGTAACCCTTCTCTACAGTATTTTCACAATAAAAAGAAAAGAAAAGAAAGAAAAAAGAAAGAAAAAGCTCATACTTGGGAGAGACTCTAAACATGTGAAGACTGTGACAAATGGCTCCATTTAATTATGTATTATGTTTCAACACTTAATAAAATATTAATGAAAAACGAGTCAATGTCTTAAATTATTGTGCAAAATGGAATAAATATTACGTGTATAATAGTACTAAACACAATAATCAATAAATAAATGAATCAAATAAAAATAAATAAAAATCAATAATAAAAATAATAATATTAAATTAACATACACATGTAAGTATATATCATACATTCATTACACATGTATAGAAATATATTTTTTCCATTGCAGGGCCTTCATTCAGGCCCTGGGAACTCTAGCCTGAATTACTTTTCCTCAAGGACAGTGAGCTTCGCCTTCACCCTTGTTGCAAAAGAGTTACCTGGATGGTGAGCTCAAATGCTAGCAATGGCAGAAATACTGGCCCCAGTTCCAAGACAGTGACTCAAATTTTTTTAATGGAAGCATTTATATTTATTCAGTTCCATACTGAACATTAAAAATAGGCAGCGTAGAATTTTGTACAGCTATTCAGATTTCCTTCCTTTACCCCCAAAGTGCCTCTCTGAAAACTAATATGTTTCTTTTTTGTATGTTTTTTATTGTAAAAATGTTGTACATAGGGATCACAGTTACATGAGCAAGGTAATGAGTACATTTCCTATTGAGCACTGTTGCCTCGTCTTTTGTATTCCCCTTACCATCCCTTCCCTCCCATCTTGACAACTAGCGCTCTCTGCCGAGGTCAGTGATTTAATTTTTCATTTTTGTTTGGCATGGAGTTTGAACTCAAGTAGTGGTAACTCTTCTCTCACATTGCTACAGATTTACCAAGAAGCCGTGTTCAAATCCCTTTCTAGGAAATAAAACTCACAGAAATTCCAAACCAGGGAGCTTCATTTTTTAAAATTTTGTTATTTTATTTATTTATTTATTACTTACTTACTTATTGGCCAACCATGGGGCTTGAAATCAGGTCGTGGAAACTGCCTCCGCTTGGACCTCCCTAGGCTGGGATGCAGTCTCCGGACCCATAGCCGATCCTGAGATCCTAGGCCCAGTTGGCTGTCAGGAAGAAAAGAAAATGCTAGAAAACACAAAAAGTGGCGAGCTGCAGAGGGCTGGGTTTTTCTTTATTTATTTTTCTTTACACAGTGACCATCCTGGGTCTGAATGACACTGCTGTAAAGTGGACCTGACCTGCCATTGCTATTGTCTGATGGGCTCTCAGGGAAGCCATAGGACAACCTGTCAACATAGACCCTAGCTTCAAATCTCAGTCCTGACACCAATGGCAGAAGATCAAAAGAAACTCGTTCCTATGCATAGGAATACTGGTTGAAAGATTACTTCATGCCTTGGTCTAGTCTAAAATTGGATGCAATAATCCTAGAATGCTGATTCATCTTAATTAATAGTTTATTAAGCATGAAACGAATAATTTTCCTTCATTGGAAGTATAATAAATACCTAAGTGTTGATAGAAACGTAGTAGTTCTCATTCAATCATAGATAGACGGCTCTGGCACTCGTTACTAATATATATTTATTTGTATACCACCGTCTGCCAATCCATGTATCGCTGTTTTGTCCAAACATCGGGGTCAATCTCAGCGTGTGGGAACCCTTTCACAGCTTCATTGGCAAGAGGCTGCCATGCTCAAACTCACCCATTCATGAATTGGGCCTGCTAGGCCTGAGTTCAGATCCTAGCATTGCCAGACATGATGGAGAACACATCCAATATCTTGATGCTATAGGATAGGATGTAAACAATTTAATAAATGGTATAGGTGTCATCAGAGTCAATAAAATAAATTCTAAATAAGTGAATGAAACAAGAAATAAAATAAATAACCACACCAAACACAATATGGACTGAATATCTGTATGGAAGTATAAATCCTACTTTTAAAATGTATATAAGGTGTATCTTTTGCAGGCCTGAATCTTGAATTTAGCCCCCGATATGAGGAGGGAATGGTGGGAGATCATGAGCTACTCAGTTCTGGACCTCAGAAGAGTCATGGTATGCTATCGATCTCATCCTTGAATGAGTAGTTCATGCATGATGCGAGTAGGAAAGGATAGACAAGACTCATGGGGTATTGATTAATTGTAAAGAAGAGTTGATGAAGCTGACAATAATCATCACAGTCATGAAATGGAGGCATCAGGAAAGATCCAAGAATCGGTAGTCCCATGGTATATTGGACTCCATCACAGGACACCATCTCTCCTACCCTATACAAATATGTACTTATTTGCATAGTACTTCAGCTTATGAATGGATGACTATTGTGCTCCTCACTCTTCCTCGCCTGCATAGGGGGGTTTCAATCTCAGATCCTGGGAATGGCCTAGCTCCTTTGTGGCTCACAGGCTGGTGTGCTCATGTGGACCAAATTTTCAATTGGAACTGCTAGGCCCCGAATTCAGATCCCAGCCCTGCCAAAAGATTCATCTTGATGTCACAAGCCAATCATTGCACTTGTTTTCCTTTACTGTGCAAGTCGTGGGTCTCAGATAGGATGGAGAATGCATGGGCCACCTTGTGGCCATGGGAATAAGTTATTATCCATGTCAACTCAGTTATACCTGTCATCATCTACTCAAGAAAATACACAATACATCCATGAATATCGTACAAAAGAAAGAGAATAACTACACTCAATGCACGATGCAGTCCACACACGGATGTGAATATATATCATGTTTCAATGATGCATTGAGGACTATTTTGGCATCCTTGGGGCTCAATCTCAGTTCCTGGGAATGACCCAGCTCCTTAGTGGCTCACAGGCTGGTGTGCTCACCTGGACCCATTGTGCATTTGGGCCTCCTAGGCCCTGAGTTCAAATCCCAGCTTTGCCAAAAATTCACCTTGATGTGAGAAGCCAGTCATTGCACCTGTTTTCCTGTGTTGTGCAAGTTCTGGGTCTCAGCTAGGATGGAGAATGCATAGGCAACTCTATACTCATTGGAATAGGTTGTAATCCCGTTCACTAGAGTTATATCTGTCTCCTTATACTCAAGTTAATACAAAATACATCAATGAATGAGACACAAAATAAAGAGAGTGACTACACCGAATGCAAGATGATGCCCACCCATGTTTGGAAATATAGATCCTCTGTTTAATTATGAATTTATGACTATACTGCCCCTCACCAGGGCTCGATCTCAGGTCCCTGGAATGACCTAACTCCTTAGTGGCTCACAGGCTGGTGTGTTCACCATGAAACATTCAGCAATTGGGTCTGCTAGGCCTTGAGTTCAAATTCCAGCACTGCCAAAAGATTCATTCGGATGTGAGAACCAATGGTTGCACAAGTTTTCTTGTCCTGTGAATGTCCTGGATCTCATCGATGATGGAGAATGTTTTATAGGCAATTCTATAGCCATGACAATAGGTTGTCATCCATGTCAGCATAGTTATATCTGTCACCATACTCAACAAAATATACAATACATCCTTGAATAAGACACAAAATAAAAAGAATAACTACACTGAATGCAAGATGCATACCATACCTGTAGGTAAAGAGAGATCTTATGTTTAAAAAAGGTGGGCTTGCTGTGCTGGGGCTTCAAATCAGGCCTTGGACCAGGCCTGAATTTCTATCCCTCAAGGATGGTGAGCTTCCCCCTCTTCCCCAGTGCAACAGAGCTGTCCAGACCTGAGTTCAAATCCCAGAACTGACAAAACATTCATGCTGATGTCAAAAGCCAGTTGTTGCACACGCTTTCCTTGATGTGAATGTTCTGTGCATCAACTAGAATGGAGAATGCATAGGCAACCCTATAACAATGGGAACAGGTTGTCATCCATGTTAGAACAGTTATACCTGTCACCATACTTAGTAAAATACGCAATACCTCCAAGAATTTGGGACAAAATAAGAAGTGCACCGAACAGAAGATGGTGTCCACACATGCATGTCAATATAGATCCTATGTTTAAGTAATCAATTTATGACTATAGTGGAACACCCTGGGGATCATTGTCAGATCCTGGGAATGTCGGAGCTCCTTAGTTGCTCACACATTGACTTATTCTCCAATTGGTCCTGCTAGGCCCTGAGTTCAGATTCCAGCACTACCAACAAGTTTATCATGGAGTAAGAAGCCGAGGGTCAAATTTGTTTACCTTTTCTCTGAGAATCCTGGGTGTCAGGCATGATGGAGAACATTTCTACAAGTCTAGATGCTCTGTGAAAGGAGGTCTGTCATCAATGTAATAAACAGAATGGGTTTCATCATAGTATAATTGTTGTTAAATAAATGAATAAAACAAAAAATACAAGGAACAACCACATCAAACATGAATGGACTGAACATCTGTAGGTAAGTATAAATCCTGTCTTTACAATGAATATAAATAGTATGTTTTCCAGGATTGGGGCTTGAATTCAGGCCTAGTGAACAGGCCTGACTTTCTTATCTTCAAGTACGGTAATCTTCCCCTTCATCCACATTGCTGCAGATTTACCCAGATCCTGAGTTCAGATGCAAAGCCTGGAAGAATGAATTGCAGGAATTGCAAGCCAAGTAGTTAAATTTTTTATATTTTATTTTTTATTTTTTTTCTCAGCACAGGGCTTGAACTCAGTTCTTGGTAACTCTGCCTCAGCTCTGATCACCCTAAGCTGCAGTGCACCCACTGGCCCCATAGCTGCTCCAGGCCTTGTCTGGAAAAAAATGCACAGAAAAAATGTGGCCATTTTATGTTTTCTTCCTTTGCATGGTGACCCTCCTGGGTCTGAATGACACTGTTGCAAAGGGTACTTCACCTTGCATTGCTGAAGGCAGCCAGACTATCGGGGAAGACATAGGGCTACGTGGCAGCATAGGCCCTGATTTCGAATCCCCATTCTGACAACAATCAATGGCAGGAGATATTAAGATACAGGTTCCCATCCATAGGAATAACAATGGAATGGTGTCAATGTCATGGTTGAATGAGTTGATCATGAATTATGCTCCTATAAAATTAGACAGCATCATTTCGGGAGGTTGATTAATTTTATTTAATATTTATGAAGCATTAAAAGAATACTTACAGGAATGCAATAAGTTCAGGACACTAATTGATTTCATTAATATTTTAAGGATGAAAACAATAACATTAATTATGTGGATCCATAATAAATACCCAGGAATTGGTAGGAATGTAATCTGTATAATTGAAAAATGTATAGAAGACTCTGGCACTCTATAAAGATATATATTTATTAGCATAATGCCATCTGCATGTCAATCTGTTCTTATTTTGTTAACACCTGGGGCTCGATCTCAGATCCTGGAAACAGCCTGTCAGCTCAATTTGCCCCAGGATGTCATGATGATACTCACGCATTTATGAATTTGGCCTTGTAGGCCATAAGTTCAGATGCCAGCACTCCCAAACAATGAATCGTGCAGTAAGAAGCTGATGTCAACACATGTTTTCCTTTTCTGTGAATATCCTTGGTGTCAGGTATGAAGTAGAATATATATGTAGACCTATATCCTATTTAATCAATGTAATCAATGTTCTATGTGCCATAATAGTCAATGACATAAACGGTCAATACATGAATAAAACAAAAAATAAAATAACTATGCTTAACTTCTATGGAGTCAACATATGTATATAAATATAAATCATATATTTAAGTTGTACATGGATAGGATGTTTTCTAGTGGTGGGGATCTATTTCAGGCCTAGGGAGCAAATTGAATTTCTTGACTTCAAGGAAGCCAGCTTCCCTTTCCCACACAGTGCAACAGAGATACCCAGATCATGAGTTCAAATCCCAGTCCTGGCAGAAAAATGGAACCTTTATAGTATGTACGGCCCAATTGTTAGGTATTTCATTATGCCTCCATTGTATATATATGATTGTTTAAATGCTTAATAAAGTATTATCTAAAATTGATCTGTGTCCTATAATATAATTGTGAATAATTTTATGCTAGAATCATTCAAGATCTGCTCATGCAATCATGGCATATATCACATTCCACTGGTAATCATATGGATAGGAACAAGTCTCTTAATATCTCCTGCCATTTGGAGGTGGCAGGACCAGGATTTGAATTGTGGGCTCCAGCTTCCACTTCAACCCGTGGATAGGGAACTCACTGGTCTGTACAAGAACATCATCAAGACCAATGAGGAGGCAGGCACCAGTGGCGCTCAGCAGTCCTTCTAGATACTTACCAGGCTGTGACAGGAGAATCATGGTCACCCTAGGCAGGAAAGCCCTTGAGACCCCTGTCCAACTTCATTGCCAACAAAGCCAGAAGCCCTGTGGCTCCAGTGTGGAGGGCCAGCCTTGAGAAAAAGGAGCTCACAGACTGCCCAGGTCCTGAGTTCAATGTCTGGGACTGGAAACAAACAGATATACACAACAATCTGTGCAGTTATCTGGCTAAAGCAGGTCACCCTCTTGTACCCACCTGAACTGGACAGAGTTCTCTGGGAAAAGCACTGTCGGAGCTGCTGTCATCTTTATTCCACCCATGCTGCCTGCATCACAGAATTCAGGCTACACTCCCATTATTTCATGATTCTTTCTGAACAATGGGATACAAGAATGGTGGCCACATTCTATGCTGCCAGGTAGCACAGGGATTCATTCTTTTGGGTGACACCACTACGAGCAGTTGAGGAAGGCAGAGGTGGCTGAGTGGTGCACAAGAGAATTTGAGTATAGTAGGATATTGATACTCCCAGCGTGGCCCTGGCCCCCTCCTCTGCTTCCCCGCAGTGCTGGGTTTCATACCTCAGGCAATGGCTTGCTGCCAGCTAGCCTAAGGCTCCCACCTGGTCCCTGCCCCAGGTCCTCTGCTCTGGGCCCATGTGTCTGCAATGCTGCTGCCATTGCTGCTCACCCCACCCGGAGCAGCCACCAACAGCTTCTCCCAGCAGCACAGGTGTATGGCCCCCCCAACACCATCCCTACCCTGGTTCAGACACCCATCTAGGGGAACCATGATCCCCTGCTTGTTTCCTCTCCCCAGCTCTGAGGAGCCACCTTTCTGTCTTGGGAATTTCTCATATAGAGACTTAATATATGCTCAGGCTGGGCTGAATCATGGTCCTCCTATCTGTGACAGGTATGCTCAACCAGGCCTGGTCCTCTGTAGTTGGGATGGTAGCCATGTAGCTCCATGCTCAGTCATCGGTTTAGATGGATTAACCCAAACCTTATTCCACAGCAGCCAATTTTTGACCACAGGTGAAGCTCTGTGTAGGGGTTCAATCATAGGACCTCAGTCTCCTGACAGAACAGTTGTGAAGAAACAAGGGATTTATACAGAGGGATCTCGAGCATGGCTAGGCACAGAGGGAGTGGCCTTCATACAAGCTTCTTGACAATCCTGGGAGCATATGACAGGAAGATACCAGGAAAGGGCTCAGGTGGGACCTGTTATTATTCATGCAACACCTGTGGGATTATGAAACAAAACATGGCTTTCTTTCATCCTTATCCTATCCTCATGAGGAAGGAGATCCTTCACTGTGTTAAGTTTTGCAGCTGGGGAAATCAAGGCATAGAGAAGCCAGGTGACCTACTTATGACGTCAAGTTCAGAGGATGCTCAGCCTGACTTCTCTGCCATGTCTCTAGGACAATGTGTGCTATTCAGTCCACTTCTTGTGGTCGAAAGTCCACTTCTTGTCAGTCGTGGTGCTTGAACTCTAGGCCTAGGAGCTGTTCCCAAGCTCCCCAGCTCAATGCTAGCACTCTACCACTTGAGCCCACAGCATCACTTCCGGTTTTCTCATGGTTCTTTGGAGATAAGAGTCTCACAGTCGTTCCTGCCCGGGATGGCTATGAACCATGATTCTCAAATCTCAGGCTCCTGTCTAGTTAGGATTAGAGTTCTGAGCCACCAGCACTGACTTAAGTGTAATTCTGACTTGCTTTCTCTCCCTCACACACAGGAACTGGTTGGATGGCGCTGGAGGTGGTGGCCCAGTGTCCCCATATTGCTGGAACCCAAGGTGGCCCTATCATTCAGGGGGTGGGCTTTGGGTCAGGAGCTGTCTCATTCAGCCTGTTGAAACAGTTCCATGAGGTAAGCCTCTCTGTGTCCTGGCAAGACCGTGATGGTTATTCATTGTCCATCCACCCTTACTGGACTTAGTATAGTTTTCAACACCATTTTGTAGCACCTGGCCAAAATTATGATACATAGTTATGGAATGAAAATGTAATGCCATATTTAAAAAACAGTCATTTAGGGCACTGGGAATGTGGTTTCATGGTACGGTGATTGCCTAGCATTCATGAAACCCTGGGTTCAATTTCTCAGAACTGCATAAACAGAAAAACACTGCAAGTGGTGCTTTGCCTCAAGTGGTAGAGTACTTACCTTGAGGAAAAAAAGAAGCTCGGGAATAATTCCCTATTCCTGAGTTTAATCCCCTGGTCTGGCAAAAACAAACCTAAACAAAACAAAAAACATTTAGCAAATGCAAAATAAAGAACCCATATTTGGAATATATAATTGCTCCTTCCATACTGACATCTGAAAATAGTCTCTAATTCATGTACTTTAATCATATTAGGATACTGTGTTGAAATAAAAAGTTTTGTTTATTAGGTCACAGGAATTAATGCCAGGAATGTGCTTAGATGTCAGGTGAAGATTAATTCTGGAAATTCAATGATTCCAGGCTTTTGTGTGGTCATTGCTAATCACAAAGAGAAGGGTAGTCAAAGTGTGATTTGGAAATCTTTTTGGTCAGTCATGGCACCAAAAAGGCAGCGGCTAATTAACAGTTGTGACAGAAGAGAAGGAATAACTCCAGATGGAAGGAATAAAATGGTAGCTAAGTTATACCAGAAGCTGTTCTAGGGAACCATTTTTGATTATTGAAGAACTAGTTTATCAACTAGGATTGTTCCTCATTGCCTATAGCATTCTAAATCTCTTAGGATAGTTCTTACGCTCTGTGTGATAAATGTATCTCCTTCTATGCTGTTCTTTCATACCTGATCTCCTTTGCTTTCTAAAAATCTCAGTCTTTCTCTATTTGTCTATGAACATTTCCTGACACTACACATATACAGATGGCAAAAGATACTAATGTAAGGGTCCCATATCTCATTAGTTATTAATGTAACAACTTGGAAAAGGAGGACATAATTATTGCTAACTCAAATTTTCTGAAAAGCTGCAATGTCATCATTTGGTTCAAGTTTCCATACTTTGTCTACATATTTGCACATAAATGCAAATGTGAGATGGGTGCTGGTGGTTCACACCTGTAATCCTAGCTGTTCAGGAGGTTGAGACCAGAGGATTGTGGTTCAAAGCCAGCCTGGTCAGGAAAATCCATGAGACTCTTATCTTCAATTAACCACCAAAAACCCGGAAGTGGTGCTGTAGCTAAAGTGGTAGAGCGTTCAACTTGAACTGAACTGCTTAGGGACAGTGCCTAGAATCAGAGTTTAAGCCCCAAGACCAACAAAAAAAGTGAAATATGACTTTAAGTTTCCCCCAAAAGAACGACAAGGTCAATAATCTTCCCAAGCAGAAGAAATAATTCCAAAATGATTCAGTGCACCTACTTTTGCTGAGTTAAAATTTAAGTTATGGCTTCTTTGCTGGACATATTCTCTTCTTTTAAAAATTGTCAAATACTAGTTTGACAATAACTTGCAAGTAATAATTTTTTTTTCTTTTTTTGGGGGGGGGGATCTGGATGTGGGGCCTGAACTCTGTGCCTGGGCACTGTCCCTCAGCTCTTCAGCTCAAGGCTAGCACTCTAAGACTTGAGCCACAGCGCCACTTCCGGCTTTTTTTTCTTTTTGCTTATGTGGGGCTGAGGAATCAAACCCAGGGCCTCATGCATGCAAGGCAAGCACTCTACCACTGAGTCAATTTCCCAGCCCTCAACTAATATTTCTTGTTTCAAAAGATAAGTCTATACAGTTGATGTCACTTAGCTTTCTTACTATCTTAGTTCAACGCAAACCCAGGCAGGGGAGTCTGTCAAACTCTTATCTGTAATTAAACACCAAAAAAGCCGTAGGTGCAGTTTGGCTCAAGCAGTAGAGTACTAGCTTTGGAGGCAGGTGGACAGGAAAGACAACTGTTCAGGGACAGGTTATAGCCTCTGGATTCAAGCCCCAGAACCAACACAAACTAAACAAACAAACAAGGAAACAAAAATAACCCCACATATTTCTTTGGGACCATCCTTAAAGGAGTACTGGTCTGAGAAGAGGCTCCTTTTGCTGATCATACTCACTGGATCCTGCTTTTTTGGAATCCTTATTGCTCTGGAGAACTCAGGGCCAGATTAAAGGAATTGATAACTGTCTCCTGCAACAAGAGAATCATCTCAGGAGTGAAATATCCATCCATAAAAGACTGTAAAACCTCCAGGTCTTTGTTTCTTTGCTGTAGAACACTTTTAAAACAACGTTATTTCCTTTTGTTCTATGCTGGCCTTCAAATAGCACATTATTTCTTTTTGTAATACTCTCAACTAGAAGTTTACAGAAAGGTTTTATATGAGAATAGAACACACTCAAAAATGTCAGGGACAGAGTTTCTTCAAGCCTTGGGATTCATTCTTGTACAGTAAAAGGGAAAGCACAAGTTAACATGAACTTTGTCATTCCTCTATGTTCATTTCCTCTCCTGGGAGTTTCCACATCCAACAGCAGTTATTTCCAGTTACAATCGATGGTGCTGCCTGAGTTATGATGAAAGTTTTCTGGGTTCACTGAAATAACACAAGGACACCTTTGGACCTGAGGTAGCACGTGTTTCAGAGACAACTTAGTAAAGAGAAAATGTGAAATTTATGTTGCTTATGAATATATTATCAATGAGTACCTTGAGTTCAAACTTTGTAAGGTCTCTGTAAATTAAGGCGAATTTTTAATGGGAAGAAGGTTCTCAGGTCCTTCTTTTTGTGAGTATATGTGCTGCGCATTATTTCCCAAGTGTACATGAGTTAACAGTAAGAGAAACAATATCAATAATAGGAGAAAGAGAAGTTCTGCTTTTAAGTCTAAGGGTTCAATACACTATAGAAGACTCTACAAATAAGACAACAGTGAAACAATAAAGCCATTTCCAGTATGTAGATTTATGGGAGTGATATACAGAGAGAATTATTCCTAAGTGGAACACGAAGTATGTGGCCACTCCCTTTCTAAATCACACTTTCTAATCATGCAAATTTGTTAAAAGTAGAATGGAAGAATAATTCTTTTTCCAATGTAAGTCAGATATAAGAGCATGCACTTAACTTGGGAAAAAGTGCATCCTGAGAGAACAGGGATTATACTAGCAATGAACGGTTGGCTGAGATTACATTTCTTTTTCTTATATATTTTTTTGTTGGTGGTTGTGGTCTTGAACTCTGGCCTGGGCACTTTCCCTCTGCTATTCAGCTCGAGGCTAACATTCTACCACTTGAGCCACAGTACCACTTCCCTTTTTCTTGTAGTTAACTGGTGAAAAGAGTCTCCGGGACTTTCCTACCTGGGCTGGCTTTGAAACCCAATCCTCAGATCCCACCGCCTCCCGGTTTAAGATCACATTTCTAACAGTGTACACTCAGTATATGCAATGTGTATGTTCATCTATCTTTATATGAATTCGTGTGTGAAAAATCTGGTAAACAGCTTAGACTTTATACTCACAAAAATGTTTGTAGTTTAAAAGTTGATACTCCTGGAGAAATAAAACCTAAGAATGTAAAGGTGTCTGTGAAGTTCAGTCTGTATCCAGGCTTGGCAGAACACTTTGTGACACTACCTATAATTAACCAGCCAAAAGCTGGATTGGAAGAATGGCTCAAGTGATGGAATACCAGTCATGAGCAAGACTGATGGATAAGAGCTTGGGGCTTTTGCATACATACATACAAAGATACACATACACACAGAGGCACTTACATGTGCACACACGAATACACAAATGAAACAACTCTCAGAATATGTAGAAAAGTTAGAAAACAATAAAAAATATGTCCTGAGTAACACTAGAATCAAGTAATAATTTTTAAAATTAGAAAGTCCTCAAGTGAATTACCTTCAAAAAGTTTGAGACTATTACATAGGTAGGTACCAGAGATAGTAAGAAAATCAAGTAATCATTATTAAAGGGATCGGATCCATGGAGGAATGAATCAGAGACCCCTGCAGGTGCATCTTACAATGTTCATATCTTGTGTGAAATGTTAGAACATGTTTGAAAATAGAAGATAAAAAGTCTGAACAGTCATTCTAGTGAATAATATCACTGGAGTAGTTCAGAATTGCAAGTCTTTATCTAGATTAAATAAACCAAGAAACTATGACAGGCAATGTGATACAAGGCTAGAATTCTAGCACTCAGACTAAGACAGGAGATTAGAGAGTGCAATTACATAGCGATAGCTTCCCTAGACCAGGTAGTATAATTTTGTCTTAATAAAACAAACCATTCAAGAAAGGAATACACAGTTGGAAGATTGGGCTAATTTTGTTATTATGTTTTGAGAAGTCAAGTTTCCTATTGCAATGCAACTCATATATTATCCCCAGTTGAGTTTTAAATGCTCTCTTCATTACCCAACATTCCTAGATGCAAAATGGCTCATGATTCCCATCCAAAATTTGAAAAAGTAAGTAATCATCATTCAGTTGGATTCCAAAGAAATGATGAAGGATTACAAAATTTTAAGCCTGGAGAAATAGCAAATTTCATCTGTAAGACTTCGAAGATCTTGCTAAATTAGAATTTAGATTTAAAATAATCTAGTAAATAAAATAATTTCATATTCTATAGGATAGTACAAAATTCTTTTTATGTAGATGGTTTAATTGATAAATAAACAAATGTTTCTGGCATTCTATTTGCCAAGAATATTCTTTCAAGAGAGTTATAATTAGAAATTCGTTAATAGATAATTCCAATAGTTCGTGTATAAAATGATAATGTGAATAATGTAGACAGATTTCTCAATTTATAAATTTAGAGAAAGAGCAATTTTTTGAGGCTTTGGTATAACATGGAATGAAGAGAATGATTCTGTGAGATCGTCTTTCTTCTACCTATATGTAACACAGGAAGCAATTTCCTTAATTATATGCCGCTGTACGCAATGAGAAAAATGCTAGGTTTGGGGTTTGTTTTTATTTTTGTTTTGTTTTATTGGTTTGTCTTAGGGCTTGAACGCTGAGCCTGTAAACTGTCTCTGAGCCTGTTTTTGCTCAAGGCTCATGCCCTATCACTTCAACTTCAGTGCCAGTTGTTTCTGGCTTTTTCTGAGAAATTTATTGGAGATAAGATTCTAACGAACCTTCCTGCCTGGGTGGGTTTTGAACTGTAATCTTTCAATCTTAGCATCCTGCATATCTATGATAGTTAAAAAAGTATAAATATAAATAATATTTGCAAGTGTTCTGATCTCAAGAATACCAGTGTGGGAAAAATTCATGCAACCCAGTTTATTGTGGTGTTCGTTCCAGAACAAGGAGGGCATCACATTCGCAGAGGTTTAGTATTTTTTTCACAATAGAGATAAGGTATATTTTATGCAACTTATTTTTTTAGTTTAATTTTATTGTCAAAGTGATGTACAGTGGGGTCACAGTAATTGTAAATTAGTGAATGAATAACTTTTCAAACTTGTTACCTCTCCCTCATTTTTCTCACAGATTTTCTTCACCCTAATAGCCTCAAAAGTTGTAATGTACATTTCCAGCATATTGTCTTGTGAGAATTGCTATTGCACTGGTTTGCCTAAAGGTGTATACAAATTGTTTACCTAAATGTGTACACAATCAAATACAGCAGGGAATAAACCATAGGGGAAAAGCCCAAAGAAAATAGAAATCACATAGTACATTAAAAAAAAACAATCACAAATAAAAATCTCTGTTTCCATATCTTGGAGTTCATTTTGCTCAGCATCAGCTTATATGGTCATATATATGCATAACAAAGTCGCTGGAAAATAATAGTTTCATGGACACAATATCATCAAAACAACACGTTAACTGTTTTTGATGGTAAAGGTGGAATTAGGATTGGTGAATTCGCGATTCTGATAAAGGAATTTCAAAAGACTTTAAAAATTATGACAGGTTGTAAACTTGTTCAATCACTTTGGAAAGTAGTATGGAATTTCCTCAAAAGACTCCACATAGAGCTCCCTTATGACCCAGCAATCCCACATTTGGGCATTTACCCAAATGTTTACAAACAACACCACACTAAAGCTACCAGCACAACTATGTTTATTGCAGAACTATTTACTATACTAAGATATGGAACCAACCCGAATGCCCCTCAGTAGATGAATGGATCAAGAAAATGTGGTATAGATACACAGTGGAATTCTGTGCCTCCATCAGAAAGAATGACATTGCCCCATTTGTTAGGAAATGGAAAAACTTGGAAAAAATTATATTAAGTGAAGTAAGCCAGGCCCAAAGTAACATAGGTCCCATGGTTTCCCTTATTTGCAATATCTAGTATATGTATGAGTCAAGCGCAAAAGTTCAGATAATGTGATGTCAGGAAAATGAACCCTTAGATATGTATTTTAATGTTTTTTTCTTTCATTCATGTGTTTCTAACGCATTTATAAGATTATCTCTTTGTTGCTTTGTATGTCCCTCCCCCACAGTATAACCCCTGCTTTCACTATATTTGATGTCAGTATAACTTTTGGAGGAGATGGGGAAAAACCAGTTGTTTAAGGATACAGGTGGACCTGTTGCAACAATGAGAAGTACAAGTTGACATGTCCAAAACGAGCTTTACAACGTCGGTGCGGGGGGCGGGGGGGAAGGGGGGAAGGAGGAGGAAGGAGAAGGATTGGGATTGGGGGGGAGGGGGGAGGCTGGGAAGGGATGTGAAGGGTAAACCAAAGGAGGAAGCTGCAATGCTTGGTAAGAAATGTACGCATTATCCTGCCCATGTAATTGTAACCCCTCTGTACAGTACGTTCACAAATAAATTAAATTAAAAAAAAGAAAAAAAATTATATTAAGTAAAGTAAGCCAGGCCCAAAGAAACCTAGGTCCCATGGTTTCCCTTATTTGCAATATCTAGTATATGTCTGAGTCAAGCAGAAATGGTCAAATAAGGTATTGTTAGGGAAATGAACCCTAAGATATGTATTCAACTGTTTTATTCTATCATGTGATGGTTTCTAACACATTTATAAGATTATTTCTTCGTTGTTTGTATGTCCCTCCCCCACAGTATAACCCCTGCTTTCACTGTATTGATCTCAGTATAATTTGTGGAGGGGAAGCGGAAAAAGAAATCATTTAAATAGGGATACAGGTGGACCGATTGCAACAATGAGATGTACAAGTCGTTATGTCAAAAACGAAATTTACCACTTTGGTGCGGGGAGGGGGGGATAGGGGAGCAGGGAGGATTTGGTGGGGGGGCAAGGGGAGGATGGGAAGGGGAAACAAAGGAGGAGGCTACAATGCTTGATAAGAAATGTACTCATTATCTTGCCCATGTAATTGTAACCCCTCTGTACAGTATTTTCAAAAGAAAAAAAAATATGACAGGTAAAGTTTAATTGTTCAAAACTTTTAATAACTTAGCCTATTAACAAAATTTAAACTTGCTTCGGAAAATAGGCTTTCATGCAAAGAAATCCATGGAGACTTAGCTGAGAGGGAGCAATGTGGGTGAAGATGGCTCCTTTTCACTGTAAACAAACAAATTTCAAAAGCCTTGCTATAAATATTGTAGGTTCCCTTGAGAATTGTCCTTACCCAGGAAATACACTCTCACTGTGTGAAACAAGGTTCTAAGGGAATTTATTTTTATTTTTTTTAATATAATTTTCTTCAGTGTATTTTTGTTTTTTTTTGTTTTTTTTTTTAAATTTTATTTTATTTTATTTGTGAACATACTGTACAGAGGGGTTACAATTACATGGGCAGGATAATGCGTACATTTCTTACCAAGCATTGCAGCCTCCTCCTTTGGTTTACCCTTCACATCCCTTCCCAGCCTCCCCCCTCCCCCCCAATCCCAATCCTTCTCCTTCCTCCCCTTCCCCCCTCCCCCCCGCACCGACGTTGTAAAGCTCGTTTTGGACATGTCAACTTGTACTTCTCATTGTTGCAACAGGTCCACCTGTATCCTTAAACAACTGGTTTTTCCCCATCTCCTCCACAAGTTATACTGACATCAAATGTAGTGAAAGCAGGGGTTATACTGTAGGGGAGGGATAGGGGAGGGACATACAAAGCAATAAAGAGATAATCTTATAAATGCGTGAGAAACACATGCATGAAAGAAAAAAAAATCATTAAAATACATATCTAAGGGTTCATTTACCTGACATCACATTATCTGACCTTTTCCGCTTGACCCTCATACATATACTAGATATTGCAAATAAGGGAAACCATGGGACCTATGTTTCTTTGGGCCTGGCTTACTTCACTTAATATAATTTTTTCTAAGTTTTTCCATTTCCTAACAAATGGGGCAATGTCATTCTTTCTGATGGAGGCATAGAATTCCATTGTGTATATATACCACATTTTCTTGATCCATTCATCTACTGAGGGGCATCTGGGTTGGTTCCATATCTTAGCTATGGTAAATAATGCTGCAATAAACGTTGTTGTGCTGGTAGCTTTAGTGTGGTCTTGTTTGTAAACATTTGGGTAAATGCCCAAAAGTGGGATTACTGGGTCATAGGGGAGTTCTAAGTGAAGTCTTTTGAGGAACCTCAATACTGCTTTCCAAAGTGGTTGAACAAGTTTACATTCCCACCAACAATGAAGTAAGGTTCACTTCTGTCCACATCCCCTCCAGCATCTGTTGTTGTTAGAGTTCTTGATTTTTGCCGTTCTAACTGGGGTGAGGTGATATCTCAATGTTGTTTTGATTTGCATTTCATTTATGGCTAGGGATGTTGAACATTTCTTCATGTGTCTATTGGCCATCCTTCTTTCTTCTTCAGAGAAGTTTTTCTTTAAGTCTTTCGCCCACTTATTTATTGGGCAGTTGTTTCTTTGAGGATTTGTTGTTGGGGGGTTAATTTTTTGAGTTCCAAGTATATTTTAGATAATCTTAACAGGCCCATATCAAGCACTGAAATAGAAACAGCAATAAGAGACCTCCCAGCTAAGAAAAGTACAGGACCAGATGGTTTTACAGCGGAATTTTACAAGGCCTTCAAAGTAGAGCTCACACCAATACTCCTCCAACTCTTCAATGAAATTGAAAGAGAAAGCTCACTACCGAACACATTCTATGAAGCTATCATAACCCTCATCCCAAAACCAGGCAGGGACACATCAAAGAAAGAGAACTATAGACCCATTTCTTTGATGAATATTGATGCAAAACTTCTCAACAAAATTTTGGCCAATCGACTTCAACAATTCATCCAAAAAATCATACACCACGATCAAACAGGATTCATTTCAGGGATGCAAAGCTGGTTCAATATACGCAAATCAATTAATATTGTTCATCACATCAAGAGGAGCAAGAATAAGAACCACATGGTTATCTCAATAGATGCAGAAAAAGCATTCGACAAGATCCAACACCCCTTCATGATGAAGGTTTTGGAAAAATTAGGAATCCATGGAACATTCCTCAATACAATAAGGGCTGTATATGACAAACCTACAGCCAGCATTATACTCAATGTTGAAAAACTAAAGCCATTTCCTCTTAACTCAGGAACAAGACAAGGATGCCCACTCTCTCCACTTCTCTTCAATGTAGTATTAGAATGCCTATCTACAGCAATAAGACAAGATGCAGACATAAAGGGGATCCAAATAGGGAAAGAAGAAATAAAACTCTCCCTCTTTGCAGATGACATGATCTTGTATTTAAAGAATCCCATAGACTCCACTCCCAAATTACTCAAGCTGATTCAAAACTTTGGCAAAGTAGCAGGTTATAAAATTAACCCCCCAAAATCCATGGCTTTTCTGTATGACAACAATGAGGAAAGTGTGGCTGAAATTAGGAAAGCAACTCCATTTGTAATAGCCGCACAAAAAATAAAATCCTAGGAATTAACTTAACTAAAGAAGTGAAGGATCTCTATGATGAAAACTTTAAAATCTTGAAAAAGGAAATCAACACAGAAGTAAAAAAAATGGCAAAGCCTCTCATGCTCCTGGATTGGAAAGATTAACATCATGAAAATGGCAATACTTCCCAAGGCTATCTACAAATTAAATGCAATACCTATCAAAATTCCAACCTCATTCTTCAAGGAAATAGAAGAGGCAATCCAAAAATTCATATGGAACAATAAAAGACCCCGAATAGCAAAAACGCTCCTCAACGGAAAGAACACTGCTGGAGGAATATGAATACCAAATTTCAAACTCTACTATAAAGCCATAGTAATCAAAACAGCTTGGTATTGGCATAAGAACAGACCTCAGGACCAATGGAATAGAATTGAAAACCCAGAAATTAACCTACAGACCTATAGCCATCTAATCTTCGATAAGGGAGCTAAAACAATAGAATGGAAGAAAGACAGCCTCTTCAGTAAATGGTGCTAGCAAAATTGGTTAACTACATGTAGAAAACTAAAGCTGGAGCCTTATATATCACCCTGCACCAGAATCAACTCCAAATGAATCAAAGACCTCGGAGTCAAAGCAGACACTCTGAAAACATTACAGTATGGAATAGGAGAAACCCTAGGTCTCCTTGGCTCAGGCAGAAATTTTTTGAATAGAGACCTGAAAACACAACAAATCAAAGAAAGGTTGGACAAATGGGATTGCATAAAGTTGCAGAGCTTCTGCAGGGCAAATGACATAGCTAGCAAGATCAATAGAAAGCCCACGGATTGGGAGAAAATCTAATGGAATTTAAATTCGAAGTTCTTAAAAAAATAAGACATCAAAATTTGTGAATTGACCTTTGATTACCAAAGAGTAATTCTCTGAAAAAGATAATTTGGGTCAAAATATTTAGGGAGAAAGTGCCCTCCACAATGAAAGAAGGTATTGGCTTTACACTTTTCTTTTTGCAATACACTCCACAATGTCTTTGCACGTGAAGCATTGAAACACAGAAAAACATCAGATTGGATACTTCAAACCAATGATTTCACATTTCTAAGTAGCTCACAAAATATAATATCCTTATTAACATGAGATAGTGAAGACTTCCCTCATTACATAAGCCAAAAAGTTTTGGGATCAGAAAAGAATTGAGCAGGGCTGGGAAGGTGGCTCAGTGGAAGAGTTCTTGCCTTGCATGCATGAGGCCCTGGGTTCAATTCCTCAGCACCAAATAAGTAAAAAGATAAAAAAAACCGTAAGTGGTGCTGTGGCTAGAATGCTAGCCTTGAGCTGAAGAGCTGATGGACAGTGCCCAGGCCCAGAGTTCAGGCTCCACGACCAGAACACCCCCCAAAAAAAGGAAAAAAAATTGAGCAAATTGAAAAGTTAAGAAAAGGCTTTCTTAGAAGCCCTAGCTAAGCATATTGGCTTCAGCAGTGGAGGGATCCAAAACTTTTTTTATATAGATTGTGTTAATATTTTTGGTACCTAAAGTGATTTTACAGAGCCTATTTGGCTCACTACAATTCAGAACAGATTGAATGAAGACATGAAAATAAATTCCACATCCAAATAAAAGAGTTTAAAAAGAGAAACCATGAAGATGTAGTAGTGGGGTCGGCATTATAGTTCTTCAGCTTCACTAGACTTGAAGTCAAGAAGCTGTGATAAGTTGAAAATCAGGCAAGAGCTAAGTGGAGGACATCGAAATAGGACAAAGAAGTATTGTCCATTGTAAGAGACACTGTCATACAAGGTATGACATACAAGGTATAGGTGATTTAAGTCTGGTATTCTTCATGCACCTTGTTGAGCAAATGCAAGACCAAGAGAAAAATAATCTACTGAAATAATTTTACGAAGAATAACTTCACTATTTCTGATATGGTATCTAAGGAGAGTAGTAAGAGAGAAGATAAAAGTGGTTTATACTTCAGTTTCCTTTAAGCATCTTGTTAGCAAAATATATCTTTGAGTTTAGAAGTGATTGAACCAAAATTAGTGGAGTACTTTTTTGTGGGCACTTTAGACACAGGAAGACTTTAAAGGTAAAAGAAAAAAGAAAAACGAATAGCTAAATATTTGTGATGTCAGCTTCTTGGACTGGTTTTTGGAGACAAAGTTTTACAATAAAGTTTGTCCTCATTAACATACATGTTGGGTTTTCGTGGCAACCAAATAGAAGGGTGAAGTTTAATGGACTTGCTTGGACAAGTAAACAGCATGATAGAAAAAAATGGCAAATAATATTTAGTGAATTACTTTGACCAATTACTTGCCAGAACAAAGAAGGAAAGATATAACTCAAAATGACTTGACTTAAAAATATGAAAAAAGAGTAGTGAAGAGAGATGAGATAAAACATAGAGGACTGTTTTGTCTCCAGTGGAGTAATGGGTTCTTGATCTTGTTTATTCCATTCTATCTTCACAAGCTATCATGTGTGTCTAAGGACTGGAGTACCCAGTTCAGACAAAGAAAACTCACAGCAGAAAATATTTGTAGCAGATATAGGTGATTTATAACCTTAGACAATCTATTTTAATCTGTTCAAAATACTCCCCTACCCCAAACTGCCCTTTTGAACAGCCTTGATTGCTTTTCCCAAGACTGCCCTTCATTAACTATTTAAATTTTTTTTAATTTAATTTTATTTTATTTGAAAACATACTATACAGAGGGGTTACAATTACATGGGCAGGATAATGCATACATTTCTTACCAAGCATTGCAGCCTCCTCCTTTGTTTACCCTTCACCTCCCTTCCCAGCCTCCCCCCTCCCCCCCACTCAATCATACCCCCCACACACACCGACATTGTAAAGCTGGTTTTGACATGATTTAAAATTTTGAGAGGTCATATTCATACTCTCTAGATATTGCTGTTTGGTTGTGATTTTTGTGTGTTTTTGTTTGTTGTTGTGTTTTTTAACTGAATTTCAGAAGCTTGTGCAAGTGTGTTACAATTAAATATGTCCATCTAATTGTCCAATGCTCCTGGATCAGAGTCACTCCTTCTATCATTCTCAAATAACTCCTTCTCCAAGGTGTATTTCAGATTTAGTATTTCCTTTATCACATGTGTACATTGAGTATTCTAGCTTGACTTGCCCCTTGTTCCATTTTTCATTCATTCTATATCTTTACAATTATTCCTCTCTGGTTTCAACTTCCGGATATTCATTCTGTTAAACTGTCTGTTAATATTTTGAAAGGTTTATATACATACCATGGAGTTTCAATCCTGCATATAATAGAACTGATGTCAGCTTATATTGCCATAATTCATTCATCTGCAATAACAACTTGCAAGACTGAAGACGTGAAGCACCTAGACATGATTTTATTCTCATCCATTTGGAAGATTAATCTTTAGTAAACAAGAAAGATTAAAAATGGCATAGAATATATTCCTACCAGTTTTTATAAATGGCTTTGTTCAATGGTTTGGGATTATTATATTTTACATGGGATAATATTTTCTATTTCCCACAAGTTTTGCAAAAAGAAGAAAACTACAATTTACTACTATAGAGGAATATGATGGAAATAAAAGACAGATTTTATGTTCGTCACATCTCTGATGAGTACCCATATTCAAGACTTAAAATCATATTTCTTACTATGTTAGACAGATAGGGAAAAACATAAAACAACATATGATAAGGCAACTATTCGTGACTTTTTAAAATGTACCTTATATGATGAAATTGACTTTATTAACTAATATTTGGGTTTGAAATATGGGTGGCTGATCTATTTAACACATTTCTGGAAGGCACCTACTGAACAAGACAAATGGTGGGGGGTATTATTTCTACACTGTAATGAATGGTTGAACCGGTTTGGCATTAGTGCTGGGTAAATAAATCAACTCTATTGTAATTTGCTCCCTACACATGAAAAACTTGTAATGTCACTAAGTATCATCTACTTGTCAAATGTTATTTTGGTGAATGAGTTTAAAAAATTTATTTGAAAAGTAATATACTTTCAGGAGATTAAATGTAGGTTATCATTGGTTTGAGAATGACAACATGTTTATACTACAGAACCATGTTTTACTGAAGTACCAATGTTTTGAAGCACTAATGATCTTCTCAATTATTGTTTTATTGAATTATATTTGACTTCTAAGTCGTTTACCTAGCCTTGGTAGACCAATTATGGATCTATTGTTCCAGTAAATATTTTTTGGCCTACTTACTCTGGACTGAAATTTTTCAGTAATCATTAGAGGAGGGGTATTAAAAATAATCTTGTGATATTTGTGATCTTGTTCACTCATATGGGCTGATCATTTGTAAATTGAAATTTTGAATTACTGTACTTTTTCTCAGATTTTGTGATATCTTTCATTTTACGTTATCTTGCACTTCACAATTGCTTACTGCTACTGTCTGTGTCTTAAGGAATTGGGGCCCTGAAATATTATAGGAAATGAGAAATTGAGATGGGTTTTCAGTTACTTTTGTTGGCATGTTGCATGGGCTTAGGTGAAAAGTCTTGCCCTTGCTATCTGATGATACGGATAACTGAGACCTGGGATCCTAGGACTTGTGGGTTCTGCAGAAGAATAATACCTTTTAGATATAATATCAGCAAAATTTGGGTATAATCAGTAGGAATGCTTCAGAAATATGGAGAAAAACAGTTTGGGACCAGCGAGTTAAAATAATAAAGAGAGCACCAGAGTAAAATCCCTTATAGATTAGAGGAAAACAACAATGTTCTTTACCATGTGAATTCAAAAGACCAAGAACACTTAGAACGTATCACATGTTTATACCAAAGACACAGCATTGATAGTTTTTATATCCTAATATATATTCTAAGCCTATTTATTTATATTTCAATCTATATATTTGCCGCGAACCAAGTGCTGTTTGCTAGAAAATACAGCTACTATCTTCAACCAAGTGCTGTTTGCTAAGAAAACACAGCTACTACCTTCGATAAGGGCTATTAAGCCTTGGAGCCTATTGATACCCTGTTTGACAGCATTGCTTGGCGCCACCTCTTTCCATAAGAACCATTAAGCCTTTCAATTTACCGATGTCCTGTTTGACAACATTGTTTGGCACCTTCTGAAGATTCCCCACCTATGACCTTTTGCAAGATATACTTTGCAGTTTTGGTGCTTAGCAACCCTAATGACCTGTTGGTGCTAATTACCCTGCTCAGGGTGCTATATATACTGCTCCGTCAAAAATAACGTTTGAGACCTTGATCAGAACCCTGTCTTGGTCTCCTTCCTCATGTCTGGTTTGTCTCTCATTCAGGTCAGTTCCTCTTCGAGGCCTTGTTGACCAATCCTGCAGGCCGGGGCATTTATTGGCATAAATATCAATTTATTTGTGAAATTATCAATTAAATTTAGTAATATTCACTGTGTGAAATATAAAATCAGCACGTATAAATATAAATGTATAACTATATATAATATATGAAAATGTTTTGCATTGTTCTGTTATGGTTAGGGTATCAAAAGCAACTCTGTTTTAAAGTATTATTTCATTATCTCTACCTCAGTGTTTGGTAGAGTTAGCCCTAATGCTTTACCATTTGTGGATGTACAGCCTAGAGGCAAGAGGAAATACTGTGATTAAACATTACCAATTTAAGTCCTAATATCAAGGAGAAACATATGAACTTCTCCAGGAGCTATGGAAATATTTGGTGATAGAAAGTCAGTAGTGTGTGTTCCTGCCTGGTTGGATGGTAGGCAGGCCAGGACACTAGGTAATCATGCATATGAACAATTATTTCATCTTCTTGATTTTAGCTACTTTTTAAATGGTAGGTATAATAAACAATTACATTTTGATGAAATACCTTCTAGTCTGAACAGTTCTGTCTGAATTGTTCATCTCTCTATGATCCCTTGTAACATTTTAGTTTTGTTCCATTAAGACAATCTACGCTGTCAGAGTAAAATATATGGTTGGTTTATTCCTACATGGAAGAAAGGTAAAGGGTCAGGTAGACATTTGTGACAGTAAGACCTCATTTGGGAAATTTTAAGCTGCAGAAATTTAGAAGTAGCTCTTAAGCGAGGCTTACATTGAATCCATTAGCTCAACAAAGGTAACTCAGTTGATATATAAGTACTTGAAAAGCCATCACCTTTATTTTTTTGGGGGGGTCCGGTCGTGGGGCTTCAACTCTGTGTCTGGGCTCTGTCCCTCAGCTCTTCAGCTCAAGGCTAGCGCTCTACCACTTGAGCCACAGTGCCACATGCCCCAAGCCCTAAATTATCCTGATTAATTTTCACATAGAATCTGGCTTCTTACTTGTGTATGATCGTGAGTGCTGTCCATTTGATGTTATTCTTCCTGGAAATTAGAATAACAGGTGTCCAGTCTGGGCTTTATCCACTAGCCTCAAAACAGTAGATTCCAATATAGTCAGAATTTTCATAATCTTATCACACCTGATTTTTAAAAAATCATTGCATTTCTTGCAGTTCTTGAATACTGAATTAATTTGTGTTTTCTTGGGTTGTTTTGTTTCATTTGAATGTATGTGTTGACTTATTCCTCACTTTTCCTTTTCTTTCACTCACGTTCTTACCTAAAGTGCTGAGAAACCAATTCTTCTTTCTCAAGATAGTCAAGGTGAACATTATTTAGTCCAAAGCAATTTAAGTAATATTTAAACATCTTCATATCTATGAATGGTAAACGAATGCTAAGCGCTGAGAAGGGTCTTTTTATTTTCACAGCCGTCTTTGGCATACACAGACAGATCATGAATTATATGAAGATAATAAAACTACAGATGCTTGCCAGGAGGAGAAAAACCTATTACTAATTGTTTGATAGAGGCTTCCCTTGTTGTGAAAGATATATGCTATTTGATGCAGGATTTCACAAAATCATATTGCTAGGAAGAACCTAAACAATCTCCTAACACTACAGAGTTGAGGGAGATGAATTGACCTCCTGCATAATTTACTTTTGGTTCAAATAAAATCAGGCTTCCAAAAAGAGAGTAGACTTTAGAGAAACACGATGAGTTGTATGTAAATAGGTGCGTATCTGATTTTGTCAATTGGTGAACTAATACAGGGAAAGTACAGCAAGGTAAAAATATAAAGAACTCTGCATTGAAATACTCATTTGTGTGTGTGTGTGTGTGTGTGTGTGTGTGTGTGTGTGTGTGTGTGTGTGTTTACACGTGCCTGTACACACACGTGCATGTGCATGTGCTCATGCATACATTCATCATTCCTGAGGCTTGATAGTTCCTGGGCACTATCCCTAAGCTTCTGTGCTCAAGGATAATGTCTACCATTTTGAACAGTGGTCTTCAGATCTCAGCCTCCTGAATAGGTAGCTAAGCTGATTCAGCCTCTGAGTAGCTAGTTAAATACTTCTTGTCCTCTATGGTTCATTGCTCTTTTATTCGTTCCTGAGGTAATCACAAGCCTAAGTCATATTATGTCTAATTGCTTTAAAAATACTATTACTGCTTGGCAGCAGGGGCTCCAATCTGTACTCTTAACTACTTAGGAAGCTTGAGAACAGTAACCAAGCCAAATTTTAGTGGACTTCCTTCTCAATCTATAGCTGGGTGCATTGGATCATTTCCACCATCTTGCACTATCTAGAGACTAAGATTAGAAGGATTGCAGGATCAAGGCCAGCCAAGGTAGGAATCTAGAAAGTTGGTGTGCAACTCTAATGCCATTGATGATGGGAAGGCTAAAAGTCAGATCAGGTGCATGTCTTGTGGAAAGGGAACCCCTATCCTAAAATTAACCACTGATAGAACACCAGCCTAGCAAGAACAATACCCCAAGTTGAAATTCCCACAATTTCCCACAACCAAAATAGGTATATATATTAACATCCAAAAACGTATTACAATCTGTTGTTTGCTCTAATATAATCTTTATGTGATTATCATATGATGTGAAAGAATAGTTTCTTCATTAACTTATGATATATTTTAAAAGACCTAGAAAATTCTTTCTCACGTATTAAGTGAAAACAAATGGCAAATTACCTCATTCCTTACATATCTGACTACCAGTAAAAATTCATCTAATGATTATTATGGTAGTATATTCTGATTTTTTACTTTACTTTGTAACAGTTTTTCAACTTTTGGCTTCTCTGATGAATTTTAAGTATTCAAATAGTATCAACAAAGTATATTCCTCGGGTACTTGGGGCAGTTTTTTACAAGGTTTTTAACTGATGGCTTCTAAGAATTCTTAATTGGTATATTATTTGGTTTATTTTTAATTTCAATTTAATTTCATTGTAAATGTAATGTACAGAGGGGTTACAGTTACATAAGTAAGGTAATGAGTACATTTTTTATGGAAAGTACATTGGTATCCCCTCCATTGATTTTTTTTTTGTAAACTCAAACAACTACTGATGTTTTTGCTGTTACTATTGATCAATGGGTACTTTTGCTTTCTTTGTTCATGCATTTTTTTATTATAAAATTGTTATACGGTGGGTTTACAATTACTTAAGTCAACTAAAGAGTACACTTCACTTTATTTTCTAAATTTCAAATTTTGAACTTAATTATTTTCTTTTGTTTTTTTGGGGGGTAATTCTTTTTTCAGAGTTGTAGGATTAGTTAATTTAATTTTGCATGATTTTTACACATGTAAATTATTCAGATGCATATATTTTGCTTTAAAAATATTTAACATGTGAATTTCTAAGATTATTTTCTTAATTTTTATATGGTTGGTGAATTTAAATAAATTTATTTTCTTAAAGTTCTAAACATATTTTTCCAGTTAACAAATACTTACTGTATTTTCAAGAAGCACAAACTTCATTAAGAAAGGCTTCATTACCTGTTCACTTTTTTTGTAAATATTTGTACTTAAATTTAAAAAAAAAGTTTAATCTGGGCAGGGTGATTTGTGGCTTCCATTTTCTAGCTATGGTAGGAACTGCAAGTAGGGTTTGTAAATAGGGAGATCCTGAGAAACTATGAGACCTTAGTACAAAAATATCCAGAGTGGGGCTGGTAAGGTGGCTCAGTGGTAGAGTTCTTGCCTTGCATGCATGAAGTCCTGGGATCGTTTCCTCAGCACCACATAAGAAAAAAGAAAGAAGCTTAAATGGCACTGTGGCTCAAGTGGTAGAACACTAGCCTTGAGCTGAAGAGCTGAGGGACAGCGCAAAAGCCCTGAGTTCAGGCCCCACGACAGGACCCCCGCAAAAAATATCCAGAGTGAAATGAATAGAGATATAGCCATCCCTAGCGTGATATAGAGCACCTGGTTATCATATTCTAAATCTTGAGTTAAAACTCCAATAACATCAATCTTTTGTAAAAAATAAAAGGATACATGTTTCAAAATGTTTATTGTATAAAACTCTTTGCAAAGGTTCTCATGTCTTCTATTTCTTAATTTTCAATATACTTAATCTATAAGAATCCAAGTATATCGTGACTATTTTATTTCTACTTAATTTAAAATAGTACAAGCAATATTAACCTATTTTTACTATTTGTGATAATTTACTCTGTTAATATAATATCAATATTCCAAATGTGTGTATGTGTTGTGTGTGTGTGTGTGTTTATGTGGTATGTGTGGGTGTGTTTGCTTTGTGTGTACTTTGTAATGCTTGGGTGAACACTCGACTGATTTACATATGCTGGGCCAAGTTTTTACCACTAAACTATACTGTCTAGTTATAATGTAAATATTGGTTTAAATTATGACTTTTAAATTTTCATTCTTAGTATGTTTTTTTTTCAAAATTATATATGATAAAATGTGATCCATATTCTATACATGATGGCAATTTTTATTATTATTTTATTGTTTTTTTGAATATTTCCACTGCTTTTCTACTTCCAACCTCTTGTGTTTGTTATTGATAAAGGTTTTATTTTGCTTCTTTTCTCTCTTCATTCTTTTTGACTTTAGAGTTTATCTATTCTTTCGTTTATTTCTTTGGAAATTAGTGATCATATTCCTCTTACAATTTCTTTACATTGTAACAGGTCTATACAATGCTTTATTTTCTATTTTATTTTTTCCCATCTTCTCTGACTCTTAGTCCACACTATTAGGTGGAATAAAAAGAAACTTGATTCAGAATACTTTGATTATTTGCCTCCTTCTCTTCTCTGAATTCTTTCTGTTCTTTGAACCACAATAACAATTACATATATCGCCTATGTGGTCCATCATTCTATTCTATCCCCTCTCACTCTCCTCTGTAGTACAGCTCAAGTCGTTATCGTTCAACTTTATTATGCTATAGTGTTAACTAAATCTTAACTCATTCCTAAATTAATTTTAGATTGCTTCAAGCATTTTCTAAAGACATTTTTCTATATATAATATCTGGGGTCTTGTGTTTTCACAAGGTGCAAAGTATGTGTGACTATCAAACATCTAGATATCTCTGTAGAATATTGGTCCACCTGTTCAGTAAACTCGTATGTAAATTCAAGGAATACAGGTCAGTCAGAACAATTGTGTAAAATGGTGTAGCTTGAGCCTTCATACTAGATTTGAAACTTATTACCATGTTTAGTAGTGAAAGAACAGCCACATAGAAGAATGTAACAGATTTATCAAAAATAAATTCTTAGTTTTATTGTCAATAGATTTTGAAGAGGATGCCAAGACTTTATGAAATAAAAATAGAATCTTAAATGGATGAATTGGCACTATTGCCTCTCTAGATTTAAAATGATCTTAGTCTACTACCTCAAACATTATACAAAAATTTAAAATAAAAAATGATTATCAAACTAAATGTGAGATGTAAAAACCTATAAAACATAAATGTACAAATTCATGACATTGGATCAGTAAAGGTTTCTAAAAATTTGACATGTAAAGCATTAGAGACTAAAGACAATCACGAATTAACTGGTTAATATCAAATAATAACCTTTCATAATTCTATGAAAGTAATGAAAATATATCCAACAGATAGAGGACACATATTTGTTAATGCTACAATGTTAATGCTACAATGATCCTGAGTCTTAAGCACATTCATATCTTCTAATTCTATATAAAAATTTTCCTGAACAGGATATTTCTTAAAGAACGTATGTAAATTGGTAGTTAATAGGAGAAGCATATGAAATAAGCTCCTCTTTAGTATCTAAGAAAAAAGAAAAAGAAAACATACTAGTATGACCATAAATATCAAAAGATAACACAAAATATAGTAATGCATTTGTGGAGAAATTGATATACTCCACATAGCACAATGATTTGTATAATACTGCAATCATTTTAGCAAGCAAGTTTTCAAGTCTTCATAAGGTTAAAAAGAATTGTATATTATTCAGACATTACACTTCTATGTATATATTAAAGAGAATTAAAAAAAAATGTTTGGACAGGGAATGTAGTTCATTGACAGTGCACTTGAATATTATGTGTGAGACCCTGGAAAAAATCCCCCCAAAAAATTTGAAAAGACACACTATAGAGGATTTATGCTGGACAAATTCCTGTAACTGAATTTTATATCTATTTTAATGTCTGTTCTGAAATTTACAGCATTTCTATTTGAAGAAATGCAAGTTTGTGAAAGTTAAGCTTGGAAAACCTATGAGTGTACAATTCACTTCCAAAGCACTAAAATGCCTACAATAAAAGGAGATAATATATTGCATGTGAATTTCATGTCAGCAAAAAAAATTGCTAAAAATACTTCAAACAAATTGCAGAATACCTGAAAAGATGTTTTCGGTGTTGGCTAAAAATTCTTTGTAAACTACACCTTTTAAAATGAAGATGTGATTTCTGTTTATTTTGAGTTTTTTTGGTCCGTTTTTTTGAGTTTATGCAGAGATAACTCAATCCAAAAGTGTATGTGATAACTAGAATATCTAGGAATTATGCACCACTTATGAGTAATTGATAACCTTTTCTGGAAGAAACATTTAGCAAATGACAAAAGACCCAAATCTATGCATCTGCATTTTATGAAACCTATGTGCTACATGCTCAATCCAAATGATTTTCTCTCCTTTGCTAGGAAAAAAGTTTTCTCAAGATAAGAGCCAACAGCAGTGAAAAGAAAAAAAATACACATTCATGTTGATTTATTTGTGAAAATAACAAATGAAATAAAACAATTCCACTTAAGCAACTCCAATGTTAGTATCTATGAATATGTTCCAGAATGCCAACATCCATTGATTTTTTTTGTTTTAATTTCTACGAATATATGAAAAATAGAACACGAAAACAAATATAATCTTAGAGCAAACCAGCCTTGGAATAATTTTCTTAATTGTTTTGAAATTACAAAAAACTTGATACCATTGTGGAAATGATCCTTTCCTATGGAAATCATTTAAAATTGTTTATCACTTATTATAATTCAAAATACCAAACTAGACTAATTTTATATAATCATTACAAATATCATTTTATTACTATCATAAAGTAGAATAAAAGACCAATCCAAATATATTATCATTATTCTTAATTTCTAATCATTTCCTAGATATCTCAATCTAAATAGTCATGTCTTTAACATAGATTAAATATTCTATAATTTTTACTTAACATTTTTCAGGGGCATGTATTCATGTTTCTAAGAAATGTTCACAGCAGTTAAAAATACTTTTGTGAAATTAATGTGATATGTTTTGTTGTGATTGTTTGCAAGGCCTGAGCATTGTCTCTAAGCCATTTTATGCTCAAAGCCAACACTATACAACTTGAGGCACAGAGCTAATTAATGTTTTTAGTGGTTAATTGGAGATAAGAATCTAACAAATACTTTTCTGTCTGGGCTAGTTTCAAACACAATTCTAAGATCTAATTACACAGAATAGTTCGAATTATAGGCTTGAGTCACTGGCACTTGGTTTGATGTATTTATTTAATTTTAATTATATCTTAAGATTTTTGTTTCACTATAATGAACATCGTTCTATACAAATATTTAGATATATGTATGTATTTCTGATGACAATCTCCAAAAATGTCTGTCTTTCTACACATTTTATATATATATATATAAATTTCTGCAGTCTATTTTCCCTAAAGTTTCCTAGAATAAAATAACTAATATTTAATTAGAATGTAGAGTTTATTATTTTCAAGGGAATTTTTGAAATACCCATGATATTGTAGTAGCATTTACATTATATTACTTGAAATAATTTTGTTCAAACTCTTAAATATTTGTGTGTAGTGGTGGGGAGAGAGGAAGTTAATCCATACTGGTTAAGAATTTGCAATGCTTCAAAAATCTATTCTACAATTTGTTATAAGCATATAGTCAAGCTAACTGTTATTGTTAAGTTTTTTTATTTCTTTATTTGTTCTAAATTTTAAAATGGATGCATGCACAGTGGTAACATTAAAACTATTAATCGACAGACAAATGATTGCAAAATCATAGATACATATCAGACTTTCAATATTTAGCACTTATGATGTTAGTAATAATTTTGGTGGAAATGATAATGACCACAGTGTACCCTGATAATTACAATGTTTGATTGAAAAGGAAAAAACTTTACACATTTTTGAAGCTAGATTTCCCACATTGAATACATGGTAATAAACAGCGTTGGATTGCATACAGTAAGAATAACAAGAGGAGAGTTTCAATATCAAGAAATAGAACCACATTAAACAGGTAGAAACAGTAAAAACCCTAATGTTATTCCTACAGTCTCTCTAATGTATACTCACTTTTCTTGGTGGTATTATTTTCTCATAATTAAAATCGTTAATTTCCACATTTTGATGGACTAAGATGTAGTTTTCAACTTAGGGCGATTAGTTCAAAAAACATTCTCATATAGATACTATTCAATAACCCTGTTTTCCAATGATATATTAAGAGTATGTTCTTCAATACAGCTGTAAACACATGACACAATTTACATAATACCACTTACTTATCTGTAGTTACCTTAAAAAGACATAGACCTTAGAGCCAGGAGGTGAAATTTATTTTTAGTTCTGCAGGAAACAATTTGTGACTTTATACCAACAAACTGAATTTGACTCTTTCCTTATTTGTAAGGTAAGGTGGAAAATGTAAGGACTCTGGGTTTCAAGCCCCATGACCAAGAAAAGTAAAAAGGGAAAAAAGGCATTAAAGCAACATTTTAAAGCTAATGTGCACAAAAAATTGTCTAGAAATAAAATTAAAACAACCCCTGGACTGGCAAAAAAAAAAGATTAAAATGAAATTGCCTTCAATCATTCATTTAGACAATCTATACTGAGCGCAGGCTATTGGAGCTCATATCACTAACTAGAATTTGAGAAGATCACAGTTCAGAACCAATGTGCAAGGAACGTAATAAGATTCTCATATCATCCTAAGCCTGGCATGCTGCAATGCATTTGTGATCGAGTTACTTGGCAGACAGAGGTAAAGACCTTAGACTCTGTTCAGCCCTCAGCACAATTAATAACCTATGAGCAAATAACTAAATTGAAAAAAGATTGTTCTAATGGTAGAACACTTGTTCAAACAACAAAATATCTAAATTCATACTCACTTCCTAAAAGAGGAAAAAAGGAAGAAAAAATAGGAAAGAAAGAAAGAAATAAAAGAGAGTAGAGAAGGAGGAGGAGAGAGGGAAGGAAGGAAGCAAGGAAGGAAGGAAAGAAAGAAGGAAGGAAGGAAGGAAGGAAGGAAGGAAGGAAGGAAGGAAGGAAGAAAGGAAGGAAGGAAGGAAGGAAGGAAGGAAGGAAGGAAGGAAGGAAGGAAAGAAGGAAGGAAAGGAGGGAGGGAGGGAGGGAGGAAGGAAGAAGGAAAAGAAAAGAAAAGAAAGAAATGGTGGAAGAAAGAATGTGAGGGAGAAAGAGAGGTATAAATAAAAACCTCAGCATGTGTTCAATGTTAATAATGACAATAAATCATTTTAACTATAAATGCCATCATTTAATTCCCTGGGATGAGACATTTTGTATCAAGCCCTATTGTATGGACTTGGAATCCCCAAAAGGCCACCAGAGACCATGACCAATGCAAACAGTAAAAGAGTCGTATATTGCAAGCTCAAGCTTGCTCCTTTGCACATCGGGTAACCGATGACACTAAGAATCCCCAAGCACAAAATCAGCACAGCTTTAATAGTATTGAACAAACAAGTTTAGGGAACTTCCACACAAGCAGTTACATGATTGGTTTGAGTCCACCCTAACCACATTGCAATTTTTCTTAACTATTGGTATGTTCTGTTCCTGGAACACTTGGGCAACTGTTCTGCTTTCATAAGGGTGGGCAGGGTGGGTGGCAACCTGTGTTTTTTTCTCTATCTTGGGGTTACTCTGAGGGCAGCCTAGCACAAGATGGTGGGAAATCTCAAGTTGGAGTTACTGTGGCTTTTCATTCTCTCCTCTTCTAGAGCATCAGGAACCAATCATGGTCCCATAATTGGTACAATCTTCTATATTTACAGTTTGGTATTGGGATCTCAGAACTAATAGAGGGACTGTCCTGATCTACAAGGTCCATTTTTGAGTAACAAAAATTAACAGTACCAAAGGTCCTTATATTTTCTTCCAGCAATCCTGACTCAATATACCACAGCTAACTTACCTTTATACCAGCTGTATTCGTAAGCTCCAATTTTAAGACATACTCATACCATTTGCTACATACTTAAACTTTCTGAGGTTTGTCTTCTTTACAAACATTTTAAGACAATCCTTACTTTTTAAATCCTTTCTTATCTAGAGTATACCAATTTTTCCCCAATTCCTTCCTAAGGCTTTCTTTACTACACTCCTATTATTTACAATTCCTTGAGCTCCTTTGTGGCTAGAGTTTAAAACTGCACATTTTTCCTTTGATTTGTGGAATCAAATTATCTCAGAAAGCCTCAAGGCACCAGTGGGATGAAAAGCTTGCAAGATTTTAAGGCTAAGATTAGGGTTGGGTCTCATTCCTCCTCTTACCTCCCTTGATTTAAAAAAAAATTCTCTCCTTTATCTTTAAAATACACCCAGGAGGAAGCAAATAATTACCATACCAGAGCCAAACTAGGTTGTGACCCTCAAGTGCCTAAGGCAAGGCAATGATATCCTTGCCCCAAATATCCACTGTGGGAGTAAAGAGGTTACTGGATATCACCAAAAGAATGTCCCACAAGATCTTAGTTTTAGCAGCTTTCAACCAGGAAGCATTCTCAGGTGATGGAATCAGTCAGGAGTTCAGTCTAGTTTTACCAGGGTGGAGATGGTTTGAGTGATGATGTAGATTTCCTCCAGGTGACTGTCAAGTTGTCGTTGAACTTTACTCATTAGGGTGTGCAGCAGCAGCAGCAGCAGCAGCAGCAGCAGCAGGGACTCTCTGTGGCTTCAAGGAACTTTCACACCTGGTTCTGGGCTGCAAATTCCTACAATGACTAAGGATTCATTGCATAGGCTTGGCAGGCTATGACCCAACTAGTTTTTTAAGACTATTTACACAGTAGCCCAGGACAATTAACCAAGATGACAATTTTTTAAACTAGATCATACTTTTAATAAGATTAGGATTTTCTAAGCAGATATAGAGGGCTCAGGCCTGTACTATTATTTCCCATGCCGTTTCCTTCTCTCTATTCTGTCTATTTTGTCACATTTTTAAAAAAGATACTCTGGTCCCTTGTTCTTAAATGGCGATAATGGGCGAAGATTCATCTTCTATCACTTCTTCAAACTGACTCAGGGGTGTTGATCATACCTAACCAGGAACATATAATCTTAGCCTATTTTACAAAGAGGTTACCAGGGTTAGATGTCATTAAGAACAACATTTTAACTTTTGACAAATGCACAGACCTTTTTTCTGGCTACAGCAGTGCTGCTTATTTAGCCTTCTGCATTGAAAAAGGATCTTCCAGGATGGCTTACGAATGTGATCTCTTGTAACCCTAACAATGTCTGAGTTTCCTATGCAGGCCTTCAGACAGATATCAATAGAAAAAAAAAAAACTCAAGGCATAAAACTTTGCTGACAGATGAATTTCATGTAGCTGGTGTCAGCTCAAAAGTTATTGCCAATTAGAGCTTTTGGCACATACAGGGGTTGGGATCTAAACTATCCTCCACATTTTACAACCTTACCCTTTTAGCACTATCACAGATGAATGACAAGTTCCTGTCCCTTACAAGGTAGATAGTCATAGACATTAGGCATGCTTACAAACTATCTTTCCATGACCTCCTGGCTCTGACCAATTTTTGAAGGGCCACATACAAATGACTCTAGGATCTGATATTATTTCTTCAATCCAAAAATTGGCTTATGGTCTCTGTTTGCACGTATATTGCTTTCATACAAGGAGTGTATTTTTCCCACATGGGGAAAAATGCCTCATTGGCATTTCCCTTAGTTGGTTGCTGGACTTGAACTTGGGGCCTGACTGCTGTCCCTCAGCTCTACAGCTCAAGGCTAGCACTGTGTCACATTGAATCTTAAAGCAGGTCTGCTTGCTCTTTCAGCCTTCTGGTGACTGAGTAGAGGTGACAGTCTCACACGGACCATTTTCTGCCCGGGCTGGATTCAAACCAGTTATAGATCAATGAGTCTCATAAAAGGCCACTTTACTCCAATTAAAAGCAACAAGGTGGTCAACATAGAAGTAGTTTTAAGCATATTCTTACATGAAACATATTAAGAGCAAAAGTTACATCTGACAAACTGGCAAGAATCCTTACTCTTTTTTGTGGGCCTGATGAGAACTGTTACAAAAAAAACTATGAAAGCAAACTGAAATAGGTAATCCTAATTTTTGGTAATCCTAATTTTACCTTTTTGTATTTTGAGGCAAATGTTTAGAACAATTATACTTTTGAACTTTATATACAGAAACCCATTCTAATTTATAAGCCTCCTATTAATCTCTGTTTTAATATTTTATACTTTAGTTTTTAGTTGCATTTTGAAAACTCCCTTAAACTTTCGAGGCTAAGTGTGTCACCAATTTCCTCTGGGCTGCTTGTTTTAAAACAGATACACATGGAAAATTTTAAATTCAAATAACTTTTTTCTTAATGCAAAAATTACAATCACCATCACTGTACCAAGAAGCTAGACTAAACACATTTATGCCTTAAAAAAAAAAAAACATACACAATGACAGATTATCATTGAGAGCAAATCACATTATACAAATAAAATTTTAACTCTCTTTTTAAGGCCTTCTTAATTTTAATTTTAACACATCCAAGGGGCAGTTTTAGCAATGCTAATCAGATCTTTACATCATTCAATTTTACCATCATGTTTCCAGTGTTTATGTGAAGGGAAAAGGGACAGAATAAAGATGGGCCACTTGGCCCTTCCTGTGGAATAAGTACTCACACAATCCGACTCTTTAGGGTTAGATGAACTGCTATTGGGCCAGTTTGCCCTTTCACCATGGGAGGACTTCTCCCATGGCCTGTTCCACCATGCATTATGAGCTAAACTGCACTTCTGCCTGTTCACTGTTTACTCCTAAAATAGGTTTTTTCCCTTCTCCACCCAAGGTGTAAAGGTCGTTTTTGACATTACGAATTGTATATCTCATTGTTGAAATAGGTCCAACTGTATCCCTATTTAAATGGTTTGTTTTTTCCCTTCCCCTCCATAAATTATACCGACATCAAATACAGTGAAAGCAGGGGTTATGCTGTGGGGGAGGGACATGCAAAGCACCAAAGAAATAATCTTATAAATGTGTTAGAAACAATCACATGAAAAATACATTTGAATATGTATTCAAATTATCTGACTTTTCTGCTTGACAGGGACATATACTAGTTAGTGCAAATAAGGGAAACCATGGGACCTATGCTCCTTTGGGCCTGGCTTACTTCACTTAACAAAATTTTTTCCAAGTCTTTCCTTTTCCTAACAAATGGGGCAATGTCATTCTTTCTGATGGAGGCTTAGAAATCCATTGTTTGTATATACCACATTTTCTTGATCCATTCATCTACTGAGGGGCATCTGGGTTGGTTCCATATCTTAGCTATGGTAAATAAAGCTGCAGTAAACGTAGTTACGCTGGTAGCTTTAGTGTGGTCTTGTTTGTGAACATTTGAGTAAATGCCCAAAAGTGAGATTGCTGGGTGATAGGGGAGCTCAAGCTGATTCAAAACTTTGGCAAAGTAGCAGGGTATAAAATTAACCCTCAAAAATTAATGGCTTTTCTCTATTCCAACAGTGAGAAAAGTGTGGCTGAAATTAGGAAAGCAACTCCATTTGGAATAGCTCCACAAAAAATAAAATACCTAGGAATTAACTAAACCAAAGAAGTGAAGGACCTCGATGATGAAAACTTTAAAAACCTGAAAAAGGAATTCAAAACAAAACTAAGAAAGTGGTAAAAACTCCCACGTTCCTGGATTGGACAGATCAACATTGTGAAAATGGCAATACTTCCCAAGGCTATCTACAAATTCAATGCGATACCTATCAAAATTCCAACCTCAGTCTTCAAGGAAATAGAAGAGGCAATCAAAAAATTCAAATGGAACAATAAAAGACCCTGAATAGCTAAAACAATACTCAACAGAAAGAACAGTGCTGGAGGAATATCAATACCAAGTTCCAAACTCTACTACAAAGCCATAGTAATCAAAACAGATTGGTACTGACACAAGAACAGACCTCAGGACCAATGGAATTGAACCAAAAACCCAGAAATGAACCCACAGACCTATAGCCATCTAATTTTCGATGAGGGAGCTAAAAAAATAGAATGGAAGAAAGACAGTCTTTTCAGTAAATGGTGATGCCAAAATTGGTTAACTACTTGTAGAAAAATAAAGCTAGATCCTTATATATCACCCTGCATCAGAAACAACTCCAAATGGATCAAAGACCTCGGAGTCAAAGCAGACACTCTGACATCATTACAGGATTGAGTAGGAGAAACCCTAGGTCTCCTTGGCACAGGCCGCAATTTTCTTAAGAGTCCCAGAAACACAACAAATCAAAGAAAGGTTGGACAAATTGGATTGCATGAAATTGCAGAACTTCTGTATGGAAAAGTACATAGCTAGCAAGATCAATAGAAAGCCCACGGATTGGGAGAAGATCTTCACTAGCCTTACAACAGACAAGGATCTCATATCTTAAATATACCTCGAACTGTATAAATTAAATTCCTCAACAACAAATCTTCAAAGAAACAACTGCCCAATAAATAATTGTGCTAAAGACTTAAAGAGAAACTTCTCTGAAGAGGAAAGAAGGATGGCCAAAAGACACATGAAGAAATGCTCAACCTCCCTAGCCATAAAAAAAATGCAAATCAAAACAACATTGAGATACCACCTCACCCCAGTAAGAATGGCTATAACCAAGAACTCTAATAACAACAGATGCTGGAGAGGATGTGGACAGAAGGGAACCTTACTGCATTGTTGGTGGGTGTGTAAACTTGTTCATCCACTTTTATACAATTTTAAACAATAGCACTTTCCATTGTCTGGACTAGCAGAAAAGTCAAAACAGGCACATATCCTTCTATGTGACTGAGCTCAGCTGGAGGCTGGAACTATTTCACCAGAGATTTTCAAGTAAATAACAAAAACACTAAAACCAAAAACCCACATTTAAAACTAGTATAAATTCTAAAACAGCACTAGAGAAGTCAATAACAAAAGGCTGAGTTTATCCCTACCAGACCTCTGTGCCGTTCTCACTCAGCAAGCTGAATCCAGAATCTGCTGAGTGAGCCTACCACTCTCAACCAGAACTTCCCTATCTCCAGAAACATACAACAGAGAACAATCAGGTTTCAGTGAATCTGGTGACATCTCATCAATATTTGTAGACCCAGGGGCCTTCCAAGGAGGAAGAGAAATCCAAGTCATTTTGAGGCTAAGGAAATCCGTCCCTAGAGTCCATCCCCTCAGACTGGCAGAATCTCCCCCATACGACGACCTCCCTGGGCCAAGGCCTAAGGTTAAGATAAACCCCAAATGACAAACAAAACACTCAACACAAAGACACAACTTACAAAGGGACACTGCAGCTTTGTAAATTGCCAACCAAAAAGTGCCAGACTTAGAGTTTCCCAAAAATGTCCATCCTAAACAGCAATCTACCCAGAGGGGTCTGGGGACGTCTTACTCACAGACCCCATTGGCAGTCTTATAGCATGTCTACCAAGACACTTTGCCAACCAGAGAATAGACCCCTTGGGAAACCAGAATTAGAGATACAGAACCTGCTGGCAACCGAATATACAGAAAGGCAATGCCTTGTCTCAAGAGCTGGGTTTTTTGGGATTCTGTGGTGGGGCGTCTAGAGGGTCCTATGAGGCAGGTTCCAGATTAGCCCCCAGAAATGTTGTTTGGATTTGGGACACCCAAAGATCACTGGAGACCATGACCAATGTGAACAGCCAAAGAGTCGTGTGTGAATCTGAGGGAGGAGCCAATAGGCGGTGGGTTTATCTGTGGAGCAAGGCAGGGCATTGAGAGAGTAGATGTGGGAGGTAGAGAGGCTTGTGTTGGAGCAGGACTGGCTTTCCATGCTGGAGATGGGCTGTGCAAGAAGCTTCTGGCCAAGTAAGGCGGGGCTTCAAGGGCAGTTATAGGAAGGTGAAGGGTTTTTGGTTTAGCAAGATAAGCTTTGTGGGAAGTGTAGATTCAGGGCTGTGTTTGAGAGGTTAAGCCACTTAGAAGTAGGCTAGTTATAGGCTGAGTTTCTGGTGAAACCAGGAGGGGCTTGAGGGAGAAGGCTGGTTGGGGTTGGAGTATGAATGGAATGGGAGGAGCTTGGAGGTACTAGAATATGGGAGCAATGGGACTATGAGGGACTAGAATAGTTAGGGGCGGGGTACCTGGTGGATGAGGTTGGGATTGGAGGGAGGACTCTGATGTAGTCTGGGTTCTTGATGCATTAAGGTGGGACATGGAAGGAGATATGGATGTAGCCTTGTTTCTGGTTGTGCAGAGCAGGGATTCCAGGAAAGGGTGGAGTTGAAGAGGGATTTCCCTATAGCAGAGGAGGGCTTTCAGGAAGGAGTCTGGTTGCAGTCAGGCCTTTGAAAGTTTATACCAGGTCTACCAGGGGGTATGTTAGTTAAGGTTAGGCTTTTTAAGGAGGAAGCTGCCTGGAAGTGGGTTTCCAGTGGATCCAGTCAAGTTTTATGGGAAGGGGGAATAGGAAGGGGCCATACTTAGTGAAGAGTGGGGCTACAAAAAATAAACATTTACCACTATAAATACCATATAAGAACACCATTTTCTGTCAGTGTAGACTTATATAACTTTTATGCATGCGAAAGATATTGGAGAAACTAACCAAGTAATAATTCTTTCCTAGTGAAATTTTTCTTTATTCCAGTTGAGTGAAAATAAAACCACAGGTCAAATCACGCTCAGAGGCACACAGTAGACTAAAACAAATGAAGGACTAGAATTGATTCCCAAGCACCAACATTAAGGACCACAAATAAAAGTTTAAAATGTCTCACTTGCTCATAATTGACAATATTGTCTTAAAATTGTGAATGAATAGAACTTTTACTTTGACCACTTTAGAAATCCTAAAACTGAGTAAACAGTAATGTTTTAACTTTATACAATATTGGAAAGTATACTACAATAATTAGGAAAATATAAAATTGTACACAGAATGTTCGTTCTCCAGTATCAATTCTAATTTAAAAGAATTTAAAACCAGAAAATTTTCATATAGTGAGTTTGCAGCATGGTTTCCTTTCCATCATCAAAATGGTGACTTAAGCAATGTGACTGTATCACTGGATGCATCGATGTTAAAACATATCTAAGAATGTGAAACAATATTATACAGACCCTGAAAAAACTGAGAAGGATCTATGAAATGATGTTGGAATAAAATTAATTACTAATTACAGTAGGAATTGCTCTTCACTAGGTAGGCCTATGAATACATTCCAGAAGAAAAGGCTACATTGAAAAATAAACAGTGAAAAGTAAGCAGGCAGGCAGACCATGAAGTAAATATCATCCAATGAACAACATCTATTGAAGCTTGATTGCAATTTTCTTTTACCTAAGTTAGTTACTGACTTATGTTCTCCTCTAATGCCAAATAACAAAGCCATGAAAATGCAGTAATCATTTTCAAGACATTAGAATTTACAGAAAGAATTCAATGAATGTATTGCTAGAAAGTAAAGATAGATGTCTGAGCAAAAGAGTGAAAAAAATATCCCCAATGTCTGGCCCTCTGCTGTGAGAAGGGTACAAGATGAAGCACAAGGAGAACAGACAGAAATACAGTAGTGCATAACAGTAGTTTCCAAGATGCAAAGATGAATGTAACAGAGAGAAAATCAACAAGATCATCACAGGACTTCGCATGGGAGAGTAGAGACAACAACAGTGAAAATGCAAGGAGAATTACAAAGGATGCCCTTGCATATTTGGGAGAAGAGTGCATGGCACTGAGGTCTAAACTATGTGGAGGTATTATAGTAAACTACCTGTACTCATATGGTGCCACAAGAAGTGAAGAACTTACGATTTACAAGACATTGAATAATCATAAAGATCTTGCTTCAGTAGTGCAGGTAAACCTTGATAAATTCTGTTTTGAAATACCTAACAAACTATAAAACCAAGACAAGAAGGTTCAAATTGTGTATAAGTGACTTGACTGCAACAATAGAGTTCAAAAAATTAAATCTCATAATGTGGATGCAAAAGCATAACATTATTAAGGTAATCTTTAAACAACACACATTTTATGGGAATAGTCCTGATTATAAATGATTTGTTTTCCTTACAGATTTTGGATGTACAAAATCAACAAAAAACAAAAACAAAACAAAGCAAAAGACAATAGAGGATACCAGTGCCTCATCCCTATTCTTAGATAGTCACGAGCCTGACTATCATGGTTCACATATGGCTGGAGTAGCAGTCCATGAGACATTTATGTTCTGTTATTCAATGAAAGCACAGTGAAATCTTGGTTCAAATAGTACAGACTCAGTCAGTCATGAGTGAAAAAACCAAGCAAGAGTTTGAGTCTCTGAGTCAAGTTTAATTACTGTGTGTGCGTACATGCACGCTCACACATGCACACACACACACACACACACACACACAAATGGAATGAGAGGAAGAGGGAGAGAGGAAAAAAAGGAATATTAAGAGTTTAAGGAGTATCCTAAGCATATATTAATTAATAAAATGAGGAGTCTGGATTCCTTCACATAATGTGAATGTTTTCCAAATCTTTCCATTTTTTATGAAAGGAGCTTTGTCATTCTTTCTGATAGAAGCATAAAATTCCATTGTGTATATATACCACATTTACTTGATCCATTCATCCATGGAGGGGCATTTAGATTAGTTCTAAAAATGCTGCCAGAAACGTAGTTGAAGATTTAGTGTATTTTAGCTTGAGATCATTCGACAAATGCCCAGGAGTGGGATTTCTGGTTCCAGAGATATGTACTTTTGACATTACAAAATGATGCTAATTGAAATGAACTCCAAAACGTGGAAAAAGTTCTTTTTTTTCTAATGTCAACCTTGATGTCGGTAAAATAGAGCATCTACATCTTATTTTATTTCATTTGTCTTTTGACATTGGTTTATCCCTGGCAATCTGTCTTGATTTTGGTACCTTCAACTTTGTATATACATTTATCTGATTTCGAGAAGGAAAGGGAAAAATTATCGTGATGAAAGAAGTACAAAGAGTGACCCATTGCAACAATGATTTGCAAAAGACACTATGTAGGAAGTGAACTTTACAACTTTGGGGTGAGGGGGAGGTGTGGGGGATGGGAAGGGATAGGAGAACAACAATGGAGTGGTTAACAATATTCAATAAAGAATGTACCTTACTCAAGTAACTGTAACCACTCTATTTTTGCAATAAAATAAAATTTAAAAATTGAACCTATCCTAGAAAAAATATAGTTTTCAAAATAATACATCTGTCACAGTACTTGTGAGGGATTCTGTAGTCAAGCTGTTAGACTTGGAAAAGGATAGATTGGGAAGCCATCGCAAACAACAATCAAAAGGCTGAGAGCTGTTCTCTGGAAAGGTCAAACAGTCAAGGGAAGACAGGGGTATGAGTTATTATCTCAAGAGTATTTAAGTTCAAGCAGGTGGACACTAAAAGATTAAGATGGATGTCTGTGTTCTGGTTCTAATGACTATTGCTCTCTTCTGCTCCCTAACAATAAGGGATTCAATTATCAGTATGTATACAAACAATACCTCATGTTAATAGTTGTAACCACAAGCTAGATTGATGCCTTAGTTTGTGGACATACCTATAGCCACTGACCACCCCCTTTGCAAGTCCCTGCCTTTTTTCTTGAAATTCTTCAGCCACTGGTTGTCTCATTTCTCATTGCCTATTTGGGTGGGATTTGAGACTTCTTCCTCTCCTCACCCAGCCAAGAGGCCCCAGGGGCCAAACTCCACACTTCACAGACACTATCCAGAACCCAGCTGCCTTTGGGGCTGTTGATTCCTGAGCCATTGGCCTAGTGTCTCCTTCCTCCCTTCACCAGCCTCTGCCAGGGCCTCCAGTACTCTCCCTACTACCCCCATCCCCAACCCCAGCTCAGTCTCCCCCGCAGCCTCCCCACCTCTCCACACAGCTCCCAGTGCCAACCCCAGCAGGGCCACTGCTCTGGGGAAGACAACTGTGGGCCTGGCCCAGCAGAATCAAAGGTTCCACGATGTGCAGCCGGCTTAGAAATGGAGGCAGCATGGGTTTTTCACCAGTGTCACTTCATTTACACAATATTAGTTGTACTTACTTACACAAGTATTAGTTGTATTAATTTGATATTTAATTTTTGATTTTGTAACTTTTTATTAAGCCTTTGAAGAATAGCTGGTAGAAGTATAGTCCCAAAATTCGAATTGTCTCTTGTTTAATTCTTTCAAGATTCAGAGATGTTTAAGTAGTTATAACCATCATGAACTCTCATTTCTATAGCAGAGTCTATTCAGAAAATAATTGCTTATGCATCTGTTATCAATTATTTACAAGACTTGAAAGTTTTAAAGTTTCCAATATTACAGGAAGATCTTTGATTCATGTTGAATGGATGTGAGTAGGTTGAGCTGTTGCATACATTCCTGTGTGTGTGTGTGTGTGTGTGTGTGTGTGTGTGTGTGTGTGTGTGTAGAGGGGTGTATGTGTATCATTGAAATCAAGGATAAGGACGTTGAGCCCTGGTCTGAACTTGTCTCCTTTTTATGAGATATAATTATGGTGTTTTTTGGTTGGTTGTATGATCTGATTGCTTGCTTTGCCTGATGGGCACATTCCAGATCAATTTTTCAATTAAAACTTCTTATTAATTATTGAGCATATAGGGCTCTGATATTGCTTTGTCTTTAGTCTGCCATCTAGGATCTTTTTTACTTCTTCAAAAATTAACATTCAATATAAATTTTACCTCCTTACTTATTTTCCCTTTAATTTGCAATTTGAAATAAGTATTATAAGACCTTTGATATCTGTATTCAAGAAGAAAAATAATTTTGAATTCTCTGTTTAATGTAATAACACCTGGACAGATTTGTTTGCAACAAGATCTTAAAATTTATTTTGTAGTTTTAGTTTAAAATATATCCTCCATGTTTATAGCTTGGGGAGACAAACAATTCCGTAACAATGTTAACTGTTTTATTTGTTAAAATATCTGATAATTCATAATTTTGAATATGTCTAGTTTCAAATGAATGCATTTGCTCAATAGGTTAGCTTGATATACCCATGCACAAAAATACCAGTCTTAGGGGCTGAGGAGGTGGATCACTGTTAGTCAGCTTATCTTGAATGTATGAGAACCTAGGATTGATTCCACAGCACCACCTAAGCAGAAAAAGCTAGATGTGGTACTGTGGCTCAAGTGGTGGAGCACCAATTTTGAGCAGAAATGCTGAAGGACAGTGACCAGGCCAAGAGTTCACCACCACCAACAAATTAAATTAATAAATTAGACTCATACTCAAGTACATTAATTTCAAAGGTTGATTACCATTTTGTATAAGGGCAGGGTACCAAGATAGAGCACCTGACAAATACTCAAAACAGAAAGTAAAACATTAGCTCTGCCAACAACATGTATAATTGCCACTCAAAGAGAAACCAGTACTAAAAATGAAATACTTTTTATAACATTTCTTAAGAAATTATGGCTTTATGTTAATTATCAAATAAATTGACCTTCAAAAACTCCATTGGTGGGCCTGAGTCTTAAGGGAACATACAAAAACTGGAGGAGAAAATCAACCTGTAATTTTAAAATTATTATTGTTAAGGGAGTGTACATACAGATAAACCTATTGTAAGTCAAGTAATGAGTTCATTTCTTGTTTGACAATCCCATCCCTCCTGTCTCTGTCCTCAGTGGTATAGCTCATTGTGAATACAGTATATATAGAGTACAAGTGCTGCCTTTGTTTCTCTGTTCTCCTTGAATATCTCTGACTCCCTCAATGCCCATAAATGGATAAACAAGGACAGAAAAATCCCTCTTGTTTCCAATTCCTGGAATACATTTCAATATAAACATCAGTAGTTTTATGAGAGTGTCAGGCTCTGTACACACATCCCAAACATATATACTTCCTGCACCCAGTCATATTTCCCACCCGATTCTAAGGTCCACAAAGTAATTATTTTCACTTTCCACCCAGGAAGAAGCCGAGATTTAGAAAGATTAAGTAACCTACTGGAAATACAGTGCTGAGCATAGTGGCTCACTCTTATACCTTACCTACTCCAGAGAGTAAGATCTGAAACCAACCCAGGTTGACATATTCATTACATGTTTATCTCCAGTTAAACAGAAGAAAGTGAGAATTGTGTGTTTCAAGTGGTAGAGCTACAATGCCACCAGACTTGAATGGGAAACGTAAAAGGTAGTGTCAATATGATGATTTTCAAGAACCAATGCTGTTCCATACATAATCTCAGACACCACACACACACACACACACACACACACACACACACACACACACACACACACACACACTCGGGCGTTCACACACACACACACACCACAATCACTCCCCTTAAGGAAGATATTAGTACGGAAATCCAAATAGTTTTTTTAATTATATAAGTTTTATATTTAGCTTTAGTGAGGTTTGATCTGATAGTTTCTACTGAGGAGCCACAACTTAGAACTTTGTTATAATTATACCCCTGTCTGTATTAAGAAAAACGTTCTCCTACTTAAGTCTTCCTTCTTTTCCAGCAATGATAAGTTTTCTCTTCTTGGTCTAGTTTCTTCTTTTGGAACTCAATCTCTTAGACTTTTCTGTCTTGAATTGTCTGTAAGTTCATTGATCCAGTAGATCTCAGCCATCCTAATAACCTGGAGAGAACCTGCCTTGGGAAAAGTGTTCTAAGGTCACCATTCAGTGGAGGTTGTTAGTACTCACACATAATCACGTTCTCTTCAGAATTGGGAATTTGTTAGGTCCAGAAATTCAGGTAAAGCACTCACTGTGTGCTATTAAATACTTTTTGATTTAATGGAAGCTTCCACCTATTGTCTACTTTAAGCATTGTGTGAAAAGAAAGATTGCCCCTAAAAGACAGAAGCACTGTACTAACTGTTGCTGTCAAAAGATAGAAGGAGGGAAAGAAGTTCTGAAGGAACCATAGAGCCTAGAAACTGATTTTGTAGAAACCCAAACTGACTTTTATCTTACCTTCAAAATAGAAAGTCAGAGACTGAAGTTACTTGTAAGCTCCATTTATATTCCTGAGCATGGGGCTCCCTTCCTCTTTGCCCTTCTGACCATTTACATCAGGGTCAGGTGGGAAGATGTAACAGGAACACCTAGAGTTTGGGCCTGGGATTAAAAACTCCTTTTTGTGATCAGAAACATTCCACCTCTTCCTGAATTCGACCCGAGGGGCAGAAGGAAGTAAGGTTAGGAATTCAGAAACTTATAGTTACTTCTAGGTTTGCTATCTAAACTCATCCTTTCCCACCCCTCAGAATCCTATTTCCCAACTGTGTACACACCCTTACACTCTGTTCTCCAGGAGCATTTGAGTGTAGGGCATCTTCTGCTTCTTATGTGTACTGTTTTATAAATGGACATTTTCTCCTTGGCACAAAAATATTTCATTGATTGGGACATTGTGCAATATGCTAAACAGAGAGTTACCTGGAAGGACGGTCCTAGAAGGCAAAGCATCTACTAGGACATTGGAAACCCATGGTTTGGCATGCTTAATGTTTTCCCTTGTGCACTGAACTAACAGGAAAAAATGACACACTAGCAATCTGCCAATTATGCCAAATAAAGAGATAAGGTTTAAGTCAGAGAAATGACATTGATTTCATCATAGTCATGACAAGACAAAAACTTAGCACACTATCAGAATACTAATCCATACTCACCGACTTTCTTATTCACCCATATCATTAGGTCTTAGTTGTATGTAGGAGTCCTCAGGACTTGAAGAACAGCAAGATCTCGAGGAGAGCCTAACATTGATCTGCCATTTTGGACATAAAATAACTAGTTTGATGAAAGCCCTTAGTAATATACACAAATATGTGCATTTATCCTATTACACTTGATAAGTATCCCCTCACTATATTATCTTTGGTTTGGTCACTTGCTGACATAGCAGCTGTCTGGTAGGTCCATTGTGACTTCACTTTATTCACCAGAAATGGAGAAGGAGAGACTGACCAGAACACATTTGCATTTGTCTCAATGAGCAGTGAGTGGCAGGGGAGTATTTAAGAAGCTCCCCATGTTCTTAGTTGGCTAGTATCACCTAGATTCTAGCTCCAAACTTGATAAACAGATACAGAACATACATGTAACTTATTGTGCTAGATTCACAGCTAGAGAGGTAGACGAGAAAGTGGAAGGGTTTGGTGTGAAAGCCACAGGTTGATATGAAGCAGAATTCAAAAAATGTGGAGATGAAGCATGCTACCTGGAGGGAAATGGAAAAGCAGCTGAAACAGAAGAGCACCTAGAGAGAGAAGATAGCGCACGTTTGATGCCACCTGGACATCAAGGTAACCAATCTGAGGTACAACAGTCTGGTTGTGCAGAGCCACACAGAGAGAAGTTGGAAGAACATCAGCAAGTGCTCTTGCCTATTTCTAGGGAACTCCCAGAATGACAACGTAAGAATTGATAGCTTCCCAGAGCACTGCTGCTGAGCACATCTCAGATCCCTTGCTACCATTATAGTTGATATTGGAGAGGAGCAGCAAGAGTTGTATGAGGTGATTGCAGCTCACTATGTGGAGCTTGTTCTGTAGCATTATGGAGTGTGGTCTCTCAGGCTGCTTAGAGCAAAGATCCTATAGCTGGTGTCAAAGAATGCAATCTACTTGGAGTAGACATTTATAGATGGCACGTGCCTGAACACAACAAGCTGATGATGAGCTGCTAGAGGTAGTTTCCCTAAAGATCTAACAGCCAAAACTGGACAGGCAAACCCAGAGTTCTGCACCACATCAGGCCACCATGCCAATTACTTCTCCCATAGTACTGGCTACCCAGTTTGCACACCAATGACCTTGTTACCCTGATTGTGCCCCACAGTCCCTCACAACTTTTACTCTTTCACTTTGTCTATGCTTCCTTTTCCCTGCTAAAAAGTTCTGTATGCCTGTATTAGCTCACCCAACTCGTGCGAAACTGTTGCTTCTAACAAATTTCCTGAATCTGTAACTCAGTAATTACAGTCACAGTTACCCTTTACCTGGTATCCTAGTCTCTACTACTCTTTTCTGCTACTCATAATTCATAACACCATGGTTCCAGCCATCTGAACCCTGACACCCCTGTCTCTGATACTCCATTCCCAAACAAAGCAAGGGAATAGTGGGCACAGACATTCGAGTTGGATACTCCTTTTGTAGGCACATTTGGACAAGTAATTCCTCAGGTATTTAACACGAAGAACTAACTGGTTGTGGAAAGAAAACAGCTTACTCAAAGTTGACTAAAATCCAAGGACATGACTTATAACATTGCTAGGAAAGAAGGACTTGCAGTGAAAGTTAATGAGAAAGAAAATTTTACAAAAAATATTGGGGATTATTCAAAAGTTGAGCTTAGTCTCTTCTACTAGTGGTCTGAATTATTTTATAACATAGATATGTAATTACTTTGCATTTAAAAATTATATGAAGATGCACATTTATGTGGTACTTATATTAATTGATGGAATAGTTGCATACTATCACTATGATATGCTCATGAGTCTGCCTTTGGCAATATGAATTGAGCTCTCTAACAACAAATGGAATTTCATTGTCAAATACTACAAGGAGATTACAGATGCTAGTACCAAAATGAAAGCTGGAACAATAAAACTGAATAAAGCTACAAGTTGAAGTGAGGGGGTGAGTGATAAGGGTTATGATAAAAGAGAAATTCTTCACCATGGAATCTTGGAAAAATAGAAGGTGTTTTTTTGAATTACTAGCTTTTAAAACATTTTTGAAAGCAAAACATTGTTTTTTATTCTTGCTATTTGGAACACCTTTAATGAACGGTTTAACAAAAAAGTATCAAAACGACTTTGAAAATTCAATGATGTGAATTACCACATTAACATTATACTCAAAGTTGCCTTGAGATGAAGAAATTCCTTTTCTATTAAATTAATGGAATAAGCTTCCTTTTGAATGATTGGCCAGACATGACACTTGTTCCAAAACAAAAAATATACAGGAGAGGTAAAAAAAGAGGAGTAGTTCCGGGAAAATGCCGGAGAAATGCTGGAGGCTAAACAAGCTCTTGCATAGAAAGTAGTTTTAGTGTTCCAGTGAACAGTCCTAGGGGGAGAATTAAACCAAGTGTGCCATAACAGTTCAGAGAGTTTGGCCAGAGAGGGAAAATCCAGGCAAGGAGGCAGATCTGAGCACTTGCTGGTAGCCGCGGTTGTGGTGGCTACCTACAACACAGAGAATCCTGGACAAAGGTGCCAGACACAGCAAGCTAGCAGATTCTACTCAACACCAGCAAGAACTGACAAGGAGCAGATATCTTCATCCTACAGATCGCAGACCAGAGACTACAAAGGAAACAAGACTCTGCTCCATGGAGGAGAAAGTCACTCAGCCCAGGCAGTGAAATCTCTGCCCCCAGAGGAATGTCTTTCTTCACTGGGTAAACAGAGCCAGAGGCCGCCCCTCCTTATAGCAGCCTAGATAATCAATTGAAATTCAGTAAACATAAACCTTGAGAATGGCTCCAGGCTGGGCACTGTGAATGTCTCAGAAGCTAGCCTCTCAGGGAAAAGCTACTGTTGCTGAAAGGCCTCAACTCTACCCAGAACCTAGCCTCATCACAGCATCTCCAAACTATAGGAAACAGCCACCTTCCTCTTTTGTGACACTCAAAACAGATCTTCCTCCTGGGAAGGAGGAGGATCACAAAATTCTGGGTAAAGCATAGCATTTTTCTGCCTGCCAGAACAAACTGATTTAAGAAACCAATCAAGCCACAGGAAAACCAAACAGCACAAGCAGACCGGAGACTCCACCAAGGGACAGGATCTTCCTGTTCACCCTTCCCCCACCCCCCCCCCCCCGAAAAAAATCTAAGAACCCTATTCATATACATATTTTTAATTATTACTTTTTTTTAAAAAATGTATTCTATTAATCTTTTTTTCCTCTTATAATTTTTATTTTAGGTGAATATGCGTGTGTATGTTTTTTTATTTTTATTTTATTTCTACTAAACTTTTGGTCCTTTTTCTTTCTTTCTCATTCTTTTCAATTTTTCTTCTCTTTCATTCTTTTTTTTGGTGATTTAATTGCTGTTCTGCTCATCCTCAGATATACCTGTCATCGATTATTAGACCTTATCCCTCGTTGTGTACACATATAATCCAGAAATTTATTACTTAATTCAAAACCTCTTAGGCTTAAATTCCTTAATAACAGTATTATCTCTTTATCTGTATATAATATTTTAGGTATTTTTATTTTTTAATTTTTCAAATCTTCTTTCTACTCCTCCTCTCCTCTTATCCTATCTGCGTTTTTCTCTCAATAATACTTCCTTAAACTTGCATAATTTTTGTGTTTCACTTTTTAAATTTAAATTTTTGCTTTTCCATTTTTTCTTGTCTCTATTTTACTCTTCTCTTTCTCCTATCATTCTGTCCAATCCATTTCCCTCTTTAAGATTAGGACTTAGTTAAATTTACTTTCTTTTTACCTTTCCACATCTCTCTAATTCTATTTATCCCCACATTTCTCCCTAAACCTAGTAATTTCTGGCTCGCCAAATTCAATTTTGCTGTTCTTAGACTATTAATACATAGTTTTTGACATTCAATAGATTGTTTCTGTTGAACTAGATTGTATCTGCAGACTTTTGACTGTGCAACTACAGGACTTTGGTTGATACTTGCCTTAAAATTGTGTTCTAGCACATAGCTAGTATTACTTTCATACTAATTAGAGACATTCATGGAATCCATTAAAAGACAGCTGAAAAAAGTCAGGGAGACCGGAAAGTGAATGCTGAATGGAGCCAACGGAAGGAATGGAAGTCCAAGAAAAACATAACCAATCAACTAAGTGATTTGAGAATAAACACTGAACACGAAATTAAGGAAGTAAAGAAATTCAAACAAAATCTAAAACAAAGCTCCAACAATGAATTTGAAGCCATCAAAGCCAAGCAATTAGAAGCAAAAGAACTAAAAATACAAAATAGAAATTCTTGACGATGCAGAAGATCGAAACTCGGGGCTTAGAGACAGCTTAGATATTATAGAGAAAGAACGTACAACTATCCAAGACAAATCCAAGAAATATGATAGACCTATTCAACATTTGGAAGACACCATCAGAAGGCATAATCTGAACATAACAGGTGTAGAGGAGCACCTAGAAACAGAAGTTAATGGTCTAGGAAATTTGTTTCACAGGATCCTAGCAGAAAACTTCCCAAACATGCAAAATGATAGGTCTATTCAAATACAAGAAGCTTTTAGAATCCCAAATAGACCAGACCAGAAGAGGACGTCATATCACCACCTTATAATCCCCACAGGATCAATTCAGACCAAGGAAAACATCCTCAAAGTTGTCAAGGAGAAAAGATGACTCACCTATAAGGGAAACCAGTTAGAATCACCTCAGATTTCTCAGCAGAGACAATTAAAGCAAGAAGAGCCTGGATTGATGTAGGCCATGCCCTAAAGACAAACAATTATCAACCAAGAATACTGTACCCAGCTATACTCTCCTTCATAACTGAAGGTCAAATAAAAACCTTCCATGAAAAAGAAAAAGTGAAACAATATATCTCTACCAAACCAGCTTTACAAAAGATACTTAAAGTTGTCCTACACAGAGAAAACCAACAGGACCACAATAAAGGCCAAGAAACCACATCCAAACAAAGAATCCAAGAACCATAGGAAGAACCCATTTGCTGCAGCCCTCAAGAAGGTGGATTAAATGGCAGGAACTCCCAAATACATCTCAGTCCAATCTCCCAACATTAAGAGATTAATCTCTCCAATTAAGCAACATAGACTGTCTAGTTGGATTAAAAAGCAAGATCCTTCCATCTGCTCCCTTCAGTACTCACACCTTGCCCATAAAAACAAATACATTTTCAAAGTGAAAGGCTAGAACAAAATCTACCAAGCACAAACGGTCCCCCAAAAGAGGCAGGAGTTGCAATCCTAATATCAGATAAAATAGATTTCAAATTTAAATTAGTGAGAAGAGATAAAGAAAGTTGCTACATACTAATTAAGGGATCTCTCTTTCAGGAGGATATTGAAATTCTAAATCTCTATTCACAAAACAATGGAGCACCCAAATTTATTCAAGAAAAACTACTTTCTCTCAAATCTTACGTAGATCCAAAGACATTAATTGCTGGGGACTTTAACTCACCACTCCCCCCACTAGATAGATCAACTCGGCAAAATATCAATAGAGAAACCACAGATATAAACAACTGCATAGATCACCTTGATTTAATATTTCACACAGCATTATCAGAATGCTCAGCAGAATATGGAACTTTTTCCAAATTAGACCACAGATTTAGGTCAAAAAGCACACTTGTACAAATTCAAAAACATTGAAGTTATACCTTGCATTCTTTCAGACCATAAGAGAATAAAATTAGAACTAAACACCAAAACCACCAAAGAAAGTCCTGTAACACATGGAGGCTGAAGAACACACCGTTGAATCAACAGTGGATCATGGAAGAGATCAGAAACAAAATTCAAATGTTCATAATATTCAACAAACATGAACACACAAATTACCAGTTCCTCTGGGACACAGAAAAGGCAGTACTCAGAGGTAAGTTTATAGCTCTGAATACCTACATCAACAAATTGGAGAGATGTGAAACCAATAATTTAATGAGACATCTGAGCCTCCTTGAAAAAGAGCAGCAGGATAAACACCAATCCAGTAGATGGAAAGAAATCATTAAAATTAAATCAAAATTAAATGAATTAGAATCCATAAAAACATAGAATCAACAAAACAGAAGTGGTACTTAAAAAATTAACAAATTGACAGATCCTTAGCAAATCCTGTTAAGAAGAGAAGAGAGGTGCTGGGAAGGTGGCTCAGTGATAGAAGTCTTGCTTTGCATGCATGAGGCCCTGTGATCGATTTCTCAGCACCACATAAGCAAAATGAAAACAGCCAGAAGTGATGCTGTGGCTCAAGTTATAGAGAACTAGCCTTGAGGGACAGCACGGAATCTAGTATTAGAATGCCTAGCTGCAGCAATAATATAAGATGCAATTATAAATGGGATCCAAATACGGAAAGAAGAAGTAAAACTCTCCCTCTTTGCAGATAACATGATTATATACTTATAGAAACCTGCAGACTCTACTCCCAAATTACTCAAGGTGAATCAAAACTTTGGCAAAGTAGCAGAGTATAAAATTAACCCTCAAAAATCAATGGTTTTTCTGTATGCAAACAATGAGAAAAGCATGGCTGAAATCAGGATAGCAACACCATTAATAATAGCCCCACAAAAAATAAAACAACTAGGAATTAACTAAACCAAAGAAGTGAAGGACCTCGATGATGAAAATTTTAAAAACCTGAAAAAGATAATCAAAACAGAACTTAGAAAGTGGCAAAAACTCCCATACACGTGGATTGGAAAGATCAAAATCCTGAAAATGGCAATACTTCCCAAGGCTATGAACAAATTCAATACAATACCTATCAATATAACATCCTCATTCTTCAAGGAAATACACTAAAGCTAGCAGCAGAACTATGTTTATTGCAGCATTATTTACCATAGCTAAGATATGGAACCAACCCAGATGCCCCTCAGTAGATGAATGGATCAAGAAAATGTGGTATATATACACAATGGAAGTCTATGCCTCCATCAGAAAGAATGACATTTCCCCATTTGTTAGGAAATGGAAAGGCTTGGAAAAAATTATATTAAGTGAAGTAAGCCAGGCCCAAAGAAACATAGGTCCCATGGTTTCCCTTATTTGCAATATCTTGTATAGGTATGAGTCAAGCGGAAAAAGTCAGATAATGTGATGTTAGGAAAACGAACCCTCAAATATGTATTTTAATGTTTTTGTTTCTTTCATGCATGTGTTTCTAACGCATTTATAAGATTATTTCTTTGTTGCTTAGTATGTCCCTCCCCCACAGTGTAACCCCCGCTTTCACCATATTTGATGTCAGTATAACATGTGGAGGAGATGGGGACAAACAAGTCGTTTAAGGATTCAGGTGGACCTGTTGCAACAATGAGAAGTACAAAATGTCATGTCAAAACCAGCTTTACAATGTCGGTAGGGGGGGAGGGGGGGTATGATTGGGTGGGGGGGAGGGGGGAGGCTGGGAAGGGAGGTTAAGGGTAAACAAAGAGGAGGCTGCAATGCTTGGTAAGAAATGTATGCATTATCCTGCCCATGTAATTGTAACCCCTCTGTACAGTATGTTCTCAAATAAAATAAAATAAAATTAAAAAAAAAATTGTAAGAAAAAAAAAAGAAGAGGCAATCCAAAAATTTATATGGAACAATAAAAGACCTCAAATAGCTAAAATGACCCTCAACAGAAAGACCAATGCTGGAGGAATAGCAATACCAAATTTCAAACTCTACTGCAAAGCCATAGTAATCAAAACATATTGGTACTGACACAAGAACAGACCTCAGGACCAATGGAATAGAATTGAAAACCCAGAAATGAACCTACAGACCTATAGCCATGTAATTTTCGATAAGGGAGCTGAAAAATAGAATGGAAGAAAGACAGCCTCTTCAGTAAAGGGTTCTGGCAAAATTGGTTAACTACTTGAAGAAAATTAAGCTAGAACCTTATGTATAACCCTGCACCAGAATCAACTCCAAATGGATCAAAGACCTCAGAGTCAAACAGACACCCTGAAAACATTACAGGATGAAAGAGAAGAAACCCTAGGACTCCTTGGTACAGGCCGAAATTTTCTTAATAGAGACCCAGAAACACAAGAAATCAAAGAGAGGTTGGACAAATGGGATTGCATGAAATTGCAGAGCTTCTGCATGGCAAAGGACATAATTAGCAAGATCAATTGAAAGCCCACAGATTGGGAGAAGATCTTCACTACCCATACAACAGACAAGGGTCTCATATTTAAAATATACCTGGAACTCAAAAATTAAATCCCCCAAAAACAAATCCTCAAAGAAACAACTAACTCGAAAATAAGTGGGCTAAAAACTTAAACAGAAACTTCTCTGAAGAGGAAAGAAGGATGGCCAATAGACACATGAAGAAATGTTCAACCTCTCTAGCAATAAAAGTAGTGCAAACCCCCGCTTTCAATATATTTGATGTCAGTATAACTTATGGAGGAGATGGTGAAAAACAAGTCATTTAAGGATTCAGGTGGACCTGTTGCAACAATGAGAAGTACAAAGTGTCATGTCAAAAAGGAGCTTTACAATGTCGGTGGGGGGGGGGGAGCGGGAGGGGGGAAGGATTGGATTGGGGGGAGGGGGGAGGCTGGGAAGGGAGGTGAAGGGTAAACAAAGGAGGAGGCTGCAATGCTTGGTAAGAAATGTATGCATTATCTTGCCCATGTAATTGTAATCCCTCTGTACAGTATGTTCACAAATAAAATAAAATTAAAAAAAAAAAAACAACATTGAGATACCACCTCATCCCAGTTACAATGGCTATAATCAAGAATTCTAATAACAACAGATGATGGAGGGGATGTGGACAGAAGGGAACTTTACTGCATTGTTGGTGGGCATGTAAAGTTATTCAACCACTTTGGAAAGAAGTATGGAGGTTCCTCAGAAGACTCCACATAAAGTTCCCCTATAACCCAGCAATCCCACTATTGGACATTTACCCAAATGGTCACAAACAATACCATACTAAATCTACCAGCACAACTCTGTTTATTGCAGCATTATTTACCATAGCTAAGATATAGAACCAACCCAGATTCCCCTCAGTAGATGAATGGATCAAGTAAATGTGGTGTATATACACAATAGAATTCAATGCTCCATCAGAAAAAAATGACATTCCGCATTTGTTAGGAAATGGAAAAACTTTATATTAAGGGATGTAATCCAGTCCCAAAGAAACATAGGTCCCATGGTTTCCCTTATTTGCAATAACCACTGTGTGTCTGAGACAAGCAAACAAGGTCAGACAAGTTGATGTTAGGCGAAATGAACCCCAAGATAAGGATTCAAATGATTTTTTTTCTTTATTGCAATTGTTCCTAACATATTTATAAGATGATTTCTTTGTTGCTTTGAATGTCCCTCCCCCATGCTATAACCCCTGCTTTCACTGTATTTGATGTTGGTATAATTTGTGGAGGAGATGGGAAAAAACAAATCATTCAAACAGGGATACTGGTGGATGTACTGCAGCGATGAGATGTACAAGTCATTATGTAGAAAAGGAACTTTCAACTTTGGCTGGTGAGAGTGTGGGGCGGGCAGGGGTTATCTGGAGAGCCAAGGGGGGATGAGAACAGATGGGAAGGGGAAAAAAAGGAGGATGCAACAATGCTTGATGAGAAATGTACTTATTATCTTGCCCATGTTATTGTTACCCCTCTGTATGGTATTTTCACAATAAAACAAATAAATGGATGTGCTAAAGAATAGATTCTAAATGTAATAGTTAATGCTATTGGATTACTTGAAGACAAAGGTTTACAGAAAAATTTAAATTTCAGATATACTGTAATATTCCCATAAAATTAAAGAAATATAATTTAAAATTTCACGGCTCAAGGCAAACCCTGACAGGAAAGTCTGAAAGACGCTTATCTAGAAACAGGAAGTGACACACACTGTGGCTCAAGTGGTAAAGGGCTCCTCTTGAGCTAAAAAACTCAGGGATATGTTTACACCCAGGTCCTGAGATTAAACCTCATGACTGACACAAAGACAATAAAATTTAAAGAATTAAAGCATTAGAGCTGGGAAGGAGATTCAGTAGTAGAGTGCTTCTCTTGCATGCATGAGGTCCTGAGTTCAATTCCTCAGCACCACATAAGCAGAAAAAAACTGGAAATGGCTCTGTGGCTCACGTGGTAGAGCACTAGCCTTGAGCTGAAGGGCTCATAAGGGTCATTGCCCAGACCCAGAACTCAGGCCCTCCTACCACCACCACCAACAGCAACAAATTAAAGCATCAAACAATCTGAAGATGTTGTCCAGAATAATGAGTGAGGCATCATCCATTTACATGACTTAGTGACTTTAAACTTAGTTTACCAGGGGAGGTGGTGGGCAATTTGTGTGTTTGCCAAAACCTTCAAAATTATTTTGTACTTTCCCAAGGAGGAAGAAAGGAAGGAATGGGGGAGGAGGGGAGGTGTTTGGTGAACTTGCCTTTTGGTTCAGTGGTTGTTTTCTGGAGTCAAATTCAGAGAAATTCTGCTTGCAATCCTGGTTGCATGGGGAATGAAGAAGCCATGCCCTGGAAGTGGTTTTGTCCTGTCCTTGGCCTGGTTCCAACCACCACTGGATAATCCATGTCCCACTTCAGGACCAAGATGCCTTGAAATCTACTGATCCACTGGGAAGGTGGAACTAACCACAGCCAGAAAAGGCAAAAAAATGCAATGCTGAGGGGAACACTGGAAATCTACCCCAGGGAGAGATTTTTTAAAAATATTTTTATTGTAAAAATACTATACAAATGTTTTACAGTTACATGAGTAGGGTAATGAGTACATTTCCTATTGAGCATTGTTACCTCCTCCTTTGTTTTTCCCCTACTACCCTTTCCCTCCACAACTCTTCAACTCCTCCCTCCTTGACCCCTGCCCAACATTGTAATTTCATTTTTGGCTCATTGTCCAGTACATCTCATCGTCACAATGAGTCAACCTGCATCCCCATTTCAGCATTCTGCTATATCCCTTCCACTCCCCAAATTACAATATATGTATATAAGGTGCAGAACACTGGAATCAAATACAGTGAAAACAGGGATTATACCATGGAGGGATAAACCTACAAAAGAATCACATAGTGCATTATAAGTATATTAAAAGCAAAAGCAAGAAAAAATAAAACACTTGTGTCTCTGACTTGTGGTACATTTCGCTTAACATCATCTTATATGATCTTCTTTGCTTGTCCTAGACATGTGCTAGTCCTTGCAAACAAGGGAAACCATGGGTTCTATGCTTTTAAAACTTATTTATATCTCCCACTTCTTTTTATCTCAGTGAAAGAAAATGTTAGAAAGTAGAAATTATATGTGGCACCTCTTTCTTGCAGTACCACTAAGGGGAGTGGCACTTCCTAATGGGAGTCCTGGGATGAAAAGCACACCAGCCCATGTAGACCCATCAGAGGTCTGTGTGGTGACTTTGAGGAGATTCAGGACACCGCTTTGTTGTTGCTGCATGGACAGCACTTGTTGCTGTGGGCTGTAGCCAACGAAGCTCCATGAGTGACCAAACCAAGCAACCCAGATTCAGGTGCCAAAGCCAGGAGGGAAGGCAAGGCAGACCTTAACTCCTGCCTTCCATCTGTGCAGCCTACACTGACAAGGCCAGACCCATTCCTGCCCTGCTTTGGAGCCCAATGAGGTTAGGGGGTGAGCTCATTGCCTCCAAACGGAGGATCCCCGGAATGGCACTGAGAGCTGGGCCCATGTGGACCAGAAAGATAATGGAGGAAGCTACACAACAAAGCCAAGGGGGCTTCAGACCCCAGGTGCTGTAGCTGGTGCACTGCAAGTACAGGCTCATCTGTCACTGATGGGCATATGCAGCGATGGCCCTATACTCTGAGTCCACAGGGACCATAAAATGGAGGTCCACAGAGATGCTGAAGGGGCTCCAGTTTGCTGAGCTGCTGCAGCTGTCTCAAGCTGGCTGGCAGAGCAGCCAGCACATGGCTCCAGTTCCCAGACCGCCTTACAGACTGATGAGGTGAACCAAGGCTGGGCTGCCTGGCCCCAAAGGTGCAGTCTGCATGTGCAGCCTTCCTTCTCCCATGGATCATGCACTGTACAAGCATGGTGTCCTCCCACTCCACACTCATGGGGGCAGGCAGTGACCCCAGAACACAGTGTCCTGGGATGCCCCACATGCTCAGGACCACCGCAGACTAGTACCAGCACAGCTGGAGGAGGATAGGGCAGCAGTGGTCTCAACTGCAGCCCCATGCCTGCCAGCTCCTGGGTGAAATTGAGCAACAGAGACGAGGAAGTTAGGTGGGCAGGGTGGGCGGGGCTCATCCAGCAATGCTGGAGAGCATGCAAACACTTCCACTCACTGCAAGTGCACCACAAGGGAAGGGGCCCCACTTCGCAACGGGTGACCTGAGGAGGCAACCATACCTACAGGGACTACAGAAATGGAGGTTCACGCTGTGATTTGAAAATTGCTCCAGGGCACAGGCTTGCTGCAGCGCTGAATAACTGGCAAAAAAGAAATAAAAAGGAAAGACATCTACTAAAATTTTTCATCAATGATAACCTATTATAATTTAAAAAGAGTTACTTTCCTCTTGTCCTATATTTTTGCATAGGGCCCTATGAATTAACCAGAAATCTCCAGAATTACTTCATGCACAGTAATACAAATAAATATAGCTATACAAATAAATATGTACTACTTCCTACATTGTAGCTAGTAGGTTTTGATTATGCTTTCAGTAGCAGCCACAGTAACACTAATCCAAGGATTGCTGGGGATCAGAAGATTAAGTCCAGACAGGAAAATCCATGAGATCTGTATCTCAAATTAACTACTAAAAAGACAGAAGACGCCTGTGGCTACGTGGTTTAGTGTCATCCTTGCACAGAATAAGCTGATGACATAACCCAGGCCTGAGTTGAAGACCTGTGTTGACTTTACACACACACACACACACACACACACACACACATTTCCCAGTTAGAGCAAGTAGAATATCTGTTTTCCCGGTAACATTTCTGAGTAACTATCCTATATCTTTGGATATTTTTGAAAGCTGTAGCATCAACTTACCTAATTTTAATAAATGACACCCTGTTCATTATTATTTAATCCTGGTTGCAAGACACATTTTCATGTAGAAAACTGTTTGTTCCCAAAATCCTGACTGTTTTGGTTTGTAAGAATGAAATAATTGTGCCTTTAATTTAGTAGTTCATAAATTAGAAAAGTAACCCTAACCTTAGAAGCAATTGCTTTTGGATTCAAAAAGCCACACAAATACATGAGATTTTATTCATCCTATCTTTGTTTCAACTCATCTTTCTTAAAACAGTTTGTGATTTACTCCATATCGTGACATTTTACTCCATATCATGCCATAACCTGAACTCTAACTGGAAGTTTTAGGCTAACCCTCACACTAATCATACCCTAATCCTAATATTATTAACAGTTTCCTATTTCATGGTCATCCTAATTCTAACTTGACTTGTTATTCCAAGATATACTTCCAGTTTGACCCTAAATTTTCCATTTTCCTAATGCAAAACTAAGCACAGCTGGAACTGAAACCTAACTTTCCACTTAGTGAGAGTCCAAAATTAATTTTAAAAAATACTCTAATTTTTGTCATTCTAATGAATACTCCAATTTGCACTCTGGAAATGAGTTTCAATTTGCCCTAATTCCAACAAATTTCCTGACTCTACCTCTGAAGTAATCTTGTTCCCTAATATGTACCATTATATTAATTGGCCTCGAATTCTCTTATCAGGAAAAATACTGTAGTTTCCATTGATCCTACCGTTTCCTAAATCACTATATTCTAAAACAGTTTCAGATTTGCTTACCATTTAGTCCATTACTTAAAGCTAACTCTCAACAAATACCTGGCTGGAAAACTCTCATTAATCATTACAAGAATGATCACTGAGAAATAAATATAATGATAATGCTATAGTGACTATTCAATCTGACATTTTTGCTTCATTTCTTAGTGAAATCTTAATTTTATAAAAAATGCTTTCTTATTTATAACACTAATTATAATTAGAACAAAATACTGACCCTGATCTTAATCCAAAATATATATCAATACTAACATTCACACAAGTACACTAATTTTCACTCATCCTAACTTGATTCAAATAAGCCTTCCAAACATAGGTTTCAATTTTTTTTCCAAAATCTTAGTCATTTTCTAACTGTAAACTTAATCTTGACTGGAACATTGAGAATAAACAGAAGCCTAATTGCAAGTTGATTCTAATATTAATAGCACTACTCTAGTTAACATCCATTCTAGCTGGGAAGGTGGCTCAGTGGTAGAGCGCTTGCCTTGCATGCCTGAGGGAGGCCCTGAGTTTGATTCCTCAGCACCGCATAATCAAAATAGAAAAAAGCCGGAAGTGGCGCTGTGGCTCAAATGGTGGAGCGCTAGCCTTGAGCTGAAGAGCTGAGGGACAGCGCCCAGGCCCAGAGTCCAGGCCCCACGACCAGACCCAAAAATAAATAAATAAATAAATAAAACATTCATAATAATTCTTAAAAGGATTATTCTAAAATTTATCTTCAATTTGAGCCTCATTTTTTTTATCCTTCACTCTAATCCTAACCATGGGTGGAATCCTAACCATAACCTTGACACTAATGCCATCCCAATTCCAAATTTTATGAAAAATGCTCATTTTGTGTTATTCTAACTGAAATTCACCTTGGAATTCTTGAAATAAATTGCAGCTTTTCCAAAACCTTATAGATTTTCTCACTCTTATCTTGAATCTATCTTGTTCCATAAGAGGAATCATCATACCCATTTCCTCAAATCCTGATCTAATGAAATACATTGTATTTCCATTATCCCAGCATTTCCTGAAGTCCTAGAACCTAAAATAAGGTCAGATTTACTTAACATTTACCTCATTCCTTTCTTTTTTTCTTTTTGTTGTTCGTGGGGCCTGATCTTTGGGTCTAGGCATAATCCCTGAGTTCTAGGCATGGGCATGATCCCAGAGTTCTTTCGCTCAAGGTATGCACTTTACCACTTGAGCACATAACTACTTTCTGGTTTTCTGGTGAATAATTGGAGATAAAATTCTCACAGACTTTCCTGCCCAGGCTGGATTTTTCCTCAGAAATCAGCTTCCTGAGGATAATAGGAGTAAGCCACCAGTTTAATCTATTTATTTACTCTATCCTCAACCCCCTTTAACATGAAACCTAATCCTAATGACAATCTGAATTAATACCAAATGGTTAATGTAAGGAAAATTGTCTCTATTTTATTCAATCACACATTTTTTTACTTCTACTTCTTAGTGGAAAACTAAATTTTACCCTAAAGCTTATCTTTCTTTAATCCTAACAAGAACTAAAATAGTAACTCACACTTTAAACCAAATTATATCTGAATTTTTAAAGTAACACCGACACTGGTTTTCATTCATTCTTACTTTGATGTCATTCATTCTTCTTAAATTTGTTGCAGTTTTACACTGTATCTTACATCTTTTTCTCATCCTAAGAACAACTCTAACTGCAACACCTTTACTAATCCTACGCCTACATATGACTGAATTATAATGTTAAAAGCAAGCCTCTATTTCACATTTATCCTATCTCTTGCTCAGCGTGAAGGTCTAAATTTTACTTGCATTTTGAAACTAAATATTTTTATCATTATAATTTTAATTGTGAAAATACCGTACAGAGGGGTTACAATTACATGGGCAATTTAATGAGTTCATTTCTTATCAAGAATTTTTGCCTCCTTTGTTTCCCCTTCCCATCCCTTCCCATCTCCACTCCCCACCCCCAGCCAAAGTTGGAAAGTTCATTTTTGGACATAACATCTCGTACATCTCATTGTAGCAATGGGTCCATTATGCAGCAAAAATATCTCTAAGAAATATATTTTTCAATAAAATGTCTCAATCCTTAGGTAAAGTGCATTATAGTTTAATATAAAGGTTATCTCAAAATAGAAATTCTGCAACTAATCTAATGTATGCTTACCTGAACAAAATGCTGTGACTTCTAGTCTTGTTATTTAATTTTAATTATAGTTTTTATTTGTGACATGATCCCTACTTACATTTATTACAAACTTCTGTAATTATACAAATCATGCCTGTATACACTCATTTGCATAATTTAATATTCAAACAAAATTATCTTTTTTCCTGTCTCCCACAGGGAAAGTTGAGGTGCTGAAGTACATGGAATGGAAATTTGCAACGTGAGGATGGGATCATGAGCATTTTCTACTTGGCTGAACAGGAATTTTTGTTTCTACAGTACATTCTTACCATTTAATCACACAAGGAAAGCCACAATATTTGAAGTTCATATGAAGGAATTACATTCCTAAAAGATGTGGCAACCCAGCTCTAAAGTTCAATCTTATCACTAGTTCTTTGTGCTTGCTGGCTGATATCTTTCTCTCTCATATGTTTCATATTATTAAGCATAATAATTCACCTGTCAGTAGATGGCAGGAGACTCCTGCAAATCACAGCTATTCCTGTGTAATATTCAGAAGAGAGAAAAAAGATTATACTGATCTCTAATTCCTCCTTTTGGCCTTCAATATACGAATTAATTGTCAAAACAATGTAAGATGTTAGTTCATTTTTCCCTTTTTAATTAGAGATTAAGCAATAAAGTCACAGTAAAAAGTGATGACAGTTGTATCAGAGCTCTGTTATGAGCACCTGCTCCCTAAGAAGTAATGCTCTATGGATTGTAAATATGGAAGCCTCTCTCTCTCTCTCTCTCTCTCTCTCTCTCTCTCTCTCTCTCTCTCTCTCTCTGCCTCTCTCTCTCTCTGTCTCTCACACACACACACACACACACACACACTCACAGAGCTGCCACCCAGACACATCAGAGATCAGTTCCATTTCTTTGTAATTGTAGTTGATTGACTGGACCTGTATGTTTCCCTGAGATCAAGTCCCTTGTTCTTAGTATCCTCTGTTTCTTTGTATGCTTCAGGCCGATTAACAGTACTCTGAATACAATATCCTCAAAATTTACATTCAAGTCAAACTCCATGAATTCATACTACTGTTCCAAAATATTAAAATGTATAGGATCTAGAGACCAAAAAAATACACGTTGTTACTTTAGTAGGAATTGACATCATGAAAGTAGAAGAATATTGATCAGGAACTGAGGTAAGAGAACTTGAGTATGTGGGAAAATGTAGAATACTGTATGTGTGTTAGAGATAGAGAATCATCATCTTCTATAGGCTCATTTATTGAATACTTCTCATCCTTTATTGAAAGGTCAATTTATATATACAATTTTCCAGTTACTTTGCTTACCTATCACTTCTGATCACAAATCCTCTTATGAATGTTTATAGTATCTTTGAATAATTCACAGGATTTGCATGTACTTATAATCTTAAAGAGACAGTCTGCTACTACATCTTTCATTCTATGTGACGAATCCTTAATTTTGTTTCTCTGTTTGCTGAATAAATATATTCCTGGAAACAGGATATCCACAGAAAATTAGAGAGTAATTTTTATTTTGTAAATTTCAAATATAAGATATACTTTGTATTGACTAATCATATTCTAAAAATGAGTGATATTCATGAACACAATATTTTGGTGCCTATAAGTAAATTGAGTCTTGATGTGGTGGTTCTTGTGTCTGATTGAGTTAACCATTATCTTATTCATGTATGAACATGTGCATTACACTTTTTAATTTTTTACAAATAAAATAGTCCCCAAGCATTTAATTTAAAGTGATAATGGGGCAGTTCCGGGAAGATGGCGGATGAGAAGCTGGAATCTGAACAAGCTCTCACATAGAAAGCAGTTTCAGAGTTCCAGTGAACAGTACCAAGCCAGAGAATCACACCAAGTGTGCCATCACAGGACAGAGAGTCAAGAGAGGGGAAGCCAAGCAGACACATCTGAGCATCTGCCAGCAGCTGCGGTGGCGGCGGCAGGGTCGCAGCGGCTACCGCAGCCGCGGCCATACCTGAGCGCTCACACAGAGAGTCCGGGACGAAGGAGCCAGACGCAGTGGGCAAGAGGATTCTACTCAACACCAGCAAGAACCAACAAGGAGCGGACAACTTCATCCTGCACTTTGCAGACCAGAGACGACCCAGGATCCAAGACTCGGCGTGAGTAGAAACCCGACTTCCTCACTCCTTCTCAGGGAGCAGAGGAGGGAAGGCCACCCCTCCCCCCCCAGCATCGGTGATCTCCATCTTGGATACCGACAAAGCTCGGAGGAGCTGCTAGCTCCAACTCAGGCCTTGGAATAAAACGAGTCATTTAACAGGTCACAAGAACTTAACGGCGAAGTGACCTGCCAGACTCAGCTCCATCCAGGGAAAAGTCACCCAGCTCAGGCACCAGCCATTGGAGTGGCTTTCCTCACTGGGTAACCAGAGCCAGAGGCTGCCCCTCCCTCTAGCAGCCTCCACAATCAATTGAAAAACAGAAACCCTGAGAATGGCTCCAGGGTGGGCTCTGTGAATTTTTCACAAAATAGCCCCAGGGAAAAGCTACTGTTTGTTGAAAGGCCTCAACTCTACCAGAACCTAGCCTCATCACCCCTCTTTTGTGATTCTCAAAGCAGATCACCCTCCCATTAAACTAACCTGGGAGGGGGATCTCAAAATCTTGGGTATAGCAGAGCATTTTTCTGCCTGTTCGAACAAACTGACTTAAGAAACCAATCAAGCCACAGCACCTCAAGCTGACCAGAGACTCCAACAAGAGGCTGGTAACAGACAAAAGGGAGATACAGGATTCTTCCCACCCCTCCCAAAAAAAATAAAAAAAAAATCAAAGAACTTTTTTTTCTTCTTTTCTTTTTTCTTTTCTTTTTTTTTTTGGTACCTTATATATATAAAATTTTTTTTTCCTTTTCTAAAACTTTTATTAATCTTTAATTTTTGCCTTTTTTGAAAAAATAATTGTTTTCCAGTAACTTTTTTCCCCTCTTATAATTTTTATTTTAGGAATACGTGAATGTACGTTTTCCTTTCTTTTCTTGTCTTCTCTCTTTTTATTTCTTTCTTTCTTAATTATCTTTTTGTTTTTTGTCTAGCTCTACTGAACTTCTGATCTTTATTTTCTCCCTTTCTTATCCTTTTCACCTTTTCCTTTCTTTTGTTCTTCTGTATGTGACTTAACTCTTGTCCTGCACATCCTGATAAACCCATAGTTATCTAGTAGACCCTATCCCCCATTGTGTACACACTTAATCCACAAATTTATTGCTCAATCCAAAACCTCTGAGACTTAAATTCCTTAATAGCAGTACTACCTCTTTATACCTATATAATATTTTAAGCATTTTTTAAGTTTTTCACATCTCCTCTATCTCCCTCCTGTTTTCTCATTATATTCACATTCCTCTCTAAATAGATGGTCTTTCAATCTCCATAACTATATTAATTTTTACGTTTCTAATTTTTTTTTCTGGTCTCTTTTCATTTCCCTTTACCTTTCTTCTTTTTCTCTCCCTCTCTACTTGCATCCTACTCAACCTATTTCCTGCATTGAGATTAGGACATAGTTAACTCTCCCAGTGCCTCCCCACACCAATCTATTCCTAATTTTTACCCACATCTCTCCCTAACCCTAAAAATTTCTGGTTTCCCAAATTCTTCTCTGCGGTTCGAAGCCCATTAACATATAGTTGTTTGATGTTGAATAGATGTATCTGTTGAACTAGATTGTATCTGTAGACTATTGACTGTATAAATGCAAACGTTGGTTGATGCTTGCCTTAAGATAGTGTTCTAGCACAAAACTGGTGCTATTTTCACCTCAAATGGGCAGTGTAAGCCGAAAAAACACAAGAAAAATGGCAAATCAGGGTATCTCAATTCCCAATCTTGATAATCAGGGGTCAGATCAGATAATGAACAATCCAGAGGAGAGTTCCCAAATAGCTCTACAAACACTGGTGGCAAATATGATAAATGAGAAGTTTGACAACTTACAAAGGACTCTGTATGAGCGTGATAGGGAGAGAGAGGAGGCATCCCAAAAGTTTATGCAGGAATATCATAAGCGTGAGGAAGCTACTCAAAAAATGATACAGGATTTGCGTGAACAACTTGAGAATACTCAAAGAGAAAGGGAGGAATGGCGTGAGCAGGCTGAGAACTCTCAAAGAGAACTGCAGGAATCCCACGAACGGGAGGAAAGAGAACTGCAGGAATCCCAAAACGGGAGGAAGCTAATCAAAGAGTAATTCAGGAATTGAGAGACCAGGTAGAGAACACACAAAGATCTGTAAAGGCATTCATGGAATCCATTAACAAAGAGCTGAAGGAAGTCAGGGAGACCACAATGGGAATGCTGAATGGAACCCAACAGAAGGAATGGGAGTCCAAAGAAACCATAACCAATCAACTAAGTGATTTGAGAACAAACACTGACCACCAAATTAAGGAAGTAAAGAAATTCATACAAGACCTAAAACAGAGCTTCAACAAAGAACTTGAAGCCATCAAAGCTGACCAATTAGAAGGAAAAGAGATAAAAAACAAAGTAGAGAGTCTTGACAGCAGGTTAGACCATGCAGAAGATCGAATCTCAGGGATTGAAGACAGCCTAGATATTATAGAGAAAGAACATACAACCATCGAAGACAAGTCCAAGAAGTATGATAGATCTATCCAACACCAAGAAGACACCATCAGAAGGCCTAATCTAAGGATAATGGGTGTAGAGGAGCACCTAGAAACAGAAGTTACTGGTCTAGGAAATTTGTTTAACAGGATCCTAGCAGAGAACTTCCCAAACATACAAAAAGATAGGCCTATTCAGATACAAGAAGCTTTTAGAACCCCAAATAGACCAGACCAGAATAGGACATCCCACAGTCACATTATAATCCACACAGGATCAACTCAGACCAAGGAAAAGATCCTTAAAGCTGTCAAGGAGAAAAGGGTAATCACCTATAAAGGGAAACCAATTAGAATCACCTCAGATTTCTCAGCAGAGACAATCAAAGCAAGAAGAGCCTGGAATGATGTATGCCATGCCCTAAAAACAAACAACTATCAAGCAAGAATACTGTACCCAGCTAAACTCTCCTTCATAACTGAAGGCCAAATAAAAACCTTCCATAGCAAAGAAAAATTGAAACAATACATCTCCACCAAACCAGCCCTACAAAAGATTCTTAAAGATGTCCTACACATAGAAAACCAACAAGACCGCAACAAAGGCCAAGAAACTGCACCCAAACTGAGAATCCAAGAACCATAGGAAGAACCTAGTTTTCGCAGCCCCCAAGAAGGTGGATAACATGGCAGGAACTCCCAAATACCTCTCAGTCCTATCTCTTAATGTTAACGGACTGAACTCTCCAATTAAGCGACATAGACTGTCTAGTTGGATTAAAAAACAAGACCCTTCTCTCTGCTGCCTGCAGGAGTCACATCTTGCCCGTAAAAACAAACACATTTTCAATGTTAAAGGCTGGAACAAAATCTACCAAGCAAACGGCCCCCATAAACAGGCGGGAGTTGCAATCTTAATATCAGATAAAATAGACTTCAAATTAAAATTCGTGAGAAGAGATAAAGAAGGTCGCTACATACTAATTAAAGGATCTCTCCTTCAGGAGGATATTACAATTCTAAGTATCTATTCGGCAAACAATGGAGCACCCAAATTTATCAAAGAAACACTACTTTCCCTCAAATCCCATATAGATCCAAAGACATTAATTGTTGGGGATTTTAACACACCACTCTCCCCACTAGATAGATCAACTCGGCAAAAACTCAACAGAGAAACCACAGACCTAAACAGCTGCATAGATCAACTAGACTTAACAGACATCTACCGAACATTTCACCCAGCAGCATCAGAATACACGTTTTTCTCAGCAGCACATGGAACGTTTTCTAAAATAGACCACATTTTAGGCCACAAAGCAAACTTGTCTAAATTCAGAAACATTGAAGTTATACCTTGCATTCGCTCTGACCACAAGGGAATAAAATTAGAACTCAACACCAAAAGCCACCAAAGAAAGTCCAGTATCACATGGAGGCTGAACAACACACTGCTGAATCAAGAGTGGGTCATGGAAGAGATTAGAAAGGAAATTCAAATGTTCATGCTATTCAACAAAAATGAACACACAAATTACCAGCTCCTCTGGCACACAGCAAAGGCAGTACTCAGAGGCAAGTTTATAGCTCTGAGCTCCTACATCAACAAATTGGAGAAATCTGAAACTAGCAATTTAATGACACATCTAAACCTCCTTGAAAAAGAGCAGCAAGATAAACCCCAATCCAGTAGACGGAAAGAAATAATCAAAATTAAATCAGAATTAAATGAATTAGAATCCAAAAAAACTATAGAAAGAATCAACAAAACAAAGAGTTGGTTCTTCGAAAAACTTAACAAAATTGACAGACCCTTAGCAAATCTTATCAGAAAAAGAAGAGAACACACCCAAATTAATAAACTCAGAGATGAAAATGGAAACATCACCACGGAAACAACCAAGATTCAGAACATTATAAGGGAATACTTCTCAAAACTTTATGCTAATAAGTTTGAGAACTTGACAGAAATGGACCTTTTCCTAGCAAATATTGACATGCCAAAACTAAACCAAGATGAGTTAAACCAGCTTAACAGGCCCATATCAAGCATTGAAATAGAAACAGCAATAAGAGACCTCCCAGCTAAGAAAAGTCCAGGACCAGATGGTTATACAGCGGAATTTTACAAGGCCTTCAAAGCAGAGCTCACACCAATACTCCTCCAACTCTTCAATGAAATTGAAAGAGAAAGCTCACTACGGAACACATTCTATGAAGCCATCATAACCCTCATCCCAAAACCAGGCAGGGACTCATCAAAGAAAGAGAACTATAGACCCATTTCTTTGATGAACATTGATGCAAAACATCTCAACAAAATTTTGGCCAATCGACTTCAACAATTCATCCAAAAAATCATACACCACGATCAAACAGGATTCATTTCAGGGATGCAAAGCTGGTTCAATATACGCAAATTAATTAATATTATTCATCACATCAACAGGAGCAAGAATAAGAACCACATGGTTATCTCAATAGATGCAGAAAAAGCATTCGACAAGATCCAACACCCCTTTATGATGAAGGTTTTGGAAAAATTAGGAATCCATGGAACATTCCTCAATACGATAAAGGCTGTATATGACAAACCTACAGCCAGCATTATACTCAATGGTGAAAAACTAAAGCCATTTCCTCTTAACTCAGGAACAAGACAAGGATGCCCACTCTCTCCACTTCTCTTCAATCTAGTATTAGAATGCCTAGTTACAGCAATAAGACAAGATGCAGACATAAAGGAGATCCAAATAGGGAAAGAAGAAATAAAACTCTCCCTCTTTGCAGATGACATGATCTTGTATTTAAAGAATCCCATAGACTCCACTCCCAAATTACTCAAGCTGATTCAAAACTTCGGCAAAGTAGCAGGTTATAAAATTAACCCCCCAAAATCAATGGCTTTTCTGTATGCAAACAATGAGAAAAGTGTGGCTGAAATTAGGAAAGCAACTCCATTTGTAATAGCCCCACAAAAAATAAAATACCTAGGAATTAACTTAACTAAAGAAGTGAAGGACCTCTATGATGAAAACTTTAAAATCTTGAAAAAGGAAATCAACACAGAACTTAAAAAATGGCAAAACCTCCCATGCTCCTGGATTGGAAAGATTAACATTGTGAAAATGGCAATACTTCCCAAGGCTATCTACAAATTCAACGCAATACCTACCAAAATTCCAACCTCATTCTTCAAGGAAATAGAAGAGGCAATCCAAAAATTCATATGGAACAATAAAAGACCCCGAATAGCAAAAACACTCCTGAATGGAAAGAACACTGCTGGAGGAATAACAATACCAAACTTCAAACTCTACTATAAAGCCATAGTAATAAAAACAGCTTGGTATTGGCATAAGAACAGACCTCACTACCAATGGAATAGAATTGAAAACCCAGAAATGAACCCACAGACCTATAGCCATCTAATCTTCGATAAGGGAGCTAAAACAATAGAATGGAAGAAAGACAACCTCTTCAGTAAATGGTGCTGGCAAAATTGGTTAACTACATGTAGAAAACTTAAGCTAGATCCTTATATATCACCCTGCACCAGAATCAACTCCAAATGGATCAAAGACCTTGAACTCAAAGCAGACACTCTGAAAACATTACAGGATGGAATAGGAGAAACCCTGGGTCTCCTTGGCTCAGGCCGAAATTTTCTGAATAGAGACCCGGAAACACAAGAAATCAAAGAAAGTTTGGACAAATGGGATTGCATAAAGTTGCAGAGCTTCTGCAGGGCAAATGACATAGCTAGCAAGATCAATAGAAAGCCCACGGATTGGGAGAAGATCTTTACTAGCCATACAACGGACAAGGGTCTCATATCTAAAATATACTTGGAACTCAAAAAATTAAACCCCCCAACAACAAATCCGCAAAGAAACAACTGCCCAATAAATAAGTGGGCGAAAGACTTAAAGAGAAACTTCTCTGAAGAAGAAAGAAGGATGGCCAATAGACACATGAAGAAATGTTCAAAAACAACATTGAGGTATCACCTCACTCCAATTAGAACGGCAAAAATCAAGAACTCTAACAACAACAGATGCTGGAGGGGATGTGGACAGAAAGGAACCTTAATTCATTGTTGGTGGGAATGTAAACTTGTTCAACCACTTTGGAAAGCAGTATGGAGGTTCCTCAAAAGACTCCACATAGAGCTCCCCTATGACCCAGCAATCCCACTTTTGGGCATTTACCCTAATGTTTACAAACAAGACCACACTAAAGCTACCAGCACAACTATGTTTATTGCAGCATTATTTACCATAGCTAAGATATGGAACCAACCCAGATGCCCCTCAGTAGATGAATGGATCAAGAAAATGTGGTATATATACACAATGGAATTCTATGCCTCCATCAGAAAGAATGACATTTCCCCATTTGTTAGGAAATGGAAAAACTTGGAAAAAATTATATTAAGTGAAGTAAGCCAGGCCCAAAGAAACGTAGGTCCCATGGTTTCCCTTATTTGTAATATCTAGTATATGTATGAGTCAAGCGGAAAAGGTCAGATAATGTGATGTCAGGAAAATGAACCCTTAGATGTGTATTTTAATGTTTTTTTCTTTCATGCATGTGTTTCTAACACATTTATAAGATTATCTCTTTGTTGCTTTGTATGTCCCTCCCCCACAGTATAACCCCTGCTTTCACTATATTTGATGTCAGTATAACTTGTGGAGGAGATGGGGAAAAACCAGTTGTTTAAGGATACAGGTGGCCCTGTTGCAACAATGAGAAGTACAAGTTGTCATGTCCAAAACGAACTTTACAACGTTGGTGGGGGGGGTTGGGGGGGGAGGAAGGAGAAGGATTGGGATTAGGGGTGGAGGGGGGAAGCTGGGAAGGGATGTGAAGGGTAAACAAAGGAGGAGGCTGTAATGCTTGGTAAGAAATGTACACATTATCCTGCCCATGTAACTGTAACTCCTCTGTACAGTATGTTCACAAATAAAATTAAATTAAATTAAAAAAATAAAAAAAGTGATAATGGGGAAGGTATCTTCCTATTCCAATTTTTATGTGTACTTCAGTAAAAGTACTACAAATACATGATGTTTACTGGAGAAATATAAAAGATGAGAACTTATTTCTAAGAAGAATGGATTTATTGATTAAAACATAGAAAAGAGTAAAAAAGTCAGGTTTCTTGCATAATTTTCAAATGATTATAGCTCAAGATGAGACTCAAAGATAAATTCATATTTATATTAGTGAGATTTACATCACAATATAAACAATATAGGTATTAAAGATTTGGTCATTCAAAGCTCTAGATACCTAATGGATGAAGAATGGAATAGAAAATAGCAGAGGAAAACAATTCAACATGCAGCTATTATGATTTTATAATGCTAATATGAAAGAAATGCAGCTTTTGTTTTTCTGAAGAAGAAAGTTTAGTTTAGTAAGTGTTCAGTTGTAATGAGTCTAAAGTATTATCCTCCAATATATCAAAGAGTACTATACTCATCCTCAGAAATGTACATCAGTAATTATTTAAATTAGCTTTGGTTAATATTAATTTACTTGTGTAGCAAATATGTTAAAATATTCGCTCTCTTTCTTTCAATATATTAACACACATTGCATAATTTACTGTCTCTTAATACAAGCCTGAAATCACTACCTCAAAGTAACACAAAGAGAAAAACAAAAATAACCTAATACAAAAATCAGAAACCCTAAATTATGTGAAAAAGTCCACAATGTAAAAAATAAATCTGAGGAAGAGAAAAACAATGGCAGAAGATCAACAGAAGTTTACTCTAGCTCTCTCTGATAAAATAGAGATTTAGTATCCTAGCAGGTACTCCTCTTCTAGAGGGTCACACCAAGTCAGCTATAATATACAATTAAAAGAAGATTTTATACTGTTTTCACAAGGAAACCGAAATCTATGAAAAGGTGTCCAGCCAGGCAGGTGACTGCTGTGACTGTTTTGGCCAACATTTTCAAAAACTCATTTGCAGTGTGAAAATAAAAAGGTAACATGGAAAAAAGCAGGAACAGAAATGTACATGAGAGAAAGCCACATCCATTCAGAGAGACAATCCACCATACCACTGGACAGTCCGAACTGTCACTGGAACCACAAGTTTGATCATCACAACATCACATCACAACTGGTTTCTACTCCTACACTTAATGGTCGAAACAAAAACCTAATTTCAGAAAAGCAAATCACAACAGAAGACTAAACCAACACTTGCAAATCAACCAAGAACATAGAGATTTACCTATTAAGATCATAGATCCCCCAAAAAGAAAACCTCCAAATGGACAGAACAAATCAGAAAAATACAAGAAAAGTGATGTCAAAGTAGTATAATTCACACAGTAAATAACCAGGCATTAGAACAGACAATCAAGGATCTAGAAGATAGTTACCAAAATACATTACATATACAGCTGAAAAATGTGATTAATGGAACGATAGAAAACCTCTACAAGAAAATTTGTGAACAAGATGAGACCAACCAATGATTAGAAAAATAATTCACGGAGACTACAAACAGAAATATAAATAAATTCTGAAAATACAAAGGAGTCCAAGAATAAAATGGATGCCTAGTTAAAAGATATGAGAGAAGACAGAGCTAAGAAAACAACCCTTGCAACTCCCCCACCCAAAGAAAAAAAATGTACAGAAAGTCCATGCAAGACCTAAAACAAAGAATTAGTAGGATAGAACCCCTAAAAATGACCAATTAGAAGACAGGGAAATAAAAAACAAAGTAGAATGTCTCCACAGTAAATAGATGACATAGAAGATAATCTCAGTGTCAAAGACAGAATAGGCCTAATAAGAAAGAGGAGATAATCATTTAGAAAAACTCCAAGAAATAAGAAATGATCTTTCCAGAACTTCAAAACTCAGTTAGAAGATCAAATTTCAGGGAAATAGGTATCAAGAAGGAGAAGAGCAAGAAAATAAATGGATGGGAAGCATATTACAGAATAACAGAACAAACTTAGTATTTAACAGCTACAGCCAAAAAAAAAAAAAAACTCAAACTCATGAAGACTGAACAAAAAGTTACTGAATGACCAGTGCAACACTGAAGGGATTAGAATGGAAATCTGAAAGTTTCTAGAATTTAACAAAAAGGAACACACAAAATACCAGCTACTCTGATATTTGCAGTACTTACACAAAAATTTATAGCTCTCTGTGCCTACAGCAAGTAATTGGGGAAATCTCAAATGAATATTTTAATTATGTAGCTCAAGCTCCTTGAAAACAGGAAGAAGCCCTAACCCAAGGCAATAGACAGAAACAAATAAAAAGTTTAAATCAGAAATAACTAAATAAAGACAAAATAAAACATAGAAAGAATCACTAAATCAGTATTGGTTTTTTAAATAAATTAACAGACTTGACAGACCCTTACAAAATCTGACTAAGATGAGAACTTACGTAGATAAATAGATAAAAAGCATGCAGATTGGGAGAAGATCTTTAGTTGCTCTGCAACGCGCAATGGCCTCATATCTCAAATATATTTAGATCCCAAAAAGTTAATGTCACCCAAAAAACAAATCCTCCAAGAAATAACAACCCTCTTAATAAGTGGGCTACAGACCTCTCTGAAGAAGAAATGTGCATGGCCTTAAGACACATAAAGAAATACTCAACCTTTCTGGCCATAAAAGCAATGCAAATCAAAGCAACATTTAGATTCCACCCTCACCCCAGTTAAAATGACCATTATGAAGAAAACTAATAATAAGAGATGCTGGGCTGGTGGGGATGTGGCCAAAAAGGAACATTACTACACTACTGGTAGAAATGTAAACTTGTTCAAATACTCTGTAATGAAGTATAGAGGTTCCTCAATAGAGCTCCTATATGACCCAGCAATGATGGATCAAGAAAATGTCAAATATATTCACAAAACTCTATGCTTGCGTCAGAATGAATGATATTGCCCCATTAGTAAGGAAATGGAATCACTTGGAAAACATAAGTCAAACAAGCCAGACCCAAAGAATCAGAGTCTACAGTCCACTCATTTGGAAAAAATAGAATATGTCTAGGATATTCAAAATAGCTCAATAACAATATGCATATCACCATATAAAATGATGCTTATTGAAATGTGCTCCAAGACATGGATACAAGATGATTGTATAGTGAACAATTTTTAGTTATTTCTATTTAGTTTTTACCCTTTGGTTTATTCCCTGTAGTCACTGTTTTTTTAATTTCTGTACCCTTTGTCTTATAAATAAATTAATATGATTTGGGGAAGGGAAGGGAAATCACAGAAATGGTGGGACAAAGATTAACCAAAGCAGCAGTGATATACAGATGATATGTTAGAAATGAACTTCACAACTTTGGGGGAGTAGGATGTCAGGGTTGGGGGAAGGAGAACAAAATGAGGAAGGGTAATACTGTTAAAAAATGTACTCATGGGGGTGGGAAGGTAGCTCAGTGGTAGAGCACTTGCCTTGCATGCCTGAGGCCCTGGGTTCAATTCCTCAGCACCACATTGGCAAAAAGAAAAAAACCAGAAGTGGCGCTGTGGCTCAAGTGGTACAACACTAGCCTTGAACTGAAGAGCTGAGGGACAGCGCCCAGGCCCAGAGTTCAGTCCCCATGACCGGACCCCCCCCACAAAAAAATTTACTCATTACTTATTTAACTGTAACCCACCCTTCAGTATATCACCTTCATGATATAAAATCCCCCCCCCCAAAAAAAATAAGAGAACTCACCCAAATAGAGAAAATTACAGACAAAAATGAGACATCACAACATAAGAAAAAATTAAGAAGTTTGCAAGAGAGTACTTTGAAAACCGTATGCCAATCACCTGGAGAATCCTGGAGAAATTCATGCTTTCCTATACTTGATCTGAACCAAGAAGTAACACATAAGAAGTAATGAAAATGAAATGTCAATAAACCACTTTCCATTCCAGAAAAATCTAGGACTCAATGAATTTACCATGAAATTAAGGCCTGCAAAGAACTTACAGTAGTTAGAACTAACTCTTCAATGGAATAGAAAGAGAAATGGAATTATCAAACACATTCTATGAGGCTAGAATTAGACTCTTTCCCAAATCACATAGGGACTCACCAAAGAAAGAGAACTATGAACCCAGTTCTTTGATCAGCATTGATACAGAACTTCTTAAAAAATTCTCACCAACCAATTTCTGCCACTAACAAAAAAATCACATCGTATGATCAAATAGGATTGAGCATAGGATACAATTGGATTCAATATTCTTGTCAGTAAACATAATACAAACCATCAGCAGAAGCCAGGACAAGAAACACATCATTGTCTATTTGGATGTAGAAATAGCTTTTTAACAACCTGAAATACCACTTTATGATTAAAAAGTTATGAGAAGCTAGGAATGCATGGAACGTTCCTCAATATACTACTGAATATGTATATGATAATGATAATTAGCAATTACGTAACAATGGAAGTATGGAGACATTAAAATCAGGAATGAGACAAGGATGTCCACTCTCTCTACTACTCTTCAATATGGTAGTGGACTATCTAGCAAAAGCAATAGGGAAGAGAAAAACATAAAGAGGATCCAAATAGGGAAGAAGTAAACCTATCCCTTTTTACAGATGAAATGACCCTATAGCTTCCTGCCTTAAGATAGTAAAAGTGATGTTAAACTTCGGCAATGTAGCAAGGTATATAGCCCACAAAAATCAGTAGTTTTTCTGTTACCAACAGTGGGATGAACCAGGCTGAAACCCAAAAAACAACCTCATATGTATTAGCCTCAAAATCAAAACAAATCTAAACAAAAGACCAACAACAAAACTGAGAATTAATTAATTTAACTAAATATGTGAAGGACCTCTACTGTGAAAACTTTAAAAATATAAAAAGGGAAACTGAAGGAGATTCAAGGAAATGGAAAGTCCTTCAATGCTCTTGGTTGTAAGAATTAATATAGTGAAAACTGCAATACTGCCCCCAAACTACTAACAATGCAATACTTATCAAAATTCCAACAATATTCTTCAATGCATTCGAGAAAGCAATTCAAATTTAATATGGAATTACAAAATTACAGATGAAACAGAAGGCTTAGAAATGAACTCATGGGCTTATAGTCATCTTACACACACACACACACACACACACACACACACACACACACACACATACACAATAGAATTCTATTCACCCATTAGAAAGGATAACTTTTCACCAGTCTTAAGAAAAAATGAAAGGCTTGGGAAAATTCTACTAAGAGAAAAGAGAAAGGAATGCAGACAAAATAATATAGGTTTCATGGATTCATTCAGTTTTGGTATCTACAAGTAAACAAGACAGATTCTACCTCTTCCCAGTTAGAACGTTCATTATGAAGAAAGCTAACTATAGCAAATGCTGGCATGGATGCAGTCAATTGGGAACTCTATCACACTGTTGGTTGGAAATTAAATTGTTCAAACACTGTGGAATGCAGTACGGAGTTTCCTGAAAAGAGTAAATATACATCTCCTTTAAGACCCAGTAATTCCCCACATGGGCAGTAATCCAAAAATTAACAAACAAGCTCACATGAAAGCTACAAGTATAACCATGTTCAGTGCCCAGGTCCAGAGTTCAAGGACTGGAAAAAAAGTTACCACTGCTGGCATTTGTTTCCACAAAAATGAACCCTTTGACATAAGATACCAAATCATTCTATTTGCAATAGCTGGCAAAGGACTTAAAGGTAGTGGGTGACAAAATGGCTTCTTTGTTGAATATTAGGAAAAGATGTAGGCAGTCCAAGAAAAGGGAGATTTTGTTGTTGTTGTTCGAGGGGCTTGAAGTCTTGGCATGGGCACTGTTCCTGAGCTCTTCAACTCAAGGTGGGGTACTTTATATCTTGAGCCACAGTGTCACTTCTGGTTTTTTGGTGGTTAAATGGAGATAAGAGTCTCAAGGACTTTCTTGCCCAGGCTGTCTTTGAACTGCAGTCCTCAGATCTCAGCTTCATGGTTAGCTAGGATTACAGCTCTGAGCCACTGGCACCAGGCTAAAAATGGAGAATTTTTAGAAAAGAAAATCCACCTCTTCCCTTGTGTCTACACCTCATATATCACTATTAGAACACTTCACCTTCAACTCATTTCATCAGACATTTGTAAATTTTCTCTTTTCCTTCATGCAGGAATACTGCAGCCAGTATCAACTCAGCTGTGGGACTGAACAATTGTATGGCAATTGCTAGCACCTAAATCAAGAACTGTTACATCAAAACAAATGAGACCCACTTTTGGAATAATTGTTTTCTCTTTTTAAACAAATCTTTGCTTGATTACTTCCTAATGTGACTAATGACATTTTCATTCTCTTCAGCCTTCTCCCACATGTGGTCAAATATTTAAGAATTCAAAGATTTCCATTGATAATTCATTAAGCTGACCTCTAAGAAAATGTGCATTTCTGGAATTTGGTTTTCTGGCTTGTTCTTACATGCATAGGCTTTCTATGATTTACTTGTTCTACAAGGAATTTTACTTTCTAATCTTTGTGTGATCAATTTTAGTCTCTCTGTTCAGTCTTTCTGGCTCTCTGGAGTCTCATTTGAGTCTTCCTCATAAAAAATACATTATTGATCAGCTAAATGACATTCAGCTTCTGTTTTTTACCTGACTTCATGTAGGCTGTGATAACAGACCTGACTGGCTGTGCTTACTGGAGTTTTTGTTTGTTGGTTGGTTTTGTGTGGTATTTTTTTTTTGTTTGTTTTAGAGGTCTAGGATTACTATTCAAGGTAGTAGCTTCTCTGGGTCCCAATGATCCCCTGACCTAGAGTCAATGAGTTTTTCTCCTAAAGATACAAAGAAACAGCTAACTAAATTCCTGTTAATTGTCTCAAAATGAGTCAATCTGGCATCCTTGCAAAGCCATCAATAATCCTCTGTAACTACTTATAGAAATGGTCTATCAAGATGGCTTTTCAAGGTTGACTGTGAAAAATGTTCATTTCCAATTCAGCACCATGAAACAGATCACATCCCATGGAGCAGACTTTTGGAAGAAAGGTCCCCTTCCTTCCTTCTCTTATGATTCATCAAACCATAATATTCTGCAGTTGTGGCCAGCCTGGAGCACATTTTCCAAGAATATTCTGTAGTGTAAAAGAGGACCAACTATGAAAATAAAGGTGAAAATACTTGTCTACTACAGACTGATTTATCTTGCTTTTATCTGTTGTTATTTTCATTACATCAAACACATGGATAAATTATATTGGGATTAGACAAGTGGCAAAAATTAATGGAATAAACATTCAGTTTACTTTCATATATCCAATATAAAGCACTTAACTCCTTATGGAAATTGAAATCCGACTGTAGAAACAATGTCAGAAATATAAAATAAGCCTCAATATGAATAATCTGGCACACATACATCATCATCTACTCAGAAATTCAGTCTCTCTTTAAATATTTATTTAGTACAAAATAATAAAAATTTAATTAATGAATGTGACTTTTAAGTATCATCTGAAATACTCCTCGTGTATATGATTGTATATGTTTTAGATGTCACCTAGACAGTAATTAAACATGCATGTAAAATTCAAATTTCCACAATTTAAGCTAGATTAGAGGAGTCATACCCTCCTGTATTGTGTGGTGTGAATTTTACTACAATGAGGTGCAATAATTTATTTTTTCATGTTAAGATGAGTGCTAAGTGTAGGATACACTTTGAATTATTACATTAATTTATTGAAATTAGTTTCATTTTTTTCTATATCTGCAGAAAGTAAAATTATATATTAAACATTCAATATGAAGTAATCAATGATAAGTAAAATATTACTAAAATGATATACTATTAAACTGTGATTTGAATTATAGTTCTAACAAATTGTGATGTAAACAACATTTAATAGAATTATGGGTAATGTTTATTAAACTTACCATCTTGTTATTGTTTTCTAATTGTGTCATTTGTTATTCTTGATGCAAGTCATCTCTTCACCTCAATTGTTTAGTTTTCTATTTTATCTCTATTGGTTTGCTGATTATGCATTTTGTTTTCCCTTTTTAGTGACTGACATGAGGCTGAAAATCTATACGCTAGTTTATTACTTCCTACATTAAAGTCAAGTTGCTGCTCTCCACAGCTGTTCTACTTTTCTTTGTATAGTACAGCATTTCCCCTAGTCCCACCGACTGTATTGCTGCTCTCATATATTTTATTTTCAAGGTAATGTACAGAGGGGTTATAGTTACATAATTAAGGTCATGAATTAATTATTTTCTATCTTGTTACCCCTTCACCCATTCTTCTCCCTCTTCCCTAACAACGCACCTCCCAAGATCGTTTCCAAGCTATTGTTTTGTGAGTAACACTGTTGCATAATTTCCCCCTTTGTCCTTTGTCTCACTATTTTTTTTTCCTTCCCGTTCCCCAGTTCGGATCAACATATTTACAATACACAGGGTACCAAAATCAAATACAGTGACTACAGGGGATAAACCATAGGTGGGAAAACATAAAAAGGATAAAAATAAATCATGTAGTACATTAAGAACAACAACAACAAAGAACATGTCTTGGAGTTCATTTCACTTAGAATCACCTTATATGGTCATATGTACATAGCTATTGAGCTGTTCTACTCATCTAATAAGATTATACTTGATGTAGACAATAATGCTCCCTATGACCCAATAATCCTACTTCTGTGCATTGAACCAGATGACCACAAACAAGGCCACACTAAAGCTACCAGCACAATTATGGTTATCACAGTAATATTTACCATAGCTAAGATATGGAATCAACCCTGATGGCCCTCAGTAGATGAATGGATCAAGAAAATGAGACACACACTCACATACACACATACACACACATATTATGCTTCCATCAGAAAGAAAGATACTACCTCATTTGTAAGAAAATGAAGGTCTTGGAAAAAATCATATTAAGTGAAATAAGACAGACTTAAAAAAACATAGTTCCCATGGTTTCCCTTATTTGTAATAATTAGTTTACATCAAGGATAATCTCATGTATTTTAATTTGACAGTTTGTTCTATGTTGAGCGTGCAACATTATTGCTATATTGTTTGTTATCATTTCTCCAAACAGGCAGGTATATTGAAAAAATTACGTTCATCTTATCCATTACTGAAAGAAGAGCAACTAAAAGAGCAACCCTTACTAGGAAGAACAACTCCTACTTATTTAGCTTCATTCCTATGTAAGGCCAATGTTGTCCCCTGTATTCTCATGTACATTTCAACTCTATACCTCATACTGTATATCTAGTATCTTCTACATTGTGAACTAAATGCCCCAGATGTTCCACTTTGCTTTACTTAAAAAAAATTCTGTCTTAATATTTGAGGTTGGTGTGTGTGTGTGTGTGTGTGTGTGAGAGAGAGAGAGAGAGATAGATAGATAGATAGATAGAGAGAGAGAGAGAGAGAGAGAGAGAGAGTTTACAAAGATCAGAACACAACATTTTTCTTCATTTCCAATACATTTTTCAGGTCATTGTAAGTTATGGCTAATGGCAGCAGTCTCTTGTTATTTTAAGGATGAAACAGAAAAAGATATTTGTACTTGTACCAAGGTTGCTTTAATAGTCTGCAGTTGAACACTGAACATTGACTTATATCTTGGCTGCTCTTGTGAATAATGTGAATAACAATGAACTACAGATTTATTTTCGAGTTACCTAGAGAGAAATAATCACATGATTGGTGGGTCACATGATATCTCAACTTTGAATTTCTTTAGAAACTTGCATACTACTTTCTACAACAAGAATGCTAACCTGTTTTTTGACCAATAGAGTAGATAATTTCATTTTCTCCACACTCTCACCAACATTATTACCATTTCTTCAAAGGTAATAAAGGGCAGGTTTTTATTATCTGCAGTACCCTACACTGGCCTTAGACTTAAATCCAACCTCCTAAATGCTTGAAATTACAAGCCTTTACCACCATAACTGGTTTCATTAATTTTTTGATAAGTTATAATAGTTATGAAGTTGTATCATAGTAATTTTGAATTATATTTCTCTAATGACTTCTGCTCAAAAAGCATTACGGCAGCATAGAAGTTGTATTAAACACAACTTTGTAAACCCACAGGCAATTTTCAGGGCTTTATTGAGAACATGTCTATTCAAACCTTTTGTCCATTTTTGATCCAGTTTCTGTTAATCTCATCTTTAATCTCGCTAAATTAGATCAATTATTAATTCAAGGTAGTATAAAAGAAAAAAAATGTAGCAACTCTTAACATTTTTCAGTTTTTAATAACATGGTATTGCTTAAATCATTTTGTGTTAACAATTGACAGTATGTAACTCAATTTAGTTAGACCTGTTACAAGGCTGTAGTTTATTTATTTTACATTGATTGTTCTTTCCAAAGCCTGTTTGTCTAATTTCCCTTGGTTTCTTTCAGTCTCAAGTAGCTCAGATTTAAAACTGAAGAATAAATGGAAGTAAGCAAACAAAAAATAATACAGTTCCTCTCATCCGATGATGCCTGTATAAGAATGAGGAAAGAGTTAATCCTTTTAAGGACCTATGATGGGACAACAAAAAATGAATTTATTCTTCTATGTCTTCTTTATCTTTGCGATGTAACTTAAATGTTGTAAAACACATTATACTGCTCAGATAATTTTATGTTTTATCCGTTTTGCACATTTTCATATGGATTTCATCTCAGTCTACAACATTCTTTCATCATTCTGTCCCTGATAATTTTACACTATCAAGACATAAGATAACCAGTTTGATTTACAGCAAGAGAAGTTATCCACCTGGCTTCCTTGGAAGCAGAGCATGATCAATAGATATTACTTCTGTTTGCTCACTACATGTAATGGTTTCTGTACTATTATCACATTCTATTTAGTATTTTAAAAAGAATGCTGGCTAAACTCAAAGCTCATTCCTAGAAGTTTATGTTAAGTATTTCACAAGTTTTATTCCCTTAATTGTTAAGATAACATTTGCTATAATGCTAATGTTATTACCATTTTAGTGTTGGGAAGAATTGTAATTAAAGGCAGTAAGTGCATGACCTAAAGACACACACAGTGAGGAAGGAAATGAGTCAAATTTCCAAAAGTCTTTCAGCAATACACAAAAGGTAGATAAAATCTCTCCATTCTATAACACTCTCAATTCAATATTCATATTGCCCATGGTGATTGTTTTCTGTCACATTTGTCTTCAACACAGATTGTGTTGGTGACATTGGGATATCATGCTCAGAGCTGAGCTTATACATTGAGGTCCAAAGAGAGGCAAATTTCTTCTGTCCCACAATTCCAGTATCCTTTTTAAAAAGTACTAAAACTTTTAAATATCATCATCAACTTTCTTATAAGTAAACAAAAATTTAAAAAATCATAAATAATCACTCCAAAATGCTTTAAAATTGGAGATGCTAAAACATGCCACTCTGAAGTAAATTTTCTTCTACTTTTAACGTTATTCTGAAAGTCTTTGCTGGTTTGTCAGACCTGTAATCCTAACTAATTGGGATATCTACTCAGGAGCCTGAGATCTGTGGATAACAGTTGGAACCCAATCAGGGCAAACGAAATTCATGAGATTATTTTTCAAAAATTTTAATGAACTAGCAAAGGGCCAAGAATGGAGATGTAGCTCATTTAGTAGCACACCAATCTAGAGAGAAAAGGCCTTGCAAGACTTGAAGCCCTGATTTCAAACTCTGAGCACGCCAACACACATGCAAGTGCTTAAGCACATGCGTGTGTTCACAAACATATTTATTCAAATTACCTTCATATCGGAGTTTTGCATGAATTTCTTTGCTAACGAAATTATATGAGTAAAATAAAGGAAATAAACTCTTCCATCTCAGAACATTTTTATACATTTTTATTGTAAAAATATTGTACAGAGGGGTAACAATTACATGAGCAAGGTAATGAGTACATTTCCTAACAAGCATTGTTACCTCCTCCTTTATTGTTCCCCTACCATCCCTTCCCTCCCACCTCCACAAGTCCATTAACCTCCTCCATTTCCCGGCCTCAATTGTAAAGTTCACTTTACAACATAGTGTATTGTGCATCTCATTGTTACATGGGTCAACCTGTATCCCTAGTTAAGCATTTTGTTTTTTTTGTCCTTCCTCTCAAAAAATTAGAGGAGAGTATAAACAAGATGTAGGCACACCAACTTCAAATACATTGAAAACAGGTGTTATAACATGGGGGAGGAACATATAAAGAAACAAACAAACAAAAAAAAAAACACTGCACGTCATAAGTATGTAAGAAAAAATAGCAAGAAAATAAAAAACCACTTGTGTCCCTAACTTGGGGTTCATTTCCCTTAACACAATCTTATCTGGTCATATACACATAACTTTTGACCTTTTCTGCTTATCCCAGACATACATTAGTTATTGAAAATTAGAGAAACCATGGGACCTATGTTTCTTTGGACTTGGCTTACTTCACTTAATTTTTTTCCAAGTCTTTCCATTTCCTAACAAATTGGGCGATGGAATGTTTCAGAAATTTGCCTGTCATCCTTGCACAGGGGCCATGCTAATCTTCTCTGTATCATTCCAATGTTAGTGTATGTGATGCTGAATTGAGCAAGGAACATTTTTTATATATAAATTGTAATTGATTTTCTTAAACTAGAAAATACAACAAAACGCAAGTTTAAAAGAATTTCATGAAATTTTAGAACCATGTACTTCTTACATAAGTACACATTTAAGAAAAAATCAAGATTGACATGTCAAAAACAAAATAATTCCAGATATTTGTTGTTCAAGAGATGTGTAGGAGGAGGAATTCAATTATTCTATACAAGGGACCTGTCATAACGAACACTGCAGCAAGTGTTAAGGTTTGTTGAAATATTTAATGTTTTAAATATATTTAATTTTGGGAATTTGCTTATATATGCCAAAACTGGGACTGTTTGGCAAGTCATAATACTTTTCTATAAAGTATTTAAGATTTATGGTAGCACATAACTACTACTAAGTATGTACATTTCAGAGTTTATTGAAACCTTACTAATGAGAAGTTGCAAAGTCTTTGTGTAAAGGAGCAGAATAAAGAGTTGACTATGTTAACTACACAGTTTCTGTTAAAACTGTAGGCCTTCCTTACTTTATATGTTAGTGAGGAACAAATGATGATATAAGCCATATACAAATTATGAGATGAACTATAAATGGTAATCTTAGTGGGTGATTTAAACACTACTCATAGCCTATAAAATTCTTGTTGAACGTCATAATCTTAGCCAGTGTTAAATGTAAAGAAATATGACAATAATAAAATCTAATTTGTAGTACACTTCAAAAACTGAAAAAATGGTAAATGTTTTGTTTTTTATTTTATTAATCATTATTATTTAATTATTGGTTTTCTTTATTTGTAGCATTGTTTTCCTTGTAATATAATACAACTTTTTGTAAGTTGTCATTAGGAGGTACTTTGAGAAGGGTATTGGGATGGCCACACCATTTTTTATAGGTGCATGTGAATTTATAAAGAGGGAAATTAAGAACAAAATATGTATTTAAAAAATGATCAAATAGAGTCTGATTCAGGAGTGTTGATACATGTCCACACCTAAAATATTAGCCCTAGGCTGAAGCGGAGTTATTACAAAGTTGAAGCCAGAAAAGTGAGAGACTGTGTTTTGTTTTGTTTTTATTTTGATTTTGTTGGACATGGAGCTTGAAATTTGGGGCCTGGGTGCTGTCCCTGAGCTCAAGGCTAGTGATACCACTTGAGCCACAGCAGCACTTCCATCTTTTTCTGCTTATGTGATGCTGCGAAATAAAACACAAGGCCTCATGCATGCAAGGCAGGCACTCTACCATTGAGCCACCTTCCCAGTACCTGAGAGACTGGATTTTAAAAATCATCTAAACAACATTTGCTTTCTGCTTTGGGTTATATAATGAAATATATGAGTATCTTGTTATGTTTTTGTGCATTGTCATACTTCTAAATTTATACTAACTTCACCCACTTTATCCTTGTCAAAGTCATGAAATATCTCTGAGAGTTTGCTTCTGTGAAGATTGTTTTGTATTTATAATTTCTTCTGAGTCATTTTTATTTTTTATCAAAATCACTTTATATTTCATGTTGATGAGTATTTACACAGAGACAGGCATATAGAGGATTTAGTTTACCAAGTGAACATTAAAATTAGAGTTCAAAAATAAAAATCAGCCTTAACACACATTTTCATAGCTTTCCCCACATTCTCCCTAAAAGAAGACAATATTAAGAATGTCTGAGGGAGGCTTTTTAGCTCCAATTTTCTTTTTTTTTTAAATTTAATTTAATTTAATTTTATTTGTGAACATACTGTACAGAGGAGTTATAGTTACATGGGCAGGATAATGCGTACATTTCTTACCAAGCATTGCAGCCTCCTCCTTTGTTTACCCTTCACATCCCTTCCCAGCCTCCCCCCTCCCCCCCTAATCCCAATCCTTCTCCTTCCCCCCCCTTCCCCCTCTTCCCCCCCGCCCCGCACTAACGTTGTAAAGCTCGTTATGGACATGACAACTTATACTTCTCATTGTTGCAACAGGTCCACCTGTATCCTTAAACAACTGGTTTTTCCCCATCTCCTCCACAAGTTATACTGACATCAAATATAGTGAAAGCAAGGGTTATACTGTGGGGGAGGGACATACAAAGCAACAAAGAGATAATCTTATAAATGTGTTAGAAACACATGCATGAAAGAAAAAAAACATTAAAATACACATCTAAGGGTTCATTTTCCTGACATCACATTATCTGACCTTTTCCGCTTGACTCATACATATACTAGATATTACAAATAAGGGAAACCATGGGACCTACGTTTCTTTGGGCCTGGCTTACTTCACTTAATATAATTTTTTCCAAGTTTTTCCATTTCCTAACAAATGGGGCAATGTCATTCTTTCTGATGGAGGCATAGAATTCCATTGTGTATATATACCACATTTTCTTGATCCATTCATCTACTGAGGGACATCCAATTTTCTTGAGCTTCCTAGGTTTAGAATTCTTCAATCACAAAGACATGCTGTAATGGGAGTAAGATTTTTTGGTACACTTGTCCTTTCAGACTTTGTTTCTCGTTCCTCCCTTTTCTCAACGCCATTATTAGAGATTTTTCTCAGAGATGACTCCATCTTCAACTTTTCACTCTTCCCAGCTGGACAAATGAATTTGTAGATCAAGACTCTTAGACAGAAAGAATTTAAGAGCCTGAATCTAAGTCACTTCTCTCATACACCATCCCTACAAAGACACAAGTACCAAAGCAGGATACATAGTTTCATTTTTTTCTAGCAAGGCCAATGCATGAGGTTGCTTGCTTCTGAGTGTGTCTGTTTGTAGCTCTTCCTGATTTTGCAGATTAACTTTATACCTAGTTCCATTATCAGCTACCAGGAATGGCATGTTTAGACCATCCAGGAGGTTGACTCAACAGGGCGGCTGGATGTGTAGGATGCCTCATGAATGGCACAGAAGATCTGTCTTGGAAATACCGGGGTCAATTAAGGTATCCTACAAACACCATCTCAGCAAGGCAAAGTTTACTCCTGCAGAAGGCATCCTGTCGCATGTCCAAGTTGAATAAGCACACTGGCTAGGCAGCCCACCACTGGCTCCCATGAATTTGAGCTTTGGGATCATCTTTCATGATGGATCAAAATTTTGACCCTTTTCAAACTAGTCAAAAGCTTTAATAATCAACCAAATCCGAACACCTGGCCATATGAAAAATAACCAACTTTTACTCAGCTGGTGTTCTACTACTAGTGCCATGTCTCTAGCCCCTCGCAGTTCTCTAAAATAGCATTAGTAAGGTTTTGACTACCTTTACAAGGGCAGTGCTTATATCAGTCAAGCACTTCAAGATTTAACTGCTACAATTCTCCCATCTGATTTTGCTTTCTTTTCTTCCAAACAATAATCATTGACTTTCCTATTCAGCAGTATCCAATAAGATATTTTGATTTAAAAAGGGTTTGATTAAGGCAGTTTTTCAGTCAGTCACTGAACAAAACCTGTTATAGAAGAGATAAAGCACCTGTGCATATATTACTAAGGAAACAATTACTAAAGAGGTAAATATTGCCACCATGACTCATTGTTAAAATACTCATTCTGTCATCAAACTAGTAAAGGGATCTGCCACCACACACAGACACACAACCTTTTTTATAAGTGACTGGAGGATTGGTCTTGGGTTTGATCTCATGCTCTGGGCATTGTGCCAGAGCAGTTTTACTCAAGGCTACCACTTTAGCCACAACTCCAGTAGTATCTTTTTTTGCACCTTCATTGGAAATAAAAGTCTCATCTTTCCTGTCTGGGTTGGCTTCAAACAAAGATCCTCAGAATTCAGCCATCTGCGCATTTAGGATTATACTCAGCATCATCTCAGTTTTTAGGTAATTTGTTTCCAGTATTCAATCCTTGTAATCTTTCTGTATCATTGGCCTCCAACCACCACACAGATTACCTTTGAAGCACATTTATTCTTTTATTTTTATATATTTATTGTAAAAATACTTTACAGAGGGGTTAGTTACATGAGCAAGGTAAAGCATACATTTCCTATCAAGCATTGTTACCTCCTCCTTTATATGTCCCCTACCATCCCTAAACTCCTAGCTCCAAAACTACTCCATACACTATTCCCGACCCCCGCCTAAATTGTAAAGTTTGTTTTTCAACAGTGTCTTGTGCATCTCATTGTTACAATGGGTCAACCTGTATTCCCCTTTAAGTTTTTTCCCCTTTTCCTCCCCAATCTACTGAAGTTTATATACAAGATGGAGGGCACCAACATCAAAAACATTGGAAACAGTGGTTATGCCGTTTTGGGTGGGGGGGGGACAGAATACAAAGAAACAAAAATCACATGGAACATTATAACTATGTTAGAAACAATAGCAAGAAATGAAAAAAACACTTGTGCCCCTATGTTGGGGTTCATTTCACTTATCACCATCATATCTGATCAAGTATTATATTTAGACCAAACTTTTCCCATTCAATCCTACCAAGGGCTTCTAGTTATTTTACATGGTGGCATTTCCAATAAACAAATCCTGCTGATAAATAAAAGCACATATTGGAATAATTCGATTATGAAGATCATAGGTTATGGAGATCAACAGAATAAATCTAATTTAAGCTGCTGTTTCTGGTTTCTAGCTTTAAGCTCTTTGGGAACTTTTCAGGGGCTCATAAGTAAATATGAAATTTGTAAATATGTAGTTTGTTTTTGCAAATATGAAGTTTGAAGGACCCTCTAACTAAGAAGTCTCTCCTTACTTAATTTAAGGTGTTTGAGAATGGTCAGGTGTGGATTGGCCAATGGAACCAAAGCACAGATTCCACTCCAGTTGGCCAGTAACATCTCCAATAATAGTCTCCTGGAATACCACCAGACATTTCCCCTGGCTATGATTTGTACTTACTGCTCATCTCAAAGGGTTGGCCTTCACTACATCCAGGTAAGTTTCCCAGAAATGTCCAATTTTCCCCAGGTAGTTGACCTGGAAAGAATAGAGCTGATCAGTTTCAGGGATTTTTGAAATAGACTCTTGCTTCTGCGAAGAGTAACAAGGTGTTCCAAGTTGTCTCAGATCACATTTTGCTGACCTATCATGAATTTCATGCACATGGTGTCTGAGCTCCATGACAGCACAAATAGGACCTCTTGTGTGGCCTCCCTGCCACACAGTCATAGCAGTAGTCCTTTTGTGGACACAATCACCACAGTATTTACCTCACTTATTCAGTCTCAATTTGAATCTAGGTAGACTCAAAATTGGAATACATACACAGAGTGTCTGCTCCAAGAATGAATTTGCATCATATCCCTCTTGGTAGGAAACCCTTTAGGTGTAGCTTGCCTTTTTTTTTTTTTTTGGTCGGTCTTGCAACTGAACACTTTGCCTGGGTGCTGTCCCTCAGCTCTTCAACTCAAAGCTAGTCCTCTACCACTTGAGCCACAACACCACTTGCAGTTTTCTGAGTGGTTTCTTGGTGATAAGAGTATCACAGAATTTACCTGCCTTGCCTAGCTTTGAATGACCGTCCTCAGATCTTAGTCTTCAGAGTAGCTAGGATTACAGGCGTGAGCCACCAGTGCCCATATTTTTTTTTCTTTTTTTCTTTTCTTTGTTCTTGGATTTGTTGGTTGTGAGGCCTGAAATCTGGGCCTGGACACTGTCCCTCAGCTCTTCAGCTCGAGGATAGCTTTCTACCACTTGAGCCACAGTGCTTTTTCTGCTTACATGGTGCTGAGATATCGATGCCAGGGGTTCATGCATGCAAGGCAAGCTCTCTACCGCTAAACCACCTTCCCAGCTCTTCGTCAGAGTTTTTAGTTAGCTCACTTTCCAATGTTCAAACCTTCTAAGGTCTTTGTGCAGTGGCTGGGAAGGTGGTTCAGTGGTAGAGTGTGTGCCTTGCATGCCTGAGGCCCTGGGTTTGATTCCTCAGCACCACATAAGCAAAAAAGAAAAAAAGCCCGAAGTGGCTTGTGGCTCAAGTGGTAGAGCGCTAGCCTTGAGCTGAAGGGTTGAGGGACAGTGCCCAAGCCCAGAGTTTAGGCCCCATGACTGGAACTCCCGCCCCCGAAAAAAAAGTTCTTTGTGCAACTTTTGTCTCCAATCACCACAGAAGCTCTTACCTTGTCTGATAAGGTTTCTACAGCTAATTTTCCCATGCCATCCTACTAGAGCATTTAGTTTATGGGTTAAAAAAAATTTAGTATAAATAACAAACCTCTTTTGATTTTATTCTACTCTATATTTTATTTTTGCCAGTCCTGGGGCTCCCTGAGCTTCTTCTGCTCAAGGCTAGCACTCTACCAGTTGAACGACAGTGCCACTTCCAGCCTTTTCTGTTTATGTGGTTCTGAGGAATAAAACCCAGGGCTTCATGCATGCTGGAAAAACAATTTTCCACAAAGCCATATTCCCAACACCCAAAATATTTTATTTATACTAATCATAAGAATAAAACTGATTCATAAGTTGCTTTCTGGTTTCAAGCTTTGAATTTTTTGAAACTTTGTCAGGGGGGATCCTGAAAAGCACCTAAGTAATTAGAAAATATAAATGACCCTCTAGGAAAGGGGTCTCTCCTAACTAGTATAAAATGTTTGAGAATGGACAAGTGCATGAAATGCTAGAGTGAAAGGGATGGCCAATTGAACCAAAGTACGGGTTCTACTCTAGTTGGGCAGGAAGGTCTACAACACTGGTCCTCCACAATACCATTAGATATCTCCCCTGACTATACTTAGTGATTACTGCTCATCTCTTCAAGGTTTTGATTCCACTGCATCTTGATAAGTTTCCCAGAAATGCCAATTACCCCTCCCCGTACCTAGAGAAGCAAGGGGTATAGTTGGCTTGGGAAGATAGGGTTTTTGTCTTAGATCCATACTCTTGTGAACAGCAACAGCAGGGTTTTACAAGTTTCCCCAGGCCGTGTTTGAATGACATATCATGCATCCATGCCCTTGAGGATTGGAGATTCATCATAGTAGGAAGTGGACCCCTTGTTTTTCTGGTTTCTGTGCCACAGAATCTTAAGAGTAATGGTGGGCAGAATATTTAACCCATTTCACCAAAGCATTATTTTCTTTGACATAAGACTTGAGCTCAGGGATAGCACCCAGGCCCAGAGTTCAAGGCAAAAGCCCTAAGACTTGAGCCACAGCACCACTTCTAGCTGTTGGTGGTTAATTGGAGGTAAGAGTCTCAAGGACTCTCCTGCCTGGGCTGGCTTTGAACTCTAATTCTCATATCCTGAGTAGCTACGATTGCAGGTACAAGCCACTGGCACCTGGTTTTTGACTTGAATTTTAAGTCTACCCAAAGAGTCTGCTTCTGAAACTAAGGTTCATTCCATACATCCTTGGATCAGCTGGAGGATCAATCCAGGCTTCAGAGTCAAAGTGGGCAGCTGAGGGAGTTTAGTGAGTAGGACTTTTTTGAGATCCCCTTTCAGGATTTAAGACTTAAAACACACAAATGCAAGCACATATTCATAACAAGTTTTTGTTTGGACACGTGCACATTATGGAGCTCCATAATGAAAATCATCCATTATATAATAGTGTTCTCAGACCTTTGTCAACATTCTCCCTATGGATTATCAGAAGCAGGTCCTTAGATCATTGTTCTTAGGTTCCTTAGGCCTAGAATTCTTATTTCCCCATTTTAGCAGGTCTCTTGTGATTTCAGTTTTTGGTGCATGTAAAACTCCCTATTGTAAGTTTCTTGTGCACCCTTCTCATATTTAACTCTCCCGTTACTGAAGATTTTTCCAGCTCCCACATTTTTATTCTTGGGCCAGGGAATGAAAACACACATCGAGACTCAAGTTCTCTTTGTGCCTAAGACACACTCAGCCCCTAAAAATCCCCAACCAACCAGGTAGTATGCTCTAGTCCAATTTTTTCTCTCATGGCTGATGTATGAGATTACTTTTTATTGAGGTGCTTCCTTGGCCCTTTCCTGAAATTGCTGATACACTTTGCATCCTTTACCACAACGGATGGTGTTTAACCCAACCTTGAGCTATCTCAACAAGTCAGGATGTGTCTCCTCCTGAGGATCTCCCTACATCCCCCTTGCATAACATGGATCCTGGACTAGTCCCCCATTGTTGGGAATACTCCCCTACTGTAACCCAATATCCCAAGAAAGACCACTAGTTTGAAAGGAACTTAGCATGGCAAAGTTTATTTCTGTTAAAGGGCATGTTATTGACAGGAAGCAACCACTCTGAGTGGGAAGTCTGCCCAGGTTATACCCCTAATGTGTTACTACTTCTGGTATTGATCACAAGTTGTATTCACAATCTTGCTCTATTGGCTCTTTTGCAGCTCAGCTGGTTATTTTGAAAGGGGTTAACAATTTGAGAGCAATCCACTAAACCAGGACAACCAGGCCAGAAATTGTTAGAAAATTCTTACTCAGCTTGTGCTTTATGAGTTAAACTATTCTTCAAGTCCCTAGAATGATTTTAGTAACAGAATATACTTTAGTTATATAGCTTTTTGGAAGATGATTAGGTTAGTCAATGCTTTCCCTCAATCCATCATTTTCAGAGAAAAATATTATTCTAACTCCTACACAGTCCATTCCCAGACAGAATTTATTATAAGCAGCTCCCTTTTTGGAATGGAGGCTTATGAGCTTCCAGGTAAAAACACCTTATTCACATATTGCCTTGGTTCCCTTTGGCAACTCGCCTCTGCAAGTGGTTATGAAACCAAAAGTTTTGTGTGGCTGCTTCATTATACTTGTGCTCCTACCGCTAAATAAAGAGGAAAGACTGCTCTCTGAAAGCATGTAACTATGGACTTAAGCATGCTTACTGAACCCTGAGCACAGAGCACAGATTGAGCTGCAGCATTTTCAGAGCCATAGATGAATCAGTCAGATACCAGCTGCTTGGCTGACCACAGGGCACACTTCTGATGCCACATTTCTGAGGCGAAGCAGTTCTAAGCAGTGAAGACACTATGGCAAGAAGAATCCTGAGGGGGAATTCTTGGTGGGAAGGAGAAGGTGAAAGTTTGGAAGTAAGTTTTAGAAAATGCGAGCCACTTTCTGAATTGCTTGAGGCAGCGAGCAGATCATCATATTTTCTAGCCCTCTAGATGCAGAGTATGAGAACACTTCCCACATCTCACACTCAATCCCACCTCCGTAGCAGTCTTCAATTCCCTCTTACAGGAGTTAGGCAATTTTTAAGAAAGCAAAATTCAGCGAACCTAGCTGAATCTAGCTTGTGAAGAAAACATATCCTCTGGCTTTAGAATAGATCAATTTCTATCTCAGAATAAGAGGAAGAAAAGAAACCACATTCTACAGACTTTAACACCTTAAACATGCTAGTTTGCTGCATTAATTTTCATTTTCTAGATTCATACAAGAAAAAAGGAAGAAATCTGAGAATTTCTGGAGCCTTTGCTTGCCTAATATCAGGTTCTTGTTGTTTTTTATTTGTTTGTTTTCTTTTTTTCCTAATACTTTAGAGATTCTAGTTGAAAAATTGAGAAAATGCAGACATTAGCATGGTTCAGATTAATCTGAAACCACAGCACCAAACATATCAAATTCTAATCTAAATCTAGTCTCAAAGCTGAAGGTCAGTGCTTCTCTGCCCTCAACATCTTCAGAATAACAGTATTGTCTATGTCTTGGGTTTGTTTTCTTTAAAGAATTAGAGAGCAGAACAGTTTTTAAAGCATTTTTTCTTCAAAGTGAAAAGAGAGCAGTGCAACAGTCTCTACCTCAAAGCAAAAACAGAGCAGTGAAACAGACTCCCCAGCGTAAAGAGGGACATAATTGGTTTCCTAATCTCAGAACATAAGTATGGAATTTTTCCTTATTGGATGCCCCATCTCAGAGCACAAGCACAGAAAACACTTTTGATTGGATGGGAAGTATAGGGGCACTCCCCCGACCATATTCAGAAAAAGTCATGTGTTAGCACCTAAAGCTTCATGGGAAAAGGGTGTGTATTTTTTTGCTGCATCATTCATCCCCACCACGTTGGAGCCAGTTCCAACCATTACCTTTTATCCATAACTACCCAGATGAAGTGGTTTAACTCCCTCTGAGTGGCACATAAGCACTTGTTACTCACAGGGCACTGTACATTGTGATGTCCCATCAACAATATGTGGACAGATAAATTGGATATCTAAATTGCTGTTTTGAAAAAGCAAAGGCCTCTGACTTAAACTTGCACACTTAACTTAAAATTTATTGCCTTTTTTCAATTCTATTAGCATTACCTACTTAAATAAGTGGATTTTTTCATTTTGATATATCCACATAGGCATACAATGTACCATGATTATGCTTAACCCCTTCATAATTCTCTCCCAGGTTTTATTAATCATTTTAAGAATATAAAATAGTAGTAATAAGTGCATTTACAATATTGTACAATCTCAATGTCCACACTCTTTACATCCTCTAAGATTCAAATTCTTTATTTATTAAAACAATTTTCCACTCTCCTCTGCTTCAAGGTATACATCAAATATGATTTTGCTTCCTTTCTCTATCAATTATACTGTTCTATGTAACTACTGATATAAGTAAATCATGTAATATTTGATCTTTTTTATGACTGGCTTATTTCACTTAGCAGTGTTCCAAAGAGTCATCCATAATATAGTATATGTCACATAATTCTTTTTTTTTGGGGGGGGGGTCTGGTCGTAGGGCCTGAATTCTGGGCCTGGTCCCTGTCCCTCAGCTCTTCAGCTCAAGGTTAGCACTCTACCACTTGAGCTACAGTGCCACTTCTGGCTTTTTTCTTTTTGCTTATGTGGTCCTAAGGAATCGAACCCAGAGCCTCATGAATGAAAGGCAAGCGCTCTACCACTGAGCCACCTTCCCAGCCCCATAATTCTTTTTGAAGTTGAAATAATATACCACTGTATGTATAAACCACATTTGCTTTAACTATTCATTTGTTGATGGCCACTGGATTGCCTCCATGTTTTGAGTATTATACAAAATGAATATGAGTGTACAAGATTTCTTCCAGACCTTGCTTTTAGATGGTTAGAGTGTATGTCCAGAATTGTAGTCACTGGATCACATGAAAACTCTCTTGTCTTTCTTTTCTTTTAAATTTTTGTGTCATGGGGCTTGACCTCAGGGCCAAGTCACTGTCCCTGAACTTTTCCTCAAGGCTAGAGTTCTACCACTTTAAACGACAGATCCTCTTCTAGTTTTCTGCCCAGGCTAGCTATGAACCGTGATCCTTGCATTTCAGCCTCCTGTCCTGAGTGGTTAGGATTATAGGTATGAATAATCCTGTTTTTAATTGTTTGAAAAGATGCCATCCTGTTTCCCATAGAACTGTTCCAATTTTACCACACTTTTGTCAATATTGTTACTTTATTTTTTTGTAGTTATCCTACCTAATTCATATGAAGTAGTTATTTTCTTCATTATTTTGACTTACACTTTATTGGTGATTAATGATGTTAAACACCTTCTTCGTGGGCTTGTTAACAGTTTGTCTTCTCTGGAGAAACATCTGAGTTCTTTGCACATTGTAAAATCAGGTTGTGTTTCATTGCAATGATGTTTTTTATATATTCTTTATTTATGTTTTTTTTTTGGTTCCGGTCGTGGGGCCTGAACTCTGGGCCTGGGTGCTGTCCCTCAGCTATTCAGTTCAAGGCTAGTGCTCTACACTTGAGCCACAGTGCCACTTCCTGCTTTTTTTCCTTTTTGCTTATGTGGTGCTGAGGAATTGCACCCAGGGCCTCATGCATGCGAGGCAAGCACTTTACCACTGAGCCACCTTCCCAGCCCCGTTTTTTATATATACTTGATGTGAAGCATTTATCAAATATATACTTGCAATAACTTTATCCCATTCTGTGTTGCTTTTTTGGACACTGTTGATTGCAACCTTTGGTGCATCCTGATTTATGTTTTCCAACAATGAATGACCCTTCATTGATGTCAGTTTCCAGTATGTCTTCTGGTCCTGTAACTACGAACCATCATATTGATTTGAACTCCTGCTATGGTAACAGTGAAGTAAAGCTACATAATTACACTCTGGTCACCTATCTACTGCCACTTTTGAATATCTCTCCCTTAGCTTTTCGTAAAGGCCTTGGGGCATATCCACAACTTATTTGGTCCTTAAAAACCTGTAGAAAGTTACAGGCCTTAAATTTAGTTAGTTTTAATGGAAATACGTGACTTCCAATTTCTTTTCTTTTCCTTTTTGTACATATTTGATTGTAAGAATACTGTACAAAGGGGTTACAGTTACATGTCAAGGTAATGAGTACATTTCCTATCAAGCATTTTTACCTCCTCCCGGCAAATAAGATGAATATTGAGATCTTTGTAATATAGAAGCACACCAAAACTCTTGGTATGTATTTTTCTTCATATGAGTATTTAGAATTGTGTGAAGCTGGAGATTTAACCTACTTACAAGTTAATATTGAACTTGTCACCCTTTAATGGATGCTAGACGATTTATGATGCTCTTGGGTCAGAGACAAAAAGGTCTTAATTTTTACAGTAATAGTGAAAGCCAGTGAGATATATGTGTATGTGTATATTTACATATTTCAAGTGTATCTCTCATCCCTCAGTGCCACTGAGTGAAGTAAAGATAGCCATGTGAAGCTTATACAAACAATGGGTTCTGAGTTTGAGCAACTGCGATCTTTATAATGAGCAATAGGCATGCCTGAACTTTACTCTGGAGGAAGACAATAGCTTAGAAAAAGCTTGCAAATATACTACGGAATATAGAGCAGCTAGAGCAGCTAGTGTTCACTGAAGATATGCAAACACTTGAGACTGCCATGGAATTGTTCTTTTTCTTTTGTTTCTTGAATGTTCCTGGCTACCAAGACCAATACATATTTTTCCTAATAAAGCCATAGCTCCCCTTAAAAATGAGGCATGACAATTTGTTTAGAATTCTTACTATTATTCTAACCCTAAGGCCTCAATCCTATCTAGAGTACAATTTAACAAAAGAAATGGATGGAATTCAAATTTAACACATCTAGAAGCTTTTCTCTTAGAGCCATTTCTTAATGTACGTGTGGAAAAAATTAAGGGAAAAAATAGGCCCACAAATATATATTATGAAGATATTCTATCTATTTTAGCAGTAATAAAGGATTACATTTCTGTTTTTTAGTGTGTGAATATTTACAGACTATGTACTAAGTGCCAACGTTTATGCCAGGGCCTATCATGGAATAGAACATAGCAAAATTTCTCTATATAGTTTGTATATTTATAGAATTCACCTGTCTGACTTCTCTCCCATTTTGATAAACAGATCACCTGTTTGACTGAAATACAATCATTATTTTTCTACCTACAGGATTCCACACACTTTGCTGTCTACTAAATATAGAAAATATTCATGCATAACCCTCAGCTTCAAGGAGCAATTCTCAGTATCCCAAGTAGCTTGTGTTTATCTCCCACCCCTTTCCTCCCAGCTGTCAATCTAGGTGAGTGATGGCTCAATTCTATAAGACAGGAAAGCTCAGATAATTCATAGGCATTCAGTTAGTATCTAATGGAAACTTCTTCACTTGGATTATATTTTATCATCATCTTTGTGAGAACTTCAGCTTCCTTATTTGGAAACTGAGCTGTTCAGATAACAGCGAGTAGATGAATCTTATTATTTAAAATTTCATTTAACTGAAATTGGAAGAGTTAATTTTTCAGAAACTATTCACATTTGAGATTCATTAGTCGCATATTGCTAGTGGCTAGTGTGTTAGACAATGTATATATAGAATATTTCCATTATCACAGATGTTTCTGTTATAACTGGTTTAGAGCATGTTTTTGCTTGTTAAGGCATGGTCCATGTTCATAAACTATATATGATCCAACCAGAAAGGCTAGACACCCATGAAGTTAAGGTATAGGTATAAATTGTTCTACATAGGCACACTTATTTGTGAGGAGGAAGAGGATCAAACAGTCAAAGTCAGAAGAATCAACCTTCTCAACTCCAGGAAAGAATAGGTAAAAATTTTAGCAGTTCTTTGAAGCTTTGCTTCTGTGAATGAAATTGACTGTGGTATTCTCAATGGTGATTTTGTTAGAAAATATAAATGTTTAATTATCACATTAGCTCAGTGAAGAATTAGGGTTTGTGCTTTGTAAATGTAATTTGGTATTTATATGTGACATCTCAATTTCTCCTGGTATCAACACACCACAAATACCTTTATATTGTTGTTTCTTTCGTTAATTTTGTTGTTCTTACAGCAGGCATTTTAGAAATTAGTGGAAAAGTTAAGACTTTCTTGTGTTTTGCAATCACATTATTTCTCCATAATCTTAATAAAAATGAGAATCCAATAAATATGTGAAGAAATTGAATCTCCAATCACCTGTCCACTTTCATTAATTACTGGACAAAAGGGAACTGGCTCCCCAGAATCTCACCTTCAGAATTCAAGAATGAGGTGGGAAAAGACAAGGAAAGAGAGACATAATAATTTGAACTGAAGTTACTGTGCTGTCACAATGAACACTTGTTCTCATGCAATCCTTTTGAATTCCACAGTTAGCTTTATTGTGGTTTTTATTAGTATGACAAAGATGACTGACTTTCCCAGATTTATAGTTGGAAGTGTGTGGGACACATTCCTTTATCTATGGAATCTTCCTTTGGGTCTCAGTGCCTTTTCCATCCTTGTCGCAAGTATGTATTTCTACAAATGAAGACGTTGCTTCATCATTTGTCTTTAAATGATTCAATTATGTGGATTTTGGAGGTTGTGTGATTTGCTGTAGAAGGAAGGTATTATGTTTAGAACCCTTTGGTCCATGTTGTTGTTGTTGCTGGTGGTGGTGGTGGGCCTTGAACTCTGGACATGGGCGCTGTCACTTATCAATTTAGCTCAAGGCTAGATCTCTACCACTTGAGCCATAGCGCCACTTCTGGTTTTCTGGTGGTTTATTGGAGATAAGAGTCACATGGACTTTTCCTGCCCAGGCTGGCTTTGAACCACGATCCTCATTTCAGCTTCCTGAGTAGCTACAATTATAAAATGTGCCACCAGCACTGGGCTTGAATCAGTATTCTTAGTACAAAGAAAAAATACAAGTGATTTGGAAGCAAGCCGTATAAGGCTGCTTTTTGGCTTCAGAAGAGAGCTGGCTGGTATCTTAGGAATAGATAGATTTAGGAAAAATTGAACATATAAGTCCACATGGAAGGCCACAAAACATTTTAGTGAAGTTCCAAAAATGATAAGGACATGAATTGCAATAACTAGCTTGGTAATAAGGGACATGTTTGGGAGTTCGGTCTCTATTGTTACTGTTGTAAATGTACAATGTCATTTTATTCATTTTTGTTGTTGTTGTTTCCTTAGTATGTTCTTTTTTTGGGGGGGGGGGGTCCATTCGTGGGGCCTGAACTCTGGGCCTGAGCGCTGTCCCTCAGCTCTTCAGCTCAAGGCTAGCAGTCTACCACTTGAGCCACAGTGCCACTTCTGGCTTTTTTCTTACGTGGTACTGAGGAATCGAACCCAGGGCCTCGAGCATGCAAGGCAAGTGCTCTACCACTGAGCCACCTTCCCAGCCCTCCTTAGTATGTTCTTTCCCCTATTGAATATCCTCTGTTGTCACTGTACTTGATTTTGATACCCTGCATCTTGTATATATATGTCTAATCTGGGGAGGGTAAAGGGAATTACAAAACGCTGAAACAAGGACACAGGATGACCCATTGCAACACAGATACAAATAAGACTTTATTGGAAATGAACCTTACCACTTCATGCTGCAAAGAATGGGGAGAAAGGAAGGTGGGACCTGGGGGAGGGAAGGGTTAGTGGCACAACAACAAGGAAGGAAAGAGGTAATAATGATCAACAGGCAATGTGCTCATTGCCTTACTCATGTAACTGTAACCCCTCTGTACAACATTTTAACAATAAAATAAAATAAAGTAAAATCAATAAAGGACACGTTTGGCAAATAAAGTAAAATGTTAACTTACAGAAAAATGAAAATAATAATAAACATATATATGTATATTCATATAAATGCATACATATATAGGTATTTGTGTATGAACACATATAAGTATTAATATATGAATATGCACATAGTGTGCATACATATACATTTATTTAAAGAGACTTGAATAAGAAATACATTAATGTCTATGAAAAACTTTAACCATCCTGCCTATGAAAAGCTTTAACTATCCTAAATATGTTTAAAAAAATCCAAATACATAACTTTATAATAATATACCAAAATCCAAAAAATATATGTCAAAATCATACCCGACCTATACATTGCATACATATAGAGATTAGTGGAAATAGAAAAAACAATAGAATAGCAGTGCAAAACCAATATGTAGAAATTGGAATCCTTATATATTGGTGCTTGACAGTTAAAGTGATATAGTCAGTTTGTTAAACATACTGGCAATCTAAGATATTACACATAGAGTTGCCTCTATGATCCAGCATTTTGAATCGTAATTTCATATACAAAATATATTTCAACATATGTCCAACAAAACACATGTACAATTATATACATAAGAAAACCTTTTATAGGGCTGGGAAGGTGGCTCAGTTGTAGAGTGCTTGCCTTGCATTCATGAGGCCCTGTGTTCGATTCCTTAGCATCACATAAGCAAAAGAAAAAAGTTGGAAGTGGAGCTGTGGCTCAAGTGGTAGAGCGCTAGACTTGAGCTGAAGAGCTGAGGGACAGCGCCCAGGCCCAGAGTTCAGGCCCCACGACCATACCCCTCCCCCCCAAAAAAGAAAACTTTTATAATAACATATAATAAAATATTGAAATGCCCATTGAGGGTATTATAGAATTATACACACACACACAAATCAATATGGTATATCCCTGGGAAAAATTTATATGGACTTGGTTCGGAAACTAATTTTACTTGGGAGGAATGGATAAAATAAACTTCAATTTCTAATTATATGAGCTTTTTAAAATGGACACAGCCGTAGTGGTAGAATATGAAGTAATGGTTGGTAAAGTGGAGCGTAGGTTGAAATGATCACAGGAAGTGACTAATAATAGATATTGGAGTACTTTGAGAGGGTAGTGATGAAAAAATGTTCTAGAACTGAAGGTGATATTCATAGTCCAACTCTTTAACATTCTATTAATCATTGTACTTTATCGAAGAATTACAGATTGCATTTGCATTAACCTCAAGAAAAATTTTAGAATAGTAATGGATGAATCTGAGTGATAATTTAGAATTTAAAGTCACAGAATTCTATAATGCACACGTTTAATATGTTGATGAATAAGACTTTCAATAAAATATGATCTGTGATATATCCTCTGAGTGACTGTATATGACACTGCAAGTCAATGAATACTCTACAAAATTATGTAAATTGAGGAATGAGATAAGACTGAAAAGAATGAGGGATAATGATCATCCAGCTTTGTATTGAGCTGGGAATGTGGCTTAGTGGTAGACTTAGGGGAATACTGTGAAGCCCTGGGTTTGATTCCTCACTTCTACATTAACAAAATAAAGCTGGAATTGGCACTGTGACAGAAGTCGTAAAGTGCCAGTGTGAGGAAAAGAAGTTCTTGGACATTGCCAAGGCCCTGAGTTCAAGCCCCAGGACTGGTCAAAAAGAAAACGATGCATTGTATTAAGATAGCACTAACGGCTGATGCCTGTAATCCTAGATACTCAGGAGGCTGAGGATTGAGGTTTAAGCCAGCCCAGGTAGGAAACTCTGTGAGATTCTTATCCCCAATTAAATGTCAGAAAAATCTGAAAGTACTGCTTTGCCTCAAGTGATAGAGTTCTAGTGTTCATCGAATGGAGGTCATGCACAGCGCTCAGACCCAGAGTTCAAACCTCAGAAGAGAAGAAAGAAAACAAAATAACTCACTAAACACTATTCATAAACTGCATGGTCAATCAGATACTCCCATGCAACCACTTAAAGTCAATTAAGAATATGATTAAAATAGAATACAAGTCATTTTGTGGACCAAACATAGATAGAATACAAAGGTTGTTTACAGGGACAAAGTAAATTTGATCTCTTATTTAGAGTTGAAATTTGTTCTTCAGTCTTCTTAAATCATTTACGAAATTGACAATATTGCCAATTATAGGTCAATTTCCATGAGGAACAGATTGAATTCTGCTGTCTTTTCATAGCAAACCATAGAGGTGAATTTTTTGCCTCTTGTTGAAGTATATCTGTTATTTAAAAGTAGATTTGTCCTAATATAATATTGATTTAATAAATCATTTCATTAGGGTGATGTTAGATTTTTTTCCAGTAAATCCTATCCCTTATAATAAATGAGAGCATGCAGTGTCAGTCTCCTATTAATATGACAAAATATTTTATAAAATTAATTAATAAGGGGGAAAGATTAACCTTGGCATCTGATTTTATACAGTTTAGTTTATGTTTCTTTTCCTCATTGCTTTGGGTTGGTGGTGGCACAGAACACAATGTCAGGAACATGTGATGGAGTATGTGTATTCATGGAAGACAGAAAGTAGAGAAGAGGAGGAATAGGAGTGGGAGAGAGAGAAAGAGGAGGAGGGGAAGAAGGAGAAGGAGAAGGAAAAGGAGAAGGAGACAGAGAAGGAAAAGAAGGAAGAGGAGGAAAGACTTTGATCTTGACATCGTCTTTGATCACAAGTTCTCAGGGACCATACCTCTACAACTGTGCGCACTAGAAAAGGTTCACAACCTATTTATGGCAACATAGTGAAAGCTAATTATTAATCCCAATCCTTTATGATTTCAGATTTAATTTCTAGAATGGTGGGTAGATATTTCTATACAAGTGTGATAACTTCTGTTCCTAAATATTTACTTGAATTAAACAGATAAGCTATTTGGCATGGAGTTGTTTTGGTTATACCACTGTTGGAGAGATGAATGAAATATTTTGAATGCAAATACAGTTTATTTAACAGATAAAGAAGCTTCAAGAGATTTCATTTTGTGACCTGCAAAAATGACTATTTCATTCAACTTATAGTCACTCGAACTTTTCATAATTTTATGGCATTTTCATTGAAGTATTGTGTCGTCTATAGTGAGGTTCATTCTTTCTAGTGAAAGAAAAATGAATGCTATCAGAATCATTTATTTCTTAATTATTCTATAGAAAGTAGGTATAATATGAATTTCCTACCATTCAAAAATAAATTATATTAAAGTCTATAGGAATAATTGGAAAAGTCATGGAAAATCTTGCTTTAGTTAACTCATATTAAGATTGATTCAATTTCTAAAAAATCACTGTTGACATAAAATATATGAAATTCAATTTTTGTCGGAAATGACTTGATACTCAAACCTGAGAAATACATGACCAGTAACTATGATTTCTGTATACTCAAAATTGTGGTAGAGAGCTTGCCTCGCATGCATGAAGCCCTGAGTTCAATTTCTCAGCACCACATAAGCAAAAAGAAAAAAGCCGGAAGTGGCACTGTGGCTCAAGTGGCAGAGCGCTAGCCTTGAGCTGAAGAGCTGAGGGGCAGCGCCCAGGCCCCAGAGCTCAGGCCCCACGACTGGATCCCCCCCAAAAAATGATGCAATATTATTCTTAATGATTGATGAATAAAATTTGATTATGTATGTATATATACATAAATACTTGTAAATAGGTATCAATAAAATTATATATATATAAATATATATATATATATATATATATAATTCATATACACACAGGAACACAATTCTTGATCCCTTATTGCAGTGAGAGGCATCTGGGCTGATTCCATATGTTGGCTACAGAAAATAATGCAACAATGAACATGATTGTGCTGGAAGCTTCAGTGTGGTCGTGTTTCTGCTCTATTGGATAAATGCCAATAAGTGGAATTGCTGTATCATAGGGAGCTTTCTATTCATTTTTGTGAGCAACCTCCATACTGTTTTCCAAAGCTATTGAATAAGATTACATTTCCACCAATATAATAGAGTTTCCTTTGGACCACATCCCTATCAGTATCTGCGATTGTTCATTTTTTCATAATGGCATTGTAATAAGGATGAGAAGATTCTCAGTGTTGTTTGGATTTGCATTTCTTTCATGGAGAGAGATATGTCTATTTGTCATTGTCACTTTTCTTCTATGAAGTTCTCCTTAAGTCATTATCCCATACATTAATTGGGCTCTTGTTCATTTGAGGGTTTATTTGATCTGTAAATATGGGTTAGTTATGTAAACCCTTGTCTAATGCTTAGTTAGTAAAAATCTTCTTCCATTCTGTTCTCTTTCTATATACCCTGCTAACTTTTTTCTTTGCCATGAAGAAACCTCAGTATGATGCAACTCTATTCACCCAGAAAAAATATTATACCATTCATAAAGAAATGGAAATACTTGGAAAAAACCTATATTAAGTGAAGAAAATCAGACTCAAAGAAATATAGGTTGCCAGATTTCCCTCATTTGTTGTATTAGAATGTGCCTTTAATTCTACAACCTAAAACACAGTTGGATGTTAAAAGAGAAAACATTACATTAGGACATGATAAATTACATGGGATTCTAAACATTTATACAGTGAGATCAAAGGAGGATGCCCTTTGGAGAGGATCACAAAGGCTCAATAGCTATATGAATATTATCATAGGAAATAATGTTCATCAAATTGATCTCCAAGAATTGATAATGAGAGGTTTTTATTATTTTGCTTTTTCCATCTGAATTTGGATGCTGTTTTTTTTTGTTTTAATTTCTGCACCTTTGGTCTTATATGCAAGTTTGTAAAGTGCAAGGGGAAACACAGAAATGGTGGGACAAAGGGTGAACAAATGTAGTAGTGCCACTCAATAGACACTACCTTGTAAATGAACTATACAACATATGGGGGAGGGAGGTTGAAAGGGAAAAACTCGGAGAATATGAGGGAAGAGGTGACACTGTTGAAAAAAAAATGCGCTCATCATTTGACTTATGTAATTGGATCCCTTCTGTACATCATCTTTACAAATTAAAAATGGACCTCATAAACAGGCCAGAGTAGTTATATTAATTAGATAACATTGGCTTTAAATTAAAATTGGTATAAAAGTAAAAAGAGACTAAAAAGGACATTAAATATTGATGAAGGAAAGTCTCCATCAGGGGGATATAACAATGCTAAATATCAATGCCCTGAATGCTAGATCTCTCAAATTCATCAGACAAATACTACTTGTCCTAAAAATATGCATACATCCAAACGCTTGAACACGTCATTCTTACCTCTGGACAGGCCATCCAGTTCAAAATCTAGCAAAAAATCAAAACCAAATACCTGGTTTGACAAGCTATACTTAACAGCTTATGGAACGTTCTCCAAAATAGATTATATCTTAGATCACAAAGATAATCTATGAAAATTCAAAAATAAAAATGAAATTACTCCTTGTATCATGTCAGACCACAATGAGACCAAATTAGATCTCAACATCAAAAGGCATCACAAAAAATTCTGAAACTCACAGAGACTGAATAACACATTGCTAAATCATCAGTGAGTCACTGAAGACATATGGAGGGAAGTTCCAACGTTTATGGAATTAAGTAGAAGTGAACAGACAAAATACTACCTCCTCTTGGACACAAGAACACAAGCAATACTCAGGAAAATTTATAGCTTTGACTATGTACATCAACAAATTAGAACAATCTTAAATCAGCACTAATAATGTACCACTAGGTCCTTGAAAAACAAGAACAAGCCAATTCAAAAACTGGTAAATAGAAATCATACAAATTAGATTAAAGAAATAAATGAATTAGAGTCTCAGAAAAACATCCAATCATAATTGACTTCTAACTACTAGTAGCTCAAAAATTTGCCCAATGAATGTAAATTTAGCTATTTTCAGAGATAGACTCAACCAGCTCAAACCAGTGAACAAAACATACTCGTATGATTCTAAGAAACAATATTTTGTTTGCCTTTTTAAAATAAATTTACTCTGTTATTAAGTTGATTTATAGAGGGATTACAATTACATGAATCAGATAATGAGTACATTTCCTTTTATGAAATGTCTTGTGTTCCCTCATATTTTCCCATTCCCTCCCTTCTTTCCCCACCCATATGTTAAATAGTTCACTTTCATCAATGTTCAAGGAACTCCACTGCTTCATTTTTTCACCCTTTCCCTAAAGCTCTGTGCCCACCCCCACCTTCCTGAAGACGAGAAGTAATATACCATGCATAAGGTAAAGAAGACAGAATCATCTCAAACTATAAATAACGATTACATACACTGAACAAAAAATGGAGTCTTCTGTTTCCATAACTCATATTTTGTTTCAGGATGCTTATGATGTTACATAAATGTAATTGTTTTTATAATAAAGTCAATTCAGGGATTAAGGTGTGATAAACTTATAATTTCCTTTCTATTTAGTAATGCTTTTATTTTACATTAATGTTGTAAGTAACACAATTCAAATCCCAGTGAAATTAGAAGGTTCAGATTTAAAGTTAAATATTCAAAAGGTCTAATAGTTCCATTTTGGCAACCAAACTGAAAATCAGGCATGTTTTATCCTCAGAAATGTCTCTCATATGCAAAAAGTAATTTTACCTACATTTTCTCTCATATGTTAACATATTATCTGCTAATCAGAGAGATACAAAAAGACTTTTAATTATGATATGAAAAATGCATCGACATAAATGAATGAAATCAGCGAGTAGATGGCCCATAGTGGGGTGGTTATGTTTTATATTTTCATTATTTTGAATGATCTGGTGTTTTTGTATGTGTGGAATTATGAATGTATTTTATATCTGGACAAGCAAGTTTGATTAATAGATCATTGTCTGATACCCAATTTCTGGAACCTAACCTGAGTCAGAGTAGTAAGTATGTGTGTGTGTGTGTGAGTGTGTGTGTATGTGTGTGGGTGTGGGTGTCTCTCTGTCTGCCTGCAAGTCTGGATTTAGAAGGAAGTATCTTATTTCCCTGAGGGTATATACTTAATTCTATTAGGTATACTCCATTAATGACAGCAGATAAAGTTAATTAACAATTTGTGCCATATATTTATGTTCCTATGATGGCATGAACAAACTAAAAATTATGTTTGGGGTATGAGTTTTGTAAAAGGTCAGCTGAAAGTATAAACATGTGGAATCTTGAGAAAGATATCAACTACAATCATTTCAGTTTAGATAAATTTTGACAACACTTACAGTGATAGGTAATCCTATATCAAAATTCAATATTTATTGATTTTCCATAGCTACAATATTCTATAAATATGTAGTTAAACAAGTTAAATTATGGAATCATAAAAGTAATGTGATTATTTATTGCAAACAGTTTTACAATTAGGTCCTGATTGTAAGCGCTAGGACCAACAGAATAAAAAACACAATATACAACATGGAGTTAGATATTTTATAATGAAGCATATTTTAATATACTCTACATTTTTAGAAAGACTAGAACTTTGGGTTAGCTTTATAACCTACCAAAATAATTGATATTGTCCATTTATTAAGCAGAAAGGCTTACTCAGATTTACAAGATTGAATGTTTCAGTGTATGTTCAGCTGGTTTTATTGCTTTTGGGGCCAGTGCCAAGACAATGTCAAGGAGGGGAGTATGTCAAAGAGAAAAGTTTTTTACCTAGAATGATTAAAAGATAAAAGAAGAAAGAAGATGAGAGTCTATTTTCTCATGTGTTTCACTCTGAAGAACTTAATCTCCAGAAGAACTCCACAGTCTGGGAGGAATTGGAATGTCATTTCTCTTAAACACATAGATCTTCCTGGGGCATTCTAAAATCCAATGGCAACATCTTCACCAATGATAATAACTTGTCCAGGGGTGGAAGCCACTAGATATTTCTTAAAATTCTAATCAGATCTCAGCAGACTAAATATTTTATGGAATTCCTATTAAAATATTTTCTTGCAGACTGACTGGGTCTTCATAATGTGTATCTGTTTATATGTGTGTGTTTGAATAAACTAATAAAACAATGTGGCAGATAAAAGTATTAGTATGGTCTTTTGTTTTTCTTCTCATACTATGAAAGCCTGTCACAATTCCAATCAAATTCCATCCAAGTTCAAACATTGTGTCCCAACATTTCATTATGTTAACCTAAGTACATCCATCTCATTTCAGATGGCCATAGTATAGGAAAATTTTAAGTCTTCCAATTACGTTGTCACCAAGGAAAAAACGTACAATATTTCTTTTAAAAATACCAAGATTGTAGAATATGTTAGCCAGAAAATTGAAGGAGTATACATTATAGGATTTAATTTAAATATTTAGCCACATAAATGGATATTCTTCATCCCCAACTCAGAGCCCTTTTAAACTACATAATTGCACAACTCATCTATTACCATCTTCCATGAAGACAGTCCTTGCTGTAAACAAACCAGATATGGTGAACAAATTTACAAGTACACCATTGTTACATGATGCTGTTCTAAAGCATGGAAGTGAAAGAGCATTTAATGCCTGTGAAGAGCTGGTTCTAATGATTATGGAAAGTGATTACTTTGCACCATAAATAGAAAAATCCACAGATGTTTCAAGTTGTGTTTTGTTGTTGGCATTTGTGAGATATATTTTGGAAAGCACAATGAATGAAAGCATGCTATTTTGTAAAACTTTGCTGGCTGACACATTTACTGAAATGTTTCAAATGAGAAGACAGACAATAGGGTGGGTAAGATGTGGTATGTAGCTTAAAATACAGACAAGCAAAAAAAGAATGGGAATTTTTTTCCTTAAAAATGCTTTCTGGTTATATTGTGCTATACACTATACTGTTGAAATAATCATTTCTTTGGAAAAGTAAGGAGAAAACACTGTCACCTGTTGAATTACTTTTTAAACTGAATCTGAAATGTCAAGGTCAAAGAAATTTAAATGTCTTAATAAAATATTATCCAGTGTTACTTTCATTTTTGATAAAAACTTAAAACAAACTGACAGACTGTTAGTCCATTAAGATTTATAAGTTTCCTGCTATCTATTTCCTATTGTTCCTTTATTTGGGGGGTGATATATATATATATATATTTTAGAATGACAACCTTGTCTTAACCATTCCCCACAAAATTTATGCTGTCATAGAATCAGAGAGTTTTTGTTGTTGTTGTTGTTGTTTTGTTTTGTTTAATTGGTTGGTCGTGGGGCTTGAACTCTCTGCCTCGGCGATGGTCCTACACACTTCAGCTCAAAGTGAATACTCTACTGCTTGAGCCACAGTGCCATTTCTGATTTTCTAGTGGCTTATTGTAGATACGAGTCTCACAGACTTTCCTACCCGGGCTGTCTTTGAACTGAGATCCTCATATCTCAGCCTCCTGAGTAGCTGGGATTACAAGCATGAGCCTCTGGTGCCCAGCCAGAGAATTCTATTTTATTAAATTAAGACAATAGTAGGCTCATTTTATGCCAACACAAAATATAAACACAAATGAAATTTTTCCCTAAAAAAAAAACACTCATTAAAAATTCATGAGATTTGGGGGAAGATGGGAGAGGAGAAGCTGAAGGCTAAACAAGCTCTCCCATAGAAAGCATTTTAGTATTCCAGTGAACAGTCTTAGGCTACAGAGTCACACCAAGTGTGTCATCTCAATACAGAGAGTTTGGACAGAGAGGGAAAATCCAAGCAAGGAAACAGATCTGAACACATGCAGCTAGCTATGGCTGCAGTGGCAGAGTTGGTAGCAGAGACACTCTTAGCAGCCATAACTACAGAGAGAATCTGGGACAAAAGTGCCAGATGTGGCAGGCAAGCGGATTCTACCCAACACAAGCAAGAACTGACAAGGAGCAGATATCTTCATCCTGCAGATCAAAGACCAGAAACTGCCAGGAACAAGACTCTGGCATGAGTAGAACCCTGATCTCCTCATTCCTTCTTAGGAAGCAGAGGAGGGAAAGATGTCCCCTACCACTGGAGATCTCTGTCTTTGATACTAACAAAGGCCCAGCTGAGCAACTAGCTCCAACTCAGGCCTTGGAAGAAAAAAAAGAGTCATTTAGCAGGTCACAGGAACCTGCCCTGACCTGCCAGGCTCAGCTCCACCCAGGGGAAAGTCAACCAACCCAGAAAGAGAAAAATCTCCCCCCTGAAGAGTGACTTTCATCACTGGGTAAACATAGCCAGAGGCTGCCCTCCCTACAGCAGCCTAGACAAACAAAACTCAGTAAACATAAACCCTGAGAATGGCTCCAAGCTGGGCTCTCTGAGAGTCTCAGGAGCTAGCCCAACAAGGAAAAGCTACTGATTGCTGAAAGGCCTCAACTCTACCCATAACCTAGTCTCATCACAGCATCTCCAAACTAGAGGAAACTCCCATCTCCCTCTTTTGGGATATTCAAAGCAAATCTACCTCCCACTGAACTAGCCTGGGAGGAGGATCACAAGACAATGGGATAGGCAAAACATTTTTCTGCCTGCTCAAACAAACTGACTTAAGAAAACAATCAAGCCACAGGAAAACCAAACACCACAAGCAGACCAGAGACTCCACCAAGAGACTGGTTATGGACATGGGAGATACACAATCATCCCATTGCCCTCATTCCCCCGCCCCCAAAAAATCAAAGAACTCTTTTTTAAATTTAATTTTATTTTTTATTGTGAGAATACAGTACAGAGGAGTTACAACTACATGGGCAAGGTAACGAGTATATTTCTTATCAAGCATTTTTGCCTCCTTGTTGTTTCCCCTTCCCATCCCTTCCCATATTTCTCCCCTCCCCACACCCGATCCTCCCCCACCACCCCACCAAAGTTGTTAATTTCGTTTTTCTACATAGTGAATTGTACATCTCATTGTTGCAATCAAATAACTCTTATTTGAACCACTTAAAAAATTTTTAATTTTTAAAATTGTTTTCTATTAATCTTATTTTCCTCCCATAATGTTTATTTTAGGTGTATACGTGTGTGTGTGTGTGTGTGTGTGTGCGCGCGCGCGCGCGCACGCACACGCACGCGCGTTTTTTATCTCCTCTGAATTTTTGGTCCTTTTTACGTATTCTTTTCATTTTTTTTCTTTTTCTTTTTTTGCGTGACAAAATTGCTGTTTGGCTCATTCCCAGTTATATAACCTGTCGTTGATTATTAGACCTTATACCCCATTGTGTACACATTTAATCCAGAAATTTATTACTCAATTCACAACCTCTTAGGCTTAAATTTTTAATAGCAGTATTATCTCTTTATATGTATATAATTTTCAAGTAACTAATTTTAAGAATTTTTATTTTTTAGTTTTCATTTCTCCTTTCAATCCATCCCTTCTTCTCATCTTATCCTTTTCTTCTCTCAATATAATTTGTTTAAACTTACATATTTTTTAAGTGTTTCACTACTTAAATTTAAATTTTGGTTTTTCCATTTTTTCTTGTTCTTTTTTTTGTAATCTCTCTCCTATCATTCTATCCAAACCATTTCCCTCTCTAAGATTAGGACTTGGTTAAATACCACATTTTCTTGATCCATCCATCTACTGAGGGGCTTCTGGGTTGATTCCATATCTTAGCTATGGTAAATAATGTTGCAATAAATATAGTTGTGTTGGTAGCATTAGTATGGTCTTGTTTGTGATCATTTGGGTAAATGCCCAAAAGGTAGATTGGTGGGTCATAGGGAAGTTCTAGGTGGAATCTTTTGAGCAACCTCCATACTACTCCAAAGTGGTTGAACAAGTTTCACTCGACCAACAATGGAGTAAGGTTCCCTTCTGGCCACATCCCCTCAAGGATCTGTTGTTAATAGACTTCTCTATTATAGCCATTCTAAATGGCTTGAGGTGGTATCTCAATGTTGTTTTGATTTGCTTTTCTTTTATGGCTTGGGAGGTTGAGCAATTCTTCATGTGTCTGTTGGCCTTCCTTCTTTCCTTTTCAGAGAAGTTTCTCTTGAAGTCTTTAGTCCACTTATTTATTGGGCAGTTGTTTCTTTTAGGATTTGTTGTTGGGGGATTTAATGTTTTGTGTTCAACATATATTTTATATGAGACCCTTCTCTATTGTATGGTTAGCGAAGATCTTCTCCCAATCAATGGGCTTTCTATTGATCTTGCTAGCTATGTCCTTTGCCATGCAGAAACTCTGCAATTTCTTACAATCCCATTTACCCAACATTTCTTTGATTTGTTGTGCTTCTGGGTCTCTATTAAGAAAATTTCCGCCTCTATACAGGAGACCTACGGTATGTCCTACTCCATCCTGTAATGTTTTCAGGGTGTCTGCTTTGACTCCGAGGTCTTTGATACATTTGGAGTTGATTTGGTACAGGATGATATATAAGGATATAGCTTTAGTTTTCTATGAGTGATTAACCAATTTTGCCAGCACTTTTACTGAAGAGGCTGTCTTTCTTCCATTCTATTTTTTATCTCCTTTATCAAAGATTAAGTATCTATTGGTCTGTAGGCTCATTTCTGGGTTTTCAATTCTATTCCATTGGTCCTGAGGTCTGTTCTTGTGCCAGTACAAGCTGTTTTGTTTGCTAAGGCTTTGTAGTAGAGTTTGAAATTTGGTATTGATATTACTCCAGCACTGTTCTTTCTGTTAAGGATTGCTTATGCTATTCATTGCCTTTTATCATTCCATATGACTTTTTGGATTGCCTCTTCTATTTCCTTGAAGAATGAGATTGAAATATTGATAGGTATTGCATTGAATTTGTAGATAGCCTTGGGAAGTATTGCCATTTTCACGATGTTAATCCTTCCAATCCAGGATCAAGGGAGTTTTTTCACTTTCTAAGTTCTGTTTTGATTTCCTTTTTCAGGTTTTCAAAGTTTTCATCATGGAAATCCTTTACTTCTTTGGTTAAGTTAATTCAATGGTATTCTATTTTATGTGGGGTTATTAAGAATGGAGTTGCTTTTCTGATTGCAGCCACGCTTTTCTTATTGTTGGCATACAGAAAAGCCACTGATTTTTGAGGGTTAATTTTATACCCTGATACATTGCCATAGTTTTGAATCAGCATGAGTAATTGGGGAGTGGAATCCATGGGATTCTTTAAATACAAGATCATGTCATCTGCAAGAAGGAGTGTCTTACTTCATCTTTCCCTGTTTGGATCCCTTTTCAGTTTTCATCTTTTCTTATTGCTGTAGCTAGGCATGCTAATAGTAAATTGAAGAGAAGTGGAGAGAGTGGACATCCTTGTCTCGTTCCTGAGTTTGGAGGAAATGTCTTTACTTTTTGACAATTAAGTACAATGCTGGCAGCAGGTTTGTCATATACAGCCTTTATTTTATTGAGGAATGTTCCCTGGATTCCTAGTTTATCCAGAAACTTCATCATAAAGTGGTGTTATTTAATTGATTTGTGTATATTGAACCATCTTTGGATCCCTGAACTGAATCCTGTTTTATCATGGTATGTAATGTTTTGGATGAATTGTTGAATTGTTTGGCCAAAATTTTGTTGAGAAGTTTGGCATCAATGTTCATCAATGTAATGGGTGTATAATTCTCTTTCTTTGATGAGTTCCTGCATGGTTTTGAGATGAGAGTTTTGATGGCTTCATAGAATTAGTTTGGTCCTGAGATTTCTCTTTCAATTTCATTGAAGAGTTGGAGGAGTATTTGTATGAGCTCTGCTTTGAAAACCTTGTAGAATTCTGCTGTAAATCCATGTGGTCCTGGGCTTTTCTTAGACATGAGGTCTCTTACTGCTTTTTCTATTTCAATGCTTGATATGGGCCTGTTAAGATGGTTTAATTCATTTGCTCCTTTTAAGTTGTTGCTGTTGTTGAGTTGAATCTGCTCATCCAATGTGTCTGCTGCCTTTGTCCTGGACCCTCTCTGTTGTAGATATGGCGGGTTGGCTATGGCCACCACCAAAGCTGCCTCAGCCATGGCTACAGCAACTGCCCTGATCTGTCTCCTTCCCTGGATTTTCCCTCTCTAGCAAAACTCTGTACTGTGATGGCACACTGGGTGTGATACTCTAGCCTAGTACTGTTCACTCACTGGGACACTAAAACAGCTTTCCATGCAAGAGATTGTTTAGCCTCCAGCTTCTTCTCCACCGTCTTCCCCCACTTCTCATAAGCATTTTCTTATTATAGATTATTCTAGATTAGCTATATTATGATTGATAATGACCAAGATTAACAGAAAGGTGAAGGAAAATTGTCTACACTTCCATGAGGTTCTGACTTTTGTTTCACAAAATGTTATAAAAGCTCTCCATGAGAAATCTAGCAGCTGCATTTCTAAATAGTCTTTGTGTGCTTACACTTTCTGATAATGTTTCAATTCAAGTACTTCTCCTTAGAGTCCCATACCATTCAATGATGCTGTATTAGATCTTTGTTACATCTTGAAGACGGCTCTTGGTGATTAAATTTGTGCTTTTCAAATTAGCTCTCACAATTCCATCCACAAAATGCAGACAAAAATTATCTAAGATAAATTTGTATCTGTTGATAGTGAAAATATTTTATTTTCCATTACAAACATAGAATGTAGTAAAATTTTTCACAGAAATTACACTGCACTAGGTTGTGGGCAGATTCTAATGAAAATAATAAACTGTGTTTATGTAGAGAATTTGAGTTTGCAAAATTTTAATATGCCTGTGCTCCTAAAACCAATACCTTACTTATATTGAGTGACAAATACAACTTGCTATAAGTAAGTTTTCCTTGTGCATTTTTAATATATATTTTATTGTAAAGATACTGTACACAGAGGTTATAGTTACATAAGTAAAGTAATGAGTACATTTTTTATTGAGCATTGTTACAACCTCCTTTGTTTTTCCCCTACTATTCCTTACCTTCACACATCCCCAACACCTCCATACATCCCCCTCTAATATTATCTTGCAAATCTCATTGTTACAATGGGACAACCTGTATCCTTTCCTTGTGTCTTAAATGAAGAAATGCTGGCTTGTTTCATGCTGATTCTACTTGTGTAGACACACTTAAAAACACTTTCCAAGTCCAAAAGCACATAAATGAAATGCACATCATCTTTTGTGAGTTAGTATAATTGTGTTCTACACATTTATTGACAGGTTACAAATTATTCTAAAATTTTAATACCTAAAAAACTTTCATTTTTCTTATTTTCGTTGCCAGGACATCGGCACAACCTCAGTCAGCATTTCTCACTTTAGACATTTCATATGGTTTGGTTAAATTTTGACCTGTGCTCGTCTTCTGAGGAGTCACTCATCTGCTTAGGAATTGATGCTGGCTGTTGGAAAAGAGCCCACGGAAGGATGCCATTTAAAGCCTTATAACTTTATTCTTAACAAGGATATTGTCCTACTAATTTGGCTGTTGAGAGTGTCTACAAGAGCAAGCATTCCATGGGGAGCAGGGAGACATCATATGACCTATACTTGAGATTTCTGAGTGACTTGCTATCACTTGTACTGCATTTTTCAAGTCGAATATCTCTAAACCTACAAGTTGGAAGAGATAAGAGGAGTGGTAAAAGAACTCTTAGAGACAAATACATCTTCAACACATTTATTTCCAAGCAGTCTGTCTAAGGCATATTGAACAACTAGTAAAACTTGTGTTTGCTTTATATGTGTCTTTTTCCATTTGTGCATGTGTACATGTGTGTACGTATGTGTGTATTTGTGTGTATAGTAACATTCATGTTTATATATATGGGCCGATATACACATATATGCATATATAAATAAATATACAAACATAAATATATGTTCATATATATCAGGTGTTCATTGATTTAATCTAGAATTCCCAGCGCATTGTCCTTATCACAAAGTGTACATGATAAACTGCTCTAAGTATCTGTGCTATATGAGGGGTATCCTTTGTACTCACTTCCCCCATTACCTTGTTTTTCATCCCTGTGAACAACTTCAGGCTACGTTCCATAGGATAGCGTTGTTTTTGTTACTTACTGATAATAAAAGAAAAAGGTTGTTTGTAAAAGAAAAAGAATTTTTAGGACTCAGGCTAAAAGTATCTTATCAGTCTCAATGATTTGTATGAGATAAAATTTATAATAGTACTAAAAGTGAAAAGGAATGCCTAGATCTGTTGTTTTGCCATTTAGAATGGCAAAGAATAATTTCACGTCACTATTATAACTCTTAAAGAATGCAAGGGTAACTGATGGTCCCTATCGTGTTCCCACAAAACCAGTAGACCATGAAGGATAATAGTAGACCAGCAGGAATTCTAAGTAGCAGACAAGGAGCATGAAAGAGAAAGAGCGGAAATGAGAGAGAGTGAAAGAGAGAGAAAAATATCATAATACTTATAATGAGTAACAGATAAACAAGAGGTTTACGAGAATATTCATATTGCTATCTTGAGACTCTACATATACATTTGAAGGTATTTGATGTATTATAACTCATCAACATAAAATATAAAATGATTTTGATAAAAAATAAAAATGACACAGGAGAAATTATAAATGCAAAAACATTCTTCACAGAAGCAAACTCAGAAATATTTCTTGACTTTGAAAAGGATAAATTGGCTGCAGTTAGTATAAATTTAGAAGTATGACAATTGTAAAAATATAAAAATGTGTTCACATATTTCATTATATAATCCAAAGCAGAAAGCAAATATTGTTCAGATGATTTTTTAAATCACAGTTTCTCAGGTGCTGTGAAGGTGGCTCAGTGGTAGAGTGCTTGCCTTGCATGCATGAGGTCCTGGATTTCATTCCTCAACACGACATAAGCAGAAAAATGTGAAAGTGGTGTTGTGGATCAAGTGATAGCGCTAGCCTTGAGCTGAAGAGCTGAGGGACAGTACCCAAAACCCAGAGTTCAAACCCCACAACCAACAAAACCAAAGCAAAAAAAAAAAAACAAAACATAACAAAACAAAACAATTTTGTAGCCTCAATTCTGTAATAACACTACTTCAGCTTAGGGTTAAGATTTAGGTGTGGACATTTATCAACACTCCTGATTCAGACTCTACTTGATAAAATTTTTAATCAATATTTTGTTTTTAGTTTTGCTCTTTGTACATTCACATGCACCTATGAAATATGGTATGGCCATCCCAATAATATTCTCAAAGTACCTCTTAATCACTACTCACAAAAATTTGTATTATATTACAACAAGGAAAAAATGCTATAAATAAAGAAAACAATAATTATATATTAATGATTACTAAAATAAAAAAGAAAACAATTACCAGGGTTTTCAGTATTTGAAGTGCACACAGTAGATTTTACTATTTTCTCATATTCTTGTACATTTAAAACTGGATAAAGCTATGAGTAGCTTTTAAATTTACCCACTAAGATTACTATTTATAGTTCATCTCACCATTTGTATGTGTCTTATATCATTATTTGTTCATCACAAACATATAACGTAAGGGAGCCCTAAAGTTTTAACAGAAACTGTGTACTTAAAATTTTACCTCTTCACTCTGCTTCTTTACACAGTCTTTGCAACTTCTCATTAGTAAAGTTTCTATAAACTATGAAATGTACATACTTACTAGTACATGCTACCAGAAAAATTATATACTTTATCGAAAAATTTTATGACCTGCAAACAGTCTTGATTTTGCCATATCTAAGCAAATCCAAAAATGAAACATATTTAAAACATTAAAACTTTTAACAAACCTTAACATTTGCTGCAATGATCATTATGACAGGTGCCTTGTGTAGAATAATTGAATTCCTCTTCCTACACATCTCATGAACAACAAATATCTGGAATTATTTTGTTTTTGGCATGTCAATCTTGACTTTATTCTTAAATGTGTGCTTATGTAAGAAATACATGGTTCTGAAATTTCACAATTCTTTTTAACTTATTTGTGTTGAATTGTCTAGTTTAGGAAAATCAATTACACTTTACATATAAAAAAATGTTCTGTGCTCAATTTGGCTGCACATACACTAAAATTGGAACATATAGAGAAGATTAGCATGGTCCCTGCACAAGGATGACACGCAACTTAGTGAATCGTTCCATATTTTTAAAACAACAGATGCTAGAAGGGATGTGGCCAGAAGGGAAGCCTATTGCATTCTTGGTGTGAGTGTACACTTGTTCATCCACTTTGGAAAGTAGTTTGGAGGTTCCTCAAAAGACTCCACGTAGAGCTCCCCTATTACACAGCAATCCCACTTTTGGGCATTCATCCAAATGATCACAAACAAGTCCATACTAAAACAACCACCACAGCAGTGTTTACTGTAGCATTATTTGCCATAGCTAAGATATGGAACCAACCCCGATGCCCCTCAGTAGAAGAATGGATCAAGAAAACGTTCTGTGTGTGTGTGTGTGTGTGTGTGTGTGTGTGAATGTACACTTACACAACCACTTTAGAAAGCACTCTGGTGAGTCCTCAGAAAGCTAAATATTGACGCTCCTTATGGCCCACTCATACCACTTCTAGGCATCTATCCTCAACAACAGGTACCAATATTCAAGGACACATGCACCTCCATGTTTATCGCAGCACTGTTCACAGTAGCCAGGATATGAAAACAACCCATATGTCCCACCAGAGATGAATGGATCCAAAAACTGTGGTAACTATACACAACGGAATATTTTCCAGTCATTAGAAAGGACAAAATAATGACATTAGCAGGGAAATCAATCAAGCTACAAGAAATCATGTTGAGTGAGGTAAGCCAAAAGCAAAGAGACAAACAGCACATGGCCTCCGTGATAAGTGGATTTTAAATCCAAAATGTAAGGTGATATGACAAAATTAACAACACTTAAGAAACCAAGGACTTCCACTCATCTGATTGAATCACTACTAAATAACCCCATTCTGCTGATCAAATGTGCATACTGAAGTGAAACCAGGAAGACGACACAGAACTAGAGGGAATCAGGGAAAAACATACAACAGCTGGATCCATCAGCTGCAATGGACATTGACCAAAATGAAATAAGCAACTCAATGTCACTGAAGGGAAGGAGGGAACAAGTGGGAAAGAGGGAACAGCTGATGCTCTGCAAAACAAAGAAATGTACGTATTTCAAAACAAATGAAGTATACATATGGAAGAAATAACTCTATTGCAAAGCTCAGAGAACTCATAAATGTTGTAGACCATGATAGACAATTTGCTCCATCAAAGTTAGAATGTGTTTGTGACTTTAACTAAGCATCACTATCCCACAATATTGTGAAATTTGGGAATTTATGTAACCACTTAATCACAATAAAAACATTTGAAAAAATGATGAAGGTGGAAAACTAAGTTGCTCTAAAAAACAAAAAAGGAAAATGTTCTGTGTGTATATGTGTGTACACACACACACACACACACACATATTACATATATATACATATATATGTATATATATTAATTCTATGCCTCCGTCAGAAAGAATGACATTGCCCAATTTGTTAGGAAATGGAAAGACTTGGAAAAAAATTATATTAACTGATGTAAGCCAAGTCCAAAGAAACATAGGTCCCATGGTATCCCTTATATGCAATAACTAGTATATGTCTGGGATAAGCAGAAAAGTTGAAAAAGCTATGTGTATATGATAGATAAGTTGATGTTAAGCTAAATGACCCCCAAGATAGAGACAGAAGTGGTTTTTCTTTTTTGCTGTTGTTTCTCACATATTTATAATGTACGATGTGATTTTTTTATATGTTTCCTCCCCAACAGTATAACCCCCGTTTTCAATTTATTTGATGTTGGTGCATCTGCATCTTGTATATGCACTTCTTTAATTTGGGGAGGGAAATGGAAAAAACAACATGCTTAAATAGGAATACAGTTTGACCCATTGTATAACAATAGATGCACAAGACATTATTTTGAAAAACGAACTTTATAATTTAGGCTGGGGACTTTGGGTGGGCCTTGTGAGTGTGAGGAGTGTAGGTGGAGGTGGAAGGGAAGCAATGGTGGGGGGAAAACAAGGGAGGAGGTAACAATGTTTGATAGGAAATGTACTTATTACTTTGTTCATGTAACTATAACCCCTCTGTACAGTATTTTTACAACAAAAATGTACAAAAATGTTTTGAGATGGAAGTTTATGTTGCCTATTTTACCCATATAATATCGTTAACAAAGAAATTAATGCAAAATACTGATATGAAGATATTTTGAAAAAGTGAGTGTGTGTGCATTCCTGCATGTTGGCATGCTCAGAGTTTGAAATCAGGGCTTCAAGGTCTCGCTACATCTTTCTCTCTAGATTGGTGAGCTACTATATGAGCTACATCTCCATTCCTGGCCCTTTGCTGGTTCATTAAAATTTTTGAAAAATAATCTCATGAATTTATTTTGCCCTGATTCGCTTCCAAATGTTATCCACAGATCTCAGTCTCCTGAGTAGGTATCCCAAGAAGTTAGGATTACAGGTGTAACAAACCAGCACAAGGCTTTCAGAATAATTTTAAAAGTAGAAGAAAATTTACTTCACAGGGGCCTGTTTTATCATCTCCTAGTTTTAAAGCATTTTGGATTGATTATATGTGAATTTTTTCATTCTTGAATTCTTAAAATACAATAAGTGATGATATTTAAAATATTTAGTACTTTTTAAAAACGATACTGGAACTATAGGACAGAAGAAATTTGCATGACTTTGGACCATAATTTATAAGCTCAGCTCTGTGCATGATAACCCAATGTCACCAACACAGTCTGTGTTGAAGACAAAATGTAACAGAAAACAATCACCATGGGCAATAATTGCTATGCTATTATTCCTTGGACAATATGAATATTGAATTGAGAGTATCAGAGAATGGAGAGAATTTATCTACCTTTTTGTATTGCTGAAAGACTTCTGGAAAATTTGACTCATCTCCTTCCACTCTGTGTGTCCTGGGCCATGCACTTACTTCCTTTAATTACAATTTTTTCCAACACTGAAATGGTAATAACATTAACATTATAACGAATTTTATCTTAAGAATTAAGGGTTCTTAGAATGTTGAACTCTTTCTCATTCTTGTAGAGGCATTATCAGATGAGAAGAACTGTATTTTTTTGTTTGCTTACTTCCATTTGTTCTTCAGATTGAAATCTGAACTACTTAAGACTGAAAGAAACCAAAATTAGACATGCAGGCTTTGGAAAGAGCAATCAATGTAAAATAAATAAAATACATATAGCTATGTAACAGGTCTAACTAAATTGTTGTATAGTCTCAATTATAAACAGAAAATGATTTAAGCAATATCATGTTATTGAAAATTGAAAAACGTTAGGGGTTGCTTAATTTTTTCTTTTTTACTACCTTGAATTAATTATTTTTGTATACAGAGATTAAAGATGAGATTAACAAGAAACTTGATTTAAAATGGACAAAAGTTTGAATAGACATGTTTTCCATAAACCCCTCTATATTACCAGTGGGTTTACCAGTTGTGTTTAATACAACTTCTGTGCTGGCTTAATGCTTTGTGAGCAGAAGTCATTAGAGAAATGTAATTCAAAATTACTATGATACTACTTTATAACTATTATAACTCTTATCAAAAAAAAATCAAAGGAACCAGGTGTGGTGGTAAAGGTTTGTAATTCCAAGCATTTAGGAGGTTGGATTTCAGTCTTAAGACAGTCTGGGGTACTGAAGATAGTAAAAACTTGGCCTTTATTACCTTTTAAGTAAAAGGTAATAATGTTGGTGAGAGTGTGAAGAAAAGGAAATTTTCTACACTATTGGTCAAAATACAGGTTAGTATTCTCCTTGTAGAAAGTAGTATGCAGTTTTCTAAAGAAATCATACTTGAAATATCATCTGAACCACCAATCATGTGATTATTTCTCTCTGGGTAACTCGAAAATATATCTGTAGTTCATTGTTATTCACATTATTCACAACAACAGCCAAGATATAAATCAAAGTTCAGTGTTGAAATATACTAATAAACAACTGTGGTACATGCACAAATATCTTTTTGTTTCATCCTTAAAATAACAAGAGACTTCTCCCATTAGCCACAACTTACAATGACCTGAAAGATGTATTCGAAATGAAGAAAAATGTTATGTTCTGTTCTTTGTAAACACACACACACACACACACACACACACACACACACACACACACACACACCATCCTCAAATAGTAAGACAGAATTTTTTTTTTAAAAAAAGTAAAGCAAAGCGGAACTTCTGGGGCATTTAGTTCACACTGCATAAGATACTAGATATACATTATGACCAGGTATAGAGTTGTAATGTACAACATGAGGATACAGGGGACAACATTGGCCTTACATACGAATATATCTAAGTAAGTAGGAGTTGTTCTTCCTAGTAGTGGTTACTCTTTTAGTTGTTCTTCCTTCTATAATGGATAAGATGAATGTAATTCTTTAAGTATACCTGCCGATTTTCAGAAATAATAACAAACAATATAGCAATAATGTTGCACTCTCAACATAGAACAAAATGTCAAATTAAAATACATGAGATTATCCTTGATGTAAACTAATTATTACAAATAAGGGAAACCATGGGACCTATGTTTCTTTAAGTCTGGGGTACTTCACTTAATATGATTTTTCCAAGATCTTCCATTTCCTTATAAATGTGGTGGTCACATTCTTTATGATGGAAGCATATTTTTCCATGTGTGTATACCTGTGTTTGTGTGTGTGTGTGTGTGAGTGTGTGTGTGTGTGTGTGTGTGTCGTTTTTGGTAAATATTACTGTGATACACAGTAGTAGCTTTACTGTGGCCTTGTTTGTGATCACCTGGTTATATGCCCAGAAGTGGGATAACTGGGTAATAGGGGAGCATTATTGTGTACATCAAGGATAATCTTAGTAGATGAGCAGAATAGCTCAATAGCTAAGTACATATGATCGTATAAGGTGATTCCAAGTGAAATGAACTCCAAGACATGTTCTTTGTTGTTGTTGTTGTTGTTGTTTTTGTCGGTCGTGGGGCTTGAACTCTGGGTCTGGGCGCTGTCCCTCAGCTATTCAGCTCAAGGCGATCACTCTACCACTTGAGCTACAGCGCCACTTCTGGTTTTCTGGTGGTTTATTGGAGATAGGAGTGTCACGGTCTTTCCTGCCCGGGCTGGCTTTGAACCACGATCCTCAGATCTCACCCTCCTGAGTAGCTAGGATTACATGCGTGAGCCACCAGCGCCCGGCTTGTTGTTGTTGTTCTTAATGTACTATGGGATTTCTTTTTATCCTTTTGTGTTTTCCCCACCTATGGTTTATCCCCTGTAGTCACTGTATTTGATTTTGATACCCTGGGTATTTTAAATATGTTGATCTGAACTAGGGAAGGGAAAGGAAAATAAAACAAAATGGTGAGACAAAGGACAAAGGGGGAACCTATGCAACAGTAGTACTCACAAGACAATATGTTGTAAATAATCTTGGGGGGGCGTTAGGAATGACGAGGGAGAAAAATAGGGGAAAATGTAACAAGTTAGAAAAAAATAAATTAATTACCTTACTTATGTAACTATATCCCATCTGTACATTACCTTGACAATAAAATTTAAATAAAAAATAAAATAAAATATAAGAGAGCAGCAATACAGGAGATGGGAGTGGGGGAAATACTGTAGTATCATAGAGTAGAACAGCTGTGGAAAGCAGTAATTTTACATTAACATAGCAAGTAATAAACTAACATACAGATTTTCAGCCTCATGTCAGTCATTAAAAAGGGAAAACAAAATACACAATCAGCAAACCAATAGAGATAAAATAGAAAACTAAACAATTAAGATGAAGAGATGACTTGGACCAAGAATAACAAATGACACAATTAGGAAACAAATAAGAAGCTGCTGGGCTGGGAAGGTGGCTCAGTGGTAGAGTGCTTGCCTTGCATACCTGAGGCCTGGGTTTGATTCTCAGCACCACATAATCAAAAAGAAAAAAACCAGAAGTGGTGCTCTATTTCAAGTGGTAGAGCACTAGCCTTGTGCTGAAGTGCTGAGGCATGGCGCCAAGGCCCAGAGTTCAGGACCCACAATCGGACCCAAAAAATAAAATAAAAAAAATAACAAGCTGCTAAGTTTTAAAATGAGCACCCTCAATTCTATTGACTTGTTTACATCACAATTTTTTAGAAGTATAATTCAAATCACAGTTTAATAGCATATCATTTTAATAATAGTTTACTTATTATTAATTTCTTAATATTGAATGTTTAATATATAATTTTAATTTCAGCAGCTATAGAAAAGAAAGTGAAAATAATTTTAATAATATATTTATGAATTGTAAAATTGAGAAGCATAAGAATTTAAACAAATAACATATCATTATTGCTTCATTTCTGTGATTTAATGTAATACTTCAAAGTGTATTCTACACTTAGCACTCATCTTAACATCAAAGAATAAATTATTGCACATGATACTTGGTATTAGTTGGAAGGGTTCAGCACTGTGGTAAAATTCACACCTCATAGTACACGAGGGTATGACCCCTCTCATATAGCTTAAATTGTGGAAAATTGATTTCTACATGCATGTTAAATTCTTGCCTAGGTGACATCTATAAAATTATATACACGAGGTCTATTTCAGATGATTCTTAAAAGTCATATTCATTAATTGAATTTTTATTACTTCATACCAAATATTTACAGAGAGACTGAATTTTTGAGTAGATGATGTTGTATGTGTGCCAAATTATACGTATTAAGGCTTATTTTATATTCCTGACATTGTTTCTAGAGTTGGATTTATTTGTCCATTACGGGTTAAGTGTACTATATTGGATATATGAAAGTAAAGTGAATGTTTAGTCCATTAATACTTTGTCTAATCCCAATATAAATTATCCATCTGTTTGAAGTAATGAAAATAACAACAGATAAAAGCAAGATAAATGAGTCTGTAGTAGACAAGTATTTACACCATTATTTTGAAAGTTGGTCCTCTTTTACACAACAGAATGTTCTTGAGAATATGTGTCCCAGGCTGGCCACAACTGAAGAATATTATGGTTTGATCGATCATAAAAGAAGGAAGGAAGGTTCCCCTTCCTTCCAAATGTCTGATCCCAGGAATGTGATCTACTTTATGGTGCCTACTTGGAAATGAACTTTTTTCAGAGTCAACCTTGAAAAGCCATCTTGATAGACGACTTCTGTAAGTGGTTAGAAAGCATTATTGATGAATTTGCAAGGATGCCTGATTGCCTCATTTTGAGACAATTAACAGGAATTTAATCAGTTGTTCTTTGTATCTTTAGGAGAAAAACCCATTGACTCTAGGCCAGCGGATCACAGGGGTCCAGAGAAACTTCTAACTTGAATAGTAATCCTAGATATCTGAAACAAAACACACACACACACACACACACACACACACACACACACACACACACACACACACACACACAGACTCCAGTAAGCACAGCCAGGCAGGGTTGCTATCACAGCCTACATGAAGTCAGGCAAAAAACAGAAGCTGAGAGTCATTTAGTTGATAACTAATATATTTTTTATGAGGCAGACTCACATGAGACTCCAGAGAGAGGATCAGAAAGACTGATCAGAGACTAAAACTGGTCACTGAAAGATTGGAAAGTAGAATTCCTTGTAGAACAAATAAATCATAGAAAGCTTGTGCATGTAAGAACAAGATAGAATACCAAATTCCAGAAATGCACATTTTCTTAAAAGTCAGCTTAATGAATTATCAGCGCAAATCTTTAAATTCTAAAGTATTTGACCACATGTGGGAGAAGGTTGAAAAGAAAGAAAATTTCATCACTTTATTAGGAAGTCTAATATCACATTAGGAAGTAATCAAGCACAGATTTGTAATAAAAAGAGAAAACAATTATTCCAAATGCGGGTTTCATTTCCTTTGATGTAAAAGTTCTTAAATTAGCTGCTAGCAATTACCACACAATTGATCCAGTCCCCCAGCTGAGTTGATATTGACTGCAGTATTACCACATGAAGGAAAAGAGAAAATTTACAAATGTCTGATGAAATGAGGTAAATGTGAAGTGTTCTAATAGTAGTATCTGAGGTTTAGACACAGGTGAAGAGGTGGATTTTCTTTTCTAAAAATCCCCCATTTTTACCTTGTGCCAGTGGCTCACAGCTGTATCCTAGCTACTCAGGAAACTGAGATCTAAGGACTATGGTTCAAAGCCAGCCTGGGCAAGAAAGACCCTGAGACTATTATTTCCATTTAGCCATCAGAAAACCAGAAGTGGCACTGTCGCTCAAGTATTAGAGCACTCATCTTGAGTTGAAGAGTTCAGGGACAGTGCCCAAGTCCAGACTACAAGCCCCTCGAACAGCAACAACAACAAAATCTCCCTTTCATGGATTACCTACATCTCTTCCTAACATTCATTAAAGGAGCCATTTTATCACCCACTACATTTAAGTCCTAATCTAGCTACTGCAAATAGATTGATTTGGTATCTTATATAAAACGGTTCATGTTTGCAGAAACAAATACCAGCAGTGGTAACTTTTTTCCAGTCCTTGAACTCTGGGCCTGAGCCCTGAACATGGTTATGCTGGTAGCTTTTATGTGAGCTTGTTTGTTATTTATTGGATTACTGCCCATGAGGGGAATTACTGGGTCTTAAGGGAGATCTATATTTACTCTTTCAGGAAACTCCGTACTGCATTCCACAGTGGTTGAACATGTTTAATTTCCCACCAACAGTGTAATAGAGTTCCCAATTGGCTACATCCATGCCAGCGTTTGCTATTGTTAGTTTTCTTAGTAATGGCCATTCTAATGGACGAGGTAGAATCTGTCTTGTTTACTTATAGATTTGTATGTATCTTCTAGCTACAATACTTGATTACTTATAGATTTGTATGTATCTTCTAGCTACAATAAAGGAATGAATCCATGAAACCTATATTGCTCTGAGTCGGCATTCCTTTCTCTTTTCTCTTAATATAATTTCCCAAACCTTTCATTTTCCTTAGACTGGTGAAAAGTCATCTTTCTGATGGGTGAATATAATTCCATTGTGTGTGTGTGTGTGTGTGTGTGTGTGTGTGTGTGTGTGTGTGTGTGTGAGTGTTTGTGTGTGTAAGATGACTATAGTGCCATGAATTAATTTCTAAGCATTCTGTTTCATCTGTAATTTTGTAAGTTGATGATAAAAACTTTCAAAAATATCCAAACACATAAGATTGGAACTCAGATATGTTATTGGGAAAACAGATAATTGCTCTAGCTGGGAAATTGTGTGTGTGTGTGTGTGTGTGTGTATGCACCCACCACAGGTGTTCAAATCAGGCCTGGGCCCTGTCGTTAGCTTATTCTGTGGAAGTATGGCACTAAACCACGTAGCAAAGGCTTTCTTCTGGCTTTTTAGTAGTTATTTTGAGATAAATATCTCATGGATTTTCCTGTCTGGACTTAATCTTTTGATCCCCAGCAATCCTTGGGTTAGTGTTACTGTGGGTGCTACCACCAAGTGACAGTTCATTAAACTGGGAGCAATATGGAAGTAGTTGTGCAAGATATGAAGTAATCAGTTCATTAATGTGGGAGTAACAGGATCACATTTGATTGCCTTCAAACACATTATTTCAGATGAGTTTAACTGAAGCCCAAAGCATAATCCAAACCTATTATCCACACTGTATGAAGTAGCACATATTCATGGTGTAGAATATGTACAATGAATTAAATCCTGAATCAAAAGACTTTGTTGGGTTTGCACCAAAGAAATAGATTGTCATTGAAATGAAGTCCAGACTGGAGGCCTGTAGCGAGCAGGAGAGCATCTGCTTAGTGTGTGTCCAACCCCCAGGACCATAAAAAAGTAGAAGGGAAAGTGTAAGAGAAAGAGGAAAGGAAAGGAGGAGGAAGGGGTAAGAGAGGAGGAAGGGCATAGCAGGAGGGAGAAGAGAAGGAGACAGGGAGAAAGTAGAGGTAGGAGAGAAGGAAGAGGGAAACAGGACCCTGGGGAAGAGGAGCAGGAGAGGAGACAGGAGGAGGAAGATAAATGCAATATAACAGCAAGAATTGTTGGAAAACATTTTGCATTAGTGATTTGCATGTGCATGGCAGGATTATTTTCTAATCAGAGACAGCTAGCACAGTGACAATATGGGTGATACCTGTTGCTCAGTCATTTTATTCTCTTTCTTCTGTGAGGAGTTCAGAAGATATGCTGAGTTTGGTTCGGTGTTTACTTCAGGATTTCTCTTTCATGAATCAAACAATGGAAGGAAATAATTGCAACTTCCCTTAATTAAAAAAGAATAGAAGCTATATTTATTTGTATTACAATGCATGAAAAAATCCTGGAGATTTCTGGTTAATTCAGAGGGCCCCATGCAAAAATATAATACAAGAGGAAATTAAAAGTGCTTTTAATGTATAATAGGTTATCATTGATGAAAAGTTTTACTGGATTTTTTCGTTTTTCTTTTTGTTTTTTGTTTTTGTTTTTGCCAGTTGTTCATTGCTCCAAGTCACCACGTAAAACTCCATTTCTGTAGTCCCTGTGGGTGTGGGTGACTCCTCAGGTCACCCGTTGAGATGTGTGGCCAACTCCTTTACAGTGGATATGCAGTGAGTGGATGTGTGTGCATGCTCCCCAGCATTGCCAGATGAGTCATGCCCACACTTCCCACCTAAATTCCCAGTCTCAGTTGCTCCATTTCACCCAGGAACTGGCAGCCATGGGTCTAGAGTTGAGGCCACTGCTGCCTTCTCCTCCTCCAGCTGTGCTGGTAGTGGTCTTCTGTACTCCTGAGTGCGTGGCCCATCCTAGGGAGACTCTATTCTGGGGTCACTGCCTGCCCCCGTGAGTGCGGGTTGGGGGCACCATGTTTGTACACTGCACAGTCCATGGGTAAAGGAAGGCTGTGGATGCTGTCTGCCCCCTTGGGGCCAGGCTGCCCAGCCGTGGTTCACCTCATCAGTCTTTAAGGGGGTCTGGGTACTGGAGCCATGTGTTGACCCCTCTGCCAGCTGGCTTGTGACAGCTGCAACAGCTCAGGAACTTGGAGCCCCTTCAGCATCTCTGTGGACCTCCATTTTCTGGTCCTTGTGGACTCTGGTACAGGGCCAACCCTACATAAGCCAATCAGTGCCAGAGAAGCCTGGACTTGCAGCACACCAGCTGCAGCACCGAGGGAATGAAGCCCCTCTTGCTTTGCTGTGTGGCCTCCTCTGTTTCCCTTCTGGCCCACATGGGCCCAGCTCTGGGTGCTATTCCAGGGATACTCCATTTGGAGGCAATGGGGTCACCCCCTACCGTCGTTGGTCTCCAAAGCAGGGGAAAGGACTTGGCCTTGGCAATGTAGGCTACACAGATGGAAGGCAGGACTTGGCGTCTGCCCTGCCTTCCCCCCTGGCTTTGGCACCTGAGTCTGGGTTGCTTGGTTTGGTCACTAATGGAACCTTGTTGGCTACAGCCCACCGGAAAGGTCCTGGACCTGCTGTAGCAGCAATGCGGTGTCCTGGATCCCCTTAGAGTCACCACATGGAACTTTGATGGGTCTACTTGGGCTGGGTGTGGGTTTCATCTCAGGACTCCAATTAAGAATTGCCACTCCCCTGCAAGCAAGAGGTGCCACATATAATATCTACTTTCTAACATTTTCCTTCACTGAGATAAACAGAACTTGCAGATATAAATAAGTTTTATAAAAACAAAATATATAACCTATATCACTTCAACCTTCTAAATCATTATAATATTTTAATCCAATAGGAATTCTGTCTGTAATTATTTATTTTACATTTGAATGTAACTAATGTAATGTATTTTGTGTGTATTTTACTATTCTAGTATAATTTCATTTGCACTACTTACATACAATTTTTTTCAAATTCTGAGATTCAATCACGTGTTTATGGATAAGTGTTTTGTTGTACTTTTATTTCAGTTTTCCATTACAGCCTTATGAATACAAACAATAAGATCCATTCTTGCTAATGTAAAGTTCAATGATTTTGGACTAGAGAATCGAGGATATAGTATTACATATCATACAGTAATGTGTATCACTTTGTTTATTACTGCTCCATAAAATAATTAATAATTCAGGTGGCAGCCACTTCATCTGGCATGCTCGTCTGTCTGGTGAAGTAGGATCTTAGTGGCAGCCTGCCCATATCAGGCCATTGCGGCCACTTTCCTGGGACTGTGGGAGAAGATCAGGGTACACCTGCTGTTCAGCTAGGGCAGCAACCCGGAAGATGCTGTGTGAATGACACAGTGTCACTAACTCACATCTAACACATGCTTGCACCATGGGCTTGGGCCCTGAGGATCAGCCCCTGGGAGCACACACACACCGGGGGCAAGGGGCGCCTACCTTGGAAGGTGTGCAGACCAAACAGAAGCTACTCTGCAGATTGGCTGGTACAGTATTTATTTTCCTTAGAGCAAGGGACAATTCTGCTCTGCTGTGGGGAGAAAACAAGAAAGACAGACCCAGGAGGGTGAAGCCAACTTTTGTACTCAGGCTGGCAAGGAAACTTTCCTCCATGCACTCTCCAGCAGGCTCATGAAGTCGTTCCATGAATCTTGTCCATGAAGTAGCAGCCAGGGACACTCATGTCTGGTACTCCTGGCTGCTCTTTTGGGTTTGTTTGTTCATTTATACAGACAGCCCCTTCTTCAGACAGCAGAGTTATTCTGGGTTTTGTAAAACGTTCTGCATATGAGCGTTTCCAATGTTTGGTTTTTGCATTATTTCTTATAAATGCTTTGTGAAATTTGTGTTTTAGGTGTTGTGGTGTGAGAGAAGGACCAGATTATGAACATAGTTTCCTACCAGTCTTTCATTTAAAAACGAAAACAGATTCTCTATAAAAATGCCTATCAGGAAGTAAATTTGAGAGGGAAAAAAAGGCTGTATTCTCATAAGATCAAAATTTGCTAGTTTTATATGCATGTTTTATGCACTCAAAATACAATTAAGTAACTCACTATCTAGGAACAATTGTCCAGAGCTAAGAGTTAAGTGTCTGGGAGCTAGAGGCAAGGTGTTTGTGAGCTTTATCCAAAGGGAGGGAAGAAAGTTAAAATTCATAATTGATTTTGTAGAATCAAGGTGGCAAATCAAAATGACAATCACAATAAACTTCTTTGCTATTCGGGGTCTTTCATTGTTCCATATGAATTTTTGGATTGCTTCTTCTATTTCATTGAAGAGTGCCATTGAGATATTGGTAGGTATCACATTGAATTTGGATATAGCCTTTCGCAGTATTGCCATTTTCATGATGTTAATCCTCCCAATCCAGGAGAATGGGAAGTTTCCCACATCCATAGCTCTGCTTTACTTTTCTTTTTCAGGTTTTTAAAGTTCCCATCATAGAGGTCCTTCACCTCTTAAGTTAACTCCTAGGTATTTTATTTTTTGTGCGGCTAGTAAAAAGGGGTTGCTTTCCTAATATCAGCTGCACTCTATCATTATTGGAATACAGGAAAACCTTTATTTTCTGAGGGTTAATTGTATAGTCTGCTAGTTTGCCAAAGTTTCTGATCAGCTCAAGTAACTTGGGAATGGAGTCCATGGGTTTCATTAAATACAAGACCATGTCATCTTCAAAGAGGGAGAGTTTTACTTCATTTTTGCTATTTGGAACCCCTTTAAGATTGCATCTTATCTTATTGCCCCAGATAGCATTCTAATACTAAGTTGAAAAGGAGTGTAGAGAGCAGACATCCTTATCTTATTCCTGAATTTATAAGAAATGGGTTTAACTTCTCACCATTAATATAATGCTGGCTGTAGGTTTGTCAATTCTTAGCAGAAAGAAGAGCACTAGAGCAATATCAGTTCCAAATTTCAAATGCTACTAAAAGGTCATAGTAATAAGAAAAGCTTGGTTCTGGTGCAAGAACAGACCTGAGGACCAGTGGAGTAGGACTGAAGACTCAGAAATGAACCCCCTGACCGATAGCTACCTAATCTTTGACAAGGGAGCTAAAAAAAGAGAATGGAAGAAAGACAGCCTTTTGAGTAAATGGTGTGGACAAAATTGGTCAAATACCTGTTAAACTAAACCTGCATCCGTGTATATTATCCTGCACAAGAATCAACTCCAAATGGATCAAAGACCTCAAAATAAAAGAGGACACAATGAAAACAATACATGAAGGAATAGGATAAACTCTAGAGCTTATTAGCACATACCGAAATTTTCTTAATAGAGAGCCAGAAACAAAGAGTAAAGAAAAGTAAGTTAAGAAATTCATTCCTTAATTCATCTCTTTATGAAACAAGTAATTTACTATTACAAGATGAGATGGAATTATAATTTCCAAGTGCTGATACAGTCTGTATGTAATAAACATATTACAATTGTCAAAAAAAAGAAATCAAAGAAAAGTTGAACAAATGGGATTGCATGAATCATGAGAGCTTCTGCAAGGCAAAGGTCATAGCTAGCAATATCAATAGAAAGCACACGTTCTGGGAGAAGATCTTCACGAGGTATAAAACGGACAAGGTCTTTTATCTAAAATGTACTTAGGACTCAAAAAATTAAATCCCCAAGAGCAAATCCTCAAAGAAACAACTGCTCGATAATTAAGTGGGCTATTAACTTAAAGAGAGACTTCTCTGAAGAGGAAATAAAAATGGCCATTAGACACATGAAGAAATGCTCAACTATTCTAGCCACAAAAGAAATGCAAATGAAGACAACATTACGATTGCACCTTACTCTAGTTAGAATGGCTATAATCAAGAAATTTATTTTTTTTTCTGTTGATGTGGTGCTGAGGAATCGAACCGAGGGCCTCATTCATACAAAGCAAAACACTCTACTATTGAGCCACCTTCCCGGTCCCTAATCAAGAAATTTAATAACAACATGTTGGAGGGGATGTGGCTAAATAGGAAGCCTATTTCATTGATGGTTGGAGTGTAAACTTGTTTAACCACTTTGGAATGCAGTATGGAAGTTCTTCAAAAGACTCCATGTAAAGTTCCCCTGTGTCCCAGCAATCCCACTTTTGGGCATTTAGGCATTTACCCAAATCATCACAAACAAGGTCATAACAAAGTTGCCTGTGCAACCATGTTTATTGCAGTATTATTCACCATAGCTAAGACATGGAACCAACCTCGATGCTCCTCAGTTCATGAATGGATCAAGAAAATGTGATACACTCACACACACACACACACACACACACACACACACACACACACACACACACACACACAATGGAATTCTATGCCTCCATTAGAAAGAATGAAATTGTCACATTTGTTAGGAAATGGAAAGACTTGGTAAATATTATATTAAGTGAAGTAAGCCAGGCTCAAAGAAACATACATCTCATGGTTTCCCTTGTTTGCAAGGACTAGTACATGTCTAGGACAAGCATAGAAGATCAAAGGCTATGGACGTATAACCACATAAGATGACATTAAGTGAAAGGAATCCCAAGTCAGACACACAAGTGATTTTTTCTTTCTTGTTTTTGTTTTTAATATACTTATAATGCGCTATGTGATTCTTTTGTAAGTTCATCCCTCCATGGTATAATCCCTGTTTTTATTGTATTTGATTCAAGTGTTCTGCATTTTTGTATACATTTTTGTAATTTGGGGAGTAGAAAGGTTATAGCAGAATGCTGAAATGGGGATGCAGGTTGACCCATTGTGATGATGAGTTGTACAGGACACTGTGTCAAAAATGAATTTACAATGTCGGGTAGGGGTGAAGGAGGGAGGAGTTGGAGAGTTGGGGAGGGAAGGGGTAGTAGGGGAAAAACAAAGGAGGAGGTAACAATGCTCAATAGGAAATGTACTCATTACCCTACTCATGTAACTGTATACCCTCTGTATATTATTTTTACAATAAATAATATAAAACTCTCTTCTTGGTATAGAATTCCAGTGCTGCCCTCGGCATTGCATTTTTTGTCTTTTCTAGCTGTGGTTAGGTCCATCTGCCTAGTGGATCCACTGATCAAGACTACTGATCCACTGATCATCTTGGTCCTGAAGTGGGACTTGGATTATCCAGTGATGGTTGGAACTAGGCCAAGGACATGACAAAACCATTTCCAGGGCATGGCTTCTTCATTCCCCACCGCCATGAAACTAGGATTGCAAGCAGAATGTCTCTGAATTTGACTCCAGAAAACAATCACTGAACCAAAAGGCAAGGTCACAAAACACCTCCCCTCCTCCCCCCATTCCCTCCTTTCTTCCTCCTTGGTAAAGTACAAAATAATTTTACAGGTTTTGGCAAACACACAAATTGCCTACCACCTCCCCTTTTAAACTAAGTTTAAAGTCACTAAGTCATGTAAACTGATAATGCCGCACTCATTATTCTGGACAACAACTTCAGGTTGTTTGATGCTTTAATTTGTTGTTGGTGGTGGTGGTAGTAGGAGGGCCTGAACTCTGGGTCTGGTTGCTGTACCTTAATGCTTCAATTATTTAAATTTTATTTTTGTCAGTCCTGAGGTTTAATCTCAGGGGGTTAACATATCCCTGAGTTCTTCAGCTCAAGTGGAGCCCTCTACTACTTGAGCGACAGTGCCAATTCCTGTTTTCAGATAAGTGTCTTTCAGACATTCCTGCCAGGGTTTGCTTTGATCAGAGAATTTTTAAATTATATTTCTTCTATGTATTTATTGGAATATTGCAGTTTATCTGAAATTTAAAGTTTTGTGTAAAACTTTGTCTTCAAGTATTCCAATAGTATTAAATATTACATTTACAATCTATTCTGTAGCAATACATTTAGAAATTATTATGTTAAGATGAAAATCTTGTTGATTGTAGAAAAATCCCATTAAAGTCCAAATGGGAAATATGCTCATTTCAGCATCCTTGAGTCTCCTTCGTATTTATTTATTTATTTATCTATTTATTTGTGAAAATACCATACATAGGGGTAACAATTACATGGGCAAGATAATGAGCACATTATTCATCAAGCATTGTTGCCTCCTCCTTTGTTTCCCCTTCCCATCTGTTCTCATCTGCGCCACCCCCTCCCCGGGCTCTCCAGACACCCCTTTGCCTGCCCCCCACCCTTGCCAGGCAAGTTGTAAAGTTCGTTTTTCTTTTATTTTTTATTTGTTTATTTTTTTATATTGAGAATACTTACAGATGAGTTACAATAACATGGGCAATATAATGAGTACATTTCTTATCAAGCATTGTTGCCGCCTCTGCCTCTTTGTTTCCCCTTCCCATTCCTTTCCATGCTACCCCCCTCTCCCCACCCGATCCTCCCCACAACCCCCATCAAAGCTGTAAAGTTCATTTTTCGACCTAACGACTTGTAAATCTCACTGTTGCAATGGGTCCACCTGTATCTCTAGTTAAAAGATTAGTTTTTTCCCTTCCCCTCCACAAATTATACCATCAAATACCGTGAAAGCAGGGGCTATACTGTAGGGGAGGGACATACAAAGCAATATAGAAATCATCTTATAAATATGTTAGAAACAATCGCAAGAAAAAAAAATTGAATCCTTATCTTGTGGTTCATTTCACCCAACACCAACTTGTCCGACCTTTTCTGCTTGTCTCAGACATATACTGGTTATTGAAAATAAAGGAAACCATGGGACCTATGTTTCTTTGGGACTGGTTTACTTCACTTAATATAAATTTTTCCAAGTCTTTCCATTTCCTAACAAGTGGGGCATGTCATTTTTTCTGATGGAGGCAAAGAATTCTATTATGTATATATATACAACATTATATTGATCCATGCATCTACTGAGGGGCATCTGGGTTGGTTCCATATCTAAGCTATGGTAAATAATGGTTCAATAAACATAATTGTGCTGGAGCTTTAATATGGTCTTGTTTGTGACCTTTTGGGTAAATACCCAAAAGTCGGATTGCTGGGCCATATGGGAGCTCTATGTGGAATCTTTTGAGGAACCCCCATACTACTTTCCAAAGTGGTTGAAAACGTTTACTTGCCCACCAACAATGCAATAAATTTCCCTTATTCCCACATCCTTTCTAGCAGCTGTTGTTATTAGAGTTCTTCATTATAGCCATTCTAACTAGGGTGAGGTGGTATCTCAATGTTGTTTTGATTTGCATTTCTGTTATGGCTAGAGAGATTGAGCATTTCTTCCTGGGTCTATTGGCCATCCTTCTTTCATATTCAGAGGAGTTTCTCTTTATGCCTTTAGCCCACTTATTTATTTGGCAGTTGTTTCTTTGAGGATTTGTTGTTGGGGGATTTAATTTTTTTGAGTTCCATGTATATTTTAGATCTGAGATCCTTGTCTGTTGTAGTGAAGAGCTTCTCCCAATCAATGGGCTTTCAATTGATCTTGCTAGATATGTCCTTTGCCATGCAGAAGCTCTGCAATTTCATGAAATCCCATTTGTCCAACATTTCTTTGATTTGTGTAATTCTGGGTCTCTATTAAGAAAATTTCAGCCTGAGCAAAGGAGACCTACTGTTTCTCCTATTCCATTCTTTAATGTTTTCAGAGTGTCTGTTTGACTCCGAGGTCTTTGATCTATTTGAAGTTCATTCTGGTGCAGGATGATATATGAAGTTGTAGCTTTAGTTTCCTACAAGTTGTTAACCAATTTTGCCAGCACCATTTACTGAAGAGATTGTGTTTGTTCCATTCTAATTTCTTAGCTCCCTTATTGAACATTAGATGTTTATAGGTCTATAGGCTCATTTCTGGGTTTTCATTTCTAGTCCATTGGTTCTATGGGTTGTTCTTGTGAGAGCAGCAAGCTGTTTTAATTACTATGGTTTTGTAGAAGAGTTTGAAATTTGGTATTGATATTCCTCCAGCACTGTTGTTTCCATTAAATATCGTTTTTGCTATTTAAGGTATTTTATAGTTCTATATGAATTTTTGGATTGCCTCTTCTTTTTACTAAAAGAATGAGGCTGGAATATTGATAGGTATCATATTGAATTTGTAGATAGCCTTGGGAAATATTGCCATTTTCACAATGTTGATCTATCCAATCCAGGAGCATGGGGGTTTTTTCCACTTTCTAAGTTCGGTGTTGATTTCCTTTTTAAGGTTTTCAAAGTTGTCATCATAGAGGTCCTTCTTTTCTTTGTTAAGTCCTAGGTATTTTATTTTTTGTGGGGCTATTACTAATGGAGTTGCTTTCCTGATTTCAGCCATACTTTTCTCATTTTTAGCATACAGAAAAGCCATTGTTTTTTGAGGGTTAATTTTATACCCTGCTACTTTGTCAAAGTTTTGAATAAGCTTGAATAATTTGGGAATGGAGTCCTTGGGATTCTTTAAATCCAAGTTCATGTCATCTGCAAAGAGGTAGAGCTTCTTCTTTCCCTATTTGGATTCCCTTTTATATTTGAATCTTATCTTATAGCTGTAGGTAGGTTTTCTAATACTAGTTTGAAGAGAAGTGGAGTGAGTGGACATCCTTATCTCATTCCTTAGTTAAGAGGAAATACCTTTATTTTTTCACCATTAAGTAAAATGTTTGAAGTAGGTTTGTCATATGCATCCTTTATTGTATTGAGGAATGTTCACTGAATTCCTAATTTTCCCAGAACCCTCATCATAAAGGGGTGTTGGATCTTGTCAAATCCTTTTTCTGCATCTATTGAGGTAACCATGTGGTTCTTATCCTTGCTCTTGTTGATGCGAGTTATTGTATAAATTGATTTGTGTATATTGAAGCAGCTTTACATCCCTGAAATGAATCCTGTTTGATCATGATGTATGATTTTTTGGATGAATTGCGAAAGTCCATTGACCAAAATTTTGTTGAGAAGTTTTGCATCAATGTTCATCAAGGAAATTGATATACAGTTCTCTTTTTTGATGAGTCCTTGCCTAGTTTGGGGATGAGGTTTAATGATGGCTTCATAGAATGAGTTTGGTATTGAACTTTTGCTTTCAATTTCATTGAAGACTTGAAGGAGTATTGATGTGAGCTCTGGTTTGAAGGCCTTGTAGATTTCCGTTGTAAAACTATCTGGTTCCGGGCTTTTCTTAGATGGGAGGTCTCTTATTGCTATTTCTATTTCATTGCTTAATATGGGACAGTTAAGATGGTTTAACTCATCTTAGTTTAGTTTCAGCATGTCATTATTTGCTAGGAAAAGGTCCATTTCTGCCAACTTCTTAAACTTACTAGCATAAAGTTTTTTTGTTTTTTTTTTTAATTTAATTTAATTTTATTTGTGAACATACTGTACAGAGGGGTTACAATTACATGGGCAGGATAATGCGTACATTTCTTACCAAGCATTGCAGCCTCCTCCTTTGGTTTACCCTTCACATCCCTTCCCAGGCTCCCCCATCCCCCCCAATCCCAATCCTTCTCCTTCCCCCCCCTTCCCCCCCCCCCCCGCACCGACGTTGTAAAGCTCATTTTGGACATGTCAAATTGTACTTCTCATTGTTGAAACGGGTCCACCTGTATCCTTAAACAACTGGTTTTTCTCCATCTCCTCCACAAGTTATACTGACATCAAATATAGTGAAAGCAGGGGTTATACTGTGGGGGAGGGACATACAAAGCAACAAAGAGATAATCTTATAAATGTGTTAGAAACACATGCATGAAAGAAAAAAACATTAAAACACATATCTAAGGGTTCGTTTTCCTGACATCACATTATCTGACCTTTTCCGCTTGACTCATACTAGATATTGCAAATAAGGGAAACCATAGGACCTATGTTTCTTTGCCCTTGGCTTACTTCCCTTAATATAATTTTTTCCAAGTTTTTCCATTTCCTAACAAATGGGGCAATGTCATTCTTTCTGATGGAAGCATAGAATTCCTTTGTGTATATGTACCACATTTTGTTGATCCATTCATCTACTGAGGGGCATCTGGGTTGGTTCCATATCTTAGCTACGGTAAATAATGCTGCAATAAACATTGTTGTGCTGGTAGCTTTAGTGTGGTCTTGTTTGTAAACGTTAGGGTAAATGCCCAAAAGTGGGATTGCTGGGTCATAGGGGAGTTCTATGTGAAGTATTTTGAGGAACCTCCATACTGCTTTCCAAAGTGGTTGAACAAGTTTACATTCCCACCAACAATGAAGTAAGGTTCCTAACTGTCCACATCCCCTCCAGCCTCTGTTGTTGTTAGAGTTCTTGATTTTTGCCGTTCTAACTGGGGTGAGGTGATAACTCAATGTTGTTTTGATTTGCATTTCTTTTATAGCTAGGGATGTTGAACATTTCTTCATGTGTCTATTGGCCAACCTTCTTTCTTCTTCAGAGAAGTTTCTCTTTAAGTCTTTGGCCCACTTATTTATTGGGCAGTTGTTTCTTTGCGGATTTGTTGTTGGGGGGTTTAATTTTTTGAGTTCCAAGTATATTTTAGATATGAGACCCTTGTCCATTGTATGGCTAGTAAAGATCTTCTCCCAATCCGTGGGCTTTCTATTGATCTTGCTAGCTATGTCATTTGCCCTGCAGAAGCTCTGCAACTTTATGCAATCCCATTTGTCCAACCTTTCTTTGATTTCTTGTGTTTCCGGGTCTCTATTCAAAAAATTTTGGCCTGAGCCAAGGAGACCTAGGGTTTCTCCTACTCCATCCTGTAATGTTTTCAGAGTGTCTGCTTTGACTCCGAGGTCTTTGATCCATTTGGAGTTGATTCTGGTGCAGGGTGATATATAAGGATCTAGCTTTAGTTTTCTACATGTAGTTAACCAATTTTGCCAGCACCATTTACTGAAGAGGCTGTCTTTCTTCCATTCTATTGTTTTAGCTCCCTTATCGAAGATTAGATGACTATAGGTCTGTAGGTTCATTTCTGGGTTTTCAATTCTATTCCATTGGTCCTGAGGTCTGTTCTTGTGCCAATACCAAGCTGTTTTGATTACTATGGCTTTATAGTAGAGTTTGAAATTTGGTATTGATATTCCTCTAGCAGTGTTCTTCCCGTTGAGGAGCGTTTTTGCTATTCGGGGTCTTTTATTGTTCCATATGAATTTTTGGATTGCCTCTTCTATGTCTTTGAAGAATGAGGTTGGAATTTTGATAGGTATTGCGTTGAATTTGTAGATAGCCTTGGGAAGTATTGCCATTTTCACGATGTTAATCTTTCCAATCCAGGAGCATGGGAGGCTTTGCCATTTTTTTTACTTCTGTGTTGATTTCCTTTTTCAAGATTTTAAAGTTTTCATCATAGAGATCCTGCACTTCTTTAGTTAAGTTAATTCCTAGGTATTTTATTTTTTGTGGGGCTATTACAAATGGAGTTGCTTTCCTAATTTCAGCCACACTTTTCTCATTGTTGGCATACAGAAAAGCCATTGATTTTGGGGGGTTAATTTTATAACCTGCTACTTTGCCAAAGTTTTGAATTAGCTTGAGTAATTTGGGAGTGGAGTCTATGGGATTCTTTAAATACAAGATCATGTCATCTGCAAAGAGGGAGAGTTTTATTTCTTCTTTCCCTATTTGGATCCCCTTTATGTCTGCATCTTGTTTTATTGCTGTAGCTAGGCATTCTAATACTACATTGAAGAGAAGTGGAGAGAGTGGGCATCCTTGTCTTGCCCCTGAGTTAAGAGGAAATGGCTTTAGTTTTTCACCATTGAGTATAATGCTGGCTGTTGGTTTGTCATATTTTTATTTTATTGTATTGAGGAATGTTCCATGGATTCCTAATTTTTCCAAAACCTTCATCATGAAGGGTTTTGGATCTTGTCGAATGCTTTTTCTGCATGTATTGAGATAATCATGTGGTTCTAATTCTTGGAACTCTTGATGTGATGAATAATATTAATTGATTTGCATATATTGAACCAGCTTTGCATCCCTGAAATGAATCCTGTTTGATCGTGGTGTATGATTTTTTGGATGAATTGTTGAAGTCGATTGGCCAAAATTTTGTTGAGAAGTTTTGCATCAATATTCATCAAAGAAATGGGTCTATATTTCTCTTTCTTTGATGAGTCCCTGCCTGGTTTTGGGATGAGGGTTATGATAGCTTCATAGAATGTGTTCGGTAGTGAGCTTTCTCTTTCAATTTCATTGAAGAGTTAGAGTATTGGTGTGAGCTCTGCTTTGAGGGCCTTGTAAAATTCCGCTGTAAAACCATCTGGTCCTGGACTTTTCTTAGCTGGGAGGTCTCTTATTGCTGTTTCTAGTTCAGTGCTTGATATGTGTCTGTTAAGATTGTTTAACTCATCTTGGTTTAGTTTTGGCATGTCAATATTTTCTAGGAAAAGGTCCATTTCTGTCAAGTTCTCAAACCTATTAGCATAAAGTTTTGTGAAGTATTCCCTTATAAGGTTCTGAATCTTGGTTTTTTCCGTGGTGATGTTTCCTTTCTCATCTCTGAGTTTATTAATTTCGGTGTGTTCTCTTCTTTTTCTGATAGGATTTGCTATGGGTCTGTCAATTTTGTTAAGTGTTTCGAAGAATGGCCTTTTTTTTGTTGATTCTATTGTTTTTTTTGGATTCTAATTCATTTAATTCTGATTTAATTTTGATTATTTCTTTCTGTCTACTGGATTGGGGTTTATCTTGCTGCTCTTTTTCAAGGAGGGATAGATGTGTCATTAAAGTGTTAGTTTCAGATCTCTCCAATTTGTTGATGTAGGAGCTCAGAGCTATAAACTTGCCTCTGAGTACTGCCTTTGCTGAGTCCCAGAGGAGCTGGTAATTTGTGTGTTCAATTTTGTTGAATAGCATGAACATTTTAATTTCCTTTCTAATCTCTTCCATGACCCACTCATGATTCAGCAGTGTGTTGTTCAGCCTCCATGTGATGCCGGACTTTCTTTGGTGGCTTTTGGTGTTGAGTTCTACTTTTATTCCCTTGTGGTCAGAGAGGATGCAAGGTATAACTTCAATGTTTCTGAATTTAGACAAGTTTGCTTTGTGGCCTAAAATGTGGTTTATTTTAGAAAATGTTCCATGTGCTGCTGAGAAAAACGTGTATTCTGATGCTGCTGGGTGAAATGTTCGGTAGATGTCTGTTAAGTCTAGTTGATCTATGCAGCTGTTTTGATTTGCGGTTTCTCTGTTGAGTTTTTGTCGAGTTGATCTATCTAGTGGGGAGAGTGGTGTGTTAAAATCCCCAACAATTAATGTCTTTGGATCTATATGGGATTTGAGGGAAAGTAGTGTTTCTTTGATACATTTGGGTGCTCAATTGTTTGGCGAATATATATTTAGAATTGTAATATCCTCCTGAAGGAGAGATCCTTTAATGAGTATGTAGCGACCTTCTTTATCTCTTCTCACGAATTTTAATTTGAAGTCTATTTTGTCTGATATTAGGATTGCAACTCCCGCCTGTTTATGGGGGCCGTTTGCTTGGTAGATTTTGTTCCAGCCTTTAACATTGAAAATGTGTTTGTTTTTACGGGCAAGATGTGACTCCTGCAGGCAGCAGATAGAAGGGTCTTTTTTTTAAATCCAACTAAACAGTCTATGTCGCTTAATTGGAGAGTTCAGTCCGTTAACGTTAAGAGATAGGACTGAGAGGTATTTGGGAGTTCCTGCCATGTTATCCACCTTCTTGGGGCTGTAAAAACTGGGTTCTTCCTATGGTTTTTGGATTCTCAGTTTGGGTGCAGTTTCTTGGCCTTTATTGCGGTCTTGTTGGTTTTCTATGTGTAGGACATCTTTAAGAATCTTTTGTAGGGCTGGTTTGGTGGAGATGTATTGTTTCACTTTTTTTTGCTATGGAAGGTTTTTATTTGGCCTTCAGTTATGAAGGAGAGTTTAGCTGGGTACAGTATTCTTGGTTGATAGTTGTTTGTTTTTAGGGCATGGCATACATCATTCCAGGCTCTTCTTGCTTTGATTGTCTCTGCTGAGAAATCTGAGGTGATTCTCATTTGGTTTCCCTTTATAGGTGATTACCCTTTTCTCCTTGACAGCTTTAAGGATCTTTTCCTTGTTCTGAGTTGATCCTGTGTGGATTATAATGTGATGGTGGGATGTCCTATTCTGGTCTGGTCTATTTGGGGTTCTAAAAGCTTCTTGTATCTGAATAGGCCTACCTTTTTGTATGTTTGGGAAGTTCTCTGCTAGGATCCAGTTAAACAAATTTCCTAGACCATTGACTTCTGTTTCTAGGTGCTCCTCTACACCCATTATCCTTAGATTAGGCCTTCTGATGGTGTCTTCGAGGTGTTGGATAGAGCTATCATATTTCTTGGACTTGTCTTGGATGGTTGTATGTTCTTTCTCTATAATATCTAGGCTGTCTTCAATCCCTGAGATTCGATCTTCTGCATGGACTAACCTGCTGTCAAGACTCTCTACTTTGTTTTTTATCTCTTTTCCTTCTAATTGGTCAGCTTTGATGGCTTCAAGTTCTTTGTTGAAGCTCTGTTTTAGGTCTTGTATGAATTTCTTTACTTCCTTAATTTGGTGTTCAGTGTTTGTTCTCAAATCACTTAATTGATTGGTTATGGTTTCTTTGGACTCCCATTCCTTCTGTTGGGTTCCATTCAGCATTCCCTTTGTGGTCTCCCTGACTTCCTTCAGTTCTTTGTTAATGGATTCCATGAATGCCTTTAGTGATCTTTGTGTATTCTCTACCTGGTCTCTCAATTCCTGTATTACTCTTTGATTAGCTTCCTCCCGTTCGTGCGATTCCTGTAGTTCTCTTTCCTCCCGTTCGTGGGATTCCTGCAGTTCTCTTTGAGTGTTCTCAGCCTGCTCACGCCATTCCTCCCTTTCTCTTTGAGTATTCTCAAGTTGTTCACGTAAATCCTGTATCAGTTTTTGAGTAGCTTCCTCGCGCTTATGATATTCCTGTATAAGTTTTGGGATGCCTCCTCTCTCTCCGTTTCACGCACATATAGAGTCCTTTGTAATTTGTCTAACTTCTCATTTATCAAGTTTGCTAGCAATGTTTGTAGAGCTATTTGGGAACTCTCCTCTGGATTATTCATTATCTGTTCTGACCCCTGATTACCAAGATTGGGAATTGAGATATCCGGATTTGCCATTTTTCTTGTGTTTTTCCGGCTTTCTCTGCCCATTTGAGATGAAAATAGCACCAGTTTTGTGCTAGAACACTATCTTAAGGCAACCATCAATCAAAGTTTGCATTTGTACAGTCAATAGTCTACAGATACAATCTAGTTCAACAGATACATCTATTCAACATCAAACAACTATATGTTAATGGGCTTCAAACCGCAGAGAAGAATTTGGAAAACCAGAAATTATTAGGGTTAGGGAGAGATGTCGGTAAAAAATAGGAATAGATTGGTGTGGGGAGGCACAGGGAGAGTTAACTATGTCCTAATCCCAATGCAGGAAATAGGTTGGGTAGGATGCAAGTAGAGAGAGAGAGAAAAAGAAGAAAGGGAAAGGGAAATGAAAAGAGACCAAAAAAATTAGAAACATAAAAATTAATATTATTATGGAGATTAAAAGACCATCTATTTAGAGAGGAATGTGAGTATATTACGAGAAGGGAAGGGACATAGAGGAGATGTGAAAAACTTAAAAAAATGCTTAAAATATTATATAGGTATAAAGAGGTAGTACTGCTATTAAGGAATTTAAGTCTCAGAGGTTTTGAATTGAGTAATAAATTTGTGGATTAAGTGTGTACACAATGGAGGATAGGGTCTACTAGTTAACTACAGGTTTATCTGAGGATGTGCAGGACAAGAGTTAAGTCACATAAAGAAGATCAAAAGAGAGGAAAAGGTGAAAAGGATAAGAAAGGGAGAAAAAAAAGATCAGAAGTTCAGTAGAGCTAGACAAAAAACAAAAAGAGAGTCAAAAAAGAAAGAAAAAGAGAAAGAAGACAAGAAAAAAAAGGAAAACACACATTCACGTATTCCTAAAGTAAAAATTATAAGAGGAAAAAAAATTTACTGGAAAACAATTATTTTTTCAAAAAGGGCAAAAATTAAAGAATAATAAAATTTTTAGAAAAGGAAAAAAAAATTATATATATAAGGTACCCAAAAAAAAAAAGAAAGAAAGAAAAAAAAAGAAAAGAAGAAGAAGAAGAAAAAAAAAGTTCTTTGATTTTTTTTTTTATTTTTTTGGGAGGGGTTGGAAGAATCCTGTATTTCCCTTTTGTCTGTAACCAGCCTCTTGTTGGAGTCTCTGGTCAGCTTGAGGTCCTGTGGCTTGATTGGTTTCTTAAGTCTGTTTGTTCGAACAGGCAGAAAAATGCTCTGTTTACCCAAGATTTTGAGATCCCCCTCCCAGATTAGTTTAATGGGAGGGTGATCTGCTTTGAGAATCACAAAAGAGGGGGATGCAGTGGTGAGGCTAGGTTCTGGGTAGAGTTGAGGCCTTTCAACAATCAGTAGCTTTTCCCTGGGGCTATTTTGTGAAAAAACTCACAGAGCCCAGCCTGGAGCAATTCTCAGGGTTTCTGTTTTTCAATTGATTGATGAGGCTGCTAGAGGGAGGGGCAGCCTCTGGCTCTGGTTACCCAGTGAGGAAAGCCACTCCAATGGCTGGCGCCTGAGCTGGGTGACTTTTCCCTGGATAGAGTTGAGTCTGGCAGGTCACTTTTCAGTTAAGTTCTTGTGACCTGCTAAATGACTCGTTTTATTCCAAGGCCTGAGTTGGAGCTGGTCGGTATCCAAGATGGAGATCACAGGTGCTGAGGGGGAGGGGTAGCCTTCCCTCCTCTGCTCCCTGAGAAGGAGTGAGGACGTCAGGCTTCTACTCACGCTGAGTCTTGGATCCTGGGTCGTCTCTGGTCTGCAAACTGGAGGATGAAGATGTCCGCTCCTTGTCGGTTCTTGCTGGTGTTGAGTAGAATCCACTCGCCCGCTGTGTCTGGCTCCTTTGTCCCGGATTCTCTGTGTGAGCACTCAGGTATGGCCCCAGCTGCGGTCTCCACCGCGACCCTGCCGCCGCCGCTGCGGCGGCTGCTGGCAAGCACTCAGATGTGTCTTCTTGCCTTGGCTTTCCCTCTCTTGTCTAACTCTCTGTCCTGTGATGGCACACTTGGTGTGATTCTCTGGCTTAGGACTGTTCACAGGAACTCTAAAACTGCTTTCTATGCGAGAGCTTGTTCAGATTCCAGCTTCTCCTCCACCATCTTCCCGGAACCACTAAAGTTCGAGGTCTTGAATCTGAACCTCAGCATCACCAAAACGACTAGCATAAAGTTTTGAGAAGTATTCCCTTATAATGTACTGAATCTGGGTTGTTTCTGTGGTGATGTTTCCATTCTCATCTCTGAGTTTATTTATTTCAGTGTGTTCTCTTGTTCTTCTAATAAGATTTGTTAAGGGTCTGCCAATTTGTTAATTTTTCAAAAACCAACTCTGTTTTGTTGATTCTTTCTATGTTTTTGGATTCTTATTTATTTAATTTTGATTTAATTTTAATTATTTCTTTCCATCTACTGGATTGGGGTTTAACCTGCTGCTCTTTTTCAAGGAGGCTCAGATGTCTCACTAAATTGTTGGTTTGAGATCACTCCAATTTGTTGATGTAGGAACTCAGAGCTATAAACTTGCCTCTGCGTACTGCATTTGCGGTGTCCCAGAGGAGCTGGTGATTTGTGTGTTCACTTTTGTTGAATATTACAAACATTTGAATTTCGTTTCTGATCTCTTCCATGACCCACTGGTGATTCAACAGTGTGTTGTTCAGCCTCCATGTGTTACAGGACTTTCATTGGTGGCTTTTGGTGTTGAGTTCTAATTTTATTCCCTTGTGGTCTGAGAGAATGCAAGGTATAAATTCAATGTTTTTGTATTTGGACAAGTTTGCTTTGTGACCTAAATGTGGTCTATTTTTGAAAAAGTTCCCTGTGCTGCTGATAAAAATGTGTATTCTGATGCTGCTGGGTGAAATATTCGGAAGATGTCTGTTAATATAGGTGATCTATGCAGTTCTATATCTGTGGTTTCTCTGCTGATTTTTTGCCGAGTTGATATATCTAGTGGGGAAAGTGTGTGTTAAAGTCCCCAACAATTAATATCTTTGGATCTATGGGAGATGTGAGAAAAATTAGAATTTCTTGGATAAATTTGGTTGCTCTTGTGGGGAATAGATATTTAGAATTGCAATATCCTCCTGAAGGAGAGATCTCTTAATAAGTATATAGCGACCTTCTTTATCTCTTCTCACGAATTTTAATTTGAAATCTATTTTATATGATATTAGGATTGCAACTCCTTCTTGTTTATGAGGCTGTTTGCTTGTTAGATTTTGTTCCAGCCTTTCACTTTCAACATGTGTTTGTTTTTATGAGAAAGTTGTGACTCCTGAATGCAGCAGACAGAAGGATCTTTTTTTTTTTTTTAAATCCAGGTAGACAGTCTATTTTGCTTAACTGTATTGTTAAGTTTGTTAATGTTGGGAGATAGTACTGAGAGATATTTGGGAGTTCCTGCCATTTTATGCACCTTCTTGGGGGCTGTGCCAACTGGGTTATTCCTATGGTTCTTGGATTCTCAATTTGGGTGCAGTTTCTCAGCCTTTATTGTGGTCCTGTTAGTTTTCTCTGTGTAGGACATCTTTAAGTAACTTTTGTAGGGCTAGTTTGGTAGAGATATATTGTTTCACCTTTTCTTTGGTATGGAAAGTTTTTATTTGTCCTTCCGTCATGAAGGAGAGTATAGCTGGTTACAGTCTTCTTGGTTGATAGTTGTTTGTCTTTAGGGCATGGCCTACATCATTCCAGGCTCTTCTTGGTTTAATTGACTCTGCTGAGAAATCTGAGGTGATTGGTTTCCCTTATAGGTGATTGATCTTTTCACCTTGACAACTTTAAGCATGTTTTCCTTGGTCTGAATTGAACCTGTGGATATTATAATGTGGAGTTGTGATGTCTTGTTTTGGTCTGGTCTATTTGGGGTTCTAAAAGCTTCTTGTATCTGAATAGACCTATCTTTTTGCGTGTTTGGGAAGTTTTCTGCTAGGAACCTGTGAAACAAATTTCCTAGATCATTAACTTCTGTTTCTATGTGCTCCCCTATACCTATTATCATCAGATTAGGCTTTCTGATGGTGTCTTCCAAATGTTGAATAAATCTATCATATTTCTTGGATTTGTCTTAGATAGTTGTGTCTTCTTCCTCTATAATATATAGGCTGTCTTCAATCCCCGAGTTTCAGTCTTCTTCATGGTCTAACCTATTTTCAAAATTTCTACTTTGGTTTTTTTAATTTCTTTTCCTTCTAATTGGTTGGCTTTGATGGCTTCAAATTCTTTGTTGGAGCTTTGTTTTAGATCTTGTATGAATTTGTTTACTTCCTTAATTTTGTGTTCAGTGTTTATTCTCAAATCACTTAATTGATTGGTTATGGTTTCCTTGGACTCTCATTCCTTCTGTTAGGCTCCATTCAACATTCCCTTTCAGGTCTCCCTGACTTCTTTCAGCTATCTTTTAATGGCATCCACAAATGCCTCTATTTGGTATGAAAGTAACACAAGTTTTGTGCTAGAAACTATTTTAAGGCAAACATCAACCAAATTCCTTTAGTTGCACAATCAAAAGTCGACAGATACAAACAATCTATTTCAACAGGTAAAATCTATTCAACGTAAAACAACAATGTATTAATTGGGTAAGAACAGCAAAGTAGAATTTGGCATACCAGAAATTAGTTTTAGGGAGAAAAGTGGGGAAAAATATGATTAGAGAGATGTGGAAAAGTAAAAGGAGAGTGAAATTAACCAAGTCCTAATCTCAAAGAGGAAAATGGATTGGACAAAATGATAGGAGAAAGAGAAGTGAAAATAAAAGAGGCATGAAAAAATGGAAAAACAAAAATTTAAATTTAAAAAGTAAAACACAAAAATGATGCAATTTTAAAGAAGAAATATTGAGAGAAGAACGGGAATACGATGAGAGGAGTGGAAGAGTAGAAAAGAGATATGAAGAACTAAAAATACTTATAATAAAAATAAAAAATAAAAAATTATTTTACTATTACATATATATGGTATTATGAGATAATACTGTAATTCAGGAATTTAAGCTAGAGGTTTTTTGAAATAAGTAAGAAATTTCTGGATTAATCGTGTAAACAATGTGGAATAAGGTCTAATAATCAATGAAGGGTATATCTGAGGATGAGCAGAACAGCAATTAAGTTACCCAAAAAAGAATGAAGAGAAGAAAAAGTGAAAAGAATGAGAAAGAAAGAAAGGAAAAGGATCAAAATTTCAGTAGAGATAAAATAAAAATACAAAAGTGCACACACATATACACCAAAAATAAAATTTATAAAAGCAAAGCAAGATTAATAGAAAACAATTTTTTAAAAAAATAACAAGTTAATAAAAAGGTACAAAGAAAGTGTTCTTTGGGGGGGGGGGTGTTGAAAGTGATGATCCTGTATCTCCCTTGTGTCCATAAATAGTCTCTTGGTGCAGTCTCTGGTCTGCTTTTGGTGTTTGGTTTTCCTGTGGCTTGATTGGTTTCTTAAGTTAGTTTGTTTGGCAGGCAGAAAAATGGTCTGCTTTACCCAGAATTTTGTGATCCTCCACCCAGGCTAGTTCAGTGGGAGGGAGATCTGCTTTGTTTCTCACAAAAGAGGGAGTGGGCTGTTTCCTCTTATTGGGGGATGCTGTGATGAGGCTAGGTTCTGGGTAGAGTTGAGGCCTTTCAGCAAACAGTAGCTTTTCCCTAAGGGGCTAGCTTCTGAGACACTCACAGAGCCCAGCATGGAGCCATTCTCAGGGTTTATGTTTACTGAAATTCAATTGATTGTCTAGGCTGCTATAGGGAGGGGAAGCCTCTGGCTCTGTTTACCCAGTGGAGAAAGACATTCCTCTGGGGGCAGTTTTCACTGCTTGGGCTGGGTGACTTTCTCCTGGGTGGACCTGAGCCTGGCAGGTCATGTCAGGTTCCTCTGACCTGCTAAATGACTCTTTTGTTTTCCTCCAAGGCCTGGGTTGGAGCTATATTCTCAGCTGGGCCTTTGACAGTATCAAAGATGGAGATCTCAGGTAGTGGCACAGTGGGGAGCGGGAGGAGGAGGGGAGCCATGCCTCCTCTGCTCCCTGAGAAGGTGTTATTATGTAAAGGTTCTACTCATGCCAGTGTCTTGGTTCCTGGGTCGTCTCTGGTCTGTGATCTGCAGGATGAAGATACCTGCTCCTTGTCAGTTCTTGCTGGTGTTGTGTAGAATCTGATCATTCGCTGTGTCTGGCACATTTGTCCAGGACTCTCTGTGTTGTAGGTGTGGAAGCAATGGCCATTGCTACCACCGCCACTGCTACCGGCAAGTGCTCAAATCTGTTTCCTTGCCTGGATTTCCCCTTTCTGGCAAAACTCTTTGTACTGGGATGGCACACTTGGTGTTATTCTCCCGCCTAGGACTCTTCACTGAATCACTAATACTGCTTTCTAGGTGAGAGCTTGTTTAGCCTCCAGGTTCTGCTCTGCCATCTTCCTGGAACTACTCCTCTTTTTTTTTCTCTCCAGTATATTTTCTTGTTTTGGAACAAGTGTCTTGGACTGTTTAACCATTCAAAAGGAAGCTTATTCCATTAATTTAATAGAAAAGGAATGCAGCCTGCCTTCATCTCAAGGAAACTTTGAGTATAATGTTAATCTCATAATTCACATCATTGAATTATCAAAGTCGTATTTATAATTTTTTGTTAAACTATTCATTAATGTTTTAAATGTTTTAAAAGCTAGTAATTCAAGAAAACACATTCTATCCTTCCAAGATTCCATAGTGAAGAATTTGTCTTTTATCATAGCCCTTATCACTGATCCCCCTCCCTTCAAACTTGTAGCTTTATTCAGTTTTCTTGTTCCCACTTTCATTTTGGTACTAGCACGAATAACCTCCTTGTAGTATTTGACAATGAAATTCCATTTGTTGTTAGAGAGCTCAATACATATTGCCAAAGGCAGACCCATAGGCAAATAATAGAGCATAAACTATTGAATATCATTAATGTGATCCTATGCAACTATTCCATCAATTAATATAAATACTGCAAAGTGTGCATCTTCATATAATTTTTAAAATACAATGTAGTTACATATCATATGTCATAAAATAATTCAGACCACTGATAGAAGAGACTAAGCTCAACATTTTGCATCGTTCCCAATACTATTTGCAAAATTTTCTTTCTCATTAACTTTCACTGCAGGGCCTTCTTTCCCTAGCAATAAGTTATAAGTTATGTCCTTGGATTTTAGTCAACTTTGAGTAAGCTGTTTTCTTTCCACAACTAGTTAGTCCCTCACGTTAAATACCTGAGGAATAACTTGTCCCAATATGCCTGCAAGAGGAGTATCCAAGGCAACTGTCTGTGCCCACTCTTCCCTTACTATGTTTGGGAATGCGGTATCATAGACAGGGGAGAAAGGGGTTTCAGGGTTCAGGTGGCTGGAACCCTGATGTTATGAATAATGTGTAGCAGAAAAGAGTAGTAGAAACTAGGATACCAGGTAAAGGTTAACTGTGACTGTAATTGCTGAGGTCCAGTGTCAGGAAATTGGTTAGCAGCAACAGCTTTGCAGGGGTTGGGGTAGCTAACACAGGTATCCAGAACTGTTTAGCAGGGAAAAGGAAGCATAGACAAAGTGAAAGAGTAAAAGTTGTGAGGGATTGTGGGGCACGACCAGGGTAACAAGGTCATGGGTGTGCAAACTGGGTAGCCAGTACTATGGTAGAAGCAATTGGCATGGTGTCCTGATGTGGTGCAGAGCTCTGTGTGTGCTTGTCCAGTTTTGGCTGTTAGATCTTTAGGGAAACTACCTCTAGCAGCTCATTATCAGCTTGTTGTGTTCAGGCATGTGCCATCTATAAATGTCTACTCCAAGTAGATTGCATTCTTTGACACCAGCTATAGGATCTTTGCCCTAAGCATCCTGAGAGACCACACTCCACAATGCTGCAGAACAGCCTCCAAATAATGAGTTGCAATCACCTCATACAACTCTTGCTGCTACTCTCCAATGTCAATGATCATGGTAGCAAGGAATCTGAGATGTGCTCAGCCACAGTGCTCTGGGAAGCTACCAATTCACCCTGTCTTTCTGGGAACTCCCTAGAAATGGGCAAGAGCACTTGTTGATGTTTTTCCAACTTCTCTCTGTGGCTCAGCACAACCAGACTGTTGTACCTCAGATGGGATACTTTGATGTCCAGGTGGCCTCAAATGTGCTCTATCTTGTCTCTCTAGATGCTCTTCTGCTTCAGCTGCCTCTCCTTTCCCTTCCAAGTAGCTCGCTTCATCTCCACATCCTTTGAATTCTGCTTCATATCAAACTGTGGCTTTAACACCAAGCCTTTCCACTTTCTCATCTACCTCTCTAGCTGTGAATCTGGTACAACAAGTAACTTCTGTATCTGTTTATCAAGATTTGAGCTGGAATCTAGGTGGTACTAGCTAACTGAGAACATGGGGAGCTTCCTAAATACTCCCCTGCCATTCACTGCTCATTGAGAAAGATGCAAATGTGTTCTGGTCAGTCTCTCCTTCTCCATTTCTGGTGAATAAAGTGAAGTCACAATGGACCTACCAGACAGCTGCTCTGCCAGCAAGTGACCAAACTAAAGACAATATAGTGAGGGGTACTTATCAAGAGTAGTAGGACAAATGCACATATTTGTGTATATTACTAAGGGCTTTCATCAAACTAGTTATTTTATGTCCAAAATGGCAGACCAATGTTAAGCTCTCCCTGAGATCTTCCTGTTCTGCAAGTCCTGAGGTCTCCGACATACAACTCAGACCTAATGACATGGGTGAACAAAAAAGTAAGGGAGTATGGATTAGTATTTTGAAGGTGTGGTAAGGTTTTCTCTTGTCATGACCACCATGAAATCAATGTCCTTTCTCTGACCTTCATCATATCTCTTTATTTGGCATAATTGGCAGATTTCTTAGTGTGTCATTTTCTCCTGTTACTTCAGTGCACAAGTTAAAACATTAAGCATGCCAAACCAGGGGTTTCCATTGTCCTAGTAGATGTTTTGTCTTCTAGGACTTTCCTTCCAGGTAACTCTCTGTTTAGCATATTGCACAATGCCCCAATCAATGAAATCATTTTGAGCCTAGGAGAAAATCTCCATTTGTAAAGCAGTACACATAAGAAGGAGATGATGCCCCACACTCAAATGCTCCAGGAAAACAGAGTGTAAGGGTGTCTACACAGTTGGGAAATAGGATTCTGAGGGGTGGGAAGGGATGAGTTTAGATAGGAAACCTAGAAGTAATTATAAGTTTCTGAATGTCTAACCTTACTTCCTTCTGCCCCTCGGGTCGAATTCAGGAAGAGGTGGAATGTTTATGATCACTAAAAAGAGTTTTTAATCCCGGGCCCAAACTCTATGTGTTCTTGTTACATCGTCCCACCTGCTCCTGATGTAAATTGTCAGAAGGGCAAAGGGGAAGGGTGACCCCTGCTCAGGAATATAAATGGAGCTTAAAAGTAACTGCAATCTCTGACTTTCTATTTTGAAGGTAAGATAAAAGGCAGTTTGAGTTTCTACGAAATCAGTTTCTAGGCTCTATTGTTCCTTCAGAACTTCTTTCCTTCCTTCTGTGTTTTGAGAGCAACAGGTAGTAGTGCTTCTGTCTCTTAGGGGCAATCCTTCTCTTCACACAATGCTTAAAGTAGACAATAGGTGGAAGCTGCCATTAAATTTAAAAAGCATGAAATAGCACACAATGAGTGCTTTCCCTGAATTCCTGGACCTAACAAGTTCCAAATTCTGAAGAGAACGTGATTATGTGTGAGTACTAACAACCTCCACTGAATGGTGAGCTTAGAACACTTTTCCCAAGGCAGGTTCTGTCCAGGTTATTGGGATGGCTGAGATCTACTGGATCAATGAACTTACAGACCATGCAAGACAGAAAAATCTAAGAGATTTAGATCCCAAAAAGAAACTGGACCAAGAAGAGAAAACTTATCATTGCTGGAAAAGGAGGAAGACTTAACTAGGAGAATGTCCCTCTGAATACAGATATGGGTATAATTATAACAAAGTTCTAAGTTATGGCTCATCAGTAGAAACTATCAAGTCAAAACTCACTAAAGCTGAAAATAAAACTTATAAAATTAACAAAAAACTATTTGGATTTCTGTACTAACATCTGTTTTAAGGAGTGTGAAATTGGTGTGTGTGTGTGTGTGGTGTCTGAGATTATGTATGGGTGAGCATTAGTTCTTAAAATCATCATACTGTCAATATTCTTTAGATTTCCCATTCATGTCTGGTGGCATTCTAGCTCTACCACGTGAAACACATTTCTCGCTTTCTTCTGGTTAAATCGAGATAAACATGTAATGCATATGTCAACCTGGGTTGGTTTCAAACGATGATATTCAGATCTTACTCTCTGGAATAGGTAATGTATAAGAGTGAGCCAGTATGGTCAGCCCAGTATTTCCAGTGACTTACATAATCTTTCTGAATCTCAGTTTCTTCCTGTGTGGAAAGTGAAAAGAATTACTGTGTGGACCTTAGAATCAGGTGGGAGTTATGACTGGGTGTAGGAAGTATATGTGTTTGGGATGTGTGTACAGAGCCTGACACTCTCATAAAACTATTGATGTTTATATTGAAATGTATTCCAGGAATTGAAAACAAGAGGGATTTTTCTGTTCTAGTTTACTCTTTTATAGCATTGAGGGAACCAGAGATAGTCAAGGAGAACAGGGAAACAAATGCAGCACTTGTACACTGTAGCTATTGTGTTCACAATGAGCTATACCACTGTGGACAGGGACAGGAGGGATGGGATTGTCAAACAAGAAATGAACTCATTACCTGACTTACAAAATGGTTATCCGTATAACAAATTTAAAAATATAATAACAATTATAAAAATAGAGGTTGATGATTCTCTCCTCCAGTTTTTGTAGGTGCCCTTAAGACTCAGGCCCACCAGTGGAGTTTTTGAAGGTCAATATATATGATAATTAATATAAAGCCATAATCTCTTAAGAAATGTTATAACAAGTATTTCATTCTTAGTACTGGTTTCTCTTCGAGTAGAAATTCTATATGTTGTTGGCAGAGCTGATGTTTTACTTTCTGGTTTTAATATTTGTTAGGTGTTGAAATCCTTCTTAAAGATTTGCAACAGAGTTCTGCTGTGTCTTGGCACCCTGCCCCTAACTGAAATGGTAATCAACTTTTGAAATTCATGTACTTAAGTATGAGTTTTATTTATTTAATTTGCTGATGATGGTGAACTGTCGCTGTCCTTCAGCTCTTCAGCTTAAGACTGCTCTAGCACTTCAGCCAAAGTACCTCTTCTAGCTGTTTCTGCTTAGGTGGTGCTATGGAATCAAACCCAGGGTCTCATACATTCAAGATAAGCTGTCTACAACTTACCCACCTTCTCAGCTCCCATAAGCGGTATTTTTGTGCTAAGGTCTATCAAGCAAATCACTGAGCAAATGTATTCATTTGCCACTAGACATAATCAAAATTATGAATTATCTGATATTTTAATGAATAAAACTGTTATCATTGTTACTAGGAATTGTTTGTCTCCCCATGCTGTAAACATGGAGGACGTATTTTAAACTAAAACTAAAAAAGTAATTTTAAGGTCTTGATGCTAACAAATGTGTCCAGGTGTTATTACACTAAACAGAGAATTCAAAATGACTTTTCTTCATAAATACAGAGATTAAAGGGCTTATAATACTTATTTCAAAATGCAAATTAAAGGGAAAATCAGTCAGGAGATAAAATTTATATTGAATGTTAATTTTTGAAGAGGAAAATAAGATATTAGATGGCAGACTAAAGATAAAACACTATCAGAGCCCTTTATCCTGAATTATAAAAAAAGAAGATTAAATTGAAAAATTGAGCTGGAATGTGCACATCAGGCAAAGGCAAGCAATCAGAACATACCACCAACAAAAACGCCATAATGTATACCTCAGAAATAGGAAACAAGTGCAGACCAGGGCTCAACATCCTTACCCTTTATTTCAATGATACACATATAACCCCTACACACAGACGCACAATCACACTCATAAACACACACGCACACACACACACACACACACACACACACACACACACGAACACACAAGAATGTATGCAACAGCTCAACCTACTCACTTCCATTCAACATGAATCAAAGATCTTCCTGTAATATTTGAAACTTTAAAAGTTTCAAGTTTTTTAAGTAATTGATAACTGATGCTTAAGCAATTATTTTCTGAATAGACTCTGCTATAGAAATGAGAGTACAAGATGGTTATAACTACTTAAACATCTTTGAATCTCAAAAGAATTAAACAAGAGACAATCCGAATTTTGGGACTATATTTCTACCAGCTATTCTTCAAAGGCTTAATAAGAGGTTGCAAAATCCAAAATTCAATATCAAATTAATACAACTAATATTTGTGTAAGCGAAGTGAAAGACACTGATCAGTGACCTATGCTGCCTCCATTTCTAAGCCGGCTGCACATTGTGGAACCTTTGATTCTACTGGGCCAGGCCCACAGTTGTCTTCCTCAGAGCAGTGGCCCTGCTGGGGTTGGCACTGGGAGCTGTGTGGAGAAGAGGGGAGGTCTCGGGGTGGCCAAGCTGGGATTGGGGATGGGGGTAGTAGGGAGAGTATGGGAGGCCCTGGCAGAGGCTGGTGAAGGGAGGAAGGAGCCAGTAGGCCAATGGCTCAGGAAGCAGCAGCCCCAAAAGCAGCTGGGTTCTGGAGAGTGTCTGTGAGGTGTGGAGTTTGGCCCCTGGGGCCTCGTGGCTGGGTGAGGAGAGGAAGGAGTCTCAAATCCCACCCAAATAGGCAATGAGAAATGAGACAACCAGTGGCTGAAGAATTTCAAGAAAAAAGGCAGGGACTTGTAGGTAAACTCTGGGGGTGGGGAGGGCAGCAGTGGTGAACCAGTGATGGACATGCCTCTCTGGAGACACTTGAAGTGAGTGAGGGCCAGCGCTGCTGTGCACTAGGCCTCACTCTCGCCTTGAAGCAGGCACCAGGAATCACAGGCACAGCTTCAGCCTGCCTCACAGAGCTGGCCTGCCATGAGTGCTGGGGACTGGGCAGCTGCTGGGAGGTTATGTGCAGCAGGGCAGAGGAAGAATGGCTGGTGGGCACTGCTCCACCCTAGCCAGGTACAGAGCCACTGGGGAGTGCTGGCTCTGGATCAGGACAAGGGACTGCCCCCCAGAGAAGTGGCCTCTGGGGATTTGCGTGTTGGCTGCTATGTGTGGGCTGGGAAATACCTTAACATGGCCAAGGAGTCTCGACAGCTAGGCACATTTGCTCCTGTGCCTCTCCCATCTTCTGGATTCCCACTGTCCTCCTGCTTCGTGCCATGTCCAACTATAGAAGTAAACTTCTCCAGGCCTCTAAGAGGCCATCCTGGAGATGCTCACAGGGCTTCCCATGTCTGGTTCACCATGCATGCAGGGCTCACAGGGAAAGCGTACCCCAATTTCAGCTTAGAAGAGGGAAAAGCTTCATTGTCCCAGATACAGCTGCCCTTGGAGTTCTCTGTGTACACTAGTCTTGTGCTGAGATAACGATCCCCAAAGACAACCAAGGAGCCATTTCCGATGTGAGCACACGAGGGTCATTTATTGCAAGCTCGAGCCTGGACTCACAACTGTCAGCATCACAGTGGTCAGAGTTGAGAACTCCGAACCTTCAGTTAGGGTTTTTATAGGGCATAGGGCTGAGGTAAGTAGGTTCATAGCTTGTCAGTTACATGATTGGTTGACATTTAATGAGTTAATATTATAACAATATTTTTGGCTAATATGTGTAGGCTTAGCAGTAAAAAGCAAATTATGTTAAATATGGAATCTTAAGAAACATGTGTAGCTTTAGGTACCTTCCTGTCATCTGATGATGGCTATTGCTAGGGGAGTTATGGGAAGAATGTTATTGGGACATTTCATGGTGTTTCCAGGAACCTGAGTCCTAACTTTCAGTAAAAGTCTTTACAATGGGTACTTTCAGTAAATGCCTTCACAATGTATACTTTCAGTATAGGCCTTCATAATGGACTAAGTCCAAAATGGCTATACTTTGGCTAAGGTCTCCCACTTGGGGGGGGTGTGTGTTTTTGTGTGTGTATGTTTGTGTTTGGTGTGAGAAAGTCAGATACAGCTGAGCTTTGGTGCAAAACACTTCTTCCCTTCAGCATTGAGTTTTGGTATCTAGTGGTTGTTCCCTCTCCCGGATTCTGAACTCTAAATTTGTTCTTCTATATACTTTTATCTTTAGATCTTAATATTCAGATTCCTAATATCTGCTTGTGAACTTCAGAATTTGCTTCATAAATGGGGTGCTTTTCTTCTAACTTTTATGAAGCCCTTTGCTCTTTTTAAATGCAGCATGTGCTGTGTTAGTGGTTTTACTTAGCCCAGACTGTTGTGGCCCAGGTTGTGACTGTTAGTTCTGAGATTAGTTTAGGCTAATATGAGATACTATCATTTCAGTCTGTCTAGTGAAAAAAGTTCAGAATCTTTATTGAAACATTTTCCTGGCTGTAAAACCAACAAAAAATTCCAGTGGTATAAATGTACACTCTGTTGATTTTAGTTAATTGTGCAGCACAGCAATGAAAAAAATCTTCTTACTGAAGTGATTATTTAGAATGTGGAAAAAAATCAAATATTATAGAACTTAAAAACTGCTCAAATAACAAAAAAAAAGAAAGACACTGATCAGGAATGCAGTACAAATGTAAGTATTTAATAAATAAATAAAATGTTTGGGATTCTTATCCACATAGTAAATACAAAGGAAAATAAATAGGAAAGTCTCTGAAATCCCATCCTACACACCAGAATAGCTATCACCACTCAAATAAATAAACATCTGGAGAGGTTGAAATAAATTAGGAACTGTATTTGGTTTTGTGGTATTGTAAACTAGTGCAACCTATAATGATCATAATGGAAGTTTAGACAATACCAAAAAGACACATGTGTTGATGACCTTTACTGCAACCTTGATATATAAAGAAGGAATATATATCAACATCAATATCCATGTGCACGGCAGCAAGAAAGAAAGCTGTGCATTCAACCGAGATGCACAAAAAAGAGGGAATAAAGGAAATATGCTATTCATAACTATAAACATGTTCTGGTATATAAGAAAAGTGAATTTTTCCAATATCACTGCTATATATTTTTGGATATATACCTAATCCTAATTTCACAGGTTTCGTGGCTTCTTGTTTTTCTTTAAAAGGGACCTCCATATTGATTTTTAGAGGTTGAAGATATCCTATAGTATGTGGATATTAGAAGAAATTTAATTATATCAATGAACACATAAAGGACCATCATATACAGTTTGTAATTTGATCCAATTTTAAGAAGGCAATAATTGGGGGACAAGACAATGTTAGAAGCTTAATAACAAAAAAAACAGACATGGAAAAATTTTAGAAATGTGCAACTGATTAGTTCTAATACTAACAAAATATTTTCCTCAAGTTTTAAAAATGAAACAATTAAAATAATACTTAATAACATCAAATAAGTATGCCATGGAAGAAAATGTACAATAGACATATGTTTCCCCATAATTTGTTTTAATTTATAACAAATGGATTAAAAGAAAATGTGATTACATGTCTGAAGATGATAACACATTCAAGTATCATTGATTGAATCCAGCAAAAGAAAGTAACAGAGAAGTAGAGAGTAAGAACAACCTGGGGCATGGATGAAGATACTCAGTAGAACATAGTGAGGAAAAAATGTGCTCCATTTTGCTCACCAACATTGAGCTAGGACAGCTACCTTTTGACAGAGTACTTGTAATGTAGTCAGAGCAGTGGAGTTACTAATTTAGGCAGTAATTTATTACTTTTATTCCCTAATCTTATGATGTGATTCCCAAATGATGTGAGTGATCCTAGATTTTCTGAGCCCTTTTTTTCACCCAAAATTACTAATTCCTTCCCCTGCCAATAATTCTTCTGCTACTCTCATTTCACCTTGTTTCTGAACTCAACTCCTGTGTCCTTTTGGTTTATGAGAAAGAGCTAGAGAAATATGAGGATTGTCTGGAATCTGAGGAACATCCACTCCAGCTTGGAGGATCTGGTAAAAAACCTCCACCTGGGACTCAGAATCAGATATTAATTGACCTCTTTGGAAATAGAGAATCTCAATCCCTCAGGCAGGATTCATCATTCCTTGACTTTCTCTGAAGAGATTTGGTCCTAGGGCATAATTCAGAGAATGAGCTTTCCCACCACTCACCACAGCTTTGTCAGGAGAAACAGGTTCAATACTAAAAGTGATCTCAGTCCTCACAGGGCCAGTCAGAAGCCAAGAGATCATATTTTCCTCCCCATCAGGCACCTTCTAGTAGGAACAGAGTCTGGGCAAAGTCTACAATGGAGATAAAGTGAGACTGGGCCTAAGGAGTACACAAAAGAATGATCCTCTCTTTGACTAAAAGTGAGTTGTGCAGTGAGACATGACAACTTCCTTTATATATTAAAATTCAATAGGTGAGTTATCTCACTGCCACCGTGTGGGAGGTCAGTTTCCCCAAAGAAGTTGTTAAATGTTGTGTCTACCAGTTTGCTCTCTAGGCTGTTGTCTCTCCCACCCCTTCCCATGACAAGAATGCATTGTTTCTTTCAGGCACTCAACTACTTGTCCTGAATCCTAAGCAGGAACATTGTAGGCTATTCTTTGGCAAACCTCTTGGTTTGGAGGTAGAAAAGACCAAGGCTCTGCACATGCCAAGAGGTAGAGAAGGTGAGTATAAGCTCAGATTGGTACTGAAGAACAGTCATATTGAAAAAAAAATAAATGAAATTAATGGTTGAGTAATTTAGGGTGTATAGCCACTAAATTTAGGTAATTATTAGTAACACATATACAATCATGGATTAGGAAGAAAACAGTGAAGTAGGTTCAAGATAACATGGAAAAGACACATAACAGCCATAACAGGAGATGAGAGTGTGAAGGAACTGTTGGCAGAGGTCTATTTACTATCTGAGGAGTGACCTTGGATAGGAGGCTTTTAGAATAATATCTAAAAGAGAGGGACTTGCTGGGCACTAGTGGCTCACACATGTAATCCTAGCTACCCAGGAGGGTGAGATCTGAATGTTATGATTCAAAGCAAGCCCAGGCAGAAAAAGCCAGAAGTAATGCTGTGGCTCAAGTGGTAGAGTGCTAGTCTGGAGCTCAGGGACACTACCTGGGCCCTGAGTTCAAGCTTCAGGATCATCAAAACAACAACAAAAAACAATAATGATAAAAAGAAATAAAAGAAGGACTTAAAGATATGCGATGGAATGATGATCCTGTGTAACTGTCTAGGTAACATAAAAGGAGACAAAATTTGGAGCAAAATGATATCTATTCATAACTAATCAAGGATGCAAAGCAAATGCCAAATTCCTCTTCTCAAAAACTTCCAAACCTGGGCTCGTGGGTTGAGTGATTCCCTTGCAGGCTTGACGCCCTGGGTTCAACTCCTCAGCCAGAAGTGGTGCTATGGCTTGAGTGGTAGAGCACTAGCCTTGAGATGAAGAGGTGAAGGACAGGACCCAGGCCCAGAGTTCAGGCCCCATGACCTGCCAAAAAAAAACCCAAAAAACAAAAAAAAACTTCCAAACTTATCTTTTCTCATAATTGAGGAGAAAGTTTTTATTTTAACAGGAATCCTTATCTAGTTCAAGGTCATCAGAACTTAAGTAGAGTTTTCCTGTTGAGATATAATGCACCTAACTCTGCTGAACTTAATCATGACTAGGAAAGTATGGACATTGATGTGTTTATTATATTTTTCCTTATAAATATATAATTCTGTCAGGTATTATATATAATGTATATTGTACAATATATTATACATTTTATAGTATAATAAATATATTATAATTTAACATGTATTATATATGAACAGATTTCCTAATTTTAGAGTTAGGAACAAGCAACATATTGAAAGACGAATGCTTGAATCTCTGAGTAATTTCTCTACCATTGGACAATTCCAGGTTTCATTCTTATTACCCAAAGAGCAACATAGGCAAGCAGTGCCCATGGAGGTGGACCTCTGGATTCTGGAAACTGTGATCAGCACATATGTATATATATATATATATATATATATATATATATGAAATATTGTTTGATATTAGTGAATGTGTAAAACTATAACAGCAGATAATTAAGTCAACATCTATGTGCACACACACTCAATCAAATTTCAAGTATAATAATTTCTTTTCAGGCTGGGAAAATGGCTCAGTGGTAGAGCTCTTGCCTTGCATGCATGAGGCCCTGGGTTCGATTCCTCAGCACCACATAAGCAAAAGGAAAAAAGCCGGAAGTGGCACAGTGGCTCAAGTAGTAGATCGTTAGCCTTGAGCTGAAGAGCTGAGGGACAGCACCCAGGCCCAGAGTTCAGGCCCCACCTCCGGACCCCCCCCCCAAAAATAATGTCTTTTCTATGATCCCTATGCACCTACACAGAGAGTACATGAGTTGCCCTTTAATTGTCCTGGGAGTTCTTTATCTGGCTACTGTAGCTTCACATCCTTTGTTCTCTTAGTAGCCAGATGTCATGTGTTCAACAACAATACTTGTTACAGGAAAAAGTATCCACCCTGACACACAGAGGAACTTGGATTTCAGAAATGCCACAAATAAGTGGGGTTTACAGCAGTACTTTTCAAAATTAAATAGATTGCATATTTATTAGAAAGTTTGTCAGAAAAATAAACTTCAGTGCAGGATGAAACACTTGAAGAAAACTACAGTTGAAATTACATATAGCTAGGTGCTGGTAGCTCATGCCTGTAATCTTGGCTAATCTGGAGGCTGATATCTGAGAATCACAGTTCAAAGCCCTCTTGGGCAGAAAAGTTGCCATGAGATACTTATCTCCAATTAATCAATCAAGACTAAATTTGATACTGTGGCTCAATGTTGTACAGAGATAACCTTGAGCCAAAGACCTCAGGAACAGTGCCCAGGACCCAAGTTCAAACTCTGCAATAGAAAATAAATAAAAATAAAAAAAAATTACATATAATTTATTATCAACACTTTATAAGGAAAATATATGACACATGGCAACATATGAGTTCAAGTTACAAAGTTCCAAAGCATTTCCTCACTCTTGAGAACTAGGAGTAATCCATATTGAAAAAAATAAAAACATGAATGATTTATACCAAATTTCAAAACATACTATATGTTATACAAAGGAAATGCAATAAACATGCATTTCACAATTTAGTAACATCATATAGTATGAAGAATCTGATTAACTGATTCATAAAAATCGATACAATGCAGATAAAACATCCAATATCTCAGGGGTCAAATTAGCAGAATAATTTCCATCTATGATGGTTGTTCTGCAAATTATCCAGCCCTATCCATCCCACAATTGCAGAAGGCTTTTCCTGAGAATGTCCAGAAACCTTTCTACTGTGAGTGCTCAAGGTAGACCGGGTCCCATTTTCTATTATTTAGACATGTGATAGACTGAATATCTGATAACTTGCCAAAGACACAATTTGGGAATGGCTTCCAGTAATGACATTTTAGTTCTCAGAATAAAATGGAAATTGAAGACAGTGGGAAATTCTACCAGATCCTGGAAAGATTTCTATTATTGTGCTAAAACTGTCCCTTTACTGACACTTGAACAAACTGCAACAATTGTCACTCCAACCACATGTCCAAAAAATAGCTTTCCAAATATTGACCTGTTTTCATGTTAGCAAATCAAGACACTCTATTGTGGCCCTGTTTTACTTAAACTATCTGCTCTGGTTTGCCCAAGAGATAGTTGACCTTAACAATTTCTTAACTTTTAGGTCATCACACAATCACTTCATAGCCCTTAAATATTAAAAATACCTATCCATATTAGTCTGCATTACATACTTATGACGGTTTTTCTTCATTTATCATGTTATACATATTTGTGTATCCCAGGGCTTAGTTCTGTAATCTTCCTTCTCATGAGTGTTACCACTGAGTACATGTAATTATTTCGTTTTTTTTTATCTTCAGCTCTGTTCTTTCTTTAATTCAAGTCCTTAATAGCATCATGTCTACTGACAACTCCTAGCTATTGATTTTAACAAATTCAAAAGAACCCAAAGTGAGCTTTGATTCTATCCCTCATTACTATTTGTTTAATTGATAACTCTTCTAGTTGACTTGTCAAAATATCTTGGAGTCATTTCAGACTGACCTACTATTTCACACCTCATATGTAATGTATGAACAGGTTTTGACAAATTAACTCACAGAATATTTTAGGAACCATAAATATATAGTATATGAGTACTAATACTATGCTTTAAATTCGTGGCCTTGGTTTTTTTTTTACTTTTCTTTTGTGCTCAGGCTGTCAGTCTTCCATTTGAGCCACAGGTCCACTTTTAGCTTTTTGCTTCTTAGTTAAAGATAAGTGTCTCATGGTCCATTTACCTGCTGTAGCATGAAACTACGATCTTCTGTTTTCAGCCTTATAAATACCTAGATTTAAACGCGTGCACCACTAAAACCACCCCTATTATATTTGAATTAAAAATAAGTTCAAAGAACGAATATTTGTGGTATTTTCAAATCAATATCTTTTCATTTACACATTGCCTTAAAAGGTTTTTGTTATTACAGCTCACTTATCAAGAAAGGAATGGAAAAATTCATAACCAAAGAACCTTTGTATGTACCAATGCTCAAGCCTGCTAGCCACAATTTCTTTGCTGGGAAATAACAAAGGATTATATCGTCTACAGGGAAAACAAGAGAAAAAGCTCTTCACTGAAGTTGCTGAAAGGCTGATAAGGATGAGGACAAGCAACTTTATCCAGAAAGTATCACAAAGTGTTTGCTGTGGATAAGTGTAGCCAATCTTAGAGGATGCTCATAATGATGAGGGGAATATTTGAAGGTGATTACAGAGGTGTACTTTCTTGAAGATATATATTTATAGCATAGTTTGTATACTGTTAAACATGAGACAGTTATGATAGGGATGTTGTCATTCCTTGTATCGTTCACAGTATAATATTAAAACCAGGTTTATACATGTAGTATTTATAGTAATTATAGAATATCACTAATTATGCATGTATTATAAATATATCATTTATATGTTATGTAATATAGTATATTACATATATTATGCATACATAATTTAATTTTTCTACTTGTCTGTCCAGGAATTAAACTAGCAATATCTTTGAAAATGGATAGAGAGTAAGGTCCTTACAATTTCGATTGCAACATAGAGTTTTACCCAATTAGAAGTTATTTATTCTGAATTGGTTTAGAAATGGAATATCAGAATATAATTGAGCTTTCAAAAATAATTATGTAAAAACATGCGAAGGATGGAGTTAAAAAACTATAACCTGACTCATGTATGTAATTCCAGCTACTTAGGAGCTGAGCTCTGAAGATAGCTATATGAAGCCAGTCTGAGTGAAATGGCTCAGGGACAACACCCAGTCTGAGTAATGGCAGAAAAATAAATTATGTAACTAAAACAAACATATATATTTATTTAAATAAAGTTGTCATTCCTTGTATCCTTCACAGTATAATACTAAAATGTTTAATGCATATATTATTTATAGTAGTGGTAGACTATCAGTAATGATACATATATATGTATATATATGATATATAAATATATAACTTCTATGTTATGTAATAAAATACATTACATATATTATGCACACCTAATTTATACTGATAACACTAATATCCATTAAATTGATATATGTTTTAGAATAGGGAATAGTTTTTTTTTTTTGGTACAACAAGGAAGTAAGTTGTCACAAAAATTATTCGTTTTGGATTGTATATCCATAGCAATCTATTCCCTGTGTATTGAGGGTACTGATTGATAAAAGCCTGTGTTCGTCAGCACAGGTGTCTTTGACACCAGGAATAATAAACAGTGGAAGCTGAATGATGTTCATTCAGGTATTTCTTTAGAAATTAACTGATCTACATTTGGTATGAAGATCACTTATGCTGTCATTATCCACACCCTTTTCATTTAAAAATATTTATATTCTGTATCAATGTTATTGCCCTTGTAACCGTAATTAGGGAGATAATGTGGATTCATCTGGTCCATAGCTCTTGAAAATTAATGAATGTGACAAAGAATATCTTCAGATATGGCTGGTGGAATTCTGGAGTTGAATTATGGGTCTCAACTGATCAGTCTTAGGAACTTGGGAAATTTGTTTGGGCATATTGCCTAATTTTGGTTTTAATAAAATACTTAATTCATTTCCTAAATTGAAGAACACTCATGAGCACTTAAATTACCCTATTGTAGGTTCAGTGCTTGGAATGGTGTCTGCACATTGTGTAGTATGTCCCAAAAAAGTCAGCTTCCATCAACATGGTCACAGCATCCTTCCTGAAGGCCTTAAGAAATATATACCCAGTTGATGTTAATATCTGTGAAAATTTGTCTTTACTAAAAAAATGTCTTATCTTCATATGAAACAATGAAAGCAATGTTGGGGTTGTCCTGTGGCTTTTATTCTGAAGGAGTTTTGCCTAAATTTCATTCTTACCCTATTAGTGATAGCAGAAGTATTCTTTAGTGCTACCCTTCACATTTCGAGTTCTGTGTTCCATTTGGAATACTATTGTAACTTCGTTTATAATCTTTATAGGGAATAAATAAACTACAACTGCTGAAGTTTTCAATAGTCAATGCATTACATTTTATGTGCTTAGTATTTTCCTGAAATTATTACCTTTGGATTATATATCCCTAACAAGCTATTTTTTTATGATTTCTTTTATGATTTATATCGATTTCTTATGTGGTTCTCATATGACTTCTTAGAGATCCATATATAAAACAGCTAAGAACAGGAAAAGAGTAGGTAAGAAGTCATAAAAATTACAATACTATTATGGTGCTCTTAATGGCTAAGTGTAAAGAATATGTAATAAAACTGTTGGAAGATTCATTTGTTTTTTTGCTATTCTCTCTCCTTTATTTGTAGAAAGGTTCTCACTACAATGTTCCAAGTGGTCTGGACCTTTCAAGGCTTGTCTCAGTGACATAAGTGATGGGATTAGGGATATGTGTTCCCATGGCTGGCTTTTAGGAAGTTCACAATATAGCAATACTTATACACATAAAGAAACTTTTGTGAGTGATGTGTATTCACTTCCTCAATAGCCACAATGTCAAAACATCAAATTACTAACAACTGGCATCACTAACACCTCCATAAATCAAAAGTAAACTAAAAGCTCTACTTCAAAAACCAACATCTAAGGCAGTGTTGGAAATACAAGAAGAAACATAATACATCTAAAGGAGTGAGTTCTTTAACACTGGCAATGAGCAGGGATAGCTGAATTTTTAACCAGGCTTGAAAAGTTCGGGTGTCCAGTAACTATGTGATTAGAGTTGCAGAGTTGACCTTTGTATCAAGATTGGAGGTAAAATTCAAGGCAGATATGTTGCTGCAGTATTGTAGCACGATACAGTGTGATCCTTCCTGATAATAGTAAACAGAGAGTAGAAGCTAAGTCATTAAAATGTATAGGAAGGATTTTCCACTGAGAATAATTTCAGGGGGTGATCATTACTCTTGCGTTGAAAATGAAAGCCCATCATTCTACTTTAAGCTCTAGCATATTTCTGATTTGAGGACAATTATAACATACCACTGTGCCATGAGTGCTGAGCAGTGTAGGTGTATATTACTCTAACATATGTAAAAATCCTTACAGGTATGGAATGACCTGACCCTGACACTTCATTCTTTGTTGTTGAGTTTCATGGAGAAATGTTCATAATTAGGCAATTCACACTCATCTAAGTCTGACTCAGGCAACTGAGATAAGACATTAGGTTCATCACTCCAGTGACATGGTCTGTGATGTGTGAAATAAATGACATAATTTCACAATGCAGATGTGTTTCTGAAAATGCATACAATACCAAATACCAAATATACAAAAGGGACAATTATCCATCTCATATTATCAGAAGTAAAGATACTCCTGAATTGTACTTACTTGCTAGAAGATCAGAGGGTCACTGCTAACGTTTGGTATCTTTCCAGGTGCTCAATCTTCCTCAATCTTTTTGGAGGAAGTGTTTTTCCATAGTTTTTTTGAGGTGTTCAGAAAATCATTACTGTCACTAACCGCAACCATGGGACAGGAAAGATGATGGGATACCTGGCCAAAGAACTGAGAAATCACAGGAAGTGATAGGAAAGAAGACACCAGAGGACCCCCAGCCTCATTGCCAGCTTCTGGATCACCAAATCCTGCTTAACAAGTTTATATTCCTTCTACTACAAGGGGATTGGTGGTCAGTGGCTATAGGTATGTCCATAAACTAAGGCATTAACCTAGCTTTGGTTACAACTATTAACATGAGGTATTGTTTTTATACATAGTGATAATTGAATCCCGTATTGTTAGGGAGCAGAAGGGAGCAATAGTCATTACATCCATAACACAGACATCCATCTTGTCTCCAAAGTCTTAATCTTTTAGTGTCCCACAGCTCGAATTTGAATACTCTTGAGGTAATAACTCATACCCCTGTCTTCCCTTGATTGACCTTTCCAGAGCAGAGCTCTCAGCCTTTTGATTGCTGTTTGAGATGTCTTCCCACTCTATCCCTTTCCAGGTTTAACAGTTTGACCCTGGAATCCCTCACAAGTACTGTGACAGATGTATTATTTTGAAAACTATATTTTTTCTAGGATAGGTTCAATTTTTAAATTTTATTTTATTTCAAAAAACACTGTACAGAGTGGTTACAGTTACATGAGTAAGATACATTCCTTGTTGAATATTGTTACCCACTCCATTTTTGTTCTCATTTCTGTCTCCACTCTCCACACCTCCTCCCCACCCCATAGTTGTAAAGTTCATTTCTGAAAGTGTCTTGGGAATATCATTGTTGCAATGGGTCACTCTTGTACTTCTTTCATCACTTTATTTTTCCCCTTCCATCTCCAAATCAGATAAATGTGTATACAAGATGGAAGGTATCAAAATCAACACAGAGTTTGCTAGGGATAAACCAATAGAAAAAACAAGTGAAATAAAATAAAATCTAGATACTCTACCGACATCAAGGTTGATATCTGAAAAAAAAAAGATTTGTTGTTTCCATGTCTTGGAGTTCATTTCAATTAGCATCATTTTGTAAGGTCAAATGTATATAAATCTGGAGCCAGAAATCCCACTCATGGGCACTTCTAGAAATGATCCCAAGATAAAACACACTAAATCTACAACTATATTTTTTGCAGCATTATTATTGTAGCTAAGATATGGAACCAATCAAGATGCCCCTCAATAGATGAATGGATCAAGAAAATGTGGTAATGTTATTCTTCTATCAGAAAGAATGATAGAATGATAGTTCTTTTCTTAAGAAAATGGAAAAACTTGGAAAACAATCATATTATGTGAAGGAAGCCAAACTCAAAGAAAAATGGGTTCCAAGGTTTGCCTCATTTTTCTTAATTAATATATGCTTAGGATAGTCCTGACAGACAGGTTAACTTTTTAAACTCTTAAGATTCCCTTTTTTTCTCTCGCTCTTCTTCTTTCATGCCATTTGTGTGTGTGTGTGTGTGTGTGTGTGTGTGTGTGTGTACGCAGACACTAATGAAACTTGACTCGGAGCCTCAAAACTCTTGCTTGGTTTCTTCATTCATGACTGACTGAGTCTGTACTATTTAAACCAAGGTTTCAATCTGTCTTTGATTGAACAATTGAACATAAATATCTCATGGATTGCTACCTCAGCCATCTGTGAACCATGATCTTCCAAGCTCAGCCTCGTGAATATCTAGGAGTAGGGATGAGGCACTGGCATCCAGCTTTATTGACAAGTGCTCTTTGCTTTGATTTGTTTTTGTTTTTTGTTGTTTTGTGCATCCAAAATCTGTATGGAAAACAAATCACTTATACCCAAGAATATTCACATAAAATGGGTGTTGTTTAAATATTATTTTATTAATGTTATCCTTTTACATACACATTATGTGATTTGATTTTTTGAACTCTATTGTTGCAAATGGTCAAGTCACATATATAATTTGAATCTTCTTTTCTTAGTTTTACATTGTGTTAGGTGTTTCAAAACAGAATTTACCAAGGTTTAACTCTGCACTACTGAAGCAGCACCTTTATGATTATTCAATGTCCTGTAAATCATAAGTTCATCACTTCTTGTGGCATCATACGAGCACAGGTATTTTCCTATAATACCTCCACATAGTTTAGACATCAATGCCATGCACTTTTCTGCCAAATATGCAAGGACATCCTTTGTAATTCTCCTTGCATTTTCACTGTTCTTCTCTCTACTCTCCCATGCTAAGTTCTGTGATGATCACGTTGATTTTCTCCCCTGTTACATTCATCATTGCATCTTGGGAAATACTGGTATGCACTACTGTAATTCTGTCCATGCTCCTTGTGCTTCGTCTTGTACCCCTCTCACTGTGGAGGGTCAGAGATTGGGGATTTTTTCTTCACTCTTTAGCTCAAACATCAATCTTTACTTTCTAGCAATACATTCATTGAATTCTTTCTGTAAAGTCTAATGTCTTGAAAATGATTACTGCATTTTCATGGCTTTGCTATTTGGCATTAGGGAAGAACATAGGTCAGTAACTATAACTTAGGTAAAAGAAGATTGCAATCATGCCTCCATATATGTTGTTAATTGGATAAGGTTTACTTCAAGGTCCACCTGCCTGCTTCCTTTTCACTGTTTATTTTTCAAAGTAGCCTTTTTCTTCTGGAAAGTATTTATCGGCCTAGTGAAGATCCTACTGTAATTAGTCATTAATTTTATTCCAACATCATTTCACAGATCCTCTGAGTTTGTTCAGGGTCTGTATAGTAATGTTTCACATTCTTAGATATGTTTTTAACATCGATGCCTCCGATGATAAAGACACATTGCTTAAGTCACCATTTTGGTGATTGAAAAGAAACCATGCTGCAAACTCACTATATCGCAATTTTCTGGTTTTAAATTCTTTTAGATTAGAATTGATGATGGAGAACAAACATTCTGTGTACAATTTTATTATTTTATATTTTCCTAATTATTTTTAGTATACTTTTCAATATTGTATAAAGTTAAAACATTACTACTTACTTAGTTTTAGGATTTCTAAAATGGTTAGAATAAAAGTTCTATTCATTCACAATTTTAAGACAATATTGTCCATTATGACCAAGTGAGATATTTTAAACTTTTTATTTGTGGTCCTTAATGGTGGTGCTGGGGAATCAAGTTCTTGGTTCATGTGTCTTAGTCTACTGTGTGCCTCTGAGCCTGATTTGACCTATGGTTTTATTTTCAATCAACTGGAATAAAGCAAAATTTCCCTAGGAAGGAATTAAAACTTGGTTACTTTCTCCAGTATCTCTCACACACATAAAAATAATATAATTCTACACTGAAAGAAAATGAAGTTCTTGTATTTAATTTATTAGTAGTATCTTTTTATTTTTTGTATCCCCACTCTTCACTAAGTCTTGCCCATTTGCTATCCCTCCTTCCCATAAAACTTGACTAGATGAACTGGAAACCCACTTCTAGTAAGCCTTCTCCTTAAAAAGCTCAACATTAACTAACCTACCCCCTGGAAGCCCAGCTAAAAACTTTCAAAGGCCTGACTGAAACCAGACTCCTTCTGAAAGCCCTCCTCTTCTTTAGGGAAATCCCTCTTCTACTCCACCCCTTCTTGGAATCCCTGCTCTGCACCACCAGAAACCAGGCCACATCAATATCTCCTTCTATGTCCCAACTTGCTGCAATAGAACCCCGCCTACACCAGGCTCCTCCCTCAAATCCCCACCTTATCCACCAGATGAAGTCCACCCCTAACTATTCTAGTCCCTCATAGTCGCATTGCTCCCATATCCTAGTACTTCCAAACTCCTCCCTTCCCTTTTATACCCCACCCCCAAACAGCCTTCTCACTCCAGCGCCCCCCCACCCGGTTTCATCAGAAACTCAGCCTATAACTAGCCTACTTGTAAGAGACCTAATCTCTCAGACACAGACCTGAACTTACCTCTTCCCACAAAGCCCATCATGCTATACCAAAAACCCTTCAGCTCCCTATAACTGCCCTTGAAGCCCTGCCTTGATTGGCCAGAAGCTTCTCACACAGCCCATTTCCTGCCTTGAAAGTACAAAATGTCATGTCAAAAATGAGCTTTACAATGTCGGTGTGGGGCAGGGGAGGGGGGGAAGCATTGGGTGGGGGGGGAGAGGGGGGCTGGGAAGGGAGATGAAGGGTAAACAAAAGAGGAAGATGCAATGCTTGGTAGGAAACGTATGCATTATCCTGCCCATGTAATTGTAACCCCTCTGTACAATATGTTCTCAAATAAAATAAAATTAAATTTTAAAAAAGACAGCCTTGCTCCACCACAAGCCTCTCTACCTCCCACATCTACTCTCTCAATGCCTTGCCTTGCTCTCCAGATAATCCTGCCCCCTATTGGGTCCTCCCTCAGTTAGACATCTTACTCCACCAGATACACTGCCCTAAATTATCCTACACCATTGTAGCTCTTCCACTTTTTCTAAAGCCCTTCCTCCAACTAGCCCCATGGCTCCAAACCCTGCCCTGCTCCTGAAAAACCCCACTAGAAAACCCCCACCACACTATGCCATTTCTGGACACCCACATTGCTCCACTGGAAACCACTGCACCAGTTGGCCTCCCTCTGAAAGGCTCACTAGACTCAACTGTAAATCCCAGTTCCTCCATACTCCCTTTTGGAAGGTTGTTTTGCCCTGCTGGAAATCCTGTCCATAATCCATGTCCTGACTTACAACACTGAAATACCCATCCAATCTTACTCTTCTTTACAAAGTGGTGAAAGGCTACACCAGAAACCCCATCCTACCTAGTCTAGTGCACTGGATCTTATCACTGCTCTCACAAAGCCCTGGTCCTTAAAAACGCCTCCATACATTGTGACTACATCCTGCTCTGCTGGAAACCCCACCTCCACCATAACACACTTTCCCAAAGGCCTGCCATTCTCCATGAGAAACCCTCCCCTTGCTAACCTATGTCTTCTGAGTACCACCCTGCCCTCTCAAAGCCACACCCTGAAAAGCCACTCCCTCATAGCTCCACATTCCTGCTCCAGAATCCCCACTTTCTGTCAACCTCTTGCCTCCATTCCCTGCCCTGACTTATGGGAAACCTCACCCTACATATCCCACAAGGGCTCACAGTGTTCCACAAAATCCCCTCCTCTAAGTAACCTCCTCCTTTGTAGCCTTATTCTTCCTTCTCAAAGCCCTGCCCCAAACAGCCAGTGACCCAACCTTCTTCCAATGAAAACCTGTCCACCTGCCAGCGTCCGTCCTAAGTCCCACCTACTCCACAAGAGACCCCTCCCCTAACAAGTCCAGTCCTTCCTGTTCCCTCCCTGATGTCTCAAAGCCCTACACACACTGGCCTTCACCCTCATAGCCCTGTCCTGTTCCACCATACAGGCTGTGCCAATACCAACTCCTCCCTTAAACCAGACAGAGCTCCACCAGAAACCCAATATCACCTCACCTATGAAGGTCTCATCTAGTAATTTTTATAACAAATGTGATTTTGAACATATCTGGGGAAATAAAACTTCCTGCCTCCAGCTGGGCTCAGTCACAGAGAAGGATTTGTGCCTGTTTTTGATTTTTCAGCTAGTCCTGACAATGCAAAAAGTTCAAGAACTCAAGCAAATAATATGGACTAGAAGTATGGCAACAGTGGTTGAGCTGCTTGGTGCTATACAAAAAAATGCCTGTCTACCAAGCAGAGAACTCCTGGATAGAACCCTAGTCATCCTCCTCTCTTGCACCAAAAAGCCTAAATAAGTTTGTTCTATTTAAACATCTAATTTCAAGGCCACTGACAGATCAGAGATGGTGACATTTCTTTAAAATCAGGTATTCAAAAGAGACAAAGTTATTTAGGCTTGAAAGAATTGAACAGAAAGGAAAATGCATGTGATTTTTGTTAGCTCCATAATTCTTGAAAACATAAAATGCATATATCCATGTATGTATGTATATACATGTATGTAAATATATATGCAAGTAGTTCATCTCTTTTCTGTGTAGCAAATGGTACAAATGAATCTGCACAATCACTACTCAAAGGCATGAATATACAAAGAGAAGGAGCAAAGAACTTGTATTCAGAAATCTATGGCTAGACAATAACCCTGAAAATCTTTTACATCAGTTTGCATTTGTCAGTTACTGCAGTACAGGGACAGTAAGGCGACAATGTGATATCAGGCAGAAGAAATAAGAGAAATGAGAGATGAGAGATACAAATGGTACAATATTCTTTCTGATGGGTAAGTAGAATTTCCAATGTGTGTGTGTGTGTGTGTGTGTGTGTGTGTGTGTGTGTATTACATTTTCTTCAATCATTTCTCACTTGAAGGGTATCTGGGCTGATTCAGTAAGCATGGTTGTGCTGAAACTTTAACTATATCCTGGTTTGTAAACTTTCAGGTAAATACCTAGGAGTACAGTTGATGGAAAATATGGAAGTGGGTAGTCAAAAGAGAGGTAAAGGGAGAAAAGATAGAATGAAGAAGAGGAATTGGAGGAACAGTAGAGAGGAATCCAGTAAATTTCCTACAAAATTAAGAAAAATGAAGGAAGATTTTCATAGAGGAGTGATGGATGAGAATGTTGAAAGGGTTGGCATTGATCAAAGTATACTGTACGCATTAACTGCTTTATTTAATGATAACTCAAAATAATGATTAAAAATCATGTCCCTAAAATGTTATGTAATTAGAGGCAAAGCATGAGAATGTGCACAGATCATCTCTAGGGTCTATAAATATTTTTTCGTTAGGATGAGTTTTAGAACAACAGTAATGATGCCTATCATCTGAAGAAAATTTAATGATTTCCAGCTATTTAACATAATCATTTTAGTTGATATGGTAAAAGTGGCATTGGCTACCTCGTGACCAACGCTCTCAGATATTGAATTCAAGACTTGATCTTGAACATAAGTAAAAACAATCAATAAAAGTCAAGCACTTTCCCGGGCACTAGTAGCTCATGCCTTTAATTCTAACTTTAATCAGAAGTCAGAGATCTTGGGATCTCAGTTCAGTATCAGCTTGGATAGGAAAGTCTGTGCAATTCTGGTCTCCAATTCACTGCCAAAGAAAGCTGGAAGTGGATTCATGGCTCGTAGCCTACAGAATATAGCTCAAGAACAGAACCCAAGCCTTGAGTTAAAGCCTTAGAATAGTTCATATATATACACAAATGAAGTAAGTCTCTCAAGTTCTCAACCTTCAATTTCCCTAATCTTAACTCTAATCCTGGTCAAAACCCTAAGAGTTACCGTGATGATAATAGTAACCCAATCCTAAAATTAATGGAAATTACTCCAGTTTAGATACATCCTTACAGATACCCATTGTCTTTGAAATGATTTGCAATTTGCTCCAAATCCTACAGATTTCCTAACCTGGACTCTGAAATCTATCTTGTTCCCCATTAGGAATCATTAACCTCAAATTCTCATATCATGAAAAATACCATAGTTTCCATTGATCTTAACTTTTACTGAACTCTTGTATATCCAAAAAGAAGCTGCGGGTTTACTTAAAATCTATGCTCCTTCCAAACCCTAATGATATATCTAAACCTTACTAGAAACCTAACTCTAAATTTAACCCTATTGAACCCTGAATAAGAAAATTAGGGAAACTCTGTAGTTTTTGTTAAATTTCACACTTAATTTACTTGAAAGTGTTAGTAGAAACTCAGTTTTACCTTAAAGCTTACCGTTCCCTAACCCTAAGCCTAAACGGAATTAGGAAAGTAAACCTAAACCTAGAACTAATGGCCTTTGGAGTCTAAAAGCCACACAAATACATTTGTTTTTATTCATCCTAACTTCAACTCATCTTTCTAAAAATAGTTTGTAGTTTCACTCATTATCTTGTCTTTATTGTAACCCTAACCCTAACTGGAATATTGATGTTAACCCTCACCCAAATCATACTCTAATAGTAATATTATTAGCAGTTTTCTATTTCACATTCATCCTAATTCTAACTCTACTTGTTATTCTAAGATTTACTTTCACTTTTACCCTAAATTTTCCATTTCCCTAATGTTTACAGTAAGCCTAGCTGGAATTAAAAACCTAATTTTCACCCTAATGATAATCCAATTCTAATGTTTAAGAAAAATACTCTAGGTTTTAATGATTCTAATGAATATTCCAGTTTTAACTCTGGAAATGAGTTTCAGTTTGCCCTAATTCCCGCAAAATTTCTGACTCTACCTCTAAAGTTATGTTGTTCCCTAACATGAGCCATTATATTACTTGTCTTCAAATTCTCTTACCAGGAAAATACTGTAGTTTCCATTGATTCTACCTTTTCCTGAACCACTGTATCTGAAAACAGTTTCAGATTTTCTTACCATCTAGTCCATTACTTAATGCTAACTCTCAACATAAACCTGACTGGAAAACTCTCATTAATCACTACAAGAATGATCACTGAGGAATAAATATAATGATAATGTTCTAGTTACTATTCAGCCTCACATATTTGCTTTTACTTGTTAGCGAACACAATTTTATACTAAAAGCTTTCTTATTCATAACAGTAAATATAATCAAAAGAAAATACTGACCCTTATCATAATCCAAATTATATGACAATACTAACACACAAGTACACTAGTTTTCACTCATCCTTCCAAATATAGATTACAATTTTTCCAATATCTTAGTCATTTTCTAACCCTAAACTTAATTTTTCTTAACTGGAACATTGAGAATAACCATCAGCCTAATTGTAAGTAGATTCTAATATTAAAAGCAATACTTTAGTTTACATTCATTCTAATTCTTATCAGGCTTATATTAAAATTTACCTTCAATTTGACCCTCATTTATTTTCTCCTTCACTCCAAGCCTAACCATGGCTGGAATCCTAACCATAACCTTGACACTAATCTTATCCCAATTCTAAAATGTATGAAAAATGCTCGTTTTGTGCAAGCCTAACTGAAATTCCACTGGTAATTCTTGAAATAAATTGCAGGTTTTTGGTAAACCCTACGGATTTTTTCACTCTTAATTCTGAATGCATTTTGTTCCATAACAGGAATCATTATACCCATTGATCTCAAATCCTGATATTAAGAAATACATTGTACGTCCATTATCCCAGCTTTTCCTGAATTCCTGGAATCTGAAAAATGGGTTCAGCTTTACTTAATATTTAACATTTCTTTTTTTTTCTTTTTGTCGGTCATGGGGCTTGCACTCTGGGCCAGGGCATGATTCCTGAGTACTTTAGCTCAAGGTCTGCATTCAACCAATTGAGCCACAGCACCGCTTTTGTGTTTTATGGTGGTTAATTTCACATAAAAGTCTCATGGACTTTCCTGCCTGGGCTACCTTTGAGCTGCGGTCCTCAGAAAACAGCTTCCTGAGTGGCTAGGATAATAGGTGCGAGCCACTAGTTTAACCCATTTCTCTATCCTCAACACCGGTTAACCAGAAACCTAATCCAAATCACATTCGGAATTTAACACCAAATGGTTAATGTAAGGAAAATTGTTTAGATTCTATTCAATCGCACATTTTTTTGTCTTCTACTTCTAATTGGAAAACTAAAATTTACCTTAAAGCTTATCCTTCCCTAACCCTAACTGGAACAAAAAAGTATCTCACACTTTAAACCAAATTATATCTGAACGTTTAAATTAACAGAGACTGGTTTTCATTCATTCTTGCCATTCATTCTTCTTAAAATATGTGGCAGTTTTACACAATGTCTTACATGTTTTTCTCATCCTAACCCTGCTCTAACTGGCACACCTTGACTAATCCTAAGCCTACATATAACCGAATCATCGTGTTAATAGCAAGCCACTTTTTTCATATTTATCCTAACTCTTGCTCAGCGTGTAGGTCTAAATTTTACTTGCATTTTGAACATAAATTTTTAAATGTTTTTTTATTTTCTGTCAGGTTTTATTTTTTTATTATTTTTTAAAAATTTTATTTTGTTGCAAAGATGCTTTAAAGAGGGATTAGTTACATGTATAAGGTAAGGATTACGTTTCTTGTTGAGCATTGTAACCCACTTCTTTCTTGTTCTCCCACTACCCCATCCCTCCCCAATTCCTTTACTCCTCCCTCCCCTTGGTGTAAACTTCATTTTAAACATAGTGTCTTGTGAGTATCATTGTTGCAATGGGTCATCATTTGATGAACCTAAATTTTCTATTTCTCTAATCCTAATTCTAATTCTGTCTGGGATCCTAACCTTAACCATAATAATAATAATAGCTCAATTCAAAAGTTAACAAAAGATATTCAGGTTTTTGTTAATCCTATTAATTCACTGTACATCTTGAATTAACTTGCAGTTTAGCTTAAATCTTCCAAGTTAGTTTATATGTGCATATATGAAGATGTAATTTTATGTGAATAACAGAAGATCTTTGGAGGAATGAGTAATGAGAAGGAAATAGAGGGAGTATAATCAAATATGTTAAATATATTATGGAATTGTCACTTCTGACAATTAATATCCATTAACAAAATAACTAAAAATTAATAAAGAACACTGCCTTCTAGTGTTCTTTAAGAGAGCCATGATCTGTCTTCTGAAAAAATAAACTCTATAAACATTTTTTATGCATAATTTATATTTTTGTCCAATTATTTAACTTAATGAATAAAAATTTATCGAATAAGATTCCATGACAAAATAATATAAAACAGTTACTTAGCAATTGTTTCAGAAAAAGTTATTTTCATGAGTTTTAGGAAACAGGATTGCTATTTCCCTACAAAGCAATGAATTAGTTTTACTAATCTATATTTGTGGTAAGTTTAGAGAACTTAATTGGCATGAAAAACAACTAACTCTACATCTTATTTCTTGAATGAGTGATATTTTAAACATTTTCTTTTATTCAAATAAATACTTAGGTTTATATTTCAAAATAAGTGCAATTTTATCTCATTTCAGAACTAGTACTTACCCTGCAATTAAATGTACTAGCATATTCAGGTAATTAAAAGCTAAATTTTTTATGTTTTATATGTAGCTCTACATATTCAGAATGACATGATTTTTTTATTCATAAATGTCTAACCTCAGATTTTTGCTTTATCAGTATAAATTGTCTCATGAGGTTGTAATGAAAGATCCAGTAACCAGAGTGGTCAAAACCATTTCCGGAATTCTAAATTTTAAATCAAATCATTTTTAAGCTTTGATAATATCATTTATTGTCTCTTCAGATCAATTAAGCTAAAACAAATACTACTTTTTAAACATTTCACTCATATTGTAAAGAATATTAACATAGATCAAAAAGAGACTATTTCAGACTCACCATATTTGGTCATCTTAGGGGGAAGAATGTAGAGAGTAGAAGGTCCTTATACTCAATAAGTAGTTTTGTTTAAATCATATATCTGGATTTCCAATTTGGAGGTTAATCAAATGGAAACAGGAATATGGGATCAATAGAAAAAGATATTTGTGCATGTACCACAGTTGCTTTATTAGTTTGTAGTTGAACACTGGACTTCGATTTATATCTTGGCTGTTGTTGTGAATAATGTGAATAACAATGAACTACAGATATATTTATGAGTTACCCAGAGAGAAATAATCACACGATTGGTGGGTCAGATGATATTTCAACTTTGGATGTCTTTAGAAAACTGCATACTACTTTCTACAATGAGAACACTAACCTGCATTTTGACCAAGAGTGAAGAAAATTTCCTTTTCTCCACAGTGTCGCCAGCCATTATTACCTTTTGAGTTTATTTAAATGGCAGGTTTTACTGTGTGCAGTACCCAAGACTGGCCTTACACTCAAATCCTTTTACTCCATCCTCCAATCACTTGGAATTATGAGCCTTTACCACCACACCTGGTTCCTTGGATATTTTTGATGAGAGTTATAATAGTTAAGAAGTAATACCATATAATAATTTTGAATTGCGTTTCTCTAATGACTTCTGCTCACAAAGCATTAAGCCAGCATAGAAATTGTATTAAATACAAATTTGTAAATCCACAGGCGATTTTCAGGGCTTTTTGGAAAACATGTCTATTCAGAACTTTTGTCCATTTTTAATCAAGTTTCTTGTTAATCTGATCTTTAATCTCTCTATAGAAAATCAATAATTAATTCATAGTAGAAAGGAAAAAGATTAAGCAGCTCCTAAAATTTTTAAATTTTTATTAACATGATATTTTTTAAATCATTTTCTGTTAACGCTTGAGAATATATATCTCAATGTAGTTAGACCTTTTACAAGGCTATATATATATATTATTTATTTTACTTTGATTGTTCTTTCTAAAGGCTACATGGCTAATTTCACTTGGTTTCTTTCAGTCTCATGTTCTTCAGATTTCAAACTGAAGAATAAATGGAAGGAAGCAAACAAAAATTATAGTTCCCCATATCTGACGTTGCCTCTACAAGAATGAGGAAAGTGTTCATCCTTCTAAGGACCTATGATAGACTATCAAAAAGACATTTTATTCTTCTAGGTCTTATCTTTGCGATGTAACTTAAATGATGTAAAACACAACATACTGCTCAGATACTTTCATGTTTTATCAGTTTTGCATATTTTCATATGGATTTCACCTCAGTCTACAACATTCCCTCATCGTTCGGTCCCTGATATTTTTACACTATCATGACATAAGATAACCAGTTCGATTTACAGCATAAGAAGTTATACACCTGGCTTCCTTGGACGCAATGCATGGTCAGTAGATATTACTTCTGGTTGCTCACACTACATGTAATGGTTTCTGTACTACTTATCATATTCTTTTTAGTATTTTAAAAAGAATGGTGGCTAAACTCAAAGCTCATTCATAGGTTTATGTTAAGTGTTTCACAAGTTTTATCCTCTTAATTCCTAAGATAACATTTGCTATAATGCTAATGATATTACCATTGTAGTGTTGGGAAAAATTGTAGTTAAAGACAGTAAGTGCATGGCCCAAAGACACACAGTAAAGAAGGAAATGAGTCAAAGTTTCCAAAAATCTTTCAGCAATACCAAAAAGGTGGGTAAAATCTCTCCATTCTTTATACTCTAAATTCAATATTCATATTGCCCAAGAAATAATAGCGTAGCAAGTATTGCCCATGGTGATTGTTTTCTGTCACATTTTGTCTTCAACACAGATTGCGTTGGTGACATTGGGTTATCATGCACAGAGCTGAGCTTATAAATTGATGTCCGAAGACAGCCAAATTTCTTCTGTCCCACAGTTCGTTTCTTTTTTAAAAAGTACTAGAACTTTTAAATATCATCACTTTCTATCTTTTAACAATCCCCAAACGAATTAAATTATCATAAAATCACTCCAAAAGGCTTTCAAATTAGATGATAAAACAGGCTCCCTTGATGTAAATTTTCTTTTATTTTAAAAATTATTCTAAAAGCCTTGTTCTGGCTGGTCACACCTATAATCCTATCTACTCTGAATATTTGCTCAGGAGACTGCGATCTGTGGATAACACTTGGGAGCCAATCAGTGCCAAAAAAAAACACGTCATGAAATAATTTTTCAAAAAGTTTAATGAACTAGCAAAGAGCCAGGAATTGAGATGTAGCTTATATCGTAGCTAGATAGTAAAAGCCTAGCCAGACCTTGAAGACCTGATTTTAAACTCTCAGCACGCCAATATACATGCATGGCGTGTGTTTGCACGCACGCGTGTGTTTGATTGTGGGGTGCCGCACTCACTCACACACACACACACACACACACACACCACATTTATTCAAATTACCTTCATATCAGTGTTCTGCATTAATTTCTTTGTTAATGATATTATATGGGTAAAATAGAGGAAATAAACTCTTCCATCTCAGAGCATTTTATATGTTTTTTATTGTAATAATACTGTGCAGAGGGGTCACATTTACATGAACAAGGAAACTAGTATATTTCCTAAAAATCATTGTTAACTCCTCCTTTGTATTTCCTCTACCATCCCTTCCCTCCCACCTCCACAAGTACACTCCCCTCACCCTTCCTTCCTACGCCTAAATTGTAAAGTTCATTTTTCAACATAGTGTCTTGTGCATCTCATTGTTACAATGGGTCAACCTGTACCCCTATTTGAGCATTTTTTCCCTTCCCCTCCCCAAATTAGAGAAGCATACATACAAGACATAAGTGCACCAACTTCAAATACAGAGAAAACAGGGGTTATAGCGTGGGGAGAAACATACAAAAAAATGACATCGCACCTTATAAGTACGTTAGAAACAATAGCAAGAAACAAAAAAAAAAACACTTGTGTCCCTATCTTGGGGATCAATTTCTTTAACATCATCTTATCTGGATATATGCACATATCTTTTGAACTTTTCTGCTTATCCAAGACATATATTCGTTATTGAAAATAAGGGAAATCATGGGACCTATATTTATTTGGACTTGGCTTACTTTACACAATAATTTTTTTCCAAGTCTTTCCATTTCCTAACAAATTGGGAGATGTCATTCTTTCTGATGGAGGCATAGAATTCCATTGTGTATATATACCACATTTTCTTGATCCATTCATCTAATGGGGGCATCTGGGTTGATTCCATATCTTAGCTATTGTAAATAATGTTGCAATAACCATAGTTGTGCTGGTAGTTTTAGTATGGTCTTGTTTATGATCATTTGGGTAAATCCCCAGAAGTGTATTACTGTGTCATAGGGGAGTTCATGTGGAGTATTTTGAGGAAACTCCATACTACTTTCCAAAGTAGTTGAACAAGTTTACACTCCCACCAAGAATGCAGTACGGTTCCCTTGTGGCCACATACCTTTCAGCATCTGTTGTAAAAAATATGGAACGCTCCACAAATTTGCATGTCATCCTTGCGCCTGGGGTGTTCTAATCTTCTCTGTATTGTTCCAATGTTAGTATATGTGATGCTAAATTGAGCACAAAACATTTTTTATATATAAAGTATAATTTTTATTGATTTTATTAAACTAGACAATTCAACAAAAATTAAGTTCAAAAGAATTGTTGTGAAATTTTAGAATCATTTATTTCTTACATAAGCACACATTTAAGAATAAAATCAAGATAGACATGCCAAAAACAAAATAATTCTGGATATTTATTGTTCAAGAGATGTGTAGGAGGAGGAATTCAATTATTCTATACAAGGCACCTGTCAAAATGAACATTGCAGAAAGTGGTAAGGTTTGTTAAAAATTTTAATGTTTTAAATATGCTTACTTTGGGGATTTTGCTTATATAGGGCAAAAATTAAGACTATTTGGCAAGTATAAAACTTTTCTATAAAGTATTTAATATTTATGGTAGCAGACATTAAGCATTAAGTATGTACATTTCAGAGTTTATGGAAACTTTATTAATGAGGAGTTGCAAAGCCTTTGTGTAAAGAAGCAGAGTGAAGAGTTAAGATTTTAACTACACAGTTTCTGTTAAAACTTTAGGGATTCCTTACTTTATTTGTTAGCAAGGAATAAATGATGATATAAGCCATAATGTACACATGTATGTTACTATTCACACACATACATATACACATGTATACATGCACACACGGAGAAAGACACATAATTACAGCCAACATAAGTTTCACCAGTTGTTGAATATGCCTTAAACGGAATACTTGGAACAATATGTGTTGAAGATGTATTTGTCTCTAAGAGTTCTTTTACCACTCCTCTTATCTCTTAAAACTGGTAGTTTTAGAGAGATTTGACTTACAAAATGCTGTACAATTGATAGCAAGTCAATTGGGTATAAGTCATATGGTGTCTCCCTTCTTCTCACGGAATTCTTAGTCTTGTAGACACTCTCAACAACCAAAGTAGCAAGAGAATACCCTGGTAAAGAGTAAAGTTATAAGGCTTTAAATGGCATCTTTACTTGAGCTCTTTTTCCAACAGCCAGCATGAATTCCTAGGCAGATGAGTGAATCCTCAGAAAACTGGACTCTACATATACATTTAACTAACCTATGTGAAAATTCCTATGAGAGAAATGCTGACTGAGGTCTTGCTGATTTCCTGGCCAAGAAAATAAGAAAAAAAAGAAAGTATTTTTAATGTTTTAAAGTTTGAGAGTAATTTGTAACCTGTCAATAAATGTGTAGAACACAATTATACCAAGTGAGAAAAAAATGATGGCATTTCATTTATGTGCTCTTGGACTTGGCCAGTGATTTTAGATGTGTCTATAGAAGTAGAATCAGCATAAATCAAGCCAGCATTTCTACATTTAAGATATGAGGAAAGGATAGTGGTTGACCCATTGTAACAATGAGATATACAAGACCCTCTATCAGAGGATGGGTGAAGGCGGGAGGTGGGGAGGTGTGAAGGGAAGGGATGGTAGGGTAAAAACAAAAGAGGGGGTAACAATGCTCAATAAGAAATGTACTCATTACCTTACTTATGTAACTGTAACCCCTCTGTACAGTATTTATAATAAAAATATATATTAAAAAGATACAAGGAAAACTTGTGTCCATATATGAAGTGGTATTTGTCACTCAATATAAGTAAGGTATTGGTTTTAGGACCACAGGCTTATTACTTTGGATACTCAAAATCTCTACATGAACACAGTATATTATTTACATTAGAACCTGCCCACAAGCTAGTGCAGTATAATTGCTATGAGAATTTTTACTACATTCTATATTTGTAATGAAACTAAAAGTATATGCACTATCAACAGATACAAATTTTTTTTTGCTTTGAAAACAATTTATTCTTTGTGATAAGCATAACATGGACATCTTTCCTGGCCAGCAATGGGCCATTAGATATCCCTTGAGTTTCAGCCAACTCCCTGAAGCATCTGACCTACCTGACCCCCAGTTTAACCTTCCAGTCAACTGGCTGATGGAGGCCTGAGAGAAAGCCACCTGGCCACCTACTTCTGGTGGCTGCCAAGGCTTTTGAGAGTCAGTATGTCACATACAGAGTCATCATCCACATCAGTCTACAGGAGAAAGTGAGGGAGCACTCTTCCCTGAGCCTGGGAGCTGTGTGCGGATCTGGAAGTGGGGCATCTGGGGCAGGACATGCTCCTTGGGGGAGTCCACTATGGGGTCGGGAACCCTGACCTCTCCTCTAGTAGTTTCCATGCTGTCTTCAAGTTGCAATTCTTCAAAACCTTTCTGCTCCTCCCTCATTTCATCCACAACAGGCCCTGAGGCGTCTGAAGCAGTGTTGGTGGTGGGGGCCTCAGCCTGTGCTGGCATCTGGAGACTGCTGTCTGTCTGTGCTTCCCTTGCGAGGAGTGACAGCAGCTCCCGCAGCACTCTCCTCTTCTCCATCTTCTCCTGGGACAGCCAGTGCATGCACTGGGCTTTTTCCCAACACAGCTCATTCAGGACCAACATCTGCTCTTTACACACCATGAGGGACTCGGACTCCTTGATAGTTCGGATGTGTGCTGACAGCTGGCTGCATCAATGGTGGAGCTCACCTGCTGGACTCTGGAAGTCCACCTCATCTGGAAGGTCATGGATGAAGCAGATTTTCTTCTCAGATGCCCATCTGTCCTGCTTCCCATCCTCACGCATGTTGTGGTGGAAGCTCATGGAGCAGAGGGCCTGTGGCTCCAGCTCAGTCTGGCACTGAACTGCTGGGTCGGCCAGGGGGTGCCTGCAGCTGGCCCGCCATTCTTTTTTTTTTTTTATCTTTTTTTTTTTAATTTAATTTTATTTTATTTGAAAACATACTGTACAGAGGGGTTACAATTACATGGGCAGGATAATGCATACATTTCTTACCAAGCATTGCAGCCTCCTCCTTTGTTTACCCTTCACCTCCCTTCCCAGCCTCTCCCCTCCCCCCCACCCAATCAAACCCCCTCTCCCCCCCCACTCCGACATTGTAAAGCTGGTTTTGACATGACATTTTGTACTTCTCATTGTTGCAACAGGTCCACCTGAATCCTTAAACGACTTGTTTGTCCCCGTCTCCTCCACATGTTATACTGACATCAAATATAGTGAAAGCGGGGGTTACACTGTGGGGGAGGGACATCCAAAGCAACAAAGAAATAATCTTATAAATGCGTTAGAAACACATGCATGAAAGAAACAAAAACATTAAAATACATATTTGAGGGTTCGTTTTCCTAACATCACATTATCTGACTTTTTCCGCTTGACTCATGCCTATACTAGATATTGCAAATAAGGGAAACCACAGATACAAATTTTTTCAGATAAATTTTGTATGCAGTTTGTGGATGGAATTTGGAGAACAATTTTGATAAGCACAAATTTCATCAAAAAGACCAGTCTGCAAATTATTTATTTTTGGGGGGAAGGTCTGGTCGTGGGGCCTGAACTCTGGGCATGGGCGCTGTCCCTCAGCTCTTCAGCTCAAGGGAAATGCTCTACCACTTGAGCCACAGTGACACTTCCAGCTTTTTTCTTTTTGCTTATGTGATGCTGAGGAATCGAACCCAGGGCCTCATGCATGCAACTCAAGCACTCTACCACTGAGCCACCTTGCCAGCCCCCAGTCTGCAAATTGTAAAAAGGAGCTAATACAGCATCATTGAATAGTATGGAACTCCAAGGAGAAGTACTTGGATTGAGACAATATCAGAAAGTGTAACAACCCAAGGACATTTTAGAAATCCAGCTGCTAGATTTCTCATGTAGAGCTTTCATAACAGTTTGTGAAGCACAAATCAGAACCTCACTGAAGTGTAGATGGTTTTCCGTCAACTTTTTGTCATGATCAGTCATTATCAATCAACATATAGCCAATCTTGAATAATCCTCTAATAAAATGTTGATGCCATGTTTATATGCAGAAAACATCGGAAGGCTAACTTGTTCCAATTAGGATAGTCTGTATTCTATGATCCAGCCGAGAGAAAACTAGGTAAGCATCCATTTACAACCTTCTGAATAATTCTGATTCTGCCCACATCACTTATCTATCCATACATGTGCCCTAGTGAAACGATTTTAAAAGAATTTATCATTTAAATTTAAATTTAGGGTTCTGGGAAGATAGCAGAGGAGAAGCTGGAAGCTAAACAAGCTCTCATATAGAAAGCAGTATTAGTGCTCCAGTGAAGAGTCCTAAGCCAGAGAATCACACCAAGTGTGCCAACACAGTACAGAGAGTTAGGCCAGAGAGGGAAAATCCAGTCAAGGAGACAAATCTGAGCACTTGCCAGCAGCCGTGGCTGCTGTGGTGGGGGCGGTGGTGTCCGTAGCCACCATACCTGCAACACAGAGAGTCTAGGACAAAGGCTCCAGATGCAGCAGGAGAGAGGATTCTACTCAACACCAGCAAGAACTGACAAGGAGCAGATATCTTCATCCTTCAGATCGCCGACTAGAGATGACCCAGGAACCAGACTCCTGTTTGAGTAGAAGCCTGACTTCCTCATTCCTTCTCAGAGAGCAGAGAAAGGAAGGCCACCCCTCCCTGCCCACTACTGGAGATCTCCATCTTTGATAGTGGTAAAGGCGTGGCTGAGCATCTACCTCCAACTCAGTCCTTGGATGAAAGCAAAAAGTCATTTAGCAAGTCACAGGAAACTAACCTGACCTGCCAGGCTCAGCTCCACCCAGAAGAAAGTCACCCAGCCTGGGCCTGTGCCAGCCCCAGGAGTGGCTTTCATCACTGGGTAAACAGAGCCAGAGGCTGCCCCTCCCTACAGCAGCCTAGATAATCAATTGAAATTCAGTAACATTAAACATTGAGAATGGCTCCTGGGCTGGGCTCTGTGACTGCCTCAGATGCTAGCCCCTCAGGGAAAAGCTACTGTTTGCTAAAAGACCTCAACTCTACCCAGAACCTAGCCCCACCACAGAATCTCCAAACTAGAAGAAACAGCCATCACCCTCTTTTGTGATATTCAAAGCAGATCTCCCTCCCATTGAAGTAGCCTGGGAGGTGGATGACAAAATCCTAGGTAAAGCAAAGCATTTTTCTGCCTGCTCAAACAAACTGACTTAAGAAAACAACCGAGCTACAGGAAAATCAAACACCACAATCAGACCAGAGACTCCAACAAGAGACTGGTAATGGACACAAGGGAGATACAGGATCTTCCCATCTCACCCCCAAAAAGCAAAGAACTTTTTTTTTGGTACATTTTATTAAAATTTTTTTAACATTTTTAATTTTTAACTTTAAAAATTGTTTTCTATTAACTTTTTTTTCTTCTTCTTATAATGTTTATTTTAGGGGTATGTGTGTGTGTGTGTGTGTGTGTGTGTGTGTGTGTGTGCTTTTTTTCGTATTTGTTTAGCTCTACTGACCTTTTGATCGTTTTTTCCTTTCTTTCTCATTCTTTTCACTTTTTCTTCTCTTTCGTTCTTCTTTGCATGATTTAATCGCTTTTCTGCTCATTCTCAGATATACCTGTAGTCAATTATTAGACCTTATTCCCCATTGTATACACACTTAATCCAGAAAATTATTACTGAATTCAAAACCTTTTAGACTTAAATTTCTTAATAGCCGTATTACCTCTATATACCTATATAAAATTTTACACATTTTTATTTTGTAATATTTCACGTCTCGTTTCTATTCCTCCCCTTCTCTTATCCTATTCCTGTCCTTTGCTGAACATTACGTTTTTAATTTGCATAATTTTTAAGTGTTTCACTTTTTAATTTTTAATTTTTTTTTTACTATTTTTCCTTGTCTTTTTTTCTCTTTCTTTTTTCCATCGTCTCTACTATCAATCTATCCAACCTATTTCCTGCTTTGAGATTAGGACTAAGTTAGCTCTCCCTCTAGCTTTCCACATCCATCTATTCCTATTTATACCCATATCTCTCACTAAACCTAATAACTTCTTGTTTGCCAAATTCTTCTTTGTGGTTCGTAGCCTATTAATACATAGTTGTTTGATGTTGAAAAGTATATCTGTTGAACTAGATTATATCTGCAGGCTTTGTACTACAGACTTTGTTGATGCTTGCCTTAAGATAGTTTTCTAGGACCAAACTGGTGTTACTCTCATCCCAAATGGACAGAATAAGCCGGAAAAACACAAGAAAACTGGCAAGTCCGGGTATCTCAACTCCACTCATGATAATCAGTGGACAGAACAGATAATGAATAATCCAGAAGAGAGCTCCCAAAAAGCTCTACAAACACTAATGGTAATTATGGTAAATGAAAAGATTGAAAACCTGCAATGGACTCTGTGTGATCATGATAGGGAGAGAGAGGAGGCAAACCAAAGATCAAAACAGGAAGCTCATGGGCATGAGGAAGCTACTTAAAGATACATAAAGGAATTGCCTGAGCAGTTTGATTACACTCAAAAAGAAATAAAGGAATTGTGTGAGCAGGCTGAGATCAATCAAAGAGAACTATAGGAATTGCATGAAAGTGAGGAAGCTAATCAAAGAGTAATACAGAAAATGAGAGAGCGGGATGAGAATAGACAGAAATCACTAGAGGCATTCATGCAATCCATACACAGAGAGCTGAAAGAAGTCAGGCAGTCCACAAAGGGAATGCTGAATGGATCCCAACAGAAGAAATGGGAGTCCAAGGAAACCATAACTAATCAACTAAGTGATTTGAGAATAAACACTGAACACTAAATTAAGGAAGTAAAGAATTTCATACAAGATCTAAAACAAAGATCCAACAAAGAATTTGAAGCCATAAAAGCCCAACAACTATAAGGAAATAAAAAAAAGTAGAAAGTCTGGATAGTGGGATAGACCATGCAGAAGACTGAATCCTGAGGATCCAAGACAGCCTAGATATTATAGAGAAAGAACATACAACCATCCAAGACAAATCCAAGATATATGATAGATCTATTCAACATTCAACCCTTGGAAGACACCATTACAAGGCCTAATCTGAGGAAAATGGGTGTAGAGGAGCACCTAGAGCCAGAAGTCAATGGTCTAGGAAATTTGTTTAACAAGATCCTAGGAGAGAACATCCCAAACATGCAAAAAGATAGGCCTATTCAGATACAAGAAGCTTTTAGAACTCCCAATAGAACAGACCAGAACAGGATATCCCATTGTCACATTATAATATGCACAGGATCAATTCAGACCAAGGAAAAGATCCTTAAAGTTGTCATGGAGAAAAGATCAATCACCTGTAAAGGGAAACCAATAAGAATCACCTCAGATTTCTCAGCAGAGACAATCAAAGCAAGAAGAGACTAGAATGATGTAAGCAATGCCCTAAAGACAAACACGTGTCAACCAAGAATAATTTTCCCAGCTATATTCTCCTTAATAATTGGATGTCAAATAAAACTCTTCCATGGCAAAGAAAAATTGAAACTATATATCTCTACCAAACCAGCCCTACAAAAGAATCTTAAAGATGTCCTACACAGAGAAAACCAACAAGACCACAATAAAGGCCAAGAAACAGCACCCAAACTGAGAATCCAAGAACCATAAGAAGAATACAGTTGCAGCAGTCCCTAACAATTGGATAAAATGGCAGGAACTCCCAAATACCTCTGAGTTCTATCTCTCAACATTAACGGACTTAATTCTCCAATTAAGCAACAAAGTGTGTCTACTTGGATTAAAAAGCAAGATCCTTCTATCTACTGCCTTCAGGATTCACATCTTGGACACAAAAACAAACATTTTCAATTATAAAGGCTAGAACAAAATCTACCAAGCAAATGGTCCCCATAAACAAGAAGGAGTTGCAATCCTAATATCAGATAAAATAGACTTTTAATTAAAATTAGTGAAAAGTTTGGTACATACTAATTAAGGGATTACTCCTTCAGGAGGATATTACAATTCTAAATATCTATTTGCCAAACAACGGAGCACCCAAATTTATCCAAGAAACACTATTTTCCCTCAAATCCCACATAGATCCAAAGACATTAATTGTTGAGGACTTTAACACAGAACTTTCCCCACTACATAGCTGAATTTCGCAAAAACTCCATAGTGAAAGAGCAGATATAAAAAACTGCATAAACCAAGCAGATTTAACAGACATCTACTGAATATTTCACCCAGCAGCATTAGACAATACGTTTTTCTCCACAGCAAATGGAACATTTTCCAAAATAGACCACATTTTAGGCCACAAAGCAAAAACTTGTCCAAATTCAGAAACATTGAAGTTATACCGTGCATTCTCTCAGACCACAAGGGAATAAAATTAGAACTCAACACCAAAAGCCACCAAAAAAAGTCATGTAACACATGGATCCTGAACAACACACTACTGAATCACGAGTGGGTCATGGAAGAGATTAGAAAGGAAATTCAAATGTTCATGATATTCAACAAAAATGAACACATCAACTTGCTGTGTCCCCTGGGACACAGCAAACGCAGTATTCAAAGGCAAGTTTATACCTCTGAGTTCCTACATCAACAAATTGGAGAGATGTGAAACCAATTTAATGAGACATCCGAGCCTCCTTGAAAAAGAGCAGCAAGATAAACACAATCCAGTAGATGCAAATAAATAATTAAAATTAAATCATAATTAAATGAATTGGAATGTAAAAAAAAAAATAGAATCAAGAAACCAAAGAGTTGAGTCTTCAAAACATTTAACGAAATTGACAGAAGCTTAGCAAACTTATCAGAAAAAGAAGAGAACACACCCAAATAAACTCAGAGATGAGAATGGAAATATCAGAGAAACAACTAAGATTCAGAACATTATAAGGGAATGCTTCTAAAACCTTTAAACTAATAAGTTTGAGAACCTGGTAGAAATGGACCTTATCCTAGCAAATACTGACATGCCGAAACTAAGCCAAGATGAGTCAAACTATCTTAAAAGGCCTATACCAAGCATTGAAATAGAGCCAGCAATAAGAGACCTCCCATCTAAGAAAAGCCCAGGACCAAATGGTTTTACAGCAGAATTCTATAAGGCCTTCAAAGCAGAGATCACACCAATACTCCTCCAACTCTTCAATGAAACTGAAAGAGAAAGTTCACTAATCAACTCATTCTATGAGGCCATCATAACCCACATCCCAAAACCATGAAGGACCTCATCAAGGAAAGAGAACTATAGACCCATTTCGTTTATGAACATTGATGCAAAGTTTCTCAACAAAATTTTGGCCACTTGACTTCAACAATTCATCCAAAAAATCATACATCAGGGTCAAACAGGATTCCTTTCAGGGATGCAAAGCTGGTTTAACATATGCAAATCAATTAATATAATTCATCACATCAACAGCAGCAAGGATAAGAATCACACGGTCGTCTCAATAGACGCAGAAAAAGCATTCGACAAGATCCAACACTCCTTTATTATGAAGGTTCTGGAAAAATTAGGAATCCATGGAACATTCCTCAATACAATAAAGGCTGTATATGACAAACCTATAGCCATCATTTTACTTAATGGTGAAATACTCAGGAATGAGACAAGGATGCCCACTCTCTCCACTTCTCTTCAATCTAGTATTTGAATGCCTAACAACAACAATAAGACAAGGTGAAAATATAAAAGGGATCCAAATAGGGAAAGAAGAAATAAAACTCTCCCTCTTTGCAGATGAAATGTTCTTGTAATTAAAGAATCGCACAGAGTCCACTCCAAAATTACTCAAGCTGATTCAAAACTTTGGCAAAGTAGCAGGGTGTAAAATTAATCCTCAAAAATCAATAGCTTTTCTGTATGCCAACAATAAGAAAAGTGTGGCTGAAATTAGGAAAGCAACTCCATTCGTAATAGCCCCACAAAAAATAAAATACCTAGGAATTAGCCAAAGAAGTGAAGGGTATCTATGATGAAAAGTTTAAAAAACTGAAAAAAGAAATCAAAACTGAACTTAGAGAGTGGCAAAAACTCCCATGCTCCTGGATTGGAAAGATCAACATCGTGAAAATGGCAATATTTCCGAAGACTATGTACAAATTCAAGGTGATACCTATCAATATTCCAACCTCATTCTTCAAGGAAATAGAACAGGCAATCAAAAAATTCATATGGAACAATAAAAGACCCTGAATAGCAAAAAATGATCCTTAACAGAAAGAACAGTGCTGGAAGAATATCAATACAAATTCAAATTCAACTACATAGCCATAGTAATCAAAACAGCTTGGTAGTGGCACAAGAAAGACCTCAGGACCAATGGAATAGAATTGAAAACCCAGAAATGAACCTACAGAACTATAGCCATCTAATCTTCGATAAGGGAGCTAAAAAATAGAATGGAAGAAAGACAGCTTCTTCAGTAATTGGTGCTGGCAAAATTGGTAAACAACTTGTAGAACACTAAAGCAAGATACATATGTATCACCCAGAACCAGAATCAACTGTAAATTGATCAAAGACCTCAGAGTCAAAGCAGACACTCTGAAAACATTACAGGATGGAATAGGAGAAACCCTAGGTCTTGTTGGCACAGGCTGAAATTTTCTTAGTAGAGACCTGGAAACACAACAAATCAAAGAAAGGTTGGACAAATGGGATTGCATAAAATTGCAGATCTTCTGCATAGCATAGGACATAGCTAGCAAGATTAATAGAAAGCCTATGGATTGGGAGAAGGTCTTCACTAGCCATAAAATGGACAAGGGTCTCTTATCTAAAATATACCTGTAACTCAAAAATTAAATCCCCCAAAAACAAATCTTCAAAGAAGATAAATAAGTGGGCTAAAGACTTAAAGAGAAAGTTCTCTAAAGAAGAAAGAAGGATGGCCAATAGACAAATGAAGAAATGCTCAACCTCCCTAGTCATACAAGAAATATAAATCAAAACAACATTGAGATACCACGTCATGCCAGTTAGAATAGCAAAATTCAAGAACTCTAATAACAACAGATGCTGGAGGGGATGTGGAAAGAAAGGAACATTACTGTATTGTTGATGGGAGTCTAAACTTGTTCAACCAGTTTGGAATTAATTATTGAGGTTCCTCAAAAATCTTCACATAGAGCTCCCCTATGACAGAGCAATCCCACTTTGGGTATTTACCCAAATGTTCACAAACAAGACCACACTAGAGCTTCTAGCACAACTATGTTTATTGCATCATTATTTACCATAGCTAATATATGGAATCAACCCAGATGACCCTTAGTAGATGAGTAGATCACGAAAATGTGGTATATGAACACACTGGAATTCTATGTCTCCATCAGAAAGAATGACATTGCTCCATTTGTTAGGAAATGGAAAGATTAGGAAAAAAAATATATTAAGTGATGTAAGCCAGGCCCAAAGAAACATTAACTGCCATGTTTTCCCTTATTTGCAATAACTAGTATATATCTGAGACAAACAGAAACTGTCAGACAAGTTGATGTTAGGGAAATGAAACCTAAGATATATATTCAATTGTTTATTTTTCCTGTAATGGGATTGTTTCTAACACATTTATAAGATTATTTCTTTTTTGCTTTGTATGTCCCTCCCCCACTGTAAAAAAACCCTGCTTTCACTGTACTTGATGTTGTTATAATTTGTGGAGGGGAAGGGAAAAAGCAAATCGTTTAAATAATAGGGATACAGTTAAACCATTACAACAATGAGATGTACAAGTCATTATGTAGAAAACAAACTTTAAAATTTTGGTGGGGGGGGAGGATTGGTTGGGGAGCGGGTAGAGGACAGGAAGTTATGGGAAGGGGAAACAAAGGAGGAAGCTACCATGCTTGATAAGAAATGTAGTCATTATCTTGCCCATGTAATTGAAACCCCTTTGTACAGTACTTTCACAACAACAGCAAAACAATAAATTTAAATATGGAATCAAATTAGTTCCAATAATGCATTGCATTAAGGTATGTAGAAATAACTGAGAAACTTAAAGGTGCATAAGATTTTTTTTTTTGGAAATGAAGGGATATTGGAATTTGGTTCTCTACATTTTAAGCAATTTGCTTAAAAGAATAGGCAAAATAAAATTTACATTTTCAGCAGACTTGACACGCTAAATTTTGTAAATTGAAAGGGAAAAAAGCCTCAACAATATGCCAATTCTCTTCTTATTAATCTCTAAAGGTTTATGCTTCTGGTCTCTGAATATTAAAACTTCAAAAAATTTATGTTTAGTTGGTTGTGCAAAGGGGTTTTGCTTCATCATGTCAGTGTTGAATAGAGTGTATGTGCATTTCAATATACAGTGCATCTGGATTATTGTCAAACTTCACATTTTTCTTCCTTCCCTTACCCCAAACCCACCTATCCCTTCATGTTTCCTACTTATATTCTGACATGTGTACATTGAATGTTATGAATGTATTAGTCCACCATTTCCCTCTCCGTTCTTCTACTCTACTCCATTTTAGCCCAGATCCCCTTTTAAGACTTGTTTCAAATTCATGGTATTTTGTTAGATATCTCTACTTTGGCATTTGGCTATGGGCTTGCCACATCCTCTCTTCCAGGTTTGACCTACATAAATGAGTATATTTCTCCACAAAACTAATCTCAGAATGGCTAAGATAGATCTCCTTTACTATTCACCTTCTGTCCTAAATTTAGAATTGGACTTTCAAGGCCATCCAATAGAGCATTTTTATTCTCTACACACTGAAGTTGGAAGGGAAATAATTTCCATGCTCTTAGCATTATGTTATCTATCATGAATTCCCATCGCTTATTTCAGAAGTCTAAATTTAAAGTCATATTTTCTGAATTATATTCACACAGTATAAGTGAATATCAAGGGTAATTTACCTAGTATTGGAAGTTTAGGGATGATCTTCAATTTCTGATGATAGAAGCAGGAATCAGTTTTAATTTTCAGTTTACACTATGTAGTGAGCCCTGTAGTCTTCTAAATTTTCGATAAGTTTCAAATTACTTTCTGTTAATAATTTAAAAAGTTTTATTTCACTATTTGAAATGCTGTTCCAATTATTTTAAAAGTTTCACAATAAGTTAGACTGAACTTTTTCCTCCCATGTTCCCCACTAGTTCAGGTTAAGTCTCCTTTCACTTTATTTTTTTTGAAACCAAGGGATGAGGGTAAACAGAGGGATCATTACTCAGATATCTCCTTCTTCTTCTGTTTCTGCTTTTCTTGTTGAGAGGAAGACTGGAGCAGGGAACAAGATTAATGCTTGACTTCACCATACAAGGGAGCATTCCTGGCATGTCAATTATTGTTTCTCAGAATCACTTAAATTGCTTCCTCTTGCCTTCTCTCTGACAGTAACCTAACTGTGGCTTCCTTGGTGCAGAAGGAAGCACACTTACAGGTTATTAACCGTAAACTGGTATTTTATATCCCAGCTTACTAATACCAAACATAAAAGCTTTGGCTACATAAATGCAAAGGTACTGATTGTCCAACAAAACCTTAGTGAGGAGTAGACAATTCTACTCAGCTACCCGGTCCTCTCGTATCCTCCCTTCCACTCCCCTCCCCTCATTTAACCTCCCTTCCTTTCTTCTTTCTTTGTGTCTCTCTCCTGCATATTCATCTCTAACTTTTCTCTTTTTCTCTTCCAGTAGCAAGTGCTTAGGTTTATCAGACAACACATAAATAATTGAACAAATGTTTTTTTCTCCTCTTTTTGTGATTTTTTTTTATTCTTAAGAAGTGAATTCTAGCACAGCACCAGCGGCTTACACCTAGATAGTTGGTAGGTTCAAATTTGACAATTGCAATTCGAAGCTATTCCAAGTAGATAAACCTAAGAGATTCTTTTCTCCACTTGTGGTAAATGGAAGAAGTGAAGGTGTGGCTCAGGTGGTGTAGAGCAAACATTGAGAATTAAAGCCCAGATAGAGGTCAAGGCCAGGAGTTCAAACCCCAGTACCAGAACAATATTTTTTAAAAAATGGGTCCTTTGTCTTTGAAAAGGGATATTTCTCCAAAAATTCATACCCAGGACAATTTTCAAGGTCCAAGACTCTTTTTAAGGCTCTTTCACATCTTAAACTAATTCCTCTAATTGATTTATATTATTTAAAATGGGAGTCACACTTCATACTAAAAAGTATGCATATTACTGAACAGTTCTTACCATTTTTAATGTAAAGGAAGCATGAGAGAAAAATTCACCTCATTTGGGTGAGTTAGGTTTGACTCACTGACAGACTTTTGCAAGTAAATGAGGGTCTGCTTATATGTAATGAAGTTTGTATAGATGGTTTTCTAGGAGACAGTACAAGCTACCTTTTTCCAAGTTTGAATCAGTTTAAGTTTATTCCTGATATGGTAAGGAGAAGCTCATCTCATACAACACTATGCAGACAGTAATTTCAAAAATATTAAAAACCCATGACTATGTTTTTGAACAGCTAATTTGTCACAAACAAAAAGGAGTTTACTGAGCCAAGAAAATATAAGTTAGAGCAATAGGAACTATGTTAAATATGGTTAATGGTTGAGTGATATGTGTAAAAGAGTTCTGTAATCACAACTAAACTATAAATTTTTTCATCATGTCCCTAAAAAGAATCTCTAAGATAGGCCTTGCTAAATCTGTCATAGAGGTTGTGTTTATGCAATTGCCAGGTTTGTTTAGGGTCCAATATCTTCCACTGTAGCTTGGGTTGCAAACTGCTCACACCACATGCATTTTCTGGAAACGCATGCTGTCTTGCTAGGCACCTAAGGTATTTTTGTGCAACTGTGAATAGTTATTGTTTTTCTTCTTGTAATTATACCTGTCGTTGTGAAGTCCTTTCATGAAAAGAATAATAGTTTCTGTACCCTTTGTTCCACTAACAAATCTCAGATATAAGTATAGTCGGGTGCCCGTGGCCCCTGCCTATAATCCTAGCTATTCAGGAAGCTGAGATCTGAGGATCATAGTTCAATGCCAGCTCAGGCAGGAAAGTCCATGAGATTCTTATCGCCAATAAACTACCAGAAAATGGGAAATAGCGCTATGTCTCAAGCGGTAGAGCTCTTGCCTTGATCTGAAGAGTACTTGGACATCACCTAAGCCCAGAGTTCAAGCCTCACGACTGACCAAAAAAAAGTATCTATCTATCTATCTATCTATCTATCTATCTATCTATCTATCTATCTATCTATCTATCTATCTATCTATCTATCTATCTATCTATCTATCTATCTATCTATCTGACTGTCTGTCTGTCTGTCTACCTGTCTGTCTGTCTATCTGTCTGTCTATGTGTCTATGATGAGATGAATTACGTTTAAATATAAATCAATATTTGTGATAAACATTTAAAATATAAGTAAATATATGATGTATTTATAATATATACATATATTTAAATACATAAGATCATATTATATCTGTATGTTGATAAATATACTTTTAATTTATATCCAAAGAGTACATCTGAAGATTTTGGGGAAAATGTAGAGTGTCTAAAGGCTTACTACTTACCACCTTACTTTCAATCATTTTATCCACTTATTACAATGTCTGGAGTACTAAGACTGAATGATTATGAAACAGAGTTGTTGTTTTATTCCTTACGATTTTGGATTAGAAACATCTACTTACTTGGTATAAAACCTACCCAAATGTGATCTTGAAATCACACTCCACAAACTGGACATTTACATCAATTTAGCAACTTACAGGTCTCAAACTTTCATTTGAATCCTGTATCTCACATACAATCAGTTTCCTTTGAGTCAGCTGCATGTATAAACATGCCTAGATTTTCATGCTCACATACATCCCCATACTCACATGACATACTAAAGGTAACATTGTAATAAAAATTATATATATATATATATATATATATATATACTGAAAAAGAAAACCTTTGCAAATGTAATTATATTTTATTCTTAAATACAATGCATTATTGAAATACTGATGAAAGAACAGCTGAGAGATATTTCTTTTTTAAAAATTTTTATTTATTTTTTATTGTGAAAATGCTGTATAGAGGGGTTACACTTAGATGGGCAAGATAATGAATATATTTCTTATCAAGCATTGTAGCCTCCTCCTTTGTTTCCCCTTCTCATCCCTTCCCACCTCCCCCCACCCCTCACCCAGTCCTCCCCCCCCCTGCACCAAAGTTGTAAAGTTCGTTTTCAACATGACAACTTGTACTTCTCATTGTTGCAACGGGTCCACCTGTATCCTTATAGTGGAGTGCCTGTCTAAAGAGCATGTTTCTTATTCCAAACATCATTATTTCCATCCTTCCTTCTCCCACATAAAAAAGCATAAATAACTACAGAATTAACTACATGTTCCTTAATCACTCAATGAAGAGAGAAACTGTAACATATATATATATATATATATGTATATATATATATATATATATATATGTATATATATACACACACACACACAATGATATAATATTTAGCCACACATAATTATGAAATAATATCATCTTCAAGAAAATAGAATTGGAAACCTTCATATTAAAGCAATTAGCGATACTGTGAAAAACAAATATTAGATTTCTCATATGCAGACTCTAGACCCAGAAAATAAAATGAATGACCCACGTGTAAAAGATGGAACTGATTAAGTTTGGAAAAAAGTAAGAGATGAGATGAAGAGAAATATTGTGGAGTAAATATGTTCAAATATTTCATAAGTTAGTATGATGACATAATAAAATACAAGTATAAAAACAGGATAATAAATTAATAAAAGGAATAAAATTTAACAAGCTACATTATGTGGACATATGTGTATAACACAATAAAATACTTTTGTGAAATTAATATTTGCTAATAAAAAGTAAAGTTCATTCCAGTTGTTATAGATTCATATGTTATTTTCCATTTTTAGCTCAGATATTTCCCTGATAAAGTAAAAGGAGAAATAGGTTTTGCTCATTTAGAAGGACAATCTTGTCAAATTAGCATTAAAGTATTCTAGATAATTACTGTCAATGTGAAATTGTTCAAATTATTATATTAGAATATTTCCAACTGACTCTTCAATATTAACCTATAGCTATATACTTTTTGTTATTTATGGAATATTTTTCTACTCAATTACTACATACCATTTTCTGAATGTGGTTTGGTATATGTAACTAGGATATATTATACCTGACCAGGAAATCAATTATTCAAACAGTTTTTATCAAAAATTCCTATAACGAAATAAAGAGGTAAATTTAAATTATGTATATTTGAAGACAATACTTGCTTAGTCCTCTTCTCACATTCTTCAGTCCCTTCTTGAGAATAATACACATTGTAAGGGAATGCTTAACATGTTTTAGAGAAGTATGTTGACTTTAGTCCAATGAGTTACTCTATGCTGCATTTTGGTTTACTTTATATCCGGAAGAGCTCAATTCTTACCTTATGATTTTCCTTAGACTCTATATTCAGGTTTAACCTCTGATGGGTGACAGATAAAGGTATAAACATTTTTTAAAAGTGGCTAAATTTAGGCTGAGGAATCTAGGTACAACTTTACTCATGCAATAGGCCTCATCAGTCATGAGACCATGATATCAAAATGTTAACCTATGCTTCCTGAAATCATGCTTATGAGATGTTATGTATTATAAACAGTGGTTATTAGCATTTGTTTTGTAAACAACAACATTTCATGGGTTAGGAACTGAAGTGAGATATTAAACCCAGAACAAATATTAAGGAGGCATCCAAAATTAGTTACCAAAATATAAATCATTTAACACAATGTTTAAAAAATGCAAGACAAAGGATATAATTTTTGAAAAAAGCCAACATATAAAAGAAATACAAAATCAGTATGACTGATTTTTCTTTTTATTCCAGTTACAATATGGACTGCATGATGACTTTTCTATTTATATGTTTAATTAGGTCTTGATATTTAGTTGGAGAAGTTATGTTCTTTCATATATTCATTTGTCAGATCAAAGAGGAAATGAATTCCATGCCAGAGTCAACATCCATAATAATGTTACAGTTGTATTCTACTACTTTGCCACAGTTTCAAATCAGCTCGAGTAACTTGGGTCTTCTTTGGATCTAATTAATTAGGTATACAATTTAGTCAGTACTAGATTTTGACCACCATTTATTAAAATATTATTTTCCAGAAACTACTACTCTTCTCTCTTTTCATGAGATTTTTAATTTCATTTATATAATGTGCTACTGTTTTCCTTTAGTTAATCCACATTCAATCTTCTAAAAACAGTATAATTTGGAGTATTTTTAAATTATGTACACTCATGTACACTGCTCAGATTCTATTATTTGCACATTTTGTTCTTGTTAAGTCAGTAGTATTTAGCTCTCATTATGGATATTTTGGAATTACTAATTGCATTTCCGAATTTTTAAGAATGTTATGATTTTGGGGATTTAATACCATAGCATTTTTTCTTTTAAATATGTGCAGATCTTACTTTATATACAGCTTCATTTGTTTTAAACAATTTGATCCATTCAAGGGATTTTCTATATTAGGTTGATTCAGATGAATTTAATTACAAATTAACACAACCTTATTTCTGAGAGACAGTTATAGCTCTACTTAAATTAACGTATGTTTGAAGGTTTTGTAGTTTAAAAAATAAACTGGGCACAACATGTTTTTGTTCTTGGGAAGTTCCAATTTGTTGGTTGTTTTTCCAGCTGTGATGACTTCAACATATGTGTGCATTTTATTTCAATTGTTTTGTGCCTATATTTTGTTTTATATAACAGAAAATACAAAAAAAGAATCAGTGATTTAGAACTTTTCCTAATAGAATTCTAAGAGAGACACTGCAAGTTTTGTGACAACTGGGAAAAGGGACATCTTCTTAGTGGAGGGGTTAGCAGAATAAGAGAGACATTGTTTGATGAGATTTGAATACTGCCACTTCCTGCCTCAGTATTTCCAATGGTATTACTTCAACGTATTTAGTGGAAAGAAAATAATTTTGTCTGTATGAATTCACAATTTTTGGTTTAATTGAGCCACACTACATATTCATATGTGATTTTACCTCTAAAATCTTTTCTCCTTAGTTTAAAAACACAGATGTGAATTTATAATGTAAAATAGCACGTAGAATTTATATGAAATGGTCCAAACTATTTAGAATGTAATGATTATAGTGTGTGAGATAGTATGTAATAATTGATTTTGGGGAAAGTCAATTACAGTGGATTTTTGCGAAATACTGAGTAATAGAATTATAATTCATTCTATAAAAATATTCATGGTTATGGGCTGGGAAGTTGGCTCTGTGGTAGAGCGCTTGCCTTGCATGCCTGAGGCCCTGGGTTCGACTCCTCAGCACCACATAAGCAAAAAGTAAAAAGCCGGAAGTGGGGAAGGTGGCTCAAGTGGTATGGCAATAGCCTTGAGCTGAAGAGCTGAGGGACAGTGCTCAGTCCCAGAGTTTAGGCCCCATGACCGGACCAAGAACAAACAAACAAAAAATTCATGGTTACATCTAAAAATTACTCAGCTATAAGCTAATTCTGAAAAAAAATAAGATTGTTTACTGGAAAAAGCTAGAAGTTTCAATAAGCTTGCTTTTTAAAAAGTCACTTGGATCTGGACTTTGGTGGTTCATGCCTGTAATCCTCGCAACTCAGGAGAATGAGATCTGAGCATCGTCGTTGAAAGCCAGCCTGGGCAGAAAAGTCTGTGAGACTCTTATCTCCAATAAACTGCCTTAGAGCCAGAAATGGCACTGTGGCTCAAATGGTACAGTGGTAGCCTTGAGCTGAAGAGCTGAGAGACAGTGCCCAGGCCCAGAGTTCAAGGCCCACAACCAACAAAAAAAATTGACACGGAGTTTTATTATATTATTTCATGATTTTTTATTAGTGGTTGTTCAGTGAAAATGTCATTGGTTTTTATATTTCTGATGGCATAAATTGAGCCTACTATTGTCTTAAATTAATCAAAAAAAATCTTGTTCTATGACTGCACATATTTTGTGGGTAATGGTTAAAACCAGTTGCTTTTTGAAATAAAATATTTATATCACCCCCCAAAAAAGAGGAACAAAATAAAATATATGCCAAAAACTTACTCTGTAAATCTTCATGGACTAATAGTTTGTCAGTTTGTTTTAACTTTTAATCAAAAATTAAAGTAATACTGGATAATATGAACCCATTTAAATTTCTTCATCCTTGTCATTTAAGATTCACTTTAAAAAGAAGTTCAACAGGTGAGTGTTTATTCCTTAGTTTTCCAAAGAAATGATTATTTCATCATTATAATGTATAGCACAATATACCCAGAGAGCATTTCTTAAGGAAAAAGAATTTTTCCCATTCTTTGGTTTGCTTCAGTCTGTATTTAAACTGCATACCACAACTTACCCACCCTATTGTCTGTCTTTTCATTTGAAACATTTCAAAAGTTTTCCTTCCCTGCTGTGTCAGCCAGTAAAGTTTTACAAAACAGTATGCTTTCATTCATTGTGTTTTCCAAAATATATCTCACAAATGCCAACAATGAAACACAATCTGAAACATCTGTGGACTTTTCCACTTATAGTGGAAAAATCACTTTCCATACTCCTTAGAAACAGCTGTTTACAGGCATTAATTGCTCTGTCAGTTCCATGCTTTAGAACAGCTGCATTTGACAATGGCGTACATGTTAATTTGTTTACCACATCTGGTTTGTTTTCATGAGGGACTGTGTTCATGGAAGATGGTAATAGTTTTGCAATTATGTAGTTTAATAGGGCTCTGAGTTGTGGATATAGAACATCCATTTCAGTGACTAAATATTTAAATTAAATTCCATAAAGTATATTCCTTCAATTTTCTGGGTAAAGTGTTCTACAATCTAGGTATTTTTAAGGAAATATTATATGTTGTTACCTTGGTGAAACGTAATTGGAGGACTTAAAATTTTATATACCATGGCCATCTTAAATGAGGTAGATATACTTGGATTGGCATGCAAAACTTTTGGTAAGTAAGGTAAGTGCTCTACCACTGAGACACCTTCCCAGCCCTTCGTGCATGCAAAACTTTTGGGACAGTATTAATGTTTGAATCTTGGATAGGATTTGATTGGGAATTGTGGCAGACTTTCATTGTATAAGAAGAAAAACGAAAGGCCATACTAATATTTTTTTTTGGGGTCCGGTTGTGGGGCCTGAACTCTGGGCCTGGGCGTTGTCGCTCAGCTATTCAGCTCAAGGTTAGCGCTCTACCACTTGAGTCACAGCGCCACTTCTGGCTTTTTTCTTTTTGTTTATGTGGTGCTGAGGAATCTAACCAAGGGCCTCATGTATGCAAGGCAAGGGCTCCACAACTAAGCCACCTTCCCAGCCCCATCAATACTTTTCTCTGCTACATTGTTATATTAGTTTATTCAAACACACACAACACACATACAAACACACAGATACACACATTTGTAGTATAAAGACCCACTCCGTCTGCAAGAAAATATTTTAATAGGAATTCCATAAAATATTTAGTCTGCTGAGTTCTGATTAGAATTTACAGAAATATTTACTTACTTCTTCCCCTGGACAAGTCATTATCATTTGTGAAGGTGTTGCCAATTGGTTTTAGAATGCCCAAGAAATATCTATGTGTTAAAGCAAAATGATTTTCTATTTCCTCCAAGACTGTGGAGAATATCTGAATAGTTCTGGAGATTAAGTTCTTCAGCGTGTAAGCTATGAGAACATAGACTCTCATCTACTTTCTTATTTTATCTTTTAATCAGTCTAGGTCAAAAGCTTTTCTCTTTGACATACTCACCACCTTGCCATTGTCTTGTCACAGGCTGCCAAAGCAATAAAACCAACTGAACATACACTGAAACCTTCAAACTTGTAAATCTGAATCAACATTTCTGTTCAATAAGTCGACAACATCACTTATTATGGTAGGTTATAAAGCTAATCCAGAAATCTAGTCTTTCTAACAATGTAGAGTATATTAAATTATGCTTCATTATAAAATATCTAACTCCATGTTTTATTTTATATTTTTGTTTCTGTTGATCCCAGGGCTTAAACTCAGGGCCTGGATGATGTTTTTGTGTCCTAAGCCAGTGCTCAACATACAATCTGAACTGGAACTCCATTTGCCCTGGTGGTTAATTGGAGATAAGAATCTAATGAACTTTCCTATGCAGGCTGGATTTGAACTGTGATCTTAACATCTTAGCCACTTAACTAGCGAAGATTACATCCTTGAGCCATCAGTGCCTACCCATGTTGAATATTTTGTGTAATTCAAATTTTCAGCATTGTATAGATGCTCCTACTACAATATAAGAAAAATCTTAACCTAGTTTTTATTGTATTTGATGTTGGTATAATTTGTGGGGGGAAAGAACAAACCAAATTGTTTAAATAGGGATACAGGTGGACCCAGTGCAACAATGAGATGTACAAGATGTTATGTAGAAAAATGAAATTTACAACTTTGGCTCAAGATGGGAGAGTGGGTCGGGAAAGGGAGATGGAAAGGGATGATAAAGGGATAGAAAGGAGGTAAAAATGCTTGATAAAAAATGTACTTATTACATTGTCCCTGTAATTGTAACCCCTCTGTATGGTATTTTCAGAAAAAAACTTAAAACACAATAAGGATATTTATAAAGTATATAATGAAGGAAGAATTTTCATCCTCTACAAAATGTATGCAAAATCTATGCTAAACTATCTATATTTTACTGTACCTTTCCTGCAACCAGTTTGATATAGTTTAATACCTGTCACTCCAAGTTTCTCTATAATCTACTGGAGATTTAATTTTTCATGTATGTATGTATATGTATATGTATGTGTATATATATATATATATATATATATATATATATATATATATATATACCTGTATATGTTCCAATGTGGATCATCAAACTTGAAACTTTGCTTTTTTTTTGCTGTTCAGCAGTTAACCTGGTCGGCTCAATCTGTGACAATATCTCTGCTCATTCTGCTCATTCCTTTATTTACAACACCATCAGCTTTTTAAAATCAGCTTTATTTCCAGAGATGATTAACAATCAGTCCAACCAATATACACCCAGAGGGTTTTAATGAAACAAGCTTAATGGAAGGAAGACAACATGAAGTGACAACTACAAAATTTCTACAGAGACCTGACATCTTTCACATTTCTGCCTTCCTCCTGATACTTAAGCAAGCATTGACTAACACTATAAATAATACTGCAATTATAACTTAAAGATCAGTGATTTTTCCAACCTGAAGCCTTCTTTTCCATGATTTTTGACATAAACTTTTGTGAGACTTTTTTGATTGTGATGTGATTCCATCCAAAACAAAGCCATGTATATCAAGAAAGCCAATGTTTTCAACTCAGAGTACTAAACAAAAGAGGGAGAAAATTAAGGTTAGCTATATATGTTAAGGACAAATATAGGCAATGTCAAGATATTTTGTAATTGAATACGTTTACCGGATAAAGTGGCTCAAATCTATAATATTATCTACTTGGAAAACAGAGCTTAGAGAATTCCAGTTCCAGGCAAAATGTTTTATGCTTGTGTTAGGAGGACCTCAGTCCAAGCAGGACCAGGCATAGTGATACTACCTCAAAATAATCAGTCAAATTATAATCTGCAGGTACGGTAGTAGTAGAGATGCTGGTTCACAAGTATAGGCTTTGAATTCAATCTCCAGTAGCGCTGGGAATTTAAATGTGGCATGTCTAAGATCAAGACTTCATACTTGTCTTACAAGTTCTAATAAAACCTTTACCTCTTTTGCTATTTTAAAAAAGTATAACCATAACTTACCTGCCCCAAACAAATGATTTCATATTATTTTCTTCTATTAAGTAATATGTTATGTCCCACTGAAATCAGACTAAAGATAAAAAAAACCCATTGTCTTACAAAGTGACTGCATATGGAAACAGAATCTCAAAGGTAGCATTTAAGTTGAAGTCTACTCCAAGAGAAGCAGAATGTCTTGAATATGCCAAGGAAAGAGGAATCAGAAGCCAACTCTAATCCGGAGTTCTAATTCCACCAACTCAGAGACAATGTATTTACAATGTTAATGCTACCCAATCTGTGCTAGTTTATTATTGCAATTACATGTAGAAGCTATAAGACACCAAGACTCATCTCTTTAATCCCAATGATTAAGTACTAACCTTGGGGGATAATGGTTTTCAGGCTGGTAGGAAAGTTCATGAGGTTCTATCTCCAATTAACTACAAAAATTTCTGGGCTGGGGCATGGTTCAAATAGTAGACTGACTACTGTTTGCAAAAACAAAAACCAAAAAAAAAACAAAACTGAGAGCATAATGTTTGTTCAAGCCCCAAACTGGCAGAAAGAAAAAGTCATTAGAAGAATACTATGAGACACAGAATTATGAATAGGAAAGCAGAAACAAAAGAAATAGACAAAGATATAGACAAAGCTTCTCAATGTGAAATATTGCACAAACTGTAATATTTAGGATTTTCCTTTCTATACAGTAGAAATAAATGGCATTTTTACTTGACGAAACTAAAATATAAAACTGTATGCAATAAGTAATCACATTACTTTTATGTTTCCATAATTTAATTGTTTTCCAAAATATTTCTCGAATTGTGTAGCTTTTGAAAATCAATAAATGTTGCATTTTCATAAATGATTACATATTCTTCCAAGTGTTGTCTGAAATTGATCTACACAGAAATAATTGCCATTGACATCTTTGTCATGATATTTATACTTTCAACTGACGTTTCACAAAACTCATACCCAAAATACAACTTTTTATTTTGTTCATGCAATCATAGGAACATAAACATATGTCTCAAAATGTTAGTTACTTTTATCTGCTGTCATTAATGAAGTATAACTAATAGAATTAAGTTTATACCCTGAGGAAAATGAGATACTTCGTTCTAACTACAGACTTGCAGGCACCCACACAATCACACACGCACACATATACATTTACCACTCTGACTCAGGTTAGATTCCTGACATTGGGTGTCAACAGTGATCTAATAATCAAATTTTCCTGCCCAGACGTAAAATACATTCATAATTCCACACAGACAAAAACACCAGATCATTCAAAATAATGAGAACCAACCAGCACTTGAACCATCTACACCCTGATTTCATTTATTCATGATAATGCATTTTTCATATCATAATTAAAATATTTTGTCTCTGATTAGCAGAAAAAATATGCTATCATGTAATAGAAATTGTTGGTAAAATTACTTGTAATCTTTAATATATCTTATCAAAACTTCTGTTTCCTTCTTGCAGAGTGTTTCTGACATTTTGGTTTCATGTCTATAAGTAAATTACAGAGGACATGCCATATATCTTAATTCATTTTTCCTAAAGGGTATGCTATGGAGTTGAATCTGATTTGTTTGCTTATTCTAAATTAAATATTCTCAACAACTTGAATTATTGTTTATGTTACTCCTAATCCAAATGAAATATCAAATAGAACTGGAAATTCCCCTCGGCAATGATTTGTGAATGTCATTAATGGTTGTGGAGGGATGAAGGATTTGAATTATCTAGAATGCACTAAAAATGGCACTGTTATTCAAAGGGCTGATCATTTAGTAAGCTTTTAAAGTGTGGACTTCTTATTTCATCTAAGAAGATAACAGTATGCTTTTCATCACATTCTTGCCTGCGAAGCAGTAGAATTATTTCCTTTGTACTGTTCATGTCCAGCTGCGACTTTAGTGAAACCAACAAACAACTGCACCGCTATATTAGCAGCTCTAGATTTTGAAATTTTCTTCTTGTAGCCCTGGTGATTTGAGCCCAGATTCATGGGATAGTCACATAATCCACAAAAACAAAGCACCACAATATACAAAGACCACATTCAAAATGAGGTTCAATTTTTTCTTTGTTGTTTCCTATTTTTATTGATTGTCTTTTAAGGAGCTAAGGGTGTTTATTTCTCATTATTTTTGATGTGACTTAAATAAATTTTTCAGACTTTTGAAATAAAATAAAGAGATATAAAAGAGACCTATTTAGTCACAAAATACAGCAAACCATTTGCGTGATTTTTTAATTCTAATTCTATTCTCAGTTATCTTCAGATAATGTTGAGATGAGCTTAGCATATGTGTAAATTGACATGTATAAAGCACACAGAATTCTGGAATCTTTGGACTGTGATTTCTATATAACTTCACTTAGAAAAGAAAATTATCACTTTCTTCCTGTCTTAAGTAATCTACTTAAAACAAATTCTATTAATTTTATTAATAGATGTCATAATCTATGGTACTGATGAATTGCATAAGTATTTGATTCCTTATGTCCACTGAATTAACATTACATTTATTTTATTTTTTACACATGAAATAATGACATTCTTGAGGATAAAACATGCCAGTTTTTCATTTTGGTTGCCAAAATTGAATTATTAGACATTTGGAACATTTAAATCTGAACTTTTAAATTTCACTAGGACTTGAATTGTGTTACTTACATATTTAATATTAAAATAAAAAGCATCATTAAATAGAAAGCAAAATTACGTTATCACACATTAACCCCTGAATTGACTTAATGATAAAAAATAATTAGATTAATATAACAAGATATACATTCTCAAACTAACTATGAGATATGGAAACAGAAAACTTCTTTTGTGTTTTGTGTTTGTTGTTGTTTATAGTTTGTGATAATTCTGTCTTTTTTTTTTTTTTTGGGTCCGGTCATGGGGCCTGAACTCTGGGCCTGGGTGCTGTCCCTCAGCTCTTCAGCTCAAGGCTAACGCTCTACCACTTGAGCCACAGCGCCACTTCCGCCTTTTTTCTTTTTGCTTATATGGTGCTGAGGAATTGAACCCAGGGCTTCAGGCATGCAAGGCAAGCGCTTTAACCACTGAGCCACCTTCTCAGCCCAATTCTGTCTTTTTTAACTTATGCCTGGTATATTCATTGTATGTCTTCAGGAAGGTGAGGGGTGGGCACAGAGCTTTTGGGAAAAGAGTGAAAAATTGCAACAGTGGAGTTCATTGAACATTGATGAAAGTGAACTATTTAACACATGAGTAGGGACAGGAGGGTGGGATTGGGAACAAGTGTGGGTACTGAAGACATTTCACAAAAGGAAATGTACTCATAACTTGACCCTTGTAATTGTAATCCATCTATAAATCTCCTTAATAAGAACAACAGAGTAAATTTCTGTTAAAAAGGTAAACAAAATATTGTTTCTTAGAATCCTAGAAGTTTGTTTTGTTCACTGGTTTGAGCTGGTTGAGTCTATCTCTGAAAATAGCTACATTGACATTCATTGGGTGAATTTTGAGCAACTAGTAGATAAAAGTCAATTATGATTGTATGTTTTTGAGACTGATTAATTTATTTCTTTAATCTAATTTGTATTATTTCTGTCTACTGGTTTTTGGTTTTGTTTTTCCTGTTTTGTCAAATACTTAGTGGTGCACCATTGGTGCTGATTTAAGATTGATCTAATTTGTTGATGTACATACTCAAAGCTATAAATATTCCTCTGAGTATTGTCTGTGCTGCTGCTGTGTCCCAGAGGAGGTAGTATTTTGTGTGTTCACTTCCACTGAATTCCATAAACGTTGGAACTTCCCTGCATATCTCTTCAGTGATTCACTGATGATTTAGCAATGTGTTATTCAGTCTCTGTGAGTTTCAGAATGTTATGTGATGCCTTTTGATGTCTTGATCTAATTTGGTCCCATCATGGTCTGACAGGATACAAAGAGTAATTTCATTTTTATTTTTGAATTTTGAAAGATTTCCCTTGTGAGCTAAGATATGATCTACTTTGGAGAACATTCCATGGGTTTCTGAGTGGAATATATATTATGACACTAGTAGGTGAAATACTCTGTAGATATCTGTTAGGTATAACTTGTCAATACAGTTATTTAGCTCTAAAGATTTTTGCTAAATTTTTACCTTGATGGCCTGTCCAGAGGTAAGAATGTTTTGTTCAAGCAACCAACAATTTATTTGGATGTATGCATGTTTTTAGGGTAATTAGTATTTCTCTGATTAATTTGAGAGCTCTAGGATTCAGGATACTGATATTTAGAATTGTTATAAACCTATGATGGAGAGTTTTCTTCGTCAATATTTAATGTCCTTCTTTGTCTCTTTTTACTTTCATACCACTTTTATTTTAAAGCCAATTTTAACTAATATTAGTATAGCTCCTCTAGCCTGATTATGAGGTCCATTTTTAATTTGTAAAGATGTTGTACAGAGGGGTTACAATTACATAAGTGAGTTAATGAGCACATTTCGTTTTGAACAGTGTCACCTCTTCACTCATGTTCTCAAAGTTTTTCCCTTTCACCCTCCCTCTCGCCTAAGTTGTATAGTTCATTAACAATGTAGTGTCTATTGAGTAGCACTGCTGCATTTAAGCATTTGTGCCACCATTTCTCTTTTCCCTCTTGCCCTATCCAAACGTACATATAAGACCAAAGGTGCAGAAATTTAAAAAAAAAAAACGGCATCAGAACACTGAAGGAAAAAGCAAAATAATAAACAAACACTCATAATCATTTCTTGGAGATCATTTTAATGAACATTATTTTATACGACAATATTCGTACAGCTATTGATCCTTTGTGATCCTTTCCAAAGGGCATCCTCCTTTGATATAACTGTATAAATGTTTAGAATCCCATAAAATTTATCATGTACAAGTGTAATGTTTCTCTTTTACCATCCAACTGTGTTTACTTGTACAATTAGAGGCACATTCTACTACAACAAATGAAGGAAATTAGGCAACCTATATTTATTTGAGTCTGTCTTTCTTCACTTAATATAAGTTTGCTCCAAGTCTTTCCATTTCCTTATGAATGGTGTAATATCATTCTTTCTGGATCAATGGAATCGCATCATACTGAAGAGTTTCTACATGGCAACGGAAAAAGTTAGCAGGATATATAGAAAGAGAACAGAATGGAAGAAGATTTTTACTAGCTAAGCATTAGACAAGTGTTTTCATAACTAACCCATATTTAGAGGTCAAAACGTTAAAACCAACAAAAATAACCCCTCAAATAAACAAGAACCCAATTAATATATGGGATAAAGACTTAAAGATAACTTCTTAGAAGAAGTAAGAATGACAAATAGATGCGTCTCTCTCCATAAAAGAAATGCAAATCCAAACAACACTGAGATTCATCTCACCCCTCTTACAATGTCATTATGAAAAAACAAACAATCACAGATACTGATAGGGATGTGGCCCAAAGGAAACTGTTGGTGGGAATGTAATCTTGTTCAATCACTTTGGAAAACACTATGGAAATTGCTCACAGAACTGAATAGAGAACTACCTACCTATTATCCAGCAATTCCACTTATGGTCGTTTATCCAATAGAGCAGAAACAAGGCCACACTGAAGCTACCAGCATAATTAAGTTCATTATTGCATTATTTTCTGTAGTCAAAATATGGAATCAGCCCAGATGCCTCTCATTTTAAAAAGAGATCAAGAATTATATATGTATATATGTTATTTATACATATATATCTAATTTTATTGATCCCAATTTACAAGTATATATGTACGTATATAAATGTATGTATACAAACATATATACATATATGTATACAAACATATAAATACATACATAATGGAATTCTGTTCATCCATCAGTAATAATAATATTGCACCATTCTTAAGGAAAAATGAAACACTTAGAAATAATATTAAGTGAAATAAAACAGACCCAGAGAAATTTAGTTTGCATGACTTTCCTCACTTTTGGTAGATAGGAGTGTCTATAAATGTAAAAGTAAACACACTGGATGGTATGCAAGGAAGTAACTGAAGTGTCAGGGTCCATGGAGAGTGAAAATACTATAATTCTCTTAAAAGGCTAAGTCAAAGCCCAACAAAATAAATACCAGTAAATGTGTAGTGCAAGAGAGGATAGTGGGGGGCAATGTGCGAGGGGTAGGAAATTGAAGAGGAAAAGGATAGAATACAGGCAAGAATCCATTGTATACTTCCCAGAATTGAAGTATACAAAGCAAGAGGTAGTGTGAAATGGGGTTCAAGGTGTTGAAGTGGTAACACAATTCCAGGTGCATTGTACACATAAACTGCTTTGTTAAATGGCAAGAAATCCCATAACATAATATTGAGATACATAAGGATTGGGGTTGATTGGTAGGGGAGGATGAGAGTGTTGAAAGAGGTGACATTGATCAAGATGCACTGTATCCATACACTGTTTCAGTGAATGGCAACTCCTTTGTACAACTAAAGATAATAAAAATATTCAAAAAATTAATTATGAGAGTTAATTGAATGTTGCACCTCAATTCCTATTTAAAAATATATTTAAACCGGAGACATGGAGAATAAAATTCAAATAATAAAACCTTATGAATCTTTTTTATCAGAATTTGTGAAATTTAAATCAAAACTTTGCTTTTTGTCAGCCATTGAACTGTTAAAATATTTCAAAGTAAGGGGCTTAAAAACATCAGGAGTATATTATTCATATTGTAGAAGCTTAAACATTGATTTTAAAAATGGTTATTCAAAGCAATACATTTCCTTCTGGGGGGGTCTACTTTCTGATTCATTATAATATATTTGCTGGACGTTCAAATGGCAGAGTAATTATATTGGGCTTCTTTGGTCAGGATAATTATTGCAGGGTCATCTTTGAAAGGTTGTTTCTAATGTCACCAGACAGGAGAATAGAATTTTAACATGTGTATCTAGAAGGAGTTACATCACCCAAAACACTTTGCTACTTTTGCTTTAACTCAGTGTGGTGTACATTTGGATATTATTTCATAGAACATAATAAATTAAGGACAAGATTATATCATGTAAATTATGTGAATGATTTTTCTTACAATGGGAATAATTATAGTGATTGCAAAGTGAAGTATGATTGTTTAGTGGCTCTTGAATCACATCATAGGTAACCATGTTAACATGGTACAGCCTTTCTAAGGCCCTTCTGATGTATTTGAACAAACTCCAATGAGTTAATTGCTTTCAGAAATATTCGTTTGTGCCAACAAATACAGATCTCCTTTCATTTTAATTACTGTCCGCTATTAGGACTCCGACAGACACCAAAATCAGAGTATGCTAATTTCTCTGATAAAATATATAATAAAAATTTTACAATTAATATAACATGAAAACTAATATTAATAGCATTATAATTACTAGTATTCACATTATATAATATATTGACATCCCTTGGTTACCTAAATAAATGTAAATTGTTTGCAAATAATTATTTGATGATGTATGGAAAATGAGAAAAAGATTTGCATACATATTTTCTACAGATGCAAACAGATTCACCTGGTTATTTCTGAACCTTCATTTGTTGGTTTCATTCATTTATGGGGAACATGTAGAGAAATGAAAATTGCAAACTTCCATTTACTAAAGGGTTAATTACAAGTTTATGTTGGGCTAAATAGCACATTTTATGAATTAAATTGTTTTTGTCCCTTCCTTCCTCCTTCCCTTCTTTCATTTCTTCGTTCCTTCATTCCTTAATTCCTTCCTTTTTTCCTTCCTTCCTTCTTTTCTTTCCTTCCTTCCCCCTTCCCTCCATCCCTACACCTTTCTCTTTCTCCCTTCCTTTTCTTTCCTTCTTTCTTTCCTTCATTTTCTTCCTTTCTTCCTTTTTTTTTTTACTCAGACTATTTCTTATGGCTATAGAAAAAATAGCAACTGTTATACTCCAAGGTGTTATGAGTAATTATAAATATACTATATTGATATTAATCTTAATAACCTAAGTTATATCTTAAGACAAATTGTAATAAAAACAACTTCATAAAATTTCAGGATATGTAACAAATATTACTTTCCATAATATTGTTTATTTCTTCAAACTAAAATAAGAATTTATACATAATATTTTGTTTGTGTTGTTCTTGTGATTTGAACTCCAGACCTATCCCTTGATTTTTTTTCCTAGCAAGGACATTCCTCTAACATTTGAGCCGCAAATCAACTTCTGGCTTTGTGTGTGTGTGCGTGTGTTGTGATGTGTGTTTGATTAATTGAGGTGCGACTCACAAACTCTTGCCAAGTCTGGCTTTTTAAATTTATTTTTATTTTTTATTGTGAAAATACCGTACAGAGGGGTTATAATTACATGGGCAAGGTAATGAGTACATTTCTTATCAAGCCTTGTTGCCTCCTCCTTTGTTTCCCCTTCCCAACCCTTCACATCTACCCCCCCTCCGCCCCTCACCTGTGAAGCTTTTTTTTCAACATAACGACTTTTACACCTCATACTTGCAGTGGGTCCACCTCTATCCTTATTTAAACCATTTGTTTTTTCCCTTCCTCTCCACAAATTATACCAACATCAAATACAATGAAAGCATTGAAGGAGGGACATGTCTGAGACAAGCAGCAAAGGTCAGATTAGTTGATGTTAGGTGAAATGGACCCCAAAATAAATATTCAAATGTTTTTTTTCTTGTAATTTTTTCTAACATATTTATAAGATGATTTCTTTGTTGTCAAGGCTGGCTTTGAACCCCAGCTTCCTGAGTAGTGAGGATTACAAGCTTGAGATACCCATATTCAGCAATGATATAATATATGTAAAAATAAAATAAATTTCTTGTTATTTGAATTCTAGAGGCTGAATTTAACAAATTAACATTTAGATATTTATTTAGTTATTGAATCTGAACCTGCAGTGTGAAAAAAAGTTTTCATTTTTATGAAAAAATATACACTCAAAAGTTTAAATTACAGAATCTTTGCACAAATTGAAATACTATAATATTCAAAAGCGATGAAGGGATCGTTGATCAAATTTCTCATGTAAGCTATAAGCAATAGGCTGTGTCAGGGTGAATGAAGTAATTTTTCATTAAATTATATTATCTACTGTGGTCACATGATTTTCTCTTCTTTTAAACCTAAACATTTTTGACATAAAATATAGATTCATACATTTTTTGAGTATATAAAAATCTTAATTACTGGTCATTTATTTCTGATGTTTGAGTACCGAGACATTTCAGAGAAACACTGAATTTCATGTATTTTATGTCAACAGTGATTTTTAGAAATTGAATCAATCAATAATTGAATCAATTATTCTTATAGACTTGAAAATAACTTATTTTTGAATGATAGGAAATTCATATTATTCCTACTCTATAGAATAATTAAGAAAGAAATGTTTGTGATAGTATTTATTTTTCCTTCAACTAGAAAGCAAGAACCTAACTATAGATGACAAAAAATTGAATAGAAATGTCATAAAATTATGAAAAATTAAAGTCATTATGAGTTAGATGAAATAGTCATTTTTGAAGGTCACAAGATGAAATCTCTGAAGCTTCCTTATCTGTTAAATAAAATGTATTTGCACTCAAAATATTTCTCCAGCAATGGTATAACCAAACCACCTCCATGCCAAATAGCTTCTCTGATTAATTCAAGTAAATATTTAGGAACAGAAGTTATCACAATGTATAGAAATATCTACCCACCACTCTAGAAATTAAACCTGAAAACATAAATGATTGAGATTAATAATTAGCTTTCACTAAGTTGCGATAAAGAGGTGAATCCTTTCATGTTGGCATAGTTGTAGAGATTTGGTCACTGAGAACTTGTGATCAAAGGTTTTAAGTTCAAAGTCCTTTCCTCTTCTTCCTTCTTTTCCTTCTTTGTCTCCTTCTCCTTCTTCTTTTCCTTCTCCCTCTCTCTCTTCCCTTCTCCTCCTTCTCCCTCTCCCACTCCTATTCCTCTTCTTCTTTACTTCCTGGCTTCCATGAATACACATATTCCAACACATATTCTTGATATCGGGTACTGTGCCACCACCATCCCAAGTCAATGAGGATAAGAAATATAATCTGAAATGTATAAAATCAGAAGTCAAGTTTAGTCTTTCCCCCTTTAAGTTAATTTTATAAAGTATTTTTTCATATTAATAGGAGACTGTCACAGCATGCTCTCATTTTTTATAGGGGATAAGATTTACTGGAAAAAATCTAACCAACATCACACTAATGAAATGATTGATTAAATTAATATTATATTAGGACAAATCTACTTTAAAATATCAGATATAGTTCAATACCTGGCAAAAAATCACTACTATGGTTTCATATAAAAGACAACAGAATACAATCTGTTCCTCAAGGAAATTGAGCTATAATTGGCAGTATTGTCAATTTCATAAATGATGTAACAAGACTATAGAACAAATTTCAACTCAAACTGCATGATATAACATTTACTTTGTCCCATGTATACTATCTTTGTCTGGTTCCCAAAATGACTTGTATTTTATCATATTTTTAAATAATTTTAGGTAGTTGTGTGGGACTTGCTGTTTGAAAAAGCAGTATATTAACAGTGTATAGAGAGTTTCTTTTTTCTTTTTCCTCTCCTGAGGTTTGAACTCTGGGTCTAGGGGCTGTCCCTGAGCTCCTTTGGATGAATTCTAGAACTCTATCACTTGAGGCACAGCAGCAATTTCTGATTTTTCTGAGATTTAATTGGAGATAAGAATATGACAAACTTTCTTGCCTTTTCTGGCTTCAAACATCAATTGTCTGCCTCCTGATTTTCAAGGAATACAATCGTGAGCCGCTAGTGCACAGCTTAATAAAATGCACCTTTTTTTGCCTAGTCCTGGGGATTGAATTCATGCCTTGGCAATGTCCTTGAGCTTCTTTTCCTCATGCTAGTACTCTATGACTTGTGTCATAGTGCCAATTCCTGCTTTTTTCTTTATGTAGTACTGAGAAATCAAACCCAGGGCTTCACACATGCAAGGCAAGCATCTACCACTTAGGCACATTCCATGGGCAATACAATGCACCTTGATGATCATTATGCCTCATCCTTCTCAATCCTATTTCATAGCTCAATTTACATGAATTTGTAGAATATTCACTGGCTCTTAATGTTATTTATAGTCACTCAGAGGATATATCACAGATCATATTTTCTTGAAAGTCTTATTCATCAACAAACTAAAGTTGTGCATTATAGAATTCTGTGATTTTAAATTCTAAATTATCACTCAGATTCACCCACTACTATTATAAAAATTTTCCTAAGGTTAATGCAAATGCAATTTGTAATTCTTCGATAAAGTACAATGATTCCTAGAATTTTAAATTATTGGAGTAAGAACATCACCTTCAGATGAGGAATATTTTATCATTACTACCCTCTCAAAATACTCAAATATTTATTAATAGTCATTTCCTGTCATCATTTCCACCTACTCTTCCCTTAAGCAGCTATTATTTCATATTCTACCTCTACAGATGTGTCAATTTTAAAAACCTCATATAATTAGAAAATGTAGTCTATTTTATCCATTTCTCCCATGTAATATCACTGTTTCCACAGTAAGTCCATGTACATTTTTCTCATGGATAGAGCATATTGTTTTGTATGCATGCATATATTGGAATAACATCCTCAATGGGCATTTCAATGTTTTATTATGTGTTATTATGAAGGGTTTTGCAATGTATAATCTTGTACATGTGTCTCATTGGACATATGTTGAAATCTATTTTGTATATAAAATTATAATTCAAAATGCTGGATCATAGAGACAATTCTATGTATAATGTCTTAAAGATTTCCAGTATGCTTAAGAAACTGACTATATCATTTTAAGTGCCAAGAACCAATGTATAAGGATTGCAATTTCTACATAATGGTTGTGCAGGACTATCTTGTTGTTTCTATTTTCACTAATCTCTATATGTATGCAATGTCTAGGTATGTTATGATCTTTCCAGATGTTCCTTGATTACTTTTATATTACTATAGAGATATGTATTTGGATTTTTGGATAAGTTATTCAGGATGATTAAAGTATTTCATTGGCATTTATATGCTATTAATATATTTCTGATTCAAGTCTATTTAAATAAATGTATACGTGTACACACTACATGTGCAAATGCATATATTCATTCTTATATGTGTATATATTCTTATATATGTATACATATATAAAATATAATATGTGCACATACATGTAAATATACATGTACATATATTATTATTTTCATTTGACTGTAAATTATTGTTTTACTTTATTTGCCAAACATGCTCTTTATTGATTTTACTTTATTTTGTGTTTAAAATGTTGTAAAGAGGAGCCAGGCGCAGGTGGTTCACACCTGTAATCTTAGGAAGTCAGGAGCCTGAGATCTGAGTATCATAGTTCAAAGCCATCATGTGCAGGAAAAGTCCATGAAATTCTTATCTCCAATAACCACCAGAATGCTGGAGGAGAATGCCGGAGGTGGTACTATGGCTCAAGTGGTAGAGCTCTAGCCTTGAGTTGAAGAGGTGAGGGACAGAGCCCGGGCCCAAGGTTCAAGGCCCAGAACCACCACCAAAACCAGCAACAAGAAAAAGAATACTGACTCAAAAAGCAATAGTATTAAGCAGTCTTAAAGATAGGATCAAGTCTAACATTTTAGAATTATCTTAGATACCAACAATCTTGGAGTCAAATGAGCCATGAGCCCTCAGAATGTTAACTGAATTTCTTAGTTTATTTACACAATCATTATAAGTATGCATTTTTCATCTATCTTTATTTTCATTTCACCACAGAATGTGTATTTTTATATCCTTTATGTCATACTTGAATACCAAAGCCTATGGAAGGTAGTTATTAATTGGTGTATATTAATTATATGAAGATATCTTATTGAAATATCTTACACTCTCACATATCGATGAAGGGCCTGATTAACCTGATTCTGGCTTTCTCCATTCCCATTGCTGCCACGTCTACTCTGGTGGAGTCTGCTTAGCATGGGATACCTGCTTTCAGATCTGAGAATGGGGCTTCAAAGAGGCCTACCTCTTGGAAAGGCTGGCAAGCCCCTGGGAAAGATGTGTTCCTGTTTTTCTTTTCTTCGCTGTATAGGAGTGCCTATTAATCTTTTACTGTTCCTGCTGCTTGTTCTACTTACTCATGCTCAACGTTCCCTTATTCAGGGCTCTTTCTTGGAAGTGTTGACGACTCCAACATCTGATGAGTGTCCTGAGGATATGACTAACTCACCAGAGTTAAGTGCTACCCTAAAAGCCCCTCTTATGGAGGCCATGAGACAAGTCATAAGTAAATATAAAAGTATTGGGAGTTTCATGACGTCACTTCAGCAGAAGGAATTGTTTGTAAGAGATTTACAAGAAGCTGTAGGCACGGCTAGAGGAGAAAGAGTGTATGGTTATTGGAGACTTCCCTTTAATCCTGAAGAATATACAATAGACTCATATAGATATCCTGTAGATAAGAAAGATGTAGAGGGATATTTAGACCCAAAGCTAAATAAGATTCCTAAAGGTTGGTAGATGGAAGGTGGCAATGGCTTATCAGAGGAAAATGGTGGGATACTCCATTATCTAGAGGAACCCAAAGACTTCCCCCAGATCCATAGCCTTTTACAGGTGTGTATGATAAGGAGGGCAACCATTGGGAAAACTACTTATGAAAAAGAACTTCCTATTACTCTCTTCCATTTACTGAGAGACTTGCTAGATCTAGGTCTCCTTGGTGCTTACTATCAAAGAAGGAACAAGAAAGATCTTATGAGAGAGTTAAGGCCTCTATGGAGAAGAGTAATCGATTATGTGAAAGGGTTACAGAGAAGACACTATGAGCTTGAATTTGATATATGGCCAGATTTAACTAAGTATACTGAATATCATGATTTTTGGCCACAAATTGGGGACCCTTGAAAGAATGGCAAAGAAGCAAAATTGCTTAGAAAAGATTTGAAACGCATAAAGTACAAAACTAAACAAAAGTAACAATAATGTACTAGAGTTCGTGCCTTTCTGTCCAGCACCTTGCCTATGTGCTCTGGTTAATGGTTAATAGGTGATAAATATCTAAACCAATTGTGTTTCTTAAAAATAGAGGTAAAGCCGAAAACAAGTGCCTATCATCATAGCTTGTCATCTATAAAATAAGATCAGGCGACCAGCTGGTGACCACCCAAAACGAAGCCTTGCAACAAGATTGTGTAACCTTTTGCCCTTTCTCATGGAGACTTTTGCTATAAAAGCTTGTTATCCTCTGCAATAAATCGCACTCAGCACTCACTCCTCTTGTGTGTGAGTTGTCTGTTTGCCATCTCCCCACCTGTTCTATTTACCTCCACTAGGTGTCCTCCGTCGTCCCTACAGAGCCGGTCTGAGGCATATTGTCCTTTATATTTCAACTGTTTTCTGTGAATTTCTTTGTGCTACCTTCACACATTGTCAAAATGTATTAAAGTGCTATTTACTCACCATCATTGAAAATTATACAATGCTGAATATAAAAGCAAAAATCTAAATAAATGGAGTCATAATTTTTGTTGATTGGAGGATACAATTGAGAAAAGATATAAATTGTCTCTTCCCCTTTTTTTTTCATTCATGGGGATTGAAATCTCTAGTCCTAGTGCTGTCCTTCTGTTCTTCAGTTCAAAGTGAATGCTCTACTCATTGAGCAACTGTGCCACTTCTGGTTTTCTGGTGGTTAATTGGACATAAGTGTCTTAGGGACATTCCCATTCCAGCTAGATTTTAACCACACTCCTCAGATCTCAGCCTCTATGCAGCTAGGATTACAAGCATGAGCCAACAGCGCTCGGCTTCACAGTTTTATTTATGTTTATGACAATTTCTAAAAACACCTGACTAGCACTCTTTGAGTCACTGACAAAAAAAAATAAACTGGAATATATTTCTCTGTAAAATATTAAAGTTATTAGTGTAAAATTGTTATATTTGTAGAGGAAAGATTATACACCTCAATGGGTCTGTAGGGTACCAGATTAGATCCACATAAATATTATCAAGGAGTATTTAATAAGGGGTAAAGCCAAACGTTTGTGGAATGACGTTCTGCTTAATAAGAGGTGATAGGTTAGGCAGAATTTGGGAAAATTAAAAAGTGAACATTGACTTAAACATAGCAATTTATTCAAATGTTAACTTCAAGCAGGATTAAAACGTGGCATATAAAACAAAAAAGAGATGTAAATGTAAAGGAAAGGAAGATGTTTTGACAATTTTGAGATGAAGCAGTCAAATTTGGCGTTAAAACTATAGGAAAGGAAAATGAAAGAGTTGAACTCAATAAAAGTGTAAAACAATTTAGTCTATGAAAGCTCATATACAAGTGGTGAATAGAAGTTGGGAGCAGGTGACTCATGTATCTCATCCTAGCTACTTGCGAGGCTGTGATTTGAGTATTGCTGTTTGAAGGCAGCCCACAAAATAAACTCCCTGATAATCTCATCTCTGATTAATCAGCAAAAAAGCCAGAAGTGAGGCATGACTGAAATGGTAAATTGTTAAAAAATTGCAACAAATCTCAGGGACCCTGAGTTCAAGCCCCGGGGACCAAACAAGTTGGAATCAACTTGTTATAATGTAACTGTTATAAATTTTAACCAGTAAATCAATTAATATTCCACATTCCCACAGAAATATAATTAGTAACAAAAGGCATAATTGTTTTCTTAAAACAAGTAATGGAATCATGAATTTCTTTCACTTTACAATTCATGTTTTATGTAACTTTAATTAGCAGACTTCCAGGACTAAAACTAAATATATTAATTGTATACTACAAGAAGCAAAGTGATTATAGTTAAGAATAGATATTTCCTAGCCAGAAGATGTTTTTGAGCATTCTCACTAAAAAGAAATGTTACATGTAGAAATTAATGGATATGATGTAGCTTTATCATTACACAACATATAAATGAATGAGATTATCAATCAATATCTCATAGCTATGCAAAAAATAATTGTGTAGCTAGGAGCCAGTGGCTCATGCTTATAACCCTAGCTACTAAGAAGGCTGAGAGCTGAGACTCATGGTTCAAAACCAGCCTAGGCAGGAAAGTCCATGAGACTCTTATTTCCAATGAGCCACCAGAAAACTGGCAATGGCTCAAGTGGTAGAGCAGTAGTCTTGAGCTGAAGAGCTGAGTGACAGTGTCCAGGCCCAGATTTCAAGCCCCACGACCAACAAAAATTAAAAAATAAGCAGTTAGAAATAAACAAATATTTTGACATAAATGTTAAAAACTATACTCTAAAAATTTTTAAATCCTTACTTGATATACTAGTTTATATAAATATAGAGAATTGCTTTCTGGATTAGTTGTCATTGAATCAATTTTGTAAATCACACATTTGTCACTCAATTCGTTTTTGTATATTTCTATACTTATATATCTTAAGTATAATTAAGTGATACGTGAAAGCCAATACTGTTTTAGGAATCTTCCTTGGCTTTCTATATTTAACCCTCCTACCCTAAAATCAATATGCCCTCCAACATAGTCAGACGTTTCATCTCATTGGAGCAGAAAAGTATAAGCCATAATCATTGTTGGAACAAGTAACGTTTCACATGTATTACACTTAGTTTAAGAACCAAAATATTCAAATCACCTTAACAATGCCAGTAATAGCAAAATGTCTTCTGAGCTTTTCAGTCTTTAAGAAGATGAAAATCTTTAATTATCCATCTATTTTTTTTTCTACCTAACATCCTATATCTTAGAAGATATTTTTGGGTAACTTTCTGTTCCTGATTAGAAGACTGGAACAAAGGCAATAATGAAAACAGCCAAGGAAAATATTTGAAAACTATTAAAAAAGCAATCACAGACACTCCTGTTTTCATCAATTTTGATGAGAATGTACGTTAAAATATCACTTTTTGTTGCATTTAAAGAGCATTAATTAAACTTTAATTAGCAGTGAAGAAGGGAACAGAAAGCTTTGTTTGAAGACAGCTTGACTTTGAACAATTCAACACAAGCATAATGGAATTATCTTGTTTTTCTATGCAGTTGTTAAAATAATAGAGAACAACACCCAAAGGCAGGAAAACACCTAAGTCAAAGCAGTAAACTTTTGTCTATAAAATAATTTTGAGGGTCTGACTCTTTTAAAGTCAGGCTTGCAAAGAGGAAAGTGTATTTGCTTTGGTGTGAACAATAAAAAATATAAAAATCCTCTATTAATGTTTATCATATTTTGACTAGGACTTCTCGTGTTGGAGAAGAGAAAGGTATGAAAAAGTTCAAGATTATTGGACTATTCCCCAATATCATTCTTATTTATCAGCTATAGCTATGGAAGTAGCCTTAATTACTCTTAATATCATTCTTACATTTAGAAGCATTGTTTGTTTCTGGGTTATAAGCTGCAAACACTTGAGTATTAATAATGGGTCATTTCCTAAGAGTAGAAAGATGCTGTGTAAACAAACCTAAAATATCAAAGACTTAAAATAGTGGAAACTATTTTCTAGCTATATCACACTCTGTAGATGTAGATTTTGTTTCCCATTGTTTCAGGGGAACCATTTTTGTTATCTTCTTTTTCACCGTCTAGTGATCCTATACCATCCTATACCATCCTGGGATGGCTGGACATTTACTGGATTCTCTAATTGCTGTTGGATAGTTAGGAAGGATAGAAAAGTGAGTTTTGAATCAGTTTTACCTTATTTTTATTACTTTAGAAACTGTAACTCAAAACGACATATATTATCTCTATAATATTAGGAGACATTTCATTTCCACATTCTTACCCTAGCCTTCTACATAATTTTGGTATTTAGTGATCTCCAAATGAGAAAATAAAGATAGGAAACTTCTTATTTAAATATTATTTAGAATTTCAAGACTTCTCTATGTAAGGCCCATAAGTAGTATGCACATCATACATGTGTACAAAGACAGTGGCAACATTTTCTTATTCTCAAAAACTAGGAAATGTTGTGTCCCTGTAGTTGCTTCAGGAAAAGGCTGTAGTTGAATTAGTTTACTAAGCTAAATCTGCTGTAAAATATTTCTACACTTAGTTGGCTTGAATAATCTGTATTTATCATTTTTCAGTTCTAAAGGACAGAAATTTAAAAGAAGTCTCACTAGATTAAAATCGAGCCACCTACAGAGCTAAAATATTTTTCAAATAAATTTAGTGGAAAAAACATTTACCTGCTGTTCTTCTTTCCAGAAATTCAGAATCTGGGTTGTTGTTGTTTTATTTTCTAATGTAGCATCTTCACATGTCTTTGATGGTTCTAACCTCATCATGTCCTTTCGAACTACACATGGGACTTTAAAGTACCCATTTGAATATATTTCCCCCATCTGATAATTCTTCATATTTGTGTTCCTTGGATTATGAAAGGTGATTATTTTACAAACTAATATACATATAATGCAAATGTACATTTGAGAGATTAGTTATTTGGGGAAGACAGATATTATGGAAAGGTATTTTGCTATGTAAAATGAGTGTGTAGCATTCTTTCTACTATAAACTGTTACACTTTCATTAATTTTGAACAATATATTTCTTCAATGAAATATAACTAAACAAAAAAAATTAGTCCCAGAAAGCAATTAATCCTGATTAAAACATTGTCATGTACTAGAAATCCTAAATGCCAGAGAGCAACAACTAAAGTAGTTGTGGCACTATCACTTTTTGTATATTCTGCTTACAGTCTTCTCGTTTGAAGAGCATTGGACTGTTATTATTTTGGAATTATGGTTAATATTTATTTGACTGCTATTTTTAAAGAATGCATTACCCAATACTGGTTCTCTTTTTCTAACTTTTTTGGATCTATTCTATTTCTGAAAGAAACACAGCCATTTGCATTACATTAACTGCTTATTGAAGTTGAATCAGCATGGAGAGGAAAAGAAGAAAAAAAATATATCTCTGTGGGTATGTCAAAGTAAAAATGTATCTACTAGCTATTTATCTTAAAATCATCTATTTTTCATTATGTTTACATTCTCATAAAATTTAGCCTCTCAACTCACACAATGTTAATGCAGTCTTATTTCATGCCTCCCCAAAGCAAACAACAAATTACTATTTATTTTTAAATCATTTTTAATTTTTTAATTATCATTTATTTTAAAAACTATATTTTTATAACGTTAGCCAAGGCAATGGTTCACTAGCTGTTTAGAGTCATGTTCAGAGTATATGGTGAAATCCAGAAAGGGAAAAATAATCATGGTTTTATTCTTCCTTGAGCCACTCTGATTTACTTCATCTATTTCTGAAAGAATAAAATTCTGGTTTTGAAGCCTTTTGCTTCATATCCACAATGTGTCATTCTTCCTTTATTAAAAGGAGAATTTGGAGAAAAGATGAGAATCCACACTAGAAAAAGGAGAAGAGGAAAAGAGAAAGAGAAATCTAGATATTATTTTCTTCCTCATCTCAATCACAAGGTCTGGATAATGATTGTGGATATTAGATACTGTGCTCTAGAGTGATTAAACACATCTATAGAAATAGATAATCCCACAAGTGATCACATGGAGAATGCTTATTTATTAAAAATTGTAATATCATCCAATAGGAAATGTTATCAATTTGTTTAGTTCTTGTTTAGGATTTGTCAATTCTGGTGTACTATAGTCAACTCTCATAAAGGTATAAAAGAATGGTAAGAAACTAGCATCTTAATATCATATTCTAATATTAGCTTAGTTCTGCCTGTGTTATATGTATGAGGTTGTATTTGAGTTTTGCCTCAATTTCACATGCTATACTCTTCCAACATATAAGTTGAAAGTAGGCTCCCTCTGGAAATATGCTACTTTGATAGCTAAGGAGAAAAAAGACACAGATAATGAGATAGAAATCTTCCCCTAGAAATAGCCTTTCACCACTTCTGGTTCACTTCTGTAAGCTGAAGTAAGTCACATGACCCACCTTGACATTGCAGAGTAGAGGTAAATCTCACCTACAGGAAGCTGATTCAGGACATAGAGTAATATGCCAAGATATGCAACACTTGAGATAAACAGGAAAAAAAAGAGATCCATAATAAAATCAATCATACTTGCCATCACATGTGTCTGCAGGAAGGATGCTATTACGTTCCTTATTTTCTGAAACTACTGAGATCTTCAAATCATGTCTTTTATGTTTGGATGTTACAGAATTTAGAGAACATTTTGATACTGAGACAGCATAAAATCTCAAAGAAACTTGGAGTAATCATTTCAATGCTACCTTTTGTTCTCCAAGAAAAGAAACCATTTTATAGGCAATAATTTATAATTTCTTACCTAGTATCTTATTTTTCCAGAAATGGATTTTGTTAATATATGTGACTATCCACCAGAATAAATGTCTTCATTTATCTGCATCTTGTGCAAACAGCAAGTCAATTAGATGTAAGTGGGAGTTCATCAGTAGCACTTTTTAAAAATGCAAAAAATGTGGACAGAGAGCCAATATACATATTTTTTCCACCATCACATACTACATCCTCCTTCTTCCTTCCTAGGAAACACTTCCAATCAGTAAAAAGGCGTAGATATTTGGTTCTTGACAAGGAAAGTGGAAGCAGAATGTTATGGATGTCGGGGATGACAGTTAATAGTGTTTCACATAATAATATCACATACAACAGCCCTAAGAGTCCTGCAGGTCTTGACACTACTTCCTTAGTGATGTGATAGGAATGTCAGCCTTACTGGACTTAGTATTGTTTTCCACTTCCTTTTCTACCACCTGGCCTAAATTGTAATACATATTAACGGAATGAAAAAGCAATGCCATCTTAAGAAATTCCCATTGCAACAAGACATTATTTAAAAAAAAATAACTTTACAACTTTGGCGGTATGAGGGGATCGGTGGGCAGGGAAGGTAAGGGGAAACAAAGGAGGAGGCAAAAATGCTTGATAAGAAATGTACTCATTACCTTGCTCATGTAATTATAACCCCTCTGTACTGTATTTTAACACAAAAAATTATTAAAAAAAAATCATTTAGGACTCTGGGAATGTGGTTTCATGGAACAGTTATTCTTAGCATACATGAAACCCTGGGTTCAATTACTCAGTACCACATAAAGAGAAAAAGAAACACTGGATGTGGTGTTTTGCCTCAGGTGGTAGAGTTCTAGCCTTGATCAAAAACAAAAACAAAAACAAAAAAAGAAGCTCAGGAACAGTTCCCTGGCCCTGAGTTCAAGCCCTAGTACTAGCAAAAGAGTCATTTAACTAGGAAAAGCAAAATAAAGAACCCATGCTTGGAATATATAATTGCTCCTTCCAAATGATGCCTATCAATAGTCCTTAATTCATGTACTTTACCTATATTAGAATACTGTGTTGAACAAAAAAAAAAAACGTTGTGTTAATAGGTCATGGCAATTAATACCAGGACTGTGCTTAGATATCAGTGAAGATTAATCCTGGAAATTCAAAGATTCCAGGCTCGTGAGTGGCCACTGCTAATCACAATCAGAAGGGTAGTATAAGTGAGATTTGAAAATCTTTTTGGTAAGCTAAGGCACCAAAAAGGCAGAGGTTAATTAATAGTTTTGACAGAAGGAATAACTCCAGATGGAAGGAATAAATGAAAATAATAACTAAGTTATACCATAAACTGTTGTAGAGAACTATTTTTGGTTATTGAAGAACAAGTTATCAACTAGGCTTATTCCTCATTGCCTTTAGCATTCTAACAACTTAGACTAGTTCATAATCTCTGTGTGATAAGTTGTATATCCTTCTATGCTGCTCTTTCATACCTGATCTCCTACAAATCTGTCTTTCTCTATTTTTCTATGAACAATTTCTGATACTAAGTCCACATACGCAGACAACAGAGGATGCTAATGTAAGAGTCCCACAGCTCATGAGTCATTAATGTAAGAACATGGAAAAGGAGGGCATATTTATTGCTACCTCCATTTTATTGAAAGCTGCAATGTCACACTATTTGATTCAAATTTCCATTCTTTGTCAACATAGTGTCATTAAGTGCACATAAATGCAAATACGAGCTGGGTGCTGTTGACTCACACTTGTAATACTAGCTACTCAGGAGGTTGAAACCAGAGGATTGTGGTTCAAAGCCAGCCTGGTCAGGAAAATCCATGAGAAACTTATCTTAAATTACCATCAGAAATCCAGAAGTAGTGCTGTAGCTAAAGTAGTAGAGCACTCATCTTCAGCTGAAGTGCTGAGGGACAGCACCCAAGATCAGAGTTCAAGCCCCACGACCAACAGAAAAAGTTCTTCAAAAAGAACGATGAAGTCAATATTAATCTTCCCAAGCTGAGAACATAATTCCAAAATAATTCAGTGAACCTACGTTTGCTGAGTTAAATTATGGTTTCTTTGCTGAACATATTCTCTTCTTTTAAAAAATTGTTGAATACTAGGTTTATGATAAACTTCATCTAACATGTCTTGGTTCAAAAGAGAAGTCCATACAGTTGATGTCACTTGGATTTATTACAATCTCAAAGCCAACAGGCAAGAGAGTCTGTCAAACTCTTATCTGTAACTAAATACCAAAAAAGCAAGAAGTGGAGTTGTTGCTCAAGCAGTGGAGTACTAGCTATGGTGGCAGGAGGACAGGAAAGACAACGGTTTAGGGACAGGGTCCAGACTGAGTTCAAGCCCCAGAAGCAGCACAAACTAAACAAACAAGCACGGAAAAAAACCCACATATTTCTTTGGGACCATCCTTACAGCACTGGTTTGAAAAGAGGCTCCTTTTGCTGATCATACTCACGGATCCTGCTTTTTGGAATCCTTATTGCTATGGTGAACTCAGGACCAGATTAAAGAAATGGATAACTGACTCCTGCAACAAGACAATCATGTCAGGAGTGAAATATCTAGGCATAAGGTACATTTAAACCTACATATCTTTGCTTCTTTGCAGTAGAACACTTTTAAAACAACGTTATTTCCATTTTATCTATTTTGGCCTTCAAATGACATATTGTTTCCTTTTGTAATACTCTCAACTAGAAATTTAACGACAAGTTTTATGTGAGTAAAGAACACACTCGAAAAAGTCAGGGACAGAGTTTCCTTCAAGCTTTGAATTCTTTTCTTGTACAGTAAAATGAGAGCACAAATGAAGTTGAACTTGTCATTTCTCTATGTTCAATTCCTCTCTGGGAATCAGTTTCCACTTCCAGTAACAGTTCCTTCCAATTACTTCAAGTAACAATCTATGGTGCTGCTCCAGGTAAAATGAACGTTTTGTGGCTTCATTGAAATAGCACAAGTAAATCGTTGTACATGAGGTAACATGTGTTTCAGAAACAACTTAGTAATGAGAAAATACGGAATTTAAATCGTTTATAAAACATTATACATGTACATATGGCCATATAAAATGGTGTTAAGTGAAATGGACTCCAAGATAGGACACAACTTGATTTTTCTTTATTGTCACCTAACAGGTAATATGTGAAATTTTTGTTTCTCTTCTATTTTCTACCTCCACGGTATAACCCCTGTTTTTACTGTATTTGATGTCGGTGATCTGCATCTTGTATATACCTTTTTCTAATGTGGGGAAGGGAAGGGAAATAACAAAATGCTGAAACAAGGATACAGTATGACCCATTGTAACAATGAGTTCTACAAGAGACTATGTAGAAAATGAACTTTACAACTTGAGGAGGGCAGTGGGGATTTGGGGCGACGAGGAGGGAAAGGAAGGCAGGGGAAAAACAAAAGAAGAGGTAACAATGCTTGATAGATTATGTACTACTTAACTTACATATATAACTCTAACCCCTCTGTACAACATTTTTACAATTAAAAAAGCATGAAAAAACCATTACCTTGGAGTACATTAAGTTAAAATTTCCTAAATGCTCTATAAATTAAGACCAATTTTAAGTGAGAAGAAGGTTCTCAGAAATATTTGTATATATGTTGTGCATTATTTCACAAGTGTACATAAGTTAACAGTAGGAGAAACAATATGAATAATAGGAGAAAAAGAAGTTCTGTGTTTAAGTAAGGTTATTCAATACAGTATAGAAGACTCTGCAAATAAGACAAATTTGAAACAATAAAGCCAAGGCCAGTATGTAAATCTACGGGAGTGATATAGAGAAAGCATTACTACTAAGTGGAACATGAAGTATGAGGCCACTCTGTTTCTTCTACTAGCACTAAATCATGGCAACTAATCATACAAATTTGTAAAAAGTAGAATGGAAGAACAATTCTAGTTTCAAAGCAAGTCAGATATAAGAGCATGGACTTAACTGGAAAAAAGCCATGTTGAGAGACAAGGAATTATATTAGCAATGAACTGTTTGCTAAGTTCATATATCTTTTTATTTCTTTCCTTTTCTTTTTTTTTTTCTTTGGTATTTGTGGGGCTTGAAGTCTGGGCCTGGGCATTCTTCCTCTACTCTTCAGCTCAAGGCTAGGAGTCTACCACTTGATCCACAGTGCCACTTCCAGTTTTCTGGTTGTTAATTAGAGAAAAGTGCTTCAGAAACTTTCCTACTTGTGCTGGATTTGAACTGCAATCCTCAGATCTCAGCCACCTGAGTAGCTAGGATTATAGATGTGAGCCACTGTCACCAGGCTTAAGATCACATTTCTAAGAGTGTACACTCAATATATGTAATGTGTATGTTCATCTATCTTTTTATGAATTCTTAAGTTAAAAATCTGGGTTAGACTTTACATTCACAAAACTGTTTCAATTTTAAAAGTTGATACTCCTGGAAAGATAAAACCTAAGAATGTAAAGGATTCTGGGAAGTTCAGTTTGCATTCAGCCTGGGGGAAAAAAAAGTATTTGCGACAATACCTATAATTAACCAGCCTAAACCTGCATTGTAAGAATGGCTGAAGTGATGGAATACTAGGTATGAGCAAGACTGCTGAATAAGAGCTTGAGGTTTTGGCATACATACATGCAAGCATGCACATACACAGAGGCACTTAGATGTGTAAACACACATATGAAACAACTCTCAGAATGTGTAGAAAAAGTTGGAAAATAATAGAACATATGTCCTGAGTAAGAATAGAACAATGATAATTTTTAATATTAGAAAATCCTCAAGTGAACTTTCCTAAAAAGAACTTGAGAATATTACAAAGGTAAGGACCGGAGATATTAAGAAAGTCAAGTAATCATTATTAAAGGGATCATATCCATGGAGGAATGAATCAGAGAACCCTGCAGGTACATCTAAAAATGTTCATATCCTGTGTCGAATGTTAGAACGTCTTTGAAAATTGTACATAAACAGTCAGAGCTGTCAGTCTAGTGTATAAGATCATCAGAGAAGTTCAGAATTGCTAGTCTGTTTCTAGATTAAATAAACCAACAAACTATGGCAGGGCAATGTGATACAAGCCTGGAATTCTAGCACTCAGACTAAGAAAGGAGATTAGAGAGTGGAATTACATAGCGATACCTTCCCTGGACCAGGTAGTATAATTTTGTCTCAATAAAACAAGCCAAACAACAAGAAAGCAATATACAGTTGGATGTTTGGGCTAATTTTTTCACTGTTTTGATAAGTCAAGTTCCCTATTGAAATGCAACTCATATAGAATCCTCACTTGTGTTTTACATGCTCTCTTCATTACAGAACATTGCTAGACGCAAAATAGCTCATGATTCCCAATCAAAAATTTGAAAAAGTAAGCATCATTCTGTTGGATTCCAAAGAAATGATGAAGAATTACAACAGCTTAAGCCTGGAGAAATAGCAAAGTTCATCTAATGTAGGACTTTGGAGACTTGCCTAAATTAGAATTTAGATTTGGAATGAATGTTCTTTGTTTATAATTTCATATTCTCTAGGATACTACAAAATTGTTTTCAATTAGAATATTTAATTTAGAAATTCACAAATGATTCTGGCATTCTATTTGCCTAGAATATTCTTTCAAGTGAGGTATAATTAGAAATTAGTTAATAGATTATTGCAACAGTTCATGTATAACATGATAATCTGAATAATCTAGACAAAGTTGCCAACAAATGGATGCTATTAATTTATAAATTTAGAAAAAGAGCAATTTTTGAGACTTTGGTGTAATATGGTATGAAGAGAGTAATTGTATGACATCTTTTTTCTTCTACCTATACATAACAGAAGAAGAATTTTCCTTACGTACCTCTTAATTACTCATACAATGAGGGAAAAAAAGCTAGGTTTAATGTTTGTTTTTATTTTGTTTTTGTTGTTTAGTTTATGCTAGGGCTTGACCTCTGGGTCTGGGTACTGTCCCTGAGCCTGTTTTTGCTCAAGGCTAGTGCTCTACCACTTGAACCTCAGTGCCACTTTTGTCTGGCTATTCCTTATGAGTTTATTGGAAATAAGAATCTAAGGAACCTTGCTACCTCGGTGGGTTTGAACCATAATCTTCAGATCTTAATATTCAGATATTCAGATCTCCTGAATATCTATGATTAGATAAAAATATATAATAAAATTAATATAAAATAATAATATAAATACTATTTGCAAGTGTTCTGATCTCAAGAATACCACTGGAGGGAAAATGATGCAGAAAAGTTTAGTGTAGTGTTCTTCACACAATTGGGAGGGCATCACAGCAGAAGTGTGCCACGCCGGCTCCACTGAAGTCTGCTTAGCATGGGAAACCATCTATCAGACCTAAGAAAGGGGCTTCTGTTAGGTTTTTAAAAAGAGGTAACCGAGTAAGAACAGCACCAGCACGCACGTGGTATTCAGGTAAGGGGTAGGTTTATTCAGTAGACCTGCTGGGACCAGGCAAGGTTGGCACTCCACGTGGTTTTGAAAGGCCTGGCAATGAGAGAGAGCTGGGAAAGAGGAAAGAGCTAGAAAAGAGCAGAGAGAGGGGTAAGAACAGTAGCACTCACGTGGTATTCAGGTATTCAGAAGACCTGCTTGGACCAGGCAAGTTTGGCACTCCACGTGGCTGGGAAAGAGAGAGGAAAGAGCTAGAGCAGAGAGAGAGCAGAGAGAGCTAGAAAAGAAGAGCAAGAGCAAAAGAGCTAGAAAACAAGAGCAAGAGAGCTTCTGGGCCTGGGCTAGGCCTTATGTACGGTATGGGTGGGGAAAGGTGTGGCCACATCAAATTCAGATATGACCTCAGCGGATGCAGATGTGACCTCTTCCAGGTGTCCCAGTTGCCTAGGTAACGCAGGTAATGGGTGGAGACTTTGCTGCGAGGAGGGTGGAGTCTGCTAGCCATCCAGGAGCGGACCTTACAGCTTCAGAGACCTATCTCTGAGTTTTGAGACTTCACCGAAGTCTACCTCAGAGAATGGGGCTTTACAGAAACCTATCTCCAAGTTTTGGACTTCACCGAAGTCTACCTTGGAGAATAGGGCTTCTAAGAGGCCTACTCCTGGAAAGGCTGGCAAACCCATGGGAAAGATGTGTTTCTGCCTTTATTTTCCTCATAAGAGTGCCTATTAATCTTTTACTGTTTCTACTGCTCTTTGTACTTGCTCATTGTCAACGTTCCCTTATTCAAAACTCTTTCTTAAGAGTGTTGAGGACTCCAATATCTGATGAGTGTCTTAAAAAATATGACTAACTCACCAGAGTTAAGTGCTACCCTGAAACCCCTCTTATGGAGGCTAGTAGACAAGTCATAAGTAAATATAAAAGTATTGGGGGTTTCATGAAGTCACTTCAGCAGAAGGAATTGTAAGGGATTTACAAGAAGCTGTAGGCTCAGCTAGAACAGAAAGAATGTATGGCAATTGCTGAGATAACTACTTCCGAGAAAGAACTTCCTGTTACTCTCTTTCATTTACTAAGAGACTTGCTAGATCTAGGCCTCCGTGACCTTGCTATTAAAGAAGGAACAGGAAAGATCTTATGGGACAGTTAAGGCCTCTATAGAAATAAGGTAATGGTTAGTTGATGACAAAACATTGAAATCCATTATATTTCTTAGAGATAAGCCGGAAACAAGTGCCTATCAGGAGACCAGCTGGTGACCACCCAAGAATGAAGCCCTACAGCAAGGTTGTGTAACCTTTTGCCCTTTCAGGAGACCAGCTGGTGACCGCCCAAGAATGAATCCCTGCAGCAAGATTATGTGACCTTTTGCCCTTTCTTATGGAGACTTTTGCTATAAAAGTTTGTTATTCTCTGCATTAAATCGCACTCAGGACTCAGCACTCAGCATCCACTCCTAATGTGTGTGAGTTGTCTGTTTGCCATCTCCCCATCCCATTCCAGGTTCCTCCCTTAGGTGTCCTCCATCATCCCGACAGAACCTGGTCCGCGGCAGGTGGCGCCCAACGTGGGGCTCGAAGCTGGGCAGGAAGCAGTCTCTTCAGTCAAGGAACCTTGGGAGGTAAGCATCTTCATTTCTTTTCACCTGGAATAGTAGTCAGAAACTCGTTGTGGTGCTGCAGGCCCCTCAGTTGCGGCTGGGAAAGATAACGAGTAAATCATGGGGAGTTCATCTTCTAAGAATAAGGATAGTTTGTCTCTATTTTAAAACATATGCTAAAAGCATGAGGCACTAAAGCCTCCACAGCAGCAGTGGGAGAACAAACTAATCCTTGGTTCCCGCAGGAAAAAGGGAACCATTGAAAAAGTGAATGTAAATCTAAGTTCCATAAAGACGGAACTCCTCTTCAAGAGGAAACAAAAAACGGACAGAGGGGCAACCAGCCCCTCCCCAAGAGAATAAGAAACAATTAGATCATTTGATACAATTTTCATATTTCAGGAATGGTGAAAGCCTGCAGGTGTGGTCTTGGGGCTGGCGGAGAGTCTTGGCGGACGCGCTATAAGACTGCCAGCAGGGCCAGTGGGAGATGTCCCCTGGACCCCTGGGTGGGGCTGTCCTCGAGATCGGGTAGAGGGGGTTCGAGTCCCCCTGATTGACCGATTCTCTCTGGTTGGAAGCCCTTCTGGACAAACTGTCGGACCAGCAGTCTGATGCGCTTGCTGTCTGTCTTGAGTGTGAGAATATGTCTTCTGTCAACTCTAATTTGAATCTTAGGCACGCAGCCCTGGGACCGGTGGATGAGGGGCTTTTATGTAAGTTATTTTTTTTATTTAATTTTATTGTCAAGGTGATATATAGAAGGGGTTGCCGTAATTATAAGATGGTGAATATATAACATGTAGAACTTTTTACACACTACCGCACTTTTCTCACAGTTTTCCTTCACCCCAATACCCTTCACAAGTTATAATGTAAATTTCCATAATGTTGTCTTGTGAGCATTGCTATTACATTGGTTTGTTCTTTGTACTTTGTCACAACATGTTGTTGTTCCTCCTCCCTTCCCTAATTAAGATAAATATATATACAATGACACATGATACTGAAATCAAATATAGCAGGGGACAAACCATATAGGAAAACACAAAAGAAAAAAGAATCACAGAGTTCATTAAAAACAACAACCACAAAGAAAACCTTTGTTTCCATATGTAGGAGTTCATTTTGCTCATCATCATCTTACACATAGCTACTGAGCCATTCTGCTCATCTGCTAGGACTATCCTAGATATTTCCTACTTGTTACAAATTAGGGAAACCATGGAATCTCTTTGTTTGTGTCTTGATTATTTTACTTAGTAAGATTTTTCCATTTCCGTATGAATTGGAAGCATAGAATTGCACAGTGGATATATATATATATATATATATATATATATATATATATATATATATATATCACAACATTTTGTCAATTCGTTCATCTACTGAGAGGCATACTGATTTAAAACATGATTACATGTAAGTATCACTTAGGGTCATTCAAAAATGACAGATGCCACCTCCCCAGATATTCTAAAATCATGGTTTTTATGAAGATAGGATTTCATGTTGGTACAGGTGTTGAGATATCTGGATGAGTCTAATGTATATCTTGCACTGAATTAGGCAGGAAGATATCCAATATCGTATGGGTTAAAATGGTAGTGACAAAATATTCCCTTGAGAAAGATATAGGAGGCTGCCAGAAGTATGAATTAGTTCAGATAATTTTGAAGGATTTAGAAATGAAAGCTCAAGTATGTCTCTTTAAATAAAAATTATGTAATTGGAAGGGCAAAAGATGGGAGGGGGAAGAAAATGACTGACAGCAGATCATTGTCCCAGTTAGAGTATAAAATGCCATAATGTACAACTTCCCAGTTAAAAAGAGAGTAATATACTATTTCCCACTTAATTTAGGTACATGCAAAATATTTACTTGGGTTTTTCTTACTTTAACCCTCCAAAATAAGTGAAGTCTTATAAAAAAAATTATGTTATTTCCATTACTTCAACCTGAACACTAACTGTGATGAGCCCTCTTTTCCTCACTTTGCACTTGGAAAATAGTCCCTAAGTTGATGATGACGTGGCTGATTAGAGTCAGAGTTAGGGGCTTCTACTTGTACAATTATCCCAGAAGAGTTTAAAGCAGTTTTTCCCCAAGATATACAACTACTTTTTCTTAAGCTGAAATTATACTTCAGCATTTCCTTGGCACATTTTACTTTGAACCTCTCGCTTTTTTTGCACATTCCTTTTGAGTTCATAGTTGCTCTATTTCCATTTCGTCTATATAAACTGCTAAGAACATTGTTCAACTACCACTTCTTGTTTGCACAAGACCAGTCTATGTATGAAAGTACTTTGTCCCTATTAAGCAATAGGGTAGTTCTCACTCTTTAAGGAGAAAAGTTCCAATTTGTAAACCTATGCCCACATTAGAGGATGTAGAATTTAAAGCATTTTGAGACAACTGATATTAGAATTGAAAGTCTCCTTAGGTCAATTTCCTTGGAACTCATGAGTTTTCCCATGAGAAATATAAATAGACACAAAATCTAGAGCTAATTAGTAAGTATCCGAATTAACACTAGATCCTAGATGTTGTGTTAGTACAAGTCACCATTGTATTATTGTTACATCAGAATTCTTCCCTACTTGCCAATGGGTATGAGAAAATGAAAGAAAGGCATTAAAGCAAAATGTCTTATCTTTTTAGGCATTCAGTCATACTGCTGAGGGTAAAGTCTGAACTCGTCCATTCAATAAAAGATTGAAGTTCATAAAAGCATTCTCTACATATAAGAATTTGTGGCAGGTTGATTGACAGGGTTATTTCACCATGGAGATATCCCTAACAAGAATTAGAGTTAAATAGAGTATATGGCAGTTATGATGTGTCAATGGCTATTGAGGCATTTTCTATTCTAAAGAAGAATCAATTCGAGTTGCCACGCCTACTCCGGTGGAGTCTGCTCAGCATGGGAAACCTGCTTTCAGACCTGAGAATGTGGCTTCACAGAGACCTATCTCTGAGAATGGGACTTCACCGAAGTCTACCTCAGAGAATGGGGCTTCACAGAGACCTATCTCTGAGAATGGGACTTCACCGAAATCTACCTCAGAGAATGGGGTTTCAAAGAGGCCGACCTCCAGGAATGGCTGGCAAGCCCCTGGGAAAGATGTGTTTCTGTTCTTGTTTTTCTTTTCTTCACTGTATAGGAGTGCCTATTAATCTTTTACTGTTCCTGGTGCTCATTGTACTTACTCATGCTCAACGTTCTCTTATTCAAGGCTCTTTCTTAAGAGTGTTGACGACTCCAACATCTGATGAGTGTCTTAAAAATATGACTAACTCACCAGAGTTAAATGCTACCCTGAAAGCCCCTCTTACAGAGGCTAATAGACAAGTCATAAGTAAATATAAAAGTATTGGGGGTTTCATGATGCCACTTCAGCAGAAGGAATTGTTTGTAAGAGATTTACAAGAAGCTTTAGGCAAGGCTAGAACAGGAAGAATGTATGGCAATTGCTGGGATAACTTCTTAGGAGAAAGAACTTCCTGTTACTCTCTTTCATTTACTAAAAGACGTGCTAGATATAGGCCTCTGTGGTGCTTACTATGAAAGAAGGAACAGAAAAGATCTTATGGGACAGTTAAGGCCTCTAGAGAAAAAAGTAATGGTTAATTGGTGATAAACATGAAAATCCATTGTATTTCTTAAAAATAGAGATAAGCTGGAAACAAGTGCCTATCAGGCAACCAGCTGGTGACCACCCAAGAATGAAGCCCTGCAACAAGATTGTGTAAACTTTTGCCCTTTCTCATGGACACTTTTGCTATAAAAGTTTGTTATCCTCTGCATTAAATCGCACTCAGCATCCACTCCTCTTGTGTGTGAGTTGTCTGTTTGCCATCTCCCCACCTATTCCAGTTCCTCCACTAGGTGTCCTCCGTTGTCCCGACAGAGCCGGTCCGCGGCATTCAGTCACATCAGTAATGATGTATGCTCAACCTAATACTTAGTGTTACTTGCCCTACATTTATAATGAATAGGCTGATAAGACATCCAAACATATCTAAAGATATTTCAATAAAATTCCAAACTGATGTGGATAGATGTGCCACACATTGGAACTGTAGGACAAATTAGGCTTGTCTGTGTGTATTTCAATGTATAAACTCCTGAATAAACAAAGTCTTCAAATATATTCACACAATACGTATAAGTAAAGTTCATGACAGTTATATATGTATAATTCTTCTAAGGTCAGGATAAAAGCATTGGTTCCCAACATTTAAAATCAACAGGATCTGTTGATTTTATGGATCCATAATAATATGTCTTCATATTCATATCCCAAAATTTTATCAATATGACTTTGACCAAAACAATGTTCTTATTGAGCTTGTCTATGTCCTTTTACTTTTCAAATCCAAGTAGCATATTTCTTTCAATATCTTCTTGCAAATTCCTTCGTTTCCTTCTGTAAATTTGTGTTTATTAGTTTTTTATTTCCTTATTTATCTCTTTCTCCCAATCTTGTCTACAGTGGTGCCCACATTGCTCACACTTGTGTCAGAACTTTCCTTTTCCTTTTCCCTTCAATACTATCCCCAATTTTATTGTTCTTTTTCATATTCATGGTCATGGATATTTTGATGATATCTAAACAGACCCATCTTTGCATCTAAACTTTAGAACTATCAGATTTTTTCTCCTAAATCCATCATTTCCACCTGTGGTCCTTATAACTAAGAGTAGCACTAACACAGTTGCCAGCCAAACGTGTGGAAGCACATTAGATTTTTAGATTTCTTCTGACCCTTCTACTCCTTCCCATTAGATAAGTTGATCAAGATTTTCTATTTCTGTAACACAAATGATTTCTATTTTTTGGGTAGGTCGGGTGGTGGGGCCTGAACTCTGGGCCTGGGCACTTTCCCTCAATTCTTCATCTCAAGACTAGCACTCTACCACTTGAGCCACATCACTACTTCCGGCTTTCTTTTCTCTGCTTATGTGGTGCTGAGAAATCGAACCCAGGGCCTCATACATGCAAAGCAAGCGCTCTACCACTGAGCCACCTTCCCAGCCCCTACTCAAATGATTTCTATATACTCCTTTTTATGCCCCTGACACCAGCCTGTTTCATTTAATCAACACTGTCAACTAGTCCTAAAACAACCATTTCCAAATTATGCTTTTTCCCCATAGTCTTTTCATATTGGTCCTCTCCATCACCAAATTACACTCTTTGTAAGCACAGAGAGTGAAGAACACAAACACAAATTCTAGTATCATTTACTCACCACATTGACTGTTGGCCTTACATTTCTCATCTATAAATGGATGTAATATACCAGAAATAATGAACAATATATGTGTTGATTTCTAGAGCAAGAAAAAAGAAAAGTGAAGAGTCCTTACATTTTCCAGCTTATCTTACAATTAAGGAAAGAGTCAAATTCAGTTTGTTGGTATAAAGTCACAAATTGTTTCCTGCAGAAATAAAAATGAATTTCACCTCCTGTCTCTAAGGTCTATTTCCTTTTAAGGTAACTACAGATATGTAAGTAGTACTGTGTAGATAGTGTCATGTTTTTTCAGATGTATTGAAAACATACCCTTAATATATCATTGGAAACATTGATTATTGAGTAGTATCTATATGAGAATATTTTTGAACTAATCACACTAAGCTGAAAACTACATCTTAGCCCATCAAAATTTGGAAATAACAAAGTTTGTTTATAAGAAATTAATACCACCAAGAAAAGTGTGTATACATTAGAGAGACTTGCAGGAATAATATTAGGGTTTTTACTGTCTCTACCTGTTTATGTGATAGTATTTCTTGATATTGAAACTCTCCTCTTGTTATTCTTATTGTATGTAATCCAACGCTATTTATTACTATATATTCAATGTGGGAAATACAGCTTCAAAATGTGTAAAGTTTTTTTTTCCTTTTCAATCACAATATTGTCATTATCAGGGTATACTGTGGTCATCATTATCCTCATCAAAATTATTATTAGCATCATAAGTGCTAACTATTGAAACTCTTATATGTATCTGTGATTTTGCGATTATTTGTCTTTTGATTAATAATTTTAATGTTACCACTGTGCATGCATCCATATTAAAATTTTGAACAAAGAAACAAAAAATAACTAAACCATAACAGGTAGCTTGACTATGTGCTTATAACAAATTATAGAATAGATTTTTGAAGTTTTGCAATTTCCTAAGCAGTATGAATTAACTTCCTCTCTCCCCACCACTACACACAAATATTTAAAAGTTTGAACAGAATTATTTCAAGTAATATACTGTGAATATTACTACAATATCATGTTTATATCTAAAATTCCCTTAAAAGTAACAAACGCTACATTCCATTCAAATATTACTTATTTTATTCTAGGAAACTTTTGGAAAAATACACTGTATATCTTTGAAATAAAAAGGTAAAAAAATAGTAGCATAAAAAGTTTTAGAGGGAGTCTGTCTTCAGAAATATATTTGTGTGTATATATATATATTATGTGTAGAAAGACATACATTTTTAGAGATTATTTGTCATCAGAAATATGTACATATATCTAAATGTATGTGTAGAACGATGTACATTATAGAGAAACAAAAATCTTGAAGCATAATTAAAATTAAAAAATACATTAAACCATGTACCAGTGACTCACACCTATAATTCGAGCTATTCTGGGAAATGAGGTCATAGAATTGTGTTCGAAACTAGCCCAGACAGAAGAGTACTTGTTAGATTCTTATCTCCAATTAACCACTAAAAACAGGAATTAGCTCTATGCCTCAAAATGTAGAGTGCTGGCTTTGAGCACAAAATGGCTTAAGGACAATGCCTAACCTTGCAATCAACATCAAGAACAACAACAAAATATATCACATTAATTTCACAGAAGCATCTTTTACCTGCTGTGAGCATTTCTTAGAAACATGAACACATGCCCATGAAAAATGTTAGGTAAAATAGTATAGAATATTTATGTCTAGGTTAAAGACATGACTATTTAGATTATTTAAGATATTTACGTAATGACTCGAAATTAAAAATAATGATAATATATTTGGACTGGTCTTTTATTCTATTTTATGATAGTAATAAAATGATATTTGTAATTATTCTGTAAAATTACTCTTGCTTGGTATTTTAATTATAATAAATGATAAAATTTTAAATGATTTCCATAGGAAAGGATAATTTTAATGGTATTAATTCTTTTGTAATTTCAAACAATTAGGAAAATTATTCCAAGGCTGGTTTGCTCTAAGACTATATTTGTTTACTTATTCTAATTTTCATATGTTAGTAGAAATTAAAATTCCAAAAATTCAATGGATGTTGGCATTCAGGATCATCGTCATACATACTACTAATAATAATAAGTGGAATTGTTTTATTTCATTTGTTTTTGTCACAAATAAATCAAGATGATTATGTCTTTTCAGGTTATTGGCTCTTATCCTGAGAATACTTTTTTCTAGCAAAGTAGAGAAAAGCAAATGTATTGAGCAAGTAACATATGGCTATCATAAAATGCAGATGCACAGATTTGTGTTTTCTATCATTTGCTAAAAGTTTCTTCCAGAAAAGGTTATCAATTACATATAAGTGATGTATAATTCCTAGATATTCCAGTTATCACATACATTTTTTGATTGGGTTATCTCTGCATAAACTCAAAAAACTCAAAAAAAAAAAAAAACAAACAGAAATCACATCTTTGTTTTAGTAGCTGTAGTTTACAAAGAATTTTTAGCCAACACCAAAAACATCTTTTTAAGTATTTTGGATTTTGTGTGAAGAATTTTTAGCTATAGTTTTATTTTTTTGCTGATATGAAATTCGCATGCATTATATTATCTCCTTTCATTGTATACATTTTAGTGCTTTGGAAGTGAATTGTACAATCATAGCTTTTCCAAGCCTAATGTTTACAAATAGAAATGCTATAAATTTTAGAACAGATATTAAAATAGATATAAAATTGAGTTACCGGAATTTGTCCTGCATATATCTTCTATAGGGTGTCTTTTCAAAATTTGTTTTGGGGAATTATTTCCAGGTTCTCACTCATACTGTTGAAGTGCACTGTCAATGAACTACATAACTGATCCATACAAGTTTTTTACTTCTCTTTAATACATACATAGAATTGTAATGGCTAGAACATATACAATTCTCTTTGACCTTTTGAAGACTTGAAAATGTGCTTGCTAAAATGATTGCAGTATTACACAAATCATTCTGATATGCAGAGCATATCAATTTCTCCACAAATGCATTACTATATTTTGTGTCATCTTTTTATATTATGGTCATACTAGTGAGTTTTCTTTTTCTTTTTTCTTAGATACTAAATAGGAGCTTAATTCATATGCACCTCCTATTGACTATTAATTTACCTATGTTCTTTATAGGAATATCCTGTTCAGGAAAAATTTATACAGAATGAGAAGATGTAAAAGTACTAAAGATTCAGGATCATTGTAGCATTAACATTGTAGCATTAACAATTATGTGCCCTCTATCTGTTGGATATGTTCTCACTACTTTCATGGAATTAAGAAAGGTTATCACTTGATATTAGTTTATTCTTGCTTTTCTTTAACCACTAGTGCTTTCGTGTCAAATTTTTGGAAACCTTTACTGATCCATTGTCATGAATTTTTACATTTATTTATTGTAGGTTTTTACAACTCACATTTAGTTTAATAATCATTTTTTTATTTTAAATTTTTGTATAAGTTTTGAGGTAGTAGTCTAAGTTCATTCTTTAAAACTAGAAAGGCAGTAGTACCAATACACCCATTTAAGATTCTATTTTTATTTCATTAAGTTATGGGATTCTTTTCAAAATCTATTGACAAAAAAACTAAGAATTTTTATTTTTGATAAATCTGTTACATTCTTCTATGTGTCGGGTCTTTCACTAAAAAAAATGGTAATAAGATTCAAATCTAGTATGAGTGCTCAAGCTACACCATTTTACAAGATTGTTCTGACTGACCTGTATTCCTTGAATTTATATACAAGTTTATTCAGCAGGTGGACCAACATTCTACAGATATCTAGATGTTTGATAGTCACATATATTTTGCACCTTGTGAAAACACAAGACCCAAGATATTATATAGGGAAAATTGTCTTTAGAAAATGCTTAAAACAACTAAAATTAATTTAGGAATGAGTTAAGATTTAGATAACACTATAGCATAATAAAGTTGAATGATAACGACTTGAGCTGTACTACAGAGGAGAGTGAGAGGGGATAGAATGTGGGTCCACCTAAGAGTTGTATGCCATTGTTATTGTTTTTCAAAAACAGAAAGACTTCAGAGAAGAGAAGGAGGAAAATAATCAGTGTCCTTAATCAAGTTTCTTTTTAATCCACCTAATAGTGTGGACTGAGAGTCAGAGAAGTAAAGCATTGTATAGACCTCTTACAATGTAAATAAACTGTAATAGGAATATGATCATTAATTTCCAAAGAAATAAAGGAAACAATAGGTAAACTCTAAAGGCAAAAAGAATGAAGAGAGAAAAGAAGCAAAGTAAAACCTTTATCAATAACAAACACAAGAATTTGGAAGTGAAAAAGCAGTGGAAATATTCTAAATACCAATAAAATAACAATAAAAATTGCTAACTTGGATAGAAAATGGATCACATTTTATCATATATAATTTTGAAAAACATACTAGGAATGAAAATTTAAAAGTCATAATTTAAAACACTATTTACATTATAACTACACAGTATAGATCAGTGGTGAAATCTTGACATAGCGTATGTGAAATAATGATGTGATCTCCCAAGCATTACAAAGTACACACAAAGCATACCCACACAAAAACCACAAAAACATACACACACACATACACACACACCACATACACACATTTGGAATATTGATATTATAATATTAAATAGAGGAAATTATCACAAATAATAAAAATAGGTTAATATATGTAATCATAATATTGCTCATACTATTTAAATGTTTACTAGAAATCAAATAGTCACAGTATACTTGGATTCTTATAGATTAAGTAAATTGAAAATTAAGAAAAAGAAGACATGAGAACCTTTGCAAATAACTTTTAAATAATAAACATGTTGAAACATGTATCCTTTAATTTTGACAAACGATTACTGTTACTGGTGTTTTAACCTCAAGATTTAGAATATGATAACCAGGTGCTCTATGTCTCACTATGGGTGGCTATATCTCTAATCATTTCACTCTGGATATTTTTATGATAAGGTCTCATAGTTTCTCAGGCTCTCCCGAATTACAAACCCTATTCGCAGTTCCTACCATAGGCAGAAAATGGAAGCCACAAATCACCATGCCCAGCTCAAACTTTTTTTTAATTCAAGTACAAATATTTACAAAAAAGTGACCAGGAAATGAAGGCTTTCTTAATATAGTATGTGCTTCTTGAAAATACAGTAATTATTTGTTACCTGGAAAAATATGTTTAGAACTATAAGAAAATCTATTTATTTAAATTTACTAACCATATAAAATTAAGAAAATAATTTTAAATATTCACATGTTAAATATTTTAAAAGCAACATATATGTGTCTGAATAATTTACATGTGTAAAAATCATGCAAAATTAAATTAACTAACCCTACACCTCTGAAAAAAGAATTATCCTAAAGAAACAAGAAAATGGGTAATTAAGACCAAAATTTGAAATATAGAAAATAAAATGAAGTGTACTCTTTAGTTGACGTAAGTAACTGTAATCCCTTTTTACATCAATTTTATAATAAAAAATGCGTGAACAAAGAAAGCAAAAGTACATTTGATCAATAGCAACAACAAAAGCATCAGTAATTTTTTCAGTGTACAAAAAAATCGATGGAGGGGATACCAATGTTCCTTCCAAAAGAAATGTACTCATTACATTATTTATGTAACTGTAACCCCTCTGTACATTACCTTTACAATAAAATTATATTGAAATTAAAATAAAACAAATATTATAGCAATTAAGAATTCTTAGAAGCCATTAGTTAAAAACTTTATAAAAAACTGCCCCAAGTACCCAAGGAATATACTTTGATGATACCATTTAAATAGTTAAACTTCAGCAGAAAAGCAAAATGTTTAAAAACAATTACAAATAAAGTAATAAATCAGAATATATTACTATAATAATCATTGGATGGAGTTTTAGTGGCAGGTTCATTTCTGGATATTCAATTCTATTCCATTGGTCCCGAGGTCAGTTCTTGTGCCAGTACCAAGCTGTTTTGGTTACAATGGCATTGTAGAAGAGTTTGAAATTTGGTATTGATTTTCCTCCAGCACTGTTCTTTCTGTTAAGGAACGTTTTTGCTATTCGGGGTCTTTTATTGTTCCATGTGAATTTTTGGATTGCCTTTTCTATTTCCTTGAAGAATAAGGTTGGAATATTGATAAGTATCACATTCAATTTGTAGATAGCATTGGGACGTATTGCCATTTTCACCATGTTGATCATTCCAATCTAGGAACGGGAATTTTTTCCACTTTCTAAATCTGTTTTGATTTTCTTTTCCAGGTATTTAAAGTTTTCATCATAGAGGTCCTTCTCGCCTTTGGTTAAGTTAATTCCTAGGTATTTTTATTTATGGGGCTATTACGAATGGAGATGCTTTCCTAATTTCAGACACAATTTTCTCATTGTTGGCATACACAAAAGCCATTGTTTTTTTGATGGTTAATTTCATACCCTGCTACTTTGCCAAAGTTTTGAGTCACCTTGAGTAACTTGGGAGCGGAGTCTTTAAATACAAGATAATGTCATCTGCAAAGAGGGAGAGTTTTACTTTTTCTTTCCCTATTTGGATCCCCTTTATGTTTGCATCTTGTCTTATTGTTGTAGATAGGCATTCTAATACTAGATTGAAGAGCAATAGAGAGAGTGGGCATCCTTGTCTCATTCCTGAGTTTATCGGAAATAGCTTTAGTTTTTCACCATTGAGTATAATGCTTTCTGTAGTTTCTTTCCATCTACTGGATTGGGGTTTATCTTGATGCTCTTTTTCAAGGAGTGTCAGATCTCATTAAATTGTTGGTTTCAGATCTCTCCAATTTTTTGATGTAGGAACTCAGAACTATAAAGTTGCCTCTGAATTGTACCTTTGCTGTGTCCCAGAGGAGCAGATAATCTCTGTGCCAATTTTTGTTGAATATCATGAACATTTGAACTTCGTTTCTCAGCTCTTCCATGACCCACTGAGGTTTCAAAAGTGTGTTTTTCAACCTCCATGTACTACTGGACTTTCTTTGGTGGCTTTTTGTGTTGAGATCTAATTTTATTCCCTTTTGGTCTAAGAGAATGCAAGATATGAATTCAATGTTTCTGAATTTTGACAAGTTTGTTTGTGACCTAAAATGTGGTGTATTTTGGAAAATGTTCCATGTGCTGCTGAGTAAAAAGTGTAGTCTGATGCTGCTGGATGAATATTCGCTAGATGTCTGCTAATCAGTTGATGTATGCACTTGTTTAGATCGGCGGTTTCTATGTTGAGTTTTTGTCGAGTTGATCTATTTAGTGGGGTAGTGGTGTGTTAAAGTCCCCAACAATTAATTTCTTTGGATCTATGTGAGATTTAAAGTAGTATTTCTTGGATAAATTTTGGTGCACTATTGTTTGGCAAATATTTAGAATTTCAATATGCTCCTGTAGGAGAGATCCCTTAATTAGTGTATAGTAACCTTCTTTATCTCTTCTCAATAATTTTAATTTGAAGTCTTTTTATCTGATATTAGGATTGCAACTCATGCCTGTTCATGGGGTCCGTTTGCTTGGTAGATTTTGTTCCAGCCTTTCACTTTCAAAATGTGTTTTTTGGGGGGAGCAAGTTGTGATTCCTGAAGGTAGCAGATAGAACAATCTTGCATTTTAAACAAACTAGACAGTCTATGTCGCTTAATTGGAGAGTTACATCCGTTAATATTGAGAGATAGGACTGAAAGTTATTTGGGTGTTCCTGCCATTTTATCCACCTTCTTGGGAGCTACGCCTACTGGGTTCTTCCTATGGTACTTGGATTCGGTTTGCGTGTGGTTTCTTGGCCTTTATTGTGGTCTTGTTGGTCTTCTATGTGTAGGACATCTTTATGTATCTTTTGTAGAGCTGATTTGGTGGAGATATATTGTTTGTTTTTTTTACTATGGAAGATTTTTATTTTACCTTCAGTTATGAAGGAGAGTTTAGCTGGGTACACTATTCTTGGTTGATAGTTGTTTGTCTTTAGGGCATGGCATACATCATTCCAGGCTCTTCTTGCTTTAATTGTCTCTGTTGAGAAATCTGAGGTGATTCTAATTGGTTTTCCTTTATAGGTGAGTGATCTTTTCTCCTTCACAGCTTTAAGGATCTTTTCCTTGGTCTGAATTGATCCTGTGTGGATTATAATGTGACAATGGGATGTCCTGTTCTTGTCTGGTCTATTTGGAATTCTAAAAGCTTCGTGTATCTGAATATGCCTATCTTCTTGCGTGTTGGGAAGTTCTCTGTTGGGATCCTGTTAAACAAATTTTCTAGACCATTAACTTCTGTCTCTATGTGCTCCTATACAGCCATTTCCCTCAGATAAGGCCTTCTGATAGTGTCTTCCAAGTGTTGAATAGATCTATCATATTTCTTGAATTTGTCTTTGATAGTTGTATGTTCTTTCTCTATAATGCCTAGGCTGTCTTCAATGCCGGAGATTCAATCTTCTGCATGGTCTAACCTACTGTCAAGACTTTCTACTTTATTTTTCATTTCTTTTCCTTCTAATTGATCAGCTTTTATGGCTTCAAATTCTTTGTTGGAGCTTTGTTTTAGATCTTGTATGAAATTCTTTACTTCCTTAATTTGGTGTTCAGTGTTTATTCCCAAAGCACTTAGTTGATGGGTTATGGTTTCCTTGGACTCCCATTCCTTCTATTGGGCTCCATTCAGCATTCCATTTGTGGGCTCCCTCCCTCCTTTCAGGTGTCTGTTTATTGATTCCATGAATGCCTCTATTGATCGTTGTCTATGTTCATCCTGTTCTTGCAATTCTTGTATTACTCTTTGATTAGATTTCTCACGTTCATGCAACTTTTGTAGTTCTCTTTGACTGATATCAGCCTGCTCACACAATACTTTCATTTCTCTTTGAGTGTTCCCATCTTGCTCACACAATTCCAGTATCAATCTTTGAGTAGATTCCTCAAGCCCATGAGCTTCCTGTTTTGATCTTTGGTTTGTCTCCTCTCTCTCCCTATCACGCTCACACTGAGTCCTTTGCAGGGTTTCAATCTTTTCATTCACCATGTTTACAGGAGCGTTTGTAGAGATTTTTGGGAACTCTCCTCTGGATTATTCATTATCTGTTCTATCACCTGATTATTTGAGTGGGCATTGAGATACCCGGACTTGCCATTTTCCTTGTGTTTTTCTTGCTTGTTCTTCCCCTTTGGGATGAAAGTAATGCCAGTTTTGTGCTAGAACACCATTTTAAGGCAAGCATCAACCAAAGTCCTGTAATTGCATAGTCAAAAGTCTGCAGATACAATCTAGTTCAAGAGATAAAGTCTATTCAACATTAAACAACTATGTATTAATGGGCTAAGAATAGCAAAGAAGAATTTGACAAACCAGAAATTATTTTGTTTAGGGAGAAAGGTGGGGAAAAATAGGTTTAGAGGGATGTGGAAAGGTAAAAGGAGAGTGAAATTAACCAAGTCCTAATCTCACAGAGGGAAATGGATTGGAAAGAATGATAGGAAAGAGAGAAAAAAATAAAAAAAAAGACAAAAAAATGAAAAGACAAATATTTAAATGTAAAAAGTGAAACTCTTAAAAGTAATGAAAATTTAAAGAAGTAATATTGAGAGATGAACGGGGATAGGATGATAGGAGGGGAGGGATAGAAAGGAGACCTGAAAAAATAAAAAAAATAAAAATACTTCCAATATTGTATAGGTGTAAATAAATAATACTGCTATTAAGGAATTTAATCCTAACATGTATTGAATTGAGTAATACATTTTTAGATTAAATATGTACACAATGGGGGATAAAGTCTTATAATCAATGACAGGTATGTATGAGGATGAGCAGAACAACAAATAATTCAAGCAGATCAGCACGGGAGTTTTTACCTTCTCTGTTTCCAACCTGGGCCGGTTCACCCCTCCTTAGGCAACCTGGTGTTCCCCCGCTCCCATGAGGTCACCATATTGATGCCAAACTTAGTGCGGACACCCAATCAGCATAGCGCACTGCAGCCCAGAACTCCTGGACTCAAGCTTTCCTCCGGGCTCAGCCTTCTGAGTAGCTGGGATTACAGGTGCGCACCACCACGCCCGGCAAATAATTCATGCAAAAACAACAAAAGATGACAAAGTAAAAAGAATGACAAAGAAGGAACAAAAAAGACCAAAACGTCAGTAGATACTTTTTTAAAAAAAACCACACACACACATTTTCACCTAAAATAACAGTTATAAGAGTAAGAAAAAAAAGATTAAAGAAACAAAAGGCAAAATTAGGAACAACTCAACACATACATTCAAAAGAAACAAAACAACCGAAGAGAACAAAAATTAACTCAGTACTCAAGAACCTGCAGGAAACGCAAAGATTTTTTTAAAAAAATTGCTATGATAAGCTTCTGAAAATCCTGACTACATGGAAGTCTACAGTTGTGAGGATAGTGGTTAAAGCTCAGACTGGTCAGAATGATCTGTTCACAATGCCGGGCACCCATTATTCTAAATTCCAGGAAGAATAACAGGAAGTAGACTGAGCCCACGATCATACACAAGTAGGAAGCGAGATTCTATCTGAAAGTTAATCAGGATAATTTAGGGTTGGGGGCATGCCAAAGTGGTAAGAAAATCCATTTACAAGACACAAGACACTCAATTCAAATTCTAATATTATGGGTATTAAAGAAAAAAAGCTATGACTTTAAATAATGGGAATAATTGCAAGATTTGAATATTTGAGTGGAGAAAAATCCGTGAGAGAGAGTTTACCCATGTTGCAATGTTTTCTACTTAAGTGGTAATATTATGTGGTACTCCAGACATAACAGAGTTACCTTGCAAATGAGCATGGATGTGCATTTGGGTGAAGGAAATACTCTTCACAAGTGTAAATTAAATACTTTTTTGGGGTAGATTTTAGTTCTTGAACTAAGAGCCTGGGTGATATCTCTGAGTCTTTTCTCTCAAGGCTATCACTCTACTACTTTGAGCCACAGTTCCAATTCTGATTTTCTTTTGGTTGTTTGGAGATAAGAGGTTCATGGACTTTCCTGCCCAGGATAGCTTCAAACCATGATCGTCAGATCTCAGCCTCCTGATTAGCCAGGATTCCATACCTGAGCCGTCCATGTTTTTAATAATTTAGTAAATTCTACAGTTACAGAAGTTATAATTTATCATTATAACTTGTATATGTGTGTATATTTATATCAATGCATACATATAGAAATATTTTAACATATTTTTGTATCTACAGTACATTTATGAAATCATCCTTCATTATAAAATAACATGGAAACAATTTTAACGAGGAGCAAAGCAAAGGGAATTGTCACGTTTCTTGTTGTTGAATGAAATATGAATTGTGAGAATCAGTTTCAGAAAACAATTTAACAAAATGGATAATGGCTTTAATTCCAATCCCTTTATTTGCCCATATTGTACATGCTCACACATGAGTGTCAAAGTCAAACCACATTTTTTTTGCCTTTGTATTTAAATCACATGTTATAATTTAGTGGATAGGTGAAGTAATGAAATAAAGATTAAAATAATAGTAAGTGAGGCTATGAGTTAGAGCTGAAAATTATTTTAAATATGATAATAGCTAATTAATTCCATATCTCTTACTTTTACTCTATTATCATATCCCTCATTCCCACATTAGGAAAGTACATAGAAGGTTCTTACTAAATCATGTGTAAAATTATGAAAAAAATGTATTAAAAGAATATGGGCACATCAGGGCTGTGAAAGTGGCTCAGTAGTAGAGCTCTTGCCTTGCATGCATTAGGCCCTGGGTTTGATTCCTCAGCACCACATAAGCAAAAAGAAGAAACTGGAAGTGGCTCTGTGGTTCCAGTGGTAGATCATTAGCCTTGAGCAGAAAAGCTGAGGTACAGAGCCCAGGCCCAGAGTTCAGGCCCCTAGACTGGACAAAAAAAACAACAACGAAGAATATGGGCACAGTGCGGTTTTAGCTGATTGAGAACTGTAGGGGGTAGTGTGTTTTTGAAGTCTTGAAAAACATTGTGATGGAGATGATGGAAGGGATGTGCTTATTCTGGAAAATTGGCTAGAGGATTGCTCCCAGAAAAATAGTGGTGAATTCTTCCAAAAGTTTACAGTAAAATCACTCTCACAATCATGTTCTCTACTGCACTATTAACCATAGAGAACTTATGGAAACAGCTCAGAAACCCTTTAGCGGAGGGATAGTTGGAGAAAGTGTTGCACATATACACAATTGGATTTCACCCATCCATTATGAAGACTGTTACAGCAGTTGCAAAGAAATGGATAGATCTAAAATTATTTTAAATAAACGAGGTCAGAGCCAGACACACAAAGGACGCTTATTTGGAAGCCAGAATTTTATGCAAGTTAAACAACAATATTAATCAAAGCATGATATTTGCAGAGGAGTATTTGAAAGGTGTAATTTCTTATAAAATTGAACTTTTAATGCAACAAAATGAATACCAGGAAAATATCACTTGGAAAATGTGAGGGGAAGTCAAAGGGAAGGAATAAAGGGACTTCTGAAAGTAGAGAGTGAAGCCATAATATTCAATGCAGATAGTATGAAACTAGAAAAAATGAAAGTGGGGTGAGGTTTGGAAGGATGTGAGAAAGTTATGTAAAGATCCATTGTTCTTATAAACTGATTCGTTGAATGGAAAACCTTTCGTACAACTATTTAATAAAAATATAATTAAAAACAATGGAGACATCTGATCTTAAACCATGAGTCAATATGATAATTTCCTTCTCAGAAATTTTCTTTGCAGGTATTATCCTCATAATGACAAAAATGTGAACAACCCAATGAATGTCAATACATCTCTTTGCATATCCTAAATAGACACAATATAAAAATCACAGTAAAAATATTAGAATATATCACATGATAAAATAACAGGTACAAAGTATCAAACTCTGATTGTTTTTCCAAGTACTTTACTTTTGGTATCTAATTTAATCCTTACAATAATCCCATAAAGTGGAACTACTTCTATTTTTAATTCTAAGTTGATGATATTTAAGTCTTCAGAGTTGGAATTACTAGTACAACATTGCACACATAGTAAGTGTTAGCCTGCGGTCCATTCCATCCATATCAAATAACCTCATTCTATTTTATAACTAAATAACAGAACTCAGGCTACTAATTCTAGGAAAATTTCCCAAAATTATTGTGCACACTCTAATAATATTTCACATTATCTTTCTTAGAAAATAGGTAATTAAGCCGGACACCAATGGCTCATAACTATACTGCTAGCTACTCAGGAGGCTGAGATCTGAGGATTGAGGTTCACAGCCGGCTCGGGCAGGACAGACTGTGAGACTCTTATCTCTAATAAACCACTAGTAAGCTGGAAGTGGCACTGTGGTCCAAGTGGTAGAGTGCTCGCCTTGAGTGGAAGAGTGCAGGGACAGTACCCAAGCCGAGAGTTCAAGCCCCATGACCAACAACAACAAAAAAAAAGAAAATAAGTAACTGTAATACGAAAATTCCAAGTTCATAATCAATTTATACCTCTCTGGTGAAAGGAACTACTAAACTATAACATTCTTGGTTTCTAGCTCAAAATAGTAGAAATCATATTTTATTCCTTCACTCAACACTGTACTGCCTGGGGACCCCATCTCTTACCCCATTCTTACTGAAAGAATGACCTGCCCAATTCCTGATGAAAACAGACGGCAGGTCTTTTGGAGCAATCGTTTCCACATTGTAGCTCACCTAAATTGTTTACCATTAGAAGTATTTTCATTGTTTTTTATACCCAACATTTTGAGAGAAATGTACTACTTTAAAATGTTTTTAAAATAAGACTGATATAAAAATCACTTTTGACCCCAGATAAATATTTTACCCTTCATATACCCAAAAATGCAGTCTGACCTATCATTAATGTTAGGAACGAGAGGGTAAAAATCATAGACACCAAGACCTAAGTATGAATTTAAGACTCTCCAACTTGTGAATACAATTGGTTTAAAAAGACATCAATACTACTGCATTTTTAAATTCCCTATGACCATAATAATGATTCCCTATGATAATGATAATGATAATGATAAACTATTAACACTTAAAAATAATTCATTTTCTTGCGAGTAGGACACAAAACACAAGGTTAATCCTAATCATTTTAAAAGAACATTATTTATACTAAAAGTTCACTCATAACTAAAGACAGTCTAAAACTAACTGAAGTACAGAGACACAAAGGAAATAATTTAAGTGCATCATGTACCTCCAATGGACTGTTAATAGAAAACAAAGTTATACTAATAATTAGCTTACCCAATTCACTTACGTTCTTTTATTCTATTCCATTTACTTTCATAAAAACTGGGTTTTCATAAAATGATGCATAAAAAAGCCTATATACCCACTTACATTTACAGATCTTAACAACTTTTATTTCAGAAATTTTATCTCTATAGTCAATGAACTGAAATAAAACTAAAATATTCAAAGGATTTTCAGAAATTGCAAGACTTGCTCTGGGATGTTATGTAAGCCTTATTTGTTAAAATTGCCATAGTTACTCCCACAAAAGAGCCATTAGTAAAGATCCCTGTGCATGTACAAAACACTTTCAAATACGTGCACAATCTGGACATGACACATGCTTTTTGTTTGTTCATTTTTGAAAGGAATATCTAACAAGCATATCCACAATACTTACTTTCAATCAATAAGATGGGATATTCAAACGTAATATGGGTTTGATTATCTCTTAGTGAGAATAGATATGATCTTGCAAAGAAAGTGATTTTCAACAGAAATCCGGAAAGAGTTTATCCAATTTGTGTTTTACAAGAATAACCAGATAGTAATATCTGTTTGGTAAAGTCGGTCCAAATCATTCCATGAGTGTATCTTAAAAGTATAACCAATTTAAGCCGGGCGCTGGTGGCTCACGCCTGTAATCCTAGCTACTCAGGAGGCTGAGATCTGAGGATCACGGTTCAAAGCCAGCCCGGGCAGGAGAGACCGTGAGACTCCTATCTCCAATAAACCACCAGAAAACCGGAAGTGGCGCTGTAGCTCAAGTGGTAGAGCGCTAGCCTTGAGCTGAAGAGCTGAAGGACAGCGCCCAGACCCAGATTTCAAGCCCCATGGCCGACCAAAAAAAAAAAAAGTATAACCAATTTAAGAGGTCAAATATATATTTTGTACTGAAAATGATTTTACAGCAATAACTTACTACCTAATTATGTCTGTATCTTCTTACCTAACATACAATAAGAGCTGAAAGCAGTCTCTTTATCTAACTTAATGTTGTAAATGCTTTGATTATGATGACGTTATTATTAGACAAATAATATGTACAGATCGGTGGTTCCACTGAAATGACATGACAGAAGACTGATAAATAAAAACATTGCAACACAGTTAGCTCTTTTCAGCCTCACCCTGTCCACATTGCCAAGCAACATTGCAACAGCACACGCACACATATACACATACACACATGTTCACACATGTATACACACATATACATGCATGCTAAATTCAGGGTTTATTGTACAAAAAAGTTCAAATAAAATATTAGTGATTAGGACAAATGATAATATGCCTTATTGCAAAATAATACATAAACCATCACCACACATGTTACATTTTATCTGCCTCTCCACATGTGACCACTTAATTTATTTTTAATTAATTAATTGCCTTATTAATTAATTCGTTTGTTTGGTGCAAATACTAGGGCTTGAACTCAGGACCTGGCTTTGTCCCAGTATTTATTTTTTGTTTCAGTTTTCTCAAGGCTAGCATTTTACTGCTTGTACCACAGCTTCATTTCTAGCTTTTGCTGGTTACCTTCAAATCAGAATCTAATGGACATTTTATTCCTTGGTCTGCTTTCAAACCACAATCCTCACATTTAATCTTTCTGATTAATTACTACTAAAGACATAAGCCATGAGTGTGGCTTCTACTTTTTCCTCTATAGGTATCTAATGCACATATTTAGATATTAATTTAAAAATGAGAGTATAGAAGCAAGGTGTACAGTGATGATACTGTCCTGTCAGAAATACAAGTTAGTAATGTAAATTTATTCTTAAGACCATACACAAAAAATACCATGATATAGTGTAAGAGAATCACTATTGAACATATGAGCGTTAAGAGTTTTCTAATAGATCCATTATATATTGGTACCCAACATTAGAAAAATACATGAGGCATTGGTAAAATAGAAGTCCTTTGCATGACTACATACATTCCTTGTTTTTTAAAAAGACATTTGCTTTCATATAAAAAGTAGGCCTGTCTATCGTCTTCATGTGATATTGATGATTGAAAGTGAGGAGGTCAAAATGTATTGGTAGTCCTTAACTATCAATTCACATTTTTTTCTTGGAGAATATAATGATCAAATCATTAGTTCAGAATCAGCAAGCAATAGTTCAGAATCATGCTTCCAGTGCAAGTGAATCATGAGTAAGAAATCCTCAATGCCTGTTTCCACAAAGTTTTGTCAGATACCATCTCCCTGCCTTCTCTAGCTGCTTTACTACCCTCCTATTCCTTCATTGTACAGGAAAAGCATGATTCAACTGATTTCAGTCAGATCTGTTACTAGAATTATTAAGGATTTAGTTGATTTTCTGTAATTTGATCAAAGTTATGTCTCTTTATGTAGGCTACTAAAAATGTATTTACTAATTTCAAGTAAATACATGAATTCTATTTCCATCTTTTTTAAAAAATAAAATTTTGTTTGCTCTATAAATTTATCAGAGGCATAGATTTTGTGGCTAGCTAGGTCACTGCACATCTGTCTCTCTCTCTCTCCCTTTCTTGGTTCTCATGGATAATATGATTGCTCCATAATTATCCTAATTTATTTTGCTTTTATATTTTTGGTTGCATCATTTCACTTTTTGCTTTGCCATTTCCCAAATCATTTATATAGAAGGCATTAGATCCTATTTTCTCATTCCTAGAATAATTTGCACATGAAGACATCACTGGTCCTCATTTTCAGTGTGTATGTTTGAATACGGAGGAACATCTTTCCTCTGCTCTCCATAAATTCCCTACTCTCCAGTTAGAATAATTTCGAATAGTAAAATTGGAAAAACAGAAAACAAATAATGGTGAATAAACAGATGCAGAAAATTCACCGAATATTTCTGACCAGTTCAAACAATATGAACTATTAGGGAAATACATGGACACCTCATTCCCACTGGCACTCAAAGTCTCTGGTTAGACAATTCTTCGGAATATGAGGAACAACATGAAAAAGTAAGGAATGGTATCAACTGCAAGAAAAAAATGGAGAAGGATCCAAGCAATTTTCTTCATTGGGCTGCCGAAAATATTCAGTTTACTACAGTGCGGAGACTTCTTTCCCAAAAGGCCACTCATGTGAATAGTAGGGATGACGATGTGTATACCCCTCTTCATCGAGAAGCCTACAGTGGACACTTAGGCATTGTCAGTGAGTTGGTGTCTCAAGAGGCACATGCAATAACTGTAGATGACTGGACATCCCTGCATAGTGCATATACGTGGAATAATATCAGAGTGGCTTCTTTCCTACTTCATCATGATACAGATACCAATGCCCAAACTAAAGGCCTCTTGACACCCTCACATCTTGCTGCTGAGAATTGAGATAGCAAAGATACACTTGATCTCCTTCTTTTGAACCATTATATAAAACCAGGCCTGAAGAACAACATAGAAGAAACTGCATTTGATATTGCCAAAAGGATAAGTATGTATCATTACCTCTATGAAGTTGTGGAAGGCTGCACAAATTGTTCACCTAAGTCCTAAGAGCAATATCTTTTTTTATTTTTTGGTCGGTCATGGGGCTTGAACTCTGGGCCTGGGAGCTATCCCTGTGCTTTTCAGCTCAAGATGAGTGCTCTACCACTTGAGCCAGAGCTCTACTTCCAGTTTTCTAGTGGATTATTGGAGATAAGAGTACCACAGACTTTCATTCCCAGGCTGGCTTTGAACCGTGATCCTCGGATCTCAGCCTCCTGTGTAGCTAGGGTTTATAGGCATGAGCCACCAGTGCCTGGCAACACCAATATTTTACTGTAAAAATTCATGGATTCCGCAGAATTCTTCCAAGTGAATTGCCTGCATTGGATGTCAAAATGTATTCAATAGTTTTTGTATACATGTACAATGATTTCTTCGGGGTTTGTGATTTTTTAGTTGTACAGAAGATAAAATATTTCTGGTGCTTGCATGAAAATGTATATTTTAAAATATTCTATATTCTATTTTTGCATAATGTTCATAATTTATTTTATTTTCTCCTAGATATACTTTGAATACTACATTATTTTATAATATATAGGTTCATTAACATGTCCTTTCCGATTGAATTCCATATAGAAACAGTTTTATTCCTTTTTTTTCTAGGTCTTAATATTATTTTTCTTTGGGATAAAATGACAATGTTGTCTAATTTGAAAATTTTTGTAAAGTTTATATTATGTAAACGCCTATCTGAGGTGAAGATTTAATACACTGATGTCAAACTAAATTTAATTATATGAATTGTGTGTATTTTTTTTAATTTAATTTTATTTGTGAACATACTGTACAGAAGAGTTACAGTTACATGGGCAGGAATCAACTTTTTAATAACTGTTTTTCATTTCTTGCATCTGAAGAATGAAAAATATGGAATACTTCTCAAATTTTCATATTATCCTTGTTCAAGTGCCATGTTAATATCTGTATTGTAATTTGAGTATACATGCTGCTGAAGCATGTAGTATCCTCTAAATTATGTAGTCAATGAAGCAATCTTTATACAGGCTTATACCTATGGGTGCCTACTTGTAACAAGGAAACCTTATTGTTCCTAACAATGCTATCGATCTTATTTCCCTTAAATTCTGTGAATAGTGGAAAAAATTATATTGAACAGTTGATTACTCACATTTGCAAATTTTTTTGTGAATGACTATCTTAAGTCTTTTGATTTGGAATTTGATCATACTCTTAATTATTTATAGATAGGTCCAAAAGTGATGGCTTTTTCAAGTATTTATTTATCCAACTGAATTAGCTTTGTGGACCTAATGGATTCAAAGTAAGCGTTGCTTGAGAGCTACTTCTAAACTTCTTCAGCTGACATTTTCCCAAATGAGGTGTTACTGGCACAAATGTCTACCTGAGCCTTTACCCTTTTTCCATATGGGAACAGACAAACCAGAATATCTTACCCTGACAGCATAGATTGTCTTACTGGAACAAAACTAATCTTGGTTACAAGGGATCATAGAGAGATGAACAGTTCAAACAGAACTGTTCAGACTAGAAGGTATTTTATCAAAATATAATTGTTTATTATACCTTCCATTTCAAAAGTAGCTAAAGCCAAGAAGGTGAAAAAATTGTTGGGATGCATGATTACTTAATGTCCTGGCCTGTCTACCATCCAACCAGGCAGGAACTTACACTACTGCCTTTTTATCACCAAATATTTTCAGAAGTCCATATATTTCTCCTCATTATTAGGCATTAAATTGATAATGTTTTAATCACAGTGTTTCCTATTGCCTCCATGCTGTAAATCTACAAATGGTAAAGTTTTAGGTCTAACTCTATCAAACACTGAGGTAGAGATAATGGAATAATACTTTAAAACAAAGTTGCCTTTGATACAGTAACTACAACAGAACAATGTAAAACATGTGTCTTTTAATTATATTATATATAGTTATATATTTTTTATTTATATGTGCTGATTTTATATTTCACACAGTGAAACTTACTGGAATTAGTTGATAATTGGACAAATAAATTGATACTTATTTATTCCAATAAATAGAGTTGGAATATAAATAATTAGGTTTAAAATATATATTAAACTATAAAAAGTATCAATGCAATGTTTTTAGTATAAACTTGTGATACATTGTAACTGTTCTTGGTCTTCTGAATCCACATGGTAAAAAAAAATGTTTTCCTCTAATCTAAAATGGATTTTATTCTGCTGCTCAGTTTACACTTTTAACTCTCTTGTCCCAGGCTGTTTTTCTCCATATTTCTGAAGCATTCCTACTGATTATGCCCAAATTTTGCTAAGATGTCTAAAAAATATTATTCTTCTGCAGTAACCACGGGTCCTAGGATCCCAGGTCCCAGTTGCCTGCATCATCAGATAGTAGGGGCAAGACTTCCCACCAAGGCCCATGCAACATGTCAAAACAAAGTAATTGAATACCCATCTCAATTTCTCATTTCCTACATTTCAGGGCCACAATTCCTTGAGATGCAGGAATTAGCAGTAAGCAATTGTGAAATGCAAGGCAATTTAAAATGAAGGATGAGATCACAAAATTTGAGAGAAAGTACTGTAATTCAAACATTCAACTTACAGATGACCAGCCCATATGAGTGAACAATTTCACAAAATGTCATAAGATTATTTTTAATACCCCACGCCTATGATTAATGAAAGATTTTATTCCAACATAAATTGGCCAAAAAATAGTTCCTGGAAGGATTGATCCATAATTGATCTACCAAAGCCCAGAAAACTTGACTTAGTGGTCAAATGTAATTCAGAAAAAACATTTGAAGCACTAAGAAGTGCTTCAAAACACTGGGACTTCAGTACAACATGGTTCTGTGGTATAAAAATGTCACTCTCAAACCAATGATAATCTACATTGAATCTCCTAAAAGTGTATTCCTTTTCAAATAAACTTTTCAAAATCACATTCGCCAAAATAACATTTGACAAGTTGATGATACTTAGTGACATTACAAGCTTTTCAAGTGTAGGGAGCAAGTTACAATAGAGTTGAAATATTTACACAACACTAATGCAAAACACGTTAAACCTTTCATTAAAGTGTAGAAATAGTACCACCCACAATTTGTGTTTTTCAGTAAGGGCCTTCCAGAAATGTGATAAATAGATCAGCCTCCTAAATTTCAAACCCAAACATTAGCTAATAAATTACATCATTTAATAAGTTACATTTTAAAAAGTCACAAATAGTTGCCTTATCATATGTTATTTTATGTTTTCCCTCTGTCTAACATAGTAAGAAATATGACTTTAAGTCTTGAATATCGGTACTCTTCAGAGATATGACAAACTTAATATCTGTCTTCTATTTCTATCATATTCCTCTCTAGGAATAAATTATATTTTCTTCGTTTTCCAAAACTTATAGGTAGTAGAAAATATTATTCCATGTAAAATAAAAGAATCTCACCATTGTACAAAGCCATTTATAAAAATTCGTAGTTAGGAATACGTTCTAAGCCATTTTTAACTTTCTTTTTGACTAAAGATTAATCTATTAAATGAATGAGAATAAAATCATGTTTAGGTGCTTCACGTCTCCAGTCTTGCAAATTGTTGCTGCAGATGAATCAATTATGGAAATATAAGCTGACATCAGTTCAAGAATATGCAGGATTGAAAGTCCATGGAATGTATATAAACCTTTCAAAGTATTAATACACAGTTTAACAGAATGACAATCAGGAAGTTCAAACCAGAGAGGAATTATAGAAAAGACATAGAATGAATGAATAATGAACAAGTGGCAAGTACAGTTAGAATACTCAATGTGCACATATGATAAAGGAAGTGGTAAATTGGAAATAAATCTTGGAGAACGGGTTGGTGAGGAATGATGGAAAGAGTGACTCTAATCTAGGAGCATTAGACAATTAGTTGGATATATTTAATTGTAACACAATTGCACAACCTTTTAAAATTCAGTTAAAAAACACAACAAGAAACAAAAGCACACAAAAATTACAACCTAACAACAATCTGTAGAGAATATGAATATGACATCTCAAAATTTTAATCAGTTAAAGTAGGGCAGTATTGGGAAAAGCAAACAAAGCTGTTCAAAATGGGAAGTTTGGGATAGGGGAGAAATTTGAACAGAATTAAATAGATTATCTAAGGTTATAAATCACCTACATCTGCTGCAAATAGTATCTTTCTTCTACGAGTTTTCTGTCTAAACTGGATAATACAATCCTGAGACACACTTGGTAGCTTGTGAGGATAGAATAGAAGGAACAAGATCAAGAACCCATTACTCCACTGGAGAGAAAACAATCCTCTATATTTTCTCTAATCTCTCTTCACTACTCTTTCTTCATATTTTAAGTCAATTGATTTTGAATTATATTTTTCCTTCTTTCTTCTGGCAAAGTAATTGTTAGTCAAAGTAATTCATTAAATATTATTTGCCCTTTGCTTCTTTCATGCTGTTTAATTGGCCAAGTGAGTCCATTAAACTCCTCTTGCATTTGGTTGCCATGAAACAACATCTATGTTAATGAGGAGAAATCTAATGTAAAACAATGTCTCCAGAAAACCGTCCAAGAAGCTGTGATCACAAATATTTGGCTATATTGTTTCTTTGACCTTGAAAGACTTCTTGTGTCTAAAGTCAAAATTAAGTACTCCATCACTTGTTGGTTCAATCAGAATTGTCTAACCTCAAAGATATATTTTGCTAACAAGATGTTTAGAGGAAACCAAAAAATACTGCACTTTTATCTTCTCTGTTAAGATTTTCCTTAGATACCATATCAGGAACCCTGAAGTTATTCCATGCAAAATTATTTCTATAGATTATTTTTCTCTTGGTCTTGCATTTCTTCACCAAGATGTATGGAGGAGAATAGAGTTAAATCACCCATACCTTGGAAGACATTGTCTGTTACAAAAGGACAATGGTTCTGTGTCCTACTTCTATGTCCTCCTCTTAGCTCTTGCCGGAGTTCCAATTAATCACAGCTTCTTGGCTTCAGGTCTAGTGAACCTGAAGGACTATATGGGCTCCACCACTGCTACATCTTCATTATTTCTCTTTTAAAACTCTTTAAGTTGCCTCATTTGGATGTGGAATTTATTTTCATGTCTTCATTCAATCAGTTCTGCATTGTAGTGAGCCAAATGGGCTCTCTAAAATCACTTTAGGGAGTAAAAATCCTAAGACAATTTATATAAAAAAGTTTTGGCCTCCCTTCACTGCTGAAGACAATACACTTAGCTAAGGCTTCTAAGAAAACTTTTTTTAATTAATATTTCCATTTGCTCAATTCTTTTCTGAACTTTTTGGCATATGTAATAACAGAAGTCTTCACTATCTGATATTAATAAGGATATTATTTTTTGTGGGTCACTTAGAAATGTGAAATCATTGGTTTGAAGTATACAATCAGATTTTTTTCTGTGTTTCACTGCTTTACGTCCAAAGACATGGTGGAAAGTGTTATGAAAAGAAATGTGTAATCCCAACACCTTCTTCCATTGTGAAGGGCACTTTCTCCCTAAATATTTTGACTCAAATTATCTTTTTCAGAGAATAACTGCTTGGAAATTAAAGGTAAATTCAAAAATTTTGAAGCCTCATTTTTTTAAGAACTTTGAATATAAATTGCAATACAACCTTGTTTCAAACGGTGAGAATATAGTTCCTGGGTAAAGACAATTCCAAGGGAACCTACAGGATTTACAGCAAGGTTTCTGAGGTCAGATTGTTTAGTGTGAAAAAGAGCCATCCTCATCCACATTGCTCCCTCTCTACTAAATTTCCTTGGATTTCTTTGCATTTTAAATTTTCTTAATATGCTAAGTTGTTAAAATTTTGAACAATTAAAATTTACCTGTCATAACTTTAAAAGTCTTGAAAATCCTTTACCAGAACCATGAATTCATCAATCTTAATTCCACCATTATCATCAAAAAGTTAACATGCTGTTTCATGATATAGTATCCATGCAGCTATTATTTTTCAGTGGCTTTGTTATGCATATATATAAACATATTAGCTGATGCTAAGCAAAATGAATTCAAATATATGGAACTAGATTTTTTTCATTTGTGGTTGTTGTTTTTGATGAACTATGTGATTTCTGATTTCTTTGGGATTTTCCCCTATGATTTATCCCTGCTGTATTTCATTTTGTATTGTGTATATATTTACCTTAATTAGCAAAGGGAAGAGGAAAAGCATAATGGTGAGACAAAGGACAAAAGGAAAACCAATGCAATAGCAATACTCACAAGACAATATGTTGGAAACGTACATTACAACTTGTGAGGGGTGAAGGGGTGAAGGAAAACTGTGAGAAAAATGAGGGAGTGTTAACAAGTTTGAAAAGTTATGATTTAATTCGGTACAATTACTGTAACACCACTGTACATCACTTTGATAATAAAATTGAAAAAAATAAGCTCCGTAAAATATACTTTCACTGTATTGGCACAGTAAATAATATTCTTTATGTAGTAATATTTTAAAAATCAATAATATTTGGCATCTAATTTGAATTAATTACCCCTTCTTTATCAGCGGGTCATCAACTTGAATGTTATCCAACTAGAAAATATTTTCACAATATAATTGCCAAATTTTTCAAAAAAGAATAAATTTAGTACTTTCTCATTCTAAAACAGAAAACAGTTTAATGCTATGGAAACCCATAACTTTTAAAAGTAAGTAAGTTGTTAAGAGGACAGAATATATGTGTTCTTCAAAATTCGTATGACTAATAACTACTCATTTTTAAATTCGCAACATTCCTGAGAGATTCAAAACAGTATCTGTTTGCTTGTTATGTAATTCTGCAATAGATGCATTTTCTAATGGGGTGTTACAGATTGAGAAGTCAATAGAAAAATAGCCACATTCTGGTAGAGGATAAGACTATGAAGCATGTGTAATAATTAATTCAAGAGTAAACAATTGTTTATCAGAGTAAGCTATTACTTCTATGACCTTCAATCCCAAGATTTATGCGATAAAGTCATCCTAGCCCAACAGTTTCCAACTTGTAAGGGGCACCTTAAAATTCCTTAATTCACATCATGAATACCTTATCTCTATTTTGAAAAGATACTATACCTCTGCTAATGTGAGGTCCTCCTTGTTCTGAAAAGAACACCACAATAAACTGAACTGCATCATTTTTCCTCCACTGGTATTCTTGAGATCAGAACACATGCAAATATTATTTATATTTACAGTTTTTTAACTATCATAGATATACAGGATGCAAAGATAGGAAAATTATGGTTCAAAGCCTACCCAGGCAGGAAGGTTTTCTTAGAATCTTATCTCCAGAAAACTCCACAAAAGCCAGACTCAAGTGGCACTGAGGTTGAAGTGGTAAGGCACGAGCCTTGAGTATAAACAGGCTCAGAGACACTGCATAGGCCAAGAGTTCAAGCTCTAGGACGAACCAATAAAACAAAAACAAAACTGAAAACAAAACCCAAACCTAGCATTTTTCTCCATGTATACAGAGGTAGAAGAAAGTAAATGTCACACAATTACTCTGTTCATACCATATTAAAGTAAACCCTTAAAATATTGGTTTTTCTAAATTTATAAATTAATGTCATCCATTTGTTGGCAACTCTGTCTAGATTATTCACATGAACATGGTATACATGAACTGGGTGAATTATCTATTAACTATGTTCTAATTATAACTCTCTTGAAAGAATATCTAGGCAAATAGAATGCCAGAATCATTTGTTAATTTTCACTTAATCTCTCTACTTAAAAAGAATTTTGTAGTATCCTATAGAATATGAAATTACAAACAAAACCAAAAAATATATTTTAAATTTAAATTCTAATTAAACAAGGTCTACAAAGTCCTACATTAGGCGTACGTTACTATTTCTCCAGATTTAAGCTTTTGTAATCCTTCAACATTTATTTGGAATCCAACAGAATGAGGCTTTCTTACTTTTGCAAATTTTTGGATGGGAATCATGAGCTATTTTGCATCTAGGAATGTTCTGTAATGCTGAGAATATTTAAAACACAAGTGAGGATATATATGAGTTGCATTCATTAGGAACCTTGACTTCTCAAAACATAATGACACAATTAGCCCAAACTTCCAACTCTATATTCCTTTCTTTTTGTTTGGTTTGTTTTACTGAGACAAAATTATTCACGTGTTCCAGGGAAGGTATCCTTATGTAATTCCACTCTTTAATCTCCTGTCTGAGTGCAAGAATTCCAGACTTGTAGCACATTGCCCTGCCATAGTTTGTTTATTTAATCTATAACAGACTAGCAATTCTGAACTTCTCCTATGATCTTATCCATTAGACTGACTGCTGAGACTGTTTATGTACTATTTTCAAAGATGTTTTAACATTTGACAAAGGATATGAACATTTTCAGATGCATCTGCAGGGTTCCCTGATTCATTCCTCCATGGATCTTATCCCATTAATAATGATTGTTTGACTCTCTTACAATCTCTGATCCGTCCCAATGTAATATTCTCAACTTCTGGGGGAAAGTTCATTTGAGGGCTTGCTAATATTAAAAATTATCACTTGATTCTAATCTTACTCAAGACCTATTTTCTATTGTTTTCTATGTTTTCTACATATTCTGAGCGTTGTTTCATTTGTGTATTTTTGTGTGCACCTATAAGTGCCTCTGTGTGTATGTGTATGTTTGTACGTATGTATGCAAAAACCTAAAGCTGTTATTCAGCAATCTTGCTCGTGAGTGGTATTCCAGCTTTTGCCTGGTTAATTATAGGTAGTGTCGCAAAGCCTATACTGTCCAAGCTAGATGCAAATTGAACTTCCCAGACTCCTTTACATTCTTAGGTTTTATTTTCCAGGAGTATCAATTTTTAAACTTCAAACACTTTTGTGAGTGTAAAGTCTAACCTGTAACCCAGATTTTTAACTTGAGAATTCATGTAAAGATAGATAAACATATACATTACATATCCTGAGTGTACACTGTTAGAAATGTGATCATAAACTCAGTTGTTTTGAGATCTGAGGATTGGGTTTAAAGCCACCATGGGTAGGAAAGTCCTGGAGATTCATTTCTCTAATAATTACCAGAAAACTGGAAGTGGTTCTGTGGCTCAAGGGAAGAGCACTAGCCTTGAGCTGCATTTCGGAGGGACAGCAACCTGGCCCATATTTCAAGTGCCACGAACAAAAAAAAAAAGAATATAAGAAAAGGAAAGAAAAAGAAATGTGATCTTAGCCACCAGGTTCATTGCTAGTATAATTCCTTTCTCCTAAGATGGACTCTTTTTTTCCAGTTAAATCTATTCTCCCATATCTGACTTGCGTTGGAAACCGAATCATTCTTCCATTTTCCTTTTTGCACATTTAGGTGATTAGCAAGCGTGATTTAGAAAAGGAGTGGCCTCATGCTTCATGTTCCACTTATCAATAATGCTTTCTCTATATCACTCCCATAAATCTACATACTGGACTTGGCTTTATTTTTTCAATGTTATCGTTATCTTATTTGTAGAGTCTTCTATACTGTAGTGAACATTTATACATAAACACAGAACTTCTTTTTCTCCTATAATTGCTATTGTTTCTCTTACTGTTAACTCATGTACACTTGGGAAATTAATGCACAGCGCATGGACTCAAAAAAATGATCGAGAACATTCTTCCCATTTAAAATTCACCTTAATTTACAGAGCACATAAGAAGTTTGAACAAAATGTTCTCATGGATAATGTATTTATAAGCAATTTAAATTTCATTTCTCTTCACTAAGTTTGCTCTGAAACACGTGTTACCTCATTTCCAAAAGTGTCCTTGTGCTATTTCAATGAAGCAAGAAAACATTCATATTTTTCCTGGAGCAGCACCATAGTTTGTTACTGGAAGAAAATGGAAGTAACTGTTAATGGATGTGGAAACTGATTCCAGGAGAGAAATTGAACATAGAGAAATGACAAAGTTGAAGTTAACTATTGCTTTCCTTTTTACTGCAGAAGAAAAGAAGCCAAGGCTTGAAGGAAACTATGTCTCTGACTTTTTTGAGTGTGTCCTTTACTCATGTAAAACTTGTCTTTAAACTTCCGGTTGAGAGTATTATAAGAGGAAACAATGTACCATTTAAAGGCCAGCATAGAACAAAAGAAAGTAACTTTGTTTTAAAAGTGTTCTACTGCAAAGAAGCAAAGATATGGAGGTTTTAAAGTGTCTTATGGATGGATGTTTCACTCCTGAGATGATTCTCTTGTTGCAGGAATCAGTTATCAAGTCCTTTATTCTGGTCCTGTGTTTTCCATAACAATAAGGATTCCAGAAAAGCAGGATCCAGTGAGTATGATCAGCAAAAGCAACCTCTTCTCAGATCACCATTATTTTAAGGAGAGTCCCAAAGAAACACCCAGGGTTTGTTTTGTTTGCTTGTTTGTTTAGTTTGTGCTTGTTCTGGGGCTTGAACTTAGAGACTGGCCAATGTTCCTGAACAGTAGTCTTTCTTTCCCACCTGGCCCAAAGCTATTACTCTACTGCTTGAGCCAAAACTCCACTTCTGGATTTTTTGATATTTAATTACAGATAAGAGTTTGACAGACTCTCTTGCCTGGGTTGGCTTTGAACTAAGACAGTAAGAAAGCTCAGTGACATCAACTGTATGGACTTCTCTTTTGAACCAAGAAATATTAGATAAAGTTTATTATATAGCTAATATCTGACCATTTTTAAAGAAGAGAAATGTTAAGCAAAGAAGCCATAACAAATAACTCAGCCAAAGTAGGTGCACTACTAAATCATTTGGGACGATTACTATTGACTTCACATTCCTTTGGGGGAAACTTAAAGCCATATTTGCACTTTTTTGTTGGTTGTGGGGATTGAACATTGATCCTGGGCATTGTATCTCAGCTCTTCAGCTCAACTGAGCACTCTACCACTTTAGCTATAACACAATTTCCGGGTTTTGGGGGTTAATTGAAGATAAGTGTTTCATGGACTTACTGAACAGGCTGGCTTTGAACCAAAATCCTCTGGTCTCAACCTCCTGAGTAGCTAAGATTAGAGGCATGAGCCACTAGCACCCGGCTCATATTTGCATTTATGTGCACTTAATGTCACTATGTAGACAAAGAATGGAAATCTGAACCAAATGATGTGACATTGAAGCTTTTCAGAATAATTGAGGTAGCAATAAATATGTCATCCTTTCCCATTTTGTTACATTAATGACTCATGAGCTATGGGACTCTTATATTAGCATCCCATTTCAGAAAATGTTCATAAAGAAATATAGAAAGACAGATTTTTAGAAAGCAAAGGAAATCAGGTATGAAAGAACAACATAGAACGAGATACATTTATCACACAGAGATTAAGAACTAACCTAGGATATTTTGAATGCTAAAGGCAATGAGGAATAAACCTAGTTGATAACTAGTTTTTCAATAACCAAAAATAGTTCCCTAGAACGCTTTCTGCTATACCATAGTTACTATTATTTTTTCTTTCCATCTGGAGTTATTCCTTCTCTTCTGTCACAACTGTTAATTAGCCTCTGCCTTTTTGGTGCGATGACTTGCCAAAAGAGTTTCCAAATCTCACTTAGACTACCCTTCTCATTGGGATTAGCAGTGACCACACTCAAAAGCCTGGAATCTTTGAATTTCCAGAAATAATCACCTAACATCTAAGCACATTCCTGGCATTAATTGATATGACCTAATGAACAAAATATTTTTTCAACACAGCATCCTAACACAGGTAAAGTACATTAATTAGGGACTATTGTCAGGTATCAGTATGGAAGGAGCAATTATACATTCCAAGTATAGGTTCTTTATTTTTCCTTCATTATTTAAATGTTCATTGTTTTTGTTGCTGTTGTTGTTTTTGCAGTCCTGGAGCTGACACTCAGCGCTTGGGAATTATTCCTCAGCTTTTCTTTTTTATCTCAAGGCTAACCTTCCACCATTTGAGGCACAGGACCACTTCCAGTGTTTCCTTTGCAATTTATGTGGTACAGAGGAATTGAACTCAGAGTTTCATGCATGCTAGGCAATCACCATACCATGAAGCCACATTCCCAGAGCCCTAAATGACTTTCTTAAGATGCATTACCTTTTCATTCTGTAACTATGTATCATAATTTTAACCAGAAATTTTTGCTAGAAAAGAACATTGACCACAGTACGGAGACCAGGAAGGCTAGATGGACAATGGATAACTGTCACCTTGTAGACAGGGCACAGAGGGACTTACCTCATGGAGCTGGTACAATAGACTGAGCGAGACAGCTCCTGACCCACAGCCTACCTCCAGAATGAGAGGGCCACCTTGGTTCCAACCACATGGGGATGCTGGGCCACCTCCTACAGCATGCATTGAATCAGTTCCTGAGAGAGAAAGAGAAAGAAAGAAGGTCAGAATTACACTTAAGCCAGGTGCTGGTGGATCAGGCCTATAAGCTGAAGTACAATTGAGGCTGATATATGAAGATCGTGATTTATAGCCAGCCCAGGAAGGAACACCTGTGAGACATTTATCTCCAAAGAACCACCAGAAAATTGGAAGAGGTGCCATGACTCACGTGGTAGATTGCTAGCTTTGAGCTGAGGAGCTCAGGGAGCTGCCCCGGGCCCAAAGTTCAAGCCCCATGACTGAAAAGAAGTGGAATTCCCACCACAAGAAATGGACTGAATAGCACTCATTGTCCTAGGAAGGATGGCAGAGAAGTCAGGCTGAGCTTCCTGTCAGCTGGAAGTTATTAGTAGGTCACCCGGCTTCTCTGTGCATCAGTTTCCCCAGCTTCGTAACTGAACAAAGTGAAGGATCCCGTTACTCATGGGGATAGGGTAATAAAGAGAGCCATGTTTTGTTTCACAATCCCTTACCTGTTGCACCATTAATAACACACACCATCGGATATCTTTCCAGGCATCTTCCTAATATATGCTCACAGAATTGCCAAGAACAGTATCAGATGGTCCCTCCCTCTGTGCCTGTCCCTGCTCCAGAGATCCCTCTGTATTAATCCCTTGTTTCCTCACAACTGTCACATGAGGAGATTGAAGTCGAATGGTCGAGGTCCAACCCAGAGCTTCACCTCTGGTCAAGAATCGGCTGCCATGGACTGAGTTTGGGACAATCCATCTAAACCAATGACTGAGCGTGGCGCTACATGTCTACCATCCCAACTGCAGAAGACCGGGCCTAGTGGTTCATGCCTGTCACAGATAGGAGGACCATGATCCAGCCCAGCCTGAGCATATATTAATTCTCCATCTCAGAAATGTCCAAGACAGAAAAGCTTGACTCGCATGGTAGAAGACCTGACTGGCAAGCCTAAGGCCTTGAGGTCAAACCCTAATATACTAAAAAGAACCAGAGTCCCAGTGCCAGATGCTCATGCCTATAATCCTACGTATTCAGGAGGCTGAGATCTGAAGATCATAGCTCAAGATTTAAAATAGGGCTGGCCTCGCCCATCAGACATCATGATGAGAAGACCCAGAGTCTGACCTATGCTGTTGCGCTCCATACTAGCATAGCTCATATCCTCACTAAGTGTTGGCCTTGCTCTCTGTCCCCCTAGGAAGCTATCCCCTGCAGGCCGCACTCCCAGGTCCTCCCAAGCTCGAACTGCCACCAACCAGGCCCAAGGGAGTACACAGCTCCATTGCACACAGATCCCTTGTTCTTGTAACTTAAATGTGCTGTGTCCCCTTCACGCCTCTCACCATTCCAGGCCCCCAGACCTCAGCTGTGAAGCCCATACATGCCCCAAAGATAGCAGGTAGAAGTTACCAAAACATTCAGCCTCCTTTTTACAACCCACTTCTACACACACACACATACACACACACACACACACACACACACACACACACACACACACACACACACACATCCAGAACGGTGACAGAAGTCTCATCCATGCAGCACCTGCAATTTGCCAACTCATCACTCACCTGAGCACAGTCAGGCTGTACAATGGAAAAGATGATATCTCTCTCTGTGTGTCCCTCTCTCTGTCTCTCTCTGTCTCTTTGTCTTCAGGTGAAAGATTGACCGAGCACAGAAGACAAGGGCTCACACAGCAAGGGTGTCTATCTTCTTTATCCAACATCTCCCATCTCCAGAAAAAAAGGAAAAGACCCCAGAAGGCAGGTGTAGACATGCTGCTCCCCACCTCTGATTAAAGCCACTGGGTTCTCACCAGGGAGAGGAAGGGCGCAGATGTGCGGCTGTGTGGTTCCCACTGCTCCAGGCCAGAGGATCTGTGGCACCCTCTCTTCACCCAATCCTGCATCTCCCCATTTCATGGGACACTAGCCGCTGGGAATGGTGGTGGGATACTCGGGTCAACACCTACCCCCACACCTGGGGCACATTTGTGTCAGTGTGTGGGCCAGACTATGGGGCACAGGGGAGGCGTGGTTCCAGGTCGGAGGTGAGGGTGATATGGAGTAGCAGGGTGCGGGGCTCACATGTGTTGCTGGCAGAAGTTGTTGGCAACTGCTCAAGGTGGGGCAAGCAGCAATGGCAGAGGCATGACAGACACTCAGGCCCTGAGCAGAGAACATGGCAGCCAGGACCAGGTCAGAGCCACAAGCTAGCTCGTGGCACACCATTACACCATTGCCTGAGGATTCCATGGGTCTGAACCCGGCAGCACCAGGTTTGAAATGCTGCTCCATGGGGAAGGGGGGAGGGGCCGGGGCTCAGGCAGGCACATGGTGGGCCTGAGGAAGGCCTCTCCTCCTAGGTCTGGAGTCTCTTGCTCACCACTCAGCCATCTCTACCTTCCTCAACTGCTGGTAGTGTTGTCAACAAACAGAGGGAATCACAGTGCTACTGGGCAGCATGGAATGTGGGCGTGGCCTCCATTCTTGTATCCCATTGGTCAGAAAGGACCATGAAACAATAGGGGTGTGGCTGGAATCCTGTGATGCAGGCAGAATGGACGGAGTCAAAATGACAGCACCCCCTTTCCCCAGAACTCTGTCCAAGCCAGTTGGGGACAAGAGAGTGACCTGCTTTAGCAGGATGGCTGCACAGATTATTGTGTATGTCTGTTTGTTCCCAGACCTTGAACTTAGGATCTGGGCACAATCTGTGAGTTGCTTTTGATCAAGGCTAGCTCTCCACCACTAGAGTCACACGGCTTTACCTCTTGCTTTCTTGGCACAAGTTGGACAGGAGTCTCAAGGACTTTCCTGCCTAGGGTGACTTTGACCATGATCCTCCTTTCACAGCCTTGTAAGTTTTAAGGATGACTGCTGAGAGCCACTGATGCCTGGCTAATCATTGGTTTTGCTGATGTTCTTGGACAGACCTGTGAGTTACATATCCTCAGATTTAAGTGGTAGGAGCTGGAGCCCACAGTTTGAATCCTGGTCTGCCACCAACAAATGGCAGGAGATCCTATGAAACTCATTTCTATTCATATGATTACGAAAGGAATGTGATGTTTGTCATGATTAAATGGGCACTACTTGAATGATTCAATGATAAAATTATACACAATTACATTATAGGACACTAGTTGATATTAATTAATACTTTATGAAGCATTTAAACAATCACATTCATTAAATGGAGGCCAAATGAAATACCTACGAATTGGGCATCACATATCATGGAGATGCCATTTTTTTTCTGCCAGGACTGGGATTTGAACTCATGGTCTAGGTAACCCTGCTGTTTCTCTATGTGGGAAGGGGAAGCTTGCCTCCTTGAATTCAAGAAATACAAGTCTGTTCCTTTCGCTTGAAATCGATGCCCACCACTAGAAAACATCCTATTTGTGTACAATTTAAATATATGATTTATATTTATATACATATGTTGATTCCATATTGCATTCAGTGTAGTTATTAATTTTATTTTTTGTTTTATTCATGTACTGACTACTCATTTTATTGACTATTATGACACATAGAACAGTGATTACATTGATTACATAGGATATAGGTTTGCATATGTATTGCACGTCCTTCCTGACACTAAGGACTTTCACAGAGAAGGAAAACATGTGTCACATCAGCTTCTTACTACATGATTCATTTTTTGGGAGTACTGGCATCTGAACCCACAGCCTACAAGGCCCAATTCATGAATGAGTGAGTGTCAGCCTGCCATCATGTGGCAAATTGAGCTGACAGGCAGTTCCGAGTACCTGAGATTGAGCCCCAGCGGTTGACAAAATAAGAACAGATTGACATGCAGATGGTAGTACACTAATAAATATATATCTTTATAGAGTGCTAGAGATGTCTATACATTATTCAGTTATATAGACTACATTCCCAATTATAAATACCCAATTCTTGGGTATTTATAATGCTACATGTAATTAATGTTATTGTTTTCATTCTTATCAAACTATTAAGTAAATCAATCAATATCCTGAAATTATTGCATTCTGTAAGTAATAGTATTCTTTTAATGCTTCATAAATATTAAATAAAATCAGTCTCCTGAAATGATGCTGTCTAATTTTATAGGAGCATCATTCACCATGAAATCATTCAACTGTGACATTGATAATATTACCTTGTTATACCCATGGATGGGAACGAATCTCTTAGTATCTCCTGCCATTGATTGGTGTCAGGACTGGGATTCGAAATCAGGGCCTACATTGCCATGTTGACCTATGACTTCCTCAATGGTCTGACAACCTTCAGCAATGCAAGGTGAAGTACCCTTTGCAACAGTGTCATTCAGACCCAGGAGGGTCACCGTGCAAAGGAAGAAAACATAAAAAGGCCATCTCACTGCATTTTTTTGTACATTTTTGCCACAAAAGGCCTGGGGGTCTAGGATCCCAGGATCTACTGTGGGTCCAATGGCTGTACCCCAGCATAGAGTGATCGAAGCTGAGGCAGTTACCACAACCTGAGTTCAAGCCCCCTGCTGAGCAAAAAATAATTAAAAGAGGTTAGCTCCCTGGCTTGCAATTCACCCCGTTTATTCTGCCAGGCTTTGGATTTGAACTCAGAATCTGGGTAAATCTGCAGCACTGTGGAAGAAGGGGGAAGCTCACTCTATTTGAAGATAAGAAAGTCAGGCCTGTACTGTAAGCCAAAATTCAAGCCCTAGCCTTGGAAAACATACTATTTATATACTTTGTAAATACATGATTTGTACTTACCTATGGATGTTCAGTCCATACACGTGTGGTGTGGCTGTTCCTTGTATTTTTGTTTTATTTATTTATTTATCATTGATTTTACTATGATGACACTCATTCCCTTTATTACATTGATGACATCCTATCACATGGAATCTAAATTTGTAGACGTGTTCTCCATCATGCCTGACACCTAGGACTCTCAGAGAAAAGGAAAAAAGTTTCACACTTGGCTTCTAACTAAGCTGACATGGATAACAACCTATTCAAATGGCTATAGAGTTGTCTATATAGAATTCTCCATCCTTGCTGAGACCCAGAACTTTCACAGGACAGGAAAACGGGTGGATCGATTGGCTTCTCAAATCAAGGTGAATCTTTTGTCAGTGCTGGGATTTGAACTCAAGGTCTAGCAGGCCCAACTGGTGAATGGGTCATAGTGAACACACCAGCTTGTGAGGCACTAAGGAGGTAGGGCGTGCCCAGGACCTGAGATGAAGCCCTGGTGGGGGCCAATATAGTCGTAAATTCATCATTTAAACCGAAGATCTATATTTCTATACATGGATGGGCAGCATCTTGCATTCGGTGTAGTCATTCTCTTTATTTTGTGTCATATTCATTGATGTATTGTGTATTTTCTTGAGTATAGGATAATAGATATAACTGTGGTGACCTGCATGACAACCTATTCCCTTGAGTATAGAGTTGCCTATGCATTCTCCATCCTAGCTGAGACCCAGGACTTGCACGACACAGGAAAACTGGTGCAATGACTTGCTTCTCACATCAGGGTGAATTGTGGCAGTGCTGAGATTTGAAATTTGGGCCTAGGAGGCCCAACAGTCCAATGGGTCCACGTGATCACACCAGACTGTGAGCCACTAAGGAGCTGGTCAGTTCCTAGGAACAGAGATCGAGCACCAGGGGGGGTCACAATTGTCCAGAATGCATCATTTAAACATGGGATGTATATTCAAATCCGTATGTGGACTGCATTGTGCATTTAGTGTAGTTATTCTAATTTGTATTCTATTCATGGATGTATTGTGTATTTTCTTCAGTATATGATGACAGGTATAACTGGGCTCACATGATAACAACCTATTCCCATGGCCACAGGGTGGCCCATGCATTCTTAATCCTATCTGAGACCCAGGACTTGCATAGGAAAGGAACACAGGTGCAACAATTGGCTTCTGACATCAGGATGAATATTTTGGCACTGTTGGGATTTGAATTCGGGGACGAGCAGACCCAATTGACGAATGGGTCTATGTGAGCACACCAGCCTGTGAGTCACTAAGGAGTAAGGTCGTTCCCAGGACCTGAGATAGACCCCCAGGTGAGGATGTCAGGGGAGGGCACACAACAATCTTCTATTCATAAGTTGAAGGTAGTATGCAAATAAGTACACATGTGTATAGAGTAGGAGAGATGATAATCTGTGATGGAATCCAATCTACCATGTGTCTACTGATTCTTGGATCTTTCCACATGCCTTCATTTCATGACTGTGATGATTATTGTCATGCTTAATCAACACTGCTTTACAAATAAGCGATACCCCATAAGTCTTGCCTATCATTTCCTAGTCACATCATGCATGAACTACTCATTCGATGAGATCGATCGAATTTCATGACTTTTCCTGGTCGAGAAACTAGTATCTCAGGATTTCCTGCCATTGCTTTCTCATGGGGGTGGGCTGAATTCAATCCTCAGGCATGGAAAACATACTCCTTGTATAGATTTTAAAGATAGGATTTATACTTCCGTACTGATATTCAGTAGATACCGTGTTTAGTGTTCTAGGATTTATACTTCCACACAGATGTTCAGTCCATATCACGTTTAGTGTGGTTATTCGGTTTATTTCTTTTTTTATTCATTTATTTACGATTTATTTTATTGACTTTGATGACACCTATAACATTTATTACATTGTTTACATCATATCACATACCATCTAGATTTGTAGATGTGTTTTCCATCATGCCTGACACCCTGGACTCTCCCAGAAAAGGAAAACATGTGTAACACTCGGCTTCTTACTCAAAGATTAAATTTTTGGCCGTGCTGGGATCTGAACTCAAGGCCTAGCAGGCCCAATTCATGATTGGGTGAGTGTGAACATGGAAGCCTCTAGCCAAGGTGGTTCCCAGGCACTGAGATCAAGCCCCAAGTTTGGCCAAAACAGCAATACATAGATAGGCAGAGGGTGGCATGCAAATAAATAAATATTGTTAAAGACTTCCAGAGCTGTCTATCTATGACTGAATGGCATCTACTACGTTTCTACCAACTCTTAGGTATTTATTATATCTCCATTGAAACAATATTATTCTTTTCATGCTTAATAAACGATTAAGGTCAATCAGCATCCTAGGATTATTGCATCCAATTTTAGACTTGACAAATGCATGAACTACTCTTTCAATCTGTATTCTTATGCATAGGAATGAGTCTCTTGTGATCTCCTGCCATTGGTAAGTGTAAGGATTAGGATTTGAACCCAGGGCCTATGTTGACATGTTGGTTTATGGCTTCCCTGATAGCCTGCCAGCCATCAGCAATGGCAGGCCAGGTCTACTTTGAAACCATATCATTCAGACCCAGGATGGTCAGCAAGCAAAGAAAAAATTTTAAAACCCTGAGCCCTCTACAGCTCCCCACATTTTGTGCTGTTCTCCTTTTTTTTCCTTCCAGCAAGCCATCTGGGCCTAGGGTCCCAGGATCAACTTTGGGTCCCGAGGCTGCACCCCATCCTAGGGAGAGTGAAGCTGAGTCAGAGTTGCCATGACCTGAGTTCAAGCCCCGTGGTTGCAAAATTACTTAACTAATTAATTCATTAACTAACTAACGAAATTGAAATAATAAAGCTCTTTGGTTTGGTATTTCTGCCAGTTTTCTTTCCTAGTCTGGGATTAGAACTCAGAGTCTTGATGAATCCATAGCAATGTGACAGAAAGCGCAGAGTTGCCATTACTTGAGTTCAAACCCCATGCCAAACCAAAAATAAATAAGTAAGTCACTGACCTCAGCACGGAAGTTAGTTGTGAAGATGGGAGGTAAGGGATGGTAGGGGAAAAACAAACCAGGAGGAAACAATGCTCAAAGGTACTCATTACCATGGTCATGTAACTGTGACCCAACTGTACAAAATTTTTTTTTTTTTGTCCAGGCGTGGGGCCTGAACGCTGGGCCTGGGCGCTTTCCCTCAGCTCTTCAGCTCAAGGCTAGCACTCTACCATGAGCCACAGCGCCACTTCCGGCTTTTTTTTTCTTATGTGGTGCTGAGGAATCGAACCCAGGGCCTCGAGCATGGAAGGCAAGTGCTCTACCACTGAGCCACCTTCCCAGCCCCTCTGTACAAATTTTTAAAATAAAAAACGTAAAAAAAATTATGTAGTGCTCAAGAAGCACTTTGGGGGTAAGGGATGGATGTCTGAATAGCTGTACAAAATTCTACAATGATTTTTTTCAGTGTTCAGTTTGGAACTTAATAAACAAAACTGTTTCTGTTACAAATATTAAGTCACTTTCTTGGAACTGGGGCCAGTATTTCTGCCATTGCTGGGATTTGAGCTCACTGTCCAAGTTACTCTTTTGCACCTTGGGTGAAGGCTAAGCTCCCTGTCCTTGAGGAAAAGATTTTCAAGCTAGAGTTCCCAGGGCCTGAATTAAGGCCTTGCAATAGGAAAAATATTTGTATACATGTGTAATATAAGCTATATAGGTACATATGTATGTTGATTTCATATTATGATTATTATTATTGATTTTGTATATAATTTTTATTTTATTCATTTTATTGTTTATTGTATTTAGTATTGTTATACACATAATATTTATTATGTTGTGTACATATATTATAAAATTATACACAATAATTCAGTACATTGACTCATTTTCATTAATAGTTTATTAACTGTTGAAACATGATATATAATTAAATGGAGGCATTTGTCAAGTCATCACATGGTTAGAGTCTGTCCCCATTATGAGCTTTGTCTTATTTATCTTTGGACAACTTCCTATAGGGATTTGTTTAGATGATTTATACTCAGAAGCCTTTTCTTGTGGATAGGCAAGTTCAGGGATAAAATTGTAAGGTTGGGCTGGGAATGCGGCTTAGTGGTAGAGAGCTTGCTCAGCATGCATGAATGCCAGGATTTGAATCCTCAGTGCCATATACTCAGAAAAAGCCAGAAAGTGTGGTGTGGCTTAAGTGGTAGACTGCTAGCCTTGAGAAAAAAGAAGCTCACAGACAGTACCCAGGCCCTAATTTCAAGCCCCAGGTCTGGCAAAAACAATACGCCAGATTCCAGCGGCTCTGGAAACCTACTTTCTCAGGAGGCTGAGATCTGAAGATCACACTTTGAAGACAGCCTAGGGAAGGAAAGCCTGTTAGACTCTAACCTCCAATGAACCATCAAAAAATACCACATGTGGCACTGTGGATCAAGTGGTAGAGTGTTTGCCTTGAGCTGAAGAGCTCAGTGACAGCACCCAGGCTTCAGTTTGAGACACACAACTGGAAAAAAGAGTGAGGGATAATCAAAGTAATTTTCCTATTTACTATTTATGAGAATATTTTTTGGAAAATGTGTGCTGATGTACACAGAATTGGAGTCAGACCTCAAGATTCAATTGAAGCACATACATAAGCCCAGCCTCTCAGACTCTAGCATTATAAACATGTTTCCTACAGGGTTCTGAAAGGCACACTGTTGAAAGGCTTAATATGTTCCCCAAGCCGTTTGTGATAAGCAGTTAACTTGTATTGTCAATGTCATTACAGTTCTGACCAAAGCAGAGAACCAATAGCTCATGCCCATCACACTAGCTCAGGAGGCTGAGGTCTCTATCACTGCGTGAAACCAGCAAAGGCAGGGAACTTCCTGTTCTGAAAGGTGAGATGCTCAAGAAATTCCTGTGCTTCCCTTGGTGATGAGAAGTTACTTGCACTCTAAATGTTCTTGGAGTTCTTGAGCTACAGAAGAAGGAAAGAAATATTATTGACCCATCTGGGATTCAAATGAAGTTCTCAGGATCCAAGCCCTAGCTCTGTTACCAGGAAGAACTCCAGTGTAACACTGTATTTGAAGGACAGAAAACAGTTTCAAAAGCCAGGCTAGGTGCAGAGAACTAGACCTGCAGGATTAGGAGGCAGAATATACACACTCAACAAGGAAGTGAGCTGCGAAACCATTTCATTCATTCCAGGCACAGCCAGCAATGGGGGAAACCTGAAACATTTGATAGAGTTACAGCAGGGTCAGGCTTTTCTCAGCCTCTTCAAACAATGACTAATTAACCTTCCTCCCTCAGGTGAAGGTAGCTTCAGGCTATCTTTAAGTTACCCATAGAGAGCCAGTTTACGGGAGGAGAGGGGAGGAACAGAGTAAAAATAAACCCTGCTCTCTGGTGTTAGGGAGTGGGTTTTTGACTCTCCATTTGTCACATTTGAAGGTCCTTCAATCTCTACCAATCCATTATCCTTACTTCATGCTCTACATCATTAATGCAAATCCCCAGTCCAAGGAGGGGCAGGGCCATTTCTCTTCTGTCTCCAAGCACCTGAGTTAGAACCTGGCTTTGCCATCTTGACTCTAGGGTTCTTGGCTGCCTGGGAAGTGGGACAGAGACAGTCATCCTGCTCTGCGTTTGTGTGAAGGCTATGCTGGTGTCCTGGCACACTGCAGAAAGCTTCATGACTGGGAAGTGTTCCCTTCTTTCCTTCTGACTTCAAAAACAGATTCATCTATCAATATTCTTTCTTTCTTTCTTTTCTTCCTTCCTTCCTTCCTTCCTTCCTTCCTTCCTTCCTTCCTTCCTTCCTTCCTTCCTTCCTTCCTTCCTTCCTTCCTTCCTTCCTTCCTTCCTTTCTTCCTTTCTTTCTTTCTTTCTTTCTTTCTTTCTTTCTTTCTTTCTTTCTTTCTTCCTCTCTCTTTCTCTCTTTCTTTCTCTTTATTTCTTTCTATCTCTCTACCTCCCTTCCTACCTAGGTAGCTATCTCTTTGACAGTTGTTGGGTTGAACTCAAGGCTTGGGCACTGTCTCTACCACTCTGCTACTTGAGCAACAGCACATATTGTGGCTTTGTCTGTGTACTTGTGCCTGCAGAATCGAACCCAGGGCTTCTTGCATGCTAGGCAAGCATTCTCTCATTAATCTATATTCCCAGCCCCTTCATTTTTTTCTTAATAGCAATTTTTACATAAGTATGCTAGCATTTTATGTTCTCAAGTTTATTTTTCTGAATACTGGTTACTTCTAAGAAACCTGATCTTCTCTTCCCCTGCCTGATTTGTGATTGTTCCTGAATTGCCCTCATAATAAAATGTAAATAAAGGCTGCTGAGAGCTTCAGTGTGCATCATATAAAGACACAGGCCTAGAACCCTGGAAGAGAAAAAGCAATGGGCCTGAAATGAAGAGAATGATGCAGTATGCACAACTAGCATATCTGAAAAATAAACCAGTAAATAAAAGCAGAGTTTGCACTATGGGAGGTAATATACATACACACATAAGTAGGTAGGGCACTGATATATAAACTTGGCCTTCCCTTTTTGAATTTTCTTGTGGCCATCCCAGGGCTTAAACTAAGGGACTGATGTGTTCCTGAGCTGCTTTGCTAAAGGCTGAAGCTCTACCTCCACCACAGCTACACTTCCTGCCAGCTGGTAGTTAATTGGACATAAGCAATTCCCAGGATTTCCTGCCTGGTCTGGATTGTATCTCCTGCTCAGTTTTCTCTCTCAAAGCTGGAGCTCTGCCCTCTGGGCCACTTCTCCACTTCTGGTTCTCTCGTGGTTTATTGGAGAAAATAGTCTCAGAGACTCTCTTGCTCGGCTGGCTTGAATGGCGTTCTCCTGAGGAGGCTTCAAGTGGTTTCCTCAGGGATTCACTGAGGATCTGCTCCACACAAACCCTTAGTCTAAATCTCTAGGAGTACTAGAGAAAAATGGAAACATTGTTATACCCCAGTTGCAAAACCCCCACCAAAAAGACCATTGAGAGTCAGACTTTACAGCTGTTTTAAGGTTTTATTTAAACGGGCTGCAGCTAGGGCCTTGTCCTACACTCTAAACAGCAGCACCTAGGAGGAGAGCCCCAAGGTAAAGATTTGCAGTGTTTATAAAGGCACACAACCAACCAGGTGTATGGATTACCACCACGTGATGCTCAGCTAGAAACAAGGAACAAGTGGTCACTGCCTCACAACTTTAACCCTTCATTCCCCCCATTGACTTATGGTCCTGAGACACAATTTTGTGGCTCCAGCCCCAAACTAAACTCCAACTGCTCTTGATCTTGAATGTGTATGGTCCTTAACTGACCTTAGCCATACTATTAAACAACAATACCAATAACAATCAGTTCATTTTTCTTTTCTTGAGGTGTATGCAGAGTGGTTGGGTAGGATGCTTGGAGAATTCCCATGTTTCCTCAAGGTTGTCCAGGGAAAGGGGATCAGCCGTTCTGGTGTGGGAGCAGTGGGTCCAAGCAACTATGCCATCCACCTTAAGGGCAGTAGGTGTAGCCAGTAGCACCATGTAAGGTCCCTTCCACCGTGGTTCCAGAGATATTAGGTTGTGCCTTCGAACAAACACCCAGTCCCTTTGTTTATACAAATGGAGGGGTGTTAGGAATAGAAGCAGAATCATATAATGCTCTAAGCTGTGGTCACATCCTCTTATGCACCAGCTGTAAATAGTCAAGCTTACACAGAAATTCAATATCATCCAAATCAGCAAGCAATTCAGTCTGAAGGCTAGGGATAATGGGTGGGGGGTGTCCATACATTATTTCAAAAGGAGTAAAGCCTGGGCCAGTCTCTAAGGCCAATTTAGTTAAGGTCTCTTTTAGAATCCGATTCATTCTTTCTACCTGCCCTGAACTCTAGGGTCTATAAGCACAGTGCAATTTCCAATCCGTCCCCAGTGCCGTGGCTATTCCCTGAATTACTTTTGAGAACAAAGCAGGTCCATTGTCCTACCTGATGGTGGATGGGAAGCCATACCTGGGTTGGATTTCTTCCAGGATCTTCTTAGCCATGATGTTCACAGTCTCATGCTTTGTTGGGTAGGCTTTAACCCATCCTGAAAAGGTGTCTATAAAAATTAGCAAAAATTTATATCCAAATTTTCCAGTTTCAATTTCTGTGAGGTCTACTTCCCAATACACACCTGGCCTATCTCCATGGAGGCAAGCTCCTTTTGTAACCAGTTGATTAGGGGCATTGGTGAGCTGACAGACTTTAAAATTTTTAACAATGTCCTCAATGAATTGATTTCCTTGCCTGATTTTTACTTCTGAGTTTAAGAGCAAGTCCTCCATTCTTAGGGTTCCCATGTGAGAGACCAGATGGATTCTCCTAAGAATCCTCTTGCCCAATCTTTGTGGCAAGATAAGTTTCCCCTCACCAGTTTTCTTCCAGTCTTCATTTCTTTCTCTGTCCATGGAAATTTTCTTTATCTACCCCAAGTCTTCTTGGGAGTACTGAGGCTCAGGAGGCAAAGCTTATGGCCCTGGGTCTACTTCCGCTCTGGGCTGGAGATCCTCGTCCTTAGCTGCCTGATCGGTCAAGTTATTTCCTCAATTATTGAATCAGTTACCTTTTGATGTCCAGGACAGTGGCAATATTTACTGGTTCCCATGAGGCACGGATGAGGCTTAAAATTTCTTGTTCGTTTTTTTTTTTTTTTTTCTAATTAGATTTTTTTTTTTATTGTAAAGCTACTATACAGAGGGTTACAGTTACATGAGTGAGGTTATGAGTACACTTCCTCTTGAACATTGTTACCCCCTCCATTGTTTTCCCCCTACCATCCACTCCTTCCCTCCCTTCCCCGAGGTTCTTTTTTTTTTTTTTTTGATTGTGATTAAATGATTACATAATTTCAAAGTCACAAGTTCATTCTAACTTCCCTGGAGCAAATTGTCTACCACAGTCTGTAATATATAACAGTGTTCAAATGTTATATACCATATTTGTGATCAGCAGCATGAGGATATTTAGTAGTGGTTCAACCAGATGAGCGGGAGTTCTTTGTTTCTTAAGTCCTGTTAGTTTTGTCATATCACCTAACCTTTTGGATTTAGCATCCACTTATGAGGGAGACCATGTACCGTTTGTCTCTTCGTTCTTGGCTTACCTCGCTCAACATGATTCCTTCTAGCTCCATCCATTTCCCTGCAAATGCCATTATTTTTTCATTTCTAATGGCTGCATAATATTCCATTGTGTATAGATACCACAATTTTTGGATCCATTCATCTGTGGTGGGTCACCTAGGTTGTTTCCATATCCTAGCTATTGCGAACAGTGCTGCAATAGGCTTAAAATTTCTTGTTCGTTTTTAATAGCCTTTCCTTCAGCTGTCAACAGCCCCCTCTCTGGGTAAATGGCTCCATGGACATGCACAGTGGCAAAAGCATACCAACTGTCCGTGTAAATGTTTAGTCTCTTCCCTTTTCCCTTCTGTAGGGCTTTTGTTAGTGCCACTAGTTCTGCTCTTTGTGCAGACGTTCCCTGGGGGAGTGCTTCTACACACACTATCTCAGTGTGTGACACCGGTGACTGCTGCACCGGTGTACCTTTTACCATCTCAAATGAAACTGCTGCCTTTTGTGAACCAGGTATGCTCGGCATGCTATAGTGGCGATTCCAACAAGTCTGGCCTCTTTTCTTTTGCCTGGTCACTCTTTTCATACTCAATTTCACGTTCTCTGTCTTTCCTTTCCTGTATTTGCTACTCTATCTCTCTCTCTCATTGTAAACTTTACACCACAGCTTCGAGATCCCTAATAGACTTTTCACCAAGTCTGTCTAGAGCCTGCAACTTTCACTTTATGTCTGGTGCAGCTTGACTTATATAGGCAAACATAATCATCTGAGCAGACTCCTGGGTCTCAAGATCGTACAGGTATATTGACTAAAAGCTTCCATCAGCCGCTCAAGATATGCTGTTGGACTTTCACTTCCTTCCTGTCTAACATCATAAACTTTGGCCATATTAGTACTTTGGCAATCCGCCGCCTTGTGACCTGCCAACAGAGCCTGGTGATAGACGAGGAGTTGCTCCCTACTTTCAACTGTATTGTAGTCCCATGTTGGTCGCATGTCAGGAAAATAGGTAGTGATTAGGGCAGGATCTGTGATAGGTGCTCCTGTGGGGCCAGGGATATGTTTCTGGACCGCCTCTTGGATACAGTCTCTCTCTTCGGTGGTAAAAAGGACCTGTAAAAGCTGACTAAAATCATCCCAAGTGGGCTGATGAGTAAAGAGCATAATTTCAAGCAAACGAAATAAATCCTGGGGTTTCTCAGAAAAGGGGGCATTTTGGGTGTGCCAATTGTATAGATCACTGGTAGAAAATGGCCAATACTGGAGTTGCTGTTGACCATCCGCATCCACAGGACCTATGGTGCATAAGGGAAAAACAGGTGCATTAGAAGGAGGATTGATACGATGGCATTGTCGAGTGACTGGCCCCTCAGAAACTTTAAGGGCAGGTGCCGAGTGTTCTATAGCTCCCTCCTCCTCTTGATCATTCACAGGTTCTGCAAAAGGAACCTGGAAAGGAGAGTATGGGGGAGGAAACATTTCTTCATCCAAGTTATCTCCCTGAAAAACCAGGGGGTACTTTTCTTTCCCTCTGTGTCAGTTTCTTTTTGTAAGTCTAGGGGGCTAGATGGAGTGGTGCCTATGGTTTCCAGTCCCGTCAGACGTACAGTCCAAAAAACAATAAACAGTACAAACAAAACACACTCATGCCCTACAGTTACAAAAAAAAGCCTTACAAAGTGGAGATCTCCCAAATTGGTCCACTGACTAAAGTCACGATGGGGTTTCACACCCACGCCACACAGCAGAAGGAGCAGAGCCACAGTGGGCCTCCTAACAGAGGCCCTCTTGGTCAGTTCCAGCCCAAAACTGAACCGACCCCCGGCCTACAATACACACAGCAGTGTTCCAAGGACCGCCCCCGCCGCCACAGACAGCGGGGTTCCAAGGACTCCTGCCCCACATGGCGGGGTTCCGCCTCAAAAGATGATCTTGGACATCTTCCAGTTGCTCCAGGGTTGTGGTGCAAGCACTTCTGCTTCAACAACCCCTTATGAATCGGAGTGGCCATCCTCACAAAGGAAAATGAAAGTAAAACAGACAAATGATAGGACAAGACAAATTAACAAAGACAGCTCTGTTTTACCTTTGGAGTCTGAGATCTAGGGGTTCTTTGGGGGGATCCTGGATGAGTCCACACTAATATGTTATACCCAGGTCGCAGGATCTCCACCACGAAGAACATCCACAGTCAGACTATACAACTGTTTTAATGTTTTATTTAAACGGACTATAGCTTGGGACTCATCCTATACTCTCACACAGCGGAGCCTTGGAGGAGAACCCCGAGCTAAAGATTTGCAGGGTTTATAAAGGCACACAACCAACCAGGTGTTTGGATTATCAGCACGTGTTGCTCTGCTAGAAACAAGCAACAAGCGATCACTGCCTCAAAACTTTAACCCTTCCCATGAAGATGCTCCTAGTGGGTTCTACACACTTAATGTTGGAGACACAAAACACTCATATAATTATTAGATCATTTTATAGGCAAAAGGAGGAATGCAGACTGTATGAGGAACACTCCAGCTTTCGGCCCTCATATGCTGAGACAGTAAATTCACAGCAGCTCAATGCTAAGTGACAGAACTGGCATGTACTGTGGATATTTTCTCCCAAATCTGGTGACACTCATTTCTCACTTTTGGCCTCAAACCTGTGACCAGAGGGGAAGATGAGGAGAGAAAATCCTTCTGAGGGAAAGCAGCTATAAAGAACATTTGGTAGTTTACTTATAAATTAAAACCTTGGGAATGACACTGTTAAGAAGTCAGATTGTCCAGATTAAGAAATGGAGAAGAGAAGAAATAAGGTGCCAGTGGCTGCTGTCTGCAATCCCAGGTCCTCAGGAGGCTGAGATTTAGAGGAACATAGTTTGAATGCTGTCAGTGTAGGAAAGTCCATGACACAGTTATTTCTAAGAGATCACAGAAATACCCAGAAGTGGGGCTGGACTGAAGCTTAATGCAATACCCTTGAGCAAAAGGAGCTCAGGGACCATGCATAGGCTCATACTTCCACCCCAGGACCTGCCCCCTCAAAAAGAGCCTGTACTTCCATGTATTTGTCTATGTATTGTATTCTTATAGGTGAAATTCCCGAGTAGCTATGATGAATAGCACCAACCTAATAAATTTGTATTCAGTACAATGAGTTCATAACAGAGAGACTTCTTTCAAGATAGTGCATGTTCCGGGGGGTCCCCTCACTGTTCACAGTGTAACCTTAGGGTTTCTCTGCATCACAGTCCTGCTGGAGGAAAACTCTCTCATTGTCTGGACAGGCACACAAAAGCCCTCAATCCTGTACAGTTGGGTAACAACTCCATCTGTGCCAGTTAGTGAGGATGAGTGAAGGTCAGGAGAATAAGGCCTCTTTGTACCCTTACCGATCTCTATCCCCAGTGCTCTGTTTTAATAGAAGCAATGTTGGGCCTATGATGCCTCTCCTATGTTTGCGGAAGCTTGGGAAATCCAAGCACATGTTGGATATCACAAAGCTCCCTGACAACTATGATTGGTGAAGCTCATCAGGTTTTGAAACCTTTGACTTCTCCTAGTTGGGCTCTGGGTGCCTAGGTTTTGGGTTTGAACACAGGGCCTGGGTGCTGACCATGAGCTCAGTTGCAGAATCCCAGTGCTTTATCATTTTGTGTAACAACATCTCTTCTGTTCTGTGAGTGTATGTGTGTGTGAGTGTGTATGTGTGCACAACACGGTGTGTGTGTGCACAGGTGTGTGTGCATGCACACATATACATGAGTCCTGAAGCTTGACCTTAGGACATGAGTACTGTACCTATTTTCACTTGTAGAATGATATTCCTCTCCCACTTGAGCCACAGAGCCACTTCAGGCTTTGTCCTAGTGACGTGGTCCTGAGAAATGAAGCCCATGATTTCATATATGCAAATTATTCTACCACTAAGGCACATTCCCAGCCCTCTACTTCAGCTATGTTAGTTTATTTCTGCCTTTTGTTCTTGTTGTTGTTGTCAATTGAAGGAGTTGAAATCTTGGCATGGGTGCTGTCCCTGACCTCTTCAACTCCAGTCTTGTGCTCTACCACTTGAGCCACAGAGCTACTTCCGGTTTTCTGGTGGTTCATTGGAGCTAAGTTTCTCAAGGACTTTCCTGCCTAGGCAAGCTTTGAACCATGCTCTTCAGATTTCATCCTCCTCAGTAGGTAGGATATCCTACATGAGCTCAAGCATCCAGCTTCCCCTTCAGGTTGTTAGTAGTGAATTAGAGATAATAGTCTCATGGTACCTTTTGTGTCTGGTATACTTTGGAACCCAGATCTTTAAAACTCAGCTTCCCGAGAAGGCAGGATGACAGACTTCAGCTACTGCCCCCTTGGCAATGGCCTCTGCTGCAAGGGGGTCCATGGCTCCACGTGGTGGAGTGCTAGCCATGAGTCCAAGAGGTAAGAGTCAGTGCCTCAGTCCCGAGTTCAAGGTCATGACCAAGAAAAAAATAAACCAAACCATTGTCTGCTGTAGACAACTCATGAGTCTTCAGTAATACATAATTTTGTTCCTGACATGGGGACCTTTCTGAGCCTCAATATTCATGTCTGTATAATCATCAAAGTTGTGGAGCTCTTACATAGACAACATGTAAGAATGCACTCGGTTATGGACATAGCACATGGCAGTCTTTGCCCCACTCAGCACACAACATCCTGTGAAAGATTGAGCACCCAGCTCCCAATGCAGGACTTAGTACACTGCATCCTGTGAAAGACCCAGCACATAGCACCATGTGCAGGCCTCAGAATGGAGCACCCTATGGAGGACTCAGCACATAGCTCCATTCTACAAGCTGTCACTAGAATTAGGGTCCTTTCATCAGTATCACCATTCTTTGAGGAAAAATTTACAAACCATACAAGCTCACATCTAAAGGTTTAGTGGGGTATTTTTCTTGGGAGGGTTTGTTAGCCATGGGGCTTGAACTCAAAGCTCTACCACTTGGAGCAACATTTTGAGGTGTCTCTTAGACTTCCTGCCAGGACTGTGTTTTAAAGCCCCTGAGCAGCTAGGATAACGGGCATAAGCCAGGATGACATGGGTAACCCGTGGAGCTGGGTTGCAGCGATTTATCTTTGGCTAAGTCAGGTTAGGTGGCAGCTGTCAGCACCAGATTGCTAGCTTGCTCTTTAATGAGGTTTTTGAAGTTCTGTTCTTCTATAATTACAGTTAGAGGATCCTACCTTTTTTTGGCATCAGACCTGGGGCTTGATTAAGAGCTTAGACACTGTCGCTAAAAGCTTGTGCTCAAGGCTAGCACTCAATTGATTGAAAGATAGCAGAACATCTGAGTTTTCTGTTTGTGGCACTGAGGAATCGAACCCAGGGCTCCAAGCTTACTATGAGAGCACTCTACCAGCGAGCCTCAGGAGTGAACAAGGTATAAATAGATAGCGATTGCTGTATATAAATATTTTGTACACAAAAAGAGATTTCTGCATATCATTAAATTATAGATAATATTGCTACCAATTCTTAGGTATTAAATTATGTCTCCATTTAATGATGTCTCCCAGTTAACAACTAATAAAGCATTTATTAATAATTACTCAATATCTTATAATTGTTTATCATATATATACATATATCTATACATATAATTAGATATTTCATAGAATGAGACCAATGTCTATATATTATTAAATTATGCATCATGTGTTACTCCAAATTATTAGTTATTTAATTATGTCTCCATGTAATTTTTATTCTGTTAATGCTTAATAAAATATTAATTAAACAGTGCACAAACTACACTTATTGCATCTAATTTTATCCTAGAATGATTCACTACTGATTCAATCTGTTTATCATTTATTGTAGTGGCAATTCTTCTACCTATGATGTTTTTTTACCTTTATTACATCCTATTACATAGCATATAGATTTGCATCCAAATTATACATCCTACTTGACACTGAGCACTTTCACAGAAAAGGAAAACATGTGTCATGATTGGCTTCTCACTCCAAGATTATATTTTTGGGAGTTATGGGATCTAAACTCAGGGCAAAGAATGCTCTGTTCATGAATGGGTGACTGCCAGCACAGCAGCTACTAGCCAATTCAGCAGCCAGACAGTGCCCGGGCCCTGAGATTGAGCCACGTATGTTGACTCCAAATTGTGCTTAGTGTAGTTATTCATTTTATTATTTTATTCATTTACCATTTATTTTATTGACTGTTATAACACATGGAATATTTAGTACATTTATTACATAGGATATAGAATTTCCTATGTATGAAACTTCACACCCAGGACTTTCACAGAAAAAAAACAAAAAACAAAAAACATGTGTCACCCTGTGTCTTACTGCATGATTCAATTTTTGTGAGTGCTGGCATCTGAACTCACAGCCTACATGGCCCAATTCATGAATGGGTGAGTGTCAACACGCCAGCCTGTGGCATATGGAGCCATCAAGCAGTTCCCAGCAGCTGAGATTGAGCTCCAGGGGTTGACAAAACAAGAACAGATGGACATGCAGATGCTAGTACACAAATAAATATAGATCTTTATAGAGTGCCAGAGATGTCTATACATTGTTTAGTTATATAGACTACATTCCTACCAATTCTTGGGTATTTATTATGCCTCCATGTAATTAATATTACTGTTTTCATCCTTAATGAATTATTAATTATATTGACCACTGTCCTGAAACTATACTGTCCATGTAATTAATAGAATTCTTTTAATGTGTCAAAAAATATTCATTAAAATCCATCGGCCTCCTAAAATTACTCTCTAATTTTATGCTAGTATCATTCAGAAACAAGTAATTCAACCTTGACATTCATAACTTTCCATCGGTATTCCTATGAATAGGAACAAGACTCTTAGGATCTCCCTCCATTGGTAGGGGTCAGGACCCGGCTTTGAACACAGGGCCTATGTTATCATTTTGGCCCATGGCTTCTCTGGAAGCCCAACAGCCTTCAGCAATGCCAGGTTACCATCACTTTTCAGCCCTGTCATTTACACCCAGGATGGTCACCTTGAAAAGAAAACAAATGTAAAACTGGCCGCCATCTGCAAGTTACTGTTGTTTTTTTTTTCTGTGTCGTTTTATTTATTTATTTTTCCTGTCAGAGTTTGAGGCCCAGGAACCTAGGCTCGGGTGTGGGTCCAGTGGCTGCAACCCAGCCTTAGAGTGATCAAAGCTGAGGCAGAGTTGCAATGCCCTGAGTTTAAACCCTGTGCTTGACAAAATAAAAATACTTAATACATATATGCATACGTACATATATACATTAAAAATATTTAAACAATTATTAGGCTACTTGGTGTTGTATTCACGTCATTTTTTCTGCGGGGCCTGGGATTTGAACTAAAGTCTGGGTAAATCTGCAGTACTCTGGGGGAAGGGAAAGCTCACAAGGCTGGAAGACAAGAAAGACAGACCTGTTCCTAGCACTCGCAAAAATAATATTCGTATATATTTTAAATACATGATTTATACTTACATACACATGTTTACTGCATATTGCATTTAGTGTATTCATTTTATTTTGTTTTTTATTAATTTATTATATATTTTAGAGAGTATGATTACATGTATAACTTTTTTACATCCTATTATATTGAACATAGATTTGCCTATGTAAATCATTCCTGAGACACAGGACTTTCACTAATAAGGAAAACAAGTGGGACAATTGCCTTCTTCCACCAGGATTAAGTTTTTGGCAGTTCTGTAATTTGAACTCTGGGCCTAGAAGGCTCACTTCATGAATGGGTCAATGTTAGCACACCAATCTGACGTAAGTGAAATTGTCGAGCAAATTTGAGGACCTGAGATGAAGCCCTAGGAGTGGCCAATATATAAACAGATAGATATGTAGATTGCAGTATGTGTGCATATTTACATATGTATATGAATCTATAAATAAAGTTATATAGAGAACCAGACATTTATGTCGATGCTAGTTTATAACTCTATATAAAGAATGACGACTTATATCTTATTTTTATATATTCTATTACTATGAATTATTTGTTCTAAAATTATGCCTCCATTAATTAATCACGGTAGGAGACTTAATAAAATATTAATTACATTAATCAATGACCTGTATTTGTTGCGTACAATCTTATACTACAATGACTAGCTAATCAGTAGTTCAATTGGTACATTACAAAGATTCTATTATTGTTCCTATAGATAGGAACGAGTAGGTGGAAGTCCTAGGATCAAACTCAGGGCCTAGGTGTCTTGGTTGGGCTCAGGCTTCCCTGAGAGCCAGCCAGCCTTCGGCCATGCAAGGAAATGAGCAATTTTCAAGCCGAGTCATTGAGAGCCAGGATGGTCACAGTGCAAAGGAAACAAAGGTAAAACTGTTGTCTAAAACTTCCAGGTTTTTTTTCCTACATCTTGGTTGGTTTATTTTTTTTGCCAGAGCTGGAGTTGAACTCGGGTTGTAGGATCCCTGGATCATCTGTGGGTGTAAAAGCTGCACCCCAGCCTAAGGTAATCAAGGCTGAGGCAGAGTTGTGGCGACCTGAGTTCAAGCCCCGTGCCTGCACCCAAAAACAGGTGCCTGCACCCAAAAACAGTTAAGGTCCTGGCTAGCAGTTTGGGCCATTTTATTTGCCACACGTGGAATTTGAACTCAGGGACTGGGTAACACTAATGTGCTTTGAGTGAAGTAAAAGCTAACCTCCTAGAAGAAAAAATTCTGGAGCATTTCCCACTGTGTGAATTCCAGCCCTAGAACAGGCAAAAATAATATTTGTATACAAGTATAATATATGTCATATATATGTATTTGCATAGATATTACATGTTGTACCTAGGGCACAATATTTCCACAGAAAGGAAATCAAGTCAACATTGGCTTCTTACTCCACCTATTGACTTTGGCACTGCTGGGATTTGAACTCAGGGCCTGGAATGTCTAATTCATCAAGGGGTCAGTTTAAGCACAGCAACCTCAAACAAATTCAATGCCAGGCAGTTCCCAGGACCAGAGTTCTAGCCCGAGGAGTGGCCAATATATAAAGAGATAGATGTGTAAATTGTTGCAAATACATGTATATAAATGGAGAGAGAGAGAGAGAGAGGGAGAGAGATAGAGAGAGAGATGTATATGTATATTCTACTGTACATTTAAATATAAATATATTTATAGAATGTTAGATGTATATATATTATTAAATTACATGTAATATATTACTAATAATTATTAGATATTAAATTATGCCTCCATTTAATGAAGTATCATGGATTAAGGCACAATAAAGTGCTCTTTGTGTAAATGGAGCTCAAGGACAATTTCTAGGCTCATAGTTCAAGCCTCAGGATCTGCACTAAAAAAAAGAAGAGCCGGTAACTGCATGTGTTTGTGTATATATACATGCATTTCTATCAGTGAACATCCATAGTTGTTATCAAGAATAGCACCCAGCTAACAAATTTGCTTTGAATAGAATCATGTCATAGCACAGAGAGTGCTTTCAAGACAGGGCACATTCCTGGACAAAAAAAATTTAAGACCGTCCTTGGAATTTGAACCATTTTTCTGACAAGACTGGGATTTCAACTCAGGGTCTGATTAACTCTCTGGCACTGTGGGGGAGGGGAAACCCACCATCATTGAAGACACACACATACACACACACACAACCCATATGCATGCAAAATCAGAGATTTCTACACTGTAACCTTTGGGTATTCTCTACCTTTTTCCCCACTAAGTCTGGTGGTTGTTGGCCTAGGAGTTTGATGCATCCAACACCACCTGACATCTATAATTTTGGGGAACAGAATGGCTTCCCCGATCAGCCTTTCCCAATCCCAGCTCCTTGATTGGGTCATGGTCTATCCAGACCCTTTGGGGCTCCTTTTACAAACTTGCCAAGATCCTTTAAAAAGGCATCACATTCTGGGCACTGGTGGCCCACGCCTGTCATCCTAGCTACTTAGGAAGGTGAGATCTGGCTTCCAAGCCAGCTTGGGCAGGAAAGAGTGTGAGACTCTTATCCTCGATGCACCATTAGAAAACAAGAAGTGTCCCTGTGGCTCAAGTGGTAGAGTGCAAGCCTTGAGAAAAAGAGGTCAGGGGCAACAGCTCATGGACAACAACAACAAGGAGAGGCATTGCATGTTGGCTTTGGGATTGGCATGGGCCAAATATTAGAAATTTCAAGTGAGCCAAGATAAAGCAGTACCTCCTTTAGTCCCTTGCTCCACTATCTTGTCCACCTCGTGGCCTTGGCTGTGCTTCAGGTCAGGATGGCTCTGGATTGACAGGAAGGCTCCAAGGAGGAAGATCCCAAACCAATTGCCCTAGCTCCTTCCTCCCTGCTCACACTGCTGCTTCTGCTCTTTGCCATAGACCTTCTTCCTGAAATCCATCCATGAGATCATTGACACCAACACAGTGATGAGTGGTGGGTCCAGCCTAAATCGGGGAAGTCAGAGGTGGAAGTCAGCCTGGGACTAGGAGCTTCTACTCTGGGTGTGGGCTGAGGCCAGGGCTGACATTTATTTCATTCTGAGCCTTGCATGGTTAGAGAGACAGTGTAGACACGACATTGAGTTAGGTAAGATGGGAATCTGTAGGACCACTTGTGTGTGGGAGGCTGTGGGACTCAGGGGGCCACTGTTCTTGGTACTACTCTCTAGGAAGTCCTTCTCCCTCTCTCATCCCTCAATAGTAAAAGAGAAACTTTAAATAAGGGTGTCAAAGAGTGGGCAGAGGAGTACTTCCGTGTGAACCAGACTTGTGCTTCATATTCATCCTAGCCCCTAATTCCTATTTATTTGAGGATTGGCCATATGGGTTTGGGGGCGGGGAATCATCCTAGCTGAGAATGTGGCTCAGTGATAGAGTGGTAGCCTAGCAAGCCTGAAGCCCTGTGTTTGATTCCAAAAAAGAAAAAGCTGGAAGGGGAGGTTGGGCTCAACTTGTAGACTACCAGGCTTGATCAATTAGAGATCAAGGAGAGTGGTCAGGCCCTGTGTTCAAGCCCCATAACTGGAAGAACAAATCTTTGTGGAGGCTTTATTTTCCCTTTGGAAATAATTTATTCTTTGTGATAAGCACACCATAGGTCTCTTTCCTGACCACCAATGGGCCATTAGATGTCCCTGGAATTTGGGCCTCCTCCCAGCAGCCTCTGCTCTACTTGGCCCGGAGTTTATGCTTCCTATCACCAGGCAGATTGAGGCCTAGAGAAGCTCACCTGGTCACCTAGTTCTGGTGGCTGCTGAGGATTTTGGGACTCAGTATGTCACATAGGGAGTCATCATCCCCATCAGCTTACAGAAAAAGGGACAGAGCACTGCAAGTCTGAGCTCACCAGCTGTGGGCAGTTCTGGATGTGGGGATCTGCAGCACGACATGTTCTGTGGGGGAGTCCGGGAAAAGGAACCCTGAACTCTCCTCTTGCAGTTTCCACACTATACTGAAGTTGCAATTCTTCAAAACCTTTCTGCTTCTCCCTCATTTTGACCACCCAGGAGCCTGAGGCCTCTGAAGCAACTGCACTTGTGGGGAGCTCAGCCTGTGTCAGCATTTGGAACCCTGTGTAAGAGAGACTGCAGCACTTGCAGTTATCTACTCTTCATCTTCTCCTGAGACAGCCGGCACCTGCACTCTGCTTTCTCCTGACACAGCTGATCCAGAATGAACATCTGTCCTTTACATGCCAGGAGCGATTCCTGGACGGTGCGGATATGTGCTGACAGCTGGTTGCATCGATGCTGGAGCTCATCTGCAGGACTTTGGAGGTCCACCTCATCAGACAGGTTGTGGATGAAGCAGATTTTCTTCTCGGATGCCCACATGTCCCATTTCCCATTCTCTCACATGTTGTGGTGGCAGATCACGGGGCAGGGGACCTGTGGCTCTGGCTCTATCTGGCACTGAGCTGTCCCAGGGAGGAGGAGTGCCTGCAGCAGTCCTGAAGGAGTTGCCCCCTGTGGATCTCAGGCTCTGAGAGTGCTAACAGAGCCAAGTCCCCCTCAGTTTGGGAGACATCTCCATCCTCTGCCATGGGCACATTGAGGAGAGTCGCTTCCTCAGCTTTTGCTTCTCCAGGGTTCACATCTTCCCCTTCCCCAGGGAAAGCCAGGAAGCTCAGCTGGGCCTGCAGGTGCTCCTCCTGTGGACTTGTCACTTCCAAGCACTTGAAACTGTCCTGCCACTTTGGGGGCACCACCTAGTCCCCCCATTTGGTCGGACACTGCACTTGTTTCAGCTGCTCCAACAGCTGGGTCTACCTCTGCAGTTGCTACTTCAGGACCTACCACTTGGAGCACCGCTGCTCATTGGAAGTGATGTGCTGCTCACAGATGGCTCTGAGCTCCTTCAGCTAGGCCAAGGACTGCTCTTGCTGCTCCTGCGGCTTCCGAGCCATTTGGCTCTCTCTCAGCCACCTCTTTCCATTCCTCTATCTTCTCCTCTGAGCAGTCCAGCTGTTCCCGCAGATATTTCTTCAGCTGCTGTTTTGAGTCCACGATGCTGGTGAGATCCTCCTTCTCACTGCTCATCATGTGGAGAGCGTCCCGCAGCAAGGCCAGCTGTTCCTCCAGCTGTGGGTTGCACACACATGCACATCGTGGGGTCTCGGGGATCTCCTGCAGATCCTTGGTTTTCTCCTCTAGTCTTCCCAGTTGCTCCCACTGCTCCGCAATCTGGAGACCGAGCCTCTGTTTTTCCTGGACCTAGATGTGAAGTTGTTCCTCCAGGTTTTTCAACCCCATCTGCGTGCGGTAGATGTGGGCCTGCAGTTGCTGCTCCTCCTGAGATGGACCCTCGGGGGGCAATGGCTCTGCCAGCTTCGTTCTCAGTTCCCCCAGCTATTCTCTAGGTGCATCACCTATCTCAATCCTCACTCCTTCTCCTCTGTCAGTTGGTTTACCTGCTCGGTCAGCCACCAGTCCTCTTCCTTCTGTGGGGTCCTCTAAATGCTCAGGTTCTGTGAGAACGTGTCTGTCTCCAGATTTGCTGTGGTCACCATTCAGGTCAGGTTGTCCTGTAGTCTCTTTAGTACATCATGCCTCTGCAGCACTTGTTGGAACTTGCAGATTCTGTTCTTCCTGCTGCTCCTCTATGTCCAGAGTGCTTCCAGCTTCTCCTAAAACTGTGTTCACTTGCTCCATGTCATAGAAACTTCTGGTCTTTTCCTTGAGCTGAAGTGTTACATCATTCAGCTGTTGGAACAACATTTCAGCCTCCTTCTGTAAGTAGGAACCACAGAAGCTACCATCTCCAGCTCCCCCATGTCCTGCTCTATGGCCTGTAGGCAGCTGGTGAGGGCTTCATGCTCCATTTCTGTCATCGGCTATAAGCAGCATGTGGGCTGGTGCCGATTCTAAATCACTTTCTGCCAAAACCAGCCTCTGTATGGGTAGCTTGTGGATGTCTAGCTCAGTTTTGGTGCTTTGTGCACTTGGGCTACCTTCTCCTTCTCTTTCTCTTGTCAATCCTGCACGTCTGTCTTTTCCTTCTTCAGTGGTTGGATCTTATAACAGAGCACAAGGTTTCTTCTTTTGCTGTAGTGTAGGGCAGGCACCACATATCTGTAGTACCTCTGCAGATTCTTGGTGATATCGGGACCCTTGACACTCTGGACCCTGGTGTCTGTGACTGTGTCCAAAGGCAGGGGAGGCCTTTGGCCAGACCCTCCATTGAATCACCCTCCCCAGTTTAGTTTGTCTTTGGGATCCTTCCCTTTTTTGTATTCTTTGTTTTCTTGAATGTTGAAGGTCTGACGATGGGATTTTTCTGCTGGTGTTCTGGCAGTAGTTTGTTGCCCACAGCTCTGTCTCAGAGTCTTGTTGTTTGAGACATCTGAGTGCTGGTATGGGAAAGATGGGCTGGCCACATTCCCAGGCTCTGGGAAATCCTCTATTCTCCCACTCACTGACTAGGTCCTCAATTTCCTATTGTACTCCAAATTCGCCTCAATACTCTTGCTTACCACTCAGTTACCTCTACCTTCCTCAACTGCTGGTAGTGGTGTCAACCAACAGACGGCCGGATGGTTGCACAGATTGTTGTGTATGTCTGTTTGTTGCCTGTCCTGGACATTGAACTCAGGATCTAGGCACAGTCCATGAGCTGCTTTTGCTCAAAGCTACACCTCTACCACTGGAGCCACACGGCTCTACTTCTGGCTTTGTTGATACTGAAGTTGGGCAGGGGTCTCAAGTACTTTCCAGTCTAGGGTGACTTTGACCATGAATCTCCTTTCACAGCCTTGGAAGTATCATGGAGGACTGCTGAGAGCCACTGGTGCCTGCTTAATCATTGGTCTTGCTGATGTTCTTGGACAGACCAGTGAGTTCGCTAACTTCGGGTTTAAGTGTTGGGAGCTGGAGCCTACAATTCTAATCCTGGTCCTGCCACCTCCAAATGGCAGGAAATCCTAAGAAACTCATTTTTATCCATATGAATACCAATGGAATGTGATATATGTCATGCTTGAATGGGCAGTTCTTGAATAATTCTAGGATAAAATTATATACAATTATATTCTATGATACTGATTGATTTTAATCAATACTTTATGAAGCGTTTAAAAAATTACATTCATTAAAGGAGAAATAATGAAATACCTAAGAATTGATTGTCACATAGCATAGAGATGCCATTTTTTTCTGCCAGGACTGGGATTGCAACTCATGGTCTGGGTAACTCTGTTGTATTGTGTAGGAAGGGGAACCTTGCTTTCCTGAGTTCAAGAAATTCAAGTCTGTTCCTTAGGCCTGAAATCGATCCCCACCACTAGAAAACATCCTATTTGTGTACATTTTAAATATATGATTTAAAGTTACATACATATATTGACTCGATATTGCATTCAGTGTAGTTATTCATTTTACCTTCTGTTTTGTTCATGTAGTAACCATTTATTTTATTGACTATTATGGCACATAGAATATTGATTACATTGATTATATAGGATATAGGTCTGCATATGTATTCCACTTCATACTTGACACACAGGAATTTCACAGAAAAGGAAAACATATGTCACCATCTGCTTCTTACTCCACGATTCATTGTTTGGGAGTGCTGGCATCTGAACTCATGGCCTACAGTGCCAAATTCATGAATGATTGAGTGTCAACCAGCCATCCTGGGGCAAACTGAGATGATAGGCATTTCTCAGGACCTGAGATTGAGCCTGTGGAGTTGACCAAATAAGAACAGATTGGCACGCACATAGTAGTGTGCTAATAAATATATATCTTTATAGTGTGCCAGAGATGTTTATCCATTATTCAGTTATATAGACTACATTCCTAACAATTCTTGGGTATTTGTTATGCTTCCATATAATTAATATTATTGTTTTAATCCTTAATAAACTATTAAGTAAATCAGTGTCCTGAAATTGTTGTGTCCCTGTAAGAAATAGTTGTCTTTTATTGCTTCATATTAAATAAAATTGATCAGCCTACTGAAATCATGATGTCTAAATTTATACAAGTATCATTCATGAGCAACTCATTCAACTGTGACACTTACAACATTCAATCATTACTCCCACTCTTAGGATCCCCCGCCATTCAGAAGTGACATGACTGAGATTGGACTCTAGATTTATATTGTCCTACAGGACTGTCTTCCCTAGTACCCTGCCAGACTTCAGGACTGCAAGGTGAAGTACCCTTTGTAGCCGTGTCCTTCAGACCCAAATGATCATGGTTCAAAATGTTAAAACTCCATCCCACCACTTCTTCTCTGTGCGTTCCCTCCCCCCCCCCCCCCAAGGCCTGGACGTCTAGGATCCTAGGATCACATGTGGTTCCAGTGGTTGCACCCCAGACTATGGTGATGGAAGTTAAATAGAGTTGCCTTACATGAGTTCAAGACCTTGTTTCGCAAAAAAAAAAAAAAAAAAAAAAAAAAAATATCTCCCTGGCTTGCAATTGGTGCTGTTTTTTCTGCCAGGGTTTGGATTTGAACTCAGGGTCTGAGTAACTCTGCAGCACTGTGGACAAAGGGGTAGCTCACCGTGCTTGAAGACAAGAAAGTCTGACCTAGGCCCTAGGCTTGAATTCAAGCCCCAGCCCTGGGAAACATACTATTTATATACATTGTAATGATAGGATTTGTACTTACTCATAGATGTTCAGTACATATCCTGTTTGTTGTGGTTATTTATTGTATTTCTGTTTTATTCATTTATTTACAATTTATTTTATTGACCGTGGTAACACATATTCCATTTATTATTTTGATGACATCCTATCACATAGTCACATAATATCTAGAGTTGTAGACATGTTCTCCAACATGTCTGACACCCAGAATGCTCAGAGCAAAGGAAAACAGGTGTCACACTCTGCTTCTTACTCCATGATCCAATTGTTGACAGTGCTGGGATCTGAACTCAGGGCCTAGCAGACCCAATTCATGAATGGGTGTGTCAAAACTGCAACCTCTAGCCCAGGAAACTGCCAGGCAGTTCCCAGACCCTGACATTGAGCCACAGGGGTGGACAAAATAGACATACATGGATAGGCAGGTGGTAGTATACCAATAAATATATATATAGAGAGAGTGCCAGAGACATCTACCTAGGATTCAATGACACCAACTACATTCCTACCAACTCTTAGGTAGCTACTATGCCACCATTGAAGGAATAGGATTCTTTTCATGCTTAATACACTATTCAATAAGATCAGTCAGCATCCTAGGATCATTGTGTCTAATTTTAGACTAGACCCATCCATGGGGAAACTTCTCAATCAAGAGTTTGCTCACATTCAATCGGTATTCCGATGCATAGGAATGAGTATCTTGGGAAATCCCCCGATTGGTTGGTGTCAGGACCAGCACTTGCACTCAGGGCCAACATTGCTGCTTCCCTGATAGCCCACTAGCCTTCGCCAATGCAAGGTGAAGTACCCTTTGTAGGCGAGTCATTCAGAGCCAGTATGATCACCGTGGAAAGGAAACCAATGTCAAAAATCCATCTCGCGGCTTCTTTTTTTCTGTGTGTGTGTGTGTGTGTGTGTGTGTGTGTGTGTGTGTGTGTATTTTCCTGCAAGACTTCAGGGCCTAGGATCCCAGGGTTGGCTATGGGCCCATGGCAGCCCGCCACCCTGAGGTTACTGAGGCTGAGGCCATTATACTCCTAAATTCATAATTTAAACATAGGATCTATATTGACATACATGTGCAGATAGCAACTTGCATTCAGTGCATTTCTTCTCCTAAATTTGTGTCTAATTCATGGAGATATTGTATATTTTACTGAGTATGGTGACAGTTATAACTGTGCTGACATGGATTACAACCTGTTCCCATGGTTATACGGTTGCCTATGTATTCATTCTCCATCCTAGCTGAGACCCAGGACTTTCACAGGAGAGGAAAATAGGTGCAACGACTGGCTTCTGAAATCAGGATGAATCTTTTGTCAGTGCTGGGATTTGAATTCAGGTCTGGGTAACTCTGTTGCACTGTGGGGGAAGGGGAGGCTCACCATCCTTGAAAACAAGAATGTCAGGCCTGGTCCAGGGCCTTATTCGATGCCCTAGCACTGGACAAAATAAGAAGCCCAGCTCTTTTATGCATAGGATCTCTATTTACATACAGGTGTGGTATGCGTCTTGTATTCAGTGTAGTTATTCTTTTTATTTTGTGTCTTTTTCAAGGATGTATTGTGTATTTTATTGAGCATAGAATGACATATAAAACTGTGCTGACATGGATGACAATCTATTCCCACAGGTGTAGAATTACTTATGCTTTCTTGATTCTTGCTGAGACCCAGCACTTGCACAGTACAGGGAAACAGGTGCAAGGATTGGCTTCTCACATCAGGATAAACCTTTTGGTAGTGCTGGAATTTGAACTTGGGGTCTAGGAAGCCCAACAGCCAAATAGGTCCACATGAGCCAATCAGCTTGTGAGCCACTAAGGAACTAGGCCATACCCAGGACCTGAGATCGAGCCCCAGGGTGGGGATGGGACAAAATATTCATCCATTCATAAGCTGAAGCTAGTATGCTAACTACCTATTTGGATAGAGTAGGAGATGTAGTGAGCTGTGTTCGTATCTAATCTACCATTTGAGTACTGATTCTTGGATCTTTCCCAATGCCTCCAACTCCTGAATGTGATTCTTATTGTCACACTTCCTGAACGCTTAATTAAAACTAATTGTTGTGCCATACATCTTGCCTATCATTTCCTATGAGAATCATGCATGAATTAAATTCTTCCCTAGGCCTGAATTCAAGCACCTCATAACATTTATAGACATGTTAAATATATGATTTATACTTACATCAATATATTCAGTCTATATCATGTTTTTTGGAGTGATACCTTATATTTTATCATTTATTTAGTTAGTTAGCATTTATTTTATGGACCGTGAGTACACCTATAACATTTATTGCATTTATTCCCATCTATTCCATAGCTTGTAGCTTTGCAGACATATTATGAACTTGTACAGAAAAGGAAAACAGGTGTCACCCTTGAAATCTTACACCAGGAAGAAATTTTTGGTAATGATGGGACCTGATATGAAGGCCTGAGAGGCCCAATTCATGAATGAGTGAGTGTCAACTCCACAGCCTCTAGCCCATTCAGCTTCCAAGTGGATCTCAGGACATGGGATCAAGCCCCAGGTTTGGCCAAAATAGCAGTAACTTTGTATGACGATGGTGGTAAATAAATAAATATAAATTTATTTACTTATTTATTTATTTATTTATTTTGGGGTTGCGTCGTGGGGCCTGAACTCTGGGCCTGGGCCCTGTCTCTAAGCTCTTCAGCTTAAGAATAGCACTCTACCACTTGAGTCACAGTGCCACGTCCGGGTTTTTACTTTTTGCTTATGTGGTACTGAAGAATTGAACCCATGGCCTCAGGCAAGCAAGGCAAGCACTCTACCACTGAGCCACTTTCCAAGCCCAAATATAAATTTAGATATTTAGGTACTGCCAGAGGTGTCTATCTAGTATTCAATGACATATATTACCTTCCTACTGATTCTCATGTATTTAGTTAGGACTCCATTTAATCAATAGTATTCTTTTAATGCATAATAAACTACGAATTAAAATCAAACCCTGTCCAATGATTATTGGGTCTAATTTTATGCAAGACTGATTGACGGACTACCCTTTCAACCATGACATTAATCACATTCCTCTTGTGTTCTTATGGACAAGCAATAGTTTCTTAGGCTCTTCAGCCCCTTGTAAGTGTCATGACCGCTGTTCGAACTCAGGGCTTAGTGTCCACGTTGGCCTATGGCTTCACTGACAGCACCAGCCATCAGAAATGACAGGTGACTTACAGGTTGCAGCCATGTCATTCACACCCCGGATGGTCAACGTGCATGGAAGGAGAACAGAAACTGCTGACCTTCCGCGGTTTGTGACTTTTTTTCTATGCTGTTTTCATTTTGTTTTCCTGTGAGCCCCTGAGGCCTAGGACCCTAGGATGAGCTGTGAGTCCAGAAGCTGCACCATTCCAGCCTAGGTTGATGGAAACTGAGGCAGAGTTGCCATAACCTGAGTTCAAGCCCCGTGCTTGGCAAAAAATTGATTAATTAATTAACAATACTATTGAATCTCCCTGTCTTGGATTTTGTGCCATTTTGTTGTCTACCAGGCCAGGGATGTCACATTGTGATCTGAGTAACTCTGATGCACTTGGGGCAAGGGGTGGGAGAAAAGTGAAGCTCTCTTCCCTTGAAGACAAGGAATTCAGGCCTGTTCCCTAAGCCTGAATTCAAGCCCCAGCCTTGGAGAACATAACATTTACAGATGTTTTTATTATATCATTTATACTTACATCCATACATTCAGTCTATATCTTGTTTGTTGGAATGATTCATTATATTTCATTATATATTTATTTGTTTACCATTTATTTTATGGACTGTGAGTACACCTATAACATTTATTACATTCATTCAAATCTATTCCATAGCATGTAGCTTTGCAGACAAATTATAAACATCATACCTGACACCCAGCACTTGCACAGAAAAGGAAAACAGGTATCACACTTGCAATCTTACTCCAAGGAGACATTTTCAACAATGCTGGGACCTGAACTGAGGGCCTAGAGGCCCAATTCACAAATGTGTGAGTGTTAGCACGGCAGCCTCTAGCACATTCAGGTGCCAGGTGGATCCCAGGACCTAGGATGGAGACACAGGTTTGTCCAAAGTAGCAATAGCTCTCTATGCAGATGGTGGTATAAAAATAAACATATATTTAGATATTGCCAGTGATGTCTATCTAATATTCAATAACATATACTACCTGCCTAGTGATTCTCAGATATTTAGTGAGGACTCCATTTAATCAATAGTATTCTTTTAGGGGCTGGGAATGTGGCTCATTTTGATAGTGCTTGCCTTGCATGCATGAGTCCCTGGTTCGATTCCTCAGCAACACACGATCAGAAAAAGCCGGGAATGGCGCTGTGTCTCACATGGTACCGCACTAAACCAGAGTTGAAATGCTGAGGGACAATGCCCAGGCCCAGAGTTCAGGCCCCACTACTGAAAACACAAACACACACACACACACACACACACACACACACACACACACACAGATTATTATTTTAATGCATAATAAACTATAAATAAAATCAATCCACATCTTGTGAATTCTGGGTTTAATTTTATGCTAGACTAATTGACAAACTATTCTTCCAACAATGACATGGACGACATTCCTCTCGTGTTCCTATGGACAGGCAAAAGTTTCTTACGCTCTCCAGCCCTTTGTAAATGTCATGGCCGGAATTCAAACTCAGGGCCCAGGTGTGCAGATTGGCCTATGGCTTCGCTGACAGCCTGCTGACAGCAATTCCAGGTGACTTACAGGTTGCAGTTGTGTCATTTGGAACAGGGATGTTCACCATGCAAGGAAGGAAAACCGAGAAACCTCTAACAGTTCGCAATTCATGGCTATTTTTCCTTGCCCTTTTCACTTTTTTTTTCTGTCAGCCCATGAAGAATAGGATCCCAGGAAGGGCTGTGGGTCTAGAGGCTGCACCAACCCTGACTAGGGTGATGGAAGGTGAGGCAGAGTTGCCACGACCTAACTTCAAGCTCCGTGCTTGGCTAAATAAATAAATAAATAAAATATAGAAAATAAAATAAAATAAATTTTAAAAATTTAAAAATACTAAAAATACTAATGGAGCCCCCTGGCTTGGAATGCGTGCTCATTTTTTTTTCTGCCAGGCCTGGGATTTGAACTTGGAGTCTGGGAAACTCTAATGCACTGTGGGGAATGGGGAAACTCCCCCTCTTTGAATACATGCAATTCAGGTCTGTTCCCTAGGACTGAATTCAATCCCCAGCCCTGTAAATTAATTTTCATCCACATTTGAAATTATTAATATCTACATACTTATATTTACTGCATATTGCTTTTTTGTATTATTCATTCATTATATTTATTGACTATTATTACACTTATAACACATTTTAATTTACTACATCTTATGAAAATTATACGGATTTGCATATGTATTATACATCTTACTTCAGACCCAGGACATTCACAGAAATACTATAGTAGATGATGCCATGCTTAGAAAAGCAGAAAGAATACACCAACTGAAGTCTAATTTACTGAAGTCTAATTTATCCCTAGGCACCACAGTGGCTCTCATCTGTAAGCTACTTAGGAGGCTGAGAAATGGAAGATGAAATTTCAAAGCCAATGAATGCAGAAAAGACTGAGAGATATCATCTCCAATTAACTGGCAAATGCCAGGCTACAGACATAGCTGAAGTGGTAGAAAATCAGCTATGAAAAACGAAGCCAAAAAGAGCAAGCTGACTGCAAATGTGAGGAGAGGAGGTAGGGGAATAAAAGGGAGAGAAATCCTCCAAAAACAGAGAACAAAACGACAATACATAAATCCCACCTAATTTAAGGTACCAACCAAACTGAAAAAAAATGAAGCTTGTGAAGTTGTATAACTGTACATGAGCACATAAGCTCTTAGGTGCACTTCAAAGCTATGTTTTTAATAATATATATGTATATATATTTATAATGCATGTATATATATATATATATATATATATCTTTAAATAAACTAAGAAACCAGCCAATGAATAAATACTTCTGAATTAGTGCCTTAACCATGGCATTATAAATTATTCATACTAAAAGTGTATTCCAAGTTTCTTTTCTCAGAATCAATCTTTAAGAAGTTTGTTCATGTTCTTGGCACCGGTGACTCAAGCCTATAATCCTAGCTACTCAAAAAGCTGTGATCTGAGGTTGGTGGTTCAAAGTCAGCCCAGGCATGAAAGTCCGAGAGACTCTTATCTTCAATAAATCACTAGACAACCGAGGTGGCATTGTGACTCAAGTAGTAGATTACTTGCCTTGAGCTGAAGAGCACAGGCATAACCCCCGAGTTCAATCCCCAGGGCCAAATAATAAATAAAAAACGAAGTTTGTTCATGCAGATTATAAAATTCTAACATTCTGAGCTTTAGGAAACTTTTCTGCCAGGGTCTTATGCTCTTTAGGCAAGTACTCCACTACTGAGATACATCACATTCCCATTGTTTTGATTTTCATGTTACAATCCAGTTTATTCCCAAAATGCTTAGAAGTACCTACTGTCCTCACAGAAGTGAGGTTTTATTCAGAAACCCAACCTTTTGTGCTATGAGAACTCCCCTAGTGTATTTCTTGGTAGGCACTGAGGAAAACTCATATGACACAAATGCAGAGAGTTTATAATAGAAATAACTGTAAATAGAAATAAATTCAACAGTCCCGACATTCTAGGGAGAAATGATGTCCTTATTTTCATTCTCATTCTTCAAGGCAGATGGTCAAAATAGAAACACCAATGTGCTATGCTGAAATGTAAAAGTTTAAACTCTTTTTTGAAAAATTCTCATGTTATAAAATCCATATGTATCAAATAAAGGCAAAGTGAATTTAAAAAATATTAAAAATGCTAATGAAGCTCCCTGGCTTGGAATGTGTGCCATTTTTTTGTCTGCAAGTCTTGGAATTTGAACCCGGGGTCTGGGTAACTTTGTTGCACTGTGGGGAAAGGGGAAGCTCACCGTGCTTGAAGGCCAGGAAGTCAGGCCTGTTCCCTAAGCTTGAATTCAAGCCCCAGACCTGGAAAATGTACTCCTTATATACATTTTAAAGATAGGATTGAACTTCCATACAGATGTTCAGTCTATATTATGTTTGGTGTAGTTATTCAATGTATTTTTTATTTTTTTTCATTTATTTACCATTTATTTTATTGACTGTGATGACACCTAACTATGTATTACATTGTTTACATCCTATCACATACCATCTAGATTTGTAGATGTGTTCTCCATCATGTCTGACACCCAGGACTCTCCCAGAAAAGGAAAACAGGTGTCGCACTTGGCTTCATACTCCAAGATTAAATTTTTAGCACTGCCAGGATCTGAACTCAGTGCCTAGTAGGTCCAATTCATGAATGAGTGAGCGTGAGCACAGCAGCCTCTAGCCAATGAAGCTGTTAGTTGATTCCCAGGTGCTGGGATCATGACCCAGGATTCGCCACAACAGCGATACAAGGATAGGCAGACAGTAGTATACAAATAAATATATGTTGGTAAAAAGCACCATAGCCGCCTATCTATGATTGAATGACATATACTATATTCCTACCAACTCTTAGGTATTTATTGTACCATAATTAAACGAATACTATTCTTTTCATGCTTAATAAAGCATGAAATTAAGACCAATCATTGTCCTAGGATTTTTGCATCCAATTTTAGGCTCTACCAATGTTGTGATCTCCTGCCATTGGTAGTTGGCCTTACCTGGATTTGAACCCAGGGCCTATGTTGACAGGTTGGCCTATGGCTTCCCTGCTAGCCCGCCAGTCTTCAGCAATGGCAGGTCAGGTGTACTTTGCACCCGTGACATTCAGACACAGGATGGTCACAATGCAAACAAAAAAAAAAAAAACACCCATCCCTCGGCAGCTTGCCACTTTTTGTGCTATCTCACTTTTTTCTTTCTGCAAGCCCTCTGGGCCTAGGATTCCAGGATTGGGTAAGGGTCCCGAGGCTGCACCCAGCCTATGGTGGTCGAAACTGGGGCAGAGTTGCCACGACCTGAGTTCAAGCTGCATGATTGGCCAAAAAAAAAAAAAAAAAAAAAAAAAGGAAAAAGACAAAAGACAAAAATTAATTGATTAGTTAACAAAATTTAAAAATATAGAGCTCCCTGGTTTTGAATTTCTGCCAGTTTTCTTTCCTAGACTGGGAATTAAACTCAGGAACTTGTAGCAATGTGAGGGAAAGTGCAGATTTGCTTCTACTTGAGTTCAAACCCCGTGCCAAGACAGAAGTAAAAAAATAAGTCACTGAGTTTGGCACGGGGAGTAGTTGTGGAGATGGGAGGTAAGGGATGGTAGGGGGAAAACAAAGGAGGAGGTAACAATGCTCAATAGGAACTATACTCATGACCTTGCTCATGTAACTGTGACCATTCTGTACAACATTTTTACAATAAAAAACATACAAAAAAAGAAACAATGTAGTATTCCGAGAAGCACTTTGGGGTTAAGGAAAGGATGTCTGAATAGATGTACAAAATTCTACACTGCTTTTTATTTAATGTTCAGTATAGAACTGAATAAACTGATTCCATTAAAGAATTAAGTCACTGTCTTGGAACTGGGGCCAGTATTTATACCATTCTTCGGATTTGATCTCACCATCCTGGTAACTCTTTTATACCATGGGTGAAGGAAAAATTTACTGTCCTTGAGGAAAAGAAATTCAGGCTAGAGTTCCCATGGCCTGAATGAAGGCCCTACAATGGAAAAGATATTTCTATACATGTGTAATATATGATATATCCTTACATATGTATGTTTTTTACATGTTATGTTTTTCATTATTGATTTTGTATTTATTTTATTTCTTACTTGATTCATTTTTTTATTTTTTATTTTACTTATATTATCATTCCATTTACATTTTGCACATCTATTATAAAATTATACACAATAATTTAAGACATTGACTCATTTATCATTAAAACTTTTTATGTTGAAACATGATACATAATTAAATGGAGGCATTTGTCACAGTCTTCTCACGTTTAGAGTCTCTCCCAAGAATGAGCTTTGTCTTACTTATCTTTGGACACCTTCCTATAGGGATGTCTTTAGATAATTTATACTGAGAAGCCTTTTCTTGAGGACAGGCAAGTTGTTGGATAAAGTTGTAAGGGGGAGGCTAGAAATGTGGCTTAGTGGTAAAGAGCTCACTCAAGATGCATGAATACCAGGGTTTGAATCCTCAGTGCCACATACTCAGAAAAAGCTAGATGCAGTGGAGTGGCTCAGATGGTAGAGTACCAGCCTTGAGAAAAGCAATCCCCAGGACTGTCAAAAACAATAGGCCAGATGCCGGTGGCTCACACCTGGAAAACTACCTTCTCATTAGGCTTAGATTTGAAGACCACCGTTCAAAGACAGCCTAGGCAACAAAAGCCTGTTAGATTCTTATCTCCAATGAACCACTAAAAAATCCCATGTGGAGCTGTGGCTCAAGTGGTAGAGAGTTAGCATTGACTCAATTGCTCAGGGACAGTGCCAAGGGTGGTTACAAGACACACAACTGGAAAAAAAATTAAGGGTTAATCAAAGTACTTTTCTATTTGCTAATTAGGAGAACATTCTCTGGAAAATCAACGCTCATATACACCAGAATTGGAGTCAGACCTCTAGGCTTAAGTGTAGCAGATCCACATACCCAGCCTCATAGACTCTAGCATTGTAACCTTGTGTCCACAGAGTTCTTAAATGTCCAATGTTGAAAGGCTTAATATGCTCCCAAAGCCTTTTGTGATAAGCAGTTGGCTTGTATTGTCAATGTCATTACACGTCTGAACCTAGCAGAGCACCAGTAGCTCTTGCCAATCACCCTAGCTCAGGAGGCTGAGGTCTCAGGATCACACCGAACCCAGCCAGGGCAGGAAAGTCTATGACACTCTGACTTCCACGTCTGAAAGGTCAGATGTTCAAGAGCTTCTTGTTTTTCCTTTGATGATGAGAAGTTACTCTAAATGTTCTTAGTGTTCTTGACCCATTGACCCATCCTGGGCTCAAATGAAGTTCTCAGAATCCAAGCCCTGGCACAGTTAGCAGGAAGAACTCCAGTGTAACACTGCATTTGAAGGACAGAAAACAGTTTCAAAAGCCAAGCTAGGTGAAGAGAACAAGGAGGCAGAATATACACACTCAACAGGGAAGCAAGCTGCAAAACCACTTCATTCATTCCAGGCACAGCCAGCAATGGGGGGAAACCTGAAACATTTGTTAGAGTTACACCAGGGTCAGGCTTTTCTCAGCTTCCTCAAATAATGACTAACCTTCCTCCCTCAGGTGAAGAGAGCCTCAGGCTATCTTTAGGTTACCAATAGAGAGCCAGTTTAGTTAGGAAGAGGGGAGGAACAGAGTAGAAAGGCCCTGCTCTCTGGTCTTAGGGAGTGGGTTTTTTACTCTACATCTATCAGATTTGAAGGCCCTTCTTCTACCTCTGCCAGTCTTTTCTCCTTCCTTCATTCTCCACATCATTTATGCTAATCCCCAGTCCAAGGTGAGGCAGGGTCATTTCTCTTTTGGCTCCAAGCAGCTGAGTTACACCCTTGCTCTGCCCTCTTGGCTCTGGGGCCTTCGGCGGCCTGAAAAGTGTGAAAGAGACATTCTTCCTGCTCTGTGGTTGTGTGAAGATGATGCTGGTGTCCTGGCACACTGCAGAAGGCCACATGACTGGGAATTGTTCTCTTCTTTCTTCCTGAAGTCCAAGACCAGATTCATCTATCATTTTTCTATCTATCTATCTATCTACCTATCTGTCTATTGACTTTCCTTCCTTCCTTCCTTCCTTCCTTCCTTCCTTCCTTCCTTCCTTCCTTCCTTCCTTCCTTCCTTCCTTCCTTCCTTCCTTCCTTCCTTCCTTCCTTCCTTCCTTCCTTCCTCCTTTCTTTCTTTCTTTCTTTCTTTCTTTCTTTCTTTCTTTCTTTCTTTCTTTCTTTCTTTCTTTCTTTCTTTCTTTCTTTCTTTCCTTCTTCCATTCTTTCCTTCCTTCTTTTTCTTTCTTTCCTTCTTTCATTCTTTCCTTCCTTCTTTCTTTCTCTCTTTCTCTCTCTCTTTCTTTCTCTCTCTCTTTCTTTCTTTCTGTCTGTCTTTTTTCTTTCTATCTTTTTTCTTTCTTTCTTTTTATGTATCTATCTATGTACCAACCTACCTACCTGCCTACCTATCTACCTACCTACCTACCTACCTAACTACCTACATAGTTATCTCTTTCACATTTCTTGGGCTGAACCCAAGGCCTGGACACTGTCTCTAGCACTCTGCTACTTGAACCACAGAACCAATTCTGGATTTTTCTGTGTATATGTTACTAAGGAATCGAACCCAGGGCCTCTTGCATGCTAGGCAAGCACTCTCCCACTAATCCACATTCCCAGCCCCCTCCTCTTTTTTCTTAATGGTAGTTTTTACATATATATGCTACCATTTTGAGTACCCAAGTACAATTTTCTGAATACCGCTTATTTCTATGAACTATGATCTTTTCTTCCCCTGCCTGATTTGTGACTGCTCCTGCATTCGCCTCATAATAAAATGTAAATAAAGGCTCCTGAGAGCTTCAGTGTGCATCATATAAGCAAACAGGCCTAGAAACCTGGAAGAGAAAAGCAATGGGGCTGAAATGAAGAGAATGATGCAGTATGTACAATGAGCATATCTAAAACATAAATCAGTAAATAAAAGCAGAAGTTTTGCATACAGCCATTTTGCACTTAGGGAAGTAATATACACATGTAAGTAAGTAGGACACTGATACATAAACTTGGCTTCTCTTTATGAATTTTCTTTTGTGGCCATCCCGTGGCTTAAACTGAGGATGCAATGCATTCCTCAGCTGTTTTTCACAAAGCTGAGGTTCTACCACTGCCACAGCTCCACTTCCAGCCATCTGGTTGTTCAATGGACATAAGCACCACCCAGGCTTTCCTGCCTGGTCAGGCCCTGTATCTCCTGCTTGGCTTTCTCTCTCAAAGTTGGAGCTCTACCCTCTAGGCCACTCCTCCACTTCTGGTTTTCTGGTGGTTTATTGGAGATAATAAACCTTTCCTGCTAGGGCTGGCTTTGAATGGAGATCTCCCGAGGAGGCTTCAAGTGGATTTCTTCAAGGATTCACCTAGGAGCCACTCCACCCAAAACTTTATTCTAAATCTTGAGAGGTACTAGAGAAAAACAGACACAGGAACATGTTTCTAGTGTGTTCTAGATAATGACGACTTGAGACACACAACTCTCATAATTATTAGATCACTTTATAGGCAAAAGGAGCAATGCAGATAGTGTGAGGATCTCTCCAGGTTTCGGTCCTCATATCCTGAGACAGTAAATTCACTGCAGCTCAGTGCTAAGTGACAGATCTGGCATTTCCTGTGGACATTTGCTCCTAAATCCTGTAACAGTCATTTCTCACTTTTGGCTTCAACCCTGTGACCAGAGGTTAAGATGAAGAGAGAAAATACTCTCAGATAAAGCAGATATAAAGAACATTGGGAAGTTGAGTTATAAGTCCCAACCATAGGAATGACCCTATTAAGAAGTCATTCCAGATTAAGAGCAAAGAAGAAAGAAAGAAGGTGAAAGTGCCTGCTGACTGCAATCCCACCTCCTCAGGAGGCTGACATGTAGAGAATTTGAGTGGAAGAAAGTCCTTGACAATGTTATTTCTAAGGGATCACAGAGAAACCCAGAAGTGGGCCTATGACTCAAGCTTAATGCAGTACCTTTGAGCAAAAGGAGCTCTTGGACCAGGCCTAGACTCATAGTTCAACGCCAGGACCGGCCCCCTCCAAAAAAACCTGTACCTCAATTTCTTTGTGTATGTATGGATGTATTCCTATAGGTGAAACACCTGAGTAGCTATGATGAATCACACCAAGCATGGAAAATTGTATTCAATACAATGAGTTCATAACACAGAGACTGCTTTTATGATATTGCATGTTCCAGGGCTCCTGTCACTGCTCCCAATGTAGCCTGAGGGTTTCTCTGCATCCCAGGCCTGCTGGAGGAAGTCTCCCTCATTGTCTGGACAGGAACACAAAAGACCTCACTCCTGTACAGCTGTGTACCAAATAACTCCATCTGGGCCAATTAGTGATGATGTGTGGGCGGGCTCTGAAGGTCAGGAGAAAAAGGACTCTTTTTACCCTTAGCTATCTCTCTTCCCTGTGCTCTGTTTTAACAGGAGACCTTCATTTTTGCCACCTCCCATGGCAGGTCATGTTCTGTGCTCTTATCCTGCCTTTATGAGACTATATTCCGGTGTTCAGTTACAGTGCTCAATATAATTCAGGAGTCCTTCAGGCAGACAACTAGGGCACTGAACCTAATGAAACATTTCATTGCCAGCAATGATGGGACTATAATGTCTCTCCTAGATTTCCAGAAGCTTGGGAAATCCAAGCACATGTTGGTAGCACAAAGCTTCCTATCATCTAGGACTGGTGAAGCTCATGAAGTTTTGAACCCTTTGACTTCTCCTAGTTGGGCCCTGAGTGGCTAGGTTTTGGGGTTGTACACAGGGCCTGACGTGCTGACCATGAGCTCAGAGATGAAATCTAGTGCTTTACACTTTGTCACACCTTCACTTCTGCTTTCTCTCTGTGTGTGAGTGTGTGTACATGCATGTGTGTATACATACACAAGTCCTGGAGCTTGAACTCAAGACAAGAGCACTGTACCTATTTTCTCTTGTATAAGGTTTGCCCTCTCCCACTTGAACCACAGAGCTGCTTCAGGCTTTTTCCTACTGATGTGGTTCTGAGAAATCAAGCCTAGGGTTTTATATACGCAAAGCACTCTACCCCTAAGGCACATTCCCAGCCCTCTACTTCAAGTTTGTTAGTGTATTTCTGTCTTTTTTGTTGTTTTTGTCATTGTAGGAGTGGAAATCTGGGCCTGGGTGCTGTCACTGAGCTCTTCAACTCAAATCTTGTGCTCTACCACTTGAGCCACAGAGCCGCTTCTGGTTTTCTGGTGGTTCATTGGAGCTGAGTGTCTCAAGGACTTTCCTGTCCAGGCTAGCTCTGAACCATGATCCTCAGATCTCATCCTCCTTAGTAGTTAGGATGACCAGCATGAGCCACAAGCACCTTGCTTCCACTTGAGTTTCCTTAGATGTGAATTGGAGATAATAGTCTCATGGTACCTTTTGTGTCAGGGATAGTTTGGAAACCAGATCTCAGCTTCTTGAGAAGGCAAGATGACTGACCTCAGTTATAGAACCCTAAGCCGTGGCACTCTGCTGCAAGGGGTCCTTGGCTCCATGTGGTGGAGTGCTAGCCATGAGCCCAAGAGCTATGGGTCAGAGCCTAGGCCCTGAGTTCAAGGTTCATGACTTAGAAAAAACAAGACAAAACAATTGTCTCCTGTAGACAACTCACTAGTCTTCAGTAATACATAATTTTGTCCCTGCCCTGGGGACAGATCTGAGCCTCAATATTCTTTTCTGAATAGTCATGTCAGTTGTGGAGTTCTTACAAGAACAAGATGAAAGAATGCACCCTTTGAAGGACAAAATGCATAACACTCTTTTTTTTGTCAGTCATGGGGCTTGAAATCTGGGCCTGCACTCTGTCCTTCAGCGCTTCAGATCAAGGCTAGTGCTCTAGCACTTGAGCTATAGCGACACTTCCAGTTGTCTGGTGGTTTATTGGAGATCAGATTTTCAAAGACTTTCCTGCCTGGGCTGGCTTTGAACCACCATCCTCAAATCTCAGCCTCCAGAGTAGTCAGGATTACAGGTGTGAGCCACTGGTGCTGGGCTCCAAATAACCCTCTTTACAGGACTCAATACACAGCATCCTGTGAAAGACTCAGCACCCAGCACCCAATGCAGGACTCAGCACACTGCACCCCGTGAAGGACTCAGCACATAGCATCCTATGCAGGACTCAGCAAACAGCACCCAGTGAGGGCCCCAGCACACCAGGAAGGACTTATCACATAGATGTATCCCACAAGTTGTCATTAGTATTCAGTTGCTTTCATCAGTATCACCATTCTTTCAGAAACACATCACAAACTGCACAAAGTTCACATCTAATGATTCAGAGGGGTATTTTTTTTTGGTGGGGGAGTCAGCCACAGGGATTGCACTAAAATGTTGGGGGTGCTGTCCTAAGATCTTTTGCTCAAGGGTAGAGATGTATCACTTTGATCCACAGCCCTGCCAGGGCAGGGTTTTAAACCCACCAGTGTCAGATCTCAGCCCCTGAGAATCTTGGATGACAGGGGTGAGCAAGCCAGCAGCATCTTGTTCTGTGTGGCTGAGTTGCAGAAGTATACCTCTGACTAAGGTTAGATGGCAGCTGTCAGTATCAGTCTCCCGGCTTGCTCTGTGATGAGGTATTTGAAGTCCTTTCCTTATAGAGTTGCAGTCACATTCAATCATTTTTTCATGCCCATCCTGGACCTTGAGTAAGACTCTAGACACAGTCCCTAAGTTTTGTGCTCAAAGCTAATGCTCAACTGCTTGAGCGAGAGCACAACTTCTGGATTTTTATGTGCATGTGGTAGTGAGGAATCAAATCCAGGGCTTTGTATGTACTAGCCATCATTATACCACTGAGCACCAGGAGTGACAAGTGTATGAAGAGATAAATGTGTAGATTGGCATATATGCATATATATGTGTATATATATACATATATACACATATATATATATATATGCACATATATATGTATAAAACAAGAAAAAGGTGTCTGTAGAGTATGAAATTACATTTATTATATTACTACCCATTATTGACAATCAAATTATTCCTTCCACTTTTAAGTATCATGGTTATGGTTGAATACATAATAAAGTATTAATTGAAAATTAGTCAATGTAGTATAATTGTTGTGTATAATTTTATAGTACACTCATACACTAATTACTAATTTGTTACTTTTATAAAATTCCATTCGTATGGATGTATATGGGAATGGGTTTCTTAGAATCTCATGCCAATACTTAGTGGCAGTCCGGGGATTTGACCTCCAGGCCTAATTTGAGGTTTTGGCTATGGCTTCCCTAATAGCCAGCCAAACATCAGTATGCTATATCATGTACACTTTCTGGGCCTTGTCATTTACATGCAGGATGGTCACAATGCAAAGGGAAAAAATGCAAAACCACCTTCTTGAATTTCTCCATTTTATCCTTCTTTTTTTTATTTTATTTCTTACCAACGCCGAGATTTGAATTTGGGTCCTAGGATCCCAAGGTAGCTGTGGCAGAGATGCCAAGACCTGAGTTCAAGCCCCATGCTTGGCAAAAATAAAATAAAATAAGGCTCTGGCTTGAAATTTGCACCATTTTTCTGGAAGGCCTGGGATTTGAACTCAGTATCTGGGTATCTCTGTGGAACTGTGGGAGAAGGGTAAGCTCACCGTCCTTGAAGACAAGACATTCAGACCCGTTCCCAGGGCCTGAATTGAAGCCCCAGCACTGGAAAAATACATACATGAGTTTAGTGAGTATGAGGTTTATTACCCTTATTCATTTAGTATTATTATACATATAACATTTCATTTATTATATCCTATCACACAGGATATATTTGCATATGAAGTATACATCATTATGAGACCCAGGACAATTTTTCAGGAAAAAAAAATGTGTCAAAAGTGGCTTCGTAATCCATGAATAAATTTTTGGCAATGCTAGGATTTCAACTCACAGCCTACAATGCCCAATCCATAAATGGGGTCACAGTCTTAGAACACCAACCTCTGACAAACTGAGGTGCCAGGATGTTCTGAAAACCTGTTATCAATCCACAGTAGTGCCAAATATATATATACACACACACACATATATATATATATATAGAGAGAGAGAGAGAGAGAGAGAGAGAAAGAGAAAGAGAGGGGGGTTATAGATTGCTGTATATATATGCATATATATATGGAGAGAGAGAGAATGTGAGGATATCATTAGATTATATATATATATATATATAGTTACCAATAATTAGTTATTAAGTTTTGTCTCCCTTTAATGAAGTATCATAGTTGAATACCTATAAAAGCATTAATTAAAAATTAATCAATATCCGTCCATTAGGGGAATCATAACATGGTGCTAGAAAGGAAAATGTAAATGTAATAATTTTTGTGTGGCTTTCTAAAATAGAATCATTAAGTAGCTTCAAATTTAATTAATTTTATAACATTCCACTACCATTAACATAAATAGGAATGAGTTTGTCAGGATCTCCCTCCATTTGTGTGTGGCAGTCCTGGCATTCATACTCCAGGCCTGGGAAGTTTACTTCGAATGCAAATCATTGGAATGACACTGAAGATTTCAGATTGTCACGATTCAAAAAAGAACAACAAGAAGAAAAGAAACCCAGGTTTTAGTGGCTCCTGTATGTAATCCTAGCTCCTCAGGAGGCTGAGATGTAGAGAATGCCAATTTGAATACAGCCAGGGCAGGAAAGTCCACAACACTCTTATTTCTAAGAGATCACATGAAAATATCCCCAAGGGTTGTGGCTGTGGCTCAAGGGCTGAGAGCTACCCTAGAGAAAGAGGAGATCAGGGATAGTGCCTACGCTCATATTTCAACCTCAGTCCTGCCAAAGAAAAAAAAAAAGAAGGCAATAACTCCATGTCTCTGTGTATTTATGAATGATGTATGAATGATGGGCATTCATCAGGTTGCCCATGACCAGACCCCTAACCTGGCAAGCTGGGACAATCCCTCAGAGAGTACTAAGCCTGAGCCAGTAGCTTGAACAAAGCATCCTTCTGTGCCATTTAATAACTGAAGCCCAGAAGGCTTGCCTTGGCTGGGGTATGCAACGGGTGCATTATGTTCTGGCTGAGGTGTCCCATTGGGACATCTAGCAGCCACGGAGACCACTCTTCCTAAGCTGTAGGAGTTGTAGAACGTTCTGGCTCCATATTCCCTATCCCTCTGTAAGCTGTGAGCCTAGATCTCTGAGTCCTGGTGGCTATCACTCATTCATCATTCCGCATTGCCGAGTCTCACACTGGTCCCAAATCCTGGCAAAGATATGAAATGGCCAGCGATTTCTATGCTGAAAAGAAAATGCCAATAAATTCCACCCTCATAGTTCCTGTTAGAGGTAAGCCTTGGGCTGTGAATGTGGCTAAGTGGTAGAGTGCTTACCAAGCAAGCTTGAAGCCCTGGGTTGGATTCCTCAGTACCACATAAACAGAAAAAGCCAAAAGTGTCACTGTGGCTTAAGTGATAGAATGTAGCCTTGAGCAAAAGCAGATCAGGAACATGCCCAGACCCTGAGTTCAAGCCACAACACTGTCAAAAAATGTGAGCTTGGTGAGACATACAGTTCTGGAACTCAGAGGACGGCCGAGGCTATAGGTAAGAGGTATAGGGCTCACACTTGTGAGCTCACCACAATGGTGGTGGCTCACCCTTGTAATATTAGCACTCAGGAAGTTGAGATATGAAGATTATGTGTGAAAGCAAGTGCAGGCAGGAGTCTTTATGAGACCTTTCTCCAATTAAGCACCAAAAAAACCAGAGCTGTGGTTCAAGTAGTAGAATGCTAGCCTCGAGCATAAAAACTTAGGGATAGCATCCCGGCCATGAATTCAAACCCCAGGACTGACACACTTAGACACACACACACACACACACACACACACACACACACACACACAAACACACACACTGGAAATTCTACTTACCCATCAAAAAGAATATTGTACCATTTGTGGCTCTCATTTCTCATGTCATCTGCCTGGTATCTCATTGCCATCGTATTGTCCCTGTACTGCACTAACTGACACATGCAAACTGATGTAAAAGATTTTCAGGGTTATGGGCTAACCATAGATTCCTGAGTATGAGTTCTCAGCTCATTCTCTTTGTCTATTCATGCCTATGAGTAGTGATTGCACAGATTCATTTGTACCATTTGCTACAAAGAAAAGAGATTAACCATACATATATATGTATGTATATATATATGATTATATACATACACACATTTATACATACATGGATATAAGCACACATATTGATATATATTAAATACTTGAGTACATTTTATGTTTTCAAGAAATATGGAGCTAACAAAAATCACATGCATTTTCCTTCATTTTCAATTTTTTCAAAACATAAAGAACTTTGTCTCTTTTGAATACCTAAATTTTAAGAGAATGTCACCATCTCTGATTTGTCAGTGGCCTTGAAATTAGATGTTCAAATAGGACAAAATTATTTAGGCTTTTTGTGGAAGAAAGGAATATTACTAGGGTTCTATTCATGGGTTCTCTGCTTGCTAGAAAGGAATTTGTCTGTATAGCACCAAGCAGCTCTACTACTTTTGCCATACTTCTAGTCCATTTTATTTACTTGAGGTCTTGAACTTTTTGCCCTGGTCTGATCTTAGACTGACAGACTTTGCTACCAATGCCTCAGAACATAATTAACTAGGATTACAGATATGAACCACTATGGCCAGTTCATTTGTTGAGATGGTTGTCTTGGCAGTTATTTCTCTGGACTGGCCTCAGACCATGGTGCATATCATTTCTGCTTCCCAATCAGCTGGGATTTCAGATGTGGGCTACTATATATGGTGTACATGACACCTTCTGTTTTGTGTGTTGTTTTTTTTTTGTCGGTCGTGGGGCTTAAACTCTGGGCTTGGGCGCTGTCCCTGCACTCTTCAGATCAAGGGGAGCAATCTACCACTTGAGCCAAAACACCAGTATCGGTATTCTAGTGGTTTTATTGGAGATAAGAGTCTCACGGACTTTCCTTCTCAGGCTGGCTTTGTACCCTGATCCTCAGATCTTAACCTCCAAATACCTAGGATTTCAGGTTTGCGTCACCGGTGCCCGGCACACCTTCTGTTTTTCAGCAGAAGTTTTAATAGTAAAAATGCTGTATAGATAGGTTATATTTACATGAGCAAGTTAATGAGTATATTTTTTATCAAGCATTGTTAACTCCTCCTTAGTTTTTCCCTAACCTTCCCCTCCTACCTCCACAACTATACGCCCCCCTCTTTGCTTCCCCTCTTCCCCGCCTATATTGTAAAGATCCTTTTTCAACATAGTGTCTTGTGCATCTCATTGTTGCAATGGATCAGGCTGTATCACTATTTAACTATTTTTTCCCTTCCCCTCCCCAACCTAGAGAAGGGTGTATACAAGACGCAGGGCACTGACATTAAATACAGTGAAAACAGGGGTTACACCATGGGGGATGAACATAAAAAGAAAAAAAACACATGGTAGATTATAAACCCTATCTTGGGGTTCATTTCGCTTAACATCATCTTATCTGGTCGTATGTACATAGCTTTTGAACTTTTATGCTTGTCCCAGACATATAATAATTATTGCAAATAAGGGAAACCATAGGACCTATGTTTCTTTGGGTTTGGCCTACTTCACTTTTTATAATTTTTTCCAGGACTCCACTGAGAGCTCCCCTATGATCCAGCAATCCCATTTTGGGCATTTGTCCAAATGTTCACAAACAAGACCCAACTAAGCTACCGGCAAAACTATGTTTATTGCAGCATTATTTGCCATAGCTAAGATATGGAACCAACCCAGATGCCCCTCAGTAGATGAGTAGATCAAGAAAATGTGATACACACACACACACACACACACACACACACACACACACACACACACAATGGAATTCTATGCCTCCATCAGAGAGAATGACATCGCCCCATTTGCTAGGAAATGGAAAGACACAGAAACAATTGTGTTAAGTGAAATAAGCCAGGCTAAAATAACCATAGATCCCATGGTTAATCTTACTTGCAGTAACTAGTATTTGGTACCATATAACCATATAAGAGGATGTTATGTGAAATGAACCCCAAGATAGGGACACAAATGATTTTTATTCCATGAGATTCTTATCTCTATATAATCCCCCAAATAAAGTTGGAAGGGGAGCTGTCGTTCAAATACAGAACACCACCCTTAAGGGAAAAAGCCTAAGTTACAAGGTAAGGTCCTGAGTTTAAACCATAATATCAGCGCTCAAAAAAGTTGATTTCTTTTCCTTGAGCTTTTTATTAAATTGCTCAGAAAACAATCGACGTTGTATTTATGTTTAGCATTACTATTAAAATCATGTTATATTTATTTATGTTATTCTTTATTTTCTTAAATTTTATTTACACATTAATATCCAGTAATGATAAGAGATGATTACTGTTTCACAAGTTTTTATGTCAGTAGAATATATGGATGAGAGGTGCATACAATGGGTTTGGACTGAAAATAGATATTTGCAAGGTTTTCACATGAAGAATTTATAAATGAAGGAGCTGTGGGCATGTATGAGATAAACTAAAGAAACCAGCAAGGAAAAATAAGGTATGATTCTGGAAAGCACACAATTTTGGAAGAAAAAATAAAACAAGGAAAATATGTGGCTTTTGATAAAAACTTTGTAAACCACCTACACATTTGATTCCTTATTTCTAGCAGAAGACATTTCAGTTAACTTTATTTTACAAAGTTAAACATGATTGACATTTAATACTAACTGGCCTCTGTCTCAGGTAAGCAATTTTTCTAGCCAGGTGCCAGGGGTTCATGCCTATCATCATAGTTATTCAGAGAGCTTAGACCTCTAGATCCTAGTATAAAGCCATTCTGGAGAGGAAAATTGGTGAGACTTTTCTGTTCAATTAATCAAGGGAAAATTGGAAGTGGCACTGTGGCTCAACGTGGCAACACTAATCTTGAGTAGTAAATCTCAGAGACAGAACCCAGGCCCTGGGTTCAAGCTCTCTGAAATTATTCTTAAAATACTTGTTCTCAGTAATTCTTTAACTTGTCTAGAAGAATGTTTTAAGCTTAGAGATTTTTATTTCATCTTGTCAGAATTTATTTTTAAGATGTTCAGAGAAAAATTCTTTATAGTAAGAACTGGTTTGTATTGCTTTGTATTACATATTGCTTCTACACCAAGAGATCAGGTGGAAAGTAGATGGCCAAACCCCTCCTTCCCCTACCAAAGTAGTAAAGTTCTTTTTTCGACATAATGATTTGTACATCTCATTGATGCAATGAGTCAACCTGTATTCTTAGTTAAACGATTTGTTTTTGCCCTTCCCCTCCACAAATTATACCAACATCAAATACAGTGAAATCCGGGGTTATACCGTGGGGGAGGGACATTCAAAGCAATATAGAAATCATCTTATAAATATGTTAGAAACACTTGCATGAAAGAGAAAAATTGAATACTTATCTTGAGGTTCATTCACCTAACGTCAACTTCATCTGACATTTTCTGCTTGACTCAGACATATACTACTTATTGCAATAAAGCAGCCATGGGACCTAAGTATATTTGGGTCTAGCTTACTTCACTTAATATAATTTTTTCCAAGCTTTTCCATTTCCTAACAAATGGGGAAATGTCATTCTTTCTGATGGGGCACCGAATTCCATTGTGTATATATACCACATTTTCTTGATCCATTGATCTACTAAGGGGTATCTGGGTTGGTTCCATATCATAGCTATGGTAAATAATGATGCAATAAACATAGTCGTGCTGGAATTTTTAGTGTGTGTGGTCTTGTTTGTGATCATGTGGGTAAATGCCCAAAAGTGGGATTGCTGGGTCATAGGGGAGCTCTATATTGAGTCTTTTGAGGAACCTCCATACTGCTTTCCACAGTGTTTGAACAAATTTACACTCCCACCAACAACGTAGTAAGGTTCTCTTCTGTCCACATCCCCTCCAGCATCTGATGTTATTAAAGTTCTTGATTATAGCCATTCTAACTGGGGTGAGGTGGTACCCCAATGTTGTTCTTATTTGCAATTCTTTTATGGCTAGAGAGTTTGAGCATTTCTTCATGTGTTTATTGGCCATCCTTCTTTCCTCTTCAGAGAAATTTCTCTTTAAGACTTTAGCCCACTTATTAATTGGGCATATGTTTCTTTGAGGATTTGTTGTTGGGAGATTTAATTTATTGAGTTCCAGGTATATTTTAGATATGAGACCCTTGTCCGTTGTATGGCTTGTGCAGATCTTCTCCCAATCCATGAGCTTTCTAGTGATCTTGCTATCTATGTCCTTTGCCATGCAGAAGCTCTGCAATTTAATGCAATCCCATTTGTCCCATTTGTCTTTGATTATTTTTCTATTTCTGGGTCTCTATTAAGAAAATTTCGGCCTGTGCCATGGAGACCTAGGGTTTCTCCTATTCCGTCCTGTAATTTTTTTCAGAGTAAGACTTGAAAATTTTAGAGTTTCAAATATTACAGGAAGATCTTTGATTCATGTTGAATGGATGTGATTAGATTAAGCCGTTGCATACATGCGTGTGTGTGTGGGGGGGGTATGTTTATTATTGAAATCAAGGATAAGGAACTTGGTTCCTTTTTCTAAGATATACATTATGGTGTTTCTTTGTTGATGGTAGGCTCAGATTGCTTGTCTTTGCCTGATGTGTACATTCCAGCTCAATTTTTCAATTAATGTTTCTTTATTATTGAACATATAGTGCTCTGATATTGCTTTTTCTTTAGTTTGCCATCTAGGATCTTCTTTTCCTCTTAAATGTTAACATTCGATGTAAATTTAACTCCTGACTGATTTTTCCCTTTAATTTGCATTTTGAAATAAGTATTATAATACCTTTGATCTCTGTATTCATGAAGAAAAACCATTTTGAATTCTTTGTTTAATGTAATAACACCTGGGTAGATTTGTTAGCACCAAGACTTTACATTTTCTTTTGTAGTTTTAGTTTAAAATAACCCTCCTTGGTTTTTATAGCATTGGTAGACAAAAAATTCCCACAATGCCTCACAACCTTTATCTTTCAATTTGTCTATGCTTCTTTGTCCCTGCTAAATTTTTCTGGATTCCTGTATTAGCTACCCTTACCCCTACAAAGCTGTTGCTGCTACCCAATTTCCTGCCACTGCAACTCAGCAATTACCCTATCCCTGGTACTCCCTTTCTCTGCTACTCATTTTGCTACCCATAATTCTTAACACCATGGTTCCAGCCACCTGATCGCTGACACGCCTGTCTCTGCTACCACATTCCCCAAAAAAGCAAGGCAAGAGTAGGCACAGACAGTCGACTTGGGTATTCCTCTTGCAGGCACAATGGGACGTTTTCCTCCGGTATTTATCATGAGGGACCAACTAGTGGTGGAAAGAAAAAAGGTTACTCAGAGGGGACTAAAATCCAGGGATATCAACTTATAACTTGTTGCTAGGAAAAGCAGACACTAAGGTGAAACTTAATGAGAAAAGAAATTTTGAAAAATTATTGGGGATGATATAAAAGGTTTAGCTTAGTCTCATATACCAGTGATCTGAATTATTTTATGACATAGATATGTAACTACTTGGCATTTTAAAAAGTATATGAAGATGCACATTTATGTGGTACTTATATTAATTTATGAAATAGTTGCATATGATCATGTTAATGATATTCAATGGTTTATGCTTTATGATATGCTCATTACGCTGCCTTTGGCAACATGAATTGAGCTCTCTAAAAATAAATAGAATTTCATTGTCAAATACTACAAGGAGATTACTGAGGCTAATACCAAAACGCAAGCTGGTACAAGAAAATTGAACAAAGCTACACATTTGAAGGGAAGGGGTCACTGGTAAGGGCTATGATAAAAGAGAAATTCTTCACCATGGAATATTGGAAGAAGAGAATGTGTCTTGTTGAATCACTAGCTTTTTAAAAATTCTTAGAAAGCAGAACATGATTTTTGATTCTTGCTTTATGGAACCTCTTTAATGAGTGGTTAAACAAAAAAAATATCGAAATGACTGAAAATCCACTGACATGAATTATTAGATTAACATAATACTCAAAGTTGCCTTGAGATGCAGGCAGGCTGGATTCTTTTCCTCTTAAATTAATGGAATAAGCTTCCTTTTGAATGGTTGGACAGTCCATGACACTTGTTCCAAAACAAGAAAAGATATTGGAGAGAGAAAAAAGGAAGGAGAGTCAAGGCTGCTGAAAAATTAGTATATTTCTCATTTGGACTTTAATGGGTTGTTACTACAAAGAATTAGAATTTCATCTTAAGATAATAATTTCAAAATGGATGTGCTAAAGGATAACTTCAAAATGTAGTATTTAATGCTGTTGGATTACTTGAAGACAAAAGTTTACAGAAAACTTTAAATTCCAGAAAACTGTAAGATACCAATAAACACCTAGAAGAAATATAATTTAAAAGTTCACCTGTTCAAGGCAAACCCTGGCAGGAAAGTCTGTGAGTCGCTTATCTCCAAATAGGAAGTGGCACTGTGGCTCAAGTGGGAGAGGGCTCCCCTTTGAGCTCAAGATTTCAGGGATATGTTAATACCCAGGCCCTGAGTTGAAGCCCCATGAGTGACAAGAAGAAATTTAAAGAATTAAATCATTAGGGCCTGAAGGAGACTCAGTGGTAGAATGTTTGTCTTGCATGAATGAGGTCCAGCGTTCAATTCCTCAGCACCACATAAGCAGAAATAACGGGAAGGGGCACTGTGGCTAAAGTGGCAGTGCGCTAGCCTTGAGTTGAGCAGTTCAGGGACAGCACCCAGACCCAGATGTCAGGCCTCCCCACCACCACCACCAACAACAACTAAAATTAAAGCATCAAACAGCCTGAAGATGTTGTCCAGAATAATGAATGCAGCATTATCCGCTTACATGACAGTGAATTGAAACCTAGTTTACCAGGGGAGATGGTGGGCATTTTGTGTGTGTGCCAAAGCCTGCAAAATTATTTTGTACTTTCCCAGCAGGGAGAAAGGAGGAGATGCGGGGGGAGGAGTGAGGTGTTTGGTGGGGTTGCCTTTTGATTCACTGATTGTTTTCTGGAGTCAAATTCAGAGAAATTCTGCTCGCAATCTTAGTTGCATGAGGAATGAAGAAGCCATGTCCTGGAAGTGGTTTTGTCCTGTCCTTGGCCTGGTTCTAACCACCACTGGATAATCCAAGTCCCACTTCAGGACCAAGATGCCTTGAAGGCTACTGATCCATTGGGCAGGTGGACCTCACCGCAGCCAGAATAGGCAGAAAATGCAATTCCGAGGGCAGCACTAGAAATCTACACTAGGCAGAGATTTTTTTAATATATTTTAATTGTAAAAATACTGTACAGAGGGCTCAGAGTTACAGGACTAGGTAATGAGTGCATTTCTTATACAGCATTGTTACCTCCTCCTTTGTTTTTCCCCTGCCATCTTTTCCCTCCTCACATCTCCAACTCCTCCCTCCTCGATCCCTGCCTGACACTGTAAATTCATTTTCAACACAGTGTCCTGTAAATCTCATTGTCACAATGGTCAACCTGAGTCCCCATTTAAGCATTCTGCTATATCCCTTCCACTCCCCAAATTACAAATATGTATGGTATGGTATAAGATATATATTATATCATATATATATATATGATATATATATATATACATATATATCATATATATATATATATATATATATATATATATATATATATAATGCAGAACACTTGAATCAAATGCAGTGAAAACAGGGGTATACACTGGGGGGATGAACCTACAAAAGAATTACGTAGTGCATTATAAACATATTAAAAACAAAAGAAAGAAAGGAAAAACCACTTGTGTCTCTGACTTGGGGTATATTTTGCTTAACATTATCTTGTATGGTCATATGTTCTTAGCATATGATCTTCTCTCCTTGTCCTAGACATGTTCTAATCCTTCGAAGGCAAAACAAGGTAAACTATGGGCCCTATGTTTTCTTTCGGTCTGGCTTATTTCACTCAATATAATTTTTGCCAAGACATTCCATCTCCTAACATATGGAGCAATGCCATTCTTTCTGATGGAAGCATAGAATTCCAGTGTGTGTGTGTGTGTGTGTGTGTGTGTGTGTGTGTGTGTGTGTGAGTGTACCACATTTTCTTGATCCATTCATCTGCTGAGGTGCATCGGGATTGGTTCCATATCATAGCTATGGTGAATAACACTGCAAAAATATGGTTGTGTTGGTAGCTTTGTGATAATTTGGGTAAGTGTCCAAAAGTGGGGTTGCTGGGTCATTGGGGAGCTCTACATGGAGTCTTTAGAAGAAATTCCATACTGCTTGCCAAAGTGATTAAACAAGTTTACACTCCTACCAATAATGCAGTAGGGTTCCCTTTTAGCCCCATCCCCACCAGCATCTGTCATTATTACAGTTCTTGATTGTAGCCATTCTAACTGGAGTGAGGTGCAATGTAAATGTTTTGATTTACATTTCTTTTATGACTAGAAAAGTTGAGCATTTCTTCATGTGTCTAACGGACATTTTTTATTTCATCTTCAAAGAAGTCTCTTCTTAAGTCTTCAGCCCACTTATTTATTGGGCCGTTGTTCCTTTGAAGATTTGTTGTTGGGGGATTTAAGATTTTGAGTCCTCAGTATATTTTAGATTTAAGACTTTGTCTGTTTTATGACTCATGAAGAACTTCTCCCAGTAAGTGTGCTTTCTATTGATCAGAAGCTCTGCTGTTTCATGCAATCCCATTTCTCCAACCTTTCTTTGATTTGTTTTGTTTCTGGTTCTCTATTAAGAACATTTTGGCCTGTGCTAAAGAGGCCTAGAGTTTCTCTTATCTTTCATGTAATGTTTTCATGGTGTCTGTTTTTATTTTGAGGTCTTTGATCCATTTTGGCTTGATTCTCATGCAGGCTGATATATATACGGATCTAGCTTTAGTTTTCTACAGGTGTTTAACCAATTTTGCCAACACCATTTACTGAAAAGGCTGTCTTTCTTCTATTCTATTTTTTAGCTCCCATGTCAAAGATTAGGTGGCTATAGGTCACTTGATTGATTTCTGAGTCTTCAGTCCTATTCCATTGGTCCTCAGGACTGTTCTTGTGCCAGTACCAAGATGTTCTTATTACTATGGCTTTGCACTATACTTTGAAATTTGGAACTGATATTGCTCCAGTGCTGTTCTTTTGGCTAAGGATTGACGAACCTATAGCCAGCATTATACTTAATGGTGAAAAGTTAAAGTCATTTCTTATAAATTCAGGAAAGAGATAAGGATGTCTGCTCTCTCCAATCCTCTTCAAATTAGTATACGAATGCTAGCTGGGAAAATAAAACAGGATGCAAACTTAAAGGGAATCCAAATAGGGAAAGATGAAGTAAAACATATAAGATGACCAATGGAATAGAATTGAAAACCCAGAAATGAACCTACAGTCCCATAGCCATCTAATTTTCAATAAGGGAACTAAAAATATAGAATGTAAGAAAGACAGCTTCTTCAGTAAATGGTGCTGGCAAAATTGGTTAACTTCTTGTAGAAGACTAAAGCTAGTCCCTTATTTATATCCCTGCACCAGAATCAACTCCAAATTGATCAAAGACCTCAGAGTCAAAGCAGACACTCTGAAAATATTACAGGATGGAATAGGAGAAACCCTAGGTCTCCTTGGCACAGGCCGAAATTTTCTTAATAGAGATCCAGAAACACAACAAAATCAAATACAAATGGGACAAATGGGAATGCATGCAATTTCAGAGCTTCTGCATGGCAAAGGACATAGATAGCAAGAGCACTAGAAAGCCCACGGATTGGGAGAACATCTTCACTAGCCGTACAACAGACAAGGATCTCATATCTAATATATACCTGGAACTCAAAAAGTTAAATCTCCCAACAACAAATCTTCAAAGAAAGAACTGCCAAATAAATAAGTGACCTAAATATTTAATAAGAAATTTCTCTGACGAGGAATGAAGGATGGCCAATAAACACATGAAGAAATGCTCTTTAGTCATGAAAGAAATGCAAATCAAAACAGCATTGAAATAACACCTCACCCCAGTTAGAATGGCTATAATCAAAACTCTAATAACAACAGACGACGGAGGGGATGTGGACAGAAGGGAACCTTACTGCACTATTGGTGGCAGTGTAAACTTGTTCAACCACTTTGGAAAGCAATATGGAGGTTCCTCAAAAGACTATACATAGAGCTCCCCTATGAGCCAGCATATCCCACTTTTGGGCATTGACCCAAAAGTTCACAAACAAGACCACACACACTAAAAATTCCAGCAGGACTATGTTTATTGCATCATTATTTACCATAGTTAAGATATGGAACCAACCCAGATGCCCCTCAGTAGATGAATGGATCAAGAAAATGTGGTATATATACACGATGGAATTCTATGCCTCCACCAGAAATAATGACATTGCCCCAATTGTTAGGAAATGGAAAGACTTGGAAAAAATTATATTCAGTGAAGTATGCTAGACCCAAAGAAATATATCTCCCATGGTTTCCCTTATTTGCAGTAACTAGAATATGTCTGAGTCAAGCAGAATAGGTCAGATAAGTTGATGTTAGGGAAATGAACCCTAAGATTTGTATAGAAATGTTTTTTTTTTTCTTTCATGGGATTGTTTTTAACACATTTATAAGATTATTTCTTTTTTGCTTTGTATGTTCCTCCCCCATGGTATAACCCCTGCTTTAACTGTATTTGATGTCCGTATAATTTCTGGGGGGGAATGGCAAAAACAAATCGTTTAAATAGGGATACAGGTGGAACCATTGCAACAATAAGATGTAGAAGTCATTCTGTTGAAATCGAACTTTACAACTTTGGTGGGGGGAGGAGGATTGGGTGGGGGCGCAGGGGGTAAATGGGAAGGGATGGATAGGGGAAACAAAGTAGGAGGCTACAATGCTTGACAAGAAATCTACTCATTATCTTGCCCAGGCAATTTTAACCCTTCCGTACAGTATTTTCACAAGAAAAAATAATAAATTTTAAAAAGAAAGAAAAAGAAGAAAAAAAAACCATGAGGATGACATGATCTTGTATTTAATGGACTCCATGGATTCCACTCTCAAGTTACTTGAGTTGATCAGAAACTTTGGCCAAGTAGCAGAATATAATTTTGTCTCAATAAAACCAACCAAGAAAGGAATAAAAAATAAACAAGAAAGGAATACACAGTTGGAATTTTGGGCTAATTTTGTCATTATGTTTTGGTAGTCAAGTATCCTATAGAAGTGCAACTCATGTATAATCCTCAGTTGTGTTGTAAATGTTGTCTTAATTACAGAACATGTCTAGATGCAAAAGAGCTCATGATTCCCAATTAAAAATTTGAAAAAGTAAGCATCATTCATTTAGATTCCAAAGAACTGAAGGATTACAAAAGTTTATTGGAGAAATAGGAATGTTCATTTAATGTAGGACTTTGTAGACCTGGCTAAATTAGAATTCAGATTTAAAATATATATTTTTGTTTATACTTTAATATTCGATAGGATACTACAAAATTCTTTTCAAGTAAAAGTTTTAATTTACAAATTCACAAATGATTCTGGCATTCTAATTGACTAGAGTAGTTAGTCTTTCAAGTGAGGTATAATAAGAACTTAGTTAATAGATAATTCCAACAGTTCATGTGTAAAATGATAATATCAATAATCTAGACAAATTGCCAACAAATTGATTATATTAATTTATAAATATAGAAAAAGAGCAATCTTTTGAGACTTTGGTGTAACATGGTATGAAGATAGTAATTGTGTGACATCTTTTTTATTCTACCTATACATAACACAGGAAGAAATTTCCTTATTTATGTATCTCTGTATACAATGAGAAAAATGCTAGGTTTGAGATTTGTTTTTATTTTGTTTTTGTTGTTTGGTTTGTCATAGGGCTTAACCTCTGGGCTCGGGTATTGTCCCTAAGCCTGTTTTTTCTCAAGGCTATTGCTCTACCACTTGAACCTCAACGCCACTTCAGTCTGGCTTTTCCTTATGAGTTTATTGGAGATAAGAATCCAAGGAACTTTCCTGCTTGGGTGGGCTTTCAACTATAATCTTGAAATCTTAATATTAAGATATACAGATCTCTTGAATATCTATGATAGATTATATATAATAAAATATATAAAAATAAAAATAATAAATAATATTTGCAAGTGTTTTAATCTCAAGAAAACTACTGCGGGGAAAATGATATAGCAAAGTTAGTGTAGTATTCTTTCCACAATAGGAAGGGCATCACATTAGCAGAAGTGTAGTATTTTATCACAATAGTGATAAAGTAGTCATGATGTGAATTTAGGGAATTTTAAGGTGCACCTTACGATTTGCAAACTATTTCGCTAGGATGACTTTACAGCATAAAAACTTGGGAATGATTGTCATAGAAATAATAGCTTACTCTGATGAACAAATGTTTACTCTTACAGAATGATTTATAGGAAGTGGCACTGTGGCTCAAGTGGTAGAGCGCTCACCTTGAGCTGCAGAGCGCAGGGACAGCGCCCAAGCCCATATTTCAAGCCCCAGGACTGACCAAAAAAAAACAAAGAATTAATTATTATAGATACTTCATAGTTTTACCCTCTACAAGAACATGTCTATTTTTTCTGTTGACTTTTAAATATGTAATGTAGCATTTAAAACTGCATCTATGCAGAATTAAATAAAATGCAAACAGGTACTATTTTGAATGTGTCTGGTATGACATATTCAGTATTTGAAAATGAGTAGTTAGTAGTCTTAGGAATGTTGAGGAACACATATATTCTGGCCTCTTAACAATTAGTCAGTTTTCAGTTTTTAAAGTTAGGGTTTCTATAGAATTGAACTGTTTTCTGTTTTAGTATGAGCCAATACTAAAATAATGATTTTTATTTCAAAATAATAGCAAGTATATTCTGAAAATATTGTATAGTTTGATAACATTCCAGTTGATGTCTGTCTGATAAAGAAAGAGCTAACTCAAGTTAGCAGCCAAAATGTTCATTTTTTAAAAGGTAATACACATAGAATAATATTTACTATATCAATAAAGTGAAATTATATTTTATGTTGCTCATTTTTAACTTAATTTTATTGTCAAGGTGATATATAGAAGGGGTTGCAGTAATTGTAAGGTATTGAATACATAACATGTCAAAATTTTTACGCCCTCCCTCATTTTTCTCACACTTTTTCTTTACCCCAATACTCCTCACAAGATGTAATGTAAATTTCCAACATGTTGTCCTGTGAGTATGGCTATTGCATTGGTTTACCTTTTGTCCTTTGTCTCACCATTTTATTGTTCTGCTTCCCTTGCCAAATGAAGATAAATTTATATACAATACACAGGAGACTGAAATCAAATACAACAGTGGACAAACCATACGGGAAAACACAAAACAAAAAAGAAGTCACAAGTACATTAAAAACAACAACTAAAAAGAAAAACCTCTCTTTCCATATCTAGGAGTTTATTTTGCTCAGCATCATTTTATATGGTCATTTATACATAGCTATTGAGCCATTCTGCTCATCTGCTAGGACTATCTTAGATATTTCCTAGTTATTACAAATGAAGGAAACCATGGAATCTGTTTCTTTGTGTCTTGCTTATTTTTCTTAGTAGGATTTTTCCAAGTCTTTCATTTCCTTATGAATAGGAATCATAGAATTACTCCGTACATATATAAACCACATTTTGTCAATTCGTTCATCTACTGAGTGGCATATTGGTTTAAAACATGATTGCATGTAAATATCACTAAAGGCCATTCAAAAATGACAGATTCCACCTCACCAAATATAACAATATCATGATTTCTAAGTAAGATAGTATTTTATGCTGGTTCAAGTGTTGAGATATAGGATGAGTCTAATATATATCTTAAACTGAATTAGGCAGGAAGATATCCAATATCATGTAGGATCAAAATGGTAGTGACAAAATATTCCCTTGAGAAAGATATAGGAGCCTGCCACAAGTATGAAGTAGTTCAGATAATTTTGAAGCATTTAGAAGTGCAAGCTCAATTATGTCTCTTTAAATAATAATTATGTAAGTGGAAAGGCAAAAGAAGGGTAAGAGAAGAAAATAACTGAGAGTAGATCATTGTCCCAAGTTAGAGTATAAAAAGACATAATCTATAACTTCCAAGTAAAAGAGAGACCAATATAATACGTACACTTAATTTAGGTACATGCAAAATATTTACTTAGATTTTCCCTACTTACTGTTCCAAAATAAATGAACACGTATAAGAAAAGTTATGTGATTGCAATTGCTTCAACTTGAACACTAATTGTGATCAGCCCTCCGTTTCTCACTTTGCACTTGAAAAATAGTTCCTAAGTTGATGATGTTGTGGCTGATTAGAGTCAGAGTTAGGGGGTTCTACTTGTACAATTATCTCAGAATAGTTTAAAGCAGTTTTCTGCCCAAGATATCCAACTACATTGTCTAAACCTGTACTTTGAACACACCCTCACACCTGAGCACATTATTTGAAATTATACTTCAGCTTTTCTTGGCACATTCTACTTTGTGCCTTTGTCTTCTTTGCACATTCCTTTTGAGTTCATCGTTGCTCTATTTCCATTTCGTCTGTACAAACTGCTAAGAACATTGTTCAACTACCACTTCTTATTTGTACACGCCCAGTCTAAGTATGAAGGTACTTTGTCCATGCTAAGCAATAGGGTAATAGTAACTCTCTGAGTAGAAAAGTTCCACAATATAACCCTATGCCCACATTCGAGAATGTAGAATTTAAAGCACTTTGCAACAGTGATATTAGAATCGAAAGGCTCCTTATGGACTTTTTCCTGGAGTTCATTAGTTTACCCAGGAGAAATATAAATATCCACAAAATTTGGAGCTAATTAGTAAGTATCCGAATTAACATTAGATCCTAGATGTTGTGTTAATACAAGTCACGATTGTAGTATTGTTAAATCAGTATCCTTCACTCCTTGACAATGTGTATGAGAAAATGAAAGAAAGACATTAAAGCAAAATGTCTTATCTTTTTAGGCATTTAATCCTAGTGGTGAGAGCAATGTCTGAACTTTTCCATTCAATAAAAGCTTGAATTTATAAGAACATTTTCCTACATATAAGTATTTGTGTCAGGTTTGTTGACACAGCATGGAGGTATACATAACAAGTATTAGATTTCAATAGTGTATATGACAGTTATGATTTGTCAATGGCTATTGAGGCATTTTCTGTTCTAAAGTGGAATCAATTCCAGGAGTCTTCAGTCACATCAGTAAAGCTGTATGTTCTACCTAATACTTGGTGTTACTTGTCCTACATTTATAATGAGTAGGCTGATAAGATATCCAAACATATCTAAATATATTTCAATAAAATTCCAAACTGATATGGATAGATGGGTCACTAATTGGAACTGTAGGACAAATTAGGCTTGTCTGTGCTGTAGTTCAATCTATAATCTCCTGGCTAAATAAAGTTTTCAAAAATATTCACAGAATATCACTAAGAAAAGTTCATGACATTTATATCTGTATAACATTTCCAAGGTCAGGATTAAAGCATTTGCTCCCAACATTTAGAATCAACAGGATCTGTTGAATAAATGGATCCAGATTTTTATGTCTTCATATTCATATCTCAACGTTTGATCAATATGACTTTCACCAAAACACTGTTCTTATTAAACTTGTCTATGTCATTTTACCTTTCAAATCCAAATAGCAGATTTCCTTCAATATCTTCCTGAAAATTCTTTCCTTCCTTTTCTTCTGAAAATCTGTGTTTATTACTTTTTCGTTTCATTATTTATCTCTTTCCTTCCAATCTTGTCCACACTGGTACTTACATTGTTCACACTTTCATCAGAACTTTCCTTTTCCTCTTCCCTTTAATAATGTCACTGATTTTATGATTATTTTTCATATTCATGGTCGTGAATATTTTGAGGATGTCCAAACAGACCTATCTTTGCATCTGTTTAACATAAACCTTAGAACTATCAGAGAGTTTTTTCCTCTAAATCCATCTTTTCCACCTGTAGTCCTTATCACCAAGAATGTAACTAACACAGTTAGAAGACAGAGATGTGGAAAACCTTTAGATTTCCTCTTACCCTACCTCCATCCATTAGATAGGATGAATGATCATGATTTTCACAGTTTCTGTCACTAATGTAATTTCTATGTACTCCTTTTTATGCCCCTGACACCAGCCTATTGCAAATACTCATCACCAGTCACTCAGTCCTAAAACAACTGTTTACAAAGTATGCATTTCTCCCCATAGTCTTTTCATATTGTTCCTCTCCATCACCCAATGACTCTCTTTGTAAGCATACAGAGTGAAGAACTCAGACAAAAATTCTAGTATCATTATTTACTCACAACATTGACTGGTGATCTTACATTTCTCATCTGTAAATGGATGTAATCTACCAGAAATATTGAAGAATATATTTGTTGAATTCTAGAGCAAGGAAAAAGAAAAGTGAAGAGTCCTTACATTGTCTACCTTAGCTTTCAAATAAGGAAAGTGTCAAATTCAGACTGTTGGTATAAAGTCAGAAATACTTTCATGCAGAAATAAAAATAAATTTTAACTCCTGGCTCTATAGCCTGTGTCCTTTTATGGTAACTGCAGATATGTAAGTAGTATTACGTAAATTGTGTTATGTGTTTACAGCTGTACTGAAGAACATACTATTAATATATCATTGGAAAACATTGGTTATTGAATGGTATCTATATGAGAATGTTATTTGAACTAATCACACAAAGTTGAAACCTACATCTTAGTCCATCAAAATGTGGAAATAAACGATTTTATTTATAAGAAAATAATACCACCAAGAAAAGTGAGTATACATTAGAAAGACTGCTGTAATAACATTAGGGTTTTTACTGTCTCTACTTGTTTATATGATTGAATTTCTTGATAATCAAACTCTCCTCTTGTTATTCTGTTTTGTTTTGTTTTGTTTTTTTTGGTTCGTCATGGGGCCTGGACTCTGGGCCTGGCACAGTCCTCCAGCTCTTCAGCTCAATGCACTCTACCATTTGAGCCACAGTGCCACTTCGCGCTTTTTCTGCTTATGGGGTGCTGAGGAATCAAACCAGAACTTCATGTAGGCAATGCCAGCACTCTGCCACTGAGCCACCTTTCCAGCCCTCCTCCTGTTATTCTTATTGTTGTAATCCAAGGCTGTTTATAACTAGGCATTCAATGTGGAAAATCCATTTTCAAGTATGTCTAAGTTTTTTTTCCTTTTCAATCACTACATCGTCATTATCAGGCTACACTGTGGTCATCATCCTCTTCATCAAAATTATTATTAGCATCATAAGTGCTAATCATTGAACGTCGGATATATGTCTATGATTTTATTATTATTTGTCTTTTGATTAATAATTTTAATCTTACCACTGTGGATGCATCCATATTGAAATTTTGAACAAATAAATAAAAAACTTAACCATATCAGGTAGCGTAACAATGTGCTTATAACAAATTACAGAATAGATTTTTGGAAGCGTTGCAAATTCCTAATCAGTATGAATTTACTTCCTCTCTCCCCCTAACTACAATCAAATATTTAAGAGTTTGGGCAGAACCTTTTCAAGTAATATACTGTAAATGTAACTACAATATCATGTCTATATCTAAAATTACCTTGAAAGTAATAAACTCTACTTTCTATTGAAATATTAGTTATTTTATTCTAGGAAACTTTTAGAAAAATATACTGTATATCTTTGAAATGAAAAAGGTCAAAAATTGTAGTATAAAAGTTTTAGAGGGAGTCTGTCTTCTCTCTCTCTCTCTCTATATATATATATGTCTTCTATATATATATATATATATATATGTCTTCTATATATATATGTCTTCTATATATATATGTATATATATATTATGTGTAGAATAGTACATTTTTAGAGATAATTTGTCCTCAGAAATATATACATATATCTAAATTTATGTGTAGAATTATATACATTATAGCGAAACAAGCATCTTAAAATGTAATTAAAATAAAAAAAAACCTTCTTGAAACCAAGTGCCGATAACTCACCTTTATAATAAGAGCTATTCTGGGTGCTGAGGTCTTAGAATTGTTTTCGAAACTAGCCCGGACAGAAAAGTACTTGTTAGATTCTTATCTCCAATTAACCACTAAAAACAACACCCACAACAACAAAATGTATCACTTAATTTCACAAAAGCATGTTTTAACTGCTGTGAACATTTCTTAGAAACATGAATACATACCCCTGGAAAATATTAAGTAAAATAGTATAGAATATTTACATCTATGTTAAAGACATGACTATTTAGATTGTTTAAGATATTTAGGTAATGATTAGAATTTAAGAATAATGATAGGTAGGTCATATATTGGGACTGTTTTTTATTCTATTTTACAATAGTAATAAAATGATATTTATAATGATTATATAAAATTACTCTTCCTTGGTATTTGAATTATCATAAATATTAAATATTTTTAAATGATTTCAAAAGCAACGGAGTATCAATTCTTTTGTAATTTCAAAACAATTAAGAAAATGATTTCTAGGCTGGTTCACTCTAAGTCTATATTTGTTTTCTTTTTCTAGTTTTCATATGTTGGTAGAAATTAAAATTCCAAAAATTTAATGGATATTGGCAGTCAGGAACATCTTCACATACACTAATATTGGAGTCCCTTAAGTGGAATTGTTTTATTTCATTTGTTACTTTCACAAATAAACCCAGATGATTGTGTATTTTGTTCTTTTCACTGCTTTTGGCTTTACCTTGAGAATACGTTTTTACTAACAAAGTAGAGATAAGCAATTGGATTGAGCAAATAACATATGACTTTCATAAAAAGCAGATGCATAGATTTGTGTTTTCTGTCATTTGCTATAAGTTTCTTCCAGAAAAGTTTCTCAATTACTTAGAAGTTTTTCCCCTTCCCCTCCACAAATTATACCGACATCAAATACAGAGAAAGCAGGGGTTATACTGTGGGGGAGAAATGATCTTATAAATTTGTTAGAAACAATCACATGAAAGAAAAAAAAATCTGAATACATATCTTAGGCTTCATTTCCCTAACATCACCTTATCTGACCTTTTCTGCTTGACTCAGACATATACTAGATATTAAAAATAAGGGAAACCATGGAAAAAAAGTAGGGATACAGGTGGACCCATTGCAACAAGGAGATGTACAAGTCGTTATGTCGAAAAATGAACTTTACAACTTTGGTGGGGGGGAATAGCGGGGAGGATTGGGTGGGGCGGCGGGGGAGGATGGAATGGGATAGGAAGGGGAAACAAAGGAGGAGGCTACAATGCTTGATAAGAAATGTACTCATTATCTTGTCAATGTAATTGTAACCCCTCTATACAGGATTTTCACAATAAAAAATAATAAAAAAAATGCTTAGGAGTGATGTATAATTCCTAGGTACTCCAGTTATCACATATACTTTTGGATTGAGTTATCTCTGTATAAACTCAAACGGACAAAATACTCTCAAAATAAACAGAAATCATATCTGTGTTTTAAATGCAGTAGTTCACAATGAGTTTTTAGCCAACTCCAAAAACATCTTTTTAGCGATTCTGCATTTTGTGTGAAGAAGTTTAAAAGTAGTTTTTTTTTTCCTGACATGCAATTCACTTACAATATATTATCTCCTTTTATTGTATACATTTTAGTGCTTTGGAAGTTAATTTTACCTTCATAGGTTTTCAAAGCCTAATTTTCACAAACTTGCAATTCTTCAAATAGAAATGCTGTAAATTTTAGAACCGACATTAAAATATATATAAAATTCAGTTACAGGAATTTGCCCAGCATACGTCCTCTATAGTGTGTCTTTTCAAAATTTGTTTTTGGGGATCATTTCCAGGGTCTCACACATACTATTCAAGTTCACTGTCAATTAACTATAGTCTCTGTCCAAAAAAGTTTTTTACTTCTGTTAAATACATTCATAGAAGTGTAATGCCTGAATCCTATATAATTCACCTTTCACCTTTTGAAGGCTTGAAAACTTTTTTGCTAAAATGATTGCAGTATTATACAAATCGATCACTATAAGAAGTATATCAATTTCTCCACAAATGAATTACTATATTTTGCGTCCTCTTTTTATATTATGGTCATAATAGTGATTTTTCTTTTTATTATTTCTTAGACACTAAAGAGGAGCTTATTTCATATGCTCCTCCTATTGACTATTAATTTACATATGTAATTTAAAGAAATATCCTATTCAGGAAAAAAAATTATATAGAATTAGAAGATATTAAAATACTTGTTTCAGAATCATTGTAGCATTAACTTTGTAGCATTAACAAATATGTGCCCTCTATCTGTTGGATATGTTTTCATTTCTGTTATAGTGTCCTTTGAATTATGAAAGGTTAATACTTGATATAATCCAGTTCTTGCTTTTCTTTAGCCACTAATGTTTTCCATGTCAAATTTTTAGAAACCTTTACTGAGCCAATGTTATGAATTTTTATATTTATATTTTATAGGTTTTTACATCTCACATTTACATTGATAATCATTCTTTATAAGGTTTGAGGTAGGCCAGGTGCCGGTGGCTCATGCCTGTATCCTAGCTACTCAGGAGGCTGAGATCTGAGGATCGTGGTTTAAAGCCAGCCCGAGCAGGAAAGTCCATGATACTCTTATCTCCAATAAACCACTAGAAAACCGGAAGTTTGGCTGTTGCTCAAGCAGTAGAGTGCTCACCTTGAGCTGAAGAGCACATGGACAATTCCCAAGCCCAGAGTTCAAACCACATGACCAACATACAAACAAACAAACAAAGGATTGAGGTAGTAGTCTAAGATCATTCTTTAAATCTAAAGCGGCAATTGTGCCAATACAACCATTTAAGATTCTGTTTTATTTCATAAAGTCATAGCATCCTTTTCAAAAGTCTGTGGTCCATAAAACTAAGAATTTATTTTTGAAAAATCTGTTACCTTCTTCTATGTGTCTGTTCTTATAGTAGAACTATGTTATTTTCACTAAACATTGTAATACGATTCAAAGCTAGTATGAAGGCTCCAGCAACACCATTTTACAACATTGTTCTGACTGACCTGTATTCCTTGAATTTACACACGTGATTGTTGAGCATGTGGACCAATATTCTCCAGAGATATCTAGATGTTGGATAGTCACTCATATTTCACACCTTGTGAAAACCCAAACCCCCTGATATTATATTTAGAAAAATGTCTTTAGTGATTGCTCAAAGCAAATAAAATTAATTTAAGAATGAGTTAGGTTTAGATAACATTATAGCATAATAAAGCTGAATGATAACGACTTGAGCTGTACTGCAGAACGAGGGGGTGGGGGAAGAATGGTGGACCACAAAGGAGCTGTATGTTATTGGTATTGTTTCAAAAAACAGAAAGACTACAGAGAAGAGAAGGAGAAAAATAAAGTGTCCTGAATGAAGTTTCTTTTTAATCCACCTGATAGTTTGGACTGAAAGTCAGATAACATGGAAAAAATAAAACAGAAAATAAAGCATTGTATAGAGCTGTTACAATGTAAAAAGGCTGTAATAGGAATATAATTAATTTCCAAAGAAATAAGAGAAAAAATAACAATAACAATTGCTAACGTGGATAGAAGTTGGATCACATGCATGAAAGAAAAAAACCTTAAAATACATATCTAAGGGTTCATTTTCCTGACATCACATTATCTGACCTTTTCCGCTTGACTCATACATATACTAGATATTGCAAATAAGGGAAACCATTGTCAATATAACTTGTGGAGGAGATGGGGAAAAACCAGTTGTTTAAGGATACAGGTGGACCTGTTGCAACAATGAGAAGTACAAGTTGTCATGTCCAAAACGAGCTTTACAAGTCGGTGCGGGGGGGAGGGGGAGAGGAGTGAGAAGGGGGGGAAGGAGAAGGATTCGAATTGGGGGGAGGGGGGAGGCTGGGAAGGGAGGTGAAGGGTAAACAAAGGAAGAAGCTGCAATGCTTGGTAAGAAATGTACGCATTATCCTGCCCATGTAATTGTAACCCCTCTGTACAGTATGTTCACAAATAAAATTAAATTAAATTAAAAAAAAAAGAAGTTGGATCACATTTTATCATATATAATTTTGAAAAAGCTTACTAGGAATGAAAATTTAAAAGTCATAACTTAAAACACAATTTGTATTATAACTAAACAGTACAGTTCAGTGGTAAAACATTGGCCTAACATATGGGAAGCAATTGTGTGATCTCCTAAGCATTACAAAGTACACAAAAAGCACACACACAAAAAACCCACATAAACACACACACACCATATACACACATTTGGAATATAGTTATTATCATATGAAACAGAGGAAGTTATCACAAACAGTAAAAGTATTTTAATATATGAAATCATAATATTGCTCATAGTATTTAAAAGTTTAGTAGAAATAAAATAGTCACAAGATACTTGGATTCTTATAGATTAAGTAAATTGAAAATTAAGAAATAAAAGACATGAGAACTTTGAGAACAAGTTTTAAATAATAAACATTTTGAAACATGTATCCTTTTATTTTGACAAAAGATTGTTGTTACTGGTGTTTTAATTCAAGATTTAGAATATGATAACCAGGTGCTCTATATCTTGCTAGGGATGGCTATATCTCTAATCATTTCACTCTGGAAATTTATGAAAAGGTCTCATAGTTTCCCATTCTCTCCCGAATTACAAACCCTATTTACACTTGCCACCATAGTTAGAAAATGGAAACCACAAATCACTATGCCCAGCTCAAAGAGACTTTTTTTTTAATTTAAGTACAAATATTGCCAAAAAGTGACCATGTAATGAAGGCTTTTTTAATAAAGTATGTGCTTCTTGAAAATAAAGTATTTGTTACCTGGACAAATGTGTTTAGAACTATGAGATAATAAATTTATTTAAATTCACCAACCATATAAAATTTAAGAAAATAATTTTTAAATATTCACATGTTAACTATTTTGAAAGCAAAATATATGTCTGAATAATTTACATGTGTTAAAATTATGCAAAACTAAATTAACTAATCCTACAACTCTGAATAAAAGAATTACCCTAAAGAAACAAAAGAAAATAATTAAGCTCAAAATTTGAAATTTAGAAAATAAAAGGAAGTGTACTCTTTGGTTGACTTAAGTAACTGTAAGCCTTCTGTATATCAATTTTATAATAAAAAATGCATGAACAAAGACAGAAAAGTACCTATTGATCAATGACGACAGGAAAAGCATCAGTAGTTTTTTTTAAATTTTTATTTATTTTTTATTGTGAAAATACTGTGCAGTTGGGTTACAATTAGATGGCAAGATGAGTACATTTCTTAACAAGCATTGTAGCCTCCTCCTTTGTTTCCCCTTCCCATCCTTTCCCAGCCTTCCCCTCTTTTCCCCACACAATCTTCCCCCCCCCACACCAAAGTTTTAAAGTTCATTTTCGACATGACAACTTGTACTTCTCATTGTTTCAATGGTCCACCTGTATCCTTATTTAAATGACTTGTTTTTCCCCTTCCCATACACAAATTATACCGACATCAAATACAGTAAAAGAAGGGGTTATACTTTGGGGTGGGGGGGACATACAAAGCAACAAAGAAATAATCTTATAAATGCGTTAGAAACAAATGCATGAAAGAAAAAAAAAACATTTGAATACATTTCTTAGGGTTCATTTTACCTAACATCAACTTATCTGACTTTTTCTGCTTGTCTCAGACATATACTATTTATTGCAAATAAGGGAAACCATGAGACGTATGTTTCTTTGGGCCTAGCTCACTTCGCTTAATATAATTTTTGCCAAATCTTTCCATTTCCTAACAAATGGGGCAATGTCATTCTTTCTGATGGAAGCATAGAATTCTTGTTTTTTTTTTGAGTGTGCAAAAAAATCAATGAAAGAGGTAACAATATTCCTTCCATAATAAATGTACTCATTACCTTATTTATGTAAATGTATCCCTCTGTACATTACAATAAAATTAAATTGAAATTAAAAATAAACTAAATAATATACAAATTAAGAATTCGTAGAGAGCTAGGAAGGTGGCTCAGTGGTAGAGCTCTTGCATTACATGCTTGAGGCCCTGGGTTAGATTCCTCAGCATCAAATAAACAGAAAAAGTGGTGCTGTGGCTCAAATGGTCGAGTGCTAGCCTTGAACTAGCATTGAGAAACAGCATCCAGGCCCAGAGTTTAGGTCCCAGGACCAGACCCCCCCCAAAAAAAACAGAATTACTAGAAACCATTGGTTAAAAACTTTTTAAAATACTGCTCTAAGTACCCAAGTAATATTATTTGATGATACTATTAAAATACTTCAACTTCAGCAGAGAAACCAAAAGTTTAAAAACTGTTACAAAATAAAGTAATAAATCAGAATATATTAATATTAATAATAATCATAAGATGAATTTATAGTGGTAGTCAAATATGTAAGAAATGAGGCAATTTGCCATTCATTTGCACTTAATACGTGAGAAAGAATTTTCTAGGTCTTTTTAAATATATAATAAATTTAATGAAGAAACTATTTTGTTACATCATATGATAATTAGATGAAGCTGATATTAGAGCAAAGAGCAGATTGTACTAAGTTTCTGGATGTTAAGGTATATACTTATTTTGGTTGTGGGAAATTGTGTTCAACTTGGGGTATTGTTTTTGTTGGACTGGTGTCATATCAGTGGTTAATTTTAGGATAGGGGTTCCCTTTCCACAAGAACATGCACCTGATCTGTCGTTTTAGCCTTCCCATTATCAATGGCATAAGAGTTGCACACCAACTTGTCTAGCTTCCTACTTTGGCTGGCCTGGATTCTGCAGTCCTTCCAATCTTAACCTGTAGATAGTGCAGGATGGTGGAAATGATCCAATGCACCCAGCTATAGATTGAAAAGGAAGTCCACTAAACTTTTGGCCTGGGTTCTGTTCTCAAGCCTCCTCAGTAGTTAAGAGTTCAGATGGGAGCCCCTGGTGCCAAGCAGTAAGAGTATTTCTTAAGGCAACTAGACATATATATGACTTAGGCATGTGAACAACTCAGGACAAGAATAAAAGAGCAGTGAAGCATAGAGGACAGGCCCAATTTTAACTAGCTACTTGGAGGCTGAATAAGCTTAGCTAGCTTTTCTGGAGGCTGAGATATGAAGACCACTATTCAAAGCCAGTCCAATCATGAAAATAAATGCGATTATCTCCAAAAAAAACAGGAGTGGAACGATGGTTCAAGTGGTAAACCACTATCCTAGGTCACAGAAGCTTAGAGATGATGAATGAATGAGCACTTGCACATGCATGTGCATGTATACACGTGCATGTGTACACACACACACATAAGTATTGCAATGCGAAGTTCTTTTTTTACCTTGCTGTACTCTACTTCCATGTATTAGTTTACAAATTAACAAAATCACTAAGCACCTATTTACATAAACTCATCATTTTTCTCTAAAGTCAACTCTCTTTTTGGAAGCATGCTTTTATTTGACCCAAATATAAACTATTCAGGAGTTTGATTCTTCTCCCTCAATTCTATAGAATTAGATGATTGTTTAGCTTCCTCCTAACAATATAATTTTGTGAAATCCTGCATCAAGCAACACATTTCTTTCACTGGAAGGAAAGCTCTTACAAACAATTAATAATAGGTTTTTCTTCTCTTTGCTTACATCTGTAGTTTTATTATCTGCATATATTTCATGATCTGTCTGTATATGACAAAGACTGCTGTGAAAATAAAAAGACCCTTCGCAGCACTTATCATTTATATACCATCCATAGATATGAAGGTGTTTAAATATTATTGAAATTGCTTGGGAATAAATCATGTTCATCTTGACTATCGTGAAAAAGAAGAATTGGTTTCTCAGCACTTTAGGTAAGAACTTGATTGAAAGAAACAAAAGGAAAAGTGAGGAACAACTCAACATATCCATTGAAATGAAACACAATAAAAAAATAAAAACAACCCAAGAAAATAAATTAATTCAGTACTCATGAACCTGCAGGAAATGCAAAGACTTAAAAAAAAACATCAGCTATGACGAGCTTATGAAAATCCATACTACCTGGGAGTCTACTGTTGTGAGGATAGAGGTTAAAGCCCAGACTGGACAGAAAGATCTGTACACAATGCCATGCACCTGTTATTCTAAATTCCAGGAAGAATAACATAACATGGACTGAACCCAAGGTCATACACATGTATCTGAAAAATAATAAGGATAATTTAGGGTTGGGGACATGACAAAATGGTAATAACACCCATTTAGGGGGCATAAGACATTCAATTCAAGCTCTAATATTTGAGTATTAAAGTAAAAATCTTTGATTTTATATAATTGGAAAAATTGTAAGATTTGAGTATTTGAGTGGAAAAATGAATGAGAGAATGAACCCATGGTGCAATGCTTTTAACTTAAGTGAAAATGTTTTATGGTACTTCAGAAAAAACAGAGTTACCTTGCAAATGAGCATGGTTGTGCATTTGGGTGATGGAAATACTTTACTTACACATGTTTAAATTAAATAGATGTTTATTTGGGTAGATTGTACTTCTTGAACTAAGAGCCCGGATGATGTCGCTGAGATTTTTCTCTCAAGGCTACCACTCTACTACTTTGAGCCATAGTTCCAATTCTGATTTTCTGTTGGTTGTTTGGTGATAAGAGGCTCCTGGACATTCTTGCCCAGTACGGGTTCAAACCATGATCGTCAGATCTCAGCCTCCTGAGTAACCAGGATGCCAGGCATGAGCCGTCGATAGTTTTAATAATTTAGTAAATTGTACAGTTACTGAAGTTATACATTATCATTATAACCTGTGTAATATATGTGTGTATGTATATATCAATGCATACGGATAGAAATACTTTAACATATTTTTGTATCTACAGTAGATTTATGAAATCATCCATTATAAAATTAAATGGAAACAAAAGTTAGTAAGGAGCAAATCAAAGGAAATTATCACATGTTTCTTGTTGTTGAATGGAATGCGAATTGCGAGAATCAGTTTGGGAAAACCGTCTCTACGTTAACAAAATGGATAAGAGCTATTAATTCCAATCCATCTATTTGCCCAAGTTGTGCAACTTCACACATGAGTGTCAAAATCAAACCACACTTTTTGCCTTTGTTTTAAACTCACCTGTTATAATTTATGGGTTAGATGAAGTAATCAAATAAAGATTAAAATAATATTATGTGAGGCTATGAATTAGAGCTGAAAATGATTTTACATATGATAATAGCTAATTAAATTACATATTTTTTACTTTTACTCTGTCATGTCCCTCATTCCCACATTAGGAAAGTATATAGAAGGTTCTCACTTAATTATATGTCCAATTATGTAAAAAATGTATTGAAAGAATATGGGCACATGTGGTTTTAGCTTATTGAGACCTGTAGGGGGAAATGTGTTTTTGAAGACTTGCAATACATTGTGATGAAGATGAAGGGAGGGATATTCTTATTCTGGAAAACTAGCTAGAGGATTGCTCCTATAAAGGTAGTGATGAATTCTTCCAAAGGGTTACAGAAAATCACTTTCACAACCATGTTCACTGCTGCACTATTCACCGTAGCCAAGTTACGGAAACAGCCCAGATGTCCCTTGGTGGAGTGATGGTTGGAGAAAGTGTGGCACATATACACAATTGGATTGCACCCATCCATTTTGAAGACTGTTACATTATTTGCAACGAAATGGATAGATCTAAAAATATATTAAGTGAACTAAGTCAGAGCCAGACACACAAAGGACCCATGCTCTGTCTCATATTTGGAAGACAGAAATTTATACAAGTTTACACAAAAATAATAACCAAAGCATGCTATTTGCAGAGGATTATTTCAAAGGTTTAATTTCTTATGAAATTGAACTTTACTCCAACAAAATGAATACCAGGAAACTATCACTTGGAAGATATGAGGGGAAGACAAAAGAAAGGAATAAAGAGAGTTATCGAGGAGAGAGTGAAGGTATAATATTCAATTCAGATAGTATGAAACTAGAAAAAAATTAAAGTGGGGTGAGGTTTGGAAGGGTGTGGAAAAGTTATATAAAGATCCATTATACTTAAAAAACTGATTTGTTTAATGGAAATTCCCTTGTACAAGTATTTAAGATAATAAAAATATAATTAAAAACAATGGAGACATTTGATCTTAAATGCTATTTCCATCTCTTTTAAAAAATAAAATTATTTGCACTATAATTTGATCAGAAGGATGGATTTTGTGGCTAGCTAGATCATGGCACATCTGTCTCTCTCTTCCTCTCTCACTTTCATGGTTCTCATAGATAATAAGATTGCTCCATATTTATCCTAATTTATTTTGCTTTTATATTTTTGGTTGCATCATTTCACTTTCTCCTCTGCCATTTCCCAATTCATTTACATAGAAAGCATTATTTCCTATTTTCTCATTCCTAGAATAAGCTGCTCATGAAGACACCACTAGTCCTCATTTTCATTCTGTACCTTTGAATACGGAGGAAAATCTTTCCTCTGCTCTCTACCAATTCCCTACTCTCCAGTTAGAATAATTTAGAATAGTAAAAATGAAAAAAGAGAAAATAAATAATAGTGAAAAAAACAAATGCAGAAAATTCACCGGATTTTTCTAACCATTTCATCCAATGTGAACTATTGGGAAAATACATGGACAACTAATTCTCACTGACACTCAAATTCTCTGGTTAGGCAATTCCTATGAAGTTGAAGAACAAGATGAAAAAGTGAGAAATGGTATCAGTTGCAAGAAAAAAATGGCGAAGGATTGAAGCAAATTTCTTCTTTGTTCTGCTGAAAATAACCGCCTTACTACAGTGCAGAGACGACTTTCCAAAAAGGCCACTCATGTGAATACTAGAGATGACGATTAGTATACCCCTCTCCATCGAGAAGCCTACAGTGGACACTTAGACATTGTCCATGAGTTGGTGGCTCAAGGTAGATATTCCTGGAATAATTGTGAATTGCTGGACACCCCTGCACAGTACTTATACATGGAATAATACCACAGTGGCTTCTTTATTTCATCATGATACAGATACAAAGCCCAAACTAAAGGCCTCTTGACCCCCTTGCATCTTGATGCTGGTAATAGATATAGCAAAGATATGCTGGATCTCCTTCTGGTGAACCATTATTTCAAACCAGGTCTGAAGCACAACTTGGAAGAAGCTGCATTTGATATTGCCAAAAGGATAAGTATGTATTACTACCTCTTCGAAGTTTTGGAAAGCTGTACAAATTGTTCTCCTAAGTCCGAATGATTCGGTTAAGTTTCTTAAATTTCAAAATAGCCAGTCCATCCTATGTGTCCATACAAAATATTTTCACAATACAAAGCAACAGCAATATCTTACTTTAAAAATTCATGGATTCCATAGTATTCTTCCAAGTGAATTGCCTGACTTTGATGTCAAAATATATTCGAGTTGTTTGTATACATCTATAATGATTTCTATAGAGTTTGTGATTTTTTAAATCATAAATAATTTTAACTTATCTGTTGAAATGAGTAATACAGAAAGTAAAGATATTTCTGGTGCATGTCTGAAAAAAGTATATTTAAAAATATTTAGTAATCTGTTTGTGTAATGTCCATAACCTATTTCATTCTCTCCTAGATATAATCCTTTGAATTCGACATTGTTTTATAATATAGAGGTTCATTAATAAATGTGTCCTTTCAGATTGCATTCCATATAGAAACAGTTTAAGATTCCTTTAATTCCTTGGTCCTTAAAGAATTTTATTTCTTTAGGATAAAATGACAATGTTATCTTACTTCAAAAGTTTATAAAGGTTATGCTATGTAAAGGAATTTGTAAAAAGTGAAGATTGAATGATGACAAACTAACTTTTATTTCTATGAATTACATGTATTCTTACACTTGTATATTTGTAATCAACTTTTTAATAACTGTTTTTAATTTCTTGCATCAGAAGAATGAAAAATATGCAATACTTCACAAATTTTCATATCATCCTTGTACAAGAGCCATGTAAATCTCTGTATTGTAATTTGGGTAGACGTGCTGCTGAAGTATGTAGTATCCTGGAAATTTAAGTAGTTAATGATGCAATCTTAAGACAGGCATATATCTTTGGTTGCCTATTTGTAAGAAGGAAACCTTATAGTTCCCAAAATTGCAGTTCATCTTATTTCTGTAAAATTCTGTGTATGGTGGAAAAAACTTATATTGTTTGTTCAATTGCTCACATTTGCAATTTTTTCAATGACTATTTTAAGTCTTTTTATTTGAAATTGGATCATACTTTGCAGCCTTTATATCTAGGTCCAAAGATGATGGATTTTCAAGTACTTATTTATTAACTGATTTAGCTTTGTGGAGATAATGGAGTCAAAGTAAGCCTTGCTTAAGAGCTACTTCTAAACTTCTGCAGCTTAAAATCTCCCAAATGAGGTCTCACTGGCACAAATGTCTTCCTGACCCTTTATCCTTGCTCCATGTAGGAACAGACCAACCAGAATCTTACCCTGACAGCATAGATTTTCTTATTGGAGCAAAACTAATCTGTTACAAGGGATCATAAAGAGACAAACAGTTCAGACAGTACTGTTCAGACTAGAAGGTATTTTTTCAAAATATAATTGTTTATTACACCCTAACATTTCAAAAGAAGCTAAAGCCAAGAAGGTGAAAAAATTGTTCATATGTATGATTACCTAATGTGTTGGCCTGTCTACCATCCAAGCAGGCAGGAACTTACACCACTGATTTTCTATCACCAAATATATTCCATAGCTCCAAAAGAAGTCCATATGTTTCTCCTCGTTATTAGGCCTTAAATTGGTAATGTTTTAATCACAGTGTTTCTTCTTGTCTCTAGGCTGTATATCTCGGAATGGTAAAGCTTTAGCTCTAATTCTACCAAACACTGAGGTAGAGGTAATGGAATAATACTTTAAAACCGTTGCCTCATGTGGCTCAGTGGTAGAGTGCTTGCCTTGCATGCCTGAGGCCCTGGGTTTGATTCCTCATCACCACATAAGCAGAAAGAAAAAAAAACTGTTGCCTTTGATACCCTTACCACAACAGAACAATGCCAAACATTTTCTAATATTATATATTATTATATATTTTATATTTATATGTGCTGATTTTATATTTCACACAGTGAATCTTATTAGAATTAATTGATAATATGAAAAATTAATTGATAGTTATTCCAATAAATAGATTGGAATATAAATAATCAGGATTAGAATATATATTAGAATATAAAAATTATCAATGCAATGTTTTCGGTATAAACTTGTGATAACTTCTAAATGTTCTTGGTCTTCTGAACTCACATGGTAAAAAAAACAATGTTGTTTGCTTCTAATCTATAAGGGATTTTGCTTTGCTGCTCTGTTTATTGTTTTAACTCGCTGGTCCCAAACTGTTTTTCTCCATGTTTCTGAAGCATTCCTACTGATTATACTCAAATTTTTCTGATATGATGTCTAAAAGCTATTATTCTTCTACAGGATCCACGGGTCCTAGGATCCCAGGTCCCAGTTATCCGCATCATCAGGTAACTAAGGCAAGAGTTCTCACCTACGTCCATGCAGCATGCCAACAGAAAGTAACTGAAGACCCATCTCAATTTCTCATTTTCTATATTTCAGCCCCAATTCCTTGAAATGCAGGAATTATCAGTAAGCAATTGGGAAATGCAAGGCAACTTAAAATGCAAGATGAAATCACAAAATGTGAAAGTACAGTAATTCAAACTTTCAATTTTCAGATGACCATCATATATGATTGAACAAGACCACAAATGTCACAAGATCATTTGTAATACCCCTCTCCTAATGATTAATGAATGATTTCATTCCAGCATCAGCAGACCAAAAAAATAGTTCCTGGAACGATAGATCCATATTTGGTCTACCAATGCTAGGAATACTTGACATAGAGTTCAAATATAATTCAGAAAAATGTTAATTGAGAAGATCCTTAGTGCTTCAAAACACTGGTACTTCAGTAAAACTTGGTTCTGTAGTATAAAAATGTTGTCATTTTCAAACAAATGATAATCTACATTTAATCTCCTGAAAGTATAATCCTTTTCAAATAAACTTTTAAATATCACATTTGCCAAATAACACTTTACAAGTAGATGATATTTAGTGACATAAATAGTTTTTCAAGGGTAGGGAGCAAGTTACAATAGAGTTTATTTATTTACCCAGGACTAATGCCAAACAGGTTCATCCATTCATTAGAGTGTAGAAATTACACCCCCCATCATTTGTTTTTTCAATAGGTGACTTCAAAAATTTGTTAAATAGATCAGCCTCCCATATTAGCAAATAAAGTAAATTTCATCACATACTATGTACATTTTAAAAAATCACAAATAGTTGCCTTATCATATGGTGTTTTGTTTTCCCTATCTGTCTAACATAGTAAGAAATATGACTTTAAGTCTTGAATACGGGTACTCATCAAAGATTTGACAAACATAAAATCTTTCTTCTACTTCTCTCATATTCCTCTACAATAGTAAATTTTAGTTTTCTTCTTTTTCCAAAACTTATTGGTAGTAGAAAATATTATCTCATGTAAAATAAAATAACCACAAACCACAGTGCAAAGCCATTTATAAAACTGGTACTTAGGAATACATTCTAAGCCTTTTTTAAACTTTCTTGTTGACTACAGATCATTAAGCTCTTCCAATCATGGGGGCAGTTAAGATCAATGCTAAGGGTTTCGAGCATCTGTTGAGCATTCAGGGAGTGTAACCCATCTTCCTTGACAGCGGCCCGGTATTTTTGGGTCATGGGGTTACCATTGGTTAGGTCCTGCAGATATTCGGTGGACGTTTTCAGGGAACATGAACTGGGGTTCATTTATAGGCTTGGCTGTCGTTGCCATGGTAGATGTGGGGCCTGTGAACAACTGTTGTATTACAGGGGGAACAACGAGTTTTTGTTCTTGGGCAAAGTTGGATATCTCTGCCCAAGGATACAAAATTTTCTGAGGAGAATTCCCAGGCTTGCCTAAACAGCCAAAAGAAGTGATTGGGCAGGCTTCCTGTGACTGATAGTGTGGGGGAGGAGGTTGTACAAGCGTAGCTGGCTGGCCCCCTGGGTCACCTGTTAGTGGAAGTTGTTGGTTATCTGTGTTCTTGCTGGAATTGTTTGCTGTGTCACAAGAAGATGGGAGTGCTAAAGCAGCTTTGCAATTTTCCTTTTGTTCTGTTTCTTCTTGCAGCGAAGTGTTAAACGCTTGCAGAGTTTCCCCTTCTTCTTTCCCTGATAGACAGGCTTGAATAGCTACTACAATGGGGTAAAAGATTAGGGGCAGCTCAGAGCCGTCACGGACTTCCTTTTTATGAACTGCCTGAAGGACCAGGGTCCACCTGTCTGGATCCGAAATGGCCCCGGAGTCAATCCAGGGATACAATTCATTCACTATTTCCCATATTAATCTAGCTTCCTTTTGTAATACTTTTATCTGCCTACTCCGGAGCAGGGCAAAAAATGCTTGTGATTGAGGCTCTCCTGCTGCTGGGGGAAGGTTGCCCATGGAGGCACTAATTTTGCACTAGACCCTCGACCGTCCATCTGCAGAAAGCGATCGAGCCACTCGTTGGGCACCACTTGTAGGGCTAGATCTCCAGCAGGAGGTAAGCATGAACGACTCACACAAGGAACACACGTTGGGAGAACAGGCTTATGCAGGTCTTGTTTATTTCTGCACAAGGGGGGCATTATATAGCCCCAGCTTTCCCAACCTCCTGAGTCCTTCCCAGCCAATTACTTAGTGGGGAGTTGATGTAAGGCACTTGTGATGGGCACTGCTTGGTGACAGGCACTGATTGGTCTTCCCGGGCTTGTAGGGAGCATGGACAGCTCATGGCTGGCAAGCTAGGCAGACATGCCTGTGGGTCACGTCTCTATTAGCAGGAAGTGTACTTCAACTGCTACTCTAGCTGACTCAACCAGATCTGACCGGCTCTACCCACACTACATCTTCATGGATTTCCTTTTACAACTCTTTTATTTGGATGTGGAATTTATTTTCATGTCTTCATTCAATCTGTTCTGCATTGTAGTGAGCTAAATAGGCTCCGTAAAATCACTTTAGGTATCAAATATATTAAGACAATGAATATCAAAAAGTTTGGCCTCCCTCCACTCCTGAAGTAAATATGCTTAGCTAGGGCTTCTAAGAATGAGTATTCTCGCCTTTTCAATTTGCTCAATTATTTTCTGATCCCAAACTTTTTGGCTTATTTAATAAGTGAAGTCCTCAATATCTCATGTTAATAAGGATATTACATATTGTAAGCTACTAAAAAATGTGAAATCATTGGTTTCAAGTATCCAATCAGATTTTTTTCTGTTGTTCAGTGCTTCGTGTGCAAAGACATTGTGGAAAGTATTACAAACAGAAAAGTGTAAACCCAATACCTTCTTTCAATGTTGAGGGCACTTTCTCCCTAAATATTTGGACCCAAATTATCTTTTTCAGAGAATTACTGTTTGGTAATTAAAGTCAATTCACAAATTTTGATGTCTTTTTTTTTAAAAAACTTTGAATTTAAATTCCACTACAACCTTGTTTCACACAGTAAGAGTAGATTTCCTGGGTAAGGACAATTCTCAAGGGAACCTACAGGATTTTTAGAAAGGTTTCTGAGGTTTGTTTAGTGTGAAAATGAGCCATCTTCACCCACATTGCTCCCTCTCAGCAAAGTCTCCATGGATTACTTTGCATGAATGCCTATTTTCCCAGGCAAATTTAAATTTTCGTAATAGGCAAAGTTGTTAAAAAATTTGAACAAATAAAAATTTACCTGTTATAATTTTAAAACTCTTTTGAAATTCTTTTATTAGAACTGCGAATTCACCAATCCTAACCCCACCTTTACCATGAAAAACAGTTAACATGTTGTTTTCATGATATAGTGTCCACGAAACTATTATTTTCCAGTGGCTTTGTTATGCGTATATAAAACCATATTAGCTGATTCTGAGCAAAATGAACTCCAAGATATGAAACCGAGAGTATTATTTGCGGTTGTTGTTTTTAATGTGCTATGTGATTTCTGTTTTCTTTGGGGTTTTTCCCCTGTGCTTTATTCCCTGCTGTATTTGATTTTGGTAGCCTGTGTATTGTGTATATATTTATGTTAATTAGAGAAGGGAAGAGGAACAAAAAAATGGTGAGACAAAGGACAAAGGCAAACCAATGCAATAGCAATACTCACAAGACACTATGTTGTAAATATACATTACAACTTGTGAGGAGTATTGGGGTGAAGGAAAACTGGAGAAAGTCAGGGAAGGTGTATCAAGTTTGCAAAGTTATTTATTCATTACCTTAAAATTGCTGTAACCCCACTGTACATCACTTTGACAATAAAATTAAATTTAAAAAATAAGCTGCATGAAATAAAATTTCACTGTATTGGTATAGTAAATATTATTCTTTATGTAGTACCTTTTTAAAAATCAATACTGTTTGGCGTCTAATTTGAATTAACTATCCTTTTTAATCTGAGGACCATCAACTTGAATGCTATCTGACTAGACAATATTTTCAAAATATACTTACCAATATTTTGAAAAAAGAATAAATATAGTACTTTCTCATACTAAAAGCGAAAACAGTTTAATTCTATGGAAACCTATAACATTTAAAAGTAAATAAGTTGTTAAGAAGACAGAATATATGTGTTCTTCAACATTCCAATGACTAATAACTACTCATTTTCAAATTCAGAAGATTCCATACCTGAGAGATTCAAAACAGTACCGGCTTGCATGTTACATAATTCTGCAATAGATGCATTTTTCCATGGGGTGTTACAGATTGAGAGTCAACAGAAAAATAACCACATTCTGGTTGAGGATAAAACTATGTAGCATAGGTAATAATTCTTCAAGAGTAAGCAATTGTTTATCACAGTAAGCTATTTTTTTATGACCACCAATTCCAATATTTATGACATAGAGTCATCCTAGTCCAACAGTTTAGAAATTTTAGGGTGCACCTCAAACTTCCCTTAATTCACATCATGAATAGCTTATCTCTATTGTGAAAAAAATACAACTCTGCTAATGTGATGCCACACATGTTTTGGAAAGAACACCACAATAAACTGGGTTGCATCATTTCCCCTCCACTGTTATTCTTGAGATGGGAACACTTGCAAATATTATTTATATTTATACTTTTTTAACTATCATATAAATTCTGGATGCTAAGGTCAGAAGATTACAGTTCAAAGCCCATCCAGGCAGGAAGATTCCCTAGATTCTTATCGTATAAACTTATCAGCAAAAGTCAGACACAAGTGGCATTGAGGTTGAAGGGGGAGAGCACGAACCTTGAGCATAAACAGGCTCAGATACAGTGTCCAGGCCCAGAGTTCAAGCCCTAGGACAAACCAATAAAACAAAAAAAAAAATAAAAAGAAACCTCAAAACTAACATTTTTCTCATTGTATACAGTGGCAAATAATTAAGGAAATTGCTTCCTGTGTTACATACAGGTAGAAGAAAGTAGATGTCACATGATTATTCTCTTCATACCATGTTATAACAAAGACTCCAAAAATTGCTCTTATTCTAAATTTATAAATTAATATCATCAATTTTTGGCAACTCTGTCTACACCATTCACATTATCATTTTATACATTAATTATTGGAATTATCTATTAATTAAGTTCTAATTATAACTCTCTTGAAAGAATATTCTAGGCAAATAGAATGCAAAATCATTTGTGAATTTGTCAATTAAACCCTCTACTTAAAAAGAAATTTTAGCATCCGATAGAATATGAAATTAAAAACAAAATCAAAATATTTATTTTAAATCTAAATTCTAATTTAGCAAGATCTTCAAAATCCTACATTAGACGAACTTTGCTATTTTTCTAGGCTTAAGTTTTTGTAATCCTACATCATTTCTTTGAGATACAACAGAATGATGATTATTTACTTTTTCAAATTTTGGATGGGAATCATGAGTCATTTTGCATCTAGGAATGATCTGTAATGAAGAGAGAATTTAAAACACAAGTGAGGATTAAGTATGAGTTGCATTTCAACAGAAAATTTGACTTCTCAAAACATAGTGACAAAATTAGCCCAAACGTCCAATTATGTATTCCTTTCTGGTTTTTTTTTTTTTATTAAGACAAAATTATACTACCTGGTCCAGGGAAGGTATCACTATGTAATTCCACTCTCTAATCTCCTGTCTTAATCTCAGTGCTAGAATTCTAGGCTTGTATCACATTGCCCTGCCATAGATTCTTGGTTTATTTAATCTAGATACAGACTACCAATTCTGAACTTCTCCAGGGATATTATACACCATAGTGACTGTTCAGACTGCTTATCTACTATTTTCAAAGATGTTCTAACATTTGACATAGGATATGAATATTTTCAGATGCACTTGCGGGGTCTCTGATTCATTCCTCCATGGATGCGATCCCTATAATAATGATTAATTGACTCTCTTACTATGTCTGGACAGTACCTATGTAATATTCTCAAACTTTTTTGAAGGAAGTTCATTTGAGGACTTTCTAATATTAAAAATTATCCCTTGATTCGAGTCTTAATCAGGATATATATTCTGTTGTTTTCTAACTTTTCTACACATTCTGAGAGTTGTTTCATTTGTGTATTTGTGTGTGCACATATAAGTGCCTCTGTGTGTTTGTGTATGTGTCTATGTATGCATGAAATAGTCTCAACCTCTTATTCGGCAATCTTGCTCATAACTGGTATTCTACCACCTGAGCCATTCTTCCAATCCAGCTTTTGGTTGCTTTATTATATGTACTGTTGGAAAGACTGTTCTGCCCAAGCTGGATGCAAACTGAATTTCCCAGACTCCTTTTCATTCTAAGGTTTTATTTCTCCAGGAGTATCAACTTTTAAACTACAAACATTTTTGTGAGGGTAATGTCTAAGCTGTAGCCCAGATTTTTAACTCAAGAATTCTTTTTTTTTTGTTTTGGTGGGGGGGTCCGGTCATGGGGCCTGAACTCTGGGCTTGGGCGCTGTTCCTCAGCTCTTCATCTCAAGGCTAGCACTCTACCACTTGAGTCACAGCGCCACTTTCGGCTTTTTTCTTTTTTGCTTATGTGGTGCTGAGGAATCGAACCCAGGGCCTCATGCATGCAAGGCAACTGCTCTACCCCTGAGCCACCTTCTCAGCCCCTAACTCAAGAATTCTTATAAAGATAGATGAACACACACATTACTTATCCTGAGTTACACTGTTAGAAATGTGATCTAAGCTGGGTTGTGGTGAGATATGAGGATTGGGGTTCAAAGCCAGCCCAGGTATGAAAGTCCCAGAGACTCTTTTCTCCAATTAACTAAAAGTAAACTGGAAATGGCACTGTGGATAAAGTGGTAGAGCATTAGCCTTGAGCTGAATAGAAGAGAGACATCTCGCTGGCCCAGAGTTCAAGTGCCAAGACCACCTCCAACAAAAATATACATATACAAGTGAAGAAAAAAAAAGAAATGTGATCTTAGCCACCAGTTCATTGCTAATATAATCCCTGCTCTCACAAGATGGACATTTTTTTTCAGTTAAATCAATGCTCATATATCTGACTTGCTTTGGGAACAATATTATTCTTCCATTCTACTTTTTATAAAATTGCATGATTAGCAAGCATGATTTAGAATGAGAGTGGCCTCATAATTCATGTTCCATGTAGAGGTCTTGCTTTCTGTATATCACTCCCATAAATCTACATACTGGACTTGGCTTTATTTTTTCAATGTTGTCTTATTTGTAGTTTGTTATATTGTATTGAAGCCTTATACTTAAACACAGAATTTCTCTTTCTCCTATTATTGCTATTGATTCCCTTACTGTTAGCTCATGTACATTTGGGAAATTATGAACAGCACATACACTCACAAAACGAATGTTCTGAGAACCTTCTTCCCATTTAAAATTCGCCTTAATTTACAGAGAACTTACAAAGTTTGAACTCAATGTACTCATGTATAATGTATTTATAAGCAATATAAATTTCATATTTTCTATTTACTGAGTTTTCTCGGAAACACGTGTTACCTCAGGTCCAAAGGTGTCCTAGTGTTATTTCAGTGAAGCCAGAAAGCATTCATTATATTTCAAGCAGCACCATCGATTGTTACTGGAAGTAACTTTTACTGGATGTGGAAAATGGCCCAAGGAGAGGAATGGAACATAGACGACTAACAAAGTTCAAGTTACCTTGTGCTTTCCTTTAGAAAAGTATCCCAAGACTTGAAGGAAACTCTGTCCCTGGCTTTTCTGGGTGTGTTCTTTACTCATATAAAATTTTTCTGTAAACTTCTAGTTGAGAGTATTACAAAAAGAAATAATGTACCATTTGACGACCAGCATAGAACAAAAGGAAATAACGTTGTTTTAAAAGTGTTCTCCTGCAAAGGAACAAAGAGGTTTTAAAGTGTCATATGGATGGACATTTCACCCCTGAGATGATTCTCTTGATGCAGGAGTCAGTTATCAATTCCTTTGGTCTGGTCCTGAGTTCTCCAGAGCAATAAGGATTCCAAAAAAGCAGGATCCAGTGAGTATGATCAGCAAAAGGAGCCTCTTTTCAGACCAGTACTCTTTTAAGGAAGGTCCCAAAGAAATATCTGGGATTTTTGTTTGCTTGTTTGTTTAGTTTGTGCTGGTTCTGAGGCTTGAATCCAGAGCCTGGATCCTGTCCCTGAACAGTTGTCTTTCCTGCCCACCTGCCCCCAAAGCTAGTACTCTACTGCTTGAGCCAAAACTCCACTTCTGGTTTTTTGGTGTTCAATTTGCTATAAGAGTTGGACAGACTCTCCTGCCTGGTTTGGCTTTGAATTAAGATAATAAGAAAGCTAAGTGACATCAACTGTATAGACTTCTCTTTTGGAACAAGAAATGTTAGTTGAAGTTTATTGTAAAGCTAATATGTGACAATTTTTAAAGGAAGAGAATATGTCTAGCAAAGAAGCCATAACTTAAATAACTCAGCAAAAATAGGTGTACTGAATCATTTTGAAATTATTTTTTCTGCTTGGGAAGATTACTGATCTTGTCCGTCCTTTTGGGAAAATTAAAGTAATATTTGCACTTTTTGTTGGTTGTGGGGCTTGAACTCTGATCCTGGGGGCACTCCCTCAGCTCTTCAGCACAAGTTGATTGCTCTACCGCTTAAGCTACAGCAACACTTCCGGGTTTCTGGTGGTTAATTGAAGATAATGGTCTCATGGACATTCCTGACCAGGCTGGCTTTGAACCACAATCCTCTGGTCTCAACCTCCTGAGTAGCTAGGATTACAGGCGTGAACCACCAGCACCCAGCTCATATTTGCGCTTATGTGCACTGAATGACACTATGTAGACAAATAATGGAAATTTGAATCAAATGATGGCATTGCAGCTTTTCAGAAAATTATGAGGTAGCAATAAATATGTCCTCTTTTCCATGTTGTTTCATTAATGACTCATGAGCTATTGGACCCTTACATTAGCATCCTATGCCATCTTTGTAGTTGTATTTATTATCAGGAAATGTTCATAGAGGAATATAGAAGACTGAGATTTTTAGAAAGCAAAAAAGATAAGATATGAAAGAACAGCACAGAAGGAGACACATTTATTACACAGAAATTAAGAAGTAGCCTAAGAGATTTAGAATGCTAAAGGCAATATGGAATAAGACTAGTTGATAACTATTTCTTCAATAACCAAAAATGGTTCTCTAAAACAATTTCTGGTATACCTTATTTACTGTCATTTGTTCATTAACTCTGGAATTATTCCTTCTCTTCTGTCACTACTGTTAATTTGTCTCTGCCGTTTTGGTGACATGAATGACCAAAAATATTTCCAAATCTCACTTAAACTACCCCTCTCATTCTGATTAGCAGTGACCATTCAAAACCTGGAAACTTTGGATTTCCAGAATTAATCTTCACCTGACTTGTAAGCACATTCAAGCCATTAATTGCTGTGACCTAATGAACAAAACTTATTTTTCAACACAATATCCTAATATAAGTGAAGTACATGAATTAGGGACTATAGTCAGGTGTCAGTGTGACAGACCAGCTCAGCCAGAGCACTGGGACCGATGGGACAGGGATCTCGGGATAGGTGGACAAGGAGTCGGCGAAGTGACAAACAGACACAGACTCAAAAGTGTTGCATCTGAGTGTATCTTTATTGAAGAGAATTAACATTTTTATACAGTGTGTGATTGTGACATAGATTCTTTGTTTATTTAAGCACGTAATCAATTTTTTTAAAGGCAAAGCATTGATGAATTACATGAAAATTGATGACTATCCCACCAACAGTTTAAGCTAAGTGGTGTGAAACAAGTCTAGCATATTGTTTAATAGAATGCGTCATCTATTCAGCCTTTTTATGTTTAATAATTAAGAAACCTAAGGCAGGGATGTACTTATATTGTACTCTTTTTATTTTTATTTTTATCCAACAATTTTCATCTTTATAAGCTCCTGTATAAGGAAATGGTTCTTCGGTTGGTTATATTTTGTGTGAAACCACCATCTATTCCCTATAACATAAGTTGGACTAAACTTAATATTAACTGTTGGGAGAATCTTTCTTTTTTTTTATAAACAGAGGTCCCTTTTTTTTAGAACTCTCTGAACTACTCGGATAACTCTTTCTAACTTAGTTTAATTCATTGATTTTGTCTGTTGAACATATCTGGAAATTTTAAGTCTATATATTTACTATGCGTGAGCAGCAAAACCGCTTGTGAAGTTGTAGGAGTTTCTGGAGGCAACTTAACATCAGATGATAGATTGATTGGGGCATTGCCCACATTTAATCTTTGGTCTTAGTCTTTATTACTTAGAGAAGCCATCTCTATTGGACTGGAAATATACAACATGCTCTGTTCGCGGATCAGTAGAAAAATAGCCGAAACGAGAATAAAGGCAACGAATGTACAGCCAAGACGAATATAGTAAAAATAAAGATAGAGGCTATAAAGGTGCAGCGAAGTGTATGGGAAGCCTTGAACCAACACCCCCTCCCTGCAGGCATGCTTCCTTGAAGCTCTTTGTCTAATGTGATCTCTCACGCAGACTCCGCAGAAGGTGGCATGGCACCAACTGGCCACAGAAAGATGTACACTCAGCTGGAGATACCAGGAACCACTGGAAGTGCAGAAACTTAAGCGTTTGACTTTGTTTCTCTGGCCAGAGACTATTCATTGAATTTGCAGCCCCTTATTCTGTTGCCGATGTCAAATCAGAAGCCATCTATCCACCACAGGCAGCTTTATTAGATGTTCAAATTGGTTATGGAAGTGCCCCGCTCACCTACGCCAACCTCTCTTTGCAGAACCCAGCTAAGGACTCTTTGCAGACACATCCTCATGGCTGTTTTGCCTGCTGTGATCTCTGCTCCTTTCCAAATGCTTGCTTCAGCAGCTTTCCCTCCATTGTGCCTGTGCCTCTCGTACTGGGTTCCCATGGTGGTTGGATATTGAGCTGCTTGTTAGAGGAGGAAACAAGGGTTGTTGTGTACATTGGCAGGCCTGAACTGACCTGGAGGCAGGACAGACACTCTCCCAGGTGGGACTTGTCAGGGCACAGGGCAGGCATCCTGCCACTGGGCCCTGGGTAACTGTGGTGAGCAGCAGTCACACTGGAACTTCTCTTTCTCAGAGAACAACTGGTTAAGCCTAGCCAGATTGTCTTCTCTAGGGAATCCGGTTCTTCACCAACTTCTGGGGGATGCCTGGGGCATGAGTCTATGCCAGGCTCCACTCCTGTCCAGAACCTTTCATTCCAGAAGTTTCAACCAAGTGTATGTGCCATGGCATGTCAGTATGGAGAAGCAATTTTATATTCCAAGTATGGGTTCCTTATTTTGTATTTATTAACTAAATGTTTTTTGCGTTTGTTTTGTTTTGGTTTAGTTTGTTTTTTGCTAGTCAAGGGGCTTAAACTCAGGGCTAGGGAATAATTCCTGAATTTTTTTTTTCTCAAGTCTATCACTCTACCATTTGAGGCACAGCACCATTTTCAGTGTTTTTCTTTTTATGTGGTACTGAGGAATTGAACTCAGGGTTTCATGCATGCAAGGCAATCACCATATCATGAAGCCACATTCCCAGAACCCTAAATGACTTTCTTAAGTTGACATTACATTTTCATTCCATAACTATGTACCATAATATTGGCCACGTGCTAGAAAATGATGTAGAAAGAATACAATAAAATAAATGCAGTATGGCTAGATGGACAATGAATAACCCTCACAGTCTATCAAGGGCACAGAGGGGTTACCTCATGGAGATGTATCAACACGCTGAGTGAGACAGCTCCTGACCCACAGCCCAACTCCAGAATGAGTAGGTCATCTTGGCTTCCAGCCACCTGGGGATGTTGGGCCACCTCCTATAGCACGGATTCAACCAGTTCCTGAGAGAGAGAGAGAGAGAGAGAGAGAGAGAGAGAGAGAGAGAGAGAGAGAGAGAGAAAGAAAACCAGAATTACAGTTAAATCCAGTGCCAGTGGCTTAGAACTCTAATTCTAACTAAACAGGAGGCTGAGATATGAGGATCATGGTTCATAGAAAACCCAGGCAGGAACGTCTGTGAGAATCTTATCTCCAAAGAACCACCAGAAAACTGGAAGGGGCACTGTGGGCTCAAGTGATAGAGTGCTAGCCTTGAGCTGAGGAGCTCCAGAACAGTGCCCAATCCTAGAGTTCAAGACCCACTACTGAAAAGAAGTGGACTTGCCACCACAAGAAGTGGACTGAGTAGCATGCATTGTCCTAGGGATCATGGTAGAGAAGTCAGGCCGAGCTTCCTGTGAACTTGAGGTCATAAGTAGGTCACCTGGCTTCTCTGTGCCTCAGTTTCCCCAGCTGCAAAACTGAACAGGTAATAATGAAAGAGAGCCATGTTTAGGTTCATAATCCCACACCTGTTACACTATTAATAACAGGCCACACCTGAGCCCTTTCTAGTATCTTCCAGTCATATGCTCACAGAATTGCCAAAACCTTATCTGAATGCTGCTCCCTCTCTGCCTAGCCATTCTCCAGAGATTTCTCTGTATAAATCCCTTGTTTCCTCACAACTGTCCTGTGAGGAGACTGAGGTCCAATGGTTGAGGCCCTACCAAGAGGTCCATGTGTGGTCAAGAATCCGCTGCTGTGGACTGAGTTTGTGATAATCCATGTAAACCAATGACTGAGCATGGTGCCACATGTCTACCATCCCAACTAGAGAGGACCAGGCCCGGTGGAGCATATCTTTCAAAAGAGGACTGCAATCCAGCCCAGCCTGAGCTTATATTTAGTTTCTATCTCAGAAATGCTCAAGACAGAAAGGTGGCTCATCAGAGGCGAGGAGAGGAAACAAGTACGGGGGTCATGGTGCCCCCAGAGGGGTGTTTGACCCCAGTTGAATTGGTGTTGGGGCGGCCAATCACCTGCTGAGAGAAGCTGTTGGCAGGTCCTCCAAGTGCAGCAGCAGCGATGGCAGCAGCATTGCGGACACATAGGCCCAGAGCAGAAGACTAGAAGCAGGGACCAAGTCGGGGATTTAGGCCTGCTGGCAGCATGCCATTCCCTGAGGTTTGAAACCTGGCAACACATGAACAGAAGGAAGGGGCCAGGTGGAGGTGGGAGCATCAATTTCCTACTATACTCCAAAGTCACCTCAAGTCTCTTCCTCACCACTCAGCTACCTCTACATTCCTCAACTACTGGTAGTGGTGTAAACTAACAGAGAGAATCCCAGTGCTACCTGGCAGCATGGAATGTGGATGTGGCCAGCATTCTTGTATCCTATTGGTCAGAAAGGAGCATGAAAGAATGGGGGTGTGGCCAGAATCCTGTGAAGCAAGTAGAATGGGTGAGTGTCAACAGGCCATCCTGGGGCCATTTGAGCTGACAGGATGTTCCCAAGACCTGAGAATGAGCCCTAGGGCTTAACAAAATAAGAACAGATTGACATGCAGATGGCAGTAAGCTAATAAATATATATCTTTATAGAGTTCCAGAGATGTCTATACATTACTCAGTTATATAGACTATATTCCTACCAATTCCTGAGTATTCATTATGTGTCCATGTAATTAATGTTATTGTTTAAGTCCTTAAACTATTAATGAAAGCACTCAGTGTCCTGAAATTATTGGGTTCCTGTAAGTAATAATATTCTTTTAATGCTTCATAAATATTAAATAAAATCAACCAGCCTTCTGAAATGATGCTGTTTAATTTTATAGGATCATCATTCACTATCAACTCATTCAACTGTGACATTGAGAAAATTCCTGTAACATTGCTTTGGATGGGAACGAGGTTTTTAGCATCTCATGCCACTGGTTGGTGTCAGGACCAGGATTTGAAATGAGGACCTATGTTACCACATGGGCCTATGGCTTCCATGATAATCTGTCAGCCTGCAGCAATGGAAGGTGAAGTACCCTTTGCAAAAGTGTCATTCAGACCGAGAAGGGTCACTGCAAAGGAAGAAAACATAAAAGGCATTGTTTTCCTTGCAATACCTGGGGTTCTAGGATCACAGAAGCACCTGCGTGTCCAGTGGCTTTACCCCATCCTAGGGTGATCGAAGCTGAGGCAGACTTGCCATGACCTGAGTTCAAGCCCCATGCTGAGAAAAAAAATTAGCTCCCTGGCTTGCAATTCACAGTTTATTCTTACAGGCTTTGGATTTCAACTCAGGATCTGGGTAAATCTGCAGCAATGTGGATAAAGGGGAAGATCACCTTACATGAAGATAAAAAAGTCATGCCTGTTCACTAGTCCTGAATTCAAGACTCAGCCCTGGAAAACATACTATTTATATATATTTAAACATAAGATTTATACATACCTATAGATGTTCAGTCCATACATGTTTGGTGTGGTTGTTCCTTGTATCTTTTGTTTTATTCATTTATTTACCATTGATTTTACTATGATGAAACCCATTCTGTTTATTACATTGATGACAACTTATCACAGAACATCAAGTTTTGTAGAAATGTTCTCCATCAAGCCTGACCCCCAGAATTCACAGAGAAAAGGAAAAAAAGTTTTACACTGTCCTTACTACACGATCCACTTGTTGGTAGTGCTGGGATCTGAACTCAGGGCAGAACAAAACAAATTGGCCAATCAGTCAAGATAATCATATGAACCAATGAGCAACTAAGGAGTGTGGACATTCCCAGAATCTGACATTGATCCCCAGGGTGGTCCACTATAGTCATAAATTCATAATTTAAACATAGGATCTATATTGACATACATGTGTGGACAGCATCTTGTGTTCAGTGCAATTGTTCTCCTTATTTTGTCTCTAAATCATGGAGGTATTGTGTATTTTAAGAAGTATGGTGACAGGTATACCTGTGCTGACATGAATGACAACATGTTCCGATGGTTACATTGTTGTTTATGCATTCTCCATCATATTTGGGACCCAGGACTTTCATAGGAGAGGATAAAAGGCACAACGACCAGCTTCTGACAACAGGATGAAATTTTGTCAGTGCTGGGATTTGAGCTCAGGACTGGGTAACTCTGTTGCACTTTGGGGGACAGGGAAGCTCACCATCTTTGAAGACTAGAATGTCAGGCCTGGTTCAGGGTCTGATTTGAAACCCCAGCACTGGACAAAATAGCAAGCCCACCATTTTTAAACATAGAATTTCTCATTACCTAGAGGTGTGGTATGCATCTTGCATTCAGTGTAGTTATTCGTTCTATTTTGTCTTATTCATGGATGTATTGTGTATTTTATTACACATGGGGTGACAGATATAACTCTGCTGACATGGATGACAACCTATTCCCATAGCTAAGAGTTGCCTATATAGCATTCTCTATCCTCAATGAGACCCAGGACATTCTCAGGACAGGAAAACATGTGCCAACATAGGCTTCTCAAATCAGAATGAATCTTTTGGTAGTGTAGGAATTTGAACTCAAAGCCTAGCAGGCCCAATTGGTGAATGGGTCATGGTGAGCACACCAGGCTGTGAGCCACTAAGGAACTAGGCCATTCCTGGGACCTGAGATGGAGCCCTGGTGGGGGCCAATATAGTCATAAATTCATAATTAAATAGAGCATCTATATTACCTAACATGGGTGGGTGGCATCTTGGGTTGGTGTAGTCATTCTCTTTGTTTTGTGTCTTATTCATTGATGTATTGTGTATTTCCTGGAGTATAGGATGACAGATATAACTATGGTGAACTGGATGACAACCTATTCCCATGAGTATAGAGTTGCGTATACATTCTCCTTCCTAGCTGAGACCCAGAACTTGCACAGTACAAGAAAACAGGTGCAACGACTGGCTTCTCACATCAGGGTGAATTTTTGGCAGTGCTGGTATTCGAACTTTGGGCCTAGAAGGCCTAACTGCCCAATGGGTCCACGTGATCGCACCAGACTGTGAGCCACTAAGGAGCTGGGCCATTCCCAGGAACTGAGATTGAGCCCCAGGGAGGCCAAAATAGTCCTCAATGATCATTTAAACATGGGATGTATATTCACATTCGTTTTTGGACTGCATCGTGCATTGAGTTTAGTTATTCTCTTTATTTTGTATGCTATTCATGGGTGTATTGTGTATTTTCTTGAGTATATAATGACAGATATAACTGGGCTGACATGGATAACAACTTATTCCCATGGCCACAGGTTGGCCCATGCATTCTCGATCCTAGCTGAGATCCAGGTCTTGCACAGGAAAAAAAAAAAAAAAAACAGGTGCAACAATTGACTTCTGACATCAAGATGAATCTTTTGGCAGGGCGGGGAATCTGAACTCGGGACCTAGCAGAACCAAGTGGCGAATGGGTCCAATTGAGCACATCATCCTTTGACCCACGAAGGAGCTAGGCCGTTCCAAGGACCTGCTATTGAGCCCCCGACCCCGAGGGTAGAGCGGGGACCACAACAGTCATCCATTCATAAGGTGAAAGTAGTATGCAAATAAGTTCACATTTGAATAGAGTAGGAGAGATGGTAATCTGTGGTGGAATCCAATCTGTGGACTACCGATTCTTGGATCTTTCCTAATGCCTCCATTTCATGATTGTGATGATTATTGTCGTGCTTCATCAACTGTTCTTTACAAATAATCGATACCCCATGAGTCTTGCCTATCATTTCCTACTTGCATTATGCACGAACTACTCATTCAAGGATGAGATCGATCACATTCCATGACTCATCCCAGGTCCACAAACGAGTATCTCAGGATCTCCTGCCATTCCCTCCTCGTAGGGAGGCTGAATTCAAGCTTCAGGCCTGGAAAAGATACTCCTTATATACTATTTTTTTTGGTCCACTCGTGGGCCTGAACTCTGGGCCTGGGCCCTGTCCCTCAGCTCTTCACCTCAAGGCTAGTGCTCTACCATTTGAGCCACCTTCCCAGCCCTCCTTATATATATTTAAAAGATAAGATTTATACTTCTGGAAAGATGTTCAGTCCATATTGTGTTTGAAGTGGTTATTTATTTTATTTCGTTTCATTCATTTATTTAGAATTTATTTTATTGACTCTGATGACACCTATACCATTTATTATATTGTTTACATCCTATCACATAACATCCAGATGTTAGATGTGTTCTCCATCATGCCTGGCAATGCCAGGATCTGAACTTTGTGCCTAGCAGGCCCAATTCATGATTGGGTGAGATTGAGCATGGCAGCCTCTAGCCAATGAAGATGTCAGGTGGTTCCCAGGCTCTGAGATCGACCCCCAGGTTTGACACAAACAGTGATACATGGATAGGCAGACGGAGGTATACAAATAAATATATATTGGTAAAGAATTCCATAGCCGTTTCTCTATGATAGAAGGACACATACTATGTTCCTACCAACTCTTAGGTATTTATTAAACTGCAATTGAAGGATTATTATTCTTTTCACGATTAATAAATTATTAATTAAGATCAATCAGCATTCTAGGATTATTGCATCCAATTTTAGAGTAGACCGATGCTTAAACTACTTTTTCAATTGGTATTCCTATGCATAGGTATGAGTCTCTTGTGATCTCCTGCTATTGGTGTCAGGACTGGGATTTGAACCCAGGGTCTATGTTGACAGGTTGGCCTATGGCCTCATTGATAGCCCACCAACCACAGCATTGGCAGGACAGGTCCACTTTGCAGGTTTGCCATTCAGATCCAGGATGGTCACTGTGCAAAGAAAAAAAATTGTAAAACCCCAGCTCTCTGCATCTCACCACTTTTTGTGCTTTCCAAATTTTTTTTTCTTCCTGAAAGTCCTCTTGGCCCAGGATCTCATGATTGGCTATGGGTCCAATGAGTGCACCCCAGCCAAGCGAGATCCAAGCTGAAGCAGAGTTTCCATGACCTGAGTTCAAGCCCCATGGTTGGCCAAAAAAAAAGAAAAAAGAACATATAAAAATTAACTATTTAACTAAATTTTAAAAAATGAAGCTCCCTGTTTTGGAATTTTTGCCAGTTTTCTTTCCTAGCCTGGGATTTGAACTCAGGGTCTTGGTAAATCTGTAGCAATGTGAGCAAAGAGTTCCATTACTTGAGTTCAAACCCCATGCCAACCAAAAATGAAAAACTAAGTCACAGACCTCGGCAGGGGGAGGTAGTTGTGGAGATGGGAGGGAAGGGATGGTAGGGGAAAAACACAGGAGGAGTAAACAATGCTCAGTAGGAAATGTACTCATTACCTTGCTCCTGGAACTGTAACCCCTCTGTAGAACATTTTTACAATGAAAAATGTACAAAAAAAAAGAGAAACAATGTTGTTCACAGAGAAGCACTTTGCAGGTAAGGGAAGGATGTTTGAATAGCTGTACAAAACTCTACACTGCTTTTTTTAATGTTCAGTATGGAACTGGATAAACATAACTGCTTCCATTTAAAAAATTAAATCACTCTCTTGGAACTGGGGCCAGTATTTCTGCCATTGCTAGTTTTTGAGCTCACCGTCCAGATAACTCTTTTGAACCATGGCATAATGCGAAGCTCATTGTCCATGAGGAAAAGAAATTCAGGATAGAGTTCCCAGGGCCTGAATGAAGGCCCTGCAATGGAAGAAATATTTCTATAAATGTGTAATACATGACATATATATGCATGTTAATTTCCTATTATGATTTTTATTATTGATTTTGTATTTTATTTTTCTTTGATTCATGTATTGATTATTGTATTTAGTATTGTTATACACATATTATATTTTGCACATCTATTATAAAATTATACACAATAATTTAGGGCATTGACTCATTTCAATTAACATTTTATTAAGTGTTGAAACATGATACATAATTAAATGGAAGCATTTGTCACAGTCTTCACATGTTTAGAGTCTCTCCCAAGTATGAGCTTTAAGTTCAAGCCCCAAGACTGGCAAAAAAAATTTAGCCTGGTGAGACATATTCTTCTGGGACTCAGAGGAGGGCCGAAGTTATAGGTAAGAGGTAGAGTTGTGGACAGGTGCTGGTGGCTCACCCCTGTAATCTACTCAGGAGGCTGAGATCTGAGGATCCCAATTGCAAGCAGGAAAATCAATATGAGACACTTTTCTCCAATTAAAAACCCAAAGAGCCGGAAGTAGAGCTGTGGTTCAAGTAGTAGAGTGCTAGCCTGGAGCACAAAACCTCAGGGATAGGATGGCATCTAGGCCTGAATTCAAACCCCAGGACTGGCATACACACACATACACACACACACACACACACACACACACACACACACACACACACACACACACACACACCAATATAGAGCATTTGCCAGTCAGCCTGCACAAGTTCCATCTCTAACAAACCAATATTAAAAAACAATAAAGATGGAGAAGGGAAGGAAAGATTTACTCCAGGAAGTGATATAGCCAGTGCCAAAATTCTGAAGTAGTTCTAATATGTGGGTACAAGACAGAGCGCCTCAGGCAGAAGGTAAAGCATGGGCATAGGTCCTGAGGTGTGCTGCAGAGCAGGTGGTGTGAGTGGTATGAAGGTTCTATGGCTTCAGCAAAGGCAGGCAGGAAATTCAAGGCTGGGTCATCCAGGTCAAAACTAATGCCCCAGAACAATGAGGTACTGGCTATACCAATCTCTCATCCCCCAGTTCCCTGGCCCTGGAATCTAAAGTATATGCCTCTGTATTCTGGGCATCCAGAATTGTCTAGAAGGACCTGAGAGGCCCAGCTGGGGCCAGAAGATAGACTTGCCTACAATAAGGTATGTTGACATTTCCTAGACACCGAACAATACATCCACATCTATGCCACCTTGGCCTCACCTCTCATGTAGCCCCAGATTATCCTTGTTTGGGGGGCCTTCAGTCAGCTATCAATGTCTAGCTGGCCAGAGCCACTGGCATCCACCCTTCCTCCACACCACTACCAGCCTGCTGGGAGTGGGACATGCAGCCAGGGGTCCAGTTGAGAAAAGGACAGGACACAGCATGACTGACCCTGCCCCCCCAGAGGCAGGAGAGAACATATGCTAGCCAGCACTGAGGACACAGATTCCCCTTTATGAGGACAAAGTTATGGACACCCGGACTTGGGTCCCAAGGAAAACCTGGAATATGCATTCAGGTCTTTGGCAATTTAGGACTCATTGTAGACCATGACTAAAGACAGGGTTGCTATTGAGGAAGGGCACCATCCAAGGTCAGGAAGAGGGAGACAAGCATTCAGGAAGTGGGTAGAGAATGATGAGGGAAAAATACACACACACACACACACACACACACACACACACACACACACACACACACAAGTAGCCCAAGGCCTCAGCAGTCCCTGAGCAACTGAACATCCCAAACTCTGAGAAGATGGAACTACCATCCTCAGACCAAATGTTGACAAAACTCAGAGCCTCTCACACATCTGGAAGGGGTCATAAAACAGCATGGCATTTCATACTGTACACACCACTATTAAGAAAACTCAGCCACATTATTTTAATTGTCGGTAATAGGGTTTGAACTTTGGGCCTGCGTGCCATCCCTCAGCTCTTCAGCTGAAGGTGTGCACCCTACCACTGGATCCACAGCACTACTTCCAGTTCTCTGGTGCTTCACTTGAGATAAAGTCTCACAGACATTCCTACCCAAGCTGGCTTTGAAACGTGATCCTCAGATCTCAGCCTCCTGATTAGCTAGGATGACAGTTGTGAGATACTGGTAATGCCAGGTTTCAGCCACCTTCTTACAACCAGGGGAAATCCAGCTTGTCAGGCCATAAAGCACATGCAACCCTTCACTTTCAGACTTTGACACCAGTATCCAAAGCCATTCTTCCTTGGTTGGAGAGAATATAATCGACACTTCCCTCCAACCCTGCCCAAACCCTGCCTATGATTGGCCACAACCTCTGGAGTTCTTGGTAAGACATGCCCAGCCTGCTTTAACTTCACACTCGGGCAAACTTGGCGAGTTCTTAAAAATGGCTGTACACTGAGGCCAGAACCTGATGTCCCAACCACAGCAACCCCACTCCTTCACCATCTCTGCCAAGCAAGGGCTGTCTTTCTTTCTTGTTTTTTTGGATGAGGGGCTTGAACTCAGGGCTTGAGTACTGTCCCTGATGATGAACTTTGCTCAAGGCCAGTGCTCTTCCACTTGCGCCATATAAGGCAGGTGCAAAGGTGCTGTTCCCCACCTCTGCCTAAAGCCACCAGGTTCCCACCAGAGAGAGGAAGGGTGCAGATGTGGGACTGTGTGGCTCCCATTACTCCAGCCAGGGGCTCAGTGGTGACCCCTTCTCACCCATTCCTGCATCTCCCCATTTCCAGGGATACTGGCCACTAGGGATGGGTGTGAGTTCCCAGAGTCAACACCCAATCCCCCACCCCCCCACTCCTGGGGCGCATTTGTGGCAGAGTCAAGGCTGGCCTGCCTGGTGCTGGGGAGGCATGGTTGGGACACAAGAGGGGAGGCGGGATTTGCAGGGTGGCAGAAGTAGTGGTAGGGGGAGGTGGCAAGGTGCTGACCTGCGGGTGGCCACTCACTTGTGCTGCTGGGAGAATCTGTAGGCTGTGGTTCTGTGTGCAGCTTGCAGCGATGGCAGTGGCATGGTGGACGCTTGGCCCCAGAGCAGAGGACCAGGGGTCTGTACCGGGTCCGGGCCTTAAACCGGTTGAGGGCGCACCATCACTGGATGACTCCAAGAGGTGCCGCAGGTCTGAGCCAGAGGCGATGCAATGCTGCAGGGAGCGCAGGAGATGGGGCAGGGGCAGGGTCTGTTGGATGGCTGGGCTGAGCATGCCCCTTCTTCAGCTGAGCTCCCAGCCAGGGGCCTAAGACTTAGGGCATAGCTAGCCTTTGAGCCTCCCTGGGGTGGTGTGAGGAATGTGCCTGATGTGCTGGCTTTGCTCTGTGCTCCTGGCCCAGACCCATGCTCCTACAGCAGCAGAGGCATTGAGGCTGCCACCCCTGATGTATGTGCCTGCTCTTCTCTCTGCTCTCTCTCTGTCCCCACTTCTCTCCCAGGCTGCCCCGCCCCCGCTGCGCAAGTGCTCCACCCCCCTGTGTGCCACTGGTTTCAGCAGATATGTGCCCCCTCAGCCATGCCCTGTCCTCCCTGGGTCACGCCTCTTCCCCCCTCAGCCACGCCTCCATCCCTGGTTTTGTGCTGTCCTGACTCTGCCCTAAGTCTATCAGGCTATGGCAGAAGAAGCCTCACCTCAGGTCAGGGCTTCCCCCCAACCCCAGCAGCTGCCCAGGGGGTGCATCGAATCTCCCCTCAGCCCAACCGCTGGGGAACTCTTCTCCATCCACCCCATACACCAAGCAGGTGCATGGTGTCCCTCCGTGTGTGTGTGTGTGTGTGTGCGTGTTTGTGTGTGTGTGATTTTTGGGATACCTACCTCTCAAGGACTCAGAACAATTTTAAAAAATAGCACAAAGAACCCTGTGTAATGCACTCAGCACAATGAGCCTTTTGAAGGACTCAGCACATAGCAACCTTTGGGATCCTCATGGTAATCTAATGACAAATAAGATAAGACATGCCATTTTGACATCACTAAACTTACATATCATAGTATTATGACATCATATGTCATAGTGACATTATAGACATATTGTGAATGCCTATTCTGTGATTTCATTCTATTTCAAGTGAGCGATATTGGTGGATATCAGAAATCCATTATGACCTCAAAGCCACTGTGACATGAAAATCCCTTTGAGACATCACAGTGCCATTGTTATAGTAACCTGTTGTGACATCACAAACTGGTCCTGTCCATTGTAACCTCATCACCAATGTGACATCACAAAGCCTTTGTGATATCACGTTGCTGTTATGACATTACAATCACCTAGAGACCTCCCAAACCCATTATGACATCTTTAGCACCTTTGAAAAAACACTTGGTCTTTGTGACATGACAGTCCCTTTGTGTATCCATATCCTTAATGTGAAATGTCAATTGAGATCAGATATGCCAAAGAAATATCACAAAGTATTTACAATATAATCATCGATGTGACAGCACATTGTCATTATGACAACATCAGCTCATTGTGACATCACAAATCTGTAATGACATCATACCACTATGACATCACATTGTCATTGTGACATCATATATACATTATGAATGCCTATTATGTGATTTCATTATATTTCAAATGTGGCATGTGGGTTTATATCAAAAACACATTTTGACTTCATAACCATTGTGACATCACAATCCCTTTGTGATGTACCATTGAAATTGTGATATCTAAACAACTGTGACAACTCAAACATGTCCTGTCCTCAAAAGTTTTGTGACATGTTGCCACTGTGTTATGTTAGGCCCATTGATAGCTCAATCTATTTTCAACTTCATATTACTTCAGGAATGACATGAAATATTAGAAATATACTTTGACATCATGAGCATAGTGATATCACACTGCTAGATGTAATGACCATTGTGTCATATTGTCACATCACAAATCTGTTCTGACTTCATCACATTTGTGCCAACAAATGCTTTAGAATCCTCACAAGCCCGTTCTAAATTTATATACTTATTGTGAGTTAATGAAAATTAAGGTCTGGAATGCCACTGTCACATCACCAGTCTACTGCGACATCACAAAACAATTTTGAACTCATCACTATTATGGTATCACCAATTAATTAGAATTTGACATCATATAGCAATTGTGATATTTCTGTACCATCATGCTTTCACAATCCTAGTATGACCTAATCGCATCTTAGAAAATGCATGGCCTTTGGGACATCAAGCTCCTTCTGTGAACTTGTATCATTGTGAACTTGTAGCAATTGAAATTTGAAATAATATGTGATATTACAAAATAGTTTTGACATCATTAACCCATTTTTATATCATTAACACTTTGACAACCAAAACCTGTTAGGAACTTTAGCACTTTTGACAAAAAAACATGGCATTTGTGTCATCACAGTTAATTTGTGTATGTCATGGTGACTTCATTCTCATGTCCTCACTGTAAACTAATAGCAATTAAGATCTGACATACCATTGTGACATACAAACCATTTGTGACATCATCACCAGTTTGATATCAATCATTATGACACAATCACCACATTGTGACATCAACAAGCTACAGTGACCACATAGAATGACATTGCATTGCCATTTTGCTGTCATAGACATATTGTGAGTGTGTATCCTGTGATTTCATTTTATTTAAAATGTGGCATATCAGTTGATATCAGAAACACATTGTGACCTCATAACCATTGTAACATTATAAACCCTGTGTGACATCATAACTGGTGTAACATCACATTGTTGTTATGACATCTTTTGCTTATGGTGACATCACAAAATGGCAATGACATTATAACATTTGCCATTATGTCATTGTGATATCATAGTCACATTATGAATGCATAATCTGTGATTTCATTGTATTTGAAATGTGGCATGTGGGTTGATATCAGAAACTCATTGTGATGTCACAACCATTGTCACATCAAAATCCCTGGTGATATCAATTTGGCAATGTGACATCACAATGGCAACGTGATGGAACTAAGACATTGTGATATCAAAATAGTCATGAACACACAGTGGGTTTCTGATATCAACCAACATGCCACATTAGAAATAGAATCAATAACATAATATGCAAACACAACATGTCTATGACATCAGAATAACAATGTGATGTTGAATTGCTATGATGCCATTGTAATTTTACATGTTAAAATGAGCTGCTGGTGTATAATGGCAACATGATGTCACAATTATGATGTCAGAAAGCATTTGTTATGTTTCCTTGGTATGTCTGATGTCAGTTGTCATTAGTTCCCCATGAGGTTATGGATCCAAAAAAGGTTCGGTGATGTTACAGTGGCCATGTGTGTTTTCAAAGGTGGTTATAAGTCATAAAAGTTTTGTAATGGCACAATATAATCCATAATGTCAAAATGGAAATGAGATGTCCCATTGGGTTTTTGATGTCACAGTGGTGATGAGGTCACAATGGCTTTGTGATATCACAGGTTGTTTGTAATATCAGAATGATATATCCAATTTCAGTTACCCATAATTCAATATGAGGATACCAGTTGATAGAAGAAGCTTCATAGTGTGAGGTCATATTGTGTGAAAACCCAACGGGACAGTGATTTCACAATGACAATGTGATGTTTCAACATCATGTTATAATAATGGTTTAATGTCACAACTGGTGATGCCATACTGATGAGGAGGTCATAACTTAGTCATAACTTGTGTGATATGCTGCCATTAGGATATTTTAGGCTTTTAGTAAGCTTATAATCAGTTTTGAAACTCATAATAATTCAGGTATGACATATGATATCAGAAATTGACTCTGACATCATGAACACCGTGACATCATGAACATTGTAACATCACATTGATAGATATCAAGACCATGGTAGCACATTATGAACTCACAAATCTGTTAGGACTTCATATTTGTGAAACACATGACTTTAGAGACAACACAGTCCCTTTGTGAACTCATATCTTCATTGTGAATTAATGACATTTGAGATCTAGCATGCTATTGTCACATTTCCAACCAATTGTGACAGCACAAACCTATTATACTAGAAACACATTGTGATCTAATAGCCATTGTGATAGCACAATTCCTTTGTGACCCCACATTTCCATATTGATAACACTAACCCACTGTGAAATTGCAATGCTTTCAAACCCAATCCAGGTATGAAATGTGATACTAGAATCCAATGTGACATCTAGATTATGGTGACATCACACTGATAGATGTTATGAGCATTTTGTCACATTCTGGCAACACACACCTGTTAGGACTTCATCACTTTTGTGAAAATGCATGCCTTTGGAGACATCAGAGTACCTTTGTGAGCTCATGTACTCATTGTGAGTTAATGACAATAGAGATCACATGTGTCATTTTGATATCACCAACCCATTGTGACATCACACACTTCTTGTGAACCCATCAGTGTGGCATCACAAATTGTGATATCAAAATATTATTAAGTCATCATATTGCAACATCACATTGCCATTGTGATATCACTGTCCCATTGTGTTTTCAAAAACCTAGTATGTCTTCATAGCATTTTAGAAAATTCATGGCCTTTTATACTTGTCTTTTTCTGTGAACTCATACCTTATTGTGAAATAGTAGCAACTGAAATTGGACATGTGATTATGAGATGTGACTTCACAAAACTATTTGATTTCATCACCAATGTGTCATCACAAAAGCATTGTGAGCTTTCATTGCCATTTGGCATCACTATCACATTGTGACAACGCAAACCTATTAGGACCTCTTAGCACCTTTGAAAAAACACATGACCTTTGTGACAACACAGCCCCTTTGTGGAACTATGCCCTCATTATGAACTGACAATTGATATCAGACATGCCAATTTAACATAATGAACCCTTTGTGACATCACCACAGTGACATAACATTGTCATTATGACAGCATCAACTACTTTTGATATGACAAAACTACAATGACAAGACAGCATTAGGTGATCACATTGTGATTGTGATGTTATAAAAAGATTGTGAATGCCTAATTTTAATTTTTTTTGTCAGTCCTGGGGCTTGAACTCTGGGCTTGGGTACTGTCCCTGCTCTTCAGCTCTAGGCAAGCTCTCTATCGCTTGAGCCACAGAGCCACTTCTGGTTTTCTAATGGTTTTTTTTTTATTGGGAATAAGATTCTCATAGACTTTCCAGCCTGAGTTGGCTTTGAACCACGATCCTCAGATCTCAGCCTCTGGTGTAGCTAGGATTACAGGCATGAGCCACCGCCACGCGGCTTTTTCATTCTGTTTCAAAGTTGACATGTGTGTTAGTATTAGAAACATATTGTGACCTCATAACCATTGTAACACCTTAAATCACCAATGACATCAAATTGTCATTATGACATCATCAGCTCATTGTGATGTAACCAAACGACAATGGCATCATAGCATTATAAATCACAGTGATATTGTGTCTTAACAGTGTGAAGGCCTATTCTGTGAATTCAATCTATTTCAGAAGCCCATTTTGACCATATAACCATTGTCATATCACAATCCTTTGTGACTTCACATTGCCATTGTCATATCATTAACATGCTGTGCCATCACAAACAAGTCCTGTCCTTATAAGTTTTGTGACATACTGCTATTGCCATATATTAGGTCTTTTGTGAGCCGATAATATGTTTTCAATCTCATATTTCTGGTTTGACATGTGATATCAGAAATCCCCTGTGCATCAAAATGCCAGATTTCATGATCATTGTGTCACATTTTGACCTCACAAGACTGTTAGAACGGCATCACATTTGTAACAAAACATGCCTTTGTAGACATTACACTCCCTTTTTGAACTCATATATTCATTGCCAACTAATGACAGTTGAGATCTCCCATGCCACTTTGACATCTTGAACCCATTGTGACATCACAAACTTATTGTGACCTCATCATGAGAATGGCATCAACAACTAATTGTTGTATCAAATCATAATTTTTCATAATATTGTAGTATTGCTCTTGTGATATCACTCTCCCATTGTGTTTTTACAAACCTGTTATTGCCTCATCAGATCTTAGAAAATTCATGGACTTTGAGACTTCAAGCTCTTTCTGTGAACTCATGTACATATGACCTCTAAGGAAAGGAGACAAATCATCGAGTCACATATAATATAATAAACCATTTTTCACTAGAAAGGGGATTGTGATTACCTTATTCTGGACTGGATACCCAGGTTCAAGAGCAGCCTTGACCACCAAACCTCAGACCTCCAAGGGGCAGCCCTGCCCTTTCTTAATTGTTCTGCAAACAACCAATCACAAAATTATGATCTCCAAAGCTCCAAAGCTCAATGGGCAAGGCTTTTTTTCTTTTCCATTCTTCCCTCCTCTACAGACTGTCATTCCTTCCTGGTCTTTCCCTTTTTCCCTTCCACCACTTCCTTCTTCTCTTCAGGCCTCTCCACTCTCCACAGGCCTGCCCTACTCTGACCCAGTGACCACTTGCCAATCTTCTGCCCTCCCTCAGCTTCCTCTCTTCTCAGGCTTTTCCTTTCCTGCTGTCTCACCACTTTCTTCCATCCAGGTAACTCCCATTTTTATCTCCATTACAATGCTCTGAAAATGTATCCCTCCTCCTTCCAACGGATCTCCTGCCTAACATTTTCAACCATCACTTCCAAAACTGCCCAATGCTCAATCACTTCTTGACAGCTCACCGTGTGAGGCTTGACACCTCCACCTTTAGCGTCATTCCCCACAATCTCCGGTGGGCCAAGCCAAGAATTTACTATGAATATTGGCTCCCACAGATAATTCTGGCCCCACTGGTTATTATAGTATCCTCATAGTGACTTAGAAGAAATTGAAATTGTATATGTCATTGTTATATTACAAACTTGATGAGACATTCTTAACTCTTTGTGACCTCATCACCTCGGAGACATCACAAACTCATGGTGTTATCACATTCCCATTGTACCAACATGATCACATTGTGAATTCCCAAAACTATTATGACCTCAGAAGCTTTGAAAGAAAGCATGGCCTTTGTGACATGACAGGCCTTTTGTGTACTCATATCCTCATGTTGAGCTAATGACAATTGAGATCAGGCATGCCATTTTAACATAGCAAAACCTTTGTGACATCATCACCAGTGTAACATCACATTGTCATTATGATAACATCAGCTCAACATGACATCATAAAACAACAATGACATCAAATCACATGTAATTGTGATGTCACAGATACATTGGAATGCCTATTCTGTGATTTCATTCTACTTCAAATGTTGCAGGTGGGTTGATATCAGAAATACATTGTGGCCACATAATCATTATAATATCACAATACCTTGATGACACCATATTACCATTATGATATCACTAACCCACTGTGACATCACAAAACAGTCTTATCCTCATAAATTTTTTGACATTCTGCCAGTGTGATCTCTTTGGCCTCTCTGAGTACATAAATTGTTTAACTCATAATACTTAAGTCATGACATGTGATATCAAAAATCCACTGTAATATCATGACCACTGTGACATCACACTGCCAGATGTCATGACCACTGAGTCACATGAGGACATCGCAAACATGTTAAGACTCATTACACTTGTGCCAACATAGGCCTTTGGATACATCATTATCACTTGAGAACTTATATAGTCATTGTCAATTAGAGATCTGGCATGAGATTTTGACATCACCAATCCATTGTGAAATCACAAACTTAAGTGACCTCATCACCTGTAGAGCATCACCATTTGTGACTTCAAAACAATACTATCTCATGTAATGGTAGCATCACATTGCCAATGGGATATCTCTGTCTCATTGCATTTTCTTTTTTTTAATACCAAAATTAAGTATGATGTATTTTTTATTTATTTTTATTGTGTATTGTGAACATATTGTACAGATGTGTTACAATTACATGGACAAAATAATGAGTACATTTCTTATCAAGCATTGTAGCCTCCTCCTTTGTTTACCCTTCACATCCCTTCCCAGGCTCCCCCAGCCCTCCCCAATGCTCCCCCCCCCCACCAAACTTGTAAAGTTCATTTTCGACATGACAACTTGTATTTCTCATTGTTGAAATGGGTCCACATGTATCCTATTTTAAACGACCTGTTTTTCCCCTTCCCCTCCACAAATTTTACTGACATCAAATACAGTGAAAGTAGGGTTATACTGTGGGGGAGGGACATACAAAGCAACAAAGAAATAATCTTATAAATGCGTTAGAAAGACACGCATAAGAGAAAAAACATTAAAATACATATCTGAGGGTTCATTTTCCTAACATCACATTATCTGACCTTTTCTGCTTGACTCATACATATACTAGATATTGCAAATAAGGGATACCATGCGACCTATGTTTCTTTGGACTTGGCTTACTTCAATTAATATATTTTTTTCCAAGTCTTTCCATTTCCTAACAAATGGGGCAATGTCATTCTTTCTGATGGAGGTATAGAATTCCATTGTGTATCTATACCACATTTTCTTGATCCATTCATCTACTGAGGGGCATCTGGTTGGTTCCATATCTTAGCTATAGTAAATAATGCTGCGATAAATATAGTTGTGCTGGTAGCTTTACTGTGGTCTTGTTTGTAAACATTTGGGTAAATGCCCAAAACTGGGATTGCTGGATCATAGGGGAGCTCAATGTGAAGGCTTTTGAGGAACTACCATACTACTTTCCAAAGTGGTTGAACAAGTTTACACTCACACCAACAATGCAGTAAGGTTCCCTTCTGTCCACATCCCCTCCAGCATCTGTTGTTATTAGAGTTCTTGAATTTTGCCATTCTAACTGGGGTGAGGTGGTATCTCAATGTTGTTTTGATTTGCATTTCTTTTATGGCTAGGGAGGTTGAGCATTTCTTCATGTGTCTATTGGCCATCCTTCTATTGTCTTCAGAGAAGTTTCTCTTTAAGTCGTTAGCCCACTTATTTATAGGGCAGTTGTTTCTTTGAGGATTTTTGGTGGAGAGATTTAATTTTTTGAGTTCCAAGTATATTTTAGATATGAGAACCTTGTCCGTTGTATGGCTCGTGAAGATCTTCCAATCTGTAGGCTTTCTATTGATCTTGCTAGCTGTGTCCTTTGCCATGCAGAAGCTGGGCAACTTCATGCAATACCATTTGCCCAACCTTTCTTTGATTTATTGTGTTTCCGAGTCTCTATTAAGAAAATTTCAGCCTGCGCCAAGGAGACCTAGGGTTTCTCCTATTCCAACCTGTAATGTTTTCAGAGTGTCTGCTTTGTCTCCGAGGTCTTTGATCCATTTGGGGTTGATTCTGCTGCAGGGTGATATATAAGGATCTAGCTTTAGTTTTCTACAAGTAGTTAATTTTGCCAGCACCATTTACTGAAAAGTCGGTCTTTCTTCCATTCTATTTTTTTAGCTCCCTTATGGAAGATTAGATGGCTATAGGTCTGTAGGTTCATTTATGGGTTTTCAATTCTATTCCATTGGTCCTGAGGTCTGTTCTTGTGCCAGTACCAAGCTGTTTTGATTACTATGGCTTTATAGTAGAGTTTGAAATTTGATATTGATGTTCCTCCAGCAGTGTTCTTTCCGTTGAGGAGCGTTTTTGCTATTCGGGGTCTTTTATTGTTCCATATGAATATTTTGATTGCCTCCTCTATTTTCTTGTAGAATGAGGTTGGAATTTTGATAGGTATCACATTGAATTTGTAGATAGCCTTGGAAGTATTGCCATTTTCACAATGTTAATCTTTCTAATCCAGGAGCATGGGAGTTTTTCCCATTTTCTAAGTTCTGTTTTGATTTCCTTTTTCAAGTTTTTAAAGTTTTCATCATAGAGTTCCTTCAATTCTTTGGTTAAGTTAATTCCTAGGTAATTTTTTGTGGGGCTATTACAAATATAGTTAATTTCCTAATTTCAGCCACACTTTTTTCATTGTTGGCATACAGAAAAGCCATTGATTTTAGGGGGTTAATTTTATACCCTGCTACTTTGCCAAAGTTTGAATCAGCTTGAGTAATTTGGGAGTGGAGTCTATGGAATTTTTTAAATACAAGATCATATCATCTGCAAAGAGGGAGAGTTTTATTTCTTTTTTCCCTATTTGGATCCCCTTTTTGTTTGCATCTTGTCTTTTTGCTGTAGCTAGGCATTCTAATACAGCTAGGCATTCTAATAATAGATTGAAGAGAAGTGTAGAGAGTGGACATCATTGTCTTGTTCCTGAGTTAAGAGGAAATGTCTTTAGTTTTTCACCATTGAGTATAATGCTGGCTGTAGGTTTGTCATATACAGCCTTTATTGTATTGAGGAATGTTCCATGGATTCCTAATTTTTCCAAAACCTTCATCATAAAGAGATGTTGGATCTTGTTGAATGCTTTTTCTGCATCTATTTCTGTCTCATTGCATTTTCACCAGCTTATTATGTACTCATATTTTACAAAATGCATGGCCTTTCTTTCTTCTAGCTCCTTACGTGAACTCCTATCTTCATTGTGATCTAGTAGAATGAAATTGGACATGTAATGGTGATATTACACATTCGTTGTGACATCCCTATCCAAGTGTGACCTTATCACCACTTGACATCACAAACCCATTTTGACATCATATTGCCACATTGATATCATCATAACCTTGTGACATCCCAAACCTGTTGTGACTGCTTAACACCTTTGAAAAAGCACATGGTGTTTGTGATATTATGGTCCCTTTGGGTTATCATGTCGTCATTGTGAACAAAGACAACTGACATCAGACATGCCAGTGTACCATTAGAAACGCGTTGTGACATCATCTCCAGAGTGAGATCACATTGTTGTTATAATACCATCAGCCCATTGTTACATCCCAAAACGACAATGACATCATGGCATTATGACATCAAATTTTCATTGTGAGGTCCTAGAGACAATGCAATTGCCTATTCTGTGATTTCATTCTATCACAAATGGGGCATATAGGTTGATTTCAGAAACCCATTGTGACCACATCATCATTGTGACATTACAATCCTTTTGTGACCTCATATTGACATTGTGATAACATTATTGCAATGTAACATCACAAACCTGTCTTGTCCTCATAAATTTTGTAACAAACGACTACCTTGGCCTGGACTGGATGCTGAGAGCTAAATTCAGTCTCAACCATGAACCCTCGAAAGAGCAGTTCAGCCACTTGTTAACTGGTCTGCAAACAACCAACCCCCAAAATAATGATCTCCAAAGCTCCACACTTCAAAGGACAAGGCTTTTTCCTTTCTCTTCATTCTCCTTCTCTACAGATCTGTCCTACCTTTCAGTTCTTTTTCTTTTCCTTCCACCATTCAATTCTTCTCTTCAGGCTGCTGTGCTCTTGACAGGCCTGCCCTGCCTTGTCCAGGTGGCCAATTGCCGTACTTCACCTCCTGCTCTCTCTCAATTTCCTCTCCTCCCAGGTCTTTGCCCTCCAGCAGTCTCATCATTTCTTTCCATCCAGGCCTTTAACCTTTTTCTCTCCCCTTCTCTTGCTCTGAATATGCAGCTTATATAAAGGCTGTACCCTTCCCCAACTACAATATGTTTTTAGTCTTCCAGTTTTCAATTATCACTTACCAAATGTCCATTCCCAATCACTTCTTGGAAGCTCAGCATGTGGGGCTTGACATCCTATCTCCTTCAGCAGCATGTCCTGCCCCCTCCAGTGTCATGCACCCCTCTCTCCATTGGTCCAGACTAGGGGGTCATGATGACTATCTGTTCCCGTGGATTATAGGGGCACTTCTGGTTATTACTGTGTCCTTATGGTGAACTAGTAGCAATTGAAATTGGACAAATAATTGTGATATTACAAACTGTTGACATAACTAACCCATTGTGACCTCATCACCACTGTGACATCACAAACCCATTGTGACTTCACATTGTTGTTTTGATACCAGGATCACATTGTGACATTCCAAATCTATTATAACCTCTTATAACATTTGAAAAATACATAGCTTTGTGATATCAGAGTCTCTTTGTGTACCCAAAGCCCCACTGTGAAATACTGACAATTGAGAATCAGACATGACATTTTGACATCCAAAACAATTTGTGAGATCATCACAATTGTGACATCACATTATCATTTTTATACCATCTTCTCATTGTGAAATCACAAAACTAAAATGATATGATAGAATTAAAACTTTACATTGTCATGGTGACATCAAAGACACATTATGAATGCCTTTTCTGTGACTTCATTCTATTTCAAATGTGGCATGTACATTGATATCATAAACAAATCAGGAACTCATAACCATTGTGATATCACAATCCCTTTGTATATCATGTTTCCATTGTGATATTACTAACCCGCCATGATATCACAAACCTATCCTCTCATCATAACTTTTGTGACATGCTGCAATTCTGATACCTTAGGGCTTTTTGTCCTCATAATGTGTTGTTGACCTCATTAGATTTCACAGATGACATTTTATATCACAATTCCCAGTGACATCATGACCATGGTGGCATCACACTGCCAGATGTAATATCCATTGTGTCAAATTCTGACATCACAAACCTTTTAGGATTTCAATATATGTGTGACAACACATACTTTTGGAGAAACCACAGTCACTTTGTGAACTAATATACACATTGTAAGTTAAGACAATTGAGAATCATCATGTCATTATGACATGCCCAACACAACAATATTTTGTGACCTCACCACAACTGTGGAATCATCAACAAATTGTGACAGCAAAACAATATTTTGACATGATGTAATGAGTTGACATTGTCATGGTGATATCACTGTCCCATTGTATATTCACAAACCAAAATGACCTCCTAACATTTTTAAAAATTCATGTCCATTATGACTTCCAGCTCATTCTGTGAACTTGTATGCACATTGTGAAATAGTAACAATTGAAAATGTACTTGTGTTTGAGATATTACAAATCATTATAATATCAAAAGCCCATTGTGACTTCATCACAACTGTGTATCATAAAGCTATCATGACCCCAGGTACCTTTGTAAACACACATGGCATACGTGACATCATAGGCCTTTTGTGTACCCATATCCTCATTGTGAATACATGACTATTGAATTCATATATGCCATTGTAACATCACAAACCCCTTGTGATCCCATCGCCAGTGTGACAATACATATTCATTATTACACAATTACCTCCTTGCAACATTACCAATTTACAATGATCTCATAGCATTATGACATTATATTGTCATTATGATGTCATAGACACATTGTAAATGCCTATTCTCTTATTTCATTCTATTTCATATGTGGCATGTGTGTTGATGTCAGAAATATATTGTGATCTCATAAATATACGGCATCACAATCACTTTGTGACATCACAGTGCCATGGTGATATCACTAACACACTGTGACATCCAAAACCTTCCCAGACCTCATAAGTCTTGTGATGTGCAGCAATTCGGATGTCTTAGGCCCTTTATGAGCTCATAATCTGTTTTCAACCTTATAATATTTCAGTTATGATATATGATATCAGAAATCCACTGTCACATCATGACCATTGTGACATCACACTGACAGACATCGGAAACATTGTGTCACACTGTGACATCACAATCCTCCTATGACTTCATAACATTTGTGAAAACACATGACTTTGGAGATACCACAGTCTGTTGTGAACTCATATTCTCTGTGATTTTATAACAATTGAGATCCCTTATGCCATTTGGATATCACTAACCAATTGTGACATCATAGCCCCCTTACTGTATGGTATCACCAATTAATTGTAATATCAAAACCTTTTGTGATATCACAATGTGACATGATGATCATGACATCTGTCAGTGTGATGTCACAATAGTCATGATGTCAGAGTTGATTTCTGTTATCTCATGTCATAAATGAGATATGAGGTTGAAAACAAATAATGAGGGCAAAAAGTCTAACATATCACAATGTCAGCATGTCACAAAAGTTATGAGAACAGGAGAGGTTTTTGATGTCACATTGTGTTAGTGATATCACAATGGTACTTTGATGTCACAAAGTTAGTATGATGTCAAAATGGTTTGTATGCACAAAAATGCGTTTCTGATATCAACTCTCATGCCACATTTGAAATACAATGAAATCACAGAATAGGCATTCCCAATGTGTCTGTGATTTCACAAGAATTGTTGTCATAATGCGATTCTGTCATTAAGTTTGGTGATATCACAATGAGCTGATACTCTCATAATGAAAATGTGATGTCACACTGTTAAGGATGTCACAAACAATTTTTGATGTTATAATGGCATGTCTGATCTCAACTGTCAGTTCACAACAAGGATATGGGTACACAAAGGGACAGTGATGTTGAAAATGGCATGTTATTTTTCCAAAGAGCTAAGAGGTCATGATAGATTTGAGATGTCAAAATGGAATCATGATGTCACAATGACAATGTTGTTACAAGGGGTTTGTTATGTCCGGGTAGTGATGATGTCAAAATGGGTTTGTGATGTCACAATGAGTTTGTAATACCACAATCAAATTTCCAATTTCAATTGCTACTTGTTCACAAGGAGGATACTGTAATAATCAGCAGGGCCCGATAATCTATAGGGTCTGATAATCAGCATGGGCCCATTTCCTGGCCAGCTGGAGAGGACAAAGAATGCCACCAAAGAAGGTGAGGCATCCTGTGGGAGGGACTGGTGCATTAATCACCACGAATTGAGCTGTTAAGAAGTGATTGGCTGTGGGCAGTTTGAAAACAGGCAGTTGGAGTCGAGAAGGGGTACAGACGTTATGTAGGCTGCTTGTTCAGAGCAATAGAAGGTGAGAGACAAAGAAAAAGTCCTGGAAGGAAGGAAGTGGTGTGATAGCATAAGGGGAAAGACCTGAGTGGAGAGGAAGTTGAGGGAGGGCAGAAGGTGAAGGATGGTAACTGATGAGCCTTGCAAAGCAGTTCAGATCTGTGGAGAGTGGAGAGTCCTAAAGAGAAGAAGGAACTGGTAGAAGGGAAAAAGGAAAACACCTCGAAAGAAGTATTGTCTGTAGCGAAGGAGAGACAAAGAGAAGGGGAAAAGAGGCTTTCTCTTTGATGTTTGGAGCTTTGGATATCATAATTTTGGGGGTTGGTGGTTTGGAGAACATTTATTATATAAAACGGGTCTCGATGGATTTTCTTGAACTACAGAGGTCCTTTTTTTTTGAAGACTATCGAGATAATCCATTTGGATTGCATCTGGCCTTGGCCCCACGGAAAAATACCCATAGGTGAGAGTGTCAGCCCTCAGGGTTGAGAGTCTACCTCGAGTGTTTGTCTCCGGAGGTCCAACATGGACAAGTCATTTATGTACCTCTAGAGGTGCATCTTCGCAAGCTTGCCAGCTTGTTTTGTACCCCTCTGGAAGCTATTGGTGGCTTCCTTGGGATGCTATCTAGAACCTACTTGAGAGATAATGTAGGGCTTCCGTGGGAAGCCATCTGGAACCTTATCAAGAGTACATGTGCGACTTACTTGAGAAGACCTCTGAGACCTACACTGGAGGTCATCTGGGTCCTTCTCCAGGGGCCATCTTGGATTATCTCCAGAGGTCACCTGGGCTTCCTCAGGAGGCCACCTGAGACCTCTTCAAAAGTAGTCATTGGGGCTTTCTTAAGAGGCAATCTAGGACCACCTCCTGAGGTCATCTGGAGCCTCTTTGGGAGGTCACCTCAGGCTACCATGATGAGAAATCTATGACCATCTTTGGACATCATCTGGGACTTCCTTGAGAAGCTATATAAGACCTTCTCTGGAGGTCATCTGTCGCTTTCTCAAGAGGGTTATCTGGAACTTTCTCTGGAGTTCATGTGGCCTCCTTGAGTGGCCATCTGGGAGCTACTTGAGAGGTAATCTCAGCCTCATTGAAAAGACATCTGGAAACTCCTTTGGAAGTCATCTGACACTTCCTTTGGAATCCATTTGGAACCTCCATGAGAGGTCATCTAGGGGGTCCTAGGTAGTATATATGTGACATCATCCAGAGGTCATCTGTAGCCTCCTCAAAAGGCAATCTGGGACGTTCTCTCTGTCATCTGGGACCTCCTGTAGAGGTCAACATTGAGAGGTATGGGACATGTGGGTTAAGTGTCTATGGATCTTGGTCTTTGTATGTACGCTGATAGTTCTATCTATGTCCTGTATGCACCTGTTTACTCCTTTTCTCAGGATGGGAGAACAAGGCCTTAGGTTGTCATATGGAAAAATTTTCTTCCCCAGGTTTACAGAATCCCTCAGAGGAAGATGCACTGATGTACTCTCTCTCCTATTCTTTTTCATCAGCAACTTTAATGAGTTCTCCCATACTAAAAGTGGTTACTTGTACCAGACTGTGGTATGTTACCCTTATTACCCTTGAGACAGGAACATGGAGGAGATGGTGGGCAGGACCCCTGTCTAATATATGTTCCCTTTACAAGTAATGACCTGTGTAACTGGAAACAGAAAAATCCATCCTTTTCAGAAAAAAAAAAAAACAGGGGCTCATTACCTCCAGTAATTTTCACACAAAAGCACATCTGGGATGACTGTCAGCAAATTTTACAGGTGTTTTTCACCTGGTAGAAAAGGGAGTGAATACTGTCGTTGACTTGACGGTGGTCCTTGTACCAGACAGCAGCCCCACTATTGACCCAGACTATTTGGAACAAGTCTTTCTCCAGACTTACCCAAGCTGAGGCTTACAGCAGTCGAGATATGGAGGTGTTTACCAATTATTTCCAGTTTCAGTTAGCAGGGATACTGCAGTGGCTAGAAAGCCCAGTCTTCAATCTAAGGTGAGTGAGATGGTACTGTTCCCCAGTGAGTACCCTAATGCTTTTTCTGGAAATTCTGCCAGAAGCCTATAGAACCTATAGGCTATAGATCTTTAAATCCTGGAGAATCAAAGAGCCCTAAATATGGCCTTTGTTACCCAGTCAGCCACAGATATTAGAAGAAAGCTTGAAAAGTTAGAAGGTTTTGAGGTAAAGTGGTTGCTCAGTTGGTGTTTGATAACAGAGACACCCTGAAAAAAAACGAGTCTAAAAAAAGATTTTGAGTTTTGGTAGGAGCACCAGAATAGGGATCAAGAAACCTTTGGCAAATACAGTACAGATCATTTGCAAATGGCAGAAGGGAACCTCTAGGACTAGATCAGTGAGCTTAATGCAAGCAAAATGGACATTAGAAAAAGGAATGTTGAAGGAGGACACATTCACCACCTGGAAAATGTAAATGACAGGTTAAGTAATCACATTAATTACAAGGAAAATGTGTTCATTGCTCTGGAGAAACATGCAAAGGACCTCTGAATTCCATTAAGAAATTATGGCTATGAAAATGGAGCTGGGGGGCTGGGAATGTTGCTCAGTGGTAGAGTGCTTGCCTTGCATGCATGAGGCCCTGGGTTTGATTCCTCAGCCTCACATAAGCAAAAACAAAAAAGCCAGAAGTGGCAATGTGGCTCAAGTGGTAGAGCACTACGCTTGAGCTCAAGAGCTGAGGGACAGTGTCCTGGATAGAGTTCAGGCCCCACGACCAGACTCAAAAGAAAAATAAAAAAAAAAGAAAAGAGCTGGACCTGATATAAGAATATATTAGGTTAAAGTACATGTCGATTATAAGCTTTGAAAAGTGTCACCAGAAATTCAAAGCAACAGAGAAAGTAGGAAAGAGTAGTTAGCAGAGAAGACGGGAAAGTGCTGTGTCATAGAAGAAGAGGCCAAGAAAAGAGAACAGGAAAATATCAGGCTCAAGAAAGAGATTGTTTCTCTTCAGAAAGAGTTAAAAGACCACTTGCTTTGATAGAGAATGCCATGGAAAGGGAAAGACCATTAGGAAGAAAAGCAGAAATGCTAAACAAACAGTTGAAAGATCTGTCACAAAAATACACTGAAGTGGAAAACTAGAAAGAGAAACTACTAGAGTAAAAGCCCCAAAAGACTGCTGAGATCTTCACCAAAAATGTAATGCAGAAGCATCTTGTCCCAGTGGAACAGGTGGAGGTGGGAAAAATACCTCTCAATGGCACCTTTGTGAACTTAAGGGAGGAGCTGAAGAGCAAGCAAAGGTTTTATGAGAAGGAGCAGCACTTGGCCAGTCAAGGGAACACTCCGGTGACCCTGCCAAAACACTTGTAGGTTAAGGAGCACATTGAGAAGGAGAGTGGGATCATGAAAGCAAGTTTAAGATAAAAGGAGGAGAATAAAATGGAAGAAGTCTCCAAGTTTCAGAGTACTTTACAGGAGTTAAAGAAACTAGAGACCCTAAGATACAGGGAAACATCTGAGTTGATGAGGTAGCTTGGGAGACCACTCTAAAACTAGTTGTTTCTCTAGAAATACTGGTCATCAATATTAAAGGAAGAAGCATAAACAGTGGTAATAAGTGTGCAAATGTTGATACTGAACTTGTGAAAAATGCATACAGGCTCAAGCTTTCTGTCAGTTTACATGTAGATATTTGCAGCCTGGTAAATTGCCCGAGGACACTGCCTAAAACTGTTCTGAAAACCGGTGGGACCTCAGCCTGACAATACTTTGTAATGTGTGTAGGTAATTTCCAACAGGTAAATGCTGAAATGCTGGAACATATGAAAATAATTCATATTTGAGGAACCTCAGATGGTGAATTTGGGAAAGTGGTCTCCACAGAGGTAAAACCTGGAAAGTATGGCTATTGGTATCTGTTAGTAATAATGGACATTTTTTCAGGCTGAGCTGAGGCATGTAATAATACTTTGATTTGGCTAACCCTTAGCTGTGGGGTCCAAAAGATGGCCCAGCATTCATGGCCCAAGTTCTCAATTATTAACTAATGCCCTAGGAATAAATTGGAAGTTACAATCCATTTATAAGCCTCAGAGTTCAAGCATTAGAAAGAATGAAAATGACCTTAAAGGAAACTTTAACTAAATTAAATACAGGGATTGGCCATAGCTAGGTAAGCCTCCTCCACTTCACTCTCTTTCGAGCAAAATGTAGCCCTTATGTTAAAGGACTCAATCCCTTTGAAATACTTTAGTGTAGAACAACCCCTTGGGTTCCTAAAATTAGGAAGGTTATATTAACAGAAGTGTCTAACTTCAATCTGCAGGCTTTACAACATATTCTTTTATGTACATTTCTTTTGGTAACCAAGGCCCACTGGCCGGCTAAGAAAAACTCCACCTGAAGGGGAGGGACCAAGAAGGTGAGGGAACAGCTGGGAAACACCACAGCTGTCTCCAACCAAATACAGAGTTTGTATTTCAATGCTCTGTTTCTCCAAGTGACCCACAAAAAAAGGCAATTACTCAGAGAGATAAAGGAAGTACAAAAAGAAATGGGAAAAACCTACACAGACAGTAAAGTGGGAAGACCCTTCCCCCACTCTTTGTTGGTGATGGGGCTCCACGTTGCACAGCTTAAGTGACAGGGTTTTGTGCCAAGTTGCTTAAGTGCCCCGGGTCTGGACCCTCTGAGGACCACACACCCACAAGCTTCCCAAGTCTCCCAGGAACTCCCAAGAGCTGGGCCAACCCAGAATATACAAACAGAAATCTCAGAAGGCAGAGCTGGAACAAAGACTCCCCTCAACCTCCCTGGAACAGCGCCTCTGCCTGGCTGGTACAAGTAGCCCAGCCCAGTCAGGAGCAGTAGCAGCTGTCAACAGTGGCAAAGGATCCTAAACTCTCAGGGTGGCACCTCTGTCCTGCTGGTGTAAATAGCCTTGCCTAAACTGAAACAGCAGCAGCAGCTGTCAGTGCTGGCAAACCACCCAGAATTGGGGCACAATGCCTCTTGGCACTTGCCCAGACCAGCTAGGGGTGGCAGCAGTGGCTGAGGTGGGGACAGCTGCAGTGAACAAGTCCAGACCCGTGGTGGTTTCTGCCTCTCCATACTGGCATGCATAAGCAGCTCATGGTGGCAAAAGTGGTGAACAACCCCAGACTTGAGGCAGGGTGTGGTGCTGAGCAACCCCAGAAAAGCCTCATGACTTTTCCTACCTGGGCTGGCTTTGAACCTAAATACACAGATCTGAGCCTCCTGAGTGGCTAGAATTACAGGTATTCACACCAGTAGGGTCTTCCTCTTGCAACCCCCCTAACTTTTTCTAAAATAGATCATTTCTCAGTTCATACATGGAATTTAAGCAAATACAAGAGGATCGACATTATACTCTGTATTCTATCTGAGCATAGTGTAATCTAACTCGTTCTCAAGAACAAGGCATAAATAGAAAAAAAACACATGGAAATTAAAAAGCACTCTGTTGAACAATACATGGATCACAGAAGAAATTAAAGAAGAAATTTAAAAGTTCCTACAATTCACTGAAAATGAAGAAACATCACAAAGAAACCAATGGGACACAGTGAAAGCAGTCCTGAGGGGCAGATTCATTGCTCTCAGTGCACACATCAAGAAAACAGAACAAGTAAACTATCTTATGATGCAACTAAAACTACTAGAGAAACAAGAAAAAATTGAACCTAAAGTTCCTAGACAGAAAGAGAACCGAAATAATAGCTGAAATTAATGAGACAGACTATGAAAATTATAAATAAAATTAATTTTTAAAAGCTGTTTAAATAATAGACAGTAAAACTGAGGGACCACTCACAAGAGTAACTAACAAACTAAGAGAGGAGACCCAAATCAATAATATCAGAGATACTACAGGAAAAATTACAGCAAACATCCAAGACATCAAAACAATCATAAAGAAATAATTCCAGACTCTACTCACAAAGGAAGGAAAACCTAGCAGAGATGGATGAATTTCTACAGATGTACAAATTGCTATCCCCCCCTTTCCTTTTCAGCCATTCTTCTGTAAGGTGTATGGTGGGGGCAGCAGTTCGGTAAATAAACTTCTTTTCATGCCTGAATACGTGTGGTGTTCTCTTCATGGGCTACTTAATGAAATCTACCTATTTCATATACCTTACAAATGGTGCCATGACTGGGATGAGGTTTTTGAGTTGGAAATGCTAGAATTTCCTAACCACCCCTTTTCTGCAAACCAAACTGCCTTGATAAACCATGTGAGACTTTTCAGCAATTGGTGAAAAGTCAATACCATTGCTTGCCTTCACATCCATGTGCACACCACTTCTCTACTCTGGTGAATGAAACTACTCTCCACGGCTCTCTGTTGCTCAATCTCTGCTCAGATGTGGCGCCATTCCACAGAGCTCCTATGGCCTTTATCAGAAAGGATGGTCATCTCTGAAGCGGAGAATGCCTGGTGTGGAGGGCTTAGCCATTTCTCTCTATAGGGGTCTGGGGCAAGCCGGGACACTGCTTCTTCCTAGTCAGCACTCCTTCACTCACCAAACTGACTCTCTAACACATTTAATGGGGTCCTGTGAGTCATTCCCGAGCCGTGAAACCCCGCTGACAAGCCTCTTGCGCTCCCTGGATAGCCATATAACCTAATATTTTTTGCTGTTCTCAGATATAGAAAATTTATGTCTCTGCAATGGTACATTGTGAGAAGTCTATTTACCTTCAGGATCTCTTTGCTCTCTACTATTCATCCAGATCCATTGTGGCCACAATTTTCCAGCACCTGGCCACACCTCTTCCTGTCCTTGGCCTAGATAAGACTTGATCATAGGTGGGTCTACCCCTTTCCTTTTCAGTCATGCTTTTCCACCATGTATGGTGGGGGCAGCCTTTTGGTAAATAAACTTCTTTTCCTGCATGAAAAAAAAGAAATACAAATTGCTCAAACAGAACCAAGAAGAAATAAATCAATTACAAATGTCAATAACCTACAATGAGATAGAAGTAATAAGAAATCTTCCAACAGGAAAAGCCCAGGACCTGATGGATTCACTACAGAATTCTATAAGACCTTTAAAGAGGAACTAATACCCATACTCCTCAAGCTCTTCAGAGAAATAGAAACAGAGGAGGTAATCCCAAACTCATTCTATGAAGCCAATATCACATTCATCCCCAAACCAGGCAAAGACCCAACAAAAAAAGAACTACACACCAATCTCTTTGATTAAGACAGATGCAAAGCTGCTCAATAAAATTGCAGCCAACAGAATCCAGAAACATATCAAAAGATCATACATTATAACCAAGTAGGCTTCATTCCAGAGATACAGGGATGATTTAACATATGTAAGTCAATAAGTGTAATCCATCACATCAACAGTTCCAAGGTCAAGAACGACATGATTATCTCCATTGATTTGGAAAAGGATTTTGATAAAATTCATCACTCATTCATCTTAAAAGCTCTGGAAAAAATAGGAATAGAAGGAACATTTCATAAGACAATAAAAGCCTTACATAGTAGATCAAAAGCCAATATTATGCTTGATAGGGAACAACTACAACCAATTCCCCAAAAAACAGGAACAAGGCAAGGATGCCCACTCTCTACATTCCTCTTCAATATAGTTCTGGAATTTTTAGCCAGAGCAATAAGGCAAGAAAAATACATTGAAGGGATCCACATAGGAGAGGAAGAATATAAACTCTCTCTTTTTGCAGATGGCATTATTTTATAAATTAACGATCCCTAAAGCTCCATCATCAAACACTTAGAGCTTATAAACCAAATTGGCAAAGTAACAGGATACAAAATTAACCCACAAAAATCAGTCGGCTTTCTGTAAACCAACAAAGTACAAACAGAAATGGACATCAAGGAAACAACCTCATTCACAATAACCTCAAAAAAAAGTATTTAGGAAGTAACCTAATCAACGATGTAAAAGGTCTATTTCATGAAAACTATAAAAGCCTAAAAAAAGGAATCTTATAGGATACCAGGAAATGGAGAGACTTCCCATGTTCCTGGATAGGCAGAATTAATATGGTGAAAATGGCCATACTGCCAAAAATAATAAACACATTCAATGCAATTTCCATTAAAATTCCAACCACTTACTTTACTGAAATAGAGAAAATAGTCCAAAATTTCATATGGAACAACAAAAGCCCTAACATAGCCAAAAAAATTTTAGGCAAAAGAAAGGATGCAGGAGGGATCATGATACAGGACTTCAAGCTCTACTATAGAGCCATAATAACAAAGACAACTTGGTACTGGCACAAAAAGAGACCCAAAAATCAGTGAGACAGGTTAGAGGACCCAGAAATATAGCTTAACATGTACAGTCAGTTGATATTTGACAAAGGAGCCAAAGACATACGGTGGAAGAATCATAACCTCTTCAACTACTGGTGCTGGGAAAACTGGCCACATGTAGAAAACTAAAAGTGGACCCTAGCCTATCACCATACACTAACATAAACTCAAAATGGATTAAAGACCTTAACATCAAGCCTGAAACTCTGAAAATACTGCAGGACCGAGTATGAGAGAGACTTGGACTTATAGGCAAAAGCAGGAACTTCCAGAACAGATTCCCAGGTCACAACAAATTGGAGAATTACTCGATAAATGGGACTACCTTAAAATAAAAAATTTCTACACAGATAAAAAGTAGCAACTAACTAGAAAGAAAGCCAAATAATTGGGAAAAATATTTACCAGCAATATATCAGACAAGGGTCCATTATATATGGTAAACTCAAGAAACTAACCCTTTACAAACCTAACAAACCAATTTTGAAATGGTCAAGGGAGCTAAAGAGAGACTTCTCAGAAGAAGAGGTAAAAACAGGAAAGAAACATTGAGGAAATGTTCATCATCCCTGGCCGTAAAGGAAATGCAAATAAAAAACAACTCTGAGATACCACCTTACCCCAGTCAGAATAGCCCACATCCTAAATTCAGCCAATGACAGATGCTGGAAGGGATGCAAAGAAAGAGATGCATTACTTCATTGCTGATGAGAATGTATACTAATACAACCACTTGGAAAGAAGTCTGGAGGTACCTCAGAAATATCGTCCTGTCCTATGAACTCGCCATACCACTCCTAGGCATCTACTCAGAAAAGTAGGAACCAGTATACAAAGACACACACACCTGTATGATTATTGCAGCACTGTTCACAATAGCTAAGATATGGAAACAACCTAGATGAGCCACTACTGATAAGTGGATCCAAAAATTGTGGTACCTATATACAATGGAATACTATGCAGCGATTAGACACGATAAAATGATGGCATTTGTAAGGAAATGGATGGAACTAGAAAAAATTATTTGAGTGAGGTAAGCCAAGAACAAAGAGACAAATGGCACAGGGTCTACCTGATATGTGGATTCTAAAGCCAAAATGCAAGAAGGTATGACAAAGTAAACAGAACTCGAGAAAAAAAGGACAGCCACTCTTTTTGTTGTATCACTGTTAATGACTTCATGTTCTTGACTATGTAGATGGTAGAAATATGCACACAGTGGAGGGAAGCCAGGAGGAGGAACAGAATAAGTGGGAAATGGAACAACATACAACAAAGGTGTCCATCAGCTGCACTGGACATAGAAGAAAAATAACTAAGTAACCCAAACACACTGATGGGAAGGGAGGAATGAGAGGGAAAGAGGGAATAGCTTACACTAAGCAAAAGGGAAAAAATGTGAACATCACCTGAGGTAGGAAAAATAATTTGGATTGTCAAAGCTCATAGAATTAACAAACTTTAGACCATGATAACGATACTTTGCCTTGTCAAGTTTAAAATGTGTTTGTGACTTTAACTAAGTATCACAATTCCACAATGTTGTGAAATATGTGAAATATATGTAATCACCTATCGCAATTTTTACAAAAAAGTGTGAGAAGGGAAGGGTTATGAGGGATGGGTGACAATGTTGTCAGACAGCTTGTATTCATGTACTGTTTTGTAGAATGGGAACTTCTTTCTACAACTACTTAAAAATAATAACAATACAAAGTATTTAAAAAATAAATAATCATGATGGCAACAGATAAGTTCAAATATAAAATAAGAAATTAAATCCAATTGGAAGGCAAATTTCTTTGGGGAGAATGATGTAGTTTATTCTGTAGCAAGTCTCCTTCAACAATAAATTCAAAAGCTAGACCTAAAGTAAGTGAAATAAACTAAGAAATGGAGATGAAAAAAAACTTCACCCACTCTTTCTTGCCGGTGTAAAAATTCATCATGCTCCTGAATTAGAACCAAAGTGGAAAGGACCATATTTGGTGGTGCTGGGACCAATATACAGAGAAGGCTGCAAGATGAACTGTTCAGAGAAACTCAGATGATCCCTGAAGGATAAGACTTCCTAAGTGTTAATTACTGCTAACTAGTGTGTTTCTATAATTTACTTGTTTTCTATTAAATTTACATTTTAAGCCTGTTCATTGGGTGGAGAGAAGGGAATTTTTAGGATTTGGTAAGAAGGAATCAAGGATTTGATTGGACATGAAAACCAGTGGGGGGTGTATAAAGCAGCGGGGCCCTAATAATAAGCAGGGCCCACTAATCAATGTGGCCCCATGTCCTGGCCCACTGGAGTGCATGGGACATACCACCAAAGGGCCAGGGTATGTTGTTGGAAGGGGTAGGATGTCATCCTCACTTGATTAGCTGTGAAGAAGTGATTGGGGAACAGGCAGTTTGTGAAGTGATGTTTGAAAACTGTTAGGCAGGAGACCCACTGGAGTGATGGAGGTGTTCAAACTATGTATACGCTGCATGGCCAGAGAAATGGAATTGGAGAAAATCAAGGGAAGGAAGTGGTGAGACAGCAGGAGGGGAAATTCTTGGGAGAAGAGGAATTTGAGGGAGAGTAGGAGGGAAAGTATGCCAATTGGTAACCAGGTCAGAGAAGTGTAGGCCTGTGGATAGTGGAGAGGCCTAAAGAGAAAAAGGAAGTGATGGAAGGGAAAAAGGGAAATGAAGGAAAGTCTATAAAGAAGGAGGGAGTAAGGGAAAAGGACAAAGCCTTACCTATTGAAGTTTGGAGCTTTGGAGATGATAATTTGGGGAGTTGGTGCTTTGTAGACCAATTAACTATGTGTGGCTGCCCACTCACTGGAGGTCTGAGATTTCGTGGTTGGTGCTGGCTTGTCACTGAGTGTACAGACCAGGACAAGTTAAATGCAGGCCCATTTTGAGTGTAAATAAAGTTATTTTCAATGTGCCTTATTGGATTGTCTTGTGTTTTATGCATCATAAGTATAATAGTTCACATTAGTAATCTCAAAGGCCACGAAATTTGTAAAATGTTATGAGGTCATAATCGGTTTGCCAATCCGAATTGGACAATGATGGCAATATGATGTCACAATATGAATTCATAATAACATTTTGATATAATAATTAGTTGGTTATTCCATAATGGTGATGAGGTCACAATAGGTTTATGATGTCACAATTGGGTTGATGATGTCACAATGGCATGCTGGACTTCAATTTTCATTAACTCCCAATGAGAATATGATTTCAGAATGGAATTGTGGGATCTACACAGTCATGCATTGGCCCAAATGTGATGAACTCCCAACAGGTATGTGATATCACAATGTAACACATGCTCATGATATCTGACAATGATGACACAATTTTTATGATAGAGTGCATTTCTAATATCACACATCATACCTGAAATATGAAGTCAAAAACATTATGAGATCACAAAGGCCTATGTATCACAAGGGCATCGTGTCAAAGTTATGAGGAAAGGACAGGTTAATGATGTCACACTGGTGATCCTGCCTCCAAGGGTTTGTAATATTACAATAGTATAAATGATCTTTTTAGACCACAATGATTATATGGGTAAACAAGTGAACTTTGATGTCACAAAGTCCATATGCTTTTTCAAAAGAGCTAAGAGGTCATAACCGATTGAAATGTCACAATGTGATTGTGATGTCATAATGGCAATGCGATGCTGCAATAGGTTTGTGATATCAGGTTGGTAATGAGGTCACCCATGGAATAGTGATGTCACTAATAGTTTGTAATATTAAAATCACATGTCTGATTTCAATTGCTACTAGGTTACAATGAGGACAAGAGTTCAAGTAAGGAACTAAAAGTCCTAAAACCCATGACTTTTCTAACATGAGATGTCATAATAGGTTTGTGAAAACAGAATGGCACAGTGATATCACAATGTCAATGTGATTTCACAATATCATGTCATAATAATGTGTTAAGGGAGTTCAGAACAAAATAGCTGAGGAGTGGTAGGATTCGAAACAAGTGCTCGCGTAGAAAGAAGTTTTAGTGTTCTTGTGAACAGTCCTAGGCTATAGAATCATATCCAAGTGCGCCATTACAGTACAAGGAGTATGGCCAGAGAGGGAAAATCCAGGCAAGGAAAGAGATCTGAGCACTTGCCAGTGGCCGCAGCTGCAAGGGCTGTGGTGGCAGCAGTGGTGGCCGTAGACACCATACCTACAACCTAGAGTCCAGGACAAAGGAGCCAGACACAGTAGACTGGTGAATTCTACTCAACACCAGCAAGAACTGAGAAGGAGCAAATATCTTCGTCCTGCAGATTTCAGACCAGAGTGGGTCCAGGAACCAAGATTCTGGTGTGAGTAGAACCCTGACTTCCTCACTCCTCAGGGAGCAGAGGTAGGAAGGCCACCCCTCCCCTCCCCACCACCGGAAGTCTCCATCTTTGATACTGACAAAGGCCCGGTTGGGCAGATAGCTCTGAGTCAGGCCTTGGAAAAAAAACAAAAGAGTCATTTTGCAGGTCACAGGAACTAGAAGTGACCTGCCAGGCTCAGTTACACCCAGGGGAAAGTCACTCTGCCCAGGCAGAGTAAACTGTCCTCGGAGAAAAGACTTTCTTCACCGGGTAAACAGAGCCAGAGGCTGCCCCATCCTACAGAAGCCTAAACAACAATTGAAATTCAGTAAACATAAACCCTGAGAATGGCTCTAAGCTGGGCTCTGTGAATATCTCAGGTGCTAGCCCCTCAGGGAAAAGCTACTGTTTGCTGAAAGGCTTCAACCCAACCCAGAACCTAGCCTCACCACAGCATCTCCAAACTAGAGGAAACCACCATCTACCTCTTTTGTGATACTCAAAGATCTCCCTCCCACTGAACTAGCCTGGGAGGAGGATCACAAAATCCTGCCTAACACCGGGCATTTTCTGCCTGACCAAATTGACTTAAGAAACCAGTCAAGCCATAGGAAAACCAAACATCACAAGCAGACCAGAGACTCCACCAAGACACTGGTTATAGACACAGGGGAGATACAGGCTCTTCCCATCCCCCCTCCAAAAAAAAAAACCCAAAACAAAGAACTCTTTTTTGAACATATTTTTTAATTTTTCATTTTTTAAAAGTGTTTTATGTTGATCTTTATTTTCTCATATTTTTATTTTTGGGGTGTGTGTGTGTGTGTGTGTGTGTGTGTGTGTGTGTGTGTGTGTGTGTGTGTGTGTGTTTAATCTCTTTGACCTTTTGGTCCTTTTTATTGGTTTCATTTTTTCTCTCTTTCTTTATTTTTTGCATGACTTAATTGCTGTTCTGCTCAACTGCAGATACATACCTGTTGTCAATTGTTAGACCTTCTCCCCCATTATGTACTTACTTAAGCCAGAAATTTATTACACAGTTCACAACCTCTTAGGCTTAACTTCGTTAATAGCAGTATTATCTCTTTATACTTACATAATTTTCAAGTAACTAATTTTAAAAAATTTATTTTTTAGTTTTCAGGTTTCCTTTCTATCCCTCCCCTCCTCTCACCCTATCGTTTTCTTCTCTCAATATCATTTCTTTAAACTTACATAATTTTTATGTGTTTCATTTCTTAAATTTAAATTTTTGTTTCTCCATTTTTTTCTTTATTAAAAAAAATTCTCTCCTATGATTCTGTCCGGAATTGGTTATATTTACTCTCATTTTACCTCTCCACATCCCTCTAGTCCTATTTTGACCCACATTTCTCCCAGAAGCTAATAATTTCTGGTTTGCCAAATCCTTCTTCGTTGTTCTTAACCCATTAATCCATGGTTGTTTGATTTAGAATAGATTGTATCTGTTGAACTAGATTGTATCTGCAACCATTTTGGTTGTGCAACTGAAGGACTCTGGTTGATGCTTACCTTAAAATAGTGTTCTAGCACAAAATTGCTGTTACTTTCATACCAAATGGGCAGAACAAGCCAGAAAAACACAAGAAAAATGGCAAGTCCAGGTATCTGAACTCCCACTAATGATCAGGTGAAAGAATAATTAATGATAATAATAAGAAGAATAGTTAATGAGTAAAATAATAATTAATATTTCCCCAAAAGCTCTACAAACACTACTGGTAAACATGGTGAATGAAATGATTGAAAATTTGCAAAGGTCTCACTGTGAGTGTGAAAGGGACCAAGAGGCAGCAATCCAAAGAGTAGTACAGGAATCTTGTGAGCATTAGGAAGCTACTTAAAAATTAATAAAGGAATTGCATAAGCATGCTGAGAACAGTTATAGAGAATTACAGGAATTGCTTTAATGTGAGAAAACTAATCAAAGGGTAATACAGGAATTGCGAGAGTGTGATCATAATAGACAGAGATAAATAGAGGCATTCAAAAAATTCATAAAGGAACAGCTGAAACAATTCAGGGAGACCACAAAGGGAATGCAGAATAGAGCCTGCCAAAAGGAATGGGAGTCCAAGGAAACCATAACCAATCAGCTAAGTGATCTGAGAATAAACACTGAACACAAAATTAAGTAAGTAAAGCTCATACAAGATCTAAACCAAAGCTCCAACAAAGAATTTGAAGTCATCAAAGCCGACCAACTAGAAGGAAAAGAAATTAAAAACAAATAGAAAGTCTTGACAGTAGGTTAGACCAGGCAGAAGAGCAAATCTCGGGGATTGAAGACAGCCTAGATATTATAGAGAAATAACATACAACTATCCAGTATAAATCCAAGAAATATGATCGATCTATCCAATATTTGGAAGACACCATCAGAAGGCCTAATCTGAGGATAATGGGCATAGAGGAGCACCTAGAGACAGAAGTTAATGGTCTAGGAAGTTTATGTAACAGAATCGTAGCAGAGAACTTCCCAAACATGCAAAAAGATAGGCCTATGGCCTAATCAGATACAAGAAGCTTTCAGAACCCCAAATAGACCAAAACAGCACAGGACATGTCACTGTCACATTATAATCCGCATAGGATCAACTCAGACCAAGGAAAGGATCCTTAAAGCTGTCAAGGAGAAAATACCAATCACCTATACAGGGAAACCAATTAGAATACCATCAGATTGCTCAGCAAAGATGATTAAAGCAAGAAGAGCCTGGAGTGATGTAGGCCATGCCCTAAAGACAAACCACAACAAAGAATAGTGTACCCAGCTAAACTCTCCTTCATAACTGAAGGTCAAATAAAAATTGTCCATAGCAAATAAAAATTGAAACAATATATCTCCACAAAACCATCCCTACAAAGGTACTTAAAGATATCCTAAAGATAGAAAACTAACAAGACAAAGGCCAAGAAATGGCATCTAAGGGAAAAGAATTAGAACTCCACGTGAAAAGCGACCAAAGACAGTCCTCTAACACATGGAGGCTGAACAACACACTGTTGAATCACACTGGGTCATGGAAGAGATTAGAAAGGAAATTCAAATGTTCATGATATTCAAAAAAATGAACACACAAATTACCAGCTCTTCTCAGACACAACAAAAACAGTACTCTGAGGCAAGTTTATAGCTCTGAATTCCTACATCAACAAATTAGAGAAATCTGAAACCACAATTTAATAAGACATCTGAACCTCCTTCAAAAAGATCAGCAAAATAAACCCCAATGCAGTAGACAGAAAGAAATAATTAAAATTAAATTAGAATTAAGTAAATTAGAATCCAAAAACACCCTAAAAAGAATAAAAAAACAAAGAGTTGGCTCTTTGAAAAAATTAACAAAATTAGGGCTGGGAAGGTGGCTCAGAAGTAGAGTGCTTGCCTTGCATGCATGATGCCCTCAGTTCAATTCCTCAGCACCACATAAGCAAAAAGAAAAAAGCCAGAAGTGGTGCGGTGGCTCAAGTGGTACAGCACTAGCCTTGAGCTGTAGAGCTGAGGGACAGCGCCCAGGCCCAGAGTTCAGGCCCCACGACCGGACCACCCCACCCAAAAAATAACAAAATTGACAGATCCTTAGCAAATTTGATCAGAAAAAGAAGTGAACACACCCAAATAAACAAACTCAGGGACGAGAATGGGAACATCACCATCAGAACATCATAATGGAATACTTCTCAAAACTGTATGCTAATAAGTGTGAGACATGGCAGAAATGGACCTTTTCCTACCAAATATCGACATGTTGAAACTCAACCAAGAGTTAACAACTTAACATGCCCATACCAAGCATAGAAATAGAAACAGCAATAAGAGACTTCACATCTAAGAAAAGCCCAGGACCAGATGAATTTGCAGTGGAATTCTACAAGGCATTCAAAGCAGGGCTCACACCAAACCTCCTCCAATTATTCAATAAAATTGAACGAGTAAGTTCACTACCGAATTCATTCTATGATACCAACATAACCGTTATCCCAAACCAGGCAGGGACTCATCAAAGAAAGAGAACTATAGACCCATTACTTTGATGAACATGGATGTTAAACACCTCAACAAAATTTTGGACAATCAACTTCAACAATTCATCCAAAAAATCATACACACGATCAAACAGGATTTATTTCAGGGATACAAAGCTGGTTCAATATATGCAAATCAGTTAATATAATTCATCACATCAACAAGAGCATTGATGAGAACCACATGGATATATCAATAGTTGCAGAAAAAGCATTTCACAAGATCCAACACCCTTTATGATGAAGACTCTGGAAAAACTATGAACCCAGAGAATATACCTCAATACAATAAAGGCTGTATATGACAAACCTACAGCCAGCATTATGATTAATGGTGAAAATCGAAAGCCATTTCCTCTTAACTCAGGAACAAGACAAGGATGTCCACTCTCCCCACTTCTCTTCAATTTAGTATTAGAATGCCTACCGACAGCAATAAGACAAGATGCAAACATAAAAGGGATCCAAATAGGGAAAGATGATGTAAAACTCTCCCTCTTTGCAGATGACATGGTCTTGTATTTAAAGAATCCCAGAGACTCCACTCCCAAATTACTCATGCTGACTCAAAATTTTGGCAAAGAAGCATTGTATAAATTAACTTTCAAAAATAAATGGTTTTTCTGCATGCCAACAATGAGAGGTGTGGCTGAAATCAGGAAAGCAACTCCATTCATAATAGCCCCACAAAAAAATAAAATACCTAGGAATTAGCTTAATCAAAGAAGTGAAGGACCTTTATGATGAAAACTTTAAAAACCTGAAAAACAATGTCAAAACAGAACTTAGAAAATGGAAAACCTCCCATGGTCCTGGATTGGAAGGATCAACATCGTGAAAATTGAAATACTTCCAAAGGCTATCTACCAATTCAATGTGATACCTATAAATATTCCAAAATCATTCTTCAAGAAAATTGAAGAGGCAATTCAAAAATTCATATGGAACAATAGAAGACCCCGAATAGCAAAAATGTTCCTTAACAGAAAGAACAGTGCTGGAGGAATATCACTACCAAATTCCAAACTCTACTACAAAGCCATAGTATTCAAAACAGCTTGGTATTGGCACAAGAACAGACCTCAGGACCAATGGAATAGAATTGAAAACCCAGAAATGAACCTACAGAACTATAACCACCTAAATTTCGATAAGGGAACTTAAAAAAATAAAATGGAAGAAAGAAAGCCTCTTCAGTAAATGGTGCTGGCAAAATTGGATAATCACTTGTAGAAAACTAAAGCTAGATCCTTATATATCACCCTGCACCAGAATCAACCCCAAATGGATCAAAGAACTCGGAGTCAAAGCAGACACCCTGAAAACATTACAGGATGGAATAGGAGAAACCCTCCATCTCCTTGGCAAAGGCCCAAATTTTCTTAATAGAGACCTAGAAATATTAAAAATCAAAGAAAGGTTGGATAAATGGATTTCATGAAATTGCAGAGCTTCTGCCTGGCAAGGGACAAAGCTAGCAAGATCAATAGAAAGCCCACAGATTCGGAGAAGATCTTCACTAACCATACAACAGACAAGGGTCTCATATCTAAAATATACCTGGAACTCAAAAAATTATATCCCCCAACAACAAATCCTCAAAGAAAGAATTCCCCAATAAAAAAAGTGGGCTAAAGACTTACAGAGAAACTTCTCTGAAGAGGAAACAAGGATAGCGAATAGACACACGAAGAAATTCTCCAACTCCCTAGCCATAAAAGAAATGCAGATCAAAACAGCATTGAGATACCACCTCACCCTAGTTAGAATGGCTATAATCAATAACTCTAATAACAACAGAAGCTGGTGGGGATGTTGGTGGGACTGTATACTTGTTCAACCACTTTGGAAATCAGTATGGAGCTTCCTCAAAAGACACTACATAAAGCTCCCCGATGACCCAGCACTCCTACTTTTGGGCATTTAACCAAATGATTACAAACAATACCATACTAAAGCTACCAACACAACTATGTTTATTGCAGAATTATTTACCATAGCTAAGATACGGTACCTACCCAGATGCCCCTCAGTAGATGAATGGATCAAGAATATGTAGTTTATATACACAATGGAATTCTATGCGTCCATCAGAAAGAATGACATTGCCCCATTTGTTAGGAAATAGAAAGCCTTGGAAAAAATTATATTTAGTGAAGTAATCCAGGCCCAAAGAAACATAAGTGCCATGGTTTCTCTTATTTGCAATAACTAGTATATGTCTGAGACAAACAGAAACTGTTAGACAAGTTGATGGTAGGAGAAATGAACCCTAAGATAAGGACTCAAATTTTTTTTCGTTCTTGCTATTGTTTCTGCCATATTTATGATGTGATTTATTTGTTGCTTTTTATGTACCTCCCCCACGGTATAACCCTGTTTTCACTGTATTTGATGTTGGTATAATTTGGGGATGGCAAGGGAAAATCCAATTTTTATACAGGTGGACTAATTACCACAATGACATGTACAAATATTATGTCGAAAAACGAACTTTACAACTTTGGTGCAGAGGGGGTGGTGGGGTGGTAGAAGGGGAGATATGAAGGGATGGGAAGGGGAAACAAAGGAGGAGGCAAAAATGCTTGATAAGAAATGTACTCATTACGTTGTTCATGTAATTGTAAACCCTCTGTATTTTCAACATAAAAAAATCATAAAATAATAAATTAAAATTCATGTCAATTTTGTTTTGTTGGTCATAAGGCTCTAACTCTGGGCCTGCGCATTGTCCCTCCTCTCTTCCGCTGAAGGATACCATTGTATCTCTTCAGCTACAGTGCCATTTCTAGTTTTCAAGAGATATCTTGGAGATAAGAGTCTCACAGCTTTTTCTGCCCAGGCTGACTTTGAACCACTATCCTCAGATCTCAGACTTTTGGGTAACTAGGATTACAGGCATGAGCCAACACAGCCCAGATCTAAGACAATTTTTAAAAAGTAAGCTTATTGAAACTTCTGGCTTTTTCCAATAAACAACCTTTCTTTTTCAGCATTAGTTTATATCTATAATTTATTTTTAGATGTAACTGTGAATTTTTTAATCGAATTACATATGTTTTACTATTACTCAGTATCTCACAAAAATACATAGTTATTGACTTTCCCCAAAGTCAATTATTACATACTATATTACTTACTATTATTATTACACTCTATATTACATATAATGTGAAGTGAAAATAGTTTGGATCATTTAAGATAAATTAGTAGCTGCTATTTTAGCATTATAAATTCACATCTGTGATTTTTTTTTTATTTTATTTTATTTGAAAACATACTGTACAGAGGGGTTACAATTACATAGGCAGGAAAATGCATACATTTCTTACCAAGCATTGCAGCCTCCTCCTTTGTTTACCCTTCACCTCCCTTCCCAGCCTCCCCCCTCCCCCCCACCCAATCATACCCCCCCTCCCTCCCCCCCACCGACATTGTAAAGCTGGTTTTGACATGACATTTTGTACTTCTCATTGTTGCAACAGGTCCACCTGAATCCTTAAACGACTTGTTTGTCCCCGTCACCTCCACATGTTATACTGACATCAAATATAGTGAAAGCGGGGGTTACACTGTGGGGGAGGGACATACAAAGCAACAAAGAAATAATATTATAAATGCGTTAGAAACACATGCATGAATGAAACAAAAACAATAAAATACATATTTGAGGGTTCGTTTTCCTAACATCACATTCTCTGACTTTTTCCGCTTGACTCATACCTATACTAGATATTGCAAATAAGGGAAACCATGGGACCTATGTTTCTTTGGGCCTGGCTTACTTCACTTAATATAATTTTTTCCAAGCCTTTCCATTTCCTAACAAATAGGGCAATGTCATTCTTTCTGATGGAGGCATAGAATTCCATTGTGTATATATACCACATCTTCTTGATCCATTCATCTACTGAGGGGCATCTGGGTTGGTTCCATATCTTAGCTATGGTAAATAATGCTGCAATAAACATAGTTGTGCTGGTAGCTTTAGTGTGGCCTTGTTTGTGGTCATTTGGGTAAATGCCCAAAAGTGGGATTGCTGGGTCATTGGGGAGCTCTATATGGAGTCTTTTGAGGAACCTCCATACTGTTTTCCAAAGTGGTTGAACAAGTTTACATTCCCACCAACAATGAAGTAAGGTTCCTTTCTGTCCACATCCCCTCCAGCATCTGTTGTTGTTAGAGTTCTTGATTTTTGCTGTTCTAACTGGAGTGAGGTGATATCTCAATGTTGTTTTGATTTGCATTTCTTTTATGGCTAGGGATGTTGAACATTTCTTCATGTGTCTATTGGCCATCCTTTTTTCTTCTTCAGAGAAGCTTCTCTTTAGGTCTTTCGCCCACTTACTTATTGGGCAGTTGTTTCTTTGAGGATTTGTTGTTGGGTGGTTTAATTTTTTGAGTTCCAAGTATATTTTAGATATGAGACCCTTGTCCGTTGTATGGCTAGTAAAGATCTTCTCCCAATCCGTGGGCTTTCTATTGATCTTGCTAGCTATGTCATTTGCCCTGCAGAAGCTCTGCAACCTTATACAATCCCATTTGTCCAACCTTTCTTTGATTTGTTGTGTTTCCGGGTCTCTATTCAGAAAATTTCGGCTTGAGCCGAGGAGACCCAGGGTTTCTCCTATTCCATCCTGTAATGTTTTCAGAGTGTCTGCTTTGAGTTCAAGGTCTTTGATCCATTTGGAGTTGATTCTGGTGCAGGGTGATATATAAGGATCTAGCTTTAGTTTTCTACATGTAGTTAACCAGTTTTGCCAGCACCATTTACTGAAGAGGCTGTCTGTCTTCCATTCTCTTGTTTTAGCTCCCTTATCGAAGATTAGCTGGCTATAGGTCTGTAGGTTCATTTCTGGGTTTTCAATTCTATTCCATTGGTCCTGAGGTCTGTTCTTATGCCAATACCAAGCTGTTTTGATTACTATGGTTTATAGTACAGTTTGAAATTTGGTATTGTTATTCCTCCAGCAGTGTTCTTTCCATTGAGGAGCATTTTTGCTATTCTGGGTCTTTTATTGTTCCATATGAATTTTTGGATTGCCTCTTCTATTTCCTTGAAGAATGAGGGTGGAATTTTGATAGGTATTGCGTTGAATTTGTAGATAGCCTTGGGAAGTATTGCCATTTTCACAATGTTAATCTTTCCAATCCAGGAGCATGGGAGGTTTTGCCATTTTTTAAGTTCTGTGTTGATTTCCTTTTTCAAGATTTTAAAGTTTTCATCATAGAGGTCCTTCACTTCTTTAGTTAATTCCTAGGTATTTTATTTTTTGTGGGGCTATTACAAATGGAGTTGCTTTCCTAATTTCAGCCACACTTTTCTCATTGTTGGCATACAGAAAAGCCATGGATTTTTGGGGGTTAATTTTATAACCTGCTACTTTGCCAAAGTTTTGAATCAGCTTAAGTAATTTGGGAGTGGAGTCTATGGGATTCTTTAAATACAAGATCATGTCATCTGCAAAGAGGGAGAGTTTTATTTCTTCTTTCCCTATTTGGATCCCCTTTATGTCTGCATCTTGTCTTATTGCTGTAGCTAGGCATTCTAACACTAGATTGAAGAGAAGTGGAGAGAGTGGGCATCCTTGTCTTGTTCCTGAGTTAAGAGGAAATGGCTTTAGTTTTTCACCATTGAGTATAATGCTGGCTGTAGGTTTGTCATATACAGCCTTTATTGTACTGAGGAATGTTCCATGGATTCCTAATTTTTCCAAAACCTTCATCATAAAGGGGTGTTGGATCTTGTCGAATGCTTTTTCTGCGTCTATTGAGATAACCATGTGGTTCTTATTCTTGCTCCTGTTGATGTGATGAATAATATTAATTGATTTGCGTATATTGAACCAGCTTTGCATCCCTGAAATGAATCCTGTTTGATCGTGGTGTATGATTTTTTGGATGAATTGTTGAAGTCGATTGGCCAAAATTTTGTTGAGAAGTTTTGCATCAATGTTCATCAAAGAAATGGGTCTATAGTTCTCTTTCTTTGATGAGTCCCTGCCTGGTTTTGGGATGAGGGTTATGATGGCTTCATAGAATGTGTTCGGTAGTGAGCTTTCTCTTTCAGTTTCATTGAAGAGTTGGAGGAGAATTGGTGTGAGCTCTGCTTTGAAGGCCTTGTAAAATTCCGCTGTAAAACCATCTGGTCCTGGACTTTTCTTAGCTGGGAGGTCTTTTATTGCTGTTACTATTTCAATGCTTGATATGGGCCTGTTAAGCTCGTTTAACTCCTCTTGGTTTAGTTTTGGCATGTCAATATTTGCTAGGAAGAGGTCCATTTCTGTCAAGTTCTCAAACTTATGAGCATACAGTTTTGAGAAGTATTCCCTTATAATGTTCTGAATCTTGGTTGTTTCCGTGGTGATGTTTCCATTCTCATCTCTGAGTTTATTAATTTGGGTGTGTTCTCTTCTTTTTCTGATAAGATTTGCTAAGGGTCTGTCAATTTTGTTAAGTTTTTCGAAGAACCAACTCTTTGTTTTGTTGATTCTTTCTATAGTTTTTTTGGATTCTAATTCATTTAATTCTGATTTAATTTTGATTATTTCTTTCCGTCTACTGGATTGGGGTTTATCTTGCTGCTCTTTTTCAAGGAGGTTTAGATGTGTCATTAAATTGCTAGTTTCAGATCTCTCCAATTTGTTGATGTAGGAGCTCAGAGCTATAAACTTGCCTCTGAGTACTGCCTTTGCTGTGTCCCAGAGGAGCTGGTAATTTGTGTGTTCATTTTTGTTGAATAGCATGAACATTTGAATTTCCTTTCTAATCTCTTCCATGCCCCACTCATGATTCAGCAGTGTGTTGTTCAGCCTCCATGTGATACCGGACTTTCTTTGGTGGCTTTTGGTGTTGAGTTCTAATTTTATTCCCTTGTGGTCAGAGAGAATGCAAGGTATAACTTCAATGTTTCTGAATTTAGACAAGTTTGCTTTGTGGCCTAAAATGTGGTCTATTTTAGAAAACGTTCCATGTGCTGCTGAGAAAAACGTGTATTCTGATGCTGCTGGGTGAAATGTTCGGTAGATGTCTGTTAAGTCTAGTTGATCTATGCAGCTGTTTAGATCTGTGGTTTCTCTGTTGAGTTTTTGCCGAGTTGATCTATCTAGTGGGGAGAGTGGTGTGTTAAAATCCCCAACAATTAATGTCTTTGGATCTATATGGGATTTGAGGGAAAGTAGTGTTTCTTTGATAAATTTGGGTGCTCCATTGTTTGGTGAATAGATATTTAGAATTGTAATATCCTCCTGAAGGAGAGATCCTTTAATTAGTATGTAGTGACCTTCTTTATCTCTTTTCACGAATTTTAATTTGAAGTCTATCTTATCTGATATTAGGATTGCAACTCCCGCCTGTTTATGCTGTCCATTTGCTTGGTAGATTTTGTTCCAGCCTTTAACATTGAAAATGTGTTTGTTTTTACGGGCAAGATGTGACTCCTGCAGGCAGCAGATAGAAGGGTCTTGTTTTTTAATCCAACTAAACAGTCTATGTCGTTTAATTGGAGAGTTCAGTCCATTAACATTATGAGATAGGACTGAGAGGTATTTGGGAGTTCCTGCCATGTTATCTACCTTTTTGGGGGCTGCGAAAACTGGGTTCTTCCTATGGTTCTTGGATTCTCAGTTTGGGTGCAGTTTCTTGGCCTTTATTGCAGTCTTGTTGGTTTTCTATGTGTAGGACATCTTTAAGAATCTTTTGTAGGGCTGGTTTGGTGGAGATGTATTGTTTCAATTTTTCTTTGCTATGGGAGGTTTTTATTTGGCCTTCGGTTATGAAGGAGAGTTTAGCTGGGTACAGTATTCTTGGTTGATAGTTGTTTGTTTTTAGGGCATGGCATACATCGTTCCAGGCTCTTCTTGCTTTGATTGTCTCTGCTGAGAAATCTGAGGTGATTCTAATTGGTTTCCCTTTATAAGTGATTACCCTTTTCTCTCTGACAGCTTTAAGGATCTTTTCCTTGTTCTGAGTTGATCCTGTGTGGATTATAATGTGGCGGTGGGATGTCCTATTCTGGTCTGGTCTATTTGGGGTTCTAAAGGCTTCTTGTATCTGGACAGGAATATCTTTTTGCATGTTTGGGAAGTTCTCTGCTAGGATCCTGTTAAACAAATTTCCTAGACCATTAACTTCTGTTTCTAGGTGCTCCTCTACACCCATTATCCTTAGATTAGGCCTTCTGCTGGTGTCTTCCAAGTATTGGATAGATCTATCATATTTCTTGGACTTGTCTTGGATGGTTGTATGTTCTTTCTCTATAATATCTAGGCTGTCGTCAATCCCTGAGATTCGATCTTCTTCATGGTCTAACCTGCTGTCAAGACTCTCTACTTTGTTTTTTATCTCTTTTCCTTCTAGTTGGTCAGCTTTGATGGCTTCAAGTTCTTTGTTGAAGCTCTGTTTTAGGTCTTGTATGAATTTCTTTACTTCCTTAATTTGGTGTTCAGTGTTTGTCCTCAAATCACTTAGTTGATTGGTTATGGTTTCTTTGGGCTCCCATTCCTTCTGTTGGGTTCCATTCAGCATTCCCTTTGTGGTCTCCCTGACTTCCTTCAGCTCTTTGTTAATGGATTCCATGAATGCCTTTAGTGATCTTTGTGTGTTCTCTACCTGGTCTCTCAATTCCTGTATTACTCTTTGATTAGCTTCCTCCCGTTCGTGGGATTCCTGCAGATCTCTTTGAGTGTTCTCAGCCTGCTCACGCCATTCCTCCCTTTCTCTTTGAGTATTCTCAAGTTGTTCACGCAAATCCTGTATCAGTTTTTGAGTAGCTTCCTCACGCTTATGATATTCCTGTATAAACTTCTGGGATGCCTCCTCTCTCTCCCTGTCACGCTCATACAGAGTCCTTTGTACATTGTCAAACTTTTCATTTATCATGTTTGCCAGCAGTGTTTGTAGAGCTGTTTGGGAACTCTCCTCTGGATTATTCATTATGTGTTCTAACCCCTGATTATCAAGATTGGGAATTGAGATACCCGAATTTGCCATTTTTCTTGTGTTTTTCCGGCTTACTCTGCCCATTTGAGATGAAGATAGCACCAGTTTTGTGCTAGAACACTATCTTAAGGCAACCATCAACCAAAGTTTGCATTTGTACAGTCAATAGTCTACAGATACAATCTAGTTCAACAGATACATCTATTCGACATCAAACAACTATATGTTAAAGGACTTCGAACCGCAGAGAAGAATTTGGAAAACCAGAAATTATTAGGGTTAGGGAGAGATGTGGGTAAAAAATAGGAATAGATTGGTGTGGGGAGGCACAGGGAGAGTTAACTATGTCCTAATCACAGTGCAGGAAATAGGTTGGGTAGGATGCAAGTAGAGAGAGAGAGAGAAAGAAGAAAGGGAAAGAGGAATGAAAAGAGACCAGAAAAAAAAAAGAAACGTAAAAATTAATGTTATTTTAGAGATTAAAAGACCATCTATTTATAGAGGAATATGAATATGTTGAGAGAAAGGGAGGGACATAGAGGAGATGTGGAAAACTTTAAAAAAATGCTTAAAATATTATATAGGTATAAAGAGGTAGTACTTCTATTAATGAATTTAAGTCTCAGAGGTTTTGAATTGAGTAATAAGTTTGTGGGTTAAGTGTGTACACAATGGGGGGTAGGGTGTACTGGTTAACTATGGGTTTATCTGAGGATGTGCAGGACAAGAGTTAAGTCACATAAAGAAGAACAAAGAGGAAAAGATGGAAAGGATAGGAAAGTGAGAAGAAAAGATCAGAAGTTCAGTAGAGCTAGACAAAAAACAAAAAGATAATTAAGAATGAAAGAAAAAGAGAAAGAAGACAAGAAAAGAAAGGAAAACACACATTCACGTATTCCTAAAAAAAAATTATAAGAGGAGAAAAGAGAAAAAAAAAAGTTAATGGAAAACAATTATTTTTTCAGAAGAGGCAAAAATTAAAGATTAATAAAAGTTTTAGAAAAGCAAAAAAAATTTTTTTATATATATAAGGTAACAAAAAACGAAGAAAAAAAAAACAAAACAAAAAAAAAGAAAAAAGAAAAGAAGAAGAAGAAGAAGAAAAAAAAAAGGTCTTTGATTTTTTTTTTGGGGGGGGAGGGGTGGGAAGAGTCCTGTATCTCCCTTTTGTCTGTAACCAGAGTGTGGTTGGAGTCTCTGGTCAGCTTGAGGTCCTGTGGCTTGATTGGTTTCTTAAGTCAGTTTGTTGGAACAGGCAGAAAAATGCTCTCTACTTTACCCAAGATTTTGAGATTCCCCCTCCCAGGTTAGTTTACTGGGAGGGTGATCTGCTTTGAGAATCACAAAAGAGGGGGATGCAGTGATGAGGCTAGGTTCTGGGTAGAGTTCAGGCCTTTCAACAAACAGTAGCTTTTCCCTGGGGCTATTTTGTGAAAAAAACTCACAGCACCCAGCCTGGAGCCATTCTCAGGGTTTCTGTTTTTCAATTGATTGTGGTGGCTGCTAGAGGGAGAGGCAGCCTCTGGCTCTGGTTACCCAGTGAGGAGAGCCACTCCAATGGCTGGCGCCTGAGCTGGGTGACATTTCCCTGGATGGAACTGAGTCTGTGAGGTCACTTCGCCGTTAAATTCTTGTGACCTGCTAAATGACTCGTTTTATTCCAAGGCCTGAGCTGGAGCTAGCAGCTCCTCCGAGCTTTGTCGGTATCCAAGATGGAGATCACCTTTGCTGGGGGGGGGGGAAGGGTGGCCTTCCCTCCTCTGCTCCCTGGGAAGGAGTGAGGAAGTGGGGCTACTCACGGCGAGTCTTGGATCCTGGGTCGTCTCTGGTCTGCAAAGTGCAGGATGAAGTTGTCCGCTCCTTGTCGGTTCTTGCTGGTGTTGAGTAGAATCCTCTTGCCCACTGCGTCTGGCTCCTTCGTCCCGGACTCTCTGTGTGAGCGCTCAGGTATGGCCGCGGCTGCGCGCCGCTGCGACCCTGCCGCCGCAGCAGCAGCTGCTGGCAGACGCTCAGATGGGTCTGCTTGGCTTCCCCTCTCTTGGCTAACTCTCTGTCCTGTGATGGCACACTTGGTGTGATTCTCTGGCTTGGGACTGTTCACTGGAACTCTGAAACTGTTTTCTATGCAAGAGCTTGTTCAGATTCCAGCTTCTCCTCCGCCATCTTCCCGGAACCCACATCTGTGATTTTAAACGAAGATTTAAAAGGAAAGATTTTTGAGTTAAAATGAAGTATGAATGTGTAGTGTGTCCCAATTGAAACAAAACTTCTGAATTCATACAGACAAAATTATTTTCTTTCCACTTACGACTTTGCAGTAATACTATTGGAAATAGTGAGGCAAGAGGAGGAAGAATTCAATGTTTTTTTTTTTTTTTTGGTCAGTCGTGAGGCTTGTATCCTGGGCTAGAGCCCTGTCCCTGTGCTCTGAAGCTCAGGGCGAGTGCTCTACCGCTTGAGCCCCAGCTCCACTTCTGGTTTTCTAGTGGTTTATTGGAGATATGTGAGCCACTGGTGCCCAAAAATGAGGAAGAATTCAAATCATGTCAAACAATGTCTTTGTATGAAGACCTGCCTATTCCCAGTTGTCACAAAATTTCAACTGTCTATCTTAGAATTCCATTTGGAAAAGTTCTAAATCATTGATTCTTTTTGTAGTTTCTGTTATAGGAAACAAAATATAGACACAAAATAATTGAAATAAAATGCACACATATGTTGAAGTCACAACTGAAAAAACAACCAACAAAATAGAACTCCCCCAGGAACAAAAGTATGTTGTGCCCAGTTTTTTTTAAGCGCAAAAACCTCAAATACACGATAACTTGGCGTAGAGCCAAAAAGATAACTGTGTCTCAGAAATACGGTTGTGTTAATTTGTAATTAAATTCATCTAGATGAACTTAATATAGCAAAACCCTTGAATGGATCAAATTGTTTAAAACAAATGTGACTGTATGCGGAGTGAGATCTGCACATATTTAAAAGAATAAAATAACAAAATCATGACATACTTAAAAAATTCAGAAATATAATGAATAACTCCAATAGTATCCATATTGAGAACTAATTCCTACTGATTTAACAAGAAAAAATATGCAAATTGTAGAATCTGAGCATTGTACATGAGTGTACATAATTTTAAACTACTCCAAATTACACTTTGTAGAAGACTGAATGTGGCTTATCTAAAGGAAAACATCAACACATAATATGAATGAAAACAAAAGTCTCATGAAAAGAGAGAAGTAGTTTCTGGAAAATAATAGTTTAATAAATGGCGGTCAAAATCTTTCTAGTACTGACAAAATTGCATATCTATTTATTTAGATCCAAAAAAGACCCAAGATACTCGCGCAGATTTGAAACTTTGGCAAAGTATCAGTATACATCTGTGACATTATGGGAGTTGACCCTGGCAAGGAATTCACTTCCTCTTCGTTCTGACAAATGAATATATGAAAGAACTTCTCCAACTAAATATCAAGACCTAACTAAATACATAACCAGAAAAGTCATCATGTAAGCTATATTGCAACTTAGGTAAAAGAAAAATCAGTCATACTGATTCTGTATTTATTGTAAATGTTGATTTTTTTCACAAGTTATTTCCTTTAGATTGCATTATTAAAACATTGTGTAACATGATGTATATCTTAGTAACTAATTTTGGATGCCTCGTTAAATTTTGTTCTGAGTATAATGTCTCACTTCAGTTCCTAACCCATGAAATGATGTTGATTACAAAAATAAATTCTAATAACCACTGTTTATAATACACAAAATCTCATAAGCATGACACTAGTAAGCATTGGTTAATATTTTGATATCATGGTCTCACGACTGATGAGGACTATCTGCATGAGTATCATTGTACCTAGATTCCTCAGCCTGAATTTTGCTAAAAAAAATATTTATAGCCAGGCGCTGGTGGCTCACACCTGTAATCCTAGCTACTCAGGAGGCTGAGATCTGAGGATCATGGTTCAAAGCCAGCCCGGCAAGAGAGACCGGAAGTGGCGCTGTAGCTCAAGTGGTAGAGCGCTCGCCTTGAGCTGAAGAGCTGAGGGATAGCGCCCAGGCCCAGAGTTCAAGCCCCATGACTGACAAAAAAATATATATATCTTTTTTTGTCACCGATCAGAGATTAAATCTGAGTGTAAAGCCTAAGGAAAATGATAAAGTAAGAATTTAGCTTTTCTGGATATAAAGTAAACAAAATTCAGCATAGATTAACTCACTGGTTTCAAGTCAACTAATTTCTCCAAAACATTCTAAGCATTTACTTACAATGTGTATTGTTCTCAAGAAGGGAATGGGTAATGTGAGAAGAGGACTAACCAAGCATTGTCTTCGAATATACATAATTTGGATTACCTTCTACATTTGGATATAAGCATTTCTGATAAAAAAAAAACTGTTTGAATAATTGATTTTCAGGTCAGGTATAATATATCCTAGATTCATATACCAAACTACATTCAGAAAATGGGTATATACCAAATATATACCAATTAACTAAAGAACGTCCTGGCAGAAAAATGGCATCTCTATACTATGTGATGCCCAATTCTTAGGTATTTCATTATGCCTCAATTTAATGAATGTGATTGTTTAAATGATTCATGAAGTATTAATTAAAATTGATCAGTGTCCTATAATATAATTGTGTATAATTTTATCCTAGGATCATTCAAGAACGGCCCATTCAATCATGACATACATCACATTCCACTGGTATTCATATGGATAGGAATGAGTTTCTTAGGATCTTCTGCCATTTGGAGATGGCAGGACCAGGATTCGAACTATAGGCTCCAGCTCCTACCACTTAAACCTGAGGACAGGGAACTCACCGGTCTGTCCATGAACATCAACAAGACCAGTGATTAGGCAGTCACCAGTGGCTCTCAGCAGTCCTCCTTGATACTTACAAGGCTGTGATAGGAGGATCATAGTCAAAGTCACCCTAGGCAGGAAAGTCCTTGAGACTCCTGTCCACCTTCAGTTCCAACAAAGCCAGAAGTAGAGCCATATTGCTACAGTGGTAGATGGCTAGCCTTAAGCAAAAGCAGCTCATGGACTGTGCCCAGATCCTGAGTTCAAGGTTCGGGACTGGCAACAAACAGACATACACAACAATATATGCAGCTATCCAGCTAAAGCATGTCACCCTCTTGTCCCCAGCTGGATTGGACAATGTTCCCTGGGAAAGGGGCTGGGGGAGCCGCTGTCATCTTGACTCCACCCATGCTGCTTACATCACAGGATTCCGGCCACACCCCATTCTTTAATGTTTCTTTCAGAACAATGGGATACAAGAATGGTGGCCACAACCACATTCTGTGATGCCCAGCACCAGTATTCCCTTTGGTGGTTGACACTACCACCAGCAGTTGAGGAAGGAAGAGGTGGCTGAGTGATGAGCATGAGACATGAGGCGACTTTGGAGTAGAGTGGAAAATTGATGTCCTAGTCAGATAGTGAGAGAATAGAGTATTTCCCAGAGTCTGGGATATGGCCAGCCCTTCTTTGCCATCCCAGCACTCAGATGTCTGAAACAACAGGACTCCGTGAAAGAGCTACAGGCAAGAAACTACTTCCAGAACACCAGCAAAAGTATCCTCCCATCAGACCTGCAACATTCACAAAAACAAAGAACACAAAAAAGGGAGGGATCCCCAAGACAAACACCACTGGGGAGAGTGATTCAACGCTGGCCAAAGGTGATGCAGACCATGGGCCTTCCCTGCTTTGCACACAGTCACAGCCACCAGGAGCCAGAGTGTCAAGGGTCCTGATACCATCAAGGATCTGCAGAGGTGCTAGTGACACGTGGTGCCCACTGGACTGCAGCAAAAGAAGAAACCAGGCACTCAGTGCCAAAATTCCACCACTGAAGCAGGAGAATACAGACCTGCAGGATCGACCAGAGAAAGAGAGCGAGAAGATAGGCCAGTTGCATGAAGCACCACAAACAGAGCTAGAGATCTACAAGTCACCCATAGAGAGGTTGGTTTCAGCAGAAAGAGATTTACAATCTGCACCGGCCCAAGTGAAGCAGGTGGCCAATGACAGATAAACGGAGCATGAAGCTCTTACCAGCCACCTGCAGGCCACAGAGTGGTGTGTGGCAGAGCTGGATATGGTGGCTTCTGCGGTCACTGCTGCATAGGAGACTGAAATGTTCTTTGAACGGCTGAATGATGTGACCTTTCAGCTTGAGGAAAAGACCAGAAGCTTCGATGACCTGCAGCAAGTGAACACAGAGTTTCAGAACCTGGAAGTGCTCTGGACACAGAACACCACCGAAGAACAGAATCTGCAAGTTCCAACTAGTGTGGGCAGGGCATGAGTTACTGAAGAGACTACTGGACAACCTGAGCTGGATGGGACCTCAGCAAGTCTGGTGAGAGACACGTTCACAGAGGAACTGAGCATTGAGAGGTCCGCATGGGAAGAGGAGGCTCAGTGGCTGCCCAAGCAGGTGAACCAACTGACAGAGGAGAAGGAGAAAAGGGCGAGGCAGGTGCTGGAAAATGAGCTGGGGTAACTAAGAAAGAAGGTGACAGAGCCATGGCCCCCAGCAGGGCCATCTCAGGTGCAGCTGCAGTTACAGGCCTAGGCCTACTGCACTCAGATGGAGTTGAAAAACCTGGAGTAACAACTTCACAAACAGGTCCAGGAAAACCAGAAGCTCTGTCTCTAGAACACAGAGCAGCAGGAGCAACTGCAGACTGGAGGATAAAGCCAAGGATCTACAAGAGATACCCTAGACCCCACAAGGTACATGTGTGTTTGTGTGATCCATAGCCAGAGGAATAGCTGCCCTGCTGTGGAACACTCTCCACAGGGGGAGCGGTGAGAAGGAGGAGCTCACCAGCATCCTGGACTCATAGCAACAAGTGAAGAAAGAACTGCGGGAACACCTAGACCACTCAGAAGAGAAGATAGAGGAATGGAAAGAGATGGCTGAGAGAGAGAGAGAGAGAGAGAGAGAGAGAGAGAGAGAGAGAGAGAGAGAGAGAGAGAGAGAGAGAGAGAGAGAAGAGAGAGAGAGAGAGAGAGAGAGAGAGAGAGAGAGAGAGAGAGAGAGAGAGAGAGAGACAAATATCATGGGAGCTACAGGAGCAGCAAGAGCAGTCCCTGGCCCAGCTGCAGGTGCTCAGAGCCACCTGTGAGCAGCACATTGCCTCTAATGAGCAGCTGAACTGTGAGAAAGAGGCCCTGCAGCAGCACCTGGAGAGGCTGACCCAGCTGCTGGAGCTGCTGAAGCAAGTGCAGGGCCCGAACACCTGGGGGGACCAGGTGGTGCCCACTCTCAAGTGCCAGGAAGTGACCAGACCATAGGAGGAGCACCTGCAGGCCCAGCTGAGCTTCCTGGCTTTCCCTGGGGAAGTGGAAAGTGTGAGCCCTGGGGAAGAAAAGGAGAGGAGGTTACTTCCCCCGCCATGACCACCCCAGAGGATGGAGACATGCCCCAGACCTAGAGGGACATGGATCTGAGAGCCCTCTCAGAGGCTGAGATCCACAGGGGAAAACTCCTGCCGCAGGAGCAGCAGCCCTGCTGCAGGTGTCCTGCCTACCTGCAGCGCAGTGCCAGACAGAGCTGGAGCCACATGGCCCCTGCACTTTGAGCTGCCACCACAGCTGGCGTGGGGATGACAAGTGGGACACGTGGGCATCTGAGAAGAAAATCTGCTTCATCCATGACCTATCTGATGAGGTGGATTTCCAGAGTCCAGTGGATGAGCTCCACCATCAATGTAGCCAGCTGTTGGCACACATTCGCACCACCGAGGAGTCCCTCATGGCATGTAAAGAGCAGATGTCTGTCCTGGATAAGCAGTGTCAGCAGAATGCTGAGCGTGTGTGCTGGCTCTACCAGGAGAAGATGGAGAAGAAGAGAGGGCTGCAGGAGCTGCTGTGGGTCCTCGCATGGGAAGGCGTGGACAGCAGCCTCCAGATGCCAGCACAGGCTGAGCCTCTCCCCCCCACACTGCTTCAGACGCTTCAGGCTCTGGAGTGGGCGAAATGAGGGAGGAGCAGAAAGGTTTGAAGAATTGCAACTTCAAGACAGCTTGGAAACTGCCAGAGTCAGAGTTCCAACCCCGTAGATGACTCCCTCATGGAGCACATCCTGCAGCAAATGCCCCACATCCAGAGCCACTGACAGCTTGAGGGCTCAGGCAAGGAGCACTCCCTCCCTTTCTTCTGTAGACTGATGTGGATGATAACTCTCTATGTGACATACTGACGCTCAAAAGCCTTGGCAGCCACCAGAAGTAGGTGGCAGGTGGCCTCTCAGGTCTCCATCTGCCACAAGATGGGGGTAAACTGTGGGTCAGGTAGGGCAGAGGCTGCCGGGAAGCGGCCCAAATTCAAGGGACATCTAATGGCCCATTGGTGGCCAGGGAAGAGAACCATGTTATACTTATCACAAAGAATAAATTGTTTTCAAAGGATAAGAAAAGCCTCCAACAAAGATTTGTTCTTCCAGTCCTGGCGTTTGAGATCAGGGCCTGGCCACTGTCCCTGAGATCTTTTTGATCAAGGCTGGTGCTCTACCAGTTGAGCCCCACATCTCCTTCCAGCTTTTTCTGTGTGGAATGAAACCCCTGGTGTCAGGCATGCTAGGCAACCACTCTACCACTGAGCCACATTCTCAGCTAGGATTATTCCCCCCCACACCCCGGCCCAAACCCATATGGCCATTCCTCAGTTAAATAGGAAGTAGGGGCTAGGATGAATATGAAGCACATGTCTGCTTCACACAAATACTCCCCTGCCCCCTCTTGGAACCACTTTAGTTGAAGTTTCTCTTCTAACATTGAGGGATGAAAAAGGGAGGGGGGAGTCTTGAGAGAGGAGTACCAAGAACAGTTGCCCCCTGACTCCACAGCCTACCTCACACAAATGGTCCTCTAGATTCCAAACTTAGCTGACTCAATGTGGATTCTACACTGTCCCCTCACCTCTTCAATGCTCAGCATGAAATAAATGTCACCCTGGCCCCAGCCCACACACAGGGTAGAAGCTCCTAGTCCCAGACCAACTTCCATCTCTGACTGCCCCTAGTTAGGCCAGACCCACCACTCACTACAATGTTGGTGGCAATGACCTCATGTATGGATTCCAGTAACATGGTCTCTAGCAAAGAGCAGAAGCAACAGAGTGAGCAGGGCAGAAGTATGTGGTGAGGGTGATTGCTCTGAGATCTTCCTCCTTGGAGCCCTCCTGTCAAGCCAGACCCATGCTAACCAAAGCATGGCCAAGTCCAGAGTGTGAGATGATATGGAAGAACACAGGACTAAAGGAGGCACTGCTTTGTCTTGGAGCACTTGAAAATTCCAATTATATTTGACCCATACCAATCTCAAAACCAACATGCAATGCCTCTCCTTGGTGTTATTGTCTGTGAGCACTGTCCCTGAGCTCTTTTTCTCAAGGCTGGCACTCTACCACTTGAGCGACAGGGACACTTCTTGTTTTCTGATAATTCATCGAGGATAAGAGTCTCACACATTTTCCTACCCAGGCTGGCTTGGCAACATAATCCTCCAGATCTCAGCTTCCTGAATATCTAGGATGACAAGTATGAGCAACCTGTGCCCAGCATGTGATGGCTTTTGAAGGCATCTTGGCGAGTCTGTATAAGGATCCCCAAAGGGCCTGGATAGACCACAACCCAATCAAGGAGCTGGGATGGGGGAAGCGTGACCTTCTAACCATATTGTTCCCCAAAATTAAAGGTGCCAGAGGGTTTTGTATGCATCAAATACCTAGGCCAACAGCCTTGAGGCTTAGTGGGGAAAACGTGGAGAATACCTAAGGATTGCAATATAGAAATCTCTGATTTTGCATGTATGTGGTGTGTGTGTATGTGTGTGTGTGTGTGTGTGTGTGTGTGTGTGTGTGTGTGTGTGTGAACTCAGGGCCTATGCTGTATCCCTGAGTTTTCTTGCTCAAGCCTAGTGCTCTGCCACTTGAGCCACAGCCCCACTTGCTTTTTGATGGTTAATTTTATGTAAGTGTCTCAAGGACTTTCCTGTCCAGGTTGGCTTCAAAGCTTGACAGGGCCCCAGGGCAGTAAGAGTAAACATAACTCACAGGTACAATCCCTATGTTAGTTGACTCCTGCCTCCTCGAGGCTAGACAAGGGACATGCAGCCCCGTGTCATCGTCCTCTAGAGTTCAATTGGGGGAAGTGTGCAAGGCCAAGCTGACTTTTGCCCACCCTGAGTGCTGATGCCAGAGCAGGTCTGTTCCACCCTAGGGCAAGAGGCTCCCAGAGGCACCAGGAAGGTAGAGGTCAGCTCCAGGCCGAGCTAAGAGCCTTTGCCCATGGATACCCCAAGTTGGCCTTCCTGATCACCGTAAGGCCTGTCAAAGAATAAACCAAAAAAAAAAAAAATTGAAGTTGTGCCTCCAAGTGCTAGAGCTCTCGCATTGAACCAAAGAGCTCAGGGACAGGGCCCTCAAGCTTTGAATTCAAGACCCTCAGCTGATCCTCCTGCAGTTTAGCTAAATATGAACTAGTAGGATTTGTGAAGTATTTCTGAAGAATGGTGATACTGAAGAAAGTATCCTAATTCTAATGAAAGCTGAACTTGTGACATACAGCTATGTGCTGAGTCCTTCACATGGTCCTGTTTGATGGGTCCTTCCAACATGGGAGTTTTGTGCTGAGTCCTCAAAAAGTCCAGTTTGTTGAGTCATCCCAAAGGGCGTTATGTGCTGAATCCCTGAGAAGAGTGGGCCCTGCTGGTTTTTCCAAAGGGTGCTGTGCGCAGTGTCCATTACACAGCTACTGTATACTGAGTCCTTCAAAAGGTACAGTGTGCTAATTCATCCCTTAGGGTATACTTCTATGTGCAGAGCCCTTGAGAAGAGATAAGGTGAAATTTTCAAGTGCTATGTGCCGAGTCCTTTGACAATGTGGTATGTGCTGAGTATTTCCACAGGGCAGTGTGTGCTGAGTCCATCAAAATTGTGCTATGTGCTGAGTTTTTCAAAGGGTACTGTACACTATTTTACACAGTGTGCTACGTACTCAGGCCTTCAAAAGGGGCTGTGAGTGGTCTTAACACAGGGTGCTATGTACTGAGTCCCTGGAAAAGAATGGTACGCGTTGAGTTTTTCAAAGCATGCCATGCACTTAGTCCATTACATTGTGGGCTATGGACTCCCTCCTTCAAAGGGTGCTGTGTGCTGAGTACTCTCCACAAGGTACTATATGCTGAGTCCTTCAAAGGGAGCTGTGTGCTGAATCCTTTACACAGGGTGCTTTGTGCTGTTTTTTGAAGTGTGCTGTGTGCTAACTCATCTCAAAAGGTACTATATTCTGAGTCCCTGAGAGGTAGTTATCCCCAACAATCACACACACACAAACAGACACAAACAAACATACACAAACAAACATACACACAAGGCTCACCTTACACCTTCTTGGTGTGTGGATTGGAGGAGCATGGAGGAGAGTCTCCTCCAGCGATGGGGCTGAGGGGAGATTTGATACCCCAGGCAGGTACTGGGGTTGGGAAGGAGTGATGAGCAAAGGTGAGGCTACAATTTCCATGGCCTGGAAGCCTTTGGTCCCAGTCAGGGCTTGGCTTGCAGCAAGGGGTGGGGACCAGGACCGAGGCAAAGAGGGGGAGGGGGGCAAGAGGAGGAGGGAGCTGGGCCCAAGGCACACTCCCATGGCAGCAGTGGCCAGGGGCACGACTCAGGAGAGGGCGAGGCGGTGGGCATGCCCGGCAGGTGCAACACAGCCCAGGAGAGGAGAGGAGTGGGGGCAGATAGAGAGCAGAGAGAAGAGCGAGTACACATAAGGGCAAGTGGCTTCATCAGCTGGCGGCCTCGCTGATCATAGTGCAGGTTCTGGTGAGGAGCACAGAGCACGTGGAGCTGGCACAGCAGGCACATCGCCACAGGCAGCCACGTGGAGGCAAGGTGCCCATGGCAGCCCTGAGACTGAGGTCCCCACAAGGGGGGCACAGGGACGGCTGAAGTGGGGGTGGTGCTGGCTGAAGAAGAGGAGTAGAGGTCACATGCAGCCCTGCCATGCGTTCGCAGATGCCCCTACCCCCTCCCAGCAGCATTCCATTTCAAATATGGCACTTTCGAATCCGACCAGCTGCACCTCTCACAGTCGCCCAGATGATATGGCGTGCCCCTGGCAGGCTTGTGGCCCTGAACTGGTCGCTAGGCCCTGGTCCTAGGACTCTGGTCCCATGTGGACCCGGGCCTCCACTGAGCGCTTCTTCAATTAGTACATGTGAGTGATGGCTCTGAGGGCCCACAGCCTGGAAACACTCTGGCCAACCAACCACTGAAACGGACCTGCACCTCCTGCCTCCCCTTTCCTGTCTTCTCCTCAAGTCCACCCTCCCCCCCCCAGTCTGCCATGGTCCTGTCACAAATGTGCCCCAGGGGTAAGGGGTAGGGGTGTGTGTTGACCTGGGGATCCCACCCCCATCCCTAGTGGCCAGTGTCCCAGGAAACAGGAAGATGCAGGAATGGGTGAGGAGGTGTGCCACAGAGCTCCTGGCCTGGAGCATTGGGAGCTACACAGCCACACATCTGCACCCTTCCTCTCTTTGGTGGGAACCTGGTGGCTTTAATTAGAGGCGGGGAGCAGCACCTTCACACCTGTCTTCTCGAGTCTTTTTCTTTTTGCTGGGGGTGATGGGTGTTGGATGCAGAAGATAAGTCCTCCTTGTTGTGGGAGCCCTTGTCTTCTGTGCTCAGTCACCCTTTCACCTGAGGAGGGTCCCAGAAGAGCCCACTAGGTATGTGAGGGCACTTGGAGTCAGACAGAAGGTGAATATCTGGGAAGAATATACCCACTCGGACCCACATACACCCAGCCTGTCCTCCCTCCCCCCATCCCAGCTGTCAACAGTACTCACAGGGTGATCACATTTCCCAGCTCTCCCAGCATCTGCTGGTGCTCCCTGTCCATCTGGTCTCCTCGTCCTCCCCAAGAATCCACCAAGTCACCCAGAAGCATCTAGGCTGGAAGTAGGGAGTCCATCCATGTATGTAGCCTTTAAGAGCCCATCCGTTTCCCCAACACTGCCCAAACCCAGGTCAGACACCCCCCTGGGGCACCATGACCCCCTGCTTGTTTTCAGCCCCGGCTCTGAGGAGCCATCTATCTCGGGACACCGTCACCAATTGTCCTAGCCTAGGGTTTTGTTCAATGGGGAGTCAAGGCTGGTTGTTCCCAAGGGAAAGTGTCTGGCCCTGGAGAAAGGGAGAGGCAGGGTTGTTCTGCGTTATTAGAGTGGTGCTCCCTTTGGTTGTATCCCCTGTTCTGACCAGGCAACCCCCATGCTCCAGCTTGTATCTTGTCCCAAAGAAGGAACCAACAAACTCAGGAGAGGCACTGCTCGGAACCAACAAACTCAGGAGAGGCACTGCTCTGACTCTATGTGTGTGTGTGTGTGTGTGTGTGTGTGTGTGTGTGTGTGTGTGTGCATGAGAGAGACAGAGAGCATGAGAGAGAGAGAGAGAAAGGGAGGGAGGGAGGGAGAGAGACAGACAGACAGACAGACAGATAGACAGACAGATCATCTGTCTCCTTATACAGCCTGACTGTGCTCAGGTGAGTGATCCGTTGGCAAATTGCAGGTGCTGCATGGACTAATCTTCTGTCAGAGTTCTGGATTTCTGTGTGTTTTTTTGTTTGGTTTGTGTATATGTGGGTGTGTGTTTGTGTGTGTGTGTTGGGAGAGCAGGGAGATGAGAGCAATAAAACATATTTAATGCATCGTGTCTACAAAGAGCAAAAGCATTTTATTTGTGTGTGTGTGTGTGTGTGTGTGTGTGTGTGTGTTGTTCATTTTTCATCAATGCCAAGTATGAGTCTAGCGATAATTTGTGTTTTCTCCTTTACAGTTTCATGGCTCCTTTGGGGAAGGTTTCAGTACACGTTCCTTTCCACCTTTCTGTTCTCCCTTTCCTGTAGCCCACAGTAGCTGCTGGGGCTGCGTGGGTCTCCCCTAGAATGCTTCTGTGAACTCCAGACCAGAGTGGACACCTGTCCATCTGTCTTCAGCCAGAAGGCTCTTGAGGCAACTGTGACCACAGCCATACTCTTCCTGCCAGACATTCTGCTCTAGTGTGTATAGTTGGAGCAAAATCAAGGGTTGGGATTGTGTCCTCCAAACGTAATTAGGGAACGAGTTTGGGGGGGGGCAGTAGGGCAGGGGCTGTGAGGCTAGGAGGGTATGGGGGGTAGTGAATGTTGTGACATGGTAGATGGTTCACCACGACCGAGAATGAAAGGGGAAACTTACCCAGGGCATTGACTGTGTCCATGGGCATCTGGGCAGGGGACTCCAGGCCCCCACTGGTGGCACGGATTCCCTCCTGGGGCAATGTACTGGTGGGCAGTTCTCCCTGGAGTCCTGCAGACTCCAGTCTCTGTCTGGCCTGAGCCGTTACCAGCTGGGGAGTGGTAAGCAAGTTCATTCCCCCTGTTGGAACCTGCTTGCTAACTGCTGTGGCTGTTAGCTAGGGCTCTCGGAATGCCACTTTCTGTAACCTACTGTAGGCTGTCTGGAAGAAAATGCAGACCACTGAATTTAGAACCCTTCAAGTTTTCCAGCTTTTTTTTTTCCTTGAAGCTGGCCATTTCCACTAACGCCTGGGATGATGGGTCAAATTAGACAGACGATTTCAGCCTCCAAACAATGATGTTCAAAGCAGCACAGGAGGAGTTCCCAAGCCAGATGGTCTCCTTTAAAGAACGTCATGCCTTGACTGACTTTCTTCGGCAGCTGTTGATTCTCCTCTGGCTCTCTCTAGGGTGACCACCACAGTCAAGGATGTCGTGAGGAGCAGAGATTGTGACCTCACCATCCCTAGCCTGCCATCTGTGAGCAGAGATGATTCCCAGCACCTGAACTAGACTCTGGGAGATTCAGAAACCAGGGATACCTCGAGGGTCCTTTCTCTGCAACATGAAACTTGGGGGCCGGATGTGGTAATCCTGACTGGCCCCAGGGGGAGGAGAGGAGGCCCCTTGAGCCAGGCTTTCAGCTCACAGCAACTGCATTCACACCTACATGGGGAACTGAGTGCCACAGAACTGGTCAGCTACTGGACAGAGATCTTTGAGAAGGCAGGCATCCCAGAGGCTCTGGAGTCCAGGGAGTACATAGTGGCTCACATCCTCAGAGCCAAAACAGTTATGTATGGTGGCACCAGGAAGGGGGAAGAAGGAGGAGGGAGAACTGAGGGAGAGCTACATCAGGCTTCGTACCTCCTCCCCCACAGATGATTCTTATCTGAATCAGATGGGTCTTTTCTGCAGTATTTACATAGACAGATGTTCATTTATTTATTCAACAAACCATTACAGTGTGCACCAGTCTCTGGGTGGGTCACAGACAAAAGTTCCAGGACTGGTTCCACAGCCCATGAAGAAACCTTGGATTGATTTGGATGCCAGTGCTTCAAGCCTGTCAACCTAGCTACTTAGGAGGCTGAGTTCAGAGGATTGAGGCTTTTGGCCCGGGCAGGAAATCCTGTAAGACTCTTGTCTTCAATTAACTACCAAAAACAAAACACCAGAAGTGGATGTGTGGCTCAAGCCGTAGACTGCTAGCCTTGAATAAAAAGGCTTAGGGACAGCACCTAGGCTCCAAGTACAAGGCCCAGGGCTGACACAAAGAAAGTAAAGAGAGAGAGGAGGGAAGGACAGAAGGAGAAAAGGAGGAAAGGAAGGAAGAAGGGAGAACATGGAAGCCTTGGTTTGGAGTCCCTGGATCAAGGGAGCCAACTATTCACAATCTCTGTGGGGACAGTTTCAGAACCTAAAGCCAGTATGTAGGACCAAGCCACTGATCCCTTAGCAACTTCATGAGAGCAAGGAGCTGTGTGGTCACCGATGTAGAGGGAACCAGCCTCGAGTAGAACCTAGGGCTCAGGGTGGGTCACCAGGTTTAAATTATCCCCAGCCTCATCGAGTTTATTTTCTGGTCAGATAAGAAGAAAGTTTCCAAGGGCTAGGGAGGTATTGGGTGAGAAAGTTTCAACGGGTGGTAAGGGTTAAGCAGGACTTTGAAGAGGGAGGATGGTCCCAGGTCAGGTGTGTCAGGAAATTGGAACCATGACCTCGCCTGACAACATAAACTACCAGTCTTTGATCCAGCCAAAATGCTATTAAAAGTCCTGGCACCTTGGGTTCATCATTGACAACCTGGCTGCCATTCACTGCAGGATGCCTGTGCAGTACATCCTTGGGAACTAGGACTTTCCAGGGCTCAATCTGAGGATACCACCTCTGGTATTCATTCCTCCACCAAAGACTGAGGTAAGCATGCCACTGCCACAGGACAGCGTGGGAATGAGGGCAGGAAATGGGTCTCTTGTCTGGCTCAGTCTTTAGTCTAGATGGCAGATCTGGGATTCAGAGAGGGTAGGCTGAAGGTGGGGCAGAGCTGTGTAGAGGCTGGTGGGAAAACCAAAGCCACTGGGCTCTGAGCAGGGTGGTTTCTTTGATAATACTCACAACATAGGAAAATTTCTGGGATACAGCAGCCCTTTTCACCTCCCCAAGATGGACTTAGATCTCCCCAGTCTCCGTCCCTTGACCAGGAAACCCTTTAGTTCCCTTTAGTGGTTGAATAACTAGACCTCACCTCACTGCCCAGTGCTGAGGCAGGACAGTGAGAGAGCCTGAGTCTTTGATAAGGTCAGAGGATTTTCAGTATGAGATTGTACTTGAATGTCCCAATTTGGTGCATGGTCAGTCCCATCTAAGACTGCCATGATGTAGGACATAGAAGCTAGAGAATAAGAGCTGGATGGGGTCTGTTCTGGGAGTCCTGAGTATTATGTGTTAGCTTTGAGCTCCCATATGCCCACCTGCTTCCCTTCCTTGGTTGTGTCTACACTAGAAAAAGCTTGAAACTAGGGCGTGGATCTTATTTTTTATGCTCCAAGATAGCACTCTACCATTTGAATCACAGCTCCACTTCTAGCTTTTTTGGGTGTTTAATTGGAGATAAAGGGTTCTCATGGGCTTTGCTGCTAAGTGGCATCCAACTGCAGTCCTCATAACAGGACTGGAAAAGTATGTTTGGCTGGGTGCCAGTATCTCATGGCTTTTATCCTAGGTACTCAGGAGGTGAGATCTGAGGATCATAGGTCAAAGTCAGCCTGCTCAGGAAAGACCCTGAGACTCTTATCTCTAAGGGATTGCCAGAAAACCAGAAGCAGTGCTGTGTCTAAAGCAATTGAGTGCTTGCCTTAAGCTGAAGAGCTCAGGGCAAGCAACAAAGTCCAGAGTTCAAGCACCTTAACCAACAACAACAAAAAAAGAGGTGATTAAGTTTTCCGCATAGCAGTGAGTATGGTAGGAAATGCCATGCTCTTCTATGAGGCATTCCAGATATGTGTGAGGCTCACTGTTTTGTCTACACTGGGTCTGATGTCGGGACTGCCACCTTCTCAGGGGTGGGATGTGGTCCTAATTGAGGGAGTTCATGATTCTTTTCTCAGGGACTGCTGAATCCTTGGGCTCTCCGTTTGTGTGTGTGTGTGTGTGTGTGTGTGTATGTGTGTGTGTGTCTGTGTGTGTCAGTCTGTCTGTCTATCTGTGTCTGTGTCTGTGTGTGTTTGGAGGTAGAAGAACTGGGCCTTGTACTCAAGCCCTAAATGTTGTTCTGGAGATTTCTTGCTCAAAGCTAGAGCTCTGACACTTGAGTCACAGCTCCACCAGTGGCTATTTGGTGGTTCAGTGTAGATAGGAGCTTCACAAACCTTCCTACACGGCTGGCTTTGAACAGTGATACTCAGACCTCAGCCTCCTGAGTAACTAGGATGACAGACAGGAGCCACCCGTGATGGCTTTGTGTGTGTATGTGTGTGTGTGTGTGTGTGTGTGTGTGTGTGTGTGTGTGTGTGTGTGTTTTATTTATTTTATTACAGACAGGTTACAATTACATGGGCAAGATAATGAGTACATTTCTTATCAAGCATTGCAGCCTCTTCCATTGTTTACCCTTCACATCCCTTCCCAGCCTCTCCTCACCCCCCCCCATCCAATCCTCTCCCCCGCACCAAAGTTGTAAAGTTCGTTTTTGACATGACAACTTGACAATCATAGTTGCATCGGGTCCACCTGTATCCTTAAACGACTTGTTTTTCCCCATCTCCTCCACAAATTATACCGACATCAACTATAGTGTGGGGGAGGGACATACAAATCTACAAAGAAATAATCTTATAAATGAGTTAGAAACAAACGCATGAAAGAAAAAAAAACAATTAAATATATATCTAAGGGTTCATTTTCCTAACATCACATTATCTGAACTTTCCTGCTTGACTCATACATATACTAGATTTTGCAAATAAGGGAAATCATGGGAACTATGTTTCCTTGGGCTTGGCTTACTTCATTAATATAAATTTTTCCAAGCCTTTCCATATCCTAACAAATGGGGAAATGACATTCGTTCTGATGGAGGCATAGAATTACCATGTGTATATATGCCACACTTTCTTGATCCATTCATCTACTGAGGGGCATCTGGGTTGGTTCCATATCTTAGTTATGGTAAATAATGCTGCAATAAACATAGTTATGCTGGTAGATTTAGTGTGGTCTTGTTTGTAAACATTTGGGTAAATGCCCAAAAGTGGGATTGCTGGGTCATAGGGGAGCTCTATGTGAAGTCTTTTCAGAAACCTCCATACTGATTTCCAAAGTGGTTGAACAAGTTGACACTCCCACCAACAATGAAGTAAGGTTCCCTTCTGTTCACATCCCCTCCAGCATCTGTTGTTGTTAGTGTTCTTGATTCTAGCCATTCTAACTGGAGTGAGTTTGTATCTCAATGTTGTTTTGATTTGCATTTCTTTTATGGCTAGGGAGGTTGAGCATTTCTTCATGTGTCTATTGGCCATCCTTCTTTCTTCTTCAGAGAAGTTTCTCTTCAAGTCTTTAGCCCACTTATTTATTGGGCAGTTGTTTCTATGAGGATTTGTTGTTGGGGGATGTAATTTTTTGAGTTCCAAGTACATTTTAGATATGAGACCCTTGTCCGTTTTATGGCTAGTGAAGATCTTTTCACAATCCATGGGCTTTCTATTGAACTTGCTAGCTATGTCCTTTGCCATGCAGAAGCTCTGCAACTTCTTGCAATCCCATTTGTCCAACCTTTCTTTGATTTGTTGTGTTTCCGGGTTTCTATTAAGAAAATTTTGGCCTGAGCCAAGGAGGCCTAGAGTTTCTCCTATTCCATCCTGTACTGTTTTCAGGGTGTCTGCTTTGACTCTGAGGTCTTTGATCCATTTGGAGTTTATTCTGGTTCAGGGTGATATATAAGGATCTAGTTTTAGTTTTCTACAAGTAGTTAACCAATTTGCCAGCAGTATTTACTGAAGAAGTGGTCTTTCTTCCATTCTATTATTTTGGCTCCCTTATCCAAGATTAGTCTGCTATAGGTCTGTTGGTTCATTTCTGGGTTTTCAATTCTATTCCTTTGGTCCTGAGGTCTCTTCTGGTAACTTCTAAATGCTGTCTTTGGGGGCAGCATGGGCTTTGAGTCTGAGGTCTGGGAGCCTGGAAGTGTGAGACCCTTGAAGGGGACTCAGCAAAGTTAAATTATAAGAGCAAGAGAACTTTGTGCCCTGGAACTGTCTATTCCCATTGGCCTGGTTGGTGATAGAGGGAGTTTGGGAGGATCTGGAGGTGGGGCACACAGGGGTTGGCTCCCCAGGGGGATAGAGCACGTGGTCAGCACTTAGTACGGTTTGAGTCCTGTTAGTATGGAACGTATTGGCATGGGTCTTCTCATCATGACGTCTGATAGGCAAGGCCAACCCTACTTTAAATCTTGACCTGTGTTCTTCAGATCTCAGCCTCCTGAGGAAGTAGGTTTATAGGCATGAGCTTCTGGCACCGGGCCTCAGATTCTTTTTGGTATATTATGGTTTGAACTCAAGGCCTTAGGCTTTCCAGTCAGGTCTTCTTCCATGGGAGCCACGCCTTTCTGTCTTGGGCATTTCTGAGATAGAGATTCCATATATGCTCAGGCTTGGCTAGATCATGGTCCTCCTGTGACAGGCATGCACCACCATGCCTGGTCCTCTGTAGTTGTGATGGTAAATATGTAGCGCCATGCTCAGTCATCGGTTTAGATGACTGTCCCAAACTCATAATCCACAGCAGCCGATTCTTGACCACAGTTGAAGCTCTGGGTTCGGCCTGGAACCATTGGTCCTCAGTCTCCTCACAGTACAGTTGTGAGGAAACAAGGGATCAATACAAGGGGAACTCTGGGGCAGAGCCAAGCATAGAGGTAACAGTCATTGGATAAGTTTCTTGGCAATTCTGTGAGCATATAACAAGAAGATACTGGAAAGGACTCAGAAGGGGCTTGTTATTTATCATGCTGCAGGTCTAGGATTATGAAACAAACCATGGCTCTCTTTCATTCTTACCCTATCCCCATGAGGAAGGGGATCCTTCATTGTTCAGCTTTGCAGCATCAGAAAATGAGGCACGGAAAAGCTGGATGACCTACTCATGACCCCCAGCTGACAGAAAGCTTGGCCTGACTTCTCTGCCATGCTTCCTAGGACAATGGGGGCTATTCAGTCCACTTCTTGTTGTGGGAAGTCCACTTATTGTCAGTCGTGGGGTTTGAACTCTGGGCCTGGGCACTGTCACCAAGCTCCTCAGAACAAGGTTCGGACTCTGCCACTTGAGGCACAACACCACTTCCGGTTTTCTGGTGGTTCTTTGGAGATAAGCATCTCACAGGCATTCCTGCCTGGACTGGCTATGAACCATGATCCTAATATCTCAGTCTCCTCTGTAGTTACCTTTCTAGGTCTGTGCCACCGGCAGCCGGCTTAAGTGTAATTCTCTCTCTCTCTCTCTCTCTCTCTCTCTCTCTCTCTCTCTCTCTCTCTCTCTTTCTCTCTCTCTCTCTCTCTCTCTCTCTCTCTCTCAGTAACTTGTTGAAAGGGTTTTGGTGGAGGTGCCTCAGCATCCCCATGTGGCTGGGACCCTCTTATTCTGGAGGTAGGCTGTGGATCAGGAGCTTTCTTGCTCGGCCTGTAGAACTAGCTTCTTTAGGTAATTCCCTCTGTGCTAGGGGTAGACTGTGATGATTACTCATTGTCAGTCTGTGTGGTGAGTACTTCCCCACTACCCTTTGCTAAGACAGTTAAAGGAAAATGGATGAGGAGGCATCGCATTGCCCAACTGCACAACTCTATCCCTAGCCTTTGATCCTCACTGCCACCTATCTGGCCAGACCCTGATTATAAGAAACTGAATTCACTCTATGTCTACTTCGCGTTACTTCTGTGTGTCGTTTCAGAGAGTGGGGGCAGTGTGCAGAGGAAAGACCCGAGATCCAACACCTCTTGGGGGACATTTGTTGTTTGACAGCACGAAGTCATTGCTGTTGATAAGGAGGAAGCCTGCATCAGACTGAGCTGCAACAATGCTCAAAGCTAGGTAAGCTGTTGAAGTATCAAACCCACCCATGTCTGCTTCCCACTCACAACAAGGACGGTGCAATACAGGTAGCCCAGCACTGGCCCTAGGGGACTATAAGTGGATGGTGGTGGTCAGGAGCCAGTGGCTTTCGCCTGTCATTCTGGCTATTCGGGAGGCTGAGTTCTGATTGTCGTCACTCAGAGCCAGCCAAGGCAGGAGAGTCTGTGAGATTCTTTTTTTTTTTTTTTTTGGTCCAGTCATGGGTCCGGAACTCTGTGCCTAGGCACTGTCCCTCAGCTCTTCATCTCAAGGCTAGCACTCTGCCTCTTGAGCCACAGTGCCACTTCTGGCTTTTTTTCCTTTTTGCTTATGTGGTGCTGAGGAATCGAACCCAGGGCCTCCGGCATGCAAGGCAAGCGCTCTACCACTGAGCCACCTTCCCAGCTTCAAGTCTGAGATTCTTATCTCCCATAAAATACCTCCCTCCCCCCTGAAAAAAGCTAGTTTTGGTGCTGGGGGTCAAGTGATAAAGCTTCAGCCTTGAGTAAGAGAAGCTCAGGGATGACACTGAGTCCCTGAATCCCAGGCCTGTGACTCACAAAAAATAAAATAAATGAATAGTGGGCACTTGTCATCTTACTACCAAAATGGATGGATTAATTCTTCTCTCTGGTTCTTGTAGCCAAAGGTAAGGGGCTTCCCTTGATGCTCCTCTAAACTTCTCCTCTCTATTATCTTTCCCAACGTCAGTTGTAGGATAGAATACAGATCATCCCACTTGATGTGACCTTATGAACACTCCCTTACCTGCCTTCCTTGGGGTGGAGATCATGGATGTTCTTACCAATGGGAGAATGAATCACGGAAGAGATGGGGGTAGGTATCCTTGAAACTCAAACACACACACACACACACACACACACACACACACACACTCACTTAGGCCAACTCTGACTAGCCTTTTCAAAAGACATTTTATCTCCTTGGATTAACTGACCTATGAGAGGAACTTGATCCCCTATAAATGATTATTTTAACTAGTGCTTGCTAGTTGACATGAGATAAACAGAAGCTCAAAGGAAAGGTTCTGGAGGCTGTCTGGCTCAGGTTCACACTTGACATCCTGGCTCCATGGTAGGCAGAGATCTGAGGATCAAAGATCGAAGCCAGCCATAAGCTGGAAAGCCGATAAGACTCTTCTCTGCTTGGACCCACCAAAAATCCAGACGTGGAGCTGTGGCTCAAGTGGGAGAGTAGAAGCCTTCAGTATGAAAACTCAGAAAGACAGCTCCCAGATCCTCAGTTCAAGCCCACACATGAAATGGCCTCATTTGTTGCCCCCAGACTGCCTGGGCCTCAAGTGCCCTCTCACAGATTGTGATACCACACTGGTTCCTGGATAGTGTATCAGAGCCTTCAGGTGGTGAAAGCCAGGCCTTCGCCTTTGTGCGCTTTCAACCTACACCAGCTGGAAGGCAGAGCATGACAAGGCCAACAGCCTGCAGAGCGGAGAAGATCCCCCTCTGCCATGGTGATTGGAGTGGGCTTCTTAGAGGCAGCACTTGAAAGGGGGTCTTGCTTAACAGGGAGGATGTGACAGGAAGCACAAAGAGAAAAGATGCCATAGATGAAGGACAACAGAGAGGAGCGTGTTCTTTTCCAGCCAAGGCTGCTTGTTAGAAACTCGGTAAAGTTGGGCAAGACTGTCCCAAGACAGGCCCAAGGGGTCACAGAAGAACAGCTATCCAATATTGGGATTTTGTCTTAGCAGTAGTGGGCTCACCTAGCACACAGGAAACCCTGGGTTCGATTCCTAGGTCCCCCATACACAGAAAAAGACAGAAGTGGTACCTTGGCTTTGGGTGGAAAAGGTCTCACCTCAAGCAAAAGAAGCTCAGGGACAGCGCCTGGACCCCGAGTTCGAGCCCCCGCACTGCCAACGTAAAACTGCTCTCCAAGGGACCTGGGTGACAGGTGGATGGTGTGCCCTGTAGCTCTTAGTAGATCCATTCATGCTTTGTATCTCCTTCTTTGACAAAGGGGATCCGGACACTCCTTCTGTCCTGGGCACCCTGGACCCAGTTATCAGCAAACCTCCCAAAGGCTTCCACTGGGACATGGAGCAGCTGGCCCCAGAAATCCTCAGGTATCGGTTGGGTGTGGAGGGGGGATACATGGGCAGGCCTCAGAAGTCCTAGTAGGTCTGATCTTCCCCAGACATCCAGGCCATCCAGAGGAAGCAGATGGGAGCTTAGAAAAGGATAGTGATGTGAAGGGGGCCCTTTAATGCTCATGGCCCTCCCCATATTCTGAGCCTCCCTTTGCTCTCTCTGAAGGATGTAGAGGCGTGTCTAGGTGGTAGTGTCTAGAGGCGGACTTGTTGGAAATTGTAAAGAGTGAGACACCATAGGCCATGCGCTGATGGCTCACGCCTGTCATCCTGGGTACTTGGGAGGCTGAGATCCAGAGGGTCTTGTGTCCCAGCACAGGGAAGAAAGTCCAATGAGAGTCTCATTGCCAATGTTGGTGCCATGGCTTAAGTGGAAAAGCGCTGGCCTTGAGCAAAAATCATCATCAGGGACAGTACCCAAGCCCTGAGTTCAAGCACCTCATCCAATAAAACAAGAAAGAAAGACACCATTTGCTTGCCAGAGATGGTGAAGGAGTGGGGTTGCTGTGGTTGGGACACCAGGTTCTGGCCTCAGTGTACAGCCATTTCTAAGAACTCCCCAAGTTTACCCAAGTGTGAATTTACAGCAGGGTGGGCATTGTCTTACCAAGAACTGCAGAGGTTGTGGCCTGTCAGGCAGGGAATGGGCGAATGGGACCAGGTGTGGGAGATTAATGTCAATTATATTCTCTCCAACTAAGGAAGAATGTTTTTGGATGCTGGTGTCAAAGTCTGAAAGTGTAGGGTTAGATGTGCTTTATGACCTGACAAGTTGGGTTTCCCTGGTTGTAAGAAGGTGGCTGAAACCGGGCACTGCCAGTGTCTCACAACTGTCATCCTAGCTACTCAGGAGGCTGAGATCTGAGGATCATGGTTCAAAGCCAGCTTGGGCAGCAATGTCTGTATGATTTTAACTCAATTGAAGCACCAGAAAACTGGAAGTGGTGCTGTGGCTCCAGTGGTAGAGCGCACACCTTCAGCTGAAGAGCTGAGGGATGGCACGCAGGCCCAAAGTTCAAACCCCATGACCGTCGATCAAAAATAATCTGGCTGAGTTTTCTTCATAGCGGAGTGTACAGTAGGAAATGCCATACTGTTTTATGAGCCATTCTAGATGTGTGAGAGCTTCTGAATTTTGTCAACATTTGGTCTGAGGATGGTAGTGCCATCTTCTCAGAGTTTGGGATGTTCAGTTGGTCAGGGACTACTGAGGCCTTAAGCTAACCATGTGTGTGTCTGTGTGTGTGTATTTGTGTGTGTGTATTTTTCCCTCATCAATCTCTGCCCACTTCCTGGATGCTTGTCTGCCTCTTCCTGACCTTGGATGGTGCCCTTCCTCAATTGCAACCTTGTCTTTAGCTCTCTATCATGGTCTACAATGAGTCCTAAATTACCAGAGACCTGCATAGTCCAGCTTTTCCTTGGGACCCAAGTCCCGGGTGTCCATATCTTTGTCCTCATCCAGGCGATTCTGGGTCAGCAGTGCCGGCTGGCATATATTCTTTCCTGCCTCTGGGGGGGGCAGGGTCAGTCATGCTGGGTCCTGTCCTTTTCTCAGCTGGGCCCCTGGCTGCATGTCGCACTCCCAGCAGGCTGGCAGTGGAGTGGAGGAAGGGTGGTTGCCAGTGCCTCTGGCCAACTCGACCTTGATAGCTGACTGAAGGCTCCCCAAACAAGGATAATCTGGGGGTACATGAGAGGTGATGCCAAGGTGGCTTGGATGTATGCTTCGATGTCTAGGAAATGTCACTGTATCTTATCGTAGGCAAATCTATCTTCTGGCCCCAGCTGGGCCTCTCAGGTCCTTCTAGACAATTCTGGATGCCCAGAATACAGAGGAATATGCTTTAGATTCCAGGGCCAGGGAACTGGGGGATGAGAGATTGGTATGGCCAGTACCTCAATGTTTTAGGGCATTAGTTTTGACCTGGATGAGCTGAGCTAGGACTGGGGGCAATCCTGAGTCACAGTCACAGTAAACTCTCAAGCCTAATCAAGTGGTTTCTCCCTAAGTCCTTCTTGGGCTGAGGGGTTTGGGTCATGGCAGTAAGTTCCACGGAACCTGCCCCTCGATTTCCACACGGAGCCACAGGATCAAGAGAAGGACACTAGGGATTATCCTTTGTAGTCGGCCCATGATTGCAGACCTTCATCTGCCCCCCTTCCCCAAGCACTGGTGAGGAAAGCAGGGCTCCATGCCCTAGGACTCCTGGGATAGTGCCTGCTACAAGCAGCAGCCAGTTGGCTGTGGATTCCTGAGTCTACAAAACTTTCATGAGCCCAACTCAACACCTGCCCAAATTCTGACTGACAAATTTGCACTCTTGTGATACTTGTGTGAGTGGGTATTATCTGGTGTGATATCTTGCAGCTCCTGCCCCTCCTGGCCCAGAACCGTGGTCTGAGATAGTAATTTACTACTCAGATCCACATTGCACCCATGATAGATGCCATTCTGATGATCTTCATGCCCCCAGCCTTGATAATTCTCTGCTACTGTGGCTTGCTCTATAGGTAATGTCCTCCAAACAAGCTGCTATCAAGACTTGCAGGACACCTAGACATTAGGAGACCCTGAGGGGCCCACTGGAAAACCTCTGCCTAGAGCCACAGAGTAAGGTCCAAGCAGGCCAGGTATTGGTCATGGGGCTTGAACTCTGGGCCTGTGCACTGTCCCCCAGCTCTTCACCTTACCACTTGAGCCACAGAGCAACTGGTTTTCTGTAGGTTCCTTGGAGATCAGAGTGTCCCAGACTTTCCTGCAGGGGCTGGGTTTGAAACGTGATCTTCACATCTCAGCCTCCTGAGGAGCTAGGAGGACAGGCGTGAGAGACCTGTGCCTGGATGACTTGGCCTTACACCATAGTGGACTGGGAGCTCCTGAAATCTTTTCTTTAATTTTCCTGTGCTAGTATTGGGACTTGAACTCAGGGTCTGGGCTCTGGTCTTTAAAGTTTTTCCTTCAAGGTTACCACTTTACCACTTTAGCCACAGCTCCATTTCTGGATTTTGGTAGCTAATCGGCAAGAAGAGTCTCATTAACTTTCCTCTCCTGAGCTGTCTTGACCCTCGATCTCTATCTCAGTCTCCTCAGTAGCTAGGATTTACAGGGGTTGAGCCACTGGTGGCATTGGGCTAGAAGCTTTTCTAAAGCAAGAGTTTTTCCCTGCGTTTGCCCTGACACCTCCATGCAAAGGAGGCCTGAGAGACAGGAGCTGTGAAAACAGGTTTCCAGCCACAGGAAATGGCTTTGGGACCCTGGCAAAAAACCAAGCTAATCTTCCCCCTGGCGGCCATTCTGGGACCACTTCCTCTGCCCTGTGACTCAAGTGAAAGTTGACCCAGCCTTGAATTTCCTGCCAGACTTTTCTGAAGCCATAGAACATTCATACAACTCACACCACCTGCTCTACAGCACACCTCAGGACCTTTGCCCATGCTATACCTTCTGCCTGAGGCTCTCTGTCTTGTACCCACATAATAGAACTACTGTGGAATTTTAGCACTGCCTATATCACTTCCTGAAGCAAGTCTTTCCTTCCCTTCTCCATCTTTATTTTTTTTTTTAATATTGAGTTGATAGAGATGGAATTTGTGCAGGCTGAGTGGCAAATGCTCTATATTGGGGTGTGTGTGTGTTTGTGTGTGTGTGTATGTGTGTATTTGTGTGTGTGTGTGTGTGTGTGTGTGTGTGCGTGTGTGTGCGCTAATCCTGGGGTTTGAATTCAGGGCCTGGATGCTATCCTATCTCTGAGGTTTGGTGCTCTAGGCTAGCACTGTACTACTTGAATCACAGCTCTAATTCTGGATTTTTGGGTGTTTAATTTGAGAAAAGTGTCTTAAATTGACTTTCTTGCTTGCAATCGCTTCCTCCTGAGTAGCTTACAGGGGTGAGCCACCAGCCCCTGCCCGCTACCCTACCTCTTACCTATAACCTCGGCCCTCCTCTGAGTCTCAGAAGAATATGTCTTTCAATTTAATTATGTAGCATGTTTCAATACTGAATATAATGTTAATGAAAAATTAGTCAATGTCCTAAATTATTGTGTATAATTTTATAATAGATGAGCAAAATATAATATTATGTGTATAATAATACTAAATGCAACAATCAATAAATGAATCAAAGAAAAATAAAATACAAAATCAATAATAAAATTCATAATATGGAATTAACATACATATATAAGTATATATCATGTAATACACATATAGAAATATTTTTTCCATTGCAGGGCCTTCATTTAGGCACTGGGAATTCTATCCTGAATTTCTTTTCCTCAAGGACAATAAGCTATGCATTCACCCATCATGCAAAAGAGTTACCTGGATGGTGAGCTGAAAAACTTGCAATGGCAGAAATTCTGGCCCCATTTCCAAGACAGTGACTTAAATTTTTTAATGGAAGCAGTTATGTTTATTCAGTTCCATACTGAACATTAAAAAAAGCAGTGTAGATTTTTGTACAGCTATTCAAACATCCTTCCCTTACCTGCAAAATGTTTCTCTGAGAACTATATTGTTTCTCTTTTTTTGTATGTTTTTTATTGTAAAAATGTACTACAGATGGGTTACAGTTCCAGGAGCAAGGTAATGAGTACATTTCCTATTGAGCATTGTTTACTCCTCCTGTGTTTTTCCGCTACCATCCCATCCCTCCCATCTCCACAACTATCTCCCCCTGCCAAGGACAGTGACTTAGTTTTTCATTTTTGGTTGGCATGGGGTTTGAACTCAAGTAATGGCAACTCTTCGCTCACATTGCTACAGATTTACCAAGACCCTGAGTTCAAATCCCAGGCTAGAAAAGAAAACTGACAGAAATTCCAAACCAGGGAGCTTTATTTTTTTTAATTTAGTTAAATAATTAATAAATTATTTATCATAATAAAAAAATAAATATTGTTTTATTTTGGCCAAGCATAGGGCTTGAACACAGGTCGTGGAAATTCTATTTCAGCTTGAATCTCCGCTGGCTGGGGTGCAGTCTCTGGACCCATAGCCGATCCTGGGATCGGGGGCCCAGAGTGCTTTCAGGAAGAAAAAAAAAGTTGGAAAGCACAAAAAGTGGTGAATTACACACAGCTGGGGTTTTATGATTTTTTTCTTTGGACAGTGACCATCCTGGGTCTGAATGACAAAGCTGCAAAGTGGACCTGACCTGCCATTGCTGGTGGCTGGTGGGCTATCCGTGAAGCCATAGGCCAACCTGTCAACATAGGCCCTGGGTTCAAATCGCAGTCCTGACATCAATCGCAGAAGATCACAAGAGACTCATTCTTATGTACAGGAATATTGATTGAAAAAGTAGTTTCTACATCGGTCTATGCTAAAATTGGATACAATAATCCTAGAATGCTGATTGAGCTTAATTAATAGTTTATTAAGCATGAAAAGAATAATATTCCTTCAATGGCGGAATAATGAATACCTAGGAGTTGATATATATAGGTAAAGAGTTCCAAATTCCTATATATATATATTTGTATACCTCCATCTGCCTATACATGTATCGCTGTTTTGCCCAAACCTGGGGTTGATCTCAGAGCCTGGGAACCACCTGACATCTTCATTGGCTAGAGGCTGCCATGCTCAAACTCACCCAATCATGAATTGGGCCTGCTAGGCTCTAAGTTCAGATCCTGGCACTGCCAGGCATGATGGATAACACATCTAACATCTAGATGTTATGTGATAGGATGTAAAAAATGTAATAAATTCTATAGGTGTCATGAGAGTCAATAAAATAAATTCTAAATAAATGAATGACATAAGAAATAAAATAAATAACCACACTAAACACAATAAGGACTAAACATCTCTATGGAAGTACAAATCCTATCTTTAAAATATATATAAGGAGGGCTGGGAAGGTGGCTCAGGGGTAGAGCTCTTGCCTTGCATGCATGAGACCGTTGGCTCGATTTCTCAACACCACATAAGCAGAAAAAAAAGCCGGCAGTGGCGCTGTGTCTCAAGAGTTAGAGCACTAGACTTGAGGTGAAGAGCTGAGAGGCAGTGCCTGGGCCCAGAGTTCAGGCCCACGAGTGGACCCACAAAAAAAAATTATATAACTAATATCTTTTGCAGGCCTGAGGCTTGAATTCACCTCCCACCCCCCCATGCAGAGGGAATGGCGGCAGATCCTGAGATACTCGTTTCTGGACCTGGGAAGAGTCGTGGAATGTGATCAATCTCATCCTTGAATCAGTAGTTCGTGCATGATGCAAGTAGGAAATGATAGGCAAGACTCATGGGGTATCGAATATTTGTAAAGAAATTGATGAAGCATGATAATAATCATCACAGTCATGAAAAGGAGGCATCAGGAAAGATCCAAGAATTGTTAGTTCACACAGATTGGATTCCATGACAGGTTACCATCTCTCCTAATCTATATAAATGTGTACTTATTTGCCTACTACCTTCAGCTTATGAATGGATGACTGTTGTGTTCCCCGCTTTCCACTCAGGGGAGGGGGCTCAATGGCAGATCCCAAAGGCTGGTGTGCTCAGGTGGACCCATTCACCACTTGGTCATGCTAGGTCTCGAGTTCAGATTCCCCACTCTGCCAAAAGATTCATCTTTATGTCAGAAGTCAATCATTGCACCTGTTTTCTTTCCTTTGCAAGTCCTGGATCTCAGCTATGATGGAGAATGCTTGGGCCACCCTGTGGCCATCGGAATATGTTGTTAACCATGTCAGCCCAGTTATACCTGTCAACATATACTCAAGAAAATACACAATACACCCATGAATAGCACACAAATAGAATAACTACACTAAATGCACGATGCAGTCCACACACAGATGTGAATATACATCCCATGTTTAAATGATCCTTGAGGACTATTTTGGCCTCCCTGGGGCTCGTTCTCAGTTCCTGGGAACGGCCCACCTCCTTAGTGGCTCACAGTCTGGTGTGATCATGTGGACCATTGGGCAGTTGGGCCTCCTAGGCCCAAAGTTCAAATACCAGCACTGCCAAAAATTCACCCTGATGTACGAAGCCAGTTTTTGCACCAGTTTTCCTGTTCTGTGCAAGTTCTGGGCCTTGGCTAGGAAAGAGAATGTATATGCAACTCTATACTCATGGAAACAGGTTGTCATCCAGTTCACCACAGTTATATCTGTCATCCTATACTCAAGGAAATACACAATACATCAATGAATAAGACACAAAGGAAAGAGATTGACTACACCATAAGCAAGATGCCTCCCTCCCATGTTTGGAAATATGTATCCACTGTTTAATTATGAATTTATGACTATATTGGCCTCCACCAGGCTCCATCTCAGATCCTAGGAATGGCCTAGTTCCTTAGTGGCTCACAGCCTGGTGTGCTCACCATGGCCCATTCACCATTTGGGCCTGCTAGGATTTGAGTTCAAATTCCTGCACTACCAAAAGATTCATTCTGATGTGAGAAGCCTTTGGTGACACATGTGTTCCTGTCCTGTGAATGTTATGGGTCTCTTTGAGGATGGAAATCTTAGCCATGGGAATAGGTTGTCATCCATGTCAGCACAGTTATATCTGTCACCCCATATGCAATAAAATACACAATACATCCATGAATAAGACACAAAATAGAACAAATAACTACACTGAATGCAAGATGCATACCATATCTGTAGGTAAATAGAAATCCTATGTTTAAAAAAATTGGGCTTGTTATTTTGTCCAGTGTTGGGGCTTCAAATCATTTCCTGCACCAGGCCTGACATTCTAGTCTTCAAAGATGGTGAGCTTCCCATTCCCCCACAGTGCAACAGAGTTACCCAGTCCTGAGCTCAACTCCCAGCACTGACAAAAGATTCATCCTGATGTCAGAAGCCAGTCGCTGTGCCTTTTATCCTCTCCTATGAAAGTCCTGGGTCTCAAATACGCTGGAGAATGCATAGACAACCCTGTAACCACAAGAACAGTTTGTCATCCATGTCAGCACAGTTATACCTGTCACCATACTTATTAAAATACACAATACCTCCATGAATTAGTTACAAAATAAGGAGAATATTTGCACTGAACACAAGATGCTGTCCATACATGTGTGTCAATATAGATCCTACGTTTAAATTATGAATTTATGACTATAGTGGACCATCCTGGGGATTAATGTCAGATTCTGGGAATGGCCACACTACTTAGTTGCTCACAGGTTCATATGATCACCTTGACTGATTGGCCAATTGGTTTTGCTCTGCCTTGAGTTCAGATCCCAGCACTACCAACAAGTGGATCGTGGAGTAAGTAAGAAGGAGTGTGTGAAACATTTTTTCCTTTTCTCTGTGAATTCTGGGGGTCAGGCATGATGGAGAACATTTCTACAAATCTAGATGTTTTGTTATAGGTTGTCATCAATGTAATAAACAGAATGGGTTTCATCATAGTAAAATCAATGATAAATAACTGAATAAAACAAAGGATACAAGGAACGTCCATACCAAACCTGAATGGGCTGAAAATCTATAGGTAAGTATAAATCCTATATTTACAATATATGTAAATAGTATGTTTTCGAGGACTGGGTCTTGAATTCAGGACTAGTGAACAGCCCTGACTTTTTTATCTTCATGTAAGGTAATCTTCCCCTTTATCCACATTGCTGCAGATTTACCCAGATCCTGAGTTGAAATCCAAAGCCTGTAAGAATAAACTGTGCGAATTGCAAGCCAGGGAGCTAATGTTTTTCTCAGCATGGGGCTTGAACTCAGGTTGTGGCAACTCTGCCTCAGCTTCTATCACCCTAGGATGGAGTGCAGCCACGGGACACACAGGTGCTTTTGGGATCCTAGACTGCCACGTGTTGCAAGGAAAACAATGCACAGAAAAAAATGTGGCCTTTTATGTTTTCTTCCTTTGCACAGTGACCCTTCTGGGTCTGAAGGTCACTGTTGCAATGGGTACTTCACCTTGCTTTGCTGAAGGCTGGCAGATTATCAGGGAAGCCATAGGCCCATGGGGCAACATAGGCCCTCATTTAGAATCCACATCCTGACACCAATCAATGGCAGGAGGTACTAAGAAACTGGTTCCCATCCAAAGGAATAACACTGGAATTTTGTCAATGTCACAGATGAATGAGTTGATCATGAATGATGATACTATAAAATTAAAAAACATCATTTCAGAAAGCTGGTTGATTTTATTTAATATTTATGAATCATTAAAAGAATATTATTACTTACAGGAACACAATAATTTCAGGACACTGAGTGCTTTCATTAATATTTTAAGGATCAAAACAATAACATTAATTACATGGACGCATAATGAATACTCAGGAATTGGTAGGAATATAGTCTGTATAACTGAATAATGTATACACATCTCTGGCACTCTATAAAGATATATATTTTTTTAGCATACTGCCATCTGCATGTCAATCTGTTCTTATTTGGTGAACCCCTGAGGCTGGTTCTCAGGTCCTGGGAACAACCTGTCTGCTCAATTTGCCCCAGGATGGCATTTTACACTCACCCATTCATGAATTTGGCCTTGTAGGCCATGAGTTCAGATACCAGCGCTCCCAAACAATGAATTGTGGAGTTAGAAGCTGATAGTGACACATGATTTCCTTTACTATGAATCTTCTGGGTGTCAGGTATGAAGTGGAATACAAATGTAGACCTATAGCCTATGTAGTCAATGTTCTATGTGCTGTATAATAGTCAATAAAATAAATGGTCAATACATGAATAAAACAAAAAATAATATAACTACACTGAATGCAATATGGAGTCAACATATGTATATAAATATAAAACATATATGAAAATTGTACATGAATAGGGTGTTTTCTAGTACTGGAGATCGATTTCAGGCCTAAGGAACAGACTTGAATTTCTTCACTTCAAGGAGGCAAGCTTCCCCTTCCTACACAGTGCAACAGAGTTACCCAGACTATGGGTTCCATTCCAATCCCAGTCCTGGTAGAAAAAACGTCACCTTTATAGTATGTGAGACCTAATTCTTAGGTATTTCATTATGCCTTCATTTGATGAATGTGATTGTTTGAAAGATTAATAAAATATTAACTAAAATCAATCAGTGTCGTGTAATATAATTGTGTATAATTTTATCCTAGAATCATTCAAGAATTGTTCATTCAATCATGACTTAAATCACATTCCATTGGTAATCATATGGATAGGAACAAGTTTCTTAGGATCTCCTACCATTTGGAGGTGGCAAGACCAGGACTCGAATTGTGGACTCCAGCTCCCACCACCTCAACCTGAGGATAGGGAACTCACCAGTCTGTCCAAGAACATCAACATGACCAGTGATTAGGCAGGCACCAGTGGCTCTCAGCAGTCCCCCTTGATACTAACAAGGCTGTGGTAGGAGGATCATGGTCAACGTCACCTTAAGCAGGAAAATCCTTGAGACCCCTGTCCAACTTCAGTGCCAACAAAGCCAGAAGCCTTGTGTAGAGGACCAGCCTTGAGCAAAAGCAGGTCATGGACTGTGCCCAGATACTGAGTTCAAGGTCTGGGACTGGCCACAAACAGAAATACACAACAATCTGTGTAGCCATACAGCTAAAGCAGGTCACCCTCTTGTCCCCAACTGTACTGGACAGCATTCCCTGGGAAAAGGGCTGGGAGAACCGCTGTCATCTTGACTATGCCCATGCTGCTTGCTTCACAGGATTCTGGCCACACCCCCATTCTTTCATGCTTCTTTCTGACCAATGGGATACAAGACTGGTGGCCACGCCCACATTCCATGCTGCTAGGTACCACTGGGATTCCCTCTGTTAGTTTACACCACTACCAGCAGTTGAGGAAGATAGTGGTGGCTGAGTGGTGAGGAAGAGACTCGAGGTGACTTAGGAGTATAGTAGGAAATTGATGTTTGCACCCCCACCTGGCCCTTTCCCTCCCTTCACGTGGTGCCAGGTTTCAAACCTCAGGCAATGGCGTGCTGCCAGCAGTCCTAAATCCCCGACCTTGTCCCTGCCCCTAGTCTTCTGCTCTGGGCCCAAGTGACTGCAATGCTGCCACCATCCCTGCTGCCCCAATTGGAGCAGCTGCCATCAGCTTCTCCCAGCAGCACAGGTGAGTGGCTGCCACAACACCAACCTACCCTGGGTCAACCTACTCCTCTGGGAGCACCATGAACCCCCCTGTTTTTTTCCTCTCCAAGCCTCTGATGAGCCACCTTTCTGTCTTCAGCATTTCTGAGATAGAAACTAAATATATGCTCAGGCTGGGCTGAATCACAGTCCTCCTGTGAAAGATATGCTCCACCAGGCCTGGTCCTCTCCAGTTGGGATGGTAAACATGTGGCACCATGCTCAGTCATTGGTTTACATGGATTATCACAAACTCAGTCCACAGCAGCGGATTCTTGACCACACATGGACCTCTTGGTAGGGCCTCAACCATTGGACCTCAGTCTCCTCACAGGACAGTTGTGAGGAAACAAGGGATTTATACAGAGAGATCTCTGGAGAATGGCTAGGCAGAGAGGGAGCGGCATTCAGATAAGGTTTTGACAATTCTGTGAGCATATGACAGGAAGATACCAGGAAGGGCTCAGGTGGGGCCTGAAGCTCGGCCTGACTTCTCTACCATGCTCCCTAGGACAATGGGTGCTATTCAGTCCACTTCTTGTGGTGGGAAGTCCACTTCTTTTCAGTCGTGGGTCTTGAACTCTAGGATTGGGCACTGTTCCCGACCTCCTCAGCTCAAGGCTAGCACTCTATCACTTGTACCCACAGTGCCCCTTCCAGTTTTCTGGTGGTTCTTTGGAGTTAAGATTCTCACAGACGTTCCTGCCTGGGCTGTCTATGAACCATGATCCTCATATTTCAGCCTCCTGTGTAGTTAGGTTAGTTTTATGCCACTGGCACCCGATTTAAGTTTAATTCTGATTCTCTCTCTCTCTCTCTCTCTCTCTCTCTCTCTCTCTCTCTCTCTCTCTCACACACACACACACACACTTGATCTCAGTAACTGGTAGAATGGGTGCTGTAGGAGGTGGCCCAATGTCCCTAGGTGGCTGGAACCCAAGATGACACACTCATTCTGGAGGTGGGCTGTGGGTCAGGAGCTGTCTCATTCAGCATGTTGATACATCTCCATGAGATAAGCCCTCTGTGTCCTTGCAAGGCTGTGAGGGTTATTCATTGTCGATCTAGCCTTACTGGATTTGTTATATTGTATTCTTTACTACATTATTTTCTAGCACCTGGCCAATATTATGGTACATATTTACTGAATGAAAATGTAATGTCAAATTAAGAAAGTCATTTAGGGATCTGAGAATGTGGCCTCATGATATGGTGATTGCCTAGCATGCATGAAACCCTGAGTTCATTTCCTCAGTACCACATAAATAGAAAAACACTGGAAGTGGTGCTGTGCCTCAAGTGGTACAATGATAGCCTTGAGCAAAAAAGCAAAAAAAAAAAAAAAAAAAAAAAAAAGAAAGAAACGCAATCCAAAACAAAACCAAAAAACATTTAGCTAGTAAGTGCAAAATAAAGAGCCCATACTTGGAATATATAATTGCTCCTGCCATACTGACACCTGACAATGGTCCCTAATTCATGTACTTTACTTATATTAGGATATTGTGTTGAAAAAAATAGTTTTGTTCATTAGGTCACAGCAATTAATGGCTTGAATGTGCTTAGATGTCAGGTGAAGTTTAGTTCTGGAAATTCAAAGGTTCCATGTTTTTGAATGGTCACTGCTAATAGTCTAAGTGAGATTTGGAAATCTTTTTGGTTAGTCATGGAACCAAAACGGCAGAGGCAAATTAACAGTTGTGACAGAAGTGAAGGAATAACTCCAGAGTTAATGAATAAATGATATTAACTAAGGTAAAGCAGAAACTGTTTTAGAGAACCATTTTTGGTTATTGAAAAAATAGTTATCAACTAGTCTTATTCCTCATTACCTTTATCATTCTAAATCTCTTAGGCTACTTCTTAATCTCTGTGTAATAAATGTATCCCCTTCTGTGCTGTTTTATCTTACCTTATCTTCTTTGCTTTCTAAAAATCTCAGTCTTTCTATATTTCTCTATGAACATTTCCATATAGTAAATACACCTGCACAGATGGCAGAGAATGCTAATTTAAGGGTCCCATAGCTCATGAGTCATTAATGAAACAACATGGAAAAGGAGGACATATTTATTGTTACCGCAAATTTTCTGAAAAGCTGCAATTTCCATTATTTTTCTACATAGTGTCATTCAGTGCACATAAACGCAAATGTTAGCTGGGTGCTGGTGGTTCACACTTGTAATCCTAGGTATTCAGGAGACCAGAGGATTGTGCTTCAAAGCCAGCCTGGTCAGGAATGACCATGAGACGCTTATCTTCAATTAACCACCATAAATCCGGAAGTGGTGCTGTAGCTTAAGCTGTAGAGTGCTCAACTTGAGCTGAAGAGCTGAGGGAGTGCCCCCAGGATCAGAGTTCAAGCCCCACAACCAACAAAAAGTGCAAATATTACCTTAAGTTTCCCCAAAAGGAAGACAAGATCAATAATCTTCTCAAGTAGAAACAATAATTTCATATAGAGAAAGAAGAGAGACATGAATCTCAAGGTGAAGAAAAGAAAGACCGTTTGAAATTCAAAAATGATTTCTATTTTTACAAGTTTTGCACCGTGAATAAATTCAACTCAGCCTAACATAGTTAAGTCACAATGCAACTATTTTTCTAAATATGTAAAGAATGTAACAACACATTGTCTCTCATCAAATGTTTCTATTAAATAAATCTGAGCTTTCATAAATTTAAAAAAAAGAAAAAAGAAAAAAGAATTTCAAAATGATTCAGTGCACCTACTTTTGGTGAGTTATTTGTTATGGCTTATTTGCTACACATATTCTCTTCCATTAAAAATTGTCAAATATTAGCTTTACAATAAACTTCATCTAATATTTCTTGTTTCAAAAGAGAAGTCTATACAATTGATGTCACTCATCTTTATTACTATATTAATTCAAAGCCAAACCAGGCAGGAGGGTCTGTAAAATTCTTATCTCAAATTAAAAACCAAAAATCCAGAAGTGGAGTTTTGGCTCAAGCAGTAGAATACTACTTTGGGGGCAAGTGGGCAGGAAAGACAACTGTTCAGGGACAGGATCGAGCCTCAGGGTTCAAGCCCCAGAACCAGCACAAATTAAATAAACAAACAAACAAAATTCCCAGATATGTTTTTGGGACCTTCCTTAAAGGAGTACGGGTCAGAGAAAAGTCTCCTTTTGCTGATCATATTCACTGGATCCTGCTTTTTTGGAATCCTTATTGCTCTGGAGAACTCAAGACCAGACCAAAGGAATTGATAACTGACGCTTGCATCAACAGAATCATCTCAGGTGTGAAATATCCATCCATAAGACCCTTTAAAACCTCCATGTCTTTGTTCCTTTGCAGGAGAACACTTTTAAAACAACGTTATTTCCTTTTGTTTTATGCTGGCCTTCAAATGGTACATTATTTCTTTTTGTAACACTCTGAACTAGAAGTTTACAGAAAAATTTTATATGAGTAAAGAACACACTCGAAAAAGCCAGGGACAGAGTTTCCTTCAAGTCTTGGGATACTTTTCTTGTACAGTAAAAAGGAAAGCACAAGGCTACTTGAACTTTGTTATTCCTCTATGTTCCATTCCTCTACTGGGGTCAGTTTCCACATCCAGTAACAGTTACTTCCCGTAACAATCGATGGCGCTGCTTGAGGTATAATGAAGGTTTTCTGGCTTCACTGAAATAATACCAGAACACCTATAGACCTGAGGTAACACGTGTTTCAGAGACAATTTAGTAAAGAGAAAATATGAAATTTATACTGCGTATAAATACATTATACATGAGTACATTGAGTTCAAATTTTGTAAGTTCTCTGTAAATTAAGGCAAATTTTAAATGGGAAGAAGGTTTTCAGAACATTCTTTTTGAGAGTGTAGGTGCGGTTCATTATTTCCCAAGTGTACATGAGCTAACAGTAAGGGAAACAATAGTAATAATAGGAGAAAGAGAAGTTCTGTATTTAAGTATAAAGGTTCAATACAATATTGAAGACTACAAATAAGACAACATTGAAACAATAAAACCAAGTCCAGTATGTAGAATTTTGGGAGTGATATGCAGAAAGCAAGACTCCTGCCTGGAACATGAAGTATGAGGCCACTCCCATTCTAAATCATGCTTGCTAATCATGCAACTTTGTAGAAAGTAGAATGGAAGAATAATTCTCTTTCCAATGCAAGTCAGATATAAGAGCATGTATTTAACTGGAAAAAAATGTCCATCTTGTGAGATCAGCGATTACTCTAGCAATGAACTGGTGGCTATAATCACATATCTTTTTTTCTTTACACACACACACACACACACACACACACACACACACATATTTGTTGGCGGTGGTCTTGGCACTTGATCTCTGTGCCTACGAGCTGTCTCTCTTCTAGTCAACTCAAGGTTAATGCTCTACCACTTGATCCACAGTGCTATTTCCAGTTTTCTTTTAGTTAATTGGAGGAAAGAGTCTCTGGGACTTTCCTACCTGGGCTGGCTTTGAACCTCAATACTCATATCTCACCATGATCCAGCTTACGATCACATTCCTAACAGTGTACACTCAGGATATGTAATGTGTGTTTTCATCTATCTTTATAAGAATTCTTGAGCTAGGGGCTGGGAAGGGGGCTCAGTGGTAGAGTGCTTGTCTTGCATGCATGAGACCCTGGGTTCGATTCCTCAGCAGCAGTTAAGCAAAAATGAAAAAGGCCGAAATTGGTGCTGTGTGGTAGGGTGCTAGCCTTGAGCTGAAGAGCAGAGGGACAGAGCCCAGGTCCAGAGTTCAGGCCCCAGGACCGGACCCCCCACTAAAACAAAAGAAAAAGATTTGTTGAGTTAAAAATCTGGGTTACAGCTTATACATTACCCTCAAAAAATGTTTGCAGTTTAAAAGTTGATACTCCTGGAGAAATAAAACCTAAGAATGTAAAGGAGTCTAGGAAGTTCAGTTTGCATCCAGCCTGGGCAGAACACTCTTTGCAACAGTATATAAAATTTAGCAGTCAAAAGCTGGATTGGAAGAATGGCTCAGGTGATGGAATACCAGTCATGAGCAAGATTGCTGAATAAGAGCTTGAAGCTTTTGCATACATACATACAAACATACACATACACACAGAGGCACTTATATGTGCACACACAAATACATAAATGAAACAACTCTCAGAATGTGTAGAAAAGTTAGAAAACAATAAATACATTTCCTGAATAAGACTAGAATCAAGTGATAATTTTTAATATTAGAAAGTCCTCAAATGAACTTCCTTCCAATAAGTTTGAGAATATTACATTGGTATGGAACAGAGATAGAGAGTTAATAATCATTATTAAAGGGATCAGATCCATGGAGGAATGAATCAGAGATCCCGCAGGTGCATCTGAAAATGTTCATATCCTGTGCCAAAGTTAGAACATCTTTGAAAATAGTACATGAACAGTCTGAGCAGTCACTCTGGTGTATAATATCACGGGAGAAATTCAGAATTGGTAGTCTGTATCTAGATTAAATAAACCAAGAAACTATGGCAGGGCAATGTGATACAAGCCTAGAATTCTAGCACTAAGAGTGAAACCGGAGATTAGAGAATGGAATTACATAGTGAAACCTTCCCTGGACCAGGTAGTATAATTTTGTCTTAATAAAAACAAAACAAAGCAGAAAGGAATGCATAGTTGGACGTTTGGGCTAATTTTGTCACTATGTTTTGAGAAGTAAAATTTCCTGTTGAAATGCAACTCATACTTAATCCTCACTTGTGTTTTAAATTCTCTCTTCATTACAGATCATTCCTAGATGAAAAATGACTCATGATTCCCATCCAAAATTTGAAAAAGTAATTAATCATCATTCTGTTGTATCCCAAAGAAATGATGAAGGATTACGAAAGCTTAAGCCTGGAAAAATAGCAAAGTTCGTCTAATGTAGGATTTTGAAGACCTTGCTAAATTAGAATTTAGATTTAAAATAAATATTTTGGTTTTGTTTTTAATTTTATATTGTGTAGGATTCTACAAAATTCTTTTTAAGTAGAGAGTTTGACAAATTCACAAATGATTTTGCATCCTATTTGCCTAGAATATTCTTTCAAGAGAGCTATAATTAGAAATTAGTTAATAGATAATTCCAACAGTTCATGTATAAAATGATAATGTGAATGCTGTAGACAGAGTTGCCAACAAATTGATGATATTAATTTATAAATTTAGAATAAGAACAGTATTTGGAGTCTTTGATATAACATGGTATGAAGAGAATAATCGTGTGACATCTTCTTTCTTCTACCTGTATGTAACACAGAAAGGAATTTCCTTAATTATTTGCTACTGTATACACTGAGAAAAATGTTAGTTTTTTTTTTTATTTTTGTTTTTGTTTTATTGGTTTGTCCTATGTCTTGAACTCTAGGCCTGGGTACTGCCTCTGAGCCTGTTTATGCTCAAGGCTCGTCCCTACCGCTTCAACCTCAGTGCCACTTGCATCTGGCTTTTGCTGAGAAGTTTATTGGAGATAACAATGTAGGGAATCTTTTCTGCCTGGGTGGGCTTTGAACTGTAATCTTCCGATCTTAGCATCTAGAATTTATATGTTAGTTTAAAAAGTATAAATATAAGTAATATTTACAAGTGTTCTGATCTCAAGAATACCAGTGGGGGGAAAATGATGCAACCAAGTTTATTGTGGTGTTCTTTCCAGAACATGTATGGCATCCCATTTGCAGAGTTATATTTTTTCACAATAGAAATAAGCTATTCATGATGTGAATTAAGGGAAGATTGAGGTGCATCCTAAAAGTTGGAAACTGTTGGGCTAGGATGACTCTATATCATAAATATTGGTATTGATGGTCATAAAAATAATAGCTTACTGTGATAAACAATTGCTTAATCTTGAAGAATTAATTATTACAGATGCTTCATAATCTTATCTTCTATAAGAATGTGGCTATTTTTCTGTTGACTTCTCAATCTGTAAAACCCCATTGGAAACTGTATCTACTGCAGAATTAAATAACATGCAAGCCGGTACTGTTTTGATTCTCTCAGGTATAGAATCTCCCGAATTTGAAAATGAGTAGTTACTAGTCATTGGAATGTTGAAGAACACATATATTCTGTCTTCTTAACAACTTATTTACTTTTAAAAGTTATAGGTTTCTATAGAATTAAACTGTTTTCACTTTTAGTATGAGAAAGTACTAGGTTTATTCTTTTTCAAAATATTGGTAAGTATATTGTGAAAATATTGTCTAGTCAGATAGCATTCAAGTTGATGGTCAAGTTGATTAAAAAGGGGTAATTAATTCTAATTAGACGCCAAACAGCATTGATTTTTAAAAAGTTACTACATAGAGAATAATATTTACTATACCAATACAGTGAAATTTTATTTCATGCAGCTTATTTTTTAAATTTAATTTTATTGTCAAAGTGATGTACAGTGCTGTTACAGTAATTTAAAGGTAGTGAATACATAACTTTTCAAACTTGTTACCCCCCTCACTCATTTGCTCCACAGTTTTCCTTCACCCAAATACTCCTCACAAGTTGTGATGTACATTTCCAACATATTGTCTTGTGAGTATTGCTATTGCATTGGTTTGCCTTCGTCCTTTGTCTCACCATTTTGTTGTTCCTCTTCCCTTTCCTAATTAAGGTAAATATATACACAATACACAGGCACCAAAATCAAATACATCAGGAAATAAAGCATAGGGGAAAAACCCAAAAGAAAATAGAAATCACATAGTACATTAAAAACAACAACCGCAAATAATACTCTCTGTTTCCATATCTTGGAGTTCATTTTGCTCAGAATCAGCTTATAAGGTTATATATATGCATAACAAAGCCACTGGAAAATAATAATTTCATGGACACTATATCATGAAAACAACATGTTAACTTTTTTTAATGGTAAAGGTGGAGTTAGGATTGGTGAATTCGCGGTTCTAATAAATGAATTTCAAAAGTGTTTTAAAATTATGACAGGTAAATTTTAATTTGTTCAAACTTTTTAACAACTTAGCCTATTATTAAAATTTAAAATTGCTTGGGAAAATAGGCTCTCATGCAAAGTAATCCATGAAGTCTTACCTGAAAGGGAGCAATGTGGGTGAAGCTGGCTCATTTTCACACTAAACAAACAAAACTCAGAAACCTTGCTATAAATCCTGTAGGTTCCCTTGAGAATTGTCCTTACCCAAGAAATCTACTCTTACTGTCTGAAACAAGGTTGTAGTGGAATTTAAATTAAAAGTTCTTTAAAAAAAAGACATCAAAATTTGTGAATTGACTTTAATTACCAAACAGTAATTCTCTGAAAAAGATAATTTGGGTCCAAATATTTAGGGAGAAAGTGCCCTCAACAATGAAAGAAGATATTGGGTTTACACTTTTCTGTTTGTAATACTTTCCACAATGTCTTTGCACGTGAATCACTGAAACACAGAAAAAAATCTGATTGGATACTTGAAACCAATGATTTCACATTTCTTAGTAGCTCACACAATATAATATCCTTATGAACATGAGATAGTGAAGATTTCTCTTATTACATAAGCCAAAAAGTTTTGAGATCAGAAAAGAATTGACAAAATTGAAAAGGCAAGAAAACGCGTTCTTAGAAGTCCAAGCTAAGCATATTGGCTTTAGCAGTGGAGGGAGGCCAAAGTTTTTTATATACATTGCCATAATATTTTTGCTACCTAAAGTAATTTTACAAAGCCTATTTATCTCACTACAATTTAGAACGGATTGAATGAAGACGTGAAAATAAATTCCACATACAAATAAAAGAGTTTTAAAAGAGAAACCATGAAGATGTAGCAGTGGAGAAGGCCTTATAGTCCTTCACCTTCACTAGACTTGAAGCCAAGGATCTGTGATTAGTTGGAAATCAGGCAAGAGCTAAGAGGAGGACAGAGAAATAGGACATAGGAGCATTGTCCTTTTGTAACAGACACTGCCATCCAAGGTATGGATGATTTAGCTATGTTCTTTTCCATACATCTTGCGGAGCAAATGCAAGACAAAGAGAAAGATAATCTATTGAAAAAGTTTTGGAAAGAATAACTTCACTGATCCTGATATGGTATCTAAGGAGAGTCTTAAGAGAGAAGATAAAAGTGGAGTATTCTTCTGTTTCATCTAAGCATCTTGTTAGCAAAATATATCTTTGAGGTTAGAAGTGATTGTGACAAAAATGGTGGAGTACTTATTTTTGAGGTCACTTTAGACACAAGAAGACTTTCAAGGTAAAAGTAAAAAGAAAAAAGATAGCTATATATTTGTGATCACAGCTTCCTGGACTGGTATTTTGGAGACAAAGTTTTACATTAGAGATTGTCCTCATTAACATTGATGCTGGGTTTCCGTGCCTACCAACTGAGAGGGGGAAGTTTAATGGGCACAGTTGGACAAGTAACCAGCATGGTAGAAAAAAATGGAAAATAATAGTAATCAAAACAGCTTGGTACTGGCACAAGAACAGACCTCAGGACCAATGGAATAGAATTGAAAACTCAGAAATGAACCTACAGTACTATAGCCATGCAATCTTCGATAAGGGAGCTAAAAAAATAGAATGGAAGAAAGACAGCCTCTTCAATAAATGGTGCTGGCAAAATTGGTTAACTACATGTAGAAAACTAAAGCTAGATCCTTATATATCACCCTGCACCAGAATCAACTCCAAATGGATCAAAGACCTCGGAGTCAAAGGAGACACTCTGAAAACTTTATAGGATGGAATAGGAGAAACCCTAGGTCTCCTTGGCCCAGCCCAACATTTTCTTAATAGAGACTCAGAAACACAACAAATCAAAGAAGAGTTGGATAAATGGGACTGCATGAAGTTGCAAAGCTTCTGCATGGCAAAGGACATAGCTAGCAAGATAAATAGAAAACCCTCAGATTGGGAGATCTTCACTAGCCATTCAACGGACAAGGGTCTCATATCTAAAATATACTTGGAACTCAAAAAATTAAATCCCTCAACAACAAATCCTCAAAGAAACAACTGCCCAATAAATAAGTGGGCTAATGACTTAAAGAGAAACTTCTCTGAAGAAGAAAGAAGGATGGCCAGTAGAACATGAAGAAATGCTCAACCTCCCTAGCCATAAAAGAAATGCAAATCAAAACAACATTGAGATATCACCTCACACCAGTTAGAATGTCAAAAATTAAGAACTCTAAAAACAACAGATGCTGGAAGGGATGTGGACAGAAGGGAAACTCACTTCATTGTTGGTGGGAGTGTAAACTTGTTCAACAACTTTGGAAAGCAGTACGGAGATTCCTCAAAAGACTACACATAGAGCTCCCCTATGACCCAGCAATCCCACTTTTGGGCATTTACCCAAATGATTACAAACAAGATCACACTGAAGCTACCAGCACAACTATGTTTATTGCAGCATTATCTACCATAGCTAAGATATGGAACCAACCCAGATGCCCCTCAGTAGATGAATGTATCAAGAAAATGTGGTATATATACACAATGGAATTCTATGCCTCCATCAGAAAAAATGACCTTGCCCCAATTGTTAGGAAATGGAAGGGCTTGGAAAAAATTATATTAATTGAAGTAAGCCAAGCCCAAAGAAACATAGGTACCATGGTTTCCCTTATTTGCAATATCTAGTGTATGTATGAGTCAAGCAGAAAAGGTCAGATAATGTGATGTTAGGAAAATAAACCCTTAGATATGTTTAAATGTTTTTTTCTTTCATTCTTTTTTTTAACTCATTTATAAGATTATCTCTTTGTTGCTTTGTATGTCCCTCCTCCACAGTATAAGCCCTGCTTTCACTATATTTGATGTCGGTATATTTTCTGGATTAGAAGGGGAAAAATAAGTTGTTTAAGGATACAGGTGGACCCGTTGCAACAATGAGAAGTACAAGTTGTCATGTTGAAAACGAACTCTACAGCTTCTGTGGGGGGGCAAGGATGGGGTGGGGGGACGGGGGGAGGCTGGGAAGGGACGTGAAGGCTAAACAAAGGAGGAGGCTGCAATGCTTGGTAAGAAATGTACTCATTATCTTGCCCATGTAATTGTAACCCCTCTGTACAGTATGTTCGCAATAACAAATTTTTAAAAAGAAAAAAATGGTAAATAATATTTAGTAAATTACTTTGAACAAAGAAGGAAAAATATAATTCAAAATCACTTGACTTAAAATTATGAATAAAAGTAGTCAAGAGAAATGAGAGAAAACATAAAGGACTGTTTTCTTTCCAGTGGAGTAATGGGTTCTTGATCTTGTTTCTTCCATTCTATCTTCATAAGCTATCAAGGGTGGCTGAGGACTGGAGTATCCAGTTCAGACCAAGAGAATTCCCAGAAGAAAATATTTGCAGCAGATGTAGGTGATTTATAACCTTAGACAATCTATTTAAATCTATTAAAAATTCTCCTCTACCCCAAACTGCCCACTTAAAACAATTTTGTATGCTTTTCCAAAGATTGTCCTTCATTAACTATTTAAAATTTTGAGAGGTCATAATCATACTCTATAGAGATCGCTGTTTCGTTGTGCTTTTTGTGTGTTTTTGTTTTTTAGTTGTGTTTTTCACTGAATTTAAAAAGGTTGTGCAAGTGTGTTACAATTAAATATGTCCATCTAATTGTCCAATGTTCAGGGATCAGAGTCACTCCTTCTATCATTCTCAACCAACCCCTTCGACAAGATTAATTTCTGATTTACCACTTCCTTTCTCACATGTGTACATTGAGTATTCTAGCTGTGCTTGTTCCTTGTTCCATTTTCATTAATTCTATGTCTTTACTATTATTTCTCTCTGGTTTCAACTTCCTGATAGTCATTCTGTTAAACTGTCTGCTACTACTTTGAAAGGTTTATATACATTCCATGTAGTTTATATCCTGCATATACTTGAAATGATGTCAGCTTACATTTCCATAATTCATTCATCTGAATTAACATTTTGCAAGATTGCAGACATGAAGCACCTAGACATGATTTTATTCACCTCCATTTGGAAGATTAATCTGTAGTCAACAAGAAAGTTTAAAAAAGGCTTAGAATGGATTCCTAACTACCAGTTTTATAAATGTCTTTGTACAATGGTTTGTGATTATTTTATTTTACATGGGATAATATTTTCTACTACCTATAAGTTTTGGAAAAAGAAGAAAACTAAAATTTACTACTGTAGAGGAATATGATAGAGAAAGAAGACAGATTTTATGTTTGTCAAATATCTGGTGAGTACCCATATTCAAGAATTAAAGTCATATTTCTTAGTATGATAGAACGATAGGAAAAAATAAAACACCATATGATAAGGCAACTATTCATGACTTTTTAAAATGTACTTATTATGTGATGAAATTTACTTTATTAGCTAATGTTTTGGTTTGAAATATGGGAAGCTGATCTATTTAACAAATTTTCGAAGGCACCTACTGAAAAACACAAATGGTGGGGGGAACTATTTCTACACTTTAATGAATGGTTGAACCTGTTTGGCATCAGTGCTGGGTAAATAAATCAAGTCTATTGTAACTTGCTTCCTACACTTGAAAATCTAGTAACGTCATTAAATATCATCTACGTGTAGTGTTATTTTTTCAAATGTGATTTTAAAAAGTTTATTTGAAAAGGAATATACATTCAGGAGATTAAATGTAGGTTATCATTTGTTTGAGAATGACAACATTTTTATACTACAGAACCAAGTTTTATTGAAGTACCAGTGTTTTGAAGTACTAAGGATCTTCTCAATTAATGTTTTTTCTGAATTATATTTGACCTCTATGTCAAGGATTCCTAGCATTGGTAGACCAATTATGGATCTATCATTCTAGGTACTATGTTTTGGCCTGCTGATCCTGGACTGAATCATTCATTAATCATTAGGAGAGGGGTATTACAAATAACAAATCTTGTGACATTTTTGGGCATGTTCACTCATATGGGATGGTCATCTGAAAATTGAAAGTTTGCGTTACTGTACTTTAACATTTTGGATCTCATTCTGTATTTTAAGTTGCCTAGAATTTCACAATTGGTTACTGCTAATTCCTGCATTACAAGGAATTGGGGCCCTGAAATATAAGAAATGAAAAATTGAGATGGGTCTTCAATTAATTTCTGTTGGCATGTTGCATGGGCCTAGGTGAGAACTCTTGCCCTAGTTTTCTGATGATGCAGATAAATGGGACCTGGGATCCTAGGACCCGTGGATCCTGTAGAAGAATAATAACTTTTAGACATCATATCAGCACAATTTGTGTATAATCAGTAGGAATGCTACAGAAATATGGGGAAAAATAGTTTGGGACCAGCATGCTTCCAAAATGAGAGTTGACTTTAGAGAAACATGATGAGTTGTATGTAAATAGGTGCTTAGCTGATTTTGTTAATTTGTAAACTAATACAGGGTAATAGATTACAGCAAGGTAAAGAAAAAAGAACTTCGCCTTGAAATACTCATTTCTGTGTATGTGTGTGTGTGAGAGAGAGAGAATGTGTGTGTACACATGCACGCATATAAACACACTCGCATGTGCAAATGCTCATTCATTCATTCATCATTCCTGAGGCTTGATAGTGCCTGGGCACTCTCCCTAAGCTTCTGTGACCAAGGATAGTGGTTTACCACTTGAGCCATTGTTCCACTTCTGTTTTTTTGGAGATAATCGAATGTATTTTCATGATTGGACTGGCTTGGAACAGTGGTCTTCAGATCTCAGACTCCTGAATAGCTAGCTAAGCTTCTTCAGCCTCTAAGTAGCTAGTTAAAATTCGGCCTGTCCACTATGCTTCACTGCTCTTTTATTCTTGTCCTGAAGTGTTCACATGGCTAAGTCATATATATGTCTAGTTGCTTTAAAAAATACTCTTACTGCTTGGCACCAGGGGCTCCCATCTGAACTCTTAACTATTGAGGAGGCTTGAGAACAGAACCCAGGCCAAAAGTTTAGTGGACTTCCTTCTCAATCTATTGCTGGGTGCATTTGATTATTTCCACCATCCTGCATTATCTACAGGTTAAGATTGGAAGGACTGCAGAATCTGGGCCAGCCAAGGTAGGAATTTAGACAAGTTGGTGTGCAACTGTTATGCCATTGATAATGGGAAGGCTAAAAAGACAGATCAGGTGCATGTTCTTGTGGAAAGGGAACCCCTATCCTAAAATTAACCACTGATATGACACCAGTCTAACAAAAACAATACACCAAGTTGAACACAATTTCCCACAACAAAAATAAGTATATACATTAACATCCAACACTTAGTACAATCTGCTCTTTGTTCTAATATCACCTTCATCTGATTATTATATGTGACAGAATAGTTTCTTCATTAAACATATTATATATTTAAAAAGACCTAGAAAATTCTTTCTCACGTATTAAGTGCAAACGAATGGCAAATTGCCTCATTTCTTACCTATTTGACTACCACTATAAATTCATCTTATGATTATTATTAATAGTAATATATTCTGATTTATTACTTTACTTTATACCAGTTTTTAAACTTTTGGCTTCTCTGCTGAAGTTGAAGTATTTAAATAGTATCATCATATTATATTACTTGGGTACATAGGGCAGTTTTCTAAAAAGTTTTTAACCAATGGCTTCTAGTAATTCTGTTTTTTTTTGTATTTTTTGGGGGGGGGGTCCAGTCGTGGAACCTGAACTCCGGTCCTGGGCGCTGTTCCTCAAGGGTAGTTCAAGGCTAGCACTTGACCACTTGAGCCACAGCGCCACTTCTGGCTTTTTTTTCTGTTTATGTGATGCTGAGGAAGTGAACCCAGCGCCTCAAGCATGCAAAGCAAGAGCTCTGCCACTGAGCCACCTTCCTAACTCTCTACGAATTCTTTATTGGTATATTATTTAGTTTATTTTTAATTTCAATTTAATTTTATTGTAAAGGTAATGTACAGAAGAGATAGTTACATAAGTAAGGAAATGAGTACATTTATTATGGAAGGAACATTGTTATCTCTTACATTGATTTTTTGCACACTCAAAAAAAACTACCGATATTTTTCCTGTCGCTATTGACCAATGTGTAATTTTCTTACTTTGTTCATTCATTTTTTATTATAAAATTGATATACAGAGGGTTTACAGTTATTTAAGTTAACTAAAGAGTACACTTCATTTTATTTTCCAAATTTCAAATTTTGAACTTATTTTGTCTTGTTTCTTTAGGGTAATTCTTTTTTCAGAGTTGTAGGATTAGTTAATTTAGTTTTGCATAATTTTAACACATGTAAATGATTCAGACATATATTTTTGCTTTCAAAATAGTTAACATGTGAATATTTAAAAATTATTTTCTTAAATTTTATATGATTGGTGAATTTAAATAAATTTATTTTATTATAGTTCTAAACATATTTGTCCAGGTAACAAATACTGTATTTTCAAGAAGCACATACTTTATTAAAAAAGGCTTCATTACATGTTCAGTTTTTGGAAATATTTGTACTTGAATTTTATAAAAAACTGTTTGAGCTGGGCATATTGTTTCTATTTTCCATTTTCTAACTATGGAGGGAAGTGTAAATAGGGTTTGTGATTCGGGAAAGACTGAAAAAATATGAGACCTTATCATAAAATTACCAGAGTGAAATGATTAGAGATATAGCCATCCCTAGCAAGATATAGAACACATGGTTATCATATTCTAAATCTTGAGTTAAAACACCAGTAAGATCAATCTTTTGTCAAAATAAAAGGACACATAATTCAAAATGTTCACTATTTAAAACTTGTTTTAAAGTTCTCATGTCTTTCATTTTTTAATTTTCTATTTAATTAATCTATAAGAATCCAAGTATCTTGTGACTATTTTATTTCTACTAAATTTTTGAATAGTATGAGCAATATTATGATTTCATATATTAAAATACTTTTACTATGTGTGATAATTTCCTCTGTTTCATATGATAATAACAAATGTGTGTATGTGGTGTGTCTGTGTGTATATTTATGTGGGTTTTGTGTGTGTGTGTATTTGTGTGTACTTTGTAATGCTTGGGATATCACACAATTGCTCACATATGTTAGGTCAATGATTTACCACTGAGCTATACTATCTAGTTATAATAAAAATTGTATTTTAAATTATGACTTTTAAGTTTTCATTTCTAGTATGTTTTTCCAAAATTATATATGATAAAATGTGATCCATCTTCTATCCACGTTAGCAATTGTTATTGTTATTCTTTCTCTTATTTCTTTGGAAATTAATTATATTCCTATTACTTCTTTAAATTGTAACAGCTCTATACAATGCTTTTTTTTTTAATTTTATTTTTCCCATGTTATCTGACTTTCAGTCCAATCTATCAGGTGGATTGCAAAGAAACTAGATTCAGGACACTTTATTTTTCTCCTTCTCTTCTCTGAAGTCTTTCTGTTTTTTTGAAACAATACCAATGACCTACAGCTCCTATGTGGTCCACCATTCTTCCCCCTCCCATTCTCTTCGGCAGTACAGATCAAGTCGTTATCATTCAGGTTTATTATGCTGTACTGTTATCTAAATCTTAACTCATTTCTAAGTTAATTTTAGTTGCATTGAACAGTCTCTAAATACATTTTCTATATATAAAATCAGGGGTTTGTATTTTCACAAGGGGCGAAATATGAGTGACTATCAAATATTTAGATATCTCTGTAGAATGTTGGTCCACCTGCTCAATAATCTCCTATGTAAATTCAAGGAATACAGGTCAGTCAGGGCAATCTTGTAAAATGGTGTAGCTTGAGCCTTCATACTAGCTTTGAATAATATTACCGTGTTTAGTAGTGAAGACAACATAGTTCTACTATAAGAACAGACACATAGAAGAAGATAACAGATTTGTCAAAAATAAATTCTTAGTTTTATGGTCCACAGATTTTGAAAAGGATGCTATGAATTTATGAAATAAAAACAGAATCTTAAATGGTTGTAATGGCACTATTGCCTATCTAGATTTAAAGAATGATCTTAGACTACTACCTCAATCCTTTGTTTGTTTGTTTGTATGTCAGTCATGGAGTTTGAACTCTGGGCTTAGGCACTGTCCATGTGCTCTTCGGCTCAAGGTGAACACTCTACCGCTTGAGCAACAGCAAAACTTCCGGTTTTCTAGTGGTTTATTGGAGATATGAGTGTTATGGACTTTCCTGCCTTGGCTGGCTTTAAACCACGATCCTTAGATCTCAGCCTCCTGTGTAGCTAGGATTACAGGCGTGAGCCACCAGCACCTGGCCTACCTCAAACCTTATAAAGAATGATTATCAAACTAAATCTGAGATGTAAAACCCTATAAAACATAAATGTAAAAATTCACGACATTAATCAGTAAAGGTTTCTAAAAATTTGACATGGAAAATATTAGTAGCTAAAGAAAAGCAAGAACTGGATTATATCATGTGATAACCTTTCATAATTCAAGGGACACTATAACAGAAATAAAAACATATCCAACAGAGGGCACATATTTGTTAATGCTACAATGTTAATGCTACAATGATTCTGAACCTTAAGTATTTTTATATCTTCTACTATATAAATTTTTTCCTGAATAGGATATTTTTTTAAATAACATATGTAAATTAATATTCAATAGGAGGAGCATATGAAATAAGCTCCTCTTTAGTGTCTAAGAAATGATAAAAAGAAAACTCACCAGTATGACCATGATATAAAAAGAGGACACAAAATATAGTAATAAACTTGTGGAGAAATTCATATACTTCTTGTAGTGATCGATTTGTATAATACTGCAATCATTTTAGCAAACAATTTTCAAGTCTTCAAAAGGTGAAAGAGAATTGTATAGGATCCCGGCATTACACTTCCATGACTGTATTAATCAGAAGTTAAAAACTTTTTTGGACAGAGAATGTAGTTAATTGACAGTGAACTTGAATATTATGTGTGAGTCCCTGGAAACGATCCCCAAAAACAAATTTTGAAAAGACACACTATACAGGATGTATGCTGGGCAAATTCCTGTAACTGAATTTTATATCTATTTTAATGTCTCTTCTAAAATTCACAGCATTTCTCTTTGAAGAAATGCAAGTTTGTGAAAATTTGGCTTTGAAAACCTATGAAGGTACAATTCACTTCCAAAGCACTAAAATATATACAATAAAAGGAGATAATATATTGTAAGTGAATTGCATGTCAGAAAAAAAAACTATTGTTAAAACTTTTCCATCCAAAATGCAGAATAGCTAAAAAGATGTTTTTGGTGTTGGCTAAAAACTCGTTGTAAACTACTGCATTTAAAACAAAGATGTGATTTCTGTTTATTTTGAGGGTATTTTGTCCGTTTGAGTTTATACAGAGATAACTCAAGGCAAAACTACATGTGAAAACTGGGATACCTAGGAATTATGCATCATTTCTAAGTAATTTTTTTATTATTTTTATTTTTTTATTGTGAAAATACTGTACAGAGGGCTTACAATTACATGGGCAAGAAAATGAGTACATTTCATACAAGCATTGTAGCCTACTCCTTTGTTTCTCCTTCCCATCCCTTCCCATCCTCCTCCGCCGTCCCACCCAATCCTCCCCGCTAACCCCCCCAACCAAAGTTGTAAAGTTCATTTTTTGACGTAATGACTTGTACATCTCATTGTTGCAATGAGTCCACCTGTATCCCTATTTTTTCCCATGGTTTCCCTTATTTGCAATATCAAGTATATGTCTGAGTCAAGCAGAAAATGTCAGATAATGGGATGGTCGGGAAATGAAGCCTAAGATATGTATTCAAATGTTTTTTTTTCTTTCATGCGATTGTTTCTATCACATTTATAAGATTATTTCTTTGTTGCTTTGTATTTCCCTCCCCCTCAGTATAACCCCTGCTTTCACTGTATTTGATGTCGGTATAATTTGTGGAGGGGAAGGGGAAAAACTTCTATAAATTGAGAAACTTTTCTGGAAGAAACTTTTAGCAAATGACAGAAGACACAAATCTATGCATCTGCATTTTATGAAAGTTATATGTTACTTGCTCATTCCAATTGCTTATCTCTACTTTGCTAGGAAAAACGTATTCTCAAGATAAGAGCTAAAAGCAGTGAAAATAACAAAATACACAATCATCTTGATTCATTTGTGAAAGTAACAAATGAAATAAAACAATTCCACTTATGGGACTCCAATATTAGTGTATGTGAATATGTTCCTGAATGCCAATATCCATTAAATTTTTAGAATTTTAAAGTCTACTAACATATGAAAACTAGAACAAGGAAACAAATATAGACTTAGAGTGAAACAGCCTTGAAATCATTTTCTTAATTGTTTTGAAATTGCAAAAGAATTGATACTCCTTTGCTTTGGAAATCATTTAAAAATATTTATCACTTATGATAATTCAAATACCAACCAAGAGTATTTTTATATAATCATTATAAATATCATTTTATTTCTATTGTAAAAGAGAATAAAAAAACCAGTCCCAATATATGACCTACCTGTCATTATTCTTAACTTCTAATCATTACTTAAATTTCTTAAACAATCTAAATAGTCATGTCTTTAACATAGAAGTAAATGTTCTATACTTTTTACTTAATATTTTCCAGGGGTATGTATTCATGTTTCTAAGAAATGTTCACAGCAGTTAAAAGATGCTTTTGTCAAATTAATGTGATACAATTTGTTGTTGTGGGTGTTTTTTGCAAGGCCTGAGCATTGTCCCAACCCTTTTTATGCTCAAAGACAGCACTCTACAACTCGAGGAAAAGAACTAATTCCTGTTTTTATTGGTTAATTGGGAGATAAGAATCTAAGAAGTACTTTTCTGTCTGGGCTAGTTTCAAAAACAATTCTAAGATCTCAGCACCCAGAATAGTTCGTATTATAAGGGTGAGTTACCAGCACTTGGTTTCACGAAGTTTTGTTTTTTTAATTTTAAATATGTTTTAAGATGTTTGTTTCACTATGATGTATATCATTCTGCAAATAAATTTAGATATATGTATATATTTCTGAGGACAAATAATGTCTAAAAATGTACTATTTTACTCATAATATATATATATATATATACATATATACATACATATATATGACAGACTCCCTCTAAAACTTTTATGTTACTATTTTTGACATTTTTCATTTCAAAGATATACAGTCTATTTTGCTAAAAGTATCCTAGAATAAAATAACTATATTTCAATAGAAAGTAGAGTTTATTACTTTCAAGAGAATTTTAGATATACACATGATATTGTAGGAATATTTACAGTATATTACTTTAAAAGGTTCTGCCCAAACTCTTTAATATTTGTTTGTTGTTAAGGAGAGAGATGAAGTTAATTCATACTCATTAGGAATTTGCAATGCTTCAAAAAATCTATTCTATAATTTGTTATAAGCATATAGTCAAGCTACCTGATATGGTTTAGTTTGTTTGTTTATTTGTTCTAAATTTCAATATGGATGCATGCACAGCGGTAACATTAAAATTATTAATCAAAAGACAAATAATAGTAAAATCATAGACAGATATCCGACATTCAATAATTAGCACTTATGATGCTAATAATAATTTGGGTGGAGAGGATGATGACCACAGTGTAGCCTGATAATGACGATGTTGTGATTGAAAAGGAAAAATAAAAACTTTAGATAACTTTGAAGCTAAATTTCCAACATTGAATACAGTTATAAACATCGTTGGATTACATACAATAACAATAACAAGAGGAAGGCTGGGAAGGTGGCTCGGTGGCAGAGTGCTGGCATTGCCTACATGAGGCTCTGGGTTTCATTCCTCAGCACCAAATAAGCAGAAAAAGCGGGAAGTGGCACCGTGGCTCAAGTGGTAGAGTGCATTGAGCTGAAGAGCTGAGGGACAGTGCCAGGCCAAGAGTCCAGTCCCCATGACGAACCAAAAAAAAAAAAAAAACAAACAGAATAAAAACAGGAGAGTTTCAATAACAAGAAATAAAATCACATAAACAGGTAGTCTTTCTAATGTATATTCACTGTAATTGGTGTTATTATTTTCTTATAAATAAAATCATTTATTTCCATATTTTGATGGACTAAGATGTAGGTTTCAACTTAGAGTGATTAGTTCAAATAACATTCTCATATAGATACTATTCAATAACTAATGTTTTACAATGATATATTAAGAGTATGTTCTTCATTAGAGCTGTAAATACATGACACAATTTACATAATAACACTTACATATATCCAGTTACCATAAAATGACTCAAGCTGTAGAGCCAGGAGTTAAAATTTATTTTTATTTCTGCATGAAACTATTTCTGACTTTATACCAACAAACTGAATTTGACACTTTCCTTATTTGTAAGCTAAGGTAGAAAATGTAAGGACTGTTTGCTTTCTTTTTCCTTGCTCTAGAAATCAACAAATATATTCTTCAATATTTCTGGCAGATTACATCCATTTACAGATGAGCAATGCAAGACCAAAAGTCGATGTTGTGAGTAAATAATGGTACTAGAATTTTTGTCTGAGTTCTTCACCCTGTGTGCTTACAAGGAGAGTCATTGGTTGATGGAGAGGACCAATATGAAAAGACCATGGGGAAAAATGCATACTTTGTAAACAGTTGTTTTAGGACTGAATGACTGGTGATGAGTATTTGCAATAGGCTGGTTTCAGGGGCACAAAAATCTTGATCATTCATCTTATCTAATGGATGGAGGTAGGGTAAAAGGAAATCTAAAATGTTTCCACATCTCGGTCTCCTAACTGTGTTAGTTACATTCTTGGTGATAAGGGCTTCAGGTGGAAAAGATGGATTTAGAAGGAAAAAACTCTCTGCTAGTTCTAAGGTTTATGTTAAACAGATGCAAAGATAGTTCTGTTTGAACATCATCAAAATATCCACGAACATGAATATAAAAAATAATAATGAAATCAGGGAAATTATTAAAGGGAAGAGGAAAAGGAAAGTTCTGACGAAAGTGTGAATAATGTCAGTACGAGTGTGGATAAGATTGGAGGAAAGAGATAAATAAGGTAACAAAAAATTAATAAACACAGATTTACAGAAGAAAAGGAATGAAAGAATTTTCAGGAAGATATTGAAGGAAATCTATTTGGATTTGAAAAGTAAGAGGACATAGACAAGTTCAATAAGAACAGTGTTTTGGTGAAAGTCATATTGATAAAATGTTGAGATATGAATGTGAAGACATAAAATTCTGGATCCATTAATTCAACAGATCCTATTGATTTTAAATGTTGGGAACAAATGCTTTAACCCTGACCTTAAAAATATTATACAGATATAACTGTCATGAACTTTTCTTAGAGGTATTCTGTGAACAATTTTGAAAACTTTATTTAGCCAGGAGATTATAGATTGAACTACAGCACAGACAAGCCTAATTTGTCCTACAGTTCCAATTAGTGACCCATCTATCCATATCAGTTTGGGATTTTATTGAAATATATTTATCAGCCTACTCATTATAAATGTAGGACAAGTAACACCAAGTATTAGATTAAATATACAGTTTTACTGATGTGACTGAAGACTCCTTGAATTGATTCTTCTTTAGAACAGAAAATGCCTCAATAGACTTTAACAAATCATAACCGCCAAATACTCTATTGAAATCTAATTCTTCTTAGGTATATCTCCATGCTGAAATAACCCTGTCAATCAACCTGACACAAATTGTTATATGTAGAAAAATGTTCTTATAAACTTCAAGCTTATATTGAATGGAAAAATTCAGACATTACACTCACCACTAGGATTAAATGCCTAAAAAGATAAGACATTTTGCTTTAATGCCTTTCTTTCATTTTCACATACACATTGTCAAGTTGTGAAGTTTTCAGATGTAACAATAATACAATCGTGACTTGTATTAACACAACATCTAGAATCTAATGTTAATTTGGGTACGTACTAATTAGCTCCAAATTTTGTGGATATTTATATTTCTCCTGCATAAACTAATGAGCTCCAAGAAAATGTCCCTAAGGAGCCTTTCAATTCTAATATCACTGTTCTCTCAAAATGCTTTAAATTCTACATGCTCTAATGTGGGCATAGGGTTATATTGTGGAACTTTTCTCCTCAGAGAGTGAGTATTACCCTATTGCTGAACCTGGACAAAGTACTTTCATTCATAGACTGGGCGTGTGCAAACAAGAAGTGGTAGTTGAACAATGTTCTTAGCAGTTTGTACAGATGAAATGGAAATAGAGCAACTATGAACTCAAAAGGAATGTGCAAAGAAGACAAAGACACAAAGGAGAATGTGCCAAGAAAAGCTGAAGTATAATTTCAAATAATGTGCTCAGGTGTGAGGGTGTGTTCAATGTATAGTTTCAGAAAATGTAGTTGGATATCTTGGGAGAAAACTGTTTTAAACTATTTTGGGATATTTGTACAAGTATAAGCCCCTAACTCTGACTCTAATCAGCCACAACATCATCAACTTAGGGACTATTTTCCAAGTGCAAAGTGAGGAAAAGAGGGCTGATCACAGTTAGTGTTCAAGTTGAAGCAATGGCAATCACATAAATTTTCTTTTAAGTTTTCATTTATTTTGGAGCATTTAAGTAGGGAAAAGCCAAGTAAATACTTTGCATGTACCTAAATTAAGTGGGACGTATTATATTGTCTCTCTTTAATTTGGAAGTTATAGATTATGTCTTTTCCTACTCTAACTTGGGACAATGATCTGCTGTCAGTTATTTTCTTCTCTTACCTTTCTTTTCCCCTTCCACTTACATAATTATTATTTAAAGAGATATAATTGAGCTTGCATTTCTGAATTCTTCAAAATTATCTGAACTACTTCATACTTTTGGCAGCCTCCTATATCTTTCTCAAGGGAATATTTTGTCACTATCATATTCAAATTCTGAACATGCCATACCAGAGACATTCAAAACAGTACCTGTTTGCATTTTAATTAATTCAGCAATTGATGCAGTTTCCAATGAGGTGCTACATATTTAAAAGTCAACAGAAAAAAAAGACACGTTCTGGTTGAGGTTAAAACTATGAAATCTATAATAATTAATTCCTTAAGAGTAAACATTAGTTTATCAGCGTAAGCTACTATTTCTATGACATTCAATCCCAAGGTTTTATGCCGTAAAGTCATCCTAGCCCAACAATTTCCAACTGGTAAGGTGCACGTTAAAATTCCCTAAACTCACATCATGACAACTTTATGACTATTGTCAAAAAATATTACACTTCTGCTAATGTGATGCCATTCTTATTGTGGAAAGAATACTACACTACACTTTGCTACATCATTTTCCCCGCAGTGGTGTTCTTGAGATCAGAACACTTGCAAATATTATTTATTTCTATTATATATATTTTATTATATATTTTATCTATCATAGATAATCAGGAGATCTGTATATCTTCATATTAAGATTTGAAAAATATGGTTGAAAGCACACCCAGACAGGAAGGTTCCTTATACTCTTATCTCCAATAAACTCATAATGAAAAGCCAGACCCAAGTGGCACTGAGGTTCAAGTGGTAGTGCAGTAGCCTTGAGCAAAAACAGAATCAGGGACAGTGCCCAAGCCCTGAGGTTAAGCCTAGGACAAACCAAACAACAAAAACAAAATAAAAACAAACCTCAAATGTACCATTTTTCTCATTGTATACAGAGGTACATAATTAAGGAAATTTCTTCCTGTGTTATGTATAGGTAGAAAAAAAAAAGATGTCACACAATTACTCTCTTCATACCACGTTACACCAAAGTCTCAAAATATGGCTCCTTTTCTATATTTATAAATTAATATCATCAATTTGTTGACAATTTTTCTAGATTATTTACATTAACATCTTACACATGAACTGGTGGAATTATCTATTAACTAAGTTTTTATTATACCTCACTTGAAAGAATATTCTAGTCAATTAGAATACCAGATTTATTAGGGAATTTGTAAATTAAATCTTTTACTTGAAAAGAATATTGTAGTATCCTATAGAATATTAAATTATAAACAAAAAGTATCTATTTTAAATCTGAATTCTAATTTAGCCAGGTCTACAAAGTCCTACATTAAATGAACTTTCCCATTTCATCAGGCTTAAACTTTTGTAATCCTTCATCATTTCTTGGGACTCTAACAGAATGATACTTACTTTTTCAAATTTTTGGTTGGGAACCATGAGCTCTTTTGCATCTAGAAATGTTCTATAATTAAGACAACATTTAAAACACAACTGAGGATTATATATGAGTTGCATTTCTATAGGAAACTTGACTTCTCAAAACATAATAATAAAATTAGCCCAAATTTCCACCTGTGTATTACTTTCTGGTTTATTTTATATTCCTTTCTTGTTTGGTTTTATTGAGACAATATTTTATTGTTTTAGTTGGTCAAAGTTTCTGATCAGCTCACGTAACTTGGGAGTGGAGTCCATGAGGTCCATTAAATAAAACATCATGTCATTTTCATTTTTTTCTATTTTTAAATTTAGTATTTTTATTGTGAAAAAATTGTACAGAGCAATTAAAATTACCTGGGCAAGAAAATATGTACATTTCTTCTGAAGCGTTGTAGCTTCCTAATTTGTTTCCCCTTCCCATCCCTTCCCATCCTCCCCCCTTGCCCCCACAACCAAAGTTGTAAAGTTCGTTTTTGATATAACGACTTGTACATCTCATTGTTGCAAGGGGTCCACCTGTATCCCTATTTAAACTATTTGTTTTTTCCGTTCCCCTCCACAAATTATACCAACATCAAATACAGTGAAAGCATGGGTTATACCGTGGGGGAAGAAATACAAAGCAACAAAGAAATAAATTAATAAATGTGTTAGAAATAATCCCACAAAAGAAAAAAAAACATTTGAATACATATTTTAGGGTTAATTTCCCTAACATCAACTTATCTGACCAATTCTGCTTGACTCAGACTTATACTAGTTACTGTAAATTTGGACCTGGCATACTTCACTTAATATAATTCTTTGTAAGTCTTTCTATTTCCTAACAAATGGGGCAATGTCATTCTTTCTGAGGGAGGCATAGAATTCCATTGTGTATATATACCCCATTTTCTTGATCCATTCATTTACTGAGGGTCATCTGGGTTGGATCCATATCTTACCTATGGTAAATAATGATGCAATAAACATAGTCGTGCTGGAAGCTTTAGTGTGGTCTTGTTTGTGAACTTTTGGGTCAATGCCCAAAAGTGGGATTGCTGGGTCAAAGGGGAGGTCTATGTGGAGTCTTTTGAGGAACCTCCATATTGCTTTCCAAAGTGGTTGAACAAGTTTACACTGCCACCAACAGTGCAGTAAGGTTCTCTTCTGTCCGCATCTCCTTCAGCATCTGTTTTTATTAGAGATCTTGATTATAGCCATTATAACTTGGGTGAGGTGTTATTTCAATGCTGTTTGGATTTGCATTTCTTTCATGGCTAGAGAGTTTGAGCATCTATTTATGTGTTTATTGGCCATCCTTCTGTCTTCTTCAGAGAAATTTCTCTTTAAGTCTTTAGCACACTTATTTATTGGACAGTTGATTCTTTGAAGATTTGTGGTTGGGGGATTTAATTTTTTAATTTCTAAGTATATTTTAGATATGAGACCCTTGTCCATTGTATGGCTAGTGAAGATCTCCCAATCCATGGGCTTTCTATTGATCTTGTTAGCTATGTCCTTTGCCAGGCAGAAGCTCTGCAATTGCATGCAATCCCATTTTTCCAACCTTTTTTAATTTTTTTGTGCTTCTGGGTCTCTATTAAGAAAATTCTGGCCTGCCCCAAGGAGACCTAGGGTTTCTCCTATTCCATCCTGTAATATTTTCAGAGTGTCTGCTTTGACTCCGAGGTCTTTAATACATTTGAAATTGATTCTGGTGTAGGGTGATAATGATCTAGCTTCAGTTTTCTACAAGTAGTTAACGAATATTGTTAGCATCATTTACTGAAGAGCCTGTCTTTCTTCCATTGTATTTTTTTAACTCCCTTATCGAAAATTAGATGGCTATGGGACTGTAGGTTCATTTCTGGGTTTTCAATTCTATTCCATTGGTCATCTTGTATGTTTTACTTCATCTTACCCTATTTGGATTCCCTTTAAGTTTGCATCTTGCCTTATTGCCCCAGCTAGCATTCTAATACTAAGTTGGAGAGGAGTGGAGAGAGCAGACATCCTTATCTCTTTCCTGAATAAGAAGAAATGGCTTTATCTTTTCACCATTAAGTATAATGCTGGCTGTAGGTTCGTCAACTCTTAGCAGAAAGAACAGCACTGGAGCAATATCACTTCCAAATTTCAAACTATACTAAAAAGACATAGTAATAAAACCAGCTTGGTATTGGCACAAGAACATGCCTGAGGACCAATGATATAGTACTGAGGACTCAGAAATAAACCCACTGACCTATAGCCACCTAATCTTTGACAAGGGAGCTAAAAGAATAGAAAGGAAGAAAGACAGACTTTTCAGTATATGGTGCTGGTAAAATTGGTTAAACACCTGTAGAAAACTAAGGCTAGATCCATATATATATATATATATATATATCACCCTGCATGAGGATCAAGTCGAAATGAATCAAAGACCTCAACATAAAAGCAGACACCGTGAAAACATTACATGAAGGATAAGAGAAACTCTAGGGCTCTTTAGCACAGGCCAAAAAATTCTTAATAGTGAATCAGAAACAAAACAAATCAAAGAGAGGTTGGACAAATAGGATTGTATGAAACAGCAGAGCTTCTGCAAGGTAAAGTTCATAGATAGCAAGATCAATAAAAAGCCCACTTACTCGGAGAAGTTCTTCATGAGTCATAAAACAGAAAAAGTCTTATATCTAATATATACTTAGGACTCAAAATCATAAATCGCCTTCCAACAAATCCTCAAAGAAACAACTGCCCAATAACTAAGTCGGCTGAAGACTTAAAGAGAGACTTCTTTTAAGAGGAAATAAAAAATGTCCATTAGACACATGAAGAAATGCTCAACTTTTCTAGTCATAAAAGAAATGCAAATCAAAACATTGAGATTACACCTCACTCCAGTTACAAAGGCTATAAACAAGAAATGTAATAATGACATGTGCTGGTGGGGATGTGGCTAAAAGGAACCCTACTGCATTATTTGTAGGAGTGTAAACTTGTTTAACCACTTTGGAAAGCAGTATGGAAATTTTTCAAAAGATTCCATGTAGAGCTCCCCAGTGACCCAGCAACCCCACTTTTGCGCTCTTACCCAAATGATCACAAACCTACCAGCACAACCATGTTTATTGCAGTATTATTCAACATAGCTATGATATGGAACCAACCCCGATGCACCTCAATAGATGAATGGTTCAAGAAAATGTGGTACACATGCACACACATACACACAAACATACATACACACACACACACACACACACACACACACACACACACACAAACACACACTGGAATTCTATGCTTCCATCAGAAAGAATGACATTGCCCCATTTGTAGGAAATTGAAAGACTTTGTAAAAATTATATTAAGTGAAGCCAGACCCAAAGAAACATAGGTCCCATGGTTTACCTTGTTTTACCTTTGTTTGCAAGGATTAGCACATGTCTAGGACAAGCAGAGAAGATCAAAGGCTAGGTACATATGACCACAAAAGATGATGTTAAGCGAAATGTACACTGGTGGTTTTTCCTTTATTTCTTTTGTTTTTAATATGCTTATAATTCTCTATGTGATTCTTTTGTATGTTATTCCCCCACGGTAAACCCCTGTTTTCACTGTATTTGACTCCAGTGTTCTCTATCATATATATATATATATGATATATATATATATAATATATTGATATAATATATATAATATATTGATTTGGGGAGTAGAAGGGATATAGCAGAATGCTTAAATGGGGATGCAGGTTGACCATTGTGACAATGAGATGTACAGGTTATTGTGTTGAAAATGAATTTACAATATCAGGCAGGGGTCGAGGAGGGAAGAGTTGGAGAGGTGGGGAGGGAAAGGACGGTAGGGGTAAAACAAAGTAGGAGCTAACAATGCTGTATAGGAAATGTATTCATTACCTAGTCCTGTAACTCTTAGCCCTCTCTACAGTATTTTTACAATAAAAATATATTTAAAAAATCTCTGCCTGCTGTAGATTTCCAGTGCTGGTCTCAAAATTGCATTATCTGCCTATTCTGGCTCTGGTTAGGTCCACCTGCCCAATGGATCAGTAATCTTCAAGGCATCTTGGTCCTGCAGTGGGACTTGAATTATCCAGTAGTGGTTGGAACCAGGCCAAGGACAGGACAAAACCACTTTCAGGACATGGCTTCGTCATTACCCATGCAACTAGGATTGCAAGCAGAATTTCTCTGAATTTGACTCCAGAAAACCGTCAGTGAACCAAAAGGCAAGTCCACCAAACACCTCACTCCCCCCCCCCATTTCCTCCTTTCTCCCTCCCTGGGAAAGTATAAAATAATTTTGCAGTTCTTGATACACACACAAAATGCCCACCATCTCCCCTGGTAAACTTGGTTTCAAGTCACCAAGTCATGTCAACGGATAATGCTGCATTCATTATTCTGGACAACATCTTCAGGTTGTTTGATGCTTTAATTTTTTTTGTTGTTGTTGTTGACGTTGTTAGGGTGGCCTGAACTCTGTGTCTGGATGCTGTCCTTGAGCTGTTCAGCTCAAGGCTAGCGTATTACCACTTTAGCCACAGTGTCACTTCCAGTTTTTTTCTGCTTATGTGGTGCTGAGGAATTGAACCCAGGACCTCATGCATGCAAGACAAGCACTCTAACACTGTGTCTTCTTCCAGCCCTAATGATTTAATTCTTTAAAATTTCTTTTTTTCAGTCAAGGGCCTTGAATTCAGGGCTTCGGGAAATTAATATATCCCAGAGTTCTTCAGCTCAAGGGGAGCCCTTTCCCAATTGAGCCACAGTTGCACTTCCTGTTTGGAGATAAGTGATTCACAGACTTTCATGCCAGGATTTGCTTTGAACAGGTGAATTTTTAAATTATATTTCTTCTAGGTATTTATTGGTACATTAAAGTTTTTCTGGAATTTAAAGTTTTCTGTAAACCTTTGTCTTCAAGTAATCCAACAGCATTAAATATTACATTTCGAAGCTACCCTTTAGCATATCCATTTTGAAATTATTATCTTAAGATAAAATTCTAATTCTTTGTAGAAACAACCCATTAAAATCCAAATGGGAAATAGGCTAATTTCAGCAGCCTTGACTCTCCTTCCTCTTTTTTTCTCTCCAGTATCTTTTCTTATTTTGGAACGAGTGTCTTAGACTGTCCAACCATTCAAAAGGAAGCTTATTCCATTAATTTAATAGGAAAGGAATCCAGCCTGCCTGCATCTCAAGGCAACTTTGAGTATAATGTTAATCTAATAATTCATGTCAGTGGATTTTCAGTCATTTCGATAATTTTTTGTGTCACCACTCATTAAAGAGGTTCCAAAAAGCAAGAATCAAAAATCATGTTCTGCTTTCTAAGAATGTTTGAAAAGCTAGTAATTCAACAAGACACATTGTATTCTTCCAATATTCCATGGTGAAGAATTTCTCTTTTATCATAGCCCTTACCACTGACCCCTTCCCTTCAAACTTGTAGCTTTGTTCCGTTTTCTTGTTCCAGCTTTCATTTTGGTATTAGCCTCAGTAATATCCTTGTAGTATTTGCAATGAAATTCCATTTATTGTTAGAGAGCTCAATTCATGTTGCCAAAGGCAGACTCATGAGCATATCATAAAGCATAAACTATTGAGTGTCATTAGCATGATCATATGCAACAATTCCATAAATTAATATAAGTACCACATAAATGTGCATCTTCATGTACTTTTTAAAATGCAAAGTAGTTGCATATCTATGTCATAAAATCATTCAGATCACTGGTAGAAGAGATTAAGCTAAAACTTTTATTTATATCATCCCCAATATTTTTTCAAATTTTCTTTTCTCATTAACTTTCACCTTATGGCCTGATTTTCCTAGTAATAAGTTAAAAGTTGATATCCTTGGATTTTAGTCCCCTCTGAGTAACCTCTTTTCTTTCCACCACTAGTTAGTCCCTCATGATAAATACCTGAGGAATAACGTCCTATTATGCTTGCAAGCGGAGTACCCAAGTCGATTGTCTGTGCCTACTATTGCCTTGCTTTGTTTGGGAATGTGGTAGCAGAGAAAGGAGTGTCAGGGATCAGGTGGCTGGAACCATGGTGTTAAGAATTATGGGTAGCAAAATGAGTAGCAGAGAAAGGCAGTACCAGGGAAAGGATAATTGTGACTGTAATTGCTGAGTTGCAGTGGCAGGAAATTGGGTAGCAGCAACAGCTTTGCAGGGGTTGGGGTAGATAATACAGGCATCCAGAACAATTTAGCAGTGACAAGGAAACACAGACAAAGTGAAAGATAAAAGTTGTGAGGCATTGTGAGAATTATTTGTCTAACCATTCTAAAAACATGGAGGAGGGTTATTTGAAACTAAAACTACAAAAGAAAATTTAAGGTCTTGGTGCTAACAAATCTGTCCAGGTGTTCTTACATCACACAGAAAATTCAAAATGGTTTTTCGTCAGGAATACAGAGATCAAAGGTATTATAATTCTTATTTCAAAATGCAAATTAAAGGGGAAAATTAGTCAGGAGATAAAATTCATATTGAAAGTTAATATTTAAGTGGAAAAGAAGATCCTAGATGGCAGACTAAAGACAAAACAGTATCAGAGCATTATATGTTCAATAAAAATTAAGAGGGCTGAGAAGTTGGCTCAGTTGTAGAGCGCTTGCCTTGCATGCATGAGGCCCTGGGTTCGATTCCTCAGCACCACATAAGCAAAATTAATAAAAGCCGGAAGTGGCGCTGTGGCTCAAGTGGTAGAGTGCTACCCTTGAGCTGAAGAGCTGAGGGACAGCGCCCAGGCCCAGAGTCCAGGCCCCACAACCGGACCCCCCCAAAAAAATAATAATTAAGAAATTTTATTGAAAAATTGAGCTGGAATGTGCACATCAGCAAAGGCAAGCAATCAGAGCCTACCACCAACAAAGAAACACCATAATATATATCTCAGAAAAAGGAACCAAGTTCCTTATCCTTGATTTCAATGATACACATTACCCCCCTTACACACACACACACACACACACACACACACAAACACACACACACACACACACACACGAATATATGCAACAGCTCAATCTACTCACATCCATTCAACATGAATCAAAGATCTTCCTGTAATATTTGAAACTTTAAAAGTTTGAAGTTTTACTCTGAAAACATTACAGGATGGAATAGGAGAATCCGTAGTTCTCCTTGGCCCAGGCCAAAATTTTCTTAATAGAGACCCAGAAATACAAATATAATCAAAGACAAATGGGACAAATGGGATTGCATAAAATTGCAGAGCTTCTGCATGGCAAATGACATAGCTAGCAAGATCACTAGAAAGCCCATGGATTGGGAGAAGATCTGCACTAGCCATAAAACGGACAAGTTTCTCATATCTAAAATATACCTGGAAATCAAAAAATGAATTCCCTCAACAACATATCTTCAAAGGTACAAATGCCCATTAAATTAGTGGGCTAAAGACTTAAAGAGAAACTTCTCAGAAGAGGAAAGAAGGATGACCAATAAACACATGAAGAAATGCTCAACCTATCTAGCCATAAAAGAATTGCAAATAAAAACAACATTGAGGTACCACCTCACACCAGTTAGAATGGCTATAATCAAGAACTCTAATAACCACAGATGCTTGAGGGAATGTGGACAGAAGGCAACCCTACTACATTTTTGGTGGGAGTATAAACTTGTTCAACCACTGTGGAAAGCGGTATGGAGGTTCCTCAAAGGCTCCACATAAAGCTCCCCTATGACCCAGTAATCCCACTTTTGGGCATTTACCCACATGATCACAAACAAGACCATACTAAAGCACACCTATGTTTATTGCAGAAATATTTACCGTAGCTATGGTATGGAACCAACCCAGATGCCCTTCAGTAGATGAATGGATCAACAAAATGTGGTGTATATACACAATGGAATTCTAGGCCTCCATCAGAAAGAATGACATTGCCCCATTTGTGAGGAAATCGAAAGAATTGGAAAAAATTATATTAAGTGAAGTAAGCCAGACACAAAGAAACATAGTTCCCATGGTTTCCCTTATTTGCAATAACTAGTATATGTATGAGTCAAGCGGAAAAGGTCAGATAATGTGATGTCAGGAAAATGAACCCTTAGATATGTATTTTAATGTTTTTTTCTTTCATGCATGTGTTTCTAACACATTTATAAGATTATCTCTTTGTTGCTTTGTATGTCCCTCCCCCACAATATAGCCCCTGCTTTCACTATATTTGATGTCAGTATACCTTGTGGAGGAGATGGGGAAAAACCAGTTGTTTAAGGATACAGGTGGACCTGTTGCAACAATGAGAAGTACAAGTTGTCATGTCCAAAACGAGCTTTACAAAGTCGGTGCGGGGGGGGGGGGGGGGTGAGGGAAAGGGGGGGAAGGAGAAGGATTGGGATTGGGGGGAAGGGGGGAGGCTGGGAAGGGATGTGAAGGGTAAACCAAAGGAGGAGGCTGCAATGCTTGGTAAGAAATGTACACAATATTCTGCCCATGTAATTGTAACCCCTCTGTACAGTATGTTCACAAATAAAATTAAATTAAATTAAAAAAAACAAAATAAAGAATAACATAAATAAATATAACATGATTTTAATAGTAATGCTAAACATAAATACAATGTCGATTATTTTCCGAGCAATTTAATAAAAACCTCAAGGAAAAGAAATCAACTTTTTTGAGTGCTGATATTATGGTTTAAACTTAGGCTCTTACCTTGTCACTTAGGCTTTTTCCCTTAAAGGTGGTGCTCTGTATTTGGACGACAGCTCCCCTTCCAACTTTATTTGGGGGATTATATAGAGATAAGAATCTCATGGAATAAAAATCATTTGTGTCCCTATCTTGGGGTTCATTTCACATAACATCCTCTTATATGGTTATATGGTACCATGTACTAGTTACTCCAAGTAAGATTAACCATGGGACTTATGGTTATATGAGCCTGGCTTATTTCACTTAATACAATTGTTTCTGCGTCTTTCCTAGCAAATGGGGCGATGTCATTCTCTCTGATGGAGGCATAGAATTCCATTGTGTGTGTGTGTGTGTGTGTGTGTGTGTGTGTGTGTGTGTGTGTATCGTATTTTCTTGATCCATTCATCTACTGAGGGGCATCTGGGTTGGTCCTATATCTTAGCTATGGTAAATAATACTGCAATAAACATAATTGTAACCATAGCTTGTGTGTGATCATTAGGGTAAAGGCCCAAAAATGGGGACTGCTGGATAATAGGGGAGCACTAAGTGAGGTCTTAGAAAACATTATATCAAGTGAAGTAAGCCAAAAGCAAAGAAAAATTGGTCCTATGGTTTCCCTTATTTGCAATAACTATTATATGTCTGGGACAAGCATAAAAGTTCAAAAGCTATGTACATAGGACAAGAAACGATGCTGTTAATCGAAATGAACCTCAAGATAGGGTTTATAATCTACCATGTGTTTTTTTTTTCTTTTTATGTTCCTCCCTCATTGTTTAACCCTTGTTTTCACTGTATTTAGGGTCGGTGCCCTGCATCTTGTATACACCCTTCTCTAGCTTGGGGAAGGGAAGGGAAAAAACAAAATAGATAAATAGTGATATAGGCTGACCCATTGTATCAATGAGATGCACAAGACACTATGTTGAAAAAGGATATTTTCAATATAGGCGGGGAAGAGGGGAAGGGAATAGAGGGGAATGAAGTTGTGGAGGTTGGAGGGGAGGGGAAGGGAAAAACAAAGGAGGAGGTAACAATCTTTGATAGAAAATGTACTCAATAACTTGCTCATGTAACTATAACCCCTCTACACAGCATTTTTACAATGAAAAACTCTTTTAAAATCAGAATGTGTGCCGGGCATTGGTGGCTCATGCCTGTAATCCTAGCTACTCAGGATGCTGAGATCTGAGGATCAGGGTTCAAAGACAGCCAGAGAAAGAAAATCCGTGAGACTTTTATGTCCAATAAAACCACTAGAAAACCGATACTGGTACTGTGGCTCAAGCGGTAGAGCACTCCCCTTGAGCTGAAGAATGCAGGGACAGCGCCTAAGCCCATAGTTCAAGCCCCACGACCGACAAAAAAAAAAAAAAGAAGGTGTCATGTACACCAAGTATAGTAGCCCCATCTGTAATCCCAGCTGATTGGGAAGCAGAAATGACAAAGATCTTGGTCTGAGGCCAGGCCAAAGAAATAATTGCCAAGACAGCCATCTCAACAAATGAGTTGCCCATAGTGTTTCACATCTGTAATCCTCGCTAATTATGTTTTGAGGCATAGGTAGCAAAGTCTCAGTCAAGCTAAGATCCGACCAAGGCAAAAGTTCAAGACCTCAAGTAAATAAAATGGACTAGAAGTATGGCAAAAGTAGTTGATATGCTTGGTGCTATACAGACAAAGTCCTGTCTAGCAAGCAGAGAACCCCTGAATAGAACCCTAGTAATATGCCTTTCTTCCACCAAAAAGACTAAATAACTTTGTCGTATTTGAACATCTAATTTCAAGGCCACTGACATATGAGAGATGGTGATATTATCTTAAAAATTAGGTATTCAAAAGAGACAAAGTTCTTTAGGTTTTGAAAAAATAGAAAAAGTAGGAAAATGCATGTGATTTTTGTTAGCTCCATAATTCTTGAGAACATAAAATGTACTCAAGTGTTTAATATATATCCATATGTGTGCATATATCCATGTATGTATATATATATATATATATATATATATATGTGTGTGTGTGTGTGTGTGTGTGTATGTATATAATCATATATAGAGAGAGATACATATATATATGGTTCATCCTTTTTCTGGGTAGCAAATGGTACAAATAAATTTGTACAATCACTATTCAAAGGCAAGAATAGACAAAGAGAATGAGCAGAGAACTCATACCCAGGAATCTATGGTTAGCCCATAACCTTGAAAATCTTTTACATCAGTGTGCATGTATCAGTTACTGCAGTACAGGGACAATACGATGGCAATGAGATACCAGGCAGATGAAATGAGAAATGAGAGATACAAATGGTAAAATGTTCTTTCTGATGGGTAAGTAGAATTTCCAGTGTGTGTGTGTGTGTGTGTGTGTGTGTGTGTGTGTGTGTGTGTGTGTGTGTGTGTGTGTTACATTTACTTGATACATTTCTCTCTTGAGGAGTATCTGGGCTGATTCAGTAAGCATGGTTGTGCTGATACCTTTCTATATCCTGGTTTATAATCTTTCTGGTAAATGCCCAGGAGTAGAGTTGCTGGAAGTGGGTACTCAAAAGAGGAGTGAAGTGGGAAAAGGTAGAAGATTGAATAGAAGAAAAGAGGGAAAATGCAGAGAGGAATCCAGTAAATATCCTACAAAATTAAGAAGAGTGAAGGAAGAAGTGTATAGGGGAGGGATGGATGAGAATTTTGCAAGGGTTGGCATTGATCAAGGTATATTGTATGCATAAACTGCTTTATTTAATGATAACTGCTTGCTGCTTAAAATAATAATTAAAAAATTATGTCCCTAAAATGTTATGCAATTAGAAGCAAAGCATGAGAATCTGCTCAGATAATCTCTAGGGCCAATAAATCATTTTTGGTTAGGTTAAGTTTTAGAACAACACTAATGATACATATCATCTGAAGAAAATTAAATGATTTCCAGCTATTTAAAATAATCATTTTTGAAGATATGGCTCAAGTGGCAGAGTGCTACTTAGTGAGCAAAGCTGTCAGATAATGAATTCAAGTCTCAATCTCGAACAAAAGTAAAAACAATCAGTGTAATTCAGGCAATTTCCTGGGCACTAGTAGCTCATGCATTAATCCTACCTTAAATCAGAAGGCAGAGTTCTGGGGATTTCAGTTCAATGTCAGCTTAGATAGGAATGTCTGTGCGACTCTCATCTCCAATTCACTGTCAAAGAAAGCTGGAAGTGCACTCATGGCTCCAGTGGTAGAATGCTAGCCTACAGCTAAAAGCTCAGGGGCAGAACCCAAGCCTTGAGTTCAAGCCTTAGAATAGTGCATATACATACACAAAGAAAGTAAGTCACTCAATTTCTCAACCTTCCATTTCCCTAATTCTAACTCTAATCTTGGACAGAACCCTAAGAGTAATCTTGATGATAATAGTAACCCAATCCTAAAATTAATGGAAAAAACTCGAGTTTACACACATTTTAACAGATACTAATTGTCTTTGAAATAATTCGCAGTTTGCTTCCAAATCCTACAGATTCCCTGACGTGGACTCTGAAATCATTCCCTATTATGAATCATTAACCTTAAATCTTCATATCATGAAAACGATCACAGTTTCCACTGATCTTAACGGTTACTGAACTCCTATATCTCCAAAAAGAAGTTGCAGGTTTTTTTTTTTAAATCTAGTTTAGTACCTAATGTTAACTATATATATACCTTACTAGTAACCTAACTCTAAATTTAACCCTATTCAAAAGTGAATAGAAAACTTAGGAACTAACTCTGTAGTTTTTGTTAAATTTTAAACTTATTTTACTTGAAAATGTTAGTAGAAAACTTTTACCGTAAAGCTTACTCTTCACTAAGCCTAAGTCTAACCTGAACTAGAACAGTAACCCTAACCCTAGAACGAATAGCCTTTGGATTCTAAAAGCCATACAAATACATTAGTTTTTATTCTCCTAACTTTGATTCAACTCATCTTTCTAAAAATAGTTTGTAGTTTTACACAGCATCTTGCCATTTTTGTAACCTGAACCCTAACTGGAATATTCAGGCTAATCATACCCTAATCTTAATATTATTAGCAGTTTCTTATTTCACATTCATCCTAATTCTAACTAGACTTGTTATTCGAAGATTTACTTTCAGTTTGACTCTAAACTTTCCATTTCCCTAAGGCTAACTCTAACTCCAGCTGGAACTGAAACCTAACTTTCACTTTAATGATAGTCCAATTCTAATGTTTAAGAAAAGGACTCTAGTTTTTAATCATTCTAATGGATACTCCAGTTTGCAATCTGAAATGCGTTTCAATTTGTCCTAATTCCCACAAATTTTCTGATTCTACCTCAGAAGTTATCTTGTTTCCTAACATGAAGTATTATATTATTTGTCCTCAAATTCTCTTATCAGGAAAAATACCGTAGTTTCCAATGATCCTACCTTTTCCTGAACCCCTGTACCCTGAACAATTTCAGATTTACTTACCATCTAATCCATTACTTAACACTAACTCTCAAGCTAAACCTGGCTGGAAAACTCTCATTAATCATTACTAGAATGATCACTGAGAAATAAATATTATGATAATGCCCTAGTTACTATTCAATCTCACATTTTTGCTCCTAGTAGTTAGTGAAAACTGAAATGTTTTTTGGTAAGGCATGGGGCTTGAACTCTGGGCTTAGGAGCTATCCCTCTGCTCTTCAGCTCAAGGCGAGCCTTCTACTGATTGAGCCACAGCTCCACTTCCAGGTTTGGGGGTGTTTAATTGGAGGTAAAGGGTTCTCATGCACTTTGCTGCCAAGGGTGGCATCCAACTGCAGTCCTCATATCTTAGTCTCCTGAGAGGATAAAATGACAAGCATTGAAAAGTATGTTTTGCTGGGTGCCAGTAGCTCATAGCTGTCATCCTAGGTACTCAGGAGGTGAGATCTGAGGATGATGGTTCAAAGCCAGACTGGGCAGGAAAGACCCTAAGACTCTTATCTCCAACAAACCACCAGAAAACTGGAAGGGGTGCTGTGGCTCAAGTAGTAGAGTACTTGCCTTGAGCTGAAGAGCTCAGGGACAGCACTCAGGCCCAGCATTCAAACCCACAATCGAAAAAAAGAAAGAAAGTAAAACATTTTCGCTGCAGAAATATGGAGAGGGTGCTGTGATTGAGAGACCAGGTGCTGGCCTCACTTTACAGACATTTCGAAGAACTCCCCAAGTTTGCGCCAGTTTGAAGCCACAGTAGAATGGATGGTGCCTTACCAAGAACTCAAGTGGTCGAGGCATATGGCAGGCAAGGAGTGAGCAAATGGGTGCAGGGGTGGGATTGTTGTGTCTGTATTTTCCCTAATGAAGGATGGATTTGGATGCTTGGTGTTAAAGTCTGAAGTAAAAGGTTCCAAGAAATTTGTGGCCTAAGAAACATAGGCCCCATGGTTTCCCTTATTTGCAATATCTAGTATATGTATGAGTCAAGAGGAAAAGGTCAGATAATGTGATGTTAGGAAAATGAACCCTTAGATATGTATTTTAATGTTTTTTTCTTTCATGCATGTGTTTCTAATGCATTTATAAGATTATTTCTTTGTTGCTTTGTATGTCCCTCCCCCACAGTATAACCCCTGCTTTCACTATATTTGATGTCAGTATAACTTGTGGAGGAGATGGGGAAAAACAAGTCGTTTAAGGATCCAGGTGGGCCTGTTGCAACAATGAGAAGTACAAGTTGTCATGTCAGTGCGGGGGCGGGGCGGGAGGGGGGAGAAGGATTGGGACTGGGGGGGAGGGGGGAGGCTGGGAAGGGATGTGAAGGGTAAACAATTAGGAGGCTGCAATTCTTGGTAAGAAATGTACGCATTATCCTGCCCATGTAATTGTAACCCCTCTCTACAGTATGTTCACAAATAAAATAAAATAAATTAAAATAAAAAAAAAAAAGAAATTTGTGGCCTAATGAATTGGGTTTCCTCTGGGTATATGAGATGGATGAAGTCTGGCGCCTTCGGTGGCTCACAACTGTCATCCTAGCGACTCATAAAGCTGAGATATAAAGACCACGGTTCAAAGCCAGCTTGGGTAGGAAAGTTTGTGGGTCTTGATATCCAATGAGCCACCAGAAAACAGGAAAGGGCACTGTGGCTCAAATTGTACAGTGCTCATCTTCAGCTGAAGAGCTGAAGGACAGCGCCCTGACCCAGAGTTCTAACCCCATGACCAATAATAAACAAAGGGGTTGGCTGAGTTTTTCACATTGTAGTGTGTACGGTAGGAAATTCCATGCTGGGTTATGAGACATTCTAGATATGAGAGGCTCAATATTGTGTCTACAGTCACTCTGAGTATGATAGTGCCATCTTCTCACGGGTTGGATGTGATCCTAATAGAGTGAGTTCAGGGTTTGTTCTCAGGGACTACTAAGGGTTTGGAATATCCGTGTGTGTGTGTGTGTGTGTGTGTGTGTGTGTGTATGTGTGTGTGTGTGTGTGTGTGTAATTTTCCCTTGTCTTTTTCTGTCCTCTTCCTGGTTGCTGGTCTGCCTATTTCTGACCTCAGATGGTGCCCCTCCTTCACACAGACCTTGCCTTTAGCCCCCTATCAGGGTCTACAATGAGTCCTAAATTGCCACAGGCCTGTTTTCCAACTTTTCTCTGGGGCACAAGTCTGGCTGTCCCAATATTTGGCCGCCTCCAGGGGATTCTGTGTCAGCGATGCTAGCTGGCATAGGGTCTCCTCTGCCTGAGAGGGAGGGCCTCAGTCATGTGATGTCTTATCCTTTTCCTCAGCTGGGCCTCTGACTGCACATCCCTCTCAGCAGGCTGGCAGTGGAGTGGGGAATGGGGGATTGCTGGTGGCTCTGGCCACCTCGAGCTTGACAACTCACTGAAAGCTGCCCAAGCAAGGAAGGTATAGGGCTACATGGGAAGTGAGGCCAAGGTGGCTTGGATGTATAGATCAATGTCTAGGAAATGTAAATATACTTTATCACAGGACAGCCTATCTTACGGTCCCAGCTGGGCCTCTCAGGTCCTTCTAGACTATTCCAGATGCTCAGAATACAGAGGCACAGACTTTAGATTCCAGGGCCAGGGAACTGGGGGATGAGAGACTGGTATGGCCAATACCTAATTGTTTTGTGATATTAGTGTTGACCTGGCTATGCACCCCCTTGTGTACTTTCACTTCTTAACCCAGTGTTGGCCACACACCGGCCACTTGTGGTAGTACTGTGGAAGTGGCAGGAGTGGAAGTGAGATCTAAGATCACAAAATCAGGATTTATGGCCTTTGGGGATCACAAAGGATGTCTTTTAAAAAAATCTTAGAGCTGGAACTGAGGGCCTAGGGAATGTCCCTGAACTTCCTTTGGTCAAAGCTAACATTCTACAACTTGAACCAGAGCTCACCTTTCAACTTTTTTTAGTAGTTTAGTGGAGATAAGAGTCTCATGGACTTTCTTGCCTGTTCTGGCTTCAAGCTGCCATCCTAAGATCTCAGCTCCTTGAGTAGCTAGGATTGCTGGTATAAGCCATTGGCATCTGTTAAGGATATTAGTGTGTGTGTGTGTGTGTGTGTGTGTGTGTGTGTGTTTACCAGGACATGAATTCAGAGCCTAGGTGCTACCCTTTACCATGTTTTCACAAGGTTGGTGCTGTACCACTTGAACTACAGTAGCTCTGCTTCCTAGCTTTTTGGTGATTCGTTGGACATAAGAGTGTGCCCAGGCTAGCTTTTAATTTTGACTGATCCTCAGGTCTCAGGCTTGAGTAGCTAGGATGACAGGCATGAGCCACCGGCGCCCAGTTGATAATGGCCTTTCTCCACAGTGGACTGGGATTTCCTGAAAACTTTCCTTATTTGTTCTGTGCCAGTACCGGGGCTTGAACTCAGGGTCTGTGTGGAGTACATGGGCACCAAAGATGGTGCTGGGACGGGGGTGAGTGGGCAGATCCTAACTTACTGTAGAGCACATGGGCAGCCAAGATGGCGCTGGGAGAGAGTAGAGTGGGCAGAGCCCAATTTACTGTAGAGCACATGGGCAGCCAAGATGGCGCTGGGAGAGAGTAGAGTGGGCAGAGCCCAACTGATCTTCCGATCAGTGCCTAACCAGCCTGTGAAGGCTCATGTGCATGATAGGGTGTGACCTTGACAGTGATTGATTCCTCTTCCTCCCTTGCCATGCCACCCACCCTTTTTGGCTTTAAAAAGGGCTGCTCTCTGTTAATAAAGGAGTTTTCTACCTGATGGATTTGGCTCACCTCTGTGTCTGATTGTCTTCTGGGCTGAGGGAGGCTGGGGAATGGGCGAGGGCCGAACTTATCTTTCCTTCGACCCCTTCTGTCTTTCGTGGGGTGGACGAAGACCCAACAGGTCTGGGCTCTGGTCTCTTAATTTTTCCCTCAAGGCTGGTACTCTACCACTTGAGCCACAGCTCCATTTCTGGATTTTGGTAGTTTATTGGCCAGAAGAATGCCACTAACTTTCCTCCGCTGAGCTGACTTTGACCAACGATCTTTGATCTCAGACTTCTGAATAGCTAGGATTTGCAGTGGTTGAGCCACTGGAGGGATTGGGTAGAAGCTTTTCTTAAGCAAAAGTTCTTCCCTGCATTTGCCCTGACTCCTCCATGGTAAGGGGGCCTGAGGGTCAGGAGCTGTGAAAAATAGGCTTCCAGCCACAAAATTGGTTGGGGTCTTTGGTAAAAAGCCAAGCTAATCTTCCCCTGAGCCCCATTGTGGGACCCCACACTCTACCCTACCTGTGACTCAAGTACAAACCTTGACCTAGCCTTCAGTGTTCTGCTAGACTTGTCTGAGGCCACAGAACCTTCATTCCACCCACACCATCTGCTCTACACCACCCCTCAGGACCTTTGCGCATGCTCTGTACCTTCTGCTTGAGGCCCTCTGTTCCACATCTTAGAACTCCTGTGGAATTTTGGCACTGGTCATATCACCTCCTGGAGCAAGTCTTTCCTTCCCTTCTCTCACTTTTTTTTAATACTGAGTTGCTAGAGATCAAACTTGTGTAGGCTGACTGTCAAATGCTCTATCTTGGTGTGTGATTTTGTGTGTGTGTGTGTGTGTGTGTGTGTGTGTGTGTGTGTCTGTGTGCCAGTCCTGGGGTTTGAATTCATGGCATGGATGTTATCCCTGAGTTGTTATGCTCAAGGCTATCATTCTACTACTTGTACCACAGCTCTGTTTTTTTTTTTTTTTTTTTTTTTTGGTGTTTAATTGGATAAGAGTCTCATATAGACTTTCCTGCCAGCACAAGCTTACAGTTACTATCTTCAGATCTCAACTTCCTGAGTGCTATTATTACAGGGGTGAGCCACCAGCACCTGCCCTCTACCTCTTACCTATAACCTCGGCCCTCCTCTGAGTCCCAGAAGAGAATGTCTCACCAAGCTCACATTTTTTTTTTGCCAGTGTTGTGGCTTGAACTCAGGGTCTAGGCATGTCCCTCAGCTGCTTTTTCTCGAGGCTACATTCTATCTCTTAAGCCACAGTGACACTTTTGTTTTTTTCTGTTTATGTGGTACTGAGGAATCCAACCCAGGGCTTCATGCTTCCTTGGTAAGCACTCTACCACTTAGCCACATTCACAGCCCAAGGCTTACTTCTAACAGGAGCTATGAGGGTGAGATTTATTGGCATACTCTTTTCAGCACAGAAATCGCTGGCCATTTCAAATCTTTGCCAGGATTTGGGAGCAGAGTGAGACTCGGCAAGGAGGAATGATGAATGAGTGATAGCCACTAGACCCCAGAGATCTAGGCTCAAGTCCTACAGAGGGATATGTAATATGGAGCCAGAACCTTCCACAACTCCTACAGCCTAGGAAGATGTCCCAATTGGACATCTCAGCCAGAACTTAATGAACCCGTTGCATACACCAGCCAAGGCAAGCCTTCTGGGCTTCAGTTATTAAATGGCAGAGAAGGATGCTTTGTTGAAGCTACTGCCTCAGACTTAGTACTCTCTGAGGGCTTGTCCCAGCTTTCCCAGGTTGGGGGTCTGGTCATGGGCAACCTGCTGAATGCATAACATCCGTACATCATCCATATATAGACAGAGACATGGGGTTACTGCCTTCTTATTTTCTTTGGCAGGTCTCAGGTTGAAATATGAGACTAGGCCCTATCCCTGATCACCTCTTCCTTTCTCAAGAGTAGCACTCTGCCCTTGAGCCACAGCCCCAACCCATGGGGATATTTTCCTGTGATTTCTTAGAAATAAGAGTGTTGCAGACTTTCCTGCCCTGTCTGAATTCAAATTGGCATTCTCTCCATCTCAGCCTCCTGAGGAGCAAGGATTACATACAGGAGCCACTGACACTTGGCTTTCTTTTCTTCTTGTTGTTCTTTTTTTTAATTGTGACAATCTGAAATCTTCAATGTCATTCTAATTGTTTGCATTCGAAGTAAACTTCTGAGGCCTGGAGTTCGAATCCCAGGACTGCCACACACAAATGGAGGGAGATCATGACAAACTCATTCCTATTTACATGAATGCTAATATAATGTTATAATAGTAATTAAATTTGCAGTTAATTCATGATTCCTTTTTAGAAAGCCACACAAAAATCATTGGATTTATATCTTCCCTTCTAGCACTAAGTTATGATTCCCCTAATGGAAGGATATTGATTAATTTTTAATTAATGCTTTTGTAAGTATTCAATCATGATACTTCATTAAATGGAGACATAACTTAATAACTAATTATTGGTAACTATATATATAAAATTTAATAATACCCTCACATTCTCTCTCTCTAAATATATATATATATATATATATATATATATATATATATATATATATATATACATCAATCTACACACACACACACACACACACACACACACACATGTATATAGGGCACTAATGTGGCTTGATAACAAGTAACAGGTCGTCAGAACTTCCTGGCAGCTCAGTTTGCCAGAGGTTGGTGTGCTAAGACTTTGATCCCATTTATGGATTGGACATTTTATACCGTGAATTGAAATCCCAGAATTGCCAAAAATTTATTCATGTAGTAAGCAGCCACTTTTCATATATTTTTTCCTGAAAAGAAAGTCCTGGTTCTCAGTATGATGTATAATTCATATGCAAAATATTCTGTATGATAGGATGTAATAAATGAAATGTTATATGCTTATATGCGTAATAATACTAAATGAATAAGGGTAATAAACGTCATACTCACTAAACTCATGTGTGTACTTTTTACAGTGCTGGGACTTCAATTCACACCCTGGGAATTGGTCTGAATTTCTTGTCTTCAAGGACAGTGAGCTTCCCTTTCACCCACAGTGCCACAGAGATACCAAGATGCTGAGTTCAAATCCAAAACAAAAGTTAAAATGAATAACTACACTGAATGCAATATGGAGCAAATATATGTATGTAAATATATATCATATACTTAAAATGTACACAAATAGGATGTTTTCTAGTGGTGGGGATCGATTTCAGGCCTAAGGAACAGACTTGAATTTCTTGACTTCAAAAAAGCAAGCTTCCCCTTCCTACACAGTGCAACAGAGTTACCCAGACCATGAGTTGCAATCCCAGTCCTGGCAGAAAAAAATGGCATCTCTATGCTATATGACAACCAATTCTTAGGTATTTCATTATTTCTCCCTTTAATGAATGTAATTTTTTAAACGCTTCATAAAGTATTGATTAAAATTAATCAGTATTGTAGAATATAATTGTATATAATTTTATCCTAGAATCATTCAAGAACTGCCCATTCAATCATGACATACATCACATTCTATTGGTATTTATATGGATAAAAATGAGTTAGGATCTCCTGCCATTTGGAGGTGGCGGGACCAGGATTCAGATTGTGGGCTCCAGCATCCACCACTTGAATCCGAAGATAGGGAACTCACCAGTCTGTCCAAGAAAATCAGCAAGACCAATGATTAAGCAGGCACCAGTGGCTCTCAGAAGTATTCCATGATACTGACAAAGCTGTGAAAGGAGATTCATGGTCAAAGTCACCCTAGTCTGGAAAGTACTTGAGACCCCTGTCCAACTTCAGTGTCAACAAAGCCAGAAGTAGAGCCATGTGGCTCCAGTGGTAGAGGGGTAGCTTTGAGGAAAAGCAGCTCATGGACTGTGCCTAGATCCTGAGTTCAATGTCCAGGACTGACTGGCAACAAACAGACATACACAACAATCTGTGCAGCCATCTGACTGTCTGTTGGTTGACACCACTAGTAGCATTTGAGTGGTAAGCAAGAATCTCAAGGCGAATTTCGAGTACAATAGGAAATTGATGAGCTAGTCAGTGAGTGGGAGATTACAGGATTTCCCAGAGCCTGGGAATGTGGCCAGCCCATCTTTCCCATCCCAGCGCTCAGATGTCTGAAACAACAAGACTCTGAGACAGAGCTGCGGGCAACAAACTACTGCCAGAACACCAGCAGAAGAATCCTCCTGTCAGACCTTCAACATTCAAGAAAACAAAGAATACAAAAAAGAGAAGGATCCCAAAGACAAACACTACTGGGAGGGTGATTCAATGCAGGGTCTTGCCAAAGGTGATGCCTACTACAGGCCTCCCCTGCCTTTGGACACAGTCACAGCCATCACTGTCCAGAGTGTCAAGGGTCCCGATACCACCAAGAATCTGCAGAGGTGCTACCAACATGTGGTGCCTTCCCTGTACTGCAGCAAAAGAAGAAACCAGGTGCTCTGTGCCAAGATCCAACCACTGAAGCAGGAAAAGACAGACCTGCAGGACTGATAAGAGAAAGAGAAGGAGAAGGTAGCCCAAGTGCACAAAGCACCAAAAAGAAAGCTAGATATCCACAAGCTACCCATACAGAGGTTGGTTTCAGCAGAAAGTGATTTACAATCGGCACAAGCCCACATGCAGCTCATGGCATATGACAGAGAAATGGAGCACGAAGCTCTAACCAGCTGCCTACAACCCGCAGAGCAGCACATGGGGGAGCCGGAGATGGAGGCTTCTGTGGTTACTACTTACAGAAGGAGACTGAAATGATGTTTGAACAGCTGAATGATGTAACACTTCAGCTCAAGGAAAAACCCAGTAGCTTCTATGACCTGGAGCAAGTGAACACAAAGATTTAGGAGAAGCTGGAAGCACTCTGGACATGGAGGAGCAACAAGAAGAACAGAATCTGCAAGTTCCAACAAGTGCTGGACGGGTGTGATGTACTAAAGAGACTTCAGGACAACTTGAGCTGAATGGTGACCGCAGCAAATCTGGAGACAGACACCTTCTCGAAGAACCTGAGCATTGAGAGGTCTGCGCAGGAGGAGGCCTGTTGGCTGACCGAGCAGGTAAACCAACTGACAGAGGAGAAGGAGTGAGGATCGCGGTAGGTGTTGCACCTAGAGAATAACTGGGGGGACAGAGAAGGAAGCTGGCAGAGCCATGGCCCTCTGAGGGTCCATCTCGGGAGGAGCACCAACTGCAGGCCCACACCTACCGCATGCAGATGGGGTTGAAATACCTGGAGGAACAACTTCATATCTAGGTCCAGGAAAACCAGAGACTCCATCTCCAGATTGGGGAGCAGTAGGAGCAACTGGGAAGACTAGAGAAGAAAAGCAAGGATTGGCAGGAGATCCCCGAGACCCCACGATGTGCATGTGTGTGCAACCCACAGCTGGAGGAACAGCTGGTCTTGCTGCGGGACGCTCTCCACAGGGTGAGCAGTGAGAAGGAGGCTCTCTCTAGCATCGTTGGACTCAGAGCAGCAGGTGAAGAAACATATGCCGGAACAGCTGGACTGCTCAGAGGAGAAGATAGAGGAATGTAAAGACGTGGCTGAGAGAGAGCCAAGTGATTCGGGAAATGCAGGAGCAGCAGGAGCAGTCTCTGGCCTAGCTGCAGGAGCTCAGAGCCACCTGTGAGCATCACATCACTTCAAATGAGCAGCTGTGCTCCAAGTAGTAGGTCCTGCAGTAGCACCTGCAGAAGCTCACCCAGCTGTTGGAGCAGCTGAAACATTTGCAGGGTCCGACCAACTGGGGCACTAGGTTGTGCCCCCAAAGTGACAGGACAGTTTCAAGTGCCTGGAACTGACCTGTCTACAGAGGAAGCACCTGCAGGCCCAGCTGAGGTTCCTGGCTTTCCCTGTGGAAGGGGAAGCTGTGAACCCTGGAGAAGCAAAATCTGAGGAAGCGACTCTCCTCAATGTGCCCATGGCAGAGGATGGAGATGTCCCCCAAACTGAGAGGGATGTGGCTCTGTTAGCACTCTCAGAGGCTGAGATCCACAGGGGGAATCTCCTGCCGGACTGCTTCAGGCATTCCCCCTTTCTGGACAGCTCAGTGCCAGATAGAGCCAGAGCCACAGGTTCCAACCCCCCCCCCCCCCCGTGAGCTGCCACCACAACATGTGAGAGAATGGGAAGTAGGACATGTGGGCATCCGAGAAGAAAATCTGCTTCATCCACAACCTGCCTGATGAGGTGGACTTCCAGAGTCCTGCAAATGAGCTCCACCATCGATGCAACCAGCTGTCGGCACATATCCGCACTGCCCAGAAATCCCTCCTGGCATGTAAAGGAGAGATGTTCATTCTGGATCAGCTGTGTCAGGAGAAAGCCCCGTGCATGTGCCAGCTGTCCCAGGAGAAGATGAAGAGTAGATAGCTGCAAGAGCTGCTCTCACTCCTACACAGGGCTCCAAATGCTGACACAGGCTGGGCTCCCCACCAGTGCAGCTGCTTCAGAGGCCTCAGGCTCATGGGTGGTCAAGATGAGGTAGGCGCAGAAAGGTTTTGAAGAATTGCAACTTCAGGATAGTGTGGAAACTGCAAGAGGAGAGGTCAGGGTTCCATGCCCCGTACAGGACTAGCCCACAGAGCATATCCTGCGGCAGATCCCCAAATCCAAAACTACCACAGCTGGTGCACTCAGGCTTGCAGTGCTCCATCCCTTTTTCCTGAAGACTGATGGAGATGATGACTCCCTATGTGACATTCTGAGTCCCAAAATCCTCAGCAGCCACCAGAACTAGGTGGCCAGGTGGGTTTCTCTAGGCCTCCATCTGCCTGGTGATGGAAGGGTAAACTGTGGGCCGAGTAGAACAGAGGCTGCTGGGAGGAGGCCCAAATTCCAGGGACACCTAATGGCCCATTGGTGGCCAGGGAAGAGGCCCATGTTGTGTTTATCACAAAGCAAAAATCGTTTCCAAAGGGAAAATAAAGCCTCAACAAAGATTTGTTCTTCCAGTTATCGGGCTTGAACTCAGGGCCTGGCCACTGTCCTTGAGCTCTATTTGATCAAGACTGGTGGTCTACAAGTTGAGCCCCACCTCCCCTTCCAGGTTTTCGTTGTGGAATTGAACCCAGGGCTTCAGGCTTGCTAGGTGACTATCTCTGAGCTACATTCTCATTTAGGATGATTCCCCCACCCCTAAACCCATATGGCCAATCCTCAGATAAATAGGAATTAGGGGTTAGGAGGAATGTGAAGCACAAGTCTGGCTCAAGCGGAAATACTTCCCTGCCCCCTCATCGACAGCCTTACTTAAAGTTTCTCTATTAGTATTGAGGGATGATAGAGGGAGAGGGACGTCTGAGAGAAGAGTACCAAGAACAGTGGTCCCCTGAGTCCCACAGTCTCCCCAACACAAGTGGTCCTACAGATTCCCGTCTTACCTGACGCAATGTTTTGTCTACACTGTCCCCTACCCCTGCAAGGCTCAGAATGAAATAAATGTCAGCACTGGCCTCAGCCCATACCCAGGGTAGAAGCTCCTAGTCCCAAACTGACTTCCACCTCTGACTTCCCCGAGTTAGGCTGGACCCACCACTCACCATTGTGT